>NC_065447.1:72543952-75418073 GCF_917563875.1 Diabrotica virgifera virgifera | reverse complement strand
AGCAGTAGCAAGAAATACTACTAGTAATAGTTACACAGTTATCACCCAAACGCAGAAGACGAATTTTACATATTATTTTAGCCGTAAAAACTGACGTTCTCATTTTATTCTAAAGCATTGTATACTTCATTTTATATTAACCACTATCAAAACACATCTCTTGACAAACAGAAATTATCATAATCATATCTAAAACAATATCAGATGTACTCAGTAGCAATTAATATTTCACTAGCATTAAAAAAGCAAATCATACAATAGTGTATAAAGGGCTTGTATTAGTTTAATGCAAGAAGTATTGAAATGATTGTTTTTAAATATGTACCTGACAATCTTTTAACCATCTTACCTTTTTAATCTTTCTTTATGATACCTACATACATAGACATATAAATGTATTTGTACAGTCAGAGACCTTATTACAGCAGCAGACACATATTCACTAAAACAATCTAGGCATTAACACGTTAGCTTTCACTTGGACTGTATTTGAAGAAAATTGTAAAAATATGACAAATTTTACTGGAATGCAACTCAATATCAGCAAATATTCATACCTACCACTAAAAATATAATTTAAAATATCTAAGTTCAATAAGGCTAGTGCTCGACGAGCTACATGTTGGCGCTAGCAGGAGCAGTCAAATTTCGGCGGTAGTACAGCTTTACAGCGTAAAATCATGGTTCCATGAGAGCGGCAGTTTACAGCGCACATAGCACCGCGTCTTTGTCTTGTAGTAGCGCCATGAGCTTTAGTATGAACGTGGCTGCATCGTTCTAGTGCGTGTATACAGCAGATAAAGTAAATAAAATAAATTCATACCGATAATATAATATCGATAATCTATCATTTCAACAAAAAGTTGCATTAATATTGGCATTGCGCAGTCGGCGCATAAAAAGCAACGGAAATGGTGGATTCACCCTGTTCTATTACATAGAAAGACAGAGGGAAAATTTGTTCAAATATAAGGTGATTCAGTGAAACGGTACGATTTGGCAACGCTACTGATGATAAAATAGAGGTGCCGCGGGCTTGCGACGTAAACGTTGTGAATCTAGAGAGTGGGAAGTTTAATTATCATGGAGACGTGGTCGGATGAACAACGCGTATTTGCTGTGAAAGCTTATTACAAAAATGGTGAAAGTTTTGTGCGTGTACAACGAGCATTTTGTTTACACTACCATTTGCCGCCCTGCGCTGCAGTTTCTTCTAACATGGCTATTAAGACTTGGGTTAGGAACTTTGAAAGTAGTGGTTCAATATCACAGAAAAGAGGTGACAGTGTCAGAACTGCTCGCCCACCACAGAATATTGAAGCGGTGCCAAATTGATTACATGCGAGTCGTCGCACGGATCTTCGAGCACTCGCGTGTAATGAATTTGGCACCGCTATAATATTCTGTTGTTTGCGAACAGTTTTGATACTGCCACCTCTTTTTTGTGATGTTGAACCACTACTTTCAAAGTTCCTAACCCATGTCTTGTAACTTGGTCTTGTGAACGGGGCGGCAAATGGAAGTGTAAACGAAATGCTCGTTATATACGCACAAAAATTTCACCATTTTTGTAACAAGCTTTCACAGCAAATGCGCTTTGTTCACAAGACCACGCTTTCATGATAACTAAACTTCCCACTCTCTAGATTCACAGCGTGTACATCACAAGCCCGCGGCTCCTCTGCTTTATCGTCAACGGTGTTGTCAAATCGTACCGTTTCACTGAATCACCCTTTACATAACAAACTAAAAGAATAGCTTGATAATTTTTTTTTAGTATTACAGGAGTTCAGTGTCTTTAATATTTGTCCATGCATTTAATTTTTTTACTGTTTTTTTAGTCCTCTGTTTTATAATCATACATACAAACAGTCATTATTTTGCACTTCTAATATTAATAGTTCACTATCAAACTCAATTTTTTTTCCATTACAAATACCTATATTACTAAATACCAAACACAGCAAAATAAACGAACAAGAACAAAAAAAAAAAAATCAGATTGACTGGCAATTGCACCTACGAGCAACACACTACTGCCTGTGGAGCCAGGAATGAGCTGCAAATAACTGCTAAAATATAGATCTGGACCTATCCGTCTGTGACATGACATTTCCACTGGAGCGACAATTCACAGCTCAGTGGAGCAGTTGTTGTTTTCATTTATCACGCTTCATTTTACTGCTACTGCTAGCGTCAATTTGTAGCTCGTGGAGCCCTAGCCTAATTCGGATAAAATGTAAACAGTGCACACCTAAGTTCCAGCCCTCCAGAAATATTGGGTACTAAACTAAAACACCTGTAAATTTTTTAATGTGTACTAGTGAAGCAATCATTCAAAATGAGAAGCTGACGCCATTTTGTAAAATTACTTTTAAATGGATCATATGGCACATAATACCTTACTTAGAAACTTCTTTGCCATTCAGTACGTTCATAGGTTTTTGTACGATTTTGTCGCACCAAAAGGGCAACTATTTAATAATCAATGACGACTGTATTTTCTTATATAAACTTCAGAAGAAACAGAACCGCAAAAGAGAAGTATATGTATAAGAAAATACTGATGGACACAAGAGATTTCAAATGGTGTGGTTCCACATGACATGTATTGTTATTTTTTTAAAATTTATATTGTCATATTTTTGACATATGTGAATCAATTCTATTAATAAGTAAAACTGGAACAAACTAGTAACATGTTGAATCGTTTTCTATAAAAGCTCAACATTGCCAAAAACATTTAAAGCAAGTATTAGTTGCTACATGATCGAACTTAAAATAATTTTACATGTTCTCACGTCATTGAAATACGATAAAAAAAGTACAGGTGTCTTAGTTCAGTTACCTAAAATTATATTAATATAAGATTTATGGCTCAGAACATCGTTGTGGATGGAGCGGACTGTATAGTATTTTACGTTTACATACAGTCGGAAAAATGAAAGATTACCCATGAACGATCATATCAATCACATATTATTCAGATTATTAATAATGTATCTCTCGTTTTGCTATTTATGGAAAACGACAGCAAATACAAAATATGTGATTGATGTGATCGTTCATGGGTAATCTTTCATTTTTCCGACTGTATCTTATTTTCTACACTATAGACACATTCATTCAATGAACACTTTATGTGATACGAATATCACCCAGTTAATTGAGTTCTTTCTCCTCATTCCTTGAGCCCTTGACAGGCGTACTGATAGTGCAGTCACTGAAGGTTTTCACCTCCGATTTCGTTGAACCTCCATTGATTCTTATGAAAATTGGTGAGTAGTTAGAGGATACCTCAAGGAACAAAGGTGACATGATGCCAACTTGCGCTTTTACCCTGGGAGTGGATGCCACCCCTTCTCGGGGGTGAAAATTATTTCATTAAAAATAATACCATAAATCGATATAGGGACAAATTCTAAGCAAAATTTGTATTATAAAGTTATTAATATAAATGAATACTTTTTGAGTTATTAAAGATCAAAGATTTTATTTTTTCGTAAAAAATGCGTTTTAAAGTTGTTTTTCACGTATAACTCAAAAACTATAAGCTTTTACAAAAAAGTTATTATTACCAAAATTAAAGATAATAAAAAGTTGAATAGATTTCTCATTTAAAGAACTACACTAATGTTAATTTAAAGTAAGTTATGGGTAATTTAAGGTATCTTTTTCTCGACGAGTATGCAACTCTAAGTATTTAAGCCTGAATAACGGGAAAACGATGCATTTTATAAAATATACCTACTAAACACTTGTCAAAGTAGTTCGAAATACCTATCAAATGAGCTCCATAAGACGTTAATAGCATCAAAATTAAGCAAGTTATGATGAAAATAAGAGAACCCTTTGGAATTTTTTAGAAAAAGTGAAAAATAAAACATCGCCATTTCCACAAAAATTAAAATTTATAGAAATCCTTACAAGAGTTTCTTTATATTAGCAAAAGTAATGATTTTAACAATTTTCACCGGTTTAGTATGCATATTTTTGAAAAAAAGATATAATTTAAAAAAAATCAGAATTTTTCAGATTATCGTTATTTTCATTTTCTTTTAATAATAACTGCAAAAATACTTAATATACAAAAAAAAATGATATACAGTCGAACCCGCTTATTGGAATAGCTGTCGTACCAAGAAAAAGTATTCCTATAACAGGGATATTCTAATAACCGATCATATAAGCCTAGTAAAAACGTTTTGTGACCTCAAATTTCTATTCCTTAAACCGGGATATTCCTACAAGCGGTATTCTAATAAGCGGGTTCGACTGTATAATCAAACTTTAGTTTTTTCTGTATCAAATATTTTACCTTTTTTAGTATTTCTGTAGGGTACAAAATAACCGAGATAGAAACGTTTTAAGCTTAAATTTTGCCTGCGAGAACCATGTAGCCGGGCAATTTAACCTTTTATTTTTAAAAAAGTAAGGGGTCTAAAAGATTAAGTTCAACGTGGTTTAAAAGCCCTTAGTTTTAGCTTTCAAATGGATTTTAGGCGAATCTCGTATCTCAAAATTAACGGAGTTATTTGAAAAAAAAGTCAATAACATTTTTTGGAAAAATTTTTAAAAGAGAACTTTTGAAAAATTTTTGGAGCATATATTTTAATTCTATCATCTTCTTCGTAGACTCATCTGATAGATATTTTTAAATACTTTGACAAATGTTTAATAAGTTTGTGTTATAAAATGCATAATTTTCCCGTTATTTAAGCTTGAATACTTAGATTTGGGTAGTCGCCGAAAGAAATATACATTCAATTATCTATAACTCACTTTTAGTTAACACTAGAAGGTTTTTCTAGTAAGGCATTTATAACTTCAATTTTGGTAATAATAACTTTTTGAAGTTATACTTCTTTAAGCGCGATTTCATTGAGGGTGAAATTTTATTAATCTGCGCGCATGCGCACACCGACCGTATGGTATTAGTCGTTATACAGGCTCTGATTGGATGTTGAATGATGTTGACATTCAAATTGAATGATTCAAAAATAATGTAGGTAGTTACCTATTAGTAGGCAATGCTTTAATTTACATAATCTGATTACCAACAAACTTTCTACAAATCTTCATGTAATATATCGTTTTCTTACTCTATATTTTGTTGTATTCTAATTCGACAAAAATCAAACTAATAATTTGATTAAATTCATATAAATAAACAAAATGTCAAAAAATTTATGGTGTAAACGTTTAGTTTGTGTATACTCCCACATGACGTATACGCGAAGGTGGTGCAGTGGGAAATCGCTTTGACATTCGTACGGCGCGATAGACGTGAAGTGGGTTCAAGCCCCAAGCAAGTTGTTATTTTTTATTGAAGTTATACTTCTTTAGGCGCGATTGAGATTGAGGGTGAATTTATATTGATCTGCGCGCATGCGCACACCGACAGTATGGTATTAGTCGTTATACGGGCTCTCATTGGGTGTTGAAATGATCTGTCAATAATAATTAATTGTTCAATATGAAGGTAAACAAATGTATAATATATTAGTCTTATTGTTGTGAGGACAGAAACAAAAAAGTTTATAATTGTAGTGACATTTAAATAGTTTTTAAAAGCAACAGGTACGTAATAATTGTAAATGTATCATAGGTACCTACCTATTTGAACCTACCAAAATACATAGTATGTAATACTTTTATTTACATAATTTGATTACCATCAAAATTTCTATCAATGTTCACCTAATATATTGTTTTCTTACTCTATGTTTTGTTGTATTTTTTCAATTCTAAATCATTTCAATTCAAAATCAAAATAATATAATTTTATTCAAAAATGTCAAAAGCTTAATCCGTTTAGTTAGTCGATCTTCGCACATAATGCACATTGCCTCCGTGGCGAAGCGTTTAAGGCGAATGAACCCCAATATACCAACCGCGCTGATAGCTGGTTCGAATCCAAATAAAAACTTTTATTTTTTTTTATACATTTTATGATTGTAAGTATATTTATTATATAATTTTATTTTCAGAAAATATGTATTTAGTTAAAAAATGTTCCGACAATTAATGTTCAGAAATCATTTGTGGCATTTTTAATGTGTTTGTGTGTGTTTTATTCTTTAACTATTTTAATTTTTGGCACTGTTTTACGTGCGTACAAAGTACACACACATTCTTTTTTTTATGGATTTTATGATTGTAAGTATATTATTATATAATTTTTTTCAGAAAATACGTATTTAATTAAAATTTTTGGCAACAATTATTGTTCAGAAATCATTTGTGGCATTTTTCAATGTGTTTGTGTGTGTTTTATTCTTTTATTTTTTTAATTTTTGGTATTGTTTTAATAAAAATTTTTGGAAAGTAGTAGAGAAACTGTTTAAAGTATATTGATTTCGTTGAAATCATATAATAGAAGTATAACTTCTTACGTGCGTACAAAGTACCCACATTCTTTTTTTTTTTTGTAAAAACTTATAATTTTTGAGTTATTTATGAAAAATCGTTTAAAAACATGCATTTTTCTCACGAATAATTATAATCTTTGATCTTTAATAACTCAAAAAGTTTTAATTTATTTTTGTCCCCTCTACCGCATTATGGGGTTATTTTTAATAAAATAATTTTCACCCCCGAGAAGGGGTGGCATCCACCCCCAGGGTAAAAGCGCAAGTTGGCATCATGTCACCTTTGTTCCTTGAGATATCCTCTAACCATTCACCAATTTTCATCCAAATCGATGGAGGTTCAACGAAATCGGAGGTAATAGATCATATCCACCTTCAGTGACGCCACTATGACACTCTAATGGTAGAGGAGCAAAGTATGCTAAATGTGCAGTCACTCGAGCGTTATGGAGACCTATTGGGTTGTGAAGAGTAGGTCCTAAAACCAAAAAAAGTTGGGTAAAGTTTTTAATTTTAGTGGGCGCTTGCCATTTTTTAATTTAATTTTCCATTTCCAACAATCGTTTTTTCCGATTATAACGCCATCTATCCATAATTCAAAAAAATGTTTCGAGTAAAAGTTACTTATTTTTACGTAAGGAATCCAAATCTACAATAAAAAATGAGGGCTCCCATTTAAGATTTTAAAGTAACCTCCACCCCACCTCCGAGGGGGGTCGTGTTTAGTGCCATTCGATAGATTTTTCAAAAGTATTGAAGAAGTATATTTTACAGTTTTTCGATCTGATGTTCATTTCGCGAAATATCGCGGGATTCGTATTTAAAATATTAAATTTACCCCCCACCCCTCTCCGTGGGAAGTCGTGTTTGGTATCATTCGATAGATTTTTAAAAAATATTGTGCACATATTTTTTAGTTTTTCGATCTGTCATTCATTTCGCGAAATATTCGCTTTTTTCTTGTGAAATTTTGGGACTCACCTATTTCCTTACGCCCGGCTCAAATCGTCAGATTTTTGAAATATACACTCTTTTGCATGTACCTAACTTATCTTATCTTAATCTGACAATTTCGAGTATTTTTAAGGATAGATTTTTTTTTCGGGCCCCCCTTAACGAACGCTCCTGTGTTTAGAGCCAATATATATGGTAGAGGTACATCTACAGGGTACCAGGTTTTTCCCCATATGCTAATCTGACGCGCTCGAGTAACTGCAAAAATCCCCGCTTGGGCTCCCCTACCATAAATATTAGCTTGATGTCTCCATGGGCTGCAATCCTGTGCCAGATAGATGGCTTCATGTTGGGTTTTTACCACCAGTTTCTTATTTGGTCTGCTCATCATGTTGGAGATCTTCCCCTTGGTCTTCGGCCTTCTACCTTTCTTCCTACTGACGATATTTTTATGGTCCCCATTCTTCTGGCTATATTTCCGAAATAATTTAGATATGATCGGTTTAGTTTTTTAATAGCCTGTCTTTTATATGAAGCTCTTCTAGAATTTACAGGTTAGTTCTGCCCAGGTCACGCTTGGAATTCTTCTGTAGACCCACATTTCAAGGCTTCGATCTTACTTTTCTATCGATTTTTTGAAAGTAGATTAGTAGAACTTCTTTTTTTTTTTGTATATTTGCCTCCAGTAAGTTGTTGTTTCATCGTTTTCGTGGTCTTCCCACCGATTGTCTTTCTATTGGGAACCGTCTCTTGCCATCTTCACTACTCTGTTGTCATTCAGATTATATGATCGTTTCATTATACCCCAGGCTGTGGGTGAAAAATAGGTCGATTTCAGGATATAATTCAGGAATTTTTGAAACCTATCAGGTGTTGTAAAGGACGATGCCAGGAATAACTTCTACTAAAATGTAACCAAAAATATTGTGCGCTTTTTTTTAATTGCGATTTTCATTTGTTAAATTTGCAATTTTTATTGATTTTTAATTTTGCAGCTTAGGATATTTATTTTAGAGAAAAACTTTTTAATAGAAAGTTGTAGTAAATTAAAAAACCTACAATTTGAGGTACGGTAAGTTTAATTTGGTTAATTGGTTATTGCAAAACAGCCTGCGAAAGGTCCAAAATGACCGTTTTTTACAATTGCATTATTTATTGTACAAATATTTTTTTTTTATTTTTTAAAGCTTTAAAATAAAGATCTTTCAATTCCAAACATAAAAAAAAAATTGTAAAGCCAGATTAACGAATTTGTTGCTTAGATATTATAAATTGTTTATCCCAAGAGGTCAAATGTCGAAGGCTATTACTTTTTGAAAAAAAAAAAATCGTAGAGAGTTGGTGAAACATCTAATCTCCTTGTAAAGAGTTATATTTTCATATTCTGATGTAAATAAATGCGTAAAACATTTTTAAACCTTTAATTTTTGGGTTTGAAAATAAGGGGGCAAATTTCGTTATAAACATTTAGAGCTGAAGCGGCCCTGTACATCCTATGAGTTTTTAACTTACAGATTATTGTTGCTAAAGATGAGACAAAGATTTATAAAAAAATTAAAAATTTCTACGACCAACTGAAGCCGAGATAATTTTTGGGTTTGGAAATAAGGGGGCATATTTCGTTATAAACATTTAGAGCTGAAGCGGCCCTGTACATCCTATGAGTTTCTAACTTACAGATTATTGTTGCTGAAGACAAATCGAAGATTTATAAAAAAATAAAAATTTTCTACAACCAACTGAAGCCGAGATAATTGTTTTTTTTTCTTAAGTCGTAGTGCCTTTATTTATAACAATTAAGAAATTATTTTACAGTCATTGACTAAAGAAAGACTTATATTATCTTAAAATAAAAATTATTATAAAATATAATTACATTTAATTATTAAAAATTATTTTTAAAATCGGTGCATTTGCGAGCGGCCGAATTTTGCAAATCGCCCGGCTCGCGCGATCAAATCCGCGCGGTCGGAAAATTTTTACGTAGCTTGTATTAAATTTGGAGAGAAAACAATTTAATAATATTACCATTATAATATACAGTCTATTTACCACTGTATTTGTTTTTCTTGATAAACTTTTATATGTGAAATTTCATTTCTGAAGAAATAATATTACAAAAATGATACATATATATGAAATATATAACTATATTTTAATTTTTTCATTGTTATATAAATATAATAATAATAATGTTACTTCTTACTATAATATACAATATAAAACTTTTTCTTCTTGTAGTGACTATTCTTTTTGGATTTCACATATAAAAGTTTATCAAGAAAAACAAATACAGTGGTAAATAGACTGTATATCATAATGGTAATATTATTAAATTGTTTTCTGTCAAAATTTAATACAAGTTACGTAAAAATTTTCCGACTGCGCGGATTTGAAGCGAGCCGGGCGATTTGCAAAATTCGGCCGCTTGCAAAAGCACCGATTTAAAAAATAATTTTTAATAATTAAATGTAATTCTATTTTATAATAATTTTTATTTTAAGATAACATAAGTCTTTCTTTAGTCAATGACTGTAAAATAAATTCTTAATTATTATAAATAAAGGCACTATGATTTAAGAAAAAAAAAAAACAATTATCTCGGCTTCAGTTGGTTGTAGAAAATTTTAATTTTTTTATAAATCTTCGTTTCGTCTTTAGCAACAATAATCTGTAAGTTAGAAACTCATAGGATATAAAGGGCCGCCTCAGCTCTAAATGTTTATAACGAAATTTGCCCCCTTATTTTCAAACCCAAAAATTATCTCGGCTTCAGTTGGTCGTAGAAATTTTTTATTTTTTTATAAATCTTCGTTTCATCTTCAGCAACAATAATATGTAAGTTAAAAACTCATAGGATGTACAGGGCCGCTTCAGTTCTAAATGTTTATAACGAAATTTGCCCCCTTATTTTCAAATCCAAAAATTAGAGGTTGACAATTGTTTTACGTATTTATTTACATCAGAATATGAAAATATAACTCTTTCAAAGGAGATTGGATGTTTCAGTAACTTTCTACGATTTTTTTTCAAAAAGTTATAGCCCTCGACATTTGACCTCCTGGGATAAACAATTTATAATATCTAAGCAACAAATTCGTTAATCTGGCTTTAAAATTTTTTATGTTTGGAATAGAAAGATCTTCATTTAAAGCTTTAAAAAATAAAAAAAATTATTTGTACAATAAATAATGCAATTTTAAAAAACGGCCATTTTGGACCTTTCGCAGGCTGTTTTGCAATAACCAATTAACGAAATTAAACTTACCGTACCTCAATTTGTAGGTTTTTTAATTTACTACAACTTTCTATTAAAAAGTTTTTCTCTAAAATCAATATCCTAAGCTACAAAATTAAAAATTAATAAAAATTGCAAATTTAACAAATGAAAATCGCAATTAAAAAAAAAGCGCACAATATTTTTAGTTACATTTTAGTAGAAGTTATTCCTGGCATCGTCCTTTACAACACCTGATAGGTTTCAAAAATTCCTGAATTATATCACGTTTTTTCACCCACAGCCTGGAGTATTATACTTTTCTCTTTCTTACCCAGTGCTGTTGTCCACTTAGCATCCCCGTCGCATACCTGATTTTCCTAAGGGTTTTCATCTCTGCTGTTTATAGCATTGTTTTTGTTCTCTCCGTGTTGGGTGGTGTTTCTGCCGCGTATGTAATTATTGGTCTGATGACAGTTTTTGTAAATTCTGATTTCATTCAGGCAACATGCGGCTCTGTTTGCTCTATTAACCCGATCTTCCACTTCTGTTTCGAACTGTAGAACTTGGAAAGAAGAATTGTTATTTATTTTAAACCCTAGTTTATTGATTATTCCATTGATTTATATTGCTGTCCTATTACCAATAATTTGGTTTTTAAAATAAACATATAAATTTGTATAGATTCTTTTATGACACTATACCATCATAAAAAGACATATTGAAATCAGAATACGATTCTTGAGAAAAGCCCAGACACAAATCACAGTAGCGGTTACAAAGATTTGAACGTCAATATTTACTTAACACATTCGCTGCCTGTCGAAGAGGATGGAACTCGGCTAGAAGCCATTTTGTTGAACGCCACCTGACTTGAGTAACCGCATCACTGGCTGGCGCGTGAACAGCACCTGACTGAAGTAACCATATCACGCGCTGATGCGTGATTGGCAGCGAATGTATTAAAGCTACCCCGAAATCACAAAACATGGTTTCAATTTAAGCAAAAGTTAAATCCGCAAAGAAATTTTCACAGTCACAAAGTGCTAAAATAATCTAAAAACTGTTTAAATTAATTGGCATTAATTTAAAGGTTAAACAAGATTGCGATACCTAGTTATTGAAGGATTTTAAGGTACTAGTACACTTTAGAAGACCAAAAATAAGCATTTTTTCAAGATTTTTTTTCTCAGAACCTTTATTAAAAATGAACATAAAACTTTTTACATATTAATATTTAACTCTTAGAGAATACAAAAAATATATATATTCTTTTTTATGCATGTACACTAATATTGTAGAGGGCACCAAAGTCGAGGCCTCGAAAAAAAGTAGTTCCGATGGCGGACAGTTAATCTCAGGATTGGGATTTCTGAAACCAAAAAAACCGTACGGCATTTGAAGAAGAAAGGTTTATTACGTGACAATTTACCACCTTAAGTAAAAAATTCCGCAAAAAGAAGATTTTACGGCAATTCGAAAAATTTTTGTGAAAAAAACGTCCGTTTTTCTTCAGTTTTTCATGGTTAAAAAATATTTGTGTTTTTTATTTTTTGTTCAAATTGTGGTAAATTGTCACTTAAGAAGCCTTCCTTTTTCAAATGCAGTACGATTTTTTTGTTTCAGATATCCCAATCCTGCGATCTGCGATTAACTGTCTGCCATCATTTTTCGAGGCCTCGACTTTTGCGCCCTCTACAATATTAGTGTACGTAAATAAATGAAAAAAGATATATTTTTTTGTACTCTCTAAGAGTTGGATATTAATATGTAAAAAGTTTTATGTTCATTTTTAATAAAGGTTCTGAGAAAAAAATTCTTCAAAAAAATTATTATTTTTGGTCTTCTAAAGTGTACTAGTACCTTAAAGTAAATCACATCACAGAAACGTTTTAAATTTATTTTGACGTGTTTTGCAATTTTCTCATATACTTTGGAAAACAGATAATTTACAAATATGTACTGATTTATTCTTGGTCAGTTTTAATAAATTGGTCTACTAATAATTTATGAAAATATGTTATTTTAGAACTTGAAGATCTTTAATGTAGGTATATAGATTTCTACATTCTCAGCTTCATCACCTATCCTACATGAAAAAAATAAAAGTTATTGAATAATTTGCGTCCCAATTGCCTAATATTCGACATCACGTGCAGAACAATAAGCGCTAACGTGTCAAAAACATATCAATGCAGACCTAATAATACGCTCAAAATAGTCAAAACATGCACTATACTACTTTCCATGCCATGAAATGTTATTTCTAGCAAGGAAAACATAGTTTTCAAAAACAAAATACTGCCAAATGTATGCTAAAAGCTATCAAAATAAGGTTTGCTTTGTTGAAGTATGTCAATGCTAGTATAGCTATTAATGTATAAATTCAGTTGACACGAACGAAAAAACATATACAATAATAGTCAAACTTTTAGCATTCCTGCGGAGCACCCAATATTGATTGGGAGGTTACGTTTAAAAAATACGAGGCAACCAATATCAATATTGCATATCATTTAACGGGTTTAAATAATAAAAAAAAAAAAATAAATAAATATGAGAACAACTGTAGGTAAGCTTTTGCGACCAGTGTTATGTAAGAATATATTGCTTTCGGCGTTTGTAGGCCGTGGTCTGGAATTGGACCCTCTTTAGAATTATTAATCTTGGGCAAAATTTTTTGAATCTTGGTAACCGTTCTAAATATTCGTGGATAACAGTGTGATGTTTAATAAGATTCTGCAACTGTTCTATTTTGGCATAAGTTAAATATTGTGTTTATATGGGATTAGCCACAGTTGATTGTAATGACTAAAAAAATACATGTTTACTCAAAAATATTTGTGTAGTCGGCGGACAAAAGTAGAGAGGTCAATTTTTGAAAAACATTTTTAATTATTAAAAACACCTATGGCGAAACCGACATATTAGCACTGAGATGAAGTCAAGAATTTATAAAGCCAGTTAAGACCAATTAGTCCAGAAAGCCACTGCGCATCCGCTAGGAAAAATATTCTAATTCGGATTTTTTGCACAATCTTACTCAAAAAGGACTCCTTTTAACAAATTTGCATGTTGCCAGGACCAAAAGGTGGTCAAAAATTTTTTAAACGTTTTTTTTGTTTTTTTCCTAAAATTATTTTTTTTGCAGGGAAAAAAGCTTTTTTTGGGTTTTTGGATTATTCCAAACAGAAAAGGTCTTTAGTGACTTTTCTCTAAAAATAATAAGAGATTAAAAATTGAAAAATTGCGAAATCGGCCATTTTTAACCCTCAAAAACTATGTGAAAAACTGAAAATTTGAATGTTGCCAAGGTAGGTGGATATTCTTTAAACATCGATTGATGAAATCCCGAAGAGTTTTTTGCGATACACTATTCAAAACTCCTTTGTTTTTTTAATTGCTAATCAAGCGTGCGCGACACTATTTTCCACCGACATTATGGTGTAAATGAAAGGAATAAATTCGTTATATCGTAAACCGGTGACTTTAAGGAAAAATCCCGAAACCGGTCGATTTTTATTTTTAAGTTATGATATTGTGGCGTATATGGTATACTAGTGACGTCATCCGTCTGGGCGTGATGACGTAATCGATGATTTTTTTAAATGAGAATAGGGGTCGTGTGGTAGCTCATTTGAAAGGTTCTTCAATTCTCTATTCAGTAATCTAAACATTTACATAATTATTTATACAGGGTGTCCTTCTACTTCTTTTTTGTCAAATAATTTAATTTAATAAAATTTTTTTGGACACCCCGTATAAATAATTATGTAAATGTTTATATTACTAAATAGAGAATTGAAGAACCTTTCAAAAGAGCTAGCACAGGACCCCTATTCTCATTTAAAAAAATCATCGATTACGTCATCAGGTCCAGATGGATGACGTCACTAGTATACCATATATGCCACAATATCTTAACTTAAAAATAAAAATCGACCTGTTTTGGGATTTTTGTTTTAAGTCGACGGTTTACGAAATAACGAATTTATTCCTTTCATTTGCACCATACTGTCGGTGGAAAATAGTGTCGCGCACGCTTGATTAGCAATTAAAAAACAAAGGAGTTTTGAATATTGTATTGCAAAAAACTGTTCGGGATTTCATCAATCGATGTTTAAAGAATATCTACCTACCTTGGCATCATTCAAATTTTCAGTTTTTCACATAGTTTTTGAGGGTCAAAAATGGCCGATTTCGCAATTTTTCAATTTTTAATCGCTTATATGTCAAAAACTATCATTTTTAGAGAAAAGTCACTAAAGACCTGTTCTCTTTGGAATGATCCAAAAAACCTAAAAAAACTTTTTTCCATGCAAAAAAAATAATTTTAGGAAAAAAACAAAAAAAAACGTTTAAAAAATTTTTGACCACCTTTTGGTCCTGGTAACATGCAAATTTGTTAAAAGAAGTCCTTTCTGAGTAAGATTGTGCAAAAAATCTGCATTAGAATATTTTTCCTAGCGGATGCGCAGTGGCTTTCTGGACTAAATAATGACATATGCATCAGAAACAAGACCCGATACAGCCACAACACAAAGACTACTGGAAACGGCAGAGATGAGAGTACTGAAAAAAATCACAGGAAATACGCTGAGAGATCGAAAGAGGAGTGAAGATATCACAAGACAATGTAACGTACATTGTATAAACGAATGGACACTAAATAGAAAAGAATAAGCGCCGAACTCCACTTGCGATTTTCTAGTCGCGCGAGTGTTTTGTCGCGAAGATTGAATACATTGTTTCAAATACAAGTCAATCCACGATTATTTAGTCGCAAATGGATTGACTTGCATTTGAAACAATGTGTTCAATCTTCGCGACAAAACAATAGCGCGACTACAAATCGCAAGTGGAGTCCGGCGCTAATGGAACAACCACATAACCAGAATGGAGGAGACAAGTGTGGTCAAAATAGCAAGAGATAAATGACCAATCGATAGAAGAAATATTGTTATATACAAGCAGAATTGCTTATAAAGAGGAAGAAGAAGAAAAAAATATATATATACACCGTTCTTAGGCGTCAACGCCCTTCAGTAGGGATCTATGGAGGAGTATCACCAAGCCGCAAGCCCTTATCCCTTGCCGTACCGCTCCTCCATAGGCCGATCCGACGCCAGTTTATCCAGACCAAGCCGTAGACTCTATTGAGTTTTATACTACGGCGTTGGCCTTTTATAAATTTCATGACCTAGCTGAGGCTCGAACCAGCGACCGCAAATCGCAAATCCACTAAAATTGTCGATCGACTGCGCCCCAGCTAACTGGACCGTCAAGACCGACAAGAAAAATACCTATGAAAAAAATTATCTATAGCTGAAATGCAACAGAAAAAGAAATTGTTATATGTGTAGTTCAATATCCAATAGTGAACTTATTCATAATCAATATTTTATTTTTAATTAATTAATTTTAACTTTAAAATTCAAAAAGTGACTTGTCTGCTTTTGTCCACCGACCACACATTTGACGTTCGATTTCCACTCCAGAAATAATTTTCAAAAAAGATTATTAAGAAAATTGTGTTGAAAGAGTGTAACCGCCAAGGTATTAAGGAGGTTATGTGTTGTCAAAAAATTGAGGTTGATATAGTTGGCCATGTTGTTGTCCGCAACAGCCATGCTTTGGCTGAAGAGATCTGAGGGTGGATCGGGAAGTAAATGTTAATGTTAAAGATGTAATTTTAAATAAAATATAACAGAATGAATAAAAGTTTTTATTTTTATGAATAATACTTTTATTCATTATGACTCAATTCAATTACTCAGCAGAATGTAAGTATTCTCCACATGTTTTTCTTATTAACAGTCATAATTTTAACTTTTTGCTTTAATCTAACGTGGAAATACTTCATTCTAGGCACTGAAGATGTTCTGAATAGAACGAAAACGTTTTGCAATCCATTTGGATGACATTTTATGAAGTTTTTTAATAAACGATTTTATACCAATATACAACTTGAAGTTTTTACTTCTATATGAGTTTTTTTAGATATTTTGTTATCTAAATGACACGTGGTCGTGTGCATACAATACTTATCCATAATTTTTTTCATTTTATAAAATTACAGATCAAATCCTACTTCTCTACTCCTACCATATTTTTGTATTAACCATTATACAACTGTATAAACCATTATACAACTGTATAAACAATATTGTGATTCAAAACTATAACAAAATGTTACGTGATGATTTTTCGTTGGGTTGGAACAAAGCCATTTTTAATTCAAAGTTAAAATTTTATTTACATGTGCCTAATATAAAAAATACTTTTAATATTGAAGTTATTATAGGTTTTTAAGTTATAAATTATAAAAATTATAAATTTAACGATTAAAGCCCGGTCTTTTCACCTCCGAATAACTATTTATCGGGAAGTTGATCTGGCAGATTACATGTAAATCTGTCAGATAAACTTCCCGATAACTAGTTATTCGGAGGTGAAAAGATCGGGCCTTAATATACCCACACCGGCAAAATTAGCCGAACACCTTAAAAATCGGACATGTTTGATGTCTCGAATTTCCTAAACCTGTTGTCCGATTTGAGTGATTATTTTAGTATGTTATAGCCTTATTATTTAAGAATATCGGTGTAAGAATATTGTTGCTAAACTGGTAAATGTCATTTTATACTGGGTGTAACAATCATACTGTTAGGTCTGGATCCCGCGTATGAAAAAAAAGTTGATTAATAGCAAGCTGAAAATTTGTTAATAGCTTAAGGGTGTCTAGTCGGATAAACTTTGATATATGGGAACACTGGAACAGGTTAAAAATTTGGAACGGTCATACCACGAAAACGGACCATTTATTTTGTCCGACAGAATAGACTTAAACTCTCCGAACAGACATTACACTCTCATGCAAAAATCAGACTGCTATTTATCACCTGTCATAATTCCTGTCATTTGACATATTCTATATGTTCCACTCATTAAAACGCCCATTTGGTGATAAATAGCAGTCTAATTTTTGCATTAGAGTTTAATCTCTGTTCGGAGAGTTTAAGTCTGTTCTGTCGGACAAAATACATGTGCCGTTTTCGTGGTCTGACCGTTCCAAATTTTTAACCTGTTCCACAATTAAAACTTCTCCCGTTCCAGTGTTCCCATATATCAAAGTTTGTCCGACTAGACACCCTTAAGCTATTAACAAATTTTCAGCTTGCTATTAATCAACTTTTTTTTCATACGTGGGATCCAGACCTATGTGTTTTTTTCTTAAAGTTCGGAACACCCTGTGGAATATTCTAGCATATATAAAATATTAAAATTAAAACTCGACTGTAGACTTAGGCTTTCTTAACATTTTCTTTTTTGATTTATTTGCTTATGTTGGAAAATAAAAAAGTTATGTGCTTTAACAACTAGCCATGTTTTTTATCAATAAATCCTCGTAGTAAGGGAGGAAAGTATGCTAAATTTTCAGTTACTCGAGCGTTATGGGGACCTATTGGATTGTGAAGAGTGGGTGCTAAAACCAAAAAAAGTTAAGTTAAGTTTTCCATAAAGTGTGGGACTCTCCATTTTTTAATTTAATTTTCCATTTCCACCAATCGTTTTTTCCGATTATAGCGCCATTTATCCATAATAGGAAAAATGTTGCGAATAAAAGTTGCTTATTTTTACGTCAAGGATCCAAATCTGCAATAAAAATTGGGGGCTCCTATTTAAGATTTTAAAGTAACCCCCACCCCACCTCCGTGGGGGGTCGTGTTTAGTGTCACTCGATAGATTTTTAAAAAATATTGGATAAGTATATTTTTCAGTTTTCGATCTGATGTTCATTTTGCGAAATATCGCAGGGTTCGTATTTAAAGTTTTTAATTTAGCCCCCACCCCTCTCCGTGGGGTTTCACGAGCCCCCACGGAGGTGGGGGAGGGGATTTCATTTAAAATCTTAAATAGGAGCCCCCAATTTTTATTGCAGATTTGGATTCGTTACGTAAAAATAAGCAACTTTTATTCGACACATTTTTTCGAATTATGGATAGATAGCGCTATAATCGGAGAAAAATGATTGTTTCAAATGGAAAATTAAATTAAAAAATGAAAAGTCCCCCACTTTATGAAAAATTTACTGAACCTTTTTCTGATTTTAGCACATACTCTTCACAATCCAATAGGTCCCCATAACGCTCGAGTAACTGCAAATTTAGTATACTTTCCTCCCCTACTATGAGGATTTATTGATGAAAAACATGGATAGCTGTTTACGCACATAACTATTTTATTATCTCACATAAGTAAATGAATGTAAAAGGAAAATGTTAAGAAGGCCTAAGTCTACAATCGAGTATTAATTTTAATATTTTACATATGCTAGAATATTCCACAGGGTGTTCCAAACTTTAAGAAAAAAACACAGTGTGATTGGTACACCCGGTATAAAATGATAGTTACCTGTCTAGCAACAATATTATTACAACGATATTCTTAAATAATAAGGCTATAACATACTAAAAGAATCACACAAATCGGACCACTGGTTTATGAAATTCGAGACATCAAACATATCCCATTTTTAAGGTGTTCGGCTAATTTTACCGGTGGGTGTATTAAAAATAAAGATTTTATGACAAAAACAATTTGCAAATCAATGGCATCGAAATTTTATGAAGTGTGGATGCGACGTTAAATCGCTTTGATCGTACTCCTTTCCCACTTTACCCCAAGCCTTTGTGCAATCTCTTTCTACAGGAGTATTTAAAGTGACAAATAACCGTGACCAATTCTCTCATTGAGGGCCGGTTGTTCGAACGCTAATCAACAATGATCACTATCAAATATTTAATTACTGTCACAACTGTCAATGTCAACTTTGGTTGGGTTGCTGAAAACATTATTGTTTATAATTATGAGACTAGTTAATCAATTAACATAACAATTATTAACATAATTGATTAACTAATTTTATCATTGTAATCAATAATTATGTTTTCAGCAACCCAATAAAAGCTGACATTGACAGTTGGTGACAGTAATTAAATATTTGATAACGATCATTGTTGATTAGCGTTCGAACAACCGGCCCTTAAACTCTTCTTCATCCGCTATTGTTGATATATTCTTGTTCAAAATCCACAAGGAAAATTTCCTGTAGCTTGCTGTATACCATTAATCGAAAAAAAAAAAATAAGTAAAATCCTTTATAAAAGGTATATTTTATTTGTTGTTCACTTCTTTAAATATTGGCAACCAAAGCTTGCTCCATTCTGCTGATGGGTTCGCTACACATTTTTCTTCATTTAGTAGGATGAGGGCTGGTTCTTTAAGTTTTCTCTTTTTGCTGTCTATTTATTTCATGATTATTGATGCATCTTTCCATTGTACTCTGTGTTCATTGTCCCAGATGTTTGCATATCTGTGATTTGCCGAAATCCCTGTTTTTGATGTATATTTTATGCTCGTTTATCCTGACGTTTAATGGCATTGTAGTTTCTCCCCCATTAAAATTCTTACATTTACAGGGTATTTTGTAGACGCAGTTCGTTGATCTCTCTTCGGTGTTGCTAGGGTTGTTTTTGGACAGGATAGATGTTACATATCATTAATGTTTTGTGGTACAACTACCGATTTTGGACGACCTTCTATGACTTTTCAGCATTTCATATAAATCAATGCACTTTTTTTGACAATCTACATCGAAAAGTCCATTGTTTTACTGAGATAAAATTATAAAGTGACCGAAAACAACACAAAAAGGACGTTCAAGTAATAAAACATTCTGATTAAGGTTATATCAAAAATGTCAAATATTATGGTATGTACAAACAAAATCAGATGTTACCAAGATATTATCAGGGTTACCAAGGACTAAAACATAAGTAATATCCCATGTAAGAGTAAGTAATATATAGCCGCATCCTACAATGCTGTTAATTTAATGTAGTAGATCTTTATAAGAAAAGTATGTGAGAATATTAATATCATGATCACTATATGTAATGTAATGATCACTGGTTGCCTCATTTAAAATTAAAAATACTTCAGGTCTGCATTGAAGTTTGTCTAAACGTGTCTTTTGCTTTGCCTTTTGCTGTGTCCCTGAACTGCACAGACCTGTAAAATGATTTAGGTGCCCACCTAAGGCAGTTAATCCTTCCGATATTGAAGATAAAATGTACAAAAAGACTTGCGGCTCCAAAGTCGACAAGAAACTCATGTGATCTTGGGCCAGGCACTCCAGTAGAACATAATACGTCTGCGAAAGCTTTGGATAATCCTGAAAACCAAAAAAGTAATAATTAGCAATATCTAAATAAGGATGTGACTGGTAAGAACATAAAAAAGGAACGTTACATATTTGTTATTTCTCTTCAATAATTATTTTATTCAAATTTCTTTTGATTTTATATATTTAACTTTCTGTTTTCTTTTCCTATTTTTAATTTCTAAAAATAGGTGGCACTCAACGTTTCTTTCAACTAAATACTTTGTTTATCCCTTTCAGTCACGTTGGATACAATCGTACCCATTAATTTGAATGTATATGAAATTCTACAGGAATCTCTAACTTAAACCAGTTTAAAAAAATTAATATTCTATAAGTACATTCTATACTTCTGCGTTTTGTATCCAGATAGCGCATGGATCGTTATATTCAAAATAAAAATTAATGTCAAAAGCAGCGGCAATTGCATTATTGGTAAGAGATAAATGTACTTGTTTTTTCAAATATTAGTTTGAATAAAAATCAATCGCGGTTTATATTTCAGTGCAATGTTGAAAGTAGTGCTTCTTCTTACTGTGAATTATTTTTAATTGTGAATATATTTGATTGAAATTTTACTGTTTCAAATAGAAGTGTAACTCAAATTCGATGGGCACAATTGAACGCAAAATAATTTAGTGTTATTAAACGCTTTTATTTAGTTCAATCGTTTGCGTCAAATCTTTAAGACGTTAATTTGACTGCCTTTTCTACAATGCAAATGAATGAAAATTTGCAGACATATGCATTCGCGGGAACAATATACGAATAGTCAAAAAAAATTTCTTTTATGTTTATTAATTGTTTAAATAAAAAAAAAAGATTTTAATGGAAAATGCTTAAATTCTCTTGTTTTTTACAATGTAAAAACTAGAAACTTTTACCGATTTTAGCTAATGATATGAACTATACATAATTTCACTTTTTACGTTAATTGTTTAAGTTATACTTCATAAATAAACAATAAAGTTTCAAATTTTTTGCCGATTCCGACTACTTTTCGTGTTAGTACATCATATGTTTTATACATATTTTAATAAAAATGACGATATATTTTAATGTTTGAAAAGTGTAAGACTAAAAAGTAAAAAATAAAAAAAATATGAAAAAAATTTTTTTAAGAAACGCTTTTCTTTAGTTACGAGTGACTAAAATTAAAAAACATTATAAAAAAATCAACCAAAAAGCAAAAAATTGAAAAAATCCAACACATTCGTTAAAGAAAAGCGTGGGGCAAAAACCGTTTATTCGATGAAGACGCGCCACGCTGTTCTTTGACGAATGTGTTAGATTTTTTCAATTTTTTTTATTTTTTGCTTTTTAGTTGATTTTTTTATAATATTTTTTAATTTTAGTCACTCGTAACTAAAGAAAAGCGTTTCTTAAAAAAATTTTTTTCATTTTTTTTATTTTTATTTTCAGAATAAAATACCCAAAAAAATTTTAACGGAGAAGGAAAGGCTAGAAGAGATAGAAAAACTGCCCGACATAGAACGACATGCTAGTGATGACAGTGACTGCGAAGAAGAAATGCAAGTAATACAGAGAATTGGACAGATGATAGAGATGTCTCAGAAAATCAAAACGAAGGGAAGAATGAGGAAGAGGATAATGAGGATGAAAAGGAGGATAACGGACACAGTGACTATGCCAAAAAAAGAATAAAAATACATATTTATAATGTAGGGAAAGATCTAAATTAATTATCAATGATGGGAATAAGCGAAATCCACAAGTTAAAATCAAATCCCATTAATTAATGAAGTAAAAGATTGGCACCATACAGAATCTGTTTTTGTTTTATTATACACATCGACAGGATCACTAATCCACTTTAAAAATAAATTCTGATTACAAAAATTAACATGATATTTTTTTTTAATTTCTTTTACACGTCAGTACTAGTGCTATAAGTAATAAATAGAAGTAAAAACTAAGGGAGTAATTTATACTTACTAATAAATCTGACTGGGATATTGACAGTAATAATTTTACAAAAATATTCAAGGCGTTATCTAAAGCTTCGTCACCATATAACCTAAAGACTCCAAAGTTGACGTAACTCCCACACAAAGCAGCTTTCAGCATCGAAAAACAAATCGAGATACCCTTCAACTTCAAAGGATACGTCTGTTCTTTGGGCACTTCTACATTTAAAATTCTACTACCTAAAAAACACAATTAAGACCTATTACGTGTTTAACTTAAAATAAAAGTAAATAAAAGATAATCAATTTTTTTATACAGGGTGTTTCATTGGGAAACGAAAATACTTGTCGTGAATAGAGGTCACTGAGGCGGTTCTAGGTATACAACATTTATTGTCCCACCGATTTTTATAACCGAGTTACAGGGTGTTTTATCGATTTTGTCCATTTCTTTCTGGATCCATAACTTTATAACCATCTTGTATATTTTTTTGATATTTGGTACACATATGTCTCACTTAGTACCCAAACCACCCACCTACTGATCTCTATTAACTACTAATAATTTATTATAAAAAGTTAATTTTACCTGCTTTTTAATCCCACAGTTCTTAAAAAATTCAATATAATTTCAAAATCAAGTCATTAATTTGTCTGCCCCACAGTAAACAGCGACGCACAAGCCCTTTTAGGAGTCTGTGTATGGAGAAGAGCAACCACAGACAAGCAAGGGTGGAGACAAAAAATAAAGGAGGCCAAGGCTCCGTTTGGGCTGTCGTGCCGTAGAAGAAAAATTAAAGCGAACCATCAAACTTAGTTTTTTTATGCTCTTTTCAAATATGCAAACGGATGTTGAAAATTTCGATGTACAGAGTGTTGTTGCAAGGTCCCATTGAATTAAATTTTTTTGTTAATCCGGACCTGAATTTTTCTTGTGATTAGTAGTTGAGTAGTTTGTGTTCTCAGTAAGACATATGTGTACCCGATATCAAAAAAATATACAAGGTGGTTCTAAAGTTATGGATCTAGAAAGAAATGGGCAAATCGACAAAACACCCTGTAACTCGGTTATACAAATCGATGGGCCAATAAATGTTGTATATCTAGAACCGCGGCAGTGACCTATATTCACCATTCAAGTATTTTCGTTTCCCAATGAAACACTCTGTATAAGTAAACCTATGATATACCTCTGTTTGTCTTTTGTTACGGCTAAACGATGGAGTATATAAAAAAGCTGTAATATCTAACAAGCTATCTAAGAACCTCGTTAAATATTCAGTTAAGAGGAGTGCTATTGTTTGAGGTGTGAAATAATATAAACAAGAGATCATGTCATAAAACAGGTAGATCCACTGTTTATGGAATTTCCCACCTCGAACACTAGCACCGCTCTCAGCTGAATATTAATGAGTCTCTATAGAGCTTGTTAGACTATATATAAAAGACGTCTAAAACTTAAAATTACTTTCAATTACACAGGACTGGAGCTGGAAGGTCAGATAATAGAACAAGTGATGGAGTTTAAATACCTAGGCATCACACTATCTAGCTACGGGAGACTCGAAACAGAAGTGGAAGATCAAATGAATAGAGCAAACAGAGCCGCAGGTTGCCTGAATGACACAATATGGAGAAATAAAAATATCGGCAAAGAAATGAAAGGCAGAATTTACAAAACAGTCATCAGAACAATAATGACATACGCGGCAGAAACACGACCCGACACAAAGACGACAAAAAGATTGCTCGAAACAGCGGAGATGAAAACCCTTCGAAAAATAGATGGTAAGATTCTATGGGACAGAGCTAGAAGTACAGATATACGACGGAGATGCAAGGTGGATAACATTAATAATTGGGTAAGAAATAGAAGAATAGAATGGAATGACCACATAAGCCGAATGACAACAAATAGGGTAGTCAGGACAGCGAGAGACGGTTCCCCAATAGAAGGACGAACAGTGGGAAGACCACGAAAACGATGGAACAACTTACTGGAGGCACATTGAAAAAACAGAGTCATGTCTATACAAAAAGAAGAAGAAGAAGAAGAATTATACAGGATCAGGCCAGTCAACGGAATGAATCAAAGTTGTTTATATTAATGGAATACCCTGTATACTAAAACACATTTGAATTTTTTTACATGAAGTGTTTATATGTAAAGTATTTCTCATGATCATTTTTCAGTGCGTAACAAATGATAGGAAAAAGGGTAAGTCCGTGATAAATGACATTTATTCTAACATGACATTTTAGTTAAATCTGACAGTTGTCACATTTTATTTTCAATTTGGAATAAAAACAAATCAAAAGTGTTTCTTGCATTTATAAAATGGTATTTTCTTTGATTTGTATAGTCTTATAAATTATACAGATTATATTTGTATTATTATCTAATTAAAAAAAAAATTATTTTTTTTTATTATGACGCCATCTATCGACAACTAGAATAACTAGAATAAATTTTATAAAAATGTCACCGACGAAATGTAATCACCGACGTGCCTTTTTTTCTGTCACATACAATTTAATGCGTTAGAAAGAAATCGAAAAACTGTGACGCACTGAAAGATGATCATGAGAAATACTGTATAAGGTTTTATGGGTAAGGTCTAATAGTCCAAGAGGCAGCGCTGAAAAATTTCTCTGAATTTACTAAAGCTACTTATTTCACAGTTGATTACTGTGATTGTTTAGAGAAACATACTGCGGTCGGTCAAGAGAAAGGTAGAACAGGTGGTACCGACAGCTTGTCAAAGTTGCTTACCTGCGGAGGTAATTAAATCCATTTACTAAGGCTGAAAATCAGTACTAACATTCTAAATTGAATATAAATAAAAGTTATTATAGTCGGTCAGCTGTATGACGGGACAGAGACGGTCGGTCGGTCCCACTGAATGTAGAGGGTTATTCACTATATTTTGACCCCCCTCTAAACTGCTTTATTTACAGAATTAGAAAAAAAATATAAAATACAAAACTTATTTAATTTTAAATTATGATCTTTTGACATATATATCGTACTAGTGACGTCATCCATCTGGGCGTGATGACGTAATCGACTATTTTTTTAAAAGAGAATATCGGTCATGTGGTAGCTCATTTGAAAGGTTATTCAATTCCCTATTCAGTAATATAAACATTAACATGATTGTTTATACAGGGTGTCCAAAAAAAATTTTTTAATTAAATTAATTTTTTAATTAATAATTAAAAAAAAATTTGGACACCCTGTATAAACAATGATCTTAATGTTTATATTACTGTATAGAGAATTGAATAACCTTTCAACACGACCCCTATTCTCATTTAAAAAAATAGTCTATTACGTCATCACGCCTAGATGGATGACGTCACTAGTACGATATATATGTCAAAAACTCATAATTAAAAAATCGAATAACTTTTGTATTTTACATTTTTTTCTAATTCTGTAAATAAAGCAGTTTACAAGGGGATAAAAATATAGTGAATAACCCTGTACATTCATTGCGGCGACCGACCGGCTCTGTCCCGTCATACAGCTTCTTCTTCTTCGTCTTCTTGACTGGCTTTACAACTCGGGGTGAGTCTTCGCCGCATCCACTATGGCCCTCCATCGTCTGCGATCTTGCGCTTCGATTTGCCATTGTTGTACCCCAATCCTAGATAGATCGGTTTCAACATCATCCTTCCATCTTTTTCTGGGACGGCCCACTGATCTTCTACCGTCTGGTCTCTCGAAGAACACTGTCTTTAGCACTCTGTCTTCCTCTGATCTTACTACATGACCTGCCCATCTTATCCGATTAGCTTTTATATGTCTGACGATGTTTTCAGTACCATATAGTCACCAATTCAGCATTGCGGCGCCTTCTCCACTCTCCAGTCAATTCATCTCTTTGAGGACCAAATATCATTCTGAGGACTTTCCTTTCAAATATCAGCAATTTATTTATTTCTCGCTGATGTAGAGTCCATGTTTCACTCCCATATGTAACAACTGGGCGAATAATTGACATGTACAGTCTTAATTTAGATTGTCTTTTCAGCAGCTTAGATCTTAATAATGATGATAGGGAGTATAATGCTCTATTTCCCGCAGCTATTCCTGCTGAGACCTCTTTTTCTATGTGATTGTCCTCTGTGATTACTGCTCCCAGATATTTAAACTCTTACCACTTCAAAGTTGTGGTCATTAATAGTTACGTTCTGCCTAACTCTTGGTCTTGGATTTTTGGTCACCAGCATATATTTCGTCTTCTCTTCATTTATTCGAAGGCCCAGGTTACCTGTTTCCTCCTCGAGCTGTGAAAACACCTCTCTTACGTCTCTTGTAGAATGAGCGACTGCATCTAGATCATCGGCAAAGGCCAACAATAGTTTTGATCCTCGATTTGCGAATCCCCCTGTTAGTTCAGACGATATTTTACTTACTGCGTATTCTAAAGCCAAATTGAATAGCAATGGTGATAAAGGGTCTCCTTGTCTAAGCCCTGATGTTATACTAAATGGCATCGATGTTCTGTTTCCTATCTTTACCTGTGCATATGAGTCTGCCACGCACATTTGAGTGAGCTGCACTAATTTTCTTGGTATTCCCATTTCTAGCATTGCTAGCCATAGTCTGCTTCTTTTTATCGAGTCATATGCTTGCTGGAAATCTACGAAGATTTGGTATACATCTCGGTTGAATTCCCAGTTTTTTTCTAATATTTGTCGGATGGTAAATATTTGATCTATTGTTGACCTTCCACTTCGAAAGCCGTATTGGTAGTCGCCTAGAATATCTTCCGAATACGGAGTGAGTCTCTTTAGTAAGATAATTGATAGAATCTTATACGCTGTACTAATAAGCGATATGCCTCTGTAGTTTCGGAATTGGTCTTTATTTCCCTTCTTATGTATGGGTATTATAACGCTTCCATTCCATTCTCTAGGCATTTTCTGCTGTTGCCATACTCTGAGAATAATGTCATACAATTTTTGATGTAAAACGTTTCCTCCTTTTTTTTATCAATTCTCCATTTATACCATCATTTCCTGGTGCTTTGTGATCTTTAAGAGATGCTATTGCATTCTTTACTTCTTGGAGTGTTGGTGGTGGTCATACAGCTGACCGACTATAATTACTTTTGTTTATATTCAATTTAGAATGTGTGTACTGATTTTCAGCCTTAGTAAATGGATTTAATTACCTCCGCAGGTAAGCAACTTTGACAAGCTGTCAGTACCACCTGTTCTACGTTTCGCTTGACCGACCGCAGTATGTTTCTCTACACAATCATGGTAATCAACTGTGAAAAAACTAGCTTTAGTAAATTCAGAGAGATTTTTCGGCGCTGCCTCTCCGTCTATAAGTTAAGTACTTTATTGAGAAAAATGGTAATATTTAAAAGATAGTGTACAATTAAGGCATGTACGTATGCAAAATTATTTGAATAATTTCAGAGTGTTATAGGTGTGATTGAAATGAATTAGGAGAGGTATTCTAATGTTATACAGACAATATTATAATTAAGTTTATAATTAATAAGCTTACCAATATTACTGTTATTTCACACACGCGTCAATAATCGTCACATATGCAAGTTTCACACGCGGTGGTTTATCGTGTAGAAAACCGGGATGTCTTCTCTGTCTGTCTTTCGCGGATACACGTATAGACGTCACTGTTTGCGTTTTAAACTAGTTCACAAGGAGAAAAAGCGTTTGTTTATTACGAGAGGCAGACTCATAGAGCTTCGCGGTACTATTTTTGTTAAGCTAGACGCTATCACTAAGAGATGAGGACAGCACATGTGTTCTTTTTGAGAATCAAAATCAGGGAAAACGATTCGCACCTGTTCACTTCGAGAGAAGACAGTAGAGAGATTCACGGTATTTTCGCGCGTCAACTAGTGGTTATAACCGAGAGAGTAGAGAACCGTGTTTCTTTGAGGGTCAAAACCGGAGAGCATTTCGTTTGCATTGTTCGAATATGTCTGTATTTCTGAAGGAGTGGGGTAGTCAGTAACAGGAATTATTAATAAGGGTTGGATTAAGTGATAATTTAGTTATCACTTAATTTAATATCTTTGACATCTGGCCATACAATATACAGCGTGATCACTATTTTCAAATATAAAATGTTCTCATTTCTTAATGAAACACCTGTATATTAATACTGTATTTTGTACAAAATATTACAACCTTTTTTTGGTGTAAGGTTGTACATACCTAACATGTTTCGTTTTGTATATATTTAGAGAACAGCTGCAGATGTTATGTTTCTACAAATATTTTATTAACAGCAAATTTATAGTTACCGTTTGTGGTAGATACGGGTGCAACAGAATCATTCTAGGATAAGAAATAAAAAGAGACCATCTTAGATTGCCACCAAAATCAATAGAACTTAAAATTGCAACTGATGAAATTATTGAAACATAACGAAGTTAGCCAGTATCTATCGTCTACATGACAGTCAAGCACAATTTTTTTATTAACCCCACGCTTATTACAATCTATCTATACAATTTCAACCTAAACGTTTAGGTAGATAATGGGCATAAGAAACGACGACATTAGACAACAAATGGAAATAGAAAGAACAATCATAGATGGCATCGAAAAACAACAGCTAGTATGGTACGGACACGTAAGACGAATGGAGGAAAGAAGAATCCCAAGAAAGTGTTAGAATGGACCCCACACAAAACCGAAAACGAGGAGACAGCAACTACATGGATAAAGGGCACCTTGAAGGAGATATCGGAAAGAAATTTAAGAGAGGAAGACTGCCACAATAGAAAGGAGTACTATGCACTTATGCCACAATCAGTAATAGGAATAACACTTCAATATTGACTATATTTGACACACCTTTATACACCTTTATAGTTGATTTTTTAACCAAGAGGAGTAAACTAAAAAGACAAATTCACACCCAAGAAAGTTACTCGAAAAGTCATCAAATTCATCTTTTTTTTTTCGTTGATCATATTACCTTTCGATTATAATCCATACATATTATATTATACTAACACATCGCTAAAGGGTTCTAAAAACAAATGTTTTTATATAAAAGTAGACTAAAAATCTAAAAATTAAAGGAATAATGCAGAAAACACAAAAAATCGCCGATATACTTAATTAACCTATAAAATGACAGAAGTGCCAAAATTTCATAAATGTCATTAGTGTCAAAATTTAATAACAGTGGAGTAAACTTGCTTGCGGTTGGACCAATTAGAAACAAGCATTACAACGCGGTAAATTTGAATCACTCTTGGTTAAAAAACAAACAATAGTATTAATCCATTAAAAACAGAACTTTTCGTTTTAACTTTCAAACAGCATGCAGTTTATTCAAAAAAAATTTTTGCGCACACATTCCGATGCACTTAAAGTTTCTACATGTTTTTCGCGCACTTTTTAATATCTTCTTTGGCGTATGTTAGTTCGGCGTTTTGATGGATGGCTTAATTGGTTATGAACCATGGAAGTCCTGGTATTATTCTTGACATTTTTTAAATATGCGGCTGTCCTCCATAATTCCATAAGTGGCTTCAGGATGGATTTGTAGATTAATATTTTGTTATCTTAATATTTTAAACAATCATTAGATGCGTTTTACGTGATGATGAATTTGTTATCAAAACTGATCTGGTTTTTCTAGTTTAACTAATTATGATACCGGAAGTGAAAACTTGCGTTTCATAATTTCTCCCACATAACTTTAAAATGCTGAATATGAATCCGTAATCAGTTTTCTGTATCCGTTATGTCCTTTGTGTAGACTACAAAAATATAAAAACCAGAATATACTCACCATAACTACAAATAATTTTGCTAGCTTCCCTAAATAATAATATACCATTAGGAGAGGAAACGTCAAATTGCAACCGTTGCGATCTGTTTTGTACTAATTCAGCAAATAACTTCAAAACTGGAGTTGTAACTTGAGGATCGTGATACCATAATTCTATAGCTCTAAGTAATATTGGTGTATAATTCGGATAGCTGAAATATGTGTTAAGAAAAACACTAGGAAAAATGTGTGATTGAGCAATTCGTAATAATATGTAAAGGGTGTTTTTAGGTCCAGATTACTCGTACTCGTACTCAGGCTTTTACTTGTGACTTGCCTATATGTGTACGTCGCACATAGGTTGATTTTCAATAATTAGCCGGCCAAAAGTAAAATTTCAAAACTGACGTTAAAAATTCAAGACACATCCCAGAGACACTTGATGGTTTGTCTTAACAAAAACTTACCAACCCCACTCCAGAACTATTCACCACGCACGTGTGCACGCGCATGTAATTGTTAGTGAATTTTTGTTCTCTTAGCTTAGTATTCAACTTTTTAAAAATTGTGATATTTTGTAATATTCACCTTATGTTTCAAAGTGATTGTGATGGAATCGAATAATTCAGCTAAGAATCAATATTTCTGGAAATATTAATAGAAAGTTTACTGTTATTTTATATTATTTTTAGAAAGTCAAAAACAAGCAATTTTCTAGTGACATTTATGTTTAATTTTTATGTTTATAAGACATTTAGTTATATAATTGCCTCCGATCGAGCAATACTATTTATTTTATAGCATACTGTATATATTTGACTAATTAATGGTGTACAATTTAGCTGCGGATGCCCGAAATACGGGGGTTTTAATTTTGCTAGAAAGGATGACGCCACAAAAATAAAAGTACCTACTTATTTGTTTTAATTGTAATAAGTTACGATTGTTTTTTTTTGTTTTAGCTACATCTGGTGCCTTTGCTCTGGCGTAAAAATAGGGATCCATAAATATCTGCGACCAAATGGAGCTGTAAGATTTTCCTAATCTAAAGGACAAATTAGAATATTTATAAATTAACTTATTGACCTCTTATATCTGATAATTTAATCAATTTAAAGCAAAGATTTCGAGATTTTAAAACGGCGATGATAGAGAAATGGTTAAAGACTCACGAAAAGATGCGATATTTCTACAGACAATTAAAGATTGGTTAGATCGAACCTTTAATCTGGTAGAAAACAAATAAATGGAACCAGGTCGTCTTTCTATTATTTGGGGACTCCAGTGAAAGGATAAAAAGAAGAAAACAGAAGAAATACGTTATTTGCTTGATGATGAAGTTATCGTTCATGCAGCACAGACATTACAGATTTGTGGAAAAAGGAATGCTTCAAAAATACTAAAAGAGATCTCAGAAATTCCAGCTAGTATAGGGAAATACAGAGTTGCATACAGGAAATTAAACTTCTTTTAACTTCTAACCCACTATTAACAATTTTAAGCAGTAAGAAACCTGTACAGAAAAAGGTCAAACCAGGGTCATTTTTCTCTAAAACAATTCAAATGCTGTTACCTACCGGGTGACCCAAATACTGAGTCCGATATGTCAGATACCGACTGAGGTATAAGTAAAAACCGCATATTTTGTATTCATTTTAAAGGGCCTAGCCGGGTAAGATAGTGAAAAGTGCCCCCAACTCGGGGGCACTTCTCGGGGGGATATAAATTCCATATAGGCCACTTTTTAGCACATATGGAGGAACTCACTTTCTGAAATTTTTAGCCCCCTAGGTGGTCACGTGACCCCCCTAGAGCCTAATTAGGCTTTTTATGTTTTTATTTTTTATCTCAGCCGCATCAAGAGCTAGCCAAAAACTTTATTTATTTTTAAATAACTCTGAAAAAAAAACTAAGACACTCGTTTTTACGAAAATCAATTATAATGTTTATTTTTCCACAATCTTTCACCCTGAATTTTTTCAGATTTTTAAAATTGGTGAAACGTACCTTTAAAAATAAAAAACCGCATTTTTTCGTTTTTTTTTTTCGTTTTTTGATACAATTTTATACATATGTTTCAAAAAAGGTAACACCGTCACTATAATAGGTAAAAAACTGAAAAATAATTGGGGTTTGCTTAATAAAAATCTTTTGTAACGCCATCCATTTTCAAGATACAGGGCGTTGAAGAAAACAAAAGTTTACACATTTTTTACGATTTTGCCGAAACTACTGGCAACATTGTAATAAAACTTGGCGGGTTTTAAGAGGTGGTTATTGTGCATGTTTTGACATACAATTAAGGATTTGATATTTATCATTGGCGCGCATAGGGGTAATGGTCTGAACTTTTCACAGAAAAAAAGATAGTACCCTACTGACATATTTCAAATTAACAATCATTTTTTAATTCCTCGTTCAATTTGCAATAAAAAAACTATTATCTCATTTTTTCATACGACGCGCCATTTTGCTGCAAAAAATAAAATATCTTAACGCTTCCAAAGTATTCGAATTAATTTTTATAATGGATGTATGAGTTTATGTAGATGTAGAAACTACTATAAGTTCGAATACTTTGTAAGGGTTAAGATCTTTTATTTTTTGAATAAAAATGGCTCGTCGTATGGAAAAATAAAAAGATAGATTTTTTGTCACAAATTGAACGAGGAATTCAAAAACGATTGTTAGTTTTAAATATGTCAGTGGCGTACTATCTTTATTCTTTAAAAAGTTCAGACCATTACCCTTCTGCGCGCCAATGATGAATATTAAATCCTTAATTGTATGTCAAAACGTGCACAATAACTACCTCTTAAAACCCGCCAAGTTTTATTACAATATTGCCAGTAGTTTCGGCAAAATCGTAAAAAATGTGTAAAATTTTGTTTTCTTCAACGCCCTGTATCTTGAAAATGGATGGCGCTACAAAAAATTTTTATTATGCAAACCACAATTATTTTTCAGTTTTTCACCTATTCTAGTGACGGTGTTACCTTTTTTGAAAAACATGTATAAAATTGTATCAAAAAACGAAAAAAAAAACGAGAAAATGCGGTTTTTTATTTTAAAAGGTACGTTTCACCAATTTTAAAAATCTGAAAAAATTCAGGGTGAAAGATTGTGCAAAAATACACATTATAATTGATTTTCGTAAAAAAGAGTGTCTTAGTTTCTTTTTCAGAGTTATTTAAAAGTTTAAAATTGTTCTAAAAATTCGAATTTCCCGCCAAAAAATTTAATTTGTACCAATTTTAGTAGAAATATGCTGTAAAATAATTTTGGCCGCGTAAATCTATTAAATCGACGTATGTGCGTCGCGACGAGCCAGAGTCAGAGCAGCGCAAACCACACAAGCAAGATACTCGCAAGGTCCCGGCGGGTGTCGGTACACCAAAGGAAATTCGCGTAAGTTTGCGAATTTATTTGGACGGAAATTTTTGCGTTTTGTGTACTTATGTGACTTGTATTAACCGAGCTTGCATATCGTGCAGGTTTATGTTTAAAATGGAGTGGAATAACGAGAGGGTGATTGATTAAATAAAGCTGTACGAAAAACACGCAGCTTTGTAGGGCAATACAAATAAATTTTATAAAATCCTAAATAAAAAACGATGCATGGAAGGAAATATACCAGGAACTGAATATAGATGTTGTAACGAGGTCGTTGCGTTGTTGCTCCAGGTAACTAAATCAGTCGAAGAAAAGAGTTCGCTTTTTAAGACATTTTTATGTGGAATCAAAACATACAAAAGATAAGATAATTAGCCTTAATTACTCGTTAATTTCGTTAATAAAATATATTTATAATCTACGCATCGAGCTTTCTGTTCGCGCCGATGTGACGATATTTTGTACATGAATGAATGATTTTGACGATCGCGTGAAATAGGAATTGCTTTTATTAATACGACATGAATGTATAAGGAAAGAGAAGAAAGGGAATCTCGCTCAGCTCGCCAGATAAAAAGACATATTAGGGATATACGATCACCGCTCGTATAAGGATAGGTAAGAGGAAAACTGTCGGATTCGCTCAGCTCGCCAAAACGACAGCGGAAAATGGTCGGGAAATACTACCTACATAAACTCACCTCTTATACCTCGCTGTTGTTTATTATTCTTCGATCAACGCTCCAAGAATAATAATCAACTAGGCTTTTCGATCCGACTTTTATATCGTCCAAGGCGGTACAAAAACACGTTTTACTTAATTCATTGGCGCAGGGCAGCTTTATCCATTAGGCAATATAGGCAGTTGCCTAGGGCGGCACATTATGAGAGGGCGGCAAGAATAATGTACAAAAAATATTTGTATATAAAAATTATGGATCTGGGTTCTGTCATTAAAGGGTATGAAGTTCTTTCAAATTACTTTACTGCACGGAAGCCAAAAAATTGTGCCCAAATAAATAGAAATAAGAAAGAGAAAAAGGAAAATTCAATTTGACGAGGAGGCCGATCATGAACTAAACTTTTCAGCTAGTGATGAGATGAAAATCCACACATTCTGTATTATAATCGACACTGATAAGACACCTGAATAGACATCTGGAATCTTATAGACTTATTTATCAACGTTTTCGTGTTATTAACAGATTTGCCAAAATTAAGCAATGAAGAAATTATTAAAGAAGCTGAAAATCTGATACAAAATAAAGAAGACCAAGATACATCATTCATACACGAATGCATTCACTTAAAGGGTCATTTGAAGATCACAATAAAATCACCAATTGACATAAGAAGAGTTAGTTAGTGCAGTCACTGAATGTGGATATGAGCTATTACCTCCGATTTCGTTGAACCTCCATCGATTTGTACGAGAATTGGTGACTGATTAGAGGATATCTCAAGGAACAAAGGTAACATGGTGTCAACTTGCGCTTTTACCCTGGGGGTGGATGCCACCCCTTCTCGGGGGTGAAAATTATTTAAAAATATCCCCAAAATTAGATATAGGGACACATTCTAAGCAAAATTTGTTAGATAAAGTTATTAAAATAAATCAAAACTTTTTTAGTTATTAAAGATCAACGATTTTAATTTTTCGTGAGAAAAATGCATGTTTTTAACCGTCTTTTCATAAATAACTCAAAAACTAAAAGATTTTACCAAAAAGTTATTATTACCAAAATTGAAGCTAATAAAAAATGAAATAAACTCCTTACTGGAAAAACCTTTTAATGTTAGCTAAAAGTGAGTTATAATTGAATGCATATTTTTTTCGGCGAGTACCCAAATCTAAGTAATTATTCAAGCTTAAATAACGGGAAAATGATGCATTTCATAACATAACCTTATTAAACACTTGTCAAAGTACTTAGAAATATCTATAAAATGAGCCCCCGAACAAGTTGTTAGCATTAAAATGTATGCACCAAATATTTTTCAAAATCTATCTTTTAAAAACTTTTACAAAAAAGTTACTGTTTTTTGTTTTAAATAACTCCGTTAATTTTTACGATATCAAGTTTGCCTAAAAACCATTTGAAAGTTGATTTTAATTGCTATTAAACACGTTGAATTCAATCTTTTAAACCCCTTACTATTTTAAAAATAAAAGGTTGAATGGCCCTGTTACATGGTTCTCGCAGTAAAACTTAAGCTTTAAACGTTTCTATCTCGGTTATTTTTTACCCTACAGAAATAGTAAAAAGGTAAAATATTTGATGCAGAAAAATCTAAAATTGGGTTATACATAATAATATATCATTTTTTACGTATATTGAGTATTTTTGGAGTTATTATCAAAAGAAAATGAAAATTACGATAATTTTAAAAATTCTGATTTTTTTAAATTATATCTTTTTTTCAAAAACATGAATTCTAAACCGGTCAAAATTGTTGAAATCTTTATATTTAGAAGTATATTTTATAAAATGCAATGTTTTCCCGTTATTTAAGCTTGAATACTTAGATTTGCGTACCTACTCGCCGAAAAAAATATACATTCAATTACCCATAACTCACTTTGAATTAACATTAGTTTAGTTCTTTAAGTGAGGAGTGTATTCAGATTTTTATTATCTTTAATTTTGGTAATAATAACTTTTTTGTAAAAGCTTATAGTTTTTGAGTTATACGTAAAAAATAGTTTTAAAACATGCATTTTTTTACGAAAAAATAAAATCTTTGATCTTTAATAACTCAAAAAGTATTGATTTATATTAATAACTTTATATAACAAATTTTGCAATTTGTTTCTCTATCGATTTATGGTATTATCTAAAAAATAATAATTTTCACCCCTGAGAAGGGGTGGCATCCACCACCACGGTAAAAGCGCAAGTTGGCATCATGTCACCTTTGTTTCTTGAGCTATCCTCTAACTACTCACCAATTTTCATGAAAATCGATGGAGGTTCAACGAAATCGGAGGTGAAAACCTTCAATGACTGCACTAAGTGGATTGAAAGATATTTTCCCTAATTCTGACATTGCTTTCTTTGCACATTTATTTGTGCATCCCAGTTGCCAACGTGTCCGCTGAGAGGTCATTTTCGAAAATTTTAAGAATTAAAAATAATTTCCCATCAAGTATAACACAAGAACGTAACAATTTGTCGATTTTGTTAAGAAAAAAAAAATTTTTTGAAAATGTTTTTTTGGAAAGGATTCTTGGATGTGATCGAACTGGAGTGACGATTTTTTCTGTTATAGGTATATAAACATCGTAGTTTAAATCCATTTTTAGTGTATTCTTAATTCAATAAATCTTTTTTCGCAAAAGTGGTAGGTACATGTTTGAAGGGCGGCTACTAGAGAATTGCCTAGGGCCTAGGGCGTCAATTGACCTAAACGCGGCCCTGCTACTCTAGATGATAAAATTATATTGTCGTCACAATGTGCAAGAGATTAAACGCAAAATCACTTCACTACTGGCAACTTACAGAAAGGCTAGCTAAAAAGTTGCCCAAAATAATAAATCCGGAATAGGAACCGATAAATTGTATTCTCCCTGGTTTGCCTTTAAACATTTTCGTTTTTTGCACATGAAATATCAGCCTACTTCATCAAGTTGATAAAGCAATGTATACCTCTGGCACAATAAGCGAAATTGACTGCTTGGAAAACTTAAACAAAAAGCTTAACCTGGTGTACGAATCACCTGAGGTTAAATATCTTAACGTTACAGCTAGTTTTACAGGAATTGCTTTTCGAAATGTTGTGTTTTTCTTAATGATTTTTGGACCAATTAAAGTTATCAGTTCTTCAAAATTACTAATAGGCGACATTCTACAGAATATATGAAAGTGGAGATTTTCAACACTAAGGTCACTAAGTAAGTTACTTCCACTGTATTCGCTTCGACTTTTGAACAGTGACGTCATCCACCACCGTCTTTTTTTCTTATTTTCGATTTTTTTAACAGAGAATATATCACAATAAAAGCCTCACTCTCTGCCGCAAGCTCGTCCTCTTCCATTGGAACCGCCGGGGTACAAGTATTTTTCCAAATGAATAAGTCTATGTGGACGGTCAAGTGAAAGTAAGGACACCTACAACAAGCTTCACGAGTTCCAAGTAGAAGTACGAGTACGAGTAGGAGCACGAGTAGTCTGGACGCACCTTAAGGGGTATAGAAATATAGGTTGGCAACTTTTTCTTCACTGGCGACCATTTTGACACCAGTCAAGTTATTTATGTTTAGTTTGGTTTGGCATTTCAGCAAGAATAGACTGACTGAACAACGCTTCCAAATTGTGCAAATTTATTTTGAAAATCATTGTTCTGTTCGAAAACGTATCGCGCACTACGTACATTTTATGGTAAACATAATCGTCCATCAGAGGTTTTCGCACCACGTTTACCCTAAATGACAATACACATCCACAGAGACGTCGGACAGTGCGTACAGAAGTTGTTGCTGCCGTAGAGCGCAGCTTAGAGAAAGACCGAATCAGTATATCCACCATCGTACACAGCAGATGGCGGTCTAGGACGTTTCATCGCCAGTTAACTAATCGCTAACTGATTTATTTCCAAATTTCCGACCAATTTTCTACAGTTACATTTATTATTTATTTTTAATATTAATTAGGAATTCTACGAAATGACCTAACCTAACCTGACACTACATAAATTTGAACATATATATTTCTAAAAGGCCATTTAACACTACAAATTTAATACTATTTAGTATCAAATTTAGGGGAAGTAGAAATAAAACAGTAAATTAATATAATAATATTTTTTATCTTTTTAATTGTCATAAGTTTTGAACTGAATTTAACGTCGTGTCGTGTCATCTCCCATAATACAAAATCAACTGACTAACTGGCGATGAAACGGACGGCGATGAAGCGGACGGCGATGAAATGGACTGGCGATGAAACGGACGGCGATGAAATGGACTGGCGATGAACTGGCGGTGATGAAACGTCCCATTCCGGTAGATGGATATGTATCCATCCACTTTATGGAAGATTTTGCGAAAAGATCTTGCACGATTACCTAGCAAGGCGTAGATTCGGTGAATGGGCACAAAACGAGATTGCCGTTGATCCCAATTTTCATAACCGAATTTTCTTTGGCGATGAAGCTCACTTTTGGTTGAATGGCTACGTCAATAAACAAAACTGCCATATTCGGAGTGAAGATAACCCTCAAGGGTATGTTGAGACACCATTAAACCCAGAAAAACTGACTGTTTGGTGTGCTTTATGGGCTCCTGGAATCATTGGTCAACACTTCTTCAAAAACGATGCTGGCCAGAACGTTACAGCTGTAGAGCCATGATTACTGACTTTTTCATTCCTCAATTGAGCAACCATGATGTGCAGGAGCTGTGGTTTCAACAAGACGGCGCAACATGTCACACAGCTTGTGCCACAATGGTTTTATCGAAGGAAACGTTTGGTAACCGCATAGTTTCACGTTTCAGACCCGTGAGTTGGCCTCCAAGATCGTGTGATTTAATACCTGATTTAAGCCTGAAATGAATCACCACTTGGAGGACAACATTTGTCGCGTTATTGCCGATATATACCACAAATGTTGGAAAAAGTAATCGAAATTTGCGCCACCACGTTAGACTACATCAGAGCCAGCCGTGACGACGGTCATATGCCATAAATCATATTTAAATTATAATGGCAAAAATTATCTTTCGAATAAAGTCAATTTCATGTCAATTAAAAAAAAAATCATCTCTGTTTTATTCCATTTCAAAGTTCTATACATCTAGAAAAAAAAAACACATTACTAAGATTTAAGCGGTGGGGACCCCACTGCGTACATATAGGCTGTGTTTCTAGACTTACAGATTTTTATATTTGATGTCTACAAAAAGAGTGTTTCCTCATTACGTCATCCTTTATAATGATGTAACAAAACCAAGTCTGGATTGCTAAACATCTAAAAAGGATGAAATATATCGAAAAAATATTATTTCCAAAAACATGTTAGTATATGTTTAAGGGGGTGTAGGAGTTGTGTTATAGAGGTAGCACCTTTTATCGAAACAACCACATCAAGCGTCATAGACGGGAGATGGTTCTTGATAACTGGTCCTCATAAGACAACTAACTCTCACTTATGGCTCCACGTGCCACACCCCGGGCAACTGCATTGGTCTGCAGGCTAAACTAAGTGAGGGTAGCCAGATATGGCGATAATTTCACCGAATTATTGCCGGTATAAGCAATCTCCCACTTACCGACCAACGGCTTCGGGCGAATGAGTTAATAAGTGGTAGGGCACTCTTTTGTCCTGGGGTTGAGAAATCGACCTCGAAGGCGGATGAACAAAAAAAAAACGGTCAACGGTATAAGGATGTAGAAGGCAAGGGGAAACCACTACATTAAAGATCATACACGGATATCCCTAGTACAATTGTCATGGCTGTACAAAAAAGTAACTCTGTTACTGATCATGGATATCGGAGACCAAGATCCGGCAGGGGAGGCAAATCACAGATAGACCACAGGGCCTCTCAGGTCGATATCAAACGAAATCCCTGTGAAATACCCATCAGTAACACATCGTCCAAAAAGAAGACTAAAATCGACAAAAAGTGCATGAAGATAGGCACGTGGAATGTTAAGTCAATATACCAAGCAGGTAAAGTCCATAATGTCATTCAGGAAATGGAAAGACTTAACATAAAAATATTAGGACTAAGTGAGACCAGATGGCCCAATTCAGGCGACATATTAGTAGGCCAAACAAAGATATACTACTCTGGTAATGACAATGACCCAAATCACTGGAACGGTGTAGCGATATTAGTTGATAAAACCATCCAGAAATTTGTAACTGGCTTCTTACCCATTTCGGATAGAGTTATGATGGTAACACTCAAAACAGCCCAGTCTAGAGTCAATATAATTCAAGTATATGCTCCCACAGCAGATAAATCGGATGAAGAACTCGAACAGTTTTATAACGAATTACAACAAGCTTTAGAAGTAACCAAGTCTAGAGACGTTACAATAGTAATGGGAGATCTAAATGCAAAAATCGGTAGAGGAAGTCAAGATGATTTTATTGGAAACTTTGGACTGGGCACTCGTAACGAGAGAGGAGAAAGATTGGCTCAATTCTGCCAAGAGACCGGTTTTATTGTCACGAATACTTATTATGATCTGCCGACCAGGAGACTCTATACATGGAAATCACCAGCAGACAACCAACATAACGTCATCAGAAACCAAATTGACTACCTTCTCATCTGCAAACGATACCGAAATTCCATAAAATCAGTAAAATCATACCCTGGAGCTGATGTGAGATCAGATCACAACCCAGTTGTAGGAAGGTTTAGAATTAATCTAAAGAAGCCTGTGGTTAAAACTAAAGTAGAGACGATACAAGTATCTCGTTTGAGAGATCCATCAACAAAAGAGCAAGCCACACTAAAAATTAAAGAAGAGCTCACCAAAATAGAAATTATTCCTACTGAAGATGCGAACAGGAAATGGCACATGTTAAAAGATGCTCTTATCCGCACATGTGAGACAACACTAAACTAATTAAGAATAAAAATGAATGGATGACCGAGGAGATTCTAGATGTCATGGAAGCAAGGCGATCTTATAAAACCAAAGACAAAAACATGTATAATATTATACACACAGAAATAAGGAGAAAGATCAGAGAGGCAAAGGAAAAATGGTATAGTGACAGATGCACAGAGATTGAACAGTTGGTAGAGAAACATGATAACTTAAACCTTCATAAGAAAATTAGAGAAATAACAGGCACAAATATTAAGAAAAAATCAAACATACTGCCGGATAAAAACGGCAAAATAATTATAGACGTCGGTGAAAGGCTTAAAAGATGGCAGGAATATATTCAAGAGCTATTTAAAGACGAACGGACTGAGATAGTACTAGAGCAGGAAAAGTTCGACAACGGCCCAGACATAACAGAAGATGAGGTATTAGAGGCGATAAAGCGAACAAAGAACAACAAGGCAACAGGTCCTGACCAAATACCTGTAGACATAATACGGTTAATAGAAGAACAGCAAATTGGAATATTGGTCGACTTATTTAATACAATATACAGTATAGGAATCATTCCCAGAGATTGGCTGCTGTCAACGTTCATAACACTGCCCAAAAAACCAAACGCAAAAGAATGCCAAGACCACCGGATAATAAGTTTAATGAGTCATACACTCAAAATATTTTTAAAAATTATACACCGGAGAATACATAACAAACTTGAGCAGGACATAAGCGACACGCAATTTGGATTTAGAAATGCAATGGGAACGAGGGAAGCCCTGTTCGCTGTAAATGTACTTGTGCAAAGGTGCATGGATGTTAATCAGCCAGTATATATGTGTTTCTTGGATTACAACAAAGCCTTCGATAAGGTCAGACATAACCGCCTTATCGAATTACTTGAAAAGAAAAACTTAGATATGTGGGACATCAGGATCATTAGTGCTATCTATTATAATCAGATCGCTGTGGTAAAAGAGAACAACGCCTTTTCAAATGAAATACAGATTGAGAGGGGCGTCGGACAGGGCTGTGTCCTGTCTCCTACTTTGTTCAATTTGTATTCAGAGGAAATAATCCAGGAAGCACTAGAAGACCTAACCACGGGAATAAAAGTAAATGGCCGACCAATCAATAATATACGGTTTGCCGACGACACTATTTTATTAGCCGAATGTCTTGAAGATTTACAACAAATGGTTGACAGAGTGGTAGAAGTCAGCCAAGAAAACGGATTGTCCCTAAACACAAAAGACACAATTTATGGTAATGACAAAAGCTCAGCAGCGCCAAGAAAGCATAACAATACATGGAGAACAAATTAAAAAGGTTGAAAAATATAAATATTTGGGTACAATAATTAATGAAACTAATGAGTACACAGAAGAGATTAAAGCAAGAATAGGACAGGCAAGAAATGCTTTCAACAAACTGAAAAAAGTACTCTGTAGCAGGGACATTACAATTTCTTTAAAGATAAGACTTCTGAGATGCTACGTGTTCTCCGTATTATTCTATGGGTTGGAGGCTTGGACATTAAAGAAGAATGTTTCGGACAGATTAGAAGCCTTCGAGTTATGGGCCTACAGAAGAATATTAAGAATAAGTTGGGTGGATAGAGTCACGAACATCGAGGTGTTGAGAAGAATGGGAAAAGATAAAGAGGTTTTAAATACAGTTAAAGTCAGAAAACTACAATATCTGGGACATGTTATGAGGGGCGAGCGTTATAACTTGTTACAATTAATAATGCAAGGAAGAATACAGGGTAGAAGGAGTCGCGGAAGAAGACGCATCTCCTGGTTAAACAATTTGAGAGCTTGGTTTAATTGCACTTCTGCTGATCTCTTTAGAGCAGCGGTATCGAAAGTGCGAATTGCCGTGATAGTTGCCAACCTTCTTAGAGGAGATGGTACATGAAGAAGAAGAAGATATGTTTAAGGTTTAAGCCATGAAAGATTCAAAGCTAACGACTTAGGATTGAAATTATTGCAATAAGCATTGCACATGTACCTAGCTCAACCGTTAATCAAAAACAGTACCTACTGTTTCAAGATTAACTAAAATTAATGTTAACACAATGAGACAAGATTATCCAAGATAATCTGATGGTAAATTGCATACACTTGACCCAGCAATGCCCCAACTTCTTTAACCTTTAACTACACGCGCTGGCGTATTTTGTACGAGAGATATAAGAATTTTACCGCAAATATGTTTAAAAATTTAATTTTTGACCTTCTTTTATCTATCTAACCTATCGTTGGAATGTGCTTTACAATTGGTTTTAGTTTAGTTATAATCGGCCTTCTAAGAAGATCGTACTTACCAGTTTATTATTTGTTGTTTCCGGTGGTGTACAGAATTCGCCACGATTGTAGTAATGTAAGTATGGTTTGTTTAGCAGTAAATGGTTGATTTCAATTAGTGCGGTCGTAATTATTATTAAATTTATCTGACCTGGCCCATTGTTAAGACCCACCCGGAGCGATAAGCAACCGAGGCAGACAGAGTTGGTCTTTTGACAATTAACACTGACTAGACGGTACGCCTATAATAAAGCAAAGAATTCACAAAATGTACAATAATTACGACGACAAAAACAAAAAAACGGATGTAAAATATTTTGCTTTGCCTTATATACCCGAAATTAATGTTTTAAGATGAGTTTTAAAATAAATTAGATCTATTTTAATTGCTAAGATTATAGAAAAACAAACATTCAAACATATTTAAATTTTAGATGAAACCGGGCCTTTTATACACTGAGCGGCACAAAAAATGGCCACCCCACAAAATGGGTAATTTTTGATGTCGTGCATTTTCTAAATCTGTTGTCCGATTTAAGTGATTTTTTTAACATTTTATAGCCTTATTCTTTAACAATGTCGCTGTAATAAAATTATTGCTAGACAGGTAAATGATCATTGTATACCGGGTGTACAAATCAAACTGTGTTTTATTCTCAAAGTTCACCACACCCTGTGTAATATTCTAGCATTTATAAAATATTGAAATTAAAACCCAACTATAGCCGCAGGTTTTCTTAACATTCTGTTTTTTGATTCATTCGCTTATGTTGGATAATAAAAAAGTTAGGTACTTTAACAACTAGCCATGTTCGTCATTAATACAGGGTGTTTCTAAATAAGTGCGACAAACTTTAAGGGGCAAATCTGCATAAAAAAATAATGGCCGTTTGCTTTATAAACACATGTCGGCAAATGCTTCGTTTCCGAGATACTGGATGTTGAATTATTTTCTTACAAACTGACGATTTTTTTATTGCTCTAAAACAGGTTGAGATATGAAAATGAAATTTGGTAGGTTTTAAGATACAGTTATTGCACATTTTTTGACATGCAATTAAGGATTTTATATTCTCCATTGGCGTGCATACGGGTAATATGACGGGTAATATTACCCGCATGCACGCCAATGGTGAATATAAAATTCTTAGTTGTATGTCAAAAAATGTGCGATAACTGTATCTTAAAACCTACCAAATTTCATTTTCATATCTCAACCGGTTTTAGAACAATAAATAAATCGTCAGTTTGTAAGAAAATAATTCAACATCCAGTATCTCGGAAACGAAGCATTTGCCGACATGTGTTTATAAAGCAAACTGCCATTATTTTTTTGTGCAGATTTGCCCCTTAAAGTTTGTCGCACTTATTTAAAAACACCCTGTATTAATGAAGAACATGGCTAGTTGTTAAAGTACCTAACTTTTTTATTATTCAACATAAGCGAATGAATCTAAAAACAGAATGTTAAGTAGACCTGAGGCAATAGTTGGGTTTTAAGTTCAATATTTTATAAATGCTAGAATATTACACAGGGTGTGGTGAACTTTGAGAATAAGACACAGTTTGATTGGTACACCCGGTATACAATGATCATTTACCTGTCTAGCAATAATTTTATTACAGCGATATTGTTAAAGAATAAGGCTATAAAATGTTAAAAAAATCACTTAAATCGGACAACAGATTTAGAAAATTCACGACATCAAAAATTACCCATTTTGTGGGGTGGCCATTTTTTGTGCCGCTCAGTGTACTATTGAAGTACCAGTTGAAGTCAACCATTTACTGCTAAACTTACCATACATCTTTCAATTGTTTTTTCAGTCATTATGGCACAAAATATATTTTTATTTATAAATAATACTTTTTCTCATGTAAAAAAATACATTTCAAAAATTTTTTTATTAGTAATGTTATTTTTCAAGGGATCACATTCCAATTAGAAATCCCAATTGACTTGCTGAAAAGGAACTCCAAGCATTCGCTGATGCCCAATAAGGTTTATAAAAAACAACTAAGGTTATTTAAAAAAAACCCGCTGTTTTAAGTGTATTCTCTTGTGGTGTATAAAGTACGCCACGCATGTACTTATGTTACAACTTGATGCGCGGGTAGTTAAAGGTTAACCCGTCTGAAAAATAGGTTCTCTCGAAGCCTGCAAAGTAAGTTTTTTAAAATTTGGAAACAAAAAGAAGTCGTATGAGACCAAATCTGGAGAATACGGTGGATGGGGCTGTCATTGGTAGCCCAATTTGACCGTGGCGCTGGAGGAGGCATGATTCAGTGCCTGGTTTAAGTGGAATAAGGCCGGTTTTTCTGCAATTCGGCGTCGAATCGACCCAATAATTGGGTTTAGTAGGCTCCTGCGACTGTTTTGCGCTTCCCCAAGTACTGAATATAGATCACACCTTGTGAATACCAGAAAACGGTGGTCATCACTATTCCTTCGATAGGACAGTATTCACTCAGCTATCTTACATACCTTCAATCGGCGGTTTAACAAAAACAAGAATTTAATCACCGGCTGATATTGATCTTTTTTAATTTTTCTAAAATCCTCGAACACGCCTGCTTCCACACGTGGTCAAACACAACTAAGAATCCAATTCGGCTGTAATTTTGACAGTAGCCGTCAGCGAGAACGTGTTACATAATAGTAAATTTCTCTTGGGATAGTGGCGCCATCGAGCAGCAAGCCTGAGTACTTATAGGACCGCCCTCGTATTTGTGACACGTTATTCTGGTGGATTTCAAGTGATGATGTAGTTATTCGTGTGAATTTTGAATATTTTTTGCAATTTGTCAAATATTGACATGAGTAGTTTGCACCCAATTTTACCCTACCTGACACTCAATACGATAAACTGCGGAATGAAAGATAATTAAGGATGAATTAAAGATAATAAAAATATCGCTATGATACCAGGTATGGAGGACAATATCGCTCGTAAATAAATGTCACCTATTATCATTATGTCATAACATTATTGGAATGGACGAAAGAACAGTGATAATAATCATAGCGATAAAGGTAGAAAGATTATTAAACAAATATAAAATATTAGATGTAAGTTCAGTCACAAAGTACCGTTTTGCAACCTAACTAAATTCTCTCGAGTCATGATACTTCAGTTTGGTTTGGATTGTAGGCACATTGCCCACTGCCCTATAGCGGCTGTTAAGCCTAGATGCATTCAAAATTATTTTCTTAATTACCGTAAAATCGTAATTATTATTTTTTTGTGATCTAGTACTGTGTACCTAACCTAGAAATCGTTAATATATAGATATGTTGTAGTATTAATTATAATAATTATAATAAAAAGGATACATCCAATCGAAAAGCATCATATAAGACGTTTTGGTGTTAAACGAAAACGCTAATCCCCTTAAATCCCTCGCTAATCCTATAAGGGCTTTTTTGGCTTCGTCTGAGGCGAACATCGGAGAATCTGCTGACGCTAATAAAGTTCCTATGCTTTCGAAAGATGCTAAAAATATAAAAACTTGTAAGGACGGATACAAAATTGATAATAAGATACAGATAAAACATAGTATATACGAGGGTCGTCGTTTTAGTTTAGCATATAGCCATAACGATAAAAAATATATAGGGTTTCCATGTCAAATCAGTCGAGCAAAAACTTTTGGATCTCCGATTTTTCTGAAGCTTGGTGTATAGCTTCTGCAGGACGTAAAAATAAGACATTTAAGGTCAAAAGGTCTTTTTCTTCTTCTTTTTTTTCTCAAAATATTATTTTATGCGATTTTACAGTGATTTTGTGTTTATTTATACAAATTTGCATTTTCTATCGTAAAGTATCAATGAAAAAAATAATATTTTAATAGAAGGGACTCAAAAATGTCATTACATGGCATTATAACAAGTTATTTTGATTCAAAACAAGTTTTTGATCAAATTTTATAGTGTAGAAAACGTTAAAATACTACATTTTCCTCCATTCTCAAAACACAGCATAATCGATTTGGCTGAAAATTTGCCCACAGATAGCCAAAACATAGGACTTTAAGTGGTTAGAAGGATTTTAATTATATCACAATACCAAAAAAGTTACATGCAGTAATATCAGACTCAAAAGTATATTAGTCCAGTCGGGATAGCATTTGACCTTGCATGTCGAGTTACCCAAAATTTTATTTTTCTAATTTTTAGGGGGGGGGGGGGTCAATAGTAGCCTAAATTTAAAATCGCGAATGAATTCCTCCGTTACGTTAGCCGCCATCTTGATTTTAAAGGAGAACCGTTTTTGCTCAATATCTCCGCCATCTTTAACTTTTCGACAAAAAAGGAACTGAAATTGTTCCAAATAAATCGTATTTACAATAATTATTACAATTTCTTTTTCACAATTTTTGTCGTGAGGTCGATATTTTCCGAGTTAATTGTACTTACAGTAGACGCCTATATTTTTGACTATGATATTGCATGTAAGTTTTTTAGTATTGTAAAATAATTCAAATGCTTCTAACCACTTAAAGTCCTATTTTGGCTATCTGTGGGTAGATTTTCAGCCAAATCGATTATGACGTATTTTGGGAATGGAGGAAAATGTAAAAAACGGTATTTTAACGTTTTCTACACTATAAAATTTGATCAAAAACTTGTTTTGAATCAAAATAACTTGTTAAAATGGCATATAATGACATTTTTGAGTCCCTTCTAAAATATTATTTTTTCCATTCATACTTTACGATAAAAAATGCAAATTTGTTTAAATAATTACCAAATCACTGTAAAATCGCTTAAAATAACTATTTGAGAAAAATAATAAACTTAAAGATAAAACCCATAACTAAATTAAAATTCATGGTGACGTTTCAATTATTACTTTAATCATCGTCAGAATAATAAGTTTCTTGAGCGGATGCTTTAAAATAATTTTAAAGGAACAAACAATAATTAATGAAAACGTAAAAAATGACATTGACAATCATTGGGTTAAGTCAATAATTTCAAACACTTGTTGTCTTGTTGCTTGTTTAAGGGTGGCTTCAAAAGAAATATGGATAATGCCTCCTTGATGCTGAGTTCTGTTGGAGAACTTGCATGACCAATGATTGAGAAGTCCTTACGACTAATAAGGTGGTCAGAATCAGTCATATGTTGGAATACCGCTGAATTTGGAACTGTTCTTGATCGTCTTCCTAAGTGAGGAGTGACACCTAAGTGTTCGCAACATCTGACATTAAAGTGACGTCGAGTCTTCCCGACGTACGTAGCTGCACAGCTACTACATTTGAATTGGTATATAATGTTAGATGCGAGATCACTAGGAATCATGTCTTTCACATGGAAACGAGATCCTATCCTTTCCAAAGTCGTGAAAGCAAATCTTAATTCTATAGAGGGAAATGCTTTTTTAATTGTTCTACGGATGTTGCGTCGGATTTGTAAGCTGTGTAACCAGTATAATGAAGTTTGATATAGATCTTTTCTTTGATTTCTTCTACTTTGCTGTTTGGTTGGAATTTGTTATTGAAAAAACGTCTGATGTATCTTTCTAAGAAGTTCAACGAAAAACCATTTTTACTTAAGATCACCTTTATGTTTTCTAACTCTTCATGTAGGAATTGCCAGGTTGAACAGATAGTGAAAGCGCGGTGAACAAGTATATTGATTAAACTTGTTTTGTATTTGTTGGGAATGAAGCTATCTGCGTTTATATACAGGCCGGTGAAGGTTGGTTTTCTCTATATTGAAGTGGAAAAACCTGAAGGTGTTAATTCCTAAGAAGGGCAGATTTCCATTGACTTCAATTTCACTAGTAAATTTCATATTGTGGTGTTTCTGGTTGAGATAATCTAAAAAATCAAAGAAAAGATCTATATCAAACTTCCATATACTGGTTACCACAGCTTACAAATCCGACGCAACATCCGTAGAACAATTAAAAAAGCATTTCCCTCTATAGAATTAAGATTTGCTTTCACGACTTCGGAAAGGATAGGATCTCGTTTCCATGTGAAAGACATGATTCCTAGTGATCTCGCATCTAACATTATATACCAATTCAAATGTAGTAGCTGTGCAGCTACGTACGTCGGGAAGACTCGACGTCACTTTAATGTCAGATGTTGCGAACACTTAGGTGTCACTCCTCACTTAGAAGACGATCAAGAACAGTTCCAAATTCAGCGGTATTCCAACATATGACTGATTCTGACCATCCTATTAGTCGTAAGGACTTCTCAATCATTGGTCATGCAAGTTCTCCAACAGAACTCAGCATCAAGGAGGCATTATCCATATTTCTTTTGAAGCCACCCTTAAACACGCAACAAGACATGGCGTGTTTGAAATTATTGACTTAACCCAATGATTGTCAATGTCATTTTTTACGTTTTCATTAATTATTGTTTGTTCCTTTAAAATTATTTTAAAGCATCCGCTCAAGAAACTTATTATTCTGACGATGATTAAAGTAATAATTGAAACGTCACCATGAATTTTAATTTAGTTATGGGTTTTATCTTTAAGTTTATTATTTTTATCAAGTTTAATGATGTGTCCTTATCTACATAAATTTGAGAAAAAGAAGAAGACAATTCGACCTTAAATGTTTTATTTCTACATTCCGCAGATGCTATATACCAATTTTCGGACAAATCGGAGATACAAAAGTTTTTTTTGATCCAAAATTGAGTGATTTGAAATGGAAACCCATAGACTTAAAAGAACTTTATTGCTTTTCAAATTATGTCCCACTAAGATCGATACACTTTTGCATACATTCAAACCAATTGGTTAAACAGTTATTCCAGTCTTCAGTTGATACCTGCAAAATAGCTGTTTTAAAGGCATCGATGGCTTCTTTTCGCGACTGGAATCGCTGCCCATGCATTGAATCCTTGATCTTTGGGAACGTGAAGAAGTCGTTGGGACTTACGTCGGTGCTATACGGTGGATGGTTTAACCATTGTTTAAGAAAGGATAGTTACCCAACCTTTACTAGAGTCTTGTTTGACTTTTAATCTGCCGTCAGGTAGCGGCCTCCAGAATAAATTTCAGAAACTAGTTACAGAAATTTAATTGTATGCAGACTTTTACTGGAGTATAGCCTTCCCCTTCCTATACACCCTTCACGTATCTATACAAGGATGCCAGATTTTGAAGAAAATATAGGATTTAAAGAAAACGTTTATTGTTATCCCATTGGATTTTCAAAAGAGCTGTGACCTTGTAAATATAAACACGCAAACTGTGTATTGTTTCAGCATGACTCATAAGTCATAGCTCTTTCAAAATCCATTACCTTCTACCATTGTATTCGTCTTGTGGTAGACAACTTAACTATCTCAAACGAGTGTTTCAAATAATAATAATTGTTTTTTTATACACTCGTTTAAATGATTTAAATGCTACCTTAGAATTTTCTGTGGAAAATATTTATTTGTTTAAAACAAATAAGCAGATATAGTACGTTCTTTCACGGTTTTTACTGTAAATTTTAAAGAACCGCTTGGATTGACATGAAATTTGGCATGCGCATAGCTACCATGTTAAAGCAAAAAGTGATATTGTGCCGATGTGTGCTTTTACCCTGGGATGAGTTTCACCCCTTCTCGCGGGTAAAAAATATACGTTCATAACAAGTCCAGAAATGGATAAACTGACTAATTCTAAGCAGCTTTTGTTCTATAGAGTTTTTACAAAGCAACTTTTGTTCTATAGAGTTCTTTCATTAAGTCAATACTTTTTGAGTTATTTGCGAGTGAATATGTTCATTTTTCAACAAAATAACCACGTTTTTAGACGGTTCTTCGCAAATTACTCAAAAAGTAAGTACATATTTTAAAGAAAAGAACATTCTTAGAAGAAATATAAATTGTAAAAAAATGAAAAAAAAAAGGTAAATGTAAGCAAATTACGCTCAATATAAAGTTGGTCCTTTTGTTTTGGCAAAAAAAATCGTGATCACCCCCTAATGCAACTTAAATGAAATTAATCGTTACCGCTTCACAAGTTGCTTTACTTATGTTGTGTTATATGTTCTGTAAGTTTCGTCGATTCAAAGTGCTTATTTTTGAAAATATTTGGTTTTAAAGTAAAACTTTTAAAATTTTTAATTATGAAAAAAAAAATGCTTTTTTCAAAATAATTTTAAAATTACAGTAGAACCCTGATTATCCGTGCTCGTCGGGACCGAAGGGTGGCACGGATAATTGAAAAGCACGGATAATCCGAACATGTATTTCTTATGTATAATACATATGTACACATACATACACATACATAGTACCTACCATAAAAAATAACAGAAAAAAATAAATATTTCATTATGAGTCTCTCTTTCGTCATATAGAGTTTCCGTCAAGTGATTTACGATGACGCTATTTTGATAAAACCTCAAAAACGCAACTTGAGTAATAGAAAATCATAGCACGGATAATCCGCAGCACGGATAGTCCGCACCCGGATAATCGGGGTTCTACTGTATTCGAAATTCCAAAAATCTCAAACAGTAAAAAAAGTCGGATTTGCTTTTCTGAATATTTTTTTGTTTTTCACTAATCACTCGTGATTAGTGATTCGTTCAAGCCCGTTCAACTACAGCCCTTTCAAAATAAGGACTTTGAACCGAAGAAACTTACAAATCATATAAACAATACACACGAGTAAAGTGAAGTAAACAACTTCTGAAGTAGTAACGATTAAGTTCATTTTTGAGATGCTACTTAGGGGGTGATTTTTCCGATTATTTTACAAAAAAAGGGACCAACTTTAATTTGAGCGTAACTTGTTTACTTTTGATGCTAGAAATTTTTTTATAAATCAAAAATAAAGTTTTTTTAAACACTTTAAAAAAGTTGTAATGAGTTTTCCCTAAAAAGTGCTTTATTTTTTGGTTACTTCACGTTAAAATATTCGATTTGGAATTTGACGAATATGAACCTATTTTCCATTAGCTATAACACTGCTGCTACTAGGTCTAAACAAGTGGAGGTTAGCGACTACACTGAAAAATCTGTCTCTGTCCAATGCTGCTCTAAACAAAGATGTTGAATCTAGGCCGGTCCAGTCTCTGATATTTCTAAGCCATGAAATCTGGTGCCTACCGGGACCCCGTTTTCCCTCAATCTTACCCTGGATGATCAGTTGCTCGAGGCGGTACTTTTCGTTTCTCATTATGTGTCCCAGGTAGCTAACTTTTCTGACTTTATATTTATATTTTTGCTAAGAATGTTTTTTCGAAAAATACTTACTTTTTGAGTTATCTGCAAAAACCCGTCTAAAAAATGTGGTTATTTTATTAAAAACATGAACATAATGGGTGCGTTCGGACGACCATAGCGGCTGGCTGCCAGCAGAAATCGGCTGAGTGGTTGCATCCAGCCGTGATAGGGAAAGCTTAGTAAATCTCTCAGCGGCTGACTTCCAGCGGTGACGTCTGACAGCTACTGCTGGCTCAGCTGCTCAGCCGCTGTGGTCGTCTGAACGCACCCATTCACTCGCAAATAACTCGAAAAGTATTGACTTAATGAAAAAAACTCTATAGAACAAAAGTTGCTTAAAATTAGTAAGTTTATCCATCTCCTGACTTATTTTGGACGTATATTTTTTCACCCCCGGGAAGGGGTGAAACCCACCCCAGGGCAAAGTCACACATCGGCACAATATCATTTTTTCTTTGACTTTTTCTCTACGTGTGTTCCAAATTTCATGTCAATCCAAGCGGTTCTTTAAAATTTAGAGGTTTGCAATATTTTACCGTTAAAGAACGTACTAATAGTCGAGGAAATGAAGCATTTTGGCTCGCAATTTTTTCGTCCAGCATGGATTTACTTGAAATTTTCACAGAAGGTAGGGAATAGTTCAAGGATAATTTTCTATATCATGCTGCTGTACGCTAAAACCTTGGGGGTAGTTGCCACCCCATCTCGGGGGTGGGATTTTTTTATTACATTTTAACCATGTAAATCGATGTAAAAAGTAATTGTTAGAAAAAATTGTTTTTTACATTTTCTTCGTAAAACAAATATTTTTCGAGTTATTCGTGGTTGAAAGTAACAGTTTTTCGACGGAAAAATCGACTTTTTTAGAGGGTTTTTTGAGAATAACTCGAAAAATATGCATTTAATCAAAAAAACTAGAGATATCATAATTGTATCTTTTAGTAACACAAACGAAACTGTTTTTCTATAATATTTTTACGACCAATACAAACCGAGATACGGCATGTTAAAGGTTAGCTTTTTTTCGCCAAATGCATAATCTGAAATAATCAAAGCCAAATAACGGGAAAACTTTGCATTTTTCCAGGAAAACTTACATGATGTTTTTTCAATCATACAATAAGATCTTTCAAAAAAAAAATAATAAAAAGTTTCTAGCATAAAAATTGAGCAACTTATGATAAAAAAAAAGTCGGTACCTCTTTTTCTCTACGAAAAAAACAGTGAAAACAACCCCCTAACTACCCTTGTAACTGAAAATTGGTCTTCGCCTTTCTGTAATTCCTTTTATATTTATATTATCAATACACCCAAAAAGTTTGACCTATTTAAAAGGCCTAATTTTAGAAAAATTGGAGTTTAAAGAAATATTGATCTTTTGCAATTTTGCATTTTTTATCATTTTCTTCAAAATATCTCCGAAAATACTGGAGATACGAAAAAAATGATAGACTACTAAATTGCAGCTTTTTTAATAGCTAAAATTTCTTTATGCATACATTTTCATTACAGTGAACAGTCAGCGAGATATAGCTGTTTGAACATCTATTTACGAGCAAACATCCCCTTATTCGAGCCCTTTAAATCCACCTCAATTAAAGATTAAGGGATCTTACGGAATTTAATTTACACAGTCTTATTACTCTTCAAAAATCCTACAAAACTACTATTGAAAAAACTTTTTATCGTAAAAAATGAAGGAGCTATGTTTATAAAACTAATTTTTTTTTCGAAAAATTCGAATAGTCCCCTTATAGAGCATTTTCAATGTACCTATATAATACCACAGAGTCGGTTCGTATACTGGATGACTAAAAAACTATTTTATGTGTATTTTTATATATTTATAAATTCGTATTTTTGTGTAAATAAATGTTTTTGTAATTCTTTAATTATACTTTTTTTCTGTATAGATCTATTAAATTGTCTACTTATAAAAATTGCAATGTTATTAAGGGTTGAAATATTATATTATATCCTAAAGCATAAAACAATCATTATTTAACCAGTCAAAACCAAATTTTACCTATATTAAAGTTTACAATGTTTTTATATAATTTTTGACAATAAGGGTAGTTTACACCCCTAAAAATAATCAATGTCCTTGAGCATGATATAGAATATAAAGTACAGGGTAAGATGATCCTAACCCCAAATTTTTATGTAAATTGATGCAAGCCGAAATTATTCTTTTAGGATAAGTATAGTTTTCATATATAGCTCCAACAAGGGTGGTTTTAAGGGTTGACATATTGTGAAATTATATCTTAAAGCACAAAACAATTATTGTGTAACTAATAAGAAGCAAATGTTGACAATATTAAAGTTTAAAATGTTATTTTATAATTTTTTACAATTAGGGGTGGTTTTCACCCTTAAAAAACCAAAAGCGTACAACGGCTCAACATAGAAAATGAACTAGAGGGTGAAATGAGCCTAATCCCAAATTTTTATATAAATCGATGCTGGACGAAAAAATTGCGAGGTTTTGCCATTTTTCCAGCTTCATTTCCTCGACTATAATAAAATAATTTTAAATTACAAAGTGATAGATATTGCAAAAATTAAATTCGCAATATTTTAATAATTTTAAACTCTAATCAAAATTATGAAATCTACGCATAAATTTTAATAACAAAAATAATTCAAAGCTACAAAAAAACAAAACAAAATTGTTTACATAAGAGCGTAGGCCCAAAATTTTGTACCAATGATTTTTAAATGCATTCATTTTTTTCGAATCCTGAAAAAACTAATAAATATTTTTGAAAAATTTAAACGCAGAGAGAAAGATTGCATTATTCCCGAGGGCTGAAAGTTCCTTAGAATAAACAAAAAGTTTAATGGTCAGGATCGAACATACACACGGCTCAGTATAGCCGAAAAACTGAACTTTGAAAATTTTGCTTTTTCGACAATTACTCCAAATTTCAACTTACGAATTGCGCGAATAACTGAGCGTTTGTGGGAGAACTCTAGACGCGTCTAAGAGTCTATACATATCTCATATCTGGGGAAATTAGAATTTGTAAGTTATAATATTTGCTAAATTTGAAATAAAACGCGCCGCAAAGAGCTTAAAAAAACTATCAGTTAGTCTTTTGTGGCGCGTTACTTCAAATTTAGCAAATATTCTGGAAAAATCTTTCAAAACAAAACTAGAATTTTATTTTTCATCAAAATGAAAGTACATTTTTGCGCCACGTCATATTCACATCGGCTCTTTTGTAGCTGGAATATTGTGTGCGTCACTTATTTTTACGGCGTTTAGCGGTTTTTTATTCTTGTATATTTATTAACGAACATTATTTTAATTCAAAATTAATTTTATTCACATTTGAACATACTGAATGATATATTCCAATGATTCATTGTCTTAATAATTAAGATTACCACACGAATCACTTATATCTTTAATAAAAATTTTATTTGAATAATATTATCAATGTTTTCACAAACATAGGATTAAAATATTTTACCTCGTGCCAAAGATTTTTAACTCTTTGTAAAATATACGACATCTACGTGATTACCGATCATAATTATGCAGGCTAATAATCCCCTTCTAATTCAGAGGAACAAAAATGGAGGTTTACTATTTCTTGGGCATTTTAACATCGCTCCATCTAGCTCCATCTAAAATCTATTGAAATAGAAAGAGTGGTGAAATCTAGTGACTGTCTCAATTAAAATCCAAAAAATTTAAACATAGCTCTGACTTACTATGTCTAGTTATACAATGGTTTAACAATTAGTCCAAGTAATGAAGCTTAAAATAGGACAAAACCTCGCAATTTTTACAGAACGGATCGATTTGCTTGAAAATTTGAGAATAAGTAGTGGATAGTTCAAGGATTAAAATCTATATCATGCCGAAAGGCGCTTTTACTATGGGGGTGGTTGCCACCCCCTTTGGGGGGTGGAAATTTTTTATTATATTATAATTGCAAAAGGTGATAAAAACGTTCATTCTAAGCAAAAAACGTTCTATACATTTATTTGCTAAAATTGATAGTTTTCGATTTATTCACTATCGAAAGTGTTAGGTTTATATCGAAAAAATCAATGTTTTTAATCAGTTTTCTGCTAATAACTTCAAAAGTTTTCGTTTTATCAAAACAACTTTGTTTAACAAAAATGTACCTTTATAAAAAATAAATAAAACCGTTTTTTTTTAATTTTCTTTAAGACCAATAGTAATCGAGCTATACTTTATTATATGTTGGCTTTTCTTCGTCAAATGCTAAATATTCTAGATTTAAAGTCAAAAGACTGGAAAACTATGCATTTTTCGAAGACAACTTATTCAAATTAATTTAAAGTACTTAAAATTATCTATCACGAAATTAAAAAGAAGTCTCTAGCTCAAAAATTAAGTGACTTGTAATGAAAAGAACGTCAGTCCACATTTTTTTTCATCGAAAAAGTGATCGCAAGCAACCCCCTAATCACCACCCTAATTAAAATTAGTCATTAACCTTGTTTGGTCTTTTTTATTTATGTATTTTTAATAGGTTCTAGAAGTTTGATCGGCTTAGAATGATTAGTTTAAAAAAAAAATGGAGTTTAAAGTGAATAACGAATTTTTGTAGTTTGGAAAAAAATGGATTTTTCTTCAGAATAGCAAGATTAGCATCAGAGATACGAAAAAGTGTTTAAATATGAAATTGTAGCTTGTTTAATTCCCAAGAACAGTTTATAAAAAAATTTTCTACGTTAAAAACTGAGTGAGCTATTGACAATTAAAGCTTGTAATAACATGCAAAAACCACATTTACCATCCCTCTAAAAGTCACCTCTTTTTGCGATTGAGGATTACAAAAAGATTTAATATTAATAGCCTTATAGATATTGTAAAAGCCTACAAAATTATGTTTTACAAAACTTCCTACGATAAAAAATAAAAAAGTTACGATTAAAAAATCAATATATCTTTTTGAAAAAAAAAAAAAGGAGAAATCCAATTGGAAGCATAATAATGTAAGTTGACGGTATTTTTAGTCATTGGGCTTATTCATTCTTATTTATTTATGTATTATTGATAGATTCTAGAAGTTTCACTGGTTTAGAATGATTAGTTTTGAAAAAAATGGAGTTAAAAGCAAATAAGGAATTTTTGTAGTTTGGTAAAAAATGCCATTTTCTTCAGAATAGAAAGATTAGCATCAGAGATACGAAAAATTATTTCAATATAAAATTGTAGGCTATTTAATTCCCAAGAACTTGGTTTAAAAAAATTTTTTCTACGGCAAAAACTGAGTGTACTGTAAATGAGTATATATCGAAAAACATTGATTTTTTCTATACAAAACGAACACTTTCGATAGCGAATAAATCGAAAACTATTAATTTTATCAAAAAAATGTATATAGCATTTTTTGCTTAGAATGAACGTTTTTATCAACTTTTTCGGTCAAAATATAATTTAAAATTTCCACCCCCGAGATGGGGTGGCAACCACCCCCATGATAAAAGCGCCTTTCGGCATCATATAGATTTTGATCCTTGGACTATACAGTACTTATTCTAAAATTTTCAAGCAAATCGATCCATTCTGTAAAAATTGCGAGGTGAAAAGCTTGAGTTCCTGGCCTAAATGTGATGTTTTGGAGCTCCAAAAACTCTATTGTCTTTTGGCCAGTGTGAGCACTTGCATTGTCCTGATGTAGGATGATTCGCCGTTGTGTGCTGCTTTGTCGGAGTTTCGCGAAAACTTCTGGTAAACAAATGGTTATATACCAATCAGAAGAAACCGGTATTCGATCTAACAAAGCAATTGTGGCCAGATTACCAGATTTTGACACAAAAGTTGCGACCATTTTCTTTGACACACTTCGAGAACGGATCAATTTTGTTGGTTTTTCCTCATCGTGAAACACCCACACAGCGGATTAATGTTTATTTTCCGGTTCGTAAGAGTAAATCCAAGATTCATCGCCACTAACAATACTATAAACGTTTTTTGAGCTTCATTTGTTGAACCCGTCCAATGTTTATCGACACAAATTGAGGCGAACCACTTTTTGCTCTTCTGTGAGCAAATGAGGGATCCAACGGGAAGCCAACTTCATAGCACCCAATTCTTCATGTAGGATCTTTTGGATCGAACTCTTTGAAATGCCCAAAGATGCTTCTATCTTAATATCTTAGACGGCTGTTATCCTTAATTAGCATACGAACCGCATTAATGTTTTGCTATGTGACTGCTATTTTGGGTGGACCTGGCCTGGATTCGTCGCCGAGACTGGAGCGACCACATTGAAATTCACAATACCAGCGAGAAATACTTGACTGGTGTGATGATTCATTCCCATACACAGAAACCATTTCAACGAGACATTGCTGTTGGGATAATCCTCTCCGAAAATTGTAAAAAATTGTTGCTTGAAAATGTTCTCGGCTAAGATCCATTTTTCGACTGACTTGCTAATTTCAAAATTTCACTGTATCTACACGAGTGTATCGCAATGAAACTTTGGATTTATGCCAACAAAAGATTGAGGTTACATTTGTCGGAAACTTTTATTGGTGGCGCCCTCTAAGCTGCTATATGCAAAACTAAAAAGACAAACCTCGTATGTTAATCCAATCAACGTAAATTTCGTCATCTCGAAACTTAATAAGTCTTATTTGTTTATTATACTTTACGATATCTTAAAGCTAATAAATATTACTTACAGGTACAAAAAAAAAGTGTTTTCTAACCATAATATTTTTCCACTCACCTGTTAAGGGTAACATAAAAGTATGAAATCGATCCTCATCTTCTCCTAAATCGACCATAAGCAATCTACCGAGAGAAGTATAAAACATGGATCTACATCGCATTTCGGTAACGGCTACAGAGTTTCCGAGGAAAGGAAAATGCTCACTTGTATGATTGTTCAACATAAACTGAACTTCGTCAAGTTTAACAAGTTTCCTTACGCAACTGTAGCCGACAGATAGGTCGTTAAGAAGTTGTAGAGTTTTACTTATTATTTGTTCGCTACGCCCCCAATACTTCAGATTGGTGATTCTGCAAATATATTGAATGTGATTAGAATCTTTAATTACAAACCGTGCATATAGTGCGGCAGATTCGTGCAAATATTATAAGAATTGTGCATTTAATGATAGAAGCATACAATTTGGACCACATATACTACACATATAAAGGTTCAAATTTGGATAGGAGGCCATCTCAGATTTTGCCTTTTACAAAAATGGCGGGGATTCAAAATAGCGACTATACATATGTGACTAATAGCACGATAACTTTTAAACGAGACTTCTAGTGGAGTCACTGAAGGTGGATATGAGCTATTATCTCCGATTTCGTTCAACCTCCATCGATTTGCATGAAAATTGGTGAGCGGTTAGAGGATATCTCAAGGAACAAAGGTGACATGGTGCCAACTTGCGCTTTTACCCTGGGGGTGGATGCCACCCCTTCTCGGAGGTTAAAATATTTTATTAAAAATAACCCCATAATTCGATAGAGTGACAAATTTCAAGCAAAATTTGTTATGTAAAGCTATTAAAATAAATCAAAACTTTTTGAGTTATTAATGATCAAAGATTTTAATTTTTCTTGAGAAAAATGCATGTTTTTAACCAATTTTTCATCAATCACTCAAAAAGTGTAAGTTTGTACAAAAAAGTAATTATTATCAAAATTGAAGCTAATAAAAAATAAAATAAATCCCTTACTAGAAAAACCTTTTAGCGTTAACTAAAAGTGATTTATAGGTAATTGAATGTATATTTTTTTCGGCGAGTAAAAAACTATTCGAGCTGAAATAACGGGTAACTGATGCATTTTATAACATAAACTTATTAAACATTTGTCAAAGTACTTAAAAATATCTATTAACTGAGCCGCCGAACATGTTGATAGCGTTAAAATTTATGCTCCAAATTTGTTTCAAAATTTATCTTTTAAAAATTTTTCCAAAAAATGTTATTGTTTTTTTTAATAACTCTGTTCTTGTTTACGATATCAGATTCATCTAAAGACTGTTTGAAAGTTAATTCCAAGTGATATTTAAGCACGTTGAACCTAATCTTTTAAACCCCTTACTTTTTTAAAAATAAAAGGTTAAATGACCCCGGTTGCATGGTTCCCACAGCAAAATTTAAGATTTAAACGTTTCTATCTCGGTTACTTTTACCCTATAGAAATAGTAAAACAGGTAAAATATTTGGCACAGAGAAAACTAAAATTGGGTTGTATATAATTTTTTACGTATATTGAGTATTCTTGGAGTTATTATCAAAAGAATATGAGAATTAAAATAATTTTAAAAAGTATGATTTTTTTAAATCATATCTTGTTTTCAAAAATATGCATTCTAAACCGGTCAAAATTATCGAAAACATTACTTATGCTAATATGAAGAAGTTTTTGTAAGGACTACTATAAATTATAATTTTTGTGCAAATGGCGTATGTTTTATTTTTCACTTTTTACTAAAAAATTCGAAACGGTTCTTTATTTTTATTATAACTTGCTTAATATTGACGCTACTACCTTGTTCTGAAGCTCATTTGATAGGTATTCCGAAGTACTTTGGCAAATGTTTAGCAGGAATATTTTATACAGTGCATCGTTTTCCCGTTATTTAAGCTTCAATACTTAGATTTGAGTACTGGTCGAAAAAATACACAAATTCAATTCCCAATAACTCACTTTGAACTAACATAAGTTTAGTTCTTTATGTGAGGAATGTATTCAATTTTTTATTTTCTTCAATTTTAGTAAGAATAATATTTTTGTAAAAGCTTATAGTTTTTGATTTATACGTGAAAAAAGCGATTTAAAACATGCATTTTTTTACGAAAAAATAAAATCTTTGGTCTTTAATAACTCAAAAAGTGATGATTTATTTTAATAACTTTATATAACAAATTTTGCTAGTAATTTGTCCCTCTATCGACTTATGGTATTATTTTTAATAAAATAATTTCCACCCCCGAGAAGGGGTGACATCCACCCTCAGGGTAAAAGCGCAAGTTGGCATCATGTCACCTTTGTTCCTTGAGGTATCCTCTAATTACTCACCAATTTTTATGAAAATCGATGGAGGTTCAACGAAATCGGGGTGAAAACCTTCAGTGACTGCACTATTCATATTTCAACCAAATTTGGTATATAGGTTCTTTTTTTGATGTATAAGGTCGAGGTCTTGAACCGGAAGAATCGGTTTACCAGAAGTTGTGTTTTTCCTGGTTTTTATGTAAAAATATGTTTTTTTTTTTCAATTATTTCACCCTGTATGTATTAATTTTTCAAATAGTTAATACGGCCATTAAAAAGAGCGTAAAAATATTTTTTAGGAAATATTTTTAACTTTTTAGTTATGTTAATTACCATTTATTAAATGCAAAACGTATCTTCACATGTACCTATACGCGGCAGATTCGTGCAAATATTATAAGAATTATTTTACATTTAAGGGTAGAAGCATATAATTTGAACCACATATACTACACATACAGGGTGTTTCATTGGGAAAGTAACATACGTTAACTGTAGAAAGAGGACACTTAGGCGATCTCAAAAATACCTACTTAATGGATCTTACTCCATTAATAACAAAGATACTGGATGTTTTATCTATTTTGCCATTTTCTTAATTGGTTCATAACTTTTTAACCACACTGTATATTTATTGTATATTTGGCACGCAAATATCATTTAAGGCGTACAATAAATTAATTTATTTACAATTGTAAAAAATCCAGATCCGGATTAAAAAATATTGGAAAAATGTTCCGACCCCAAAACAACACCCTGTACATTAATTTTTTTTAAATGGATTTTTCAGTTGAAAAGAGGATGAAAAACTAAATTCAGTGGTATAATTTGAATTTTCGGCAAAATTATTTTTCTGGTGAAATTTTGAATTTGAATTCGGAAATTAAGTGAATTGCGAGAGCTCTAAGTAGAAAAAAAATTGAAATACAGCTTACAACTTGTCAACCTCACTGTATATTGATTTTATATTTAACACGCGAATATTCTTTTAGGTGTCCAATCAATTAATTTATTTACAATTATAAAAAATCCAGGTCCGGTTTAAAAAATATTGTGTAAATATTCCGACCCAAAAAAACACCTTGTATATTAACTTTCTTTAAAATGGATTTCGCATTTGAAAAGAGGATGAAAAACAAAATTAGTGGTATACTTTGAATTTTCGACAAAATGATTTTTCTGGTAAAATTTTGAATTTGAATTCTGAAATTATGTCAATTGCGAGAGCTCTTGTAGAAAAAATTAAAATGCGACTTAATTTTAATTAATACCAATTTAATCTAAATTGGTAAAATGTTAATAATTTAGTGTTTTTTTTTATTATGTGTGAAAAATAGTTTTTGGCGAATATTCATCTTTAAATAATGAATAAATAATAAAGGGTCAATAAAGAATACATGGTTCAAGCTACCACCTAGACGCTTATATACATGGAAAGCCCCAGCGGACCGCCCCGAGAGTATAGTTCGAAACCAGATCGATTACATAATGGTTAACAAAAGATTTGGATCATCAATAACTAGAACTTGTACATACCCTGGCGCCGATGTTCCAGACCATGTTATTCTCTTAGCAGAAATAAAAATAAAAATCACTAATATGAGGAGACCTAAACCAGAACCAACAATAGACTATGCTAAACTTAAAGATGAGAATACCAGAAGAGAATTAAGTATGAAATTAAACAAAGAACTAACAAAGAATACAAAAGTAGAATTAGAAAGAGAAGTTAATTTGGATAACACATGGAGAGTCATAGAGGAAACAATGACGGATACAGTTAAAAAAGAATTAGGTTATAAACAAAAAATACAAAAGAAAAGTTCGATGACTGACAAAATCCTGGCAATGTTCGAAGAAAGAAAACATAAAAACCAAGGGAACCGAGACAAATATCGAAAACAACAACAACGCATAAGAAGAGAGATAAGAACGGCAAAAAATAAGTGGCTAAAGAAACAGTGTGAGGAAATGGAACAGTTACAAAAACAACATGATGACCACAACCTACATAAGAAACTAAAGGAGGTAGCTGGAACATACAGAAAAAAGAAATTTTCTAACTTAGAAAATGAACAAGGAAAAATGGCACAAGATGATAGAGAGAGGAAACTCATATGGTAAAAATACATCAAAAATCTCTTTGCAGACGAGAGGCCTGAGATAGAAGTCGTTCAGGAAGAAGTGATAGATATTAACAACCTATCTGGTCCCGAGATCACAATTGAAGAAATTACTAGAGCAATAAATACGTCGAAAGACAGGAAAGCAGTTGGACCTGATAAAATTCCTGTTGAGATACTCAGATTGTTAGATGAAGAGGGAATTACGATACTTTAAAGATTTTTCAACCAAATCTATAAAAAAGGAAAATTCCCTGTTCAATGGCTTGTATCTACCTTTATCCCTTTGCCAAAAAAGAACAACGCAACAAAGTGTCAAGAGCACCGACTGATAAGTCTGATGAGCCATTCTTTAAAAATATTCCTCAAAGTTCTTCTCTACAGAATCTCCACAAAATGCGATAAGGTTATTGGTTGCTCACAATTTGGATTTCGAAAAGGCCTGGGTACCAGGGAAGCACTAGTTGCAACCCAAGTGCTAGCTCAGAACTGCTACGATCAAAGGAAAGATGAAATGATGTGCTTTATAGATTATGAAAAAGCCTTCGATCGAGTACAACATCATAAACTCGTACATATACTAAAACAACTCGACATAGAGCAAAAAGACATTCGTTGCATAGAGGCTCTTTACTGGAATCAAACAGCTGTCGTCAAGGTGGATAATGAAACAACGCAAGCTCAAAAAATTCTCAGAGGTGTAAGACAGGGATGCATTCTCTCCCCACTACTGTTCAATCTATATTCAGAAAGTATCTTCCAGGAAGCTCTGGAGGAATGCGAAAGCGGCATCAAAGTGAATGGTACCTGGGTCAATAATATACCATATGCGGATGATTCGGTCTTAATAGCAGACAATATAGAAGACCTCCAAAACCTTCTTAATAAAATTGGAGAGCATAACGAGAACATGGGACTTAGCATCAACATAAAAAAGACGAAGTTCCTTATAATCAGCCGTCAATGATGTCAACATCAAAATGCAAGACTAGCATATAACAACCAAGATGTAGAGCGCGTAAGAAAGTTTAAGTACCTGGGAACCTGGCTATGTGAAGACTGGATGTCGGATATGGAAATTAAATGTCGGATAGAAAGAGCCAGAAGTGCATTCATGAAATTCAGAAACGTCTTTACGAACTCTGACTTTGACCTAAACCTAAGATTAAGATTCACAAAATGCTATATATGGTCGGTGCTCCTATATGGCATGGAAGGATGGAGTTTAAAAATAAACACAATGAATAAGCTAGAGGCATTTGAGATGTGGATCTATCGACGAATCCTTAAAGTTCCCTGGACCGCAAGAATAACAAATGAAGAAATCCTGAGAAGAATTGGTAAAGAACGACAACTGATGTGCACAATTAAACAGAGAAAAACGGCATACCTGGGACACATAATTAGAAATGAAAGATATCAGCTTCTGCAAACCATAATTGAAGGAAAGATCGAAGGAAGAAGGGGAGTGGGCAGGAAGAAAATGTCATGGCTCCGTAATGTCAAACAATGGACAGGACTAAAAAACATAGGAGACCTAATACATACTGCAAGGGATAGAGAAAAATGGTCAAACGTGATCGCGAACATCCATTAGTGGATTGCATAAGAAGAAGAAGAAGAAAGAATACATCACTTTAATCAACAAAATAGCTAAAAATTATAACAAAACAGCGAAAATTTGCAGCATAATCACTATTCAAAACTAAAGTACTTATTCAAAATTACCACCATCAAAAATTATTTTTTTTATACGTAGGTACGGTAAATTTTTGTAGTTAGGTACCTAACGTTATGTGTACTGTGTGTGTTGAGTAAGTGTCTTGTTACATTGCAAAGTCGACGTCATTGTCTTTGCAAAGAGACGCTAATTGTATCCGAACGTCTGCGGTCCCTCCGGTGAGTAACGATCCCACAAGGACAGAAACTATTTTCATTTATTAATTTATAATAAACGAAAAATTTCTGACCCTGGTGAGATTCGAACTCACGACCATTCGGACCTTTCGATCCAAAGGTAGGCGCTCTGACCACTGAGCCACAGAGGGGGTCATCAAAAAGTATTGTTATGTGTGCAAATGTTAATATTTTACCAATTTAGATTAAATAATGGTATTCATTAAAATTAGGTCATATTTTAATTTATTTTACTTTGAGCTTCGCAATTCACATAATTTCAGAATTCAAATTCAAATTTTTACCAGAAAAATCATTTTGCCGAAAATTCAAAGTATACCACTACTTTTGTTTTTCATACTCTTTTCAAATGCAAAATCCATTTTAAAAAATTTAATATACAAGGTGTTTTTTTGGGTTGGAACATTTATACAATATTTTTTAATCCGGACCTGGATTTTTATAATTGTAATTAAATTAATTGACTGGACACCTAAAATAATATTCGCGTGTTAAATATAAAATCAATATACAGTGTGGTTGACAAGTTGTAAGCTGTATTTCAATTTTTTTCTACTTAGAGCTCTCGCAATTCACTTAATTTCAGAATTCAAATTCCAAATTTTACCAGAAAAATCATTTTGTCGAAAATTCAAAGTATACCACTGAATTTAGTTTTTTATCCTCTTTTCAACTGAAAAATCCATTTTAAAAAATTTAATGTACAGGGTGTTGTTTTGGGGTCGGAACATTTTTCCAATATTTTTTAAGCCGGACCTGGATTTTTTACAATTGTAAATAAATTAATTTATTGTACGCCTTAAATGATATTTGCGTGCCAAATATAAAATAAATATACAGTGTGGTCAAAAAGTTATGAACCAATTAAGAAAATGGCAAAATAGATAAAACAACCAGTATCTTTGTTATTAATGGAGTAAGACCCATTAAGTATGGTATTTTTGAGACCGCCTAGGGATCCTCTTTCTACAGTTAACGTATGTTACTTTACCAATGAAACACCCTGTATAGAGGTTCAAATTTAGATACGAGGCCATCTCAGTTTTTGTTCCTTTTACAAAAATGGCGGGCATTCAAAATGGCGACTATACTTATGTGACTAATAGCACGATAATTTTTGAACGAAATGTCAGATTTCAACCAAAGGGCCTAGCCGGGTAAGATGGTGAAAAGTGCCCCCAACCCAATTTAAATTCCATATAGGCCACTTTTTAGCACATACAGAGGAACTCACTTTCTGAAATTTTTAGCCCCCTATGTGGTCACGTGACCCCCCTAGAGCCTAATTAGGCGTTTTAGGTTTTTATTTTTTCTCTCAGCCGCATCAAGAGCTAGCCAAAAACTTTATTTAAAAAAGTTGTAAGTTTCAAAAAGGTCTAGATGAAAATTTTTTTTTTTTTATTTTTTTGGCGGGAAATTCGAATTTTTAGAACAATTTTAAACTTTTAAATACCTCTGAAAAAAAAACTAAGACACTCGTTTTTACGAAAATTAATTATAATGTGTATTTTTGAACAATCTTTCACCCTTAATTTTTTTAGATTTTTAAAATTGGTGAAACGTACCTTTAAAAATAAAAAACCGCATTTTTTCGGTTTTTTTTTTCGTTTTTTGATACAATTTTATACATATTTTTCAAAAAATTTAACACCGTCACTAGAATAGGTAAAAAACTGAAAAATAATTGGGGTTTGCTTAATAAAAATTTTTTGTAACGATATCCATTTTCAAGATACAGGGCGTTGAAGAATACAAAATTTTACATACTTTTTACGATTTTGCCGAAACTACTGGCAACATTGTAATAAAACTTGGCGGGTTTTAAGAGGTAGTTATTGTGCATGTTTTGACATACAACTAAGGATTTGATATTCATCATTGGCGCGCATAGGGGTAATGGTCTGAAATTTTCAAAGAAAAAAAGATAGTACGCCACTGACATATTTCAAATTAACAATCATTTTTGAATTCCTCGTTCAATTTTCAATAAAAAATCTATCTTCTCATTTTTTCATACGACGCGCCGTTTTGCTGCAAAAAATAAAATATCTTAACGCTTCCAAAGTATTCGAATTAATTTTGATAATAATGGATGTACGAGTTTATTATGTAGATGTAGAAAGTACTAGAAGTTCGAATACTTTGTAAGGGTTAAGATCTTTTATTTTTTGAATAAAAATGGCGCGTCGGATGAAAAAATAAGAAGATACATTTTTTGTCACAAATTGAACGAGAAATTCAAAAACCATTGTTAATTTGAAATATGTCAGTGGCGTACTATCTTTATTCTTTAAAAAGTTCAGACCATTACCCCTATGCGCGCCAATGATGAATATCAAATCCTTAATTGTATGTGAAAACATGCAGAATAACTACCTCTTAAATCCCGCCAAGTTTTATTACAATGTTGCCAGTAGTTTCAGCAAAATCGTAAAAAATGTGTAAAATTTTGTTTTCTTCAACGCCCTGTATCTTGAAAATCGATGGCGTTATAAAAAATTTTTATTAAGCAAACCCCAATTATTTTTCAGTTTTTACCTATTCTAGTGACAGTGTTACCTTTTTTGAAAAATATGTATAAAATTGTATCAAAAAACGAAAAAAAAAACCGAAAAAACGCGGTTTTTTATTTTTAAAGGTACGTTTCACCAATTTTAAAAATCTGAAAAAATTCAGCGTGAAAGATTGTGCAAAAATACATATTATGATTGATTTTCGTAAAAACGAGTGTCTTAGTTTTTTTTTTCAGAGTTATTTAAATGATTAAAATTGTTCTAAAAATTCGAATTTCCCGCCAAAAAATAAAAAAACATTTTTTTCATATAGATCTTTTTGAAACTTACAACTTTTTTAAATAAAGTTTTTGGCTAGCTCTTGATGCGGCTGAGATAAAAAATAAAAACCTAAAATGCCTAATTAGGCTCTAGGGGGTCACGTGACCACCTAGGGGGCTAAAAATTACAGAAAGTGAGTTCCTCTATATGTGCTAAAAAGTGGCCCATATGGAATTTAAATCGAGCTGGGGGCACTTTTCACCATCTTACCCGGCTAGGCCCTTTGTTATATAGGTTCTTTTTTTGGTGAATAATATCGAGGTCTTGAACCGGAAGAATCAGTTTACCAGAATTTGTGTTTTTACTGTTTTCTTTTATGTAAAAATATGTTGTTTCTTTTTTAATTCTTTCACCCTGTATATATTAGTTTTTCAAAAAGGTGATACCGGCGTGAAAAGAGCGTAAACATATTTTTTTGGAAATATTTTGAACACTTTAGTTATATTAATTACCATTTAATACATGCATAACGTATCTTCACATGTAGGTACCTATGTGCGGCAGATTCGTGCAAATAATAATATAAGAATTATTGTGCATTTAATGGTAGAAGCATATAATTTGGACCACACATACTACACATAGAAAGATTCAAATTTAGATATGAGGCCATCTGAGATTTAGTCTTTTACAAAAATGGCGGGCATTCAAAATGAATCTGCCGCCCATAGGTACATGTGAACATACGTTATGCATTTATTAAATGGTAATTAACACGACTGAAAAGTTCAAAATATTTCCTAAAAAAATATATTTACACTCTTTTCAATGGCGTTATTACGTTTTTAAAAAATTTATATATACAGGGTGAATGAATTGAAAAAGAAACAACATATTATTACATAAAAAACAGTAAAAACACACATTCTGGTAAACCGATTCTTCCGGTTCAAGACCTCGATATTCTTCATAAAAAAAAGAACCCTATATGTCAAATTTGGTTGAAATCTGACGTTTCGTTCAAAAGTTATCGTGCTATTAGTCACATATGTATAGTCGCTATTTTGAATGCCCGCCATTTTTGTAAAAGGAACATAAACTGAGATGGCCTCGTATCTAAATTTGAACCTTTATATGTGTAGTATATGTGGTCCAAATTATATGCTTCTACCATTAAATGCACAATAATTCTTATAATGTTTGCACGAATCTGCCGTATATAGGTACATGTGAAAATGCGTTTTGCATTTATTAAATGATACTTAACATAACAAAAAAGTTAAAAATATTTCCTAAAAAATATTTTTACGCTCTTTTCAATTGCGGTATTAACTTTTTGAAAAATTAATACATACAGGATGAAAGAATTGAAAAAAAAACAGCATATTTTTACATAAAAACCAGGAAAAACACAACTTCTGGTAAACCGATTCTTCCGGTTCAAGACCTCGATCTTATACATCAAAAAAATAACCTATGTACCAAATTTGGTTGAAATCTGAAGTCTCGTTCAAAAGTTATCGTGCTATTAGTCACAATGTATAGTCGCCATTTTGAATCCCCGCCATTTTTGTAAAAGGCAAAATCTGAGATGGCCTCATATCTAAATTTGAACCTTTATATGTGCAGTATATGTGGTCCAAATTATATACTTCTATCATTAAATGCACAATTGTTTCACATATCGGCTGCACTAATTCATTTGCGACGATTTTTAAATTGAAATAATTTATTACTTTATAAAAGAAATACATTGTATTTTTAAAATATAAGAAAGATATAGTAATTTTTTCATTAAATGATTTATTTAGCGAATGGCACAAATTCTCTCTCTACTGCCTTCCCTCTTTATGGAGTATTGGGAGCTCTTGCGTTTTTTCTCGTTCTCTGTTTCATGATCTCTTGTTACAGTTCTTCTCCAGCTATTATCCGGTCTTCCTCTTCTTCTTCCGTCTGGTTAGTATTCGAGTGAATGGCTGGTTATATTATTTTGGTCTTTCCTTAGTGTATGTCCAATCCATTAACCCTTCCTTCTCTTAATCGTTACTGTTATTCTCTTGTTTTGTTCTTCTCCATAGTTCTGGGTTTGTTATTTTATCAGACCAATATATTTTTAGGATTTGTGTCAACGATTTATGTATAAAGATTTGTGATTTTTTGGTAGTTGCCGATCACGGCAACTTCAGACGGCAGTTGTCGACATAACAGACGTCACTACTTTGCACTATTAACTTGTGTGAGACTGATTCCGACATCTGACTGCAACTGCTGTCCGGCAGAATGTCAATTGCTGTGCCGCCCGACGGCAGACGACACACTTGACCGAACACAGTACTGCCGTTAGTGACGTTGTACAGGATTTATATTAGCATCCAAAAAATAAGAGTAATCCATATTGATTTAATTTTTAAAAGTCTCAAACAAATATTATTTACATGTACTGTTTACATTACGTAAATGAGTGACATTACTTCTGCAATGTAGGCCACTCGTTTTGAAAACAACGGAGTCAGCAATTATGTTACTATTAGTATTCTCATGGTCACATTCAGGTGTAGTCAATCATAACAAAACAATTACGATTTATTTATAGATACGGAGAAAATAAAGAGGAGATTATTCATTATTCAGACATCGACGTGGTTAGATCAGATACGTTGTCCACCAACTAGTTACTGTCGTATTTAGTGTTCTAAATAAATATATGAGAAAAAGGTACGAAATGAAAATTAGAAGATTTTAGCATGTCCATTTCGTGTTTTGAAACTAACCGACTCTCATCAAGACTGAACAGTTCGGATCAGACAGGAATTTAGGGAAGCAAGATGTAGAAGAAAATTTTTTAAAGCGCATGGCTATCCATTTTGCCCTTTTGGAACAAACCTTCTCACAACTAAGGACGTGCAAAAGGACCGGAAGCAAATTCAAGGATATAAAGTTGCGGGAAAACTTCCCACCAAGTAGGTAAGGGTTAGAAAATGAAGAATATATGAAGTAAATGATATAAATATGAAATATGATGTGAAAGAAGTATAATTAAAAAGTAAAGTTCAAATGTAGGAGTTAAAGTTATATATTTTTTTTAAATCTGAAAAAAAGGTAAAATATAGATTACAATTTCTGAGTATAGATTTTTGCGAGATTAAGAAAAGCGATAAGTAAGAATAGACAATATTTTTGATGACTAGTGAAATAAGTTGTGTATATTATATTTGTAAACCATGTAAATACTTTTGTGTAAAAATTTGTAAAAATCTTTGAAACGCAGTAATCAGTTGGTGACGTTGTCTAGAAAAGTTTTCTTCTTTGTCGGAAGGGCAGAGAAAATAATGTACATCTCTCAGAAAATTTTTCTTGTAAGGGATAGGGATGTACAGGAATTATATTAGCATCCAAAAAATAAGAGTAATCCATATCGATCAAATTTTTAAAAGTCTAAAAACAAATATTATTTACATGTACTGTTTACATTACGTAAATGGGTGACATTGCTTCTGCAATGTAGGCCACTCGTTTTGAAAACAACGGAGTCAGCAATTATGTTACTATTAGTATTTTCTTGGTCACATTCAGGTGTAGTCAATCATAACAAAACAATTACGATTTATTTATAGATACGGAGAAAGTAAAGAGGAGAGATTTCATTATTCAGACAGCGACGTGGTTAGATCAGATACGTTGTCCACCAACTAGTTACTGTCGTATTTAGTGTTCTAAATAAATATATTCTGCTAAATAGTGTTTCAACTAAATCAACCCAATCATCGGGGGTAACAACCCCCAGTACCAAGAAAACGTCGTGAAGTTGGACGACATGGAGGTGTTAACAAACGAATAAACTGATTATTTTATTCATAGTATTTATCCCTGTTTATTCGACTGCAAAAATGCGAATTATAAAAATTTACATATGAAAGAAATTGTTTGGAAGGATAAGGCGCAGACTCAGCACAGAATAGTACACAGGAAGAGGCTTCTGTCACGCATTCTGAATATAATATCCAACAAGCTAATGATAGCACGAGTACTGAATGTTATGTATGTATATACTTCTTCTATCAAAGCTGACCAGCAACTCAGCAGTAAAAAACGTCGTCGCAATAGTGAAGAAGATATTCTATCTTATATGAGAGAACAAGAGAATTGACGCCTTTCGGTAATAAAAAATGCATCGCAAAGTTGTGATTAGTTCAAATCTTTTGCCAACCATGCTGAACAGGTTTTGAGAAAACTTCCAACAAAAGTGCTTCAAATAAAAGTAAAACAGGAGCTCTTTCAAGTTCTGGCAAAATTCGAAAAACTAGCAGAAGAGAACAACGCGTTCTCCACATCTAGGGCCCCGACAGATGTTAACACTCAGTATACTATTTTTAATGTTATATTGCCGACTAGTAGTTATTCGAATTCAACCGATTTAACATATAGACAAATTGCATATTTTACTTCAACGTAATTATAAGAACAATCAACAAGAAAAGAAAATTGAAAATTTTCTTTAGACTTGGAATAATGTTTCTACTGACGATATTTTCCCTCTCCTCGTTTTTGGATTAAGATCATAAATTACATAGACCACAAAATGGTCTTTATTTAGTATTAACTGGTCTTTATTTAAACATTAACTGCAAATTTAGCATACTTTCCTCCCCTACTATTACATACGTATTGACTACAAATTGTTTACTTACATTTTCCTAATAAATACACTAAGAACCGTAGGCTCGTCGTTCAGTCCCAAAGCTTCCGATAGCCTTCTATAAACTTTAGAATTCTTTTGCACCTGATCGCCAACATAGATTTTCCTAAACGCTTCGAAGAAACTCAACATAGCCAATTCTAATTTTTCACAGCCACCCTGCACTAGCCTGGAGTCGGTAAGATTCATTAATTGTAAGACACGGCATACTAATTCGCCGTCCATAGTATCGTGTTCTTCATTACTGTTAAAAGAAACTCGCCCGCCTATTGCTGAACTTATGATATACACCAACCACGTTAACTGACCTAAAACAAGAAAAAATAGATGTTATTCATAAAAGAAAGTCATACGTATTAGTTACACCATTTATAACTCAAATACGGCTGGACCGATTTTCATAATTTTTGATTTGTTGGATAATTCTCCACCCTAATTCACAGAATAATGATTAGAAAAAAATACGAACAAAAATTAAGATTAAACAAATGCGGATGAATAAAGTCACAGTTAGTTATTTAAAATCTATTTTTTTTGTGTATGAAATAAAATTGTTAATATTAAAATATTAGGCAATAGCGGGTTATCCGTCATGGCTATATTCCTGTCGACGAATCGAATGCATTTTATCTCATTAATACTCCAGACTATAAATCGCTGGTACCTATGATTAAAGTGATTCCTAATACATTTTCAGTGAAAATAATAACTTTTTGATAAGTGTTGGCGATACAATTTTTTTTATATGCGTGTCCGCGAAGATTATATACTCCCAAAATATTTATGACTAAAAGATTTAGTTCTTAATAGATGCCGACGAAAACAATTATTCCCCTTTCTGTTCTCGCGAAAAACATAATTCCTGGAAGATTTACAGCGAAGGAATAATTTATCAATAGGTGACCACAAAAAAAAATAATTTTATGTACCGGCGAATACTCTAATTTTCAAAAGGTTGTGGGGAAAACAATTACTTCTCTACAGATATTGGCGAAGAAAATTATTGCTATTTACGTGCCCAAGAAGATTATATATTTAAAAATATTTCTGACGAAAAGAATTATTTTTATACATACCAGGAACAACAAAAAATAATTCTTTTTATCTGTACGTGTACATCCACGAAGATCATAACTCCCAAAATATTTATGACGAAAACATCTAGTTCTTAATAGATGACGACGAATATAATTATTTACGTTTCTGTTCTTGCGGAAAAAATAACTCCTGGAGGATTTACATTAAACAAAAATTATTTTTCCACCTACCTCTACCGAAAGTATACTTTTCCGGACCTGATTGTAGGGAGTAAAGTTGTACTTTGGAGGAAAATATTTTTCCTCCCTAGGAAGGAAAAGTAAAAGTGACTTCATGGTATTTAATTCATGAAACATAACTTATTGACGCCCTGTACAATATCTATTTTCTATTACGTAAGTATCTATACATTTTAACGTTTATTTATAAAACACCCTGTATTTTGCAGAATGGTAAAAAGCAGTAAATTGTTATTTTGATTTAACAATGTTTACATTAATAATTTGACTTATATTTGACAGTTGACAGTTATATTGTACCTACTTGTTAGTTTTAGTTTTAATAAATTTTGTTGGTTAGTTACATAAATAAATTAAGTAAAAATGAAAAATGACTTGTTATTAATTTGAGGAAGGCGGAAAAACCATATGTATAACATGGGAGTAAAGTGCCTTTTCCTCCCTTGAATGATTACTGCCCTCCGCTACGCGTCGGGCAGTAAACTTCATTCTCGGGAGGAAAAGTAGCACTTTCCTCCCTTGTTATACAAATAGCTATTCCAGTAGAGTAGCTACGAAAATAGAATTTGCCGTCGCTTATTTAGGGTTATTCTTTTCGCCGCGCATTTTAAGGATTCATAATCTTCGCAAACATAGAAATAGAAATGATTTTTTTGCTGTCATTCATCGAAGAGTAATTATTTTGGCCGAGAAATTTTTAGTAATATTAATTTTCGTGGAAACAATCAGAAATAATTCTTTTTACAGGTAATTATTGTGAACTTTTTCTTATCACCACACCGTATTAATAGAAGTTGTAACGATATGATACCTCGCCAAGCGATGAGCTGCTCTACCAGAGACGACCGGAGGAGTGTCAGCGTTGGCGCATAGCACCGCTGGAGGAAACCGAAGGAGAGGGCATCGAGAGCATATTTAAGGCGAGCTAGGAGAATGAGAAAATCAGTCGTGGCTAGCGTATTGAACTGGCCATGGCTCGACAGCTGCTGCTAGCGTATTGAACTAGCATTATCTGGCTTGGCAAAAGATGTACCGTATGTGAGGTGGGACTATGCCTAGGCGGACGCCACAGTAGTGACGAGGAGTCTTGCCATGACCGTTATCGCAGTGGGCGGTAGTAGTGAGGAACGAGCGACCGCGTGTCGCTGTTCAACCGTCCCGCATTGAGCTGAAATGCGGTGACTCCGGCTATGTTGATTTAACGTAGCGAAATTTTTATTGTATATATTGTTTATCGTATTATTTTAATGTTGCTATTATGATCGGATGACTGTAATAAAGTTTAATATTGGTTTTCCTTTGCAGAAGATGGAATTGTATTTTATTTTATTTGTTTTAAACTGTATAATAATATAATTATCTTAAATATATTTACTTCAATTTTTAACCTGTGTTTTACTGAGTTTGTCGTCCTTGAAAGACCTACCCGTTACAAAGTTATGGTCTTCGAAAGTATAGAACAGAAAAATATTTTTCGCTCTCATTCATTCAGGATCATACTTTTCACCGCGCATTATTAGGAGCTATAATCTTCATGAATACAGAATTAGAAATATTTTTTTTTCAATGTTATTGATCGAAGAATAATTATTTTCAATGAGAACTTTTTAGTAATTATGATTTTCGTGGACCCACAAACAGAAATGGTGTTGTTTGCTGATACTCCTCAAAAACTATTTTTTTTTCGCTAACACTTTATTAGGGATTATAATTTTTACGATCATATAATCGAAAATAATATTTTTCGCGGCGTTCATTAAGAGTTATACTCTTAACGGCATTTTTCGGAGTTATACTTTTTGTAGGCGGCGGCGAAATAATCCTACAACCTATCTGGAAAAAACAACAAAAACCATTATCAATAAAACCTCTCTTCCTGTTGACGTAAAACAAACTTTAATTCCTCGTGAAAAGTCTTCTAGAACACCTCGACTATATGACCTACCCAAACTCACAAATCCGATATTCCTCTCCACCTCATTGTTAGTGCATACAACTGCCTTACACAGCCATTGACAAAATACCTGTCCAAAACGCTTCATATTTCGTCAAAAATTCTTTTCATTTCATCGAACTTCTCATCCTCAGACATTCTAGTAAGTTTCGACATTGTTTCACTTTTTACAACCATTCCTATAGAGGAAACCCTTAATACAGTATCCAGTAAGACCACTTATCCTTCATTAAAAATGGAATGTCATCACTGTCATCTTTCAAAATAAATTAGGTATACAAACAAATAAATGGTACCCCAATGGGCTCCCCACTCTCTCCAGTAATTGCCAATATCATTATGGAAGACTTTGAGCCCTGAGAACTATCCACATCTATGCTCAAACCCACATGTTGGCTACGATTTATTGACGATACATTCGTCATTTCTCATTACGGCAGGGATGCTCTGGTGTCTATTTAAACCCATTACGATGAAGATGGAAACTGATTCATCACTACCGTTTCTCGACGTGCTCATAAAGAAAAACCAATCCCAAGGTTTTCATGACTCTGTTTACCGAAAACCCACCCATACCAGCAGCTATGTGCATGCAAACTATCATCACCCATCTTTACAAACTAATTCAATCATTAATACCCTTGCCTCCAGATCAATACGCCTTTGCGATGATGCAAGTAGATTTACTGAGCTCTCTTCTTTAAAACAAGCCCTAACCCAAAACAGTTACCGCGAAAATCATATCGATATCAACCATGTTCCGTATTAAAAGACAGATATCTAGAGAGTAAGGATATACGGAGTACGTTCAGTATGATGACTTAGATGTTAGATGAAAAGAGAGTTGCCTATAGAACGGGCGCCAAACCAGTTTTTAACGAAAAAACAAGTTAAAACGAATACAGAAGATAATTATTAATGAAATATTAAAGAAAATAAAATAAAATATTTATTTAAAAATAAATAGCAAAGATGTGACGTTTCCATAAATTTCAATCTCCCGCTCAACAACCCAAAGATGCAGATCCTGATCATACGAAAGCTTTTTCTTCCTTACATTAAAGGTGTTACTGAAAAAATCCACAAAATTCTCAAATCACGAGGAATAAAGACAATATTTACCCCCCAAAAAACTTTCATCTCTAGTCTAACCAAAGACAACATCCTAAATGGACAACACACAGTTTATGAAATTCCTTGTGCAGAATGCCCCGATCTTACATAGGCCAAACCAATCGTAGGCGCCCAAATATGATTTATAAATATTCCATATTTGTTCGCAATTCCGATTCAATTTCAGCTTTAAGCCAACACCATCTTCATCATCATCATCCAGTCTTCTGCATCCAAAGTTGAACATAGGCCTCCCCTAATTTCTTCCAGTTTTGTCGATCTTGGGCTTCCTGTAACCAATTCCCAGCAATCCTTTTGACGTCGTCTGTCCATCGTGTAAGTGGTCTACCTTCACTTCTTCTGTCTGCTCTAGGTTTCTACACTGTAATTTTTTGGGTCCACCTCCCCCCCTTCATTCTGGCTACATGGCCCGCCCAATTCCACTTCAGCCATGCTACTCGCTCTATGACATCTGTGACGCCTGTCCTTCTTCTGATTTCTTCGTTTCTAACCCTGTCTCTGAGAGTCAGTCCAAGTAGTGACCGTTCCATTCTTCTTTGGGCCACTCTAAGTTTGGTTGCTGTGGCCTGGGTTAATGATGATGTTTCGGCGCCGTAAGTCATGACTGGAAGCACACATTGGTCGAAACTCTTCTTTTTCAAATAATTTGGCAAGTTGCTCTTGAAGATGTCTGATAGAGCTCCATATGCGGCCCATGCTAAGGTGATCCTTCTATGTAATTCGGCAGTTTGATTTTCCCTGGAAATTTGGATTTCATGCCCTAAGTATTTATATTTATGAACTAATGCTATTGCGTTGACGTCGACTTTTGGATTTTCGTTTGGTACCAGGTTTGTCATGTATTGTGTATTTCCAAAATTTATGTTTAAATCAACTTTCTTACAGGAGGCATCTAACTCAGTAAGCATAGTTCTAATCTCTTCTAAGTTGTCTGTTATAAGAACTACGTCGTCTGCGAATCGTAGGTGTATGCGTTGGCGTCCCACTCCAATTGTTTGAAAGCATGTAATGCCGTAAAGAGTTTGAGAGAAAACGTGTCTCCCTGTCTAATTCCTCTTTTGATATTTATAGATTTGGTATCTTTGTGTAATCAGATGGTCATGGTGGCATTATTGTATATGTTCGTTATCAGTTTCGAGTACCGATAATCTATACGACTTTCCTCCAACGCTCTCATTATGCTGTTAATTTCTATCGTATCAAATGCTTTCCGAAAGTCTACGAAAGCCAGGACCAATGGTCGGTTGTATTCGATAGATTTTTCTATAATTCCTTTTATGCAGTGTAGGTGGTCGTTAGCGCCAAAGTTTTTCCTAAAACATGCCTGTTCTCTAGGTTGGTAAAAATCTAATTTTGTTTCCAGTCTCTTTGTTATTATTCTTGTGAATAACTTGTAGATGTGGAGGTGGTCTCCATCTTAATACAGGCACAAAATTGACTTTTAACACTCCAGAATCATAGCCCCCACCCGCTTCTATAAACCATGAATTAGGCGAGAAGCCATAGAGATCGAAGAATGGTCAAATTGTCTAAACAAAAGAGATCACGGTACCCGGTTACCTTCAACACGAAGACCCCTCCTAAAGAAAACATCGGCCGCTCCATCTACCAATCCAAATCCCGCCGTCAAAAATTTGGGCGCCAACCCCCACCCAGCGCCACTCATCATCGACGGTATAAATGAATGGTCCTCTATCCAAAACAGCAGTATTGCAGAGCCCAGCGAACAAGTGTCTGGGGGCTCAGAAGAATGAGACCTCGGAAGTCCTGAAGATGACGTTAGAGAGGACGTCGAGAGCTCGGCTTAGTGAATATCGACGCAGTTCAACCCGGAAGCCTGATCAGTTTATTTTAAACAGCAGAAACAAAGTTAAGCATAATTCCAATAAACTTACCTTCGTGAATAGTTATTTCTAACGTCTGACTAGGGTTTCCCAATAATTCGGAATACCTTCTCACAGCCTGATCAAATAACTGCACTAACAGCATACAAGTCTTTTGGTATTCACACCTTCCTATCACTGAGAGTTGTTCTAATTGCTGCTGCACCATTCCCAAATCGTCCAGCGGGTCCTCGAGTCCCTCGCGCACTACGACCGTGACGGACTCAAGGCGAGAGGTGATGTAAGCATTGGTTACTTCAGGAGTGTAGGTTTCTAGTAAGTGAGGTTCAGTCGCCTTCACGTAGGGAACTGAAGCTACCATCCGCTGCCAAAGGCTGAGTAAGTAATGAACGCTGTTAGGTGCAAACTGCCACATCTGGAAAAATATACTAATGTAATACCACATATTTTAGTTAAGCATGAAACTTAATAATTATTATCAAGACTAAAATTCAAGTCGAGTGGTGACTTCAAAGTGAATCACTTGCATTCCGTCACAGAAATCAACATGAGGGCTTTTGAACTTAAGCGGATCAATATATGGACTGTTAGTCAAGCGGCTATGGGGTCTCTTAGGAGCCCTAAGGTAGACTCTACCTACAGTGCATTTCAAACGTTAGAATCGGTGTAGTTGTATATTGCAAGCGGGTTTGCCACATTTCGCCCATTCTCTGAATTATCATAAATAAATCCTCCTTCCGTATTTCACAGCAGTTAACAGCGATAATCCTCTACAAGTACCTGCTTAATACTACATTTTACGGCCGCTGCCCTGAAGAGCGGCAACGTTATCAAGACACTTCTCATTTAGTTTACATGGCCCTATCCTTGTACGCTGAATCGCATGTCTGAAATACGGTGTAGGCTAATATGAGAATATCGAGAAGAACTTCAGATACTGGCACAACATGACAGTGTTACACTGATGAGTTCCAGGTCATCAGGGAATACACGGCAGTTAAAGACCTAGCTGCAAAAAACTTGGATTCAAAAGCCTGCTTTAGCAGTAGTAAAAAATCTGTCGAGCACATGGCAAAATGTGCATTGAACAGACATGCTCTAATAGGGATTAAGCAGTGCCGAAAACAAACAGGAATCAACTCAAAACTATCATAATAGACTTCCCTTTTGGACATGCGTCAGTTAAGGGACACCTACATACAAGGGGACTGTTTCATGGAGACTTTAAAAACCTATGGTACCCATTTTTTACATTTGTACAAGCTGGTACAGGGCGACAGAATTCTGGAATGGGCACCATGAATAAATAAAAAAATACAATAAGACAATAATTGGTTATAGTACCACCGCATCACTTTATAACAGACGGTTTCCGTAAAAACCCTCTAGACATTTATTGCCTGTATCCAACCCACGTGAATTATGGAAGTCTCTTCTACACCAGGCGTTCTACAGCTAAATTGCACTAACACCAATTGCGTTAGTGGCTGAGTATGCGCGAATCAATATCAGCACAATGGTGAAACTGTTTATTCACGTATCCGTCTAGGTTTCCCTTATCTTATTCAGATGGCTGTACTATGACTTGCAAGGAACATGGAAAATGGATCTATTACTATTTGGGATGGAATTTCTTTAGAGTGTGCACGGAGCACGGAGTTTGTACAGGTACAGTTAGATCCCAATCCGCACTACGTGTGGCCTAACTTTGACACAAATACTGTGGCAAATGTATTTTATTTTTCCAAAATTTTGGAATAAGTTTACTTAATTCATAGAACAATTTTAATATTTGTTTTCAATGTAGATTTCAGTCCTCTACAAATACTTTCTCATGAGTTTTGATGTAAAATAATTAGGGAAGCAGGATTTCTATGGCTCGTTTGATGATTCACCACCTGGTATATTAGTTATGTTTCTGTATGTATATTGACTGTGTATGTTTGGTAATGTTGTTTTGGTGTGTTTATATTTGTGTTCTTGTTAGTTGTTCTCAGGGTGTTAGGTAGAGTTAGAGTATGTACGTGTTGTAGTGTGTGTTTTATGTACGTAGTTGTGTAAATATTTGGTTAACGGTATTGTTGAAAGCGGATGTGGATAGAGCATATCTATATATTGTAGGGTTGACATTAATTTCATTAAGATAGAAGGCTACGTCGTTGCTCTTTTTAAGAAAGAAATTAAGTACGATAATGGATGTGAAGTGGATTAGGGATTTCATGTCAGAGGAAAGGTAGTGCTGTGGGATCTGATTAGGTATGTTTAGTGTTTGTTGGAGTAGCTTTTCTCTTAGGGCATCTAGGTCAGAATACCGGATGATTTCCTTGGCCGTTGGGACATTTGAGAGTCGATTTGTGTTATCTACAGTATGGGCAAGTGATGACGTTTTGAGTGCATTCTGTGCTGAGATGTTCGCTTTTACAGCATCTCGAACAGTACTTTAGACAGATGGGAACAGTACTAATTGCTAACCGCTAAACATCAATACTAATACCATTCCAGAGAGTACCTGTGAATTTATTTTCAGAGTTTGTAAAAAATCTGACGAAAAAGGTGGGTTTTTTATTTGAGTGGGCAATGATTCGAACAATTTTTTTCTGAGAGATTTTTGTCAAAAGAACATTGCGATCTCTTTATATAAGGCCACTGGAGGCGGCCTTAGATTTGTATTGGCGATTATACATATTAGTGCGAATTGTTTTGTAAGCAATAATAGGGAACTTGCACATTTCTTTTATTACATAATAATGTTCAGTTTTGTTTAAAAATGAGATTTTCCAAATTTCACGCTTCAAAAACTCATAATAACTCAGAAGTACAAATTTAAAATCTTCTGTGATTAAACATAGTTCTAACGACCCGTGACGTCACATAGTTGTACTTTATGTTTATATTTATGGTTATATGTATTTAGGTATATTTTTCTTCTTCTCCTTTCGTTTATTGGCATCCACCTACTTGGGTATTTGGCCAGCTCATCGTCGTGGAATAAGGGAAAAATATTTATATTCTAATGACATTTTATCGTATGTCATTGTAATAATATATACCAGTTTGTTGAAATTGGAGTTTGATACAGTTTTTGAAGGAAAGGAAAGAAAAGAAAAGAAGGTTTACTATGGAAAATAAAAGAAAACACTATAAGTGTTGTTTAGTGCCATTTTGTAAAAGTACAAGTTTTCTATGTATTTAAAATCGTTCAAACGATCAAAAACACTTGTGACGTCACATAGCTGTATTTTCTACTGACGTTTATGTCTAATTTAAAATGATATACAGTTTTGTTTACTTTGTTGGTGCAGAATGTAAACATACAACTATATGACGTCACGACGCGTTTTGGGCTAGCTGCTATAATTTGAATTTAGAATCGTCTTTAGGGGCCAAACGGAACACAAAAACAATTCTTTTATCTTTGATACATGTTTCAAATTATGTTCTGTTTTGTGATTTATAACATTTTTTTCGAGTTTAAAATTTTATGCAAGTTCCCTATTATTGTGATTAGTACTTAATTGCAATGAGTTTTTGAGTTAAATAAATCTAGTTAAACCACGTTGTGCTTCACTTAATCTCTGAACTCACAGAAAAGTGTAAAAAAATTAAGCTATCGTTGTGTTTGATATGTGTACAAATGTGATGATCAAAATATATTTGGTTAAGTGGTACTTACTGTACTTAATTAAAAAAAAAACAAAATTGTTTGTCTAAGTTTGTTATTATTTTTCTACAATTACATCCATACAAAGGGGTTTGCTTATTGATATAATTTCGCGCCAACACGCAAACAAAGGATATTTTTTTTAGTATTGTTTACTACTTTATGTTCGTATTAAATTATTTATTTGTAATCTCATTTAAAACAAAAGGATTTGGCTAGGTCGAGACAATTTTTTTTATTAACAACATGTTTTTATATTATTTACTATTTTCTGTTTGGATTTAGGTATATATTTTTAATCTTATTTGAACAAGAGGATTCGGCTATGAATTTTTTTTGAACAAAAAATTTTTATGACAATTCGCTGTGTGCAAGTACTTAGAGGGGATACGAGAAACGATCGTGCGCTAGTAGCGGAAAAATCTTGCAACTTTCTTAACATATTTCTTAAATAATTCATATTGTCAAATTGACGTATACTTCATACCCACTGTAAATTATATGTTGCTCCACAATATTGATATGATATACAATTATTAAAGTGAATTTAATTAATTGTATTTTGCTCGTAGTACTGCATTTTAATAATTAATTTTATTTACTACATAAGTACAATGTTTACCTTTTAATAACATAACCTCAATATTACTTTTTCTTCTTATTCTTTTTTGGGATATGGCCTTAACAATTACCCAGTAACCAGGACTAATATAATTGGCCAATATAATTAAAAGTGCTAAAAATCTTGCTGAGCTATGAAACCAGGTGTCGCTGTTCCGAACTTGCACGGTCCCAATAACGTAATAAATAGCATAGCGGTCCGATAAGTACTTAGACACAAAAAGAATAACGAAACTTTTGGAAAAGTGGAGATTTATTTTTCAATATTGTCTCCTTTTAGCTCAATACACTCGACCCAGCGATGCTCTAACTGCTTTAACCCGTCTGAAAAATAGTTTTCTCGAGATCTGCAAAGTAGGCTTCCAGGGCAGCGATGAACGCCTCATTCGACTGAAAGGACCCCGCAACACCCCTTATGGAAAAGTGGTCCCGGTCAAATTTAACGAAACTTTGGTCAATGATAGTCCTTAGTGAGTAGATTAAAAAAGTCCATGGCACCTAGGTCTGAAAAACTATTATTCTCGAGCTACAGCCTTCTGAAGTTGTTAAATTCAGGTACTAGGTTTAAGTTAGTACACTAATTCACGGTCAAGTGGATGAAAATATCTATTAATGAAAGAATACTCATTTTTTTCATGCATATTTACGTGTTGCATATGAATTCGTGGTCAAAAATAGATGCATCATATTTTAGTCTTCAGAAAACCTCAGAAAAGTCCTCAGAAAACTGAAGAAGTGCGAGAGAAAATGTGCTGCTAGAGTGACATAACAATTATCATGTTTTCATGAATGCTTCACACTTATCCCATATCAGCATAGCTGCAGTTCCAACTTTTCTTTAAAAAACTACTGAACAGTGGCGTATTTAGGGGGGGAATAGGGGAATTCCCCTCGTAACACGGTCCAGATTTAAAGAAAAAATTGTTGAAACATAATTATTACACGTTAAAATATGTTAGCTTACATGCAACTTACTACAGTTAGACAAATTCAACCCAATTAACTCAACAGTTAGGAAAATAAAGGGAACTTATTGCACATGTTATTACCTATGTCTTTTATGTAGTTTGGTTTTATCTATTTTATATATTTTTGAGTTGGTGTCTTATTGGAAGTCGCCCCCCCCCCAAGGGGAATGTTCCGCCATTGCTACTGAAGTATCCTGATACGTCGTTAGTTAACACGACATAGATGCATCTAACCAAAATCAGCAAAATTTAACGTACAAATAGTCGAAGATAACATAAACCCTCTTTTTCCATAGATTGTAATTAATATTTCGCGTTTGCGTTTACCTACTACCATGTATGTACTTTGTTTTTTCTTTTCGTATTGAGAACAACTCCATTTTCTCTACTCATATGTGATCTGGAGATTATTCTTTGCAAATCATCTAAGCTATTTGCAAAAACTACTGCTTTGTCGGCATATCTAATAGATGCACGCTATTCTGCTTATCTAATATGAGGCACTCTATTTTGCATAATAGAATATTGGCACATGCATGTGTAGAATCATGTGGTCTTCGCCACTTAATCAAATATTTACAGTCAAACAGATCTTGAGCAAATCATGGGAATCATGTTGATGTTCACAACGTGTTTGTAGACTTCAAACAGGCATACGACTCAGTCAAAAGGAACAAACTATACTATGTATTGGCTGAATTGGCAATACCACACAAGCTAATAAGACTCATTGAAGCCACAATAGATGAAACTCAGGCATGTGTACGAATACAAAACCACCGGACAGACTTTTTCAACATTTCGCAGGGACTAAAGCAGGAAGATGGGCTGGCCCCAACATTGTTTAACCTGGCACAGGAGTATGCAGTTAGGCAAATGCAAACTGGACGAGGAAATCTACTGACCAACCGAACGGTTCAACTGGCCGCTTATGCTGATGATATTAATATTATGAGTAGAACATCAACAGGAGCACAGGAAACATATGCAAAGTTAAAAACACAAACAAAAATGCTAGGTCTGGAAATTAACACAGAAAAAAAATAATGACTCAGACGAGAAGAAATATAGTCCCAGAAAACATTATACATGAAGATGACATTGAAACGGTTGAAAAGTTTACATACCTGGGAGTAGAAATATATGCCGACGGATCAGAAGATGGAGAAATACGGAAGAGAATAACGCAGGCAAACAGAGCTTATTTTGCCCCCTCCCATATATTTCGGTCTAAAAGTGTCCACCGAAATACAAAGATGAGAATCTATAAAACCTTAATTCGACCAATAACATGCTATGGCAGTGAAGCCTGGGTCCTGAAAGAAACATCCAAAAACAAACTCGACACATTCGAAAGGAAAGTACTTAGGAGAATACTAGGACCTGTGAGGGAAAACGGAATCTTCAGAAGTCGATACAACAACGAGCTTTATCAACTTTATAAGGAAACGCCCCTGTCAGACTTCATTAGAATACAAAGATTGCAATGGGCCGGACATGTGATAAGAATGGGAGAGGATAGGCTACCAAAACGAGCACTGAATGCTAGAATGCAAGGAAAGAGACCGGTTGGGAAGCCACGAAAGCGCTGGGAAGACACAGTAACCAGCGACGCACAAGCCCTTTTAGGAGTCAGTGTATGGAGAAGAGCAGCCACAGACAGGCAAGGGTGGAGGCAAAAAATAAAGGAGGCCAAGGCTCAATTTGGGCTGTAGTGCCGTAGAAGAAGAAGAATATTGCATTAGTAATTGCATTGGTAATATTATTTGTAACAAAACTTCAAATGTAACCATATTTGAAAAAAAAATAGAATTACTTAGATATAGATATGTACCCGAATGAGCACACTGGGCACTACAGCACCTTAACAAATAATGTAACATAAAAAAATAATTTAAATGAAAAGCTTTAAAACAGTCTCTCTCAAATTCAAAGAGTCGTCTTTCAAGTTTCCTAACAGTAGGTACAGTAGGCAGAATATTTTCGGAAGGTCTAGATTCCATAAACATTGATTTGGCATTACATATAACATAAATAAACTTCATTTAAGTCTTGTAATTCATGTTTAATGATTTCAAACCGCTCATTCCGCCCTGACGTGACTGCCATATTATTATTTGTACAAGTTTTTGTCCCTTGCGGGCCTAAACACTTTTGTTCTCATAATCTTTTTAACCGCAGTGTCAAAGGTACATCTTCTAAGTCTTCGTTAGTCTTCATCTGAAAAGCAACGAACTTCAATTTCTTCTACAACGTCTATAGGTAGTGTCAAATTTCCTTCTATAAGGTTATCATCCTCAATGTCTTATCAATTCTCAGGGTCTGGAGAAATAATAACCATATCCACCTCAGATCGAGAATTAGAAGCACAAAAATATATTCTAAAGCTGAAGTTAAACCTTCGTATTTCTTTTCATAGAAATTTCGAACACCAATATGTACTCTCAAAATTATATACAGATGACATATGCCAAAATATCAAAAATACTCCCATACGTCCATTGTACTCATACGAATACACCTAATTTTAACAACAGATAAATCACGTTATAAATAAAATTCTGAAAATTTCATGAGATAAGCCCTTTACTAAACTTATTATAAACGAATAAATAAACCATTTGATGGTAAAAAGAAGTAAATGAGATAAACTTACTGTAAATTTACAAAGTTGATGCCGAGAAAATAAAAAACGCACGTGTTGACTTCATAAACAATGAATCAAAACTAACAAACCAGCTGAATCATTCAACGAAATCTGTTAAGGTTGTCGTCTTAAGGGTATTTAGTTTCCTGTAATTTCTAAGAATTGCAACTATTTTATTGTATATGGCACTAGTATGTCCAAATAGTAGCTGTACTTAAATGAGTACAGTGGGCGCTAATGGGTTAAGCAGCCTCAGACATTACTCTGAACTAGATTCACGGTGGCGCTTGTTGTCCTGGGCGAAGAAACGAGGCATCCGACAGCTTTTTCATATCCAAAATTTCATTCAGGGGATGAATTACGCGATGTCTTGGGAAGCCTACTGTCTCGGCTATCTCGCGAAACTTCAGTCGATGGTCTGTAAAATAGGCGATCGTAGATTTTTTCATGTTATTCTCCGTGGTAGCTGTTTTCGGAGCACCTGGGGGTGACTTATCAAAAACCGACGTGCGACCACGTTGAAACTCAATAAACCAATGTTTGTCAGTCGCCATCGAAGAAGAAGGGTGACCGTACACAGCACCCAAGCGCTCTTTGATTTCGCTGCGCGATTTCCCTTCCAAAAACAAGAATCGAATCACGGACCAATATTCAGCCGTGTGATGGATGACCGAAGTTATCTTTAACGTAAAGTTATCCTGTAGTTAAGTTATAATCCTCGAATTGGTGTGATGTATCATATTTAACTTAACTACTTGCGTTATTTCTTGGCAGTTCTTGATTTATCTGATATATCAACTGTCGCTTTATAACACGACGTTAAACCTCAAGTTATGAGATAACTGTAGTAGTTATGTAAGGTTAGGTTCATCTTTTGACTTGTTTTTAGACAGAAATCAAGTGAATTTAAAAGCTAATAATTTAATAATTAAGAATAGGGATTTTCATTCACAGTCATTTGTTTCGAGATTCTGTCATATGTCGGATACTCCGTTCATATTAATATTACACACAGATTATACAATATATGACAGAAGCTCGAAACAATTGACAATCGATGAAATGACGTATAGAAGAGTAATACAATTTTAAAAATTATACAAAAATCAAATCAAGAGATATAAGTTGAAATTTTATTTTAAGTACCTACTGAGCTGTCTATCCAGAGTTGCCAGGTGATATTTTATAAATCCCCCACTTAGAAACTGAAATTCCCTCAAAATGAAGCTCAAACACCCCAAATTTAAATTTTGCCGCATTTTAATAAATTAGTAGTCAAATGAAGAGAACAGCAAACCAAAATTATACTACTTATCAAAGAGGGCCCTGGAAATAATTCATAGTTCCTATCGTCTTCGATTATATGGGAGTTTAATATACAGTTCTATAATCCATTTCCATAGTTCTCCATAATTTTCCGCCCCAAAAAATCCCACTACAATTTCTGCTTAGAAAAATTTCCCTAGAAGCTTTCAAATTACCCCAAAATTGTGGGAAAATACACCAATCTGGCAACCCTGTTTCTATCTACCGTTTGAAACACCACCGAGCCCGAACAGCTGTTTTCTGTTCGGTCATCGGCGGTGGCCGACGATGGGTATTTACTTTTACGGTCATCTACCCATCCTGTAGCATGTTCCGAACAATCTCTCGCGCTCACTCCAACTTGTACTATTTCTATATAAGGTTCTCTTTGTTACTTCAAACTTTGTTCCTCAAATGTTATTTCTAATATAACGTTGAAGAAATAACTATCTCATAACTGTGAAGAATACATCACACCGAATTTTACCTATATAGATATATAGGTCTGGATCCCGCGTATGAAAAAAAAGTTGAAATAGCAAGCTGAAAATTTGTTAAGAGCTTAAGGGTGTCTAGTCGGATAAACTTTGATATATTGGAACACTGGAACAGTAGCAGTTTTAATTGTGGAACAGGTTAAAAATTTGGAACGGTCAGACCACGAAAACGGCACATTTATTTTGTCCGACAGAATAGACTTAAACTCTCCGAACAGAGATTAAACTCTCATGCAAAAATCAGACTGCTATTTATCACCTGTCATAATTCTATCATTTGACATATTCTACATGTTCCACTCATTAAAACGCCCATTTGGTGATAAATAGCAGTCTGATTTTTGCATGAGAGTTTAATCTCTGTTCGGAGAGTTTAAGTCTGTCCTGTCGGACAAAATTCATGTGCCGTTTTCGTGGTCTGACCGTTCCAAATTTTTAACCTGTTCCACATTTAAAACTTCCCCTGTTCCAGTGTTCCCATATATCAAAGTTTGTCCGACTAGACACCCTTAAGCTATTAACAAATTTTCAGCTTGCTATTAATAAATTTTTTTTTCATACGCGGGATCCAGACCTAATATGGGCATCGTTATACCTGAGAATAATCTTAACTAACTCAAACGTTAAAGATAACTTCGGTCATCCATCGCACGGCTGATTGCTCTTTTTTTTTCTCTAAAAATCTATAGTGAATTGTACCATAATAATCTCAGCAATTGGACAGCTTTAAGCACTTGGTGCCTTTTCCACGGCTGGGCAGTACAGATTGATGAAAATGTCAAAATGTCAAAAAAGTGCACTTAGTGAGTTTTACCTCTAATAGGATGATATAGTAAATGACAGTTCTATCTCTTCTGAGCATGTGGAACATAACGTAAAATACATAAAAATACAAATAAAACAACTTGGTGTGGCTTTTAAGAGGTATATAACTTTTAAATGGAATAAAAGAAAGATTAATTATTTTTTTCTACAAAAGTGTTAAAAATGCAATTTTCAGCACTCCATAGTAGCGTTAAAAATGCTACTTTAAAGCACTAGTGCTTTAAAATTTTTAAGGCACTGCAGTTGAAAGTGAATTGTCAAATTGTGAAACGTCAAAATATTTATATTTCATTTATTAATACATTTCATTATTTATATTATTAATATATATAATTTATTTATTTTATTTATTATTTATATTATAATTATTAAATTATATTTTAATATTACGATTAATATTAATAGTACAACTTGCGCAATTTGAAAAAGGTGGTTTAAAAAGTTTTTTAAAATTTAATTTAAACTGTATTATTGCATTTTTAACACGTTTGTAGAAAAAACAAGTTTATGTAACGGTATAATATTTTCGCTAATAATTTTTAGACATTCCCCTCGAGTGTAGACAACCAGTTCTACCTTTTACGGGTCATAGGCACAGCATAATAAACGAAACCAGCAAGGACACTCCCTGATGCCGCCTTTGAAGTTGAAAAGTACAGGGTCGCCGTTTTTCGCGTAGTACATGTCAGTGGTGATGTGATGTGTTAGTTCATCAGTGTTGCCGACGTCACCAACTTTATTACTCGTGAGAGATTCTTTTTGAATAATTTCTGGAATTTATGCAAAAGATTAACAATACAATCGCCATTCATCGTCAATATTTTGTGTTATGTCCCAATTATTGACATAATTCTTACAGGCATACGTATAAAATTATGTTAAAAAATATTTAATATTATCAGAATGTCATAAAAGTTAAGTAAATCTGATAATTATGTACAAATCGGCAACACTGTCGATTTTCTACATTGTCTGGTACTACGCACAAAATGGCCGACGATCTGCGCCGTAATAGTGCGCGAACTTTCCCGCCTACTAGTGTGTCACTGCTGTTGCGTTTTCTATGCTGTGTCATAGGTTTCATGGTTTCAGCAATTAACAAAAATATTGTATTTTATAAATTTATAACGTTTGTAGAAAAAATATTGTATGATATACGTGTTAAAAAGTACATTTTTAAGACACTCATGTGAATTGCAGAATTAGCTTCGCTCATTCTGTAAACTTTCACATGCGTGCCTTAAAATTGTACTTTTAACACTTATATCATAAATAACTATAAATTGACATGAAATTGACTTTATTCGGAAAACCTTTTGGCATTATAATTTAAATATGATTTCTGTCATATGACCGGCACGGCTCGTTCTGACCTAGTCTAATCTAGAGGTCCACTTTTCGATGATTTTTTCCAACATTTGTGGCCGTATATCGACAATAACGCGGCGAATGTTGTCCTCCAAGTGGTCAATCATTTCAGGATTAACAGCGTAGACTAGCGACTTCACATATTCACCATAGAAAATAGTCTAGCGGTGTTAAATCGCACGATCTTGGGGGCCAATTTACGGGTCCGAAACGTGAAATTAGGCAGTTACAAAACGTTTCTGTGTGACATATTGCGCCGACTTCTTGAAAGCACAGCTCCTGCTCATCATAGTTGTTCAATTGAAGAAAGAAAAAGTCAGTAAACGTTTCTTTCAATAAATCAATTGTGGCACGAGCTGTGTGACATACTGCACCGTCTTGTTGAAACAACAGCTCCTGCACATCATGGTTGTAATTAAAAACTGAAAAAATCAGTAATCATGGGCTCTATAGCGGTGACCATTGACTGTAACGTACTGGCCATCTAAGTTTCTGAAACACGATGAAACCAATGATTCCATCAGCCCATAAAGCACACCAAACAGTCAGATTTTCTGGATGTAATGGTGTCTCAACATACACTTGAGGATTATCTTCACTTCAAATACGACAGTTTTGTTTATTGACGTGGCCATTTAACCAAAAGTGAGCTTCACTAAACAACAATCTTTTATGAAAATCGAGATCAACGGCAATATCGTTTTGGGCACATTCACAGATTTCTACGCCTAGCTAGGTGATCGTGTAGCTAATTCTTGCACGAGTTTTTGGAAGAGAGCACGCAAACCAAGATCTTTTCGCAAAATCTTCCATAAAGTGGATGGACACATATGCAACTACTGTGCAAGATGGCGGATATAATGATTCGGGTCTTCCTCTATACTGCGCCCTACAGCAGCAACTTCTGTACGCACTGTCACTGTATGACGTGTCTCTGTGGATGCATATTATCTTTTAGAGTAAACAGGGTTCGAAAACGTTTCATAGTTACAAAATCGAATTAGTTGATTTGATGGACGATTATATCGGGACCGTGCAAGCTCGGAAGAGCGACACCTGGTTTCATAGCCCAGCAACATTTTTAGCACTTTTAATTATATTAGCCAATTATAGTAGTCCTGGTTACTGGATAATTGTCAAGGCCATAGCCCAAAAAAGAATAAGAAGAAAAAGTAAGATTGAGGTTATGTTATTAAAAGGTAAACATTGTACTCCAAGCAAAATACCATTGATTAAATTCACTTTAATAATTGCATAGCATATCAATATTGTGGAGCAACAAATAATTTTTACAATTTATAACACATCATTTGCGAAATCCCATTTTCTGCAATGACAGTAGGTATAAAATATACGTCAATTTGACAATTTCAATTAATAATATGAATTCTTGTACATAAAAAAGGTGATAGGTGTAATATAGAGAACTATCGCGGAGTGTCTCTATTACCGTCCCTTTCAAAACTATTAGAATGGTGAGTAAATAAACAATTACTTCTTTTTTTAAATAAACATAAAATTCTAACAACTTCTCAATATGGCTTTAGATCTGATATGAGTACTACAGATGCAGCATTTTCTCTAATCGAAAATGTGCATAAAATCTTGGAAGCAAAACACCATCCTCTTGGTATTTTCTGTGATTTATCGAAAGCATTCGATTGCGTAGACCATCAAATACTACTGGACAAGATCTACTACTACGGCATTAGAGGTACACCACATAAATGGTTTCAGACATACCTATCACACAGAAAAATGTGTGTTAGAATAAATAATTCTGATAGTAGCTGTGAAGCATCCTATTCAAATTTCGCAGAAGTTCAGTGTGGAGTCCCACAAGGGTCTGTTTTAGGACCAACACTGTTTCTTATCTATATCAATGACTTGGTAGCTAGTTTCCCGAATACCACATTTTCACTTTTTGTAGATGATACGAGTATAGTAATTAAAGGCGATAGTTCTGATACATTAACATCCTGTGCCGCTACTACAGTTGAAGAGATATCAGACTGGTTTCTCGCCAATAAATTGGTTCTGAATATTAGTAAAACACAAAGTATCCGTTTTAATTTGTATCAAAATGTGGAAGATGTTGTTATTAAAGTAGATCAAGAAAGCATTACTTCTTGTCATACAATTAAATTTTTAGGCATAAACATAGACAGCAAACTTGATTGGAGTTACCACATAACTGAACTTAATAAAACCCTCAGCAGAGCTACATATGCCATAAGAGCAATTAGACAAAATACAAATTTTTGTGTGGCAAAAATAGTTTATTTTGCTCAATTTCAAAGTATTATGCAATATGGTGTGGAATTTTGGGGCGCGGCTAGTACAGCAGAATCCACATTTGAGGCTCAAAAACGAGCAATTCGAGCACTATTCAACTTAACAAATAGAACTTCATGTAGACCTCTCTTCAAAGATCATGGAATAATGACGCTCATTAATATTTATATTTATAAGATGTCTCTACTTATACATAGAAAACGACATGAATTGTTAAAACCTTCTGATATACACAGTCACAATACACGCATGCAAGATATAATTCTTCCCAATTATAATTATAGACGTACTCGAAATGGTCCATGGTACTCCGGTATTAAAGTATACAACCATTTGCCCACTGGGATTAAAGCACTTTCAATATGTAAGTTTAAAAAAAAAATAAAAAATTGTTAGGTCAATATGTTTTTTATAGTCTGGATGAATTATTTTTAATAAATTTGAATGATCTAGACGGTTCCAACGCTTAGGCTAAAATCACATATTGTTCTTGTACAAATATTTTTGTTAAAATTATATTTATTGTAAATTTGTGATTTTTTGGAATAAAGATAACTAACTAACTAACTAACTAAATTATTTACGGAATATATGTAGGTTTTCTTTAAAGACAATCGTAATAAAAGTCCGTTTGATGTTTAACAGTTTTAATTAATAAAATATATGACTAAATTATTGATACTATTAAATTGACGAAATGTAAAAGTGTTGTGTAATTGCGACTAAAATCTTACGTGTTCTTATTCTTACAAAAAAGAAATGTATTTATAGATAATTTGCGTCTAATCAATATAATACCCGTCTTAATTCGTCTTTTTACGTCTTATTAACCCTAAGAGCACGTCAGTCGCGGTTATGATGGTAAAATCGACTAAAAGTATTCGTTCTCGTTCCCTACGCTAAAACAAACCCTCTTAGGCTAATCTCTTTTTTCCTGTGAAAGAACCCAATTAAAATTGGTTCAAAGTATGTACCGACCCGCCGCCGTCTTTTTCCAATAAACTAAAACTATAAAGTTAAAAGTAGTCCGCTACCGTCGCCGTCCATATGTGTAGACCCTTATCCCGTTCTCGTACTAATAATTAAGAAAAATGATATAAAGGGGAATTTAAAATATAAGGTAAACTATTTATAATCCTACATATATGTTAAGAAAGTTGCAAGATTTGCCCGCTATACGCTCACGATCGTTTCTCGTATCCCCTCCCTCCAAGTACTTGCACACAGCAAATTGACCATAAAATAGACGTAGTGCGCGATACGTATTTCGAACGTATGATTTTCAAAATAAATTTGGACAATTTGGAAGCGTTGTGCAGGCGTCAGTATTTTCATGGTGAAATGTCAAACCAAACTAAATAAAAAAAAGCTTTCAAAATGGCCGCCAGTTAAAAAGTGTTGCCAACTTATACAGAGTGGACCAAATAAAAGAAGCCACCCCGGTATTTGGCAGTATTTATTAGATTTTAAGAAAATAAAAAAACAAGTCAATTTTTGATCTAAGGGGGACACATTTTTACGGTACAAACATCTGTCATTTGTCAACTCCCTCCCTTCCACTTCCCCCACCCCTTATTTTTAAATAGGGTATAGGGGTCGTGTGCTAGCTCATTTGAAAGGTTATTCAATTCTCTATTCAGTAATATCAACATTGACATAAAAATTTATACAGGGTGTCCAAGAAATATTATTTTAAATTAAATTAATTGACACAAAAAGAAGAATGTATGTAATTTATTTAACTCAGAATACATTCTACTGCTGATAAAAAACAGAAAAAAATGTTTATTTGATAAATAAACACTGTTGCTTAAATTCAATATTCAACCTACCAAGAGGCAGATGGGTGGAAGCTTGAACATTAAAATTAAGCAAAAAGCAGTGTCTATTTATCAAAAAACATTTTTTTCTGTTTTCTGTCAGCAGTAGAATGTGTTCTGAGTTAAATAAATTACATACATTCTTCTTTTTGTGTCAATTAATTTAATTCAAAATAATTTTTCTTGGACCCCCTGTATACATTTTTAAGTCGATGTTGATATTACTGAATAGAGAATTGAATAACCTTTCAAATGAGCTAGCACACGACCCCTATTCCCTATTTAAAAATAAGGGGTGGGGGAAGTGGAAGGGAGGGAGTTGACAAATGACAGATGTATGTACCGTAAAAATATGTCCCCCTTAGATCAACAATTGACCTGTTTTTTATTTTCTTAAAATCTAATAAATACTGCCAAATATAGGGGTGGCTCCTTTTATTTGGTCCACTCTGTATTTCTATACCTCTAAAAAACACCCATTATATTAAGAATAAGAATAAATAAAAAATTTAAAACATACCTGCAAACTCTGCACTGTAAATTTAGCAATGAGTTGGATAGCTTCAGGATAATTATCCACCATGACGAGTTCACCTAACTGATAGTTCGACTTAAGTCTAGCCAACAACCTACAAAACTCATGATAATTGGCTGGGTCGCTCAAGCCTTGAGGGTTCTGTAGAATGTGTTTCACACCGTTGACCAAGTGAGTCAAAAACTTGGCTCTTTCAGTATTGCTGAATAAGGATCGTCGAACCGATGCTATTTGCACTAAACACGATAAAGCTAGAGATGACAAGGTGGTTGGGAGTGAGTGGTACAAGTCGAAAAACAATTTAAGGGTAGTAAAATCTAAAAATGCTGGTCGCCAACTGGTAGGTATCTGTACGGTGCACAGATCATCAGATGATTCATCGGTGGATGTACCTAAAACAATAAAATACTAAATAATAACATAAGATTTCCATCTTAACTTATGTATTGCGAAAACCTGAATATACATATATATATATATATATATATATATATATATATATATATATATATATATATATATATATATATATATATATATATATATATATATATATATCAGGAGCTTGGAGGAGTAAGGGCGAACTGCAAAAACGATGTTTCGGGAAAACTGAGTTAAAGTTTACAAACATGTTAGAATAGTAAGGGCGAACAAGTGATGCTACTAGATTATGCGGTTTGTCGTCGCATTTCTACTATAGCGTGCGGTCTACCGAGAGATACGGTGTATAATCTGTATTATTACAATGCCGACAAAAAATCTTTACAAAGTGAATACAACGTGTAAATCTTAGAAATTATTATTTTAATTGTACGGCTTGTTCCCAACTAAAATAGTAAATTGATATAATAAAGTATTAACTTATAAAATTACTATAATAATCCTTCTTATTTACGCCTTATATTCACTTTGTAAAGATGGTTTTGTCGGTGTCACGTTCTATCGGTACATCGGCTCATCACTAAAATCTTTTCTCAGAAGCGTTGAACAGAATAATGAAAAGCTCCTTTGTAAGTGGAAAGTTTATCGCCCAGTACTAATAAAAATTACAATATACAATAAACTTTATGCAAATTTAGTTTCTCTACTATTATGTAATCCCTAAATTACACCCTAATCTTTTCCTACGGTATGGAAATCCTTCAGGTAGATCTTAAAAACTTAAAAGGATTTTGCAAGATTTTTATGAAATAAAAAAAGAGGTTTAATACTTTTTATTCTATAAAAATAATCATCCCTAGTGTTTTTAATAAAATTCACAAATAAAGCTTCAATTGAATTCAATTTGATTTTCATCGTCTACGGTTTCTTCGTCTTCTGTATCTCACCAATTAAAGCTACTAAGCTACAGAATTACAGAAACACCGGCGAATTAACAGAGGAGAAGGGGCGAACCTTGAACGGAAACGCAACGAAAGCCTGTGGGTTCGCCCTTTCTCTTCTAGACGATTATGCAGTTCAGTTTCTGACATAAATGAATTGGTATATTATTTTTTACGAAATTTTAGGAGTAAAAAGGGCGAAACATGCTGTTATAATATACAGACGCATTCTTTAAAAGTATGTGAGGAAGATGAGACTGTTTTTGAAATGACCATTTTTCGGGTTCGCCCTTACTACTCCAAGCTCCTAATATGGTATATTTCAAAAACCTTTAAATCAATTCCAACTCAATTAAAAATTAAAAATGAAGTTGCAAAGAATCTGAAACGGTATAAAGCGATGGAAATATTAAGAGTAATAGAACAAAACAAAAGTTTGAAAGTACTCAGACAGAAAATTTTCGTTAGAAGAGAAACCATCCACAAACTAAGAAATGAACAAGAATAAATAAATGAAAATCGAGTTAACATTATGAACACTGCAGAGAGTTTTAGCCAACCATAAAAAACAGCAATATACCAGAGTCGACCATTACAAAAGATAATAAAGTAGAGATCTGAAATTTCACCAGACATAACACCAAATAAAGTTCGAAGGTCAGTGAAAGAAATTAAAAACAAAAAGACTCTATGAGGCGATGAAATAGTGGCGGATGCCTTGATAGTCCTGTCGCCAGGGGGTACAACGGCCTCCTGTATTCAGATGGACTTACCCAAGTTTTTTTTATGTATTTTGACCTGTAGAACACGATTTTTTTGGGTAACAGTTGATTCGGATGTCGATAAGATTGTTATAAACCAAGAAGTTGAGGAATCACATAACAGCGATTTCTCGAAAAACAAAACATTTTTTTGTATTTTTTGGGCCATTCTAACCAAAAAATGTTCCTACAAATTTTTTCGTAAGATGCATAGTTTTCGAGATAAACGCGGTTGAACTTTCAAAAAATCGAAAAATGGCAATTTTTGAACCCGAATAACTTTTGATTAAAAAATAAAATAGCAATTCTGCTTACCGCATTTGAAAGTTCAAGTCAAATTATGTCGGTTTTAATTATTTGTATTGCTAAAAATTTATTATTTTATTGTTAAAAAAAGCTATAAACACCTAGTGCTTGAGTGATGTTTTCAATGATTTCTCATTTAAAATCGAACGAGTAGGTAGAACAGGTAAAAGTGCAAGCGGGGCTATTTCTACGTAGCATGCATTAAAACGCATGTATTAGGCATGGGAAACACTATGTGTTTATAGCTTTTTTAACAATCAAAAAATAAATTTTTAGCAATGCAAATATTCAAAACAGATATAATTTGACTCAAACTTTTAAAGGCGGTATTTTTCGATTTTTTGAAAGTTCAACCGCGTTTATCTCGAAAATTATGCATCCTACGAAAAAACTTGTAGGAACATTTTTTGGTTAAAATGACCCAAACAATACAAAAAAAATGTTTTGTTTTGCAAGAAATCGCTGTTATGTAATTCCTCAACTTCTTGGTTTATAACAATCTTATCGACATCCGGATCAAATGTTACCCAAAAAATTCGTGTTCTGCGGGCCAAAATACATAAAAAAAACTTGAGTAAGTTCATCTGAATTAAGAAGGCCGTTGTACCCCCCCTGGCGACAGGACTATGAAAGCGGCTGGAAAAAAATTATGGCAAGCCCTTGTCAGACTATTCAATAGATGTCTACAAGAAGTAGTAACACTAAGTGGCATACCGCCGAAATTATTCTACTTCATAAAAAAGGCGATACCACCGACTTTAGAAACTATACGCCATAAATCTACTACACAATATTTATAAACTTTTTACAAAAATAATTATAACGAAACGATTATAAAATATTCAATACATATCAATATCTATCAAAAAACCAAAAAAAAAACTTATCTATCAAAAACTAAAAAATTCTCAATACGACGTGGAATACATCAGGGGGCATCATACAAGGACAAATCTGACCTACAAGGGCATAAATACACGGAGACAAGCTTAGTCATCTGAGGTTTGCAGATGATATTGTTTTAATAGGTGATAGGATAGATGAGGCGAAAACTTCTAAATCAGCTCTGTCTTTCCTCTAGGGGAACTTAAAAACCAATATGTCTAAAATACAGATGACAATAAATCCTGCAATCAGTTATTTGGACGATGCAATACTAATCTCTCACAGTAAAGATGATTTACAACGTATGCTGCACCAAGTTAATATAACCGTCAGAAAATTTAACATGTAGATTTCACCAAAAAAGACAAAATACATGGTTATGACAGCAGATCCAATAAGGTGTAAATTGGAGCTGGATGGTCAGCTAATAGAACAAGTGATGGAGTTTAAATATCTAGGCATCACACTATCCAGCTACGGAAAGCTCGACACAGAAGTGGAAGATCAAGTGAATAGAGCAAACAGAGCCGCAGGTTCCAGCAGGCAATATGGAGAAATAAAAATATCGGAAAACAAATGAAAGTTTGAATTTACAAAACAGTAATCCGTCAAGGAAACATGGGTTAAAAATGTGAACTTAAGCATGGATGTTTAAAATATTCCATTACTACGCTCCAGGTAACATCTGAGCTACATCAAGTCAAACCATAGCTCAGATGTTACCTGGAGCGTAGTAAGGGAATATTTTAAACATCCATGCTTAAGTTAGCATTTTTAATCGATATTTCCTTGACGGATTACTTGTAAAAGATTTTTACCCACTTATTTTTGTAATACTATATCTTGGTGGTTAGCATGTAAATTTCACGTGAGTCTAACCTACAACTTTTCTTAATCGTAGTCAAAATTTCAAAATATTTGCATTATTTTACCAGGTTATATTCATTTTAGGTAAGCACTGATGATGATTGGTCAACCAATCGAAACTAGTTCTGTGATGTAGCCCTTTTTAGGGATTTTAAATATATACCTTTTATAAAGGATTTTATTGTTTTTTGTATTACCAAAGTTTGTGTCGTTTATTTGTTAACAATTCTATCTCTGTAAGTAGATATGCATATCAAAATAAATACAGATTTGAAGTTTTGCAGTCCATACAGGTTGAAGGTTCACATTTTTTAAGATACTCAACTGAATTTTTTTAATTCTAAAAGCGGCCTAGTGCGAATCCAAAAACACGGTAAATTACCGATATTTTGCTTTGCATTACAGATATCGGAAAAAGTTATTTGAACAAGTTGTTCCAAATATTATTCTAACCCCACATTATACCAACTTTCATCACAAAATTGGAGCGGAGGCTGCTGACCGATTAGCCGCCCTTGCTAAATCTCCGGGCAGCGTGTGCGTTAAGCGATAATGCAGCGCTAAAGAGACCGGGTCTCCTTAACCGCTGCTGGGCTGCGCGAAGTATTAACAAGTGAGACTTTCCGGGAAGCAGCCTCCGGTCCAGTTTTAGGATCCTGACTACAAATAATGAAAAAACTAAAAGTACGAATTTTGTGATGAAATTTGGTATGTGGGGTTAGAACATTATTTGGAACAACTTGTTCAAATAACTTTTTCCGATATCTCTAACTCGAAGCAAAATAGCAAAGTAAACAAAACAGTGTATTGTAAGTGCATGTGTAAAAAATTTATGGGGAGGCTAAGCCTCCCTTGCCTCCTCTGACCAGCCGCCACTGCCTACCTCTCTCTCATTATCTATCCGGTGTAGTACCTCCTCGTTGGTCATGTGCTGGATATACATAAAGGTCGGTACACATATGCGAGCGCTATATTCGTATAATTTGTACCACGGGACGAATCGCTTACGAGCTGTTTGTTCGTCGCTCGTCACGAACCACGGCCTGTCAGTTTTTGGGACGAACAAAAAGGACATTAGCAATTCAATTTACACCGCGTTCGCAGGGATATTGTCTGTTCGTGTCGTCGAATCGAGATGAATGACGTGTTCCTAGAGATGAGAAACGTGAGAAACACAAAGTAATCAATTTTTATTTTAGTTGATAAACAAATATGTAATTGTTGTTTTTATTTACATTTAGAACGTGGCTTTGAGATAAAATTACAAATTAAACGAATCATTTACATGAACTTCGCACAAGTTGATTCGTCGCTTTCCATGGATCGTGATGAGTTTGCGATGAGTTCGCAAACAGTTTGGCTCGCATATGTGTACCGACCTTAATATACATGGGTAAGCCCACATTTTGAAGGCTTCTATCTACTTGTTTTTTAATCAATACACAATGATTTAATAGGGAGCTTGCACATTTGTTATTACATAATAATGTTCAGTTTTGTTTAAAAATGAGATTTCCAAAATTTCACGCTTCAAAAACTCATAATAACTTAGAAGTACAAATTTAAAATCTTCTGTGTATTTAAAATAGTTCAAACGACCCGTGACGTCAGCTAATTATATTTTATTTATGTTTATGGTTATACAGGGTGAGTCATAAGGAACTGTACATACTCCTACCTCGTATAGAGGCTCCTATGGGGAATAACAAATGACCATTAAAAAGTGTCTGCTCCCATTGTTTATTAATATACAGGGCGAGTTTCGCATTTTGACAGAAATTTGTATTCGTCATAATTTTTGACCGGTCAGATCGATGTGTCTCTTAATTTGGTCAATCGTTACACTATAACCACCTAATCAACTGATTTATTCAAACTAGACAAAAATCAGGTCCGGCTTTAAAAAATTAGCTCGTTTGGGTCTTAGAAAAAATTTCACCCTGTATACGCTTTTTGAAAACTCTAATATGAGTTTTACAAATTAGACAAATAGGCAATTAAAATGGTATATTTATTTTTTTCCCCATACGATTACTTAATTTTTTATAAAAAAATCAAATTTGACTATGAATTAAAAGTTTGGTAAAGTGAACCATAGATTTAAAAAAACTTAACTTTTATTACAAAAATTATTTTTTTTTAAACAAATATTTAATTTATGTTACCACCCAATCAACTGATTTATTCAAACTAGAAAAAAATCAGGCCCGGATTTAAAAAATTAGTTCGTTTTGGTCTTAGAAAAAATTTCACCCTGTATACGTTTTTTGAAAACTCTAATATGAAATTTACAAATTAGACAAATAGGCAATTAAAATGGCATATTTATTTTTTCCCCACACGATTACTTAATTTTTTGTTAAAAAATCAAATTTGTCAAAATCGGAAATTTAATTTAAAAATGAAAAAAAATGAAATCACGGTTTAACTCGCTACAACATTGTTCCATTTCAATATTTTTTTTCTGAAATTTTTACAGCACATATCTCTTACCATTGTGAAGACTATGAAAATTGTTGTAGACTTTCAGTCTTCTTCTCGTGAATTCGCATCACCTTTTATTTTTAAAAATTCATAACTTTTACAAGAAGACTGAAAGTCTACAACAATTTTTATAGTCTTCACAATGGTAAGAGATATGTGCTCTAAAAATTTCAGAAAAAAAATATTAAAATGGAACAGTGTTAATGAGTTAATTTTTTTTTTTCATTTTTAGGTTAAAATTCCGATTTTGACAAATTTGATTTTTTAATCAAAAATTAAGTAATCGTGTGGGGAAAAATAAATATGCTATTTTAATTGCCTATTTGTCTAATTTGCAAAATTCATATTAGAGTTTTCAAAAAGCGAATACAGGGTGAAATTTTTTCGAAGACCAAAACGAACTATTTTTTAAATCCGGGCCTGATTTTTTTTTAGTTTGACTAAATCAGTTGATTGGGTGGTAACATAAATTAAATAATTGTTCAAAAAAAATTAATTTTTGTAATAAAAGTTAATTTTTTTAAATCTATGGTTCACTTTACCAAACTTTTAATTATTCATAGCCCAATTTGATTTTTTTATAAAAAATTAAGTAATCGTGTGAGGAAAAAAATAAATATGCCATTTTAATTGCCTATTTGTCTAATTTGTAAAATTCATATTAGAGTTTTCAAAAAGCGTATACAGGGTGAAATTTTTTCTAAGACTCAAACGAACCAATTTTTTAAAGCCGGACCTGATTTTTTTCTTGTTTGAATAAATCAGTTGATTAGGTGGTAATAGTGTAACGATTGACCAAAATAACAGACGCATCGATCTGACCGTTCAAAAATTATGACGAATACAAATTTCTGTCAAATGCGAAACTCGCCCTGAATATTATTAAACAATGGGAGCAGACACTATATAATGGTCATTTGTTATTCCTCATAGGAGCCTCTATACGAGGTAGGAGTATGTACAGTTCCTCATGACTCGCCCTGTATTTATATTTTAATGACATTTATCGTATGTCATTGTAATAATATATACCAGTTTGTTGAGATTGGAAAATCTATCAAAATATTTATAAAACTGAGTGTCAGTGTCAAAACGAATGCCAAACCTAATGAATTAATGGCGAGGACATCCAATACTACAATTATATGACATCACGACCAATGAGGGCGCGCTTTGGGTTGGCTGCTATAATTTGAATTTTTAATCGTCTTTAGGGGCCAAACGAAATACAAAAAAAAACTTCTTTGGTATAAGTATGTTTTAAATTATTATGTTCTTATGTTCTATTGTGATTTATAGCATTTTTTCGAATTTAAATTTTATGCAAGTTCCCTATTTGATATAAATAAGAAAAAATAAAAAAAAATCTAAATTTTATGGATGGTCCATTTTTTCTGACGAGCAAATTATTAAAACTCACGAAAATGTACGTGCATTGATATGCGTCAATATTTTAAAAGCATAAATGTTACATACCTATAAAATCAAAGGTAAGACAATTCTGCGCCAATCTTAAAAGTTGCGTCATCAATCCGTGTTGATTTTCATCGTTAAAATTAAGACTTTTGCAGTTTTCTCTTGCATTTCCTAGCAGGGTACAAGAAAGGCGAAAAATTTCGAATAGTTGAGTGTCTCTAAAGGAGGACGCAATCTTCCGATGTTTCGTAAGTGACCTATTAGCTTCAACTTCTGAAATTTGATTCATTTCACAAGTAAGTTGAGATAATAACTGTACACCTATCATACAGTACTCTGCAGTACCCTAAAAAAAAATACAAGTAATGCCATTAAAACTGGGAGATACATCCAAATTAAAAATTATTTCTGCAATTGCGAGCAAAAAAATCGACTTATTCGATGAATTGTAGTTTGTCCTTAGTAATTTTATATTGTTTTCGTTGATTTAAAACAAGTAAGTAATGCAAAAAATAATTATTTTCTATCATAGAGCTTCCAAAAAATAGTTTTATGCAAATTAGCAACGTGTTGTAAAATTTTTACCAATCTTCTGTATGGCATAGGGAATGCAGCAAACATTGTACCGGGCATTTCTGCGCAACTTCGGCCTCTATGAATTTGTCGCTGGTCGTCTCAGTCGCTTTTCAAACGCTGACGTGTGCGTTAGGGGGTGCGAAAAATATCAAGTTGATAATTACGTGTCGCTATAGTGCGGAAAAGTTGCGAAAGGTAATTACAAGAAAAACAAAAAAATAATTATTCAAATCGGACTTTATCTTCAGATCCCGCAACGGACCTAAAGATTATGAAAAAAATTAAATTTTACTTTTTTTTTCAAAAATTTTTATTTTTCCTTCGTGACGTTTTATTTATAGCTATAGTAAAATTTATGTACAGTTTGCATGGTTGAGTAATAAATAAAAAAATATGAAAAAAAAATTTTAAGAAACCCTTTACTTTAGTTACGAGTGGTTATATATAAACGGTTTTCGCCCCACGCTTTTCTTTAACGAATGTGTTAGATTTTTTCTTTTTTTTTTTTTTATTTTTTGCTGTTTAGTTGATTTTTTTTATAATATTTTTAATTTTAGTCACTCATAACTAAAGAAAAGCGTTTCTTAAAATTTTTTTTTCGTATTTTTTTATTTTTTACTTTTTAGTCTTACACTTTTCAAACATTAAAATATATCGTCATGTTTCTTAAAATATGTATAAAACATTATGATTTACCAACATGAAAAGTAGTCGGAATCGGCAAAAAATTTGAAACTTTATTGTTTATTTATGAAGCATAACGTAAACAATTAACGTAAAAAGTGAAATTATGTATAGTTCATATCATTAGCTACAACACGTAAAAGTTTCAAGTTTTTACATTGTAAAAAACAAGAGAATTTAAGGATTTTCCATTAAAACCGTTTTTTTTTTATTTAAACAATTAATAAACATAAATTTTTTTTTTATTGATTATTCGTGTATTGTTCCCGCGAATGCATATGTCTGCAAATTTTCATTCATTTGCATTGGAGAAAAGGCACTCAAATTAACGTCTAAAGATTTGACGCAAACTATTGAACTAAATATGTAAAAGCGTTTAAAAAATAGTTTCACGCATTTAACGAATATCTTCCGATCCCGCAAGGTCAATCAAAATCTATAAAAATTTGAAATTTTTGATGATTTTGATAAATTAAAAAACATTTAGTTATCTCATATTTCTGTTACATTGTGAAGCCTTTCGCTTGTTTAGATATTTGTATGACAATATTTAAACAACCCAGAACTCAAAACGAGGGGGTGGTTGCACTTCTAGCCCCACACGCACCCTTCTCTCCAACCAATGAAATTGTGTTTTTTACATTATTTACATATTTTATGTACATTTCTTTTTCATTTGTTTGTTTCCAGCTCTTAAACACCAACTTTGTATTGTGATTTCTTGGTGAAATCTGGCAGCATGGACCTTGATTTAAGTGTTGTCCTGATGAATCCATCTCTTGATTGGGGCTCACATACATTAGCATTAGACGATGCTTCCTCGTCAGCTTGCGTGTGGCAGAGATAGTTTTGTACATTCCAGTCTGGCATGTCGCCCGATGTAATGCAAGAAGTTATATCTTCATTTAAAACTCTTCGAGGAAGTGGTGGAGAATATAGTTTTGCCACATTCTAGTCTATTATTTTAGTTTAGTCCTGTGCTTCAAAATTTCAGGTAGTAGAGAGAAAGGAAAGAGATTAGAGAGTTGGGCCAAGGAGAGTGTTAAAAGCCGGATAGACTAAAGCCAAGGGCCAGAATATTAGAAATTTCATCCCTCCTACTTTAAATTTTCAAGCACAGGACTACACTGAAATAATAGACTGGAATGTTTGAATACTATCTTCTCCACCAGTTCTTCTAAGAGTTTCAAATAAAGATATAAGTTCCTGCATTACATCAGACGACATGCCAGAGGGGGATGCACAAAACTATCCCTGCCACATGCAAGCTGTCGAGCGGTGCGTAAAGTTGGTCACGGAAGCATCGTCTAATGTATGTGAGCCGCAAAAAAGAAATGGATTCAGGGCAACCCTTAAATCAAGGTCCATGCTGCCAGATTTTACCAAGAAATCACAATACAAAGTTGGTGTTTAGAAGCTGGACACAAACATATGAAAAAGAAATGTACAACGTACATATATGTAAATAATGTAAAAAGCACACACTCGTTGGTTGGTTGGAGAGAAGGGTGCGTGTGGAGCTAGAAATGCAACCACCCCCTTATTTTGAGTTCTGAGTTGTGTATATATTGTCATACAATATCTAAACAAGCGAAGAGCTTCACAATGTAACAGAAAAATGAGATAACTAAATGTTTATGTTAAAAATGACTTTTTAATGATTTTTTTAAAATACTTTGAAATCATGAATTTTTTTCTTTCATGTGGTTTTCACAGAATTGCTATTATATTACTGTTTTCTGAACAATAATATGGCGAAAAAAAGCTCATTGGGATAAACAAATTGAATAAAATTTAAACTAATTGACGAATCGTCTTAAAATTTTTTGTGCATTATATGGACTGTTTGTCTCAACTTTTCGTGCAATATAAAAGTGTTAAGGTCATTTTCACAAAAGTTATAGCAATTTTTTTATTTTCCAAATTTTAGTCTTATTTTGCGATTTCTGAAGCAACAAATGATCGAACAGAAATTCAAAAACTGCCATTTTAAACTTTGGCTCATCTACTAAAAGAACAACAGTATAAATAAGATATTTAATTACCCTCTTTTTACCCGTAGCGATTTAAACGAAAAAACTGCCATTTTTGACACTTATTTGTTAACTAAATTTCTCGTCTGAACTGTGACCGGCATTTTTGTATGTATAATGTATTAGGTATATAGTACCCAAAAAACCCATTTGCAACCTGGCTGCTCAAGTGTCCCGAACATGGTATATTTTTGCCTTATTTCCCTGGAGTACTATGGGGGTGTACTAGACCAAGTAATATAACAATAATACAAAGATTCCAGAACAAAATAATAAGAAATATTGTAGATGCTCCTTGGTATGTGAAAAACAGTGATCTCCATAAGGACCTAGGAATGCAAACTGTGGATATAATCATCAAGAAGATGGCAGGAAGTCACGAGCAACGACTTCATATGCACGAGAATATTGAGGCAATCCAGCTCCTCGATACCACTAGGCAAACTAGAAGATTGAAGAGGACAAAGCCTTTTGAACTAGTTTGAGTGATAGTGAAAAGCAGAGCATAGTGCTTGTGCGCGTGTGTATGTTAGAATAGTGCACTATCTTGTTAGATTATAAAGAGAAGCTATGGGGTAAGCTCTTAATTTTAAGAGTAGTAATTTAGGTTAAATTAAAATTGCTCATTGGTCAATTATGACCAGATTGTAATTGTAATAATCATCATCATAGTGATGATTATTTGAAAAAAAATTCTCCTGAGTGCCTAGCGGAATCGACACGAGACAGGAATTGAGCTTCAACAATCACTGAGGAATGTTCGAGGTATCATCATCACTTAGTGAATAGTTAGGAGACGACCTAAGGCTGCAACTTTCAGACAAGCTAACACAGGGCCCAAATTGAACGCACGTCAGAAACAAGCTTGACTTCAGTTTTCCCGAGAACACTTTAGTTGGGACTTTGGCCAATAGAGCCTCTGTCGTTTTATTCTCTGACGAGAGTCAAATGTGCTTGTAAAACAATCTAGAAGACGACGCGTCTATCGAAGGCCCGCAGAACCACTTGCCCAGTGCTGCAGTGTCAAAACAGTGAGCTATGAAGGTAGTTCGTGTATGTTTTGGGGTGGTATATCTTTAGAAGGAAAAACAGACCTTGTGTTCGTGCCCGGTGGTGGTCACAGATGCGGTTTGACAGCGGATCGTTACTTTACAGATATTCTCCAAGACCATGTTGTTTCTTACACCGGTTTCACGCTAATGCATGATAACGCTCAATGTAACACAGCGCGGATTACGAAAGATTACCTGGCCAACACCAATATAGCAACAGTAGACTGGCCTCCATTGAGTCCGGATATGAATCCCATCGAGTACCTATGAGATCAGCTCAAACGCAGGGTTCGGGTCCGTAATCCTGCACCAGCGACAGTGGCGGAGCTACAAACTGCATTCGATGAAGAGTGAGAAGCGATTCTTCAGGAATCAGTAAGACACTTAATACGACCCACTGTTCACAATTTTTTACTTCTGATTGTACATATACGGTACATTCCATGTCAAATCAGTCAGGCAAAAAATTTTGGATCTCCGATTTGTTTGAAAATTGGTATATAGCTTCTGCGGGACGTAAAAATAAGATATTTAAGATCAAAAAATCTTCTTCTTTTTTTCTCAAAATGTTATTTTATGCGATTTTACAGTGATTTGGTGTTTATTTAAACAAATTTGCTTTTTCCATCGTAAAGTATCAATGAAAAACATAATATTTTAATAGAAGGGACTCAAAAATGTCATTATATAGCATTATAACAAGTTATTTTGATTCAAAACAAGTTTTTGATCAAATTTTATATTGTAGAAAACGTTAAAATACCATTTTTTACATGTTCCTCCATTCCCAAAATACATCATCATCGATTTGGCTGAAAATTTTCCCACAGATAGCCAAAAGATAGGACTTTAAGTGGTTAGAAGGATTTGAATTATATCACAATACCAAAAAAGTTACATGCAGTAATATCAGACTCAAAAGTATATTAGTCCAGTCGGGATAGCATTTGACCTTGCATGTCGAGCTGCCCAACATTTTATTTTTCTAATCTTTACGGGAGTCAATAGTAGTCTAAATTTAAAATCACGAATGAATTCCTCCGTTACGTTCGCCGCCATCTTGATTTTAAAGGAGAACATGTTTTGCTCAATATCTCCGCCATTTTTAACTTTTCGACAAAAATGGTAGCAACTAAAATTGTTCCAAATAAATCGTATTTACAATTATTACAATCTATTTTTAACAATTTTTGTCGTGAGGTCGATATTTTCGAGTTAATTGTACTTACAGTAGACGCCTATATTTTTGACTATGATATTGCATGTAACTTTTTTGGTATTGTAATATAATTCAAATCCTTCTCACCACAACTCCTATGTTTTGGCTATCTGTGTTCAAATTTTGAGCCAAATCGATTATGATGTATTTTGGGAATGGAGAAAATGCAAAAATGTATTTTAACGTTCTCTACACTATAAAATTTGATCAAAAACTTGTTTTGAATCAAAGTAACTTGTTATAATGCCATATAATGACATTTTTGAATCCCTTCTATTAAAATATTATGTTTATCATTGATAAGTACTTTACGATAGAAATGCAAATTTGTTTAAATAAACACCAAATAACTGTAAAATCGCATAAAATAACATTTTGAGATAAAAAGAAGATATACCAATTTTCAGACAAATCGGAGATCCAAAATTTCTTTGCTCCAAAATTGAGTGATTTGAAGTGGAATCACCCATACCCCGTCTAATATACTTACCGTTGCACGTCATTCGCGTCATAGCCCGTGACGTCACATGATACCAACACGAAATATTTAGGCGGTAAGTGTGTTCTTTTTTAGTGTCATTGAATCATTTTGCCGAGTACACTGGAATTATAGCCACTAGACATAGTTTATTATATACGCCTAGAAATAATATTTGAAGATTTCTATTAATGGTAACTTAAAGAAATACCCAATAATATGTTTCATTTAATCTGTATAAATATGATTAGGTATAAAATTGATTTAAAATATATAAGCTCATTTGTTCGGAACACACTGTAGCTGTAATGTGTAATCGAACGAACGTGACATTTTGGCATAAATTGGTAACATTTATTTGACAGTTGCGATATTGACACTTCAGATTTGTTTTTAATCTTTACTTTAAGTATTTGTTTTATTATATTTATTGTTTTTATTATTTACTTTAACGTAAGATTATAACTTAATTCTTGTTTTCTATTTCTAATGTTTTTATTTATTTACATTGAATATTAATTTGTTTTATTGTATAATCCACTTCGCAATAATTATGTGATATATTTGATTTAAAATGGATTCAGGATTTTTTTATACTTTGGCAACTATGTCAACTTAGATCTCTGACGTAGATAATGACGTGCAACGGTAAGTATATTAGACGGACTGTATATGTGGATAGACACTTGCCAAACAGTGTAGTCAAAAAATATAATGTATTTTACTTTTAAGTCGATGTTTTTGCTTACAAGTGTACGAGTATATACATACAATATTTAGATATTAAAGTTCTTTTCATGAGCATTTTTCAGTGCGTCACAGTTTTTCGATTTCTCTCTAACGCATTAAATTGTATGTGACAGGAAAAAACGCACGTCTCTGATTACATTTCGTCGGTGACATTTATAACATTTAATCTAGTTGTCAATAGATGGTGCTAATAATATAATATTAAATAATATTATATTATTCCATATAAAAAAAATTTAATCTGTACAATTTATAAGACTATACAAATCAAAGAAAATACCATTTTATAAATGTAATAAACAAAATTGATTTGTTTTTATACCAAATTGCAAATAAAATGTGACAACTGTCAGATTTAACTAAAATGTCATGTTAGAATAAATGTCATAAATGTGTATTTATCACGGACTACCTTTTTTTCTATCATTTGTGACGCACTAAAAAATGCTCATGAAAAGAACCGTATCAACATTTTTGACAAAATTAAAATGTGAAAACATTATGTATCATTTACGATCCAATATTAAATTGTAAAAGATAATGGCCACACAACTCTGATTACGGATGTAAAAGCTTGGTATGGTGCTTCTTAGAGGTTTTTTTCAGTGCGTCACAATTTTTCGATTTCTTTCTAACGCATTAAGTCGAAAGTGACAGAATAAAAGGTACGTCGGTGATTATACCCATTTTTAGCATTTATTCTAGTTGTTGATGGATGGCGCTATAATAAAAAAATGATTTACGTATTATCTATACGACCATAATCTGTACAATTTATATGACTCTACAAATCAAAGAACATACCTTTTTATACATGCAATAAACACAATTGATTTGATTTTATACCAAATTGCAATCATAATAAATCATTTTTTTTTCGATTATAGCGCTATCTGTCAACAACTAGAATAAATGTTATAAATGTGTATAATCACACATGTACCTTTTTTCTGTCACTTGTGACGCACTGAAAAAAACCTCTGAGAAGCACCATAAACGCTCCATGACGTATAGTAACGTGACAGTTCGTAAGCACACAAATTGTAACCGGTAATTCGTAACGCTATCTTTGTGGGATCGGTACTCACCTGAGGGACCGCAGACGTTCTAATATTCTTTTTCTCATGATCAAAGGCACGTCCGTGGTTACAGACATTTACAACATGTATTCTAGTTATTCTAGTTGTCGATAGATGGCGCCATAATAATTTTTTTTTAGTTAGATAATAATATTACAAATATAATCTGTATAATTTATAAGACTATACAAATCAAAGAAAATACCATTTTATAAATGCAAGAAACACATCTGATTTGTTTTTATTCCAAATTGAAAATAAAATGTGACAACTGTCAGATTTAACTAAAATGTCATGTTAGAATAAATGCCATAAACGTGTATTATCACGGACTTACCCTTTTTACTATCATTTGTTACGCACTGAAAAATGCTCATGAAAAGGACAATACAACAAGCGTCTCTTTGTAAACATAATGAACTCGACTTTACTAAGTAACAAGACATTTAATCAACTCATACACTATACATTAGGTGGCTAACGGTTCAAAACCAAGACCAAAAAAACAAAAAAAAACTTTTGAAATTCGTAATGCTGTCAATTCGTAACGGAGACACAACATCGAGCATTTGTAAACTATTCGTAACGCAGTAGCGGCTCGTGACCTTAGTATGCGGGTAGGCGACACATATACCTTTATATTTACTCTATACTCTACTATACTGTACATATTATTATGCAGGGTGTTTCATTAATAATTGTCCATATAATAACTGGAGAAACCTTAGCACAAATTACGAAGATTTAACCTAAAACACTTAAATAAAATGTGGTTCCTTACTGAGTTATAGGGTGTTTATCTAAAAATTTAAAAACTATTTTTGCTCAGCATTTTAAAACTATTCGACGTATCCTTTTCATACTTGGTAGGAAGTATAGGTACTGTACAAACTACTAAATTGTTAAACTGTACAAACTTGTTGCCAGAAATGTTAAACAAACGTTTCTGGCTATTACCAGAGACGTACGACGGGGGAAAGTGAATGGTTGGCCCTTTCCAAATTCTACGCCAATTCTACGTGGAATTACTATTTTAGTTCAATTTTTGGATTCTCCAATACTTTCTATGAAAATAATATTCTCTTCATTCGTAACGATAAAGTCATTAGTTTTCGAGATCTTTGAAGTTAAAAATGAAACGACACGGTTATTTTGATTAATGTATTGTGTCGCTTCATTTTTAATTTCAAATATGTATCTCGAAAACTAATCATTTTATCGTTACGAAGGAAGCGTATATTATTTACATAAAAAGTATTGGAAAATCATAAAATTACACTAAAATAGCAATTTCGTCAGTGGCGTAGGATTTGGGAAGGGTCAACAAGTCACTATTCCCTGTCGTAAGCCTCTAGTAGTAGCTAGAAACGTTTATTTATCTTAATTTAGTAGGGTGTAAAGTACCTACAATTTCTGTCAAGTATGATAAGGATACGCCAAATAGTTTTAAAGTACTGGGTACAAATAATTTTTAAATTTTAATCATACGAATCATATCATAAATTAATCAAAATAACTCTGCCATTTCATATTTAACTTCAAATATCTCGAAAACTAATGACTTTATCGTTACCAATGAAGAGTATATTATTTACGTAGAAAGTATTGGAGAATCTAAAAATGGCACTAAAATAGTAATTCCTCCAGTGGCGTACAATTTAAGAAGGCTCAACCATTCACTATCCCCTGTCGTACGCCTCTGGTAGTAGCTAGAAACGTTTGTTTATCACAATTTAGTAGGGTGTATAGTAGTCGCACTTTCTGCCTAGTATGAAAAGGATACGTCTTATAGTTTTAAAATTCCGAGCAAAAATAATTTTTAAATTTTTAAATAAAACACCCTGTAACTCAGTAAGGAATAGTGATGTGAGTCGAGAATATTTCCAAGCGAATATTCGCAAACATTGGAAAGTTTCCGAGAATATTCGCCTATAAAAAATGGAAATATTCTCCTGACCGCGAATATTCCCGGAAACTTTCAATGGAAAATTCTCGAGAATATTTCCGAGAATTTTCAAGAATGTTTCCAAGAAATTTCCATAATATTTCCGAGAACTTTTAAAAATATTTTCAAGAGCCTTTTGGACATAAGAGTCAGTGACATAATTTGAATTTACATGGAAGAGTGCTATTTAATTCACATGGCCGGCGAACCTATACCACTGCCAAGTCTAACATTGTTTTGATCATTACCTTCATTATTTTTATACTAAAAATGCCTAAATTATACTAAAATCACAATAAAGATACACTAGAAATAAACAAACTAAGACACGTTGAATGTTAAGAGGAGTATTTCCGAATCATGATTTAAAATGTATAAACTTTGCAAATCATGATTTGGGATTTACGATGTACATAAATATTGTAAATCATGAATTCTCCTCGAACATTCAATGTGTCTTTGTTTGTTTATTTCTAGTGAATTTTTATTGTGATTGTAGTATAGGTATAATATGCATGGGAATATTTCAAAAGAAAATTAATAAATAAAAAGAAAAAAATCATAACTACAATAAACTTAGATCATTAAAACTTCTTGTAAAAACTAGATGGGGTTCAATCCTTAATTGTATAAATATCATTATTGCGTCTAAAAGTGCTTTACCGTTACTTATGGTCATAGAGGGAGAACATTTAAAATTTTCACGGAATTTTAAACAGAACTGTCTGGATGATGAAATATTTTGGATAAAGCTGCAAAAAGTAGCAGTTGTTCTAACACCAATTGTGAAATGGATTAAGTACTTTATTGGAGAAAAAAAATGGCAGTAAAGCCTGTGCACTATGCTGCAAACTTACTTGATTCTTCTTTAACAGGACAAAGCTTCACTGGTGAAGAGCATATTAGCTATGCAGTGTATAGCTGAATTTTTATATATTTTTTAAATAAAATAACTTTTTTATTTTTAACTTATATTGACTAATAACAAATATTCAGAGTAAATAAATACTATAAATAATATAAATAAATAAATAGAGTATTTTTCAATTAAGTTAAATAAATTTTTAGTATTTTTGGACATTTAATTTTTAAGAGATTTTTTTTGTAGTCGTAATACCACAACAATAAGTAAAGCTAACAAATGATTTGTATAATTTATTATAATATAATAAAAATAATAAATATCCGGAAACTATCCGGGGTTTGAATCTTCCCGGAAATTTTACATCACTAGTAAGGAACCACATTTTATTTAAGTGTTTTAGGTTAAATCTTCTTATTTTGTGCTAAGATTTCTCTAGTTACTATATGGACAATTATTAATGAAACACCCTGTATACTCGTATACCTATATACACACAACACAGTGTGTCGCATTTAAGATGAAGACACCCCTATATTGCGGCTATCAAAATAAATACAGATTTAAAATTTTGCAGTCAAGCAAGTGTGATGGTTCACATTTTTTAAGATAGTCATAGTCAACTCAAATTTAAATTTTAAACGCTATCTACTGCGAATCTACAAACAGGGCGAATTTTCGATATTTTGCTTCGCGTTAGAGATATCGGAAAAAGTTATTTGGAAAAGTTGTTCCAAATATTATTCTAACTCCACGTACCAAATTTCATGACAAAATTCGCACTTTTAGTTTTTTTCAGAATTTGTAGTCAGGATCCGAAAACATACAATTGGCTATCCCGAGATGCAACTCGGGACAACCATTACCGAAGGCGCAAACAAATGTAGCCTAACCTAGCCCCAAAAAGTTCCCGGAAATTCTCGTCTACTAGGGCTAGACAAGCCACAGTTACAGCGCTGCCTGTGCTAGTGTAAGAATGAGAGACGCATATCATTCTGTTCTGTTCTTTAGGTTAGGCGGATTTTAAAGTGCCTGACCATAGGGTAGTGCCATTAATAGAAGTCAGTAGTACTACTACGAGGAGCGTACAATAATTTCAACTTCGAAGAGAAATTAAAAAGTAGCTTTTTTACTTTAAATACTTACGCAATGTGTCAAAATTTATAAATTACCATTTTGAAATAAATAATTTATATTAATAAATTATTTATTATTGTATTGTACATTTGAAGAGGTTAGGCAGCGTCTACCTTGCCTACCCCGACGGGCCGCCCCTGTCGTAACGGTATAATTCGTAAAGCCCACATTTAGTTTTTTAACAAATTAAGCATTACTGGATTTAGCATAAAAATGCGTTTTGCATATTTTTTATATTGTACTACACTGAAAATAACGGTATAATAATTACAAAACAACTTTCAACATTTTGGCTGCGTTTAGGGATATTTATAAACTTACGTTAAGTGCGTTACGAGGCATATACGAGGTCTGGCTATTAAATAACGAGACTGTGCGCGCAGAAGGTGCCCTAGATGGGAAGAGTGGGAAACGAATGCAACATTGGATAGCTGGAAGTGTCTACTCTTCAAGTCCGAAAACACGTTTTCCACCTACCTTTACCGAAAGTACACTTTTCCGGACCTGATTGTAGGGAGCAAAGTTTTACTTTTCCTCCCTAGGGAGGAAAAGTAAAAGTGACGTCATGGTATTTCATTCATGAAATATAACTTATTGACGCCCTGTACAATATCTATTTTCTATTACCTAAGTATCTATACATTTTAACGTTTATTTATAAAACACCCTGTATTTTGCAGAATGGTAAAAAACAATAAATTGTTATTTTGATTTAACAATGTTTAGATTAATAATTTGACTTATATTTAACAGTTGACAGTTATATTGTACCTACTTATTAGTTTTAGTTTTAATAAAATTTGTTGGTTAGTTACATAAATAAATTAAGTAAAAATGAAAAATGACTTGTTATTAATTTGAGGAAGGTGGAAAAACCATATGTATAACATGGGAGTAAAGTGCCTTTTCCTCCCTTGAATGATTACTGCCCTCCGCTACGCGTCGGGCAGTAAACTACATTCTCGGGAGGAAAAGTAGCACTTTCCTCCCTTGTTATACAAATAGCTATTTTGTCGCTGTAGTAGAATTTTTTCTGTAGAGGTTAGAAAAGAACGTGTTTTTTTCTCGTGCCGATAACAATGTGTGACAAAAAAAATGAGCAACGGATTAATGTGAAATTTCTCGTTAAATTAAAAAAACTCAGACTATAATTTGTTGAAAGAGGCCTATGGTGAGAATTCTCTATCTCGTGTGCGTGTTTTCGAATGGTATAAACGGTTTCCTGAAGGCCGAGAGAGCGCCGAAGATGACCAACGTCCAGGTCGACCTGCCTCTGTTTCAACTCCGCAAACAGTGACCAAAATAAATGAAATTGTGCGCGGAGATCGTCGTATGAGCATTCGGATGATTGCTGAGACTGTCAACGCCGATAAAGAAACTGTCAGAAAAATTTTACATGTCGAATTGAACATGAAGAAAGTTTGTGCGAATTTGGTCCCAAAAAACTTGACCCCTGACCCCAGATCAGCTCAGAATTTCTTGAGAGAATGAAAAAAGCAAAGATGTCGAAATCAAAATTTAAAGCCATGCCAATCGTTTTTTTCGACATTAACGGCATCGTGATGACTGAATGGGTTCCAGAGGTTCCAAACTGTAAACCAAACTTACTATTTGAAAGTTTTGGCAACGCTGCGAGAGCGAGTTCGTAAGAAACGGCCGGAGTTGTGAAAAAACAAGTCGTGGATCTTGCACCAGGACAACGCACCTGCCCATAACACGCTGTTTGTGAAGCGTTATTTAGCCGCTAGAAGCATTCCAGTGCTCGAACACCCGCCGTACTCGCCTGATGTAGCATCCTGTGACTTTTTCCTGTTTCCGAAGATCAATGTTGCCTTAAAAGGAATCCGGTTAGAGTCGATGGAAGAGGTGAAGCGAAAAACGGCGGAGCTCCTAAAAGCTCTAACAAAAGAAGAATTCCAGCATTGCTTTGACCAATGGCAAAAACGAATAGAACGGTGTGTGGCGAGGGAAGGGGAATATATTGAAGGAGAGCATTCGATTGTAGAATAATTTTTAAAATAAAACTCTTTTTCATAAGCAGTCTCCTTATTTAATAGCCAGATCTCGTATGTGCCGTATACCCCATTTGCCACCGTGCGTTACAAGAAAGTCGACGCAGTGAACCGTTAATCTAATACGAGGTCTATTTGTCTCGTAATGCAGCCAAGGTGATAAAACAAAACATATTTTAAACACATTTTTATTAATATGACAATTAAAGAATACTTTTTGAAGTTATACTTCTTTACGATCGAGGGTGAAATTTTTTAATTTCCTGGCGCATGCGCAGACAGACAGTATGTCTTCTTCTTAAAGTTCCATCTCCTAGCGGAGGTTGGATATCATAATGGCTATGGTTACTTTTTTGGCTGCTGCTCTGAACAGTTGTAATGAAATACAGTTAAACCATTCTCTAAGGTTCCTCAGCCAGAAGATGCATCTTCTTCCTATGCTTCTTCTTCCTTGGATCCTTCCTTACATAATAACTCTCAGCAGCTCATATTTCTCTCCTCTGGTAATGTGACCCAAATATTCTAGTTTTCTTGTTTTTATACTGTTCAAAATTTCTAACTCCTTATTTAAACGTCGTAGCACTTCAACATTGGTAATCCTTTGAACCCACTGAATTTTCAACATTCTTCTGTAACACCACATTTCGAACGCTTCTATTTTTCTTATGTGTTGCCTTTTCAATGTCCAAGCCTCCATTCCGTATAGTAATATAGAAAATATGTAGCATCTTACAGCCCTCAATCTGAGAGGCAATGAAGGTCTTTGTTTGTAAGCAGTGTCTTCATTTTTATAAATGCTTGCCTTGCAGTTTCAATTCGGACTTTAATTTCTTTGCTTTGGTCATTTTTGTCATTAACCCAGGTTCCCAGATATTTGTATGTCTTTACTTTTTCTATTTGGGTTTGCTCTAGTATTAACCTTTCATTTCCATGTTGTGTTTTTGAGACAATCATAAATTTAGTGTTTTTCTTGTTTATTTTGAGTCCATATCGAATGCAATAATCGTTAATTCTATTTAACAATTCTTGTAGCGACTCCAGGGTGTCTGCCATTATAACGGTGTCATCAGCGAATCTTATGTTATTTACTATTCTTCCGTTTATAGAGATTCCATCACTTAGTTCCGCTATGGCTTCCTGAAATATGGCTTCACTGTACACGTTCAACAGTAGCGGCGACAGTACACAACCCTGTCTTACCCCTCTCTTTATATCAATATTCTCGGACTCTTGTTCGTCTATCTTTATATTGGCCTTTTGATTCCAATACAGATTGATGATAATTCGTAAGTCTCGTCTGTCTATATCTCTGTTTTTCAATAATTCTATTAGTTTTTCATGTCGGACTCTGTCGAACGCTTTTTCGAAGTCGATGAAACAGGAATAAATATCCAGGTTCATATCTAAGCATCTTTGAGAGAGGACATTAAAAGCAATGCCTCTCTTGTTCCAAGTCCTTTGCGGAACCCAAATTGGGTATCATCCATATCATTTTCTAGCTTCTGTATAATCTTCCATGAATCACCTTTAGAAATATTTTGAGGGTATGGCTTATTAGTGATATTGTCCTATAGTCTGAACAATCTTTGGCATATATTGTTTTAGGTATTGTTACAAAGGTGGACACCAACCATTCCTGAGGTATTTTTCCGGCGTTATATACTTCATTAAAAAGATCCAGTAGTACAGGTAGAGTTTCATCGTCTAGACATTTCAGTAATTCTGCAGGTATTTCGTCTGGACCTACAGTTTTTCCGTTTTTTGCGTTTCGTATTGCTTGTTCGATTTCCTCCATTATGATCTCTGGTCCCGTTTCGCTATCGATTTCTTCCGGTTCTTGTCTATTATCCTCAAACAGATCTGTTATGTACGCCTTCCACTTTTTTAATTTCTCTTTGACTTCTATAATAAGTTTTCCATTTATGCCTTTATAGTCGGAGAGATAGAAGCGGATTTTGTGCGTGATAAGTAACATGGAAAAACTATACGGGGATATGTTGAATTAGTTGTGTACATGACTTTCACCAACGGCCGGAAACCAGAGTGGGGGCCGAGGGTAGTTATAAGGGGTCAAAATCGCGGTTTTTATTATTTTTTTTGTGACGCTCATGATCGAGATAGTGCACCAAAATTTGGGAATAAGTAGGTCATGACGTAACTAAGTAAAATCTCTAGGGGCGGAACGCTGAGTGGCCGACAAAGGGGTGGGGGTAGGGGTGAATATAAAAAATATAAAGGGTTTTTTGCGACGTTCGTGATTGAGATAGTGGACCAAAATTTGGGAATAAGTAGACCATGACATCACTAAGTAAAATCCCCAGAGCCGGAAACCAGAGTGGGGGACGAGGGTAGTTATAAGGGGTCAAAGTCGCCGTTTTTATTATTTTTTTTGTGACGCTCATGATCGAGATAGTGCACCAAAATTTGGGAACAAGTAGGTCATGACGTAACTAAGTAAAATCTCCAGGGGTGGCAGGCTGCGTAGCCGACAAAGGGGTGGGGCAGGGGTGAATACAAAAAATATAAGGGGTTTTTTGCGACGTTCGTGATTGAGAGAGTGCACCAAAATTTGGGAATAAGTAGACCATGACATAACTAAGTAAAATCCTGAGAGCCGGAAACCCGAGGTGGGGGACGAGGGTAGTTATAAGGGGTCAAAGTCGCCGTTTTTATAATTTTTTTTGTGACGCTTATGATCGAGATAGTGCACCAAAATTTGGGAATGACCATGACTTGGATAAGTAAAATCCTCAGAGCCGGAAACCAGAGTTGGAGATGAGGGTAGTTTTAAGGGGTAAAAGTCGCAGTGTGGATAATTTTTTTTTGTTACCTGGCACAAAATTTGTCCCCCACGCAGCGTTCCGCCCGTGGAGATTTTACTTAGTAATGTCATGATCTACTTATTCCCAAATTTTGGTGCACTATCTTAATCATGAACGGCAAAAAAACCCCCATATATTTTTATACTCACCCCTGCCTACCACCCCTTTGTACCCCAAGCAGCATTCCACCCCTGGAGATTTTACTTAGTTACGTCTTGACCTACTTACTCCCAAATTTTGGTGCATTATCTCCATCATGAGCGCCACAAAAAAAAAATAGTAAAAACCGCAAATTTTACCCCTTATAACTACCCTCATCCGCCACTGGGGATATTACTTAGTTATGTCATGGTCTACTTATTCCCAAATTTTGGTGCACTATCTCAATCACGAACGTCGCAAAAAAAACCCTTACATTTTTTTTAAATTCACCGCTGCTCCACCCCTTTTTCGGCCACGCAGCGTTACACTCCTGGAGATTTTACTTAGTTACGTCATGACCTACTTATTCCCAAATTTTGGTGCACTATCTCGATCATGAGCGTCACATAAAAATAATAAAAAACGGGACTTTGACCCCTTATAAACTACCTTCCTCCCCCACTCTGGTTTCCGGCTCTGAGGATTATACTTACCTATGTCATGTTCTACTTATACCCAAATTTTGGTGCACTATCTCAATCACGAACGTCGCAAAAAGCCCCTTATATTTTTTATATTCACCCCTACCCCCACCCCTTTGTCGGCTACGCAGCGTTGCGCCCCTAGAGATTTTACTTAGGTACGTCATGACCTACTTATTCCCAAATTTTGGTGCACTATCTCGATCATGAGCGTCATAAAAAAAATAATAAAAACCGCGACTTTGACCCCTTATAACTAGCCTCGGCCCCAACTCTGGTTTCCGGCCGTTGGTGAAAGTAATGTACACAACTAATTCAACATATCCACGTATAGTTTTTCCGTATTACTTATCACGCACAAAATCCGCTCCCAGCTCTTAGACTATTAAGAAGGCCATCTTTCTTTTTTCGCTGTGTATTTGTGATTTCCTTTATTTTCTTATGCATATTAAAGCTACATATCATGTTTTTTTAGAATATTCTTCTATTTCACTGCATTGATTTGTCAGCCAGGTGGATTTGGCCTCTATTATTTTCTTTATTATTAACCTCTGTATTTCTTTGTATTTTGCCTTATTCCTTCCTTTATGTTTCCTTCTTTCCTCCAGACAGTATGTAGTTCGTTGCTAATCTTTCAAATTATGTATGTATCAGTGCAAATAAGTCATTAAAAGAATATTAGGGTTCTTAGTAAATGTATTATTTATTATAATTTTTGTGTCTTTGGATTTGTCTTCCTCTAAGATAATAAAATATTTATTTTTATACTTCACTTTGATCTATTTGCCACCGTGATGTGTAATTATATCCGACACGTCAATAGCACGGGGCTTGATAGCTCGGTTGGTAGAGCATTGGACCAGAGATCGAGAGATCGCGGGTTCAAATCCCGGACGATTCATATTCATTTTTTTTTATTTTTGGTATTGTTAAGTTTTGGTTAATTCTTGGTAATTATTGTTATTTTTTGGTATTGTAACTGTTAAGTATATTTATTTCGTTGAAATTATATAATAGAAGTATAACTTCTTACGTGCGTACAAAGTACACACACATTCTTTTTTTAATTTTTTATCTCGAATCATCACTTTAAAGTAGTAAAACTAAATTTGAATATCAATGAATCAAATAGAAACCACTTCAATAATCATGTACCTACCTATTTATTATTATAATTAATACAATTGATATTTCTAATATCGATAAAGCATAATCAGTTATACAATTTTAAAAGTATGCACATTTATTAACTGTAAAAATTAAAACATGTGGCTATATTTTTAAGGCGCCTTTACACTTGTAAAGTCTTGTTGTCTCTTGAAAACGGAATATTTCCTAAATGTTTTAAAAAATCGGTAGTTATTCCTGTACATAAAAAAGGTGATAGGTGTAATATAGAGAACTATCGCGGAGTGTCTCTATTACCGTCCCTTCCAAAACTATTAGAATGGTGCGTAAATAAACAATTACTTCTATTTTTAAATAAACATAAAATTCTAACAACTTCTCAATATGGCATTAGATCTGATATGAGTGCTCAAGATGCAGCATTTTCTCTAATCGAAAATGTGCATAAAATCTTGGAAGCAAAACACCATCCTCTTGGTATTTTCTGCGATTTATCGAAAGCATTCGATTGCGTAGACCATCAAATACTACTGGACAAGATCTACTACTACGGCATTAGAGGTACACCACATAAATGGTTTCAGACATACCTATCACACAGAAAAATGTGTGTTAGAATAAATAATTCTGATAGTAGCTGTGAAGCACCCTATTCAAATTTCGCAGAAGTTCAGTGTGGAGTTCCACAAGGGTCTGTTTTAGGACCAACACTGTTTCTTATCTATATCAATGACTTGGTAGCTAGTTTCCCGAATACCACATTTTCACTTTTTGCAGATGACACGAGTATAGTAATTAAAGGCGATAGTTCTGATACATTAACATCCTGTGCCGCTACTACAGTTGAAGAGATATCAGACTGGTTTCTCGCCAATAAATTGGTTCTGAATATTAGTAAAACACAAAGTATCCGTTTTAATTTGTATCAAAATGTGGAAGATGTTGTTATTAAAGTAGATCAAGAAAGCATTACTTCTTGTCATACAATTAAATTTTTAGGCATAAACATAGACAGCAAACTTGATTGGAGTTACCACATAACTGAACTTAATAAAACCCTCAGCAGAGCTACATATGCCATAAGAGCAATTAGACAAAATACAAATTTTTGTGTGGCAAAAATAGTTTATTTTGCTCAATTTCAAAGTATTATGCAATATGGTGTGGAATTTTGGGAGGCGGCTAGCACAGCAGAATTCACATTTGTGGCTCAAAAACGAGCAATTCGAGCACTATTCAACTTAACAAATAGAACTTCATGTAGACCTCTCTTCAAAGATCATGGAATAATGACGCTCATTAATATTTATATTTATAAGATGTCTCTACTTATACATAGAAAACGACATAAATTGTTAAAACCTTCTGATATACACAGTCACAATACACGCAGGCAAGATATAATTCTTCCCAATTATAATTATAGACGTACTCGAAATGGTCCATTGTACTCCGGTATTAAAGTATACAACCATTTGCCCACTGGGATTAAAGCACTTTCAATATGTAAGTTTAAAAAAAATTAAAAAATTGTTAGGTCAATATGTTTTTTATAGTCTGGATGAATTCTTTTTAATAAATTTTAATGATCTAGACGGTTCCAACGCTTAGGCTAAAATCACATATTGTTCTTGTACAAATATTTTTGTTAAAATTATATTTATTGTAAATTTGTGATTTTTTGGAATAAAGATAACTAACTAACTAACTAACACTGCACGCACCGCGATTGCAAACTACGATTGCAATGTCAATGCTCTTCAAAATCATAATCTTGGAGGTCTAACTATCCACTCTTTTATTTGTTTTTATTTCAATTGTTGTGACATTCTTGGTCCACTATCATATTGCAAATAATATGTGTGTTATAAAGTAATTTCTACAAAAACTCCATCAAGAAATTTCCCCATTGTGGTGGGATGGACACATTAAAATAAACTGTGCCTCCAAACTTGCCTGTTCCGCGACGATCTCCTCCAGGTTCTCAAGTCTAGTGCCAGCTCGTTCGTGGCACTACATCCTCCCACCTTTTTAGTCGAGGAAATGAAGCATTTTGGCTCGCAATTTTTTCGTCCAGTATGGATTTACTTGAAATTTTCACAGAAGGTAGGGAATAGTCCAAGGATCATATTCTATATAATGCCACTGTACGTTAAAACCTTGGGGGTGGTTGCCACCCCATCTCGGGGGTGGGAATTTTTTATTACATTTTAACCATGTAAATAGATGTAAATAGTAATTCTAAGAAAAAAATGTTTTTACATTTTCTTCTTAAAACCAGAGAACAATAACCACAGAGAAATGACACGACCGTACTCAAAACGTGTACCGTTTTTGAAGACGCATGCGCGAACCTGGTTGCTTTAAGTGTTCCCAACACATTCAAATTCCAGCTAATTCTGCCACTCTGGTTGTTTTACGATAGTCCGTAGGCGTGTATGGTAAATATTTGACTTAACAAGTTTGAGCATTTATATAATAATAATTATAATAGTTAAAATGTCTGGTTACTCGTGTGTGGTTCACGGATGTTCCTCTGCGACAGGAAGAGAAATAAGTTTATTTAGATTTCCTAAGAATAATAACAGGTAATTGTTATTGCTTTGTAATTTTTACATATTAGTTATTAGGTATCTAATAGTCTTAATTTGACTTGATTAAATATTATTGATAATAAATCATGAAGAAAGTGATTCATTTCCTTGTATACATTACCCCTACGTAATGCATAAAAAAACTAAACTTTGCTCTGCCAACCAAAGGATACCTATTTCAAAATAAAAATAATAAATTTGGTGTCAGTGCATGTATTTTTCATAACAGACGCAAGTCTCCGAAGGGCCAACCAGGTCAAAACAGATGTTGTCCGGGTGTCATCGCATTCCAAGATATCCTATTTTTACGAAATTAAAATATATAAGGAGTTCTATACACGACAATTTCTGATTTACACGACGCAAACAAAATCAAAATACTATTCAAACTAAAAATTGTTGGAAACATAATTGGGGCGATAATTGGGAAAATCTTGCCAATGATTCTTAAAACCTCGATCAATATAAAATATTTACTACGATCAAATGCCTTTTAGAAGTCAATAAAAATAAAAAAACAGTAGATGGGGGTATAACAGTATGCCAACGAAAATATGTAATCCACTATTCTGTTGGCAGCTATTTTGGATTTTCTATAATGAACTCTTTTCTACTAATCAAGCCCCTTCATTTGATATCCATATTGAGGTAGTTGTGAAATTAAATATCTAACCCACCATTTTTTGGCGGCCATTTTGGATTTTCTATAATGAACTCTTTATTAGTAGTCAAGCCCTTTCATTTGATACCCATATTGAAGTAGTTGTGAAATTAAATAATATGTAACCCACCATTTTTTGGCGGCCATTTTGGATTTTCTATAATGAACTCTTTATTAATAGTCAAACCCTTTCATTTGATACCCATGTTGAAGTAGTTGTGAAAAAATATGTAATCCGCCATTTTATACGGGTGGACATCCTGGATTTACAATGATACTGAATGTATAGTGTATGTAATGTTACAAATTTAGATTGTTACATATTTATATTTATAGAAATATACTCTTACAGTACTTCTTGGGTATTTATTCGTTTGCTCCGATATTCGACTTTAAAGGAAAACTGTACTTTTGATAGGTTTCCAAGACAAGAACAATATCGACATTCGATTTCAACATAAAGTTTCTTGTTATCGATAACGAACATTTGTCACCCAAAGAGAATTGGAACTTTCAGAGTTTGTGACATTTCTGTAGCCGTTACAATGGCTGTGTTATCTTTCGATAACCTATATTAAAAAATATAATTTATTAGGAAATACCTCGACGAACAAATTATATCTTGTATCAGCCCAAGCCAAAAACAATCAGTGAAAACCACACCTACCGTAATAAATAGGTATATTTTATTATTGGTCTTTCAATGGCAAAATCAGGATAAACAAAAAGGTATTTTTATTTATGGTTCCAATCAATATGATTTTCATCATTACTTTGCATTGTGCGATATATTTGCAACCTTTTGTAAATCAAAAATAATTCCATTATTATAAAGAATGCCAACAAAAGCCGGCCCTGTACGCAACTTTTTTCTCGGTGCAATATTCTATATTAATTTATTGAAAGTCAACATAAGTGTTTATTTTTATTTACGAATTTATATTGTGTGATATGCCCACTGACTATTACTTCGATGGTCGGTCTGGTTGCTTTAAGTGTCGTTGGCGGCTTAGCCACCAAAGATCAAAGGCGTGTCGTTTCTCTGTGGTTATTGTTCTCTGTTAAAACTAATAGTTTTCTAGTTATTCGCGCTTGAAAGTAACAGTTTTTCGACGAAAAAATCGACCTTTTTAGAGGGTTTTTTGAGAATACCTCGAAAAATATGCATTTAATCAAAAAAACTGTAGATATCAAAATTGTATCTTTTGGTAACACAAATCAAATTCTTTTTCTGTAATGTATTTAAGACCAATACAAACCCAGATACGGCATGTTAAAAGTTAGCTTTTTTCGTCAAATGCATAATTTGAAATATTCAAAGCCAAATAACGAAAAAACTTTGCATTTTTCGAGGAAAACTTAAATAATCTTTTTTCAAGTATACAGTTAGACCTTTCAAAAAATAGTAATATAAAGCTTCTAGTATGAAAATTTGGCGACTTATGATCAAAAAAAGGTCGGTACCTGCTTTTCTCTATGAAAAAATCAGTGAAAAAACTTCACCTTTCTGTAATTCCTTTTATATTTGTAATATCAATACACCCAAGAAGTTTGACCTATTTAAAAGGCCTAATTTTAGAAAAATTTGAATTTAAAGAAAAATTGATTTTTTGCAATTTCCTATTTTTCACCTTTTACTTCAAAATATCTCCGAAAATAATGGAGATACAAAAAAAATATGGACTACTAAATTGTAGCTTTTTTAATAAGTAAAATTCCCTTGTGCATAGATTTTCATTAGAGTGAACAGTTAACGAGATATAGCTGTTTAAACCCTCTATTTATGTACAAGCAAACACCCCCTTATTCGAGCCTTTTAAACCCACCCCAATTAAAAACTAAGGGATCTTACGGAATTTAGTTTGCACAGACTTATAACTCTTCAAAAATCCTACAAAATTATTTTTGAAAAAACTTTTTATCGCCAAAAATCAAGGAGCTATGTTTATAAAACGATTTTTTTTTTCGAAAAATTCGAATAGTCCGCTTATGGATCATTTTCAATCTATGTATAATACCACAGAACCGGTTCGTATACTGGAAGATGACTAAAAAACTATTTGTGTGTGTGTTTAGATTTATGACCTTGGTTTGAAGTTTGAACCAATTGGCCAGCTCAAATTTTTTTTTTTTTTTATTTTCATAGACACAATTTCCTAATTTTAACTGATATACATTATATTTTAATAATCACAAACATATATTACATACATTACATTAAAAACTATTTGTATTTGTACATATTTGTAAATTCGTATTTTTGTGTAAATAAATGTTTTTGTAATTCTTTAATTCTATTTTTTTTTGTATAGATCTATTAAATTATCTACTTATAAAAATTGTAATGTTATTAAGGGTGGTTTTTAAGGGTTGAAATATTATATTATATCCTAAGGTATAAAACAATCATTATTTAACCAATCAAAACCAAATTTTACCCATATTAAAATTTACAATGTTTTTATATAATTTTTCACAATAAGGGGTAGGTTACACCCCTAAAAATAATCAACGCCCTTAAGCATGATATAGAATATGAAGTAAAGGGTGAGACGATCCTAATTCCAAATTTTTATGTAAATCGATGCAAGCCGAAATTATTCTTTTAGTATAAGCAAATTTTTTATATATAGCTCCAACAAGGGTGGTTTTAAGGGTTGAAATATTATGATAGTATATCTTAAAGCATAAAACAATCACTATGTACCTAATAAGAACCAAATGTTGACAATATTAAAGTTTTAAATGTTATTTTATGATTTTTTACAATTAGGGGTAGTTTTCACCATTAAAAAACCAAAAGCGTACAACGGCTCAATATAGAAAATGAACTAGAGGGTGTAGTGAGCCTAATCCCAAATGTTTGTACAAATCGATGCTGGACGAAAAAATTGCGAGGTTTTGCCATTTTTTCAGTTTCATTTCTTCGACTATTTCTGTGGCCTTCCGTTTGGTCTTGCGCACTGCATTTTACTATCTAGGGCTCTTTTTGGCAGTCTTTAGCCCTCCATTCTCACTGCATGACCAGCCCATTGAAGTATCTTAAGTTTAACGAATTTTGAGATCAGTGTCTTTGAACAGTTGGAAGAGTTCATGGTTGTACTTTGATCTCCATACTCTGTTTTCGTTAATCGGTCCAAATATCTTCCATAGAACTTTTCTTTCAAAGACTTCCAACTTTCTTTTTATGTTGTCTGTCATCACTCTTTGACATACTATTGATTTTATAATCATCATCCGTATAATCATCCTATATAAACATCATATTACATCCGTAACATACTATTGATTTTATAATAGATAGTTTTGTAGCCCCCCTACATAACGCACTGTAATGGGCTTTAACCTATTACGTAACACAATTTTTGAAAATTTTTGCCCCCCCCCCCCCGCCCAACCTGCATTACTTAATACTTCAACGGTCCCTAAGTTACAAATAATCCCAGATTCCAGGCCTACAAAACCACATACTGCAAAATAAAATAAATGGAAAATGTCAATTTAACACATTGCCTGCCACGTCACCCAAAATTGACTGACAGATACTTTTTGCTGTAGGCCATGTCGGTCATATATGAGTAACAACATTGTTTCACTGGGGGGCCATAGGCATTTTCTAATAAAGTTCGAAAAGTTTTTACTTCTAGATTATCATGTTTTCAGCAAAAAATTATTGCATAATAAAAAACATTAGTTTTGTTTATTTAAAATCGTCATCCAATTGTGACTGACGTAGCCTGCCCAAAAACTTATTTTGGTAGAGGCCATGTCATTCACATTCACGTGACGATTTATCGTGACATATGTGACCAAATGTCTTCTTATGCGACAACTTTAAGAAAAGGCATAAAGTGGTTCAGGAAGCTGGCCATGGAATATCTCCTTGGCATTAGTGTAGTCAATGCTTATCTGGTAATGAAATTGGTTTCAAAAAAAATAAGATGCAAATACGAAGGTTCAGATAACAGCTGGTTCAACAAATATTAGTTATAGAACCAAGAGAAGAACCCATGAAAAAACAGGACATGCATTGACCAAAGACAAAAAAATTCGACGTATTTGCAAGCCTTGTTACAGGTATTTGATTGGTTCTCTAGGAAGATCGGAAGCCAGAAAGAAGGTGAAAATGTAATGACTTGTTGCTGTGGTTGTCCTGATCAACCTATGTGGTTGATCACACTATGTGCGTGGACCACTTTAAAAATATTCATACATAATAATTCTATATTTTCCTGTTTTTGTTTCACTTTTGAATGGTAAAAATAAAAACTATTTCTTTTAATTTTTCATTATTTTTGCTTAGAGCGCCACCAATGTTTTAATGAAGCATCACTGGACGCCACAACAACAAAATTGCCTATACTATAAAAACCCATATACTCTCACGTAATTTTGAGTGATATAAGGGTATTCAAAAGCTATCGTGTCAGTCATATATGACTGACCTCACTGTAAAAATTTCCGTCAGTCATATCTGTCTGACATGGCATCCAAGAGTTGAACAACTTTTTTGGTGTGGCACCCCATGAAACTTTTTGAGAAAGGCATGTGGCGGGCAATGTATTAAAACAACCTATAACAAACTTAATTAGGTACCAAGTTAATACAGCAAAAGAAAGTAATAAAAAACAGGAGAAAACAAATGGAATAGGTAAACAAAATCATTAATTGTGTTTAACACATTCAAGGACACATCTTCCTATGAAAACAGTCATGTTCCTTTGTAAGCGTCTGCATATGTAGTCATGTCCATGAATGGGTTAAGATCAACGAACTGTCAACTCTGATGGAATCGCCATGAAGCGAATTTAATGACTTCAGGATGAGATAGAAGATAGCAGGTAAAGGAGGGAAGATAATCGCCATCTTTTCCATCATTCTCCCACAATTTTGGGGTAATTTTAAAGCGTATAGGGGAACTTCTCTAAGCAGAAATGGTTGGAAGATTTTTAGGGTGAAAATTATGGAAGATTTTAAGGGGTCATGGGAAATTAAATTTGTGAATGTACACATAGAACTGTATATTATACTCTCATATAATCGAAGAAGATAGGACCTATGAATTATTTTCAGTGCCCTCTGTTGATAAGTAGTATAATTTTTGTTTACTGTTCTCTACATTTGACTACTAGGTGATTTATAAAATCACATCTGGCAACTCTGGTGGTAGTTGTAGCAAATTTTACCTGAAAAATTCTCTGTCTCTCTCAGACCTCTCTCTTGTATGTTGCAGGCAATCTTGCTTCACTGCTTGAATGGGACGGGGCCATTCCATCAGTGTTGACAGTTTGTTGGTTAAGATAGGCCATAACATAGGGGTAACTATAACTATGACAATAAAATATATCAATACATAAAAACTCACTTGTAAAAACTTTCCTATGTCAGCGACAACATTCCTAAACACAAACTCATCCTTGTGTGAATCAAACCATCCCAGCTTTGTTATTCTAGCAAATAACGTAACTAATGCCTGAAGAACAAAATTAGGAAGTTTCGGCCTAGTTGCTAAATAATTCAAAACATAGTTCCTAATATCCACTCTCTGCTGTAAACTTAAGCCTTGTGCACTCCGGGACACTAGTTTTGTCAAGGTGGTAGCAGCCAGTAACTGTGCATAACAAGAGTCCCCTCTATCCAGAAGAACTTGGCATTTAGTAAGTGCATCAGGGCCCGATTGAAATACTACCAAAGTTTTTTCAGCTTCAGCTCTTACACTAGTGTCTTGGGATTCATACAATTGTTTGCAAAGGAGTTCCAATTGTCTTATCTCCTGAAACATAGGTAAAAATAGTAGAGTTCATTCCAAAATCCAAATATTGTATGATAAAGGCAATTAGTGTCAAATAAATAACATAAATTGTTTTAAATCAAGATAAATTCTTTATAACAGAGAAAACCCCAAACAACTTGAAAAATTTTAACATAAGCCAACAATTTTTCAATTGTGATTTATTATGAAACTGCCTGGTAATAAATGACTTTATCTTAAATGTAATTTACAAATTAGAAAATATCCTTCGGGATACGCCTATGAAATATCCCTATAAAATTTTTATTGTCCTACAGTGTTCAGTACACCCTTGTGTTTACATTTGTTCATTTTATTTCATATTTATGAGAAATAGTCTCGATTAGGACAATAGTAAAGTAAGGGACGTAACTAACGTGATAAACATTGTAACATTGCGGTAATTATTACTGGATGCAGTACTTAAAATACGTGTAAGGGTTTGTAATTTGTAATGAAATTTTATCAGACAGACCTGTTCGTCAGCCATTTCCCGCTAAGTTCATTTGTTTCTACAGGAATACAAATTTGTGATTTTAAGGCTAGACCTCTACAGTAAAGAAGCCGGAATTTATCCCAATCACCTCACTCACACAACACTCAACCACCAGTCAAAAACAACGCAAATTACCTTCCCCATGTTATTGCCCTCTATCTGTCAATAAGATGTTTATTCCAGGCGCCAAATTCAAATAGCCTAGAAAATTGGCATTAAACTGTATCAGACAATTTTTATTACCATCTTAAAAATGATAATAGCAGTAGAGAAAGTAACAAACTTATTTAGAATATTATAATTCGATAAAGAAAACAGTATTTTTAAGAAATATTATAGTTTTACAAGCTTCAATGTTTCCTTCCATGAAAATAATAATAAAATTCTTTGAAGTTGCTTCTGAAGTTTGCGCGTTCGTCGTCAAAGCAGGTCTGCCAACATTGAATTTAAATTCGTTGAATTAAAATTTGGATATTATTTTTATAAATACGCTTATTTATTTTATTATTTACAGACATTTAAAAAATAAATATGAGTTTAGGTTGTTTTCGAGAGAATTTTATGTGTTTAATTCTTTTCATATTATTGACACAAGCGCATGCTTGGTAATTTAAACCAAAAATCAATATAAAATTAAACAGAAAGAATGTAGTAGCTTCAGTCTAGGGTGAGATATTGTAGGCAATCGCCTAGTAAAATGCTTATATTTAGAGTTAGAAAAAGTGCTTCAGATCATCAAACGTAAGCAAACATGTTCAGTAATAACCGCAATATATTATTTAAAGGTATCGTTTTAGCATTGTGCATTATATCTTGTGTTCATTTGTTTTTTTTCCCTCTATTTGAAACAAACACCAATCCAAACGTTATAAGGACTTACTTGGATTTGGAACAAAGCCTGTGTGTAAACGATATTCGAAAAAAGAAGCCTTTAAAGCCGGGAAAGTGTCCGGAAAATGGAATTATTACAGTGGAACAAGGTGGTAGACTAGGTAATCAAATATGGGAATACACGGCAGTTTTTGCTTTAGCTAGAGAAACCGGCTTGGATCCGTACATTCCTCGGTGTATTAAGCTGAAGTTGGACTCAGTGTTTGATAAATTATCTGTGCCAACTTTGGATGAAATCGGTCACTGTCTAGTACAAAGGGATTTTTATGTCATGACACCTGAACAGTCTAATATCGATTATTTTTTAGAAGCATGGAATTTTACTAATCAAAGTGTTATTTTGCCGAAATACATCATGCAACCTTCATTATTATTAAACTGGGGCCAAGATATTATTCATGAGTTTAGTATTAAAAAGAGTCTCGTAGAAAAAAGTCAAAAAATATTACATGCAGCTGTTAAGTACGTAAAAACACCTGTTGGAACTTTTATAGGAGTTCATGTAAGAAGAACTGACTACATTAGCTATGTCAAAAGAAAATATAATTCAAGTACTGTCGATAAAAGTTTCTTCCAATCGGCAATGCAATTATATGAAAGCAAATTTTCCAATCCAATATTTATTTTCGTCAGTGATGATTCAAAATGGTGTTGGGATAATTTTAATTACAAGAAAAATGCCTATATAACTGGAAAACATCACAGCAGCTCCCCTGGTTTGGACATGACCATACTGGCCAACTGCAACCACACAATCTACGACTATGGAACATACGGCATGTGGGGGGCCATCCTAGCTGGTGGAAACGCGGTCCATTACAGCTTCAAAGAAGAAGGTCCTGTTTTCCAAACCACGGCTCTGAAAAATTATCGTGGTCGTTAAATAACGAAAACAAAAATTTCGAAAGTCTGATAACTTTTCTAGAATACATTTCTTTATTTTTATACTAAATACTTAAAATAATTCATTTTTTATATAGTTTTATTTTTAAAAAGAACTTTAAATACAATAGATTTATATGTAGATAGGAAAATTTCGTAGCTATACAGATAAAATTAAATAATTTCACTTGCTCAAAAGTATAAAGCAGATAATTTAAATTATTATCTCTACTTTTCAAAAATTTAGCTAAATCACTAATAGTCCAGGAACCGAAGCTTTTCACCTCGCAATTTTTACAGAATAGATCGATTTGCCTCAAAATTTGAGAATAAGTAGTGGATAGTCCAAAGATCAAAATCTATATGATGCCGAAAGGCGCTTTTACCATGGGGGTGGTTGCCACCCCATCTCGGGGGTGGACATTTTTTATTATATTTTGACCGCAAAAGTTGATAAAAACATTAATTTTAGCCAAAAAATAATTTATACATTTTTTTGATAAAATTAATAGTTTTCGATTTATTCGCTACCGAAAGTGTTAGTTTTATATCGAAAAAATCAATATTTTTCTATATTATACTCATTTACGATTCACTCAATTTTTGGCGTAGAAAAAATTTTTTCAAACCAAGTTCTTGGGAATTAAATGACCTACAATTTCATATTTAAACATTTTTTCGTATCTCTGATGCTAATCTTTCTATTCTGAAGAAAATGGCATTTTTTACCAAACTACAAAAATTCGTTATTTGCTTTTAACTCCAGTTTTTTAAAAACTAATCATTCTAAGCCAGTCAAACTTCTGAAATCTATTAATAATATGTACATAAATAAAGAAGTTTGAATAAGGCCAATGACTAAAAACACCGCTAACTTACACTATTATGCTTCCAATTGGATTTCTTCTTTTTTTTTCAAAAAAATATATTGATTTTCTAATCGTAACTTTTTTATTTTTTATCCTAGAAAATTGGGTAAAAAATAATTTTGTAGGTTTTTACAAGATCTATAAGGCTATTAATATTAAATCCTTTTAAAATCCTCAGTCGCAAAAAGAGGTGATTTTGAAATGGTTGGAAAAGGGTTTTTTGCATGTTATAAGTTTTAATTGTCAATAGCTCACTCAATTTTTGCTGTGGAAAAAATTTATGCAAACCAAGTTCTTGGGAATTAAATAAGCTACAATTTTATATTTAAATATTTTTTCGTATCTCTGATGCTAATCTTTCTATTCTGAAGAAAAAGGCATTTTTTACCAAACTACAAAAATTCGTTATTCGCTTTTAACTCCATTTTTTTTATTTATTATTCTAAGACGGTCAAGCCTCTATAACCTATTATTAATGCATACATAAAGAAGACCAAATAAGATCAATTAATAATTTTAATTAGGGTGGTAAGTAGGGGCAAGTTTCCAATCACTTTTTCGCTGAAAAAAAAAATAGAGACTGACATGCTTTTTATTATAAGTCATTTAATTTTTGAGCTAGAGACTATTTTTTTTATTTCTGGAGATAGATATTTTTAAATACTTTAAATTAGTTTGAACAAATTATCCTCGAAAATTGCATAGATTTCCCGTCTTTTGACTTTGAAACTACAATATTTAGCATTTGACGAAGAAGAGCTAACATATAATAAAGTATAGCTCGATTACTATTGGTCTTAAAGAAAATAAAAAAACTTTTTTGTTTATTTTTTCAAAAGGTACATTTTTTTTGTTAAGCAAAGTTGTTTTGATAAAACGAAAACTTCGTTTTTTGCTTAGAATAAATGTTTTTACCAACTTTTGCGGTCAACATAAATCGATTGCTATTGGTCTTAAAGAAAAATAAAAAAAAACAGTTTTGTTTATTTTTTTAAATGGTACATTTTTGCTAAGCAAAGTTGTTTTGATAAATCGAAGACTTGTTGAGTTATTAGCAGAAAACTGATTAAAAACATTGATTTTTTCGATATAAAACTAACACTTTCGATAGCAAATAAATCGAAAACTGTTAATTTTATCAAAAAAATGTATAGAAAGGTTTTTGCTTAGAATTACTGTTTTTACCAACAGTTGCGGGAAAAATAAAATAAAAATTTCCACCCTCGAGATAGGGTGGCAACCACCCCCATGGTAAAAGCGCCTTTCGGTATCATATAGATTTTGATCCTTGGACTATCCACAACTTATGCTCAAATTTTCAAGCAAATCGATCCATTCGGTAAAACTTGAGAGGTTTTGTCCTATTTTAAGCTTCATTACTTGGACTATAACTGATTGATATTTAATTTTTCGTTTTTAAAGGATAATACATAAAACGATAAATGTATAATATGATTTTAGCCTCATAATCGCAGACTTTCTATAATACCATTTAAAATATTTTGATTGCATTTGGCACCTTTGGTAAATTCTCCATCAATATCTTCATTTCTTCTTTTCATCATCAACATAATAATCCCTTTTGTTGCAGATATGTTGTTGCCGATTCGAAGGAAAATGTTCTAAAAATTTTGTGTTTTGACTTTGACTTTGATTTCGTATATCATGTGTTTCTCACTTTACACTTTGGTGCGTGATATGACCAGTTTCGTTCATATATTGGAGGCGCCTAATATGATTTATAAACTTTATTTTAAAAAATATTCTTCTTCTTCTTCTTTTGGCATCATAACTCTGGATGGGTCTTTGCCTATATGGCTATGTCGTTCCATTCAGATCTCTCTTGTTCTTCTCCATTGTCTTATACTCATATGGATTTCAGCAGGTCATCCAACCATCTCGTTCTGGACCTTTCTTTTCTTCGCCTTCCTATCGGCTTCCATTGTAACTTCCATTTGCTGTCTTTGTATCTTCTTGTCTCTGAACATATCCCAGCCATGACAGTGTCTGACTTAATTAACAAATCTTACAATATCATACTCTTCATTTAATTCATTAACCTCGTCTCTTCTCCTGATTCTCCATGTGCCGTCTTCCCGTCTTCCTCTTGCTCCGGGCCATATACTTTTCTCAGTATCTCTCTCTCTCTCTCTCTCGCTCTCTCTCTCTCTCTCTCTCTCTCTCGAATGTCCTGACTTGGGCCTCATCTTTGTTTGTCATTACCCAGGTTTCACAACCATAGGTCACTACGGGTCTAATCAATGTCTGTAGATAGTGATTTTGGTTTTTGTCTAATAATTTTGATGTTATCAATCTTTTATTAGCGTAGTAGATATGTGCGATTCACACTGGAGCATTAATTTCGTTACTTACGGAATTCTTCTGATTGATTTCTGTGCCCAGATATGTGAAGGCATCCAATTGCCATTTTTGTGCAATATTTAGATTCTCCAATACTTTCTATGTGAATAATACACTCTTCATTCGTAACGTTAAAGCCATTAGTTTTGGAGATATTTGAAGTTGAAAATGAAACGGCACAGCTATTTTGTGCTGTGCTCCTTCATTTTTAACTTCAAATATCTCGAAAACTAATTATTTTATCGGTACGAATGAAGGGTATATTATTTACATAGAAAGTATTGGAGAATCGAGAAATTGCACTAAACTAGTAATTCCGCCAGTGGCGTAGAATGTGGGAAGGGTCAACCATTCACTTTCCCCTGTCGTACGCCTCTGGTAGTAGACAGAAAGGTTTATTTAACATATTTTAGTAGGGTGTACAGTATCTCCATTTTATGCCAAGTATGATAAGGATATATCAAATAATTTTAAAGTACTGGATACAAATACAGTAAAAAAAATGAAAGAATACCCATGAACGAACATATAAAACACGCTGTATTTTCCTGTGTGTAAAAAATTGGCCAGCACAGGTACATGTAATAATTATTATTACATGTACTTACGCTGGGCAATTTTCTTTGCGACATGTTGACAGGAAAATACAGCGTGTTTTATATGTTCGTTCATGGGCATTCTTTGATTTTTGCGACTGTAGTTAACATTTATGTAATAGGAATGTTTGATTTAAAAATTTAAAAAAATTTTGTATCCAATACTTTAAAAGTATTTGAAAATTCCTTATGATACTTGTCAAAAAGTGTAGTTACATGTACACCCTACTAATTTATGTTAAATAAACTTTTCTGGCTACTACCAGAGGCGTACAGGGGAAAGTGAATGGTTGACCCTTCCCAAATTCTATGCCACTGATGGAATTGCTATTTTAGCATAAGTTTTAGATTCTACAATACTTTCTATGTAAATAATAAAATTTTCATTCGTGACGATAAAATGATTAGTTTTCGAGATATTTGAAGTTATAAATGAAGGAGCGCAATACATTAATCAAAATAGCTGTGTCGTTTCATTTTCAACTTCAAATATCTCGAAAACTAATGACTTTATCGTTACGAATAGAGAGTATGTCATTTACCTATAAAGTATTGTAGAATCGAAATATTGTGCTAAAATAGCGATTTCGCCAGTGGCGTATAATTTGGGAAGAGTAAACCATTCACTGTCCCCTGTCGTATGCCTCTGGTAGTAGCTAGAAAGGTTTATTTGTCATAATTTAATAGGATGTACCGTAAGAACACTTTCTGCAAAGTATGGCAAGGATATGTCAAATAGTTTTAAAGCACTGGGTAAAAATAGCTATTAAATTTTTAAATAAATAAAACACCCCGTAACTCAGTAACGGGGCACATTTTATTTAAGTGATTTGGGTTAAATCTTAATATTTTGATGTCTAGAATCTACAACTTAGAGATTGGACTTTCTTAATGAATCACCCTGGATAGTAACTTATCATTTTCTCTGCTGTCGCTCTCCATTTTATGTGCAAACTCTACCCACTTTTGTATCTTATAGCATTTTTTATTGTCTTTTTAACTACTCGTCTTTGATTTTTATACTTCTCATAATTATCATTATTTCCTCTCCATCCAAGGGCCTTCCCCCTGTCGGAGCTTCCACCTAGATTAACTTGGTAAGGCGGTTATTTAGGGAGTTTACGGACATGGCCTGTCCATCTTAGAGGTTGGATCTACGTCAGTAGCCCTACATCTGTTTGACCTCGGCATTTGTTCTCATTCGGTATTGATTAGTACAGTTGTTCCTTTTTATCTTTGACCAATCGTCATGATTCATTTTCAAACAAGTTAAGTCAAAACATTAATACACGTACGTCGATGTGTAATATCATTATGATACGTACTGTCAATGTAATAATTAGGAAATATCTATTATCGGTGGACGTATTTTATAAAGTTATATTGTACATTTATATTTAACTATGTTATAATATATTTAACACAACATATAATAACTTTATAAAATAAACACCATATAAGTTATAAATTCCAATAAACATAACACATGCGCTAATGTCACTGTCACTGAAAATGATAAACGTCAAAATTCATAGTCAACAGGGTATCAAAGGCATGCCGTATAGGGCTTTTCATCGATTGTCATTTGTTTCGAGCTTCTGTCATGTGTCGTCTAATATTAATATATCTACGTCATACGTTATTGGCATATACCTACCAATGATACAAACCAAAGACGTATGACGTAGATATATTAATATTAGACGACACATGGCAGAAGCTCGAAACAAATGACTGTGAATGAAAAGCCCCATTGTTTATCCTTGTTTAACTTATTGTGGTTTCTATGGATAAGTTGTTTAATTTTGCGATATTTTTTTCTGTGAGTAAAAGAGACCTAGTTTAAAAAGTAATTCGTGAATAATTTCATGAATGGGAAAATATTGAGTGGAAGAACTATATTCGGGTCGTAATAGTGTCCAAAGATCCTTCTGGTGATTTTTCTCTCAAAAAATTTGAGTTTTCTTTTAGCATCTGAGCATTACATTCGAAATATTTACATATGCATCGGTTGTGGGTTTGCTTTGCTACCTTCCTCTATATTCCTATGTTTTCTTCAGCTCCGTTTGATGAAAAGGGTATCAATCATTTGACAGGTTAGAAAGTAATGTGTAAAATTTTTAAATTCGGTCTAAAATGTATTATGCTTGTATACAATATCGTTTTGTTTATTATAATTGTATATTACAAGATTTGTGGTTACTTTACTTTGGATTTTAGAATTTATACTAAATTCATCAAATATTCAATGCAATACATTTTATAACTACCAAGTGAAAACATGCCTAAATTAATGTGCCAAAATCGTGTGATAATTTTTTAGATGTATACACTTATTTAAAACTGTTTTAATTTTGTCTGTATGTGCCTATGGCCTATATTGGAGCCAATCATTTCATATGACAATATTTTTTGTTTTGATTGATATTATCAGTTGTTGCTTCATACTTTGTAGTAATTAATAATACTCCAAATTACTCACCGGTTGATTATTTGTTTGTACATTCGTTAACAAACTAAGGGCAGGTTGTTCGAATGCTAATCAAGAAGTTGATTATAATCAAGTCCCCTTAACAACCATCAAATAACAAAATCCGTTGTTCGTACGTCAATCAGTTGATTGTAATCAACTATGTTATTAACATTAGGATAATTAACTTAATTGATTGATTAATTAATTATTAATTAACACAACAATTATTAACATAATTGATTAACTAATCAAATAATTGTAATCAATTATGTTTTAAGTAACCCAATCAAAGTTAATATTGACAGTAACTAAATATGACGTTGACAGTAATTAAATATTTGATAATGATCAGTTGATTCCACTTTTGATTAGCGTTCGAACAACTGGTCCTTAAAATTTTCGATATGCCGTAAATCTAATCATATGTAGTATAGTAGTACCAGATATCTAAGAGACTCATTAATATTCAGCTCAGCTGAGTGCTTTTGTTCGAGGTGTGGAATTCCATAAACAAGGGATCTACCTGTTTTATGAAAGATACCTTGTTTATGTAATTTAACACCTTGAACAATAGCACCCCGCTGAGCTGAATGTTAATGAGTCTCTTAGACGGCTAGTCCTACTATAGCTGTTTCTTTTTAGTTTATATTCTATTTATTATTCGCACCTTCATTGTATATGAAACGATTTATCGAATCCATTTATAGATTATTTTCAATTTAAGGCTGTTTAAATATTATTGTGCCAAAACAAAATTGTTTTTTAAAGTTTATATGAAGATTATATTTGTGTTATAAAATGTTCAGATATAAGCTCATACTTTGACTGACAAAGATGATAGGACACGTTTTGTGTTGTAGAAGTGAATAACAATATTTTGTTTTGTCTATATAAAGATGTAAATAAGATCCAGTGTCTAAATTATACATTTATAGACTATTATATTTTAAAAAGTTTAATTATAAATTAAAAATTATATAATAGGTATATATACACTGAGCGGCAAAAAGTGGCCACCCTCTTATAAATTTCCGAAAATAAAAATTCATTGGAAGTTTTATGCACTGTTTCATATTGTATACTCAACATATTTCATTTAAAAAAAATGGTCATTAATGCTTGATTCCTTAGCATAATTTATTTAATTAGAAGGCTACAAAAGAATATAGTGTACTTAATATTGAAAGGAATTCTCTCTCTCTCTCTCTCTCTCTCTCTCTCTCTCTCTCTCTCTCTCTCTCTCTCTCTCTCTCTCTCTCTCGTTACATCCCTCCTTGTGGAGTATTGGGCGCTTATGCGTTTCTTGGTCAAAAGTGTAAGATTGCTGTCTGGCCGGGACAGCGCATCTTCTTTTGTTTTTATTCTCTGGATAAATTGTGAACTAATTCCCTCCATTCTCTTCTATCTTTTGCTCTCTTTTTGACTTCGGCCCATCTTAGTCCAATTTTTTCGAGTTCTCTCGTTGTTGTTCTTTTCCAGCTGTTGTCTGGTCTGCCCCTCTTTCTTTTCCCCTCTAGTTGGTATTCAAGTGCTTGTCTTGCTATGCTGCTTTGGTTTTTCCTCAAAGTGTGGCCGATCCATTTCCATTTTTTTTCCTTGACTGTAGTAGATATGTTAGTTTGCTTTGTCCTTTCCCATAGTTCTGTATTAGTTATTTTGTTTGGCCAGTATATTTTCAGGATTTTTCTTAGAGATTTGTTTACAAATTTTTGTAGTTTTTTAGTTGTATTTTCGTCCTGTTTCCATGTTTCTGCTCCATAGAGCAGTACACTTTTCATACAACTATTAAAGATTTTAATTTTTGTTGTTTCCGATATTTCGTTTGTTTGCCAAATTCTGTTTAAAGCGTTGAATGCGTGTTGCGCCTTTGTTATTCTCGTCTGTATATCCTTTTTACACCCCCGCTCCTTTCCATGACAGATCCCAGATATGTGAACTTGTCTACCTCTTCTACTTCTTTACCGTTTATCATTATTTTATTATTTGGACGGTTATTATTTTTTAGAAGTTTAGTTTTTTCTGTGTTTATTCGAAGTCCGATCGTGTCGGAGTACTGTGCCAATTTGTCAATTTTTGCTTGCATATGATTTCGGTGTTCAGTTATCAGGCAGATGTCATCTGCAAATTCGAGATCTTCTAACTTTTTGAAAAGGTTCCACCTGATGCCTGTTCGATCGTCGATTACTTTTCTCATTACCCAATCTTATCATAATAAGGAATAGGGTAGGGGATAGTACACAACCCTGTTTGACTTCACTTTCTATGGATATTTCTTCTGTTACTTCACCTGAATGTTCTAGGTTGGCTTTGTAATCTTCGTAGAAGAGTTTAATAAAGTTTATGATTTTTAGTCGTATCCCATATAATCTAAGGATTTTCCACATCTGTACCCTATTTACACGGTCAAAGGCCTTTTCAAAGTCGATAAAACTCACATCTATATCTTTATTCCATTCATTTGTTTGTTCCAAGATAATTCTAAGGGTGCAAATGTGATCAATAGTGCAATTGTTGGAACGGAAGCCTGCTTGGTTGTTTCTCAGTTTTTTATCTAGTTCCGGCTTCAACCTTTGGTCAGCACTTTGGATGTGGCACTTAGTAGTGTTATTGCACGCCAATTGTTGCATTTGCTCAGGTCTCCTTTTTGGGTATTTTTATAATCAACCTCTCTTTCCACTCCTTTGGCAATTCTTCGTCCGTCCATATTTTATTCAAAAGTGTATGTAGCATCTCTACTGACTGCTCGGTGTCTGCTTTTATTATGTCAATGGGTATATTGTCGATTAAACGCATATTGTCGATATTATTGTGAAATGAATTACACAACAATAAAAATTACGACTGAACTTGAACAAAACTGTCTAATATCGGGTATTATGCCCTAATAAAATATCAGTAACTGTTTGGATACGATTTGGAAGGGAAAGGAACAAATTTTGAATAAAAACTTAAGGAATAAGTTTATATTCTTCACGAAACATGTTTTGAAGTTCTGCAAGAATTTATGGCTGGTCTGATTGACTTCTAACTCTATGATGAAGTTCATTCCAAAGATGTTCGATGATATTCAGATCAGGGCTGTAGGCTGGGCATTCTAGAGTATTAATTCCTACTTCACTTAAGGTGAAACAGTAGCGATCAACAGGTAGCGAAAACGCGTTCCAAGATTGCGGCTGTAATTTTGAATATTTTTTCGAGATATTTGGCACACGTATTCATAATATAATAAAGAATGGCGGTACAGAGCCCAATTTGAAAAATATATTAATATGTGGAAATTACTCTGTAATTAAATACAATATTAAAAAAACGAGCCTGTACCGCCATTAAGAAGAACAAAAAATACTTACACTTTCTTCAAATAAACTTTTTTATCCGATGCCTAGATTTTGTGTCATTTTGGAACTACTAATGAAATAAAAAACTTTAGTAGTTCCAAAATGACACAAAATCTAGGCATCGGATAAAAAAGTGTATTTGAAGAAAGTGTATTTTTTTGTTCTTCTTAATAGCGGTACAGGCTCGTTTTTTTAATATTGTATTTAATTACAGAGTAATTTCCACATATTAATATATTTTTCAAATTGGGCTCTGTACCGCCATTCTTTATTATATTACGAATACGTGTGCCAAATATCTCGAAAAAATATTCAAAATTACAGCCGAAATCTTGGAACGCATTTTTGCTACCTGTTGATCGTTACTGTTTCTTCTTAAGTAATTTGTCACAATTCTAGTATGCGGCCGTGCATGATCATGCTTAAAGACGAAATTATCCCCAATAAATGGACCAAATGGAACTACTGCTTCTGCCAAAATATCCTCTATATACCATACCGGTGAGCATTCAGGAGGCCATTGATGAAAATAAGTTCATTTTGAGCATCAAATGAGATTCTAGCTCAAACCATGACACCACCCCACCAAATTTTCTTGTGTGGGACATACAAGCTTGGGCATATCTTTAATTTCTCCGTCTCCAAACCCTCTCTCGGCCATCGCCAGACATCAAACAGAATCGCGATTCATCAGTAAAGAGAATTCGGCTCCAATCCTGTATATCCCAGTGTTGATGTTGTCGAGCAAAAATTAATCGATTCCTACAGTGTCTGGGTTATAATTCGGAAATAATAGCCGACCTTCTTGCCATTAGTCCTCTTTCATTGAGGCGTCTTCTAAGCGTTCTCTCACTTACATTCACATTTCGAAGCTCGTGCAGACGGTTTCTTGCAGCAATTGCTGTTGAATGGCGATTTCTTAAAAGTTCCATCACAATAAAACGATCACTTTTTACCGGAACCAGGTCGACGTGAGTATGTACCAGTCTCTTTAAAGCGATGGAAAGCTCTCCGCACTGTAGTTCTCGGAATACCTCCAGTTTCGGATACACATACTTGACTTCTTCCGTCTTGTAGCAATGCAATAATTTGAGCAACATCTACTGTAGATAACACCATACCTTAATTATTAATTATTTCTAAATATTTAGTCTAAATCCACGTTTGAAAAGCTAATTACTGTTTAATTAAATGTTTTCAACATAAAAGATAAACAGCGACTACATAAACAAAACTAAGTCACAAACTGCCACAATCAAGCATACATGATCGCGATAAATATATAAATTGAGACCCAATATGAAACAGTGCATAAAACTTCCAATGAATTTTTATTTTCCGCAATTTACAGGGTGGCCACTTTTTTTGTCGGTCAGTGTATACATACTTATATAGATTTCACTGTATAGTTAATACAAATGCCAGCAATGTGGGTCTTGGTAGCGTTTTATAATTCTTATAACTTTAACTAAGTCTTCAGTGTTTTAGCCACGTATTATTTGTTTATAACCTTGTTCAAATTGTATCAAACCCTGTTCTTTCATTAAACATTACCAAGGATTCCTTGGTTGAACTCAACAATTTTCTCATACATATGTTAGATCTACAAAAGGTGTAGTTTCAAATTTTGACATATGGTAATTTCTATAGCTCCCATGCCTTAAAATACAGTCCACCAATATTTTGGATATTTAGCTTATTGCTCTTCTGACGATTTTAACATTTGTATGAATTCCTTTTCTGTCTTATGCGTTTATTTGGTTCATTATAGTCTCCTTCCTCTTCGTAAATTTATTTATGTACATCCGTCAGCATAAATATTACACGATGGAGTTGGTAAGAGGGATTTCCAATGCAGCCTGTTTAATATCATTTTTGACTCTTCTTCGATGCGGAGATTAAATCTGTAATTCTCCATCGATGGCTGAATTTCATCTCATGAGCTCCACCATGAGTCATGTGTCCTACATTTTGTTTACCAAGACGGGCTAAAGTCACCTTCAGGTTCCAACTTGTGGTCTCTTGTGGAAGGTACATCATCTAAACCATTTAGAGAGATTGAATGGGACGAAATTTACAAAACGCATAATATAACCAAACACCGGATGAAAAAGAATGAAATAAAGGCCCTAAGCAAAACACCAAGAGGGGGTAAACATTAGAACGTTCTAGTGCAAAACTGGAAAATCGAGGCAAAGAATGGGAAGGAATCGAAACTGATTCTGGAATAAATTTATTCCATAAATCGACAGATCGGCCCTATTCCACAGATCGCAAACCACAAATATTGTTTAAGGAGGAAATACACCATTCAATTCGGTTGAACAATGTGGATGATTCAACCAAAATGAATAATGAATTTTGCAATTCAATAAAAGCCTTCAACAAAATTGAACGTTGAAAGAAGTTGAGACAATTTCTACTTTCGTTCAACTTCGTTGAACAACGGGGATGATTAATCCACATTCATCCACATTGACGGGTCTATACAAGTTTGTCTATAGTGTCGATTCAACCGTTTATTTTGACTTGTGCTGTGTGATTTTCGTACTTTATTACAAGAAACACGTAATAATTTCATTTAACAATGGTGCGTAGATGGAAAGACGACGAGACTCCGATATTTCTCAACTTATATAAAATTCACGAGTGCCTCTGGAATAACAAATCAGAAAATTATAAAAACAGAGTATTGAAAGAGAAGGCAATAAAGACCCCTTTTATCGGGATTAAATATTGCGGAACTTTCGGAAAATGACATTAAATTAAAAATAAAAAGTATTCGAACAAGATATATACGACAGAACTACAATGTAATTGAATCATCCACATTGTTCAACCGAGTTGAATAAAGAATAAATTGAAGCGTGTATACCTATGTATGCTTTTCAATTTGGTTGAACAATGTCATTGAATCATCCACATTGTTCAACCGAATTGAATGGTGTATTTCCGCCTTCAGATAACCAATCGCTTTTCATCTATTTCGCTCGCTTTTTTTTTGAAGTTATACTTCTTTACGATCGAGAGTGAAATTTTATAATGCCGGGAGCATGCGCACACAGACAGTATTTATTTCGTTGCTAATCTTTCAAGATATGTATGTATCAGCGCTGTCAGCGCAAATAAGTCATATTATATCATATAAAAGGATATATTAGTGTTCTTAGTAAATGTATTATTTATTATAATTTTTGTGTCTTTGGATTTGTCTTCCTCGGGAATAAGATATTTTATAATAATAGTAAGTATATATAAAGTATTTTTGTATAATTCACTTGGTCTATTAAATTTGTCAGTATGTATGAGAAATCTTGTAACCTGTCAAAGCAAAGGGGATATAGCTCAGTGAAAGAGCGTGTGACCGGAGATCAAGAGGTCCCGAGTTCAAATCCTGGACGATTCATATTCTTTTTTTTTATATTTTTGGTATCGTTTTAATAATTTTTAAAAGTGGTAGGTAAAGAAAGTTAGTTTAATATTTAAATAAAATACAAATAACCTGTTAAGTATATTAATTTCGTTGAAATAATAATAATAGAAGTATAAGTTCTTATGTGCGTACAAAATACACACACATTCTTTTTTTATGAAATGTGGATGATTCCGATATCGTGTAGTTTCCCTACACTACTACACTTTTGTGTCTTTCTTTGTGACTTGGTGACCCTTTTGTCAGTGTATGAATGCACGGGTGCCGTATTAATCCTTTGAAACACGTGCTGAGACATCTACTTTAGCTACTAACATTACTCTTGCATCCTGACTTTTTTTAATATTTTGTAACTATAGTTAGAAAAAAATATATTTAAAATGTAAATGTATAATTTTGATTTTGGGTGCTATAGTCTACAAATGTAGGAAGAAGTAAGATTAAATTTCACACATCACTTTCAAAATTGTATAAAAAAGCATATTTTGTGAGTAAAATATTCTATATTCAGACAAAAGCGTTTAGATTTTAGATTATAAAGTAAGAAAATATTTTTTTATTTTAATATATTTATATAACATCGAATAAAGTCCATCTTAAAATCAATCTTACTTCTTCTCTCTCACAAATATTTTTCTATCTAAAATAGTTTAATTAAAAAGTATGTTAGATCTTATTATTTTTTAAACGATGTTTAAAATATACTACTTATTTATTTTGATATTTAAAAAGTTGAGTATTTTATATTCATTATTTCGAATCTTATGATATTCTATGATATATAGGTTTTTTCTAATATAAAATGTTTACGAAGCTCACGATCAGCAAGCATAAATAACTCAGTCTTTTTTAGATTAACAACTCTTAGTTTTAAAATCTAGTTTTAGAAAAACATAGATCTTAAATTTCCTTCATTAGATAAAATTATTATATTGTAATAATAACGAGCGTTCGTATTTATATACTTTATTAATTTATTTATACAAGTTTTCTTTGCAAATTTCTAGCTTAAACTAACTCTCCTAATACCGCAATTTGCTTAAATACAAAATAACGTTATTCTCGATAATTTCAGACTTCGCCACCTCTAGCTATTGTGTGACCTTCCATACCGCACGTCTTTCTCCACCGATTTCACGTATATCGTGCTTTCGCCAGAAGGTTCTCGAGATGGAATCGTTTGGAGCTGCTACTTGCGGTCGGTGATTCATTCTTTTGTTACAATATTTTCTTCTCGTCATACATATTTTTCTCTAGTTTTGGATAAGCTTCCTTTAGAACCTAGAATAAGAGACCTCATACAGTATTAAGCAGTATAGTGGAAGTGGGAAGGCTAAAAAGTTCATGGCCTCTTAGTTAAAATGACAACTTCTGCCATCAAAGAAGTTATTCTCTAATGTCAATATTATCTCCACCAGCAATTTTCAATGCCACTATCCTCGCTCTGTACGGTCACAACAATGGTTTCTTGTTGAGTAGAAAATCGCTGATCAGCGAGGAGCAAGTCTCTAAATTTCCTCACTCACTGCCAAAATACTTTCCTGGGAGGTGCGTAACCTAACCTAACCTATCCTTCTTCTTTAAGTGCCGTCTCCTAATCGGAGGTTGGATATCATCATCACTATCTTTACTCTATCTACCGCTGCTCTGAAGAGTTCTATAGAACTGCGTTTAAATCAGTCCCTTAAATTCTTCTACCATGACACTCTCCTTCTTCCTATACTCCTTCCGCCTCTTATCTTTCCCTGTATTATCAGTCTTAGCATTTCATATCGCTGTCCCCTCATTACGTGTCCCAGATATTGTAACTTTCTTATTTTTATTGTGTTTATTATTTCGCATTCTTTGCCCATTTCTCGCAATACTTCCGTGTTCGTTTTCTTCTGTGTCCATGCTATTCTAAGCATCCTTCTGTAACACCACATTTCAAATGACTGTAGCTTATTTATGTGTTCTTGCTTCAATGTCCAACTTTCAAGTCCATATTGTAGTATCGAGAACACGTAGCATCTCAAAGCTCTTACTCTCAGTTCCAATCCAAGGTCTTTGTTGCAGAAAACTGTTTTTATTTTTACAAACGCATTTCTTGCTATTTCTATCCTGGTCCTTATTTCTGTTGTTTTATCATTTTTCTCTAAAATCCAGGTTCCTAGGTATTGGTATTTATCAACCCTTTCTATCAGTGCATTTCCCTAATGTATGTTGGGTTGTATGTTTGTTTTCTTAGTTATTATCATGTATTTGGTCTTTTTATGTTCATTTTTAGTCCATATTCTTCACAGAAACTGTTTGTTTTGTTTAGTAGCAATTGGAGTTGTTTAGCAGAGCTTGCCATAATCACGGTGTCATCAGCATATCTTATGTTGTTAATAGATCTTCCGTTAATTATTATTCCTTCACTTTGAGATAGTAATGCTTCTTCAAAAATGGTTTCACTATAACTCCTCTCCTGATTTCAATTTCTGGACTTGGTTCGTTATATATTACAATTTGTGCTTTTTGTTTCCAGTAAAGGCGATTCGTATGTCCCTTTTGTCTATTTTGTCTAACCTAGCCATAGACAAATAATACCTAGACAGCGCGCTGCAATCTAAAACTGTTTTCCAAGTGCGACAGAGAAAAGTGTTTGTAAACAGGGCATGCATCTCTTTCTAATCTAAGAAGACACCAGGATTAAAGCGTGTCATCACAGCATAATAAATTTAATCTTAGATTTATTATGCTGTGGCGTCATGCTAGCCTGAATTTTCAATCGATTAGGGTTCCACGTTGGAGTTCTATTACCCAGGACTCCCACATGAAGAGCGTTTGGCTGATAGTGTGCCCTTAGCGCACATCAGAGTGCAATAGGGGGAAAGGGATGGTCTGGACAGTCTGGAGCATTGGAGAGCGGTGGAGTGATTCCTGCTTTACACGAATTATAACACCTCGCTCCAATAAATTGTTACACCTGATTGTCTTTTTAAAGGGGTGAATAAGTCTCACTGGCTGAGTTGAATCAAATTGCCCTTTCTAAAGCCACGTTGTCCATAAATGCCGCTAATTAGAAAGAGATGCATTCCCTGTTTAAAAACACTTTTCTCTGTCGCACTGGGCGAACAGTTTTAGATTAGGTAGGTACAGCGCGCAGTCTAGATAATGTCTATGAACCTAAATTCTAACCTAAAATCTTTTTATCCTATGAGAGCTTGAAAGTACTATTACTTTTACTTTTTCTGATACTCGTAAAAGAAAAATTTTATGGATAATGGTATAATTCTAAAAATAGAAAAGACTGTGTATATGTATCTACTATAAAATGTATAAATTTGCTTATCGATTATGAACATCGTGAACATACATTATTCTCATAGAGAAATTTGCGAATTCTATTACAATGTTGCCATATTGTACTTATTTTATAAAGGTATCACTGAAAATAAAAACGCAAGTTTCTTTGTTGATATGATTTAATTAATTGCCAAATTGTCTACGCTTTTATATAATATTATTACTGTGATCTATTTAACCGACGGCGAAGTTACCAAAATATATACCTACAATGTACTAATAATCGGTAAATGTCAGAGTAAAAATAACACAGATTGTGTCATTTAAAATGATCTATACACAAATACATAATTACAAAAGTCTGGAAAGATTACCTTTAACATGTAGAAGAATGGAATGGTTTATTCTCATTATACTTATACATGTCCAAAAACTGCCTTCATAAAATACTGAAAATTCTGATGATCAAAATCAGCTGATTTCACTGCGATTAAAATAAAATTCATCTTATAATCATAATCAACAGCTATTCCATCCACCGTCGGATGTAAGCCTCCCTTAGTTGTGTCCATTCATTTCTGTTCGTTGTTTTTTTACAGCCATTCGTGACCAGCCATTCGCTTGATGTCATCAGTACATCTGTTTCGATGTCTGCCTCCACTTTTCCTATTTGTTCTTGGTCTGCATTCAATAATTCGCTTCGTCCAACGGTTGTCTTCCACTTTTCCTATGTGTCCAGCCCAGTTCCATTTTAACATAGATGTGTCCAGTCCAGTTCCTTTTAGATTACATCTGCTACTTTTGATCGTCTTATTATTTCTTTATTGGATTTGCGATCTCTGAGCTTAATGTAGAGCATTTGAGTAACTGCAAAAATCCCCGCTTGGGCTCCCCTACCATTAGTAAAGTAGGTGATCGACTCCATTTTTTTACTTTTGAGAAGCTACTCGAGCATGGTTAGCTTCATCAAAATGGAAAAGCTGCTGCAGGTTGGTACTGCTTCATAGTTAAAAAATACCAGTTAAAATTAACCGTTTTAAATAAGCTCCAGAATTTACAGGTTTTTTGAAGATAATTTTTAAGGACAATGTAAATTGTATTCACGTCAATTCTGCAGGTATGCGTTCGCTAATATTTTCTTTATGAAAGTATGAAATATTATATATATGGTGAGGCAGATAACTGGCCTATTAGACATATCTCGAGAACTAAAGGCAACAGAATCATGAAAATTGGAATATAGGGGTTTTGAAGGATGATCTATTAAATGAAAATATTTTCATCTCTTTGAAACTTCCGGTTATACCGGAAGTTGCTTATAACTTCGTCTTTTTTAACGGGACACCCTGTATATTTTTACATTTTTGGATTCTCTTCGTTGTCTTCTTTCTTAAAATATAAGGTTTTGTAATATTATACAGGGTATTTTAAAAGATAATTACGTTTTTTTATTAATTTCGTAGCAACATTCACACCCTGTAGAATTGTAGTAGTTTAACATCTAAAACTCTACTTACGTTCAAATGATTTTTAATATACTCTACTATTGTTAAGAATCATTAGTATAGCTAAATTTTTAATTTTAGTATACAGGGTTGGTCGAAACTCCGAATGAGTATTTTCTGAGTTTTCTTAAATGGAACACCCTGTATTTTTGTATTGTAGTGAAATGATATTTTATAGTAATTTTTTATTTCTTAAGCATTCCCTATACCTAACTGCTTTAATTTGTGAGTTATTGGTGATTCAAGCTAAACAGTAATTGCAACAAAAAATACGTAAAATTTTATTAGGTTGGCCGTGAAAATACTCAATCCCAAATAATTTTTCAGAAATAAATACATATTAATCCAGACTGGTCCTTAAAATTACCAATAATGGTTTAGCTATCGAAATACCTACTTAATTAAGATTGTTGGTGCGATTAACAATTAAGCACAAATTAAAGCAGTTAGGTATAGGGAATGCTTAAGAAATAAAAAAGTACCATAAAATATCATTTTATTACAATACTAAGTTACAGGGTGTACCATTTAAGAAAACTCAGAAAATACTCATTCCGAGTTTCGACCAACCCTGTATACTAAAATTAAAAATTTAGCTATACTAATGATTCTTCACAATAGTAGAGTATATTAAAAATCATTTGAACGTAAGTAGAGTTTTAGATGTCAAACTACTACAATTCTACAGGGTGTTAATTTTGCTACGAAATTAATAAAAAAACGTAATTATCTTTTAAAATACCCTGTATAATATTACAAAACCTCATATTTTAAGAAAGAAGACATCGAAGAGAATCCAAAAATGTGAAAATATACAGGGTGTCCCATTTAAAAAACGAAGTTATAAGCAACTTCCGGTATAACCGGAAGTTGCAAAGAGATGAAAATATTTTCATTTAATAGATCATCCTTCAAAACCCCTTCATTCCAATTTTCATGATTCTGTTGCCTTTAGTTCTCGAGATATTTCTAATAGGCCCTTTATTTGCCTCACCCTGTATACCTAGTATGAAAGTATTTTCCAGTATGAAAAAATAAGTAAGACTTCAAAAAATTTCAAAATTTATAAAAAAATTATACGTTGTTGTACACAGTTTATAAAAATTATAAACCATAAAAAAATATAAAACAATGGTGATAATGTTATACTGTAAGTTGATCAGCTTCATATACTGGCTAGAACTATTAACTAATAGAACTATATTCTAAAGCAAATGAGAAAAATACGCAACCTTTTTCTGTTCATCTATTTGTATCTATTATCTGCTTACCATATGTGAGTTTCAACCTTGTTTGACGCGTTTATTGGTTTTTTATGCAACTAAGTTGAATGATATGACTGAAGCTTTATCGATAAGTAAGTATAGGTACTTGATTTTTTATGTAAATTTGACTGTCCTATGAACCGCTACATAAAGTTGTGCTTATTCATTATGCTTGATAATTAGTATTTTTGGTTTCCGATAAAAAGAGTTGTGATCCAGGGATGAATCCATGCCTGAGGCCAAAGACGAGAACATCTGTTGGTTAGATTCAATATAAGTGGGCGCTTCACCACCCTTTCACTTGACCTAAACCTTTGAGCCCTTTCACTTGAGCCCAGCCTTTTATAGCCCAAAGTCTATTATGGCCTTTGGACTTATTTTTCGAAGGTTCATGCATATGAGCCTTCGAAGAGTCTTCGAAGACCCATTTTTTCGTACCAGTGGTTACGTTTCATCCATTCCACACAGTCCAATATCGTTCTTTTGGATAAACACTTCTTGATATGGCACCGAAAGGTTCTGGGTCTATGAATGTTTCTTTGTCCCTTGCCTAACAAGTAGGTCCACTGTTTCGTTACCTTCGGATAATCTATGTCCAGACACCCAGAATAAAGTTGTGCTTATTCATTATGCTTGATAATTAGTATTTTTGGTTTCCGATAAAAAGAGTTGTGATCCAGGGATGAATCCATGCCTGAGGCCAAAGACGAGAACATCTGTTGGTTAGATTCAATATAAGTGGGCGCTTCACCACCCTTTCACTTGACCTAAACCTTTGAGCCCTTTCACTTGAGCCCAGCCTTTTATAGCCCAAAGTCTATTATGGCCTTTGGACTTATTTTTCGAAGGTTCATGCATATGAGCCTTCGAAGAGTCTTCGAAGACCCATTTTTTCGTACCAGTGGTTACGTTTCATCCATTCCACACAGTCCAATATCGTTCTTTTGGATAAACACTTCTTGATATGGCACCGAAAGGTTCTGGGTCTATGAATGTTTCTTTTTCCCTTGCCTAACAAGTAGGTCCACTGTTTCGTTACCTTCGGATAATCTATGTCCAGACACCCAGAATAAAATTGGTATTGGGCAAATGTCATATTGCTAACTAATGTCATATTGCTTCATTTTTTTTACAAAGAGTCGTTTGTTGTATTGGAACAACTGCGATACCTCGAAACCAAGATATTTGGTCAGATCGGTAGAGTACCGATCTGACAAAGACAAGATATTTTTAAAATAGAAATTTTCACTACGGTTGGATTCGAGCTCATGACCTATCCGAGTTTTTACTATAACTTAACGTCCTTAACACTAAGCCACCAAACCATTTTGGTTTTGTTCATTATGTAGCTTCAATTTATGTCTCTCAACTCAAACAACCTCTTTATTCTTTTAACAATTTTCTTTTTCTTGGTTCTTCTTGTGACGCCTCTAGTTTTGAATATTAGCAATCATTCTTAGAGTTGCACAAGTTTGACTTGAATGTTTGAACTTGACTTGAGTTTGACTTAATTTCAAATCAAACTCAAGTCAATCCTTCTGACAAATATTTCAAGTCAAGTCAAACTGGTCCATCGTACAGGTTTAAAAATTCAAACTGTTTGTCAAACCAATTTGAAAGAGTTTGAATAATAATTTATTTAGTAGATATACTTTTTTGTCGAGATAGACATGTTAGTTGCCAATTAAGATAAGAAAATTAATAATACAATGAGTGCCACATAAAAGTCAAAATTTTCAATGTGTTTTAATTTGAAACTTTTAAATGTAGATATGTATTTTTTTCGAATCCTGAGCAAACTAATAAGTATTGTTGAAAAATTTAAACGCAGAATGAAAGATTGCGTTATTACCGAGGGCCGAAAGTCTCTTAGAATAAATAAAAAGTTTGTTTTGAATGAAATATTTGCAATTAATAACAACACTAAATTTTCCTTTTTATGTTCACCCCTGTAACTTATTAAAATAAACATTATAGAAGTTTTCAGGGATGTTCGTCCCTCAGAAATAATGTAATCTTTCATGCTGCGTTTAAATTTTTTTTAAATTCTTATTAGTTTTCTCAGGATTTGAAAAAAATTAATACATGTAAAACACATTGAACATTTTGATAAGCGACATGTTACGCCTATGTCCTTAAGGGTTACAATAAAATAAGACTATTTGGTTTTTCAATGGACAGCTCAAAATAAACTTATTTGGAATTTTTATGACTTTCTTTTATTAAAAAAGCATTTATTTATCTTAGGGCCAGTTCGAAAAAACATGGGGTACCAGGCTGCTTGTTCACTCGAAAATATGTATCACAATACAAAAGTTTAGTATTGCTGTATATTCGTTGGTATTTCTTTAAAATTCAAAACTAACCATAGGGTTATTAGACCTGGATCCCGCGTACCAAAAAAAAGTTGATTAAGAGCAAGCTGAAAATTTGTTAATAGCTTAACGGTGTCTAGTCGGACAAACTTTGATTTACGGGAACACTGGAACAGGGGAAGTTTTAATTGTGGAACAGTTTAAAAATTTGGAACGTCAGATTACGAAAACGTCCCATGTATTTTGTCGGTCAGAATATCCAATTGATTTGTTACCCTTTCATTAAATCTCATGCAAAAATCAGACTGCTATTACTAACCAACATGATTCCTGTCATTTGACATGTTCTTCGTGTTTCACTCATTAAAATGCCGAGTTGGTGAAAAACACCAATCAGATTTTTGCATGAGAGTTTAATGAAATGGTAACAAATCAATTGGAAGTTCTGTCCGACAAAATACATGGAACGTTTACGTAGTCTGACGTTCCAAATTTTTAACCTTTTCCACAATTAAAACTTCTTCTGTTCCAGTGTTCCCATACATCAAAGTTTGTCTGACTAGACACCGTTAAGCTATTAACGAATTTTCAGCTTGCTATTAATCAACTTTTTTTTTGGTACGGGGGATCCGGGTCTATATGGTTTTATATCTACAATTTAAATTTTTTTCGGATACAGGCTACAAATGTTGGGTTTAAATTTAAAAAAAATTAATGTATAAATATGCATTAAGCTTTCTTAATAATTATCCTAACTGGCGCGTTTATTGGGTTTTATTTGTCTGTCTGCGGTTTAAATATCGTATCAGCCAATTAGTCCAGAAAGCCACTGCGCATCCGCTAGGAAAAATATTCCGATTCGGATTTTTTGCACAATCTTACTCAAAAAGGACCGCTTTTAACAAATTTGCATGTTGCCAGGACTAAAAGTGGGTCAAAAATTTTTTAAACGTTTTTTTTTTTATTATTTTTTTCCTAAGATTATCTTTTTTGCATGGAACAAAGTTTTTTTAGCTTTTTTGGTTCATTCCAAACAGAAAAGATCTTTAGTGACATTTCTCTAAAGTTGAAAGTTTTTGACATATAAGCGATTAAAAATTGAAAAATTGCGAAATTGACCATTTTTAACCCTCAAAAACTATGTGAAAAACTGAAAATTTGAATGTTGCCAAGCTAGTTAGATATTCTTTAAACATCGATTGATGAAATCCCGAAGAGTTTTTTGCAATACAATATTCCAAACTCCTTTGTTTTTTAATTGCTAATCAAGCGTGCGCGACACTATTTTCCACCGACAGTATGGTGAAAATGAAAGGAATAAATTCGTTATTTCGTAAACCGGCGACTTTAAGGAAAAATTCCGAAACAGGTCGATTTTTATTTTTAAGTTATGATATTGTGGCATATATGGTATACTAGTGACGTTATCCATCTGGGCGTGATGACGTAATCGATGATTTTTTAAATGAGAATAGGGGTCGTGTGCTAGCTCATTTGAAAGGTTATTCAATTCTCTATTCAGTAATATAAACATTTATATAATTATTTATACAGGGTGCCTTCTACTTCTTTTTTTGCCAAATAATTTAATTTAATAAATTTTTTTTGGACACCCTGTATAAATAAATATATAAATGTTTACATTACTGAATAGAGAATTGAAGAACCTTTCAAATGAGCTACCACACGACCCCTATTCTCATTTAAAAAATCATCGATTACGTCATCACGCCCAGACGGATGACGTCACTAGTATACTATATATGCCACAATATCATAACTTAAAAATAAAAATCGACCTGTTTCGGGGTTTTTCCTTAAAGTCGCCGGTTTACGAAATCACGAACTTATTCCTTTCATTTGCACCATACTGTATACACATGCAACGGTGGAAAATAGTGTCTCGCACTCGTGATTAGAAATTAAAAAACAAAGGAGTTCTGAATATTGTATTGCAAAAAAACTCTTCGGGATTTCATCAATCGATGTTTAAAGAATATCTACCTACCTTGGCAACATTCAAATTTTAAGTTTTTCACATAGTTTTTGAAGGTTAAAAATGGCCGATTTCGCAATTTTTCAATTTTTAATCGCTTATATGTCAAAAACTATCAACTTTAGAGAAAAGTCACTAGAGACCTTTTCTGTTTGGAATGATCCAAAAAACCTAAAAAAACTTTGTTCCATGCAAAAAAATAATAAAAAAAAAACGTTTAAAAAATTTTTGACCCACTTTTGGTCCTGGCAACATGCAAATTTGTTAAAAGGGGTCCTCTTTGAGTAAGATTGTGCAAAAAATCCGAATCGGAATATTTTTCCGAGCAGATGGGCAGTGACTTTCTGGACCAAATACATTTCTATGTTTATTGAAATTTGTCAGAAAAATTTTTTTGGACCTTGTTGGGAGGGGGGAGTTTCCCCTCACCCTCCCCCCGTTGATCCGCCAGTGAACAAATAAAGGCGTAGGCGGTTTCATTTAAAATTGAAAATAAACACGTTGCGTACTATTCAAACTTTTCAAACTGTTTGAAGATGTTTGAATTCAAGTCAAACCTAAAGATATCGAAATCAAGTCAAGTCAAACTTTTTTATACAAAAAGTTTGATTTTCAAGTCAAGTCAAGTTTGTTGAGTAAAATCAAACTAGTTTGACTTGATGCATCTCTAATCATTCTGGCTATAATTATGTATTGACTGTTGCTTTAAAAATATTAGTTGTTTTTGTGAAGAACCATTATCTCAGGTTTTTAACAATAATATTCTTCTTCTGATTCCTCGCTTTCCGAATACATATTTTGCTTTGGAGGATTATTTTTAATAATCTATATTTAATTCCGTTTCTTATTGTATTATGTTTAATGAGATAAAGCTAACTTTCTGTTTTAATCAGGTGCATCCCTTCTCTTTCTTTCCCTATTCTTCGTGGCACAGTCTCGTTGGTTATCTTCCCTTTCAGGATATCTTTAAGACTTGGGGTATAGCCTCATCTCGAAAGCTTCTTCTCCATCGCTTTAGTGAGTATCCAGGATTCAACTTCATAATATGAGTACTTATAGTAATTGAGAATATATACCTAACATCGTAGGAGCCTTACTTTGATGCCCAGATTAAGGTTGTAGCTTTTAAAGAGTTTGGCCATGTTGTTGAATACATACCTACTAGCCGTCTCTATTCTACTTTGTATGTACCATGTTGCTACACATGGCAAACAAAAAATTACATCACTGCAGAATTATCGTGTACTTATACAGTTTATTAGAACCCACCGATAATAAAGTATATATGGCTGCAAACATTTAGAACAAGTCATTTGATTTTGTCTAGAGTACCTATAGATGTTAATCTATCGTGGATTTAAGGCTACATTATTTTTGAAATATATAACATTCTAATTTAAAAAAAAATAATAGCAACTATACAAAAACACATTTCTATGTCTATTTTTACTCTAAAAAATTACTTGCGTAAGAATTTATAAAGCTCTATAATTGAATATTGATGTGTAAAAGAAAACAAACATTTAATATTCGTAGAATTATTTTCACGTTTAGCTTGAAATGTGGACAGCGTGTTAAAATTTGTAACGTAAAGCTCGGGGATTAGCTGCAAAATTGATTAGAATTTTTGCGTATTTCACCAGTACCTACCTAATCTGGAGGAAATTGAAGTCTCTTAAATATGAAATTATTTCAATAAATAAATAACTAAATTTTTGTTAAACTTTTGTTTGTTTTATTTTTTTTTCTGGTAACAAGCTATTACCGTATTCCCCTTATTAATTAATTATTAAAATTTTGTATGTTACTAACGATTGATACACATAGTCTGACAGATGCAATAGTTATAGTCTGTTCGCTAAACTCAGACGCAACTGGCTACATATTTTAGTCGATAATTTTTTTTTATTTGTCAATTTTGCAAAAATTGGCGAAATTACTGAATATTTAGTGATTATTAACTATTTAGTAATTATTTTTTGCCAATTTTACTAAAATTGGCAAAATTACCGACTAAAATATCTAGAAAGTTGCGTCTGAGTTTAGCGAACAGACTTTACTTCAGATTCATTATACAAATCATCAGTTTCTTTGCCTTTATCTATAACTTCTTTTTTGTCACTCTCCTCATCCATCTAAGCATTCTCATTTCTGCCAGATATATTCGTTGTTCACCTTCCTTTTTCCCTTTAGCTTCATTGGAATTTTTCTGGCATAAAGCACACCACTCGCTTCCTTTTACTTCATCATCCAACTTTAATTCTACTGCATCCATCTCCATCTAATTACCCATTACTCTGTAGTACCAATACTAGGTACTTTTTAAAACTATTACTTTCGACAATAATTATTTCATCACCGATATAATTTTGTTTGTACTAACATCATCTTTAAATGATCATTCGAAATATTTTGTGTTTGCCCTACTTGCTGTTTTATAGAATTTTCCCTTCAGCCTCATTGGGATTTTTCTGTCACACAACACACTACTCGCTTCCTTCCACTTCATCCGTCCAGCCCTAATTCTACTGCATGCATCTCCATCTATTTCTCCTTTACTCTGTAATACCGACCCCAGGTACTTAAAACTATTGCTTTTCACAATCATTTCACCATCCAAAAGATACCATTTTATTTGTAGTAACTCCATCTTTAAATGAACATTCCAAATACTCTGTTTTTGTCCTACTAAGTTTTAAACTTTTTCCTCAAGAGCTTGTTTCCACTGTTCCAGTTTTTGGTTTAAGAGGCTTTTACTATTTCCTATTAACACTACACCATCAGCATACATGGAACACCAGGGAATGTTATCCTGTAGTTTCCTGTTGCCTGATCCAAAACTTCTTCTTCTTCTTCTTCAGCCTTCAGTAACCCAACTTTGGACATACGCCTTCCCCAATTCAATCCAGTGTTGTCTATTTTGCGCCACCTGTTTCCAGTTGTGTCCTCCAAACTTCTTTATGTCATCGGCCCATCACAGTTGTGGCCTTCCTCTACTTCTTCCTAACCACGGTCTCTATTGTTGTATTTCGTGATTCCATCTTTTATCCTTCAGTCGGGCATTGCGTCCTGCGAAGTTTCATTTTAATTTGGCAGCATGTTCTCCTGCGTCTTTTACTTTGGTCTTGCTTCTAATCCATGTATTTGTTTTTTGTCCATGAGCCTCACCCCGAGCATTGATCTTTCCATCTCCCTCTGTGCCTTTACTATTTTATCCATATTGGCCTTGGTGAGTGTCCACGTCTGTGAACCATACGTAAGTATAGGGAGGATACACTGATCGTAAACTCTGGTTCTCAAATATTGTTCTATTTTAGTGTTTTCAAGATCCAACTCAGTTTTCCAAAACCTGCCCACGCTAACCTTATTCTTCTAGTAATTTCGGCAGTTTGATTTTCTTTGTCAACTTTCATTATCTGTCCCAGGTAGATGTATTCGCTTACTGTTTCTAAATTTATGTCATTCAAAGTTATTTTTGTAATGTTCGGTGTATTCGTCATTACTTTTGTTTTTTCCAAGTTAATCTTAAGACCTACTTTTCCCGAAGCTTGAATAGTTGCGTCATCATGGTCTGTAATTCTTCGAAACTTGTAGCGAATATTACAATGTCGTCAGCATATCTCAAATGACTCAGTTTTCTTCCATTAACATTTATTCCTTTATCTACCCAGTTAATGTCTTTGAACACATCTTCAAGTCCCAGTGTAACCAGCTTTGGTGAAATAACGTGTCCCTGGCGAAGTCCTCTGTTGATTGGTATAGCTTTGGTTTTCTCATCTATTTGTATTTTCATTGTAGCTTTCTTATAAATATTATGTATGAGCATTCTGTATCGAGAATCTATCCTGCAGTTGTTCATAGCTCTCTCTATTGCCCAAAGTTCTATGGAGTCGAATGCCTTTTCATAATCATCGAAGCCAATGTATAAGTTCAAGTGATATTCATTGACTTTCTCTATTAGCGTTCTGGCTGTAAGAAGATGATCCGCTGTACTGTAAATGGATCCAAAACTAATGGGAATAAATAAGGACTAAGCACCGAGCTTTGGTGCAATCCTACTTTCACATAAAATTTATAAGTCCCTCCCACACCTATCCTAACACTAGTTATTATTCCTTCATACATATCCCTCACAATCTTTACATATTCACCAGGGACTCTTTCTTATTGAGGGCCCACCACAGAATCTCTCGAGGAACTCTATCATATGCTTTCTCAAGATCAATGAATACCATACGAGCGTTTGTTTCTTTACTCCTGTATTTTTCTATCAACTACCTTATAATGAAAATTGCATCTTTTCTTCCAAACTTCTAAGATGAAAGTTTGGATGCGTAACAGAATCATCACTACTAACATCATTTTGTGCCAGATCACCTACTATCTATTTACATAAAAATACTTCCAAGTTGCCCAATCTGGATGAAAGGGAGAAAGGATTTAGTAAAAACAATAAATTAAATTTATCTAAACACTTCAGGTTATCATACACGCCAATTTTTCTGGCTTTTCTGGTCTTCTTTCATCAAGAAATTTTCTCATGCTACACACCCCACAAACACGAGACAAGGGATTTAGTAAAAATGCTAAAATTGTTATAAATTGTGCTAAACCTTTAACACTATCCTACACGAATTTTTCTCTATTCTAGTTCCGTTTATCAATTATCATTTATTAAGAAAAAAAATTATGTGTATCATCCAAGATACACAATGACATGTGGAATATATATTAGTACAAAAAAGGTGATCTTTTGAATTTGTTTTTTTTCTGCCCAAAAATTTCGCCCGCCACCCTTCTGATTTGTTTAAAGAGGATATTTTTGAACAGGAATCCACAAAGAAACCAAATCAGAAAATTTTTCATACGGGAACGGCCGCACAACATGGACTATGTGGCCTTCAAGAACTATTCAATAGACCAGGGTATCAAAAAAGATGCAGGGTAAGACATTAACAAAAAAAGTATTAAAATGGTTAAATTTTTTATAAAATAGTTTAAAAACAATATTAAGAAAAAAGTTATTGAAGGTATTTTAAGGTAGGGGCCCCTAAAATTTTGTATTTCATTAGTAGTTCCAAAATGACACAAAATCAAGGCATCGGATAAAAAAGTTTATTTGAAGAAAGTGTATTTTTTTGTTCTTCTTAATGGCGGTACAGGCTCGTTTTTTTAATATTGTATTTAATTACAGAGTAATTTCTACATATTAATATATTTTTCAAATTGGGCTCTGTACCGCCATTCTTTATTATACACCGAGAGAAAAAAATTCTTGACATAAAGAAAGTTTATTAATATTTAACAAAGATCGACTTGGCATATTGCCTAAGAAATATATCTTTGTATGTAAGATATAATTTTCTAAAATATTTCAAATAAATTCTACTATAGCCAAAGAAATATATCTTAAACCTGATTGAACCATCACTTTCTGGCAAACTTCAAACCCATTTATCAGAAAGAAATTACACTTGATGTTAATTAATTTTATTAGACATAAAAATATATTTTCTACACATTACAAAACTATTCTTTCTGAGCAATAATATTTCTTAGTAAGGAATATTATTATTTTAGTATTAATAATTAATGTATTTAATGTTAAGAAATATATTTCGCAGAGATAAACGTATATTTAGAGTTAAGTTAATATTTCTTGAAAATAAAGTGATATTACATACGGCGAAATAAATCATTGTGTTAAGGTAAAATCATTATTTATTAGTAAAACAAGATATAACATGTTATTATTACATACAAATATTTTCTCCACTCTTAAAACCACTGGCTTCTACACAACAATAAAAGGATGGAGAGGCACCTTCTTTTGTTAATAGCACTTTGTATATCAGCAATTCACTAAAACAAAATCGTTATGAAGAAAGAGTAAACTTACTTTAATAAAAATTGTTTTATAAAGATATCTATAGATATTAATTTTGACAAATTTAGGAAATACAAAAAAAAAATCAAATACACGGCCCCACATAAGAACTATTAATACTAATAATAATCAATCATATTTAGTTCAAACATGGAATTATTTAACCTACACATCTTTGTTTATTTTTTTTCTTTTTGTTAATGAAATATTAATTATAATATTAGCTCACACAATAAACATTGTTTAGCAAAAACAAGAGGGAAAATACAACCAATGTAAAACATTGAAGCAGGCATAATAATATGTAATTTTCTTATAAGTAATCTAAAAGAGACAGCATACCTAATCATTAAGAAATTTTATTACGGGAAAGTATTATTAGTTTACATCTAAGTCATTTAATACATATTAACTAATTCATGGTTTTCGGCAATAACATTTCTTAACCATAAACATATATTTCTTTGAGACTAACTGATTTGTTTATCTCAAATAAATTAACAGAAAACATCCTCAGCGTTGCAACCGCCATGTTTGATATAGCGTTGTATTGTATATTTTTTTAGAAGACGATACATTCAAGAAACCTATTATAGTTGATACATAAGTATACACATTTTTAAAAAGGTACTTACATGTATGAAGTTCTACCATTTCTGGAAGGCCCCGCAGTTGGTTAATAAATCCTTTCTTAATATTGTTCTGAAGCTATATATTATATCATTCTGTCCCAGCTTTAAATTGTGGCATATTTTCCAGTTAGAATAATAAGCTCCTTTATTTCAGAGTCGTCCATCATTATACCTAAAAAGCATATAACGATACTATTATGTTTCTTTTTTAACCATTCGGATACGCAGCAATATTATTATTACATCTGAAATTATATACTCAATTTACTTTTATTTAATACCTATATATGTACGTACCTTCAAAGTATCCGTTAATTTTTAAAGAACACCAATAAATCCAACATCCATCTATATGAACATGAACATATCACGCCATCTTGACAAACACTGACGACTAAATCATAAATAGTTAATCTGCGCAATTCTTTTGTGGAAGAAAATCTCTTTACAAGTAACATTTCGGCATTAATGACAAAGTTTTTATTTTATAACCACAGTTACTACAGAGGGTATTTCTGAAGAATTATTTCTTGTGGTTTAAAATATTTATTTGATTGCAAGAAAATTTCTTGTTCACAAATATATATATGGATTAACTTAACATTATATTTTTTATACTGCAAAATATTTGTAGTTTTCAATTTAAGAAATAAAAACTTTAGGATAAGAAAATTAAATTTAACCATTAATGCATTTCTTAGTATTGAAGAAATTATCTGTAAGAAATTATTGAGTTGTGTTTAAAAAACTCGTTTCTTTATATGTGAACCGGTGTGTTTAAGTTAATAGGATATGTTAACTTTTAAGAAATATTGCCCAAAGAAATCGGTGTTTTAGGAGAAAAGAAATTGTTCTCTCGGTGTATTACGAATACGTGTCCCAAATATCTCGAAAAATATTCAAAATTACAGCCGCAATCTTGGAACGCGTTTGCGCTACCTGTTGATCGCTACTGTTTCCTCTTAATCAAAACCAATCAGTTGATACCTATCAGTTGATACGAATAAAATAATAGTCGATGTTGTGAGACCGCTCCCGTCTGAAATTTCTGATTGGGTTTCTTTATGGATTCCTTTTCAAAAATATCTCCTTTAAACAAATTTGAAGGGTGCCGGGCGGAATTTTTGGGCAGAAATTGTTTAAACAATTTTTTTAAACAAATACAAAAGATCACATTTTTTTGACCCGAAGAGTATTTTTTTAGATTTTTTTGGTCATTTTAAATAAGAAAGGTATCTTGTGATTTTTCTCAAAAATTGATGGTTTTCGAGTTATAGGCGATTTAAAATCTGAAAAATGCGAAAATACGCATTTTCAAGGCTTAAAAACTCTTATTTAAATTAGTATTTTTGAGGTTGCCAAGTATTTAAATTTTAGTTTAAACATTCATTTTCAAGATTCTGCAGACTGATCGTTCTAACTTAAATTTACACCGTTGTTATTTAATTGATAATTATGCGTGTTCATCCGATTTTTTGCCGGTGTGGCGCGCTTTATTTCCAAAAATCTCCTATTTTCCTCCGAAAAATAAAATTTTTAGATTTTTCGGGACATTCTAAATAAAATAGGTTTCTTGCCATTTTTCTCAAAAGTTAATAGTTTTAAAGTTATAAGCGATTTAAAACGCATTTTCGGATTTTAAATCATTTATAACTTTAAAACTATTAACTTTTTTTTTTTAGAAAAATGACAAGAAACCTATTTTATTTAGAATGTTCCGAAATATCTAAAAAATATATTTTTCGGAGGAAAATGGGAGATCTTTGGAAAAAGTGGGCGTCGCATGGCGAAAAAATCGGATGGACATGCATAATTAACAATTAAATAACAACGGTGTAAATTTAAGTTAGACCCGTACCGATCAGACTGCAGAATCTTGAAAATGAATGTTTAAACTACAATTCAAGTACTTTAAAACCTCAAAAATACTAATTTAAATATGAGTTTTAAGCCTTGAAAATGCGTATTTTCGCATTTTTCAGATTTTAAATCGCCTGTAACTCGAAAACTATCAACTTTTGAGAAAAATCACAAGATACCTTTATTGTTTAGAATGACCCAAAAAACCTAAAAAAATATTCTTCGGATCAAAAAAGGTGATCTTTTGTATTTGTTTAAAAATATTGTTTAAACAATTTCTGCCAAAAAATTTTGAAGAGGACATTTGAAGGGGACATCTTTGAACAGGAATCCACAAAGAAACCGAATCAGAACTTTTTTCAGACGGGAGTGGTCTCACCACATGGACTATAATACGAATACAAATTTATACAGTTTTAAATGGACTAGATTTTTTTAAATTAAGAAATTGGGCAGATATTTGCGGAAAGGCAGAAAAAAAAACAAGTTTTGTCCATCATCCATCTAAAATTTAAAAGATTTATATAAATATTAATAGAATATAAATGTGAGGGGACAAACGTATTATACTTTTTTCCTTGTTTATTAGTTTACAACACCGAGTCAGTTGCGGACTCTGATGTTCAGATCTATTGATGTTCAAGAACGAAAATCACTGCACTCGGTCGTGTAGGTATAGTTCACAAAATTAGTGATCATGGCCGAATGTGAGAGTTCCTTCTGTTAAAATGTTCGTTTTCTTCTACACACGTGTTCATAAAAATAATTTAATCTTGTAATGCAATGATATAGTTAGATAATAAAAAAGATTATAAGGTTAAGAAGAAATTTATAATTATTTAAAGTATAGATACGAGTGGACTCGTACTTAATTATTATATAAAAAATTATTAATGTCATCACCTACTAAACTTAATTCCAACTTGTTCTTTTTTTAATGGGTGTCGTCCAGTGATATTATCTGATAAAAGCTTTCGATAACCCGTTTCACGAAAAGTTGCATTGATCGATTTATGTTAAAAAAAAAACAAAACCAAGCTGGGCAGAAGTAGTTACAAGCAAACTATTTTATTATGATCACTGTCTATGTTTTGTGTTATTGACAGAAAACGTTGCATTGGTGCACTTACCCAACCTATATCCCATAAGTGTTACCCATGTAGACTGAAAGCACAATTATAAAATTGGCTAAAAGTTTTTAGGCAATTTTGTTTTTAATTAAGGAAAATATAAATGTATATTTGGGACAAAATTTTAAAGGGTAAAAAAATTCAAATTTTCAGGGCGTTACGATACTTTTTTGTAGTCGAAACTAAAACATTTTATATAGAAATTTTTTTTTTGAAAAATTACAGGTCTGTTTCCATTTAAAGGTATGGGAAGGGAGAACAAGAAATTTTTAAATGTTTAAACTACAATCGAATCCGCTTATTACAATTCCGGTTTAGAGAATAGAAATTTGAGGTCCCGAATCGTTTCCATTTACTTCTTAATAAATTTATCCATTTATAGGGATACGGATCAATAAAATAATAATGATTAACAGAATATTTTTGCAGATAAACGAATAACTTTTTATGTGCTATCTCCTAAAAATTAAATATTGGGTTTATTAGGGTCAGTCAGGTAATAAATATCAGGTTCAATTTGACCCTTCCCTGAAACATCCACAGATCATAAAGTACTTTTTCATTTGTCTAAAAATTTCTATTGTTCACCCACTTCGTTCCCCTCCTCCTCCTAAGTGCCTTCTCTATTGAGCTTGGCAATCAATCTGGCAAATTTCTCCCTGTTCTGGGCTTGATGGATTAAGTCATTCCCTGTTAATGTTAAGTCCAATCTCTGATGTTTCGGAGCCAGGATTTCCTCTTTCTTTCTATACCCCTTTTACCTTCGATTTTGCCTTCTAATATTACCTGAAGCTGCTCAAATTCCCTATGGCGCATTATGTGTCCTAGATATGACGTTTTTCTAATTTTGATCGTATTGACCAGATGAGGTCGTGTGTTCATTATTTCCAGTACTTCTTCATTTGTAGTTTTGCTGGTCCAGCTTATTCTTAGCATTCGGCGGTACATCCATATTTCGAATGAATTCAGTTTGTTGACGTTATACTGTCTTAATGTCCAGGTCTCACAGCCATATAGTAATAGAGACCACACATAACACTTTAGTGTTCTCAATCTTATTGTGACTGATAGTTTGCGGTTACAGAGCATTTTACGCATGTTCATGAAGCCAGATCTTGCTATTCCAATGCGTCTTCGAATTTCTTTTGAGTGGTCTAGCTGACTGTTTAGCTCTCTGCCCAGGTATATGAAGCTCTTGGAACTCTGAAGGGTGATACCATTGATTTGTATGTTGGGTGTAATTTGTTCATGGGGGTTCTTGTGGAATACCATGATTTTGGTTTTGAAAAGATTAATATCCAAGCCCAGTCTGTGACTTTCTTCTGATAGTATGTTCATCAATATTTTTAGTTTGTCTTCTGTTTCAGCTAATACTACGGTGTCATCGGCATATCTTACATTGTTAATGATAATTCCATTGACTCTGGCACCTTCAGGGCGATCTTCAAGAGAAGCTCTAATGATATGTTCGGCATAGACGTTAAATAGTAGAGGGGACAGAATGCACCCTTGACGCACTCTTCGTTCTATGTTCACATAATTGGTATTTCCGTTGTCTGTTCGAACACATCCTGTGTGGTTCCAGTATGTATTGCTTATTATAGCTATGTCGTGTCCGTCCAGCTCTACTTCTTTTAGCACCTCAATCAATTTTTCGTGTCTAATGCGGTCGAAGGCCTTTCTATAATCGACGAAGCACACATACAGCTGTTTTTAAACCTCGAGATACCTTTCTGTCATTAGTGTCAATCCCATAATTGCTTCTCTGGTGCCTGTACCCGTTCGAAAACCATATTGAGAACGACTCAGGTATTCTTCACACTTATTGTGAATGCGGTTATAAATTACTCGCATAAAAATCTTAGCGGCATGACTCATTAGGGATACAGTTCGATGGTCTTCACATTTCCTTGCTTTTTGTTTTTTAGGAAGAGCTACATATTATGTGGATGTTAGCCAGTCATGTGGTAGAGTGCCATGTTCATATATATAATGTTAAAGAGGTAGGTTAATTTCCTGACAGCATCGTCACTTAGGTGTTTAAAATGTTCGGCTGTTGTTAGATCTTCGCCGGGTGCCTTGTTGTTCTTTGCGTCTTTTATTGCCCGCATAATTTCTTCGGTTAGAATATTTAGTTTTCCATCTGTATCTATTTGTGGGGGCTCTTCTGTTCTCTGATCACCAAACAAATCTTTAGAATATTGTTCCCATATTTCTTTCTGTTTTTCAGGGTCTAATTCCATTTGGGTTTTCTTGTTTGTTACAATAGATAAATGTTTGGGTTTCCATATTCCAGCGACTTCTTTAACCTTTTTGTGTAATTCTCTATCTTTATGCTTCCTTTGCAGATCTTCTACCTCTTTACATTTTTCTTTCATCCACTCTTCCTTAGCTACATTTATCTTTCTCTCAATTTCCCTGTTGAGTTCTTTGTATCTTGTTAGGTGTTTGTTTTTTACCATCCGTCTCTTTTCCATAATTTGTAATATTTCGTTTGTCATCCATGGTTCTCTTTGTTTACGGTTTTCTTTCTGTATATTTTGGTTTGCTGCCTCCAGGACAGTATTTTTAATTTTTCCCCACATGTCTTCAATGTTTTCTTTTATTGTCTTCTCTTTAGTGAGAGCTAATGTCTTAGACTCTAACTGCGTGTCTACCATGTCCTTATACATATGTTTTTGTCTTTGGTCAGCACTACTCCAAGCTATTCTCTGACTGGGTTTAGCCTTGTCTACTCTTCTTCTTCTTCTTCTTCTTCTTCTTCTTCTTCTTCTTCTTCTTCTTCTTCTTCTTGTAATAGGACTATGTCCTGTTTCTTCTGTTACAGTCTTTGCTGCGATCCGGAGCTCCAACTCTCGTACCATCGTTTTTTGGGTCTTCCTATGGGTCGCTTGGTATTGGGCTTCTGTGTTTTCGCCCAATGCGCCATACGTTCAGGGTCCATCCGATCTACGTGGTCCCTCCACATGCGTCGTCGCGCTCTTGTCCATCTCACTACGTCCTGAACGCCTAGCTCTCTCAATGTGTCTTCGTTTCGTACTCTATCTCTGAGTGTGATACCTCTTATGGATCTTAGGGTATTCATCTCTGTTGTTCTCATTATCTGTTTGGTCTTTGTTGTCTCGGCCCTTGTCTCAGCTGCGTATGTCAGTACGGGTCTAACACATGTCTTATAAATGCGGACTTTGCTTTCGGTGCTCATATATTTATTCCGCCAGATTATATCCCTCAGGAAACCAGATATTCTCGCTGCGTTCATTGCCTGCTGTTTTGATTCTTGCCACAGATGCCTGTCGCTAGATATTTCCACACCTAAGTATCTGCAATCCATTACCTGTTCGATTATATGGTCGTCCACTACTAACTTACATCTAATTGGGTTCCTGGATATTACCATCGATTGGGTTTTCTCTTTGGATAGTGTCAGGTTATACTTTTCGGCGGTTATTTTGAATTTTTGTAGTAGGCGTTGTAAGTCATCTTCGTTTTCGGCTATTAAGATTGCATCATCTGCGTAGCAAAGTATTCTCATGGTTCGGTTACCCATTTTGTATCCCTGATTCATTATGTTAACACTACCTATAACTTCATCCATTATTAAATTATATAGGCATGGACTGAGGCTGTCCCCTTGTCTAATGCCTGCATTGATTTTGATTTCTTCCGTGAGCCCGTGTGTGGTTTTAATTCGTGTTTTGTTGGATCTATTGAGCTCTTTGATTATGTTTCTATACCTCTGACCTATGTTTTTCTTTTCAAGGATACTGAGCACGTCCTTTAATCGTACTCTGTCGAATGCTTGTTTCAGATCTACAAAGCATGTGAACATGGGCTTGTCGAATTCTATTGATTTCTCAACTAATTGTCGCATTATGAAAATAGCGTCTATTGTAGATCGGTTTGGGCGAAAACCCTGTTGTTCTTCCGATACACCGGCTTTCTTATATATTTTTTGGGATAGAATTTTTGTCAATAGTTTTGATGTAGAATTGAGTAGTGTAATTCCTCGGTAGTTCGTAGGATCTGTCTACTCTTTTAAGTTTTATTCTGACAGTTGCGACTACAGGGTTGTGGTCTGAATTTATGTCACAGCTTGGGTACGTTTTTACATTTAGGATACCATTACGGAACCTTTTGTTAATTGTAATGTAGTCGATTTGGTTTCTCACAATATTTCCTTCGCAATCTTGAGGAGACCTCCACGTATACAGACATCTTTTAGGTAATTTAAACCATGTGTTAAGAACCACCAGGTTGTTCTCTTGCAGTGGCGGCTGGTGGGGTAAAATTTTGGGTAGGCCAAGCCAGCAAATTACATATTATAGCTATGTGTAATCAGTGGCGGATCCAGAGGGAGGAGTCACGGGTCATGACCCCCCCCCCCAAATATTTGAAAACCCACTTATCCTATTGGTAGTAAGACTAAAAGTGACCTTGCATCAGAGAAAAGTAATCACCCTCAAGATCCATGACCCCACAAAAAAATAGCCGCCAGTGTGTGTAATACATATTTTTTTTGTGTGAGTGGGAATCTTTTAAAGACCGTACCAGATGAATCGTACCTGACGTGTGTTGGATTCAGAGTAAAGGGAGTACGTCCGAACGCAGTTCCCCGTGCCCCCGGATGAATCCGTGTTACAATGCCTACCAACTAACCCACTCTGGGCTTACGCGCGTGGCACGTCTTTCCAGACCGTTCTCACGCGCGCACAGCCGCTCTTTTTCTGTTCTTTTCTTTTTCTCTCTGTTGCTTATATTGCTGTTGTTTACCGCTGTTGTCTCTCTCTTTCTATAATCAGTACACAATGATGAAAGCCGATTTTGCGTCATTGTATTTCGAAGAGACACCGAGAAGAGATGACTTTATATTCGCTGTAAAGTGGAGAAGGTTCTTTGAACTGAAGCGCTTGTTGCAGGTATTGTAGCAAGTAAACAAAATAACTTGTAGCTTTCAGGAAGAATTTCATTGGTTTCGTTGTCAAACATACTTTTAATTGGTTCTAACAAACTCTTATCGTGAAAATTTTCACGATGAATAGCAGAAAAAATCATTTCCAGTTCAGTTTTTAATAAGGATTTATTAAAAAGTAGTTCATATGTATCCATCAATGAGTCCAAAGCTTTTTGTGGAAATTTAGCGCCATATTCTGTGTGAATCTTTTATTATCGCCCAATTCCAGAAATAAATTCCGTTTGTTTAAAAATATGTTACAATTATAGATTATGTTACAGTTACATATTTTTTTATCATAATTTAGAAGAAAATTTATATTACAATTCGATAATTACGTTACAAGTGTCAAGCCGACCGATCGTCTGGTGCCTAAACAGCAAGCATAACACGACAATATAAATCGTTGTCCGGCAAGCGACTTCAAACGCTTTTTGTACGGAGATCTTATATGAGCGGGGTCGGCCGGCTCCGAACGGGCCTATTAATGAGAATTTAAAATGCCTGGATACGATTCATAATGCTTTCTGTGATAATATATAACATAGTTGTTTTAACGAAAGCTAATGTATTGAGTGATTTAGTACATTTAACAGTTATTTACATGCATTTACATAATTTTTGAATATATGTTTTTCAATTTTAAAGCTGTTAAAATTATTGGGTAAGCCCGGCCTATCCTGCCTACCCCCAAAAGCCGCCACTGTTCTCTTGGCAAAATTCAACAAACCGTATGGGCCGATGATCGATTCGACCTTTTCTGCTTCTACCTTCGCATTCCAATTTTCCATAAATATGTTGATGTCATCTGATTTTATGTGTTTTTTGATCTTTTCAATATCGGAGTAGAAAATCTCAAGATCTGCGTCTGTGCTGTCTGCTGTCGTTGCGTATACCTGTATTATATTGATGTCGAATGGTTGTCCATTTAATTTGATGATCATTACTATGCCGTTGACTGGTAGAAAACCCTTCGTGTATTGTTTCATGGATGCTATAGTATTTTTACTACAAAAACGTTATTACGTAGGTCAAAATTTTTGACGTAAGAGAACTGTCAAAATATTAGAATGTGACTTTTCATATTGCCGTATTTATAATAAACATAGCAATAATGAAAAGTTACATTCTAATGTTTTGACAGTTCTCTTACGTCAAAAATTTTGACCTACGTAATAACGTTTTTGTAGTAAAAATACTATATTACCAACACTCCTACACCTGATTGGGCATCATCATCTTTGCCTGCATAATAGAATAAGTTTCCATTTATTGTATCCACATATCCTTCTCTTTTCTGACTTCGTTGCCAGTTACAATTACAATTTTAGAAACAGTTAATTTAGAATTCGTTAAAAGCTGAAGAAATAACCGAAAAGTTGGGTAATGCGAACTTCAAAGCGACAAATGGATGGTTCTGCAGATGGAAAAATCGTTCACAAGTCTCCTTCAAAAAAATTGTTGGAGAAGCAAAATATGCCGATGTATCTACCGCAAATACAATTGTAACGAATCTTCGCTTTATTATCGAGCTACTCCAGATGGCACTTTTTGTTCCGAAAAGAGAAAAAGCTGTAGGCGCAAAAGTTCCAAAGGATATATTGACGATTATTCTGATGGAAGCCATAAATTTCCACTTTTTATTATTGGAAAATCAAAAACTATAGGACCGGCGTAGCTCAGGCGGTAGTAGATATGCTTGGCTCGAATGCTGGTAGGCCGGTGTTCAAATCCCAGCGCCGCGGCCGGCAAGAACAACTGGACATTTTTAAAATGTCTATAGGCCCCAGGTCGACTTAGCCTGAATAAAATGAGTACCTTGGGTAAAACCAGGGGTAATAATAGGCGGTTGAAGCGTAGCACTGGCCCTGTTATCTTCCTTGTATACCGTAGGCCCTAGATATAGCAGACTACCCTGCTATAATCCCAAAACTGCGCCAGCGGTATAAAACGGGAGACTATTATTATTAAAATCAAAAAGTCCAAGGTGTTTTAAATGCATGAAACCATTGCTCGTAAAATATAATTTCAGTAATAATGATGGAATGACATCAATCCTGTTTAAAAATTGACTTTGAAACATTGAAACGTTCTGTTATTTGTTCATAACTGCTCTGCCCAATCCATAAACCTGACGTAAGTACCGAAGAATCAAGGAATAATCAGCTTTTAAGAGAAATTATAGAAAAAAGTTGTTAGTCCATTAAAATGTTACATTTAGGTTGCATTTCTTAGAGGAGTCAATTTTATTTTTTTAATGTGTAGGGGGGTTCAGTAGAAGCTTAAGTTCAAGTTTTTGAGGTCGCCACCCTTGTCACCCGGCCGCCATATTGGAAAAAGGGGTGCAAAGGGTTTTCGCGCTGTATCTTCTAAACTAGTAATCCTACAGAAAATTTAATTACACGTAAAATGTAGCAAATTAAATTTTCTACAATTTTATGTCTATTACTTTTTATCGTCAAGTGACCAACAAAAAAGTTATAACTAAATATTAGAAAATTTTGTAAGAAGTTTCCTTTTGGACGTTATAACTTTTTTCCGTTCATTTCACAATAAAATAACATCATAGCGATTTTGTAGAGGATTTTTCAATGAACAATTTTCGCTATAAAGTTGTTTAATTTTGTTTATTATCTAGGTTTTACAGCGCTCCAATCTTGACCAGATTCTCGAATTCTCATAGGAATACAATAAAAAAAAATACTTTTCTATCTATATATTAGTAGACCACGAAAATCAAATTTAAGGTGAATGACCAATTTTGGTCCATTTTTATGTTTTCGAGGTCGCTGAATCCGAATATGAAGTTTATTTTTATCTAGATTTGGTGGAACATGTTCAAAAATCAAATTTTATACAAAAATGCCGAAAATCAATTTTGATGATTTTTTAAATTTACCTCGCTGTATCTTTGGTCGCTGTAAATATTTCCTTTTGAAAATTTTACTGTTTAATCTCTGAAGTATGTAGATAACAATGGGATTTGTCCTAAATATTTAAACAGATTAAAAAATGAGTTGTTAGTTTTTAAACATTTTGTCATCATATTTCGTTAGTTTCATGTTTACTTAAAAAAGTTGAGTGACAAACTTTTTAGTTTATAATTTTAACCAACACAACAATAAAATATAATTCATGAGGAAGTTTTTTGGAAAATTTTAAGTCAAAATATACAATAGGAAAAAAGTTATGTTACTTCATAAACAAGCGGCACACCCCAAAAAACGCTTATATCTCGAGATCCTGACCACGGTGTGGTGAATGGCTAATTTTAATCATACTTTATGATTTTGATAACAAAAATTCGTTTTTTGCTCTTCTTAAGAATTTTGCAATATGCGGTTGCGTCATACTTCTTCTGAACCGGCGAATTTGTCCTCAAACAACTTCTTGGGCCGTTTCTATATATGCTTCGGGTTATAAGTTTTATAGTGGGGAGAAAGGTCAAAAACAGATTAATAATAGCATAGGAATGTTAAAATCATAATAAATTGTATGAATAAAAAATATATATAGATAGAAAAGTAAGCATAACTTTTGTTTTTTTTATGTCCCTATGAGTATTCGAGAATCTGGTCAAGTTTGGAGCGCTGTAACATCTATATAAATAAATAAAATTAAACAAATTTATAGTGGAAATTGTTCGCTCAAAAACCCTCTACAAAATTGCTATAATTTTATTTTATTTTAAAATGAACTGAAAAAAGTTATAACCTCCAAAAGGAATCTTGTTAAAAATTTTTTACATATTTTTGATTATATCTTTTTTGTTGGTCACTTGACGATAAAAAGTAATAAAAATAAAATTGTAGAAAATTTAATTTGCTACATTTTATGTTTACATAATTAGATTTTCCGTAGGGTAGGTAGTTTACGAGATATAGCGCGAAACCCCTTTGCAGACCATTTCCAAGATGGCGGCCGGGGGACAAGGGTTGCGACCCCAAAAACTTGAATTTAAGCTTCTACTGATCCCCCCTAGACATTAAAGAAATAAAATTGACTCCTCTAACAAATGCAAGGTACGGCTTAAAAAATGTAACATTTTAATGGAGTATGTAGTAAGTCTAATGTGTACAAAAGAAAATAAAAGAAAAGAAACAATGTACATGTGTGAAAGCTATCCAGACAAGTTACCTTAATGTCCTACACTATGTTTTAAATTGGGGCTTACTTAAAAATTGTATTATTTCTTGTGAAATAACAAATTTCTTCAATTTTTTCATAAATTACAAAAACGCCAATAGACGTCCTTATCAGAAATAGTTTAAATCACCGAAAGGTGCACTAAATAACTTTAGGTATTCTCTATTCTGTAAAAAATTTTGTTGCTTGTAACTACCTCTAAAATAACTTATAGGTTTTTTAAAATGCCAAAACTTTAAGAAATGAACTAGTTCAAGAATATCTGTATACTTATCTATTTAACTATACACTGAAGTACAAGTTTTTTATTTTAAATTATACAAGAAACAGAAGTAACTGATTTTTACGGGATAAAAATGACACCTAGGCAACCAAAATAGGTATTTATTATAAATACTATTGCAATTACTCAAATATTTTTATTACATCGATAAGAATATTTTTATCTCCTGTTGAAAATTATAGATTGTTTTAGTCTTCGTCGCTGTGAGGCAAGACGATCAGATCTAGCACTGTTTAAATCTTTACTATACTGCATTCAAAACCAAGCTAAGCTCGAGGTCAGTCCCATCGGTGGAAATTAATGTTTAACTAATGACAAGCTACGACGTCACACCCCCGATGGATGTTACCTCGAGCTTATTTTGGTTTGGAATGTAGTATAGTGTAGGTACATGAATATTTACCTTTGTTACACCATGATCTCATCCAAAATGTGTTGTGTTGGGATTCGTGGTAGTGATATGGACATTGTACAGGAGTTAAGACAGTGTCGTTATCTAAATGTAGGTATATTCCGGGTTTTAAGCCTGCTCACTCTTCCGATAGGGATCTATGGAGGAGTAACACGAAGTCGCAATCCGTTATCTCTTGGCGTACTACCGTTGACTGATATACCAATATTGCAATCAACGGTACTACCCATAGATCGATCCAATGCACCAGCGTATTCCTGTCTAAAATTGATTTAATTTGACAAGACAATCATAACTGCAATTAGTAAAATTCATTTATAGACCAGCGCTAATCTGTAAAAAAACGTCTATTTTTGGATGTGAGAGGTGGCATTCGGATTTTTGCAGATAAAGTTAAGTGACACCTTCAGTAATAATAATTGACTTATGCTCCTTCTCAAATATGTCCGGAACATTAATAAAAAAATTAAAATATTTAAAAATTTCGAAAAACATCGATTTTTTTCCGCTTTCTTTGCTTATAACTTTAAAATGATTAATTTTGGAACAAAGTCGTACAGATATAAAATAAAGATAATTGAATTTTGTATGATATACGACTGGTCCAAAATGTCTTAAGGTATTACCTTTTCTGCAATATAGCAATAAATACAAAATAAGAGGGGGAAATACGCCTGTTGTTATTCAATGTTTCTTAACCACTTTGGTGGCACTTAGAACCTTAGTAATTCGCATAGAAAATTCTTATAACTTACTTAAATGGTCTACCAAATTTCATTAAAATCGACCTAATAGATTTTGCATAATAAATTTGCAATCTAAATGTTTTTAAAAAAGTTCAAATTTTTTAAAATCTTTCTGAACAAAAAGTAGACCATTTAGAAGTTGGCTAATTTTTTTACATATAAAGAGGTGCTCTACCTATCTAATACACTTTACAGAATTAAAATAATACACTTAACAGATTAAGGATTCCGCACATTTTTTTATTATTTTAGATTTTTCTTTGGTATTTACACAGTTGTGCAAAGGTTTACTCAAACTTTTTTTTGTACTTATACCGGGTGGAAGAAAAGAAATGTTTCTCTTATGTTAAGTTTGAGACTCCCTGTAGGGACAATGAGGTACAAATGTGAGTATACATCGAAATCGTATTATAGTCTTATGTTTTGTGAACATTTTGTTTTTTGAATATCCCTGATATCTTTAGAAACAAGAAAAATACACGGTTTTGTAATTTAACATGTGTTTTAACCGAAACAAAAGTTTGAGACACCTTGTGGGGAGCAAAAGGCACAAAGGTGAATATGCCTCGATATTATGTTGTAGTCTCATACTTTGTGAATATTTTATTTTTTCAATTTCTCTGATATTTTTAATAACAAAGAAACTAGACGGTATTACTCTTTAATATGTGTTTTAACTGACGACATGCGTCAACAAATATTAAAGAGTAATACCGTCTAGTTTCTTTGTTATTAAAGATATCAGAGAAATTAAAAATATAAAATGTTCACAAAATATGACACTACAACATAATATCGAGGCATACTCACCTTTGTGCCTTTTGCTCCCTACAAGGTGTCTCAAACTTTTGTTTCGGTTAAAACACATGTTAAATTACAAAACCGTCTATTTTTTTTGTTTCTAAAGATAGCAGGGACATTCAAACAACAATATGTGCACAAAATATAAGACTATAATATGATTCTGATGTATACTCACATTTGTACCTCGTTCTCCCTACAGGGTGTCTCAAACTTAACATAAGAAAAACATTTCGTTTCTTCCACCCGGTATAAATACAAAAAATAACTTTGAGTAAACCTTTGCACAAATGTATAAATACTAAAGAAAAATCTAAAATAAAAAAAATAGCGGAATTTGTCTGTTGAAATGAAATCAGCATAATTTTCTATATCCCTAACTTTTGACGAGCAGTTTATTTTGAAGGTGATTTAACTTCTTGTCAAATAAACCCCGCCTTAAATTCGTGATTAGACAAGTTTCGCGAGGGTAAGTTGTGGTTATGTTTTTTATAATTTAGATACTTTATGTGCTTTCAATTCAGTTTTTCCACTCCACTCTAAATTATTATGTATTCTGGGTGCTACATTTGACCTTTTTCTAATGCCTTTTTTCCAATCCTTTCATGTTTTCCAACTTTTTATATTTTATATGTCATTGTATAACATTCGTATTTTCCTGTAAACCTGCCTTGATCTTTTTTATCTTATTCGTATTTTCGTTGATCTTCAGTTAGTAAACAATATAGTACGAGAAACCTATTCTCTTATAGTTTTAATAGGAATAATTTAAACTAAATCTGTGATTGATGTTTTAAAAATATGTATAGTAATATCAACTCACTGTTCAATGCACATACCTCATAAAATAGTTCATACCTACCCTAGAAAATCTTGGTTTCCTAGGTTAAAATCCAAGAAAGCAACAGAAAACCTAACAAATATTATCCAACTAGACTTACTCATATCTAAACTATACACAAATATATAGGGTGTTCCAAAAATAGCGGAACGGTCGAATATTTCACGAAATGAACATTATATCGAAAAATTGAAAAATACGTGTTCAATAATTTTCAAAAATCTATCGAATGACACTAAACACTGGAGGTGGTGTGGGGGGTAACTTTAAAATTTTAAATAGAAACCCCCAGTTTTTATTACATATTTGGATTTCTTACGTAAAAGTATGCAACTTTTATTCGAGACATTTTTTCGAATTGTTGATAGATGGCGCTATAGTCGTAAAAAACTATTATCTTGACACCCTAGGTAAATTATAGAAACGGTCTAATATCTCGAGAAATACACTTCCAAATGAAAAACAAAAAACAAGTTTTTAATATTTTTCAAAACCATATCGAATGACACGAAACACGACCCCCCACTCCACACCCTGAAAGTGGGATGGGAGTAACTCTAAAATCTTAAATAGGAACCCTCGTTTTTAATTGCAGTTTTGGATTCCTCATGAAAGAATAAGTAAGATTTATTCGAGACACTTTATAGAATTGTTGATAGACGGCCAATTATAGCCAGAGGCGGCTCTAGCCCATGTAGCGCCCGTGTGCAATCGATACCCTGGCGCCCTTCGCTTGACGCGCAGCAAAATGGAATAGTCGAATAGGTACCTATAATACCTAGTACCTGTACTAATAGTACATAGAGTATTAGAGGGTATTAGGTACGCTTATAATGTAAACAAAAATCTGTTAAAAATATTTAATTAAAAATGAACTTTTTTATCTATGAGGTATAAAGGAAAATTGGTTGAGGAAATTTGACAGGTTTGAGTACACGAGTAAATAGTACTTTTAGGAAAGAATTGGTTAGATGAATAAAAAAGAACAACTTTGTGATTATTAAAAAAAATAATAATTAGTAATTATTAAAGGACGCGCATAGGCACTTACTACAACGTATAATAATTATAATTATAAAAAAGATACTTTTCGTGCTTTTGAATTAGCAAAATCTTAATTTTTATTTCATGTTCAATACTTACTAGTGATAAATTTGTCAATCGACTTTAAGACAATGTTGACCTTAGATAATTTTGAATTATTTTTAATTTATAAAATGATCTTTCACTGTGCGCTACTGTCACTGGCAATGTGGGGTAAATTCTAAGAGCAGTGAACAAATTTGGGAACACTGAATGTAATAATGTAATTATTTATTTGTATACAAGTATACAAGTACATAATTTAAAATGAAGCTGGACCTTGAATGCTGCATCAATGAAAAACTAGAATCTTTCGAGCTGTGGTTCTGAGAAAGATGAATAAAGAAATGGAAATCTTAAATTCCATCAAAACAAGAAAATTGGAATATCTCAAAACTGGAATAGTGGAGAGAGATACAATTTGCTCCAACTCATTATACAAGGAAAGATTCAAGGAAAAAGAAGCATAGGGAGACGCAGAATATCGTGGCTGCGCAACCTGAGAGAATGGTGCGAATGTACATCAAATGAACTTTTCAGAGCAGCCGTCTCTAAAATCCGAATAGCTATGATGGTTGCCGACCTCCGTCGCGGAGATGGCACTTAGAGAAGAAGAATTTAAAATATCCAAAGGTGTAGTAGAATCAACGATAAAGATTGGTAATATAACTGTATTTCATTAAAGAGCTCAAACCTATCTACATCTAAAGAGCCAACATGACAAAATTTATTTTCTAAATTAGAACAATATACTCTTTTTGTATCTAACTCTAAATCCTTCCAGTGTTTTAATTTTTGAAGGAACGAAAAAGTGTCACTATTTTGCTTTAAAAGTTCGAAGCGTTCGTCAAACTTAGTAATTGCGGTATCTAATAGGTAATAGTAAAAGTTTACTAATGTATTTTGGCGTCAGTTACTGATTCATCTTCCGCCTCATAATTAAAAAAATTTCATATTTTATAATTTTATGTTGAAACAAAGTAAAGGACCCAGGACCCGCTCTTTGGCGCTTGGCGCCCCCAACATCTCGGCGCCCGTGTGCACCGCACACCCTGCACAATAGATAAAGCCGCCTCTGATTATAGCGCCATCTATCAACAATTCTAAAAAAAATGTCCAACAAATGTTACTTATTGTTTCATGAGGAATCCTAATCTGCAATAAAAAATGAATGGAGGTTCCTATTTAAGATTTTAAAGTTACCCCGCACCCCACCTCCAGGGGTTGGAGTGGAGGGTCATGTATGGTGTTATTCGATAGGTTTTTGAAAAAGATTAAACATGTGTTTTTTCGTCTTTCATTTGGAAGTGTATTTGTCGAGATATTAGACCGTTTCTATAATTCACCTATGGTATCACGATAAATCGTTTTTCCGATTATAGAACCATTCTATCCACAATTCGAAAAAATGTCTCGAATGAAAGTTGCTTACTTTTACGTAAAGGAATCCAAATGTGCCATAAAAACTGGGGGTTTCTATTTAAGATTTTAAAGTTAACCGCCACCCCATCTCCTGGGGGTGGAGTAGGGGGTCGTGTTTGATGTCATTCGATTGATTTTTGAAAATTCTTGAACACGTATTTTTCAGTTTTTCGATCGAAAGTTTATTTTGCCAGATATTTGACCGTTCCGCCACTTTTGGGGCACCCTGTATAATAAATATACTTATTTGATGTGCTTAAATAAAAAAAACTAGTGCCACTTTATGGCTGTTCATAAACACAAGTTCAAGTATTATTATGAATACAATATCTGTGGTGATAGGAAAAAGTTTATAAGTACAAATTTTGGGAGCATACATATGAGCATAAAATACGTTCAAATATGCATTGCTAACTTTTTAAGTTATGCGAAGTAAAAAAACTTTATTTTCGTTCACAAATAGTATACAGTATAAATAACTTAAAATGGTTGGTTACAATGTAACTAATTTGACTTGATAGCATACAATATACGCTAAAAATGTACCAACCATTTTATCTATAGATTATTTACATACCCTTAAGTGATAGTCTCGAATAATGAGATGAGAATAACTTGTGATTCAGTTAAAGCAGACCAATTCTGTTTATTTAATAAAATTTTAAAGCTTAGAATAGGAACCATGTCGCGCTGCGTCTCTTTACCATATATTCTTCTTCTTTATGTACCGTCTGTACTAGTTGGAAGGTTCGTAATCATCACGGCTATTTTTACTTTAATACTGCAGCTCTGAATAAATCTACAGAACTGCAATTAGACTACTTCCTCAAATTATTTAACCAATAAATGCGACTTCTTCCAATAGTCCTCTTTCGTGTATTTTACTGTGTATTATCATCTGTAACAATAAAAGCTTATCTTCTCCCATCACATGACCCAGATATTCCAGCTTTCTTATCTTAATTGTAGTTATCATTTCTATTTCTCTCTTCATTATCCTAAGATCTAATTCTATTCTTCACCTCAACATTTGTTACTCTGTCCACCCAGCTTATTTTTAACATCCTCCTGTAGTATCACATTTCAAATGCTTCTAATATGTTAGAAATTTCTTTATTTAAGGGCCAGGCGTCCATTCCATAGAGCAACACGGAAAACACATTGGAGCGCAATATTCTTATTCTCACTTGTAAGCTAAGGTCGCTGCTGCACAGCACTTATTTAATTTTATTAAACATTGATCTTGTTAGTCTAATTCTCATTCTTATTTCTTTTGTATAGTCGTTATCCTAGATAAAAGTAGTAACCAGATATCTATGTTTATTAAATTTTTCTACCATACTCGTAGTTCCTAATAGATATATTTAAAGTAACTTGTTGTCTTTTGTAATTGTAATTTTGATATGTTTAACATTCATTGTTACTTCACTTTCCTCGTTAACATGTGCCACCCGATCTAAGAGTGTTTGTAAGTCCTGCATATTCTCTGCTATTAGCACAGTGTCATCTGTATATCTAGTGTTATTGATACGTCTGGCGTTAAATTTGACTCCGATCATAGTCGCTTCAAGTGATTTTTGAATTATTTCTTCAGAACACGAATTAAACAACAATGGTGAAAGTACGCAACCCTGCTTCAATCCTCTTTATATTTCTATTTCTTCAAGAATTATTTTCCCACTCTAACGTTGGCAGTCTGATTAAAATACGGATGAGGTATTATTCTAATTTCTCCGCTATCTATATTTTTATTTCTAAAAAATTCTACCATACTCGTAGTTCCTAATAGATATATTTAAAGTAACTTGTTGTCTTTTGTAATTGTCATTTTGATATGTTTAACATTCATTGTTACTTCACTTTCCTCGTTAACATGTGCCACCCGATCTAAGAGTGTTTGTAAGTCCTGCATATTCTCTGCTATTAGCACAGTGTCATCTGTATATCTAGCGTTATTGATACGTCTGGCGTTAAATTTGACTCCGATCATAGTCGCTTCAAGTGATTTTTGAATTATTTCTTCAGAACACGAATTAAACAACAATGGTGAAAGTACGCAACCCTGCTTCAATCCTCTTTATATTTCTATTTCTTCAAGAATTATTTTCCCACTCTAACGTTGGCAGTCTGATTAAAATACGGATGAGGTATTATTCTAATTTCTCCGCTATCTATATTTTTATTTCTAAAAAATTTTATTAGGTAATGAAGACGAACTTTATGAAAGGCCTTATTGTAATATATGAGACAAACGTACAATGGTTGAATGACATCAATCCATCTTTGAATTACGTTAAATCCAAATAATGCTGCTCATGTGTCCATAGTATTCTTAAAACCAATCTGGGTTTCCCTAAAATTTTGTTCCAGCTTTCTATATACATATTTTAAAATATATAAATAATCATATTTTGACACCGTCAATTTTAATTTCATCAGACCCAGGCCATTTGGTCTCACTTAATCCCATTATATTGTCTTGAAAACGCCGGTATACTTTATATTTTATTGACTTGGATATGAACAAGATCTACGAAGATAGAGACCAACAGAGACTGATATTGTGTTGTGTAGCATTCACACTATCATTTGAATATATAGAGTACATTATTGTTGTATGCGGAAGAACTCTGTATACTCACAGTGTACTAAATATGTATCCTTGTATTTATAGGTTAATTTAAGTATACAGAGTTGGCCAAACAAAAGAGTCCACCTCGATATTTGGCAGTATTTCCTCCCTAAGGGGGACACAGTTTTAAGGTACAAACATCTGTCATTTGTCAACTCCCTCCCTTCCACCTTCCCCCCTTATTTTTAAATAGGGAATAGGGGTGCGTGATAGCTCATTTGAAAGGTTATTTAATTATCTCTTCAGTAATATCAACATTGACATAAACACACAAGGTGTCCAAGAAAAATTATTTTGAATTAAATTAATTGACACAAAAAGAAGAATGTATGTAATTTATTTAACTAAAAATACATTCTACTGCTGACAGAAAACATAAAAAAATGTTTATTTGATAAATAAATATTGTTTGTTGCTTAAATTCAATATTCAACCTACCAAGACGCAGATGGGTGGAAGCTTGAATATTGAAATTAAGCGAAAAGCAGTGTCTATTTATCAAAAAACATTTTTTTCTGTTTTGTGACAGCAGTAGAATGTATTTTGAATTAAATAAATTACATACATTCTTCTTTTTGTGTCACTTAATTTAATTCAAAATAATTTTTCTTGGACACCCTATATAAATGTTTATGTCAATGTTGATATTACTGAATGGAGAATTGAATTACCTTTCAAATGAGCTATCACACGACCCCTATTCCCTATTCAAAAATAAGGGGTGGGGGAAGTGGAAGGGAGGGAGTTGACAAATGACAGATGTTTGTACCGTAAAACTGTGTCCCCCTTTTTTATTTTTTATTTTCTTAAAATCTAGTAAATACTGCCAAATATCGAGGTGGACTCTTTTCTTTGACCCACCCTGTATAATTATTTACATTATTTGTTCCCATGTTACCACGCGCTTCAAAAGAAATGAGCACATTTCCCTGTTCTTCAACCATTTTTCTTTGTTTCTGTTAGGACTGCAATACGTTAAATTTTATACTTCGTTTATCATTTCATTTATTTTTTTAAGATACCCTGGAGGTTGTATGTACCATAATTCTTTTTTGTGTCTTAGTTCGTTTTAAGATTTCTAGTCTAGCCCGATGCTTTGGTTAGGTTTTTTATCACATTAATCAACTGCCACTACAACCCTCCTTCTTTATCCGGACTTAGAACCATCATGAATGACTTTTGCCTGGTTACACCAACAGATCTTAAGCTTAACGAAGGCTTACGAAACATACGAGTTGCACCATTGAGTCTTAGATCAATTTTCAGCTTGCCACAATGGATTGCCCCGTGGATTGCTTAGATAAGAGTCGAAAATAATGGTGCAACGTAAGTAAAACTTAAGGCGGCTACATCTATAAGCTGAGCTGGCCTAAGCAGGAGGTTAAGATTTGTTGGTGCAACCACGCATGTCTTTTTGATCCACCCAACAGCTACATCAAGTGAAGATTTAGGTACGTAGGTAATCATTTTATTCAATGTTGGCAATTTTAGTAGAAGTTAATGAAAATAATATTTTTTAATTTATAATGACAACAGCATCATTGTAATAAAATACAAATTTAAAATAAATACTTTTTAACTGTTAATCTAACCAAATGTTTCAAATTTTTTACAAACCTAAAAATATTTCAAACGTGAAATTTGCACTTTTTACATTTTCCTAACTACCACAGAATATATTATACAAAGTCTTACTATCACTGTGATACATGTAAATAGTATATATTGTTCTATTGTAGCAAAGAATATATAAATGTTTTTTTGTTACAGACCAATGTTAGTGTACACCAAACATTTTTGTTTAGATGTAAATGTAACACAATGTTCAAAACAAAACCTTCAGTAACTATTAGTTAGTCCAAACGTCTGAATATTTTATTCTCTCTAGAATTCTTACTGGTTTTTGGGTCAACTAATACGTTTCTCTTCAATACATAAATCTATTTAAATATGACAGAACATAAGTTTATAATAGAAAAAGATGTTTTAGATGTAGTCAAGTTTGTGTTAATGATAGTAAACAATAAAAAATAAAACCATAAAAAAATTTAAACTGTGTTTGTACGTTAAAATTTACATTTGACATTCATCCCATCTAGTTATTTCCTTGACTATTTACGGTTATGAATGGGAAGATACCAAAATACGATCTGAAAGTGGTACTAGGGGACTCAAACGCAAAAATTGGCAGGGAAGAAATCTATATACACATACGAGAGGTAGATAGTTTGCACCAGAAAGCAAATGCTTATTATTAAGAGCACTTACTTTCAATGAAAATATATACATAATGTTCACGTGTGGAGTTCACGAGCAGGCAGAAGAAGCAGAGGTAGACCACCTACACCATGGGCAGACGACGTCCAAAGAATCGCTGGAAATTGGCTGCAGAATGCAGCTCAACATCGACTAAACTGAAAGATTAGGGGAGGCCTATTTTGGACGCAAAAGGCTGGATCGCTGGATGATGATATATTTGAGGAAGAACAAGTGTCAGTCCCGGATTAAGAACCATGAGGTCCCTAGGCAACTGAAGAAGCTATGAGGCCCCTTAAGAAGACTCCGCCTTCTCCCTCCAAAAGCACGGATAATCTCACCATCTTCGAGGGTTATCCCATAGATATAAGACGTAACGGTGACAGTTTTTAAAAATTTTCATTTTTGAAAATGACCGTTCGCCTGTTGCATTTTTAATCATTAGCGTAAAAGTCTTAAAAGCTACAGCACGACCAAAATTTACTTTTAATTTGAGATTTGGATGCGCACTGTTCGGTTTTTCCACATTTTCTGAATTTTATTTTGGTACCGTGCAGGTATTTTACTTGGTGAGACTTTACCAAAATACAATTCAAGAAATTTGGAAAAACCGAACGTCAACACCAGTGCGCATCCAAATCTCAAATATTAAGTGAACTTGGTCGTGCTGTACGGACACATTTGGAAAGGTCGATTCGAGTTTGTTCTCATAAATAACCCAAAATTACTGTGAAGCAGGAATAAATTGTTTTCCCTTCAAGTCTTGGAGCTGGGCTATAAAATATTTAAACTGCACTAGTTCAACTTCAATTTCAGAATAAGTTTCATCAGATAGTTTTCATTTAGACTCGAAGCACCCTCCTTTATTTGAGTATCACTCAGTTTTAGAAAATCACGCAAAACACCAAAACACTGAGTTCAGTGACTCGTACGCTGTCAACCGACGACTCAGCTCAGTAATTAGCTTATTTAAAATTAATAGATACGTCTCAACCTTTAACTTTTCTCCGTCCTGTAGAAAAACTTCACTGGAATTAGCATTATCAAAATGTAGTTTTCTTGCTGGCTTTCATTTATTCTCGTCGGATTATTAAGAGGCAGGCTTTCTGCTCGTAGTAAGCAAAAATTATCCCTTTGGAATTTTGAGAACTCTGAACTGTGGCTGAACCAATCTCTTCTCTCTGTCTGTAATGATTTACTGATAGCGTTGGTGGGCTCTTAAATTTGTTGCACAAAACTCATTCAATATGAATGTTTCTTTTTTTGCCATTCATTTTAACAAACAATTAGCCTCTTGAACTGTTTCAGTTGTCTGATTAGTGTTATCAGCAAGAGTATGAAGGGCAGATTGAAGATATTGTAACCCCTTAGACAAAGCTGTTGTTGCATCAGCCCTTGCACGCCATCTAGTGCTGCTTGTTCTTTTAAAGACTAGATCGTGGCGAATGGGATAGCTTAGTGGAGTTTAACTTAAGCATTTGATCAGAACTTCCCAACGGTGGGTACCTTACTTACTATTTGATCAACTACTGCATCTAACTACACGACAGCAGTCATTCTCTTCCCTAGAACAAAACCAAACTAAGAAGAAATAAGAGGCTAAATGATACATTTGGCGGGCAACTAGAGCGAAAGGTATGGGTACTAGTAGAGAAGGTAGGGAGAGAAACCCTGCAGACTGGCAGGGAGGGCCCCCGCTACCATATTTGCAAAGTGTGCAATGCACACGGGCGCCATCCTTTAGGGGCGCCAAAACACGGGGTCAAAAATTGCAAAAAAAAACAAAAATTAATTTTAAAATAAAAGTTGAGAAATTAAATAGGATTAGATATAAATGCACACGAAATGTTATTAGTATATCATCCAGTTACTGCCGATTCACATTTGCGAGAAAATGTTGGAAGTCAGGCATTTTAATTTATTTTGTTATGATTTTATTCTGTTTGTTTCATGTTGATATTTTAGTCTACAAATAATCGTCCATTTACTCACGGTTTTTGCTGTAAATTTTAAAGAACCGCTTATATTGACATGAAATTTGTCATAGCTAACAAGAAAAGGAGTGATATTGTGCCGATGTGTGCTTTTGTTGTGGGGATAAAAGGGGTATTCTCAGGGGAATGCGCCCGAGAATATCTGGGGGTATTCCCGGGGATGAAAAAACATACGTTCAAAGTAAGTCCGGAATTGGATAAACTGACTAATTCTAAGAAACTTTTGTTCTATAGAGGTTTTCACTAAGTCAATACTTTTCGAGTTATTTGCGAGTGAATATGTTCATTTTTCAACAATAAAACCCCGTTTTTAGACTTCTGTTTTTCGTACATGTACATCCTTTTCAAAAATAAACACTTTAAACCGATGAAAGTAACTTGTGGTGAAGCAGTAACGATTAATTTCATTTTGGATGCAAATTACAGGGTGATTTTCACGATTTTTTTTACCAAAAAAAGGTAAAACATTATTTTGAAAGTAACTAACTTTTGATGTTAAAAAAAAAAACAAAAATATAGCTTCTTTTAAACATTTTAAAAATGTTATAATGAGTTTTCCCTGATAAGTTCTCGATTTTTTGGTTATTTCACGTTGAAATATTCGATTTGGAATTTGACGAATAAGAACTTCCTTTTCATTAGCTATAACTCTGCTTCTGAGTCTGCAGATTTCATATATAGGATCTTACACTGATTTTTTCACTTTTTTATAAGCTATATTTTTTAGTTAAAATACTTTTTCAGTTATTGGCGAAAATTCGTCTAAAAACGTGTTTTTTTATGAAAATGAACATATTTATTCGCAAATAACTTGAATGGTATTGAAAAGTATTGACTTAGTGAAAAAACTTTATAGTTGTTTAAAATTAGTCATTTTTCACTCCCGAGAAGGGGTGAAACTCATATTCAGGACAAAAGCACACTTCGGCACAATTTGCACAAGCGGTTCTTAAAATTCGGAGGATTTACAATATTTTAATCTTGACTGAATGGACTATAAATATGACTTCTAAAGTTCAGTTTTTTGTTTTATTTCAAGCACCTACCTACCTTCAAAAAGTAAATAAAATACATGATCCAAAATGCCTTAGGGGGCGCAAAAATACTTTTTTGCACACAGGCGTTAGTAACCCTTACGGGGGCCCTGCTGGCAGGCAGTACTATTCCTTCTACCAAACAACATCTATATTAGCGACTAATTCTCACAACAAAGGCTTTCTATGTGAACAAAAGTATGCATTACTATGTAGTTTGATACGTCCACTATCACTTCTATGGTATTGCGTGATATTTGAACTTCTTAACATAATATGATTTGTTTTAACTTTTATTTAATTCTAATTATTATTTTTCGTTTTGAGCTCTGCCAGGCCCTCTTTGGGGCCGAGGCCCCTAGACAACTGCCTACTTTGCCTAATGGTTAATCCGGCACTGACAAGTGTTTTTAAGCAATAAATACGTTACTAAAAATTAAATGCATATCGAGAGGTGTAAATTAAGATTATACCGAATGGTTATTAGGCCTATGGTAACTTATGCATTAGAGACATGGACATTTAATAAAAAACAACAAGAAATAAAGCAGATCTGAAAACGAAAAGTATTAAGGAAAATATTTGGAGGAAAAATGGAGGACGCCGTTTGGATCAGTAGAACAAATGAAGATCTGAGAGTTATATGGGAAGCCTAGCATACTAGGAGTAGGTAATAAGAACCCAACGACTAAGATGGCTAGGACACATACAGAGGTTAGACTACCGAAAATGCGACTTTCAAATACCTACTCGTACAATAGGAGGACGAAGGATAAGAGGTCGACCCAGAAAAAGATGGAAAATGGATGTTTACTTACATTCAGTTCCTCATGACTCACCCTGTATTAGAATATATGGGCAACAAGTAAAAACTCCGAACAAGTCAATATCTGGGTTTGCTAGCTAACGTCGAATTTATGTAGATATTGATTTAAATGTTAGAAATTTTGAATACAACATGCACGATTCAGAGGATCATGTACTCAACTAGAAAGTTCTTCAAAGGTTCAAAAATAAATAGCTTTTTGTATAACAAGGGAGTAAAGTGCTACTTTTCCTTAAAGGGAGGAATAGGCACTTTACTCCCATGTTATACATTTCGCACCTCGGCAACAACACTGTCATAAGTCGAAATTCAGTGTTTTTTTTTATGTTTGGTGCATTAAATGGGTATTTTGTTAAACTTTTGTCTGCATCACTGTCGAAGAGATATTTTGTGTTATAAGCGCTAGATGGCGACTTATGTCTGTTATAGCAATAACTATTTTTGTACAACTCTATTCAGCAACACTGTAGCAACTCACTTATGACAGTGTTGCAGATATATTTAGATAATTTTTTTTTAAATTAGGTGCGCTATAATGAATGACAATACTGTCACATTATTCTGAGAACCACGTTTGTGGTGTTATTTCAGTTAGTTATAAACGTGTTTTTTTTGTGAATTTGTCGTTGAAAATTACTGATCGTTTAAAATATAAATTAAAACTTGCTACTAGAAAAGCTGTTTATTTTAAAAGTGGACAAGGAGGAATATCTGGGCAACAAATTCATACAAAATTACAGAAATGAACTTTACAGATTTTTTTGATGTAAAACATTTGCAGGAGAAAATGGAAAAGAATTTTGTTTTAAATTCTGACGGAGAAAAATTTTGTGGTCTGATATTGCAACATTACAAGTACCTACTTAGAGATGAACTCTTTACCGTTTATTATAAAACTTCTTACAGTGATAGCAACTTCAAAATAAAATTTTAATTCCGAAAACAAACAGTAGAAATTCCATTGGCTTAACTCCTGATAATATTGAATTAAAACAGCTCTATAACGCACCACTGAAACTTTTCCAAAATAAAATAGATGCCTTGAACTTTTTATCCAACAAAAATCACATAATTTTAAAATAATATGTATCATAATTTTTATCGATCTTAGGATGCAAAATAGACCCTCCTCTCAAATCCTCCTCCAATCATCAAAGAAAGGCGTCAAAAACCAGTGGTTACTTTAAAATTAATGTTAAAAATCTAAATAGGTATATGTTTCTAACGAGTATTTTGTAATAGGCAATAAGCGGATTTATTTTATGTTCTTATGTAATTACGTTTGTGTTGTATTCTTTAAATAAATGTACAGTGTAACCTGGACCGATTTTCATCAGACAAAACAAAAATTTTTTCATTTCAACTGAGTTTTTTACCAAGAAATAAACAATACTCTATACAACCGTATGTAATTTAGACCCGTGTTGAGCTGCCCCCCCCCACTTGCAAAAATTAAAAAACAAATAGCCCTGATTTATGAGCTATTTATGAGCTCTCATATTCCGCAAACTAAAAATTTTGAGCTCGTTCCACTGAGCAGGAATTTAATACCCTGAGTCAGCCCCCCCCCCCACAACTTAAAAATAGGAATATTGAATCGGTTTTTGCGGCAGAATTACGAGCTATTTATGAGCTCTTGAAATTATATAGTTTCGATTTTTGAGCTCATCCCCTTCACCCCCAAACAACCCTTTAATTGATTTAACTTAAAAGAAAGATGCTGAGAAAACTTAAAATATATCGTATTGCGGATATAATTCATATAGCTTATATACTCTAAGAATAAACTATTAAATCAAGAGCATTTCGATTATTGAGCTACAACCCCTTCGCAAGAAAACCACCCTATCTTCCCGGCTTAAGAGAAAGTTGTACTTAAAATGCATTAAACTAATTATTTGGCGACTACATATCATTTAATAATTTATAAGCTTCCAAATTACGCGCATTTAGATCAGTAGATTGCAATTTATTTTGTATAGTGCAGTCACTGAAGGTAAAAATCAACGATTACCTTCAATTTCGGTGAACCTTCATCGATTTTCACGAAAATTGGTCAGTAGTTAGAGGATACGGCAAGAAACAAAGGTGACATGGTACCACCTTGCGCCTTTACCCTGAGGGTGGATACCGCCCCTTCTTGGGGGTGAAAATTATTTTATAAAAAATAAATGCACAAATCAATAAAAGAACAAATTAAAAGCAAAATTTATTATATAAAGTTAATAAAATAAGTCAATACTTTTTAAGTTATTAAAGATCAAAGATTTTAATTATTTGTGAAAAAAATGCATGTTTTGAAAAGGTTTTTTGTAAATCACTGAAAAACTTTAAGTTTTTACAAAAAAGTTAATAGTAGTTTAATTCGTATAGCTTATATTCTAAGAATAAACTCTTAAATCACGCGTCTTTCGATTATAGAGCTACAACCCCTTCGCAAGAAAACGACCCCATATTCCCGGCTTAAGAGAGAGTTGTTCTTAAAATAATTTAAATTAATTATTTGGCGACTACATATCGTCTAATAATTTATGAGCTTGCAAAATATACGCATCTCAATTATTGAATTGCCATTTTCTTTCTATAGTGCAGTCACTGAAGGTAAAAATCAACTAGTACCTTCGATTTCGGTAAATCTCCATTTATTTTCACGAATTGACAATAACAACTTGGGGTTTTAGCCTGGGGTATATGTCACCCCTTCTGGGGAGTGAAAATTACTTTATTAAAAATAACCCCACAAATCGAGAGAGGGACAAATTGTAAGCAAAATTTGTTATATAATGTGATTAAAATAAATCAATACTTTTTGAGTTATTAAAGATCAAATATTTTAATTTTTGGAAAGAAAATGCATGCTTTAGAGCGATTTTTCATAAATGACTCAAAAACTGTAAGTTTTTACAAAAAAGTTTTCATCACTAAAATTGAAGCTAATAAAAAATATAATAAATTGCTTACTTGAAAACCCTTTAATGTTAATTTAAAGTAAGTTATTGGTAATTAAATGTATATTTTTTTCCGCGACTGTTAAAATCTAAGGGTTCAAGCTTAAATAACGGGAAAGAGATGCATTTTATAACACTTAGGTACTAAATACTTGTCAAAGTACTTAGAAATACCTATGAAAAATAAGATGCAGAAAAAGTTGATAGTATTAAAATCCGCTTACCAATTTTCGTGAAAATGAATGGAGATTTACCGAAATCGAAGGTACTAGTTGATTTTTACCTTCAGTGACAGCACTATAGAAAGAAAATGGCAATTCAATAATTGAGATGCGTATATTTTGCAAGCTCATAAATTATTAAACGATATGTAGTCGCCAAATAATTAATTTAAATTATTTTAAGAACAACTCTCTCTTAAGCCGGGAATATGGGGTCGTTTTCTTGCGAAGGGGTTGTAGCTCTATAATCGAAAGACGCGTGATTTAAGAGTTTATTCTTAGAATATAAGCTATACGAATTAAACTACTATTAACTTTTTTGTAAAAACTTAAAGTTTTTCAGTGATTTACAAAAAACCTTTTCAAAACATGCATTTTTTTCACAAATAATTAAAATCTTTGATCTTTAATAACTTAAAAAGTATTGACTTATTTTATTAACTTTATATAATAAATTTTGCTTTTAATTTGTTCTTTTATTGATTTGTGCATTTATTTTTTATAAAATAATTTTCACCCCCAAGAAGGGGCGGTATCCACCCTCAGGGTAAAGGCGCAAGGTGGTACCATGTCACCTTTGTTTCTTGACGTATCCTCTAACTACTGACCAATTTTCGTGAAAATCGATGAAGGTTCACCGAAATTGAAGGTAATCGTTGATTTTTACCTTCAGTGACTGCACTATACAAAATAAATTGCAATCTACTGATCTAAATGCGCGTAATTTGGAAGCATATAAATTATTAAATGATATGTAGTCGCCAAATAATTAGTTTAATGCATTTTAAGTACAACTTTCTCTTAAGCCGGGAAGATAGGGTGGTTTTCTTGCGAAGGGGTTGTAGCTCAATAATCGAAATGCTCTTGATTTAATAGTTTATTCTTAGAGTATATAAGCTATATGAATTATATCCGCAATACGATATATTTTAAGTTTTCTCAGCATCTTTCTCTTAAGTTAAATCAATTAAAGGGTTGTTTGGGGGTGAAGGGGATGAGCTCAAAAATCGAAACTATATAATTTCAAGAGCTCATAAATAGCTCGTAATTCTGCCGCAAAAACCGATTCAATATTCCTATTTTTAAGTAGTGGGGGGGGGGCTGACTCAGCCCCCCCACTAGGGTATTAAATTCCTGCTCAGTGGAACGAGCTCAAAATTTTTAGTTTGCGGAATATGAGAGCTCATAAATAGCTCATAAATCAGGGCTATTTGTTTTTTAATTTTTGCAAGTGGGGGGGGCCAGCTCAACACGGGTGTAATTTAGACGTACTGTGCATATGGATTTCATGTTTTGGCATTTATAATGGAGTTTATCACTAAGTATACCGTATTTTAATAATTTTTACCATATTCTCCGGCTAACTCGGATTTTCGATAACCCGGATCGGCCGCTGTCCCGATTAATCCGACTTATCGAGGTTCCACTGTATTAAAAAATCTTAAAAATCATTATAACCTATCATAATTTTCACGTTGAACCTCAATTTCTGTGCAATTTCCAACCACTATGATCAGCAACAGTGGCACATTGTTATAATCCATCTTTGAGTTTTCAGCAACACAGACACATTTGTTAATAATTAATAAGTTAGTTTCAAATTTCTACAATAAAGAGTACTAATTGATAAAATAACCTAAATTATTAATCTTATTGAAGAAAAAATAACAAAATTATTGTTCAATTTATAGAAATAATCGAATGTTATATAGTAAGGATGATCTTCATACCGGATTTACTCAAAATGGCTATTTTTGACTTATGACAGTGTTGTTGCCGAGGTGCGATATGATTTTTCCACCTTCCTGAAATAACAAGTAATTTTTTCATTTTTTAATAATTTATTTATGTAACTAACACAATTTATTAGAAAACTAAAACTAACAAAGTAGGTACAGCAGAACTGTCAACTGTCAAATATAAGTCAAATTATTAATGTAAACCATATCCCAACACTCTAAGAAAAAAAATTTAATAGCATTTAGTTTACTTCCAGGTCGTATTTACGTGCGAAGCGCTACTTTCGCGCATCGTGGAACATGACTTTTGACAAATCCTGCGCTGTCTGTGTTCGGTGGTTCAGTCATTATGGTTTTATTTTATGTTTGTTTGTGTCACGGGTGTCACCTTAAAAAGAATAATATTGTTCAGTCGTGTTTTTTGATATTTTTCTACCTACCTGTTTAAAGTTAAAGGTAAGTTTTTCTGATTGTACTGTACAGTATAGTTTATCCAACGGGTTAATAGTTAATAGTTTATAGTTTATACGCCTCAGCCGCATGGGGGCACACGTGTTAAACCAACAAGAAAAAAATACAAACCATCGAAAACCACATGATCAGGGAAGCTCTAAATATACCTAGATATGTCCTATTAAGATACGTATTTGGACATACGCAACAAAAGAAAGTCCTGAGAATGATAGACGAAAGAGCACACGAAATATTCAACAATATCAGGAACCATCCTAGCAGATTATTAAGAGAATTGACTACGACGAAAACCAAAGAACGGTACACAGACGGACTAGACAGTAGTTAGCTGGATATAGAGAGAATCCTTAAGAATGAAAAATTGAGATAGCCACAGGATATCGAAACACAAATGTCGCCCTTCAGGCATTAAGTACCCTTCAGCTAGGTCAAATAAATGTGAGCATCGAGGTCACGTATATACCGACAGACGTGGCCTTAACGGCCACACCTTTCGGGTGCTCAGCCGTCGAGGAGAACAAAATTTATTTTGCCAATTCGCCGGCTGAGTGTACAAAGTCCAAAGTAAAGTAAAAAATTAACTAAGTTATTAATAGGGAGAAAAGCTCTTCTAGCTACCCCTAAAATCAGATGACTTAACCACATGAAGTAATACAGAGGATGGCCCATTACCCAGGGCATCCAAAGTAACGTAAAGTTCAACGCCTTCCCATTCGGTATGTCCTTCGATGGGGAGGGGTGGTGGTATAGCTTGTGGGGGTCAGATAGGTACCACTCCATTACGGGGTGTGACCGGTTTGATCTTCGAACATGTGGGTCCCACTTTTCCATTGGAACACACATGTCCCCCGGGGCTGGGGTTTAAAATAGTTGGGGTGTATCCAACCGGTTTAAAATACACATTTTATTTCGCTTTTTGTTGTTAGGTTAAATGGCTCCGATCAGCTGTTGTATGCAGACGGTGGAAAAGTTCAACAAGTAAACATATATTTAATCCAAATAAAATACTCATATTTCTATATAAAATGTCACATTATATAAATAAATAATGAAGAAAGATAGGTTGTTTGTGTTTTACCTTTATTTTCAACTTGAAAAAAATATTAAATATTGGAAGTACCGTATGGAGGCTATGTACCTAGCGTGGAGGCTAGATTATGGTACCCTTCCAATTAACCAGGTGGCGCTGAAATACGTGACATATTTTTTGGAGAGTAAGATCGCATACTACCCAATCCTACTAACACTTTTTAGCTATGATGTAAACATTGTTAAATCAAAATAACAATTTACTGTTTTTTCCATTCTGCAAAATACAGGGTGTTCTATAAATAAACGATAAAATGTATAGATACTTACGTAATAGATAATAGAATATTGTATAGGGAGTCAATAAGTTATTTCATCAATGACATACTATGACGTCACTTTTACTTTTACTCCCTAGGGAGGAAAAGTACGACTTTGCTCCCTACAATCAGGTCCAGAAAAGTATACTTTCGGTAGAGGAAGGTGAAAAAAGTGTTTACTCACAATCGGTTAGTAATTTATGGATTTCTAACCTTTGAAATAATTAGGAAGCGACTTATTACTTACTTTACTTTCCCAGCTAGCCGGGAAAGTACTTTCCCGGCTAGCATCTGTCACTTTTCTACCTGCAAATGTCAATGTCATTTTTGATTAAAAGATGGTTTAGAAAGAATAGAATCCACTCAACATTTATTTAATTAATAGTCTAAGAGCTAGTGAACCCTCCGACTAACGGTCGTCCTGTAAGGCTAGAAATTTTTCTAGTGATAATTCATAGCACACCAACGCTAAAAACCATGACCTGGCAGGCCTCAGTGGTGCACGTGTATCTACCAGGTGAATCGAAAAGTGCAAATTTAGGGGGTAAAATAAACTTTCTCCTGTAAGGTTTAAATTTAAGTATGTGTTTGAGTAAGTCATTCAGAAGAAATGTGTACAATGACAGGCGATTCTGAAGAACATAAGACCTTGTCAGGCGATGGGGAAAGATTAGGGGTTTTTCCTAAAATTATTAAAAAACGTCTTTAGTGATTTTTCTCTTAAGTTAATAGTTTTTGTTTTATGAGCGATTGAAAATTTTGAAAATTGCGAAATCGGCCATTTTTAACCCTAAATCGGACATTTATCTAAAAATTTCAGAGTTGCCAAGATACGTAGATATTCTTTAAACATTGATTGATGAAATCCCGAAGAGTTTTTTGCAATAAAATATCGAAAACCCCTTTGTTTTTTAATTGCTAATCAAGCAGGTGCGACACTGTAGTATAAGTGAGGACGTTTGAGTTTGCATAAATTCATTATCTCGAGAATGGGCAAATTTCAAGAAAAATCCTCAGACAGGTCGATTTGTATTTTAAATCAGGACTTTTTGGCACATATATAATACTAGTGACGTCATCCATCTGAGCGTGATGACGTAATCGATGATTTTTTTAAATGAGAGTAGGGGTTGTGTGATAGGTCATTTGAAAGGTTATTGAATTTTCTATTCACTAATACAAACATTAACATAATTATTTATACAGGGTGTTCAAAAAATTTGTTTTTATTAAATTAACTTTGATTAAATTTGACAAATAGAAGAAAAAATTTTTTTGTACATCTTGTATAAATAATTATGTTAATGTTTATATTACTGAATAGAGAATTAAATAACCTTTCAAATGAGCTATCATACAACCCCTTCTCTTATTTAAAAAAATCATCAATTACGTCATCACGCCCAGATGGATGACGTCACTAGTATTATATATATGCTAAAAAGTCCTAATTCAAAAATAAAAATCGACCTATCTGAGGATTTCTCTTGAAATTTGCCCATTCTCGAGATAATGAATTTATGCTAACTCAAAAGTCCTCACTTATACTACAGTGTCGCACACGCTTGATTAGCAATTAAAAAAACAAAGGGGTTTTCGATATTTTATTGCAAAAAACTCTTCGGGATTTCATCAATCAATGTTTAAAGAATATCTGCGTATCTTGGAAACATTGAAATTTTTAGATAAATGTCCGATTTAGGGTTAAAAATGGCCGATTTCGCAATTTTCAAAATTTTCAATCGCTCATAAAACAAAAACTATTAACTTAAGAGAAAAATCACTAAAGACGTTTTCTGTTTGGAATGATTCAAAAAACCTAAAAAAAATTTGTTCGATGCAAAAAGAATAATTTTAGGAAAACCCCTAATCTTTCCCCTCGCCTGGCAAGGTCTTATGCTCTTTAGAATCGCCTGTCATTGTACACATTTCTTCTAAATGACTTACTCAAACACAGACAAAAATTTAAACCTTACAGGAGAAAGTTTATTTTACCCCCTAAATTTGCACTTTTCGATTCACCTGGTAGATACACGTGCACCACAGGCCTGCCAGGTCATGGTTTTTGGCGTTGGGGTGCTATGAATTATCACTAGAAACATTTTTAGCCTTACAGGTCGACCGTTAGTCGGAGGGTTCACTAGCTCTTAGACTATAAGAAACAACAACAACAGTAACAAAAAGAAAACTATTTGGAATTATAAATATTAATAGTTACATTGGAATTATGATTACTATTAACGGTTAAAGTAAGACCGTGTTGCTCAAAATTATGAGTTTCAGAAATAGATGATGACGCCGACGTTTCTGGATTTTCTACATGAGACAACATATTAGCAATTTTTATTTGTCCATGTAATGAATTCTCCACATATCCCTCTGCTACGGTGTTGGATTTCCAACCCCCCAACTTTTTCAACTGTAGGATGTCTCCACCTGTAATTGCTAATAATGTTGCTGAAGTACGTCTAAAACAATGTCCTGTAAACCTGTTAACATTTTCCAACTTTAAATAAGTTGCTATTTTTTTGGGAAAACTTCCTATAGCATTATGCCCAAAAGGCTGTCGTGTAATTTTACCAAATCTTATTTGTAAAAAAAATCTATCAGAGTCAATGTTATTACGAAAGTCACAGTATTGCTTTATTTTTATCCATTCCGATTTTGTAATTACAAATGTACGGGAAGAGTAGGTTTTTGTGACAGGAATCACTATTATAATTCGATTTTCTAAAATATCCAGGTCACTTATTTTCATTTTTAAAAGTTCATCGCACCTACAGGCTCCGGAAATGCCAATAATTAAAGCAACCTAAAAAAATTTAATATAACATATATTTAATATGCACTAAATAAATTAAAATTACCTTTCGAGGAAGATATTCTATCGGGGCATTGTTTAAAAATGTATCGATGTCTGCTTCAGAAAAAACACTTGACTTTTTAGCTTGATATCCCACATTCTGCCTTTTCAAAAATGCCCACAATTTTGCGTATTTACTAATATCAACATTATGCCTAAAGTTTAATACTGCTCGCAACATCGAATATCTTGACCATAATGTGGAGGCTTTACTGCACAGGGTGCAGTAAACTTTAAGTACCGTCTCAGAGGTATGCTGCACACCTTTAGCCACGCACCATTTACTGTATAGTTCATAGGTGTTTTCATACCTCTCCCTGCTTTTTTCAGGAATTATTCCTTCAGTAGCTCTCTCTGCAGCTACCCGCAGTTCTGGTGGCGTACATTCAAATTCACTATCAGACATTTTTGTAAAATAAACACAATTTGATTATATGTACAATTAATGGCGTCGTGTATCGCCTAAATGTCAGATTCAACAAACTTGTTTTGTTACCTAGCAACGATCTCACAGGTTACTTAAAATAATTCATCTTATCACATAATGAAAATGGATACAGATATTTGAAACGAAATTATTATTGTGAGTAAAATAGTATACAAACCTCGCGGGAACTCATTCTAGCCTCGCGTCTGTAGTTTACCTCGGTGCTTCGCACCTCGGTAAACTACCTTGCCGCTCGGCTGAAATAGAGTACTTTCCCGCTAGGTATGTAATATACTATTATTTAAATATTTTTTATATAAAAAGGAGAGACTTTTTACCCTCGCCATGTTATAAGAAGTAGTACAGCAAAGCTTTTGAAATTAATTATAGAAGGGAAAATAGAAAGTTGTTGACTGGGAAGAAGCAAATATTCGTGGTTGAAAAACATAAGAAATTAAACTGCTTTGGACTCATTTATAATAGAATAGCTTTGACCGTGATAAGAAAGCACATAAGTCATTTTATTCGTAAAGTATATTTGTAGGTTTTGAGGCGAAATTTTTCTTTGTCTGGATCGTCTGTACGTGGCCTCTGCGATTTTTTCTCATGCATGGTAAAAATATTTCTGTTTTTCATTTAGCTCGGCGTAATGGCAGACGTTGAAATGGTCTTTTCTTTTAAAAAATTAAGTTTAGTCCAGTCGGGTTAGACGAATAACAGTCCTAACCTTGCATTAGGAGCTGCCCCAAATTTTATTTTTCTAATCTTCAGAGAGGGTTAATATTAGTATAAATTTAAAATCTCGACTGAATTCCACCGTTGCGTTAGCCGCCATCTTGATTTTAAACGAGAACCGTTTTTGCTCAATATCTCCGCCATTTTAAATTTTTTGACAAAAGGTGTACAAACTGAAATTGTTGAAAATGCGATTGTCTATAATTTCATTTATTATAATATTTTTCGTGCGGTCGATATTTTCCGAGTTATGAGGGGAAAATAGTGACAGTTGGAGCATAATTATTGAATTATTAAATTATCTCGTTTATTATTAATTTTACAACAAATATGTACCCATACAAAAATGAAGAGAATTAAATTCTACACAATTTTGATCTCTTCATTTTTTGCTAAAATTAATATTTAAGGTAGTACGTATGCGGTAATGGCGCGAGCGTAAAACCGGATTGATTTTATAGCAATTGTTTTTGTTCAATATCTACGCCATTTTCAACTAAAATTGTTCAAAATATAATTTCCTACAATTTCCTTTTAACAATTTTTTTCATGCGGTTGATATTTTCCGAGTTACATGGGAAAATAGTAAAAAGTGGTGGGGAGAGCATAATTATTGAATTGAATTTTGTTTCCGCGCTGCCCCAAATTTTATAATTCTATCCTTTAGGAGAGATCAATAGTAGAGTAAATTTAAAATCTCGACTGAATTCCGCGGTTGCATTAGCCGCCATATTGATTTTAAATGAGAACTGTTGTTGCTTAATATCTCCGTCATTTTCAACTTTTCGACATAAATGGTGGGAAAGAAAATTGTTGAAAATGAAATTTCCTACAATTTCTTTGGCACAATTTTTTATACGATCAATATTCTCCGATTTAAGGGGGAAAATAATGGAAGCGGAGGGGAAGCATAATTATTGAATTGTCTCATTTATTATTAACTTTACGACATAATTGTACATAAACAAAAATAAAGAGAATTATATTTTATACAATTTTTGAAACTTCCAATGAAACATCAACCAAACTAAGTATATAAAAGACATAAAAAGACATTATATGCATTAAGTTCACTTAATTTTATTAACTAGCGGGTTTTATTGGTTGAATTTGTCGGTCGATATTTTAAGTATTATGTCAGCTAATATATCGTGATGTTTCAACAATTTTTTTTAAATTTTGGACCCTGTTGGGGGAATTTTCCCATTTCCCCCCTTGTAGACTCGCCACTGGTTCTCTCGAAAAATTGTAGTAAATCGTAATTGCAACAATTTCAGTTCTTACACTTTTAGTCGAAAAGTTGAAAATGGCGGAGATATTGAACAAAAACAATTGCTACAAAATCAATCAGGTCTTATGCTCGCACCTTTACCACATACGCACTACCTTTAATATTGATTTTATCAAAAAAATGAACGGCATCAAAATTGTAGAAAATTTAATTCTCTTCATTTTTGTATAGGTATATATTTGTTGTAAAACTAATAATAAACGAGATAATTCAATAATTCAATAATTATGCTACAACTGTTACTATTTTCCCCTCATAACTCAGAAAATATCGACCGCATGAAAAAAATTATAATAAATGAAATTATAGAAAATCACATTTTCAACAATTTCAGTTTATACACTTTTTGTAAAAAAATTGAAAATGGCGGAGATATTGAGCAAAAACGGTTCTCGTTTAAAATCAAGATGGCGGCTAACGCAACGGTGGAATTCAGTCGAGATTTTAAATTTACACTAATATTGGCCCTCCCTAAAGATTGGAAAAATAAAATTTGGGGCAGCTCCTAATGCAAGGTCAAATGCTATCCCGACTGGGCTAGTTGTTTTCTGCAAGCAAACGCGCCTAGTAACATAAGTCAGCGACGAGTCGACAAAAGACAACGAACTCCGGCTGGCTCTTTTCACATAAGTCGACTTAAGTGTTTATTCACAACTCAAATCGGTATTTTCTCAATATAGCTATTATGCATACTTCGCAATAACAGACGTAAAAATGCATAGGAGACTTAAGTGCTTGGAGCCGATGGTAGTATTATAAACCCCCTACATATTTTGATCAAAAAGAAATTTTTCGAATTTTTGACTTATGTGCTTACTCACGTCAGTCACAGAATAGAATAGAACACAATAGAATGACCACATAAGCCGAATGGCAACAGAGTAGTAAGGACAGCGAGATACAGTTCCCCAATAGGAAGACAATCAGTTGGAAGACCACGAAAACGATGGAACGACAACTTACTAGAGGCACATTGAAAAAACAGACAGGATCATGTCTATACAAAAAGAATAAGAATAATATTAAAAATATGTTTTATTGTCACTGAAAATTTTACAATTTTATGGACAAAGCTTATGAACAAAGCTTACATACAATCAAAAAATAACAATAACAAATTAGTCCAGGGCGCATCTGTTTTGAGATGGACGTTGAGAGGTGACTCAAATTTTTTTGCAGAAATTGCTTGAAAATAACTCAAATAATAATATTTGAGTTATCCTCCCACTCAAAATGGTCCGGAACATTGTTTAAATAATTAAAATGTCAAAATATGAAGGAAAAATTCGATTTTCTTATTGGTTTTTTGATTATAACTTTAAAACTGTTGATTTCTGAGAAAAGTTGTACTGACATAAAAGTTGCGTAATTAGATTTCCTATAATATAGAATTAATTAAAAATTTAAAAAATAGTTAACCTTGTTGCAAAATAGCAATAATTGCAAAAAAACCATACAAAAACAAGTATTCGCATTTTACATTTTTCAACCATTTATGGTAAACTTAGGACCTTCATATTTTAGCCAGAAAAACTTTATGATATAGTAAAATAACACTGTAAATTTCATTAAGATCGGTTTAATAGCTTTTGCAAAATAAATTTTGCAATCCAGCTTTCGCAAAAAAAAATTCATTTTTTTAAAATGTTACAGGACTGAAAATAAAGCAGATAGCAAGTTGAAATTTTTTTGCGTATAGAAGTGTACTGTACCTTTCATTTGCAATTTGCAAAATTAAAATCGATTAATTACCACGGCGTCAGGAAATTTTTTAAATAAACATTAATTTTTGGTGCTACGCGCAGGACAGCGGTGTTCGATTCACACAAGTTGATTTCCACCAAAATTTTTTCCAATCTTTATCTAATACATTATTTTCTTACTCTATATTTTGTTGTATTTTAATATTTTAATTCCACAAAAATCAAACTAATTATATTATTGTTTGTGAAATATTGTTTATACAGGAAGAAGAGAGGAAAAAGAAAAAGGCATGGAAGAAATACAATAGTACAAGAGAGGAACAAGATAAAAAAGAATACCAAAAACACAGAAATATAGTGAAAGAACTAGTAAGAAAAGGAAAAAAAGAGAGTTGGAAGAAGTTCGGTGAATCACTAAACCAAAATTACAGAGATAACAACAGATGCTTCTGGAATAAAGTAAGGAGTCTAAGAGGAAAGAAAAGAAAAGAACTCAGAGGAGTAAAAGACAAACACAAAAAACTAAAGACAAATACAACAGAGATACTAGAGGTGTGGAGAGAGTATTATGAAGAGAAATATATGGGCGAGGAAAGTGAAGAAATAGAGACAGAGGGAACCATAGAACAGACAGCAGCAGACGAAAACCAAATGGAAGAAATAAGTACAGAAGAAATGGAAGAAGCGATAAGTAGAATAAAAATAGGAAAAGCGAGCGGAGCAGATAAAATTTATCCCGAAATGATAAAATGGATAGGAAAAGAAGGAAAGAAGTGGTTGCTGGAAATAATGAGAGAAGCATGGAGAACAAACAAAATGCCGAGAGAGTGAGAAGAAAACTTACTGATCCCAATTCACAAGAAAGGAGAAGAATCCACCTGTGGAAACTATAGAGATATATGCCTCTCATCAGTAGTGTTCAAGCTCTATAGGAGAATAATAGAAAGAAGATTAAGAACAGTGGTAGAAGAAAAACTGGAAGACGAACAAACAGCATTCAGAGCCAAAAGGCAAACAGTTGACAACATGAAAAAAATGAATTTCATTGCAAAACGAAAATACAGCCGAACAATATTCTAGTCCACAACATAAGCATATTACGAAATATAATAGAAAAAAATAATGATCGGGGAACAAACATATATATGACCTTCATAGACCTTAAAGCAGCGTTTGACTCAGTAGACCGGAAAGTATTGTGAAATACTGTAGAGGAGCTGGGAATACCGAGGAAACTATTAGAGATAATTAAAAGTACGTACAGGAGAGTGGTGGGAAAAGTGCAAATGGGAGGTAGCAGATCACTAGAATTTAGGATGAACAAAGGGATAAAACAGGACATATTATGGACATAATTATGGACAAATTATTTAAAAATGTAAAAAGAAGAACAAACCACTTAAAGACAATAATAGGCTACACGCACCTAACACCAGTTATGATAGAAGGATTACTGTATGCTGACGACGTCGTTCTCCTAGCAGACAACCCGAGAAAGATGCAGCGATTAATTGATGTATGGACTGAGGAAATAGAGAAAATGAAATTAGAAATAAACATTAGCAAATGCAAGACGATGAAAATAGGTCAGCAGGAGCAGAAAATTGAAGGCGAAACACGAGTGCTCTGTAAAGGACAAGAATTGGAGAAGGTGACGGCCTACGAGTACCTGGGCACGATAATATCGAATGACGGAAAGCTAGACCTAGAAATTGCAAATACGACAAAGAAAGCTACGAAAATATACTATGCCATTAACAACACGATACTGGGAAAAAGGGAAATCAGCCAGGAAACAAAAATGCATGTATATAATACAATCACAGTACCAACTCTTCTATATGCAAGCGAGACATGGGTCACAAATAAAAGACATGAAAGTGCCATAAATGCAGCAGAAATGAAGCAGCTGAGAAGAATAGCTGTAAAGACGAAGATGGACAGAGAAAGGAACGAAAACATCAGAAACGTGCTAAGTCAGGAACCAATAGAGAAAAAAATTGAAAAAAGAAAACTGAATTGGTTTGGACATATAACTAGGATGAACGAGAACAGACTAGTAAAGAAGGTGACAGATGCCAAAATACAGGGGAAAAGAAGAAGGGGCAGACCTAGAAAGGGGTGGATGGAACAAATCGAGGAAATCGGGACAAATAGAGGGAACACAGTGCAACAGATGAAGGAAATGGCAGGAGACCGGAAGGCGTGGAAGAAATGGGTAAAAGATGGATAGGTGATACCAAAGTCCGACGCTCTTATAGGGCATAAGGACAACGAGAAGAAGAAGAAGAAGAAATATTGTTTAAACAATTGCATATGTTTAAAAATAATAAACTTTTCTTCTCTAAGTAAAAATATATGAACAAAGAAAGTTTTTGCTAAAAAAGTGTTATTTCAAAGGATAGAGTATGTGTTTTTATTTTGCAATAAACAAATTTATTTATATCGAAATGTAATAAAAATTAAAATGTGTTAATCATTATCAAAGGTCATTGGAATGCCCAATCAGAGCAAACTATCCGCTTGTCCTGCACGTAGCACCAATAATTAATGTTTATTTAAAAAAATTCCTGACGCCGTGGTAGTTAACTGATTGTAATTTTGCAAATTGTAAATGAAAGGTACAGTATACTTCTATATGAAAAAAAAAATTTCAACTTGCTATTTGCTTTATTTTCAGTCCTGTAACATTTTGAAAAATGAATTTTTTTTGCGAGAGCTGGAAATTTATTTTGCAAAATCTATTAAACCGATCTTAATGAAATTTATAGTATTATTTTACTGTATCATAGAGTTTTTCAGGGTGAAATATGAAGGTCCTAAGTGTAGCATAAATGGTCGAAAAACGTAAAATTCGAATACTTGTTTTTGTATGTTTTTTTTTCGAAAATATTGCTATTTTGCAACAAGGGTAACTATTTTTTAAATTTTTAACCAATTCTATATTGTAGGAAATTTAATTACGCAACTTTTATGTCAGTACAACTTTTCTCGAGAATGAATACTTTTAAAGTTATAATCAAAAAACAAAGAAAAAAATCGAATTTTCGCTTCGTTTTTTGACATTTTGATTATTTAAACAATGTTCCGGACCTTTTTGAGAGGGAGGATAACTCAAATATTATTATTTGAGTTATTTTCAAGCAATTTCTGCAAAAAAATTTGAGTCACCTCTCAACGTCCAAATGTACTAATATTTTTACAGATGCGCCCTGGTCTAAATACAATTTACTAAAATTGGACAAATCGTCAATATACAAAATACAAGATAATTAAAGTAAAGCAAAAACAAAAACAATATAATTCAAAATTTAAATAAACTGCACATTGAACATAGAACAAATAAAATACAACATTAGGAACTAATAAGTTTAGGCTGCTGCATTTGAAACCCAATTTTTTAGAATAAAAATGTATACCATTTTTATTCAGTTGCAATGCGAGGGCAAAACAATCCTATTTTTCAATTAGAATACGGAGTGCAGTCCAGTCCCTTGAATCGCGATTTTCGGCTCTTATTGGAGCCTTCATCGGAAGGAACGTAGGCACTGTTCTCCATATTTTAACTGATTCGTATCGAGAGGTTTTCCCACCCATTGCAACTGAAGTGATGATAGTAGGTGGCTAGCGCCATCTGGCATTGAAAGACGAAGTAGTTTTCAATCCTAATAGTAAATTATTAATATTGAAAATATTAAAAATATTACTAAAAGATTTTTAAATTGAAAACTTATTGGTACAATTTCGTGGTGACACCTCCAAGACTTCTACAATTTGCAAGTCAAATGGATGCTGCAGTGAAGACGACAGGGAAGGAATTCTACACTATGCAATTCACATCCCCCGTCTGCAGCTGGTAAAGTTCCAACGGAAAAATGTACCTAGTTACTCTACGGAGTAATACGACTATAAAATAAAAATGTATACCATTTTTATTCAGTTGCAATGCGAAGGCAAAACAATCCTACTTTTCAATTAGAATACGGAGTGCAGTCCAGTCCCTTGAATCGCGATTTTCGGCTCTTATTGGAGCCTTCATCGGAAGGAACGTAGGCACTGTTCTCCATATTTTAACTGATTCGTATCGAGAGGTTTTCCCACCCATTGCAACTGAAGTGATGATAGTAGGTGGCTAGCGCCATCTGGCATTGAAAGACGAAGTAGTTTTCAATCCTAATAGTAAATTATTAATATTGAAAATATTAAAAATATTACTAAAAGATTTTTAAATTGAAAACTTATTGGTACAATTTCCTGGTAACACCTCCAAGACTTCTACAATTTGCAAGTCAAATGGATGCTGCAGTGAAGACGACAGGGAAGGAATTCTACACTATGCAATTCACATCCCCCGTATGCAGCTGGTAAAGTTCCAACGGAAAAATGCACCTAGTTACTCTACGGAGTAATACGACTATAAAATAAAAATGTATACCATTTTTATTCAGTTGCAATACGAAGGCAAAACAATCCTACTTTTCAATTAGAATACGGAGTGCAGTCCAGTCCCTTGAATCGCGATTTTCGGCTCTTATTGGAGCCTTCATCGGAAGGAACGTACGCCCTGTTCTCCATATTTTAACTGATTCGTATCGAGAGGTTTTCCCACCCATTGCAACTGAAGTGATGATAGTAGGTGGCTAGCGCCATCTGGCATTGAAAGACGAAGTAGTTTTCAATCCTAATAGTAAATTATTAATATTGAAAATATTAAAAATATTACTAAAAGATTTTTAAATTGAAAACTTATTGGTACAATTTCCTGGTGACACCTCCAAGACTTCTACAATTTGCAAGTCAAATGGATGCTGCAGTGAAGACGAGAGGGAAGGAATTCTACACTATGCAATTCACATCCCCCGTCTGCAGCTGGTAAAGTTCCAACGGAAAAATACATCTAGTTACTCTACGGAGTAATACGACTATAAAATAAAAATGTATACCATTTTTATTCAATGTACCAATTATGTACCTACCAATGTATTCAATTATGTACCAATAAGTTTTCAATTTAAAAATCTTTTAGTAATATTTTTAATATTTTCAATATTAATAATTTACTATTAGGATTGAAAACTACTTCGTCGTCCAATTTTTTAGTTATTCATTATTATAATATATGAAATTCTTCTATTGAATAATATGGTCTTTAGATAGATAGGCTTTTGTCATTTTACGGAACTTTGGGAAAGATGTTGGAGATTTAAGTTGTAAAGGGAGATGGTGGTATAGTTTTTTTGCGGAATATAATATAGATTTCTTTACTAACTCAGTGGACGGGATCGGTAAATAAATATCAAAGGTTGATTTTCGGGTAGAGTAGACATGATTAGGCCTTGCTGGCAAGACATGAAGGTGTTTACGAATTAAGCAAACAGTTTCTAAAATATATAAATATGGAAGTGTTAAAATTCCGTGATCTCTGAAATAACTTCTGCAATGTGTAGTTCTTCTGAGGCCAAACAGATATCTTATTACTCTTTTTTGCAATTTAGAAATAACATCAGATTGAGCAGCTGTACTAGAACTCCAAAAAGGAAGACCATATCGAAGGTGAGACTCGAACAACGAAAAATACCTATGTTATTTTAGAAGATGCTAAATTGATTTCCCTTGAAACAGATCTTATTGCATAGCAAGCTGAGGCGAGTTTCTTACTTAACGAATCGATATGAAGGAACTATGCTTGAGGTTGCTGTCTAAAAAAATACCAAGAATTTTTACAGATCAACGGTACTGGTCTGGCTGTTATTAAGAAGCAAGGGTTGAAGAGCTCCTTTATAATGATAGTAATGCTACTGTATTATCCACGTTAAAAGAGAGTAAATTAGAGTCAGATCAGGTTTTTATCGTAAGTAGATCAGAAGTTATAGTTGCAGGAAGAGTAAGAGTTGCAATAGCTGAGTTGCTCCAAGTGATACTGGTACCATCAGCAAAAAGAAAAAATTTTCCATAGATTTTTAAATTAGTGATGTCATTTATAAAGATAAGGAAAGTAGAGGACCCAATATTGAACCTTGTGGTACTCCACGCACAATGTTTTTGATACTATAGCCAGTATCATTTGCTCTAACCAGTTGTTTCCTATTAGCCAAATAGGATTGGAACCAATTCAAAGAAATACCTCGAATTCCGTAGAAATTTAGTTTTTTTATCAAAATGTGATTTACACAATCAAAAGCTTTGGCATAGTCACAAAAGACAGTGGCAGTGTGAAGATTATTGTTCAGTGCTTGATAAAACTCGTGTAGTAGAGAAAGCATGGCATCAGCGGTACATTTATTATTTTAAAAGCCGAACTGATTTTGTGATAAAATATTGTTATCAACGAGAAAGAACATAATATGTCTTATACAGAGTGTAACAAAAATACAGGTCATAAATTAAATCACATATTCTGGGTCCAAAAATAGTTCGATTAAACCCAATTTACCTTAGTACAAATATGCACACAAAAAAAGTTACAGCCCTTTGAAGTTACAAAATTAAAATCGATTTTTTCCGATATATCGAAAACTATTAGAGATTTTTTAATGAAAATAGACATGTGGCATTTTTATGACAGGAACGTTTTAAAAACAAATTACAGTAAAATTTGTGCACCTCATAAAAATTTTATGGGGGTTTTGTTCCCTTAAACCCCCCAAACTTTTATGTACGTCCCAGTTTAATTATTATTGTGGTACCGTTAGTTAAACACAATGTATTTAAAACTTTTTGCCTCTTAATATTTTTTCGATTAACCAATTTTAATCGAGATGCGGCTTCTTTTTTAATATGTTTACTTAAAAATTTTATGGGGGTTTTGTGCCTTTAAACCCCCCAAATGTTTGTGTACGTTCCAATCAAACTATTATTGCGGTACCATTAGTTAAACACAGTGTTTCTAAAACTTTTTTGCCTCTTAGCATTTTTCCGATCAGGCACCTTTTAGCGAGATGTGGCTTCTTTTTTAATATGGTTCAAAATATACCTCAAACTGTAATTTATACAAGAATAAAAAACCGCTAAACGCCGTAAAAATGAGTGGCGCATAAAATATTCCAGCTACAAAAGATCTGATATGAAAATTACGTGGCGCGAAAATATATTTTCATTTTGATGCAAAACAAAATTCTAGTTTTATTTTAAAAGATTTTTCCATAATATTTGCTAAATTTGAAGTAAACGCGCCACAAAAGAGTAACTTTGATACAGTTTGAATTTTGAAACTCTTTTGTGGCGCGTTTACTTCAAATTTAGCAAATATTATGGAAAAATCTTTTAAAATAAAACTAGAATTTTGTTTTACATCAAAATGAAAATATATTTTCGCGCCACGTAATTTTCATATCAGATCTTTTGTAGCTGGAATATTTTATGCGCCACTCATTTTTACGGCGTTTAGCGGTTTTTTATTCTTGTATCAGGAGTTTTTCAAAGTTATTTATAAATTAAATGTATGAAGTTGAATGCAATGTTCCCCTATTACACGTCAGGCTTTATAAATGGTCACCTTTGTTGCATTATATCCCAAATCATCTAGTTTCCATCGAATGTACTGATGTGATCTTGATTATTGATATGAGATAATATTTTTATATGTCATTTAATTTAATCAATGCATTAATAATAATCTAATTAATTTACCAGATCACATATCAATATGTTTTCAATCTCAGGGCTTTTTATAAAATTAATTACTTACTTACGTGGCTTCTAAGTATTTCTCAATGGTTCCTAATCGGGATAGGAAAGAAAAGAGTAAAATAATAACACATATGGGTTACAATTGTAATCAAAATATTGTTTATTTTATTTAAATGGCAATCACTGCTTAATATTTGCTATATCTTATTATTCTTAAACATAACATTTACACATGGGAATCTTATTTCCTTTTGGTTTCCAATTGAAATTTTTTATTAACATTTAACTATTATGATTTATTAGCAACAATTCTATTTAAGTTTGATGAAGCTTTTCTGATATTATTGATTATGTTTCTTCAATTTTAAATGTGGTATTTAATACGAAAAACCCATACATTCATGTCCAAACAAATGAGACTGACCTTTTTCTGGTGAACTGAGAATGTCTTCACACAAGACCCGTTTCCTGCTATCCTTGGCTGCAATCAAAACCTCGTCCTGGCTTCCAGTAATGTTCTCCTTTGAAACTAGCTCGTATAGCTCTCGTTTCCTGCTTCTGTCGTGATGCTGTGTTCTACCTTTTTCGAAACTGCAATCAGCTACCGGGAACTCTTGGCTCAAGGAGGTTCTTTTACTCTCAACCTGGCCTACCTCTCGTTCCACGATAGATACTCCACACTCACGGAACTACACCGGCTTTCTCACTCTCCGTACACTACCGTCTACTACTGGACTTCACTTCTCGACAGCTCAAAACATTCTGCTCTCTATTTGTCATTCATTCCCCTACTTTCTAAATATCCCTTCCAGATTCACAAATCAAACTTCCACCACCAACTCTCATTCGCAGTATTCCTCAAAACTAATTTTTAATCTTTCTAAATATGCTTAATGGATTTCAAAAGAAAAATAGTTAATTCCCATTCTAAAATTACTTTCTACTATGTACAAAATTTAATGATCTATTATCTACTTCAACTGAGTCTTATTTAGCATAAGCTAATGATCGAACCTTCCGCGAACAACGATAATGACCTATTATCGATTTCACTTGAGTTTTATTTAGCATAGGCTAATGATCGAACCTTCCGCGAACAACGATAATGGTACGCGCCATTCACTTTGTTTGTTCTAAGCGCATTGTCCCGAGTTTCGTTTAATCACTTCTTAAAATTAAATATAACAATTTGTTGTATACAGGTTGTTCTAAATTTATATGCCCGTGGTTGAGAAAATTGAAAATATTTTATATTAAATTGAATTCTGTTTATAATTATCAAAATTTAATTTTCATATCAAATAGAAATATAACAAATCCCCGCCTTGTATTCGATAAAATTTATCTGCATTTTTAAATAAATTTTCTCGAGGCAAAACCAACTCCCTGTATATTTCCTTACTTTAATCTACGTCTTATATCCTAACTTACTATCTACTTCATGTAATTCTGTCTTTTATTCATGATATTTGTATACATCGTGAATATTATAAATTCCTCGGATCTTTTCCGAGTTCCTGTGCCTCAACTCATAACTATTTATCCCATTTTCATTATTCACGATGTACGGGCCTTCGAAAACAGGCATCAACTTTGCGCAAATGCCCCCAGGAAGATTTGATACTCGTAATGCCCTCACGAGTACTTTTTCACCCTTTTGGAAAGTCACTGGTCTTCTTTTTCTATTGTGTTCCTGTCTTTGGATATATTTTTCGTTGCTTCGCCGTAATCTTCTCTGTACGGTTTCAATCACCTGTTGATATTCTTTTGGCTCTTGGTCTTCCCATGGCCTTATCGGCAGTACACCCTTCATGATGTATTCTGGGGTCTCTTTTGTTACTGTGCTCGGAATTGTATTTAGATACCTTTCTATTTCCGCCATTTTCCTGTCCCAATGGCGATGTTGACCATCTGTTGCAATGCGAAGAAATTTCGTCACTTCCTGTATGAATCGTTCCGAAGGATTACTCTGTGGATGCCTGATGCTGACAAAATTTGTCTCTATTCCTCGTTCTCGAAGTTGTCCCTTGAAACGATCATTTCGGAAATACGTTGCATTGTCCAGTAGAATCTTTTTTGGTGTTCCTACTATGGCTATAAAATTGTCGGTTTTTCTTAATATTTCTTCCCCCTTTGTGGTGCGGCAACTATATAATTTTACGTACTTTGAAAACACATCCACCATTACCAGAATATGTTTGTTCCTTTTAGTGGTCATAATTAGATCGCTTAACATATCTATTGCTACAATGTCTAGTTTGTTTCGGGCTTCAATATTTTTGGCAACATTTTCGTTTTCCCTTCTGGGATTAAAATCTCGTCTTGTATAGTCGCTCCTATTTTGATTTCTATCTCTGTAATCTTGTGTTTCTCGGGGCCTGTAATCTTCTCGCGACCTTCTTGATTTTCTTTCTCTTAGACGTGATTCTCTTATTTGTAGGAATTGGCATAAACTATCTATGTCTTTGTAATTTTGCAATGTGATATGGTCTTCCAGCGTTTCCTCGAAATGTCTTGCAATCAGTTCGACTAATTGTTCCGATGAGTAATTATATTGTAAATGTTTTGCATTATTGTAAATTTGCAAAGCATATGTCCTTTCTGATACACCCATCCTATCATTGTATTTCCCATTTTGCAATTCCTTGTTAATTTCCCATTGTTGGACTTTTCCCCAGAAATAATTCAAAAATTTTTGTTCAAATTGTTGCCAATTGCCGAATTCTTCTTCTTTACTATCGAACCATAGGCTTGCTTCATATTTGAGATGGTTTCTGATAGTTTCTTTTGCTGTTTCGAAATTTCCGATGTGTTGTATTTTCTTTTTCAGGCTATTTATGAACGGCACTGGGTGTAATCTTCTTACGTCCCCGCCAAACCTTATCTTCACGTCATCTGTGCTATGTATAACCATTTCTCTTCTTTCTCCGACATTTTGTTGAGTATTGATTTCCGCAATCTTTCTTTCCACTTCTTCTATGTCTGCTTGAATAGCGTTTTGCAACTTGTTTTACAAACTTTCTATTTCCTTTTTCTGGCAATTCGTTATTTCCTTTATTTTGCTTTTGATTTCTTTAATCTCTGTCTCTTGTTGTCTCATATCGTTCTTGATTATTGTCAAACATCCTTTTACTTTCTTTTCATACTTTCCTATGCGTTCCTCCATTTTCTTGTTGTTCTCTTCTATTGCTTGTTTCATTTTTTGTTGTGTTTCATCCATTTTTTGATCCAATTTTTGTTGTGTGTCATCCATTTTTTGTTGTGTTTCATCCATTTTTAGTTGTGTTTCATCCATTTTTTGTTGTGTTTCATCCATTTTTTGATCCACTTTATCCATTTTCTTTGATGTTTCTTCCTGATTTTTACCATTGTTCGTTTTGCTTCATCCATTTTTTGTGACTGGAGTTGCATAAGTTGTAATAGTTTATCTATTCCTGATAATTCTTGCTGTTCTGATGCCATGATTTTCGTGTCTAAAATATCTTCTTGGTCTGAATGTTCTTTTTGTTTTTTGTTGTCCTTGCTTTGGCTTCTTGTCACAGGCATTTGTTTTCAAGAAGTACTGTCCCCGCCAAATATGAAATTTTACTAGTATGTTACCAAGACGACTTTTTCTCACCCAAATATTATAAATTGTCAATAAATATATCAAATGTAAATATCGTAAAAATAAAATATTAAATCAGTTATGTAAAATTTGTACCTAAAGAGATCTAAAATTTTATGTTATCAAATGTAAGTATCTCACTTTTTACCACAGGCATATAAATTTTCAAATACCGGCTTTACTCTTTCTATCCTTCAAATTTGCCACTAGAAATACTTTACAATGCTTTCCACGTTGGACGACAGTTGATGTGATCTTGATTATTGATATGAGATAATATTTTTATGTCATTTAATTTAATCAATGCATTAATAATAATCTAATTAATTTACCAGATCACATATCAATATGTTTTCAATCTCAGGGCTTTTTATAAAATTAATTACTTACTTACGTGGCTTCTAAGTATTTCTCAATGGTTCCTAATCGGGATAGGAAAGAAAAGAGTAAAATAATAACACATATGGGTTACAATTGTAATCAAAATATTGTTTATTTTATTTAAATGGCAATCACTGCTTAATATTTGCTATATCTTATTATTCTTAAACATAACATTTACACATGGGAATCTTATTTCCTTTTGGTTTCCAATTGAAAGTTTTTATTAACATTTAACTATTATGATTTATTAGCAACAATTCTATTTAAGTTTGATGAAGCTTTTCTGATATTATTGATTATGTTTCTTCAATTTTAAATGTGGTATTTAATACGAAAAACCCATACATTCATGTCCAAACAAATGAGACTGACCTTTTTCTGGTGAACTGAGAATGTCTTCACACAAGACCCGTTTCCTGCTATCCTTGGCTGCAATCAAAACCTCGTCCTGGCTTCCAGTAATGTTCTCCTTTGAAACTAGCTCGTATAGCTCTCGTTTCCTGCTTCTGTCGTGATGCTGTGTTCTACCTTTTTCGAAACTGCAATCAGCTACCGGGAACTCTTGGCTCAAGGAGGTTCTTTTACTCTCAACCTGGCCTACCTCTCGTTCCACGATAGATACTCCACACTCACGGAACTACACCGGCTTTCTCACTCTCCGTACACTACCGTCTACTACTGGACTTCACTTCTCGACAGCTCAAAACATTCTGCTCTCTATTTGTCATTCATTCCCCTACTTTCTAAATATCCCTTCCAGATTCACAAATCAAACTTCCACCACCAACTCTCATTCGCAGTATTCCTCAAAACTAATTTTTAATCTTTCTAAATATGCTTAATGGATTTCAAAAGAAAAATAGTTAATTCCCATTCTAAAATTACTTTCTACTATGTACAAAATTTAATGATCTATTATCTACTTCAACTGAGTCTTATTTAGCATAAGCTAATGATCGAACCTTCCGCGAACAACGATAATGACCTATTATCGATTTCACTTGAGTTTTATTTAGCATAGGCTAATGATCGAACCTTCCGCGAACAACGATAATGGTACGCGCCATTCACTTTGTTTGTTCTAAGCGCATTGTCCCGAGTTTCGTTTAATCACTTCTTAAAATTAAATATAACAATTTGTTGTATACAGGTTGTTCTAAATTTATATGCCCGTGGTTGAGAAAATTGAAAATATTTTATATTAAATTGAATTCTGTTTATAATTATCAAAATTTAATTTTCATATCAAATAGAAATATAACAAATCCCCGCCTTGTATTCGATAAAATTTATCTGCATTTTTAAATAAATTTTCTCGAGGCAAAACCAACTCCCTGTATATTTCCTTACTTTAATCTACGTCTTATATCCTAACTTACTATCTACTTCATGTAATTCTGTCTTTTATTCGTGATATTTGTATACATCGTGAATATTATAAATTCCTCGGATCTTTTCCGAGTTCCTGTGCCTCAACTCATAACTATTTATCCCATTTTCATTATTCACGATGTACGGGCCTTCGAAAACAGGCATCAACTTTGCGCAAATGCCCCCAGGAAGATTTGATACTCGTAATGCCCTCACGAGTACTTTTTCACCCTTTTGGAAAGTCACTGGTCTTCTTTTTCTATTGTGTTCCTGTCTTTGGATATATTTTTCGTTGCTTCGCCGTAATCTTCTCTGTACGGTTTCAATCACCTGTTGATATTCTTTTGGCTCTTGGTCTTCCCATGGCCTTATCGGCAGTACACCCTTCATGATGTATTCTGGGGTCTCTTTTGTTACTGTGCTCGGAATTGTATTTAGATACCTTTCTATTTCCGCCATTTTCCTGTCCCAATGGCGATGTTGACCATCTGTTGCAATGCGAAGAAATTTCGTCACTTCCTGTATGAATCGTTCCGAAGGATTACTCTGTGGATGCCTGATGCTGACAAAATTTGTCTCTATTCCTCGTTCTCGAAGTTGTCCCTTGAAACGATCATTTCGGAAATACGTTGCATTGTCCAGTAGAATCTTTTTTGGTGTTCCTACTATGGCTATAAAATTGTCGGTTTTTCTTAATATTTCTTCCCCCTTTGTGGTGCGGCAACTATATAATTTTACGTACTTTGAAAACACATCCACCATTACCAGAATATGTTTGTTCCTTTTAGTGGTCATAATTAGATCGCTTAACATATCTATTGCTACAATGTCTAGTTTGTTTCGGGCTTCAATATTTTTGGCAACATTTTCGTTTTCCCTTCTGGGATTAAAATCTCGTCTTGTATAGTCGCTCCTATTTTGATTTCTATCTCTGTAATCTTGTGTTTCTCGGGGCCTGTAATCTTCTCGCGACCTTCTTGATTTTCTTTCTCTTAGACGTGATTCTCTTATTTGTAGGAATTGGCATAAACTATCTATGTCTTTGTAATTTTGCAATGTGATATGGTCTTCCAGCGTTTCCTCGAAATGTCTTGCAATCAGTTCGACTAATTGTTCCGATGAGTAATTATATTGTAAATGTTTTGCATTATTGTAAATTTGCAAAGCATATGTCCTTTCTGATACACCCATCCTATCATTGTATTTCCCATTTTGCAATTCCTTGTTAATTTCCCATTGTTGGACTTTTCCCCAGAAATAATTCAAAAATTTTTGTTCAAATTGTTGCCAATTGCCGAATTCTTCTTCTTTACTATCGAACCATAGGCTTGCTTCATATTTGAGATGGTTTCTGATAGTTTCTTTTGCTGTTTCGAAATTTCCGATGTGTTGTATTTTCTTTTTCAGGCTATTTATGAACGGCACTGGGTGTAATCTTCTTACGTCCCCGCCAAACCTTATCTTCACGTCATCTGTGCTATGTATAACCATTTCTCTTCTTTCTCCGACATTTTGTTGAGTATTGATTTCCGCAATCTTTCTTTCCACTTCTTCTATGTCTGCTTGAATAGCGTTTTGCAACTTGTTTTACAAACTTTCTATTTCCTTTTTCTGGCAATTCGTTATTTCCTTTATTTTGCTTTTGATTTCTTTAATCTCTGTCTCTTGTTGTCTCATATCGTTCTTGATTATTGTCAAACATCCTTTTACTTTCTTTTCATACTTTCCTATGCGTTCCTCCATTTTCTTGTTGTTCTCTTCTATTGCTTGTTTCATTTTTTGTTGTGTTTCATCCATTTTTTGATCCAATTTTTGTTGTGTGTCATCCATTTTTTGTTGTGTTTCATCCATTTTTAGTTGTGTTTCATCCATTTTTTGTTGTGTTTCATCCATTTTTTGATCCACTTTATCCATTTTCTTTGATGTTTCTTCCTGATTTTTACCATTGTTCGTTTTGCTTCATCCATTTTTTGTGACTGGAGTTGCATAAGTTGTAATAGTTTATCTATTCCTGATAATTCTTGCTGTTCTGATGCCATGATTTTCGTGTCTAAAATATCTTCTTGGTCTGAATGTTCTTTTTGTTTTTTGTTGTCCTTGCTTTGGCTTCTTGTCACAGGCATTTGTTTTCAAGAAGTACTGTCCCCGCCAAATATGAAATTTTACTAGTATGTTACCAAGACGACTTTTTCTCACCCAAATATTATAAATTGTCAATAAATATATCAAATGTAAATATCGTAAAAATAAAATATTAAATCAGTTATGTAAAATTTGTACCTAAAGAGATCTAAAATTTTATGTTATCAAATGTAAGTATCTCACTTTTTACCACAGGCATATAAATTTTCAAATACCGGCTTTACTCTTTCTATCCTTCAAATTTGCCACTAGAAATACTTTACAATGCTTTCCACGTTGGACGACAGTTGATGTGATCTTGATTATTGATATGAGATAATATTTTTATGTCATTTAATTTAATCAATGCATTAATAATAATCTAATTAATTTACCAGATCACATATCAATATGTTTTCAATCTCAGGGCTTTTTATAAAATTAATTACTTACTTACGTGGCTTCTAAGTATTTCTCAATGGTTCCTAATCGGGATAGGAAAGAAAAGAGTAAAATAATAACACATATGGGTTACAATTGTAATCAAAATATTGTTTATTTTATTTAAATGGCAATCACTGCTTAATATTTGCTATATCTTATTATTCTTAAACATAACATTTACACATGGGAATCTTATTTCCTTTTGGTTTCCAATTGAAAGTTTTTATTAACATTTAACTATTATGATTTATTAGCAACAATTCTATTTAAGTTTGATGAAGCTTTTCTGATATTATTGATTATGTTTCTTCAATTTTAAATGTGGTATTTAATACGAAAAACCCATACATTCATGTCCAAACAAATGAGACTGACCTTTTTCTGGTGAACTGAGAATGTCTTCACACAAGACCCGTTTCCTGCTATCCTTGGCTGCAATCAAAACCTCGTCCTGGCTTCCAGTAATGTTCTCCTTTGAAACTAGCTCGTATAGCTCTCGTTTCCTGCTTCTGTCGTGATGCTGTGTTCTACCTTTTTCGAAACTGCAATCAGCTACCGGGAACTCTTGGCTCAAGGAGGTTCTTTTACTCTCAACCTGGCCTACCTCTCGTTCCACGATAGATACTCCACACTCACGGAACTACACCGGCTTTCTCACTCTCCGTACACTACCGTCTACTACTGGACTTCACTTCTCGACAGCTCAAAACATTCTGCTCTCTATTTGTCATTCATTCCCCTACTTTCTAAATATCCCTTCCAGATTCACAAATCAAACTTCCACCACCAACTCTCATTCGCAGTATTCCTCAAAACCAATTTTTAATCTTTCTAAATATGCTTAATGGATTTCAAAAGAAAAATAGTTAATTCCCATTCTAAAATTACTTTCTACTATGTACAAAATTTAATGATCTATTATCTACTTCAACTGAGTCTTATTTAGCATAAGCTAATGATCGAACCTTCCGCGAACAACGATAATGACCTATTATAGATTTCACTTGAGTTTTATTTAGCATAGGCTAATGATCGAACCTTCCGCGAACAACGATAATGGTACGCGCCATTCACTTTGTTTGTTCTAAGCGCATTGTCCCGAGTTTCGTTTAATCACTTCTTAAAATTAAATATAACAATTTGTTGTATACAGGTTGTTCTAAATTTATATGCCCGTGGTTGAGAAAATTGAAAATATTTTATATTAAATTGAATTCTGTTTATAATTATCAAAATTTAATTTTCATATCAAATAGAAATATAACAGTACATTAGACTTTTCTCTATTCGAAATAGATTGAAACAAAAATATTAAGATGGCCGGTAAATGAAGTCGGATTGCCCGTTGCCAGATCAAATTTAGCGTCGTAACCACTACAACTACATAAACCATTTCGGGAATAATCGTTAATTGGATTATACTTTTGTAGCTTAATAACTTCTAAACGGCTTAACCGATTTTAACCAGTAAACATGAGTTTGAAACGTATTGACCAGTAGTATCTGATGGATCTAAGGTCAAGTATGATAACTGAAGCTATTACAGGAATTATTGAGCTTGAGAAACCGTTTTTCCCACAGGAAATAGATTTTATCATACTTATGAAGCCTATAACCTAAAAATTCGAACTTTACGGATATAAGGTATACACCATTAGATTCTTCTTGAGTCCTTCTACAAACGCTAAGTTATTGGCGTAATTCGTAGGTTAAAATGTTGAGTAATTGTCGAAAAACCAAAATTTTCAAAGTTTAGTTTTTCAATTTTTCGGCTATACTGAGCCGTGTGTATGTCTGATCCTGACGGCTTAGACACCATTTGAAAGCTTAAGTCAACACTATTGATTTTATGTATTTGCGATTCTCCTGCCTCTTCTTGATCCGAATATATATACCCCCAAAAATATGCCGTTTTGTACCTACCAAGTCCTATAGCTGGTTTATGGGTGGTCAAAAGTCACAAACTACACCGGTTCTAAATCGGCCCTGACCCCCTCTTCAAACACAGAGAGAAAATATCAAATCGGTTTAACTTTCAAACACACATACATACATATCCACAAACATTTTCCCCTTTTTAAATAAAACTTGAGTCACATTTCTAAGCTCTATAACTTTTGAATGGTATAACCGATTTTCAAAATTAGACATGCGTTCTAGAACGCATCGTCTAGTCTGGACGAGTTTAGAAAATCGAAAATTTCGTGTATATATAGTGTCGCATGTAGGGGTGTTGTGCGCCACTGGTGAGAACTGCCGTTCTCTGTGGAAATGAATTTTTATTATTATTACTAGGTCTCTATAGCCGTACTTAACAGTATACAAATATGTGGTGGATTTGACAAATATTCAAAATATCTCGATAAAAACTAGCTTTTCGAAAAAGTACTAAGAGGCAAAAAAGTTTTAAAAATATTGTGTTTAACTAATGATGCTACAATGATAATTTAATTGGAACGTACACAAAAGTTTGGGGGGGTTTGAGGGAACAAAACCCCCATAAAATTTTTATGGAGTGCACAAATTTCACTATAATTTTTTTCTAAGATGTTCCTGCCATAAGAATGCCACATGTCCATTTCCATTAAAAACTCTCTAATAGTTTTCGATATATCGGAAAAAATCGATTTTAATTTTGTAACTTTAAATGGCTGTAACTTTTTTTGTGTGCATATTTGTACTAAGGTAAGTTAGGTTCAATCGAACTATTTTTGGTCCCAGAATATGTGATTTAATTTATGACCTGTATTTTTGTTACACCCTGTATTATAAGTCGAGTTTTTATGAGTCTCTCAATAATTTTGGAGAGTACCGGTAGTAAGGCAATTGGTCTATAGTTGCAGGCATTAGATTTTTCACCACCCTTATGAAGAAAAATAATAATGGCTGTCTTTAGGCATTCTGGAAATTTACCTTTTTCAAAGGAATCATTAATTAGTGAGACGAGGAGTTCCAACACATTTTCTGTGAGATTTGAGAAATTTTTTATAGAATCAGTACTACATGATGATTTGCTTTTGATACTATTGATTGTTTGGATCAGTTCAGAGTTATCGACTAGTCTTATAAAGAATGAATTTGAGATCTTTCTTGAATTAGGGAGATAGGAAATGGGAGTTTGTTGCGCCAAAATAGTTGATGTTATATTTTTACTCACATTAACGAAGTATTCGTTTAGACTTTCGGTGTTTGGAAGGGAAAATGATAAGCTGTGGAGTTTAATTTCGAAGATCGTTTATTATGGACCAAGTTTCTTTTGCAACACTTTTAGAGCTTCCCAGACGATTTTGGTAGTAGGCTTTTTTAGGTGATTTTATAAGTTTTAGATACGTTGCCCCGTACTTTGTGATATATTCAGTGACAGAAACGTTGGTAGTAAATTTCTTGATGTATAGTAGTGAACGCATTTACTTCACAAGATAGTCGTTATTCACCATCTTATTGGCAATCTTAAATAGCAGATGGTACCGTAAGAAAAAACAGAACTAAAGACATTTTCTTTGGAATAAATATTTAATACAGGTTAACTTTCTGTTAATGGAACGTTTAATTTTTATTATCAATATTGAGCAGTGTTTTAAATTATTGTGAATATAAATATGTTACAGATCATTAAAATCCAAAGGAATTTATCATCTATACCTAACTGGAAATATTAATAACTATACATAATAAGGCTATCTCCATTTTAGTCCAGAGAAATAAGGTTTTTGTCGGGAAACTTGACCAGCCAAGTTGCAAATGAGTTTTTGGGTATCTACTATATATAACATATTATAAAAATACAAAAATGCCCGTCACACTTCGGATGATAATTTTCTTCTTTCTTCTTCTTCTTTTGCCCTTTAATTCGTCCAATTTTGAACATAGGCTTCCCCCAGTTTCCTCCATTCGCTTATGTTTAGTGCTTTCTGTTTAAAGTGCGTTCCTCCTATCTTTTTAATGTCGTCTCCCCATCTTATCTGGGGTCGTCCTCTTCCTCTCTTTCCTATCCATGGTCTCCATTGTTGTATCGTGCTATTCCACCTATTGTCCGTTTGTCTAGCGTTATGACCTGCGAAGCTCCATTTTAGCCTGGCTATATGTTGGCCTGCGTCTTTGACTTTTGTTCTATTTCTGACCCAGTTGTTTTGCTTTTTGTCTGTCAATTTTACTCCTAGCATTGCTCTCTCCATGGCTCTTTGTGTCTTCATTATTTTATCCATGTTTGCCTTGGTCAAGGTCCATGTTTGGCATGCGTATGTGAGAATTGGGAGTATGCACTGGTCAAACACTCTTGTTTTTAAGTATTGTTGTATTTTTTTTATTCTTTAGGACCCATTTTAATTTTCCAAATCCTGCCCAGGCTAATCTGACCCTTCTTTTTACCTCCGCTGTTTGGTTTTCCTTATTTATTTTTATCATCTGTCCCAAATATATTGTTGTGATCTTATTTTTGAAATCTGATGCTGTTCTCAGATGTGCTTTATTTTAATTAATTAATTAATGATTATCTCATTAATCAAACAGATCAAATACCAATATAGTGTCAATCTCAGGGCTGAATTATAATATTAATTACTTACTTTCGTGGCTTCAAAATATTTCTCAGTGGATTCCTAATCGGGATAGATAAAAGTGAGTAAAATAATACACACATATGAATTTCAATTAGAAATTATAAAATCGTTTATTTTATCTAAATGGCATTCAATGCTTAATATTTCTTATATCTTATCTTTCTATCTTTATTTAATATAACATTTACAAATATGGGAATCTTATTTCTTTTTGTCTCCAAAGTTATTTTATTTAAAATGAACTATTATGATTTGTCAGTGATAAATTGATTTAGGTTTGATGAAAAATTTTTAATAATGATTGTGTGCCTCAATTTTCAATGTGGTATTTAATACATAAACCATACATTCATGTCATAACAAAATAGACTGACCTTTACTGATGATTTGACAATGTCTTCACACAAAACACGTTTCCTCCTATCTTGGGTTGCGATCAAACGACTCGTACCAGCTTCCCAGTAAAGCCTCTGTTCCTTTCTGAAAACTACGCCTCGTACCGCCCTCGTTCCTGCCTTCTCCTGATGCCGTGTTCTACCTTTTTCAAACACTTCAACAAAAACCGGGATACTCTAGACTCAAGGAGTTATATCTTATCTCGACTCGGCCTAACACTCGTTCCACGATATCTTACTTTTTAAATTTCAACAACAAACTAACTATACCGGCGTTTCACTTTTTTGTACACTCTTCTCGAACACTGGACTTCGCCTCTCGATCGCCAAAAACATTCTGCCCCACATCTCTCGTCCATTCTCCTACTTACAAATTACCCCTTCCAGCATTCAAAAATCAACCAATCCCAAGCAACTTTCAATTATCCGTATTTATCAACACAACTTTCCTTTTTCTAAATATCTTAATGGATTTCAAGAAAAAATAATATTCCCCATTTCAATTTTACTTTCTACATTAATACAACATTTACAAATTTAATGACCTATTATTTTATTCACTAGAGTATTAGTTAGCGGTGGTTAATGACAAATCCTTCCGCGAACACTTTCTTTGTACACATCACTCTAATTGTTTACTGGAGTCGTATTGTTCCCGCGGTTCGTAAACACTTCTCCGAATCACTCTCTTAACAGCTACCTATACATAATTTGTTTTATACAGGGTGTTCCAAATTTACATGCCCGTGGTCGAGAAAAATGAAAACCTTTATTTTAATTTGACTTTAATTTATAATTATAAACTTTTATTTCTTATATCAATTAGGAATATAACAATATATATATATATATATATATATATATATATATATATATATATATATATATATATAATCATTAACCGCTTCTATTGTGGTGTCGTTTAGTATTACGTTTCTATTATCTTGTGTGTTTGTCATTGTTTTTGTTTTGTCAAAATTCATTTTTAGACCTATTTGTTCGGATTCATTTGCTAGTTCGGTTAGCATGGTCTGTAGTTCTTCAAAACTTGATGCTATGACTACTACATCGTCTGCATATCTTAGGTGGTTTAGTTTCTTTCCATTTATGTTTATTCCCATGTTTGTCCATTCCATTGTTTTGAAAACATCTTCCAGTGCTAATGTAAATAATTTAGGAGAAATAACATCTCCCTGTCGCACTCCTCTGTTAATTGGTATGGGTTTTGTGGTTTCTTCCAATTGTACTGTCATTGTTGCTTTCTTATATACAGTGATGAGCGTGCTAATAACCGGCAAAATAGCGGAAAAGATGGAAAACATATTAAATCGTGAGATAAAAAGAAATAAAACTAGTAGAGTTGTTAAATTTAGCGATAATAACATATAAATTGACATTATATTGATTGTTTCCCACCTTTAGACGTATCAGAGGAGTATGTCAACTAAAACTGTCACTGTGACAGTGGCATTTCTCAAATTCATTCGATACGTCTAAAGTTGGGAAACAATCAATATAATGTCAATCTATAAGTTACTATCGGTAAATTTAACACCTCCACTAGGTTCATCTCTTTTTATCTCACAATTTAATATGCTTTTCATCTTTTGCGTTATTTTGCCGGTTATTAGTGCGCTCATCACTGTATATTATCTATTAGCATTCTGTATCTGGAATCTATTCTACAGTTGTTTATGTTATTACGGCGCAGTAAATAACGCTAAGTAAATGACGCTATAAACAACTGTAGAATGATAATTTTAGTTATTAACAAATAAGGGTCAAAAATGACAATTTTTTCGTTTAAATCGCTACAGGTTAAAATAGGGTAATTAAATATCTTATTTAGAGTATTCGTCTTTTAATAGATGAGCACAACATTTTGGTATTTATAATGTATTAGGTATATAGTAGGTACCCAAACAATCCATTTGCAACCTGGCTGGTCAAGTGTCCCGAACATGGTATATTTTTGCCCGATTTCCCTGGAGTATAATCAGGGAACATCCATAAACTAGTTGTGGAGAAGAGAGTAGGGGACTTCGCTTATTACGTTGGGTTACGACATTAGGGAGGGGGAGAATGAGTGCACATCCGATTTCGTCTGGTGTATTTCAATTTGTCGCTGTTATCTCTATAAATATAATTTTTTACTATGCTCTGTTTTTAAACCAGGAAGAGTAATTCAAATTTACTGCGCCGTAATGCTTGTTTGTAATTGTTCCAACCTCAGGCAAGTTTACTCCACTGTCATGAAATTTTGACACCATTGACATGTATGAGATTTTGACACTATTGGCAATTCATAGGTTAATAAAATTACATCGGCGATTTTTTGTTTTCTGCGATATTCCTTCAATTTTTAGATTTTTGTCTGCTTTTACATAAAAGGCCGTTGTTTTTAGAACTTTTTGGCGACCTATTGTTATAATATAATACTTATGGATTACCGTCGAAGGCCGACATGATCAACCAAAAAAGAAGATGTATTAGGTGATTTTTCTAGTGACTTTCTTGGGTGTGAATACAAATCATACCTTCTACCAAAGGGCAGTATTCTGGTATTATTCAAAGTATCAGATCATTAAAAAAATAAAAAAAAATCACTGCAAAGGGGGTTATAAGTTGCAATTTAGACGTCTACATTAGGGAGGGACTTTACTGTAAACGACGCTGTACGACTAAGGGAAGGGAGGGTATAAAAAAGCCTAAATTTTTACGACGTAGTTTACGGATGTTCTCTTACATACTCTGTAGGGCAATTAGACCGAGGCGCAGTATCACAGTAGTATAAAAGCATGCTATTCAATCAGTACCAAACTAAAGATTAGATTCTTCATCATTGAACTATAAGGATCTCAGATATTATGGCTAATTATAGAAATATTTATTCTGCAATTGATAAGAAACAATTATATTACTTTGAAGAACTTAAAGGAGTAGACTATTCTTATCTTTTCAACTCAAGTACATAGATAAAACTAATTGATCTTAAATGCTTACACTGTAGTTACACACTAGGTTGTTCAGTACATGTCTTATGCAATAATTTGTATTGTAAATAATATTTGAATAATAATAGGCCTTGGCATATAAAATTATTATTTATGACCACACCGTTGAAACTTTTTGTACTTGTTATCTTGGTGGAGTCGGACAAATTTGGAGCTTGGCGCATTATGGTAGTGGGGCGTTTGTCTGCCAAGCGGTGACGAAGTTGTCAATTTTATGCAAAAAAAAAATTATTACCACATTGGTCATTTTATTTTAATCAATGGTTTTTATCATATAAACAGCGAAAACAATTTTGTCGGACAAAAATATTGGGGCATATGACGCGTCGGACACGCTAAATATGTCAAATTTATGAAAAAAATAAATTTATTACCACATGGATAATTTTAACTGAATCTACCATAAAACCTTTTTACAATAATGTGGTAACCTTGTCGGACAATTTTCACGGGGCATATGCGCAGTCGGATGCGCCGAAGATGTCAATTTCCTGAAATTTTTTTATTTATTACCATTTTTCCGACAAAATTAGTAGGTTATAAGTAATTATATTCTTAATCAAAAAATCAAAGTGTCGGACAAAAATATTGGGGCAAATCGACAGTCGGACAAAAAATTTAATTTTTATTGGTAAACTATACTTTTAAAATATGCTGGGTTCGTGCATCCCTTATCTTTAAAACCATTTTTCCGAAAAAAGTAGTATGTTACAAGTAATTATATTCTTAAACAAAAAATGTAATTGTCTGACAAAAATGATGGGGCAAACGAACAGAAAACTTAATTCTTTTAGACTATCGACGAGGAGGTATTATTAAAAAAAAATTTGAAACAGTTTTTCTCGGTTATTTTTTTAATCCATTTAGCTGAAAATAGGTACACACGTTAAGTAAAACATTTAAAAAGGTATGACGAAGAGCTGTACCCAAAATTTTCTTCGACAATAGGGAAAATATTAGAAAAATTGTGATCTAATAATTTGTGTACATACTCCTTGAACAACGACAAACGTCGTTCTATAGTTTTTCTTGAATTAAAAAAAAACATTTCCGACAAAAGTATCAGGTTATAAGTAGTTATATTCTAAATCAAAAAATCTAAGTGTCCGACAAAAATATTGGGGCAAATCCAAAGTCGGACAAAAAACTTAATTTTTATTAATAAACTATACTTTGACATTATGCTGGGTTCGTGCATCCCTTATCTTTTCAAACATTTTTCCGACAACAGTAGTAAGTTACAAATAATTATATTCTCAAACAAAAAATGTAGTTGTCTGACAAAAATGTTGGGGCAAACGAACAGAAAACTTTAGGCTATCGACGAGGAGGTATTATCAAAAAAAATTTTAAAACAGTTTTTCTCGGTTATTTTTTTAATCCATTTAGCTGAAAATAGGTACACACGCTAAGTAAAACATTTAAAAAGGTATGACGAAGAGCGGTACCCAAAATTTTCTTAAAAAATTTTCCGACAATAGGGAAAATATTAGAAAAATTATAGTCTGATAATTTGTGTACATACTTCTTGAACAACGACAAACGTAGTTCTATAGTTTTTTTCTCGAATTTAAAAAAAAACATTTCCGACACAAGTATCAGGTTATAAGTAGTTATATTCTAAATCAAAAAATCTAAGTGTCCGACAAAAATATTGGGGCAAATCCGTCGGACAAAAGTTTAATTTTTATTAATAAACTATACTTTTAAACTATGCTGGGTTCGTGCATCCCTCATCCTACAACCATTTTTCGGACAAAGGGATTAGGTTACAAATAATTAAATTCTTAAACAAAAAATGTAATTGTCTGACAAAAATGTTGGGGCAAACGAACAGAAAACTTAATTCTTTTAGGTTATCGACGAATAGGTATTGTCAAAAAATTTACAGTTTTTCATTCCACATTTACACATTTCAATAATTGTGCCAGTTCTCAAATTTATGTAACTACATTTTTCGGGTGTAACTACAATGATATTATGCTAAAAATGGTGGTGTATCCCAGATTTAAAATGCGTTTATCTCGAAAACGGTTGAGTTTAGGGAGATGAAAGAAGTATACCTTTTTTAAGTAGAACTAATAGGAGAATTAAAATTTTATTGTCAAAATTATACAGAGTGAGGGATAAAAAAAATTGAACGTAATAAATGAGTGCTGAAAGGCGTATGTGGTGCCCTCTGGGCAATGCAATTTTTGGTAGCGAATTTAGTTTTCTCGACTCTAAAAACCCCCACGTACCAAATTTCATGTTGTTATCTCATACCTGTCAGGAAATATTCAATAATAAATAAAAAAAAGTTTAACTTTGACACCCTGTACCTCGGTTAATATAAACTTTGTACCAAGGTAAGTTAGCTTAAATCGGCCTATTTTAACCTCAGGAACCTGAGGTTGAGCTATGGCTTCTTTACCAAACACGCTGTATGTATAAAAATTACTTTTTTTTAAATTGTACCAAAACGCCCAATTATTTTTGTCCGACAAGTGATCCAATATGCATTACACATGTAAAAGAACAGTACAAAATAGAAATGATATATGTGGTAATAAATAAAAAAATTCCAGGAAATTAACATCTTCGGCGCATCCGACTGCGCATATGCCCCGTGAAAATTGTCCGACAAGGTTACCACATTATTGTAAAAAGGTTTTATGGTAGATTCCGTTAAAATTATCCATGTGGTAATAAATTTATTATTTTCATAAATTTGACATATTTAGCGTGTCCGACGCGTCATATGCCCCAATATTTTTGTCCGACAAAATTGTTTTCGCTGTTTATATGATAAAAACCATTGATTAAAATAAAATTACCAATGTGGTTATAAATTTTTGTCTTGCATAAAATTGACAACTTCGTGACCGCTTGACAGACAAACGCCCCACTGCCATGATGCGCTAAGCTCCAAATTTGTCCGACTCCACCCAAATAACAAGTTCAAAAAGTTTCAACGGTGTGGTCATAAATAATAATTTTATATGGGGGCCTAAGAACTATAACTTTTAAATTATAATTTTTATTTTATAAGTAAGGTCTTACCATATATACCTTCCCTTTTGTTCCAGTGTACCATCTTCTTCATGTACTTATTATGTTATGTACGTTTGAAAATATGTAATAAGGAAGTTATTTTCTTGAGAGTAACAAGATTGTTGCACAGATCACCTACCTACGAAGAAAAGTCAAACTCCATAAATGATACATATTATGTACTTGAACTAATTTCTTCTTCCTCCTCTTTATAAGTAATTCGGCTTGTTCATTGGCGGATTGTATCTCTATGGAAGGTAATCATTCCATTTTTTTCGCGGTCAACAAATAATTCTTCTACTAATTGGTGACTTATCTCTTGCTATTTTGACCACACGTGTCTCCCCATTCTGCTTACGTGGTTATTCCATTATTTTTTCTTATTTAGTATCCATTCGTTTATACACTGTACGTTACACTTTTTTGTACCCGTGTTGAGCTGCCCCCCCCCCACTTGCAAAAATTAAAAAACTAATAGTCCTGATTTATGAGCTCTCATATTCCGCAAACTAAAAATTTTGAGCTCGTTCCACTGAGCAGGAATTTAATACTTTAGTGGGGGGGGGGGAAATAGGAATATTGAATCTGTTTTTGCGAGATAATTACGAGCTATTTATAAGCTCTTGAAATTATATAGTTTCGATTTTTGAGCTCATCCCGTTCACCCCCAAACAACCCTTTAATTGATTTAACTTAAGAGAAAAATGCTGAGAAAACTTAAAATATATCGTATTGCGGATTTAATTCCTATAGCGTATATACTCTAAGAATAAACTATTAAATCACGTGCATTTCGATTATTGAGCTACAACCCCTTCGCAAGAAAACCACCCTATTTTCCCGGCTTAAGAGAAAGTTGTACTTAAAATGCATTAAATTAATTATTTGGCGACTACATTCATTTAATAATTTATAAGCTTTCAAATTACGCGCATTTAAATCAGTAAATTGCAATTTATTTTATATAGTGCAGTCACTGAAAGTAAAAATCACCGATTATCTTCAATTTCGGTGAACCTTCATCCATTTTTACGAAAATTGGTCAGTGGTTAGAGAATACCTCAAGAAACAAAGGTGACATGGTACCACCTTGCGCCTTTACCCTGAGGGTGAATACTGGGGGTGGATACCCTGGGGGTGAAAAATTATTTTATAAAAAAATAACTGCACAAATCTATAAAAGAACAAATTATAAGCAAAATTTATTATATAAAGTTATTAAAATAAGTCAATACTTATTAAGTTATTAAAGATCAAAAATTTTAATTATTCGTGAAAAAAATGCATATTTTGAAGCGGTTTTTCGTAAATCACTGAAAAACTGTTTTTACAAAAACGTTATTAGTAGTTTTATTCATATAGCTTATATTCTAAGAATAAACTCAAATCACGCGCCTTTCGATTATTGAGCTACAACCCCTTCGCAAGAAAACCATACCATATTCCCGGCTTAAGAGAGAGTTGTACTTAAAATAATTTAAATTAATTATTTGTCGACTAGATATCGTTTAATAATTTTTGAGCTCGTAAAATATACGCATCTCAATTATTGAATTGCCATTTTTTTTCTATAGTGCAGTCACTGAAGGTAAAAATCAACTATGACCTTCGATTTCGGTAAATCTGCATTCATTTTCACGAAAATTTGAATAAAAAAATTGAATGAAATTGCTCATTTTTGATAGGTATTTCTAAGTACTTTGAAAAGTATTTAGTACCTAAGTGTTATAAAATGCATATCTTTCCCGTTATTTAAGCTTGAATCCTTAGATTTGAAAAGTCGCAGAAAAAATTATACATTTAATTACCAATAACTTACTTTAAATTACCATTAAGAGGAAACAGTAGCGATCAACAGGTAGCTAAAACGCGTTCCAAGATTGCGGCTGTAATTTTGAATATTTTTTAGAGATATTTGGCACACATATTCGTAATATAATAAAGAATGGCGGTACAGAGCCCAATTTGAAAAATATATTAATATGTGGAAATTACTCTGTAATTAAATACAATATTAAAAAAACGAGCCTGTACCACCATTAAGAAGAACAAAAAAATACACTTTCTTCAAATAAACTTTTTTATCCGATGTCTAGATTTTGTGTCATTTTGGAACTACTAAATTTTTTTATTTCATTAGTAGTTCCAAAATGAAGCAGAAAGTGTATTTTTTTGTTTTTCTTAATGGCGGTACAGGCTCGTTTTTTTAATATTGTATTTAATTACAGAATAATTTCCACATATTAATATATTTTTCAAATTGGGCTCTGTACCGCCATTCTTTATTATATTACGAATACGTGTGCCAAATATCTCGAAAAAATATTCAAAATTACAGCCGCAATCTTGGAACGCGTTTTGGCTACCTGTTGATCGCTACTGTATCACCTTAAAGGGTTTTTCAAGTAATCAATTTATTATATTTTTTATTAGCTTCAATTTTAGTGATGAACAGTTTTTTGTAAAAACTTACAGTTTTACAATTTTTGAGTTATTTATGAAAAATCGCTTTAAAGCATGCATTTTCTTTCACAAAAATTAAAATATTTGATCTTTAATAACTCAAAAAGTATTGATTTATTTTAATCACATTATATAACAAATTTTGCTTACAATTTGTCCCTCTCTCGATTTGTGGGGTTATTTCTAATAAAGTAATTTTCACCCCCGAGAAGGGGCGACATATACCCCAGGTTAAAACCCCAAGTTGTTATTGTTAATTCGTGAAAATGAATGGAGATTTACCGAAATCGAAGGTCATAGTTGATTTTTACCTTCAGTGACTGCACTATAGAAAGAAAATGGCAATTCAATAATTGAGATGCGTATATTTTGCAAGCTCATAAATTATTAAACGATATGTAGTCGCCAAATAATTAATTTAAATTATTTTAAGTACAACTCTCTCTTAAGCCGGGAATATGGGATGGTTTTCTTGCGAAGGGGTTGTAGCTCTATAATCGAAAGGCGCGTGATTTAAGAGTTTATTCTTAGAATATAAGCTATACGAATTAAACTACTATTAACTTTTTTGTAAAAACTTACAGTTTTTCAGTGATTTACGAAACCGTTTCATAACATGAATTTTTTTCACGAATATTTAAAATCTTTGACCTTTAATAACTTAAAAAGTATTGACTTATTTTATTAACTTTAAATAATAATTTTTTCTTTTAATTTGTTCTTTTATTGATTTGTGCAGTTATTTTTAATAAAATAATTTTCACCCCCGAGAGGGGGCGGTATCCACCTTCAGGGTAAAGGCGCAAGGCCATGTCACCTTTGTTTCTTGACGTATCCTCTAACCACTGACCAATTTTCGTGAAAATCGATGAAGGTTCACCGAAATTGAAGATAAGCGTTGATTTTTACCTTCAGTGACTGCACTATACAAAATAAATTGAAATTTACTGATCTAAATGCGCGTAATTTGGAAGCTTATAAATAATTCAATGATATGTAGTTGCCAAATAATTAGTTTAATGCATTTTAAGTACAACTTTCTCTTAAGCCGGGAAGATAGGGTGGTTTTCTTGCGAAGGGGTTGTAGCTCAATAATCGAAATGCACGTGATTTAATAGTTTATTCTTAGAGTATATAAGTTATAGGAATTATATCCGCAATACTATATATTTTAGGTTTTCTCAGCATTTTTCTCTTAAGTTAAATCAATTAAAGGGTTGTTTGTGGGTGAAGGGGATGAGCTCAAAAATCGAAACTATATAATTTCAAGAGCTCATAAATAGCTCGTAATTCTGCCGCAAAAACCGATTCAATATTCCTATTTTTAAGTGGTGGGGGGGGGCTGAGTCAGCCCCCCCCCCACTAAAGTATCAAATTCCTGCTCAGTGGAACGAGCTCAAAATTTTTAGTTTGCGGAATATGAGAGCTCATGAATAGCTCATAAATCAGGGCTATTTGTTTTTTGATTTTTGCAAGTGGGGGGGGGGGCAGCTCAACACGGGTCTTTTTTGTAATGTCTTCGCTCGTCTTTAGATCCCATAGCGTATAGGGGAGACCGGGGCTAGTTGTCACAGTTTTTGGTTCTGGCTCTGTAACTCAGATACATTTTATTTTTTTTAAACCAAACTTTCTCCAAACCATGAATTGGTATGTAGGCTACCCATTCCTATTTGTTTAAAATTCTAGGTACCAGCAGTTAAAATGGTAAGATGGTTTAACCTTCGACAGGATTTGTGTGACAACATGCCCCTAGATGGGGCATGCTGTCACAGTACCTGGGGCAAATTGTCACAGTATTACAAAAATAAAGTAAACAAGAAATAAAACGTTTTTATTCAAAGAAGAACTCACAAACTTGTCACACATAAAATTGGTTTCCAATGGTGCAGTCTGTATGTGTCCATTGTTTGCATGCTCTATATTGGATCTAACTTTCAATAGAAGCACTATAAACTTAAGAAGTAAGACCAATTTCTTACTTCAATAACTGCCAAGGCCATTTTTCAAAAAAAAATACTTCAATACGTGTTAAACCAAAGTACATATTATCAGAATCTTTTTTCAAATATTTTTCTAGTTCGATTTCTTCCCTCTCACAGAACACGAGTCGAGATTTTTTGTATCCCATTTGGACAGTTCTATTGGTATCTGACACTCTTTTGATAAATCTTGCTAAACTCCGATAATGTATACCAAAATCTCGTGCAGCTTTCCTAATATCTATTATGTTCCTCCTTTCTTACAGCTTCTGCTGCTCTTGAGAAAACATCCAAAGGTGGAGTAACTCGATGGGTCTTTCGCTTGTATGTTGCTGCTACATTTTTACCATATTCCCAAAACTCGCACCAAATGTGAAAATCCATTCCCAAAATACATGTTCTTCTATTTGGCTGAAAATTTGCCCACAGATAGCGAAAACACAGGATAAGGATAATCTCAGAGTCAAAATTATATAGTCCAATCGTGTTAGCATTTGATATTGCATGCCGAACTACCCAAGCAAGATTCTATTTTTCTAATCTTTAGGGGGTCAACAGTAGCGTAAATTTAAAATCTCGAATGAATTCTGCCATTGAGTTCGCCGCCATCTTGATTTTAAAGGAGAACGGTTTTTGCTCAATATCTCCGCCATTTTTAACTTTTCGACAAGAAGTGTACGGACTGAAATGTTTGAAAATATGATTTCCTATAATTTATTTTATTATAAATTTTTTTGTGCCGTCGATATTTTCCGAGTTATAGGGGAAAATAGTGACAGTTAGAGCATAATTATTATTGAATTATCTCGTTTATTATTAGTTTTAGAACAAAAATGTACCTATACAAAAATGGAGAGAATTAAATTTTATACAATTTTGATCTCCTTCATTTTTTGCTAAAATCAATATTTCAGGTAATATGTATGCGATAAATGGGCGAGCATAAGACCTGATTGGTTTGAGCAGTGGTTTTTGTTCAATATCTCACCATTTTCAATTTTTCGACAAAAATGGTAGGAACTGAAATTATTCCAAATAAATCGTGTTTAAAATCATTATTACAATTTTTTTAGCCATTTTTTTCGTACGGTCGATATTTTCCGAGTTAATTGTACTTACAGTAGACGCCTATATTTTTGACTCTGAAATTATTCCACATATTTTTTTTGTATTGTAAAATTATACAAATTCTTTTAACCACTTAAAGTCCTGTATTTTGGGTATCTGTGGGCAAATTTTCAGTTAAATCGAATGACATGTATTTTGGGAATGGAGGAAAATGTACAAAACGGTATTTTAACGTTTTCTACACTAATACTAAATAACTTGGTATAATGCGTTATATTGACATTTTTGAGTCCCTACTATTAAAACATTATTTTTTCCATTGATATTTTACTATAAAAAAAAATGCAAATTTGTTTAAATAAATACCAAATCACTATAAAATTTTCTTGGACCCCCACTTACAACTTGTGAACCCCCATTTTTATTTCACGCGTAGACCCCCGTTGAGTCCCTCGTTGACCCCTGGGGGTCCACCTGGAGCACTTGGGGAATCACTGGTATAGAGTATGTATATACTTGTAACGATGTGCTCTTCACCCGGCGTTCAATAGCTAGTCAGCAGAGGACCTAACCCGTTTCCATACCAGCGCAATCCCACTACCTGTCACCTCTCCGACGGAATTAAGGAGTGATGGCTACCGAGAGTGTACTTAACAAGAGAAAGGAGAATCATAAAATCAGTTCCACTCTGTGTACTAAACTGGGAAGGAACTCAAACGGCAGTTATGCTTTGCCGGAACTGGAACCGCCGTGAGCGGTAGCTGCCATCTCTGACCCGAAGCTGGAAGATGGGTAGCTGTGTGTCGATGTTTGATTGTAATCGCACTGGATTGAAGTGTGATGGGCTACGAGTCTGTGTGTAATTATGTATATGATGGTTATTGTATATACTGTGTTGTGTATTGCATTATTATAATATTATTATTATGGTAGGGGAGCCCAAGCGGGGATTTTTGCAGTTACTCGAGCGCGGCAGATTATTATATGGGGAGAAATCTTTTACCCTGTAAATGTACCTCTACCATATACAGGATTTTAATACAGGAGAGTCCGTTAAGGAGGGTCCGAAAAAAAATATATCGTTAGAAAAACTAGAAATCGTCAGATTAAGATAAGGTAAGTTAAGTACATGCAAATCAGTGTATATTTAAAAAATCTGACGATTTGAGCGGGGCGTAAGGAAATGGGTGAGTCCCAAAATTTCAGAAAAAAAGCGAATATTTCGCGAAATGAACGTAAGATCAAAAAACTAAAAAATACTTGTTTAATATTTTTCAAAAATCTATCAAATGATACCAAACACGACCCCCCGAAGAGGGGTTGGGGGTAAATTTAAAATTTTAAATACGAACCCCGCGGAAAAAGTGAAAAATACACTTATTCAATATTTTTCAAAAATCTATCGAATGACACCAAACACGAACCCCCACGGAGGTGAGGGGGGAAGGGGTGGTTACTTTAAAATCTTAAATAGGAGCCCCAATTTTTTTATTGCAGATTTGGATTCCTTACGTAAAAATAAGTAACTTTTATTCGAGACATTTTTTCGAATTATGGATAGATTAAAAAAACGATTGTTGGAAATGGAAAATTGAATAAAAAAATGGAAAGTCCCCCACTTTATGGAAAACTTAACTTAACTTTTTTTGGTTTTAAGACCTACTCTTCACAACTCAATAGGTCCCCATAACGCCCGAGTAACTGCAAATTTAGCATACTTCCCCCCTCTACTATTATGTTTTTGATGATAATAATAAATACAATTTTATTTTTCTTTTGCAGACGTTCGCCTAGGGAGCTTGCTCCGGAACGGGGGAAAGGGAGCTTGCTCCGGAACGGGGGAAAGGAGCTTGCTCCGGAACGAAGATAGAATGATATTTTATTTTATTATTTTAAGTTTAAACTGTATATAAAAGTGCTAAATACATTTATTTTATTTTTAACCTGTGTTTTACTGATGGTCCAGAAAGCCACTGTGCATCCGCTAGGAAAAATATTCGGATTCGGATTTTTTGCACAATCTTACTCAAAAAGGAACCCTTTTAACAAATTTGCATGTTACCAGGTCCAAAAATGGGTCAAAAATTTTTTAAAAGTTTTTTTTTGTTTTTTTTTTCCTGAAATTATTTTTTTATATCGAACAAAGTTTTTTTAGGTTTTTTGAAAAGGTCATTGGTGACTTTTCTCTAAAGTTAATAGTTTTCGACATATAAGCGATTAAAAATTTAAAAATTGCGAAATCGGCCGTTTTTAACCCCCAGAAACTATGTCAAAAACTGAAAATTACCCGTCTCATACTGTAACGCGAACTCACATGCCTACAGGAACTAAACACGAGAAACTGCAGGGAGAAATCTATCTACATTATATCTGATAGCCACTGGCATTAAAGGCACTGGAATCGAATCGAATTGGCTCCAACAGATTGGAACTGCCTTCAAAATCTGATCTGGATCGAATAAAAGTAGCAAAGTAAGCTTACTTTAGGTGACATGACATACTGGTATTGAAGGGGATGAAAAAGCGGACCTACTTGCTAGGAGAAGGGCAAAAAAACATTGATTTGACCCAACACTAAAGAGAATAAATAAGGACTAAGCATTTAACCTTGATTTAATCCTACTTTTACACGAAATTTATCAGTCTCCCACACCTATCCTAACACTAGTTATTACTCCCTTTAGGGTGCAAACAGAACAAGTGGGTCGCGAAGGAGGTAGAGGTCGCGGTGGATGCTACTTGTTAAGTCGCGGTCGATGTCGACAGCACATAGCAAGGAGGTCACCTGCACTGTCAGTCGAGCTAAAACCACTGTCAAGTGAAGTAGTATGATGAAATTTGGATTACAAAAGTGGTAACTGATAGTTAATATACCCAACAGTGCATCCGGGTCTTGTCCCATGATACGGAAGTGAACTGCACAATTGCTATCAGATCCTCTTTCATATTTAGCACTTGAAATTCAAAAATGAACTGAATACGCAAAATAGATAATAGGTAGCAACTCTAGAATCGTAGCGCACGAAATGACAGGGGACAGTGGAATGACAACTTAGGCTTGAACGCACCAATCACAGGGAAGCATCGCAGTTGGCATCAATGTAAAAACAAATTCATATAATTTTTAAATGCATCGATGTAAAGCTCCTTGATGGCATCGCGCTAAACCTACACCGCAACTTACCTGCTATGTTTTCTTCCATTCACTACAATGTGTTTGTTTTACATGGATGTCGACATCGACCGCGACCGCCACCTCCACCTCCACCACGACCCACTTGTTCTGCTCTTACCCTTATACATGTCTCTTACATCATCATTCTCTTTGCCTTAACGCTATGTGGGGTCGGCTTCCCTAATTGCATTTCTCCACACATTTCTATCTTGGGTCATATCAATGTTAATCCCCTTTACCAACATGTCCTGCCTTATCGTCTCCCCCCAGGTCTTCCTTGGCCTTCCTCTCCTACTTCTTCCAGGAATCTGCACTTCAGCTATTCTTCGTATTGGGTGATTAACGTCTCGACGTTGAACATGACCAAACCATCTTAACCTATGCTCTCCCATTTTGGCATCAATTGGTGCCACACCTAGACTTCCCCTAATATACTCATTTCTAATTTTATCCTTCTTTGTCACTCCAGTCATCCATCTAAGCATTCTCATTTCCGTCACATGCATTCGTTGTTACTCTTTCTTTTTCATTGCCCAACATTCAGTTCCGTAGAATTTTCCCTTCAGCTTCATTGGAAATTTTCTGTCACCCAACACACTACTCGCTTCCTTCCACTTCATCCATCCAGCCCTAATTCTACTGCATGCATCTCCATATATTTCTCCATTACTCTGTAATACCGATCCTAGATACTTAAAACTATTGCTTTTCACAATCATTTGACCATCCAAAGATACCATTTTATTTGTAGTAACTCAATCTTTAAATGAACATTCCAAATACTCTGTTTTTGTCCTACTAAGTTTTAAACCTCTTTCCTCCAGAGCTTGTCTCCACTGTTCCAGTTTTTGTTCTAACTCTTTTTCACTATTTCCTATTAACACTACATCATCAGCATACATTAGGCACCATGGAATGCTACCCTGTAGTTTCGCTGTTATCTGGTCCAAAACTAATCAGAATAAATAAGCACTAAGCACCGAGCCTTGGTGCAATCCTACTTTCACCTGAAATTTATCAGTCTCTCCCACACCTGTCCTAACACTAGTCGTTACTCCCTCATACATAACTCTCACAATCTTTACATATTCGCCAGGGACTCCTTTCTTATTGAGTGCCCACCAGAGAATCTCTCGAGGAACTCTATCATATGCTTTCTCAAAATCAATGAATACCATATGAGCGTTGGTCTCTTTATTCCTGTATTTTTCCATCAGTTGCCTTACATAAAGCCAAATTGATTATCGGATATTTCGGTTTCTTCACGTATCCGTCTATGAATTACTCTCTCCCATATGTTCATGGTGTGACTAAGTAGTTTTATAGCTCTGTAGTTTGTACATTGTTGTATGTCTCCCTTATTTTTGTAGACAGGTACTAATATACTGCTTCTCCATTGGTCTGGCATTTGTCCAACTTCCATAATTCTATTAAATAGACCTGCTAGCCAACTTATTCCTGTCTCTCCCAATGCTCTCCATACTTCCCCAGGAATATCATCTGGTCCGACTGCTTTTCCTTTCTTTATTTTTTGAAGCGCTTGAGCCACTTCCTCGTTTGTGATTCTGGTTACCACTGCTGTTACTGTCTCCGTTAACTCCTCAGGCTGTCTGTCAAATTCTTCATTTAATAAACTGTAAAAATAATTTCTCCATCTCTTTTTGACATCCTTTTCGTGAATTAGTATTTTATTATTTTCATCTCGGATACATCTAATCTGATTAAAATCTCTTGCTTTCTTTGCTCTGTTTGGCTATTTTATATATCCTTGCTTCGCCTTTTCTGGTATCAAGTTAATCGTATAGGTTTGAATACGCTTCTGCTTTAGTTTTTGCTACTGCTATTCTCGTTTCCTTTTTGGCGACCATAGAGTTTTGAAGATCTATATCCGATCTGGTTTCTTGCCACTTTTTATATAATTTTCCCTTCTCTTATATTTTTCCTTGTACTTCATTTGACCACCACCAAGTTTCTTTATCCTCAAACTTCTTTCCTGACATTTTCCCAAGTATTTCAATAGCTGTCTCTCAAATAATATTGGCCATTTTTCTCCAAATTGTGTTAGGGCTTCCTTTCATGTTCCAACATATTTTTTCTACTATTCTTTCCCTGAATGGACCTACTTTCTCATCTTTTAGCATCCACCACTTGATTTTTTGTGGTCCTCTCCGATATTTTTGTTTAGTTTTGCTTTTTACTTCGATGTCCAGAACAAGCAGCTTATGTTGTTGGCTTACTGTCTTACTAACTATTACCTTGCAGTCCTTGCATTCACGTATGTCTTCTTTCCTTATCATGAAGTAGTCTATTTGGGATTGATGTTGTCCACTTTTGTAGGTAATAAGTTGAGTTTCTCTCTTTTTAAAAAATTTGTTAACAATCGCCATATCCAATGCTGTTTCTAATTCAATCATGTCATCTCCAGCTTCATTTCTAGTTCCAAAGCCTAATCCGACATGTATTGTTTCATATCCTGTCTTGGCTTGGCCCACATGTGCATTGAAATCACCTCCTATTATGACTTTCTCCTCTGCTGGAATATCACTCAGTACGTCTCCTAATTGATCATAGAAAGCTCTTCTTTCATTCTCACCCAGACCTGTTTGAGGAACATACACACACACAACATTCAATACCTCTTTATCAATTACAAATTTCACTGACAACATTCTGTCTCTTGTTCTTACAACTTCTACTACGTTATCTTTCATTTCACTCTCAGCAATTATACCAACTCAATTTCTAGTGTTACTACTCCCTACATACCACAATTGGTATCCATTACCTAGTTCTTTCGCCCTTTGTCCTTTCCACCTAGTTTCTTGAATACAAGCAATTTGAACTCTTCTTCGTTTGAGCGCATCCACTAACTCCAGACTCTTACCTGTAAGACTACCAAGATTCCAAGACCCTATCCTGATTTTTCTAACCTGTAATGGTGTTCCCCCTGATATAGTCCTCACCCGGAGATCCGAACGGAGGCTCATTTTACTTCCGGAATATTTTACCTCAGGAGATGCCATCATTTCAGTATAAGTTTTTATTGCGTTGGAGAAGGTCTTTTCATTATTATGGCCTGAAAAGATTTTTTGGATATTTGATGCATGAATGCCTTTTCTATCAGCACCATATCCTGCCCTGCACGTTTAGCCAATACACCACCAATGCATCCAAAGTGCAGTATTACCCCACCCGTGCCTGCATTTTTCTGTATATGGCCAGGATCCCTACTGTAAGGACTGCCCTATAAGCCAATGTATTGTTGCCCGTATTCCGCCACTAGGAGGCACGTACTTTATTCGGGATACCAATACATGTCTCTTACAATCTTCACATATACACCGGAAACTCCTTTCTTAATGAGCGACCACCACATAATCTTTTGAAGAACTCTATCATATACTTTCTAAAGAACAATGAATACCATCAGCTGTCTTATAATAAAAATTGGGTATGTTGTGGTCTACCTTGCATAATACCGAACTAACTTTTTCTTTATGTATCCGTTTATCAATTATTCTCTCTATATATCTCTCTCTCACTCACTCACTCATATTTCGTGAAATAACTAAGTAGATTTATGGCCCTGTAGTTGTTGCATTGTATATCTCCTTTGTTTTTGTAAAGAGGTAGAGTAAGGGGGGGAGGGGCAGAAGTACGCATTTAATGTTAAATGAGTTATCGTAATTGTCGTAAAAGTGATAAGTACCTGCTGATAAGCCGATACATCCAATTATTATTAGCTACTGGCTACTGGTAGTAGCTACTGGCTTATTGCACCATCTAAGTATTAAGGGAACCATTCAATATTATTGTTAGTCAAAAATTAAACATTATTCAGCTGTAAAATCGTATTTTGCCTCACTAGTGGGGCAAAAATACACTTTCTGTGTGGTAAAAGATCCCAGTCAAATCAAATTTAAAATACTTCTCTATTTCAGCTTGTTTTATTAAAAATTATCGTTATTAGTTAATACCTTTTACTAAAACTACCTTAGAACTTTAGTGTTTCACCCAAAGTTGGGTATTGGGGTACTCTCAAAATTTCAGACCGATCCATTAAATAGTTAAGGAGTTATTCTAATTGCTTATCCCAGAGACCTTTATTTTGCAATAACATAAGACAGAAAATAATGAAGATAGGGCAATTCTGAGTATGCCAAATGAAAGTAGAAAACTGATACTATCAAAATGTACTAAAAAACGATAAAAAGATTATCCTAATATAGTCAAAAATCCTAATGCCAAATTTGTGAAATTTTGTAGTTTAAAAACATTTAGAATAACTTTAAGAATATTGTCTGTAGAAAAAGTCATTTTACATATTAGAAAAGCTGGTATTTTACACGAATTTTTAAAAATATAGTTTAACTGGTGCCTAGTCGTGGTAAGTGAAGGGGGAGCTGGGAGCCGACAAATGCACGAGTTCAAAAACTAAAAAAAGCAACTTAAAACTACTATTATTTTCTATATCTCGGGATCTACTGAATATATTTTGATCGTTCTTTTTTTAATTTGTATGTAATTTTTCTGTACATTACAAATATGTAATTTGTCTAGACATTAATAAACAGTCTAATTTGTTTAAACAATTTTTGAAAAAATAATTTTTTCCCAAAAATCCATGATTTTAATCATACTATCCCTATTAATCATCAAAAAAGTTAAGGCATACTTTAATAAATAAATTATCTTCAATAAATAATTATCTAATAGAAATCATTTATTTATTAAAGTGTACTTTAACTTTTGCTGTGATCATTAATGATACTATGATTAAAAAAATAGATTTTTGTAAAAAGATATATTTTCAAGAATTGTTTAAACAAATTAGACTGTTTATTAATTAATAAATTTATAAACAAATTGCATATTTGTAATATACGTAAAAATTACATACCAATTAAAAAAGAAAGATCAAAATCCATTGAGTTTATCCGGAGATACAGCAAATTATATTCGTTTGAAATTGCTTTTTCGGTATTTTAACTCGCTGGATTTGTAGGTTCCCCTAGTAATCGTTTGCACTACATGTTTGAAAAATGGTAGAGGGTGCTGTGAAGGTATGATATTTGTGCAAATTTTTTAAGAAAAAATCCCCTTCTTTAAAATGGCATTAATGAGATTCCTTAATTATTATAAACAAATTAGCTGTGAATTAAAAAAAACATATGGCTAACTTTGTCCCAAATGAGCCCAGGCTAATTTTTTTTATTTGAAAATTCGTTTTAAAATACTATCTTTTCGAATATATAAAAAGATTGTTTCTACGGACAACATTTTTAAAGTTATTCTAAATGTTTATAAACTACAAAATTTTAAAAATTTGGCATTTGGATTTTTGACTATGTTAAATCATTTTTTTATCTTTTTTTAATACATTTTGATACTATTATTCTTTTACTTTCATTTAGCATACTCAGAATTGCTCTATCTTCATTATTTTCTGTCTTATCTTATTGCAAAATAAAGGTCTCTGGGATAAATAAATAGAATAACTCTTAAACTAATTAATGGATCAGTCTCAAATTTTGAGGGTTTGTTAAGTATTGTTAAGTGCCCCAATATCCAACTTTGGGTAAAACACTAAAGTTCTAAGGTAGTTTTAGCAAAAGTTATTAACAAATAACGATTTTTATTTATTTTGCAGTTTGCGTAGCAGCAAAATATAACTTTTTAACTTTCAAAAATCGGCATTTTGAAGGTTTTTCAATGTTCTAAAAAACTGAATTTTGTAATTTTATTTCAACTATTTAGTTTTTGAATGGAGTGGAAAAAATCGAAAAAATCACGATTTTTGCACTAAATTGTTAATACTTAAAAAACGGAAGCGAACTCTAGGCAGGAAACAGGTAGGTTTTCTCCCTATAGGTCTACAATAACTAAAAAAGTAGTCAGCTACCTGGATCTTTGAGTGTCCAGAGAAAATCCTTATTACCCTTGACTAATTGTACTGATGTTCGTGAATTGCGGTCTTGTTTCAGTCAAAAGTTGTGAGTAATGTTCGATCCAAGATCTTTCTTCTATTAAATCTATTCTACTAGTTTCTTGTCTGTTTGTTCTCAGATTTTTTACTGTTTTTCATGCTTTTCTTGATCTTGTTGACCCTATATATTTGTTGAGCTCTTCGCATTTATTTTCCCAGGAAATATTTTTTGCTTTCGTTACTAGATTGTTTACTTCTCTGTTTGATCTTGCATATTTATGTTCGTCTATCATCTGGGTCATTTGTTTGCAGCCATTTTTGATACGTTTGTTTCTTGTTATGTACTGCATTAGCAATGTCATCTGTCCACCACAATGGAGTATTCTTTTTGTTGCTTTGGATTGTACCGAGCGTCTCAAAAGCTGCTTCATTGATTTTATTTACTATCTCTTTATAGGTATTCTGGGCTGAAGAATAGATCAGGTTTATTAATTTTTGGCTAAGCCGCAGCTTATATAAAAATGATGTTGAGTCGTTTTGCAGTGCATCAATATTGTATTTAGGTAGATCTGTCTCCAGTGGTTTTGATTGAACTAGTTGGTTGTCATTTTGATGTAGTCGCGGTCGATACTGTAGTAAACATTTTGATCTTACCACATATTGGTCAGTTCCGCACTCCGGTCCTCTTAATACTCTTACGTTTTCAACTTGTATATGTGTTTCTTGTTTGGTGATAACACAATCTATAATTGACTTGATATTTCCCGTTGGTTGAACCCAGGTATACTTATGTATGTTTTTATGTTGGTAGAATCCGTTTGAGCTGCTTGATAACATCAAATATAGAAAGATGGCCTATTTTGGACACGTAGTAAGGGGAGACCGTTATAATATTCTTCAATTTATTATGATGGGTAAAATCGAAGGACGCAGAGGAATTGGTAGAAAGCAGGCCTCTTGGTTGAAAAATATCCGGGAGTGGACAGGAATAAAGAAAGCAGAACAGCTATTTAGAATAGCTCGAGACAGAGACAGTTTCGCCATGTTAATCGCCAACGTCAAGGGGACTTGATAGGGCACGTTAAGAAGAAGAATCCGTTTAGAATTTTCAGAGAGTGCTCTTCGCAGAATTCGATTAAATGTTCCCCATTTTCATTTGTTTTAGCATTACCGTATTTTCCCATAACTTTGTCATTTATTTTTTTTTCCTGTCCAAACATTAAAATCTCCCAACAGCACAATTTCTTTGCGGCTGTTTATATTTTCAATAACTTCTGATAAGGTCTCGTAGAATATTTGTTTAGCTGTTTTTGATGCACTTTCTGACGGAGCATATATTCCAATGATCTCAAGGTCGTGCAATTTCCACGTAATAGATACTCTAATAATTCTCTCATTGATCTGTTCCCAGCTTTTCAAGTTTCCTTTTAAGTCTTTTTTAATCAATATTTATACCCCTGCTTGTGCTCTCTTGTCTTTCTCAACTCCACTGTACATATGGATAAAACCTCCTATGTCTTCACTTCCTTGGCCTTTTTTCTTTGTTTTGGTTAGAACTGTGATATCTGATTTTATTTTCTTTACTTCTACCATGACTTCGTCTGACTTAGTTCTCCATCCTTGGATATTCCATGTGTTTATATTCCGAGTCCTTGTCCAACAATTAGGAAGAACTAGGAGTTCAGAAGCATGGAAGATGATAAAGATTATCAGAACATCACATAAAGGTGGGCACACAATTAAAAGAATACAAGAAAAAGAGAATGATAAACAGAAAGAACACGAAATAGAACTGGTTAAAGTAAAGTTAAAGAAGCTATCAAAACTATGAAATCCCGGAAAGCACCCGGAGCTGAAGGAATTAATCCTGAATTAATAAAATATGAACCACCCAAACTATGGGATATGCTTAAAAATTTTTTCGAAAGATGCCTGAATGGAGAAAAAGTACCAGATAAAAACAATGCAAATACCTGGGAGCTATATTTAACAAACCAGGAAATAGTGAGGATGAAATACAACACAGGATCAATAAAGGTAGAAACATCACTAGATCTCTCAATTCAATTTTATGGGAAAAAGGTATCAGGAAGGAAACAAAAAGAAGAATATATGAAAGTATAATGAAGAGCGCTACAATCTACGGTGCAGAAGTTTGGGACATAAGTGCGAGAAATAAAAAGAAGCTACTTAGTACAGAAATTGACTTTTTGAGGAGAAGTTGTCAGGTTTCGAGATTGGAACATGTAAGAAATGAAACAATTAGAAAACGTATGAAGGTGGAAAAACTATAATAGACGATATTGAAAAGAGACAGCTGACATGGTTCGGTCACGTTAAAAGAATGAATGAGACTCGCTTGCCGAGAAAAATATTAGAGAGGGGGTCCCACCGGAGAGAAAAAGAAGAGGACGACCACGGAGAAGCTGGAGGGACAATATTCAGGAGCCAATGGATTCGAGGCAGTTAGATGAAGATATGTGTTACGATAGAAAAAATTGGAAGCTGGGTATGGAGAGGCGGCGATAGCCGTAGAAATCCATTATATATGTACATAGTAGAGGCCATGATACTATAGATAAAGTTATTAATAGTATCATGGTAAAGGCTCTGTACTGTAATCAAAACTGAACCATCTTTTCTTTTCTTTTCTTTTAGTTTATACTTTATTCACTTTTGTTTTTTAAATCATTATCACGGTGAATGACAGGACGTGAAATGCAATTTTAGATTTCCCTTATCGAGTATTTCGCCACTGTTATGCTTTATTTTTCCAACTTAAAAAGCTCAGAGGATAAAAAATAATTTCGAATTTTATTGCCTGACTTATTTTACTTTCGATTCATAGATGGTGCTAGTAGCATCTTTGGTAATTATTTTGATAATTACCCCGATGAAGGATGAAAGGATTTGATTGCAGTTTAGTGCCTCAACCCCGGTGCTCCGATGAGGAAACGGTTATTCCGAAATACGTATAAGCACATAGCAGGGGCTCTGTAATGTAATCAAATCTGAACTCTGAACCATATTTTCTTTTCTTTTAGTAAGTAATCCTCTTCCGTGAATATCGACGTATTCAGAGGACAAATTTCGCAAATCTTTACTGTTTACCGTTTTCATTCACCTCCGTATAATGCCATCTAAGCAAAACTTTTTTGTTACCGAAATAATAACAAACGACACTAAAGCATGTACCTATAAACTGATGCAAGAATCTTGAAAATTGGAGTACAAATACTAAAGTTATAAATTGTCAAACTTAATCAAACATTTTGGGTGGCGGAATTTTGTGCCGGTGAGTGTATATTTTTGCTTCAGTCACCTTAGACCACTTAGCCCACCAACCTTAATTTTTTCTACTGCTACTGTTGCTTCTTTTTTCGGTATCTCATAATTTTGAAGATCGGTGTCTAACCTATTTCTTGTCACTGTTCGCTCCTTCTTTATTTTTTTTTCTTGAACTTAGTTTAGCCACCATTGGGTTTCTTTATTCTCAAATTTATTTTTTGAGATTTTTTCATGAATAGACCTTCCGCTCTGCCGGTAGGGATCTATGGAGGAGAATCACCAAGCAGCAAGCCCTTATCCCTTGCGGTACTGCTCCCCCATATCCGACACCATCACATTCCAGTCTAAGCCGCAGATTTAATTTAGAATTTTAAACTGCTGCATTAGTTTTTATTTTTCTGTTCACCAGGCCAGGGTTTGAACTCAAAACTCACCAACTGACAACCACTAGAGTACCTCGCATCGAAGCGAAGTGACGTACACCGTCTACCCTGCTTGGATATCTGACTATCCTTAATCTAGTTCTTTTGCCATTTCTTCTTTCCACCTTTATCTTAAATGCAAACAATTTATATTCTAGTGCTTTTAAGCGATTCTACCAACTCCATCATCTTACCTGTAAGACTTACAAGTTTCCAAAATCCTATCCTGATTTTTCCAACATGAAGTGCTGTTCCCCTTAAAATAGTCCTCACACGAAAATCCGAATGGAGGCTCAATATGCTTCCGGAACATTTTACATCAGGAAATAGCATTATTTCAGTATAATTAGGCCTTTTCATTATTATGGCACGAAAAGGTTTTCGGATATTTGATAGGTACCTGAATGCCTTTTCTATCATGTTCTACACGATTTCACCAAAGTACCACCAATGCATAGTATATTGTACAACAAGTGAGAAAAAGACATATTTCTCACGAGCGCAGAAGTTTGCTGGCACGAGCCGAGGCACGAGGCGAGGGCCGCAAATCAAGCGAGGGAGAAATATGTCATTTTCTCATGTGTTGTACACTGTACTTTTTCTATGGATGCGGTTTTGTCAAGAGTTCAAAATTCAAAATTAACTAATTTAGACGCTTTTAGGTATATTATTTGCATAAATTGAAATAAAATACATATACATGTAGGCATTTAATATTCTTAAAATTAATATACGTTACCTATTTATTTAAAATTCTAATTAACAGCTATTTTTGAACAGTATTGAAAGGTAATTACTGGTCAGTTTAATTGTAACATTAATTGTGTTTGTATTGCGCATGGAAACGGCGATCGTATGTAGGAAAACCGGTGGAGAACCCGTGAGAAAAAATATTTCTTACTGCAATGGCCGACTTTTCACACTGCGTGAGGAATTGTTCGTTTTGAATGTATGTAAGTATTGAGAGAAGTTGCTCAAGTGAGAAAAAATACATATTTCTCACGAGCGCAGAAGTTTGCTGGCAAGAGCCGAGGCTACTTTTTCTATGGATGCGGTTTTGTCAAGAGTTCAAAATTCAAAATTAAATAATTTAGATGCTTTTAGGTATATTATATGCATAAATTGAAATAAAATACATATACTTGTAGGTATTTAATATTCTTAAAATTAATATATGTTACCTATTTATTTAAAATATTCTAATTAACAGCTATTTTTGAACAAGGTAATTACTGGTAAGTTTTGCTTAAACACATTTTATTTGACAACATTAATTGTGTTTGTATTGTGCATGTTACCATAGAAACGGCGATCGTATGTAGGAAAACCGGTGGAGAACCCGTGAGAAAAAATATTTCTCACTGCAATGGCCGACTTTTCTCACTGCGTGAGGAATTGTTCGTTTTGAATGTATGTAAGTATTGAGAGAAGTTGCACATTGTATAGCATCCATATAAAATAGCTATTTGTATAACAAGGGAGGAAAGTGCTACTTTTCCTCCCGAGAATGAAGTTTACTGCCCGACGCGTAGCGGAGGGCAGTAATCATTCAAGGGAGGAAAAGGCACTTTACTCCCATGTTATACATATGGTTTTTCCACCTTCCTCAAATAATAAGTCATTTTTTCATTTTTACTTAATTTATTTTATGTAACTAACCAACAAAATTTATTAGAACTAAAACTAACAAGTAGGTACAATATAACTGTCAACTATCAAATATAAGTCAAATTATTAATGTAAATATTGGTAAATAAAAATAACATTTACTGTTTTTTACTATTCTGCAAAATACAGGGTGTTGTATAAATAAACGTTAAAATGTATAGATATTTACGTAATAGAATATAGATATTATACAGGGTGTCAATAAGTTATATTTGATGAATGAAATACCCTGACGTCACTTTTACTTTTCCTCCCTAGGGAGGAAAAATATTTTCCTCCCTAGAGAGGAAAAGTACAACTTTGCTCCCTACAATCAGGTCCGGAAAAGTATTCTTTCGGTAGAGGTAGGTGGAAAAAGTTATTATCACACACTCGCGTAGGTACAAGCCAGGATCTTGCAAGCAAGGTATTGTTACCGTATCTCGCTACCAGGAGGCCTGTACTTTATATGGGATATATTCATGAGAATAATTATATAATAATATATATATATATATATATATATATATATATATATATATATATATATATATATATATATATATATATATATATATATTGATGTGATCTTGATTATTGATATGAGATAATATTTTTATATGTCATTTAATTTAATCAATGCATTAATAATAATCTAATTAATTTACCAGATCACATATCAATATGTTTTCAATCTCAGGGCTTTTTATAAAATTAATTACTTACATACGTGGCTTCTAAGTATTTCTCAATGGTTCCTAATCGGGATAGGAAAGAAAAGAGTAAAATAATAACACATATGGGTTACAATTGTAATCAAAATATTGTTTATTTTATTTAAATGGCAATCACTGCTTAATATTTGCTATATCTTATTATTCTTAAACATAACATTTACACATGGGAATCTTATTTCCTTTTGGTTTCCAATTGAAAGTTTTTATTAACATTTAACTATTATGATTTATTAGCAACAATTCTATTTAAGTTTGATGAAGCTTTTCTGATATTATTGATTATGTTTCTTCAATTTTAAATGTGGTATTTAATACGAAAAACCCATACATTCATGTCCAAACAAATGAGACTGACCTTTTTCTGGTGAACTGAGAATGTCTTCACACAAGACCCGTTTCCTGCTATCCTTGGCTGCAATCAAAACCTCGTCCTGGCTTCCAGTAATATTCTCCTCTGAAACTAGCTCGTATAGCTCTCGTTTCCTGCTTCTGTCGTGATGCTGTGTTCTACCTTTTTCGAAACTGCAATCAGCTACCGGGAACTCTTGGCTCAAGGAGGTTCTTTTACTCTCAACCTGGCCTACCTCTCGTTCCACGATAGATACTCCACACTCACGGAACTACACCGGCTTTCTCACTCTCCGTACACTACCGTCTACTACTGGACTTCACTTCTCGACAGCTCAAAACATTCTGATCTCTATTTGTCATTCATTCCCCTACTTTCTAAATATCCCTTCCAGATTCACAAATCAAACTTCCACCACCAACTCTCATTCGCAGTATTCCTCAAAACCAATTTTTAATCTTTATAAATATGCTTAATGGATTTCAAAAGAAAAATAGTTAATTCCCATTCTAAAATTACTTTCTACTAATTACAAAATTTAATGATCTATTATCTACTTCAACTGAGTCTTATTTAGCATAAGCTAATGATCGAACCTTCCGCGAACTACGATAATGACCTATTATCGATTTCACTTGAGTTTTATTTAGCATAGGCTAATGATCGAACCTTCCGCGAACAACGATAATGGTACGCGCCATTCACTTTGTTTTTTCTAAGCGCATTGTCCCGAGTTTCTTTTAATCACTTCTTAAAATTAAATATAACAATTTGTTGTATACAGGTTGTTCTAAATTTATATGCCCGTGGTTGAGAAAATTGAAAATATTTTATATTAAATTGAATTTTGTTTATAATTATTAAAATTTAATTTTCATATCAAATAGAAATATAACAAATCCCCGCCTTGTATTCGATAAAATTTATCTGCATTTTTAAATAAATTTTCTCGAGGCAAAACCAACTCCCTGTATATTTCCTTACTTTAATCTACGTCTTATATCCTAACTTACTATCTACTTCATGTAATTCTGTCTTTTATTCGTGATATTTGTATACATCGTGAATATTATAAATTCCTCGGATCTTTTCCGAGTTCCTGTGCCTCAACTCATAACTATTCATCCCATTTTCATTATTTACGATGTACGGGCCTTCGAAAACAGGCATCAACTTTGCGAAAATGCCCCCAGGAAGATTTGATACTCGTAATGCCCTCACGAGTACTTTTTCACCCTTTTGGAAAGTCACTGGTCTTCTTTTTCTATTTTGTTCCTGTCTTTGGATATATTTTTCGTTGCTTCGCCGTAACCTTCTCTGTACGGTTTCAATCACCTGTTGATATTCTTTTGGCTCTTGGTCTTCCCATGGCCTTATCGGCAGTACACCCTTCATGATGTATTCTGGGGTCTCTTTTGTTACTGTGCTCGGAGTTGTATTTAGATACCTTTCTATTTCCGCCATTTTCCTGTCCCAGTGGCGATGTTGACCATCTGTTGCAATGCGAAGAAATTTCGTCACTTCCTGTATGAATCGTTCCGACGGATTACTCTGTGGATGCCTGATGCTGACAAAATTTGTCTCTATTCCTCGTTCTCGAAGTTGTCCCTTGAAACGATCATTTCGGAAATACGTTGCATTGTCCAGTAGAATCTTTTTTGGTGTTCCTACTATGGCTATAAAATTGTCGATTTTTCTTAATATTTCTTCCCCCTTTGTGGTGCGGCAACTATATAATTTTACGTATTTTGAAAACACATCCACCATTACCAGAATATGTTTGTTCCTTTTAGTGGTCATAATTAGATCGCTTAACATATCTATTGCTACAATGTCTAGTTTGTTTCGGGCTTCAATATTTTTGGCAACATTTTCGTTTTTGAAATTCCGACTCTTATATTTTTGACATATATCGCACTTCTGGGTAATTTCCTTTGCAATGCGGTAATCCTGTCGGCTGATGTAATTTTCCCTAAAAACGAGCCAAACTTTTCTGCTACCGATATGCCCATTGTCCTCATGTAATTTCTTTATTATCTTTTCGGCCAATGTCTGTGTCACTAAATATAGTTCCTTTCCGTCTATTCTCTTAAAATATATGTTATTTTCTACTTCCGCTCTTCTTTTCTCTCTTTCCTCTAAGTCTTCCTGGTTTGTCCTTATCTCATTTAATGAATATATCCCTTCTTCTTGTATTAATCTATTTAGTCCCACCTGTAGAGTAATTGTTTCCTTTTTTCCGGTGTCCTCATCCCGTGTTAGAGCGTCGGCTATTATGTTGTCTTTTCCTTTTATATATCGGAACTCAAAATCATACTCCTGTAATAATAGAATGCCTCTATGTATTCTATTATTTACTAATCTATTCTTCATGATATGTACTAAAGCTGCATGGTGTGTTTCGATTGTGAATTTTGCTCCCAATAAGTAAAACCTCAATTTGTTTACGCAATATAGTACACTGGCAAACTCCAATTCTGTAACACTATATTTTCTCTCATGTGTTTTAGTCACTCGAGATATAAAACATATCGGCACTTCTTGGTCGTTTTGTATTTGAGACAGAACTCCTGCAAATTTTTGTATGGACGCATCAGTTCGGAGTATAAAAGGTAAATTGTAAATAGGGTGGTATATTTTCGTTCCTTTTGCGAATTCTCGTTTTAATGTTTCGAAAGCTTCCTCCTGTTCTTCTTTCCAATTCCATTTTATTCCTTTTTTAAGCAATTTTATCAGAGGGATTTCCTTTTGGCTCAAATCGGGAATCAGCTTTTTAAAATAATTTATCGTGCCAAGAAAACCTCTCAATGTTTTCAAATTCGTTGGTCTTGGGTATTCATCTATGAGCTTGACTCTGTCTTCGGCTAATCTTACTGTTTTGGTGTCCAATTGAAAACCCAAATACATGACTTCTTTTTGAAAAAATTGACATTTTTCAATGTTTAATTTCAATCCCGCTGTGTCCAATTCTTTCAGAATTATTTCTATGTGTTCCAGATGACTCTGAGTATCTTGTGAAAAAATTAATAAATCATCGATATAATGAACTATGAAATCTTCATGGCGATTCAAAATGGTATGTAGAGCTCGGACGAGTGCAGCACAAGCACTCTGCAATCCAAATGGCACTACCTTAAACCGGTAGACAATACCATCAATAGAAAAAGCGGTGTAGTTTCTACACTTTTCAGCTAACGGTATCAACCAAAAACTGTGTTTTAAGTCAATTTTCGAAAATATGTGTGACCCGGTGATTCTTCCAAAAATGGCCTCGATGTTTAGAGGTGATTCATATTGTGATACAGTGTGCTGGTTGATATTCCTGGCATCTAAACATAATCTCAATTCTCCATTGCTTTTCTTTACTATCACAATCGGGTTAACATACGGTGAATCACATCTTTCGATGATTTGATCTTCCAACATTTTATTTATTTCTTCTTTCACCTCTTGTCGATACTTGTATGGAATCGGGTAAGTCTTTGATCGAAAATTTCCCAAGTTTTTCACCTCAAATGAATGTTCGTACTTTTTAGCCACTCTGTTTTCCTCATTGATCAAATTTTCGTAGTTTCTTAACATCAACCGCAATTCTTTTTCTTTCCCTTCTCCACATATCAATTTTCTGTCTTCTTTTTTTTTAGATTCTTCACACATGTTTACCATGCATTCTGCATCCTCGTTTGCATATACCTCCTCTTCAAATACCACTGTTTCAATCATATTCTTTTCACTTTCATTTTTTAGCTTTATTTCTTCTTCTCCTGAGCTCGTCTCTTCTTTTGAGGAATCCCAGGTTTCCTTTGTTTCTGATACTCTCAAATTTTCTTCTTCTGGGCTCAACTCTTCTTTTGAGGAGCCACAGGTTTCATTTTCTTTTATCCTTTTCTGACTTTTTCTCCCTTTTCTTCTTTGTCCTTGCTTCGTTGCCAAATTCATTTCCACTGTTTGTTCTTTACCTGATTCGTCCGTATTTTGTTTTTCCTGTTCCTTGTCCTGTTCCTTTTCTTTTTCTTCTGTTAGTTTCATCGTATTATTTTTAAAATCTATCACTACATGTTTTTCTGCCAATTCGTCAACTCCTACTATCATGTCATGTGACATATTTGGCATTATTACACATTGTAGTGCATACATATTCTTACCCAGTCGTACCATTACTCGTATGCCTTCATTTATAGTTGCCAATGTCCGTTTGTTTGCGCCCACTAAATTTACCCTAGGTATTTTGTAAATTAAATTTGTTAAGTTAACTTCTTCTATTAGTTTTCTGTTGACCAATGTTATTTCCGATCCAGTATCTATCATAATTTTAATTGGTGTCTCGTTGATAAATCCATCCACAAATTTTAAATTAATTCCATTTTTCTTTTCGTTGTTTCCTGCCAATTTAATAAACTCCTTGGGGTGACAAAAGATTCCTGTTTGTTTTTTTGTTTTTAGTGAGCGCCGTCGTGAAAAGACGCCGGTTGCTCATTGTTGTTTATATTTTCGTCATAATTTCTCTCTCCGTCATATTCTTCTGTCTGGGTATTATTTACCTCTCTTCTATTTTCTCTTGGTCTGTCGGATCTGTTTCGGTTTTCTCGATATCCCTGTTCATTTTGTCTACCATTATTTCTGTTTTCTTGATTTGAGCGTGTGATGTTTCTACTCTGGTATTCTCGATTTCTGTCCTCATTCCATTGCCTATTTCTTTGTTCATAATTTCCTCTTCCGTTGTCTCTATTTTCGTTTTCCCTTCTGGGATTAAAATCTCGTCTTGTATAGTCCCTCCTATTTTGATTTCTATCTCTGTAATCTTGTGTTTCTCGGGGCCTGTAATCTTCTCGCGACTTTCTTGATTTTCTTTCTCTTAGACGTGATTCTCTTATTTGTAGGAATTGGCATAAACTATCTATGTCTTTGTAGTTTTGCAATGTGATATGGTCTTCCAGCGTTTCCTCGAAATGTCTTGCAATCAGTTCGACTAATTGTTCCGATGAGTAATTATATTGTAAATGTTTTGCATTATTGTAAATTTGCAAAGCATATGTCCTTTCTGATACACCCATCCTATCATTGTATTTCCCATTTTGCAATTCCTTGTTAATTTCCAATTGTTGGACTTTTCCCCAGAAATAATTCAAAAATTTTTGTTCAAATTGTTGCCAATTGCCGAATTCTTCTTCTTTGCTATCGAACCATAGGCTTGCTTCATATTTGAGATGGTTTCTGATAGTTTCTTTTGCTGTTTCGAAATTTCCGATGTGCTGTATTTTCTTTTTCAGGCTATTTATGAACGGCACTGGGTGTAATCTTCTTACATCCCCGCCAAACCTTATCTTCACGTCATCTGTGCTATGTATAACCATTTCTCTTCTTTCTCCGACATTCTGTTGCGTCCTGTTTTCGGTGACTTGTTTTTCTATTTCTGTGATTCTTTTTTCCACTTCTTCTCTGTCTACTTGAATAGCATTTTCTAACTTATTTTCCAAATTTTCTAGTTCCTTTTTCTGGCCATTCGTTAACTCCTCCATTTTGTTTTGAATTATCATTTCTTGTTCTTGCATGTGATCTTTAATTTTCATTTCTTGCTGTTCTATCTCGTTTTTCATTGTTGTCAAACATCCTTTTATTTCCTTTTCATACTTTTCTATGCGTTCCTCTATTTTCTTATTGTTCTCTTCTATTGCTTGTTTTGTTTCCTTTTGATTGTCATCCATTTTTTGCTGTGTTTCATCCATTTTTTGATCCACTTTATCCATTTTCTTTGATGTTTCTTCCTGATTTTTATCCATTGTCCTTTTTGCTTCATCCATTTTTTGTGACTGGAGTTGCATCAGTTGTAATAGTTTATCTATTCCTGATAATTCTTGCTGTTCTGATGCCATGACTGTCGTGTCTAAAATATCTTCTTGGTCTGAATGTTCTTTTTGTTTTTTGTTGTCTTTGCTTTGGCTTCTTGTCACAGACATTTGTTTTCAAGAAGTACTATCCCCGCCAAATATGAAATTTTACTAGTATGTTACCAAGACGACTTTTTCTCACCCAAATATTATAAATTGTCAATAAATATATCAAATGTAAATATCGTAAAAATAAAATATTAAATCAGTTATGTAAAATTTGTACCTAAAGAGATCTAAAATTTTATGTTATCAAATGTAAGTATCTCACTTTTTACCACAGGCATATAAATTTTCAAATACCGGCTTTACTCTTTCTATCCTTCAAATTTGCCACTAGAAATACTTTACAATGCTTTCCACGTTGGACGACAGTTGATGTGATCTTGATTATTGATATGAGATAATATTTTTATGTCATTTAATTTAATCAATGCATTAATAATAATCTAATTAATTTACCAGATCACATATCAATATGTTTTCAATCTCAGGGCTTTTTATAAAATTAATTACTTACTTACGTGGCTTCTAAGTATTTCTCAATGGTTCCTAATCGGGATAGGAAAGAAAAGAGTAAAATAATAACACATATGGGTTACAATTGTAATCAAAATATTGTTTATTTTATTTAAATGGCAATCACTGCTTAATATTTGCTATATCTTATTATTCTTAAACATAACATTTACACATGGGAATCTTATTTCCTTTTGGTTTCCAATTGAAAGTTTTTATTAACATTTAACTATTATGATTTATTAGCAACAATTCTATTTAAGTTTGATGAAGCTTTTCTGATATTATTGATTATGTTTCTTCAATTTTAAATGTGGTATTTAATACGAAAAACCCATACATTCATGTCCAAACAAATGAGACTGAACTTTTTCTGGTGAACTGAGAATGTCTTCACACAAGACCCGTTTCCTGCTATCCTTGGCTGCAATCAAAACCTCGTCCTGGCTTCCAGTAATGTTCTCCTCTGAAACTAGCTCGTATAGCTCTCGTTTCCTGCTTCTGTCGTGATGCTGTGTTCTACCTTTTTCGAAACTGCAATCAGCTACCGGGAACTCTTGGCTCAAGGAGGTTCTTTTACTCTCAACCTGGCCTACCTCTCGTTCCACGATAGATACTCCACACTCACGGAACTACACCGGCTTTCTCACTCTCCGTACACTACCGTCTACTACTGGACTTCACTTCTCGACAGCTCAAAACATTCTGATCTCTATTTGTCATTCATTCCCCTACTTTCTAAATATCCCTTCCAGATTCACAAATCAAACTTCCACCACCAACTCTCATTCGCAGTATTCCTCAAAACCAATTTTTAATCTTTATAAATATGCTTAATGGATTTCAAAAGAAAAATAGTTAATTCCCATTCTAAAATTACTTTCTACTAAATACAAAATTTAATGATCTATTATCTACTTCAACTGAGTCTTATTTAGCATAAGCTAATGATCGAACCTTCCGCGAACTACGATAATGACCTATTATCGATTTCACTTGAGTTTTATTTAGCATAGGCTAATGATCGAACCTTCCGCGAACAACGATAATGGTACGCGCCATTCACTTTGTTTTTTCTAAGCGCATTGTCCCGAGTTTCTTTTAATCACTTCTTAAAATTAAATATAACAATTTGTTGTATACAGGTTGTTCTAAATTTATATGCCCGTGGTTGAGAAAATTGAAAATATTTTATATTAAATTGAATTTTGTTTATAATTATTAAAATTTAATTTTCATATCAAATAGAAATATAACAATATATATATATATATATATATATATATATATATATATATATATAATTTGAACATTTGAATTCAGAAAAACATTTAGATGCTCTTGTGTAATTAAGGTATTTATGTAAGTAGTTAATATTAGAAGTCAGTATCTAGTCCTTGAGACTTGAGACTTATATTTATTTACTTTAATCTAGTAAAGAATAGGTATGAAACACAACTGAAAAAAATTATATAAGTGATAAAGTAATGTAAATAACTCAATCCTCCAGTATATCAGATATTGCATTGTAATTGCCAAAACCGGTGTGCATTCATGATAAATTTGAATAGTGCACACACGTTAAATATTTGGATGATTGCAACAATATACGGTAAGCAATATAATTTTACTACATGTGTTTGGATTTATTGTTGGGTGTAACAAAAATACAGGTCATAAATTAAATCACATATTCTGGGACCAAAAATAGTTCAAATGAACCTAACTTACCTTAGTATAAATATGCACATAAAAAAAAGTTATAGCCCTTTGAAGTTACAAAATGAAAATCGATTTTTTCGAATATATGGAAAACTATTAGAGATTTTTTATTTAAAATGGATACGTGACATTATTATAGCAGGAGCATCTTAAAGAAAAATTATAGTGACATTTGTGCACCCCATAAAAATTTTATGGGGGTTTTGTTCCCTTAAACCCCCCAAACTTTTGTGTACGTCTCAATTAAATTATTATTGTGGTACCATTAGTAAAATTTAATATTTTTAAAACTTTTTTGCCTCCTAGCATTTTGTCGATAAGGTAGTTTTTATCGAGTTGAAGCTTATTTTTTAATATGTTTACATAAAAATTTTAGGGGGTTTTGTTCTTTTAAACCCCCCAAATGTTTGTGTACGTTCCAATTAAGATATTGCTGCAGTACCATTAGTTAAACACAGTGTTTTTAAAACTTTTTTGCCTCTTTGTATTTTTTCGAGAAGGTACCTTTTATCGAGATATGGCTTCTTTTTTAATACGGCTCAAAATATACCTAAAAATGTAAATCATACATAAATTTTCATATTATTACCGAGTCTCCATAATCGTACTTAACCATATACAAATAAGTGGTGGATTTGACAAATATTCAAAATATCTCGATAAAAACTGACTTTTCGAAAAAGTACTAAGAGCCAAAAAAGTTTTAAAAATAATGTGTTTAAGTAATGGTACTACAATAATAATTTAATTGGAACGTACACAAAAGTTCGGGGGGTTTGAAGGAACTAAACCCCCATAAAATTTTTATAGTGTCCAAATTTAACTATAATTTTTTCTTAAGATGCTACTGTCATAAGAATGCCATATGTCCATTTTCAATAAAAAATCTTTAATAGTTTTCGATATATTGGAAAAAATCGATTTTCATTTTGTAACTTTAAAGGGTTGTAACTTTTTTATATGCACATTTGTACTAAGGTAAGTTAGGTTCAATCAAACTATTTTTGGTCCCAGAATATGTGATTAAATTTATGACCTGTATTTTCGTTACACCCTGTATATTTTTAAATGTATATCTTATATATTCGTAATTAGAGCACTTCTCTATCCTCGGTATCTAAACATCCAGAGTTAAAATACAGAATACTTTCTTGTTCGTATACGTCCCTGTTATTTGGAATAAACATATTTTGTTCAGTATAAGGTTTCCAATTGTGATGAACCTATAAATTTTGGAAAAAAGTAAAATATGATTTATATCACAGAAGAAACGAAGCCATCAATAACACATAAGCAAAGGAAATATATTCTTTTGTTCTGTGACAACCCCAGCAAGAATTGTTAAATGATGCCTTATATGATCTATATTACTCTGAAAACTCAAGAGCATTTCATAAATATAAAGTCCATAATTATCACAGAAACCTGGGTAATGACGAAAAAGATGAAGCCCACTCAGGATATTCGAGAGAAAGATACTGAGAAAAGTGTAGGGCCCGGTGCAAGAGGAAGACGGCACATGAAGAATCAGGAGAAACGACGAGGTTAATGAACTGAAAGAAGGGTGTGATGTAAGGTTTGTGAAAAGTCAAAAAATGTCATGGTTGGGACATGTTCAGCGACAAGAAGATACGAAAACGACAAAGAAGACATTACAATGAAAGCCGGTAGGAAAGCGAAAAAAAGGAAGGCCAGGACGAGATGGTTGGATGACGTGGAAGACGACCTGAAAACCATGAACATAAGACAATGGAAGAGAAGGGCACAAGAGAGATCTGAATGGAAGGACATAGCCAGACAGGCAAAGAACCATCCAGGATTATGATACCAAAAGAAGAAGAAGAAGAAGAATTATCAGTTATTTGCTAGAGATCAACTAGCAAGGTTAAACTCAGAATACATACATATATTACAATAGTGTCTGCACTATATGTTATGTTAGCCATTGAAACTTAAAATTTTCCTAATAGTAATAACTCAATATAATATGTCCTTCAAATTAAAAAAAAGCTTTTATATGTCACTTATAAAAACCAAAAATTGTTCATTTTTTGTCGTTTAAAGCTCACATAGGTCTTGGAAATAAACCAAAGAAACAAGTCAAAAATTAAGGCCATCGAAATGAACTATTGGAGACGATGTTGCCGGCTAACTAGACTTAATAGTGTGAGAAACGAAGATATTAGGAGAAACATGGAAATTGATCTAGACATAATAGACACGATCGAAACCAAAAGACTCAACTGATATAGACACATTCAGGGAATGCCTCCCCCTGAAAAATGGACTCCACCCACTAGAAGAAAACGAAGTAGACTAAAACGATCCTGGAGAGAAAAGGTCGAAGATGCAATGACCGCCAGAGATCTAAAAACTGACACCTATCTCTTCTTCCTAGCATGCTGTTCTGATTTCGTCATTTTGTTTTCGATCACTCAGTGTTTCTCGTGATTTTTCTTAGTCTTAGGATTAGTCAATATTTCTGTTGTGTGTGTGTGTGTGGTTGAAAAAAAATGACTGCGGATTACTGGATCCATTCGCCTAACCGATTTTTATATTTTGAGCTCATGAATTGCTGCACTTTATAATTTCTTTTTCATTTTTTTTTTATTGTGGTTAACAAAAGTGTTTGGTTTTATATATTATATTTTTTCTTATGTATATATTTTTTCTTAATCAATTGGCGCCAAAAGTATCCACAATTCAACCTTGCGGATGGAAAACTTCTACCTATTGATATAATTAAATTTTTTTTAATTCTATTTTTTTATTATTTTTTTTCAATTTTTTTTTATTTTTCAATTTTTTTATTAATTTTTTTATTAATTTTTTTTTATTTTTTTTCCTATTTTTTTTATTCTATTTTTTTATTATTTTTTTTTCCAAATATATACATATAATTTACAATTTTAAACCTATATTACAAATGTGTTTATACAGTGTTTTATATACTTTTATATCTTTAGATATAAGTAATTGGGCAAGATTGTATGGATTTTTAATACATTTGAATTTATTCAATTCATAATTTAAATGTTGTACCTTATCCTGTATGGTGTTACAATTTAAGATCATATGTTCCGTTGTTCCTATTTCACCGCAATCACATAAGGGATCTTGCCTTAATTTAATTTTAAAAAGATGTGATGGAACCAAAGTATGATTAAATCTTAATCTACAAATCGTTTTGACGAATGCTTTTCCGAAAATGCCCTCTTTGAACCAAGTAGAAGAAGGAATAGAACTTTGTAAGTTTTTATAAAATTTTCCCTTGTGACTTTCACTATACCAACTTTCCCATTCCTGCTTCACTTGGTTTTTTGAAAATATATTTAAATCTGATGGGGTACATTTATAATTACTAATGTAATTTACATTTAGGGCCCCTTTTGCTAAGTTGTCGACTATTTCATTATGTTTCAAACCGCAGTGCGCTTTAATCCATGCTAGTTTTATGCTTTTTCCACTGTTCGTTAATTCCATAGTTTTTTTGGATATATTTAGTTCAATATAATTTAAATTGGTTTTATTGTGGAGTTTATTTAATTTTTCTAGGGCGCTTCTGCTGTCAGAAAAAATAATGAAATTTTCTTGATGGCAGTTAGTTTCTATATATAATAATGCCTCAAAAATAGCTGTCAATTCTGCGGAGTATATTGAGAAATGTTCATTTAATCTTTTTGTTACTTTATATTCGATATTAGGATCCCAAACTGCACACGCTACTCTATTATCTTTTTTTGAGGCATCAGTATATAACTGATAACTGTTAAGTACTTGATCATTAACATCTGATACAAATAATTGGTTTCGAATGAGTTGAGGAAATTGAGAATAATCCCTAAAGAAAATTGGTTCAATGTTAATAATATCTTTTGAATTTAGTTCAAAATATGGTAATATATCGGTAGTATGTACTAATTCTTTAATACTCAAATATTGGTTGTAAGCTTCTACTATTAATAAAGATTTTTTACTTTTCCAGTATGTACTGGTAAGATCTGATATAAAAAGTTGATGAATTTTTTTTATTAAATTACTGTTTCCAGAAACAATTTTCCATAGAAATTTTTCGGTTAAGTATTTTCTTCTTAACTCCAGAGGTGGTTCGCAGCATTCAATCATTAAATTAGAATTTGATGTACTCATCATGGCTCCAATGCATTTTTTTAAACTTTTAGTTACTATACAGTCGAGTTTGTGAAGGTGGCATTTCGCAGCTTGTGAATAGAATATAGAACCGTAGTTCTGCTAATGTTAGGGTCTGCTCCCCAGTTACAACCATTTACTGCTCTTAATACGTTTACGCCCTTTTCTGTTTTTGTTACTATGTGTTCTATATGTTCTTTCCATAGCAACTTCCTATCTAAAATAATTCCAAGATGTTTAATCGATGGTTGAACTTGAAAAGTAATATCTTTGATTGTTACTGAATTCGGTATCTGCCGTTTTCTGGAGAAAATAACTAGCCTTGTCTTTTGACTAGAAATATTTAAACCTATGGAATTGCACCAGCTTTTTTATTCACTATACGCTTTCTCTACCATATTGCTTCCGAAGGGGATTTCGCATTCGTCTTTGTAAATTATGATATCATCTGTGTATTCTAATATTTTGACATAATTTTGAACTTTGCTTTCGATTTCGGCTGTGTATATCAAATATAGTGTGGGACTTAAAATACTGCCTTGTGGAATACCGATGTTAACTTTTCTTTCACCTATTATTTTATTTCCTATTCTTAATGAAATTGTTCTGTTACTGTATAATTTTATAATTCGTTTAGCAAAATCAATATTAAGACCGATATTTTTCATCTGCTTAAATAAAATTTTTAGGTTTACATTGTCATAGGCACTTTCTATGTCTACAAAGAGGCCAACTACTGATTTAGAATTTGCAAAGGAGGTGTTGATATCTGTTACTAAGTGTCCTATATTTTCCATTGTGGAGTGTCCCCTGCGAAAGCCAAACTGATACTGTGGGGGCTTCTTATTAATTTCTAACCAAGATTCTAATCTTCTTTTTACCATGCGTTCCAAAGTTTTTAAAACACATGATGCTAGTGAGATTCCTATGTATGAATCTGATAAATGGGGTTCTTTATTTGGTTTCTGGATTGGAACCACTACGTACCTCTTCCAACTGCTTGGGTAATCTTGAGTTTCCCAAATTGAGTTAAGGATATCTAGCAAAATGTATTTACATTTTTTGGGCTGTTGTATCTAGCATTTCTGTTGTATCTAGCATTCTTTGTGTTTTGGATGTATCATGTATCAGTGTAAGTATCCGTATATTTCTTATAGCTGCTTTGTAAATTTTTGGAATAGTTTCCATCCTAATGTGTTTGTTGCTCCATATTTTTAGACGCTCTGGTGCCGTATTGGATTTCTGTGTTTGTTTTTTACCTCTGCTTCTACATCACCCTAACTGGAAAGTGTTATACCCAAATAGTTGATTTTCATATTATATTCAATGCTGGTTCCTTCAGTTTCTGTTTTACATCTATTCGGTTCTGTTCGGTCTCTGTTGACTATTATTTTTGTTTTCGGTGCTGAAATCACCATGTTTAGCTTCTTTGTTATATCATTACTCCCTATACTTTAATATTTATTTTAGGTAGACAATAAAAATGGAGGAAATAAGAAATGATCAACCTCCGAAAAAATCGAATCCAATAGAAAGAACAAATGCAATATCCAGACTATTTTTCTGGTAAGTAATTAGCGAAGAACAATAAGAAATAATTTTGCAACCATACAAACCGTAATTAGAATCCTAAAAATTTTTTTAACTTGAATTTAATGTAGTAACAGTCAATTATTATTTACAAATCATTAATAAATGTAACTTCATATAGTTTAGACGCTGCAGTGTTACGTATCACTATCAATTTCACTATTCACTGAATGGACCTATCACTGTAACAGGGGTGAGCAAAAGCCGGCCCGCGGGCCGGATCCGGCACTTTTGCTTACTTTATCGAGCCCATTGAGAAATCCCGCAAGAAATTTTTTAAGAGCGTAGGCGCAATGCTTTTTAAATGCATTCATTTTTTCGAATCCTGAGAAAACTAATAAGTATTTTTGAAAAATTTAAACGCAAAATGAAATATTACATTATTACTGAGGGCCCAGAGTCCCTGAAAACTTCTACAATGTTTATCACAGAGGTAAAAAAGAAGAGAAAATTTAGTATGATTTTTAATTTCAAATATATCATTCAAAGAAACTTTTTGTTTATTCAAAGGGACTTTGGGCCCTCGGTAATAATGTAATTTTTCAAAAATATTTATTAGTTTTCTCAGGATTCGAAAAAATGAATGCATTTAAAAAGCATTGGTCCGAAATTTTGTGCCTACCCTCTTAACCTCTTTTATGCGATTTTTCTGAAATCAACAGTATTAGTGTTCGTATAAATAATGAATATCTATCTTCTGCTTTTCTTAAAAGCGTCTGTGTGTTTAACCCGGTCCAGTTGCGAATATTTTTCGGCCAGGGTATTTGTCGTCTACCAGGACCCCTTTCTCTTCGATTTTACACTTCATAATCAGCTGCTGCAACAACTTACAACAACTTACTTGCGTTATCATTTTTAAGTATGTGCCCTTTCTCTTTGCTGTCTTTCTCCTTTAGTGATGGTCAAAATTTCTCTGTTCCTTTTCCATTCTGTGCAACTTCATTTCGTTCGTAATATGATCGGTCCATGGTATTTTCAAAATTTCCTTAAAAAGCCACATCTCAAAAGTTTGCAGCTTTTTTATTAAGCCAGCATTAACAATCCAATAAAGAAAAATAGAGTAGACATAACATTTTGATTATTATCCCGGATTTTTATAGTGTTCTCCGCCTTCCGGTTGCCAGTTTCCAGCTTCGTCCGTCATTGCATTCATCAGGGTGAAGGTTCCTTTTCGACATTGCCTTCTGAATGCCGTCTAGCCAGAATTGTTTCGGCGTTCCTTTCTTCCTTCTTTTTCTTGGCGTCCATTTTAAAATTTGTTTTGGCAGCCTGTCGTCGTCCATTGACGTCGTACATGACAATACCAGATCAGTTGCCTCCTTTGAATTTCGTCTATGATGGTTGACTTGACATAACATTTTACCATCCGATATCAGATTTGCAGATTGAATCTTTGGTTACTCAAAAATTTCCTAATCTTCAAAAAGGCTGCTCTTGATTACTCTATTCGTGATCGAATTTCTGAAGTTCATTTTTTATCTGGATCCTTGTTATGGCTTAATATAATGGACCATATTAAAAATTTCGTAATTTTACTGGGAACAAATTTTTCGCATGTACACACCAAAAAGACATTTTATTATTATTAACAGTCAAATGTCTTTCTCCAAATACTTTAAAATGATACTATTTTTGTCAAAAAAATTTCTTGGGCAGAGAAAAACCTCCACCAAAAACATTAGCGTACATACTGGGTATAGTCCTCTGGCCCGGGAGACATTTTAAAAATTTCATTTTGGCCCGCGCTTAAAAGTATTTGCCCACCCCTGCAGTGTAAAGATTGCGCTATCGAACAGAAAATTTGTTCCATTTTTACTCACACTACTTTCTCCTTACAAATTCGAGGTTGCTGATTTTAAATAGGAAATCATTTTATTCCTTCAACAAATTTTTCGTAAATTCCATTTTTATTTTTTTGTGTGTTATTTGCGCTTGTTCGATTAAAACCCCATCTTTGGTCAGATTAGCCTTGGGAACAATTGAAGACCTAAGCGGAAGAAGGGGGCATGTCACATTTTCTAAAATTTTGAGTTTTCTAGTGAATGAAGGTGGTATGCAGGGGCGTCATTTGACAGGGTCAGGGAGGGCTTTTACCCCCCCCCCCCCCCGGCCCTAAAAATGACTGAAATTTACAAAAAATACATCAATTTTATTACTATAGTATTGTATAATGTATTGTATATATAATGCTTGCCCCCCCCCCCCAATCAAAATTTCAAATGACGCCTCTGGTGGTATGTAGAGTATTTCTCATGATCATTTTTCAGTGCGTAACAAATGATAGGAAAAAGGGTAAGTCGGTGATAATACACATTTATGACATTTATTCTAACATGACATTTTAGTTAAATCTGACAGTTGTCACATTTTATTTTCAATTTGGAATAAAAACAAATCAAAAGTGTTTCTTGCATTTATAAAATGGTATTTTCTTTGATTTGTATAGTCTTATAAATTATACAGATTATATTTGTAATATTATTATCTAATCAAAAAAAAATATTTTTTTATTATGGCGCCATCTATCGACAACTAGAATAACTAGATTAAATGTTATAAAAATGTCACCGACGGAATGTAATCACCGACGTGCCTTTTTTTCTGTCACATACAATTTAATGCGTTAGAAAGAAATCAAAAAACTGTGACGCACTGAAAGATGATCATGAGAAATACTGTAACTACACTATCATATGACACTTATACTGTACCTCTAAATAGCTTAATAAGAGACATTCTAGTGGATGAAGGTGGTATGTAACATGTAAAATACGATTCTTGAATGGAAGAAGGAGGTATGAAACATTTTTCGTTTTTTTCAGGTTTAAATTGTTTATAACTCGAAAACGATTAACTTAAGAGAAAAATTACAAAAGTACTTTTTTGTTTCCAGTGATCAAAAGAACCTAAAATAATGTCTAACCGGGCCAAAAAAATTGTTTTTTATAATTTGTTTAAAAATATTTTTAAATAAATGTAGCAATAACTCCGAAATTATGGCGTTTAGGTATAGGGAGTATAACACGAAAAATAATCAACAATTCTTAAGAACTTCAAAACGCAAAAAATATAGGTACAGGGTGTTCCATTTGAAATAAGAAAGTTCATTAGATTTCCAGGAAAATGGAAGATCTGACAACAATATAATTATCACTATAACATCTTCCGCATTAGAAAACCCTTACTCACCAAAATCCATAAAAAATTGTGCAAGCCGTTTGCGAGATAATTGAGGCTTTCCATACATAAAACTCACTCTGTATAATATACTCCATTTAATAATACAAGGCAAGGTAGACGGAAGAAGAAGAGCCAGGTCTAAGAAGCCCGTCATGGCTTAGAAACCTGTGAGAATCAGATCCTCTGCATCTCTTTTCCGAACTGCCATCAACAAAATTACTATAGCCAATTTGATAGCCAACGCTCAATAATCGAGAACGGCATATGAAGAAGAAGATTATTTTGTGTTTAACTACATAAATTTCTGTAAAACTGATTATAGAGTATTATTTCATGCAACACACACCCTGCATCCATTCAGATAAAGAATAGTAATACAAACTAAAATTAATGGAAAAAGGCGGTATGTACAGTTTTTATTTATTTTTAGAAAAAATACTAAAAATAAAAACAAATTATCAGTAGTAATTGCACAAGAGCTCTAAAATTCTATATTGATTTTAGAGATCGAGTGCAATTTGTTGTGATTATTTCATGAATAAAACTGTTCAAAACCAAAATTTTATTGTAATTTATTTATGTAAGTACAAATTAGTACAATTAAACACACAGTTGTTATAAATATTTTACGGTTGAAAATCATCATTTTTATAATTTTTAAAACATTAATTGTCATTAATGTCACTGAATGTATTTTTCCATAACAACGAAGCGAAGGGCATCTGACGTAATATACTTGACGACGGAAAATTATCAAAAATTATCAGGTATAATATCACAAGAGAGTGAGAATAAATTGAAAATAATGCGACAGTTTTTCGAAAATTTGTTGTCTGGCAATAGACAGGAGAGCCCGCAGAGCTCGAGTGGCTATTGCCCAATGACAAAAAATTTGAGTAAAAATGAAGCATTATTTTCTTATTAATTCTTAGTGTCGTGTGATATTCGTAAGATTATTTTTTAATACGTATATTATGGATATTTTCTTAAATGTGACAGTTGTCAAAACTAGGAAACTGGTTGCCATTAAACAGAAACAATCTACTTAAAAAAATTCTATCGGTAATTTTCTACAGTAGATAATTCTCAGTATAATTTTAATCTGATTGGACAGAATTAAACACGCGATCAAATATCTTACTATACGATTGGAAGTTAAAATCATCAAAAAATAATCAGTTTAATTTAGATTTCTGTAGATTTCTATTGGTCAGAAACTCTTATAGCAATATAAATAAAGTCAAATAATACAAAAAATATTTTCATGATAAAAGTATAGGTCTGGATCCCGCATAAGAAAAAAAAGTTAATTAAAAGCAAGCTGAAATTTTTTTTATGTAGCTAATGCCTCGACAACTAATGGCCATTGGCATGGTAGGTACGGTAAATCTTTGCAGTTAGGTACCTAGTGTCATGTGTAGTGTGTGTGTTGAGTAAGTGTCTTGTTACTTTGCAAAGTCGACGTCATTGTCTTTGCAAAGAGACGCTAATTGTATCCGAACGTCTGCGGTCCCTCCGGCGAGTACCGATCCCACAAGGACAGAAACTATTTTCATTTATTCTTCTTCTTCTTCTTTTATATAGGCAGTACTGCCTGTTTTTCTTCAACGGTGCCTTTCATTCTGCCCCTAAGTTGTCATTCCATCTTTTCCTTGGGCGTCCTATACTTCTCCTGCCTAACGGTGACTTGTCCCTGGCTATTCTTACTATCCTTGATTCAGACATCCTGCTTATGTGCTCATTCCACTCTTCTTTTCTGTTCTTTACCCAGATATTTATATTGTCTACTCCACATATGCGTCTGATTTCCTCACTTCTTACCCTATCCTGTAGTCCTTTTCCAGCAATCCTTCTTAAGATCTTCATTTCGTTGGTTTCCAGATGTCTTCGTGTTTTGCTTGTATCTGGTCTTGTTTCGGCCGTGTAAGTCATAATTGGCCTAATAACTGACTTATATATTCGGGCCTTTGTTTCCAATCTTAGGTGTTTGTTTTTCCAAATTGTGTCGTTTAGGCATCCGGCTGTTCTACTGGCTTTATTTATTAATTTATAATAAACGAAAAATCCCTGACCCTGGTGAGATAAGCTGAAAATTTGTTAATAGTTTAACGGTGTCTAGTCGGACAAACTTTGATATATGAGAACACTGGAACAGGGGAAGTTTTAATGGTGGAACAGTTTAAAAATTTGGAACGTCAGACTACGAAAACGTCAGATGTATTTTGTCGGACAGAACTTCCAACTGATTCGTTGCCCTTTCATTAAACACTCATGCAAGAATCAGACTGATGTTTATCACCAACTGCGCATTTTAATGAGTGGAACACGAAGAAGATGTCAAATGACAGGAATCATGTTGGTTAGTAATAGCAGTCTGATTTTACATGAGAGTTTAATGAAAGGATAACAAATCAGTTGGAAGTTCTGCCCGACAAAATACATCTGACGTTTTCGTAGTCTGACATTCCAAATTTTTAACCTGTTCCACCATTAAAACTTCCCCTGTTCCAGTGTTCCCATATATTAAAGTTTGTCCGACTAGACACCGTTAAGCTATTAACAAATTTTCAGCTTGCTGTTAATCAACTTTTTTTTCTTATGCGGGATCCAGACCTAGTAGGTGAATAAAAACTTTAACTGCCCATATCTCAAAAGGTAGGCATTGTAACATACCCCCTTCTTCCACTTAGGTCTTCAATTATAATTGGTTTAGTTTAGTTAGGAATAAGCCACAACTTTCTATGAAATTAGGTTATTAAGTTTATGTGACGTTTTGATTTCCACTTCGGAAATTTGACGTAACGATTTCCAAAGTGGAAATTGACAACACATTTTTCCTAGTGTTATTATTATTATCAGTTAGGTACCCTTGGTCGAAAATTCATCATACTAATACATTCAACGACTCATTTAAATGATTACGTCAATATCAACTTTTAAAAAATACGATAAAATTATCGATAAAATGATAATTTGTAACTAAAACACAAATACATGATAAAATACTGGTAGGTACACGATTTGCTCTGTTTGTCTAATGCACTGATTACTTATCGCTGGTTTCACGCTCATTACCTATCTATTTACAGTAGAACCCCGCAAATCCGAACCCCGCTAATTCGAATGTTCGGCTAATTCGAATGTTCGGCAAATCCGAACCAACGGAAAGTGAAAAAAATTAAAAAATTCAATACAAAAACTTAAAAACATGTTTATTATACAGAGGAAAACCAGAAAATTGAACAATGTAGGATTATTAGGACTTTGGTATTTAAAATTTCTTAAAAATAAATACGTACTTTAATATATAGTGCTTATAAAGATTAAGCATACACTTACTTCGGTTCTCTCGTAGTCAACTTGAGTTCAAAAATATTGTCCACACTCTTGCGAGAACGTTTGGCGACTCAAAATCAACGACAGTGAAAGCTTTGAACTACTAGTTAGGCTAACTTTCGGATAATCCGAACTTTTCGGAATCTGAACAGGCTGTCCCCCCAATTACTACGGATTTTCGGGCTTCTACTGTATTTGTAATGGTCTTTATTATAACGAATTCTATTCCGATCACTGAACTTGACAACATGAATATAGTAACTTCACCAGAATACACCAATAGCTTACTTATAAAAAGCAAACTGAACGAGATTCTTGGATGAGACTACCTAAACTGCACAAACATCTTCACCGATGCCTCTAAATCCAATCAAGTTATTGTTTGTGCATTTGTAACTCCAACGTCTACTTTCCAATTTAAACTACAGCCTAGTTCAAGCGTTTTCACCGCTGAACTATTTGCTCTGTATCGCGCCCTAAAACATGCAAACCTCTCAAATATTTCAAAACCTCTGTCTTTCACCGACTCGCTTAGCTCTCTTCTCGCAATGCAGCATCTGTATCCTGAAAGTCCTTTAGAGAAACTAATAAAAACTGAACTACAGATTGCCCAAGAGAACAACACAACTCCGAAATTTATATGGATCCCATCACATATAGGAATTATCGGCAATGAAGAGACAGACAGAAGTTCTCGTAATGCAGCAACAAGTGCAAAATCTGAATTAGTGCGTGAGTGTGTATGCAAAGATCTCAAAACGTTTTTTTAAACAAAAAGTGATCGGTCAGTGGTAACGCGAATGGTTTTTGTCGCAATCTAAACTAAAATCGGTAACACCAGATACACGACAGTGGCAAACAAGTGCTAGTTCACGGTTTATTCAAACGGTTCTAACGCGTCTACGTGTAGGACACACCAAGATTACACATTACACACTCATATTTACTTTCGGCTAGTAAACGTCCCATGTGCGACCTATGTGGTACTAGGCCAGGGTAATAAGACAAAAATATACCCTGTTCGTGACACTCGAGCAGCCAGGGTACTGAAGCGTTTTTTCGACAGGTAATACCTATAAGAGCAAAGTGTAACTATTTCCTGCGTAGGATCTGGCGGCCATTTTTATTTATAAACAATTAACTGCCAAAAAATGGCATTTTTCCCTTTTTTTCAAATCAATGGAAAACAACGGAACTTATGATTTTTTTAGTACAAATATCTTTGAGATCATGGAAAAAGCTTTAAAATGACATATTACAAAGAATGATATACTCATTTATTGTTAATATAATTGCGAAAAAAAGTCGGAATTGCAAAAAAAAATATTTTCGCAATAACTGCTGTAAAAATTAGTGTACAGATTTGAAATTTTTGTCAAATGAGGGTTCTTTGGTGCTTAATATGAGATAAAAATTTCAAAGCGATTCATTTAATTGTTTAAATTTTATTCAAATTGTTTATCCCAGAGAGCACTTTTTTGCAATAACATAAGTCAAAAAAAAATGACGTTAGAACCATTCCACAAGTATCAAATGAAAGAGCATGAGCTATATTTTCAACTTGGTTTAAAGAAAGCAAATAAAAAATACATTTATTAGTAATAAATAATTATGCAAAAGTATCGTAAATCTTTCCTTATAAAGTTTTTGAATAACTTTTACCAAAAAAATTAACTTTTTTACCCTGTTTTACAGTTGAGTCCGCGAGTCTTTACCCGTGCGTCATCATTTAAAGCATACGAAATAAGTCGGAAATCTATTTCACGCAACAACAACTGACAGAAAGTGGTTACTGTTCCGATTACGGGTTTTATTATAAAATTTGACGTTATCAAATATATAGAATGTCAAATGTAAGTTTTGCTTCAAAATGTTTGTGCAGAATTACAGCTACATTTGAAGTAGTTTAATAAATTCTTTTATTATTATTGATTAATAAATATATAAACAATTTATAAAAAAATTCAATAACATATTTTATTTTTGTTATTTTATTCACTTTGACGGAAATCTAAACACAATCATTTCTTTACTGTGTGAATGACGTTAGCTTTGTATGTTTTAAATATTAATTGCCAAAATATAATTATTTACCTTAAAATTTCAAAGCCCAATATAAAATAAGTTCTGAAAACAACTGTTTGTGTAATATAAAGAAACTTCAAAACGCAAAATTTCGACAAAAACCGCAAAAAATTCAACTGACTGAGAGCCACAAAAGTAAACAAAGCAGAAACGTCAAACAAATTGTGCTTAAAATATAAAAACATACCGAATCGTCTTTTTTTGTACCTATCTCTTTTCAATGCACTGAGTCTAGATGGTTCATAAAAATAACATGTGTTTTTACTTAATAACAAACGGCAGCTGGTTTGTCACGAGTTTCATGCGTGGAAGAGAATGATGCTAGATAAAAAGTATGTGTTTTATCTCGCCAGGTATTAATGACGCACGGGTAAAGACTCGCGGACTCAACTGTAAGTGCACAACTACCAAGTAATGTTATTTATATCATAATTGATAGAAAATTGTAATAAATATGTATAATTTCTTAAATAACAAAATAAAAAGTTTATAAGGAAAGATTTACGATACTTTTGCATATTTATTTATTACTAATAAATGCATTTTTTATTCGCTTTTTTTAAACGAAGTTGAAAATATAGCTCTCATGCTCTTTCATTTGACACCTGTGGAATGATTCTAACGTCATTTTTTCCTGACTTATGTTATTGCAAAAAAAATGCTCTCTGGGATAAACAATTTGAATAAAATTTAAACAATTAAATAAATCGCTTTGAAATTTTTATCACATATTAAGCACCAAAGAACCCTTATATGACAAAAATTTCAAAGCTGTACCCTAATTTTTACAATAGATATTGCGATATTAATTTTTTTTGCAATTCCGACCTTTTTTCGCAATTATATTAACAATAAATGAGCATATGAAACTTTGTAATACATCATTTTAAAGCTTTTTCCATAATCTCAAAGATATTTGTACTAAAAAAACCATAAGTGTCACTGTATTCCATTGATTTGAAAAAAAAGGGAAAATGCCATTTTTTGACACTTAATTGTTTATAAATAAAAATGGCCGCCAGATCCTACGCAGGAAATAGTAACAATTTGCTCTTATAGGTATTACCTGTCGAAAAAACGCTTCAGTACCCTGGCTGCTCGAGTGTCACGGAAAAAACCTTATTACCCTGGACTATACGCCTTTTACCGTCACCCATCTGTTAATTGAGTGTCCAAAATATCAAAGTGAACGTTCAATAAACAATCTACCAAATACTCTACCAGCTTTATTAGGAGAAAACTGTCCAGTAAAAGACTTATTCAACTATCAAATGTCAAACAATATTTTGTATCAAATCTAGTTATTTGTTATTTGTTAAAAATCATTGATAACCTTTGTTTATCAAGTAATTCCGCTAATAACCTGTTGATGGATGCGGTATAGGCCTGGATCCCACGTACCAAAAAAAGTTGATAATAGCAACCTGAAAATTTGTTTATAGCTTAACGGTGTCTAGTCGGACAAACTTTGATGTACGGGAACACTGGAACAAGGGAAGTTTTAATTGTGAAAGAGTTTAAAAATTTGGAACGTCAGATTACGAAAACGTCTCGTGTATTTTGTCGGACAGAACATCCAATTGATTTGTTACCCTTTCATGAAACTCTCATGCAAAAATCAGACTGCTATTACTAACCAATATGATTCCTGTCATTGTCATTTGACATGTTCTTCGTGTTCCACTCTTTAAAATGCCCAGTTGGTGATAAACACCAGTCCGATTTTTGCATGAGAGTTTAATGAAATGGTAACAAATCAATTGGAAGTTCTGTCTGACAAAATACATGGAACGTTTTCGTAGTCTGACGTTCCAAATTTTTAAGCTATTCCACAATTGGTTTAAAAACAACTGTTTTAAACTTCTCCTGTTCCAGTGTTCCCATACATCAAAGTTTGTCCGACTAGACACCCTTAAGCTATAAAAAAAATTTTCAGCATGCTATTAATCAACTTTTTTTCGTAAGCAGGATCCAGGTCTAGTAATTTTTCTTTAATAAAAAAAAATATAGTAACTTTCAATAATCTCTTTAGCATTCTCTATCCAAAACATTAATAATCTGTCTAAACAGCATTGACCTATATGGCCTAAAAGAGTATCCTCTCTCCCCATTCGTTGATCTTTTGTCAGGGCGTGGTGACATTCTAAATATTGTTAGCTTGCTGTCTCCGTTGGCTGCCATCATATGCCAGATGGACGACATAATGTAGGTTCCCCCCTTCCTCTATTTTCCCACCAGGCTCTTCATTTGATCTGTCTATCCTGTTGGAGATCTTTCTCTTGGTCTTCGGCCTTCTATTGCCAACAGTTCCATTGTCCCCAACCGTTGAAGTAATTTAGTTATGCTTGGTTTACTTTTTTTAATAGTCTGTCCTGGTAATAAAGCTTTTCCAGAATTGACAGGTACCTATTTCTATGTTTTGTCTAGGACACGCTTATTATACAGACCCATATTTCGAAGGCTTTCATCGTACTGCTATCAATTTTTTAAGTCCATGTCTTAGCTGCATGTGAAGCCATGGGAAAAATTAGGGCGTTGGCCAGTAGTATTCCTTGGTATTGTTTGGCCTTTCCACATTCTAAGGAGCAATCACCATTGTTGGTTATAAGGGAGCCCAAGTATACAAATCTCTCTACTACTTCGAAATTCACTTCAAAATAAGAGAGCTAAAAGGAACTACAACGTTAACGGGATTTTATTATCTCATATGGTTAACGGACCTCTGAATTTGAAAAAACCGCGGAGTGCTACCATTTAAATGGGTGCGTTTTTGAGAAAAGAGCGAATTAGTCCCTAGGCACAGGACGAATTAGGGTGAGTTCTATGCACGTTTGGTACAAACACGTCTACAGGAAAATTGTTCCAGGTTAAATTTACTATCGAAATATCACATTTTAAATTCAAAAATGTTTTTTTTACGAAAATATATTCAAAAGAAAAGAAAGAAAAAAACACGAACGAAAGCAATTTTGATTTTTGCCCCATAACTTTTTTCCACAGTGATATAAGTATAGGCATTGCTTCAGCGAAAAATAACCTTCATCCTTCGTTTTTAAAATGACGTTTGGTAGAAGTCTCCAGGATTTATAGTTTCCGAAATAGGATTTTTCAAACTTCGCCGCTCACAGCATTCTTGGGCGTTTTCCTCTTTATTTCGCAAACATTGTGCTGTAACTTTTTTCTACGCATTTCTAGGTATATGCAATGGTACATTTAGTAGAAAGAAAAGTCAATTACATTTATAATGGTCTACTGTATAAGGTTGTACGACTGTTTTTAAGCAAGTTCTGCTTTTTCAAGGTTTTATACTTTTAATGATTTTTGATATTTCCTACGATTATTTTTTAAAATTCTCATTATGATTTTTTTCTTGTACATTTAGGTATATACTTGTGTGATAAAAAAAGCTTATTTTCTTTACTTTAAAATGGTGTTTTGCAAAAAATTCTAGGACTATTTTTAAACAAGATATCCGTAGAATATCCAAAGGTATCCGTATTCTGAGAAAAATTTAAAAAATTTTAATTTTATTCAATTAGAAGAATATAATTGCATATTGTTACATAATTTTTATTCCAAATAACCTTTCTTAATAACACTTTTCGATATTGTGAAATATAAAGGTACTTTACTCCTGAGCGAAATTCATATTTTTAACATACCTCGTATACTATTGATAAAATTTGATATTTGATGATTGCATATTGGGTTTTTGACGATACAGAGCATTTTATAAAGAATAATTTTTTTTATAAAGTTAATAATAAAAAAGTTGTCCATATGGTTCCAACTTAGTGGGACCTATTGCATGTGTATATGTCACATTTTGAAAAAGCATATCTGGCTTAAAAATAGTCCTAGAACTTTTTACCATACACCATTTTCAAGTAAAGTAAAGAAATTATGCTTTCTTTTTATTGCACAATGTATATACTAAATATACAATAAAAAAGTTATAATGAGAAATTTAAAAACAATCGTAAATAATATCAAAAATCATTAAAAGTATAAAATTTTGAAAAAACCATATCTTGCTTAAAGATAGTCACACAGACTTCTACAATAGACCAGTTTAAAGGTAATTGACTTTTCTTCCTATTAAATGGAACATTGCATACACCTAAAGCTGCGTAGAAAAAAGTTACAGAACAATGTATGAGAAGTAACAAGGAAAATTGCCCAAACTCGCTGTGAGTGGCGAAGTTTGAAAGATCATATTTTGGAAACTGTAAACGATAGAGACTTCTACCAGACGTCATTTTAAAGAGGAATGATGGATGTTATTTTTCGCTGATGCAATGTCTATACCTATATCTCCGTGGAAAAAAGTTATGGGACAGAAAACAAAATTATTATCTTTCGTGTTTTTCTCTTGCTTTTCTTTTGAATATATTTTTGTAAAAAGAAAATATTTTTTACTTTATAATGTGATATTTCGATAGTAAATTTAACCACGAACAATTTGCCTGTAGACGTGTTTGTACCAAAAGTGCATAGAACTCACCCTAATTCGCCCTGTGCCTAGGGACCAATTCAACCCTTTCTCAAAAACGCACCCCTTTAAATGGTTGCAATCCGCGGTTTTTTCATATTTAGAGGTTCGCTGACTATATGAAACAATAAAACTCCGTTAACATTGTAGTTCCTTTCTAAAATACATAACCAATAACCTACATGTGTGGTAGATTATTATTTGTACTGTCTACGATCATTATTTTTGTTTTCTCGGTGTTAACCTGAAGTTTGAATAATTTGCTTATGAGGCTTAGCCGTTCTGTGATGGTAATTATTTCGACTTCATTAACTGCTTCGACTTCATTAACTGCTAGTATAAGTGACGTTACTGACTTTTCTACCTCCTATTGTGATTCGTCCATTCCATTCGTCGAGTACTTTCCTCATTATAATAATATATTCAGAATAATGTTGTATAATAATGGGGATATTATGCAGCCCTGTCTAGTTCCTTAGTTTGTTTTAAACTCATATATTCTACTTTATGGTAGGGGAGCAAAGTATGCTAAATGTGCAGTCACTCGAGCGTTATGGGGACCGTTAAGTTAAGTAAAGTTTTCCATTTTAGTAGGCGCTTCCCATTTTTTAATTTAATTTTTTATTTCCAACAATGGTTTTTTGCGATTATAACGCCATCTATCCATAATTCGAAAAAATGTTTCGAATAAAAGTTACTTGTTTTTACGTAAGGAATGCAAATATGCAATAAAAAATGGGGGCTCCTATTTAAGAGTTTAAAGTAACCCCCCACCCCACCTCCGTGTGAGGTCATGTTTGGTGCCATTCGATAGATTTTTAAAAAATATTGAATACGTATATTTTACAGTTTTTCGATCTGATGTTCATTTCGCGAAATATCGCGGGATTCGTATTTAAAATATTAAATTTACCCCCCACCCCTCTCCGTGGGAAGTCGTGTTTGGTATCATTCGATAGATTTTTAAAGGATATTGATCACATACTTGTCAGTGTTTCGATCTGCCATTCATTTCGCGAAATATTCGCTTTTTTCTTGTAAAATTTTGGGACTCACCTATTTAATTACGCCCTGCTCAAATCGTCAGATTTTTGAAATATACACTCTTTTGCATGTACTTAACTTACCTTATTTTAATCTGACAATTTCGAGTTTTTTTGAGGATAGAATTTTTTTTTCGGTCCCCCCTTAATGAACGCCCCTGTGTTTAGAGCCAATATATGGTAGAGGGACATCGGCAGGGTACCAGGTTTCTCCCCATACGATAGTCTGACGCGCTCGAGTAACTGCAAAAATCCCCGCATGGGCTCCCCTACCATTAACTTTAGCTGAGTTTTTATGATACACATTGCTTATTATGTTTCTGCAAAGCTCTCAATCAGTTTTTTTTTCTTCATTATAGTCTTGAATGGCTTAAAGTTTTGGCTTGAACTCTCGATCCAAATATTTAAAAAGATAAAGGCAGTTTTTGTTTATATTCGATTCAGAGTTGGACCACCATCTTCATATAGCTATTTCAGCATCCTCATGCATGCCTCCTCAGTGAAGCTATGCAGTCACAACTCTGAAAGGAATATTATAAACAATCTGCCTATTTAAGAGAAACCATCGCGATACAATGATTCCACCTTTTGAGATGCAATCTAGCGACATCTCTCGTATTACGAGGAAAACAACGAAAAGACCTAGATACAAAGTTTACTACTTTTTAAACAATTAGAATAATTGAAATAAAAATATAATAAACAATATTTTAAATCCAAGACTTTTCGTTAATAAACTGCTTTCTGGCTGCATCCCGTATCTCCGGATTTTACAATATACAGGGTGTCCAGAAACTCTACCGACAAACGAAGACAGGAGATTCCTCAGGCAATTTTAAGACAATTTAACCAAATTCACCCAGTCCAAAAATGCTTCCTAAGGGAGCTAGAGCTCTTTGAAAATGGCATCTTGTAACTAGTTTTTCTTAAATACCTCCAGAACGCTTCTAGTTAGAAGAACAAAATTTTGTACGCATATTAATCTTCCAGAGATAAATCGATTCCATCCATTGCGAATTTATAGTACCGGTCATAGGCGTCCGTTTTGGGTAGGGTAACGGCTATTTTATCGCATAACTTTTTTATCTTTACATTTTAAGCATCTTTCACTTTGGATTATTAAATTGTGAGGTATGCTAGTACTAAAAGGTACTCTTTATTTAAGTCGGTAGGACAAACCGTTTTCTAGAAAAATCGATTTGAAAATTTTTCGTCTCTTGAATTTGAAAAAAAATTGAAAAAAAATTTGAAAAAAAAAACGGTGTATTTTACCAACTTGAAGCAAGAGGAACCTTTACTACTAGAATACCTCATAATTTAAAAATCTAGTGTCAAAAATGCTTAAAAATTAAAGACAAAAAAGTTATGCGATAAAAAATAACCGTTGACCTACCTAAAACCGACGCATATGACCAATGCTAGAAATTCGCAATTAATAAAATCGATTCATCTCTGGAATATAATTGAACGTACAAGTTTTCGTTTTTCTAAATAGTTTTTTTGAAAATTTTTTTTTGAAATTTAAAAACGAAAAATTTTCAAATCAATTTTTCTAGAAAACGGTGTATCCTATCGGCTTAAAACAAGAGTACCTTTTAGTACAAGAATACCTCACAATTTAATAATCCAGAGTCAAAAATGCTTAAAAGTTAAAGACAAAAAAGTTATGCGATAAAGTAACCGTTGCCCTACCCAAAACGGACGCCTATGACCGGTACTAGAAATTTGCAATGGATGGAATCGATTTATCTCTGAAAGATAAATATGCATACCAGTTTTTGTTTTTCTAAGTGGAAGCGTTCCGGAGGTATTTAAGAAAAACTAATTACCAGACGTCATCTTCAAATAGCTCTAGCTCCCTTAGGAAGCACTTTCGGACTAAGTGAATTGGGTTAAATTGTCTTAAAATTATCTGAGGAATCTCCTGTATTCGTTTGTCGGTAGAGTTTCTGGACACCCTGTATAATCACAGAGACGACGAAAATAGGAGAAAGCAAAAAATAGAGGACACTTAGGCCACGCATTTACCTTCTCTTCGTCTAGGAAAAGCACCGAAAGACAGTTTATAATATCTTTCCAAATATTTAACTTTTTGTAAGAGTTCGTGACTTTCATTTTTAGCAGCTTATGATCTGATCCACAGTATGCTCCAGACATAGTTTTTAGGTTTATTACTGAGGTTTTCGATCTTTTCCGCATGAGTATGTAGTCAATTTGATTTTTGTGTTCTTTATCTGGATTACTCTAAGTTGATAGTATTTTTGGGTGGTGTTTGTAAGTATGTTTCTGTAAGTTGGAACCATAATATGATTCAATCATGATTCATTCAAATTTCATAATTTCCATATTATGGAAAACTTTTTTATTATAAAGGACCCCGCAACACTCCTTATGGAAAAGTGGTCCCTGTCAAATTTAACGAAAGTTTGGTAAATAATACTTCTGGGTGTGTAGATTAAAAAAGTCCATGGGACCTGGGTCTGAATAACTACTATTCTCGAGCTACAGCGTACTGAAGATATTGGATTCAGGTGCTCGGTGTATGTTAAGTGCACTCACTCACGGTCAAGTGAACGAAAATATTTATTATTGGAAGAAGAGATACTCATTTTTCTCACGCATATTTGCGTGTTGCATATGAATTCTTGGTCAAAAATAGATGCATCATATTTTAGTCTTCAGAAAACCTCCGAAAAGTCCTCAGGAAACTAAAGAAGTGCTGCTAGAGTGATATAACAATTATCATGTTTTCATGAATGTTTCGCAGTTATCCAATACCAGCAAAGCTGCAGTTCCGCCTTATCTTTAGAAAACTACTGAACAGTGGCGGATCTAGCGGACAGGAATGGGGTTATTTCACCCGTAACATGCTCCGGAATTAACAAATTTTCAGCTTGCTATTAATCAACTTTTTTCATACGCGGGATCCAGACCTAAAACTTATATGGAATCATCTGATATTTATTAATATTTCGTGCGAATTTAAAAAAACGAAAACACGAAGTCAAACAATATTTATTTTAAAGCAATTTAATAACAAATACATAACAATTAAATAAAATAATAAACTATTTAACAAACAAAGTGAAAGTAGTTGTTTTAAAGTCAATAGCATACAAAATTTCAATGTAAAACGAATAATGTTTAAATTGTTTTTATTTATTTTTTTGTAGTCAGTGTTATCACCTCTAGTCCTTATGCAAGCTTCAGTTTGCGTGGGCACGCTCCTAATTAAATTATCAACATTCTGTTGTGGTAGGTTGCTCCATGCTTTACGAGCAGCTTGTACTAGCCGTGCGGTATTTTGTGAATTATCTCAGCGAGCTCTAATTTTTCTTTTAAGCATATCCCACAAATACTCTATACGGCTAAGCTCGGGTGAGCAAGCAGACCACTCCAAACAAGGGTTACCTTCTACTTCAATGATGTCTGTAGTCACTCTAATGATATGTGGAGTATTGTGGAGGTCCATTATCATAAAAGAAAATTAAATTTTATCCTAGTTGTACCTCTCCAGAGCCTAACTACAAGCATTGATTAATAACTACAAGATAAAGATATATTATTAGAAAGATATATTATTATTTGTTCCATCGTTTCTTTCAAAACATCCCGCGTAAACACACTTATGCGTTACAGAGGCCATTTTATTTAAAATGTTAGTCCTTTTTTTAATTTTGCTATAACTTGTCACAACACTTGTCACAGATAATACACCTCTAGGGTAAGTTCGGCCCTGACACTACTCCTACCTCCTCGCAAGTCAGAGAGGGAATGAGAAATCTCGATACGGTTTTCAAGTAGCGCCATCTAGTTGTTGATACGTCTTTCGGTTACCAAGAGGTGAGCTATCTAGAGGAATATTTATAATCAATGCTACAAGTTATCAACATACCTTTGAGCAGTTAAAGTTGATTGTATGAAAATTAAAGAAGTTTTTTTACAGATCACAATTCCTCTCCAGAACATTACACTTCCCGTTGTATATTTGTAAACAGATCTGACAGTTTTCGTTCTTGCTTGTCTTTCTGGACCTCTAAGTACAATATTTCGTGGGTCATCTGATTTTACACAAATCCTGACTTTTTCTGAAAATAGCATATTTTGTCAATTCCCAATGTTCCAGTTTTGGTGGTAAAGACACCAATTTAGGCGATCAATCTTGTGCTGCCTGGATAACTCGGGAACCCATAACCGTCTCCTGCTGTATACTTCTTGGCACGAACTCTTCTTCTTATCGTTTCAACTAAAACAGTTACACCTGTAGCTTCCAAAAGTGAGAAATGTTTGGGTGTATTCCAGCTGATTGGACAATTAAACGATCGTAGCGAGTCGTTATTCATTCTTGGCGACTTTTCCTTGCTTTATTTTTGAGATTTCCTAGTTCCTGTTACCTGGCATAGGTTTTGGACAGAGACTGTGTTATGTCTAGCTCTACAGCTATGTCCCTCTGAGAACATTTCTTGCTCCACAAGACCAATAATATTTCCCCGTTGTAAGTTCTGTAATCCCACATGAGGCATATTTTCGTTTTTGGACGTAAAAGTTAGTTTATTTATTTTCGTTCAATTTGCAACTCAAGCAAATAACCTATACCGTACCGAGCTGTACTATCTGATTGTCTTACAGATTTGTTTGTTTTCAATAAAAACCTTTATTCTTCGCAACAATAACAAGTTTTTTCAAAAGAAATAAATATTACTTTGATATAGATGGTGATTCCATATAATTTTACTTGTGTGTATAAATAGGACGAGGTGATAAAACAAGTAAAAATAAAAGGAATACTAAGTAATAAAATGCAATCAAACAGAGTATGTTATGCGGATGATGCAGTTCTTATAGCAGTCAATGAAGACTATCTACAAAGAATATTACATCAGTTCAAGAGTAAGACTAATTAATTTAACATGAAAATATCGCTTCAAAAAAACTAAGTACAGTGGAAATAATAAGAAATAAACAATACTGTATACAACTGTACGTAATTTAGATGTATTTAATGTGCATATATTTCATGTTTCTGCAATCATAATGTAGTTTATCTGTAAGTATGTATACCATAAATGATTACTTTTTAAGATATTCTCCGGCTAACCCGGATTTTCGATAATCCGGATCGGCTGCAGTCCCGATTAATCCGACTTATCGAGGTTCCACTGTAGTATCGAAAGAACCAAAAAGACGAAAATTTAAATTGAAAAGCGAATGGAAAAAAGCAAAAACGTAATAAGTAAAATTTAAATACCTTAGAATTATGTTATTACCATGACAGCAGTACTTAGAAACAAATGAAATAGAGTTCTAAGAAGAATAGCAAAGACAGCGATAGACAAAACAAGGAGTAATGAGGTAACGAGATCAGAAATGTGTGCAGGATAAGCAAAAAAATGAGTAGGTGAAAATAGAAAGGAAGGATCGTTACTATAAGAAGCATATTATGTCAATATAAAAAGAGATGGAATAATAATAATATTCCAACAAAATAAAAGGCAACGTTGTAGAAAAACGCGCCTTACTTATGCTTAAATCAAATCGGAACAAATTGTATGGTATACCTAGACCCAAACCCAGACATCCAAAGTGAAAGTTATCCTTCAACACCAAATAGTTCTATATTATGGTCCACATAATATTCAGAAAAAAGTCACACCATTTTAAGCGTCGGGTTTGGGAGGTGAGGGGGGAGAAATCGGTAAATTCGTAGTTTTTTACGTGTTTCGTGAATATTTCTAAAACTATACGATTTAGCATAAATAACCGTCTGTACAAAAATGTTCTACATTAAATTTGAAATAAAAAAAGCCCTATGCATAATCCTTCTAAAATGAACGGTTTCAAAGTTACTGAGGTAGTATAATATAATTGGTCCAAAAAAAGGCCTAACCTAAACATCCAAAGTAGCAGTTTTCCTCCAACACCAAATTGTTCTATATGGTCCACATATTGTTCAGTAAAAAGTTACACCATTTTGAGCTTCCGGTTTGGGGGGGGGGAGATGGGGGAGAAGTCGGTAAATTAGTAGTTTTTTTACGTTTTTCGTCAATATTTCTGAAACTATGCTTTAGCGTAAACAATGTTCTATACAAAAATGTTCTATAAAAATTTAAAACAAAAAAGGTCGTGTACATAATTGTTATAAAATCAACAGTTCCAGAGTTACGAAGGGTGAAAATTGGAGGTTTCCGATCATTTTTATATTTTTTGGGCAATTTCCTACTGATTTTCTGTAACAGGATTGTGTTTTATAAATCAAATTTGCTATTTCAGTGGCCGATGGTATGTTAGTGATAAGCCCTTGAAGAAACGTCAACCTCACCACCCAAAATCATCATCAATTGCCCAAAAAATATAAAAAGTATCGAAAACCTCCACTTTTCACCCTCCGTAACTCTGGAACCGTTAATTTTATAACAATTATGTATAGGACCTTTTTTGTTTTAAATTTTATGTAGAATATTTTTGTATAGAACATTGTTTACGCTAAAGTATAGTTTTAGAAATATTGACGAAAAACCTACTAATTTACCGACTTCTCCCCCATCTCCCCCCAAACCGGACGCTCAAAATGGTGTAACTTTTTACTGAACCATATATGGACGATATAGAACAATTTGGTCTAGGAGGAAAACTTTTATTTTGGATGTCTGGGTTAGGCCTTTTTTTGGACCAATTATACTATTCTACCTCAGTAACTTTGGAACCGTTCATTTTAGAAGGATTATGCATAGGACCTTTTTCATTTCAAATTTAATGTAGAACATTTTTGTATGAAGGGTTGTTCATGCTAAACCGCACAGTTTTAGAAATATTGACGAAAAACCTATAAAACTAACGAATTTACCGATTTCTCCCCCCTCTACCCCCAAAACCGACGCTCAAAATGGTGTGACTTTTTTCTGAACATTATGTGGACCATATAGAACAATTTGGTGTTGGAGGATAACTTTCACTTTGAATGTCTCGGTTATGCCATCTTTTGGATCAATTCTATCATACTAAAATACGCTATTAAAAGTATATCAAAATAAAATTATTTTTGGTTTTCTCCTGTTTTTTAGAATTAGATATTCCTATCTCTGTAATTCAAATATTTTCTTTCTGTTTTAGCTGGCTTATTCCTTACTTTGCCAAAGGGTATAAAAGAGATCTAACTGAAGATGATATGTATAAACATAGATCTGAACATGATTCAGGATCGCTGGGTGCAAGATTGGAGCGAAGATGGAGCAAACACATTAAAAATAACAAAAACCCAGCTTACTGGAAAGTACTCATAGGAACATTTTTCTGCGAAATATTCTTATTAAACATATTGGCTTTTACAACTGAAGGTATAAGGTAGGGTACAATGGCATCTTCTTTAAATTTTTCTAATCTCGTAGTATAGTTATGAGTGACAATCCAGTTGCCAAAACAACAAGTGTGCTTATTGCAGTCTCACAAACTCAAGTTTCAAATCTCAATCTATCAGCTAAATACAACTTTAAATTTGAATAACTATAGTTCGACTAATAGTCGAATCCGCTTATTGGAATAGCCTTCGTGTAAAGCAAAAGTATTCCTATAACCGGAATATTCTAATAACCGATCATTGGATGCCAGTAGAAACGTTTCGACGTTTCGGGACCTCAAATTTCTATTCCTTAAACCGGGATATTCCTATAACCGGTATTCTAATAAGAGGGTTCGACATAACATATTCAGATTTTTTTATGAGATTCATTTGGTATGGTATTACCTAACTTGCAACTGGCCTACACATATCGCTTTAATTTTTATCCATAGGTAGCTTTACTGTAGTATAGTGAATGAAGGTCAAAATTAACCTCTGATTTTGGTGAACCTCCATCAATTTTCATAAAATTGTTGAGTGGTTAGAGTGTTTGAGGATAACTACTCAAAGAACAAAAGTGAAAAATGGTGCGAGCTTGCACTTTTAACGTGGGGGTGGATGCAACCACTTCTCGGGGGTGAAAACTATTTTATTAAAAATAACCCAATAAACTGATAGAGAGTCCAATTCTAAGCAAAATTTGTTAATTAAAGTTATTAATAGTTATTTATGATATAAGTGTTAAAAGTACACGTTTAAGGCACGCATGAAAAATGTACTTTTTAACACGCATATCATACAATATTTTTTCTACAAACGTAATTACAGGACAATATCTAAAAAAACCTTTACTTGAACTTGACTGACATTCCAATTTTATATTTTTTTGACATTACATCAAAATTGCATATACGGTCAATACGAACTGCAGTACCTTAAATTTTTTTTAAAACACTAGTGCCTTAAAGTAGCATCTTTAACGCTCGTATGGACTTCTAAAAATTGCATTTTTAACACGGTTGTAGAAAAAATAAATTAATACTTTTTGAGTTATTAAAGATCAAAGAATCAAATATTTTAATTTTTTGTGAAATAAAATAAATAAAATAACCCAATAAATCGATAAACGGACAAATTCTAAGCAAAATTTGTTAAATAAACTTAAATACCTCCTTTTTGAATTATTAAAAATAAAAGATTTTAATTTTTCGCTAAAAAATGCAGGTTTGAAGCTGTTTTTCATAAATAACTCAAAAACTATAAGTGTTTACAAAAAATACATCATTATCAAAATTGAAGCTAATAAAAAAATAGAATAAATTTTTCTTAGTTGAAATACCTTGTATTATTAATTCAAAGTATTTTTTTTTGATGAGTCATGTCATTCTCTTTGCCTTATCCCACACAATTCTATCTTGGGTCATATCAATGTTAATCCCCTTTACCAACATGTCCTGCCTTATTGCCTCCCCCCAGGTCTTCTTTGGTCTTCCTCTCCTACTCCTTCCAGGAATCTGCACTTCAGCTATTCTTCGTATTGGGTGATTAACGTCTCGACGTTGAACATGACCAAACCATCTTAACCTATGCTGTCTTATTTTGGCATCAATTGGTGCCACACCTAGACTTCCCCTAATATACTCATTTCTAATTTTATCCTTCTTTGTCACTCCACTCATCCATCTAAGCATTCTCATTTCCGCCACATGCATTCGTTGTTCCTCTTTCTTTTTCACTGCCCAACATTCAGTTCCGTACATCATAGCCGGTCTTATGGCTATTTTATAGAATTGTCCCTTCAGCTTCATTGGAATTTTTCTGTCACACAACACACCACTCGCTTCTTTCTACTTCATCCATCCAGCCCTAATTCTACTGCATGCATCTCCATCTATTTCTCCATTACTCTGTAATACCGATCCTAGGTACTTAAAACTATTGCCTTTCACAATCATTTCACCATCCAAAAATACCATTTTATTTGTAGTAGCTCCATCTTTAAATGAACATTCCAAATACTCTGTTTTTGTCCTACTAAGTTTTAAACCTTTTTCCTCCAGAGCTTGCCTCCACTGTTCCAGTTTTTGTTCTAAGTCTCTTTCACTATTTCCTACTAACACGACATCATCAGCATACATTAAGCACCATGGAATGTTACCCTGTAGTTTCGCTGTTATCTGGTCCAAAACTAATGAGAATAAATACGGACTAAGCACAGAGCCTTGGTGCAATCCTACTTTCACATGAAATTTATCGGTCTCTCCCACACCTGTCCTAACACTAGTCGTTACTCCCTCATACATATCCCTCACAATCTTTACATATTCACCAGGGACTCCTTTCTTATTGAGTGCCCACCACAGAATCTTTTGAGGAACTCTATCCTATGCTTTCTCAAGATCAATGAATACCATATGAGCGTTTGTTTCTTTACTCCTATATTTTTCCATCAACTGCCTTATAATGAAAATTGCATCTGCTGTTGATCTACCCTGCATAAAGCCAAATTGATTCTCAGATATTTCGGTCTCTTCACGTATCCGTCTATCAATTACTCTTTCCCATATTTTCATGGTGTGGCTAAGCAGTTTTATAGCCCTGTAGTTTGTACATTGTTGTATATCTCCCTTGTTTTTGTAAACAGGTACCAGTATACTGCTTCTCCATTCGTCTGACATTTGTCCGACTTCCATAATTCTATTAAATAGACCTGCTAGCCACCTTGTTCCTGTCTCTCCCTATGCTCTCCATACTTCCCAGGAATATCATCTGGTCCTACCGCTTTTCCTTTCTTTATTTTTTGAAGCGCTTGAGCCACTTCCTCGTTGGTTATTTTGGTGACCATTGCTGCTACTGTCTCCGTTGACTCTACAGGCTGTCTGTCAAATTCTTCATTTAATAAGCTGTAAAAGTACTTTCTCCATCTCTTTTTGACATCCCTTTCGTGAACTAGTATTTTATTATTTTCATCTCGGATACATCTAATCTGATTAAAAGCTTTTGCTTTCTTTGCTCTCTGTTTGGCTATTTTATATATCTTCGTTTCGCCTTCCCTGGTATCAAGTTAGTCGTATAGGTTTGAATACGCTTCTACTTTAGCTTTTGCTACTGCTACTTTCGCTTCCTCTTTCGCCACCATATAGTTTTGAAGATCTGTGTCGGATCTGGTTTCTTGCCAATTTTATATAATTTTCTCTTCTCTTTTATTTTTCCTTGTACTTCGTTTGACCACCACCAAGTCTCTTTATCCTCAAACTTTTTTCCTGACGTTTTCCCAAGTATTTCAATAGCTGTCTCTCTAATACTACTGGCCATTTTTCTCCAAATTCTATTAGGGCTTCCTTTCATGTTCCAACATATTTTTTCTACTATTCTTCTCCTGAATAGACCTTCTTTCTCATCTTTCAGCAGCCACCACTTGATTTTTTGTGGTCCTCTCCGATATTTTGGTTTAGTTTCGCTTTTTACTTCGATGTCCAGAACAAGCACCTTATGTTGTTGTCTTACTATCTCACTAACTATTACCTTGCAGTCCTTGCATTCACGTATGTCTTCTTTCCTTATCATGAAGTAGTCTATTTGGGATTGATGTTGTCCACTTTTGTAGGTAATAAGTTGAGTTTCTTTCTTTTTAAAGAATGTGTTAAAAATCGCCATATCCAATTCTGTTGCTAATTCAAGCATGTCATCTCCTGCTTTATTTCTAGTTCCAAAGCCTAATCCCCCATGTATTGTTTCATATCCTGTCTTGGTTTGGCCCACATGTGCATTGAAATTTTTTTTCGATGAGTATTTAAGTATAAATCTGAAAGCTTAAATAACGGGAAAACCATGCATTTTATAAAATATACTTACTCAACACTTACCAAAGTACTCAGAAATAGCTATCAAAAATGACCTCCAGAAGAAGTTGACAGCATCAAAATTTATGCTCCAAAAATTTTTCAAAGTTTTACAAAGAAATGTTTCTTTAGAATATCTCATTTGTATGACATCAAGTTTATCCAACAACCATTTAATAGGTAATTTCAAGAACTATAACATGGTATTAAATTTAATCTTCTAAATCCATTATTTTTAAAAGATTAAAGGGTTACGAATACATCGTTCTTGCACTAAAATTTAGGCTTTAAACGTTTCTATCTCGGTTATTTTTTATCTTACAAAAGTTGGCATCATGTCACTTTTGTTTCTTGAGGTATCCTCTAACTATATATATACACCGGTATTTAGGCGTTAACGCCCTTCCGGTAGGGATCTATGGGGAGTGTCACCGAGCCGCAAGCCCTTATCCCTTGCCGTACTGCTCCCTCATAGGCCGATCAGACGCCTGCATATTCCAGTCTAAGCGTCAGATTCATATTAGAATTTTATACTGACGCGTTAGCCTTTTTTGTTTTCCGTTGACCTGGCTGGGGCTTGAACTCGCATTCATCATGGAGAAGTGAAGTGCGGTCAGCCGCTAGTCCCACTGAGCTGTCCGATCGACATGCCTCCTCTAACTACTCACCAATGTTCATGAAAATCGATGGAGATTCAACTAAATCGTGATGGTACTAATACATTTATCAATCAACGCTAATACTTATTTTTTAGAATGGCTCAACCGTTTCTGATTTCAAAACTGCTAAAGGTGTATGAAGAAATACCAACAGAAGAGAGCATGAACGACATTTATTTGTACGCCGGTTTAATCATAGTTACTTCATTTCTTAATGTAATAATGGTACACAGATTCAATTTGGCCGTAATGCAAATAGGAATGAAGATGAGAATAGCATCTTGTTCACTAATCTATAGAAAGTCTTTAAAACTCAGCAAATCTGCTTTAGCGGAGACTACAATAGGTCAAATGGTAAATTTATTATCGAATGATGTAGGAAGATTCGATCAAGCTACACATCACCTTCATCATTTTTATTTGGCACCCATACAGACAACCGTCGTGATGGTGCTATTGTATCTTGTTGTTGGATGGACAGCACTACTAGGAACCGTGTTCTTGTTACTGTCCATACCACTCCAATGTAAGTATAAATCAAGTCTATTAATTTAAATAATATTCAAATTATCAAGTAGAACCAAAGATATAGACGACAATACCAGACCTCTTTCTTCTATGGCGCTACAGCCTAATCCGGGCCCTGACCTCCCCCAGCATCCGCCTCCAAATATCTCTGTCCCTGGCTGCTCTCCTCCAGTTATCCTCTCTCAATATCTCTTTAGCATCGGTTCTCACTTAGTCTATCCATCTCTTCCTTGGTCTTCCTACTGGTCGACGTCCCACCATAGTTCCGCTAAGAATGTGTTTGTCCATTCTTATGAGGTGACCTGCCTAGTCAATCTTTGTATTTTTGCATAATTTGCTATAGAGGGTTCTTTGTAATATTGGTATAGCTCGTGGTTGAACCTTATTCTCCATATACCATTTTCGCAAATGGGTTCCAATATCCTTAATATCTTTTCTTCAAAAGTATTAATAAGGTCTATTATCTTTTCTGTCATGATTCATGTTTCTACGCCACATGTTGTTATTGGTCGTATGATGGTTTTACATTGAAAAAATAAACTGTTTTTAAGGCATGGTTAGGCAACTATTTTTGCATTGTTTGCCCATGTCTCACTTGCATATATTAAAGTTGGTACAGATATTGCATTGTATACCTTCAGTTTTATTTCTTTATATATTTCTTCCTTTCCAAATATTGTTTTATTTAGTGCATAGTAGATCTTATTTATTTTTTTCGTCCTGTATGAGATTTCCTGATCTAGCTTTCCATCCTCTGATATTATTACTCCCAGGTATTCAAACGTCGAGACTGTTTGTATTATTTCGTTTTTGCATCTAAATATCGTTTGGTTTATTTCTTCCCTTTTCTTTAGGGTTACTATCATGGACTTCGTTTTCTTTACATTTATCTCCATTTTCAAATTTTCTATTTCTTCCACCCAGATATCGATTAATTTTTGCATTTTCTCTTGATTGTCTGCTATTATTACTAGGTCATCTGCATATAGTTATCCCTCCATTCTCACTGGTACTAAATTCCTGTACCCTATTGTTGACTGTAATTGCCTTGGCCTTCTTTTAGCGCTCTTCATTACTCTATCCATTACTAATATAAACAAAACTGGGATGAGACTGTCCCCTTGTTTTATTCCTCTCCTTAGGTTTATTATCGTACGTTTCTATATGTAATTTTTACCACGCTTACTATCTTTTGCGGGATTTGCAGGTCTTCCATTACTGACCATATTACTTCTCTATTTATAGAATCAAAAGCAGCTTTAATATCTATAAACGTAATATATAAGTCTTCTATTTCGTTTTTCCTTTCAATTATATTTCTCAGTATGTATATATTATCTGTTGTTCCTCTTTCTTTCCTAAAAGCCGCTTGTTCTTCTTCTAGTTTTCCTTCCAGTTCTTTCCTGAGCTTCCTTTCTATTATCTCGGTGTACACTTTATATGCCACTGATGATAAGCATATAGCCCTATAGTTATCACATTCCGCTTCATCTCCTATCTTGTGTATTGGTATCAATAAATTTTCTTCCCAGTCTTTCGGTATCTTTTCTGTTCTCCATGCTTCCCTCATTATTTCCAGTAGCCAAAGCTTGCCTTGTTCTCCCACGTACTTGCTTTTTTCCAGTCTCCTAAAATTTCTTCTGTGTTCCATTGTTCTTCTGTGTTCCATCATTCTAGTCAACTGGGCTAGATTCATCACTGGAATGGTTCATTCCAGTGCAGGCTCACATTATTCAAGTGTCATTCCACTGGAATGGAGTACTGGAATGCTGGACTGAAATCATATGAACCGGACATTAATCCAGTATAGTGCTGGACTGGATCATGTCATCCAAATTATTCCAGTCATTCAAAAGCTGTAATATCGGTAAACTATAGTGACAATGCTTTAATTGGCAGTTTAAAAACTCATCCATATTATAAAATATAATTTTTTTTAGCATGGTTGGGTAAAAAAACATCACAATTTAGGTTAAAAACTGCTACACGTACAGATGAAAGAGTAAGACTAATGAACGAAATTATTTCTGGTATCCAGGTCATTAAAATGTACACTTGGGAGTATTCCTTTGCAAAACTAGTAGAATATGTAAGAAAGTAAGTAGGTACCTACGTTAATATAGAATACATTCATATAATTTAAAGGAGTGCTCAAATGAAATTTTTGATAGAAATGCCAAATATTCCATCATCATTATCAGCATCTTCGTTTTTCTTTAGCGGTGTTCATGTTTCTTATAGTCTTATTAGTGTTTTGTACAATTGCATCTACGAATTATGCCCTAATATTTTAGAAGTTAGCAGTTTTTCATTTGTGTAATATGGCCTGTTTTCTTTGGTTATACGAAGATCATTTAATTTTTCAAGACGACGCGACGGTGTCGTAATTACATTATTCTTTATTTATTCGTCAATATTTAGACTAACATTTTCCACGGCATGGGATTGGGTGGAGAAGCAGCTTCGAATGACCTCCTCGGTCACCAGATTTGTCCCTCTTTGACTTTTTTGTGGGGGTTTCTAAGAAGTAAAATCTATAGAACACCACCGGTATCTTTAGAAGATTTACGTCAACGAATTATTGTCCACGAATGCCTAGGAATCAGTCCGTAAATGCTTGTGAATGTGGATAAACGTTTCGAACAAAACTAAACTTACATATTATATGGATGCCCTTGTATTCACCATTTGGTCAACTAAGGTATAAATAACCAACTAAAAATATTGATTAATTTTTTTTCTAATAATTCAAATAAAGTACTAGTCCATGTGGTGAGACCGCTCCCGTCTGGAAAAATATTTGATTCGGTTTCTTTGTGGATTCCTATTCAAAAATGTCCCCTTTAAACAAATCTGGAGAGTGCCGGGCGGAATTTTTGGGCATAAATTATTTACACATTTTTTTTAAATAAATACAAAAGATCACGTTTTTTGCTCCGAAACATATACTTTTGAGTTTTGTGGGTCATTCTGAACAAGAAAGGTATCTTGTAAATTTTCTCAGAAATTGATAGTTTTCGAGTTATAGGCGATTTAAAATCTGAAAAATGCGAAAATACGCATTTTCGAGGCTTAAAAACTAATATTAAAATTAGAATTTTTGAGGTTCGCAGATACTTAAATTGAAGACTAAATATTCAGCTTCAAGATTCTGAAGAGTGATCGCGTCTAACTTTAATTTATACCGTTGTTTTTTAATTGTTAAATATGCGTGTTTATCCGATTTTTTTGCCGGTCCGGCGCGCTCCGTTTCAATAATCTCCTATTTTCCTCTGAAAAATATTTTTTTCTAGATTCTTTGGGACATTCTAAATAAAATAAGTTTCCTGACATTTTTCTCAAAAGTTAATAGTTTTTAAGTTATAAGCGATTTAAAATCCGAAAAATGACAAAACGCATTTTCAGATTTTATCGCTCATAACTTTAACTATTAACTTTTGAGAAAAATGTCAGGAAACTTATTTTATTTAGAATGTCCCAAAGAATCTAGAAAAAATATTTTTCAGAGGAAAATAGGAGATTATTGAAACGGAGCGCGCCGCACCGGCAAAAAAATCGGATAAACACGCATATTTAACAATTAAAAAACAACGGTATAAATTAAAGTTAGACGCGATCACTCTTCAGAATCTTGAAGCTGAATATTTAGTCTTCAATTTAAGTATCTGCTAACCTCAAAAATACTAATCTAAATATGAGTTTTTAAGCTTCGAAAATACGTATTTTCGCATTTTTCAGACGGGAGCGGTCTCACCACTTGGACTATACTGGACCAAAGGGCTTAGCCGGGTAAGATGATGAAAAATGCCCTTAACTCGATTCTAATTCCATATAGGTCACCGTTTAGCACATATAGAGAAACTCACTTTCTGAAATTTTTAGCCCCCTAGGTGGTCACGTGACCCACATAGAGCCTAATTAGGCTTTTTATGTTTTTATTTTTTATCTCAGCCGCATCAAGAGCTAGCGAAAAACTTTAAATAAAAAAGTTGTAAGTTTCAAAAAGATCTGTCCGAAAAAATTTTTTAATTTTTGGCGGGAAATTTAAATTTTTGGACGATTTTAAAATTTTAAATGAGTATAAAAAAATAACTAAGACATTCGTTTTCACGACAAAAATTTATAACGTGTATTTTTGCATAATGTTTCACCCTGAATTTTTTCAGATTTTTAAAATTGGTGAAACTTACTTTTAAAAATTAAAAACCCCATTTTTTTGTTTTTTTTTTTTCGCTATTTGGTACAATTTTATACATGGTGTTTAAAAAAAGGTAACACCGTCACTAGGATAGATAAAAAACTGAAAAACAATTTTGGTTTGCTTAATAAATTTTTTTTGAAATTTATCAATTTTCAAGATACAGGGCATTGAAGAAAACAAAATTTAACACATTTTTTACGATTTTGCCGAAACTACTGGCAACATTGTAATAAAATTTGGCAGGTTTTAAGAGGTAGTTATTGTGCATTTTTTGACATACAATTAAGAATTTTATATTCATCATTGGCGCGCATACGGGTAATGGTCTGAACTTTTTAAAGAAAAAAAAAGATAGTACGCCATTGACATATATTTCAAAATAACAATCATTTTTGAATTCCTCGTTCCATTTGTGACAAATAATCTATCTTCCTAATCTATATGAAAATGACGCGTCGTATGAAAAAAAGGGAAGATAGATTTTGTGTCAAAAATGCAACGAAGAATTCAAAAATGATTGTTAATTTGAAATATGTCAGTGGTGTACTATCTTTTTTTCTTTAAAATTCAGACCATTACCCGTATGCGCGCCAATGATGAATATAAAATTCTTAATTGTATGTCAAAAAATTTTCAATAACTACCTCTTAAAACATGCCAAATTTTATTACAATGTTGCCAGTAGTTTCGGCAAAATCGTAAAAAATGTATAATATTTTGTTTTCTTCGACGCCCTGTATCTTGAAAATGGATGGCATTACAAAAATTTTTTATTAAGCAAACCCCAATTGTTTTTCAGTTTTTTATCTATCCTAGTGACGGTGTTTCCTATTTTTTAAACAACATGTATAAAATTGTATCAAAAGCGAAAAAAAAAAAACAAAATAATGCGGTTTTTTATTTTTGAAAGTACGTTTTACCAATTTTAAAAATCTGAAAAAATTCAGGGTGATACATTATGCAAAAATACACGTTATAAATTTTTTCGCGAAAACGAATGTCTTAGTTATTTTTTTATACTCATTTAAAATTTTAAAATCGTCCTAAAATTTAAATTTCCCGCTAAAAATTAAAAAAAAAATTTCTCGGACAGAACTTTTTGAAACCTACAACTTTTTTATTTAAAGTTTTTCGCTAGCTCTCGATGCGGCTAAGATAAAAAATAAAAACATAAAAAGCCTAATTAGGCTCTAGGTGGGTCACGTGACCACCTAGTGGGCTAAAAATTTCAGAAAGTGAGTTTCTCTATATGTGCTGAACGGTGACCTATATAGAATTCGAATCGAGTTGCGGGCATTTTTCATCATCTTACCTGGCTAGGCCCTTTAAAAATTTAAAGACTAAATGTATAGAGAATTGCAAGGGCTTTCGTTGGGTTTTTCAAAAATGTTATAGTTCCTGATAATGCCTGTTTCGTTTTCGTCCAGCCACCCTTTATATATTATTTAATTTTACATTATGTATACCTATCTAATATTTTTGTTTTAGAATGGAAATGAAGTATATCCGAAAAACCTCTTTAATTCGTGGACTTCTCATGTCTATGACTACAGTGTTAAATAAAGGTGCTGTTGCGATCAGCATAATTACTTATGTAATCTCAGGAAATACTCTAACTGCTTCATACGCCTACACAGTCGCTTCCTACTATCGACTTCTAGGTTCTATAACCATGTGGTTCCCCCAGGCAGTATCTCAAGGTTCCGAAATGTTTATATCAATGAAGAGAATCCAAAGCTTTTTACTGTTTGACGAACTAGAGGCTGACAAATATTTTGAACCTGGACAAGAACTGAAGGAAGTCAAAAAACAACATAAATCTATTACTGATAAAGTTTTACAAACGTCAAATGGGAGTATTCATATCAAAAAGGCATCGGCAAAGTGGCTAAAATCACAACCAGACAATAATTTGGAAAATATTAACATGGACGTTACAGCGGGTGACGTTGTAGCTGTTGTTGGATCTGTAGGCAGTGGGAAATCAACGTTATTGCACATAATCATGAAAGAATTAGAACTTCAAAGTGGCTCCGTAGATATAACTGGTACAGTGTCTTATGCTTCCCAAGAACCATGGTTGTTTGGTGGCAGCATAAGGCAAAACATTCTTTTTGGAGAAGAGTTCGACCAGGAAAAATACGATGAAGTAGTTAAAGTATGTGCTTTAGAAAGAGATTTCACATTATTCCCGCACGGGGATAGAACTTTAGCAGGGGAAAGGGGAGTTACTCTTAGTGGCGGACAACGAGCAAGAATAAACTTAGCTCGAGCAGTCTATAAAGATGCTGATATATATTTATTAGATGACCCCCTCTCAGCTGTTGACACTCATGTAGGCAAACATCTATTTGAAGAATGTATTTGTGGATATCTCGGTAATAAGTGTGTCGTATTAGTAACGCATCAATTACAACATTTAAAGAACATTGATAAAATCTACTTAATGACAAACGGTAAGATAGCAGTATCAGGATCTTACTCTGATATAAGAGAGTCGAATACAGAATACAGTAAATTGTTAGCTGACATTGAAGAGGAAGAAGAAGAAACCAGAAGAAAATCTCAGCGAGTTGCGACTAAATCTGAAAAGCCCGAGAAAGAAGGTGCTGTCCAGGTCTTACAACGCGAAAGTACAGGAAGTGGTAATATATCTGACCACGTTTACATGAGTTATGCCAGAGCGGGAGGAAATCTAATTAAAGTGTTTCTGTTGATCTTCATGTTTTTCTTTGGCCAGGCTTTGGATAGTTTATCGGATTATTTTGTAACTTTCTGGTAAGTAATGCAGTTTCTTCTACTCTATTTATTTAACACAAACTTAGAATATTTTGTATTATGAAGATAAAAAGTACTTATCTGAAGCAATTGGACTTCGTTCTAAGTTTTCACCCAACTTCACGGATGTAGCACCGGAAGTCGATATTTGAACTCTCGTGCAGTGGCGGCTCGTGATTTTTACAATAGGGGAGGCTATACCTAACTCTAAAATATCTAGATCAAATTTGCACTAGCAAAAAATGAGCCAAAAAATGTAATGTAAGGTCCAATTTTTTGACCATTTTTTATTTACATTTCATAATATCATCATAATTCATAATTTCATAATATCATATCATTTTAAAAATAATTAGTCTAATTGTAAAAGTTTAATACCAAAGTTTGTGTCGTTTATTTGTTAACAATTCCATTTTTGTAAGTAGATATGCATATCAAAATAAATACAGATTTGAAGTTTTGCAGTCCATACAGGTTGAAGTTTTACATTTTTTAAGATACTCAACTGAATTTTTTAATTCTAAACGCGGCCTACTACTGCGAATCCAAATCATGATAAATTACCGATATTTTGCTTTGCGTTACAAATATCGCAAATAAGTTATCTGAACAAGTTGTTACAAATAATATTCTAACCCCACATACCAAATTTCATAACAAAATTCGCACTTTTAGTTTTTTCATTATTTGTAGTCAGGACCCTAAAATTCGTTGTCTCGAGATGCACGCAACGGCAACGGAGCCAAGAAGCTAGTTAGCCTCCGTTGGTAAATCTCCGGGCAGCGTGTGATGGCACCGTAGATGCCACTGTTAGGAGACCGGGTCTCCTTAAACGCCTGCTGCGCTGCGCGGAGCATTAGCAACGGAGTCTGGCCGGCTTCTCGGCTCCGTTCATGCATCTCGGGATAACCCAGGGTCCTGCCTACAATAATAATAAAAAAAACTGAGACGAAATCATGCGTTCTAATGCTAATGCTCCGTGCGTATGGATATTTAGTGATAATATTAAATGTATGGGGAGGCTAAACCTCCGTTGCCTCATCTGACGAGCCGCCACTGCTCTCGTGTAACTTTACGTCGATTGATATACGCTTTCACTAATTTTCAATCATTTTTGCTAAAATTCCGGTCATAAAGTTTTAACCGGAACGGAACTGATATTTTGTTTTTGTCTAATTAAGGCGCGACAAATAATATATCGCTTCTACTACTTCGGTAATAGATTAACGACAAAATTCGACGGATACCAGTCCAAGTTGGTTTTATAAAGGGATTCAGCACAAGTGACCATTTATTAAGTATAAAAATCCTTATAGAACGAGCAAATGAATACCACATTCCTCAATATATAGCGTTCGTAGATTTCAAAAAGGTTTTCGACAGTGTCCAACATTGGGCTCTGAAAAGTTCTTTGATTAAAAGCAGAATTGACCACAGATATACAGACCTAATACCCAATATACATATATGTTACCGGCCAAACCCGATTTCAGGACAAATTAGTTTGGCCTAGGCCAAACTAGTTTGTCCTAGGCCAAGCTAGTTCATCCTGATATAAATGCACACACTTCAGGATAAACTAGTACGGCCTAGTCTAAACCAATTTTGCCGGGTCGAAAGTAATTTAGTGAACATGTAAGGACTTTTCCCAAATCACGTCCGAACAGGGATGGCAAAAAAATTATACATCGATATATTGTATCATATGATACATCGAATGAAGATATTGATACATTGCTATAAATCAATATATTCTTGTATAATTAAATAATATAAAAAATAATAAATAAAAGGATGAGGTTTTCTCCAAAAATTAAAAGAAAAGATACATTTACGAATAAAATCGAGTACGAATTAATATTGTTTTCACCAATTTTGAAAAAATGTGAAAACGTTGAATTATCCACGAAAAATGAGGTGTCAAATGAAAGCTTATAATCCAAGGATGGTACTAAAGGTGAGAAATTTGACCTAGGCTGTCTGTCCGTCCGCCGCGAATATAATAACTCAATGTTATTGTTTGTTTGTTACGAATAATTAAAATTTTAATAAAAATGATTATTTTTTCAAGAACAAAGTATTTTATTCAATTTATTATTTATATTAAGCCGTACTAGTTCACTGAATTACTTTCTTCTTCTTGGCTTTTTCCCATTATAAGTTTGCCGTTTTCGTCTTCCATAGCACTCTATTCTCTCAGTCGCCATCTCTGAGGTCTCTATCTATCATAGCATTTCCTATGTAAGTTTTTCATCTCACATCAGGTCTTCCTCCCCGCGGGTCCCAGTCCAGTAATCTTTTCGGCCACCTGCGTTCCGGCATTCTTTGTACATGCCCGTACCATTTCAGGGCTCTACTTTTACTACCACAACTTTTTTGTAATTGAGCATTCTACTTCTATTCTGTTTCATATATTTCCTCTGTTCATATTCTATCCTACCTGGTAATTTGTAGACACTTTCTAATAAACTCCAATTCAACTGTTCGTATTTTATTTCGTATTATTGTTGTCACTGGCCATTCTTCCGCTCTTGTGCGGTAATATTTAACACTATGCCCTGAAAATTCCTTTTTTGTTTTCTTTAGTTAGAGTGTTCTTCCATATCACTCCATGGAGTGCTTTCGTGACTTGTTTTCCCCGTACTATTTTCATTTCTATATCTTTCATATAAGTGCCATCTCGGTTTATCATTTACCCTAAATACTTAAAAGTCTTCCAACTCTTAATAGTGTCTTCTAAACTTACATTTAAATCAGCAACCAACCAGTAATCAATTATGGACTTTCGACTAGATTAAATTGGTTTAGACTAGGCTAAACTACTTTATCCTGATATAAAAACATACACTTCAGGATAAACTAGTTTGGCCTGAAGTGTGCGTCTTTATATCAGGATAAACTAGTTTGGCCTAGGACAAACTAGTTGGGCCTACACGCGATAGGACAAACTAGTTTGGCCTAGGCCATACTAGTTTATCCCAACACGCTTAGGACAAACTAGTATGGCCTAGGCCAAATTAGTTGGTCCTGAAATCGGGTTTGGCCGGTAACTATGTAAGGAAGCCAAAACAACAATTAAAGTATATGAAGGAACAAAATTAATATAAATTAATAGAGGCGTGAGACAGGGTGAAACAATATCACCGAAACTTTCCAACCAGGCTCTGCAAGATATTTTTAAATGATTAGAATGGGGAAAAATTGTATAAAAATTTGTGAACAACGCATGAACCATCTAAGGTACGCTGATGACAGCGTATAACCGATCAAAAGGAAGAATTGTTTGAAATGATGAAAGAACTGGACACAGAAGCTGGAAAGATAGTCCTTAATATGAATTACAGCAAGACCAAAATCATAACAAATACATATGACATCGCAATGATGAGGATTGGACAAGATGATATAGAACAAGTTCACAATTATACTATATTATATCTGAGTCAAATTATAAAACTTAACCAGGAAAACCAAACAGCAGAGATCAAAAGACGAGTTACATTGGTATGGGAGGCATTTTTCAAACTAAACTACATCCTTAAAATCAAAAGATATCCACAACATATTAAGACCAAGGTATACAATCAATGCGTACTCCCTGTCTCATTTATGGTTCCCAAACGTGGACGTTTACAAAAGCAAACATGGACAAAATCATAAAAACGCAAAGAGCAATGGAAAGACAAATGTTGCACATAATACTAATAGTCCAAGCTGTGGGTGAAAAATAGGTCGATTTCAGGATATAATTCAGGAATTTTTGAAACCTATCAGGTGTTGTAAAGGGGGATGCCAGGAATAACTTATACTAAAATGTAACCAAAAATTTTAGAGAAAAAGTTTTAAATAGAAAATTGTAGTAAATTAAAAAACCTACAATTTAAGCTATTGCAAGTTTGATTTAGTTAATACGTTATTGCAAAACAGCCTGCGAAAAGTCCAAAATGGCCGTTTTTCGAAATTTCGTTATTTATTGTAAAAATAACTTTTATGTATTTTTTGAGGCCTTAAAATGAAGATCTTTCAATACTAAATATAAAAAAAATTTGTAGTGCCCGATTTGTGAACTTGTTGCTTAGATATTATAATTTGTTTATCCCAAGAGGTCAAATGTCCAAGGCTATAACTTTTTGAAAAAAAAAATCGTACGGAGGTAATCCAAGATCCACTCTCCTTCTAAAGACTTATATTTTCATATTCTGATGTAAATAAATGCGTATAACATTTTTCAACCTCTTATTTCGGGTTTGAAATTAAGGGAGCAAATTTCGTTATAAACATTTAGAACTGAAGCCGCCCCTGTACATCCTATGAGTTTCTAACTTGCAGATTATTGTTGCTGAAGCCAAAATAAAGATTCAAAACTAAATAAAAATATTCTATGACCAACTGAAGCTGAGATAATTGTTTTTGTTTTCTTAAATCGTAGTGACTTTATTTATAACAATTAAGAAATTATTTCACAGTCATTGACTAAAGAAAGACTGATGTTATCTTAAAATAAAAATTATTTTGACCGAGATTTACATTTAATTATTAAAAATGATTTTTAAAATGTAGTGGAGATTTATTTTCCGTTTCGACTGTGATTTATTGTGTCGGTTGTCCTTAGCAACGGCTAGAAACTTACAATACATTGAATCACGGTTTTCGCTTTAAATTTTAAAGCACCGCTTGGATTGACATTAAATTTGGCAAACACATAGATAATAGTTAAAGAATAAAAATGATATTGGGCCTCTGTATGCTTTTGTCCTAGGGGTGAGTTTCACCCCTTATAAGGGGTGAAAAAATATATGTTCAAAATAAGCACCTTTTGTTCTATAGCATTTTTCCCCAAGTTAATACCTTTCGAGTTATTTTCGAGTAAATACCTTCATTTTTCAACAACAAAAAAAAACACGTTTTTAGGCGATTTTTGACAAATAACTCAAAAAGTAAGTATTTTATTGAAAAAAAGAGTTTTAACAAAAATATAGCAAATTAAAAATTGAAAAAAAATGATGTTTGCATGAAATCTCTAGACCCAGTAGAAACAAAGTTCTAGCTAATGAAAAATATGTTCATATCCGTCAAATTTTAAAGTGAATTATTTCAACGTGAAATAACCGAAAAATCATGCACTTTTTGGAGAAAAATCATTACAACTTTTTTAAAGTGTTTAAAAAAATATGTATATCTGTTTTAAAAAAATGTTTATAGCATCAAAAGTAAGCAAGTTTCGCTGAAAATAAAGTTGATCTCTTTTTTTTTTGTCAAAAAACTAAGGAAACTCACCCCCTAATTAGCATCAAAAATGAAATTAACAATTTTACTTCAATGTTATTTTACTCGTGTGTGTGTCGTTTATGTCTGTAAATTTCATCGGTTCAAAGTGCTTATTTTTGAAGGGGCAGTAGTTAAAAGGACTTGAACTAGTCAATAATTACGAGTATATGCAAATTTAGAACAGCCATATCTTAACAAATTTTTGCCTTCCAAAAAAAAGCAAAAAATCCAAAATATTCATAACAGCAAATCTAAATTTTATTACTCTTTGTGATTTTTGGTTACATTAATAAATTTTAAGTTATTTAGAAAATAAACATTTTTTTTAATTAAAAATTAAAACAAATTTACTTTAAAACCAATTTTTTTTTAAATAAGCCCTTTGAACCGATGATACTTACATATATAATACATGAGCAAAGTAACTTGTGAAGCGGTAATGATTAATTTGATTTAAGATGCTAATTGGGGGTTTACTTTTGAGTTTTTTGACCAAAAAAAAAAGAGATCAACTTTATTTTCAGAGTAACTTGCTTACTTTTGATGCTATAAACATTTTTTAAAAACAGATATACATATTTTTTTAAATATTTTAAAAACTGATTTTTCTCCCAAAGTGCATGATTTTTTGATTATTTCACGTTGAAATAATTCACTTTGAAATTTGAAGGATATGAACCCATTTTTCATTAGCTAGAACTTTGTTTATACTGGGTCTAGAGATTTCATGCATACATCATTTTTTTTTCAATTTTTAATTTGCTATATTTTTGTTAAAACCCATTTTTTCAATAAAACACTTATTTTTTGAGTTATTTGTCAAAAACCGTCTAAAAACGTGTTTTTTTTTTGTTGAAAAATTAAGGTATTTACTCTAAAATAACTCAAAAGGTATTAACTTGGTGAAAAAATGCTATAGAACGAAAAGTGTTTAGAATTAGACGTTTTATCCATTTTCGAACTTATTTTGAACATATATTCTTTTAACCTTATGAGGGGTGAAACTCACCCCCAGGGCAAAAGCACACAGAGGCCCAATATCATTTTTATTCTTTAACATGTTATCTATGTGTTTGCCAAATTTCATGTCAAGCGGTGCTTTAAAATCTTAAAGCAAAAACGATACAATGTATTATAAGTTGCTAGCCGTTGCTAAGGGCAACCGACACAATAAATCATAGTCGTAACGAAAAATAAATCTCCATTACATTTTAAAAATCATTTTTAATAATTAAATGTAATTTTCGTTTAAAATAATTTTTATTTTAAGATAATATAAGTCTTTCTTTAGTCAATGACTGTGAAATAATTTCTTAACTGTTATAAATAAAGTCACTACGATTTATGAAAAGAAAAACAATTATCTCGGCTTCAGTTGGTCGTAGAAAATTTTTATTTAGTTTTCAATCTTTATTTTGTCTTCAGAAACAACAACCTGCAAGTTAAAAACTCATAGGATGTACAGGCGCGGCTTCAGTTCTAAATATTTATAACGAAATTTGCCCCCTTATTTTCAAACCCGAAATAAGAGGTTGAAAAATGTTATACGCATTTATTTACATCAGAATATGAAAACATAGGTCTTTAGAAGGAGAGTGGATCTTGGATTAACTCTGTACGATTTTTTTTTCAAAAAGTTGTAGCCTTGGACATTTGACCTCTTGGGATAAACAAATTATAATATCTAAACAACAAGTTTACCAATCGGGCACTACAAATTTTTTTTATGTTTAGTATTAAAAGATTTTCATTATAAAGCCTTAAAAAATACATAAAAGTTATTTTTACAATAAATAAGGCAATTGAAAAAAACGGCCATTTTGGACTTTTCGCAGGCTGTTTTGCAATAACGTATTAACGAAATTAAACTTTCCATAGCCCAAATTGTAGGTTTATTAATTTGCTACAATTTTCTATTGAAAAGTTTTTCTCTAAAATGAATATCCTAAGCTGCAAAATTAAAAATCTTAAAAAATTGTAAATTTAACAAATGAAAATCGTCATAAATAAAAAGCCGCACAAAATTTTTGGTTACATTTTAGTATAACTTTCCTGGCATCGTCCTTTACAACACCTGATAGGTTTTAAAAATTCCTGAATTATATCACGTTTTTTCACCCACAGCCTGGGGTATCTATAATGGATAAAAAGAGAAGCGAGTGAATAAGAGAGAAAACAAAAGTGAGGGATTTTAGACAAGAAGTTGCAAAATTGAAATGAGGATTTTCAGTATACAATATAAGACAAAAAAAAAGAACGATGGAACAAAATTCTTATAAATTGGAGACCGTGGGAATATAAATGAAGCAGAGGAAGGCCCCAAACGAGATGAACAGATGATATAAAGAAGCACGTGGGCTCTAGGTGGATGACTGTAGCGACAGACAGAGAATAGCAGAAAAGGATTGTGGAGGCTTTTGTCCAAAGATGGACCGAAGAAGGCTAATTAGATAGATAGACTATTTCGGCGACTTTAAAACAGTACTTTCGGTTGCAACTCTAAAACGGGAAGACCAAGGTCAAATTTCTCACCTTTAATACCATCTTTGTGTAGGAGAGTAAAGTTGAATTAGACTGAGATATGGATAACGAAAATCGACAAAGTTGATTGCGTAGTAAAACTAAGCAGGGAGGCCCAGTACGAAGCTGTACCATGGCGATATCATCTATAAAAAATAGTAGATACGTAATCGATTGGATACGTGTCAAGAGCAAATGAAAATTACCCAACAAGACAAACCCTATTGGCGACCAGTAGGAAATAGGCGTAGATATAGACCAAGACTGAGATGGATGGACGGTGTATACGAGGACGCGAGTAAGATCAACGCAACAAATTGGCAACGGTTGGCAATAAACAGAAACGTCGTTGGCGAAGTATACTGGGGAATGTCGAGCTTAAGCTAGGCTGTAGCACCCAGAGACATGTTAACCGTAGACAAGACATACTGAGCAAAAAAGCGTAACGCGCGGCAGTCGATCGGTGGTCTATCTATCTCTTTTTACTAAGCGATACCGCTCATATGACGGACAAAGATGGCTAGACCACTCAAAATGAATATTGACCAATGGCGTCCTTGATATCGGCGTTACACCCCGATGCATTGAGCGGCATATGACTAGCCTCGTCTATGGTTAACATGTCTCTGTTAGCACCAATGTTGATAATAATGACGCAATCGATTATTTTGCGATATTGCCAGATAATCTGATATTTCTTGGAATACTTGTGAGTTTCTAAAGTGGTAAATCAAATAAATTAAGAATTACCTTTGAATAAAAGTAAATAAAATATCTACTGGCTAATAAATAGTATATCAGCCATAAAAATAGTTTCCAGGTGCACAAGTTCTTAAAATTTTACATTGTATTATAAAATATAATATAAACATAGGAGGCAGTAAAAGAAAATAAACTTCTTATTGAGTTACAAAGAGTAAAAAAAAAAACGAGGAGATGATTTTACAGCTAGATTAATTATGCTGCCCCATATCAATTATTTTCCCCCTTAACGCGAAAAATATCGCCCGCACGAAAAAAATGTAGAAAAGAAATTGTAATTAACTATTTAGATGGGAAATAAGCCACAATTAAATTGAAAAAATAAGATGAAGTTTTCAATCCTAATAGCATTATTAATAATATTTAGAAAATATTAAAATATTACTAAAAGATTTTTAAATCGAAAACTTATTGGTCCATTTCCTTGGTAACACCTCCAAGGCTTCTAAAATTTGCAAGCCAAATGGATGCTGAAGCGAAGAAGACAAGAGGGAATTCAAAAAACTTACAATTCACGACCCCGTCTATTCAGCTGGTAAATTCCAACAGAAAATGGACCTAGTTACTCGAAGGAGTAAAGACCAACATAAAAATAAAATATAAATTTTATTTTTAATTCAGTTGCAATGCGAAGGCAAAACAATCCTACTTTTCAATTAGAATACGGAGCGCAGTCCAGTCCCTTGAATCGCGATTTTCGGCTCGTATTGGAGCCTCATCGGAAAGAACGTAGGCTTGTTCTCCATATCCCAATTGATCCGCACTGAGAGGTGTTCCCACCCATTGCAACTGAAGTGAAAATATTAGGTGACTAGCGTCATCTGGCAATTAAAAGATGAAGTTTTCGATCCTAATAGCATTATTAATAATATTTAGAAAATATTAAAATATTACTAAAAGATTTTTAAATCGAAAACTTATTGGTCCATTTCCTTGGTAAAACCTCCAACGCTTTTAAAATTTGCAAGCCAAATGGATGCTGAAGCGAAGAAGACAAGAGGGAATTTAAAAAACTTACAATTCACGACCCCGTCTGTTCAGCTGGTAAATTCCAACAGAAAATGGACCTAGTTACACGAAGGAGTAAAGACCAATATAAAAATAAAATAAAAATTTTATTTTTAATTCAGTTGCAATGCGACGGCAAAACAATCCTACTTTTCAATTAGAATACGGAGCGCAGTCCAGTCCCTTGAATCGCGATTTTCGGCTCTTATTGGAGCCTCATCGGAAAGAACGTAGGCTTGTTCTCCATATCCCAATTGATCCGCACTGAGAGGTTTTCCCACCCATTGCAACTGAAGTGAAAATATTAGGTGACTAGCGTCACCTGGCAATTAAAAGATGAAGTTTTCGATCCTAATAGCATTATTAATAATATTTAGAAAATATACAGACGGGGTCGTGAATTGTAAGTTTTTGAATTCCCTCTTGTCTTCTTCGCTTCAGCATCCATTTGGCTTGCAAATTTTAGAAGCCTTGGAGGTGTTATTAAGGAAATGGACCAATAAGTTTTCGATTTAAAAATCTTTTAGTAATATTTTAATATTTTCTTAATATTATTAATAATGCTATTAGGATCGAAAACTTCATCTTTTAATTGTCAGATGACGCTAATCACCTAATATTTTCACTTCAGTTGCAATGGGTGGGAAAACCTCTCAGTGCGGATCAATTGGGATATGGAGAACAAGCCTACGTTCTTTCCGATGAGGTTCCAATAAGAGCCGAAAATCGCGATTCAAGGGACTGGACTGCGCTCCGTATTCTAATTGAAAAGTAGGATTGTTTTGCCTTCGCATTGCAACTGAATTAAAAATAAAAATTTTATTTTATTGAAAAAATAATTTTATTAACGTTTTTTATTTTAATTTTTATTAATTTATTATTTTATTTATTTTATTATTATTTTAATTTATTATTTTGTATTTTGACAACGAAACCCGATTTGGGCTTCGAAACGTTAATACAATTATTTTTTCAATTTAATTGTGGCTTATTTCCCATCTAAATAGTTAATCATAAAAATGCCACAAGGAAATAGCTTCAGAACAACATTAAGAAATTGGAAGAAATCACATTTGGAACAGTTTATTCCATTTTTGTCGAAAAGTTAATGTTAATATATTTTGAGTCGAGGTTTTTTCTGTAAGAGTTGTATGGAGAAGTTTTAAAAAGTCGTAAGTCAAATAAGTCAGGAAGTAAATTTGGAATTATTTATCCTCTGCACTTTTTAAGATGGAAATACACTGAGCGGCAAAAAAGTGGCCTCTCCATAAATTTCCGAGAATAAAATTCATTGGAAGTTTTATGCACAGTTTCATACTGTATACTCCGCATCTTTCATTTTTAAAACAAAAAATTGCCATTACTGTTTGATTCCTTAGCATAATTTATTTAATTAGAAGGCTACAAAAGAAAATAGTGTAATAGCGAAAGGAATTACAAACAATAAAAATTACCAGTGAACTTGAACAAAATTGTTTAATATCGGGCATTACGGCCTAAAACATCAATAACCGTTTGCATACAATTTCGAAGGTAAAGGTACAAATTTTGAATAAAAACTTAAGGAATACATTCATATTCTTCACGAAGCATGTTTTGAAGTTCTGCAAGACTTTCTAGTTGGCCTAGTTGATTTATAACCCTCCGATGAAATTCATCCCAAAGATTTTCGATGATATTCAGATTAGGGCTGCAGTCTGGCCATTCTAGAGTATTAATTTCCTTCCCCCAAGTAATTTGTCACGATTCTTACAGTATGCGGGCATGAATTATCATCCATAAAGACGAAATTGTCCCCATTAAATGGACCAAATGGAACTACTGCTTCTGCCAAAATATTCTCTATATATCGGTGAGCATTCAGGGGGCCATTGATGAAAATGATCTTCAGTTCGAGCATCAAATGAGATTCCAGCCCAAACCATGACACCACCACCGCCAAATTTTCTTCTCTGGGACATACAAGCTTAAGCATATATTTCATTTCTCCATCTCCAAACCCTCTCTCGGTCATCGCCAGACTTCAAACAGAACCGCGATTCATCATTAAAGAGAATTCGGAGCCAATCCTGTACCTCCCAGTGTTGATGTTGTCGAGCAAAAATTAATCGATTCCTACAGTGTCTAAGTTGTAATTCAGGAACAATAGCCCTTTTTGCCATTAGTCCTCTTTCATTGAGGCGTCTTCTAACCGTTCTCTCACTTACATTCACATTTCGACCCTCCTGCAGACGGTTTCTTGCAGCAATTGCAACGGAATGGTGATTTCTTAAAAGTTTCATCACAATAAAACAATCATCCCTTCGCGAGATAACTCTTCTACTACCGGAACAAGGTCGACGTGAGTATGCACCAGCCTCTATAAAGAGATGGAAAACTCTCCGTACTCTAGTTCTCGGAATACCTAAAGTTTCAGATACATAAACTTGGCTCCTTCCGTCTTGTAGCAATGCAATAATTGGAGCAACATCTTCTGTAGATAACACCATAGAGGAAAGTAACCAAATATGAAATAGTGCCCTAATATGGAATTACTTGATTTCTCCGAAAATATAAGTTGGAAGCGCACTATAAGACCATCCTCTATTTCAGTCGCTCTCTTTATTATCGTATTCACACCTCTGTGTCAGATGCGCGAACGATACGTGTCTGGCAGGCGCGTTTTGTTTTATCGTCTCACAGAAAATTTCAAAGGTAAATATATTCAACGAGTATTATTGGTTATTAGGCATAAATACAGACTTGTTATGCTATTGCGTATATCAATAGTAGGGGAGACCGGGGTTGGTTGTTACAGATTTGGCTAAAAGAATAATATAACAAAAACTATTTTTAAGAAATGTATTTTAAATAAATCAAACAAAAGTTTAACACTTCTTTTACTTAAATATTAAAGAACTGAAATAAAACTTAAACACTATTGAGTTAGACAAAAGGTGTAAAATATATGCTGACGACAAACGTAACAACCAATCCCGTTATGGGGCTGGTTGTTACAACCAACCCCAAAAGCATGGTTTGTAAAAAATGCTGAATAACTTTAACAAAACTATATTTATTATGCAACTATATAATAAAAAAGAAACATAATATACTGATGCATTTACACGTCACAAGAATATTTAATATCATTATGTATTACCAAAGATATTAATACTTACTTCGGCACATTAAATTTTATTCGGAGGCATGAAAACACATAACCACACTCTACGGGATTATACGATGGACTGGCGCTGTGTCGTTTGGATATATTATAGGCAACAGACATGCGCGAAATTCTTCAGACTTGTTATGGAATCAACGAATATTCGTAAGTAATAAAAGCGTCTGTAACAACCTGCCCCTGTAACAACCAACCCAGGTCTGCCCTACCTTTATTTTGATATTTTATGACCTTCTGTAATTAAAACATTACGACTTGACAAAATGTTGATACTAGTTTGAACTAATGTACAAATCCAAATATGGACAGTCGTTGGTGCCTAATTATGGAATAGTGGATTAAGTGTAAGTGGGCTCATTATGATTGTGCTGGTCCAGATTTTCATACATGGATCTGTGATGTCTGCAAGTGAATTAAGCTACTTCTTTCATTTATCACAATTTTCTTATTTAAATTTATTTGATCTCAGATGTTTATGTCTATTTTTGCTATTGATATGTTGGTTTATGCCTATTTTCCTTATATGGGTACCTATTCCATATTTGGTTATATTTATTTTAATTACTAATATAATATTTATTCCATATTTTAATTACTACATAAAAATGTATGACTGATGTGTCATAATATTAAATTGTTTTCATTTCTATAAAGGTATTATTTTATATCCCCAAAACAAAATGGTATTCCATAATTGGCGACTTTCCTCTATCTTAATTATTCACTTAGTCGAAATCCAAGTTTCATAAACTAAATGGTAGGGGAGCCCAAGCGGGGATTTTTGCAGTTACTCGAGCGCGTCAGATTATCATATGGGGAGAAACCTAGTACCCTGCAGATGTACCTCTACCATATATTGGCTCTTAACACAGGGGAGTTCGTTAAGAGGGGCCCGAAAAAAAAATCTATCCTTAAAAAAACTCGAAATTGTCAGATTAAGATAAGGTAAGTTAAGTACATGCAAAAGAGTGTATATTTAAAAAATCTGACGATTTGAGCCGGGCGTAAGGAAATGAGCGAGTCCCAAAATTTCACAAGAAAAAAGCGAATATTTCGCGAAATGAATGACAGATCAAAAAACTAAAAAATATGTGCTTAACATTTTTTAAAAATCTATCGAATGATACCAAACGCGACTTCCCACGGAGAGGGGTGGGGGGTAAATTTAATATTTTACATACGAATCCCGAGATATTTCGCGAAATGAACATCAGATCGAAAAACTGTAAAATACACTTATTTATTATTTTTAAAAAATCTATCAAATGGCACTAAACACGACCCCCCACGGAGGTCGGGTATGGGGTTACTTTAAAATCTTAAATAGGAGCCCCCATTTTTTATTGCAGATTTGGAGTCCTTACGAAAAAATAAGTAACTTTTATTCGAAGCATTTTTTCGAATTATGTATAGATGGCGTTATAATCGGAAAAAACGATTGTTGGAAATGGAAAATTAAATTAAAAAATGGCAAGCGCCCACTAAAATGGAAAATATTACTTAACTTTTTTTGGTTTTAGGACCTACTCTTCACAACCCAATAGGTCTCCAAAGCGCTCGAGTGACTGCACATTTAGCATACTTTGCTCCCCTACCAAAATTACTGTTTAATTAAATGTTTTCAACGTAGAACGTAGAAGATAAACAGCGACTAGCGACAAAACTAAGTCACAAACTGTTAAAATCCAGAATACATGATCGCAATAAATATTTAAATTGAGACGCAATATGAAACAGTGCATAAAACTTCCAATGAATTTTTATTTTCGGAAATTTATAGGGTGGCCACTTTTTTTGCCGGTCAGTGTATAAAGTAAAACAGAGTGGTAAAATACTCGACAAAAGGATCTATAAATTGCATTCAAGACTTGTCGTTCACCGTGATAATAATCTTTAGCGAACTAGTTCCTTTTATACCCACAAAAGTGAATAAAATATAAACTAAAATTAGTTTAACGATTATTATCACGTTGAACGACAAGCCGTGAATGCAATAATTATAGATTCCCTTGTTGAGTATTTCATCACTCTGTTCGGCTGTATATTTCCATCTCAAAAAACGCAGAGGAAAATAATTTGAATTTTAGTTCGTGCCGCATTTGACTTACGATTCATAGGTGGTGCTAGTTCTAGTTGCATCTTTTATAATTATTGTAATAATTACACTGAAAAGATAAAAGATTAAGTTGAAATCGAAATAAGTATAAGCACATAGTGGAGGCTCTATTCCGTAAACAAATCTGAATCATCTTTAGCTTTAAAGCATTTTATCGAAAACTTTATTAGAGCCAATAAAGTATAAATACATTTAGTATGATAGAATTGATTCAAAAAATGACATAACCCAGACATCCAAAGTGAAGGTTATCCTCCAACACAAATTGTTCTATATGGTCCATATAATGTCCAGAAAAAAGTCACACCTTTTTGAGCGTCGGGTTTGAGGGGGAGAGTGGGGAGAAGTCGGTAAATTCGTAGTTTTTTACGTTTTTCGTCAATATTTCTAAAACTATGAGGTTTAGCATGAACAACCTTCTATACAAAAATATTCTACATTAAATTTGAATTAAAAAAGGTCCTATACATAATCCTTGTAAAATGAACGGTTCCAAAGGTACGGTGGTAGTATAGTATAATTGGTCCAAAAAAAGGCCTAACCCAGACATCCAAAGTAAAAGTTTTCCTCCAACACCAAATAATTGTTCTATATGGTCCACATATTGTTCAGTAAAAAGTTACACCATTTTGAGCGTCCGGTTTGGGATGGAGATGGGGGAGAAGTCGGTAAATTAGTAGTTTCTTTACGTTTTTCGTCAATATTTCTAAAACTATGTTTAAGCGTAAACAATGTTCTAGACAAAAACGTTCTACATAAAATTTAAAACAAAAATGGTCCTATCCATAATTGTTATAAAATCAACGGTTCGAGAGTTACGGAGGGTGAAATGTGGAGGTTTTCGATACTTTTTATATTTTTGGGCAATTGATGATGATTTTGGGTGGTGAGGTTGACGTTTCTTCAAGGGCTTATCACTAACATACAATCGGCCACTGAAATAGCAAATCCTGTTAAAGAAAATTTCTTTCAATCAGTAAAAATATTATAAATTGCCCAAAAAATATAAAAAGTATCGAAAACCTCCACTTTTCACCCTCCGTAAATTCTGGAATCGTTGATTTTATAACAATTATGTATAGGACCTTTTTGAAGTTATACTTCTTTACCGGCGATATGAGGGTGAATTTTTATATGTTAAAACCTATGATCCCGGCGCATGCGCATTATAACTTTGTTCTGATTGGATGTTCAAATGGCATGTCAAAAATTATTCAATATGGCGGCTGTGGCACAGCTGTAGTTAGATTATTTATGGTTGTTGCGTTCTAAAATTTGTGTGAAAAGAAACAACAAACAAAATTTAGTTAATAGTTATACTGCCTTTTTAAATAGTTTTCATATACCTATATTTTTGGACTTTTGGACTATTTTGGACAAGGAAAACTCATTCTAATTTGGTAAGTAGTTTTTATTATAATCATATTGTAATTATACATTTGGATTAGGTTGAAATACAGTAGATCGTCGATTATCCGAACTAATTGGGGGACATAGGTGTTCGGAAAACCGATTTGTTCGGATAATCGAACTACAATATATTGATACATATTTATAGTCATACATATTTATCCACAAGTGAATAAAAGCCATATTTATATACCTACATATTTATTTATATCTTGATAATGACAACTAGCAACTAAACAAAAAAGTGCAGTCTTTGCAACAACATAATTATTTTTGGATACAATATTGAAGAAAATTGAAGATATTTTAAGCGTCAATTACTAACGCTTGCTCGGTATTCGAGTGCGGGACGCGGGAGTCGATAGTTCGAATAAGCGGTCGTTCGGTTGATCGACGTTCGGATAATCGACGCTCTACTGTACATTTCTTTTCTCAAGAATGGGGATTTTAGAGAGAAATCCCAAATTCGGTCCGATTTTTATCTAGTAGGTATGTAATGCTTTGATTTACATACTTAATTTGATTACCAACAAAAGTTCTACCAATCTTCATCTAATATATTGTTTTCTTACTGTTTTGTTATATTTTAATATTTTCTTCCACAAAATTTAAACTACATAATTTAATTATATTCAAAACAACTGTCAAACAGTAAAACGTTCAGTTACCCTATTTTTCCACATGACAAATAATGTGGAATTGGACGAGTGAGTCTAGGCTTCGATTACGAATCAAAGCGCCCCGAAATTCACGGGTTCGATTCCCGATGCAAGTTTTTATTTTTTTATTTTTTTATGCATTTTATGATTGTAAGTATATTTGTTATATAATTTTTTTTTCAGAAAATGTGTATTTAAAATTTGCCAACAATTATTATCGTTCAGAAATCATTTTTTCTTTGTGGCATTTTTCAATGTGTTTGTGTGCGTTTTATTTTTTTATTTTTTTTAAATTTTTGGTATTGTCTTAAAAATCACATAATATGTAGTAGAAGTATAACTTCTTACGTGCGTACAAAGTACACACATATTCTTTTTTTGTTTTAAATTTGATGTAGAACATTTTTGTATAGAACATTGTTTACGCTAAAGCATAGTTTTAGAAATATTAACGAAAAACGTAAAAAAACTAGTAATTTACCGATTTCTCCCCCATCTCCACCCCAAACCGGACGCTCAAAATGGTGTAACTTTTTACTGAACAATATCTGGACCATATAGAACAATTTGGTGTTGGAGGAAAACTTTTACTTTTAATGTCTGGGTTAGGCCACCAATTATACTACACTACCTCCGTAACTTTGGAACCGTTCATAGTTTGCCTGGGTCTGGCGATTTTCCGTCTTTAAATACCAATAAAATTTCTTCCTTTGATATTTCAGAATAATTCTTCATACATGATTTTGCGTTTTTATTTTTTCTATAATCTGTCATTAATTTGTCGTCTGCTTCGTATAATGTGTTAAATCAATTTCCTCTTTGCAGTCCAGGTAATTCTTTAATATTTTTATACATAAAACTTAGCAAAAAGTACATTAACTTCATTATTGATTGCTAAACTTGCTAAACTATTATTTAATAAAAACGAGGAAGACTAAAAGCCTCAAATACAAAGTTGACTTTAATAGTGCAATTAAAATAATTGAAATAAACCAATAAACAATATTTTAAATCTAAGACTTTTCGTCAAAAGAAACTGCTTTCTGGTTGCATCCTGAATCTCCGGCTTTAACAATTTATAAGCACGGAAACGACGAATATAGAAGAAAGCAGAAATGACAACGGTCACGTAACTACTCTCTTTTCGTCTAGGAAAAGAGCCGAAAGACAGATTCGAGTACTCAAAAATCTGAGTAAAGATGAACAAGGGGGAAAGGCAGTTTTTGTTTCGGTTTGACCCAGAGTTGGACCACCATCTCCAGATAGCTATTTCTGCCTCTCAGGCGTCATCAGTGGAGCTATGCAATCACAATAAAACTTATTATTTAATTATTAGTTATACTTCTAATATGCTAATTGCAATAACAATAATCTTTATTCTGTATCTTTATTAATCGTAATCTGTATCGTACTCTTTAATCTGTATTTAACAATACTTTCTAATACTATTTGTAGGGTAAATATCCAACAATGGAACTCAACAAAAGTTATAATAAATGCAACAGATCCAGACGCAGTAGTTTATCACTCATTCGAAAATTGGTGGCTGACCCCTGTGTTCACTTCGAAGAATACTGTTTATTTTTATACTGCTCTAGTAGCATCAGTCGTCATTATCGTTAACATTAGATCACTAAGCTTTTACTTGTGGTGTATAGGTGCATCAACCAAACTGCACAATAAGATGTTCATGAATATAGTATATAGCCCAATGAGATTTTTTAATACCAACCCGTCTGGAAGGATACTTAATAGATTTTCTAAAGATATCGGTTCAGTTGATGAGGTCTTACCAACGACCTTACTGGATACAGTACAAGTAAGTGAGAATTGTATTTAAAATATTTATTTTCTACAATCACTTGATAAAGAAGACTTTTTCGCTTGTCAATGGCAACGAAAAGTTGACGTTTACTGAGTGCCGTCACTTTATCGCTCTAGCGTGTTTAAGTTTGAAAAACGCGCGTCGTCCGTAGCAACCATACCACGATCTATCTATCTAATCAGCCCTAAACATCCATCCTTGGATATAGGCCTCCTCTTCCTTCTTCCATGCCTCTCTATCTTGGGCAATTTGCATCCAATTTGACCCAGTGAGTTTCTTCAGGTCATCCGACCATCGCATCTGTGCTCTTCTCCTTTTTCGTTTGAGGTTCCACGGTCTCCAATGTATAATCATCTTAGTCCATCTTTCATCCTTCTGCCGTAGGGTGTGTCCGGCGAACTTCCATTTAAGCTTTGCTACTTGGGTAGAGACATCTTTCACTTTTGTTTTGTTACGGATCCATTCGTTTTTTTTTCCTGTCTGATAGTTTAATGTTCAGCATTTGTCTTTCCATGGATCTTTCTGTCTTTGTTATTCATACCACCATACTACAAACAAATTGAACATTCATACTCATAAACGCTCGTAGTCCGTAGCAACCATAGATCCGTACAATACAAAAAAATTGAATATTTAAACTCATAAAGTTAATGATTTAAAAATGGTTTCATTTTATTAAGTGATTGTAGAAAAAATGTATGTATTACAAGCAAAAAGTGATATTATTGCTTTCGAGTAATTACTATCTATTGTCTATTACTCTCAAGCAATAATGTATCAGGTATATTCCATGTCAAATCACTCAGGCAAAAACTTTTGGATCTCCGATTTTTCTGAAACTTGGTGTATAGCTTCTTTGGGACGTACGGTCAAAAAATCTTCTTCTTTTTTTCTGAAAATGTTATTTTATGCGATTTTACAGTGATTTGGTTTTTATTTAAACAAATTTGCATTTTATATCGTAAAGTATCAATGGAAAAAATAATATGGTAATAGAAGGAACTCAAAAATGTCATTATATGGCATTATAATAAGTTGTTTTGATTTAAAACAAGTTTTGATCAAATTTTATAGTGTAGAAAACGTTAAAATACCGTTTTTTACATTTTCCTCCATTCCCAAACTATATCATAATCGATTTGGCTGAAAATTTGCCCATAGATAGCCAAAACATGGGACTTTAAGTGATTAGAAGGATTTAAATTATATTAGAATACCAAAAAAGTTACCTGCAAAAATATCAGACTCAAAAGTATATCAGTCCAGTCGGGATAGCATTTGACCTTGCATGCCGAGCTGCCCAAAATTTTATTTTTTTAATCTTTAGGTGGGTCAATAGTAGCCTAAATTTAAAATCGCGAATGAATTCCTCCGTAACGTTAGCCGCCATCTTGATTTTAAAGGAGAACCGTTTTTGTTCAATATCTCCGCCATTTTTAACTTTTCGACAAAAATGGTAGAAACTGAAATTGTTCCAAATAAATCGTATTTACAAGTATTACAATTTCCTTTTTACAATATTTGTCGTGAGGTCGATATTTTCCGAGTTAATTGTACTTACAGTAGACGGCTATATTTCTGACTATGACATTGCATGTAACTTTTTTGGGATTGTAATATAATTCAAATCCTTCTAACCACTTAAAGTTCTATGTTTTGACTATATGTGGGCAAATTTTCAGCCAAATCGATTATGATGTATTTTGGGAATGGAGGAAAATGTAAAAGACGGTATTTTAAAGTTTTCTACACTATAAAATTTAATCAAAAACTTGTTTTGAATCAAAATAACTTATTTTTTCTACAACCACTATTCAAAGTGCACTTTTCTGCACGGTTTTATGTTAGCAAACTTGATATTTTCTCACAGTATAAGATATTTGACATTAGTTTGCAGAAAAGTGACGTTTCTGTACCGCAAAGTGACGTTTCTGTGCCGCATTAGTATATTGTGCAACAAGTGCAGAAAGGTACTAATTTCTCACGAGTTTGAAAAGTTGCGGTACGAGCGCAAGCGAGTGCCGCAATTCAAACGAGTGAGAAATTACCTTTCTGCACGTGTTTCACACTATACTTTTTCTACAAGCACAGTTTTTCCTAAAAATAAAAATCACAATTTCCAAACGACGATTAATTATAATAGGTACCTATGTGTTAAATTTTACACTGTATTTAATTAATACCTAGGTACTAATCAATTTAAATTCCTTATACCTAAATAAATTGCACAGAAATCAGTTAAAAAATTAATGCACTGCCTTAATTTGTTTAAATTTAAACAATTATTACACATTATTGACATTATATTTATGCAGTCACGGATTTACACAAAACCTACTTCATTCGACGTCTCTTGCACAGGTTGCTAAATCCTTATTGGTTATTTGATAATTATAAAATGTTTAATAAGAATAAAATTGTAAAATAAAACAGTTGTAACATCCATAATTTAGTTTCTATGCTATAGTTAAATATAATAATTGTCTTATAGGTTATATATTTGTCTAAAGTTTAACCACGGATGTAAACAGAATATAACGTTACTCAGAATGCGGTAGTCCACGGATGTAAACAGAATATAACGTTACTCAGAATGAGGTAGTCAACTGTGCAGAAGAGAACTTTTTCTACAACCACTATTCAAATTGCACTTTTCTGCACGGTTTTATGTTAGCAAACTTGATATTTTCTCACAGTATAAGATATTTGACATTAGTGTGCAGAAAAGTGACGTTTCTGTGCCGCAAAGTGACGTTTCTGTGCCGCAAAGTTCTTTTCTGCACAGTTGACTACCTCATTCTGAGTAACGTTATATTCTGTTTACATCCGTGGACTACCGCATTCTGAGTAACGTTATATTCTGTTTACATCCGTGGTTAAACTTTAGACAAATATATAACCTATAAGACAATTATTATATTTAACTATAGCATAGAAACTAAATTATGGATGTTACAACTGTTTTATTTTACAATTTTATTCTTATTAAACATTTTATAATTATCAAATAACCAATAAGGATTTAGCCACCTGTGCAAGAGACGTCGAATGAAGTAGGTTTTGTGTAAATCCGTGACTGCATAAATATAATGTCAATAATGTGTAATAATTGTTTAAATTTAAACAAATTAAGCCAGTGCATTAATTTTTTAACTGATTTCTGTGCAATTTATTTAGGTATAAGGAATTTAAATTGATTAGTACCTAGGTATTAATTAAATACAGTTTAAAATTTATCACATAGGTACCTATTATATCTAATTAATCGTCGTTTGGAAATTGTGATTTTTATTTTTAGGAAAAACTGTGCTTGTAGAAAAAGTATAGTGTGAAACACGTGCAGAAAGGTAATTTCTCACTCGTTTGAATTGCGGCACTCGCTTGCGCTCGTACCGCAACTTTTCAAACTCGTGAGAAATTAGTACCTTTCTGCACTTGTTGCACAATATACTATTTTCTACAACCACTATTCAAAGTGCACTTTTCTGCACGGTTTTATGTTAGCAAACTTGATATTTTCTCACAGTATAAGATATTTGACATTAGTGTGCAGAAAAGTGACGTTTATGTGCCGCAAAGTGACGTTTCTGTGCCTCAAAGTTCTTTTCTACACAGTTGACTACCTCATTCTGAGTAACGTTATATTCTGTTTACATCCGTGGATTACCGCATTCTGAGTAACGTTATATTCTGTTTACATCCGTGGTTAAACTTTAGACAAATATATAACCTATAAGACAATTATTATATTTAACTATAGCATAGAAACTAAATTATGGATGTTACAACTGTTTTATTTTACAATTTTATTCTTATTAAACATTTTATAATTATCAAATAACCAATAAGGATTTAGCCACCTGTGCAAGAGACGTCGAATGAAGTAGGTTTTGTGTAAATCCGTGACTGCATAAATATAATGTCAATAATGTGTAATAATTGTTTAAATTTAAACAAATTAAGGCAGTGCATTAATTTTTTAACTGATTTTTGTGCAATTTATTTAGGTATAAGGAATTTAAATTGATTAGTAAGTATTAATTAAATACAGTTTAAAATTTATCACATAGGTACCTATTATAATTAATCGTCGTTTGGAAATTGTGATTTTTATTTTTAGGAAAAACTGTGCTTGTAGAAAAAGTATAGTGTGAAACACGTGCAGAAAGGTAATTTCTCACTCGTTTGAATTGCGGCACTTGCTTGCGCTCGTACCGCAACTTTTCAAACTCGTGAGAAATTAGTACCTTTCTGCACTTGTTGCACAATATACTATTAATGCCATATAATGACATTTTCAAGTTCCTTCTATTAAAATATTATGCTTTCCATTGATGCTTTACGATAGAAAATGCAAATTTGTTTAAATAAATACCAAATCACTGTAAAATTGCTTAAAATAACATTTTGAAAAAAAAAGAAGAAGAAGACAATTTGACCTTAAATATTTTATTCATACATCCCGCAGATGCTATATACCAATTTTCAAACAAATCGGAGATCCAAAAGAAATCACCCATCACTTTTCGCTCTTAATACATAAATAACTATTTTAGCTGTCTTTATTTATTTTTGACCTTATAATTTTAAATAACTAAGTTTAAGGTCTTTAATCATATCATTTGCAACGTTGACATCATAACTAGAGTTACAGAGTCTCTGACCTATGCATTCCTGTCGTTAAGGGTAGCTGCACAGAGAATGGGACTAAATATAAATGCCCAAAAGATGCCCAAAATACAGTCATAACAGCCCAAAACTGAGAGGAAGCCACGGAAATGGAAGAGCAAAGCGGATTTTGATCAGAACGATCTTGTGTAGATAATAATTTACAATAAAACAATTGATAGCAAATAGATTAGCAAGAGGAATGGAGTCTCATAACACTTTTATACAGGGTGATTGATTAGTGGGGTAAAGCTCAATAGATCCGCTATAGTAATAGATAGCAATAAAAGTTAATAAAAAAATTGTAGACAACTTTGAGATTCATATTACAAAATTAGTTAGAATGTTACTTCGATAACCTAGTGGCAGACCGAACTTATGTTTTTTTAAATGGAACACCCTGTATTTTTTATATTCGAAATCTCCTTAACTGCCCCATCACAAAAATATAAAGGTTTGTTATGTTATACAGGGTATTCAACATCCTGTATAAATAAAAATAGGCACAACAGAAATGGTTTATTGGTGCCATATTTTTTTATTGATCGTCAAAATTTTCAAAAATAATTGATGCGGCTAATTTTTCTTATATCAAATACAGGGTGAGTCAAAACGCAAGTACATCATTTTCACTAGTAATACCACTAGAGGTCAAATTATTTCCGGAAATTTTCTAAAAATATTCATGATCAAAAAAAAATTTCCGGATATTAATTTGACTTCGCGTGGTATTCGGTAAGAAAATTCCACACCAAATTTGCATTTGAAAATCCAAAGCTGCATGAACAGATTAATAGCGCGCCATAGCTTTGTCAGCAATTATTTAGGCTTTCAAATTCGTAATTTCTACTCATTGTAGTTGCATGGGAATACCATTTCAAGATAGAAAATAGTATATTCTTCAATTTTACATAAGTTTTGAGTAACTACAAGTGATAGAAAATTATTTTTTGGCGTTTTATTTTAAATTATGTAAACAAATAAAAACCAGTCTGTCAAAAATATTCTGTTATGGTAAACGTCAAAAAATTTCCACTATAATTCGCTGTTGGGTACCACACGAGCAAAAAATTTCCGATAAAATACCTCCGTTGCCATGGTGATCTGTCAAAATAACGTATTTTGATTGGTTCAAAATTACAGGTGTGGAATTTTCTCAGTAATTTTAAATAGAACAGAATGTATTTTATATCACTATTTGAAGAGTACCATTAACGTGCTTTAATTTTTATATAATATTCCCTATGTCTAAATTTATTAGTTTTCGAGTTATTTTCATTTTTCAGAGCAAATTATTAATTAGGTGTCTAAATTTTTCCAAATTTTAAGTAAGCAGGACTGAACCGTTTTTATGAAACGTAGCTTCATCTCCAAATAGTACATTAGCCAAGAAATATATCTGTTGATTGATTTTATCTAAGGCCCATTCACAAAATAATATTCTCTTTTCAAAATCTTCCTGAATTAATTCTTGGTGTATTTGAATGCGGTAAGGGTGCATTCTGTTTTTTGCAAGAATTTTTTGCACAGAGTAGTAAGTTTGTTTTTTTTTCTTTGAAAATATTTCGAATACTTCTACAGTGCGTCCATAAAGTAACGCATAAATTCATTATTTCGTAAACCGGTGACTTTAAAGAAGAATCCCGAAACAGGTCGATTTTTATTTTTAATTTCCGATTTTTTGGCATATACATCATACTAGTGACGTCATCCATCTGGGCGTGATGACGTAATAGTTGATTTTTTTAAATGAGAATAGGGGTCATGTGATAGCTCATTTGAAAGGGTATTCAATTCTCTATTCCCTAATATAAACATTAACATAATTATTTATACAAGGTGTTCAAAAAAACATTTTTTTAATTAAAATAATTGAAACAAAAAGAATAATGTATGTAATTTATCTAATTCAAAATACGTTTTAATGTTGTCAGAAAACAGGAAAAAAATGTTTATTTGACAAATAAATATTGTTTTTCGCTTAAATTCAGTGTTAAAGCTGCCACCCACTACCTCTTGCCAGTTTGAACGTTCCGTTCAAGCGAAAATCAATGTTTATTTGTCAAATAATTTTTTTTCTGTTTACTGATAGTAGGAAAACGCATTTTGAATTAAATAAATTACATGCATTCTTCTTTTTGTCGCAATTATTTTAATTTAAAAAATATTTTTTTGAACACCCTGTATAAAAAATTATGTTAATGTTTACATTAGTGAATAGAGAATTGAATACCCTTTCAAATGAGCTATCACATGACCCCTATTCTCATTTAAAAAAATCATCGATTACGTCATCACGCCCAGATGGATGACGTCACTACTATGATATATATGCCAAAAAATCGGAAATTAAAAATAAAAATCGACCTGTTTTGGGATTTTTCTTTAAAGTTGCCGGTTTACAAAATAATGAATTTATGCGTTACTTTATGGACGCACTGTATATGGATCTTCAGTAACTGCCAGCAACACATCTATTTCGTTTTCCTCTGTTACAGTACTTTTTGTTCGTTCGTGTTCATACCTAACTGAACCAGTGCGGTTAAACCGATTATTCAATCTTTCAAAAATTGCTTTTGTAGGTTGTCGTCTTCCAGGGAACCGCTCATGATAAATTCTTACTGAAAATAATGCAGTTTTATTGCACTCCCCCAATATCCGGCCATATTTACCATTTCCGTAACAGTTAACTATTCAATAACACAATAACAGTTTTATCACAATGAAGTGACAGTTTTCGACCACTTAGTCATGGCTTACTTAAAATTTGGAAAAATTTAGACACTTATTAATAATTTGCTCTGAAAAATGAAAATATCTCGAAATCTAATAAATTTAGACATAGGGAATGTTACATAAAAATTAAAGTAGGGGTAATGGTACTTTTCAATAGTAATATAAAATATAGGGTGTTCCATCTAAAATTACTGAGAAAATAATGTACAGTTACGGCCAGTGAATAGTTTACAGGCTGGCTTATCTAAGAGCCGATTTTTTAAATTTTTACCTCGTTTAAACGCACCACTTGCGTCAAAGTGACGTTGCCAGTGGTGTACCTAAAATAGGTTGATTAAATTTAAAAAACCAAAATAATAAAAATAAATTTTACAAAATTTATCAAAATGGAAAATATAGAAAGAAGTTTTTTTTAATTAAATGGATTATGGTCTTAATATGGTTTAGTTTCTTATTTTATTTTTCAACACTCACGAAATTTTTGACAAGCATTGCCTTTTTGAGATTTTTTGACTTTGACATTTATCAAATCCGTACGACACTGCAATTTTACAGTATTACAATATAAAAATTAAAGTGTAAACTATTCAGTGACCGTAACTGTACATACTTGCATTCTGACTCACCCTGTATTCGGTATAAAGAAAATTAGCAATATTAATCAGTTTTGAAAATTTTAACAATCAACAAAAAAATATGGCACCAATAAACCATTTCTGTTGTGCTTATTTTTATTTATACAGGATGTTGAACTTGTTACGATTTTCATATAAAATTGGTTATAACTTTGTACATACCCTGTATAACATAACAAACCTTTATATTTTTGTAATGGGGCAGTTAAGGAGATTTCGAGTATAAAATAAAATACAGGGTGTTCCATTTAAAAAAAAAACATAAGTTTGGTCTGCCACTCGGTTATCTAACACCCTGTAACATTTATACTAATTTTGTAATATGACTCCAAAGTTGTCTATAATTTTTGTTATTAACTTTTTTTGCTATCTATTACTATAGCCGATCTATTGAGCTTTACCCCACTAATCAATCACCCTGTAGATCGACTATGTTGTCACAAATTAAAACACCATCATCAGCATATCGTATGTTGTTGACCAATACTCCATTCACTTTAATTTCCATCTCTGACTCTTCCAAAGACTCTTGAAATATGGCTTCCGAATAAATGTTAAATACAAGAAGCGAAAGCACACATCCCTGACGAACACCTCTTCTTATATGTATGGGCTTGGATATAGAATTGTCTATTTTTGATTGTGCCCTTTAATACCAGTACAAGTAGTGCTGTACTGTAATGTAATTACTAAGCAGTATTGTAAACATTTGCTCCAAGTCAATGACCAAAGATGGCGAGTTACATTCATTGAAAATAAAAAAAATATATTTTTTCCTTGATGTTCGTATGCCTTGTTTTTTCAGATAGCTCTGGCTGTGGCCGCTATCACTACTGTAATAGGAAGTCTTACATATTGGATTATGATACCCACGGTGGCCATAGCAGTTTTCTTCTACTTTTTGAGAGTAATTTTCTTAGAAACAAGTCGTGATGTAAAACGAGTCGAATCAGTTAGTGAGTATTTTGCTTTTATTTAGTAAATACCAGTTTTAAAATGTTTTTTATTTCAAAGTTAGTTAGTTTATTTAGTTAATTCTTTATTTCAGAAAACAGCTCTGAGGTTATTTTTTTATTCTTGATAGGAATTAACCAGAATTCAAGTTTAATCGAAATATATTTATTTTGACGTTTCGATTTCCATTTCGGAAATCATTCTAAAATAAAAATTAAACAATTTTTTTTTTGTTTTCTCTTGGCTAGACAAAAAAATCTAATAATTTATCGGTCTCATCTGGAGCTGTTATCTGTATCTCTCGTTCTCGTTTATGGATTTCGACGTTCCTTTTTTTTAATGTGTATGTACTTTTTGCGTGCATTACGAATATGCATAATTTAAATAAATAAATTGTTATTTACTCCATCAAATTTGTTTAAACAATTTTTTTCAATCTTTTTTTAATAATATTTTAAGTAATTTTAATCACAAAACATAAACATTTATGTATAATATAATAATACATCGTTGTTCATTAAACTTAGTAAATAATTTATTTTTAATAAATTGCATGAAAAAACAACTTTTCCCATTCAATTGTTTCTAAAAATAGTATTCTAGGTCTATGGAAATCAAAAAATCTCAAATGAACTAGGTTTTATTTTTTGCTAAACATGCTATTAGATGAATGAAAAACTAAAGTTACAGAACCACCAAACAAGAGATAAACGTAATTGATTGCGGTTGAAATTTCATCTAAAAATAGTTAGTACCGATCCGATCAACAGTTCTTTATAACAGATATTTTATTAAAATAAACTACCTGCTCTTGAAAAACTGGTTGCACCGAGTATCTGTTAGTACAGAGATATAAATATTTTATTGACTTCGATAACCAAAACCTCTAGCTTTCTCTATGATCTATTTATTGATGTCTCTTTTTTAATCTGTATGTATTCTTTGCGTACGTTACGAATAAATTGTTTGTTAATAAAGTGATTATTTAATTAACTGTGTAAATTGTGTAAACAATTTTTGGAAATTTTTTTACGATATTTTTAGGATGACTTTGTAGGCAATCATAGGAGTGGAGCAAATACAAGTAATCCTAGATAAATCTCCTTTGCTGTTGATTTATTTTATTTTAATAGTCTTGTTATCATACCAAAATGTATGAAATATATTAATTTTTATTTTTTGGCAATTTTAAAATTATAAGCGTTGTAAGATACAGTTACAATATTGTAGAAAATTTGGAAATAATATTTATTTCAAAATCTTTAAAAATTATGATTTTTTGAATTTAATTTCTGCATTCTGCAACACTATAATAATAATGGTACATACATACATACATACATACATACATACAAAATAGGTTTTAACGAGTTGTAAAATAAATATAGATCAAGTCGTAATTAAGTGATTTTTGTAAATTATGTGAATAAAATTTAATAATAGTTATTTATGAAACACACATCGCGTAAGTTCGCAAAAAGTACTTCACGCACAGTTTCATACAATATTTTTTATCTACGATCAATAAATAAAAAAACTGTAACTATTCGTCACTGGAATTTATTTCTATTCTACAATTTTTAGAACTTTGACATTTAAAAATCCTAACTACTTTCAAACCACAAAACTGTCAAAAATTTTGTTGTAAGTCATTGCTCATATTGTCATCACCATGACAACTCGAAAGTTAAGGATATTTGATTATTTGATTATATAAAACTGTGCCAAAAAACCCATTGAAAGTCTGCGAAAAAGTAAATCCTATTTAAAATACATTGTTACTTCACGCACACTTTAAACCCTTCACGCACTGCTATTTATAATGACAGTTTTCACAAACTAAAAACTTATACATAATAATATTACTCATATTATGACATAGAGTAGATAAAAATAATTATGGGTGTCCAGCAACTCTACCGACAAACGAAGACAGGAGATTCTTCAGATAATTTTAAGATAATTTAACCCAATTCACTTAGTCCAAAAATGCTTCCTACCTAAGGGAGCTAGAGCTCTTTGAAGATGGCGTCTTGTAATTAGTTTTTCTTAAATACCTCCAGAACGCTTCTATTTAGAAAAACAAAAATTGGTACGCGTATTTATAACTACTAATAAAATAAAAAAAGTCAAAATGTAAATTCGTACAGGTTGAAACAAATTTTATATCAAAGTGTAGGTGGGTACAAAAGATATTTTCAAGAAAGTATCCAAATCATACAAGGGGATCATTGTTTAAATAATTAAAAAGGGGTCATTTTTGCAAAAAAAAATACTTTTTTAACTGCTGAGGTAATTTACTTATTAATGAAGGTCTATGGGATTTTTTCTACAAAGTTAAGGGGTAAATCTTTCACATAAGACTTACTAAATTAAATATGACCCCCTATTTAATTAAATAATTGTATATAAAACTTTAAAAACAAATTTGCAAAAAATTATTTTTAGCGTTTTAAATAAGCACTATAAAATATCTTATTTTACAGACCAAGTTGCGGTATGTTACCACCATTAACTAAAAAAAAATTGGTCGAAAAATATGTAATATTTTTTCAGACATTGTTACTATATTTTCAATTGCAAAAACGCGGTTGTTGCCAACGAAATATTCACCTGCATAAGATCTCATTATTTTTATTTTTATGTATATTTTCGATAAATGTATTAATAAATTGAAATTTCAATTAAACTCAATCCTAAAATGGCATTTGAAAATTATTCAAATTTGTTTATAATTTGTTTTTTTAATAACGTCGAGGGGATTAAGTATTTTGAAATGACGTTTCGATAATTGGGTTCCTGGTAATTTTTTTTTTAATAATTAACAAAATTTTTTTGTCGTTTTTTCTTCTTCTTTTTTCTTGGAGTTATATTACTAAGGGTCCTTTTAGGGTTAAATTTCATTAAGAATGTCGAATCTCTGAGTTGTAGATTCTAGACCTAAAAATATTAAGATTTAACTAAAATCTCCTAAATAAAATGTGGCTACTTACTAACTTACAGGGTGTTTTATTTAAAAATTTAAAAAATATTGTTACCAAATACTTTAAAACTATTTGACGTATCCTTATCATACTTGGCAGAAAGTGTGGCTATTAGACACCCTACTAAATTGTGATTAATAAACGTTTCTAGCTAGTGCCAGAGGCGTACGACAGGGGATAGTGAATGACTGACCCTTCCCAAATTCTACGCCACTGCGTGAATGACTATTTTAGCGAAATTTTTCGATTCTCCAATACTTTGTATGTAAATAACTTTATTGGTATCGATAAAGTTATTAGTTTGCGGGATATTGGAAGTTTAAAATGAATGAATGAATGAATCAAAATAACTATGCCGTTTCATTTTTAACGTCCCATATCTAGAAAACTAATAACTTAATCGTTACCAGTAAAGAGTATATTATTTACATAGAAAGTATTGGAGAATCGAAAAATTTCGCTAAAATAGCAATTCCCTCAGTGGCGTAGAATTTAGGAAGGGTCAACCATTAACTATCCCCTGTCGTACTCCTCTGGTAGTAGCTAGAAACTTCTATTTATCACAATTTAGTAGATTGTATAGTACCCACACTTTCTACCAAGTATGATAAGGATATGTAAAATAGATTGAAAGTACTTGGTAAAAATAATTTTTTAAATTTTTAAATAAAACACCCTATAACTCAGTAAGTAGCCACATTTTATTTAAGTGATTTTAGACCAATCTTAATATTTTTAGGTCTAGAATCTATAACTTAGGGATTCGACATTCTTAATGAAACTTAACCCTAAAAGGGCCCGTAGTAATATAACTCCAAGAAAAAAAAAGAAAAAGAAAAAGAAAAAACGACAAAAATTTTTGTTAATTAGTGAAAAATTCCCAGGAACCCAATTATCGAAACGGCATCGAAACGTATCAATACATTTATCGAAAATATACATAAAAGTAAAAATACTAAGATTTAATACAGGTGAATATTTCTTTGGCAACAACCGCGTTTTTGCAATTAAAAATAGAGTAACATTTAATAAACAAATTTAATATCTCAAAAAATATTAAATATTTTTGGACCAATTTTTTTGATTAATACTGATAACATAGCTCAACTTCTCCTGTAAAAAAAGATATTTTATAGTGCTTATTTAAAACGCTAAAAATAATTTTTTGCAAATTTGTTTTTAAAGTTTTATGTATAATTATTTAAATAAATAGGGGGTCAAATTTAATTTTGTAAGTCTTATGTGAAAGATTTACTCTTCAACTTTGCAGAAAACAATCCTATAGACCTTCATTAGTAATTGAATGACCTCAGCAGTTTAAAAAGTAATTTTTTTGCAAAAATGACCCCTTTTTAATTATTTAAACAATGATCCCCTTGTATGATTTGGATACTTTCTTGAAAATATCTTTTGTACCCACCTAAACTTTGATAAAAAATTTGTTTCAACCTGTACGAATTTACATTTTGATTTACATGTATACCTCGTCCAATTTACTTACCGTTGCACGTCATCCGCGCCATAGCCTGTGACACGATACCAACACGAAATATCTAGGCGTTAAGTGTGTTCCCCTTTAGAATCATTTTGATTCTAAAAAAGAACACACCCACCGCCTAAATATTTCGTGTTGGTATCGTGTCACAGGCTATGGCGCGGATGACGTGCAACGGTAAGTAAATTGGACGAGGTATAGTGTAGTTTTATTTTACTAGACTATAATTCATCCATTGCAAATTTCTAGTACCGATCATAGGCGTCCGTTTTGGGTAGGGCAACGGTTATTTTATCGCATAACTTTTTTATCTTTAACTTTTATGCATTTCTGACACTGGATTATTAAATTGTGAAGTATTCTAGTACTAAAAGGTACTCTTGTTTTAAATCGGTAGGACACACCGTTTTCTAGAAAAATCGATTTGAAAATTTTTCGCTTTTTGAATTACAAAAAAGAATTTAAAAAAAAACTGTTTAGAAAGACGAAAACTGGTACATTTATTTATATTCCAGAGATAAATCGATTTCATTAATGGCGAATTTCTAGTACTGGTCATAGGCTTCCGTTTTGGGTAGGTCAACAGTTATTTTATAGCATAATTTTTTGTGTTGAATTTTTGAGCATTTTTGACACTAGATCATTAAATCATGAGGTATTCGAGTACTAAAAGTTACTCTTACTTTGTGTTGGTAAAATACTTCGTTTTTGTTGAAAAGTTCTTTCAATTTTTTGTCAAATTCCAAAAACGAAAAACTTTCAAATCGATTTTTCTAGAAAACGGTGTGTCCTACCGACTTAAATCAAGAGCATCTTTTAGTACTAGAATACCTCACAATTTAATAATCCGGTATCAAAAATGCAAAAAAGTTAAGGACAAAAAAGTTATGCCATAAAATACCCGTTGCTTTACCCAAAACGAACGCCTATGACCGGTACTAGAAATTTGCAATGGATGGAATCGACTTATATCTGAAAAGTAAATACGCATACCAATTTTTGTTTTTCTAAATAGAAGCGTTCTGGAGGTATTTAAGAAAAACTAATTTCATGAGGCCATCTTCAAAGAGCTCTAGCTCCCTTAAGAAGCATTTTCGAACTATGTGAATTGGGTTAAATTGTCTTAAAATTATCTGAGGAATCTCCTGTCTTCGTTTGTCGGTAGAGTTTCTGGACACCCTGTATATCAGATTATATTTCCTTATATTATTCCCTAATAAATTTACAAAAATTTAAACAATAGAAAAAAACAATATGTTGAAAAATGTTCTGCAAATAACTTTGTTCTTTTTGTCCCCTCTCTAATTTGCCCTCTAATTTTGTTACATTTTATTTTTCATTTATCTAGTAGCATGTTTATCAAGAAATAAATCCTAGTTTATTTAAGATTTTTATTTTTAATTCAATATTATAAACCAATGTTAGTTTTAGCAATAATTGAATAAGAGCATGGGCGCCCATACCCATGGGCAGGGGGGGGCCGTGGCCCCCCCTAGCTTTTCGGGTGCTGTATACTATATATGGTTATCCAAATTATACAAAATATAATGTGCAACATCTTCACGTTTGGCCCCCCCCTGAAAATCTTCATATGGGCGCCCATGAATAAGAGTAGTATATTATATTAATTATAAATAATATGTTCGTGTCCCGAATAAAGTACGTGCCTCCTAGCGGCGGGATACGGGCAACAATACATTGGCTTATAGGGCAGTCCTTACGGTAGGGATCCTGGCCTATACAGAAAAATGCAGGCGGGTGTGGGGTAATACTGCACTTTGGCTGCATTGGTGGTGTATTGGCTAAACGTGCAGGGTATGGTATGGTGCTGATAGAAAAGGCATTCAGGCATCAAATATCCAAACAAAATCTTTTCAGGCCATAATAATGAAAAGACCTTCTCCAATGATATAAAAAACTTATACTGAAATGATGGCATCTCCTGAGGTAAAATGTGCCGGACGTAAAATGAGCCTCCGTTCGGATTTCCGGGTGAGGACTATCTCAGGGGGAACACCATTGCAGGTTAGAAAAATCAGGATAGGGTCGTGGAATCTTGGTAGTCTTACAGGTAAGAGTCTGGAGTTAGTGGATGCGCTCAAACGAAGGAGAGTTCAAATTGCTTGCATTCAAGAAACTAGGTGGAAAGGACAAAGGGCAAAAGAACTAGGTGAAGGATACAAATTGTGGTATGCAGGGAGTAGTAACACTAGAAATGGAGTTGGTATAATTGCTGATAGTGAAATGAAAGATAACGTAGTGGAAGTTGTAAGAACGAGTAATAGAATGATGTCAGTGAAATTTGTAATTGATAAAGAGGTATTGAATGTTGTGTGTGTATACTCCTCAAACAGGTCTGGGTGAGAATGAAAGAAGAGCTTTCTATGACCAATTAGGAGACGTCCTGAGTGATATTCCGTCAGAGGAGAAAGTTATAATAGGAGGTGATTTCAATGCACATGTGGGTGCATTGAAACCAAGGCAGGATACGAAGCAATACATGGGGGATTAGGCTTTGGAACTACAAATCAAGCTGGAGATGATATGCTTGAATTAGCAACTGCACTAGATATGGCGATTGTTAACACATTTTTTATAAAGAGAGAAACACAACTTATTACTGTTGTTCTGAAGCTATTTCCTTGTGGCATTTTTATGATTAATTATTTATATGGGAAATAAGCCACAATTAAAATGAAAAAAATAATTTTATTAACGTTTCGACGCCCAAATCGGGTGCCGTTGTCAAAATACAAAATATTACTAAAATAAACTAAAGTGTTGTTGCTAAGCAAAAAAATTCTTCTAATAATTTATTTAATCTCACTCATTTATATTGGCAATTCAGACATATATTATACATTTTAAAGTAGAAGACTTTAAAATGATATTGCCAATATATATGAGTTGCGTTCCTGGGACGACTTACTGAAAGATAGTTCATTCGATTACATGAAATTAACTCCAACTCAAGAATATCCGTCATAAAAAATTATAGCATGTGATATGTCTTTAAAAAGACAACCAAATGAAAGAAAATACCAAGATTAGTAAGTCAATAATATCGAGCTAGTACATATTTTATATTTTAGTATTACTTATATATCTAGTATTATTAATATTATTTATAATTTAAACATGTTACAAGTCAGAATTTGGTATTATTTTTTGAGAGTAAATTAATGTAAGACCAAATACTTACGATGTCGGGATAGTATCACAGGTTTTTCCTGGTTTTCCCTTGTGATTTACTATGAGGTCTCTAACGCGAGAATTTTACTGTCGTTGCATTTGGTTGTCTTTTTAAAGACATATCACATGCTATAATTTTTTATGACGGATATTCTTGAGTTGGGGTTAATTTCATGTAATCGAATGAACTATCTTTCAGTAAGTCGTCCCAGGAACGCAACTCATATATATTGGCAATATCATTTTAAAGTCTTCTACTTTAAAATGTATAATATATGTCTGAATTGCCAATATAAATGAGTGAGATTAAATAAATTATTAGAAGAATTTTTTTGCTTAGCAACAACACTTTAGTTTATTTTAGTAATATTTTGTATTTTGACAACGGCACCCGATTTGGGCGTCGAAACGTTAATAAAATTATTTTTTTCATTTTAATTGTGGCTTATTTCCCATATAAATAATTAACAACTTATTACGTACAAAAGTGGACAACATCAATCCCAAATAGACTATTTCATGATAAGGAAAGAAGACATACGTGACTGCAAGGACTGCAAGGTAATAGTTAGTGAGACAGTAAGCCAACAACATAAGTTGCTTGTTCTGGACATCGAAGTAAAAAGTAAAACTAAACCAAAATATCGGAGAGGACCACAAAAAATCAAGTGGTGGATGCTAAAAGATGAGAAAGAAGGTCTATTCAGGGAAAGAATAGTAGAGAAAATATGTTGGTTGTTCTGAAGCTATTTTCTTGTGGCATTTTTATAATCAAGTATATTCAAATGGGAAATAAGCCACAATTTTACCTAAAAATGATTTTATTAACGTTTCGACGCCCAAGTCGGGTGTCGTTGTCAAAATACAAAATAATGGAAATAAAATAATAAAATGAAACGTTAATAAAATCATTTTTAGGTAAAATTGTGGCTTATTTTCCATTTGAATATACTTGATTATAAAATATGTTGGAACATGAAAGGAAGCCCTACTACAATTTGGAGAAAAATGGCCAGTAGTATTAGAGAGACTTGGATATTGGAGAGACTGAGGATAAAGAGACTTGGTGGTGGTCAACCGAAGTTCAAGGAAAAATAAAAGAGAAGGGAAAATTATATAAAAAGTGGCAAGAAACCAGATCCAACACAGATCTTCAAAACTATATGGTCGCGAAAAAGGAAGCGAAAGTAGCAGTAGCAAAAGCTAAAGCAGAAGCGTATTCAAACCTATACGATCAACTTGATACCAGGGAAGGCGAAACGAAGATATATAAAATAGCCAAATAGAGAGCAAAGAAAGCAAAAAATTTTCATCAGATTAGATGTATCCGAGATGAAAATAATAAAATACTAGTTCACGAAAAGGATGTCAAAAAGAGATGGAGAAAGTACTTTGACAGCTTATTAAATGAAGAATTTGACAGACAGCCTGTGGAGTCAACGGAGACAGTAGCAGCAATGGTCACCAAAATAACAAACGAGGAAGTGGCTCAAGCGCTTCAAAAAATAAAGAAAGGAAAAGCGGTGGGACCAGATGATATTCCTGGGGAAGTATGGAGAGCATTGGGAGAGACAGGAACAAGGTGGCTAGCAGGTTTATTTAATATAATTATGGAAGTTGGGCAAATGCCAGACGAATGGAGAAGCAGTATACTAATACCTGTCTACAAAAACAAGGGAGATATACAGCAGTGTACAAACTACAGGGCTATAAAACTGCTTAGCCACACCATGAAAATATGGGAGAGAGTAATTGATAGACGGATACGTGAAGAGACCGACATATCCGAGAATCAATTTGGCTTTATGCAGGGCAGATCAACAACAGACGCAATTTTCATTATAAGGCAGTTGATGGAAAAATACAGGAGTAAAGAAACACACGCTCATATGGTATTCTTTGATCTTGAGAAAGCATATGATAGAGTTCCTCGAGAGATTCTGTGGTGGGCACTTAATAAGAAAGGAGTCCCTGGTGCATATGTCAAGATTGTGAGGGAGTAACGACTAGTGTTAGGACAGGTGTGGGAGAGACTGATAAATTTCATGTAAAAGTAGGATTGCACCAAGGCTCGGTGCTTAGTCCGTATTTATTCTCATTAATTTTGGACCAGATAACAGCGAAACTACATGGTAACATTCCATGGTGCTTAATGTATGCTGATGATGTCGTGTTAGTAGGAAATAGTGAAAGAGACTTAGAACAAAAACTGGAACAGTGGACACGAGCTCTGGAGGAAATAGGTTTAAAACTTAGTAGGACAAAGACAGAGTATTTGGAATGTTCATTTAAAGATGGAGTTACTACAAATAAAATGGTATCTTTGGATGGTGAACTGATTGTAAAAAGCAATAGTTTTAAGTACCTGGGATCGGTATTACAGAGTAATGGGGAAATAGATGGAGATGCATGCAGTAGAATTAGGGCTTGATGGATGAAGTGGAAGGAAGCGAGTGGTCTGTTGTGTGACAGAAAAGTTCCAATGAAGCTGAAAGGAAAATTCTATAAAGCAGCCATAAGACCGGCTATGATGTACGGAACTGAATGTTAAGCAGTGAAAAAGAAAGAAGAACAGCGAATGCATGTGGCGGAGATGAGAATGGTTAGATGTATGAATGGAGTGACAAGAAAGGATAAAATTAAAAATAAGTATATTAGGGGAAGTCTAGGTGTGGCACCAATTGATGCCAAAATGAGAGAGCATAGGTTGAGATGGTTTGGTCATGTTCAACGTCGAGACGTTAATCATCCAATACGAAGAGTAGCTGAAGTGCAGATTCCTGGAAGAAGTAGGAGAGGAAGACCAAAGAAGACGTGGGGTGAGACGATTAGGCAGGACATGTTGGTAAATGGGATTAATATTGATATGACCCAGGATAGAATTGTGTGGAGAAATGCAATTAGGGAAGCCGACCCCGCATAGGGATAAGGCAAAGAGAATGATGATGATGATAAATAATATGTACGTTTTACAATAAAAGTTCAAATATTTTTTAATAATAATTTAAATATTTTAAATAATATCAAATATTATTTAAAAAATTGAAAAAGGTTGTTTAAACAAATTTGATGTTGTATATAACAATTAATTTATTTAAATAATGCATATTCGTAATGTACACAAAGTACATACAAATTAAAAAAGAAACGTCGAAATCCATAAACGAGAACCAGAGATATAGTTAACAGCTCCTTCCCCCTTCTCATCGCTCTCCCGAGTTTCAAGGTTGGCCGATTTTAAGGGACACATTTTAAAGCTTTGTGGACAATTCCCTAGAAAGGAAATGTTTTTTATACTTTATACATTAAAACTCTGAACTATGTGCTTTCAAATGCGGCTAATTTTATTTCTTAATTGTTATAGACAACGCTGCTGTGAATTAAAAAAAGGGGGGCAACTTCGTCCCTAATTGTCCTAGGACAATATTTTCTCTTTCTAAATTTGTAAAAAATCAGTATTTCTAAATATGAAAATAGCATATTAAGTATGGAGAACGGTAAGGGTTTTATACCGATCGAAGACAATTGTTTGGAGGAGGAGCGGAGCGACGACTCCAATTATTGTCTGAGATCGGTTACCCTTAACGTTCGACATGCTTATAACGTTTTTTGCACTATTGATACCATTATAAATTATAAAATTAAACATTTTCGTCATATTGACTAGTTTCATTCATTTTATCAAGATAGATACTTTGGTTGTTAGGTAGTAACTAGGGTGCATAACAACAATGGAGAATTGAGTTTTTATTTAGTTGTCAATCATTTTAAGTACAATTTTGATTATTATAAATTAAAATATGAGCGAAAGTGAATTTGAAGAAATTGAACGGGCTTGGGAAGAAGGGTGTTCCGCAATTATTCCCGAAAAATCCAAAATCCGTTATCAAAATACCTACCAAAGTTTTAAAAAATGGTGCGAAGGCAAGAATTTAAGAATCGAAGAAAAGACTCTATTGGCATTCAAAGACATATGCAGTTGAAAGCTCCTGGAAGCCTCTGGGCAGAATATTCAATGATTAAATCCACCGTTTTTCTTTATGATGGCATTGATATTTCCAAGTTTTCAACTTTGATCGCGTATTTGAAGAGAAAAAATGTTGGCTGGCCTAAGAAGTTTCAATATTAATAAATAATTCGTTAGTATTCTTTATTCTTTCAAAAAATAAATTAAAATTAAGAAATTTTTTAACTCGACGGTAAGTGAATTACTTACCGTCGAGTTGGAGTACTTACCGTCGAGTTGGATTACTTACCGTCGAGGTGCTAGTAAATGTCACCTACTGACGTAAAATCTGTCACGGTAAACAGTCAAAAATGATCAATCGTGCAAAATAGTGTATTAAGTATGGAGAACGGTAAGGGTTTTATACCGATCGAAGACAATTATTGTCTGAGATCGGTTACCCTTAACGTTCGACATGCTTATAACGTTTTTTGCACGATTGATACCATTATAAATTATAAAATTAAACATTTTCGTCATATTGACTAGTTTCATTCATTTTATCAAGATAGATACTTTGGTTGTTAGGTAGTAACTAGGGTGCATAACAACAATGGAGAATTGAGTTTTTATTTAGTTGTCAATCATTTTAAGGTGATACAGTAGCGATCAATTTTAACTATTTAGAATGGGAAATAAGCCACAATATTATTAAAAAATGATTTTTATTAACGTTTCGACGGATATGATGTTTTAGTCTTAAAGAAGGATACTGGATATGAAACTCAAATGTATAGAAAACCAACACATACCAACAGATATCTCAATTACAAATCAAATCACAACATCAACGTTAAGAGGATCGGTACGTATTTTCGGCTGCAATGCAATTTAAATGGGGATTCATTTTTTTCAAATCCTGAGAAAACTAATAAGTATTTTTGAAAAATTTAAACGCAGAATGAAAGATCACGTTATTAGCGAGGGCCGAAAGTCCCTGAGAACTTCTATAATGTTTATTTTAATAAATTACAGGGGTGAAAAACTAAGAGAAAATTTAGTGTGATTTTTAATTTCAAATATATCATTCAAAATAAACTTTTTATTTATTCTATGGGACTTTCGGCCCTCGGTAATAATTTAGTCTTTTATTCTGCGTTTAAATTTTTCAAAAATATTTATTGGTTTTTTCAGGATTCGAAAAAAATAAACACAATGCCGTGGTAATATTTTCCAAATCTATCTTTGTCTTACAACGCACTCAGCCGAATATATTATTGTCAGCATATATTGTCAGTCAGACACTGACAATCAGTGACAATTTTAAATATTTGACATTGCATCGGGAATATGTTGAGTTATTGATTAAATATTATTGAAATATAGTGTATTTGATAAATAATTGATTTAAGACGTGAACTTAATAAAATGTTATTTATTGTGTATTATTTGTGGAAGATCCAAGCAGAGAATACATCAGGATAATATATTCTGTGATCCAAGTATTTTGTTGTTAAAGATGTTCAAATTGTAAGCGTTCCATAACAATATATTATTAAAAAATCACTTTAACACTTTTCCTCTTTTCTCGATTGAGTATTAGTCTTTATTGTACAAATAAATTATTACAATCACTGAATACATAGTTAGTGAAAAAATTATCACATTTATTAACTGAATTAATAATTTCCAATTATAAAAATAACAGTTATCCAAGAACATTCAAAACCCATCTCTTGAAATTAATAATGACATTTTCAAGTAGAATGACATTTTAGTAATGTTTACATATCCATACCAGTGTGAATTTTACTACGCGTAATTTGCCGTGTAAAGACAGAAAAAGTAGGGATACACGTAAAATATTTGCGAATTATGTACCCATAGCCTTAAAAAGGGAATCATAAAATCCTTATATGATAGAGCCAAAATTACTTGTTCTAACGAAAATTCCTTTTTAGAAGAAAAACAATTCTTAACATCTGTTTTATTAAAAAATGATTATCCTTTATCGTTTATAAATAAGGAATTGTCAAGATTGGATCGAATGGAACAGAACAACATAGAACGGGATCCTACAACATTCACAAGAAATAATACGAGGAAAATATCAATACCATACATAAAAGGACTATCCGAGAAACTTAAAATAATAGGAAATAAATTCAACATTTCAACAACATTCAAAACAACCAACACATTGAGATCTATTCTATCTAAAACTAAACCTAACAATGAACAAGAAAGGACAAAGAATTGTATTTATAAAATACCTTGTGAATGCGAACAGTTTTATATAGGTGAAACATCAAGACCATTAAACGTTAGAATAAGTGAACATCAATCTTATATTAAAAATAGAGAATTTGATAGATCTCAAATATGTCAACACGCATGGGATAATGAACATAGAGTTCAGTGGAGAGATTCAAGTATAGTCCTGAAAGAAACAGATAGTAAAAAGAGAAAAATCAAAGAAGCGGCTCTAATTATGCTAAACGAAACCAATTATGTCGCAAATTCCTCGGTGGAATGCAGTAGGATGTGGATACCCATACTGAAAGAGGAAGTCAATAGAAAGAAAATACCACAATTAGTAAGTCAATAGTCGAGTTAGTACATATTTTATATTTTAGTATTACTTATATACCCATGTATTATTGATATTATTTATAATTTAAACAAAATTATAGTAAAGTCAGAATTTGGTATTAATTTTGAGAGTAAATTAAATGTAAGACCAAATACTTACGATGTCGGGATAGTATCACGAGTTTTTTCCTGGTTTTCCCTCGTGATTTACTATGAGATCTCTAACGCGAGAATTTTAATGTCACCGTTGCATGTGGTTGTCTTTTTAAAGACAGATCACATGCTATGATTTTTTTGTGACGGATATTCTTGAGTTGGGGTTGATTTCATGTAATCGAATGAACTATCTTTCAGTAAAGTCGTCCCAGGAACGCAACTCATAAATATTGGCAATATCATTTTAAAGTCTTCTACTTTAAAATGTATCATATGTATCTGAATTGCCGATATAAATGAGTCAAATTAAATAAATTATTAGAAGAATCTTTTTACTAAGCAACAACATTTTTGTTTATATTAATAGTATTTTGTATTTTGACAACGGCACCCGATTTGGGCGTCGAAACGTTAATAAAAATCATTTTTTAATAATATTGTGGCTTATTTCCCATTCTAAATAGTTAAAATTGTAAAAATGCCACAAGAAAATAGCTTCAGAACAACATTAAGTAGCGATCAACAGGTGGCAACAAACGCGGTCCAATATTGCGAAAGTTCTGCGAACTTTCCAAAGTGAGGCAACAGTGCGTCGGTAATTCGACACTGACAGTGACGTTTATACTATCAAATACAATAATTTTTATACACATAGGCGCGAAATGTTGCCAAGTCAGTCACGTTCGATTTCTTGTTATAAAAAAATCGATTTTTAGTAGTTCCAAGATTACACAAAATCTAGCCATGGGATAAAAAAGTTTATTTGAAGAAAGTGTATTTTTTTGTCTTTCTTAATGGCGGTACAGGCTCCTTTTTTCCATATTTTAGTTAGTTGTAGAGTAATTTCCACATACTGACATATTTCTGAAATTGGGCTCTGTACCGCCATTCTTTATTATATTACGAATATGTGTGCCAAATATCTCGACAAAATATTCAAAATAGAGTCGCAATCTTGGAACGCGTTTGTTGCTACCTGTTGATCGCTACTATTTCCTCTTAAGTACAATTTTGATTATTATAAATTAAAATATGAGCGAAAGTGAATTTGAAGAAATTGAACGGGCTTGGGAAGAAGGGTGTTCCGCAATTATTCCCGAAAAATCCAAAATCCGTTATCAAAATACCTACCAAAGTTTTAAAAAATGGTGCGAAGGCAAGAATTTAAGAATCGAAGAAAAGACTCTATTGGCATATTTCGTTCAAAGACATATGCAGTTGAAAGCTCCTGGAAGCCTCTGGGAAGAATATTAAATGATTAAATCCACCGTTTTTCTTTATGATGGCATTGATATTTCCAAGTTTTCAACTTTGATCGCGTAGTTGAAGAGAAAAAATGGCTATAGGCCTAAGAAAGCGAGCATTTTTACACGGGAGCCATTTGAAAAATTTCTGATGGAAGCACCGGATGAAGAATTTCTAGTTCACAAGGTAATATAAGCTAGTTTAGGTAAAAGAAATACTCTAATGAAGATTTTTTCATAATTTGTAGGTCGCAATGATATTGGGAATATCTGGTGCCTGTAGAAGAGAAGAATTATATAATATTACTATGAATGACATCCAACAAACCGATGGTTTAATGATTGTAAAAGTGCCCAATACAAAAACGAACATCCAGCGTACTTTTACAGTCGTTAATAAACCAGACGATAAAATTCCATATTTAGAAATTTTGCAAATAATTTAACAAATTGTACCATAAGTTTCAATATTAATAAATAATTCGTTAGTTTTCTTTATTCTTTCAAAAAATAAATTAAAATTAAGAGATTTTTTAACTCGACGGTAAGTGAATTACTTACCGTCGAGTTGGAGTACTTACCGTCGAGTTGGATTACTTACCGTCGAGTTGCTAGTAAATGTCACCTACTGACGTAAAATCTGTCACGGTAAACAGTCAAAAATGATCAATCGTGCAAAAAATAATTTTTCTACGGGTAATGCTTCAAAAGTTAGTGTAATTGTTTATAGGCAAAAAATCGACATGTTCTTGCAAAATAATTTTGCAATATTTAGAATTACTTTTTGTCAATCTTTTTAAATAAATTTAATAGTATAAATCTTCTTCTTTCATAAACTATCCGTAGTATTACTGTAGCTTCATTATTTTTTGACTTATATTGTTGCAAAAACAATTAATTTTGGATAAACAAATTAAATAACTTTTAAACTATATGACCAATTACTTTGAAATTTAGAATATAATTTAAACATCAGAAGGCTCATCATTCTTTGTAATAAGAAGATTCTAGCTTAATTTTTAAATAAGTTATGAACATTTATAAAAACTCAAAATTTATGACATTTTGCAATTTTCTAAGCAACAAATAAGGATAAATATATTCAGCGAACGCCATATTAAAGTATTTTATGTGATTTATGAGTTTCTTATCCTCAAATTGTTTAAAATGCTTAACTTTTTGGTAATAGACGAAAAAAGCGAAAATTTACGGTTTTTTATCTTCATTTGTTTATAACTATGTATATCATCAAATTCGGCTACACAAACATATTATAGTCCATTAAAATGTTACATTTAGGTTGCATTTCTTAGAGGAGTCAATTTTATTTTTTTTAATGTGTAGGGGGGTTCAGTAGAAGCTTAAGTTCCAGTTTTTGGGGTCACCACCCTTGTCCCCCGGCCGCCATATTGGAAAAAGGGGTGCAAAGGGCTTTCGAGCTGTATCTCCTAAACTAGCAATCCTACAGAAAATTTCATTATACATAAAATGTAGCAAACTAAATTTTCTACAATTTTATATCTATTACTTTTTATCGTCAAGTGACCAACAAAAAAGTTATACACAAAAATATGAGAAAATCTTGTAAGAAATTTCCTTTTGGAGGTTACAACTTTTTTTCCGTTCATTTCACAATAAAATAACATCATAGCGATTTTGTAGAGGATTTTTCAGTGAATAATTTTCAGTATAAAGTTGTTTAATTCTATTTATTATCTAGGTTTTACAGCGCTCCAATCTTGACCAGACTCTCGAATTCTCATAGGAATACAATAAAAAAAATACTTTTTCGTACTTCCGGGCCTAAAGTGACAACTTCACTCCCTTGTGACAGGTACTAAAGTGTCACATTTAATCCCTCCGGGATTAAATATTGACGAAACTCCCGGAACGATTAAATCACAAACAAACGAATTTAAGGGATATTTTATTGAAAAATATAATTAATTAGAATGGTAATTAACGTTAATATTCAAATTAATATTGTGACAGTTCGTCATATTGACCAGTCTTTCCTGGGTTAATGCAGCAGGTAACTGACGAGTAACAGATAGGTCCTTTTCATATTGAACTGGTGTTTGTTTCGAAGATCCTGCGGAAACAGGAAGCGAGAATGAGGACTGTGGCATAACTATAGTGGACGAATCGGCGACTTGACCAAATATTTTATCTGAAATTTTTTGTTTATTTTTAATAGACGATTCAATATATCCCTCGGCCACGTTGGAGGATTTCCATCCTCCATGTCTCTTCAGCACGTCTATTGTTGCTTCCGAATCAGCTAACAAAGACGCAGATGTGCGTCTAAAACAATGTCCCGTATAAGACGTCGCATTTTCTAATTTCAAGAAAGCTGCTATTTGCCGTGGAATTGTACCAAACATGTTTTTTCCTACTACTCGCGTAGTACATTCTTTGTTGATGTATTGAACAAAAAATTTTGAATGAGTTGTCCTAAATTGAAATTAGGTTGAAGTGCAACCTACAAAAAAATTGATTTCTTAAAATTTCTGAATATAAACAAATTTCCAAATTTACCTTAAGCATTAAATATTTATCATCCGGAGCCTCCCGTAAGAACTGATCTACCTGCTCAGACGTGAGAATTCTTGACTTCTTTGGCTTAAATCCCTCATTTCTTCTCTTCAAAAAAGCTAATAATTTTGGAAATTTACTTATATCAATATCTTCTCTAATGTTAATAACCGATTTCAGCATTGAGTAATGTGCCCAGAGAGTTGAGGCACAAACCGCTTTTGATTTATCATCGAAGTAGACTAACAGCGCATTTTCAGTAGGTTGTCTCACATTTTTTAAGCGGCACCACTTTTTAAAAGCATCGTACTGCTGCTCGTATAGTTTTCTAGATTTCGGTGGTAACAATTCTTCACCTACTTCGGCTGCTCTTTTATCAATATCAGATACACCTTCTTCACTCATGATACCAATAATTATCAATAACAATGTTTCTTTACAATGACACTAGTAATGACAATGTTTCTAAATTATAACTGTCACAACGCAATGTTACTATGGTAACTTATTTTAAAGACAGTTTATTAAATGAGTTGAAGAGAGAAAAAACTGATTGAAATTATTGAAATAATTAATAAAATCATACCGGAAGTACGAAAAGTATCGTATATACCTTGCGACTGAAGTACATTTAATCCTTCAGGTAAATTATGGCCCTCCCTGCGGTCGGGCCATAAACTTTACCTTCAGGATTAAATGTACTACTTCAGTCCCGCGGTATATAATGTACTATTCTATTTATATATTAGTCGAGCGGCAGCAATCGTCATGCCGACCGCGAAAATCAAATTTAAGGTGAATGACCAATTTTGGTCTATTTTTATGTTTTCGAGGTCGCTGAATCCGAATATGAAGTTTATTTTTATCTAGATTTGGTGGAACATGTTCAAAAATCAAATTTTATACAAAAATGCCGAAAATCAGTTTTGATGATTTTTCAAATTTACCTCGCTGTATCCTTGGTCGCTGTAAATATTTCCTTTTGAAAATTTTACTGTGGCATCTTTAAAGTATTTAAATAACAATGGAATTTGTCCAAAACGGTTAAACACATTAAAAAAGGAGTTGTTAGTTTTTAAACATTTTGTCATCATATTTCGTTAGTTTCATGTTTACTTAAAAAAGTTGAGTGACAAATTTTTTAGTTTATAATTTTAACCAACACAACAATAAAATATAATTCATGAAGAAGTTTTTGGGAAAATTGTAAGTCAAAATATACAATAGGAAAAAAGTTATGTTACTTCATAAACATGCGGCACACCCCAAAAAACGCTTGTATCTCGAGATCCTGACCACGGTGTGGTGAATGGCTAATTTTGATCATACTTTATGATTTTGATATCAAAAATTCGTTTTTTGCTCTTCTTAAGAATTTTGCATTTTGCGGTTGCGCCATTCTTCTTCTGAACCGGCAAACAACTTCTTGGGCCTTTTCTATATATGCTTAGGGTTATAAGTTTTATAGTGGGGAGAAAGGTCAAAAACAGATTAATAATAGCATAGGAATGTTAAAATCATAATAAATTGTATGAATAAAAAATATGTATAGATAGAAAAGTAAGCCTAACTTTTTTTTGATTGTATCCCTATGAGCATTCGAGAATCTGGTCAAGTTTGGAGCACTGTAAAACATATATAAATAAATAGAATTAAACAACTTTATAGTGAAAATTGTTCGCTGAATAACCCTCTACAAAATTTCTAAACTGTTATTTTATTTTAAAATGAACTGAAAAAAAGTTATAACCTCCAAAAGGAAACTTGTTAAAAAATTTTTACATATTTTTATTTATATCTTTTTTGTTGGTCACTTGACGATAAAAAGTAATAGAAACAAAATTGTAGAAAATTTAATTTGCTACATTCTATGTTTAATTAGATTTTCCGTAGGGTTGGTAGTTTACGAGATATAGCGCGAAACCCCTTTGCATCCCATTTCCAAGATGGCGGCCGGGGGACAAGGGTGGCGGCCCCAAAAACTTGAACTTAAGCTTCTACTGATTCCCCCTATACATTAAAGAACTAAAATTGACTCCTCTAACAAATGCAAGGTATGGCTTAAAAAATGTAACATTTTAATGGAGGAATAGGTTATTATAACAGATGTCCATACTACTCAAAAAAAATTGTTTTCGGCCTGGAGGGGGATGTGTCACGAGAAAAATCCTATTTCTCTGGACTATTAATTTATAGAAGGCAGCTCTGGTTTTTTCAATCCGCATTCTTATTTCATTATTTATATCCCAGTCCCAGTTATCGTTAACGTTGGCACCCAAATAGGTAATATTGTGCACTCTTTCTAACTTTATTCCATTCGCTCTGATGTTCATTGGTTGTAACTCCGTTTTGCTGACAACCTAGTTTTGTCTTAGAAGTATTAGCCCATATTCATCACATGCCTCGGTTACCCTGTTTATAAGTCGTTGCAAGTCTTCTTCATTGGAGGCAATAAGGACCGTGTCATCTGCGTATCTGAAATTGTTGACATTAATTCCTTTGATTTTAATGCCTGTATCTTCATCTAATATATATATATATATATATATATATATATATATATATATATATATATATATATATATATATATATATATATAATCGGTTTATAACGTTCTACGACGTCTTCCGATTCCCAATCGCCATTGCTCTCGATCGTAGCACATGTCTTCGTTCAAGCCTCTTTCTCCGATTTCCCTATGGATTCCTTCTATCCAGCTTTTCCTAGGTCTTCCTCTCTTCCGCCGTCCTTTTGGTGCCCATCGTAGCACTTGCTTGGGTAATCTGTCTTCTTCCATACGTTGTACGTGGCCAAACCATCTTAGTTGCTTTGTTTTTATATCGTCCATTATTGTATGCTTTACATCCATTATCTCCAATATTCTTGTATTTCTGATTTTTTGTATTCTTGATATACCAGCAGATCTTCTCCAGAAGTCCATTTCAGTTGTTCTGAGCATATTTTCGGATTTTTCTTTAAGTGGCCAAACTTCGCTGCTGTATGTTATAATGCTCTTAACAATGCTGTTATAGATGTTACGTTTATTTTCTTTGGAGATACTTTGGTCCCATAGGATTTTGTTCAATAATGCGATAGCTTTCCTTCCTTGTGTGCACCTTTCTTGGATATTCTTGTCCAACGTTCCATCTTGTGTAATTGTAAGACCCAAGTATTTATATTCCTGACAGTGATTAATAGTTATTTCATTTTCCAACGCTAGATCCTGCTGTATACCTCCAACGCACATATATTCCGTTTTCTTGGTATTCACTTCTAAACCCCAGTTCCGGTACTCTTCTATGATTTTTCGGGTCATATATTCAATATCGTGATAATCCTGGGCCATAAGAATCTGATCATCCGCAAAACATAGAGTGTATAGCATGTTATCATCATTTAGCGGTATACCCATATTCTTACATTTCCTTTTCCAGGATTTCAAAACTTGCTCTAAATATATTTTAAATAGTGTCGGCGATAGACAGCAGCCCTGTTTAAGACCCTTATTCACTTCAAATCCTGACGAGATTTCCTTGCCTAGCTTAACTTTTGCTATATTATGTTGGTATAGATTTTTTACAGCTTTAATGAGGTTCAGACTGATGTTAGTTTTTTCGAGGGCTTCCCAAAGTTTACTTTGTGGTACAGTATCGTATGCTTTTTTTAAGTCTATGTACACTACATGCAGTTCTTGATTGTAGGCTATTTGTTTGTCTATTAACTGTGTTACACAATATAGGTGGTCAGTGGTGGATCTGCCAGCGCGGAAACCGGCTTGCTCTTCGGCCTCTAAGTCCTTGTATTCTTCTTCTATTTTATTTTTGATAATTTTTCCGTAAACTCTGCTGATGGTGCTTGTGACAGATATTCCCCGGTAATTATCGCATATATTTTTACTGCCTTTCTTGTGTATTGTAGAAATTACAGACAATTGCCATTCTTTTGGTATGACTTCGCCATTCATACATCTATTAAATAGATCTCTTAGGTATTCATACAGGGTGTTGCTACCGTATTTGAGCAGTTCTGGTGCTATGTCGCCAGGCCCTGACGCTTTTCTATTTTTTAGGGATTTGCATGCATTTCGTACTTCTTCCAGTCTTAACCGAATCGGTGAGCCACTGACAATTACATTGAAACTTTCGTGATCTTCGTTTTTAATAAAATCTTCTCTATTTTCTACTAGTAACTGCTTGAAATAGCCATCCCACTTTTCCAGAGTAATCGGTGTTATTATATCCCTTTTGGTATCTGTTCTCAACGTTTTAAGGAATTTCCAGCTCTCTGTGTTTCTTGTCCCCCCTATATAGGCGTTAAGTTGATTGCATTTGTTTGTCCATGTTTCGTTTTTCTTCTGTGTGATTTTTTTCCGCACTCTTGCTTGTGCTTCTTTGTATAAAACCTTATCGGAATCTTTCTGTGTACTCATATATTTCCGGTACTTTTCTCTCTTATCGTCTATTTCGGTGGCTATTTCTAAGTCCCACCAGTATGGTTTATTTCTTATGTTGTCTTTGTACTCCCCCAATGCCTCATATGCAGCTTCGTGTATACATTGTGTTATATGTGTATGAAGATGTTCCGTATTTATAAATGTATATTGTCCTTTCAGTTTCTCGTCCAGTCGCTTTTCGTATAACGTTCTTATGCTTGTTTGTTGTAAGCTTTCTAGGTTGTATTTCTTTTTTGGTGCCAATTTGTTTCCTCCTTGTTCTCGTGGATTTAGATTTTTTTGAGATTTCATTCCGGAGAACAGTACTTCCACTTTTAGAAGATGATGGTCACTGCCGCATGTTGCTCCTCTATAAACCCTTACATCGTTAATTTTCATTCGACTCCGTTGTTTTATCAAAAGATAATCAATTATACTTTTCTGGTTCATAGTAGGTTGGGTCCGAGTATATTTATGAATGCATCTATGCTGGAAGAAGCCGTTCATAATTCTTAAATTGTTCTGTTTACAGATGTTAATTATTCTTGTTCCATTATTGTTGAGTACTTCCTCGCCGTATCTGCCTACTACGTCATCCTGTTTTTTATTGCCTGTTCTGCCATTTAGGTCTCCTAATAATATAATTTCTCTGGCATTTCCTATTTTGACGATTTCATCGTTGAGCTGTTCATAGAACTCATCTTTGTTAGCTACCAGTGCGTCCTCGTTTACACCATATACTCCCAAAATAGTTATTCTATAGCCATATATGTTCATGTTGACCTTTATCATTCTTTCATTTATTCCTTCCCACGATGTTATGTGCTTTCTTAATCTTCATCTAATACTTATTTGAGGTAAATTCGGGGTAGATATTAAAAAGTAGAGGCGATAAAATACATACTTGCCTCACTCAACGTCGTATTTCCACTACTTCCATCGTGTTCTGACCAATTCCTACATTTGCACATTGATGCCAATACCAACAAGTTTTTGATAATACGGAGGTCTAGGTAATCAATTCACTCCTTTTGCAAGACACCTATAAGTTTGTCATGGTTGACTCAGCCAAAGGCCTTTTCAAAGTCAATAAAACGCATATATCCGGTTGTTCTATATCCCTACATCTTTGAACCATGACCTGCAAACTACTGCTGAAAAACTTAACAGTTCTTATCTGGTTCCAAAGTTGTTTCTTGTTTCTGAAACCAAACTGTGTTTCGATTAGTAGCTAGATTTTTACAGAAGTATTATCATTTTTATTTATTCAATAAGACATTTAAATTGAATTTCAATTTTTGTCCTCGAACGTGATAGCAACATAGACTTGGGAAATAGCTCGAAACTGTTACATAAAGTAAACATTTCTCCAATCTGTTATGTACGTCGTTAATGACGTTAATTTGACTGCCTTTTCTTCAATGCAATTGAATGAAAAGTTGCAGACATATGCATTCGCAGGAACAATACACGAATAGTCAATAAAAAAAATTTTATGTTTATTAATTGTTTAAATAAAAAAAAAACGATTTTAATGGAAAATGCTTAAATTCTCTTGTTTCTTACCATGTAGAAACTTGAAACTTTTACGGATTGTAGCTAATGATATGAACTATACATAATTTCACTTTTTACGTTAATTGTTTACGTTATGCTTCATAAATAAACGGTAAAGTTTGAAATTTTGAACGCTCATTATATTTGTTTATATAAAAATCGGCGCTTATTCGTGTCAAATTTCAATACGATACGAAACAAAACATCAACCAAAACTCGAATTAAAACAATTCGTGTTTTTATCGTAGTCTTAGAAAAACCACCGGTAGAGACGTTTTGTGCTACAATTAACACTAGAATCGTTTTGGCGTATTAATTAAACGCTTTTCTTTAGTTAAATCGTTTGGGTAAAATCTTTAGACGTTAATTTGACTGCCTTTTCTTCAATGAAAATGACTGAAAATTTGCAGACATATGCATTGGCGGGAACAATACACGAATAGTCAATAAAAATTTTTTTATGTTTATTAATTGTTTAAATAAAAAAACGATTTTAACGGAAAATGCTTAAATTCTCTTGTTTTTTACAATGAAGAAACTTGAAACTTTTAAAGATTGTAGCTAATTATATGAACTATACTTAATTTCACTTTTTACGTTAATTGTTTACGTTATGCTTCATACATAAACAATAAAGTTTCAAATTTTTTGCTGTTTTCGACTACTTTTCATGTTTTTACATAATATGTTTTATAGATTTATAGTTATAAATAGATTGAAATGTAATCATGCTCTTACCCCCCTTCATATGTACAGTTTGGGTCTCACAGAGTTGCCTAACTGTGAGTGTGGAATATAAGGTGATCTACTACATATTCTCCTCGAATGTTCACATTAATCAGTAAATATAAACAAATTTTATGATAATCTTAATATATTAAAAATTTCACTTCCCGTCTATCTGAACAATTTGATATTTTCTGAAGATATTAATACATTAAAAACAATTTACGAACATATCAAAAACAGTAAATATAGATTGTAGCAATAAAATTTACCCTGTATTTAAGTAATTTTGTTAAAACAAAGCAGGCATGTTTGTTAAAACAAAACAAACATGTTTGTTTTGTTGTTATTTTTTTAAACCCTGTAGATTTAAGTAATTATTGTATATTATAATTGAAAAAAGAAAAGAACAAAAAAAAAGAGAAAAGAAAAAGCAAAAAAAAAGAGAAAAAAAACTAAGAAGATGTAAACCTCCGAGATGTTGAATCGGGCTATCTATTAGCGTAGTAAAAAACAATTAAAAAAATAATAATAAAAAAATAATAAAAAAACAAATTAAAGATATAAAAAAAAATAAAAAAAATAAATATGTACAAAAAAATATTTACAACCAAAACAGTGTATTATTTAGATAATAATTGTAATTTGTTACTTTGTTATGTATTTAGAGTTAGAAATACAGAAAAAATTCCTCTGATTGAAAACACAAATTTGTTTGTTTTTAAAATAACAAAATGTCTGGCTAATTGGCTCGGTCAGCCACTTCCCGTTTATCTGAACAATTTGATATTTTCTGAAGATATTAATACATTAAAAACAATTTACGGACAAATCAAAAACTGTAAATATAGATTGTAGCAATGAAATTTACCCTGTATTTAAGTAATTTTGTTAAAACAAAGCAGGATTGTTTGTTAAAACAAAACAAACATCTTTGTTTTGTTATTTTTTTTAAACCCTGTAGTTGTAAGTAATTATTGTATATTATAATTGAAAAAAGAAACGAACAAGAAAAAAAGAGAAAAGAAAACGCAAAAAAAAGAGAAAAAAATGCAAAAAAGCAAAAAAAAAAGAAAAAAAAACTAAGTAGATGAAAACCTCCAAAATGTTGAATCGGGTTTATGTCTTAGGGTAGTAAAAAAACAATTAATAAAAAATAATAATACAAAAATAATAAAAAACAAATTAAAGATATAAAAAAAAATACAAAAAAAATAAATATGTACAAAAAAAATATTTACAACCAAAACAGTGTATTATTTAGATAATAATTATTGTAATATGTTACTTTGTTATGTATTTAGAGTTAGAAATACAGAAAAAATTCCTCTGATTGAAAAAACAAATTTGTTTGTTTTTAAAATAACAAAATGTCTTGCTAATTGACATCAAATTCACACAAAAAAAAACATATTTTAATAAACATAACGATATATTTTAATGTTTGAAAAGTGTAAGACTAAAAAGTAAAAAATAAAAAAATTTGAAAAATTTTTTATAAGAAACGCCTTTCTTTAGTTACGAGTGACTAAAATTAAAAATATTATAAAAAAAATCAATTAAAAAGCAAAAAATAAAAAAAATGAAAAAATCTAACATATTCGTTATAGAAAAGCGTGGGACAAAAACCGTTTATTCGATGAAGATGGGCCACGCTTTTCTTTGACGAATGTGTTAGATTTTTTCAATTTTTTCTATTTTTTGCTTTTTAATTGATTTTTTTATAATATTTTTAATTTTAGTCACTCGTAACTAAAGAAAAGTAATAAAATCAAAAACGTTTGTAATAAAATCGAAAACGTTTTGTTCTGATGTAGCCCTTTAGGGATTTTAATAAATTTTGTACCTTTTACAAAGGATTTATTCCAATTTTTGTGATTGATGGTATACAGCCAACTACAGGAAAACTTTTCTTTCCTTGTGGATTTTAAAGAAAAGTGTTTCTTAAAAATTTTTTTTTCATATTTTTTTTATTCTTATTTAGCTAACATCTAACATATTTATATATTTTTAGCTCGAAGTCCAATTTATACTCACCTTACAGCTTCCTTGCAGGGATTAACGACCATAAGAGCATTTCGGGCACAAGATATTCTTAAAGAAGAATTCGATAGATATCAAAACTTACACAGTGCTGCATTCTTTATGTATCTTGCGGCGAATAGATCTTTTGGTTTTTGGTTAGATTTCATATGCGTTATATACGTTGGTTTGGTCATAGTGGCGTTAGTTTTTGTAAAGAGTGGTAAGTATTAAAAATAAATATTTATCTTTCAGCTACAACTCCGGTATTAATCCCACCTAAACCTTCCTGGAATGAATTGATAATAGATTGTGATCTCTCGTTAACTAATTATGACAAGCATCAGATGAACTCAATTTCTAAGGCAATTTTTTAAAGAACTAATTATTAATAAAGATTTTGACGAAATTGGTAACATATATACTTCTAAAGTCCCTATAGCTGTTGAATATGTTGTCAAGTACTTCAATAAAGATTTTATCAAATCTTGCGCTCTCCCTATCTTCAGTTACACACATACTACTGAATTGTTCACTATTCCCTAATTTGCACATTCATTATCACTAGAAAAAAAGTAGCAATATATACCGACCCTTTAGCGTCTATCCATTCTCTCAAAATCCAATACTCCACGTCCACATCCTTTGGTTCAGTCTATCCAAACCTCTTTCGCTACTTTAATTTCACTGAGAGTATCCATCATCATGATCTGGATTCCATCTCTGTGAGCATTTCTCAGATTTTAATTGCAAAAATTGAGGTCGGCAACGCCTTCTGCCTCCAACACCCCTTACTAGTCATTAAAACTATCGACTAGCGAAATTTATTAGGTTCGAACATTGATATTTCCAATAATATGTTGCAATTTACTTCTTCTTCCGTGGCGTTACAACCCTTCGTGGGTTTTAGCCGACTCGACAACATACCTCCATTCTTCTCTGCCTTGAACAATCTCCATCCAATTATCCACGCCCATAGCTTGAATCTCCACGCCCATAGCTTTAAGGTCTCCTGCTATATTATCTCGCCACCGGAGTCGAGGACCTCCAAGTGGTCTTCTTCCAGTTGGGATTACTTTCCATACCAACTTTACTGCTTTTTCGTCAGAATATCTTCAGAGCTGTCCTGCCCATTCTTCTTCTTCATGTACCATGTCCTTTCAGAACGTTGGTTACCATCATAGCTATCTTAATTTTATTCACTGCCACTCTAAATAGCATGCTTGTATCAACACCATACCAATCTCGCCAAGTTCTTCAATCATGAAGTTCTTCTTCGTCCTGGACTGCGTTTGCCTGCTATTTTTTCTTGCATGATATTTTGTAGCAACCTATATTTGGAACCTCTCATTGCATGTCCGAAATACTCCAGCTTTCTCTGCTTGATGCTTTTTATGATCTCAGTAGTCGTGCTGAGACGTTCTAGTATTGTGGAGTTTCGAGTCTTCTCCACCCAGGAAACTTTTAAAATTCTTCTATAGCACCACATTTCGAAAGCCTCAAGGCGATTTAGATAGATTTTATTCACAGTCCAGGACTCGACACCGTAAAGTAGGACCGAGAACACGTAGCAGCGAAGTAGGCGGATCCTCAATGCGAATTTTAGGTCTCTGTTACATAACACCTATATATATATAACACTCATACAAACCAGATCAAATAGACCGGCGCAACAACACTTTATTGACGATATAGAACATGTGAATAGATTCACCTAGCTAGGAATGGATCTGGTTGCAAGCAATGAAGACGAACCGGAAATAAATAGAAGGCTTGTGCTGGCAAATAAAGCCTATTTCGCGATGGGCCACATATTAAAATCGCGAGACGTACACCGGAAAACAAAACTCCGGGTATATAAAACAATAATCAGGCCCATAGTAAGTTATGGCTGCGAAACATGGGTGGTGACACAGAAATCTGCCAATGCATTAGATGTGTTTGAAAGAAAAGTATTACGTAGGATACTGGGCCCAATAAGTGAAAATAACAACTGGCGAATTAGGTATAATAGAGAAATATACGAGCAATACAGCGAACCAACTCTAGCACAATACACTAAACTGCAGAGATTACGGTGGGCAGGGCACGTGGTCCGCATGCATGCGAATAGAATCCCCAGAAAATTGCTGAATGCAAGAATGCAGGGAAGAAGACCTGTTGGAAGACCTAAAAAGAGATGAGAAGACGAAGTCGATGAGGATGCCAGGAACTTCCTGGGAACGCGTTCATGGAAAAGAACAGCGGTAAATCGAAATGATTGGAGAAGCTTGTTGAAGGAGGCCAAGGCTCGATTTGGGCTGTAGTGCCATTGGATGGATGGATGGTTACATAACACCTTGGACATACTTCTAAAAGCGTCTCTAGCCTGCTTTATCCTAGATCTAATTTCTCCGTGACTTTCTGCGTTACAATTTAATTGCTGTCCAAGGTAAACGATTTTATCAACTTGCTTAAGTTTGGTATTATTTACATATATAGACGGTTTTATATGCTGTTGTTTACTTATTACGAGTATTTTGGTTTTCCGTATGTTTAGATCCAAACCTGCCTCCCTACAACTCTCAACGACACTATCAAATAGTGTTTGCAGATCTTATTGAGTAGAAGCTAGGAGTACTGTATCGTCCGCATATCGCAAATTATTGATGACTTCACCGTTCACAAGTATCCCTTCTTGTTTTTCAGAAAGTGCTTTTCTGAAAATTCTTTCGGAGTAAACGTTGAAAAGCAGGGGTGACAAGAGGCATCCCTGCCGTACTCCTCTTTAATATTAAGAGCCTGTGATTCCACACCATCTACTAAAACTGATGTTGTTTGATTCCAATATAAATTTGCAATTATTCGAACATCTCTGCCGTCCAAGCCACTGTCTTTTAGAGCTTCGATCAATATAGAGTGCTTAACACGATCAAATGCCTTTTGGAAGCCAATAAAACAACAGTATATATCTACAGATATATCTCGACATCTTTGAGCAAGTACGTTCATTCCAAACAGTGCCTCTCTCGTTCCAAACCCGTTACGGAAACCAAACTGTATGTCATCCAGGTATTCCTCGCATTTATTTTAGATACGACCATGTATTACCTTCAGAAAAATTTTCAATAAATGGTTTAACAAACTGATGGTTCTATAATCAGCACAGGTTTTTGCTGTTGTCTTCTTAGGTAGAGCTATAAACAATAAATTAGACCAACCATTAGGTAGTTATCCGCTGGTATAAATGGTATTGAAAAACGAAGTTATAGCCTCTATACCCTATTCCACGAACATACGCCTGTTTTGGATTACTTCGTCAACGAATATTTTACTGTGCAAAATAAGAAGAACGAAAGTAAATTGCAAATTACATTGTTGTTTATTGGAATAATTATTAGCGCCATTTACTTTCGTACTTCTTATGTTGCACAGTAAAATATTCGTTGTCGAAGTAATCCAAAACAGGCGTATGTTCGTGGAATGGCCCATAAAACATTGCTATCATTTATAAGCTTGTATATTTCAGTTGGAATTTCATCAGGACCAGTCGCTCTGCCATCTTTTTATGATTGTATGGCTTTTATTACCTCAGAGCGTGTTATTATGGGTCCGTCGCAGTTAGTAATATCGGGAGGTGAACTACTCCTATCGTCTTCGAATAGGTTCGTAACGTAATTTTCCCATTCTTTAAGTTTGTCCTCTACTTCAAATATTACTTTACCATGTTCATCCTGTAGCAATGCAGTTTGTTTCTTATTGAAGATACCAGCCGCTTCTTTCACTTTTTTATACATGTTAAACGTGTCGTATCTATTTTCAAGTTCTTCAATGTCATGACACTGTTTGGCTCCTGCCCATTGGAATCATCTTGACTTTATTTCTTTTATTATGTTAGCGTCTGGGTATATTTCTTCAAGCTCTTTGTTAGTTCTTATCCTATATTGTCCTGCTGCTTCATCAAGCACATGTCCAAAGATCTTTCTGGGGAGTTTCTTTTCCAAACACGCAGTCTCTCTTCGTTTGCATTTGCAATATCTACCATACATCAGTACGGGCCGTATGATAGTTGTTTCGATTTTAAAAGAATTCGAAGTGCATAAAGACATCTGTTGCCGGCTTATATTCTATTCTTTATTTCTTCTGATCCGTTATTGTCTTCAGTTGTTTTTGTTCCAAGGTACTTAAATTCTCTGACGTGCTCAAAGGTAAAGTCATCGATGATGATGTTCCGTCCAATTATAAATATCTCTGTTTTGATTATTTAGGCTCATACAGGGTGGGGTATTAGTGTGACAAAGTCCAATTACTCGTTTGTCGTAAGAGATACGAAAAAAACATATTTAGGTAAAAGTTGGGGCACACATAGTACCATAATTTAAAAATATTTTCAAATATACAGGGTGTTTGGTAAAGAATGGGCCATAGCTTAACCTCAGGTTCCTGAGGTTAAAATAGGCCGATTTAAGCTAACTTACCTAAGTACAAAGTTTATAATAACCGAGATACAGGGTGTCAAAGTTAAACTTTTTTTTTTATTTATTATTGAATATTTCCTGACAGGTATGAGATAAAAACACGAAATTTGGTATTTGGGGGTTTTTTGGGTCGAGAAAACTAAATTCCCTACCAAAAATTATCTATTGCCCAGAGGGCGCGACATACGCCTCTCAGCACTCATTTATTACGTTCAATTTTTTTATCCCTCACTCTGTATAATTTTGAAATTAAAATTTTTATTCTCCTATTAGTTTTACTTAAAAAAAGTATACTTTTTCATCTCCCTAAACTCAACCGTTTTCGAGAAAAACGCATTTTAAATCTGCGATACACCATCATTTTTAGCATAATATCATTGTAGTTACACCCGAAAAATAACTTAAAACCATAAAATCATCCAAAAATGTATCGCACATTTCTTCAAATGGAATTTGCGATGCAATGACATAAATTTGAGAACTGGCACAATTATTATAGCTTTAAGTTATTTTTCGGGTGGAACTACATTGATATTATGCTAAAAATGATGGTGTATCGCAGATATAAAATGCGTTTATCTCGAAAACGATTGAGTTTAGGGAGATAAAAGAAGTATACCTTTTGTAAGTAAAAATAATAGAAGAATAAAAATTTTAATGTCAAAATTATACAGAGTGAGGGATAAAAAAAATTGAACGTAATAAATGAGTGCTGAAAGGCGTATGTGGCGCCCTCTGGGCAATAGATAATTTTTGGTAGGGAATTTAGTTTTATTGACCCAACAAACCCCCACATGCCAAATTTCATGTTGTTATCTCATACCTGTCAGGAAATATTCAATAATAAATGAAAAAAAGTTTAATTTTGACACCCTGTATCTCGGTTATTATAAACTTTGTACTAAGGTAAGTTAGCTTAAATCGACCTATTTTAACGTCAGGAACCTGAGGTTAAGCTATGGCCCATTATTTACCAAACACCCTGTATAGGGACGTCCGTGTTGACAGGGTGACACAAACTTATGTTTTTTTTAAATAGAACAGCCTTATATTTTTACATTTTTGGATTCTCCTCAATGTTTCCTTGCTTAAAATGTATGGTTTTGTAATATTATACGAGGTAGTTTAAAAGTTAATTACGTTTTTTTGTTAATTTCGTAGCAATATCTACACCCTGTAGAATTGTAGTGATTTGACATCAAATTTTCTATTTATATTCAAATGATTTTTAATATAGTCTACTACTGTTAATTATTAACAGTATAGCGAAATGTTTAATTTTAGTATACAGGGTGGGTCGAAACTTGGAATGAGTATTTTCTGACTTTTCTTAAATGGAACACCCTATATTTTAGTATTGTAATGAAATGATATTTGATGGTACTTTTTTATTTCTTAAGCATTCCCTATACCTAAGTGCTTTAATTTGTAAGTTATTCGTGATTTTTTAAGCCAAACATTAATTGCAACAAAAATTACGTAAAATTTTATTAGGTGGCCGTGAAAAGATCCAATCAAAAATAATTTTTCGAAAAAAAGATACATAATAATCTAGCCTGATCCTTAATTTATTAATGTTGGATGAGATATCCAAATACATTCGTAATTAAGGTTGTTGGTGCTTAAAATATTAAAAAACCAATACAGAAGTAAAAACTTCGAGATGTATTCTGGTATAAAATCGTTTATTTAAAAACTATAAAATGTCATCGATTGCAGAACGTTTTCGTTCTAAACAGAACATCTTCAGTGCTTCCTGCCGAGTATTTTGAAACTAGCACACCGTAAATAGTGTTAACATCATCATATATGGTTTACATAATGTAATATGTTAAAATGTTATGACTACAAGTCGATGTTAATGGATAAAGTGGAACACATGCTAAAAGGGTGCCATGGTTCCCTGCTCGAAGATACTAGGTACTTGCCAATTCAATGGGCACAGACCAACTCCCTTGTGCCCATTGGTCTGTGCCCATTGGATTGGCAAGTACCTAGTATCTTCGAGCAGGGAACCATGGCACCCTTTTAGCATGTGTTCCACTTTATCCATTAACATCGACTTGTAGTCATAACATTTTAACATATTACATTATGTAAACCATATATGATGATGTTAACACTATTTACGGTGTGCTAGTTTCAAAATACTCGGCAGGATGCACTGAAGATGTTCTGTTTAGAACGAAAACGTTCTGCAATCGATGACATTTTATAGTTTTTAAATAAACGATTTTATACCAGAATACATCTCGAAGTTTTTACTTCTGTATTGGTTTTTTAAACTATGGTATACAGCCAACTATTGGGATTTTCCCATTGATTTTTTTTTTTTTTTTTTTTTTTTTCTTAAAATATTAATCAAACATACAAAATTCTCCCTAGTTGGCTATGACACAAAATTTGCTTAAACATTTGACATTATACTTAGTTCCAGTTGATTTGTTACCATTACTAATATTAATTTTCCTAATGAGGAACTGATTAAAATGGCTTTGTGCTAGGAGAGTATAACAAAAATGAGCTACTTGCAATAAAAATTTATCATTAACAATTCCCTGACAGACGACAACCAAAAAGAGAATCTTTTGAAAGTATACTAAAACGGTTTCAACAGACTAGATACTTAGATTGTAAGAACGGTTGTACTAATATGCAGATCCTCAGTGACACCAAGGATTACATTTAATTCCTGTTTTCCTCACTTACAATAGTTTTTGTTCGATCAGATTTATCATAATCTGAGTGCCCAGTCCGTTGAAACCGTTCTAGTATATTTTTAAACGTTTCTTTTCTTAGTTGTCGTCTATCAGGGAATTTCTGATGAAAAATTCTTATTGCTAGTAGCACATTTTTGTTATACTCCACTAGCACAAAAATCTTACTAATCAGTTCCTCATTAGAAAAATTCATATTAGTAATGGTAACAAAGCAACTGGAACTATAAAAATAGTATATCAAATTTTTAAGGAAATTTAGTGTCATAGCCGACTAGGTAGAATATTGTATGTTTTTGTTAATATTTTGCGCACCAACAATCTTAACTACGAATTTATTTGGATATCTCATCCATAAATTAAGGATCAGGCCAGATTATGATGTATTTTTTTTTTTCGAAAAATTATTTTTGATTGAATATTTTCACGACAACCTAATAAAATTTCACGTAATTTTCCTTGCAATTAATGTTTGGCTTAAACAATCACGAATAACTTACAAATTAAAGCACTTAGGTATAGGGAATGCTTAAGAAATAAAAAAGTGCCATAAAATATCATTTTATTACAATACTAAAATACAGGGTGTTCCATTTAAGAAAACTAAGAAAATACTCATTTCGAGTTTCGACCAACACCGTATACTAAAATTTAACATTTCGCTATCGCTATACTGTTAATGTTTAACAATAGTAGATTATATTAAAAATCGTTTGAACGTAAAATAAAAATTTGATGTCAAATCACTACAATTCTACGTAAATGTTGCTACGAAATTAACAAAAAAAACGTAATTATCTTTTAAACTACCTCGTATAATATTACAAAACCATATATTTAAGAATGAAAACATTGAGGAGAATCCAAAAATGTAAAAATATATAGGGTATTCCATTTAAAAAAACATAAGTTTGTGTCACTCTGTCAATACGCACGCCCCTGTATATTTGAAAATATTTTTAAATTATGGTCCTATCAGTGCCCCAACTTTTACCTAAATAACTTTTTTTCGTATCTCTGACGACAAACGAGTAATTGGACTTTGTCATACTAATGCCCCACCCTGTACCCTGTATACATATATTTAGTTTTACTTTCATTTATTAAGAGCCGAAGGAGCCCCATATTCTCTGTTTAGTTCTCGAACCAGACGAAAGTCTCCTTCATACTGAATCTGGTCTTTCGTAATATCAATTTACTAAATCTAATCTTAATATATTTTAGAACAATATGGTGGCAATATGGGTCTAGCACTCACTCAAACATTAGGACTCACTGGCATGTTCCAATGGGGCATGCGGCAATGGAGTGAACTTGAAAACCAAATGACATCCGTCGAAAGAGTTCAGGAATACGCAGACTTAAAACAGGAAGACGATGAGCATAGCATCGAACCACCGAAAACTTGGCCACATGCTGGAGAAATACAATTTGATAATATGTCGCTTTATTACACAACTGATGATCCTCCTGTACTTAAAAATCTCAGTTTTACTATCAAACCTTCAGAAAAAATTGGTATTGTAGGACGAACTGGAGCAGGAAAGTCATCTTTAATTCAAGCTCTCTTCCGATTAACCCATATTGAGGGCAGGATTTTGGTGGACGATTTTGATACCAAGAAAATATCCTTAAAGGTTCTTAGATCAAAAATTTCAATTATACCTCAAGAACCAGTACTATTTTCTGGAACTTTAAGAAACAACTTAGATCCCTTCGACGAGTATACTGATGAGGTAAGACAAACTATAAGCTGTATTTACGTCTTTATTTCTCCAAAAGCCTTAAACTAAAAATTGTTTAGAACATCCAAGTTTTATAAGTTAAGCAATTTTTAAATTTAAATAGGACTTAGAACTCCGAAGAAAATATTTTAGTGCTTAAAAAGCTTTTTTCTACACCGTGTTCAAAATTCAATTTTTAGCACTCCATACGAGCGTTTAAAATGCTACTTTAAGGCACTAGTGCTTTAAAAATTTTATAGCACTGCAATTCGTATTGACCGTATAGGTAATTTTTATGTAATGTCAAAAAAATATAAAAATGGAATGTCAGTCTAGTTCAGTAAAAGTAAAAGTAAAAGTTTTTGTAGATATTGTCCTGTAATTACGTTTGTATAAAAAATATTGTATGATATGCGCAGGCGCGGAGGGGGTCAACGGGTCCATGGACCCCCCTATTGTATTTAGTCTATAAGTATTTTTTTAATATTTATTATTTTTTTCTCTTAACTCTAAAGTTTAAGCCATCAGTACAACACTAAATTACACGACAACCGCTTCCAAAGAATTGAAAGAAGCCATAAAATCTAATAAAACACCCTACTCTGAAAAATAATCTGCAGGCGCATTTGTTTGGATACCGGTGGAACCATAAATAACGGAAATATTTTTCACAATTCAAAGAATAACAAAAATGATATTTTAAAATGCAAATACATTACACTGAGTATAAACCTTATCTCATGAAAAGTCACGTTTCAAATTTGCGATACAATAAAGATATAAAAATTTGTATTTTACTAGATAATCCATGCGTACCTACCCATTTATGGTACTGATGGTAGAAAGTTTAATCTTTATGGTAAAGAACGACCAGTGAGATTAATAGTCGAGAATTGTCTATCAATCCTTTTGATACCGTAGGTATCTGGGATTATATGGTGTATTTTATCCTTAGAGTAAGTGTGAGTCGTATGGCTAAATCTGGAAAATATAATATTTATTTGAGGTAAGTCTGCCCCCCCCCCTATTATGAATTTCTAGATCCGCGCCTGGATATGCGTGTTAAAAAGTACATTTTTAAGGCACTCATGTGAATTGCAGAACTCGCTATCGCTCATTCTGCAAACTTCCACATGCGTACCTTACACGTGTACTTTTAACACTTATATCATAAATAACTATTATTATCTATAAAAATTTGTTTAACATTCATACTCTGAACCTGAATAGCATTTGTTGGAAAAAAACTCTTCTTTTTTGTGCAGCTTCAGAAAAATGTTACGATAAGCTAGCTACGATGAATATGTAAAAAACCTATTGGTCCATTCACTCACGGTAAAATATTGCAAAACCTCCGAATTTTAAAGATCCGCTTGGATTGACATAGAAAAATTTGGCATACATATAGCTCACATGTCAAAGAAAAAAAAGTGATAGTTTGCCGATGTGTGCTTTTGCTCTGGATGTGAGTATCACCCCTTCTCGAGAGTGAAAAAAAGGTATGTGCAAGATGAGTCCGGAAATGGATAAATTGACTAATTCTAAGCAACTCTTGCTCTACATATGTTCACTTTTCAACAAAAAAAAAACACGTTTTTAGGGTTTTCGCAAATAACTCAAAAATTAAGTATTTTATCGAAAAAATATTCTTACCAAAAATATAGGTTATAAAAAACTGAAAAAATGGTGTATGTATAAAGTCCATAGACCCAGTGGAAGCAGAGTTGTAGCTAATGAAAAGAAGGTTCGTATTCGTCAAATTCTAAATCGAATATTTCAACGTGAAATAACCAATAGTGTTTAAAAAACGCTTTATTTTGTTTTTTTTTTTTTTAATTATTTACCATCAAAAGTAAACAAGTTAAGCTTAAAATAAAGTTGGTCCATTTTTGAAGATATTCTTCTTTAGCGGCGAATCGATTGAGGGTAAAATTTGATTGATCCGCGCGCATGCGCACACCGACAGTATGGTATTAATCGTTATACAGGCTCTGATTGGGTGTTGAAATTTTGAAATGATCTGTCAATAATTGTTCAATATGGAGGTTATCGGTAAACAAAAATATTGTATAATATTAGTTTTTATTGATCTGTGGACAGAAATAAAATCAAATTTATAATTATAGTGACTTTTTAAATAGTTTTGAAAAGCCGCAGGTACGTAATTCTAAATGTTTCAGTTGGAAATACCTAATAGTTTCAATACCTATCTATTTGGAAAATGTAAACAAAATAATGTAGTTACCTATTAGTAGGCAATGCTTTAATTTACATAATCTGATTACGAACAAACTTTCTACAAATCTTTATCTCATATATCGTTTTCTTACTCTATATTTTGTTGTATTTTATTTCGACGAAAATCAAACTAATAATTTTATTAAATTCATATAAATTTATGGTGTAAACGTTTAGTTTGTGTATATTCCCACATGACGTATACGAGAGTTTGGTGCAGTTTGAAATTGCGTCAACTTTCGTACGGCGCGGTAGACGTGAAGTGGGTTCAAGCCCCAAGCAAATTATTATTTTTTTATTTTTTTTATAGATTTTATGATTGTAAGTATATTATTATATAATTTTTGAAGATATTCTTCTTTTTTGAAAGTGGTAGAGGTACGAAAGTTAGTTTGATTTTTAAATAAAATAAGTACAAATAACCTTTTAAGTATATTTACTTCGTTTAAATTACGTATTATATAATAGAAGAATATCTTCTTACGTACGTACAAAGTACACACACATTCTTTTTTTTTGTAAAAACTCGTAAAAATCACCCCTAACAGCACTCCAAATGAAATTAATCGTTACCGTTTCACAAGTTTCATTATGTAGGTATTGTTTATACGATCTGTAAGTGTCATCGGTTCAAAGTGCTTAGTTTTGAAAGGGCTCTAATTGAAAGGGCTTGAACGAGTCACTAATCACAATATTTTATGCAGATGTAACAGCCATGTCTTAACCAATTTTTGTCTTACAGAAAAACAAAAAATGCAGAATATTCAGAAAAGCAAAATCACGTTTTTTTGCTCTTTGAGATTTTTGGTAGCTCTAATAATTTTGAAGTTATGTGAAAAAAAAAGAAAAAATATTTACTTTAAAACCAATTTTTTTCAAAAATAAGCACTTTAAACCGATGAAACTTACAGATCATAATAATTATAAACAATACATAAGTAAAGTCAACTACACAGTGAAGACCCAAAAAGAGAAGAAGTGTCAAATGCCATCCTAAAACTCAGAGACAATAAAGCCCCAGGAATCGACGAAATCTTTTCGGAAATGTTTAAAAAATGTGGTGATCAACTTTTTGCAGCAATCCATAAACTGATAGTTCTTATATGGCAGAATGAATTGGTACCAGAAGAGTGGCTAAAGGGAGTAATATGTCCGTTGCATAAAAAAGGTGATCAACTGGATTGTAAGAACTATAGAGGCATTACTTTGTTAGCATCTGCATATAAAATCTTCGGCAATGTATTGTTTGAAAGACTTAAACATTTTACAAAGGATACTGTAGGTCAATACCAATGCGTATTTACTGCTGGAAAGTCAACTATACATCAAATTCAAGCACATAGGCAAATTCTAGAAAAGTCACTAGAATATAACATAGATACCCACCATCTCCTCGTCGACTTCAAAGCAGCATATGACAGTGTTAAAAGAAGCGTATTATATAATGCAATGATAGACTTTGGGATCCCACCTAAGTTAGTTAAGTTGACCCAACTAACAATGCAAAATGTAAGCTCGTGCGTTAGAATTCAAGGAGAAAACTCTACATTATTTGACGTTAATAATGGTCTAAGATAGGGAGACGCGCTGGCGTGTCTCCTCTTTAATATTGCATTGAAAAAGGCAGTCAGAAAATTATATTTTAGAATGAATGGAACTATTTTTAATAGATCGACGCAAATTCTCGTATTCGCTGACGATATAGTTATAGTGGGCAGAAGTTTGAGAGACATGGCGCAGTGTTTTACAAGGCTTGTGGACGCGGCAAGCGAATTAGGACTTGTGGTAAACGAGGAAAAAACCAAATATATGTTGGTTTCTAAAAACTCCCAAAATATCCAACAGATAATTCAAATTAACAATCACACCTTTGAGCAAGTCAAGGAATTCACATATCTTGGATCGCTAGTAAACTCAATAAACACGACAAGCGATGAAATAAAAAGACGCATAGTAATAGCAAACAGAACCGTTCACGGTCTCCATAAACATTTAAAAAATAAAAATATAAAACGTGCAGTAAAGCTCAATATATACAAGACCTTAATAAGACCGATTTTGATATATGAAGCTGAAACGTGGACCCTATCTCAAAGTGATGAAAGACTTCCTGGTATTTTTGAGAGAAAAATTCTTAGAAAGATTTTTGGGGCAGTAAATGAAAATGGGCCATGGCGTCGAAGATACAACTTTGAACTGTATCAGTTATACACCGATCCAGATATTGTGAAATTCGTTAAAGTGCAGAGACTTAGATGGGCTGGACACATTGCTATGATGTCAGACCACGAATACACTAAGAGATTAACATTTTCAAAACCAGAGGGCACAAGAAGTAGAGGACGACCACGAAGAAGATGGATTGATGATGTGGAAGAAGATCTAAAAATTCTAGGGGTCAGAAGATGGAGGGAAGTTGCCAGGAATCGACAGGAGTGGCGACTTCTTTGTGAGCAGGCCAAGATCCACAACGGATTGTCGAGCCACTTATGACATAAGTAAAGTAACTTGTGAAGCGGTAACGATTAATTTAATTTGAGATGTTAATTAGGAGGTGGTTTTCACGTTTTTTTTTTTTTTTTTCAAAAAAAGGACGAATTTTATTTTGAGCGTAACTTGCTTACTTTTGATGCTAGAATTTTTTTTAAACAAAAGTAAACCATTTTTTACATGGGTTTTCCCCGAAAAATGCTTTATTTTTTGCATACACAAACTTGGTGAGCGCTACCTATTGAATATTCTTCAGGATCATAGTATGATTCCGTTTGCACTGTTGGCATATTGGCCAACATTTTTGTTAATGCACCATAATGCTAGACCTCATGTAGCCCGATTAGTTTGAGACTATCTCTTGGAAATTGTCACTGAAATGTAAAATTTTGTAAGATGGTCTTGTAAGATGATGATATAAAATGGTGTTGTAAGATGATATTGTAAGACTACGTTGAATTCTAAGATGGTACGAAGTTCGCCGGATCAGCTAGTTAAAGAAAAATGGGACCTGGTAAAGGAAGAATATCGTGGCTAAAAAGCTGATCAAACAATTTTATTACTTTATTAGTCAGGCAAAGTCATTTTAATTCGACAGTTCACACTTTTATATTGTGAAATAGTAAGTAATATGTAAGACAATCTAAAAATAAATTTAATGTTGCCAATTTAATGGGTAATACAAAATTCTAAAATTATTATATTCTAATTCTTTTTTTTTTTTTGTAAGCATTTATTAACAATCAGAATTACATATTCTATGAGTTAATTTGATAACAAGTACAATATCTTATATCAATGTAGTATTGTACACTAAAATGGCGTTATGAGGTACATCACCCAGAGGTTTCACCTCAGTTTCAGCGAAGATCTATGGGCCATAATTTTCGCAATCTTCTGTTGTTTAGTGGCTGCAGTAATGGTACTATTAATTGGTTGGGGTGGCCTTCCAATTTCTCGTGGTGTCTGTTGGCTCTTTCTTGAATTACTGTGCTGACTAACGGGATGTTTAGGTCTGTATGAAGGGTTTGGTTGGAAATGTACCACGAGCATTTGCGATGGTGCGTAGAATTTTTGATTGAGTTCTTTGGATAATTTTTGTGTTTGATTTGCTGGCACAACTCCATAGTTCTATACCGTACGTCCATATAGGTTTGATCACTTTTTTATAAATCAGCAGTTTGTTCTCAATTGAGAGTCTAGATTTTCTACCTATAAGCCAACTAATTTCTTTCACTCTCAACTCAATTTGTTTCTTCTTCTTTAAAATGTGCTGTTTCCAGTTTAATTTAGAATCAAGATGAAGCCCCAGGTATTTGACGATGTTCTGTTGTGGTATGTTGACTTGATTAAGGCTAATATTTGGGCATTGGTCTTTCCTTAGTGTGGAAGTTATATATGTTGACTTAGTTTTATTAGCTTTTATCTTCCATTTCTTTAACCACTGTCCAATTTGGTCTAGGTGTTCTTGAAGTTTTAATACTGCAGCTCTTGGATCCTCTTCAGTTGCAAATATTGCTGTGTCATCAGCGAAAGTTCCAATGGTGGTTTGTGGAGAGGTTGGTAAATCGGATGTCTACAGTACTAAAGAAGTGGACCCAATATACTACCTTGTGGGACTCCTGATTGAATTTTGTTACGGTTTGATAGTTCATCCTCCACTTTAGTTTCAAATTCTCTGTGATTTAGATATGATTTTAATAAGTCAAAGTATTTGTTGGGTAGGGATTTTTTGATTTTATAAAGTAATCCTGGGTACCATACCTTATCAAATGCTTGGCTGATGTCCAGAAAGGCTGCTGTGCAATACTGTTTATTGTCCAAAGCTCTATTAATTACATTTGATATGCGATGGCATTGTTGCACTGTAGAATGACCTTCTCGGAATCCAAATTGGTGTTCTGGGATTCAGTTTTGGAATTCTAGGTCGCTCATAATTCTTTTAAGTAACAGCTTTTCAAGAAGTTTTGACATTATTGGCAGTAGATTTATTGGGCGGTATGATGAAACATCCGTTAAAGCAGCTTTACCAGGTTTCGGTATCATAATTACTTGGGCAATTTTTAGTCTTCTTCTTCTTCTTCTTTTTATATAGACATTACTCTGTCTATTTTTCAATGTGCCTCCAGTAAGTTGTCATTCCATTTTTTTCGTGGTCTTCCCACTGATCGTCTTCCTATTGGGGAACCGTCTCTCGCCGTCCTTACTACTCTATTTGTTGTCATTCGGCTTATGTGGTCGTTCCATTCTACTCTTCTGCTTTTCACCCAGTTATTAATGTTGTCCACCTTGCATCTCCTTCATATATCTGCACTTCTAGCTCTATCCCACATCGTCTTACCATCGATTTTTCGCAATGTTTTCATCTCTGCTGTTTCTAGCATTCTTTTTGTCCTTTCTGTATCAGGTCGTGTTTCTGCCGCGTATGTCATTATTGGTCTGATGACTGTTTTGTAAATTCTGCCTTTCACTTCTTTTCCGATGTTTTTATTTCTCCATATTGTTTAATTCAGGCAACCTGCGGCTCTGTTTGCTTTATTCACCTGATCTTCCACTTCTGTTTCGAGCTTTCCGTAGCTGCATAGTGTGATGCCTAGATATTTAAACTCCATGACTTGTTCTATTATTTGACCCTCCAGCTCTAATTTACACCTTATTAGATCTGCTGTTATAACCATGCATTTAGTCTTTTTTGGGGAAATTAACATGCTAAATTTTCTAGCGGTTATATTAAATTCGTGCAGCATACGTTGTAAATCATCTTCACTTTGAAAGATTAGTATTGCGTCGTCTGCATAGCAGATTATTTGTTGTTTTTCTCCCATTTGGTATCCTTTTTTTGTTCTTACTTTTTTTATTATTTCGTCCATGATCAGGTTGAACAACAGAGGACTCAGGGAATCTCCCTGTCTTATCTCATTGCCAGCTTCAATTGGGTCAGTTAGTTCATCATCTACTTTTATCAGCAATTTTTAGTGATATAGGCAAATAATTAAGTCTTAAGATTGCATTTAATATGTACAATAATTTCATTATACCTTTTTTAGGAGGTTGTTTTAACATTGTTGCTGTTATGAGATCAGTGCCTGGTGCCTTCTTTTCATTCAAATGATTAATTTTATCTTTGATCTCCTTCGGTGTAATTAAAGTTAGTTGCTCTCGTTGATTAATTGGTAAGGCTAGTTCCTGCTCTACTTCTTGTACTTGGTCATTGTCGTGTGGCTTGAAGACTTCAGTTAGATGTTCAGCAAATAAATCAGCTTTTTCTTTGTTGATTTTTGTCCATGGTCCTGGTGGTATTGAGTTTTTCCGAATTGGAGGTGAAGTATTTATTGGTTTATTTTTGTTTTTGATTGGTTTCTAATAATTCTTAAAGATAAATCAGGTTTAGCAACGAAATTCAATTTTAAATTTTTATTTTAGGCCCTATGGAACGCATTGGAAGAGGTGGAATTAAAGCAAGCAGTAGAAGAACTGCCAGCAGGTTTAGCTAATAAAATGGCTGAAGGAGGTACTAATTTCAGTGTGGGACAGAGACAATTGGTCTGTCTAGCAAGAGCAATAGTTGGCAACAACAAAATTTTAGTCCTGGATGAAGCAACTGCAAACGTTGATCCCTACACAGACGCTTTAATTCAAAAAACAATCAGAAAGAAGTTTGCTAATTGTACGGTATTAACAATCGCTCACAGATTGAATACTATTATGGATTCGGACAAAGTTCTAGTGATGGATGCTGGACAAGCAGTAGAGTTTGACCATCCTTTTACTCTTTTACAAAATATCAATGGTGTTTTCTATTCTCTAGTTATGCAAACAGGCAAAGCAACAGCAAAGAATTTATTCGCAATAGCAGAACAAAGCAAGATGCTTAGAGATAACAATACTGTTTTCTAAAGAAAAAGAATCGACTTGAAAAAATTATAATGAATTATTAGAACTGTGAAACATATAGAGAGTTGTATATTTAAATAAACGTCATATATGTACACTTAATTAATTTAATAGTTTTTTAGTGTTTAGTTACGTTGTAATCTAATATTTTTTTATAAATAAAACAAATTAAAATAATTTGTATTGCCTAAACTATTTATATATGGGTTAGCACACGTATTTTTTTGTTCACGTAACACGTATTTTGTTCTAAGTTGGTAAAAAATGAAACGGGACAAAATTAAAGTTATTTAAATAGGGGAGAGTGGAACGAGTTTGGACACAAACTGAAATCCAGAAACAAGGTCTTCCTCCAAAATTCCCGAAATTTTCGTAGAAACTGGACGTTGTATCTACTGGAATTTCAAGAAAATCCCCATACCAGTTCGAGGAAGGTAGCACTAGATCAGCGGTTCTCAATCTGTGGTACATGTACCACTGGTGGTACATATCATCATTTGCGGTGGTACACATAACACACAAAAAATCAAAATAGTAATACATAGTGAGTCTTGTTAATACAATCTAAAAATATAGGTGGTACCAAAAAGTTTTAAAGAACTGTAGGTGGTACATGACTCAAAAAGTTTGAGACCCACTGCACTAGATGATAATGTCCAGCATTTACCATACAGTGATAAGCGCGTTAATAACCGGCAAAATAACGCAAAAGATGGAAAGCATATCAAGTTGTGAGATAAAAAATGAAACTAGTGGAGATGGTAGATCTAGCGATAAAAACCCATAAACTTACATTCTATTTATTGTTTCCCACCTTTAGACGTATCAGAGGAGTATGTCAACTAAAACTGTCACTGTCACAGTGGCAGTAGCCAAACTCGTCCGATACGTCTAAAGGTAGGAAACAATAAGTAGAATGTAAATTTATAGGTTTTTATCGCTAAATCTCCCATGTCCACTAGTTTCAATTCTTTTTATCTCACAACTTAATGTGTTTTCCATCTTTTGCGTTATTTTTCCGGTTATTAGCGCGCTCATCACTGTATAATAAGGATGGATGGAGCTCTTGGAGAGAAGTAGTTAATTCAGGAACATACTATTTACCCATTTGGTATTGGTTGCAGATATAAGTATGCTGGTTAATACTTAGCTGAGGACGTACCGTTATAATGATATCTTTAACAGAACTCATTGCTCAAATTTCGGGTATCAAATTCTAATTATTATTGGCAGATTATTCCGCGTGTATATATTTATAAAAACAAATTATTATGACACACACACACACACTCTCAGTGGGTCAAGTTTGATTGCTTATATTATGTGCGTTATTGCTTAGGTAGCAGAAAACTACTATGTCATCAAGTGCACGTAGTAATATTGTTATGCTCTAGTTTGAAAGTAAACAAAGCCAACACAATGTTTTATTTTTTATAATATGTATAAATAAAATATAGTAGTCAGTTATTTCATTATTAATAATTTAAAGGATCTAAGATTTTGTAAAAATATTCGTGAGATACTTATCTCTCTACATGTTGTTAGAATGCTAAAAATTAGATGTTAGAATATGCTGATCCAGGAGCTGTTAGAAGATGAAGCGATATGGAACGATGTAACAAAGATAAGAGTTTCATAGAAAAAGTTTTTGCTAAAAAATAATTTTTCAAAATAATGCTAAAGATGGAAACATATTAAGTTGTGAGATAAAAAGGAATGAAACTAGTAGAGTTGGGAAATTTAGCGATAAAAACCGATACATTTACATTCTCTTATTGTTTCCCACCTTTAGACGTACCAGAAGAGTATGTCAACTAAAATTGTCACTGTCACAGTGGCAGTTGCCAAACTCATCCGATCCGTCTAAAGGTGGGAACAATAAAGAGGATGTAAATTTATAGGTGTTTATCTAAATTTCCCAACTCTACTATTTTCATTTCTTTTTTTCCCACAACTTAATATGTTTTCCATCTTTTGCGTTATTTTGCCGGTTAGTAGCGCGCTCATCACTGTATAAGTACGATACAATATCCTGAGAATGTGAATGTTTAGGCCAGCATTATAAACAACTATGTATATAGAGCCATATTGTTTTGAGAAAAACTTATCAACTCTTCGTTATCTGGATAGAATTTCTTCAGTTCAATCAGGTATTTTCAAATAGAGATGATTTGTGGTTCTAACAGCTTGGACCTTCTCCACACTATGGTCTTGAGATACGAAATTACTTACGAGAATTACTCACGTAAATAATGCTTTCCCACGTCTGTGAATAGATAGAAGGGGAGAGCGTTTTTGACAGTATAGGTACGTTTTGGCAAATGCTAATTTTTTACAAATTCAGCCAAACTGTTACTAAAAATCTTAAATATATCACTGGTTGTATAAAAAAACATGAAAAATCTATTTATGAACTCCAAAAAACGTAAAATTAAACTATCTATTAAATGTAAAAAATAAGAAATAAATAGGTATCATTTTATTTAATAAAGTATGATTTCATTTGAGCTAGATTTACTTAATAAATTAAAAATTTTATTAAGTTTTATGTTTGTATGAGAATAGTCACAGTTTTGTTGTAATGGCAATTACATTTTTACCAAAAAAATTCTTGGCGTTTCGATTTTCACCACAGAAATCGTTTTCAAAAGATTAATGACAAAATGTGTTAAAAAAGGTGTTTATAACCGCCAGATATACCAACCACAATATAACAGTTTCAGCACCTTATGAATTTTGTTGCATTGAATACTAATAATAAGGCAACCAATTCTATCTACTACATTTGAATAATATCTAGGGAGTAATATCTAAATTTAAAAAGAAATTAGTTTAGCTCTTAACTAATTTAGTCAGAGACGTATAGATTTAGTTATTTAGGCTTCACTAAATTATTAAATTGATGACATAAATGTTCTGTAACGTAAAATTAGAATATAAATAATTTGAAATAAAACGCTAATATAATATTTTAAATAATATTTCTTTGTGAAACTTTCTACACTTACAAAATGTTCTAACATTATCAATTTATGAACTTCCTCAAATTTTGAAATTTTTACCTAGCGCTTTCGTCAAAACTTAAACTGCCAAAATCGCTTTCACCAAAATTGTAAGTGTCCTTTTTTGAAAAATTAAATATTTATCCTAAAACTTAAAACTTCCAAATTATTTGTTAAATATATTTATTTTGTATTAAGAGTGTAGGCGCAAAATTTCGTCCCAATGTTTTTTAAATGGATTTTTTTTCGAATCCTGAGAAAACTATTATCTATGTAAGTATTTTTGAAAAATTTAAACGCAAAATGAAAGATTAGATTATTCCGAGGACCGAAAGTCCCTGAAAACATCTATGTTTTTTTAATTAGTTACAGAGGTGTAGCAGGTCTATTAATAGAATTATGCAAGTTGGACAAATGCCAGACGAATGGAGAAGCAGTAGGTATATTAGTATTTCATATTATAATACCTGTTTACAAAAACAAGGGAGACTACAAAACTACTTAGCCACACCATGAAAATATGGGAGAGAGTAATTGATGGACGGATAGGTACCTGAAGAAACCGAAATATCCGATAATCAATTTGGCTTTATGCAGGGCAGTTCAACAACAGATGCAATTTTCATTATAAGGCAACTGATGGAAAAATACAGGAATAAAGAAACCAACGCTCATATGGTATTCATTGATCTTAAAAAAGCATATGATGAGTTCCTCGAGAGATTCTGTGGTGGGCACTCAATAAGAAACGGCGAGTCCTTGGTGAATATGTAAAGATTGTGAGAGTTATGTATGAGAGTAACGAATAGTGTTAGGACAGGTGTGGGAGAGACTGATAAATTTCATGTGAAAGTAGCCAAGGCTCGGTACTTAGTCCGTATTAATTCTCATTAGTTTTGGACCAGATAACAGCGAAACTGCAGGGTAACATTCCATGGTGCTTAATGTATGCTGATGATGTAGTGTTAATAGGATTTATTTTATTATGCATATATAGATGCATTATACAATGCATCACAAGCAGATGTGTCTAGTTTTTTTATATATATTGATTGACCCTTCGGTTGCCACTAAAAAGTCTATAGGGTCGCCTGTGTATGCTCTGCGTGGGCAGTCCTGAATTATGCGTCTGATCGTCTGTCTTGCAGCGCCGCAGTCACAAGAAGGCGAGAGAAGTTTACCCCATCTGCAGAGGGAGTCGGCGCATCTTCCACAGTTTGTTCTAATTCGATTAAGTGCTGCCCAAATCTTACGGGGACATTCGAATTCGCCAGGTTTTTCTATGATGTCCGGTAGACTGTGGTAATGCGGATCTGCCTTACTTTCCCAATCTTCTCTCTATCGAGTATTTATGTAAGTCAAAGTTGGATTGCTGCAGCGCTTGAGCAGATTTTAGAGGGGGTAACCTGGACCGGAGACGGTTACCAAGAATATCGGGGATGTCGTTGTGGACCAGAAGTTGGCGACTGTTCATTATTTTGTTATATTCTTTAACTAATGCATGTTCGCGGCGTAGGTTGGGTGGTGCTATATTACTAAGGGTAGGTAGTCACATTGTAGATGTGGGTTTAATTGTGCCTGTTATCATACGCATAGCACGGTTTAGTTGAGCGTCGACCAGTTGGATATGCCTGCGATTTAGCCACACTGTATAACCCCAAGGTATTTGTGGGGGGTCGTGTTTGGTGCCATTCGATAGATTTTTCAAAAATATTGAATACGTGTATTTTGCAGTTTTTCGATCTGATATTTATTTCGCGAAATATCGAGGGGTTCGTATTTAAAATTTTATATTTACCCCCATTACTCTCCGTGAGGGTCGTGTTTGGTATCATTCGATAGATTTTTGAAAAATATTGAACACGTATTTTTTAGTTTTTCGATCTGACGTTTATTTCGTAAAATATTCGCTTTTTTGTGAAACTTTGTGGCTCATCCATTTTCTTACGCTCAAATCGTCAGATTTTTGAAATATACACTCTTTTGCATGTAAGTACTTAATTTACCTTATTTTAATCTGGTGATTTCGAGTTTTCCTAAGGATAGATTTTTCTTTCGGACCCCCCTTAATGAACTCCCCTTTATTAAGAGCCAATACATATATGGTAGAGGTACATTTACGGGGTACAATGTTTCTCCCATGTGATAATCTCGGACGCGCTCTAGTAACTGCAAAAATCACCGCTTGGGCTCCCCTACCGATATACTTTTCTCAGTATTTTTCTCTCAACCATAGGTTACTATGGGTCTAATCAATGTTCTGTAGTCATTTTGGTTCCTTTGTTTAATAATTTCGATGTCATCAATCTCGTATTAGCATAGTATGTATGATTCTCGCTGGAAATGCGTGCATTAATTTCACTACTTTCGGAATTCTTCCGATTGATTTCTGTGCCAGATATTTGAAGGCATCCACACGTTCAATAGTATAGTTGTCTATTGTGATATTATTTCCATTGTAATATGTTCTTTTGGCAGACATGTACTTCGTTTATTTTAAGCCCCCTTTTTCGTGCTTCAGGACCAATTTATGTAAACGCTTTCATTAGTCGTGGCTTGTTCCTACTAATGATAGCTACATCGTCTCAGTAATTTGTACTGTTTTGGTGTTTATATGGCCGGTTACTTTGTTTTATCTGATGACTGACAACTAGGTCGAATAGCATGGATGATAGAGCATCTCTCTGCCTCACTCCCATGTTGATGTCAAACAGGGGAGTCAGTTCTCCATCTACTCTCACTGCGGCTTTTGAACCCTGAAACGAAATTTTTATGAGGCTGATATATTTCTTAAGTATACCTAGATTATGAAGGTCTTCTAGCATTTTGTCTCTTTTCATACTATCAAAAGCTTGGTTAAAATCTACATATCTACTTATACATATTATATAGTTCTATGTCCTATTTATAAGCTTTTTCTTGTATCGTTCTTAGTATGAATATAATTGTAGTAGCTCTATTTGATCTGAATCATTTTGATAATCATTAATTATATTTTCGGAGTAATCTAACAATCTATTGTAGATTAAACCAAAAAGAATTTTGTATATTACATTTAGCAATGTATTTAAAATATAATTTTGGCATTCCCTCTTATCTCCTTTTTTATATATTAGCTGTATAAGGCCAACTGTCAATTCCTCTGGCGTTTGCTCCTCGGTCCATATTAATGGACCTTATTATTAGGTAATGAATTCCTTCCCAGAGTTCGGATCCTCCATGCTTTAAATTCGGCCCGTTCCTGAAGCTTTATTGTTTTTTAGTTTCTTTATTATTTGATTGAACTACTTCTTCATAACTCGGATTTTCAATGTGCTGCTCCGCTGTATAATATATTATCTCGTTTTGATCATTTTCATTGTCTGCAATATTAATACAGTGGGAGAGGAATATGGTGTTAACATTAACATTAATTAAATGCAAAAGTCGTAAATAAAATAATATATTACTAATCGACATAAAGATCGAAATAAATCACAAAATAATACATTACTCTAGCTAAACATTTTATTAAACAAACCACACCGTGTAACTTAATTATCAATTAGAAAAAATATTCATATCACATTTTTATTTTACTGAAAAATATCAGCTTTTAGTCTTCCAATATATATAAAGATCAGAATAGTATTTACGAATAAATAAACAAAAATGTATAACTATGCTAAAACATGGTATCTTACTAATGTATATATACACGAAACAAAATGAACACATCTTTTCTTACACGAGATTTCCTCAAAATTGTAAATCGTGCTCTATATGCCACGTTAATGTGAAATCACGACCACATTTTTGTTGAATGAAATCCAGATGTTGGTTCCAAACAAACTCATTGCTTAGATTCTTCAATATCTTATTAAATAAAAAAAAAAGTTTATTGCAAAATGGGTGAAATGCTTTGATGAAAATTATCATAGTGAGATAAATGAGATATATAGTGCGCGCGCAAAGTATAGAAACAAAGATATTTGTGATACCCCGGATTATACAGTCGAACTCGCTTGTTAGAATACCGGTTATTGGAATATTCTGGTTTAAGGAATTGAAATTTGAGGTCCCGATTCCTCTTTACTAACCATAAATGATCGGTTATTAGAATATCCCGGTTATAGGAATACTTTTGCTAGGCACGAAGGCTATTCTAATAAGCGGGTTCGACTGTAGTAACAAAATGTTGGTTATGGACATTGTCGGATCCTTACTCATCCGAGGTATTGCGGTAGCTCGGATATAATAAACGAATCTTTGTAAAAGACAATGAAGCAGACTTTACTTAGTTACAAGGCAATTACTAAAAACAACACTAACATACAGAATCTACAAGAAAACCAATTGACTGCAGTACACCAAACAAAATACTGAAAAATAGCAACAAAACAAAAAGGAAAATAGTACTAAACAATAATAAGTACTATACTAAATTTACAGTCAAGATGCAGTAGAAATAAACAAACCAAGACACGTTAAATGCTACTAGGAGCACTCCCGAATCATAATTTACAATGTATATACATTGTAAATCCCAAATCATGATTTCCAAAGTTTATACATTGTAAATTATGATTCGGGAGTGCTCCTAGTAGCATTTAACGTGTCTTGGTTTGTTTATTTCTACTGCATCTTGACTGTAAATTTAGTATAGGTAAGTTTGAAATACTTTTTACTGCGGAGAATTTAAATTTTTCTTTAAATCCTGTTTCGTTAGGAATTATCTTAAGGAAAGATCTTCATTATTTTGTTAGAAACAGGACCTAGATGTAGCTCAACAAAAATAGCGTTATGATGTCGCCACTAATGTGACATACTGTTTTATATTGTATTGAGTATTGAGGATATAGTATATAAAACATTTAATATACGGATCGACACATTTAAACACGTAATAATACAATGTTAATGAAAAAACTATTAATAATAAATGTCTACTTGAATTGCATTGTTGGAAAATAATACTTTATATCAAAATTAAAAAAATATGTGTAGTTTAATTTGATCCTTGATACATATAAATAAATACCCTAAGTCTTCAAATATCTAAAAATGATAAAATGTTATGGTAGAATATAAAGTAAATGTGATCAATTAAAAGACCTAGTAAAAATGACCAAAAGCCATAGGTCTGTAATCATCAACGAAGGCATTTAAAACTGGAAACAGATCAAATAAGGATCGAAGATTTAGTAAATTATTTAAATCTGATTATAAAAGTAATGGAAAACTAAGAATGGATAAAAATATAAAATCAATTAATGAAATAAAAAGCAACTAGCTGTAAAAAGAAAGTAAATTATAGGGAAAAAAGTCAAAGAACAACAAAACACACAAATATTTGGTTGTTCTTTTGGCTAATTTTTATTGGTATTCATGGGTTGGGAAAAAAATGCTGAAATATACTGGTCTGCTGTCCCTGAATAAAGTGTTGCTTTATTACTTTGCAATCTATATACCCTAAAAATTGGGTAATTTTCAAGCAGCAAAAAGGACCTTTACAAAAATTAACAAAACATTGGATCCTGTAGTTTCGTTTGTACGTTGTGCCCGTTCCGACAGTGCAATCCAAAACTGCAACAGATAAAAAACTGGTGAGTAGTTCGTATAAAGCCTCTTCCCACTTGTCAGGGGGATTTTTTTAATTCCGGCTTCAAGAAAACTAAAAAAACACATTACATGTCTGTGAAGTAGTATATACCGTGAAAACACCTACTAACAGATTAATACCTCCCATATGATAAATATCTTAATCGAGATTTTTACGCTATACAGCTATTGGTCCTCCACTTAAAAGTAGTATCCATTATTATTATGTAACACAATCTAACAGAATCAATATAACCGAAGAGAAAATTGAATCAGCGTTAAAGGGTATGAGGAACATCAAAACACTTAGAGAAGATGAATGCAAGTGAAATGATAAAACTAGGAGGCGAATGCACCATAAAAGCCTTCAAAACTATTTATAATGCCTGCCTCTATAGGAATTACACCAGGAAAATGGAATACATACTTTTCTTATAATATTGCACAAAAACGGGCGGCATTTGGCAAACTAAGCTACATCCTTAAAATCAAAAGATATCCACAACATATTAAGACCAAGGTATACAATCAATGCGTACCCCCTGTTCTCATTTATGGTTCCCAAACGTGGACGTTTACAAAAGCAAACATGGACAAAATCATAAAAACGCAAAGAGCAAAGGAAAGGCAAATGTTGCACATAAGACTAATGGATAAAAAGAGAAACGAGTGGATAAGAGAGAAAACCAAAGTTAGGGATGTTAGACAAGAAGTTGCAAAATTGAAATGGGGATTTGCAGGATACAATATAAGACAAAAAGAAGACCGATAGAACAAAATTCTTATAAATTGGAGACCGTGGGAATATAAACGAAGCAGAGGAAGGCCCCAAATGAGATGGGCAGATGATATAAAGAAGCACGTGGGCTCTAGGTGGATAACTGTAGCGACAGACAGAGAAGAATGGAGAAGAATTGGGGAGGCCTATGTCCAAAGATGGACCGAGGAAGGTTAATTAGATATATAGAGAGATAGATAGATAGCACAAAAAAAGAGAAGAAACAGAAATGGGAAACTGCAGACCTACCAGCTTGTTAAATCATTTAAATAAGCTCTTTATGAGAATAATTATTAACAGACTGGAACCTAAGCTAGCTTTTCACCAACCACTAGAGCAAGCCGGAGTTAGGAGTGGCTTTGGAACGAATGACCACCTACAAGTCCTTAATAGAGAAAGTTACAGAATACGATAAGCCATTTATATTAACCTTCCGATGACCAACCTTTTTTTGTTACACGGATGACCAACGGGGGTAAAAAATGACCCCAGGTCAAAAATGACCTGGAATGAATGTTTTCAGCATTCAAATCTTCATCTAATAATACATCCTCATTTTCTGATACTATTTCATCTTCTATATCATCACAAAAATAGCTAGCAGTAACAATTTCCTGTAACTCAGCCTCAGTAAGATATTTGCGGGCCATATCGTACATGTACACAAAATACTAAGAAACTATAATAATAAACTGTAGCAGACAGGAATGTCATGATTCGTACATAACAGGCACCACAGTCTAAAAATAGATTTTGATAACGCGCAGTTTAAAACTATTTGGAATTCCACATAATAGACGGTATTTTACTAAACATCAACTTCAAAATATATTTTTTATTTGTAAAATATAGGGAACTTTTTTATTTCAAAATATAAGGATATCTAGAATGATATTAAAGTCAAATAAAAAAATAATGAGTTAATAAAAAAATATGAAAAAATATTTTTTAAGAAACGCTTTTCTTTAGCTACGAGTGACTAAAATTAAAAATATAAAAAAATGAACTAAAAAGCAAAAAATAAAAAAAAAATTGAAAAAATACAACACATCCGTCAAAGAAAAGCATGGCGCGTGTTCATCGAATAAACGGTTTTCGCCCCACGCTTTTCTTTAGCGAATGTGTTAAGATTTTTTAAATTTTTTTTATTTTTTGCTTTTTAGTTCATTTTTTATAATATTTTTAATTTTAGTCACTCGTAACTAAAAAAAAAGCGTTTCTTAAAAAATTTTTTTTCATATTTTTTTTTATTTTTTACTTTTTAGTCTTACACTTTTCAAACATTAAAATATATCGTCATGTTTATTAAAATATGTATAAAACATATGATGTACTAACATGAAAAGTAGTCGGAATCGGCAAAAAATTTGAAACTTTATTGTTTATTAATGAAACATAACGTAAACAATTAACGTAAAAAGTGAAATTATGTATTGTTCATATCATTAGCTATACAATCCGTAAAAGTTTCAAGTTTTTACATTGTAAAAAACAAGAGAATTTAAGCGTTTTCCATTAAAATCGTTTTTTTATTTCAACATTTAATAAACATGAAAAAAATTTTTATTGACTATTCATGTATTGTTTCCGCGAAAGCATAATATGTCTGCAAATTTTCATTCATTTGCATTGAAGAAAAGGCAGTCAAATTAACGTCTAAAGATTTTACGCAAACTATTGAACTAAATAAAAGCGTTTAAAAATTGAAAATACTTTTGAATGTATTAAAGAAAACATAAGCTGGGGTCCCAATTTACCCCCCTTGATCATCCGAAGGTTAATATTTGTAGACTTTGAGAAAGCATATGACTTAGTCCTAGCTTCAATTTAAGAGCTCTTATAGATTGCAGTATTCATTATGGGTACACCACTCTTCTTCGGAATATACATATAATCTGTTCATAAAAAAACTGATACGACTCATAGTAAGATTTGATGATTTTAAGCAGTGTATTTGATTGGTCTGGCATTATGTACAGACAAATAATAAAATAAACAAACAACTGATTATTAAAGTCTAAATTTTGAGATTATTTTGGATTCATGAATTTTATAAAGAGTATATAAATGATAGTTTTTATTTAAAATAGGGTTGTTATTTTTTATTTTTATTAAGGAATAAACCAAACGACTTAACTCAACAATATATTAAAGCAAGAATTGTAAACAAATTAAAAGATAACAAATTAAAAGGCACTATCAGATGCAGCAAAACATTTTAACATAAGCAGAACCAGTTTTTCTATTAATAAAAAATGGAGGGAACAAGAAACTCTCAAAACAAAGCGAGGGTCTGGAAGACCAAAACCATTTTAAATTTAGGCATGTAAAAATAAAATTAACTAAGACGCGATGCTTTAATTCTGCCCCAAGTTGTTGTCTTTCTTCCCGGAAACTGTGACATAATTCTTGCAGTTTTCGCTTCTTCAAAAGGATCTCACCAAAAGCGTACGTTCTTCATGAGCGGTAGATATTTTTGGTCTTCCAGAACCTTGCTTTCTTTCGAGAGTTTCTTGTTCTCTCCATCTTTTATTAATATTAAAAACTGTTGTTCTGCTTACGTTAAAATGGTTCGCTATGGCAGATAGTGACCAACCATCTTCTAATTTCGATACAATTCTTGCTATTAGTTCTTTGCTAGCATGTGGAGCCATTTTTTGAGGTTGAACAGAATAAGTTACATATATGACAAATTTTAAGATTTAGCAGTGACAATGATAGAATGTAAATAATAAGTATTTTTCTTCACTATACTATACTTTTCTATACACTGCTCAATTTTCTACAAAATACGCTTCAAGAATCGTATCAGTTTTTTTTGGGAACCAGCTGTACCATGGCAAGGACACCATCTTTCCTAAACTATTGACCGTTTTATTATATAGTGCTATGAAAAAACAAAAAGGGGGAAAATATTGGATTCAACATAAATGGGGAGTTTTTGAACACCTTGAGATTTGTAAACGGCATAGTCCTTATTGTAGAACAATACTAAAACACAATACATAACCAACATTGTACTGACCAAAAACATTTCAACTGATGGCACGCAAATTGAACAAGTATATACCTATAAGTATCTGGATCACGAGATTAAATTAGGAAGAGACAATCAAACAACCGAGTTAAACAGGAGGATAGGACTAACAAGGCAGCTTAAGGAAAACTGATCGAAGTTTTTAGATCAGATATTGGCACATGCTTGAAATGGAAGGTGCTTGATAAATGTGTCCTCTCTATTCTAACGAATGGAGCAGAAATATTGACCCTTACGAGAAAAGTAATCAATAAAATACAAATGGCACAGATAGCAATAGAGAAATTAATTTTGAATATATCCCTCAGAGACAAAGTTTCAAATAAAATAGTTAAAATAACTACGGACGCAGTTAAGAGAATTAAAACGCTAAAATGAAACTGGACAGGCCATGTTGCCAGATTCAGAGATGGAAGATGGACCAACAAAATTTTATGGAGGCCTAGACACGATGCTTATCGTAATCTTTATGGACTATCGCAAAGCTTTTGATTGCGTTAACATCAGAAACTAGCACAAATACTCAGAGCAACGGGTATATATGAAGGTGATTCAGACAGCTAAAGTAAGGGTGGAGGGCAACATGTCGGAGGACATAGCCATACGAAAAGGTATACGAGAGAGATGTACACTCGGGTGCAAAAAAATCGATCCACTAAAAATTTGGTTTTGGTTTCAGTTATTCTAATTGTTTAAAAGGTAGTAAACTTTGTATCTAGGGCTTTTCGTTTTCCTCTTAATACGAGAGATGTCGCTAGTATGCGTCTCAGGAGGTGGAACCATTGTTTTCGCGATGGTTTCCCTCAAATAGTCAGATTGTTTGTATTCCTTCAGATTTGTGACTGCATAAGCTTCACTGATGAGGCATAAGGATGCTGAAATAGCTATATGGAGATGGTGGTCCAAATCTGAACCGAATATAAACAAAAATTTGCATTTACCTTGGTCATTTTTGATGCTCGAATTTCCTAAACCTGTTGTCCGATTTAAGTGATTTTTTTACCATGTTATAGCCTTATTCATTAATAATATCACTGTAATAATATTGTTAGACAGGTAAACTACCATTGTATACTGGGTGTACGAATCAAACTGTGTTTTTTTCTCAAAGTTCGCATCACCCTGTGGACTATTCTAGCATTTATAAAATACTGAAATTAAAACCCAACTATAGCCTCAGGTTTTCTTAACATTATGTTTTTAGATTCATTCGATTATGTTGGATAATAAAAAAGTTAGGTCCTTTAACAACTGGCCATGTTCGTCATCAGTACAGGGTGTTTCTAAATAAGTGCGACAAACTTTAAGGGGTAATTTTACATGTGGAAATAAGGACAGTTTGCTTTATAATCATATGTCCGCAAACGCTTCGTTTCCGAGATACGGGATGTTCATTTTTTTTACAACTGACGACTTATTTATTGCTTTAAAACCAGTTGAGATATGCAAATCAAATTTGGTGGGTTTTAAAACGTAGTTATTGCACATTTTTTGAAATACAGTTAATAATTTAATATTCACCATTGGCGTGCATACGGGTAATATGATCGGTCATAATACCCGTTTGCGCGCCAATGGTGAATATTAAATTCTTAATTGTATGTCAAAAAACGTGCAATAACTACGTCTTAAAACCCACCAAATTTGATTTCCATACCTCAAATGGTTTTAAAGCAATAAATAAATCGTCAGTTTGTAAAAAAATTAAACATCCCGTATCTCGGACGAGGCGTTTGCGGACATATGATTATAAAGCAAACTGTCCTTATTTTCACATGTAAAATTACCCCTTAAAGTTTGTCGCACTTATTTAGAAACACTCTGTACTGATGACGAACATGGCCAGTGGTTAAAGTACCTAACGTTTTTATTATTCAACATAAGCGAATGAATCTAAAAACAGAATGTTAAGTAGACCTGAGGCTGTTGGGTTTTCATTTCAGTATTTTATAAATGCTAGAATAGTCCACAGGGTGATGCGAACTTTGAGAAAAAAACACAGTTTGATTCGTACACCCAGTATACAACGACAGTTTACCTGTCTAGCAACAATATTATTACAGAGATATTGTTAATGAATAAGGCTATAACATGGTAAAAAAATCACTTAAATCGGACAACGGGTTTAGGAAATTCGTGACATCAAATTGACCAAATTTTTAAATGGATCGATTTTTTTGCACTTGAGTGTATATTGCGCCCTATGGTATAGGCGAAGATGCTGCCTTGCAGTTTGGCGTTGGATCATCAAAGCCTAGAGGAAGATAACCTTGATTAAAATTTACCCGGTGCTCGTGGTACTCAGAACTCTATTATTGATACGTAATACGATATTTTCTGAAAACAATACAAGAAGATGATTGTAACAAAAAGTATAAAACAAAACATGTAAACTAATGTTATAACAATAGTATTTCTGTTTAAATAAAAATATTGTTGAATGTACATGTCAATTATAAAATTATTATGCTACTAACTTCTCTTAGTAAAAGATTGAATAGAGAGAAAACAATAGTTATGTAATTGAAATCTTGGATCAATTTAAGACTGCCACAAGGAAATAGCTAAATATACTTTGTATTTATGCTTAAATGTTTCCTTATTCAACTGACACTGAATATAACTTGAACATTTGTTTTATATACCATTTAATTAACCTGTGAAAAACGTATAGTAGTCACAATGAAAGCTTATTTTATATTTTACTACATATTATACGAGTACTATTTTGTTTAAGGTGCATTTTAAATGGAAAGGGACATCGACTTGAATTTATTTTTCGTTTTATAAAAATAACTAAGTCATAGCATTTATAGTCCAAGAACTGAGGGTTTGAAAACAAAATAATTCAAATCTGTTGTTTTGCTACTGGATGTCATCTTTAACTAAGATACCAATGAGAGGCAATCATTTCCACAAAAAAAGTCTGAAAGATCTATCTATACAAGCGAAAATCACTACTGGATGTCGTCTTTAACTAAGATACCAATGAGAGGCAATCATTTCCACAAAAAAAGTCTGAAAGATCTATCTATACAAGCGAAAATCACCTTTTTCCCAACATTGAGAAGTTTCTCTAGAAAAGTGTTAATTTTATGAAAAAACGTCTATAGACATAAAATAAGATTAAATTCTTAAAAATATACAAGACAAATACTAGGTACTAGGTATATTAGAAACTTTATATTCTTGTCCTTATCGCGAATTAGTCTAGGCCAGGTTTTGAGACCGCTCCTGAGAAAAAAATTTCTGATTCGGTTTCTTTACGAATTCCTTTTCAAAAATATCTCTTTTAAACAAATTTGAACGGAGCCGGGCGAAATTTTTGGTCAGCAATTTTTAAACACTATTTTTTGCCCCGAAAAACATTTTTTAGATTTTCTGGGTCATTTGAAACAAATTGTCATTCCTCTAAAATTGGTAGTTTTCGAGATATAAGAGATTGAAAACCTGAAAAATGCGAAAATACGCATTTTCGCGAGTTGAAAACTCATATATAAATTATGATTTTTGAGGTTGTCAAGTGCCTAAATTGAAGTTTAAACATTCTATTTCAATATTCTAAAGAGTAATAGGGCTTATTTCAATTTAGACAGTTGTTTTTTAATTGTTAATTATGCTCGTCCACTCCATTTTTAAGCCACCCCAGCGCACCGCACTATATGGGGCGTTTTTCTTCAGAAAATGGAGAAAAATTTTCGTATTCCTCCAGATTTGGGCCAGTGCGACTTCTTTTTATTTCTAAACTTTAAAAGTCAATCGCCAGGCAGGAATTTGAATCGAATTACTTATAGAAAACTTTATTTTTAAAGTATAAGTTGTATTAAAAAAATATTAATTGTATTAAATAGCTGATATTAATATTTGGTATACTTATAAACAATTTAAACATATTTTTTAAACCCTCGAAATTTTCACATTATGCCAATCTTGTAGGAAATCTAACTTTATATCATCTTTTATAAATAAAATGTTCTGCTAAAATTAATATTTTTCGAGATAACGACAAAATGTTGGGGAAAAAAGTAGTTTCAACACTATAAAGATATGCGCACAGGAAAATATTGACTTCTCTTTGCCTCAGTTCTTGATCTAAAATTACTAAGAATCAAACATTTGTTGTAGTATCGCAATCAATAATTCATTTTGCACTGAAAATAAAGAATATATAGTAAAAATGCTTAAAATAGTTAACAGTGGGAACAAAATCAACTTAATGTAGATTTAAATAAAAGCTAAATCTGTGAAAAAACATAAATAGCAACAAAACTAATGAAGTTCCCACTTTCCTTATAAATGCTGCAGCAGTTTTATCGAACATTACTCAACTAATTAAAACCAAATACTATTGACTGTAATACATCCAACTCCCACAGAAATCTGGAAGCACGTCGGCTTGAAGTGAAACTACGTTTTGAAAATGTAAAATTTGACGTAAACATTCAAATTTAATTTTATAATTTTCTGAATAACGAGCTAATTTTGCTAAATTAAATTAAAATAAAAATGGCTCAAACATTTATACAAAAGCAATTTTATAAATGTACGGTTAGATTGCTCTGGTTATCACCGCACACCACTAGATGGCGCTATATTGTTTGCTTCCTCAAATGTAATGGGAAATGTCAAGAGTTGTATGTATTACAGTCAATAGTCTTTGTTAAAACGCTTTGGAGCGGAGTATACATGAGCAGGAGCACGGATATCTACTGCACATGTGTACATCCTCTTGACTGCTTCCGCATATGTATCAGTTCTTCTAATACTTCCCGTGTAAGTCCACGCTATACTGATACACTTGGGCATAAACCATTGAAAAGTTCTGCGCGTGCGTCGGTCCCTCCTATAACTTCTGTGAGATTGGCGTTATTTTGAGAGCTTCTGCGCATATGTAACCTCCCACAAAATTAGCTAGAGGTGTATGTACGAAAGTGAAATATCCCTGTAAATTAGTGGAACATATCTGATGTTCCAGTTATTAGTGGAACTATTATCATGGATCATTGGGATATCCCACCATAACATCTAAGTCATTTAGTGGGACTGTCAACGTGAAACAGTAGAATATCGACAAACATTTTTCTGGGATATCCTACCCAGGACATCTAACTTATTTATTATTTTTTTTGACAGGGCAACATTAAGAAATGTCATTTAGATCTTATATTTGTGTTTAACGAGATTCAAATTTCCTACATTGAATGTGTGGAATTGAAAAGAGGACTAAAAACGACACTTTGAAGCTCCGTGACTCTGAAACAATTAATTTTTGAGTTTTGGGACAATAAGAACTTTTGATCAGCGTGACCAAAGCTACCTCTCTGGCAAGTTTCAGCCAATTTCACTGATATGGTCTTTTTCATGAGCATTTTTCAGTGCGTCACAATTGATAGAAAAAAAGGTAAGTCCGCGATAATACACATTTATAACATTTATTCTAACATGACATTTTAGTTAAATCTGACAGTTGTCACATTTTATTTGCAATTTGGCATAAAAACAAATCAATTGTGTTTATTGCATTTATAAAATGGTATTTTCTTTGATTTGTATAGTCTTATAAATTGTATAGATTATATTCGTAGAGATATTATATAATTCGTAAATATTTTTTTTCGATTATAGCGCCATCTATCGACAACTAGAATAAATGTCTCTAATCACCGACGTGCCTTTTTTTCTGTCACATACAATTTAATGCGTTAGAAATAATTCGAAAAACTGTGACGCCCTGAAAGATGCTCATGAGAAAAAGAATACCACGTTTACATAAGATAAGTTTAGGGGTACCTACCTTATTCATTTTTACGCACCGATTTTTTTTTACCATAGATTTACATAAACATACATAGTTTGATAAAATATTTAATTGGAAACAATTTTACTTGTATTCATTTTTGTCGTAGATGATACTTTCCGGGATATTCAGGACACAAGGTTGAAGAAAAGAAATCCGTAGGTACTATCATTTAAACTTTTTAGAATTTTCCACAACTGCTGTGTGGAAATTTTCAGCTAGTTCCAGACCGATTCCAAGATCAAAGAAAAGGGAACAATTAGTAAGGCAAATCAATGTCTACGTCAAACGATAAAACTGTTTATATAAATCGTTAAACAACAGATACTACTCCAAACATTGTTTGATTCCTTATAATAAAAATGTACAAAATTAATTTCAAAAAAATCTCGCAATATTTTTCGAACGTGACAACCGCACACTCAAGTAAGAAGATAAAATTTTGAATATCTACGCAGCTATCAGTCGTATTAAAGCGAAAAGCCTTAATAGTATAGTTTCCGATATTACAAATCTCAGAAAGATCTAATTCAATTTTTTAATAAAATAATATCCACAAACGTGAACACCATAATTATTCCGGAAAGTTTGATTCGAGTTTAGATTTTTAATGCATGGATAAGATGCGCATTCGTATCTTTGTTAAATGTTTTGAGGCCTGGATTTTACCGTTTAGTACCAAAAAAAAGTTGATTAATAGCAACCTGAAAATTGTTAACAGCTTAACGGTGTCTAGTCGAGCAAACTTTGATGTACGGGAACACTGGAACAGGGGAAGTTTTAATTGTGGAATGTGATTTTAATTGTGGAACGTGTCATCCTGACAAGTTTATGATTGTGAAAACTAACGGGTTATTTTTAAGTTTATTCAATAGCAAATATGAAAAAATGTTTGTCCGAAAAATATGTTGGGCATTTTAATAAGTCCGACACGTAAAACATGTCAAATGGCAGGAATTATATTGGTGGTAAATAGCAGTCTGATTTTTGCATGAGAGTTTATTGAAAGGGTAACAAAGCAATTGGAAGTTCTGTCCGACAAAATACATGGGACATTTTCGTAGTCTGACATTTGAAACCTGTCACCTGTTCCACAATTAAAACTTCCTCTGTTCCAGTGTTCCCATACATCAAAGTTTGTCCGACTAGACACCGTTAAGCTATTTTATCAATTATTTTTCAGCTCGTTATTAATCAACTTTTTTGGTACGCGGGATCCAGGCCTATTTCATATTATCCTAAAACCATCAAATTTTCCACTGGACTCTATATTAGGGATAAAATTTAGTTAAAATAAGTTTGTGGATTAGTACAATTAAAACGGCAATAGATACAGAAAACCTGGAGTGATTTCAGCATTAAAAGTTATGTGGGAGAAAATTATGAAACCATATAACGTCAGAGTTCTCAAAAATATTTTAGATTACCCAATTAAGTACATTTCTTGAACTTATTGAGTACTTGAACTTATAAAGAACACAAAGAATTAAAATATTTTGAACAGATCGCAACAGCCAATGTACTATTGAAAAAATTGCAATACATACTTGTGGAGATATTGCCCATATTACCAGCTGAATTTATTAATTATAAAACTCAAGAGTGGACATAATTTTCCAGGTACAGCTGTGGATATTGAATAGTGTACACTCTTACATATCTACTGGCCGAGTTTTTGAATTTTTACCTCGTTTAAACGCACCTTTTACGTCAAAGTGACGTTACCAGTGGCGAACCCAGAATAGGTTGATTAAAATTAAAACTTCAAAAATAAAATAAATCTCTTTTACAGAATATTACAAAACGAAAATGTAGAAAAAGTTTTTATCAATAAAATTTAGTTCAAATTATTGAATTTGGAAATTGCTCTTATGTTTTGAAATTGCCATTGTAGGCATTTTGGACGCGTTTAATAGGTTTTTATTTTATTTTTTAATACGCGTGAAATTTTTGACAAGCACTTTGACATTAATAAATCCGTACGACAATATGATATAAGTGTATTACATATGAAAATGAAGGTGTAAACTATTTAGTGGCCGCAACTGTACATCAACGATTTAATTTTAATGCTGCATCAAACCATTTTAAACATCCTCAACGACTACCCTTTGGCCAAAATCTTGTCTAAGGCATTGCGCGAACAGTAAAAACATATCTAGTACAGCACTGCGTAATCTATTAAAAATTTTATCTTTCAAACTTGGCTATTTACTCTCCTGACAACTACACTGCTTTCTTGCTGGAGCTAGACAGCGTAAAGCGTGGCACAACAATCCGCAGATATAATCTTTAAACGTCTTGGTTGGTCGAAGCATCAGCCACTGCTCCGGAAATCACCTAAAATTTAAACAATTATTACTAATACATACATACTTGCAATATATGGAATATGGAACGTACTATGGAAGATCATAAGGATCTGTTGGCATACCGGATGCATACCTAGAGATTGAACTCTTGCAACAATTCTTACATTACACAAAAAAGGTGATAAACTAATGCCCGATTTCACCAACGATTAAACAGTTGCCTTATTAAGTAATTCTTATCGATAGGAACTTCAAGTCAATACTTAGAACAATCGAATTTCACAACTAAAAGAACTGCTTATCTAGGAAATGCTTTCCTAGGTATTACCTAGGGTACATTTGAACTATTTTTGGTAAATAAAAAGAAGAATATGATGACATTTCCTTACTTTTTCGATTATTTGTCATTATTGTTTGTTTGCCAATTTGGTTTTATTCAGTTTTGTACTGTTATAGTTATTTTATTTAGTATTTATGTATTTAGTATTTATGTAGTTAGTTATTTGTGCATTAAGTGTGTATGTAATAAATAGAGTCTTGTATGTTATTTGTATATGTACAGTGAAATGGAGGAAAAGAAAAGAGTTGTAAATTTCACATATGACGAAAAATTGAAGTTAGTTGAATTGTCATTAATGAAATAATTTTAAAATAAATAATATGTTGAATATTGCTTTTTATTATTAATTTTTTAATGACACTTTTAGTTATATCATGAATGGGTTTTTGAAACACAACATTAGTTTGTTAGGTAGTAGGTAGACTACATAATTTTGTCAATGGACCTGTAAAAAAACTCCAATGGATTTTCTATATTTTCCAACACATATATTATTAATATAAAAGAAAATACAAAATTACAACTAATACACCTAATATTACAGAATAACAGAAAAATTAAGGTAAGAAGCAAATTATTGACAAACGTCACAAGTACATTAGTCAAAATTGTAAAAATATAACCTGGCTGTCAACGATAAGTAATACCTAAAGTTTAGGGAGATCGAAATCCGTATCCTAACGTAAGGTAATGCTTAAGCGGTTTAGGTAATTCTTATCGTATGGTGAAATCCGTTTTAGAGTTAGGAAGTATTTAAAACCACTTAGGTAATTCTTAAATATTTAGGTATCGTTGGTGAAATCGGGCATTTTTAGTGTTCTAATTACAGGGAAATAACATTGTTGGTAGCTGCTAGTAAAATGTATGAAGTAATACTAGCGAAAAAACTGAGAAAATTTCGAGGCTACACTGGATGACACAGCCTCGCCCGGCTTTAGGCCAGGGCGAGGTACAACCGGTCTCATATTCACGATGAGACAGCTATCAGAGAAAGCCCTAAAGCATAAAGTATAGTATTTTTACTACAAAAGCGATATTACGTAGGTCAAAATTTTTGACGTAAGAGAACTGTCAAAACATTAGAATGTGACTTTTCATTATTGCCGTGTTTATAATAAACATGGCAATAATGAAAAGTCACATTCTAATGTTTTGACAGTTCTCTTACGTCAAAAATTTTGACCTACGTAATATTGCTTTTGTAGTAAAAATACTATAAGTTATTTCTCTGTTTTGTGGACTTGGAATAAGTCCACAAAACGGCCACATAACAAGATCTGGGAAACATTAAACCGTAGAAATGTGAAACCGAAGCTAATCCAAGCAATAAAATGTATGTATAACATAAATGTACATGTAATAATGTAAAAACAAACAACCGCTCATCTCTAGAATTATACACAAGGATAGGTGTAAAACAAGGTGGTGCCCTGAGTCCATTGTTATTCATCAATCTAATGGACGAAATTGTAAAAGAATGCAGGTAAGGTAACCACAACTAGGGTTGGGGTGTATAAACTTTAAGTATACGTGTCAGAGTTTATATATGCCGATGACCTGGTAATTGTGGCAAAATCAGAAAAAGACTTGCAAGTGAATGTGAATGTTTGGAATGAAACTTTTAAGAAATTCAGGATGAAAATATATATTGAAAAAACAGAAATTTTAGTAATATCGAAAACTCAAGAAAATATAAATGTAAAGCTAAATGGTGAGACCATTACACAAGTAGAGGACTTCAAGTATCTAGGATCAACAATGAATGGACAAGGAAATATAGAACCAGAAATAAATAACAGGGCAAGGAGTGCAACAAAATTATACTAAGCACTTAATAAGAGTTTTATTAGGAAGAAAGAAGTAAGCCTGAAAACAAAAATTAAAGTATTTAAAACTGTATACGAGCCAGTGCTACTCTACGGTAGTGAAACTTGGACAGCGAACGACACAATTCGTATATATTTCCACCGATTTCAATGTATGTGTAACAAAATAAAAGAGCATAATATTCATGTGGCGATGGCAACTTAGGGACAGCGATTAAAATAAATTATATAAAGATGTGAAAAAATTAAGATTTGAAAAAAATGAAACAAACGCCAAGATCAATGTGAATTTTGTTCAAGAATAATGTCAAGATTTTTTGAATTTCTATTTGGACGCGAGTAATCCCGGATTCGAACTAAGCCCATTTTTTTATTAATGAAATATTTGAATACATGTCATTAACTAGAGATGGTATTTTAAAAAACACAATTCTGCACAAAATAAATTCTATTAATTATTCCTTTACTTTACCTGACTTCAGTATCAGTACTCGACGAACACTCTTCTGGTTTGACGATTTGGTAGGTAATAAAATATTCGGGATATGACTGTTCCCCCCTATAAACCACGTATTCTGGAAAATTCAATCCGCCTGCTGATGGTCGCCCTGCGACAGAGTGATGTCCAGGAGGAGCATGAGCCATCTTCATAGCACTGAATTGAAGAAAAGATTTTCCTAACGTTACGCGACATAATAGAAGATGCCTGAAAAACAGTAAATTTTAGTTCAGAAGAAAATAGAACTAAAAACTTGTTAAGTTACTAAATATTTCAATAACTAAAGATTCACTCTTTAAAATCACAAAAAAAACAAGAATGGGAATAAAAGCGGTTTTTGCTACACAGTGGGGGGTAACTTTAAAATCTTCAATTGAAACCCCCAGTGTTTATTGAATATTTGTATTCCTTACGTAAAAATAAGTAACTTTTATTCGAGACATTTTTCGAATGGTGGGTAGATGACGCTATAATCGGAAATAACGATTTATCGTGATACCATAGGTAAATTATACGGTCTCATATCTCGAGAAATTTAATATTTTTCAAAAACATATCGAATAACACCAAAAATGACTTTTCATCCCACCCCTTGGAGGTGGGGTGGAGGGTAACTTTAAAAACTTAAATAGGAACCCTCATTTTTTATTGCAGATTTGGATTCGACATGAAAAAATAAGTAACATTTATTCGAAACATTTTTTAGAATTGTTGATAGATGGCGCTATAATCGGAAAAATACGATTTATTAGCGCCACCTATCAACAATTCTAAAAAATGTTTCGAATGAATGTTACTTATTATTTGATGAGGAATCCAATGCTGTAATAAAAATGGGGTTCCTATTTAAGATATTTGAGTTACCCGCCACCCCACCTCCAGGGTGTGGAGGGGGGGTCGTGTTTGGTGTCATTCGATAAGTTTTTGAAAAATATTAAAAAATTGTTTTTTGATTTTTCATTTGGAAGTATTTCTCGAGATATTAGACCGTTTCTATGTATAATTTACCTATGGGATCACGATAAACCGTTTTTTCCGATTATAGCGTCATCTATTCACAATTCGAAAATATGTCTCGAATAAAAGTTGCTTACTTTTACGTAAGGAATCCAAAACTGCAAAAAAGCTGTGGGTTTCCTTTTAAGATTTTAAAGTTACCCCCACCCCACCTTCAGGGGGTGGAGTGGTGGGTCCTGTTTGGTGTCATTCGATAGATTTTTGAAAAATATTGTACACATATTTTTCAGTTTTTCGATCCGATGTTCAGTTCGCGAAATATTCGACCATTCCGCTACTTGTGGGACACCCGATGGAAGGGAGCAAAGTATGCTAAATGTGCAGTCACTCGAGCGTTGTGGGGACCTATTGGGTTGTGATTATTAGGTCCTAAAACCAAAAAAAGTTAACTAAAATTTTTCATTTTAGTGGGGACATACCATTTTTTAATTTAATTTTCCATTTTCCATTTCCAATTCCATTTTAATTTCCATTCAGCAATCGTTTTTTCCGATTATAGCGCCATCTATCCATAATTCGAAAAAATGTTTCGAATAAAAGTTGCTTATTTTTACGTAAAGCATCCAGATCTGCAATAAAAATTTGGGGCTCCTATTTAAGATTTTAAAGTAACCCCCCACCCCACCTCCTTGGGGGGTGGGGGGTATTTGGTACCATTCGATATATTTTTCAAAAGTATTGAATATGTGTATTTGGCAGTTTTTCGATCTAATGTTTATTTTGCGAAATATCGCGGCATTTGTATTTAAAATTTTAAATTTACCCCCCACCCCTCTCCGTGGGGGTCATATTTGGTATCATTCGATAGATTTTTGAAAAATATTGAAAACGTAGCTTTTAGTTTTTCGATCTGACGTTCATTTCGCGAAATATTCGCTTTTTTCTTGTGAATCTTTTTCAACTCACCCATTTCCTTACGCCCCTCTCAAATCGTCAGATTTTTGAAACATACACTCTTTTGCATGTACTTACCTTACCTTAATCTGACAATTTCGAGTATTTTTAAGGATAGATTTTTTTTCGGGCCCCCCTTAACAAACTCCCCTGTGTTAAGAGCCAATATATGGTAGAGGTACATCTGCAGGGTACCAGGTTTCTCCCATATGATAATCTGACGCGCTCGAGTAACGGCAAAAATCCCCGCTTGGGCTCCCCTACTACTATATTATATTGCTATACTTTCAACTATAGTTGCAATACCAATACTGATAAACAAACTTTTTGTCGATCATCAAAAGGTTCTCATAGTTTAAAATATCAGAAAGTGACAGAACTTTTTGTAGATTGTTCCAAACAGATCAGATCCACATCATTTAAAGATGATACATGAATACGCATAAGTTTACTACCACTTTTATGAATTAACCCTCAAAATTGAGCCAAAATATGGAAAAGAAACCCCAAAATTCCACCTGCATTACAAATTAAAGCATTAAAAGGATTAAGACATGTAATAAGCGAATATGAGACGTTTTTCTTGAAAAAATGTGCATAAAAGACATAGGAGGAAGGGAGGATTTCTGGAAAATGGTAAAGTAATTCTATAGATTCTAACAACTTCTTAAAGATTGGAGCAAATTTACAATTTAATTGGATCTGGGTGTTAACACAATTTTGAGGGTTTCTTTTTAGTTCCGTGCTAATTTCTAAGTCTTCTAATAAATTCATTTTAGTATCAAATTCAAATTTGATCCAATCTTTAAGAAGTTTCTTTAATAATTTTATATGCAGCATGCCCAACAATTGCTCTAGTTTTTTGAACATTACTTTATAATATATTTGAATTTTCTTTCATTGATTACAAATAAGTAAATATTTTCGATTTGGCTTAATTTAATAATAATATTGTTCTTAGGGCCGGTTGTTCGAACGCTAATCAACAATGATCATTATCAAATATTTAATTACTGTCACCAACTGTCAATGTCAACTTTGTTTGGGTTGCTGAAAACATAATTAATTATAATTATGAAATTATTTAATCAATTATGTTAATAATTGTTATGTTAATTGATTAACTAATCTCATAATTATAATCAATTATGTTTTCAGCAACCCAATAAAAGTTGACATTGACAGTTTTGGTGACAGTAATTAAATATTTGATAGTGATCATTGTTGATTAGCGTTCGAACAACCGGCCCTTAAAGAAACATCTTTGGAACTCTGAGCTTGTCCAACGGTACATCTCCTTGGTTTTTCGTCTATCTCACTTCTATGTCTATATCAGTCAGAACTGACTGTTTGTTTTATTTTTTAATAATTTAATAATACTTTGATAATTTGATAATTTTCACATTTAACTTTACTTTAAACTTAACAATTGTTATTTAAATTTAACTTTAGAATTTCAGATTAACTTTTAACTTCAAATCAATTAGTAACATACATATGACAACTTACGTCATTTTCAAATTTTTAAGTAATTTTAATAACACAGATGCCGCTAGGAACTTTTGTTTCCGTCCGCATCCTGTCGTCTTTGCTTGCTTATTGTCAGTAACAGCTGTTGATTGTAAAAATGGTAGCCATTTTTTAAAAACACATTAAATGTGATATTTTATAAATTTAAGGGTTTTTACCCTGACTAGTGGTTAGATCCCTGGGTTAATTTTTAATAGTAGAATGTGTTTGTTCAAAGTTCTCTCTTCATTTGAGGTAATTACAACTATAAGACGTAAGTTTCACTTTATAATTTTTTATGAATAAGATTCTTGAACTTAGTCTTTTTATAGGATAGCTCTGACGATGGCATTAAAAATGCTGAAAGTACTTAGCTGATTTTAATAAATTTATTTACACAGTATCAGTCTTTGAAAACATACACCAGTTCGCGTTTTGATTTATATAGAAGTGTGTACAAGTCATACAGTCTGTTTCCATTTTCTATAAAGAAATTAAAGGCAGAATTTACCATAGAGTCATCGGACCAATAATGGCATATGCGGTAGAAACACGACCTGACACAGAGAAGACAAAAAGAATGCTGGAAACAGCAGGGATGAAAACCCTTCGAAAAATCGATGGTAAGACACTATGGGGCAGCTAGAAGTACAGATATACGACGGAGATGCAAGGTGGAGAGCATTAATAACTGGGTAAGAAACAGAAGAGTAAAATACAATGGCCACATAAGTCGAATGACAACAAATAGAGTAATAAGGAACACACAAAAAAATGAAAGAATATCTCAGTATCCCCAACCAGGTCCTAGGACGACAAAGTCTGTCGTGTTGATTTATATATGATATTCATATATCCCTGAACTTAGAACCATCGCTCGTAACAACAATACTTAAGGTTTAATCATGTATTTAATTCATTAAAATCCAGCATATTCTAGAACAGTGATCGGCAAACTTTTTAGACAAAGAGCCAAATAGAACATTACAACAATTAAAAAAAAATTGGGAGCCAAATCTGCTTGTTCAGCAAACTTTTATTACGCTAAATAAAACTAAAGAGTCTAGTCAGTCGGTTAAGATAGTGAAAAATGATCCCAGCGATATTCCAAAAATAAAAAAAACCACATGTTCTACATCAAAAAGTATTCGATAAAAAATGTTTAAACCCCTAGCCCCATCCATGACCCCCAAAAAATTAAAATGTGTTTTTTCGTTTTTTGGCGATATCTTCGTTTCTAATCATCGTAGAAACTTCTATTTTCTTTCGTTTTGTAGGGTTTTATATAACCTGCAACACTGTATTTTCACAAAATTTTGGCGCAAAATTAAATTTTCTTTTAAAAGTTGATATGTAAAACCGAAAAGTAGATTTTTTTAGCTGATCATAAGAATCAGGAATATTATTCCAAGCGTTGAAAATGATCATGTATTCCTTCTCCAGGTCATTCAAATCAGACCACTTCTTGTGTTGTGAATATTTTTTCTTCTCCAATATTTCCAATTCAACACAAAGACGTTCGCATTTAGAGCGCCATACCTCCTTGTTTTTTAAATCCAGAAATTTTATTTGAAAGCTATTAAGTAATGCCAATTTCAAAAGGAGAAAATTTCAACTCTGTTGTTGTAGCATTAAGAGGATTTTTGACAAATGCTAGTCTGTAAATTTGATAAAAGCTATAATTTATCAGAATAAGATGTAATGTTTTTCCTACCAATTTTTTTAAATAAAAATATTATTGCGCTTTCCGTGAACATTTGTGCCAGAGCCGCACCTAAGGAGCCAAAGTGCCACATGCGGCTCCGAAGCCGCACTTTGCCGACCACTGTTCTAGACTTAGACTTTACCTATGACATGTGTAACAACTTCTATCCTTATGCGTAGGACATCCAGTGCCTCCTCCTATTCCATACACGTATTGATTACTCTTGGACGAATGTTCTGCAAAATATATTCCTGCGCCGAACATTCCTCCGATGTAGGCGTGCCTTTCATCAAAACCTTTTTGTACAATGGCGTTGATGAACGGAGAACCATGGAACAGCATTCTTTCGCATGACTGGTTAGTGTTTTCTTCGGAAACTTCTTTCCTTCTATGAGTATACCGTTCCCATAATTTTTTATTTTGAACTTTTTGTATCTGAAAAAATAAGCAAATGTTTATAAATATTAAAAAGAATATTTGATGTCCTTTTAAAATATACTTTTATTTTAAATAAATTAGTAGTTTGAGACTTAATTTATCATTATAGATAATATATCTTTTATTTATGTAACGTTTGTTTTGCGTGAAATATAGAAAACAGTACGTGAAAACTGACACGGAATTAATGAAAACCGATTCACCGTATCGCTAACAAGAGATTAAGTAATTCACATAATAGCGACTGGTTTTTGGCACGTATTTTCACTTTTCAGCAATTATCTGTTTCCTTGTCGTTTCCTCAGATCTGGACATACAGGGTGAGTTTTTAGTACGAGATCGGTCGATAATTCCATTATGGTATAGAATATCGAAAAAAGTTATTTAGAAAAAATGTAGGCAATGATATTCTCTAGGCTTGGAAAATATGTCCATTTCTACAGGGTGATCAATAACTGCGTGGTATATCAAACATATAATTTTTTAAATGGGACACCCTATATATTTTTTCATATTTATATTCTTCTCATAATTCTTGTTCATATAATATAGGGTTTTGCATTACTATACAGAGTATTTAACAAGTTATGACCATTTTTATTTCGAAATCCCTATGAGATTAACACCATGTATATAAAAAAGTAATTCGTAAACAACAATTTGTTTTACATAATAAGATTAACAATATACTGTAGTTTTAAAGTTAAGTTAAATTGAAATCATTGACAACTATTTGTATACAGGGTGAACTACAACACCAAATTACGATTTTCTTAATTTTTTTAAATGGATCACCCTATATTTTATTTTACCAAAATTTTGTATTTGTGATACTCTTTCATTTTTATATAGCATTCCCTATACCTAAACTCGTCAGTTTCCGAGATATTTTCAGTTTACTTCAAATTTCGGGAATACATTCATTTTTCTAGTAAAATTACATGTTAGTATTGAGTGATAATATAACAAAATTATTTTAATTCAATAAATAACTAACACAGAATATAAACCATAACAATATGCAATAAATGTATCAATAAATATGATATTAAGGAATTATCATATTTCCCTAATATACAGAATCGTAAAACTCCTACAAAAAAAAAATATGTCTTGTGAGTAGTAATATAACAAGATTATTTTTATGTAATAAACAACTCACACAAAACATAAATCAAAACAATATACAACTGATGTAACAGTTTTTAGGTTATATCAACAGTATTTTAAGCCAATAAGTTTTTAGTAACACATTCCTAATTGCAGATTGTGACGCGCAGTTATTAATACAATAATTTTCATACTAATTTTCATTAATATGCATTAAGAATTCCCTACTTTGTTTACACTCGCAGTCAAACTAGGTGATCTATAAATGTTAAAGGTGCTATTGTTTGCGATTATTTGATTGGCCCACATTTTTTTGACGGTTGAGGTTTTTACACGACGGTGCTCCAGTTCTTCCAAAATTGATTTTTTCGTGTGGGTCTATATAAAAAACCTTGTATACCAGAAGCATCCAACAACGCCTAATGATATGAAAAATAGAATAAGAGGAGCTTTTAATAATATTAACTTACAAAAATGTTAAGAAATGTGGCTCGGTCATTTGAATATCGGTTACAAAATTGCATAGACGTTGAGCGTGGACATTTTCAACATTTACTTTAGACGTATATCCTTAACATCACATTAATTGGTACATTCATTAAATATTGTTATGGTTTATATATTTTGTTAGAAATTCATTGAATGCAAATATTTGTTATATTATTACACAATACTTATTTGTTAAGTTATTTCTACTTATTAAAAATTGAATGTATCTCCGGCAAATGAAGAAAACTAAAAATATCTCAGAAACTAAGAAGTTTAGGTATAGGAGACGCTTTATAAAAATGAAAGAGTATCATAAATACAACATTCCTAATAAATGAAATATAGGGTGATCTATTTAAAAAAATTGAGAAAATCGTAATTTTGTTTTGTAGTTTAAAAGTGCTTATAAGTTTTACTAAAAGCTTCTTGACTTAGAATACTGTTGATATAACAATCTAAAAACTGTTACATCAGTTGTATATTGTTTTGATTTATGTTTTATGTGAGTTATTTATTGAATAAAAATAATTTTGTTATAATATTATATACAAGACAAATTTTTTTGTAGGAACTTTACGATTCTTGTATATTAGGGAAATATGATAATTTCTTAATATCACACTTATTGGTACATTCACTGCATATTGTTATGATTTATATTTTGTGTTAGTTATTTAATAAATAAATATAATTTTGTTTAATTATCACTCAATACTAACTTATTTCTACTAAAAAAAAAAATCAATGTATTCCCGAAATTTGAAGACAACTTAAAATATCTCGGAAAGTAATAAGTTTAGGTATAGGGAATGCTATATAAAAATGAAAGAGTGTCACAAATACAAAATTTTGGTAAAATAAAATATAGGGTGATCCATTTAAAAAAATTAAGAAAATCGTAATTTGGTGTTGTAGTTCACCCTGTATACAAATAGTTGTCAATGATTTCAATTTAACTTAAATTCAAAACTACAGTATATTGTTAATCTTATTATGTAAAACACATTATTGTTTACGAATTACTTCTTTATATACATGGTGTTAATCTCATAGGGATTTCGAAATAAAAATGGTCATAACTTGTTAAATACTCTGTATAGTAATGCAAAACCCTATATTATATGAACAAGAATTATGAGAGGAATATAAATATGAAAAAATATATAGGGTGTCCCATTTAAAAAATTATATGTTTGATATACCACGCAGTTATTGATCACCCTGTAGAAATGGACATATTTTCCAAGCCTAGAGAATATCATTGCCTACATTTTTTCTAAATAACTTTTTTCGTTATTCTATACCATAATGGAATTATCGACCGATCCCGCACTAAAAAACTCACCCTATATGTAATCATATAATGCTATTGTACTTCTTGGTTCAAGTTTACCATTTTTGGCCACATTTTTACTGGAACTCTGGAACCACCTCTAAACAACGCTATCTCGTTCAATCTCTAGTGATATTTCCGAAATCAAGGAAGTTTGAAAATATCTTCTCTGTGGATAGAGTATCGAGTGTACCAAACTTAGACAAATACCCTCTGACCTGGGAACTGAACTAGAGTTTTTTAAATACTTCTTCTTCAAGTACCATCTTCTATCGAATATTGGAAATCATCATGGCTATGAGAACCTTGTTGATCACCGCTCTAAATAGTTCTGTACTACTACATTCAGACCATTCCCTCAGGTTATTAATTCTTCGTCTTATCACACTTCGCTTTCCTCGAATTTTCCCATGCTTAATGAGTTGTAATAATGAGTATTTTTATCTTCTCATGACATGTTCTAAGTACCCAAGTTTTCGTCTTTTGATAGTTAATATTATTTCCGCTTCGCTTCATTTCCTCCTTCTAGTTACTTCCACGTTTGACACTCTTTGAATCCATGATATTCGTAGGATTCTTCACCAACACCAAAATTCAAATGCTCTTATTAATAATATTAATAAGGCCAACTTATTTATATGCTCTTGTTTTAGTGTCCACGCTTCCAAGGCATAAAGAAGAATAGAGAACACGTAACATCGAAGCATCCTTAAGCATAGCTTTAACCATACATCCCGACAACATAGAAACTGTTTAAATTCAATGAATGATGTACGTGCTATTTCAATACATTGTCATGTCTTGATTTGTTTGGTTTAGTCTACATTTGAATGTTATCCATGGTCCCAAGTATTTATAGGTATCCACGCTCTCAATTCAATTAACATATCTTCAATAACCAGTTGAATGTTTACATCTTTTTTTTGATACACTGCATTTTTACAATCTACTCTAAACACAAAGTAATAAGTAAATAGTCTGAAAGTAAATTAAGGTGAGTTAGGACCACCCAGTGACGGTTCTCTAAGTATTATTGTTTATTGTGGTAGGTCGTCTGGCCATATTCTCTTTAGTCTTCTGTCAGCAAGTAGTTGGGTGAATAAATTATTTATCAATTCGTTGGTGTGGTCAGTAGTGCGATTTTTATATTTTATTGAACGATTTTTTATTAAGTCCTTGATTAGTGGGATGTCCAGATCATTGTGAAGTGTCTGGTTGGATACATACCATGGAGCTTTACTTATCATACGGAGAATTTTGGATTGGAATGTTTGGAGTATCTTCGTATTTGAAGGTTTACTGCAGCCCCATAGTTCTATTCTGTAAGACCAAACTGGTATAAGTATAGCTTTGTACAGAAGCAGTTTATTTTCAAGAGATAACTGAGACTTCTTGTTAAATAGCCAGTTCATATTTTTTAAAAATGAATAACCATTTTCAATTTCGTTGCAAAACGAAAATACAGCCGAACCATATTCCAGTCCAATCAGAGAGTGCTGCAAGCACCTCTACCGGTTTCGAAACTCATTAGTCTCTCATCAGGAGGCACATATGCTGCTCTCCCTGATTCGGGACTGCACGCTGGGGTTTGTTTTGGTTGGATCAGGGAGAGCAGCATATGTGCCTCCTGATGAGAGACTAATGAGTTTCGAAACCGGTAGAGGTGCTTGCAGCACTCTCTGATTGGACTGGAATATGGTTCGGCTGTATTTTCGTTTTGCAACGAAATTGAAAATGGTTATTCATTTTTGATTTACATTTACTCTGTGTGGAGTATGAAGGGAACCAGTCTCGTTGGAACTTTACCGCGCTGAGCAGATGTGACGTGAATTGTAAATTGTAGAATTCCCTCATCTTCCTTAGTCTCAGCATCCGTATGGCTTGCAAATTGTAGAAGCCTCGGAGGTGTAACCAGAGAAGGTTCCCATTGTTTTCATTCTGGTGGGATATGCTGTATGCCATTAGAGTGAAAACTTAGTCTTTTTCATATTTTTTAGTTTAAGATCTAATTGTTTACGTTTAATTTTAATGTGTGTTTTCCATATGAGTTTTTCATCCAGATGCAATCCCAAGTATTTGACAACTGGCTTGATGGGAATCGGAGTATTATTTATAGAAACTTGAGGACATGTAGATTTTCTGATTGTAAAAGTAATTTGTATTGATTTGCTGGCATTAACATTTATTTTGTCATCGCTTGAGCCAGCTTTGTAATCGGTCTAAATGATATTGAACTTTTTGTGATGCTACATTAGGGTCGACATCCACTGCTAAGATTCCCGTATCATCGGCAAAAGTAGCTAAGAAGGTATCATTTCTGGTTGGAACATCGGCTGTAAATATCAGATATAGAAATGGGCCGAGAACGCTTCCCTGTGGTACGCCAGATTGGATGATGTGGTAATTTGAGAAGTTTTCTTCAATTTTGACTTGGAAATATCGGTCAGTAAGATATGATTTTAGAATTAAGTATAGTTGGTCTGTTAGGTGTAATTTCAGTTTATAGAGGAGACCTTGATGTCATACCCTATCAAATGCCTGTTGTATATCGAGAAACACTCCAGCGCAAAACTTTTTCTCTTCAAGAGTTGTTTTAATTATATTTACTATTCTGTGGCATTGTTGAATGGTTGAGTGTTCACGTCTAAATCCGAATTGGTGTTGTGGTATAATTTCGTTTATGGGGACAACTTGCTCGATTTTATGTAATAGTAGCCGTTCTAATACTTTCGACATTATTGGGAGTAGGCTTATCGGGCGATATGAATTTGCTTGTGTTGCGGGTTTACCAGGTTTCGGAATCATAGTAACTTGAGCTAATTTCCATTGTATTGGAAAGCAGCGAAGACGTAGTATGCTGTTGTATATTACTGTTAATAACACCACTGCTTTTCTCGGTAGCTTCTGAAGTAATTCTCCTGTTATCAAATCATAGACTGGAGCTTTCTGAGGATTTAGCATTTTTATTTGTTGTCGAACCTCTGTCGGAGTAAATGTTGTCAGAGGAAGAGATAGTTGACATGGAGTTTCGAAGTACTTTTTTATATCGCCATCTTCATCGTCATTGTTTTCTGGTGCTGAGAATACAGTTGCAAGATGCTCTGCGAATACTGTGGTTTTTACTTCATTTGTGCGGGCCCAGGTCATATCTGTTTTTCTTAAAGGTGAATTTGTTATTGTCGGTCGTTTAAATTTTTTTGTAGCTTTCCATATACATATAGAGTGGTCTTCACATGAGAAGTTCGAAACATAAAACTGGAAGGAGTCGTTTTTTTCCTCATGTAGTGCTCTATTTAGTTTATAATGTTTACATCTGTTGATTTAGTTATGACCATACACTTAGTTTTCTTGAAATAAATCTTCAGCCTGTATTCATGACAACATACATTAAGGAGTTGCATTACGTTCTGTAAATCATTGATTGATGCGTGTCGATAGACTTTGAAATGTATCCCTCTTGTATATGGCAATATTTTTAAAATTCGTTTGCAAAACATTCAATGTTTTTTACCGGTATATATTTTCTAATATACTATGATTCTGACATATTTTCACTTACCCTAATTATATTGTATCTGGCGAAAATGCCGCCGGCATGGCCGTTGTCTCTATGTTCTCTAATACTATTTTGCATTTCTTCCTCTACGGTAATGAATTCTTTGTCGTCGGATAAGAGATCAACTAAAAGTGTACCAGGATTGGAAGGAGTTGTCCAAAGACCTCCACAACTGGCCACCAAACGCTCCATTCCTATAAAACAGTGAATTTTATTAAATAGGTTACAGAGTTCTATAAAATAAGTTGATAAATACTAGACATGAATTTTAAGTAAACATACAGTGGCCCACAGCTTAAATGATGCAGTCCCTATTCAATAAAACTAACTTGTATAAGCGGCTCAACATTTATTAGAAAAAAATTATATACTGAAATTAAATTACTATAAGCATTGTTTATATAGGGATAATTGGTGAGCACAATAGGAAAATTTGTTTGATTCAAATTGAGACACTCACCAGATGTCCCCACAATTTCTGTCAGGGTCGCAACGTCAAAATGCATAGACACCAAGTTGGATACAATCCTATTCATAACACCTCAACTCGCATACATATTAAGAAAAATAAATATATATGGAAGAATATATTTAGAAATTGAATTAATGATGTCATGCTATTATATATAATGTATAGTAGCATGACATCATTAATTCAATTTCTAAATATACTCTTCTATATAAAGACGAAGCAAGTTTTCAATCCTAATAGTAAATTAATAATATTGAAAAATATTAAAAATCACTAAAAGATTTTTAAATTGAAAACTTATTGGTACATTTTCATGGTAACACCTCCAAGACTTCTATAATTTGCAAGTCATATGGATGCTGCAGTGAAGACGAGAGGGAAGGAATTCTACACTTTGCAATTCACATCCCCCGTCTGCAGCCGGTAAAGTTCCAACTGAAAGATGCACCTGGTTACTCTACGGAGTAATACGAAAATAAAATAAAAATGTGTACCATTTTTATTCGGTTGCGATGCGAAGGCAAACCAATCTTACTTTTCAATTAGAATACGGAGTGCAGTCCAGTTCCTTTAACCGCGATTTTCTGCTCTTATTGGAGCTTCATCAGAAGAAACGTAGGCACTGTTCTCCATACTCCAACTGAATTGCATCGAGAGGTTTTCCCACACATCGCAACCAAATGGATGATAATAGGTGGCTAGCGCCATCTGGCAATTGAAAGACGAAGCAAGTTTTCAATCCTAATAGTAAATTAATAATATTGAAAAATATTAAAAATCACTAAAAGATTTTTAAATTGAAAACTTATTGGTACATTTTCATGGTAACACCTCCAAGACTTCTATAATTTGCAAGTCATATGACTTTTCAATTAGAATACGGAGTGCAGTCCAGTTCCTTTAACCGCGATTTTCTGCTCTTATTGGAGCTTCATCAGAAGAAACGTAGGCACTGTTCTCCATATTCCAACTGAGTTGCATCGAGAGGTTTTGAAAATGTACCAATAAGTTTTCAATTTAAAAATCTTTTAGTGATTTTTAATATTTTTCAATATTATTAATTTACTATTAGGATTGAAAACTTGCTTCGTCTTTCAATTGCCAGATGGCGCTAGCCACCTATTATCATCCATTTGGTTGCTATGTGTGGGAAAACCTCTCGATGCAATTCAGTTGGAGTATGGAGAACAGTGCCTACGTTTCTTCTGATGAAGCTCCAATAAGAGCAGAAAATCGCGGTTAAAGGAACTGGACTGCACTCCGTATTCTAATTGAAAAGTAAGATTGGTTTGCCTTCGCATCGCAACCGAATAAAAATGGTACACAATTTTATTTTCGTATTACTCCGTAGAGTAACCAGGTGCATCTTTCAGTTGGAACTTTACCGGCTGCAGACGGGGGATGTGAATTGCAAAGTGTAGAATTCCTTCCCTCTCGTCTTCACTGCAGCATCCATATGACTTGCAAATTATAGAAGTCTTGGAGGTGTTACCATGAAAATGTACCAATAAGTTTTCAATTTAAAAATCTTTTAGTGATTTTTAATATTTTTCAATATTATTAATTTACTATTAGGATTGAAAACTTGCTTCGTCTTTCAATTGCCAGATGGCGCTAGCCACCTATTATCATCCATTTGGTTGCGATGTGTGGGAAAACCTCTCGATGCAATTCAGTTGGAGTATGGAGAACAGTGCCTACGTTTCTTCTGATGAAGCTCCAATAAGAGCAGAAAATCGCGGTTAAAGGAACTGGACTGCACTCCGTATTCTAACTGAAAAGTAAGATTGGTTTGCCTTCGCATCGCAACCGAATAAAAATGGTACACATTTTTATTTTACTCTTCTATATATTTATTTTGTTTTAATATGTATGCGAGTTGGGGTGTTATGAATAGGATCGTATCCAACTTGGTGTCTATGCATTTTGACGTTGCGACCCTGACAGAAATTGTGGGGACATCTGGTGACTGTCTCAATTTGAATCAAACATATTTACCTATTGGGCTGACCAACTATCTTCCTATATAAACAATGCTATAAGTCTTCTAAATTAGCATAAGCTGCAAATAAGATTTTTAGAGAAATATTGTCAGAGATGAGGTGGAAAGACAGTTTGGAAAAGATGCAACCCCGAAACAATTAGACGGATATTACGAAAGAGTAATCTACATGATCGAACTGCTAAAAATAAACATTTTACTTTATCAAATCATTAGTATTAATAATTTCCGGAAATAATTGAGCATGCAAGCAATAGAAATGAACCAAGCCTGATGAGACACACCTAAAATGACATTCGGGTATACATTGCATTGAAGTGAGGGGAATTGATCGTTGTAAATCAGGAACTGCTCAACCCCGCCTTAATGCTCTGCGAAATTTTGTGGAGATATGTTGTTTTTTTCCAAGCTTTGGTATCATGATTACGTGAACTTCCTTCCATCGATTTAGGAAGAGCATTAACCTTAATATTGCATTTGTTAAATATACAATTAAGATATGAGAAGGTTGAATGCTTGAATATACGAAATTTATTGAAATAATGCAGATCTCGAGCACTTAGTTTAGGAAATCTTTCCCAAGTATACTCTCGCTTCTAGAGCATCATCAGGGGCATTTTGTCAAATCAGGAAGGTATCCTATTAGAATGTGACATTTGTATGATTGGAGTGATGGCAAATTTAAACAAGTAACATTTAACAAACATTGTAGACTAGGAGCCGGTATAGGTGAAATTTGCTAATCATTTTAGGCACTATAAGAGCCTATAACTTAAATAGTAGAACCTAAAAGAAAACGTATGAACTCTGTGCCGTCACTTTTTAGTGGCACATGCGTTGACAGTGGCGCATCAAACTTTCCACTTATGGACGGGATAAATACATTAAAAAGTAACCTCAGTTACTCCCAGAATTCAATTTTTTCATTTTTTAAGTTATATGTGAGTAAACAATTAGGATCAGCGTAATGTTAACCCGCCACCCCCTTTCCCCTTCACCCACAATCAAAAACTTCATTTTTCGTTTTTATTTTTTTTTTTTTAGATGGGATGCAATCAATTTTAAAATTTCAAAAAATTCATAGGCATAGATGAGGCTTTTACAAAACATGTCTATTTTCTATTGGGACCGTGCAAGTTCGGTAAAGCGACACCTATTTCTACGCTCTGCAACTTTATTCGCACTTTTAATTATATTGGCCAATTATATTAGTCCTGGTTACTGGATAATTGTCAAGGCCATAGTCCAAAAAAATAATAAGAAGAAAAAATAAGATTCAGGTTATGTTATTAAAACGTAAACAATTGTATGTAGTAAATAAAATTAGTTATTAAAATGCAGTACTGCAAGCAAAATACAATTAATTAAATTTACCTTTATATAATAATTGCATCATATCAATATTGTGGAACAACATATAATTTTTCTTCTTCAATGACAGTAGATATGAAATGTACGTCAATTTGACAATTTCAATTGACAATATGAATTATTTAAAAAAGTTGCAATATTTCTCCGCTATACGCGCACGATCGTTTCTCAATTCCCTTCCAAGTACTTGCACACCGCGAATAGATCCGTTGGTTGAGTGTACATAACCTCAAAAAAAAAATTTGAAAAAAACAACTTTTTTGGAGATGGTTGGAGGTCTACTTTTTTCTATTTTGTGTATTTTATCAAACACTATGTTTTTAATTGTTTTTTTTAGATTTTCCGTAAGATTCGCCGCCTTGAAAAATCCAAAAAACTGTTTTTTGGTCGGGTTTTGGGGATTTTCCTTGTATAGACTTAAAAAAGATCAAATCAATGTTTTTGTATACGTTACATACCTATACATTAAAGTAACCGAGTCCTTTGGAACATTTATAAATGGGAGAAACACGTCCAACCCCCCCCCCCCCAAAAAACCCATAAAAAACTGTTTTTTTGGATTTTTGAAGGAGGCGAACCTTACTGAAAAATCTGAAAAAAAAATTAAAACAGTGTTTGATAAAACACACGAAATATAAAAAAATAGTGCTCCAGCCACTTCCAAAAAGAAGTTACACGCTTTTTTTTGAGGTTATGTATACTCAACCTACTGATCTATAAAAAATAGTTATGTTTTGGAAAAACTCAACTATGCCTATGAATTTTTTGAAATTTTAAAATTGATTGCATCCCACCTAAAAAAATAAAAACGAAAAATGAATTTTTTTATGGTGGGAGAAGGGGGAAGGGGGTAGCGGGATAAAATTACGCTGAGCCTAATTGTTTAATCAAATAGAACTTAAAAAAAATCAAAAAAATTAAATACTGGGAGTGAGGGAGGGTACCTTTTAATTTATTTATCCCTTCCATAAATGAAAAGTTTGATGCGCCACTGTCGACGCATGTGCCAATAAAAAGTGACGGCACAGTGTTCAAACGTTTTCTTTTAGCTTCTACTATTTAAGTTATAGGGTCTTATTGTGCCTAAAACAGTGGCGGCCCGTGAGGTAGTGCCATAGAGCCATGGCACTACCTTGCTAACTATGCAGAAACATATTTTTTATCTTAAAAACATTTTAATGCCTGTTTATTTTTTTTTTTGTGAATATTTCTCTTTATTTTTATAAATTATATCAAATCTGGCAACTGTGTAGCGCAATGCAAATCTACCGACTCTGGCCACCCACAGCTGACCGGATAAAGGATGAAACTCATAAAAATCCCAGTGCCGAACGGCATAGTGGCTCGTGAGAAAAGAGAAAGATTGTATGAGCATCCTGTGTAAGTGACAGAGAGAGAGCGGTATTGCACTTTTAACATACGTTTAAATTGGAGTCTCCGTGCCAGGCTCGAAATCTCGAAAAGGAAGTTAGTAGATCTTAAGATACAATGTTTTAGATCTACATATTTCTAGTTTCTTTACGCGTTCGCTTGACGCTATTGTGTTTATTGTCTACTACTGTATTGTATATTTGTGTTTATACTCTACTATATTTTTTAATTTGTAATTATTAGTTAGTGCGTTGTGATCGTGGGTGTCGTAGGTATAAAAATAATATTTTGATTATTTTCTACGTTTAATTTATTTATTGACAATGAATCAAATTAGTATATTAAAAAACTCTTTTGGTGGTTTTTCGTTAGAAAAAAAACTACAAATTAAAGAACTCGGTCGGCCTTTACCCGATTTAAAAATTGAAAAACAAAGTGGAAATGGACAAAAACTTCGCTGTCGTAAGTTTAATAAAATTATTTATGATAAAAATAGCTGGTTGTGTGGTTGCGAACAAACTAATAAACTCTTCTGTTTTGTATGCGTTTTGTTTGGAGGTGACGAGACTTGGTCAAACAAAGGCACCGATGATCTTGTACATATATGGGAGAAAATGAAATCCCATGAAAAATCTAAAGTGCACATGAATAACGTTTTTAGCTTTTCAATGCTTGGTAAGTTAAATATAAAAACCCAATTAAATTCAGCTTATCGTGATACTCTAATTAAACATAATGAACAGGTAGATAAGAATCGATATGTCTTGAATCAAATCATAAATTGTATAAGGTTTTGTGGAGCTTTTGAGTTAGCTCTAAGAGGTCACGACGAAACGAAAAATTCAGACAACAGAGGCATATTTAAGGAGCTGGTCAATTTTAGCGCTGAATTAGACAACGACTTAAGGTTCACATTCAAAGTTCCAAATCTTTTAAAGGTACATAAAAAACAACACAAAATGAACTACTGGAGTGCATGTTAGATGTTTACCACGAGGAAATTAAGAAAGAAATTGAAAATTCTCCTTATGTTGCAGTGATTGCCGATGAAACCACAGACGTTGCTGGTGAATTTCAATTAGTTATAGTCTTTCGATATTTGTGTAAAGGACGACCAGTTGAGAGATTTTGGAGATTTTACGTGCCGGGCGGACATGATGCTAAGTCAATCGCTGAATGTATTTTAAATGTTTTAAATCCATTGTTAAAACATACTCCAAACAAATTAATCGCTCAAAGTTATGATGGCGCATCTGTTATGAGTGGTGGCTTAAATGGTGTGCAAAAAATTATTAAGGAGACATATCCTCTTGCAAATTACGTTCACTGCTATGCACACCAAATGAATTTAATTATGACAAGTGCATGTTCCATCAATAAGCAGGCTAGGATATTTTTTTCTAATTTATCTGGTTTGTGCTCATTCTTTTCAACGTCCCCTCAAAGAACAAAAATTTTGGATGAGGTGGTTAATCGCAGGTTGCCAAAATCTTCCCAAACACGTTGGAATTTTCAATCACGAAGTGTTCATACTGTTCATGAAAATAGAAAAGACCTCATTGCAGTTATGGACATTATACAAAGTACTTCACGTGATTTGTCTTCCATTAATCAAGCAAATGGTTACAAATTAAAGCTCCAGGATAAATATTTTGTATTTCGGCTATTTATTTTTAATAAAATTATGCCTCATGTAGAAATTATTTTTCATCAATTGCAAAAAGTATGCACTGATTCTGTCAAAGTGAAAAAAGATTTGGAGAATTTTGCAGCAGCAATTCAAGGTATAAGGGAGCAAATGGACGTCATTATGGATAGTATTCAAGAAGAAATAAACACGTCACAGAGACAAACCGATAATGATGAACCAATAAAAAAAAAGGCGCGAATTGAAGAGGACAGGCCCAGCAGAAAACGGGAAGCCTTAGAGATATGCGATGCAGTTTTGTTGCAAATAAAAACAAGGTTTACCTTCTCCGGACATTTAGTTGCTTCTCATTTATTTATGTCAGAGAAGTTTTCTGCTTATAAGGATAAGTTCCCCGAATCATTTCTTAATGAAACATGCACACAATTTTTATTTTTAAACAAAACTCGACTTAAAACTGAATTACAAGTATTGTATCAGCGAGACGAATTAAGTACTACCTCTGGGGCTGTTCCGTTATCTGTTTTAATCAATGATGAAGGTTTAAAATGTACATTTGAAAAAACCGTTAAACTTTTAAGTATATTAATAACCATTCCCATGTCAACATCTGAAGCAGAACGTTGTTTTTCAATGCTAAAACGAATTAAGACATTCCTCAGAAATACCATGAAGGAAGAACGACTAAGTGCTTTAGGTATGCTGTCTACAGAAAGACATTTTGTAAATGGCATTGACAATTTTAATAATAAAGTCATTGAAAACTTTGCCTCCAAAAAAGAAAGAAGGATGGACTTCACATATCGTAAACTTTAAAAGTGATATTAAATAACTTTGTGCGTGTGTGTAAATAATAGAATAGTGTTATTTTTATAATTTTCTAAATAGGCTCTAGAGACCACATCGTAACAACAAACTTCAAGTACATCAGCAGTGGTAGGAAGAATGAAACATTGACAGCATAGGATTAAAGGACGTGGTGGTCGGATGAGTGTGAGAGACGGAAGCTGATGCGTGATGACGAGCGACTGAGAATCGGGCAAAAGAAGGACATCGGGGAGAAGTCATGCCCTAACGGGCGATTCCACCCTGATGCCCTAGTATGAGAGGGGTGGGGTTTAGCTGGTCCCGGCCACATCGGAGTTACGGAGGGCAGGGAGGTCCGATTTAGGGCCAAACTGGTCGACGTGACACTGATGAGGTTTCAGCTCAGGAACCCAGCACTGTTGGAAATGTTTACCTCCGACGTCTGTTTGCAGATTCCCCACCTAGTGATGAAAAAAACAAAAAAAAAAGTACATCAGCAGTAAATACTGGTGGTAAGTTGAATTTATTTTATTGCTAATTACTTAATTTACGGAACTGTTTTGATAAATTTTGGTAAATTTTTTGGCATCCCAAAAATAGTAAATATATAGATATAAGATAAAAATATCTGCGCCTATTTTTTTTTTTTTTTTTATTTATATTTTATATCCTTTTTGACCATATCGTAAAACCGCCACAAAAAATTTAGGCAGCTGCCCGGATTCTGGCACTACCTTCCTAAAGTTATACGAGCCGCCACTGGCCTAAAATGATTAGCAAATTTCACCTATAGCGGCCCTTAGTCTATTGGACAAAGGACAAAATAGTTTAAATAAATTATAAATGCCGGTACTACATTTGTATGTCAGATATGGAGGAACAATCTTGGATTGTTGATTGTGTAAACCAAGAAACACAATAATTTTTCAGCTTTGATTGTGACTCTAATTGAATCAGAATGAAACCGTCTATTTTTATTTAATTTGATAATTGTTAAATTATTAACAGTCAAAAAATGTCTGATTAGTTGAGAAAATTAGTAGATTTATTATTTAAAGTTTCAATTACCTCGGCAATTGTTTCTATTGTTTGGTGGAAATGGAACGCGCTACAAGGGATTTGACCGGCGATGAGTACGTTTAGTTTAAGTGATGACCTTACATAGCGAAAGACTTTTGTAGCTCCTTATATTGGTAAAAATGTTTTATTAATGCACGGTAATGCAAGACAATTGCACGTTGCACGAACTGTAGCCGAATATTTACAACAGGTAAATCTTCAGACTATGAATTGGTCATCGCATAGTCCAGATCTTAACCCGATTGAACATTTGTGGGGCATAATTGGCAGAAGACTTCTAGTTTGCCACCTCCTAGAACTTTAAAAGAGGCAGAAACAGTAGCTATCGAGCTTTGGAATGAGATTAATCAAGACCAAATAACAAACCTCATTTTAATGTCATCATCATTTGGCTCTACAACTCTATGTGAGTCTTGGCCGCGTTTACTATTTTCCTCCATTGTTGTCGGTCCTGAGCAGCTATTTCCCATTGCTGTACTCCCATTTTGCGTAGATCACTGGCTACTGCGTCCTTCCATCTCTTTCTTGGGCAACCAACTGACCTTTTTCCATCGGGCCTTTTCGAGAATGTGGCGTTCAGAAGTCTTTCGTCACTTGATCTTAGCACGTGGGCCGCTCGTCGTATTCTGTTTGCTTTAATGTAGCGTACTATGTTTTGATCTCCATATATTGTCTGGAGTTCATCATTGTGTCTTCTTCTCCATTCTCCTGTTGTCTCTTCTCTGCAAGGCCCTTAGATAGTCCGCAGTAGCTTTCTTTCAAGTACCAGTAATTTTGTCGTTTCCCACTGATTCAGAGTCCATCTTTAGCTTCCATACGTTATTGTGGGACGAATTATTGTCTTATATACTCTTATTTTTGTTGGTCTTGAGAGTATTTTTGATTTAAGTAGGGTCCTTAATGAGTAATATGCCCTGTTTCCTGCAATGATCCTGGCTGCCACGTCCTTTTCATATTTATTTTCAGATGTTATGATCGCTCCCAGGTACTTATTAAATTCTTTGACGACTTCAAAATTGTATTCATTAATTGTTACGTTTTGTCTAACCCTTGGTCTTGGGTTATTTGTAACCACCATGTACTTGGTCTTGTCCTCGTTGACCTTAAGACCAACTTTCTTGGCTCCGTTCTAAAATAGGGTGAAAACTTCTTTTGCAGCTCTGGTGGATTGTGTAATTGTGTCCACGTCATTCGCAAAGGCTAATAGTATTTTTGATCCTTGGGCGGCAAATCCGTTTGTCAGTTGTGGCTGAGCTTTCCTTACTGCATGTTCCAGTGCAAAGTTAAACAGCAGGGGGGCGAGAGGATCTCCTTGTCTAAGCCCGGTGTCAATGAGGAATTCCTCCGACGTAGTGCTGCCAATTCTGATTCGTGCGGAAGCGTTCTCCGTGCTCACCTTTGCTAATCGTACCAGCTTTCCAGGTACTCCCACAATGCTTCTCTCCTAGCAGAATCGTAAGCTGGTTTGAAGTCCACGAAGATTTGGTGTACATCGCGGTTGAATTCCCAGTTTTTTTCCAATACCTGGCGTAGGACGAAGATCTGGTCTATGGTCGACCTTCCTGGTCTGAATCCGCTTTGGTAGTCGCCTATTATTTCCTCTGCGTATGGAGTTAGTCTTCTAAACAGTATTATGGATATAATCTTGTATGCTGTATTAATTAACGATATTCCTCTATAGTTTCGACATATTTGTTTGTCTCCCTTCTTGTGAATAGGTATTATATGGCTTTCATGCCAGTGTTTCGGTATTTCTTCTCTTTCCTTCTCTTATAAGATGATATATATCAAGATGTAGTTTCTCTCCCCCTTTTTTTAATAGTTCCGCCTGTATGCCGTCTGGGCCTGGGGCTTTATGTTTTTTTAGGGACGAAATTGCGGACTTTACTTCAGCTAGTGTGGGCCCTGGTATTTCAGGTTCGGCTAACTGGTACTGTCTTTGTTGTCCTGTCGTGGGGTTTCTGTATTTAAGAGTTGCTCAAAATACTTTCTCCATTGGCGGCTTATCTCTTCGTCGTCTGTGAGCAATTGTCCTGCATCGTCTTTTATAAATCGTGGGCAGTTGATCGTGCTGCCCATTTGAATGTCATATCTCTTTTATTATCAAAAATAAGCGAATGAATAAAAAAAAACGTGAAAAAATCCTAAGGCTACAACTGAGTTTTTATTTCAATATTTTATAAATGCTAGAATATTCCACAGTGTGTTACTAACTTTGAGAAAAACAACATTATTACAGCGATATTCTTAAAGAATAAGGCTCTAACATATTAAAAAAATCACTCAGATCGGACAACAGGTTTAGGAAATTCGAGACATCAAAAATGTTCAAATTTTAAGATGGTGCGCTAATTTCTTGGAGAAGTGTAGCTAAACTTATTTTATAAATAAGGTATGAATAAAATAAGTACCATTACTTTTGAACTGATAGTATAGGGGTGCCTATAATTATTTTTGGATGGTTTTTCCAATGAAAACCCATCCAAAATAAATCATGAATATCATCAACATGGCATCTACACTCCTAGCGGAGTGATTGCCACCCTCTTTAAGCTTTTCCTATTCGTGTTTCGCAGGGAATCAGTCCGCATTATCATTTTGGTTTTACAATTATTAGCAAAATGAATAAAAATAAACATCTTAAATTACAAAACATGCAAAAATACTTACCTTTAATAAGTTTGTGCCTAAAACCGTACGCCGATATTCCTATTTGTTTTAAATCTTCATGTGACATTTCCGCTAAAATATCCAACGTAATTTGTTCTCTTTCGAAGATATCCAGCAAATGTTCCAGACTTAAGCTAGCCAAGAAATTAGCAACCGAACATATGGCTCCGTCATCTCCTTCGGCGCCTTCCAGTTTTCCAGAAGAACTGGATCCTTCAACTGGAGCCATCGAAACACTAGCTCTACTCCCCACGGGCACGAGAAGCTGAACGGCTGCGCCAGAGGGCATTATGACGGTTTCTACGTTAGTGGATGGTAGAGGCGGAGACGGCGTGTGCGAAAGGGCGATGGATGGAGGTCTGGACGGTGGAGCGGATGCCGTAAGTACACCTTGTTGTGATGCCATTGCATCTTGAAGAAGACAGCGCACATCATCAGCAGATGCCAAGTCGACAGGAGCTTGACCTTCTTGATTTTTCAGGAAAGGATCTGCTCCGTGGGCCAACTGAAAAATAATTGTATTATTATATTTATTACATTATTACAAATATCAACCATTTCTTAATAACATAGATTATGTCGTTGGAAGCCAATCATAGTACAAAGGGAGAAAAACAAGCTTCGTTAAACATGCCCCCATTTAAACATCACTATTGATCCAAAACGACACAAGACAAAAGATCTGATAGATCAATAAGACATTAGTTTTGACAAATCATGGTTTGATTTTATTGATAAATGTAGTGCATGAATATTAACCTGAGTAGTAGGATATAAGCACTAACTAACTAGAAATAAGGAAGATGACAGACAGGTGTATATCATTTTCCTAAAGACAATTATCATTATATAGATGATCGAAAAGTCACGGCAGAAATTACGTATCCCAGAGAACTTCAAATTTAAATATCACTGGTTTAATACATCATAACAGAGACAATCAAAAGACATAAATCAAAAGACTGGACTATTATCTTCTTCTTTCTCGAAACTCCTTATGCCCCTCAGGGACGTCGGAAGTTTTATTCATCCTCTATCCATATCTTCCATTTCTTGCGGTCCTTTGCTAACTTTTTCATTTGTTGATGTGTTTTTCCTTTTTCCTGTCCAATTTATATAATCTGATCGATCCATCTCTTCCTTGGCCTCCCTTTCCTTCTTTTACCATATCTTTTTGATTCCATCACCTGCTTTGGTAGTCTTCCTTGGTCCATTCTGTTAATGTGTCCATACCATTTTAATTTTCTTTTTTGGATCTTGGTTATTATCGATTCCTGTTTCAGTCTTTGTCTAATATCGTCATTTCTTATTCTGTCCAATTTCGTTTTTCCTGCTATTTTTCTCAGCTGCTTCATCTCCGCTGCGTTTATTGTACTGTCTATTTTTGCATTGTTTACACATGTTTCACTTGCATATATTAAAGTTGGTACAGATATTGCACTGTATACCTTCAGTTTTATTTCTTTATCTATTTCTTTCTTTCCAAATATTGTTTTATTTAGTGCATAGTAGATCTTATTTGCTTTTTTTGCCCTGTATGAGATTTCTTCATCTAGCTTTCCATCCTCTGATATTATTACTCCCAGGTATTCAAACGTCGAGACTGTTTCTATTATTTCGTTTTTGCACCTAAATATCGTTTGGTTTATTTCTTCCCTTTTCTTTTGGGCTACTATCATGGTTTTCGTTTTCTTTACATTTACCTCCATTTTCAACTTTTCTATTTCTTTCACCCAGATATCGATTAATTTTTGCATTTTCTCTTTATTGTTTGCTATTATTACTAGGTCATCTGCATATAGTAATCCCTCCATTCTCACTGGTACTAAATTCCTGTACCCTATTGTTGACTGTAATTGCCTTGACCTTCTTTTAGCGCTCTTCATTACTCTATCCATTACTAATATAAACAAAACTGGGCTGAGACTGTCCCCTTGTTTTATTCCTCTCCTTAGGTTTATTATTGGCGATCTGTTTCCGTTTATTTGTACTTTAGCAAGTACGTTTCTATATGTACTTTTTACCACGCTTACTATCTTTTGCGGGATTTGCAGGTCTTCCATTACTGACCATATTACTTCTCTATTTATAGAATCAAAAGCAGCTTTAATATATATAAACGTAATATATAAGTCTTCTCCTATTTCGTTTTTCCTTTCAATTATATTTCTCAGTATGTATATATTATCTGTTGTTCCTCTTTCCTTCCTAAAAGCAGCTTGTTCTTCTTCTAGTTTTCCTTCCAGTTCTTTCCTGAGCTTCCTTTCTATTATCCCGGTGTAGACTTTATATGCCACTGATAAGCGTATAGCCCTATAGTTTTCACATTCCGCTTCATCTCCTTTCTTGGGTATTGGTATCAATAAATTTTCTTCCCAACCTTTCGGTATCTTTTCTGTTCTCCATGCTTCCCTCATTATTTCCAGTAGCCAAAGCTTGCCTCGTTCTCCCACGTACTTCATCATCTCCGGATCTATGTCATCTGCACCTCCCGCTTTTCCAATCTTTATTCTTGCCAATCCTTCTTCAATATCTTTGATATGAATTTCGTCTACTCGATTGTCCCTATCCTATTCTCTTTCCTGCTGTCCTCTCTCCTCATTTTGTTGGTTGTTTGCCTCGAATTTTTCTTTATAGTGCTTATTCCATATGGTTAGTATGTCTTGTATGTTTGTTTTCAATTCATTTCGCTCATTTCTAATTCCTCTTATTTGTTTCCTTTTTGTTCCTTTCATGCTTCTTATTTTATTCCAAAACTGTTTATTGTTATTCCCAAAACCTTCGTTCAATTCTTCACCGAATTCCTTCCAGCTCTTCTTCTTCGCATCTTTTACTAGTTCTTTCACTATATTTCTCTGTCTTCTGTATTTGTCTCTGTCTTGCTCTTCATTTGTGTTTATGAATCGCTTCCACATTTCTTTCCTCTTTTTTACTGCTTGCTGGACTATTATTAAATCATTTATATCAAATCGATGGTGATCAGTAAGAGGGATAAAGTCATAACAAGGATTCAGATAAAAAATGAAGATATTGAATAAGTGGACAAAATGAAATACTTAGAAGTCTGGATTACTGAAGATCCGAAATCAAAAATTTGATCAAGAATAGAGCAATAAATATCAGCCTTTTTGAAGATGAGAACACTTCTGAGTAACCAAAGACTCAATCTGCAAATACTATATCAGATGGTAAAATGTTATATCCGCTCTATTCTTCTATATGGTGCCAAAGCTTGGACTGTTAATGTTGACTTAATGAGAAAGCTAGAAGCTTTTGAGATGTGGCTTTTTGGGAGAATTTTGAAAATACCATGGACCGATCATATTACGAATGAAATGGTGTTGCACAAAATGGAAAGAGGCAGAGAAATTTTGATCACCATTTAAAGAAGATATACAGCATATTTGGGGAAGAAGAAGATGATATACATACGAAGAAATGATGAGTATGAGTTGTTGCAGTTGATTATGAAGGGTAAAATTGAAGGAAAAAGGGGTCCTGGTAGACGACAAATATCCTAGCTGAAAAACATTTACATGGACATGGACAGGGTTAAAAATACAAAGCATTTAAGAAAAGCATAAGATAGAGACGAACTTGCAATAGTTATAGCCAACCTTCATTAGTGGAGTCGGCACTAGGAGAAGGCGATCAAATCGATCATAGTCCAGGGCGCATCTGTTTTGAGATGGACGTTGAGAGGCGACTCCTATTTTTTTTGGAGAAATTGCTTGGAAAATACTCATATAATAATAACTGAGTTATCCTCCCACTCAAAAAGGTCCGGAACATTGTTCAAATAATCAAAATGTCAAAAAATGAAGGAAAAATTCGATTTCTTTCTTCGTTTTTTGATTATAACTTTAAAAATATTCACTTCCGAAAAAAGTTGTACTGAGATAAAAGTTGAGTAATTAAATTTCCTAAAATATAGGATTGGTTAATAATTTTGAAAATTGTCACTCTTGTTGTAAAATAGCAATAATTGCGAAAAAATCATAAAAAAGCAAGTATTTGCATTTTACGTATTTCAAACCATTTATGCTACACTTAGGACCTTCATATATTACCCAGAACAACTTTATGATATAATAAAACAATACTGTAAATTTCATTATGATCAGTTCAATAAATTTTGCAAAATAAATTTTGCAATCCAGCTTTCGCAAAAAAATTCATTTTTTCAAAATGTTGCAGGACTGAAAATAAAGCAGACAGCAAGTTGAATTTTTTTTTGCATATAGAAGAATACCGTACCTTTCATATGCAATTTGCAAAATTAAAATCGGTTAACTACCACGGCGTCAGGAATTTTTTTTAGATTATAACAGTCCCACAAAAGGGAATATAATTTTGACAAGATGTTGTTATGTCATATTAGGGAATGTTACAAAATGAAGGACATGGCCACGATCGCTCAAGTCTCAGAGATCTAAGGGATGTGGATTCTTAAGGGATGTTATAGTATACTCTTATTAGCTTAGAAAAAAAAAATAGAAAAATCAAAATAAGAATGTCAACAAAAATAAAATATTGGGCGCCACTGGTTACCTCAAGGGAACCAAAAATTTATACAAAAAATAGAAATAATAAAGGAAAGATAGATAAATCAAAACAAAACAAAAAAACATAGTCAAATAAAAAATATATAAAATACTTTTAAATTTACAGCAAACATGGTGTGACTTACTTTGTCCACTCTATACTATACTCAGCAAATTCTTTATTGTTCTTACGATTCAAGAGAGAAGGAAAAGAGAAATAATGAGATGGTAATTAGCAAATAAAACATTATTTATTAAAACAAAAAATGAATTTACGAATCTGTGATCTCATGGTGTTACAAATTGAGATCGAGATTACTAAACAAAAAAATGAAAGAAAAGTTCTACATAACAAAAAAAATTATACCTTGTGTTACAATCATTGTCCTGGTTCTTTTGGTGGTTAAGTCCAAGGCGCGATTTCACTTCACTTTAAAGTCACTTTATAAATGATTGATACAACAACAGAACATATTTGATGAAACCATAGTTCATAAGAAAATTTATATAGAAAAATTTAGCATTGTCTAAATAAATTAGCACTTATACTCGAACAAAAATATTAAAAAAAAGAATCTTGTTATCTAGTTCACTAAACTGGATCAAAAATACTAAAATGAAAGCAACTCCGTGCTTTAAAAGAAAACTTCTACTTGCTTGTAAAGAACGATGGTACCAACAGTGGTACAAAATTTTGCGTTCGCTTAAAAACGGCGAAACGCGGTGGTCCACGACTTGCTTAGACCATGATAGGAGCAACACTAACTAATCACAAAAAACTTCTGCAATACACTTGCAAAACTTAGCTGGAACTGCCTTGCTAATTTTTGCCGGTAGCCGCAAATCGCAGCCCGAGGCAACCGGCAAGATCTTAACTTGTCGATCTTTCCTGAACTCGATGACAGCTTTCTAGAACTCTCTCTCTCAAAACCAGAAGTCTACACTCCAATCAAGAACTCAATAACCAATTACAGATTCAAAACACTCAATCAATCAAATCCTAACCAATAAGAAGTTGCTAATTACGCACCAGGGTAAACCCTTTGGCGTATACCAAAACAGCCAATCCAATCAATGAAAAGAATACACCAAGAGACCTCAATATTTCACTCCACCCATTTTTTTCACCAAAAAAATGCTTACTTGGACGTAGTCACAGCGAAGGCCCGTTCTCATGGAAAATGCTTAAGTCAGCTATAAGAACACTTGCTAGATTACATAAACACACTCAGAGTGATTTATTCTTTATAAAATAAACATAACAGCGACATCCTGGCATATTTCAGTCTCCAAAATCAATTAGCTCTTTGTCGGCGAGCTCCCATAAAGCATTACTGAGACACTCAAAGACAATCACGTCATATTCTGCATAAAGACAGACCGTTTTTCTCAGTATAGTAAATACTCGAGGCACTTATCTACGTCGAAGATAAACAAATCAATATCGGATGATCCAATTCACCGCTAAAAATCCTGAGAACCGTACGATTCTCTGATCAACAAATATGAATTTAACGAATCTATTAGACAAAATGCTTATACCGGGGTCGTAATATAGTTATTGTCTTAACACAAAAAAATTAAGGGGGTGGTCATTGACCTTCGGACCGTTATAAAATAAACATTAATTTTTGGTGCTACGCGCAGGACAGCGGTGTTCGATTCACACAAGTTGATTTCCACCAACATTTCTTCCAATCTTTATCTAATATATTATTTTCTTACTCTATATTTTGTTGTATTTTAATATTTTAATTCCACAAAAGTCAAACTAATTTGATTATTGTTTGTGAAATGTTGTTTAAACAATTGCATATGTTTAAAAATAATAAACTTATTATTCTCTAAGTTAAAATATATGAACAAAGAAAGTTTTTGCTAAAAAAGTGTTATTTCAAAGGACAGAGTATATGTTTCTATTTTACAATAAACAAATTTATTTGTATGTATTTAAATGTATTAAAAATGAAAATGTATCTCAATCATTATCAAAGATCATTGGAATGCCCAATCAGAGCATACGTATCCGCTGTCCTGCGCGTAGCACCAAAAATTAATGTTTATTTAAAAGAATTCCTGACGCCGCGCCGTGGTAGTTAACCGATTTTAATTTTGCAAATTACAAATGAAAGGTACGGTATTCTTCTATATTATGTAAAAAAAATGCTATTAGTCCAAGCTGTGGGTGAAAAATAGGTCGATTTCAGGATAAAATTCAGGAATTTTTGAAAACTATCAGGTGTTGTAAAGGACGATGCCAGGAATAACTTATACTAAAATGTAACCAAAAATTTTGTGCGGTTTTTTATTTATGACGATTTTCATTTGTTAAATTTGCAATTTTTAAAGATTTTTAATTTTGCAGCTTAGGATATTCATTTTAGAGAAAAAATTTTAAATAGAAAATTGTAGTAAATTAAAAAACCTACAATTTAAGCCATCGCAAGTTTAATTTAGTTAATACGTTATTGCAAAACAGCCTGCGAAAAGTCCAAAATGGCCGTTTTTTGCAATTGCGTTAGTTATTGTAAAAATAATCTTTTATGTACTTTTTAAGGCTTTAAAATGAAGATCTTTCAATACTAAACATAAAAAAAATTGTAGTGCCCGATTTGTGAACTTGTTACTTAGATATTATAATTTGTTTATCCCAAGAGGTCAAATGTCTAAGGCTATAACTTTTTGAAAAAAAAAACGTACATAGTTAATCTAAGATCCACTCTCCTTCTAAAGACTTATATTTTCATATTCTGATGTAAATAAATGCGTATAACATTTTTCAACCTCTTATTTCGGGTTTAAAAATAAGGGGGCAAATTTCGTTATAAACATTTAGAACTGAAGCCGCCCCTATACATCCTATGAGTTTCTAACTTGCAGATTATTATTGATGAAGCCAAAATAAAAATTAAAAACCAAATAAAAATATTCTACGACCAACTGAAGCCGAGATAATTGTTTTTGTTTTCTTAAATCCTAGTGACTTTATTTATAACCATTAAGAAATTATTTCACAGTCATTGACTAAAAAAAGACTGATATTATCTTAAAATAAAAATTATTTTAACCGAAAGTTACATTTAATTATTAAAGATTATTTTTAAAATGTAGTGAAGATTTATTTTTCGTTTCGACTGTGATTTATTGTGTCGGTTGCCCTTAGCAACGGCTAGCAACTTATAATACATTGAATCACGGTTTTCGCTTTAAATTTTAAAGCACCGCTTGGATTGACATGAAATTTGGCAAACGCATAGATAATATGTTAAAGAATAAAAATGATATTGGGCCTCTGTGTGCTTTTGTCCTAGGGGTGAGTTTCACCCCTTATAATGGGTGAAAAAATATATGTTCAAAATAAGTTCGGAAATGGATAAAACGTCTAATTCTAAGCACCTTTTGTTCTATAGCATTTTTTCACCAAGTTAATACCTTTAGGGCCGGTTGTTCGAACGCTAATCAACAATTAATTACAATTCTGAGACTATAATCAATTAATATAACAATAATTATTAACATAATTAATAATAAATCTCATAATTGTAATTAATTATGTTTTCAGCGACCCAAACAAAGTTGACATTGACAGTTTTGGTGACAGTAATTAAATATTTAATAATGATCATTGTTGATTAGCGTTCGAACAACCGGCCCTTAGAGTTATTTTCGAGTATATACCTTCATTTTTCAACAACAAAAAGAACACGTTTTTAGGCGGTTTTTGACAAATAACTCAAAAAGTAAGTATTTTATTGAAAAAAAGAGTTTTAACAAAAATATAGCAAATTAAAAATTGAAAAAATGGTGTACGCGTGAAATCTCTAGACCCAGTAGAAACAAAGTTCTAGCTAATGAAAAAGAAGTTCATATCCGTTAAATTTCAAAGTGAATTATTTCAACGTGAAATAACCGAAAAATCATGCACTTTTTGGAGAAAAGTCATTACAACTTTTTTAAAGTGTTTAAAAAATATGTATATCTGTTTTAAAAAAAAGTTTGTAGCATCAAAAGTAAGCAAGTTACGCTGAAAATAAAGTTGATCTCTTTTTTTTGTCAAAAAACTCGGGAAAGTCACCCCCTAATTAGCATCAAAAATGAAATTAATCAATTTTACTTCAATGTTGTTTTACTCGTGTATGTGTCGTTTATGTCTGTAAGTTTGAATCGGTTCAAAGTGCTTATTTTTAAAGGGGCAGTAGTTAAAAGGACTTGAACTAGTCAATAATCACGAGTGTGTGCAAATTTAGAACAGCCATATCTTAACAAATTTTTACCTTCCAAAAAAAAAGCAAAAAATCCAAAATATTCGTAACAGCAAAAACTAATTTTTTTACTCTTTGTGATTTTTGGTCACATTAATAAATTTTAAGTTATTCAGAAAAAATCATTTTTTTTAATTAAAAATTAAAACAGATTTATTTTAAAACCAAATTTTTTTTAAATAAGCCCTTTGAACCGATGATACTTACAGATCATATAAATAATACATGAGCAAAGTAACTTGTGAAGCGGTAATGATTAATTTGATTTAAGATGCTAATTGGAGGTCGACTTTCGAGTTTTTTGCCCAAAAAAAAAAGAGATCATCTTTATTTTCAGGGTAACTTGCTTACTTTTGATGCTATAAATTTTTTTTAAAAACAGATATACATATTTTTTTAAATACTTTAAAAAATGATTTGTCTCCAAAAAGTGCATGATTTTTTTAATATTTCACGTTGAAATAATTCACTTTGAAATTTGACGGATATGAACCTATTTTCATTAGCTAGAACTTTGTTTATACTGGGTCTAGAAATTTCATGCATACATCATTCTTTTCAATTTTTAATTTGCTATATTTTTGTTGAAACCCGTTTTTCAATAAAACACTTATTTTTTGAGTTATTTGTCAAAAACCGCCTAAAAACGTGTTTTTTTTTTGTTGTTGAAAAATTAAGGTATTTACTCGTAAATAACTCGAAAGTTATTAACTTGGTGAAAAAATGCTATAGAACGAAAAGTGCTTAGAATTAGACGTTTTATCCATTTCCGAACTTACTTTGAACATATATTTTTCACCCCTCATAAGGGGTGAAACTCACCCCAGGACAAAAGCACACAGAGGCCCAATATCATTTTTATTCTTTAACATGTTATCTATGTGTTTGCCAAATTTCATGTCAATCCAAGCGGTGCTTTAAAATTTAAAGCAAAAACCGTGATACAATGTATTATAAGTTGCTAGCCGTTGCTAAGGGCAACCGACACAATAAATCATAGTCGTAACGAAAAATAAATCTCCATTACACTTTGAAAATCAATTTTAATAACTAAATGAAATTTTCGGTTAAAATAATTTTTATTTTAAGATAATATAAGTCTTTCTTTAGTCAATGACTGTGAAATAATTTCTCAATTGTTATAAATAAAGTCACTACGATTTAAGAAAACAAAAACAATTATCTCGGCTTCAGTTGGTCGTAGAAAATTTTTATTTAGTTTTGAATCTTTATTCTGTCTTCAGCAACAACAACCTGCAAGTTAAAAACTCATAGGATGTACAGGGGCGGCTTCAGTTCTAAATGTTTATAACGAAATTTGCCCCCTTATTTTCAAACCTGAAATAATAGGTTGAAAAATATTATACGCATTTATTTACATCAGAATATGAAAATATAAGTCTTTAGAGGGAGAGTGGATCTTGGATTAACTCTGTACGATTTTTTTTGAAAGAGGTATAGCCTTGGACATTTGACCTCTTGGGATAAACAAATTATAATATCTAAAGAACAAGTTCACCAATCGGGCACTACAAATTTTTTTTATGTTTAGTATTGAAAGATCTTCATTTTAAAGCCTTAAAAATACATAAAAGTTATTTTTACAATAAATAAGGCAATTTTGGACCTTTCGCAGGCTGTTTTGCAATAATGTATTAACGAAATTAAACTTGCCATAGCTCATATTGTAAGTTTTTTAATTTACTACAATTTTCTATTCAAAATTTTTTCTCTAAAATGAATATCCTAAGCTGCAAAATTAAAAATCTTTAAAAATTGTAAATTTAACAAATGAAAATCGTCATAAATAAAAAACCGCACAAAATTTTTGGTTACATTCTTGTATAAGTTATTCCTGGCATCGTCCTTTACAACACGTGATAGGTTTCAAAAATTCCTGAATTATATCACGTTTTTTCACCCACAGCCTGGGGTATATCTGCTTTATTTTCAGTCCTGCAACATTTTGAAAAAATGAATTTTTTTTGCGAAAGCTGGATTGCAAAATTTATTTTGCAAAATCTATTGAACCGATCTTAATGAAATTTACAGTATTGTTTTATTATATCATACAGTTTTTCTGGGTAAAATATGAAGATCCTAAGTGTAGCATAAATGGTTGAAAAACGTAAAATGCGAATACTTGTTTTTTTATGGTTTTTTCGCAATTATTGTTATTTTGCAACAAGTGACAACTTTTAAAATTTTTAGCTAATCCTATATTGTAGGAAATTTAATGACGCAACTTTTATGTCAGTGCAATTTTTCTCAGAAATGAATACTTTTAAAGTTATAATCAAAAAACGAAGAAAAAATCGAAGTTTTCCTACATTTTTTGACATTTTGATTATTTAAAATTTAACGTAACAATGTTCCGGACCTTTTTGAGTGGGAGGATACCTCAAATATTATTATACGGGCTATTTTTAAGCAATTTCTGCAAAACAATATGAGTCACCTCTCAACATCCAAATGTACTAATATTTTTACAGATGCGCCCTGGCCTATCAATAAGTCTTCTCCGTGGCGTCTGTCCACTGAGATAGCAAGATGAAAGGAAGTAAACGGTCAAGACTATCGTCTATTTTACCATAACAGTAAAAACGTGTAGATATAGTTTAAATATATAAAAATTATAAATAGTTAGGAAGGAAGCCAACAAGAAGATAACAACTTTACATGAAGTGTTGATATTCAAACAAATTCAGACAAATTACAAAAACATTATTACAATTCATATTTCTTACCAGTAAAGCGCAAAGTTGTGTTCGTCCTTTTTGTGCAGCTTCGTGAAGTGGTGTGAATCCCCATTTATCAGTAGCATTTACGACGGTGTTGTACTTTATTAGTAGCGCTGCAATATCCAAATGACCATAACTGGAAGCGTTGTGTAAGGGAATAAGACCGCCTTTATCCTGAGCGTTGACGTCTGCTCCATTTTCTAACAAAAATTCTGCTACTTCTACGTTGTTGTAACCAGCTGTAAAAAATATTAATATTAACATCCACAGAATCGACTTTTACTTAATGAAAATTCATGTTTAACGTTATAAACGTCAAATTTTTGTTATCTTTACGTTATTTTAAATAATTATTTTGTTCAAATTGCTTCATTTCATTTGTTAACCTTCTATTTTGTTATACTATTTTTCTTTTATAAATAGGTGACACTCAACTTTTCCTTTAACTAAATACTCTATTTAATTATTATTCTTCAATTTAAATTTTAAATTATTTCAGTTCAATTCTCGATTAACATAGTATACCAACTGTATACTAACCTATCATTTAGATCCAAAATTTATGTTAGGATATCCGATAGCCTATGTCAAATATTACTTCAAACTAATTGAAGTGGAGGTATATCTTCTTCTTGGGGTAAGTTTTAATATTTTACAAACATTCGGTATTCTTTCATATAATTTTATTTTAATATTTTTTATCATAACATAATTTACCTATCTATGCCCATGCTTTCATTCAAACCTTATAAAACGTATGTAAAAGATAACTATAATATGTAGGTAGAATATTTTATTTAATTCACTTTTAACTTTAATAATCTACTTTAACAATTATTATATTCATATATCTGTGGCTTGATGCTAAAAGCCCCAATGTCAATTGTTTGCGGTTCTGTTTTGTCAATATTATATTTAAAAAAAAACGATAAAAAAACAGCAAAAGATATATTTGTGTAAATCATATTGTTGTTCTGAAGCTATTTTCTTGTGGCATTTTTTATAATCAATTACTTTTAATGGGAAATAAGCCACAATTTTACCAAAAAAATGATTTTATTAACGTTTCGAAGCCCAAATCGGGTTTCGTTGTCAAAATACAAAATACTACTAAAATAAACAAAAATGTTGTTGCTAAGTAAAAAAATTCTTCTAATAATTTATTTAATCTGACTCATTTATATTGGCAATTCAGACGTATATTATACATTTTAAAGTAGAAGACTTTAAAATGATACCACCAATATTTATGAGTTGCGTTCCTGGGACGACTTTAATAAAAGATAGTTCATTCGATTACATGAAATCAATCCCAACTCAAGAATATCCGTCACAAAAAAATCATAGCATGTGATCTGTCTTTAAAAAGACAACCAAATGTAACGATGACAGTAAAATTCTCGCGTTAGAGATTCCATAGTAAATCACAAGGGAAAACCAGGAAAAAACCTCGTGATACTATCCCGACATCGTAAGTATTTGGTCTTACATTTAATTTACTTAGGTATTTTCTACGGGAAATAAGCCACAATTTTACTAAAAAATGTATTTATTAACGTTTAGAAGCCCAAATCGGGTTTCGTTGTCAAAATACTATTTTGACAACGAAACCCGATTTGGGCTTCGAAACGTTAATAAATTCATTTTTTAGTAAAATTGTGGCTTATTTCCCATAGAAAATACTTGATTATAAAAATCCCACAAGGAAATAGATTCAGAACAACATTTAATTTACTTTCAAAAAACGAATACCAAATTCTGACTTTAATATGTTTAAATTATAAATAATATTAATAATACATAGATATACAATGAGTAATACTAAAATATAAAATTTGTATTAACTCGATCTGTTATTGACTTACTAATCGTGGTATTTTCTTTCTATTGACTTCCTCTTTCAGTATGGGTAACCACATCTTACTGCATTCTACCGAGGAATTTGCGACACAATTGGTTTCATTTAGCATAATTAGAGCCGCTTCTTTGATTTTTCTCTTTTTACTATCTGATTCTTTCAGGACTATTCGCGGTGTGCAAGTACTTGGAAAGGGAAACGAGAAACGACCCTGCGCGAGTCGCGGAGAAATATTGCAACTATCTTAAATAATTCATATTGTCAATTGAAATTGTCAAATTGACGTATATTTCATACTTTCTGTCAATGAAGCAGAAAAATTATATATTGCTCCACAATATTGATATGATATGCAATTATTATATAAAGGTAAATTTAATTAATTGTATTTTGCTTGCAGTACTGCATTTTAATAACTAATTTTATTTACTACATACAATTGTTGATGTTTTCATAACATAACCTGAATCTTATTTTTTCTTCTTATTATTTTTTTGGACTATGGCCTTGACGATTATCCAGTAACCAGGACTAATATAATTGGCCAATATAATTAAAAGTGCGAATAATAGTACAGAGCGTAGAAATAGGGGTCGCTTTGCCGAACTTGCACGGTCCCAATACTTGAATCTCTCCACTGAACTCTATGTTCATTATCCCATGCATGTTGACATATTTGAGATCCATCAAATTCTCTATTCTTAATATAAGACTGATGTTCACTTATTCTAACGTTTAATGGTCTTGATGTTTCACCTAAATAAAATTGTTCGGATTCACAAGGTATTTTATAAATACAATTCTTTGTTCTTTCTTGTTCACTGTTAGGTTTAGTTTTAGATAGAATGTTGTTGAAATGTTGAATTTATTTCCTATTGTTTTAACTTTCTCGGATAGTCCTTTTATATATGGTATTGATATTTTCCTCGTATTATTTCTTGTGGATGTTATAGGATCCCGTTCTACGTTGTTCTGTTCTATTCGATCCAGTCTTGACAATTCCATACTTATAAACGATAATGGATAATCATTTTTCAATAAAACAGATGTTAACAACTGTTTTTCTTCTAACAATAAATTTTCGTCAGAACAAGTAATTTTGGCTCTATCATATAAGGATTTAATGATTCCCTTCTTAACGTTGATGTTGTGATTTGATTTGTAATTGAGATATCTGTTGGTGTGTGTTGGTTTTCTATACACTTAAGTCTCATATCCAGTATCCTTCTTTGATACTAAAACATCGAGGAAAGGTAGAGCGTTATTATATTCCTTTTCCATTGTAAATTTTATTGTATCTTCTTGATCGTTTATAATATTTAGGAATGTATCCAACAATTCTGATCTATGAGGCCATATTGAAAACACATCATCTACATATCTCCACCATACTGTGGTTTTAAATTTTGTTTAGAAATGATATTAGTTTCGAAATCCTCCATAAATATATTAGCCAATAATGGAGATAAAGAAGAGCCCATCGCTAGACCAAAATTTTGTTTATAGAATTCATTATTTAGTTGAAAATAGGTATTATTAGTACATAATGTCAATAACTCCATTATAGCTGATACATTTAGTTTTGTCCTAGTTGTCAATGTATTATCATTTTCTAATTTCGTTTTGATTATGTTTAAAGTTTTATCTAATGGCACATTTGTAAATAAACCCTTTATGTCAAAACTTACTACAATATTAGTTGGATTAAATTCAATATTTGATAATTTGTTTAAAAAATGTTGTGTATTTTTTAAAAATGTTTCATTATTATTTGTAAATGGTTTTATAATATTTAATAAAAATTTTGATAGTTCACTACAAGGAGAATTGATGGTACTACAAATGGGTCTAAGTGGAATATTCGCTTTATGAATTTTCGGTACTCCATAAAAATGTGGTGTCTTACTGTAATGAGGTGTCATTAATTTTCTTTGATAGTACGTTAGATCATTTTTAAATTTGAATAAAGTTTTATAGATTTTGTTTTCCAGTGTCTTCGTTGGATCCTTCGTTAATTTGGTATACGGTCCATTTGTAATTAGATCTGTAATTTTGTCCTCATATTGTATTTTATCCATTATTACAGTTGCATTTCCTTTATCTGCTGGTAGAATTGTTATGGGAGTCATCATTTTTTAAAGTTTTTAAAGCTTTTATTTCCTCTTTGCTGATGTTCTGTTCAATTTTATTAGATTTTTCCAATTCAAGTTTACATAGTACCCTATATTGTTCTTTTTCATGAGTTGGTAAACACTGGGATATAAAATCATTTTTTTGGTAAAATTGTGGCTTATTTCCCATTAAAAGTAATTAAATCATATTGTGTTATTTTTTTTTATAATTATTAATTTTTTAAAACCGCATGGCAAAGAAAGACATTTAACTTTATACATAGTGTCAACTAACACAAGATTTTTTGTTGTAGTTTTTTTTTATTATCGGGCTTTATCTTGTCCCCCTCTTTGGTGGGACTACCCAATTAACCCCAAGTGGTTTTCATACAACTGCTGATTAAAGCGTTGTAGCAAGCTACAATCCTAGTTACTGCCTATGCAACCAACATTAATTCAGCTGCTACTACAGCCTACATTTCGCTGCCTCAGTGCAACACTGTACTTTTCACCAAAAATCAACCATTTTGAGAAAAACAGGTTTAAAGTTTTTCATGCGCTAAGATTGACTCCTCAGCGAAAATTATTGTTTATTTTCGTTTTTCACTTAGTTGTTAGTTTACGTAAATTAGTCTTGTACAATTTTAAAAAGCACTAATGTATATATCTTTTAAAACATTTTTTATTTATTGGTTTAAATGAAAGGAATTTGAGTTGTTACAATATTGAACTGAACGTTTAAACAACTTTTAAAACTGTTACATTTATTTGTAGATGTTACTGTTTTGTTTTGGAAATTAAATTACATTAAATTAATTTTTTTCCACAATGTTATAAAATAGTTTTGAATGTTACACTTTAGCTCTGAAATAATATAATATATTATAATAAAAATATTGAGTGATTGTTGTGTAAGTGTTGTTGGGAAAGTTTTGGTAAAACGCCATTTCCTAATGGAGAATAAATAATATTTATTGACACTGCCATCTTAAAAAAACTACGTTTATTTTTAGGCTGTATTCAGTACACGTGACATACAAAAGAAAGAACTGACTTATCTTCATCATTTTCTTTGGTCTTTACCCCATGGAAAAAGTTATAAGTCGTTGGTATTAATTTTGCATCGCATAAACTTATATTAAATCCGCTTTTTTCTGAAGTGGAATCCCAGGTGGAGCTCGATATGCTTGTTTGACTTGGTGCTTGTTGGAGTTCGGCTCGTTGGAGTTCGGCGGCTGTTGTTTTGTTTTTCTAGGTTTCTTTTGGACACCTCTAGAAGTAACTGAAGAGCAAGAATGTCTTCTAGACATAACAACAAGAGAACCATTTTTTCTTTTTTGTTATTTTATCGTCTAGGTTAAAAAACATCATTTCGTTTTGCTCATAAGAATACTTATAAAAAACAGTCGATGGAGTTGATTTCTTTACTCGAAATGATTTAACGTTCGCCCATACTACTTTCTCTTCTGATATAGAGTACTGGAAATTTTTACCCGGAAAAGAATTTTCTACAGCAGTTCAGTCGTATACATCTGAGGTGTTTATTTCTTTTACCTGAAATTGTCTTTTTTCTTTATTTGTCACTTGAACTACAGCGACTAGTTGGCTAGGGGCATAAAGAGGGTTATTGTTAATAGTCTTTTTTTAATTGTCGTTCAATCGAAGAATGCATGCTATCCCCCTCGTTTTGAGTATGACCAACAAGTAAGTATTTATGAGTAATTGAAGGAATATCTAAAGTTTGTACTGCATATAGATACATTGATAGGAGAACGTGGTTTTTATTTCGGCCACTGCAGTTGCCAGAATACAAAATAACAGATTTTCCATTAGCATTTTCTTTTAAAAAATCAAAAAGGAATGAAGCGATTTCTAAAGCTCCACGTTTTGCACACCCTTTATGCCAAATATAGCAATGGCCTTGCTTGGATGTGGCGTCAAAAACCGTAAAATTGAAGGTGTTTAGTTTTCTTTTATAGTAAAATGTTGAAATTTGCCCCTTTGGAAGTTGAAATACAGCTTCAAGATCAAAGCAATCAACAACAGTGTTCGAGTTATGATCCCTACTATAGTAATGTCTTGCTGTTTATCTGCACGAGCCGTACAGAGAACTGCCTGCATGGCAATACTACATATAACATTTGATTATATTACTGTATTGCTCTGAGTTTTATACAATTGTTCTGGAGCAACACCGTAACATTTTTAGTTATTATTCTATTGCCCTGTAATGTAAGGTCTTTAAGCACAGAACTATAGTAACATATGATGGAATTATAAATTTAAAAAAATATATATTTTAAGATATTACAGTATGACCTGAAAAGAACCATCATCCATTCATAGGAATTTATTTTTATCTCAAAACATACAAATTTTGAGATGTTACAGTATAGCACTGATACAGCGATTTATTTCCATGTGAAGTTACAACCAGCTCTTCTTCAGAAGTGACAGTAATCTCTGTTTTAACCATAATTATATTTTTCACTTTTATTTTATCGTACAGTTTAGGCAATATTTGTTTATTAAATTTTGGTTTTCTTTATACAGGGTGGGGCATTAGTGTGACAAAGTCCAATTACTCGTTTGTAGTAAGAGATACGAAAAAAAGTTATTTAGGTAAAAGTTGGGGCACAGATAGGACCATAATTTAAAAATATTTTCAAATATACAGGGGCGTGCGTATTGACAGGGTGACACAAACTTATGTTTTTTTAAAATGGACCCTGTATATTTTTACATTTTTGGATTCTCCTCAATGTTTCCTTTCGTAAAATATAGGGTTTTGTAATATTATACGAGGTAGTTTAAAAGATAATTACGTTTTTTTGTTAATTTCGTAGCAACATTTACACCCTGTAGAATTGTAGTGATTTGACATCAAATTTTTATTTTATGTTTAAACGATTTTTAATATAGTCTACTATTGCTAAACATTAACAGTATATCCAAATGTTTAATTTTAGTATACAGGGTTGGTCGAAACTCGGAATGAGTATTTTCTGAGTTTTTTTTTAATGTAACACCCTGTATTTTAGTATTGTAATAAAATTATATTTTATGACACTTTTTTATTTCTTAAGCATTCCCTATACCTAAGTGCTTTAACTTATAAGTTATTCGTGATTCTTTAAGCCAAATATTAATTGCAATAAAAATTATGTGAAATTTTGCTTAGGTGGCCGTGAGAATATTCAATCAAAAATAATTTTTCGAAAAAAAAAATCATAATACTAGCCTGATCCATAATTTATTAATATTGGATGAGATATCCAAATAAATTCGTAGTTAAGATTGTTGGTGCGCAAAATATTAATAAAAACATACAATATTCTACCTAGCCGGCTATGACACTATATTTGCTTAAAAATTTGACATTATACTATTTTTATAGTTCCAGTTGCCTTGTTACCATTACTAATATGAATCTTTCTAATGAGGAACTGATCAATAAGATTTTTGTGCTAGTGTAGTATAACAAAAATGTGCTACTAGCAATAAGAATTTTTCATCAGAAATTCCCTGATAGACGACAACCAAGAAGAGAAACGTTTGAAAATATACTAGAATGGTTTCAACGGACTGGACACTTAGATTATGATAAATCTGATAAAACAAAAATTATTGTAAATGAAGAAAACAGGAATTAAATGTAATCCTTGGTGTCATTGAGGATCTGCATATTAGTACAACCGTTCTTACAATCTAAGTATCTAGTCTATTGAGACCGTTTTAGTATACTTTCGAAGTTTCTCTTCTTGGTTGTCGTCTATCAGGGAATTGCTGATGATTAATTTTTATTGCAAGTAGCTCATTTTTGTTATACTCTCCTAACACAAAGCCATTTTAATCAGTTCCTCATTAGAAAAATTAATATTAGTAATGGTAACAAATCAACTGAAGCTATATAAATAGTATAATGTCAAATGTTTAAGCAAATTTTGTGTCATAGACAACTAGGGAGAATTTTGTATGTTTGATTAATATATTAAGCACCAACAACTTTAAATACGAATGTATTTGGATATCTCATCCAATATTAATAAATTAAGGAGCAGGCTAGATTATTTTGTACTTTTTTTCGAAAAATTATTTTTGATTTGATATTTCCACGGTCACCTAATAAAATTGCACGTAATTTTTGTTGCAATTAATGTTTGGCTAAAAAAAGTACCATAAAATATCATTTCATTACAATACTTAAATACAGGGTGTTTCATTTAAGAAAACTCAGAAAATACTCATTCCGAGTTTCGACCCACCTTGTATACTAAAATTAAACATTTCGCTATACTGTTAATGTTTAACAATAGTAGACTATATTGAAAATCGTTTGAACATAAAATAAAAGTTTGATGTCGAATCACTACAATTCCACAGGGTGTAAATATTGCTACGAAATTAACAAAAAAAAAACGTAATTATCTTTTAAACCACCTCGTATAATATTACAAAACCCTATATTTTAAGAAAGGAAATATTAAGGAGAATCCAAAAATGTAAAAATATACAGGGTGTTCTATTTAAAAAAAATATAAGTTTGTGTCATCCTGTCAATACGGACGTGCCTGTATATTTGAAAATATTTTTAAATTATGGTACTATGTGTGCCCCAACTTTTACCTAAATAACTTTTTTTCATATCTCTTACGACAAACGAGTAATTGGACTTTGTCACACTAATGCCCCACCCTGTATGTAGTAAATATGACTATTTAGTATATTTTATTTGTATCTTCCAATTAAGATACGACGTACTTGCACCTGTGACAGAGCTAGTCAAGGCAGTATCAATAGAATTGGCATCTCAACTGTCGTTATATATACGACTGAGGTGTGGTAACTTTTCTCGCCTTCACTAGAACATTAACTTCAAAGTAAACTATGTTTTGAAAACTTAACTTAAAAAATAGACACCAACTTACCAATATAAAAAAAATTATACGCAAATCATGAAGAAAATCGACAACTTAAAATCATATGAGGAATTAAACATAGACGGGAAGTTAGTACAGTTAATGAAATCAATTAAAAAAGCACGGAGTAATGAGATTATTTCTGATACTTTGTAAATTCAGAATTCTGAAACTATCGGTGGAAAGATCAATATATGATCAGTACAATAGTGTTGACTAGGTAAGTTAACGTTTTAATATCTATTAGATCTATAAAAAAAATTTCGCAAGGTACTAAATCATCATTAAATATTCAAAACACGTCCATCACGTACATTCATTGAATGGTCACCAGTGGTGTGCGTTTGGAAATAAACAAAATAAATAAAATAAAGATGTTTTGGTTTATAAGTTTATTACACTTACCACATTTAAATCTGAATCAAGCTGAGAAGGACAATCGCTGTATAAGGGATTGTAAGCGATTGTAACCGTCACAAATATTATCAATTTTCCACATATTCAATACAATATTGCCGATTGTTTCTACTTACGTAACACATGGCACTGTACGTCATGTAACTTTCCTCTAAACTTGGGTCTGAATCAATTCTATTGGATAAAACTGAAGATCGTAATGGGTAAGTCGTAGTATCTAAATATCACGTGAAGCTACTGCTTCATCTACAATTTACATTTCTATAAATGTATACTTTTGCCAGTCCACATCCTATAGATTTCTCCTTTCCACTGCTTTGTCCGCTTCATCTCTGAAAGATCTTCGGGGTCTGCCTCTCTTCCTTCTTCCTATCGGGCTCTACTCTGTTATTCTATATATCCAACGTTTTTTGTCTGCTCTTCTGACCAACAAAACAGAAAAAACTGGAGAGAGCGGTTGAGTGAAGGAATACAGTGAAAAATGTGGAAATCCTTAGTACATATACAAAGTGGGCCAAAGAAAACAGTCCACCTCGATATTTGGCAGTATTTATTAGATTTTAAGGAAATGACGAAACAGGTCGATTTTTGATCTAAGGGGGACATATTTTTACGGTACATACATCCTGTCATTTGTCAACCCCCTCCCTTCCACTTCCCCACCCCTTATTTTTAAATAGGGAATAGGAGTCGTGTGCTAGCTCATTTGAAAGGTTATTCAATTATCTATTCGATAATATAAACATTAACATAATTATTTAAACAGGGTGTCCAAGAAAGAAATGTTTAAATTAAATTAATTGACACAAAAAGAAGAATTTATGTAATTTATTTAATTCAAAATACATTCTACTGCTGTCACAAAACAGAAAAAAATATTTTTTGATAAATTAACTTTGCTTTTCGCTTAATTTAAATGTTCAGGCTGCCACCCATCTGCCGCTTGGTAGGTTGAATATTGAATTTAAGCAACAAACAATGTTTATTTGTTCAATAAACATTTATTTCTGTTTTCTGTCAGCAGTAGAATGTATTTTGAGTTAAATAAAATACATACATTTTTCTTTTTGTGTCAATTAATTAATTCAAAATAATTTTTCTTGGGCACCCTGTATAAATAATTATGTCAATGTTAATATAATTTAAAACTACTAAGGTAGCCACTTGAGGACACTTTGACCTTTGACCCCTGACGACATGCCTTGACACACAAATAAACGTCAAAACATGACAGGGTAGTAGCTGAATATTTTTGGCCTGAGGGAATAGGAAAACTGTGTCTGTTGAATTTTGAAATTAATTTTTAAAGATATTATTTATAAGGTATTATTTATTTACTACTAAGGTAGCCACTTGAGGACGCTTTGACCTTTGACCCCTGACGACATGCCTTGACACACAAATAAACGTCAAAACATGACAGGGTAGTAGTCAGTTTTAGTTGTTTTTTAGAATACATTATTAATACATAATATATCATAATATTTTTGTAATAAACATGAATGTTACTTGTTAAAGTGCAGTAAACAATAGGACACTAAGTGCACAAACCCATAAATTACATTCATTCTTTTTGTGTCAATTAATTTAATTCAAAATAATTTTTCTTGGACACCCTGTATAAATAATTATGTCAATGTTAATATTACTGAATAGAGAATTGAATAACCTTTCAAATGAGTTTGCACACGAGGAATATATTATATTCCTTATTTAAAAATAAGGGGTGGGGGAAGTGGAAGGGAGGGGTTGACAAATGACAGATGTATGTACCGTAAAAATGTGTAATCCTTAGATCAAAAATCGACCTGTTTCGTCATTTCCTTAAAATCTAATAAATACTGCCAAATATCGAGGTGGACTGTTTTCTTTGGCCCACTCTGTATAAATGTATACTTCTACCTTTTAGCAATAGTGTAATAGTATATTACATACCTAGCGGGAAAGTACTCTATTTCAGCCGAGCAGCAAGGTAGTTTACCGAGGTGCGAAGCACCGAGGTAAACTACAGACGCGAGGCTAGAATGAGTTCCCGCGAGGTTTGTATACTATTTTACTCACAATCGGTTAGTAGTTTATGGATTTCTAATACTCACAATCTACCAATAATAATTTCGTTTCAAATATCTGTATCCATTTTCATTATGTGATAAGATGAATTATTTTAGGTAATTTTCACCTGTGAGATCGTTGCTAGGTAACAAAACAAGTTTGTTGAATCTGACATTTAGGCGATACACGACGCCATTAATTGTACATACAATCAAATTGTGTTTATTTTACAAAAATGTCTGATAGTGAATTTGAATGTACGCCACCAGAACTGCGGGTAGCTGCAGAGAGAGCTACTGAAGGAATAATTCCTGAAAAAAGCAGGGAGAGGTATGAAAACACCTATGAACTATACAATAAATGGCGCGTGGCTAAAGGTGTGCTAATGTAACTATTAATATTTATAATTCCAAATAGTTTCCTTTTTGTTATTGTTGTTGTTTCTTAATTAAATAAATGTCTTTACTCACAATCGGTTAGTAATTTATGGATTTCTAACCTTTGAAGTAATCAGGAAGCGACTTATTACTTACTTTACTTTCCCAGCTAGCCGGGAAAGTACTTTCCCGGCTAGCATCTGTCACTTTTCTACCTGCAAATGTCAATGTCATTTTTGATTAAAAGGTGGTTTAGAAAGAATAGAATCCACTCAACATTTATTTAATTAAGAAACAACAACAACAATAACAAAAAGAAAACTATTTGGAACTATAAATATTAATAGTTACATTAGCACACCTTTAGCCACGCACCATTTAATGTATAGTTCATAGGTGTTTTCATACCTCTTCCTGCTTTTTTCAGGAATAATTCCTTCAGTAGCTCTCTCTGCAGCTACCCGCAGTTCTGGTGACGTACATTCAAATTCACTATCAGACATTTTTGTAAAATAAACACAATTTGATTATATGTACAATTAATGGCGTCGTGTATCGCCTAAATGTCAGATTCAAAAAACTTGTTTTGTTACCTAGCAACGATCTCACAGGTTAAAATTACTTAAAATAATTCATCTTATCACATAATGAAAATGGATACAGATATTTGAAATGAAATTATTATTGGTAGATTGTGAGTATTAGAAATCCATAAACTACTAACCGATTGTGAGTAAAATAGTATACAAACCTCGCGGGAACTCATTCTAGCCTCGCGTCTGTAGTTTACCTCGGTGCTTCGCACCTCGGTAAACTACCTTGCCGCTCGGCTGAAATAGAGTACTTTCCCGCTAGGTATGTAATATACTATTTCTTAAAGGATCTTTTGATTTTTATTTTTGTGTAAATAATTCATTGCAAAAGGTCTGCAAAAATGTATTTATTTTCTTTCCTGGCTTGTTTAATAATTATTCCTAAATACTTATTTTCCAAAAAATATCTTTCTTAATTATCTATCGAGAGGTGTTCTATTGCGTTTTTGATACTTAAAATCCACTTCTTTCCAAAAGTTTCTTTAAGTAGAGGGTACTTTAGGCCTTAGTATTTGTTTTAAAAACTCGATTTGAAGTTGTCATTGGCTTGGAGAAATGTTGGGGTTTTGAAGGGTTCTATTTTACTTTGATTAATAACTAGGTTATCCCAAAAAGATTGGTCATAAATTATACCACGATCTTTACGGATGAAAATACGTAGATTTGACCTAACTAAACTTACGTGGATAGAAATCGGCCCACTTAAAAGTTTGGTCATTTTTGATGTCTAATATTTCCTAAACCTATTGGCCGATTTAAGTGATTTTTTAAACATGTTATAGCCTGATTCTTTAACAATACCACTGTAATAATATTGTTGCTAAACAGGTAAATTTTCATTGTATACCGAGTGTACCAATCAAACTGTGTTTTTTTTTCTCAAAGTTCGCATCACCCTGTGCAATATTCTAGCATTTATAAAATACTGAAATTAAAACTCAACTATAGCCTCAGGTTTTCTTAACATTTTGTTTTTTGATTCATTCGTTTATATTGGATAATACAAAAGTTAGGTACTTTAACAACTAGACATGTTCTTCATCAATACACGGTGTTTCTAAATAAGTACGACAAACTTTAAGAGGTAATTCTGCATGAAAAAATAATGATAGTTGGCTTTATAAACGTATGTCCGCAAAAGTTTCGTTTCCGAGATACGGGATGTTGAAATTTTTCTTGCAAACTGACGATTTATTTATTACTTTAAAACCAGTTGAGATATGCGAATGAAATTTGGCGAGTTTTAAGAGATAGTTATTGCGGATTTTTTGACATAAAATTAAGAATTTTATATTCACCATTAGCGTGCATACGGGTAATATGATCGGTCATATTACACGTATGCGCGCTAATGGTGAATATTAAATTATTAATTGTATGTCAAAAAATGTGCAATAACTACGTCTTAAAACCCACCAAATTTCATTTGCATATCTCAACTGGTTTTAAAGCAATAAATAAATCGTCAGTTTGTAAGAAAAAATTCAACATCCCGTATCTCGTAAACGAAACATTTGCGGACATACCTTTATGATGCAAACGGTCATTATTTTTTTCATGCAGAATTACCCCCCATTAAAGTTTGTCGCACTTATTTAGAAATACCGTGTATTGATGAAGAACATGTCTAGAAAGTACCTAACTTTTTTATTATCCAACATAAACAAATGAATCAAAAAACAGAATGTTAAGAAAACCTGAGGCTATAGTTGGGTTTTAATATTTCAGTATTTGATAAATGCTAGAATATTCAACAGGGTAATGCGAACTTTGAGAAAAAAACACTGTTTGATTGGTACACCCGGTATACAATGAAAATTTACTTGTTTAGCAACAATACTATTACAGTGGTATTGTTAAGAAATCAGGTTATAACATGTTCAAAAAATCATTTAAATCGGCCCACAGGTTTAGGAAATATTAGACATCAAAAATGACCAAATTTTTAAGTGGGCCGATTTCTATGCACGTGAGTTTATATGAAAAAGTGTTTTTTAATATTACTGCAAAATAGTTAAAAACTTTTATGAAAATTTAATTATGTGTTAACATGTCATATATTATTACCATGCGTAATTTCTTTACAAACTTTATGACATTTCCAAAAAATAACACAAACGTATGATATTTACCTGCCAAATGCAGTGGAGTAGAATTTCTACCCTGTGCGTCTCTGCAGTTGATATTATCGGATGTTACCAGTCTTTGAACTCTCGCTAAGTTACCCTTTTTCGCTGCATCTAATAGAGCTGAATTGCCTTTTAACAAATCTGCGACATCTTGGTCGTTCTCTCGCACTAAATCTAAGGGAGTGGCTCCATCTCGATTTTTCTTGCTAGGATCCGCTCCATGCTATAATAAAAATATACTTTATTAATTAATATTATATAATAAAGTGTATAACCAACAACTTATGTAAACAATTTTGTGGTAGAACTTGCTCTATATTATCATGGATTTGAACAATTTTTCGAAGCTCTTTTCCACTACGGGCAAGGTATATTTTCAAAACATAAATTTTAAACGGAAATAAATGTTTGATATCCTGGAATAAAATCGGTAATTTGGTACTAAGCCAGATCAAATCGTAGATGATCCATCAACTTAGCATTGACTCAATCATCGAACATTTTCTTCGACATGATACGTTTGCAAATAGTCTTTAGTGAACATGGCTTGTCTTGGCAGATAATACAGTCAACGAATAAGTAGTTTTCTTACCTTTAATAGCAACTTGACAATTTCGTATTTCCCTTTGGCCGCTGCTTCATGAAGCGGTGTAAATTTCCACAAATCAGCAACATTTACACTGGCTCCGTGTTTGACCAGCAATTCAGTCACTTCATAATGACCATAGGAACAAGCATTGTGTAAAGGAACTAAACCACTGAAAATGGGAAAAAATACGACTATGAAAATTATGTACAATATTTTTATGTATCATATATTATAAATTTTTATTTAGACAAATAAATCAGCATAAACTGCTAAGAGTTATCAACCCGGAACATAAAAAACAGTGTATGCCCCTGCTAAGGTGAAACATATCAAAAAAAATATAAATATCTTAAGTATAAAAATACAAATATATTGTCTAAGTTAACCAACTTGTGCACTCGTGTTGATTATGTGCGTAGCTATCTAATGCTAGTATTTATTTTTAGATATTGGCAATGCTTAACACTGAAATTAACCCTGTTAAAATATGATAAGGCGCTATTGCTAAGCCACCCATATTCAAAATTCGAGGCTTATTTCAGTGGCAGGTATCAACCTGCCATAATATCACAAGTTGTACTTGAGAATTTTTCTTTTCTAACAAATGCATTATCACTATTTAGGGCAATATTTAAAAATGAACGGTATTTATCACACATCCACTCTCGACATAAATCCATAGATTACATGACACTCTTCACAATGAAGCCAACGGCTAAAAGAATGTGTTAGGCCAAAAAACAGATTTTCCATTTTTTTAGGGTTATGGCACTATTGAAGTCGGGGTGCGAGATATAGATCTATTACATCTATACATCTATTTTAGATCAAAAGCTCGTTCTACATGAGCTATCATTATCAGATGAAATCAAACGAAATATACAACTTGCATGGACAGTATTTAGTAAGTTAAAATCAGTCTTTAGATGCCCTTCGACACATCAATAATGACAAATTCTACAATGTGTTCTCCCCACTATAACCTACGCTTCCGAAGCATTTTTCTTCTTTTCTCTAGGTCTACAATCATGTATGGGTTTGTTCCTCTTCAACAATTGTACTCAATTCCTTTCCCTACCGTATGCGACTCTTTTCCAGCTGCAGAATCATAAAATGTTTAAATATTCCACGCCCTCTAACCGTCTGTCTATCTTCGGAGAGTTTCCATTTTTAAGATTTCTTGTGTTTCTATCGTTATAAATTCATTCTGCTTTAAAATAGGTCCATTCCTCAGCAGCAGCTTCTTATTCATCGTTATTAAGGACATGCGGCAAATTACAGATTTTGAATATAATTTGTTCGAGCCATTTAAATATCGTATTAATTGTTGCTTGTTTTATGTGCACCCTGTATGTAAAACCGTTAGTTTATTGAGAAGTGTTAAAGCGCTAAGTAGCGAATATTTTTGTAATATAGGCATATCCAACCTTCTTCCACTTATCTGTTTGTTTTGATAATAATTACGTCAGATACATATCGGCTCATATTGTTTTGTTGAATCGGCAAAAACCTTTGAATATGCGCTGGGAAAAATTTAACCTTGGTGTAGGTACCGAGAATATCGGCCAGTGAATGTCGTAAAATATTTCGTATTCAGAAGTATTACTGAGATATCGGTTGGATGTGCGTGGTTTCGCGTCGCCGGTAAAAAAAGAACTTTTTAAGATACCGTATGAGTATGAGTGGTAATATTAAGTTCTACAAGATACTGTAATGCATGTTTGACATTCAGGGTTACGGTACAAACATTTTAATTATACGCGGAGTTTTATAATTATCCATACTAGAGATATACTGTTTATTTTTCGCCCTTTAATATTTTGCAAGCTGTTAATCTCTTTGATTTAAAGCTGATTATAGAAAATAGAAGTACAAAGTCTTTTCAAAAATGAAAAACCATTTTTCTTTTATTTAATTTCGAATCTCGGGGGTTTGTTAAGAGCGGGTAGCCCTTTCAGATAGCCCCCACATAATAGAGATTTACAAATTGATAATTGAATGTAATTACAACGTTTTTATACACTTGGCTTGGTCTTTGTCACTATGTCCGGGTAATCTTGTGATCCATTTTAAATATACTTTCAGGTTACGTAGACTGAAATTATCACCTGGAATTCTGAAAATTTCAGGTGTCTGCGTTCAGAGTTTAGTTATAGCTCAATACTCGATTCAAATGCAATACTTAACAGCTTTTTCTATGGATGCATTAAGTTTTATTTTTTATTTTAATCCATTTTAAATCTAAATAATGCAATGATATTTAGATCTAGCTTATACGTCTATCTCAATATATTAAATCAAATAATGGTGTAGTGGCTGCATACCTGGAACCCGAACCCAGGAGGCTCGGGTCCGATTCCCGGCATCTCAAATCCTTTTTGTTTTTAAAATTGACATTTTCATTTGAAAAAGAATTGTTTTATTATACTTTTTATATCGTGTCCTATAAATAATAAAAACATGGTAATATAAAAAGTTTTTTTTTTATAAAAGTGTAATTATTTTTTACCCTTTATCTTTGGCATGAACATCAGCTCCTTGCTGCAACAAGAATTCTACTACAGCTACTCTATTATATCCAGAGGCAAAATGTAGCGGAGTTGAGTGTCTCCCATCCAAATCACGACAATTCACTATATGAGGATAGGATCCGAGCAGTCTTTGAACTTGATCTATGTCTCCAGATTTAGCGGATTCGAGAACTTGACATTCGACATCAGCGCTTCCTGTAGGAGGATCTGAAAAAGGATAAAATTTATTAAGGTTGTAATCTTCATTATTTATATATCAGTAAACAACTCCACAATTATTCAATATATATGGGGAGCATATTATGAGAAGAGCACTTGAAGGATGGGAAAAAGGCATCTCAATAAATGGTCATAAAATAAACAACCTACGTTTCGCAGATGACACAGCCCTTCTTGCAAATAGTCAAGTAGAGCTGATTGATCTTATACGACTGGTCAAAAACGAAAGTCAAATATTTGGTCTGTAATTAAACATATCAAAGACAATGCAATTAAACATATCATGATAGTGGATAGACTACATAACAATCATTCACACATAACCACGATTGACCGGTTTGAGGTTGTGAGCTCCTACTTATATCTGGGATCATTGATCACAAACACAGGTTCATTACAGGGGTCCTATTTTCGAATTCATTCGAGCATATTTGGCATACGAAATTAGAAGAAATTCGCTTGAAATCCAGTTTATTGTATTTTCGAATACTTCGTGTACGAATTATTTCGTATTGGCTCCGTGCGTCTCCCCTCTACTTACAGTCACGTGACACGCTGTCAGATTTTGTCAGGACGTTTTAACATTGAGTCTTATGGGATTATTTTGTTAAACTTGAATATTTTATTTTGTAGTGATAATAACCGAATACAATTGTTAGAATTCATTAGTTATTAATTTATACTGTAATTTATAGTGCAACAAAAATATTTTCTTTTTCGTTAATAAAGATTTATTGACATAAACTGCGATAGTGAGGTTATGTATACAAAATCAAACTGATAATCAATAATCAATATTGGAAATAGAATAATTTACATCAGATTAAGTGCGTTTTTATTTTCTGTTTATATTAATACATAATATCACTAGCGTGACACGGCATTTTTTTTAATGTCTCATTTAAACATACACAAAGCGTCCTGATAAAATTTCAAAAAACCGCCACCATGAGCAGGTCGGTCGATTTTGCTTTGACACTTTGTTAACGCTCAGAGCGAATATGACGACTCGAATGGGTATGAACTATGGAGACCTACACAGAGGAGAGGAATCGAGATAGGACGACCTTGAAATTTTTGTACACAATTTTGCCTGTTTGCTTGGTTTCTCGCTAGGGCGGCGGTGGCGTAGAAATAGATGCTACTTTTGCATTGGAGTGAATGTGAAAGTTTCGAAAATAATTAATTATTCGTAGTTAATATAAGATTATTGGTTTTGGTGGTTAATATTATTTAAATATGAGTGCCAAGAAAGCTTACACTAAAAGAACTTGCTTCGTACCGGGATTTATATCGAGTTATCGTTCCGATAAAAAATTCAAAAGGGAACTTAACGAAGTTAATAAAGACTTTTTATAAAGATTTGTCTTTATGTTATTTATAACGTTCGTGGATTAAACCTATTCGTTTGTATGTTATTTCCTTCGGTGTAAATAAAATTTGTGCCTATTATTGGTTTTTATTTTAACCTGAAAATTATAGTGATAATAGTAGGACGATCTTGAAAGTTTTTCTGTCGAAACAATGCATTTTTTGAGACAAAATATTTCACAAAAATTAACATTAATTTTATAAAAGTCAGACTATCGTCTGCGTAGTTTATAGACATATATTTTTATTAAATAAATTTAAACATCTGATAGGTAAGCTTTCAGAATATAGATAAATTAAGTATTAAAAAAAAAGCAGTTTAAATTTTGATAAAAAGAATAATTAAAAAAAATTGATCAATAAACTTCAAATTATTTAAATAACTTTTTAAACTTTTTAAAAACAATTACGTACAGTTAAGTCAATTTTTTCAACTAACAAACTTTTTGATATCAGTTACAAAGATATTAAAAAATTAATTTGCAGTTGAAATACCATTGGTATATAAATGTGGCAGTTAGATAATGTGACAAAATATTTCCGCTTCAAAATAAGCTGTCCTACATATTAAAGTAATGACAAATTTAAATTTGATGTCACATCTCCATCTACAATGGTATATAAAGAATACACTTTTTACCACACGTCGATATGTTATAAGGTTAAAATAATTTATTTTTGGCATAAAACATATTCAGCTACAATCCACCAATAAATTAATGTCTAATTACGCTAAAAACAAAAATAAAATGAGTTAAATATTAAATAAGTCCATAAGAGCTAATGTATTTGTAGCACCTATTCGAACACTTGCGCCTCTAGCGGCGATTGCTGAAAGTTGAATTAGAGGTTGAAAAGTTAGCCCACAAACGATGCATTGCGTTTCCACTCCTTCTTACAGGTCTCTATAGTATGAACCATTCGAATTTGGATGCTCGTATACGAATTGTTGTTGTCATTTCAAGGTCATTTCAGTTGTCATTGATAGTTTTAGCGGATAGTTTTAATCCTTGTATACAATATTTTTACATTGAACTTTCTTTGCAATGGCTCATTTAAATAATTTTTTAATAGAAAGAAGGATATGTTGTACGATAATGCATTGAATATATAACCTAACCTAACTTTATGTACGTATTTTAGCATTGGATCTAAGCTCTCAGCTTGACGTATGACACTGTTGCCATATCCTCAATTTTTTTATTAACTATTTATATGGGAAATAAGCCACATTTAAATTGAAAAAAAAAGAAGTGTGGAGAAAGAAATTAATGGTATTGGGAAAACCTGGGCAGAAATAAAGATTAGTGCAAAGGATAGGACAGAATGGAGGCAGACAGTTGACGCCCTATGCTCCGCATGGAGTGAAGAGGAATAAGTAAGCAAGTAAATTGAAAAAAATAATTTTATTTAACGTTTCTACGCCCAAATCGGGTGTCGTTGTGAAAATACAAAATACTACTAAAATAAACAAAAATGTTGTTGCTAAGTAAAATATTCTTCTAATAATTTATTTAATCTGACTCATTTATATTGGTAAATCAGTAGGATTGTCAATCCTATTCACTGCGCCAATTAACTTCGAACACTCCTTGTATAGGTTTTTAAAAAAGATTTATTTAAAATAATCTACAAAATACGTCTTTATTGTTAGAGAACAGATTCTAAACTGATTTAAAAATGAAACAATTACAACTAACATGGTAACAAACTATGAAATACAATAATGCTGAAAATGCTGAAACAATATACGCTTCCTGGCCAACGTCCTCTAACCTTGTACACACACTGCTGTTCCTACACTATAACTTCTATATATTATTAATATTATTTATAATTTAAACATATTAAAGTCAGAATTTGGTATTAGTTTTTTGAAGGTAAATTAAATGTAAGACCAAATACTTACGATGTCGGGATAGTATCACGAGGTTTTTTCCTGGTTTTCCCTCGTGATTTACTATGGAATCTCTAACGCGACAATTTTACTGCCATCGTTGCATTTGGTTGTCTTTTTAAAGGCAGATCACATGCTATGATTTTTTTGTGACGGATATTCTTGAGTTGGGATTGATTCCATGTAATCGAATGAACTATCTTTTAGTAAAGTCGTCCCAGGAACGCAACTCATAAATATTGGCGATATCATTTTAAAGTCTTCTACTTTAAAATGTATAATATACGTCTGAATTGCCAATATAAATGAGTCAGATTAAATAAATTATTAGAAGAATTTTTTTACTTAGCAACAACATTTTTGTTTATTTTAGTAGTATTTTGTATTTTGACAACGAAACCCGATTTGGGCTTCGAAACGTTAATAAAATCATTTTTTTTTTTTGGTAAAATTGTGGCTTATTTCCCATTAAAAGTAATTGATTATAAAAATGCCACAAGAAAATAGCTTCAGAACAACATTAAGAAACCGCCACGAAGTAAGTAAACAACGCCAACCAAGTGCACTTGGTTTTATGAAAAATAATGCAAACAAAGTCACATTTTCCTATTTTGAAAACATTATTTACTTCACATGTTTACTAACCTTGGAGTATCTTAAGAACATTTTCACCAGCTACCTGGGTAGCAGTATATCCTTGCAAAGATACAATCGTAGCATCTACACTGTAACTCAATAAAATTCTGCATGCCTGAACGTTGTCTTCTCTGGCAGCTCTATGAAGAGCTGTTTGTCCAAGACCATCTAAAGCGTTTACTTTGGCTCCGTGCCTTAATAAAACGTCCATCAGATCGTAGTGAGAACTGTCGGCTGCTAAATGTAGAGGAGTTAAAAAGTCTTTGTTCTTTTCGTTGAGAGGCGCGCCCTTCCTAAAATAAAAAAAATAATATTTAAATTCTACATTACATTGATATACAAAATTTTGTACAGCTTTTTCTAGTCTACATACACTACTTATGTCAACACATATGGACAACCCGGTCCTACTGACTCCGACCCAATCTCTGTAATTGTTTCTTTGTACAAAACAACCATCACATCTACTATGGATTAATCCCATTGATAACACATACAAGTAAAATCTTTGAATTTTGAATTTACAACCTCCCGAAAGATCAAAAGAAAACAATGTTCCCATCTATCTCTGTTGTCTGGACTACGGGAAAGCCTTCCATAACGCACAATGGTAATTACTACGGCCAATTTTTCTTAATATGAACATTCCGATTCAGTCTAGCTGAACTACTACAAAGTTTGTGTGACAACAATGAAGCAATCTTCGCGGAGCAAAATTAGAAAAGGCACTAGATAAGGCTGCATATTATTTCCAAGGCAATTTAACCTATATATGCAGGTTAAATAACCTAGGCATTTCAGTAAGTGAAGGTGTACAATCTTCGCTTTGCAGATGACGTATTGTTTACAGACCAAAGTAAAGAAGATTTTATATTGATACTCGACAAAATAAAAACATTTAGCGAAGAACATTGACTACGAATTAATAAAAACAAGATAAAAGTAATCAATTTAATATAACTGACAGAACATTTAATATGTTAAGTTCTCAAAAAAAGACAAAATGCATGGTTTTACCAGCAAATCTGCCAAGATGTAAATTAGAGTTGGAGGGTCAGATAATAGAACAAGTGATGAATTTAAATATCTAGGCATCACACTATCTAGCTACGAAAAGCTCAAAACAGAAGTTTAAGATCAAGCGAATAAAGCCGCAGGTTGCCTGAATGACACAATATGGAGAAATGAAAAAGAAAAGAAATGAAAGGCAAAATTTACAAAACAGCAATCACACCAATAACGACATACGCGACAGAAACACGACCTGACAAAGAGAGAACAAGAAGATTGCTAGAAACAGCAGAGATGAAAACCCTTCAAAAAATCGATAGTAAGAGACTATGGGACAGAGCTATAATAGGTCAGGGTAATAAGACAAAAATATACCCTGTTCGTGACACTTTAACAGCCAGTGTACTGAAGCGTTTTTTTCGACAGGTAATACCTATAAGAACAAATTGTAACTATTTGCTGCGTAGGATCTGGCGGTCATTTTTAGTTATAAACAATTTATTGTCAAAAAACGGCCTTTTTCCTTTTTATTTTAATTAATGGAAAACAGTAAGACATGGTCTTCTTAGTACAAACATCTTCGAGAGAATGGAAAAACCTTTAAAATGGCGTATTACAAAGTTTAATATACTCAGTTATTGTTAATATAATTGCGATAAAAGGTTGAAATTTCAAAAAAATTAATTTCGCAATAACTATTGTGTAAATAAGTGTACAGCTTTGAAATTTTTGTCAAATAAGGGTTCTTTGGTGCTTAATATGTGATAAAAATTTCAAAGCAATTCATTCAATTGTTTAAATTTTATTCAAATTGTTTATCCCAGAGAGCTTTTTTGCAATAACATAAGTCAGAAAAAAATACTATTAGAACCATTCTACAGGTGTCAAATGAAATAGCATGAGCTAAACTTTAAAATTTATTGCATATTTATTTCAAAAAAATGCATTTATTAGTAATAAATAATTATGCAAAAGTATCATCAATTTTTCCTTATAAACTTTTTGAATAACTTTTTTTTCAAAAAAAAATATATATTTTTACCGTGTTTTAGGTGCACAACTACCAAGTAATGTTATGTATATATGATAATTGGTGAAAAATTGTAATATATATAATTTATTATATAAAAAAAAAAAAAAATTTATATCTGTGGCAAAAAGTTTATCTAATGCCATCCCCTCTTTGTGAACACACACACATAAAAAAAAATAAAAAAGTTTATAAGGAAAAATTGACCATACTTTTGCATAATTTATTACTAATAAATGCATTTTTTTATTTACTTTTTTTAAACCAATTTGAAAGATTAGCTCATGCTCTTTCATTCGACACCTGTAGAATGGTTCTGACATTATTGTTTTCTGACTTATGTTATTGCAAAAAAAGCTGTCTGGAATAAACAGTTTGAATAAAATCTAAACAATTGAATGAATCGCTTTGAAATTTTTGTCACATATTAAGCACCAAAGAACCCTGATTTGACAAAAAGTTCAAAGCTGTACACTTATTTTTACAATAGTTATTGCGAAATTATTGTTTTTGAAATGTCGAACTTTTTTCGCAATTATATTAACAATAAATGAGTATATTAAACTTTATAATACGCCATTTTAAAGCTTTTTCCATTCTCTCGAAGATGTTTGTACTAAGAAAACCATAAGTCTTACTGTTTTCCATTAATTTGAAAAAAAAAAGAAAACAAGGCCCTTTTTTGACACTAAATTGTTTATAAATAAAAATGGCCGCCAGATCCTACGCAGGAAATAGTTCTACAATTTGTTCTTATAGGTATTACCTGTCGAAAAAACGCTTCAGTACCCTGGCTGTTAAAGTGTCATGGAATAGCTATTTGTATAACAAGGGAGGAAAGTGCTACTTTTCCTCCCGAGAATGAAGTTTCCTCCCTCAAGGGAGGAAAAGGCACTTTACTCACATGTTATACATATGGTTTTTCCTCCTTCCTCAAATAACAAGTCATTTTTTCATTTTTACTTAATTTATTTATGTAACTAACCAACAAAATTTATTAGAACTAAAACTAACAAGTACATACAATATAACTGTCAACTGTCAAATATAAGTCAAATTAATAATGTAAACATTGTTAAATCAAAATAGCAATTTACTGTTTTTTACCATTCTGCAAAATACAGAGTGTTTTATAAATAAACGTTAAAATGTATAGGAACGTACGCAATAGAAAATAGATATTGTACAGGGCGTCAATAAGTTATATTTCATGAATGAAATACCATGACGTCACTTTTACTTTTCCTCCCTAGGGAGGAAAAATATTTTCCTCCCTAGAGAGGAAAAGTACAACTTTGCTCCCTACAATCAGGTCCGGAAAAGTATACTTTCGGTAGAGGTAGGTGGAAAAAAACCTTATTACCCTGGACTAGAAGTACAGATATACGACGGAGATGCAATGAGGAGAACATTAATAATCTAAGAAACAGAAGGGTAGAATGGAATGACCACATAAGCCGATTGACAACAAATGGAGTAGTAAGGATGGTTCCCAATAGGAAGACGATCGGTGGGAAGAGCACGAAAACCATGGCACAACAACTTACTGGAGGCACATTGAAAAACAGACATGGCCACACAAAAAGAAGAAGAAAGCGAAGAAGATAAAAGTAATGACTCTCGATATAACCAACAACAACAGATCAAAAATTGATTTTTGGGCCACCACTGTGGCTTTAGGGTGCTAAGAAAGTAAAATATGCATAGGTCAGAATGTGTAGCAGACAGTGTGTTCTTTTATTTTCCATCAATAAAATAAATAGGTGACGAAAAAAAAACAAAAACTGGAGCCCGCCAAAGCATTTCTGAGGATTACGGCGCCACTGTGCCGCAACGGTTGCTTATACGAAAAAAATGCATAGAACCTTATTTGTAGAGAAAATAGTGCAAAAAATGCATAGGTAATGAAAAACTCGTAAAAACATGCTCGCCAAGGGATAGGGGTAGTTTCCGCAGTTTATTTTCAGGGATATGGGTAGTTTCCGCAGGGATGTTGCAATAATCATATATATTTATGAAAAACGCTATTGATGGAGCATGTGCCCATATGGGTCAAAAAGCAAAAAAAAAAATTTTAACCCCCCATTTTATTTTATTTTTTTGGCTACAGTGGTTGCACCAAGAAATCTCTTTTGGTGTCCATGCATGGGTAATTAGAACGTGCACAAAATGATATATGAATCATTTTACCCGCGAGCAGTCGCGCCGTTAGAAAAAATCTAACATTTTATCCTTTTTCGTGATAACTTGATGAAACATTTTGCAACATAACTTTCCACTCGTAGGTGCCTCGAGGAAGGGTAAAGTAAAGCGTAGGTTTATTTTTTTTTTCTTCTTATTCTTCTTTTTTTATGGCTTTGGTGAGAAAAATTAGCTTTAATAATTAGCATTACAAGTAAATAAAAATACTATAACATAAAGATTTGTTGTAAATTCGCGTCTAAATTCATATTGTAGTGTGAAGGATTCCAAAAAATCACTTTCTTTATTAATTCATCTTTTTTAGGGTGGTTCCGGGGAAAAAATGGGGGTGCATTATACAAATTTGTAAATAACACCATTACACGGGTAATCGCTGAAAGTTTTTTTACTCTAGCATAAGCGGTTCAGTTGGTATAAAAAGGGAATTTTTAATATGTAACACCCTGTAATTAAAAAATGGGCAATTGCCCTTAAATGAAACCTATACCAAAAAATCAGCCACTTATTTGTGATTAATTGCCGCAGGGTTTTTTCTTGATATCCATTACAGTTAGGGAAAAATAATTTTTTTTAAAAACATGTTTTTTAAAAACTTGTCAACTTTGGGGCTCCACCCCCGCTAAACAGTGGGTGATACGACATATGCTGTCGGGAAATAAATAGTAGGAAATATAGTCCTCGTCATATTTCTATTAAGGAAATTTTTTGCATAACGTACAGGAAGGGCTACGTTTCGCAAAAAACCACAAATTACCCCCTTTAAAGGGATGAAAAGGGGGTTCCGGGACGAAATTTTTTAAGAAAAAGTTAGTCTCATAATAAGCGCCCCTTTATATACCAGAAAAAAAAAATAAAACCGGACTTGTGTCCATTTTGCGAGGTTCAACCGCTGTTTCCTACACTATACCCTCGCAAGTTTTTTTTTCAAGTTATTTTCATGGAATCAAATATAAAAGAGGTTTAATAATAATTGTGGTTTATTCTCAAAAAAGTAGTAGTTAAAGTTTTTAGCTGTTAGTTCAGGAACTTTCAGCCTCGTATTTTTCAAGCACATTAACAATGGCATTAACCTTGTTTACAACATTCCTTATTTTAAAAATGATTTTATTATACATTAGATAATTTTACATATTGACGTCATTATCTTATTTTTTTACGATAATTACAGCATAATTATAATAAATATTTTCTGTATGCAAAATAATTAGTATAAATATCAATAAACATTTAAAAGGGTAATAACTTTTCGGTATTGTTTTGTATTTTAAAAGTATTATTTGTTATTCCATTGAAAGAAAAATAAATATTAGGGGATTAGAACAAATAGTCATACTATTACTTTTTTAATACCCCGCTAAAATTTCTTCCGATTAAAGGAAATGTCCGATGAATTGGAGATTCCTACTCATCTGGATTCACTGGTAACGTCCTTCAATCGGAAGAAATGTATTCCCATTCCGCTTGGCCACGCCATAACTTGAGAACAGCTTTACCGATTTCATTCATCTTTTCTTTTTTTTAAGTTTTCTAATAGCATAAGTAAAAATAAACTCAAAAAACAGTAAAATGTATTCTTACGGATTTGGTAGCTTTTTTGAAAAAAAAAACACACATACAGTGCGTTTTTACATTTTTACATTTTTAAGAATATATAAAATCTTACCTTATTAGTGTTTCTAAAACTTGCTTTCTTTTAGGATAAAGGGAGGTGACGGCTGAATGTAAAGCGGTATCCCCCGAATAGGGATGTTTAAAACCAATTATATCCGCAGTAAGATACTTCTTAATTTTTGTCGTGTCAGCTTGTCGTGCTGCATCAAGTAAAAGATGGCCTTTATATTCATCTAAAACAAAAACTATTAGTGAAAAAAAAGTATATAACACATTCTTGGTTTATTTGTAAAATCAGACTTGATGAGAAAATTAAGTGAATAATGTAATATAGTTTCGACTATAACTTGTGTGAATCCTTAGTAAGTACAATGCCACATAGGAATTCCGCGGTTGTAAAGACGCGTGGCGATATAAGCCCATATGAAAATAGTAGTTTTTTTTAATTGTCCGAACTCGAATTGTCTCCAATTCAAAGTTTATAGAAACGAATCCATTTTAATATTTTATTGAAGTTATACTTCTTTAGGCGCGTTAGGAGTAAATTTATATGTGCGCGAATTCATCTTAAGTCTTGGTCCTGGAAGCAAGTTTTATAAGAATTGTAGTGACTTTTTAAATAGTTTTTAAAAGCAACAGGTACGTAATTGTAAATGTTTCAGTATTGTAATAAAAAATTACATAGATACTTACCTATTTGGAAAATGTATGTCCCTATCTAGTAGGTAATGCTTTGATTTACATAATTTGATTACAAACAAAATTTCTACCAATCTTCATCTAATATATTGTTTTCTTACTCTATGTTTTGTTGTATTTTAATATTTTAATTCCACAAAAATCAAACTAATTTGATTAAATTCAGAACTGTCAAACAGTAAAACGTTCAGTTGGACTATCTTCGCACATGACAGGTACGTGTAAGTGGCTAAATGAGTAGAGGCTTCGTTTTTAAATCCTAAGCAGCCTAATAAACGCGGGTTCGAATCCCAATGCAAGTTTTTATTTATTTTTTTATTTTTTTTTTATACATTTTATGATTGTAAGTATATTTGTTATGGTCGGTTCGCTAAACTCAGACACAACTGGCTAGTGAATTTAGTAAGTAATTTTGCCAATTTGGTAAAATTGGCAAAAAAAAAATAAATTACTAAACAGTTAATCATTACTAAATAGTTAATAATTACTAAATAGTTAAAGTAATTTTGCCAAAATTGGCCAAAAAGAAAAAAATTATCAACTAAAATCACTAGCCAGTTGTGTCTGAGTTTAGCGAACAGACTATATTATGTAATTTTTTTCAGAAAATGTGTATGTTGTTAAAATTTTTGCAAACAATTATTGTTCAGAAATAATTTCTTTGTGGCATTTTTCAATGTTTTTGTGTTTGTGCGTGTTTTATTCTTTTATTTTTTTAATTTTTGGTATTGGTTTAATAAAAATTTTTGGAAAGTAGTAAGTATTAAAATTAGTTTCATATTTAAATAAATAAAATATAAATAAACTGTTTAAAGTACATATTAATTTCGTTGGAATCATATAATAGAAGTGTAACTTCTTCCGTGCGTACAAAGTACACACACATTCTTTTTTAAGATGTTCCTGCCATAAGAATGCCACATGTCCATTTTCAATAAAAAATCTTTACGAGTTTTCGATATATGGAAAAAATCGATTTTCATTTTGTAACTTCAAAGGGCTGTAACTTTTTTTATGTGCACATATTTGTACTAAGGTAAGTTAGGTTAAATCGATCTATTTTTGGTCCCAGAATATGTGATTTCATTTATGACCTGCATTTTTGTTACACCCTGTATAACATGAGACTTGAATTCTTCGAAATAGAGGTATAGAATATAATAGAGAACATTAAAGATCTCCTGGGTGGAGCATAGTACTAAATTGTTGGAAAATTAATAATGAAAGTGAAAATTATTATAAATAATCATGTTACATTGTATATTACAATAGATTTTGTATTTTAACTATCTCTGTACCTGAATATGGAAAACAATTACTTGAAAATTATATTGTTTCATTTCTACAATATATACTTACATGCAAGTCTTTCCTGTAGTTCCCTAGTTGGAGCTACATCTATGGCAGACTTGGAATGGCAGTTTAATTGATGAGGATCTGCGCCTTCGGCCAGCAGTAAGGAGCACACTTCTAATCTCGATTTGGAAGCAGCTTCATGAAGAGGTGTAAAAGCCCAAAGATCGTTTGCGTTTACATTGGCACCGTGCTTGATTAACATTTCAGTTACTTCGAAATGACCGTAAGAGCAAGCATTGTGTAACGGAACTAATCCTCTGAAAAAAAAGCATTTAAAATTAAAATTATTGCGACAAGGGTCGATTTTAAACGATTTAACTTTAAGGATAGACTGATCTCGAATTGAAACAAGGACTACATCAGCTTACTGAGAAACCTACCAGCGTCCTGAGTTGGCTGGTATCTTTCTCGCCGAGTATATAGACGTCCAAGAGAATAAAATGAAGTTTTTTTTACTCATAGTGTCATCGGGATAAATCTCGGTTATTATATAGAGTGACTATTTTACTCATAGTGTCATTGGGATAAATCTCGGTTATTATATAGAGTGACATACAGATTGTTTAGATTTAAATTAGACATACACGCTTTAAATGACAACACTGCGCGATAGACCTGAACATTAGCAAGTTGTATTAGTTGTATTAGAGATATCAAAAGGAAAGAATTCCTCTCATTGGCTGTATACCATAATAAAAATTACTAAAGACGTAAAAATCTTCTCTTTTAGATGGTATATAATATAATTTTTTAAATAAATTATATACCTTCTACAAGAGAAGATTGTTTACTTCTTTAGTAACAAAATAGAGATGGCTATTTCGTTTCTTCTTCTTCTTAAGGTGCCGAGACCGCTTGTCTATCGTTGGCTCTCATGTTGCCTAGCAAATTAACAATCAGTGTCTCATTTACAGCCGCACGAAATAGTTCAGTGCTAGTGCTAGTTTTCCCAAACCATTGGCGTAGGTTTTAAAGCCAAGAAGTTGTATGGCGGCCCACACTTCTTTTTCCCATTATTTTACCTTGCATGACAAGGTGAAGTATGTCATATTTTTCCGGGTGACGCGTTATATGACCAAAGATTTCAAATTTACGCCTTTTAACCGTGTTCACTACTTCACAACTTTTGTGCAAACAATGCAAAACCCTTTCGTTTGTGACTCTTTCTACCCAACTGATCTTCAGGATACGGCGGTAGACACATCTCAAATGCTTCTAGGTTTTTTAAAAGCGATTCTGTCAGGGTCCATGCTTCAACCCAGTAAAGTAGTACTGAGAATATATAACATCGAACCATTCTTATGCGAAGTTCCAAATTGAGACAATTACTGCACAGGATTTTCTCAAATTTCATAAAACTAGTTCTTGCTTTGGCAATTCTACTTTTTATTTCTGTACTAGGGTTCCAGCTTTCATTAATATGAGTACCCAGATATACAAGATATCTTACGCGTTCAATTGAGTCATTACCAATTGTTACGTTATAGTTATTATTATTTACTGCTGCCTTTTTACTAATAACCATAAACTTTGTTTTTCTTGCGTTGAGTATGAGTCCATATATCGCGCAGATCGCCATCATTCGGTTCAATAACGCTTGAAGATGTTCAATTGATCCTGTCACTAACAAGGTGTCATCTGCGTATCTGATATTGTTTATAAGCACGCCATTAATGATTATGTCCTCTTTTGCGTTTTCCATTTAAGATTGTTTCAGCGTAAATATTAAACAACATTGGTGACAATATACAGCCTTGTCGAACTCCACGCCTTGATTTTTACTTCTTCAGAGCACTAATTCCCAACCCTAACACATGCAACCTGGCCCCAATACAAATTTGCGATGATTCTAATGTCCCTCTATTTCGTTTAGTTCTTGGACAATCTTTACTTGCATAACCGCTTAAATTACTCATTAATTTTAATTAATAGGATTATTTTTTCACTATGTATTCAGTGATTACCATAATTTATATACTATGCAATAAATACTAATAATCGAGAAAGGAGAAAAATTGATAAAGTGATGTTAATAACATACTGTTACTATCGGAACGAGCAGATAAATTTTGAAAATCTGAAACAAATGAAAATAAAATTATAGTAGACAGCAATGTTGCCAATTTTAGGGCTTCCTTCAGTCTCTTATATCTAATTAAAAACTAAACGGTCTGTATATTTAGAATTATGCAGAGAGTTGATGATTGACGCGGTACTTTAACTGCAAATTAGAGTAGCACATTAGTAACATAGTAACAAAACGTTACGAAAGACAAAACTGTTATATTTAAAACATGGAAGAATCTGCTTTAGACCCTGTACACATGAGGACGTTAGATGCAGCGTTTGCGTAACGCGGCGTTTCAAGTTGCCAAGGAACAAATGGTATCATCATTAGAAGTATCAGAACATCATTAGAAGTATCAGAAGACGGGTATCTGTAGATAGGGGTAGCAGAAACCTACCGGTTATATCCTAAAATCGGTTTTTCCGTTTTTTTTTTTCGGTTATAACCGGTTTTTTCTTTTTAAAGTAATAACTTGTGAAAAACCAGATAAGTTACCTTTGGAAAAAATAATGAATGCAGAAAAAAAATAAATTTCGATCCGATATAATGATATTTATATTTCCGATAAATATGATCTGTCGGTAAAAGGTTGCTGTTTGTATATCGATTATCTTGAGATCGATATATTCTTTCGATAGTATCGATATCGATAATATTGATATTGATTCGAATGAAGTATCGCAAACTAAAGTGCAATGTAAATTTAACATTGTAACCTATTGGGTATTGGCTATTGATTAAAAAAACCGAACACCGGTTTTAGGAATAACCAGTTTTTTAGACCGAATATAACTGCCAGATTAAACCATAAGTGAAGAGAAACCGTATAACCGACAACCGCCATCCCTAGCTGTAGAGAGTTGCATAAGAGATTGTGGGGTACACATATTTTTGAAGAAAAAAAATCATTTTAATTTTGGTTCATTATTCAATGTTCAAAACCTTTCGAAATATTCAATTTCTTTTTTTGAATATACTATTTTTGTCTCTTGTATATTTTTCTATACTACTATAACTTGTCCAAAAACAGGGTGCGAGGATATATATATCCACTGATATACAGGGTGAGTCACCACTAACGGGACGGAAGATTACAGCGAAATGGTAAAAGATTTGAAAAAAATTTAAATCGAATAGTTTGTAAGTTGATAAAAGCTACATTTTAAAATTATTTTGAAATATACAGGGTGTCCCAATAAATGGCGGCGTATCAAAGTTATATTTTTTCTTATGGAACACCCTGTATTATATTGCATTTTTTAATTGTCCGCAAAAAATAAGGTATAGTTCCATAAGGCTTCCCTATACCTATGTACAGAGTGTTCTGAGTTATGTTGACTTTTCTTAAAATGTAAAGTTTTAAAAGAAGGCTTATTCTTAAGTTATTTAAGAAATTATAAAAAAATTACTTTTACATCTAAATAGTTGGATATTGGTTTAATGTATTCCATGATTAAGTATTACACATTTGTCTACAGGGTGTTCAAAATTTACAGTTTCATTATTGGAGTATTCAATGTGTCATATGATGCTTATTTTAAATGGAACACCATGTATATTAATAAATAATTATATTAAACAAATTTACCTCTTTCGAATGGTATATGGATGTCCTATACCTAGGTGTCATAGTTTTTGCGTAATTTACAATTATTTAAATTCTTAATCTGTAAATCGATTTTAAAACAAAAGATGTAGTTAATTAATGTCATTGTATGACATTGTCAGTTTATGACAGTACGGTCTGGTAATTATCAAAACTATAAACATCCGTGTATGATATTCAAATTTTTTTTACTTAAAAATGGCTTTGGCAGAGCCAATTACATTCAAATTGAATTGTTCCTAAAAATGAATAATCACGCTATCTATGAAATAGTAGACATGCTTCTTTGCATTGGGGAATATTTTTAAAATTGTCTCTTAGCTTCTAAAGTTTACGCTTAAAAGTATCCTGATAGAAGACACCCAAAAAAGGACGTTTTTGAGAGATTTCTCGATAGATTCCGTGCTACTGGTAATGTTGCATAGGTACGAAAAGTTAAATAAAAATAAAATATTTATTTTATTTTGGAAAAATAGAAATACCTATATGTTTAGTTAATGTTTTCAATATTTTTAGTTAATTTAGTTGTTACTTAGATACACGTATCATTACGTTTTCTGTTTATGTAACATACTTACCATACATACATTTATATTTTTGTATTTTTATTTAAGTAAAAATATATCTTTTATACTGTTACATTCTACATTTATTAGAGTCTTATTTTGGTCAATTTAGTTTCTCTATAGAAAAGTTTTCCAAAATATAAATATCATATAAATATCACATTTTGGATATACAGGGTGAGTGGGGAGGAATGTGCCAAACTTTAAGACTGTATAATATACGTAAAAATAATCAAAAATAACTCATAATAATATGTTGTTATTCGATTTTCATTTGTTTCCGAGATATGGGATGTTAAAATTTTTCTTACAAACTGACGATTTATTTATTGCTCTAAAAGCGTTCGAGGTTTGCAAAGGAAATTTGGTGGGTTTTAAGACATGGTTATTGCGCATGTTTTGACACAATTAAGAATTTTATATTCACCATTGGCGGGCGTACGGGTATGGGTCTGAATTTTTTTAAAGAAATAAAAATAGTACGGCCAATGAGATATTTCAAATTAAAAATTATTTTTGAATTACCTGTTCAATTTGTGATAAAAAATCTATCTTCCCATTTTCTCATACGACGCTTCGTTTTCATGCAAAAAATAAAATATCTTAACGCTTCCAAAGTATTCGAAATAACTTTCTACACATTCATATAGAAACTTCGTCGAAAACTTTGTAAGCGTTCGGATGTTTTATTTTTTGCATGAAAACCAAGCGTCGCATGAAAAAAATGGGAAGATAGATTTTTTATCACAAATTAAACGAGGAATTCAAGAAATATTTTTTATTTGAAATATTTCAGTGGCGTACCATTTTTATCTTTAAAAAATTTCAGACTATTACCCGTACGCGCGCCAATGGTGAATATAAAATTCTTAATTGTGTGTCAAAACATGCGCAATAACTGTCTTAAAACCCACCAAATTTCATTTGCACAACTCAACCGGTTTTAGAGCAATAAATAAATCGTCAGTTTGCAAGAAAAATTTTAACGTCCCGTATCTCGGAAACAAATGAAAATCGAATAACAACATATGAGATATTTTTGATTATTTTTACGTATATTATACAGTCTTAAAGTTTGGCACATTCCTCCCCACTCACCCTGTATATCGGATATATATCATATATGTATATCCGATATTTTGATATTTATATAAATATCATGGATATTTTGTGTCCTGTCCAAAAAGGTATAACACGGATCAAAACGTATGGAATTAATGTACATATTACTTATTTATCGTCCATTTTTTTTACAAATTACAAAATTAAAATTTACCAGTTACAAATATTATAAACCAATAATTACCCTTTATCCTTAGCATGGACGTCAGCTCCGTTTTGAAGCAATAGCTGTACAACTCTATTTCTATTGTATCCAGCTGCGAGATGAAGAGGAGTCGATCTTCTTCCATCACTAGCATGACAATTGACGTTTAACGGATTAAGCAACACCAAAAGTCGATCTTCAGCTCCGGAACGAGCAGCTTCAAGAAGCTCGTCTTTGCGGTACTCGCCTGTAAGTACAGGCCGTGTCGAAACATCTGCTACTTCGAGCGGAGTTTTGCCTTCCGTATTGCGGATATTGACATCGGCGCCATGTTGAAGAAGAGCTGTAAAGAAATTACAAATTATTGCGTATAGTGTATACGGTTATGGTTATGGTACATCGGGGCATGACCCACTTGTGAGCCTCCTACGGCGGGTCCATTACATCACCCCTATCTTAAGGACCAGGTCCATAAGGACCAGGTCCATAAGGACCTGGTCAGAGAGCCACAAGTCTCTTACAAGGCAACTCCCTCTATCACCTCTGATAGGCCAATGCCGGGCATTCCCAGAGGACATATGAAGAGGTTTCCTCCTCCTCATTACATAGACGGCACTGTGAGCCATCCGCCAGTCCTAGCAAATGAAGGTGCCGTCGGAGTCTACAGTGGCCGGTGAGCATACTGACCACCAGGGAGCATCTACGATCTAGAAGAAGCAGTTGGGATGTGAGACTTTTGGATGGCCCCACTATGTGCAGCCTAGCCTGTCTCAAACATCCACAACTGGCCCAGGAGTACTGGAACCTCCGCAGAATAAAAAAAAATACAAAACCTCCGTATTGTGTATAACTCGGTATACTTTAATAATAGTCCAGTCGTCGGAAACGAAGATGCCACTAAATCTATAAAAATCATACGAACAAACTGAATTTTGCTAAGAATGTCAATTTTGAGACCCCGTAAAAGTTGCATAAAAGTTTACCACTTCTATCCACGGGTTTCCCCTAACCTCCCCTATAGCTTCACGATTCGATACAATATCGATACTTTTTATCTATTGAGTATTGTAATGGTTATGCCAATGAAGTATCGTATCGTGTATCGAAATCGGCAATATTTTCTTTTAAAGATATCGTATTGATATTGATTTACCGACATTTGGTAAAATTGGCAAAATTGGCCAAAAACAAAAAAATTACTGACTAAAATCACTAGCCAGTTTAGCGAACCGACGATACCAGGGTAGGTGTACGTTTCTACTCTTTCTATTTGTGGACCGTTCACACTGATTCATATAAACTGCTGTTCGTTCTTAGAAATCATCATACATTTTGTTTTTTTTAGAGTTTAGTGAAAGTCCATATCTATGACTTACTTCTGTGATACGATACATTAACTAGGGTTTCATAACTGTCAGCGAATACCACCGTGTTGTCCGCATATCTGATGTTATTGATACTTCTTCTTCTTCTTCTTCTTCTGGTTCCTATCCGTTTAGGATGTTGGAAATCATATTGGCAATCATACCATGGCTCTCTGCGGCTCGAAACAGATCCCTTGAGGTTTTCTTAAATCATGTTCTCAAATTCCGCAGCCATAATATCCTTCTTCATGCTTCCTAGAACTTCCTTGTTCGTAATTCTTGCTGTCCATGATATTCTCAGCATTCTTTTATAAAGCCACATCTCAAATGCTTCAAGTTTTTTAATAGCGGTGTCTGTAAGCATCCATGGCTTCGCTCCGTACAATAATACAGAGAAAACATAACATCACAAATATCTAATTTTTGTATCTAGGGATATGTTATTGATACATCCGAATTATTAATTCGAATTGCAACTTCAACACCCTCTACTGCTTCTTGAAAGGTTTCCTCAGAGTATATCTTGAATAGCAAAGGTGATAGTATACATTCTTGTCGGACCCCACATTTGATTTTGAATCATAGGATTCTCCTGCTTCTACTACCTCGGATTCTTGTTTCAGACAAGACAATTACAGATTCTTGGAAAATCGATGTTTTCCGTTTCCGCCTATGAGAGTTTTAGGGGCAAGCTCGGGGGGTAGGAGTGGCAAACTATTTTCCCTTTTTTTTCGAGTCCCAAAATTGACATCCACAGCAAAATCCAGCTTGTTCGCCTGAGCTGAGTCCAAATCTCTTTTTTTTTTTTGTGGGAGGAGGAAATCTTTATAAGACCGTCAGAGTAGACCGCAGCACCCCAAGAAGCTGGTGTTCTGCCCTCTACCCTGGTGTGTGGGATTCAGTCCGCTTGCCCAATTCAGACACCCGCGAATCAATCGTGAAAACGCAACTACCTACCCACTAAAACCCCCTCATTCCAGCCGTGGACACCCGGTACGTATTTTTAGCAAACGTTACTCCGGATGTCCCGCTGCTGACCCTATCTCTACTCCATGTCGGTGAAGCCGACTGTGAGGAGTATTTATTCTTTTATTTGTTTCAGAAATAAAACATTGAGTACTGTGTATAGAGGAAAAGTATATGAAAAAAATTTAAAATAAAAGGAAGCAAAGTGTACACAACTAAATAATATAAAATAAGTATTCATAAAACAGTGTATAGATAAAATTGTATAGATAAAAGATGTATAGGTAAAATAAGGGATAAAATATCCTTAATAATGTTTTCTGTCACTCTCTCATCTCCCATCTTGTCTCGTTCTCTCTCGCGTTTCCTTTTTTTTATGATCTTTGTTATTATGCCTACTATCACGTTGAAATTTTCTTTGCTTTGCATGGCTACATTCATTATAGTCTCTGGTGTTGTCTCACCTAGTGTTGTTCTCATGTCTTGTTGTTTATCGTGGAAAACGTTGCAATGGAATACACAATGCTCTGCGTCGTCACGCACTCTACATTCTATACATAAGTCATCTTCAATTTTCCTTATGCGATATGTGTAAGACCTGAATGAGCCATGCCCGGTCAGGAATTGAGTAAAAAAGTAATTTGTTCTTTTAAACCTACATTGGTACCACTCTTTCACATTTGGGATTAGTGTTTTCGTCCATTGTGCTTTTTCTATCTATTCTTCCCATTCTTGTTGCCACTCGTTTAGCATTTGTTCCCTTACCTCAGCTTTCACCCCTATTAGATGGCCGTCATCATTTTCGTATATGATCTTACGTTCTTTTGCTAGGAGGTGAATGGGGAGCGTACCCGCAATCACCTGTAGGGCTATCGTCGATGTAGTCCGGTATGCACTTAATACCTTCAGGAGGGGCTTTCTTTGGGATCTCGTTAATATTTCCTCATATTTTTTTAATCTCAACGCTTCAAGCCATACAGGTGCCCCATATAGGAGGGTGGATTGTACTACCTGGAGATACAATTTTCTTTTGTAATTACTCGGTCCGCCTATATTTGGCATAATCTTTGTCATAGCAGCGATTCTCTGTTCAGCCTTCTGGGCTGCATTTATAAGGTGTTTCGTGTATCTCAAACCTGAATCAAGGTGTATGCCCAGATATTTAGCACAGTTACTCGGTTCTATAGTGCTACCATTTAAATCAAAACTCAAAGTTGGTCTCTGTCTTGGTCCCTTTAGTATTACTATATCTGTTTTGCTACTTGCCAACTCTACGTCATTCTCTATCATCCACCTGTTGACTTTTCTGTAACAACTTGTCACCTTTTCTTCAATATCCCCATTTATGTTAGACTCTATTAGGATTGCAAAGTCGTCTGCATATGCTATGGCATAGGTGTCTTGCCCGTAGTCTATTTCTAATACCCCGTTGTACAGTATATTCCATAGAGTAGGTCCCAAGACTGACCCTTGCGGTACTCCTGATGAGAGTTTCATGTCTGTCTTATATGCTACATTTAAATATCTGTTTGTCAGGTATTTATTTATAATATTTATGATGTAGTCTGACACTCCTGCCACTTTGAGCTTCGTTAGTATGTGATGCCAGTTTGCAGAGTTGAAAGCGTTCTTCACGTCGAACATCACAAGAATGGCCCATCTTTTTTCTGATCTTTTTACGGTGTCAGAGATCTTCTTCACCGCATCTATAGCCGATCTGGCTTTTCTGAAACCATACTGTCTATCTGAAATTTTTCCCAGAACTTCAAGTTCGTCTTCAATACGTTTCTTTATAAGACCTTCATATAATTTTCCTATGCAATCTAGTAAGCATAGAGGTCTATATGAGTTGGCTTCGTCCAGGTTCTTTCCTGGTTTTGGTAATAATACGAGTTTCGCCAACTTAAGTTTATCTTGGAATTCTTGCTTGTTCAACAATTCATTGAATACTTTGCGCATCACTTCGGGTTTCTCTTTTACTACCAGTTTTATTGCTTCTGGCGTTATTTTATCTGGACCTGGTGTTTTTCCTGCCTTTATACTTTCTGCTGCTTGTATGATCTCTTCAGTAGTGAACTCTGCAGGTCTAATATTATTGTCTATCCGTAGGAATGTGTTATCGGGCTTCCTCGGAAATAGAGTGTTCGCTATTTCCATCTTTCGTTTTGCACAGGGTTATATGGGGTCTCGAACCTTAGTCTTTTCATGGCAATCTTATATGCTTCGCCCCATATGTCTTCTTCCAACGCGACACACAAATCCTGCCAACATGTGCGTTTAGCCCTTTTAATTTCACTACTTAATTCTTTTTTGGCTCTTTTATATGCCTTCTTGGTTCCTGTGCCTTTGTGCTATTCGCCTGCGTCTTAAGCATTCCTGTCGCTTATTTTGGATTTGGTCATTCCGCCAGTAGAGTACAGTATGTGTAGTGTGCCTATTTATAGTACTTCTTTTGTATGCATTTATGATATTTTCTCGGAGTTCATTAAAGTTGGTAGTTTCTTCTTGTAGTTTATTTATTTCTCTTTTAAATTTTTCTTTGTCAAATACTGTTGCTCTTCCTGCCGTATTTTGTGAGCTTGGTGCAAAATTTCGTAGGTGATGTACCGGTGAAAGGTGAAGAGGTTCTCGTCCAGTACATCCCAATCCCTGATCTTTTTGGCAACACCACCGCTAGCTATGGTGACATCTATGTGGCTTTTCGATGTACCTCTCACAAAGGTTGGTTTTCCATTGTTTAGCACTATGAGGTCCGCCGCGGAGATCCACTCATTCCAAAGTTCACCCCTCTCGTCATTTCGGGGGGATCCCATAGAATGGACTTTGCATTTATGTCTCCGGCTACTAAAAAGTGTTTCTCCCTCTGTGTCGTGTCTATTATATTCTCCGTGTGTGAGTGTTGTCTGTAACGCTCTCTAGTAATATTCGGGGAAAGATAGCATGCTATTATGGTTATTTTGTCGATTTTTATTGTTACATACCCCTCTTTTCTTACTATTTTATTGATGGACACATTTCTATTTAGTATTTTTATCGCTACGTCGATGTTATTATCATATATCGAACCTTTATTCGTATTCTCTTATTAGGTTCTGGGACAATCAAGAGATCTGCTTCTATCTCCAAGGCTTTCGCGTGAATTAAGTCGTGTGTTACCTTTGCTCTTCCGGCGTTGACTTGTAATATTTTTAGTCTCTTTGGTGTCCAAATCTCTGACGACTGGACTAATATTTTCAATTAAAAGTGTGGCTATTTCCCATTAAAAAGAATAGTTAACGCAAAATGCCGCAAGAAAATAATTTCGGAATAACGCATTTACTATACAACTAAATAAAAAAAAAATGTTTTAAAAGATACTAACCTAAACAAACATCCACTTTCCCCTTGATTGCAGCTTCGTGTAGTGGAGTGTAATTCCAATTGTCTCTGGTGTTAGGATTAGCTCCAGCTTCTAGTAATAACCTGACAACATCAGCATGACCGAACGAGCAAGCGTTGTGTAATGGATGCAATCCTCCATCGTCGCGAGCTTGAATTGAAGCTCCAGCCGATAAAAGAAATTCTACTACGTCTCTTCTACCATAGCCTGAAATAAAAATATCATTTACAAAGTGTACTTATTTTATATAGGCCTGGATCCCGCGTACCAAAAAAAAGTTGATTAATAGCAAGCTGAAAATTTGTTTATTGAAATTAATATTTAATTAATTAATATTTTGTATTTTGACAACGGTATCCGATTTGGAAGTCGAAACGTTAATAAAATCGTTTTTTAGTAAAATTGTAGCTTATTTCCCATTTAAAATAGTTCACCACAAAAATGCCACAAGGAAATAGCTTCAGAACAACATACACTGTAGATACTGAAATTGTTTTTGCTGTTCCGATAATATTTATTAATGTAATATTTGCTTTAGTTCCAATCCTTCTAATAAAAATAATTAGCCCATTATAGATTTTGTATCTTGTTTTACAATTTGTGATATCTTTCCATTTGTTCTCAAGATCAATAATATTTTAATCTTATAATTATTTCCGTTTTAATTGCTCTTATCAATTTCCTGAATCGTACAAAATAATCCATTAAATATACTAAACTTTTTAATATATTCAGTAATCATCATCATTCTCTTTGCCTTATCCCTATGCGGGGTCGGCTTCCGTAATTGCATTTCTCCACACAATTCTATCTTGGGTCATATCAATGTTAATTGACCCCTTTACCAACATGACCAAACCATCTTAACCTATGCTCTCTCATTTTGGCATCAATTGGTGCCACACCTAGACTTCCCCTAGTATACTCATTTCTAATTTTATCCTTCTTTGTCACTCCACTCATCCATCTAAGCATTCTCATTTCCGCCACATGCATTCGTTGTTCCTCTTTCTTTTTCACTGCCAAACATTCAGTTCCGTGCATCATAGCCGGTCTTATGGCTGTTTTATAGAATTTTCCCTTCAGCTTCATTGGAACTTTTCTGTCACACAACACACCACTCGCTTCTTTCCACTTCATTCATCCAGCACTAATTCTACTGCATGCATCTCCATCTATTTCTCCATTACTCTGTAATACCGATCCTAGGTACTTAAAACTATTGCTTTTCACAATCATTTCATCATCCAAAGATACCATTTTATTTGTAGTAACTCCATATTTAAATGAACATTCCAAATACTCTGTTTTTTTACTACTAAGTTTTAAACCTTTTTCCTCCAGAGCTTGTCTCCACTGTTCCAGTTTTTGTTCTAAGTCTCTTTCACTATGTCCTATTAACACTACATCATCAACATACATTAGGCACTATGGAATACTACCCTGTAGTTTCTCTGTTATCTGGTCCAAAACTAATGAAAATAAATAAGGACTAAGCACCGAGCCTTGGTGCAATCCTACTTTCACCTGAAATTTATCAGTCTCTCCCACACCTGTTCTAACACTAGTCGTTACTCCCTCATACATATCTCTCACAATCTTTACATATTCGCCAGGGACTCCTTTCTTATTGAGTGCCCACCACAGAATCTCTCGAGGAACTCTATCATATGCTTTCTCAAGATCAATGAATACCATATGAGCGTTGATCTCTTTATTCCTGTATTTTTCCATCAGTTGCCTTACAATGAAAATTGCATCTGTTGTTGATCTGCCCTGCATAAAGTCAAATTGTTTATCGGATATTTCGGTTTCTTCACGTATCCGTCTATCAATTACTCTCTCCCATATTTTCATGGTGTGGCTAAGTAGTTTTATAGCCCTGTAGTTTGTGCATTGTTGTATGTCTCCCTTGTTTTTGTAGACAGGTACTAATATACTGCTTCTCCATTCGTCTATTTAATATATTCAGTACCAGGTATTAATAAAGGTGACATGAATATTTATTTCCATTTTAATCTGAAAAACACCTACTACAAAAAATACATGAAAACAGATATTATTACATTCTCCACATGTTACAATTCATCAAAATCGTGCTTAAATTTTGGTACAAGTTTAAGCCACAGTCCATTTACATTTTGCCGGCCTTTCATTCCAAGGAACACCTTGTAATTGTAATTAAAGAATTACTTGCGAATGTGATGTATTCATGGGCACATAAATCATGTCAGTATACAATGGCGTTCTTTCTTCAACAAGGATGTCTGAGGATGTCTTGAGGCATTATCTCAGAGAAGAATTGCTTTGGTGGGTAAAGCATTTTCTTTACAAAAGCAAGGAATGTTTGGATAAAAATAATTTTTGTACCAATTAAAAAAAAAAGAATGTGTGTGTACTTTGTACGCACGTAAGAAGTTATACTTCTATTATATGATTTCAACGAAATCAATATACTTTAAACAGTTTCTCTACTACTTTCCAAAAAATTTTATTAAAACAATACCAAAAATTAAAAAAATAAATATTAGATGAAGATTTGTAGAAAGTTTGTTCGTAATCAGATTATGTAAATTAAAGCACTGCCTACTAATAGGTAACTACATTTTTTTTACATTTTCCAAATAGATAGGTATGAAGATAATTTTTTATTGGAATACAACTGAAACATTTAGAATTACGTACCTGCGGCTTTTCAAAACTATTTTAAAAGTCACTATAATTATAAATTTGATTTTATTTCTGTCCCCACAACAATAAAAACTAATATATACAATATTTTTGTTTACCGATAACTTCCGTATTGAACAATTATTGACAGATCATTTCAACACCCAATCAGAGCCCGTATAACGACTAATACCATACTGTCGGTGTGCGCATGCGCGCAGATCAATAAAATTTCACCCTCAATGAAATCGCGCCTAAAGAAGTATAACTTCAAAAATTGGTGACTCGAATATTCCTGTACCATTTGGAAGAGAGTATGTGATATTTGGAAATACATGGTTTTAAAGTTCCAAAAACACTGAAAGGTTAACTCACAACAAAAGAGTGAGTCTAAGGGAAGCCGCACAATAAAGTAACATGAAACGTGAAACACCTTTCATGAAAATAAAACACTGCTAAACAAATAGAAGTCCGCCTACCAACGAAACAAGTGTGATTCATGCTCGTGAAAAATTTTTATCTTCGGGAGGCTGCATATCAAAAAACATGAAACATCAAACATATCAAACATGAAACACGTTTCATGGAAATAAAATTCTGCTAAACAAATAGACGTCCGCCCATCTATGAAACGAGTGTGATTCATGCCCATGAAACATTTTTATCTTCTTGAAACGTGTTTCTTGAAATAGGACGTGTTCTATTTTTCGGTTTCAGTTTCATTGTTTTGGACAATTAATTACGTGCGTAAAAATTTAATATTGCATTGGTTTCCGTGGTGTGGTGGAGCAGAACGAAGAGTTGTACAATTATAACCTGGAGAGATACTCGAATAGACAATAACAAGAAAATATCGTTTTTCTTTAAACCAGAACCCACAATAAAACAATTGAAATTTGGCAAGATGATTATTTAATTCGTTTGTAACCAAATATGTACTATGATTATAATTTTTGGGCAGTAATAAATGAGTTGCCACAACAGCAAAGACCTCGTCATCATCATTTTCCATTGTTTACTATATAAAGTTTAATTGTGTTTCTTTGATTAGTATCTAACATGAAACGGTTTCGCTCTTCACAATTTATTTATTTCATGTTTCTCGTTTTATGTTTCACGTTTCTTTGATGTGCCCTTAGGCAAGCCGCACACCAAAGAAACATGAAACGAAAAACATGAAACATGAAACGTGAAACATGTTTCATTGAAATAAAACACTGCTAAACAAATCTCAAAGTCCGCCTACCAATGAAACGAGTGTGATTCATGCTCATGACACATTTTTATTTCCGGAGAGTTTCATAAATGGCCGGACGTATATTTGTTTAGCAGTGTTTTATTTACATGAAACGTAATTTACGTTTCATGTTTCTTTGATGTGCGGCCTGCCTAAGACAGTAATAAAAAAGTTTCCATAACAGTATGACATCACTTTCCAAATTTTATAAGTTTTTAATTTTATATTTTGTTTGTTCGATTAAGAGTATATCACATGAGACGGTTACTTTTTCCTCAATTTATTTATTTCATGTTTCACGTTTCTTTGATGTGCGGGCCTGCCTAATGTTTCACAACTTTAAAATCCAAAGCATTCATCCTGGGCAATGAGGGTGTGTGATGGTATTTTATTTATTTATTTATTTATTTATTTTGACGGGAAACCCCCATTACAGTAAATATTACATGCATTTAAAGAGCTCATCCAAATAAATACAAACTTAAAAAATAGTAATAACAATAAAAAAATAATATCCAATTTGATAATTAACAAAACAAAAGATAATAATAAATAATAAATCGACTATCTGATTTCACAAATTGTTTCTTTCAGTTTGCTATATGATATATTAAAGATGTCAATGCTTGGATTTGTATTGAGGTAGTGCAATATTCTGTCCATTGGCACATTTTTACCATAATTTGTATTGTGAAAGTTAGTGTACAATGTATTTGTATTTCTAAGTTGCCTGGAAGGTACACACAGATTAACAGCATGTACAGTCGGAAAAATGAAAAATACCCATGCATCATCGATGATATGCATACGAATCAAATCAAAAATTTCTAGTCAAAACAAAGTCTAAACTAACAATTTCACAAATTGTTTCTTTCAGTTTGCTATATGATATATTAAAGATGTCAATGCTTGGATTTGTATTGAGGTAGTGCAATATTCTGTCCATTGGCACATTTTTACCATAATTTGTATTGTGAAAGTTAGTGTACAATGTATTTGTATTTCTAAGTTGCCTGGAAGGTACACACAGATTAACAGCATGTACAGTCGGAAAAATGAAAAATACCCATGCATCATCGATGATATGCATACGAATCAAATCAAAAATTTCTAGTCAAAACAAAGTCTAAACTAATACTGAAAATAAACGGATGTGACTACTACCCCACCGTACGATTTTTCGCTACGTAAGCATGTGTCAAAAAATTTTTGTGATGTTATAGGTCTGGATCCCGCGCATGAAAAAAAAGTTGATTAATAGCAAGCTGAAAATTTGTTAATAGCTTAAGGGTGCCTAGTCGGATAAACTTTGATATATGGGAACACTGGAACAGGGGCAGTTTTAATTGTGGAACAGGTTAAAACCTGTTCCACATACAAAATAAATAACAAAATAGACAAAATAAATGTACCGAAAACGGCACATTTATTTTGTCCGACAGAATAGACTTAAACTCTCCGAACAGAGATTAAACTCTCATGCAAAAATCAGACTGCTATTTATCACCTGTCATAATTCCTGTCATTTGACATATTTTACATGTTCCACTAATTAAAACGCCCATTTGGTGATAAATAGCAGTCTGATTTTTGCATGAGGGTTTAATCTCTGTTCGGAGAGTTTAAGTCTATTCTGTCGGACAAAATAAATGTGCCGTTTTCGTGGTGTGACCGTTCCAAATTTTTAACCTGTTCCACAATTAAAACTGCCCCTGTTCCAGTGTTCCCATATATCAAAGTTTATCCGACTAGACACCCTTAAGCTATTAACAAATTTTCAGCTTGCTATTAATCAACTTTTTTTTCATACGCGGGATCCAGACCTATTATTCTTTTTCTGATAATATATATTTATTGGTGATAAATGTAACTATTACTACCGTAATTAATTATTTGATATAGGTTAATAATACAAAAATAATGAGTAAGCAAATACAGTATTATGAATTTCTCCATGTTAAAGTTGCCAGTGGACGTAAATAGTAACAGGAATTTAAAAAATGTCATTTATGTCAGCTGAATGAATTCAGATCATTAGGTATCCAGATCATTTTCCAGACATTATCTGCAAATAAATGTACATTCGTAAAAATATACTAATCTGTAATTTCATACACTATGATTGAAAAGTCATAGTAATATGTACACGTTTGGCGAACTCATAGACAGAAGTTAACCATATTGACAGATGATTACTTACAAATTTTATTGACGTATTTTAATTAAATAAATAATTACCAAACCAAAAATACAATATAGTATCAAAATAGCTCTTAAAAGAACTGAATTTGATCGGTGAGCGTATCTACCAAGAGGTAGGAGTAACGGAACGACAGTGACACACAGGCGGCGGCCATCATATACTAGAGAGAGAAAGTTAAGCACCGGTAGAGAGAGATAGATAGACCACCGACCAGAACTGCTCCGCGTTACGCTATTTTTCCGAGTTGGCCAAATCTATGTGTATTTGCGGTGTGCAAGTACTTGGAAGGGATACGTGAAACGATCGTGCGCGAATAGCGGAGAAATATTGCAACTTTCTTAAATAATTCATATTGTCAATTGAAATTGTAAAATTGACGTACATTTCATATCTATTGTCATTGAAGAAGATAAATTATATATTGCTCCACAATATTGATATGATATGCAATTATTATATGCTTCTTTTCATGAGCATTTTTCAGTGCGTCACAAATGATAGAAAAAAAGGTAAGTCCGTGATAATATACATTTTAGTGACATGACATTTTAGTTAAAGCTGACAGTTGTCACATTTTATTTGCAATTTGGCATAAAAATATATCAATTGTGTTTATTGCATTAATAAAATGGTATTTTCTTTGATTGGTATAGTCTTATAAATTGTACAGATTATATTCGTAGATATATTATATAATCCGTAAATAATGTTTTTTTCGATTACAGCGCCATCTATTGACAACTAGAATAAATGTTATAAATGTCACCGACGAAATGCAATCACCGACGTGCGTTTTTTTTTCTGTCACATGCAATTTAATGCGTTAGAAAGAAATCGAAAAACTGTGACGCACTGAAAGATCCTCAAGAGAAAAAGCATATAAGGTAAATTTAATTAATTGTATTTTGCTTGCAGTACTGCATAACTAATTTTATTTACTACATACAATTGTTTACGTTTTAATAACATAACCTGAATCTTATTTGTTCTTCTTATTATTTTTTTGGGCTATGGCCTTGACAATTATTTAGTAACCAGGACTAATATAATTGGCCAATATAATTAAAAGTGCGAATAAAGTTGCAGAGCGTAGAAATAGGTGTCGCTTTGACGAACTTGCACGGTCCCAATAAGATCTTTGGTATATACAATCACTCATGTTGAATGTTTTTCTAAGAATGACATTAGAAGTACAGAAATAGTCAAGTGTGAGTTTAAATTTTCTACTAAATTAATATAACTATGTTGAACAATTATTGTATCGCCGTCTCACTCTGTCAATTATAAATATGTAACTGCGTATGTCTTGGATAAGTTTTTGCTTTGTAGACAACACTTAATAATCTATCTCTCTCGTTTGTTATTTATAGAAAAAGGCAGCAAATCCAAAATATGTGCTTGATATGATCGTTCATGGGTATTCTTTCATTTTTTCGACTGTAAAAGTTCAGGACAGCTAAATTGACCTCGAATTAATTTGAATATAAAACATGCATCATACATTAATCTTCGAGATTCTAAAGTAGACAACTTCAACTGACTTAAAATTTCCTGATAGCCATGTGCCTGCCTAGGTATATTAAATCTATATGAGCATAAACGAAGAAATCTGTGCTGAATGTTCTCAATCAACTTTTTATGTACTTCATAATTAGAAGACCACACAACTGAAGAATACTCTAAGAGAGATCTTACCAATGCACAATACAACACTTTAACTACTGGGCATGATAATCCTTTTGAATTACGAGTGATAAATCCCAACATCTTAGCTGCTTTCACTGACATTGTATTAATATGATTAATGAAATGGAGATGACTATCAAAAATTATATCTTACTGACTTCGGATAACTCCTTTCCACCAATGTGGTATAAGGAGTCAATTGGTTTCTTAACTTTATGAAATGTCATTTTATGACACTTCTGAGTATTTAGCTGTAAATGATTTTCCGAGCACCACAACCATAGAGCATTCAAATCCTCCTGAATCAAATCAATATCTAACATTGTATTAACTCTCTTAAAGAGTTTGAGATCATCTGCAAACATTGATGTATGATGTATCTGTGTATTTTAATTTATCTGTTAAGTCATTAATAAACAAACAAAACAACAAAGGGAAGCAGTGAGCCCCCTGTGGCACACCAGACCAGAAGTAACCTCAATAACATCAGAGCGATAGTTTCCAATCTTCACTGTTTGAATACATCCACTCAAAAAATTCCTGAACCATTTGATCATCAAAGGTGAAAATCCTAAAGTGTCTATTTTATTTAGTAGTATGACGTGGTTCACCCTATCAATTTCTTTAGAGAAGTCAGTATATATAGCATCTACCTGACATCGATCCTCAAAGGCCTCAAAAATTTTCCCAATAAAGCAGTTGTATGAACTTTAAAAATCATTTGCCTCCTTCTTATCAGTCACGATTCCAACTTATTACTCATTCATGTCTTCCTCATCTTACATAATCCTGTATGTTAGTGCGCACCTACATTGGATCCGTTTTTCTCCGATCCGATCAGATCAGATCAGATCAGATCAGATCAGATCCGATCCGATCCGACAGGCGGCACCTACATTGGATCCGTATTTCTCCGATCAGATCAGATCCGATCAGACCGGTTTTCCGGCGAGGGTGCCTACATTGGTTCAGTAATCTTCCGACCACCGGCCACCGACAATGAGTTCCGATGAAGATATGTTAATGTGTTGGCTGTTGTTGGAAACAACGTTCTTAAAAGACGTAGAAAAAAACGTAGATGGATGCATCAATTTAATAAAGACAGATCTTCAGGAGAATTTAATAAACACAAAAATCTACGTAACTATCCTGATAAATTCAAAGAGTACACCGCATGACTGTAGAAACATTTGATTACATTCTTGAAGGGATAAGAGACAATATATCCGGCCAATCCAACTTCAGAGAATGCATCAGCCCTGAAGAAAAATTTAGTATCACAATAAGGTATGGACTTAGGGGTACGGAATTTTCGCAAATAAAAAACATGAATTTCGCATTTACTTTTTTTATAATTACAAAATTTCGCATTTATTTAGCATTTATTTTTAACTACGAGTAAAACGAAAAATATTAATTAAAAGCTAACATTTACCATTTAATTTCGACATTCGACTCTTTAACCTTCCGATGACCAACCTTTTTTTGTTACACGGATGACCAAGGGGGGGAAATGACCCCAGGTCAAAAATGACAATTAACAAACATGTTAGCTTGCAACCCCCAACTTGTAACCAACTTGCAACTATCTTGCAACCAATTTGCAACCAACTTGCAACCAATTTGCAACCAACTTGCAACCAATTTGCAACCAACTTGCAACCAATTTGCAACCAACTTGCAACCAATTTGCAACCAATTTGCAACCAACTTGCAACCAATTTGCAACCAACTTGCAACCAATTTGCAACCATCTTGCAACCAGTTTGCAACCAACTTGCAACCATTCGGAATGAACCAAACACTTCTCGATGAGAATAGGAGAAGCTACTCCCGACGTCGGCCGATATCGGATCTGATCTGATCAGAGAAAAACGGATCCAATGTAGGCACCCTCATTTAATACTATGGGTTTATTTTTTATTCCGACGTCGGCCGACGTCGGATCTGATCTGATCTGATCGGATCGGAGAAAAACGGATCCAATGTAGGTGCGGCCTTACAGGGATCCCTTATATTATTATTAAAACGTTTTTATATACTTGGCTTGGTTGTTGTCACGGTCTCTGCAAATTTTGTAATCCATTTTAAAAATAGTTCTAGGCTAACTAGGTACTTGAAATTTTCAGAATAGCTCTGAACTAGCTAACAATGCAATATTTAAATACTATTTATTATACAGGGTGATTGATTAGTGTGGTAAAACTCCGTAGATCCGTTATAGTAATAGATAGCAATAAAAGTTAATAATAAAAATTGTAGCCAACTTTGAGCTTCCCATTACAAAATTAGTTGAAATGTTACGGGGTGTTCGATGACATAGTGACAGACCAAACTTATGTTTTTTTAAATGGAACACCCTGTATTTTATTTTATATTCGAAATCGTATTAACTTCTCTATTACAAAAATATAAAGGGCCGGTAAGTATACAGGGTATTTACAAAGTTATAACCAATTTTATATGAAAATCGTAACAAGTTCAACTCCCTGTATAAATAAAAATAAGTACAACGGCAGTGGTTTATTGATGCCATATTTTTTCATTTATTGTCAAAATTTCCATAAATGATTGATATTGCTAATTTTCTTTATATTGAATACAGAGTGAGTCAAAACGCAAGTACATTATTTTCTTAGTAATTTTAAATGGAACAACCTGTATTTTATATCACTATTGAAAAATACTATTACCGTACTTTAATTTTTGTATGTATAACATTCCCTATGTCTAAATTTATTAGTTTTCGAGATATTTTCATTTTTCAGGGCAAATTATTAATAACGGGTTTAAATCTTTTCAAATTTTAAGTAAGCCATGACTGAATTGTCTAAAACTGACAATTTACGATTACTGATTATCAATCTATAATCAAAGTTGGCTACAATTTTTGTTATTAACTTTTATTGCTATCTATTACTATAACAGATCTACAGAGCTTTACTCCACTAATCAATCACCCTGTATGGATAAATCGATTTTTTTTAATTTCAAACTATTTTAAATGTGACTAATGCAATGATGTTTTAAAGTACGTTAATAAATCGATATCTACAAATTGATGGTGGCTCAGTGACATTAGACTGCAGATCGAGAAGTTCTGAGTTCGAACCCAACTGTGGCTGTTGCGTATCTTTTTTTAATTTTTTTAATAAATAAATAAAAGTTGATATAATTAAAATTCATATTTTATAAGTTAATTATTATATATAAAAATTATATACAGGGTGTTTGGTAGGTTGATGGAAATTTTTTAAGGGATAATAGGGGACGCCATTTGCAACATTTTTTGCTAATAATGTATCGCTCAATCTGTTAAGGTTTCCGAAATAAAGTTAAATTTGTCAATATTCGACAACCGTCTATTTCACGTTTAAAAATTATCTAGCCGTACTACCTCCCTGTTTTACGAATGGAATAAAAATGTAAACCTACAACACTGACTCTTCGCATACAATTTCCATCAGCTATCGTCATTCTCCGAACACATAACAATCAATTTTAGTATGTAGTGAACTTTTTAAATGTAACTTTTGTTATTGATTTTACACTATAGGTAATTTATGTTTTGAACCCTAACTGATATTGTATTGTAATTTAACTGTTAATGGGGTTATCCCGTGTTTCAAATAAATAAATAAATAAATAAATTAAAAAAACAAAAGAAACCTTAACAGTTTGAGCGATACATTATTAGCAAAAAATGTTGCAAATGGCGTCCTCTATTATCCCTTAAAAAATTTCCATCGACCTACCAAACACCCTGTATATCATTTTAAACAACCGTGGTATTATAAAAAGTACTTTTTTTCTACTAGTGTAATTTTTGGAATTATAACTATAACAGTTAATACACCTACTAAAAATTCATATAAGTTAATTATTCTTTCGAAACATGTTGTGTCCTATATATAACAAAACCGTGTGGTACACCCATAACTCGCTTTACGGACTAGATACGTTCCACGAAACATGGCCGCAAAGCGAAATGCCGTATAACGAATCAATTATGCTAATACAAATTCATAAAAATTTGATGGGATTGGTTCCAAATTTGTTAAATATGTGACATAGTTTATCAGTAAAAATGCATTTTATCTGTTTATTCCATTTAAATCAAAAAGACATACAAAAAAAGCACATACAATGGTATATAAAATTATAAAATAATAATAATAGGCTCCAAAAACCAAATATAATCTACAAATTTTAAGCTTTCTTGTTGGATCTCCATATAACGGGTAAATGATTTTTCCACCTACCTCTACCGAAAGTATACTTTTCAGGACCTGATTGTAGGGAGCAAAGTTATACTTTTCCTTCCTAGGGAGGAAAAGTAAAAGTGACGTCATGGTATTTCATTCATGAAATATAACTTATTGACGCCCTGTACAATATCTATTTTCTATTACGTAAGTATCTATACATTTTAACGTTTATTTATAAAACACCCTGTATTTTGCAGAATGGTATAAAACAGTAAATTATTATTTTGATTTAACAATGTTTACATTAATAATTTGACTTTTGACAGTTGACAGTTATATTGTACCTACTTGTTGGTTTTAGTTTTAATATATTTTGTTGGTTAGTTACATAAATAAATTAAGTAAAAATGAAAAAATGACTTGTTATTTGAGGAAGGTGGAAAAACCATATGTATAACATGGGAGTAAAGTGCCTTTTCCTCCCTTGAATGATTACTGCCCTCCGCTACGCATCGGGCAGTAAACTTCATTCTCGGGAGGAAAAGTAGCACTTTCCTCCCTTGTTATACAAATAGCTATTTATTTAGTCTTGTAATAGGCCTTGGATTTTCAGACAAATATATTAGAAGTGGTTTTAGGTTAAAATCACCAGTGGCATTTGCACCAAGTAGCAAAGTTCTTTAGACCATTTTATAACCAAGCGCAGATTTTTCGGTTTTTGAAATGCACGTGCGATCAGGCATTTGCTTCCAATAAAGTCCTGTTTCGTCTACGTTAAACACTTGTTCAGGTTTATATTATAACCACCTTTCTCAACAACTCCCTTTAAAATATTGATATTATTTAGATGCGGCCTCATCTCATTTTATTTTCAAATTATGCATAAACAAGTGGAAATAGAAAAGAGTGTGCATCGAGATTGCGTTTGCGCGAGAATGACAACATGGGGCCGTTATAGCCAAACATTTTAGGCCATAAATCGAAACCGTTCTGTAATTGAACAGGGCCGTTATAGCAAAATGCCGTATACAGAGCGGCTGTATAGCTAGGTATGGGTGTACTATAAAAAGTACTTTTATATGATAGTGTAATGTGTAATTTTTGGAAAATTAAGCATTTTATTATCTCTCCTATAAATAATAAAAACGTTTTATTATATAAAATGTCTTTTTTTAAAAAGTGTAATTATTTCATTATCTACCAAGGCATTTAGCAAAAAATAAATCAATTTTTAAATACAGCATCTATTTACTTACATCTTTTTCCATTATGTTTGGGATGATGTCAGGAAAAAAGTCTATAATAGAAAAATGGGTGGAAATGCATAATTGTATTTACAGTGCATCAAATGCACCAAAAAGTGCATCGAATGTCAAAAAAACGTCAAAAGTGAAAACCAATATTTTAAATTTCTCCGAAGAAAATATTAGTTTTTAGCGTTTTTTTTTTTTTCATTAAAGTTCTACTGTAGTTCACCTACGATTCAGACGTGTTTATCGGCAAGAGTAAAACCAAATTAAACAATATCCGGTTAAAATTGTGTCTTAAAATAGTTGTTCAAATTTGGTGGTATATAAGGAAGTTTGGATAGAGTGTTCAAAACCAATTAAATGGACCTGCAAGTCGGGGGGAAACCCCCTGACCCTGTACCCCCAGATATACCTCAAAAAAAGATAAGTTTAATTAAAGATGTAAGTATGGATATTTATCCAGTCGGACAGGTGACAACCTTTAATAAAAATAACATTTGTAATGAAAATAATCCGGTAAGTACTGATAATAATTTATTAATTAATCAAAATTCGTCAACAAATGATAAAATCGACAATATTATGTCAAAAGAAAGAGAGGAATTTGTGTATGTAAGTACTGATTTAGGGCCATACCATATTTATGTTGAAAATAATACAGCTGAATTCAAAGGCAAATTAAATGCTCTCAAAATTGGAGATATAATTCTCTCTAACTTCCCGCAAATAGATAACAAAATTATTAGTATTGATTCTATAGGTCGGAATAGGATTAGAATCAAGTTAAAAGATTATAAATCAGCGAATTTTCTAATAACTCATAAAAACGATAACATTTTTGTTAAAAATAACTTTGTATTGTACATTCCAAAATTTATTCTCCATAGACAGGGCGTCATTAGAGATATTGAACAAGACTTTTCGGATGAGTATATAAAAGGTAAAATAAAACCATTTGATCAACATTGCAATTTTGAAGTTTCTAACGTCAAAAGAATAAACCGTAAAGTAGAAAAAATTACAGATGAAGGTAAGTCAATAGAATATGTTGCTACTAAGTCTTGCATTGTTACTTTTAAATCCCAAATTTTGCCAAAATATATTTCTATTAATAAGGTTATTAAGGAAGTAGAACCCTACAAACAAAAAGTACTATTATGTTATAACTGCCTCCGTTTCGGCCACCTAGGTAGTCAGTGTAGAAGTAGACCGAGATGTAGTAAATGTCAGGAATCCCACACCACAAAAGATTGTACTAGTACTGACTACCTACCACGTTGCTTTAGCTGTCAAGGAAATCACCTTACAACTAATTTATCTTCTTGTCCAGAATTTAAAAGGCAAAAAATTGTGAAGGAAACCATGAGCTCTTCCAATGTTAATTTCTTTGATGCAAATAAACAGGTCCCAAAAAATACATACGCCAACATAGTCGCTCTTAATACCTCTGCCATGGAAAATAGTGTAATTTCCTCGACAAATTATCCCCAACGGATTCAATCTGGACTTACCCCATCTAGCATAATACAGTCTCATTCTTCTCAACCACAATTCTCGCAGACCCAGAATTTACAACCCAAATCGTATAAAAATAATTTTACTAATTACATGTTTTCTTCTCCTACATCTTCAAGCCCAAACAAAAGGCACAGGCCAATTAGCCCTAATCCCATTGAAATTTCAAGACAAGAAATTCTTTCTCAACCAAACTCATCTTTTGTCTCGGGAGGAATTTTTAATAGTCAACATTATTTAAAAAACTCAGTTGGAGTAAAATCACAATCAGAGGAATTAAATTCAACAATAAGTTTAGTTTTAGAAGTAGTTCTCAATATTATAAATAATATAAAACAAACAAATAATTTTAATGTATCAGAGTCAGAAATAGTTCAATTAATTAGTAATCATGTAAACCAACCCTTGTCTTCAAATTCGCAGACATCACAAATATGAATATGCTGCAATGGAATTGTCGTTCAGCAGTAGCTAATAAAGTAAATTTAGAATATCTGCTATATCAAAATCAAATTTCCATAGCATTACTCTCAGAAACCTGGTTTAAATCAAAATACTATTATAATTTTAAAGGTTATAATTGCTTTAGATCAGATCGTGCAGACGGGTATGGTGGAACTGCCATTTTATTAAAATCAAACATAAGATGTGAAGAAATAAATCTTAAAAATAGACATCCTTTCACTCATAAATGTATTTCAGTTCAAATTTTTCGAAACAAAAATCCTATTACTATTGTCTCAGTATACATTGAACCAAAAACCCAGATATCTGAAAGACAATGGTTGGAATTCTTTACAGATATTCCTAAGCCTTTTATTATTGGTGGCGATTTTAATGCTCACAGTATCGCATGGGGCTGTGAAATTGAAGACAATTATGGTAAAAAACTTTTAGAAAGTATTGATCATTGTAATTTGATATGTCTGAATGATGGGTCGCCCACATTAGCAACTAGTAACAGTCCATCTGCTATTGACTTAACATTTTGTACTCAAGATCTTTCAAATTTTTTAACGTGGAGTGTCTTACAAGATCCTCATGGATCCAATCATCTTCCGATTATCATAAACATGGAAACAGATAATACAACTTCATCTCCAACTGAAAACTTTCATAAGATCTGGAATCTTAACAAGGCCGATTGGGACTTATATACCTCTGTACTAGAAGCTGAAAATTCTCCCGGTAATTATCAACAGTTAATAGCAAACATCAATAAAGCAGCCAATTTAGCAATACCGAAGTTTTCATCTAACGTCATACATAAGAAACAAATCTCAAACCAATGGTGGTGCGAAAGTTGTAAAACTGCTGCTGATAACCGTAAAATTGCATACGGAAAATATAAACAAAACCCTACAAGGAATAATTTATTTGAATTTAAGAGACTTGATGCTGTCGCAAAAAAACTCTTCAAGCAAAAGAAAAAACAGAATTGGATAGAGTACTGCGAAAGCCTTAACTCCAAAACAAAAATCAGTGAAGTATGGAAGAAAGTAAACGCCTTTAAAAACCGCAAACAGTCCAACAAGTTTCCAATAAATCCAAATTCAAGCTGGCTAGATGAATTTCATAATAAAATATCTCCTCAGTGGGTACCTTCCCAATATTTTCCAGAATACAGCGAAACAGTTTCATGGGATAAGTTTGGCTTAGAACAACCATTTAAATTGTGGGAGTTAGATCGAGTACTTAGTCAACAAAATAGCAGTGCTCCAGGTAAAGACAATATTTCATATTCCATGATATACCATATACCACTTCAATATAAAATATCATTATTACATATTTTTAATGAAATTTGGAATGACACGTCACAAATTCCAGAGAGTTGGAAGGAATATATTCTAATACCTATTAAAAAACCTGGAAAACCAGAAAATTCTTATAGTTCATATAGACCAATATCCCTAGCTTCTTGCTTCCTAAAGACGTTAGAAAGATTAATAAAAAATAGAATTGAACACTGGTTAGAGCAAGAAGATATTTTCCCAAAATCTCAATATGGATTTCGAAAATCAAAATCAACTCAAGATGCGATAACTTCCTTAGTCTCATCTATACTAATAAACTTTACTGATAATGCGTATACTATGGCTGCTTTTCTAGATGTCTCTTCTGCATTCGATACCGTTAATTTGGACATTATGTATAAAAAACTAGTAGACATTGGTTTTCCCATCAACTTAGCTAGATTTCTGAGGACACTGTACACTAATAGATGGACGGTTTTAAAAATCAACAATTCCATCTCCACTCCACGTCTTACAAATATAGGACTACCACAGGGTAGCATATTAAGTCCAATGTTATATATTTTATATAATATTGATTTAGAAAATTGTATTAATAGCACAACAAAGATTATTCAATATGCTGATGATGTAGTAGTTTACACATCCCACAAATCATTGGATATATGTAAAAATAATTTTAATGTCTCAATTAAGGCTGTTCTTAATCACTATCAAAATATTGGTTTAGCAATATCAGAATCTAAAACAGAAATTTGCATTTTCTCCAGAAATCGTCAAATTCCACAAGGTCATTTGGCAGTAGGTCAAATTCAATATCCTATTAAAAATTGTATAAAATATCTCGGTACTTATTTGGATAGAAAACTTCTATGGAAGGATCACATGCATCATATCATAAAAAAGTCTGAAAATGCAATGAATATTCTACGAGCCTTTTGTAGAACTAATTGGGGTGCCGATCCAAATATAGCACTTTTATTTTACCGTACTATGATTTGTCCTATTTTCGATTACAGTTGTCATCTGTATGGAACTGCTGCAAACACACATTTGAATAAATTAGAAATACAAAAAAATAAATGTCTTCGACTTTGTCTTGGATATTTGAAGTCTACACCCGTTAATATAATGGAAGTTGAGGCGATAGAACCACCCCTGGAATTTCGACGACAGTTTTTAAGTGATAAATTTATTACTAGAGCTATAGGAAAAAATACAAACTATCTGCAGGATATACATAAGTTATCAATTTTAGATCTAACTCATAAATATTGGACAAAGAAAAAATGTCCCCTTCTTGTAGATAGTTACTTGAAAATATCTCAATACCGAAGTACTTTCTATACTTATGAAAATCAAGTTTCACCTATGTATTCCCATGTATTAGAAGAAATTTTCTCAAAACAAATTAATACTTTTTTTATGGATATTAATTTAAATCCAGCCGTTTTTCAATCATTTATACTTCATAAATGGCCACATTATCAGTTTTACTATACAGATGGATCCAAAGTACAAAACAAAGTAGGATGTGCAATAATCAATATTCAAAGTGGATTTAAAAAATTATTCAAATTGCCTTGTGAATCATCGATATACACCGCTGAAATGATAGCGATACTTTTTGCTTTAAGACACATATTTAGTAACGAACCCTATAGCTGCATAATATTTACAGACAGTAAGAGTGTCGTTGATAGACTAACTAACGTACATAAGTACCAACAGCTCAATCATATAGAACTGGAAATTATGACTCTTTATAATAAAATTGCAAATTTAGGAAAAAACATCATTATATCATGGATAAAGGGACACGCAGGCATTAGGGGTAACGAAATAGTAGACAGGCTAGCCAAATCCGCCCTAGAAATAGGCGAAGAACTTCCCATGAACTTACTACCCATTTCGGATATTGATATTATTAGTAGACGACACCAAAAAGAAAATTGGCAAAGGTATTATCGAAACACGAGAACTGGTAGTAATTACAAACAAATGCGACCTGAAATTCCCATTAAAAGATGGTTTCATTCTGTATCAAATCGCCATTTCATAAGAGTTATAAATAGATTGAGATGTAATCATGCTCTTACCCCCCTTCATATGTACAGTCTGGGTCTCACAGAGTCACCTAACTGTGAGTGTGGAAAAGAAGGTAATCTACTACATATTCTCCTCGAATGTTCACATCAATCAGTAAATATAAACAAATTTTATGATAATCTTAATATATTAAAAATTCCACTTCCCGTCTATCTGAACAATTTGATTTTTTCTGAAGAGATTAATATATTAAAAACAATTTACGAACATATCAAAAATTGTAAATATAGATTGTAGCAATAAAATTTACCCTGTATTTAAGAAATTTTGTTAAAACAAAGCAGGCATGTTTGTTAAAACAAAACAAACATGTTTGTTTTGTTGTTATTTTGTTTTAAATCCTGTAGATTTAAGTAATTATTGTATATTATAATTGAAAAAAGAAAAGAACCAAAAAAAAAGTGAAAAAGAAAAGAAAAAAAAAATAAAAAAAAAATAAAATATGCAAAAAAAAAAATAAAAAATGCAAAAAAAAAACTAAGAAGATGTAAACCTCCGCGAGGATGAATCGGGTTTACGTCTTAGCGTAGTAAAAAAAACAATTTATAAAAAATAACAATAAAAAAATTAATAAAAAAAACAAATTAACAATATAAAAAAAATGCAAAAAAAAATACAAAAAAAAAATAAAAATTTACAAAAAAAAATGAACAACCAAAACAGAGTATTATTTAGATAATAATTGTAGATAATAATGTTAGTTTGTTATGTATTTAGAGTTAGAAATACAGAAAAAATTCCTCTGATTGAAAAATCAAATTTGTTTGTTTTTAAAATAACAAAATGTCTGGCTAATTGGCTCGGCCAAGGCCATCAAATTCACTCAAAAAAAAAAAAAAAAAAGTGCATAAACATGTAAAAATCAGTAGATTAACGGAAGATTTTGTTAGTCAGTGGTTTTTTGGGTCACTGAACATGAATAACCTAGGTTTGTAGGTCAGTTGCATCTGGTAGGTAAAATAATGTAAATATCAACCAAACCCATATCCATTATTTTGAAGGTACGTACCTACAATGTAAACAACCCCAAAAATAACACCTCAAAATAAAAATTCACTTATATGAAGAACAATGCAATTTTTTTCTTGGAAACGGTTAACTTTAGAAAAAAATGTTATAGGACTTTTTTGTTCTAAATTGTGTATTATATCCATACCTTAAAGGAACGCACTATTTTCGGGGACACCCTGTATATGGATCAGAGACATGGACACTATAGAAAAGTGATGAGAACTTATTAGGTACGTTTGAACGAAAAATCCTTAGACACATATATAAGTGGGTAAAAGAAAATGACATATGTGCAGAAGATATAATTTTGAACTACACGCAGCATACAACGAACCCGACATCATAACATCCATAAAGATCAGATGTCTGCGCTGGATGGGCCGTGTTGAATGGATGTTGGAGACCGAAACACCAAAACATATAATGAGGCAAACACCAGTAGGGAGAAGATCAAAGGGAAGACCCAAACTTAGATACACTGAACAAGTGGAACAAGATCTGAAAACACTTGAGATTACCCACTGGAAGAACAAAGCAAGGAACAGAACAGAATGGCGGAAAATCCTAGAACAAGCCAGGACCAGGTTGTCGAGCTACTGATGATGATGTTGAAACTAAAGACAAACCAGATACCGCATAAGGCCTGTTATTAAGTAAAGACATGTTATTTTTATAAATGCTCTAGAGTCAGTACATCGAAAAGAGATGATTTTTGAGAAAAGAGAAGAGGGACGTTTTTTGATTTTAAGTATATGTAATTTGTGACGTTTCTGGTTTGTTTAGTTATCACTGTCAGTTTGTTGGATTTTTGCTGTGTTTTATCCTGTTTTTGCAATTAGAAGTTTTTTTTTGTTCTGATTCTGGCCTTGGTTTATAACCTTTAGTCACGTAATTAAATATAAAATAGCAATGAGAAGTTATTTATATTAAAGCAACAGTCATTTTCACAACTAATTTTATACTGGAGTTGTGTATTTAAAGTGTATTTATATAATATAAAGAAATTTTATAATAAGTGTATTTTATTTCGCCATTCGTGTTGAACGGATGTTGGAGACCGAAACACCAAAACATATAATGAGGCAAACACCAGTAGGGAGAAGATCAAAGGGAAGACCCAAACTTAGATACATGGAACAAGTGGAACATATACAAAGTTATCCTCATTCACAGTTGTTAAGGAATGGTTTTGTTTAAATTTCCGTAAAAGTGAAATAAATAACAAACAGAAAATATTTTATTTTCAAATATTTATATTATAACAAATATCTAATATCTCTAATGATATTAAAATAATTTATAAGCTACTTCAAATGTAGCTGTAATTCTGCACCAAAACTTTAAATTCTATTTATTTTATAACATCAAAATTTATAATATAATCTGTGATTGGAACAGTAGTCACTTTCTGTCACTTACTGTTGCGTATAATAGATTTCTGACTTATTTTGTATCCTTTAAATCAGTCATGTCAAAGATACGGCCCGCGATCGCAATGTGTCACAGAAAGAAGAATCATGTTTTTTAGAGCTTTTAGACTTCACTCGATTGCTTGAATAAAATAAATTTTTTCTTAATGTATTTTTATTATCCTTAGAAACTACCAAGATTAAAAATTTTAACATAATTTGGCAAAATCCGATCATTTTAGCAGTGGCTTAATATAATTTCATATATAGTGACATCGGCAACACTGCGAACTTAACTTAACAAACACATCACAGTCATCGCAACACCACTGATATGTACTACGCTTAAAATGGCGACTCTGTACTTTTCAACTTCAAAGGCGGCATCAGGGAGTGTCCTTGCTGTTCGTTTATTATGCTGTGGTCTAGACTAGAACCTTCCTTATCCATATAAAAGAAGTGCGTCGACGTGTCACGTGAGTCAGTTGCGAAGTAGTGGTTGAGAAGGTATTGTACATTTGTTTGTGTCGTGCGTGTGCAATATCCATAATTGTGTCGAGTTCCATATTTGTTATGATTTCGGCATAATGTCACAAAAACGTAAAGTTGATAGTGAACGTAGAGTTTTTCAGTCTAAATGGGAAAATGCATATTTTTTCATAGAATGGAAAGGTAAACCACTGTGTTTGATTTGCAATCAAACAGTTGCTGTTTGTAAGGAGTTTAACTTGAAGAGACACTATGATACGAATCATAAATCAAAATTCGATTGTTACACTGAAAAAATAAGAATGGACAGATTGTCATCTTTAAAATCTAAACTTCAAGGTCAACAATCGATGTTTACTAAAGCTAATACTGAGAGCGAAGATGCCCTGAAATCAAGTTTTATTATTGCATTAGAAATCGCGAAGAGATCAAAACCTTTCACTGATGGTGATTTTATTAAAGACTGTATGTTGAAAGTTGCCGATGTTTCATTTCCATTTCAAAAGTCAATAATTCAAAATATTTCGCTGTCAAGAAACACTGTTGCTTCAAGAATAAATGATTTATCTCAAAATTTGGTTCTTCAACTGAAGGAGAAAATTAAGGAATTTACAAACTTTTCACTGGCTGTTGATGAGAGCACTGATACTGTTGATACAGCTCAACTTGCTGTTTTTATACGAGGTATTAACAGTAACTTTGAAATAACTGAAGAACTATTAAAGTGCGTTCCATTGACAGGTACTACAACAGCAAATGATATTTATTCTGCATTGGAGCATTTGATGGCAGAATATGGACTCGATTGGAATATACTTAGCAGCACAACTACGGATGGCGCTCCTGCCATGGTTGGCCAACATTCGGGCGTTGTAACTAAATTAAAACAGAAAACATCAGGAAATTTTGTGGGATTTCACTGTATAATTCACCAGGAATCATTGGCATCCAAACATTTAAAAATGGACAATGTCATGCAACCTATAATTAAAATAGTAAATTTCTAAATCACTGACAGTTCAGGCAGTTTTTACAAGATTTGGACGAAAAGTTTTCTGATGTCCCTTATTTCACCGAAGTTCGTTGGCTCAGTCGAGGAGTAGTTTTAGAAAGATTTTTTGCATTACGTGACTCTATTCAAGCTTTCATGTTAGAAAAAGGCAACCCAATTGATTATGACAATGACTGGTGGGTTGATTGTGCCTTTTTGGTAGATATGAATAAACACTTGACTGATCTGAATGTAAAGTTACAGGGTAAAAATCTGATTGTCACTCAAATGTACTCATGTATTCAAGCCTTTGAAACAAAGTTGAGGCTGTGGGAAAATCAGGTAAAAAATCAAACTTTGGATCATTTCCCTCATTTAAAATCATTTGGCACAGTGGATCAAAAAAAATTGGATCAATATTCTCAACTTCTGCAAAATCTTATCACGGAATTCAACAATCGTTTTGAAGACTTCCACAAAATGAATGAAATGGAATTCCCAATTTTCAACATTCCATTCAATTTTGAAGCTTCACAGGCACCAGTTCATTTGCAAATGGAGTTGATAGATCTTCAATCGGACAGTATTTTGAAAGAAAAATTTAAAGAGGTTAACGCACTTACATTTTATACACAATATTTCAAGAGTTTGGATAACTACCCGGAATTAAAAAAGCATGCAGCACGCATTCTGTGCATGTTTGGTAGCACCTATTTATGTGAGCAGATGTTTTCCGTCATGAAAATAAATAAGAACAAACATCGCACAAGACTTACAAATGAACATCTCCAATCAATTCTTAAAATAAATACAACGAATATGATACCTGACATCAATGAGCTTGTCAAAAACAAGAGAAGTCAGGTATCTGGATCCTCGAGCTCAAAATAATTACCCTCTTTTATAACTTTGATATGATTTTTAACAACCGTATATTATAAGTATACTATTAAATAAAATGTTATAATAATTCAGTACATTTTTTTTTATTTGAATCTGGCCCGCCGACACATTCTGAATTTAATATATGGCCCTCTGCAAAATTGAGTTTGACATGGGTAAAGAATCATGGATTAAGGTGTAGTTTCGGATTCTTTATATTTTTATTTGAAATTATATTGTAAAAAGGCATTCTCTAGTTAATTAATAAAAATAAATATTTAGAACAACATTTACATGAAAATCTTTAACAGATGTTGTTGAGCTTGTGATGAACCTTATTTGTATTTAATTGGAGTTATAATATTATAACCTACATAACAAAATTTCTGACAAGAAAACTTATTTCTTAATCACAATAAGATTAGCATCTAAGAGATAAAAATTAGTGTTTACTTATTTATTGGAACCAAAACTTGTATATATACCCTGTTCCACGAACATACGCCTATCTTGGATTATCGCGACAACGAATATTTTACTGTGCAAATGATGAAGAACGGAAGTAAATTGCAAAATACATTGTTGTTTATTGGAACAATTATTAGAGCCATTTATTTTCGCACTTCTTATGTTGCACACTAAAATATTCGTTGTCGCGATAATCCAAGACAGGTGTATATTCGTGGAGTAGCCCATATAAACAAATATGAATTCTTACAAATTATCAAAAAATAATTATCTACATTTTGATTTACCTACTTTACATAAGTAAAATGTGTTAATAAATTGCACCATATAATATAATGAGAGGAATATTAATATTAGCCATTGTTACACATCCTGTTAACTATAACAGACATTTATACTTCCTTCTTTTGTAATGAAATTAGGTACAGGGAAGAATGTTGTAATTTAACTTACCAGCTGCAAAATGAAGGGGTGTAGACTTTCTTCCAGCAGTATCCCTGGCATTCACAGTAACGGGAGTAACTAACTTCCGCACCCTGGCAATATCTCCAACTTTGCAGGCTTCAAATAGATCCCTTAAAGGGTCACTGGCATTTGGCAGTGGATCCATTGAAGTTTTCAAAACATCACGTCTATTTGCCATAGCAAAATATAAACATTTATCACAACTTGGCCATCACTGTTATTCAATAGCTTGTTCTATAAACAATTAAATTAGAAAGTTGCACATTATGGATCTAATTAATCGATTCTATTGAGTCATTTATAACACTTTTTGCAGCTTTGTTGTGTAAATTCAGGAGGGGATATTTAGGATGTTATGACGTTACGTCTCTTGCGACACAGACACAACACAAATGTTGGAATGTCAAATTAAGTTAAATGAATCGATAAATGTCAGTAAACGTAAGAAATAAGTTGTAACGAACAAATTTGGCAGTTTTGGGCGCTAAATTAGAAATACGGAAATACGCATTTCAGTTCTACGCTTCAGAGCTACTACTATGTTGGTTGATTCTTTCATTATTATTATTCTAAATACAGTGAGGACGTTTGAGTTGGAATACATTTATTTTGTCAACAATGGGCAACTCTGGAGAAAAATCCCGAAACTGGTCGATTTTTATTTTTAAATTATAATTTTTTGGCATATATATCATACTAGTGACGTCATTCATCTGGGCGTGATGACGTAATCGATGATTTTTTTAAATGAGAATAGGGGTCGTGTGATAGCTCATTCGAAAGTTTATTCAATGCTCCAAGATATGATACTAAACAAGATAATGTATTGCGCATCTCGAAGAGAAGGGAGTCGTAACGTAACTGGAGACCCAAGTTCGTAATGGTTCGCAATGTCCAATTGATGTCCGATTATTTTGACTTGCTCGCGGTTGTATAGTCCAAGCTGTATGGTCGCCCCCGTTAGGTAAATTATTTCGATTCGATTTTTTTGCACAAACTTACTAAAATAGAGTTCCTTATAACAAATGCACAGAGTGCCGGGAGGTGCCGCGGTCAGAAAATAATTGTTTAACAATTTTTTTAATCAAATTCAAAAAATATTTTTTTCAATTCGTTCATTTTTTTTAGATTTTTTGGGTCATTATAAGCAAAAAAGGTCTCCTGTGATTTTTCTCTAAAATTTATTGTTGTCGAGTTATACGCGATTTAATATTTGAAAATCGCCATTTCCAAGGCTTAATAACTCAGTTAAAAATTATTACTATGAAAGTTAGAAAATGACCAAATCAAAGTTTAAAGTCCACCCTACAAGATCCTGAAGAAATTTTTGTCATTATTTTGTTAGTAAGCTGTTATTTTTAATTATTAACAAAGAGCGCTAATTGCGTATAGGCGGCCGTCAATAGTGAGTGCAAAAGAGATGCACCATTCCCATTCCGGCCGTCTAATGGTGCATCTCTTGCACTCACACTGACGGCCGCCTTACTTAGCGCTCATGGTTAACAAATAAAAATAATAGCTCAGTAATAAAATAACGCTGTGTCTAGGTACACGCTAACGTGTACGCAAATTAGAAAGTTAGGTACACGCGAATTAAACTTAATCAAGCCAGTGACGTCATTATTTAGCGTGCGCAGTGACTTTATATATTGGTACACGCTATTTTGATATGTTTAAAAATATTTTTATTGTGGGAAGTGGAAGGGAAGCAAAACTATTCAGATGTTTTAAACTTAATTGTAATAAAACAATGTGTAGGTATATAAAAGTATATGTACATATATTCAGGTTAGCAAAATAAATATTAGCTAACATGATATATACAAAATACTGTTGAAATAATTTTTATACGTAAGTTAATTATACCAGTTTATATTGGTGTTTATTTTTGCTGTGATGTTTATTTTTATTTATACAGGGATAGTTGAACTTGTTACGATTTTCATAGAAAATTGGTTATAACTTTGTAAATACCCTGTATAACATAATAAACCTTTATATTTTTGTGATATAGAAGTTAAGAAGATTTCGAATGTAAAATAAAATATAGGGTGTTCCATTAAAAAAACATAAGTTTGGTCTGCCACTATGTTATCGAACGCCCTGTAACATTCTAACTAATTTTGTAATATGAAGCTCAAAGTTTAATACAATTTTGGTTATTAACATTTATTGATATCTGTTACTAGAGCGGATCTACTGAGCTTTATCACACTAATCAATCGCTCCGTATATTTTATCTTATTACTTTTGCTACCCTTAATGACGAATTGTTGTCCCTTATCTTTTTCATACTGTTTTAGAATGTTGTTAAACTCATTAAAAGAACTAAATAATTGTCCACACTCCATATTTCATAAAAAAACTCTTTACAAATCAATATTAAAGTGTAATGTAAACATAACGAGATTAGACAAATTCTAACCACACTCTGACACTCGCGATACTTACAGATACTTAATACCACAGCATACACGCGGCTCAAATTAGCGTGTACCAAAAAACCGAGTCATAAGTGCACGCTAAATAATGACGTCATTGACTTGATGACGTTTAAGCGTGTACCTAACTTTTTTATTTGCGCACACGTTAGCGTGTACCTAGACACAGCGATAAAATAATGACAAAATTTCTTCACAATTCTATATGGGAGCCTTTCAACTTTGATTCGGTCACTTTTTGACTTTCATAATAATAATTTTTAACCGAGTTATTAAGCCTTGAAAATGGTCATTTTCGCGGTTTTCAAATTTTAAATCGAGTATAGCTCAACAACAGTCAATTTTAGAGAATAATTACAAGAAACCTTTTTGGCTCATAATCACCCAAAGAATCTAAAAAAAATTATACGAAGTGAAACAATTCATTTTTTGAATTTGTTTAAAAAAATTGTTTAAACAATTTTTCGAACGCGGCACCTGGCACCTCCCGGCACTCTGTGTATTTGTTATAAGGAACTCTTATTAAGTAAGTTTGTGCAAAAAAATCGAATCGGAATATGTTACCTAACGGGGGCTACGATACAGCCTGGACTATAAACTAACAACAAGAATTTAAATTTCTCGAGAAAATGAATTTATTCCAACTCAAACGTCCTCAAGTCCTCACTGTATATCTAGTTCAGTAATAATTATTGAATGCAATTAAATACAGGTAATATTTCCTGGCACCAACAATCTGGGCATTTTATTTATTTATATTTTTCTGAATTGTTGTGGTATTTCAGTTTTTCAAAAGTATATTGTCAAAAATAAACATAATTTACAAAATACCCTGTCTATTTGAAGTGTTGACAAATATTTATATACTAGCTGACCCGGCAGACTTCGTACTGCCTCAATAGATAAAAACAAACTGTTGTATACAATAAACTTAAAATGAACAAAAGGAATTCGTAATTAATAAACAAAAATGCTCGATGTGAATGAGGTTTTATTATTATTTTTAATTAATTACACATGATGTTTGAAATAATAAAGTTTAATTAGAAGTAACAAAATAAAGTTTGTAGTGCAACAGTTACAATCTTAAATTTGTTTATCTTATAATGAATATAACAGCTTTATTATATCTACATTCAAAACAACCATCTATTTATTATTAGGTTCGGGGAGATTCCAAGTCTATAGGTGTTGATTAAATAAAATTAAATTCAATTAAAAATTAAAATTAAATAAAAAAGTAAATGAAGTAAATTAAAATTAAATGAAATTGAATAAACGTAAATAAAAATAAATAAAACTGAATAAAATTAAATAAAAATAATAAATAAATTAAAAAATAATAATAAAATTAAATAAAAGAAAATATAGTCTAATAAAAATAAATAAAATTTAATAAAATGAAATAAAATAAAATAAACGAAAATAAATAAAATACTTAAATTAAATAAAATTAAACAAAATGAATTAAAATTAAATAAAATTTTATAATTTGCTGCTTGTTCTTTTCGTGTGCTCAGAATTTTTCTCCTGCTTACGGTTCCGTTTAGAGATATTTTTTGAAAATTTCGCAAAATTAGAAAATTCATATTTTGCCCAATTTGAGTCCCAAAGTTAAACTGTGCCACTTCTCTTCTATGAAATTTGTCGCTCGTTCTTCTTCTGTCCTCAGAATATTGCTACGGCTTGAGATATTGTATTTCGGACACCGATTGAGCTAGACAAAAAATTTTAGTACGGTTCTGCTCGGAATTCAGCAAGGAGTCTACCTACTTAATTTCATATTTTTCACGTCATTATTGTGAGAGTTACGGCGTCATGGGCAACCCCCTAATGACAAACGGGTATGAAATATAGACAGCAACCTACTCCCAGTACAGTCCAATATACCTGCAAAATTTCATAAAAATCGGTTAAGTCGTTTCGGAGGAGTATGGTAACAAACACTGCGACCGGCGAATTTTTATATAGATGTAAAATATTTAAATGGCTATTAAAAAATAACGGTCTGAGATAAAAAATTTAAAATTTAGGATTGTATGTATCTTTTGCTTCTACATCTCATAAAAATAGTAAAAAACGGTTTTTCCAAAAATTAAAAAAATATATCCTACGGGCAACCCCCCTTATGACGTACGGGTATGAAACTCCATATTATCCTATTCCCAGTCCGCTAGAATATACATGTAAAATTTCATAAAAATCTGTTCAGTCGTTCTCGAGTTATAAATGGTGTAACTAACACAACCTCGACTTTCTTTTATATATATATATATATATATATATATATATATATATATATATATATATATATATAGATGTAAAATATTTAAATAGCTATTAAAAAATAACGGTCTGAGATAAAAAATTTAAAATTTAGGATTGTATGTATCTTTTGCTTCTACATCTCATAAAAATAGTAAAAAACGGTTTTTCCAAAAATTAAAAAAATATATCAGGGGGGCAACCCCCTTATGACGTACGGGTATGAAACTCCATATTATCCTATTCCCAGTCCGCTAGAATATACATGTAAAATTTCATAAAAATCTGTTCAGTCGTTCTCGAGTTATAAATGGTGTAACTAACACAACCTCGACTTTCTTTTATAATATATAGATGTAAAATATTTAAATAGCTATTAAAAAATAACGGTCTGAGATAAAAAATTTAAAATTTAGGATTGTATGTATCTTTTGCTTCTACATCTCATAAAAATAGTAAAAAACGGTTTTTCCAAAAATTAAAAAATATATCAGGGGGCAACCCCCCTTATGACGTACGGGTATGAAACTCCATATTATCCTATTCCCAGTCCGCTAGAATATACATGTAAAATTTCATAAAAATCTGTTCAGTCGTTCTCGAGTTATAAATGGTGTAACTAACACAACCTCGACTTTCTTTTATATATATAGATGTAAAATATTTAAATAGCTATTAAAAAATAACGGTCTGAGATAAAAAATTTAAAATTTAGGATTGTATGTATCTTTTGCTTCTACATCTCATAAAAATAGTAAAAAACGGTTTTTCCAAAAATTAAAAAAAATATATCAGGGGGGGCAACCCCCCTTATGACGTACGGGTATGAAACTCCATATTATCCTATTCCCAGTCCGCTAGAATATACATGTAAAATTTCATAAAAATCTGTTTGGTCGTTCTGGAGTTATAAATGGTGTAACTAACACAACCTCGACTTTCTTTTATATATATAGATTTTGACAGTACTTTTCGCATCGAAAGCAGTTTTCATTTTTATATATAAAATATACTTCATTTGATTTTTTGTTATTTAATAGGCGTATGTAAAGAATAGTTAAATATATATTATTTTAATTATCAAACCCATATCAAACCCAAGGTTAATAGATTAGGGCGTAGGTTGTCTCATAACTGTAGACCAATCAAAGGCTGGCCTTTTAAAGGCGGGAATACGTCATCCGTACGACAATTTTAAAATTATCATAAGAGTCAATGCTAATAAAAGGTTCAAAAACTTAGGTTTTGCAATATATTTTGAGATTTTCTTGGGTATAGGTATATTAAGTGGTTCTTATATTGGTAATTATATCAATTTTTCCCTTAAAAATCAATAGTCTGCTAACAAAAAACTAGAATTCATTTAACACTTATTATGTGTGTTTTAAATGGAGAAAACAATTTAATTAGCACAAAAATCCAAAAAAATAGAAGAAAAAGTTTAAAATCAAAAATACTAATATGTAGGTACTTACTTATTATGTTTTTCGTGGAATGTGCAGCACTTTTATCATTTTTGGTGGTATGCAACAACAAAAGAACGAATAATATAAATAATTTATTATTAGGTTAAAATATAAAAAAGACGTAACATAATATTAACATATTCAGACACGAGGAAATGTTTGCTACCTATTTTCTTATGTTTAGAGGCCCATTTATCTTGTAACATTTTATTATCCATTATTGTTTGATAATGTTAAGGTATTTGGGAAATGTCCAAAAACATTATTTTGTTTCCATCTGGTTCAGGAATTTTGGAGTTGCTTTTACATATAGCTATGCTACAAATGTTACCACCACTCATCTAAAAAATGTTTTATTATTATAACATACAAAACTACATATTATTATGTGTAATATTATATAATTTTTAAACTAACTTTACACGGTTACGAAAACACACTTCACAAGTCATTACTGCCTTTGTATAGGACCCAAATAAGTAATTATAGTAATATTGTCTTTATATGCTTAAAAACTCAACAAATATTAAACAAATAAACGATATTATAAGAAAATTCCACAAAAATATACGGAAATATAACCACAAACAACTGTCAAACTTGACTTTGTCGTACGAGTGACGTAGGCATTCCCCTCCCTCTCGCTTCCGCCCACATAGTTATGAGATAACCTTGTATCAAACCGATATATTTTTCTAATTTATCCGTTGAAGTGAAGTACTACATCAATAGAGAGATTTTGCACCTCTTAAAATAACCGCTGATTTTGGCTCCGCTATGGTTAACTTTATTAAGCCACAGAATAAAGAACAAGCAGAAGGCCCACTCTCTTTGGCGGGAGAAGTACGCGCAACTCGTTCGCGTCTGAGGAATCGGCCATTTGTTGGGAGGAAGCAGTGCTGTTCAGTGGAATTTCACCTCGTGTGCATTAGAAATTTCAGTGGTAGCGTGTATTGTGTATTCACTGTCATTAATTTGTGTTGTGTCACGTTGTGTTGTTATTGTGGAGTTATCGTGTGCTATACATAAATAAATATTATATACATATATTATTAATAATCTAATATAATTATTATTAACAATATTTATATTTTTAATAATTATTATCAATTGTTTATCTAATTTTAGGCAAGATGGGCAAGTCACATCTAGTATGTGCAGCTATAAATTGCAATAGCAAAGCTTATAATTGCAATTTGTCTTTTTTCCGTTTTCCAAAAGACAAGGAAAGGTAAAAAATACTGAATATAATACAGATGGCAGTTTAAGTTGAATTATCAAATAATTAGTATTAGATTGAAGTTTACTATTTAAATATCAGGTAATAGATTTTTCATATTTTAATTGTATTTATGTACTTACAGAGCTCTAGTATGGCTGCTGGAAAGTGGTCGGGAAGACCTGCAATGTAAAATTGATAAGCTGGATAGTTATAGATTATGTGGGGCTCATTTTGAGGACAAGTGTTTTAAAAACGATTTGAAAAACCGTTTGTATCCACATGCAATACCAACAGTATTTCCTTGTTTAGAAGGTCCAAGCTCTGTGTCATCGAAAGAGAGCCAAAAGGAACATAATTATGCTAAGAGTTCATTAAGTAAGTACTAGTAAGTTTTTTTACACACACTATGATTAAAATTTGATGTCATATACAGTATGGTGCAAATGAAAGAAATACATTTGTTATTGATTTATTATTTGGTTCCTTTTTGTAAACTTTAAGATAAATGAATGTTGTTTTATAATCAAAATCACGTACAAGTTGTAGTCTATGTAACTAACAACTTCAGTGAGAAACTGGGTTTATTTATTACGTACTATTTGCTACAAATAAAGTCTATAATTATTATTATTATTTCATAAGCCGGTGACATTGAGGAAAAATCCTGAAACAGGTCCATTTTTATTTCTAAATTATGGGCACTATATTTCTGCACCATACTATATAATGACTACCATTTAGAATGCTATTTCTGATTAATCCCGAACTTACATCAAATTCAAGTCATAGCGTTTTGACTTCTTTGTTAGCCAAATTATGTCAACGATTAATGAATTTTATTATTTTCACCGTACATATTTCACATATGGTGTCTAAATCAGTGGTTTTCAATTTTTTTGAGTCATGTACCACAAAATATGTATTCTCCTTTTCATTACCATTTTTCAGTGCGTCACAAATTATAGAAAAAAAGGTAAGTCCGTGATAATACACATTTATGACATTTATTCTAACATGACATTTTAGTTAAATCTGACAGTTGTCACATTTTATTTTCAATTTGGAATAAAAACAAATCAATTGTGTCTATTGCATTTATAAAATGGTATTTTCTTTGATTTGTATAGTCTTATAAATTGTACAGATTATATTGATAATATTATTATTTTATTTAATAAATAATTATTTTTTGATTATGGCGCCATCTATCGACAACTTTCATTATTTTTGGAACCACCTAACTGAAATACCTATCTAGTAGGTACTCTAATTAACTATAATAGTGGTGCTGATTATGGCTGCGTTTAAGTTTCTTGTACCACCGCGAATAATGATATGTACCGCCAGTGGTACATGTATGATAGATTGAGAACCGCTAGTCTAAATCATATTATGTGTTACATATTTCTATTCAAAGGTTATATTTTTTAGATCCTCAAACATTTGAAGATGTTAATGAACCTCCTAGCAAAATTAGAATTTTACAGGACATAATTATAGTGGCAGCTTCCACATCTGACTCTGAAATGCCAAGTTTACCAAGTACACCTCGTAAAGTACCTGTTCCAGTACTCTCTTCCGACAGTACCCAAACTGACTCCAATTTGTCATCTAATTCGCCTAGGAAACAACAACTCAGAAAAGTTGTGAAACAGCTAAGAAATGAAAATAACCGTTTAAAAAAGAGAAATGAAAAACTTGAGCAAGAATTAGAATTCCTGTCATTTGCAATATTCTACATGTTCCACTCATTAAAACGCCCATTTGGTGATAAATAGCAGTCTGATTTTTGCATGAGAGTTTAATCTCTGTTCGGGGAGTTTAAGTCTGTTCTGTCGGACAAAATAAATGTGCCGTTTTCGTGGCCTGACCGTTCCAAATTTTTAACCTATTCCACAATTAAAACTTCCCCTGTTCCAGTGTTCCCATATATCAAAGTTTATCCGACTAGACACCCTTAAGCTATTAACAAATTTTCAGCTTGCTATTAATAAACTTTTTTGCATACGCGGGATCCAGACCTACTAATTATGTGAAAATTTAAAATGAAAATAAACAATTTATGAATGTCATTTGTTTTTTATTTATACTAATTTTCCACTCAATTAATAAATTCAATTATCAGTTGTTTATTAATGGGATAACAAAATGTTTTATTGTATTATTTATTATATTTTAATTCAGTACATTTCAATTATATGTTTATCCAGGAATAGAAAAATTAACCAAAATTGATTCAAATTAAATTTATTTACGGCAACCATAGACATAATAATATGCAATATTTCATGTCCTACTTTTACTTCAAGAATACACATGAAATTATTTCAAATTTACTAAATTAACGTCTGAATATTTAAATTACGGTTCTGTCGTAGCTTGTCACAAATTTCTCAATCCGAACCTGTGCTTTTCCTCCATACAAATGGCGGGCGCGTACTCGCAAACATCAAAGGCGGCATCTGAGAGTGGGCCTTCTGCTTTTAAGCATAACGATTACGGCAACGTTAAAAAGCAGAGTTTTTGCAGCATGTCAAGTACGTTTTTCGTGTTATCGTTATGATTATTTAAACATAACCTCACTTCACAACGTTATTGTAATTTTAATCATATACTTGAACAGTTTTTGATATTTTAATTTATAGGTCATCAAAATTAGAATCTATGTAAATGTAATTTTACTGATTTTTTTACATTCTGGCAACAAAGCAATTTAACCATTACTATAACGATAACGATAAGCACTACTTTAAACCTCCGTAAATTACGGAATCTGTTATGTTTAATAACGATAACGGATCATATATTCGCTACTGCGCAGACGTAGTATAACAATAACCATAACGGAATTGCAAAATAAGAGGTGCAAAATCTCTCTAATGTTCCGTCCTGGAGATGATTTTAGTTAGCTATGAATGCATCCTACTTCATAATTCATACCTTTAAACTTTAACTGACGTTTTTTACGTGTGACCTTATTTCTTACGTCTTGCAAGTGTCTTTGTTTTTATTTTGATTTGATTCTACGCAAAAATTATAGGGTGCAAAATTATAGATCTAAATTAAATAAAATGAGTAATATACCATTATTTCCAAATTTAAAACCTCGCTTGATGCATGCATCTTGGTTTGATGTAGATCAACCTTGTGATGATGAAGAGGAAGTTACTCAATTAGAAAAAGATCATGAACATTGGGTAATTATAGTGCAAAAATAATAATACACATTTATAACTTATTAACTTTTTTAGCTGATGTCTATAAAGCACAAAAATGCGGATTTGACTCCAATTGGAAAAACAGCTTCGGAGGTAATGAAATATAATGTATGTACCCCAAAGTGTATGAGAATGTCCTGTAGTAAAGTAATTTAGCATGTATTTCAGATTTCCTCCTTAGTTTTTATTTAAATCGATGACTCAAATTGTTTTCCGTGGTCATATAAAATATACATCGCTCGACCGGAAGAAAAGGGACACAACTCAAAAATTGCATAATTCCAGTTATCTTATTAAATAACAATCCTATTGGCATTTCGTCCTAAGCAATACTCCCTCTAGTGTCTATTGCAGTAACCGAGCTAAGAGCCATTATTCATTTTCTTTCACATTGAAGGTATACGTTGTTTTTGTGTTTTTCAAGTTTTTTAGTACTTTAAAAATAAAGCTTTTAGCTTTAAAAATAAATTACTTTTGTTGTGTTTCCGTTGTAATTCTTGGGTTAAAAGGAACCCAGAATTAAGTTTTCATCTCTTCCCAAAACCAAAGAAAACGAATCGGACTGAAACGAAATTCAGTTGGTTTTTACATGCTTTTTTATAATAATTACAAATGCTGAATGTGCTGTTCCAGTATGTTGCAATTAGTATTGCAAGAGTCCAGAATATTCAATGCTGACAGGTGGTAACCTCTTACTGAATTTGAGTGATAGAATATACTGGATCGTAGCGGTCATGGTACCGTAACTCATGTGTAGCAAATTTACAGTTGTACATTTATGCATTGTTAGTAGCAGCAACTGTTTTGTGGATTTTCACTAGAGATATGAGAAGTTTTCTATTGTCTACTGTTTTATTCAAATGTTAGTAAGAAATAAAATTTGTAAATACTGTGTTTCACTTAGTTTCGAAATTTGGCAATGTATTTATCAATACACATGCGTTTTTGTTCCATAAACTAGCAGAGTGCACTCAATACATGTCAATATAAAGGTTACATTTTGTTATTTTTACAAAATTCATATGTTTGAGCATTGTTGCTTACATACAGACCAAAAAAATTGCAAAATATTTTTTTTACTAACCTAACATTGTTTTGAAAAATCTAAGGTTAAAAATGGTTAAAGTGTATTCATAACTTTACAATTTATTATTCTTTATGAACTACAAAAATAACATGTAAGAGAGAGAATTAGACTTTATTGGAATGTTGCCAACGGGTTATCGATCGAAGCCTTTAATATGTAAGTAGAGGTACCTATGTATTTTACTGTCTACATACTGTAGAATTATTAAATAAATGAATAAATTACTAACATGTCTTTTATTCTTTACAAAGGTAGTGTAGGTAAAAATAATTATGTTTTATTGAACATAATTGAAATAAAATTAAAAATCAATTTCCATTATTGTCAAAAGATGCAAAAACTACAAATAAAATCAAAACTGCCATTCCCATCTGTATTTGTGATTTTTTTATTGTATATTTTCCATATATTTGTAGGATGCTTCTTGAATTTTTTATTGCTTCCAGAATCATAGATAAACAAACAAAGCTACTCAAAAACACATAAAACTAAATGCAAAATACAAAATGTAAACAATTATAATGGTTCTTAGCTCGGTTCAATTTGCTACCACATTGGCGCTGCAATCTTAATCCGAATCATCAATACTTTTACCAGCAAAAGTGTCACATAGATGTGAACTTCCAACTTCGTAAGATGACAGTAATGTCTATGTTCTTTTGACAGTAAAATGTATATTTTTATTCCAGAAGAAGTAACATTTTTGAGATGATGCTCTGATGTTCGAAGTGAACCTATCGTTATTTATCACCAAAACCGTTGTATTTCGAGAAGTGTCCAAGGTATTTTTCATTAATGTTTAAAAAAAATTGTCAATATTCTAAAAGAAAAGTGACATAAGTAACTCAAAATTTTGATATTTTTTCCTCGTTATATCAAATAACACAGTTTCTTTGGTTTTGCTTCTTACACAATTAGAAATCACTGATCCATATTCTTTGTTTTTAATTAATAAATTTTAGCAGTTATAGTTTAAACCCTATAGCCTGATCAGGGAACACAAAATTTTACGAAAACCTCCAAAAAAATAAAGGAAGGATGAAAATTTGGGAATAGGTAGTTGAAATTGTCTATTATTATAAAAAAGTTTACAATTCTACATCCCCTCCATTTTACAAAAATTGGGAAATACCGTGTGAAAAATATTTCTTCGGGGGTGAAAAAATATACGTTCAAAATAAATCCGAAATTGTATAAAATGACTAATTCTAAGTAACTTTTGTTCTATAGAGTTTTTTAACTAAGTTAATACTTTTCGAGTTATTTGCGAGTGAATATGTTCATTTTTAACAAAAAAAAAACATGTTTTTGGACGGTTTTTCGCAGATAACTCAAACAGTAAGTATTTTAGCGAAAAATATTCTTAGCAAAAATATAGCTTATAAAAAACTGAAAAAAATGGTGTATGCATGAGGTCTGTAGACCTACTAGAAGCAGAGTTGTAGCTAGTGAAAAGTAGGTTTTTCTTCGTCAAATTCCAACTGGAATATTTCAATTTGAAATAACTCAAAACGAGCTCTTTTCGGGGAAAATTCATTAGAACTTTTTTAAAGTGTTTAAAAAAGGTTTATTTTTGTTTAAAAAAAAAACTTCTAACATTAAAAGTAAGTGAACTACGCTTAAAATATTGCTGGTCTTTTTTATTTTTGGCTTACAAAATCGCGAAAATAACCCCCTAATTAGCTTTTTAAATAAAATTAATCGTTACCGCTTCACAAGTTACTTTACTTATGTATTGTTTATATTATCTATAAGTTTAATTAGTTCAAAGTGCTTATTTTTGAAACAAATTGGGTTTAAAATAAAAAAAAAATTTAATTTTGAAAAAAAATGCAATCTTTTATGGAATTAACTTAAAAATTATTAGTACCTAATAGCAAAAATCTCAAAGAGTAATAAAATGTTCGTTTTGCTTTTCTGAATATTTCTAATTTTTTGTTTTCTTGTTAGACAAAAATTGGTTATGCTATGGCTGTTCAAAATTTGCCTAAACTCGTGATTAGTTACTCGTTCAAGCCACTTTAACTACAGCTCTTTCAAAAATAAGCACTTTAAACCGATGAAACTTACAGATCATATAAATAATACATAAGCAAAGTAACTTGTCAAGTGGTAATGATAAAATTTATTTGTGATGCTATTGAGGGGGTGATTTTCGCAATTTTTTTTACCAAAAAATAACAGGGACCAACAATATTTTGAGCGTAACTCACTTACTTTTAATGTTAGAAGTTTTTTTAAAAAACAAAAATAAACCTTTTTTAAAAAAATTGAAATGAATTTTCCCCGAAAAGTGCTCCGTTTTTGGGTTATTTTACATTGAAATATTCGATTTGGAATTTGACGAAGAAGAACCTACTTTTCATTAGCTACAACTCTGCTTCTACTGGGTCTGCAGACCTCATGCATACACCATTTTTTCAATTTTTTATAAGCTATATTTTTATGCTAAGAATATTTTTTTCGATAAAATACTTACTTTTTGAGCTATCTCCGAAAAACGGTCCAAAAACATGTTTTTTTTTTTTGTTAAAAATGAACATATTCACTCGCAAATAACTCGAAAAGTATTTAGACGGAGAGCTAGAGGCGAGAAATCATCGTCATAAGTAATATGGAGTTTGGCATGTGAAATATGTCTATTGTATATTGATAACTATGACCCCTTTCAGGCTGACACCTCAGTGGACACAGGAAGTAGCAATAAGGGATGAAACGGGAAAGTTGGTGCAGTCATTAAATGTTTTCACCTTCTATTTTGTTAAACCTCCATCGATTTGCATGAAAATTGGTGAGTAGTTAGAGCATAACTCAAGAAACAAAACTAATATGGTGCCAACGTGCGCTTTTACCCTGGGGGTGGATGCCACCCCTTCTCGTGGGTGAAAACTATTTTATTAAAAATAACCCCACTAATCGATAGAGGGACAAATTTTAAGCAAAATTTGTTACTTCTAATTATTAAAATAAATCAATACTTTTTGAGTTATTAAAGATCAAAGATTTGAATTTTTCGTGAAATAAATGCATGATGTAAAGCGGTTTTTCGTGAATAATTCAAAAACTGTCAGTTTTATCAAAATAGTTATGATTACCAAAATTAAAGATATTAAAAAATAAGAGATTTATTATTCGAAAAACCTATGAGAATTAATAAAAAGTGAGTTATAGGTGATGGAATGTATATTTTTTTCGGCTAGTACCCAAATCTAAGTATTCAATCTCAAATAACGGGAAAACGATGCATTTTATAAAATATATTTACTGAACACTTGTCAAAGTACTCAAGAATACCTATCAAGTGAGCTCCAGATGAAGTTTATAACATCAAAGCCAAGCAAGTGATGATGAAAATAAGAGAACCCTTTCGAGTTTTTAGGAAAAAGTGAAAATTAAAACATACGCTATTTATATATTTATTTTGAAATTTGTTAACAGAATAGTTTTAAAGGAATTTCGGGAATGAAGTTAGGATTATAATTTATTATCAAGTTCGTTTTATTACAATTTAAATATAACAAGTTAAAAATGCGAGCATTATTATAACGAAAACTTTGTTTTTTATGTATTTAAATTCCTAATATGGAAAATTGCTATTATGAAAAGTTGTTTAGAATTAAAAATTATGTTTAATGTGCAATTATATCCTACTATTTAAATATTGTGAGCTATAAAGGCACTTTACTGAGCGAATTTCTTGAGTGAAATTCATATTTTTTACACATCGACTAAAATCGATACAATTTTATATAATCTTATGTTTATGATTGCATCTTGGATTTTAGACCGTGCAGATCTTTTTATGAAGAATAATTTTTGTTCGTAAAATTAATAATAAGAGAGTTATAAATGAAAATGATGATTGGTAGGTATCTCTAATTTGAGAAAAAAATTAAATATTTTCTTTTTATTAGAAGAATGTAGATAATAGTTACATTATTATAATAATTATTAATTATTTAATTATAATAATAACAATTATTGCATATATTAGAACACAGTTTTTAATTCCAAACAATTTTTCGTAGTAACAATAATTTACAACAGTGTGAAAAAAAAGTACATACTTTAATCTTGAGCGAAATTTGCTATCTGATGATTGAATCGTAGGTTTTAGACGATGCAGAACTTTTTATGAATAACTTTATTTCGTAAAATTAAAAATAAAAAAGTGTCCCGTAATATATGTGTCCAACTTAAGTAGACACACTGTATATTATACAATATAATATATATAATACATAAATCATTGGGTAGACAGCACCAAAAATTTGTAACCTGCCATTTAACATTACTTACATTAAAATTAATAAGTAATATTTATTTATGTGATATTTCAATTCTTTTACAGTTTATATGAAGTAATATATTTTTGAAATAATATGAAATTTTCATTAACATTTTTACGTACAGTGTCTCCATTGTAGAATTATCTCGCTATCTAAAATTGCTAAAAAATCATAAATTGCTGTCCCGAGATGCAACTTGTCTTTGAGGTCGGTTATCTCGAAGATGGTTTGATATATCGAAATGCCGTTTTCAGATTTGGATTCAGGAGACAAAACTACATTGACATCGGTACATAAGCTCCAGATATTGCAGGGGTGGCAACGCAGGAATGAACGAACGGATTTTGCGAATTTATAAACGAAATCAAAATTTTCGTTGAAAATACTATTTATTTTTCACTTTCGCTGTCACATTCACTAAAATCGCTATCATAATTATTTTCATCACTTTCGATATTATAAATGTCATCATCAGCTTGCTCATCATTCATCTCATCGTCTGTTTCATTCTCAAAAATATTATCTCTAACAATCCCTGGCATTTGAGGCCCTTCAAACCATTTGAATTTATATGTGTTATCTTCAGCAAGTTCCCAACCATTTTGTTCAATAACCAGATCTGTTGGATTTTTTTATAGGCGTTCAACCAAATACTTATAATGTATCGTGCTCGTAGAAGATGTTGATATAGCTCAGATTGAGATGGTGGTAAAGTTGATGCATCAAAATTTTTCAGATATTTAAAAAAAATGGTTCATTTACGTCTTTTAGCTTATATCGACGATTAAATATTGTAAGCCGTATGTCATTGACTTTTCTTTGGAGAACTCTTTTTGTAATCCCTGTACTGTATATGTGACAAATATATGTTTCTAGAATTTCAAAAACCGTCTCTTCGTCAAAATCGATATCTCCAAGAGCATAAAATGCTTCCTTATATTGCTCAAATGATTTCATAATATTGAATGGTCTCTTTTTTCCCTTTCTATGAAAACATGGATTATAGTCACAGCCAGTTAGAGCGTGGAAACCAGCTAAAGCTTTGCATATTGAATCTCCAAAATGTTCGTAAATTTTACAGATATCAATATATTGTTTTTTTCCTGCGGTTCCAGACTGTATCCAAATGTGTAAATTACTGTTCAAGTGATGCATATTACTTAACATAATAACCAGAATATCTGTATCCGAGCACTTTATGATTACATTGGCATCTTTCTGTAGTTGACATACGTGGTATATTATTTTAGTGTCTGCCTCCTCATGAGCTGGACAACTAAAATGTGGAGCTTCGTCTTTCTGCACTTCTCCATTTTTACTAACGAAAAACTTGTGACACTCAACAAAATTAACATATATTATTTTACCTTGCAGAAAAGGTGCTATTTCGTTATCAGCCCAATAAGTCAAAAAAAAATCGAACCAAAGCCTCTTTGAATTTGTTATTTCTTAACTCTTTAATAAAATCGACTGGTCTCTTTTAATTGGGTCCTGATATACAGAAAACGCGATTGGCTTCTTTGTTACCTCTTGTAGATCTTTCATAGTCTTTAATTGACGGTTGGAAATATTGATCAAATATCATAAATCCGTCAATTTAAGAGCACATGCGTGAAGTTACGAATGATAAAAAGAACATATTATTATTAATTAAATGTATGTTACTAAAATATTATTTTTATATTATTTCGATATTTAATTGAATTTTTGTATCGATATAAACTTAGTGGCTGTTCTAGCCAGGGGCAGGGGGCAGCTGCCCCCCTTCAGTTTTTACAGTACTTTTGTACTATAATTTTCGTTAAAAAGGCACGTTATCTTGTTTATTCACCGGTTGTGTTCCCTTGCCCCCCACTGTTTTTGGTCTAGAACCGCCCCTGTATAAACTGAATATGTACAGAAACTGAGGGTGTCCAATAATGGGCACATTTGACATAATATTCAAATACATTTTTGCTATATTTTATATAAATATCTTAAAACAATTTTAAAAACTTATATAAATAATATAATAATTAAGCTTCAAATTTTTGGAGCCTAAACTTTGAAAAATGTTTGTAGCATAATGTTTAATGGTATCAACTTTTCCGGGAGCTCATTTGATACATATTTCCAAGTACTTTGACAAGTGTCAGTAAATATATTTTAAAAAATGCACCGTTTTCCCGTTATTTGAGCTTGAATACATAGATTTGGGTACTAGCTGAAAAAAATATATACATTCCATCACCTATAACTCACTTTTTATTAATTCTCAAAGGTTTTTCGAATAAGAAATCTCTTTTATTTTTTATTATCTTCAATTTTGGTAATTATAACTATTTTGATAAAACTTACAGTTTTTGAATTATTTACGAAAAACCGCTTTACATCATGCATTTATTTCACGAAAAATTCAAATCTTTGATCTTTAATAACTCAAAAAGTATTGATTTTTAAAATTTGTCCCTCTATCGATTAGTGGGGTTATTTTTAATAAAACAGTTTTCACCTCTGAGAAGGGGTGGCACCCACCCCCAGGGTAAAAGCGCACGTTGGCACCATATCAGTTTTATTTCTTGAGGTATGCTCTAACTACTCACCAATTTTCATGTAAATCGATGGAGGTTTAACAAAATAGGAAGTGAAAACCTTTAATGACTCCGTTAACTTTCCCCTTTCATCCCTTATTGCTACTCCCTGTATCCACTGAGGTGTCAGCCTGAAAGGGGTCATAATTATCAACATACAATAGATACATTTCACATGCCAAACTCCATATTACTTATGACGATGATTTCTCGCCTCTAGCTCTTAGACTAATTGACTTAGCGAAAAAACTCTATAGAACCAAAGTTGTTTAGTCATTTTATCCAATTCCGGTCTTATTTTGAATGCATATTTTTCACCTTCGAGAGAGGGTCACCTCCATTTTTGTAGAATTATAAACTTTCTCTTATATAATAATAGACAATTTCAACTACCTATTACCAAATTTTCATCCTTCCTTTATTTTTTGGGGGTCAGATTGTTCTTTGATCAGTTTCTATTGGCTCCGTGCGTCTCCCCTCTACGTACAGTCACGTGATACGCTGTCAGATTTTGTAAGGACGTTTTAACATTGAGTCTTATGGGATTATTTTGTTAAACTTGAATATTTTATTTTGTAGTGATAATAACCGAATACAATTGTTAGAATTCATTAGTTATTAATTTATACTGTAATTTATAGTGCAACAAAATATTTTCTTTTTCGTTAATAAATATTTATTGACATAAACTGCGATAGTGAGGTTATGCATACAAAATCAATATTGGAAAGTGAAGAATTTATAGTGCGTTTTTATTTTCTGTTTATATTAATACATAATATCACTAGCGTGACACGACATTTTTTTAAATGTCTCATTTAAACATACACAAAGCGTCCTTATAAAATTTCAAAAAACCGCCACCATGAGCAGGTTGGTAGATTTTGCTTTGACACTTTGTTAACGCTCGGAGCGAATACGCTCAGAGCGTTAACAAAGTGTCAAGGCAAAATCGACCGACCTGCTCATGGTGGCGGTTTTTTGAAATTTTATCAGGACGTTTTGTGTATGTTCCAATGAGACATTTAAAAAAAAATGCCGTGTCACGCTAGTGATATTATGTATTAATATAAACAGAAAATAAAAACGCACTTAATGTGATATAAATTCTTCACTTTCCAATATTGATTATCAGTTTGATTTTGTATACATAACCTCACTATCGCAGTTTATGTCAATAAATATTTATTAACGAAAAAGAAAATATTTTGTTGCACTATAAATTACATTATAAATTAATAACTAATGAATTCTAACAATGGTATTCGGTTATTATCACTACAAAATAAAATATTCAAGTTTAACAAAATAATCCCATAAGACTCAATGTTAAAACGTGCTGACAAAATCTGACAGCGTGTCACGTGACTGTAAGTAGAGGGGAGACGCATGGAGCCAATTGCAGATAAATTAAGATCCTAAAACACCCATTTGTCTTTCCTGAAAAACTTGTTTTTTGAATTGTGACACTTTTCTTCCGGATGAGCGACCTACACTCCTTCCACATTTTTATAGGCGTACTTATTTTAAAATTTGGTGGTCCTTTATGATAATAGACATATCTTAGATAAAAGCATAAAGGGCAGTTTTAGATTTAATTGTATTTGTTTAATATGTCTCATTAGTTTATATACAGCACATTCTGTATCCTTTGGCTACGTTTTCATAAATTTAACTATTTTATCCTATGTTCCCATTGAATGTTGTTAGTTATAAAATGTTTATATTTATTACAACGCTGTTAACAACCTTAAAAGCTGTTACAGAAATTCATATAATTACATTTTCATCATATTAAGTTTTTGTGAAATGCTGTATCAATAACATATGGAGTAGAAACATAGATCATGACAGAAATGACAATAAACCTTGTTAATACTTTTGAAATAAATATATTAAGGTGGATATTTGGACCCATTTGCTACAATGGTATATGGAGAATAAGGTTCAACCACGTTATACCAATATGACAAAGAACCCTCTATAGCAAATTATCCAAACATATAAAGATTGCAATGGGCTGGTCACCTTATAAGAATGGATAACGACAGTAGAGCACCTAGTAGAATCCTTAGCTGAACTTTGGTGGGACGTCGTCCTGTAGGAAGACCAAGGAAGAAGTGGATAGATGGAGTGAGAACCGATGCTAAAGAGATATTGAGGGTGGATAACTGGAAGAGGTCAGCCAGGGAGAGATACTTGGAGGCTGATGCTGGGCGAGGCCAGTGTCCGATTTGGGCTGTAGTGCCATAGGAGAGAGAGAGAGAGAGAGAGAGAGAGAGAAAGAGAGGTTTTCTCTTCGGGTATAGGTTTGAGTATCAGAATGTGAATGATGATGATGAGTTACTGCCGTCATCGCGGTATCTGCAAAAAAATTGAAAATCCAGTTTTTGCTTTATGTATGTGGTTTCCTTGTGACCTTATTTATGCTTCTGCAATGTCTGAAAGCCGTATCATTTTATTTACTACCAAAATAAACAAATTGGAATATGCAGTATGTGCATATAGAGTCCTGAGAAAAAACTTTGAGAGCCGATTTCTCGGTTTTAAGTTGGCTGCACATACCGCGTTTTATTTTAGGACAGCAGAGTAGGGGTGGCTGTCCTGGAATAAGAGAGATAAAAATTTTCATAAGTATTACAAGATAAATAATTAATAGATGTAAAATAATATCCAATATTGAACTGGGTCAAGATTGTGTAATATCGACTAACATTTACCTTCATTGTTTGTTTAAATATTAGGTGTTCTAAATATTGAGCCGTGGGTGCTAATAAGCAACCCGTGGATGATTGCAAGAACATAGTTTGATTGTCAAAAATAATACAATGAGAAATCAGAATAAACTTGGTGTTCGTCGAGTGAAGATGTTTTATTCTCCCTTAACTACTTAACATTGAAAAGAGCCTGATGTATTACCACCCTTAGCTCCCAGGGTGACAGTAAATATCAGTTATATTAGATGGCGGTCCACATACCACCATATGGCTGTCATATATGATTGTTGGGAGGATGCACTATCACGGAGACCAGTGGGAAAATTGGATAATAAACTATGGATAGCTGCTACAATTAGTAGTATTTTACTATAAGTTGGAGAAGATGTGAAAGTATTTGGTTTGAGAGGCCCATCCCTAGACATGCACTATTTAGACACATTGTCAGTCCCTGGCACCTGCTGAGTGAGCCTGAATTAATATTTAAATTTTCGCTATATCTGGGGAGAGCTTTTGTATTTTAGAGTACTGAGATCCACATCTTGTTTAGACATTCTTCTTTACGATTGAGTTAATGGATATTTTTTTATTTCTCATTTTGGGATATTGGCTTCTTTGAATATGTACGTTTGATGTATCACCCGTGTTTTTTTAAACAAAATCTGGTGGTTGATTTATGTGATGTGTTTAGCTAAGTGGATATTTAGAATTGGTTTTGTTTTCCAGTTTACAGTGATCCAAAACTGTAGGAAATGCGGTAAATTATTGTGAGTGACAAAATGTCTTTGGATTATCTTAGGTTTTCCTGAGGCAAAAGAATTGCCTCTTGGTTTTCGTTATTGGTGGATATTATCATTGATTCTTTTTGGCCAAGTGAAATCAAACAATCTTATACAGATCGTTTGATTTCACTTGCTGCATATCCATTATGTCTCGACGTTTTATCTCGATGTTTCAACTCTTCTTCAAAATATTCAAGTTTACATATTCAAATAGCAACTCCATTTAGGCTTTCTTAACGTTGTTCAGTAATATGTATTTTGTATTTTGACAACGGCGTCCGATTTGGGCGTCGAAACGTTAATAAAATTATTTTTTAAATTTAATTGTGGCTTATTTCCCAAGCAAAATAGTTAATCATTTAGGCTTTCTTATGCAGAATATTCAATTTTTTTAAATATAGTGTATGTCTATAAATCTATCACAGAGACCAGTGGATTTTGTAGATCCATATTTATCCAAATTCATTGTTGACAGAGTATCTTAGTGGGTGAGTCAACCATTTTTTTTTTGTATTTATTGGAAATCATCTACAATAATGTTGAAATAACTTATACAGTTCTGGTCTTTTCAAAAATCAGATCCACTTAGATTGGTTTAGGTGCAAGCTGGACTAAATCCATTATAGTATTTTTACTACAAAAAGGTTATTACGTAGGTCAAAATTTTTGACGTAAGAGAACTGTCAAAACATTAGAATGTGACTTTCATTATTGTCATGTTTATTATAAACATCATAGAGTTAAATATTAGCATAGAGAGAGTGTCATTCAGAGCGAAGTGACGACACCATCTTTTTTATTTGGATTAGTGCTGTTTCACTCTTACGCATAGTAAAGCTGCTACAGTTGTCCTCCTCTTCCGTGCCTATATTCACACTGAATGTCATCATAGATTTTCGATACAATGTGTTAGAAAGAGATGCAGCAAACCAGTCCATGAGATCTTGTCGTCAGTAAGCGCGGAAGGTAGGCTCCCTCTATGTTAATATATACCTCTATGATAAACATTGCAATAATGAAAAGTCACATTCTAATGTTTTGACAGTTCTCTTACGTCAAAAATTTTGACCTACGTAATAACGTTTTTGTAGTAAAAATACTATACCATTGAGATTTATTAAAAATGTACCCAGCACAATAAATTTTGTTTTGGGTATCAATCTCTCTCACGCAGGGGAGCCTTGGATGCCAAGTTTGTAGTTACTAAAGCGTCATGGGGACCTATTGGGTTGTGAAGATTAGGTCCTAAAACCAAAAAAAGTTATGTTAAGTTTTCCATTTTAGTGAGGACTTTCCAGTTTTAAATTTAATTTTCCATTTCCAAAAATCGTTTTTTCTAATTATAGCGCCATGTATCCATAATTCGAAAAAATGTCTCGAATAAAAGTTACTTATTTTTACGCAAGGAATCCAAATCTCAAAAAAATGGGGATTCCTATTTAAGATTTTAAAGTAACCCCCCAACCCACCTCCGTGGGGAGTCGTATTCGTATTTGGTGTCATTTGATTGATTTTTTAAAAATATTGAACACATATTTTTCAGTTTTTCGATCTCATGTTCAACTTTGTGAATCGACCTTTTCCTTATGCCCTGCTCAAATTGTCAGATTTTTGAAATATACACTGTTCTTCATGTACTTAACTTATTCTTTTTTTCATGAGCATTTTTCAGTGCGTCACACTTTTTCGATTTCTTTCTAACGCATTAAATTCTATGTGACAGAAAAAACGCACTTCGGTGATTACATTTCGTCGGTGACATTTATAACATTTATTCTAGTTGTCAATAGATGGCGCTATAATCGAAAAAAAAATTATTTACGAATTAATATAATATATCTACGAATATAATCTGTACAATTAATAAGACTATACAACTCAAAGAAAATACCATTTTATAAATGCAATAAACACAATTGATTTGTTTTTATGCCAAATTGCAAATAAAATGTGACAACTGTCAGATTTAACTAAAATGTCATGTCACTAAAATGTATATTATCACGGACTTACCTATTATTCTAAGGATAGATTTCTTTTACGGACTGCCCCCAACGCCCGCCCCTCTATTAATAGTCCATATATGGTAGGGGTACAAGGTTTCTCTCCATGTGATTTTCTGACGCGCTCGAGTAACGCTCAAAATCTCCGCTTGGGCTCCCCTACCATAACAACTTACAACTAATAAGTTATGTCACTTGTGGTGTTGGGCTTTTACTACACTACCCCAAATGGGTTTTCAGTTGACTTTTCCCACAAAAGAAAGACACATACGTTTTCACATTTCAACTTGCACATTTTTTTTATTACATAATATTGTTCAGTTTTGTTTAAAAATGAGATTTCCAAAATTTCACGTTTCAAAAACTCATAATAACTTAGAAGTATAAGTTTAAAGTCTTATGTATTTTAAAATAGTTCAAACGACCCGTGACGTCACATAGTTTAACTTTACGGTTATATTTAGGTGTATTATTTTCTTCTTCTTTAGTTTATTGGCCTCCACCTACTTGGGTATTTGGCCAGCTCATCGTCGCGGAATAAGGAAAAAATATTTATATTCTAATGACATTTATCGTATGTCATTGGAATAATATATACCAGTTTGTTGAGATTGGAGTTTGATACAGTTTTTGAAGGAAAGGAAAGGTTTACTTGGAAAATAAAAGAAAACACCATAAGTGTTGTTTAGTGCCATTTTCTAAAAGTACAAGTTTTCTGTGGATTTAAAATAGTTCAAACGATCAAACATATTTTCTACTGACGTTTATAATGTCTAATTTAAAATTATATACAATTTTGTTTACTTTGTTGGTGCAGAATGTAAACATATAATCATATGACGTCACGACGCGTTTTGGGCTAGCTGCTATAATTTGAATTTAGAATCGTCTTTAGGGGCCAAACGGAACACAAAAACAACTTTTTTATCTTTGATACATGTTTTAAATTACGGTACGTTGTGATTTATAACAGTTTTTTCGAATTTAAAATTTTATGCAAGTTCCCTATTGAACCACGTCGCAAGTCGCGACTTGCATTACGAACGGTCAGCACTACCACTCACTGGATTGAAATATGAACTCACTGTATTTGAATTTCTTCGCTTTTAAATATCTACTTGGAAGGCTGATACTAGTAAATATTTAATTATTTACAATAACAATTTGCAATTTCTTGTTGATTAATAATTATTTTACTAGTATCACGCCAATTATTCACCAAAATTTACTTTGAATTTATTAAAGATTTCTTAAGATTTTGTGTTTCCTTACATTACACACTCTATTACATTATTTAAATTAATTTGGATTTAAAGAAAATACCTTCAGTTCTCGTTGGAACTTTACCGCGCTGAGCAGATGGGACGTGAATTATAAATTGTAAAATTCCCTCATCTTCCTTAGTCTCAGCATCCGTATGGCTTGTAAATTGTAGAAGCCTCGGAGGTGTAACCAGAGAAGGTTCCCATTGTTTTCAGTCTGGTGGGATATAGAGTAACATTACGTTGTTTTATATGCCATTAGAGTGAAAACTTAGTCTTTTGCTAGCAGTTGCCGCTAGGGCATCTATGCCAGTTCGTTCGTTGCAATCCGTGACTGCACGCCGGGGTTTGTTTTGGTTGGATCAGAGAGAGCAGCAGATTGGACTAGAATATGATGCGGCTGTATTTTCGTTTTGCAACGAAATTGAAAATGGTTATTCATTTTTAAAATACCTTCATTTTTCGCAGCCATATAGTTTTCTTTTTTATCTCATTTTTATTTTATAGACTATTGAGGAAGATGAAGAAGAGGATGACGAAGACGACAATGACGATGATGACGAATCTGAAACACAGGACGAAGAAGAGGAGGACGAAATTGAAATGGATGTTTCTCAAGAACGTAGTTCCCCAGTAGATGTTAGCATAAGACTTGTTCAAGGTCATGGTGTGCGATAAATTATTATATTTCATATTTATTCTAGTAGGATATTCAGACGACTTTATTTGATTTTGATTTTTTATTGATCTTTTTATCGTGTTAGGCAATTACGATGTAAAATATGCAAGTATGTTGTCTTAATTATTTACTGTGTTTTATAACCAATATATAATCTTTATATAACAGATTTTTTATTAAATATAACCTGTAATTCATCATCAACATCATGCAACCTCTTCTGTCCACTACTGGACATAGGTCTCTCCCATTCTTCGCCACTCTTCGCGGTTCTGTGCTTCTTGTTGCCATTTCTTGGATATTCGGTTAATGTCGTCCATCCAGCGTGTTGGTGGTCGTCCTCTGCTGCGTTTGTCTTCTCTTGGACGCCAGTCAATTAGTTTTCTGGTCCATCTTGAGTCTTTAAGTCGCGCTATGTGACCTGCCCAATTCCATTTCAGCTTGGCTATACGTTCAACGACATCAGTGATACCTGTTCTTTTCCTTAAGTCTTGGTTCCTTATTTTGTCACGCCGGGAATCGATCTTTCCATGCGCCTTTGTGCCACTCGCATTTTTAGTGCTGTTATTTTTGTGAGCGTGAGAGTTTCTGCTCCGTATGTCATAATAGGAAGAACGCATTGGTCAAATGTCTTCCGTTTCATAGCTGTCGGGATGTTGCTCTTAAAGATATGTCTCTTAGTGAACCATACGCCGCCCAAGGAAGTGTTATTCGTCGTTGAAATTCGCAAGTCTGATTATCCTTGCCTATTCTGATTTCATGACCGAGATATATGTACTTTTCTGCCAATTCTACCACTTGATTTTGGATGGTTAGGTGTTCGCTGGGAACTAAATTTGTCATAAATTTGGTCTTACTGATGTTCATTTTTAGACCTATTGTTGAAGATACGTTTTCTAATTCTAGTAGCATTTGTTGTGCTTCACCCAGATCTTCGGTAATAAGTACTATATCGTCGGCAAAACGCAGATGATTGAGCATTTCTCCATCTATTTTTATTCTTCTATTTTCCCACTTTAGCATTTTAAAGGCGTATTCGAGGACCGCTATAAATAATTTAGGTGAGAGAGTGTCGCCCTGTCTCACACCTCGCTTGATATGAATTTCTCTGGTAGTATCATGCAGTTTTACACGCATTGTGGCGTTTTGGTATAATGTTTTCACTAACTTTGTAAACCGGTAATCTATTCTACTATTGTTCAGAGCAGTTATAATGCTGTCTAATTCCAGAGTGTCGAAGGCTTTATGAAAGTCTACGAAGATAAGTACCAGTGGTCTGTTATATTCTATCGACTTTTCTATTAAGATTTTTACTGTTTGTAGGTGATCGTTTGTTCCGAATTTTGAGCGGAATCCAGCTTGTTCTCGGGGTTGGTAGAAATCTAACTTTTTTTCTAGTCTTGTCGTAATTATTCGGGTAAACATTTTATAGATGTGGTTCAATAAGCTGATTGGTCTATAGTTTTCTAGGTGCGCCTTGTGTCCTTTCTTGTGTAGTAAAATTGTTACTGCATTGTTCCATGTTTCCGGTATGCAACAATCTGTTAGAAAAAAGGGTAAACAAAATTTTTATTTGGTTGAGAAGGGCACGTCCACCCATCATTATAGCTTCTATTACGACTCCATCTTCTCCTGGCGCTTTGTTGTTTTTCATCTTTTTCATTGCGTCCTGGATTTCGCTTAGTGTGATCTCTGGCATGAGCTCTGAATTCTGGTTGATAATTTTGCGTGATGCAGCGGCTTCCAAATTTTTTTGGTCTTCTCTTTGGCTTGTGTATAGTTGTTGATAGAAGTCTTCAACTATGTGTAGTAGTTCTTCTCTATTAAATAGAGAAGAACTACTACACATAGTTGTGGGGAGTCAAATTTTGATGTGGGGACTTCTTCTTTTTTTGTAATTCACTATCCGGAAAAAAATACAACTAGAACAGAAATTATGATCAGAAATGAACCTGAAGGTATATCCCAAGTAGAACATCAAAGTCGTTCTAGTACTCTTACAGTAATAAAATTAAATAAACTTTCCACTGAAAGTATTTCAAAAAAATCGCGATCTCCAGAATCTACATACACGGTCATGAAAGTGTCAACTCCTTTATCTCCTGGTTCATCTCCAGTAGCAAGTTGGAATTCTTCGGTCTCGCCCAAAGAAATATTTAAGATTACAAAAACGACAAGAAACCCAGCAAGTAATAAGAGAAAGAGAGATAAAGCAGGAGTGCTGACTTCTTCACCCTATAAAGCTGAACTAGAAGAGGAACTTAAGAACAAAATTTTAAAGTGAAAATATGTAAAGAAGAAAAATATGAAAGATAATGGAAATTTCAAAGAGTCTATTTTAAAAGGAAAAGCAGTTTCTAAAGGAGTTAAAGAAGATTCAGATTTTTCAGAAGAGGATGATTTGGATGAGGCCTGCATCTATTGCAGCTATCTATTTTTAAACTCTAAATCGAAAGAAGGTTGGATAAAGTTTTTAAATATGTGGCCCCATGAGGCTTGCAGTGGCTGCGACGAAAATGACGATTCATTTATTTTGTGATTTTTGTTCCTAAGAGCATCATTAAAACGAATCTCAACCATTGCTTGTTTGTATTTTTCCCGTTCATACATCTATTAAAACCTAAATTTATTTGAAAACAATCGAACCCCACATATTTTTTAGGTAGGTATGTACCCGGTTTTAGGAAACCGATGTGGTAAAACCGGGTACTTTGAAACTTTTATTCCTACAGATAGTAAAAAAATATTTTTTGGAAATATCGAAATGCCAAATGAAACTAAAGAAGTATCTATAAAAACTACAAAATTATTTCAAATACGACGATTTTTTCAACTTCTATCCGGTTTTGTTCAACTCTCCCCTACAACATAAGACAAGTGACAGCATATAAAGTGTAAAACATTTACAACCACAGAGAAAAAGATCTTAGAAAACTTAACATAAAAAGGACCAATGGATAAACAGGTACATAGAACTCTGGTATAAAAAGAAGTAATTAGATGTTTGGAAAATAAATTGTATTAATAACTAAAGTATTTGTTTAAGTATAGTAATAACTAAAAAATGTTTGTTTTTAAAAGCTCTACAATAAATATGGTTTTAATGAAAAAGACCGAATTACGGTTGTAATGCTGAGGGGCTACGGTGATAGAAAAAGATCTTATAGTGAAATAGCCAACTTGTTCAACGATACTTCCCCAAACCATTCTGTTATTCGTGAGGTTACGGTACTAAAATTGTAAAGCGCTTTGAAAAAACTAGACGAGTAAGAGATGGCATTCTAACAGTAGACAAAAAATTGTTATAATTAAATTAGATTTAATGTAGAGTTTCGATGTAGATCCACATACATCCTCGCGCAGAGCTGCACAAATACATTATGATGTGTTTATTCTTCAGTCTTGCATGTATTACATAAGAATTCATTTAAACCCTACGAAATTCAGTTGTTGCAAGAATTAGCTGAAGATGACTACGACCGTAGATTATAGTTTAGTGATGTAATGATGAATAAAATTATAACTGACAAGAAATTCCTTAACAAGATATATTTTTCTATCAACTTGCCACTGGACTGAAGAAAGATGAGAAGGATAAAGAAAAATAATAAAGACGGAAGAGAAAATAGCGGAGTGAGGGAGAAACCAGAAAAGGGGAGAGAAAAATAAAGGGATCAAACTCGAGGGGAGAATAGCAGGAGGAGAAAAGTGGAAGAAACTGATGGAGTTAAAAAATGCAAGAAAAGCAACGGTCAACTGCTCATTCGGATTCTGAGCGGCTCCAGACTAAGGTCTGATCTTGTAAAAAATGTTTTCATGTTTCCTCGCTTGTTCAATTCTTGATAGGATTTCTTTCTTTTTTTTTTGGTTACACTGGCTATTGACATTTGCTCCCAAATATTTTATGGAAGTTACTTGTTCTATTAGTTGTTCCGACGCATACAAAATGTACGTTTATTGTTGTCTTTGAAAATAATAAAATTTTAGTTTTGGAAATATTTTAGGCGTAAAAAAATCATTTCGCTATGACGAACTAACCCATTTATTATATTTTATAGATTTTTTGCGTCGCTTGCTATTAGGACGATATCACCTGATGCGTACCTGATGTTGTCTATGCTGGTTACGTTAATCTTGATTCCACCTTGGACCTCGTCCAATACCTCTCTGAATATAGACTCCGAATACAGATTAAATAATAGCGGTGATAAGATGCAACCCTGTCGCACTCCTCGTCGGATTTGTATATCTTCGGATGTTGTGTGCTGTATTTCAATTGTTGCTGATTGGGATAGTTCCGAGATCTTGTCTCGGAGGTCTTGTTTGTCAATTCCAGTTGTTCTTACAAGTACGATCATCTTTTTATGGCTAACACAGTCAAATGCTTTTCGATAATCAATAAAACATGCATCCATTGAGAGAGCTAGGCGTTCTAAGACGTAGTGAGATAGACAAGAGCACTACGATGCATGTGGAGAGACCACACGTAGATCGGATGGACCCTGAACTTATGGCGAAGACACAGAAGCGTAACACCAAGCGACCTACAGGAAGACCCAAAAACGATGATACGAGAGCTAGAGCTCCGAATCGTAGCAGAGATTGTAATATAAAATAGGACATAGCTCTATTAAAAGAAGACGAAGAATAAAACATGCATACACATCTACAGTCATGTCTCTGAATCGTTGTGTTAACACATTTAAGGCAAAAGAAAGCTTCTCGTGTTCTCAATCCGTTTCGAAATACGAATTCAGTGTCACTCATCTGGAACTCACTTCTTCTTTGTGTGCCGTGCTTGTTTTCAAGCGTTGGTTATTGTCGTATTAACACGCTGATGAAATGTTTCTCGGTATGAAACAATTCCTCGACCGTTCGACCTATCCATTGTCTAATGTTACGCAGCCAGGGCAGTTGTTTTATTCCAACCCAGCGTTTTCCTGATTCTGCCCTGAATGATCAAACGGAGTAAGCGATATTTAGGTCCTCTCATTATATGACCGGAGTATTGATCCTTTCTCATTTTTATGATGTTGATCAATTCTCGTTCTTTGTGCATGGTCTCCAGCACACCTTGGTTATATATGTGTGCTGTCCACGGGATTCTGAGATTTTTAATTTTTGTTGTCCAGGTTTTACATCCATAGAACAAAACGGAGTTAGGCTACGGCCAGACAAGCGATATTTTAAAGCGCTGTAAGACCAGTAAAATGAAGCGCGAAAAATGGGTTCCACGGTGAGTGTAGTGGATGGCCAGACTGAGCTGTAAAATATCGAGCAGCAACGTAGGATAGGACCCATTTTTCGCGCTTCATTTTACTGCTCTTACATCGCTGTAAATTGTCGCTTGCTGGCCGTAGCCTATGCAGAGAAATGTTAAGGATAGACCGGGCTAGTCATATGCCACTCAATGCATCGAGGTGTAACGTCGACGTAGGATTGAGTGGTGCAGTCATCTTTGTCTGTCACATGCGCGGGATCGCTTGGTTAAAAGAGATAGATAGACCACCGATCGACTGTTTCCATGCTGTTCCAATGACAGATTTCTACTGCACAATACAGAACTAGTCAGCTAATAAAGCTTTCTCGTGCAAGTTCTATTCTGGTAGAATCACTTTCAACCCTGTAGTCAATCCAGCTACCCAGATATCTAAAGGGTTCCATCCTTTTCAGGGTTTTGTTATCTAATTTTAGTACTGAATATTAGATATTAATTTCTCCGACCACCATCTTTAGAAGCTACTACCGACCGTTTGAAGGTCTTCTAGACTCTCTGCCATTATGACGGTGTCATCTGCGCATCTGATGTTATTAATAATTTCTCCACCGATTTTAACACCTTCGCGGCGATTATTTAACGCTTCCTCAAAAATTGGTTCGATGTAGGCATTGAACAATGTCGGTGACATAACACATCCCTGTCTGACACCACGCTTAATAGAAACTTTAACTAAAACTTCTTGATCCAATTTAATAGGGCTTTTCATCGATTGTCATTTGTTTCCAGTTTCTGTCATGTGTCACATAATATTAATGTATCTACGTCATACGTCTTTGGTACATACAAACCAAAGACGTATGACGTAGATATATTAATATTATGTGACACATGACACAAGCTCGAAACAAATGACTGTGAATGAAAAGTCCTATACAAGCGGTCTGATTGCAGTAAAGATTTTTGAGTATCTAATGTCGTACGTGTTCAGACCAACTAAGTCCAAGCATCGAACTAGTAATGTATGTGGTACTCTATCAAATGCTTTTTCGAAATCTATAAAGCTCTTCTTCTTCTTTTTATATAGACATGACTCTGTCTGTTTTTTCAATGTGCCTCTAGTAAGTTTGTCGTTCCATCGTTTTCGTTGTCTTCCCACTAATCGTCTTCCTATTGGGAAACCGTCTCTCGCTGTCCTGATAACCCTATTTGTTGTCATTCGGCTTAGGTGGTCATTCCATTCTATTCTTCTGTTTCTTACCCAGTTATTAATGTTATCCACCTTGCATCTCCGTCGTATATATGTACTTCTAGCTCTGTCCCATAGAGTCTTACCATCGATTTTTCGAAGGGTTTTCATCTCCGCTGTTTCGAGCAATCTTTTTGTCCTCTCTGTGTCGGGTCGTGTTTCTGCCGCGTATGTCATTATTGGTCTGATGACTGTTTTGTAAATTCTGCCTTTCATTTCTCTTCCGATATTTTTTCTCCATATTGTGTCATTCAGGCAACCCGTGGCTCTGTTTGCTCTATTCACTTAATCTTCCACTTCTGTTTCGAGCCTTCCGTAGCTAGATAGTGTGATGCCTAGGTATTTAAACTCCATCACTTGTTCTATTATCTGACCTTCCAGCTCCAATTTACATCTTATTGGATCTGCTGTTATAACCATGCACTTTGTCTTTTTTGAGGAAATTAACATGTTAAATTTTCTGGCGATTATGTTGAATTGGTGCAGCATACGTTGTAAATCATCTTCACTTTGAGAGATTAGTATTGCATCGTCCGCATAGCAGATTATTTTAAGTTGTTTTTCTCCCATTTGCTATCCTTTTTTAGTTCTTACTTTTTTTATTATTTCGTCCATGATCAGGTTGAACAATAAAGGACTCAAGGAATCCCCCTGTCATATCCCATTGCCAGCTTCAATTGGGTCAGTTAGTTCATCTTCCACTTTTACTTTTATTGTGTTAGATGAAACGGTATTACGGATTATTGTGTTAGAAACGGTAGATGTTTTCTATCGTTTTAATTATTCCCAGAGGTACCTGCTCTCTCGAGTATAACAAGTGGATAACGTCATTTAATGTGACCCTGTCAAATGCTTTCTTAAGGTCCACGAAACATAAATATGCCGGTTTGTTGTATTCCAACGATTTTTGCCTCATTATAAATATAGCGTCAGTGCATGACCTTCCCGGTCTAAAACCTTGTTGTTCTTCTGCTAATGTTATAATTTCATTCACTTTGTTTGTTATCACTTTTGTTGTTAATTTTAATGTTGTGTTTAATGAGTTATATCCCTCTGTAATTCTCCGGGTCTAATTTGAAAAGAGATGTATTAGGATGCTTGATTTCCATTCTTGTGGTAATCTGTTTTGTTCTATTATTTTTTGTATTAGTTTTAATAGTTGTTTAGTTAGATCTTGTCCTCCGTACTTTAGGAATTCGTTCGATATTCTGTCCTCTCCTGGAGATTTTCTATTTTTTAATTTTCTTAATGCTTCCTTTATCTCTCCCTCCTCGATGTTTATTTCTTCGTTTGTTGTAACTTCAGGTGTTGGTGGTTCATTATCGTCGCCTTTAGCAAATAGAGATCGGAAGTAGTCTGCACATGATTCCTTCTGAATGTGTTTCGCTTTTATTAATTCGTTCATCTCCTTTCTTTGCCCTCTGATCATTCTCCATACTTCTTTTTGTGTTCCGTAGAAGTCGTGTTCCATCTGTTTTGAGAAACTCTGCCAGTGCTCCCTTTTTATTTGCCTCACTAAAGTATTCGTTTCGTTTCTGATTCGTTTGTAGTGGTTGTATGCCTGTTGTGTTTGTTTTGTTCTGTATTGTAAAAAGGCTTTCTTCTTTTCTTCGCATTTTATCTTAACTTCCTCTCTAAACCACGGGGTTTTCTTCTTTAATATGTGAGTATTCATTACTTTTCTCTCTCCAAGTGATTCTGTTGCAGCGTCGATTATGTTATTTTTGAGTTTTTGCCAGCTTTCATCGATGTTATCGTTTTCTAATATTCCATTCTCAGCAATCTTCTCTGATATTCTTTTCCTGTATAAGTATTCCATATGTTCGACTTTGATTTTTGTTTGTGTTGGTGCTGCCCTCTTAGGTGTGAAATATTTCATAATGATTCCTATATAATAATATTAGGCTATGGTCGCTACCTACATCTGCTGAGTTGAGGCATCTTACGTCGATTATTTTTGATGGATGTATATCTCTGTTGGTTACAACATAATCTATCATAGATCTTTGTCCACGGGTGTTATTGAATGTATATTTGTATTGTTCTTTGTGGTGAAAAAATGTGTTGTTTATTCTAAGTTCGATATTTGTGCAGAAGTTTATCATCAGTTCTCCATTTTCGTTTTTAACATTTTCATTGTGTTTTTGCTTAATTCCGGGTATTACTTGGTTACCTATTCGAGCGTTAAAATCCCCCAGTATTATCATCTTCCCTCTAACTTGATCTACTACTTGTTGTAATTCGTCATAAAAGATTTCCCTTGTTGTTTGAGGCTTGTTATTTTCTGGGCCGTATACTCCGATGATGTCCAGGTCGTCCTTTTCCATTCTAATTTTTGCTGTGACAATTCTTTCCGATATATATTGACACTCTTTGATGTGATTTTGGTCTAAATCTATAAAGCATACGTAAATATTTTTTCCACCTACCTCTACCGAAAGTATACTTTTCCGGACCTGATTGTAGGGAGCAAAGATGTACTTTTCCTCCCTAGGGAGGAAAATATTTTTCCTCCCTCGGGAGGAAAAGTAAAAGTGACGTCATGGTATTTCATTCATGAAATATAACTTATTGACGCCCTGTACAATATCTATTTTCTATTACGTAAGTATCTATACATTTTAACGTTTATTTAAAAACACTCTGTATTTTGCAGAATGGTAAAAAACAGTAAATTGTTATTCTGATTTAACAATGTTTACATTAATAATTTGACTTATATTTTTGACAGTTGACAGTTATATTGTACCTACTTGTTAGTTTTAGTTCTAATAAATTTTGTTGGTTAGTTACATAAATAAATTAGGTAAAAATGAAAAGATGACTTGTTATTTGAGGAAGGTGGAAAAACCATATGTATAACATGGGAGTAAAGTGCCTTTTCCTCCCTTGAATGATTACTGCCCTCCGCTACGCGTCGGGCAGTAAACTTCATTCTCGGGAGGAAAAGTAGCACTTTCCTCCCTTGTTATACAAATAGCTATTTCCACCTACCTCTACCGAAAGTATACTTTTCCGGACCTGATTGTAGGGAGCAAAGTTGTACTTTTCCTCCCTAGGGAGGAAAAATAAAAGTGACGTCATGCTATTTCATTCATGAAATATAACTTATTGACCCCCTGTACAATATCTATTTTCTATTACGTAAGTATCTATACATTTTAACGTTTATTTAAAAACACTCTGTATTTTGCAGAATGGTAAAAAACAGTAAATTGTTAATCTGATTTAACAATGTTTACATTAATAATTTGACTTAGATTTGACAGTTGACAGTTATATTATACCTACTTGTTAGTTTTAGTTCTAATAAATTTTGTTGGTTAGTTACATAAATAAATTAAGTAAAAATGAAAAAATGGCTTGTTATTTGAGGAAGGTGGAAAAACCATATGTATAACATGGGAGTAAAGTGCCTTTTCCTCCCTTGAATGATTACTGCCCTCCGCTACGCGTCGGGCAGTAAACTTCATTCTCGGGAGGAAAAGTAGCACTTTCCTCCCTTGTTATACAAATAGCTATTTCCACCTAGCTCTACCGAAAGTATACTCCCTAGGGAGGAAAAGTAAAAGTGACGTCATGGTATTTCATTCATGAAATATAACTTATTGACGCCCTGTACAATATCTATTTTCTATTACGTAAGTATCCATACATTTTAACGTTTATTTATAAAACATCCTGTATTTTGCAGAATGGTAAAAAACAGTAAAATTGTTATTTTGATTTAACAATGTTTACATTAATAATTTGACTTATATTTGACAGTTGACAGATATATTGTACCTTAGTTCTAATACATTTTGTTGGTTAGTTACATAAATAAATTAAGTAAAAATGAAAAAATTACTTGTTATTTGAGGAAGTTGGAAAAACCATATGTATAACATGGGAGTAAAGTGCCTTTTCCTCCCTTGAATGATTACTGCCCTCCGCTACGTGTCGGGCAGTAAACTTCATTCTCGGGAGGAAAAGTAGCACTTTCCTCCCTTGTTATACAAATAGCTATTTCCACCTAGCTCTACCGAAAGTATACTCCCTAGGGAGGAAAAGTAAAAGTGACGTCATGGTATTTCATTCATGAAATATAACTTATTGACGCCCTGTACAATATCTATTTTCTATTACGTAAGTATCCATACATTTTAACGTTTATTTATAAAACATCCTGTATTTTGCAGAATGGTAAAAAACAGTAAAATTGTTATTTTGATTTAACAATGTTTACATTAATAATTTGACTTATATTTGACAGTTGACAGATATATTGTACCTTAGTTCTAATACATTTTGTTGGTTAGTTACATAAATAAATTAAGTAAAAATGAAAAAATTACTTGTTATTTGAGGAAGTTGGAAAAACCATATGTATAACATGGGAGTAAAGTGCCTTTTCCTCCCTTGAATGATTACTGCCCTCCGCTACGTGTCGGGCAGTAAACTTCATTCTCGGGAGGAAAAGTAGCACTTTCCTCCCTTGTTATACAAATAGCTATTTCCACCTACCTCTACCGAAAGTATACTTTTCCGGACCTGATTGTAGGGAGCAAAGTTGTACTTTTCCTCCCTAGGGAGGAAAAGTAAAAGTGACGTCATGGTATTTCATTCATGAAATATAACTTATTGTCGCCCTGTACAATATCTATTTTCTATTACGTAAGTATCTATATATTTTAACGTTTATTTATAAAACACCCTGTATTTGTCAGAATGGTAAAAAACAGTAAAATTGTTATTTTGATTTAACAATGTTTACATTATTAATTTGACTTATATTTGACAGTTGACAGATATGATGTACCTAATTGTTAGTTTTAATTTTAATAAATTTTGTTGGTTAGTTACATAAATAAATTAATTAAAAATGAAAAATAACTTGTTATTAATTTGAGGAAGGTGGAAAAACCATATGTATAACATGGGAGTAAAGTGCCTTTTCCTCCCTTGAATGATTACTGCCCTCCGCTACGCGTCGGGCAGTAAACTTCATTCTCGGGAGGAAAAGTAGCACTTTCCTCCCTTGTTATACAAATAGCTATTTCTAAACTCGATGCTCTTGTAAGAGTATTCGCATACTGGAACTCACACTTCTTGTAAATTTGTGTACCTATGGATGATTCTGAAAAAAGTTTTAAGGACTTGAGACATCAAGATTAATATTCGACAATCATCGCATTATATTATGAGGAATTGGATTTTTTTGGTAATGTTACGAATGTTGATTAAAACTCATACAAACTTTAAAACTTGTATTTATCACAGTGATAATGAAAAACTCTTTAATAAGTAACACTTTAAAAACTTTAAAAACGGTATTTACGCATTCGATTTATTATTATATTGTTCACACTCACACTTAATACTTAATAAAACTTTTGCTAATTCTCGTAGAAGATCCGGATAGCTCAAATTGTCTTTCAAATCAAAGGTAATTTTATAACATTTCTTATACAGTTCCGACAGTTTTTCGCAGTCTTTGTTGGGAGGTGGTTTCGTAAGGCAATATTTCACTAAGAGTTTCAAAACGTGCTGCAAACGTGTAGCTACAAGCTTCAACAGTGAATAACAAGATTTAAAACTGTTTTCTCTATCAGTCTTTTCTTCCTCGGTTACTTCTTGAATTTCCACTTTCTTATTTATGATCAGATCTATCATTTCTTCCAACTCTAGGACTATTTCCAGACAATGCTGAAGATGTTTGATTTTGGTGTGTAAAGCACTCGTTGCTAAAACATAAAAAATTCGTAAGTTAATTAAATTCTATGTTAAGTTATTCTTTTTAAAAATTTTTCAAATGGTACATTGATGAAAATTGGAACATAATAAAATGGGAAGATGCATTAATAATCATGAAAGAAACAGACATGAAAGGGAGAAAAGTCAAAGAAGCAGCCCTCATCCTACTCAACGAGAAAAAATGTGTAGCAAACCCATCAGCAGAATGTAGCAGGCTTTGGTTGTCAAGACTAAAAGAAGAAGTCAACAACAAGAATATACTAACAACAGCAGAGTAAAGGAGTCGGAGAAAAATCCCCTAAAATCTTATACACAATACATATATAGTCCAGGGTAATAAGGTTTTTTCAATGACACTCGAGCAGCCAGGGTACTGAAGCGTTTTTTCGACAGGTAATACCTATAAGAGCAAATTGTAACTATTTCCTGCGTAGGATCTGGCGGCCATTTTTATTTATAAACAATTAACTGTCAAAAAATGGCATTTTTCCCTTTTTTTTTTCAAATCAATCGAAAACAGTGAAACTTATGGATTTTTTAGTACAAATATCTTTGAGATTATGGAAAAAGCTTTAAAATGACGTATTACAAAGTCTGATATGCTCATTTATTGTTAATATAATTGCAAAAAAAGGTCGGAATTGCAAAAAAAATTAATTTTGCAATATCTATTGTAAAAATTAGTGTACAGCTTTGAAATTTTTGTCATAAAAGGGTTCTTTGGTGCTTAATATGTGATAAAAATTTCAAAGCAATTTATTCAATTGTTTAAATTTTATTCAAATTGTTTATCCCAGAGAGCATTTTTTTTTGCAATAACATAAGCACAAACCATACATACTCATAGACGTTTCACATAAATTGTCAAGGTCAAGACAGCAAATTAGTTACCATTCCAATCCAGAGATGTCGCTGTCAGTCAATTCTCTTGTCATATTTAACAATTGACAGTTGACAATTAAATTAATTTGGTATTTACTTTTTATTTTACAGTTTGTGGCTTAATTATTCTATTATAGTGGTGTTACGTTTTAAATTAGATTTAATCACAATTTTAATAAGTGTATTAACCTCTCCATATTTATGAGTAGAATTTTTAGTTTACATTGATCATCCCGTGTTGTGTTTCTCCACATTAAAAAAAACAATATAATATATAATAGATCCTGAAACAGTTTATTCCAATGGACAAGTCTGTCATCAACATTTCGAACCTATATATTTTTGGAAGTTTGTAAAAGATTATAAGGTAATATGTATCTAAACAATCATCCTATGTACAAGATTCTTTCAAAAATTTTCATTCAACTCGATACACATCAGTGCTTTCACGTGACACAGCAGTAGTGTTTAGCATTTTGAAAACCAATTGGAATATTTGAAGTTTTCAGTAAAATATGGAATAAAACATTGCTTTCTGTTGTTTTAATTTCCTGCGAAATTTCATCAAAGATACCGCAAAATTTATAATTTGAAATTCTCACATAACTAAAATTTGTCAATTTAGTTCCCATTCCAATCAAGAGATGGCGTTAATTCGATCCGAAAGATTAAGATGGTCGTGAAACGTCTATAAGTATGTATGGTTTGTGAACATAAGTCAGAAAAAAATGACGTTAGAACCATTCGACAGGTGTCAAATGAAAGAGCATGAGCTATATTTTCAACTTATTTTAAAAAAAGCGAATAAAAAATGCATTTATTAGTAATAAATAATTATGCAAAAGTATCGTAAATCTTTCCTTATAAACTTTTTATTTTGTTATATAAGAAATTATATACAGTATGTCCCTGTAAGTTGTATCCATATGGAAAACTTTTTTATTATTAGTTTTACGAAAAAAAGTTATACTTCATAAAAAGCTCTGCATGGTCCAAAACCTAAGATTCAACCATCAGATATAAAACTTTATGCATGTTATACGAGGTATATCAATAAGTTTGAATTTCACTCAAGAGTAAAGTAGCTTTATTTTTCACAATATTGAAAATTGCTATTATGAAAAGTTGTTTGGAATTAAAAACTATATTCTAATATGCAATTACATCCCTCTAATTGAAAAAAAAAAATGAAAAATTATGGATAACATTATTTTCAGTTATTTCAATTCTGATAACTCTTTTATTATTAATTTTACGAAAAAAAGTGATTCTTAATAAAAAGTTCTGGATGGTCTAAAACCTAAAATACAACCATCTTATATCAAATTTTATCAATTTTATACGAGGTATGTCAAAAACGATAAATTTAGATCAAAAGTAAAGTATCTTTATAGTCAAAATATTTCAATTAGAAGGATGTAATTACATACTGAAACATAGTTTTTAATTCTAAATAACTTTTCATAATAACAATTTTCGATATTGTGAAAAATAAACGTATTTTACTCTTGAGCGAAATTCATATTTTTGGACATACCTCGTATAAAATTAATAATATTTGATATGTGGTAGTTGTATTTTAGGTTTTAGACGATGCAGAACTTTTTATTAAGAATCAGTTTTTTTCGTAAAATTAATAATAAAAGAGTTATCTGAATTAAAATAACTGAAAATAATGTTAGTTATCCATAATTTATCAAAAAAAAAATTTTTTAATTAGAAGGATCTAAATGCGTACTAGAATATACTTTTTAATTCCAAACAACTTTTCATAATAGCAAATTTCAATATTGTGAGAAATAAAGCTACTTTACTCTTGAGTGAAATTCAAACTTTTTGACATACCTCGTATAATATTCACAAAATTTTATATCTGATGGTTGAATCTTAGGTTTTGGACCATGCAGAGCTTTTTATGAAGAATAACTTTTTTTTGTAAAATTAATAATAAAAAAGTTTTCCATATGAATACAACTTACAGGGACATACTGTATATTTATTACAATTTTTTATCAATTATGATATAAATAACATTACTTGGTAGTTGTGCACTTAAAACAGGGTAAAAAAGTTAAATTTTTGGAAAAAGTTATTCAAAAACTTTATAAGGAAAGATTTACGATAATTTTGCATAATTATGTATTACTAATAAATGCATTTTTTATTTGCTTTCTTTAAACCAAGTTGAAAATAAGCTCATGCTCTTTCATTTGACACCTGTGGAATGGTTCTAACGTCATTTTTTTCTGACTTATGTTATTGCAAAAAAAATGCTCTCTGGGATAAACAATTTGAATAAAATTTAAACAATTGAATGAATCGCTTTGAAATTTTTATAACATATTAAGCACCAAAGAACTCTCGTTTGACAAAAATTTCAAACCTGTACACTAATTTTTACAGCAGTTATTGCGAAAATAATTTTTTTTGCAATTCCGACCTTTTTTCGCAATTATATGAACAATAAATGAGTATATCAATCTTTGTAATATGTCATTTTAAAGCTTTTTCCATAATCTCAAAGATATTTGTACTAAAAAAGTCATAAATTTCACTGTTTTCCATTGATTTGAAAAAAAAGGGAAAAATGCCATTTTTTGACAGTTAATTGTTTATAAATAAAAATGGCCGCCAGATCCTACGCAGGAAATAGTTACAATTTGCTCTTATAGGTATTACCTGTCGAAAAAACGCTTCAGTACCCTGGCTGCTCGAGTGTCACGAACAGGGTATATTTTTGTCTTATTACCCTGGCCTAATACTCCAGGGTAATAAGCTAGAAATAGACCATGTTCGGGACACTCAAAGATCCAGGTAGCTGACTACTTTTTTAGATATTGTAGACCTATAGGAAGAGAACCTACCCGTTTCCTGCCTAGAGTTCGCGTCCGTTTTTTAATTATTAACAATTTAGTGCAAAAATCGCGATTTTTTCGATTTTATGCACCCCATTCAAAAGCTAAATAGTTGACATAAAATTACGAAATTTAATTTTTTAGAACAATAAAAAAACTTCAAAATGCCGATTTTTGAAAGTTAAAAAGTTAATTTGTTGCTACGCAAACTGCGAAATAAGTGAAAATGGTTATTTTTTAATAACTTTTACTAAAACTACCTTAGAACTTTAGCGTTTCACCCAAAGTTGGGTATTGGGGTACTTAACAAACCCTCAAAATTTGAGACCGATCCATTAATTAGTTTAAGAGTTATTCTAATTGTTTATCCCAGAGATCTTTATTTTGCAATAACATAAGGCAGAAAATAATGAAGATAGGGCAATTCTGCGTATGCCAAATGAAAGTAGAAAACTGATGCTATCAAAATGTACTAAAAAAAGGTAAAAAAATTATCCAATATAGTCAAAAATCCTAATGCCAAATTTGTGAAATTTTGTAGTTCATAAACATTTAGAATAACTTTAAAAATATTGTCCGTAGAAAAAATCATTTTACATATTAGAGAGCTGGTATTTTACATGAATTTTTAAAAATGTAGTTAAATTGGTGACTAGTCGTGGTAAGTGAAGGGGGAGCTGGGAACCGACAAATGCACGAGTTCAAAAACTAAAAAAGGCAACTTAAAACTACTATCATTTTCTATATCTCGGGATCTACTAAATATATTTTGATCGTTCTTTTTTTAATTTGTATGTAATTTTTCTGTACATTACAAATATGCAATTTGTCTAGACATTTATTTATTAATAAACAGTCTAATTTGTTTAAACAATTATTGAAAAAATAATTTTTTCCCAAAAATCCATTATTTTAATCATACTATCGTTATTAATCATAGAAAATTAAGGTATACTTTAATAAATAAATTATCTTCAATAAATAATTATCTAATAAAAATCATTCATTTATTAAAGTGTACTTTAACTTTTTCTATGACAATTAATGGTACTATGATTAAAAAAATAGATTTTAAAAAAATATATTTTTTTAAGAATTGTTTAAACAAATTAGACTGTTTATTAATTAATAAATTTATAAACAAATTGCATATTTGTAATGTACGTAGAAATTACATACAAATTAAAAAAAGAAAGATCAAAATCCATTGAGTTGATCCGGAGATACAGAAAATTATATTCGTTTGAAATTGCTTTTTCGGTATTTTAACTCGGTGAATTTGTAGGTTCCCCCAGTAATCGTTTGAACTACATTTTTGAAAAATCGCAGAGGGTGCTGTGAAGGTACAATGTTTGTGAAATTTTTTTAAGAAAAAATACAAAGATTAGATTCGTTAATTATTATAAACAAATTAGCTGTGAATTAATAAAAACATATGGCTAACTTTGTCCCAAATGAACCCAGGCTAAATTTTTTTATTTGAAAATTCGTGTTAAAATACTATATTTTCGAATATGTATATAAAAATATTGTTTCTACGGACAACATTTTTAAAGAAGTTATTCTAAATGTTTATAAACTAGAAATTTTAAAAAATTTGGCATTAGGATTTTTGACTATATTAATTATTTTTTTATCTTTTTTTAATACATTTTGATACTATCACTCTTCTACTTTCATTTGGCATATTCAGAATTGCCGTATCTTCATTATTTTCTGTCTTATCTTATTGAAAAATAAAGGTCTCTGGGATAAACAAATAGAATAACTTTTAAACTAATTAATGGATCGGTCTCAAATTTTGAAGGTTTGTTAAGTACGCCAATACCCAACTTTTGGTGAAACACTAAAGTTCTAAGGTAGTTTTAGTAAAAGTTATTAACAAATAACGATTTTCACTTTTTTTGCAGTTTGCGTAGCAACAAATTAACTTTTTAACTTTCAAAAATCGGCATTTTGAAGGTTTTTCAATGTTCTAAAAAAACTGAATTTTTTAATTTTATGTCAACTATTTAACTTTTGAATAAAGTGCAAAAAATCTAAAAAAATCGCGATTTTTGCACTAAATTGTTAATAATTAAAAAACGGACGCGAACTCTAGGCAGGAAACAGGTAGGTTTTCTTCCTAGGCCTACAATAACTAAAAAAGTAGTCAGCTACCTGGATCTTTAAGTGTCCCGAGAAAATCCATATTAGTCTGGACTAATATGTAACACACAAGAAATAAACACAAATCTATTTACGTTACACAATCTCAACTATCGTACAGATTACACAAATGTATAACACAAAATAGCACACAAACCAGTCAACATTTGATATTCCTATACACTTGCCATCAAGTAATTATTTTAGAAAACCTTAATCTTAATCATATTACAAAGTCATTTGTACTTGAATAGCGTACTTAAGTTTCGAGATATAATTAACAATAGACAATTAACAATATTAAAATTTATTAATGTCTTCCTGTACTGGAAACCACACTATTCAAATACAAATTATTTTGTAATAAGCTTAAGATTAAGGTTTTCTAAAATAACTTGATGTCAAATATACCATCGTAATAACAGCATTATCAGATTTTTTTCAACCATAGGCATGCTGTGGTCTACAAGATGCTGAGGCCAAGTATGTCAATTTTGAAAAGACATTACCTAATAATAACTTGCGTTATACATCTTCCGAGAATTTTTAAAATTATCTTTTTTGAGAACGATTTAATGTCAAACATTAGTTATTTAAAACTGTAATTTTGATTACCCCAATAATTGTGGCTTAATGCCATATGGTAGGGGAGCCCAAGAGGGGATTTTTGCAGTTACTCGAGCGCATCAGAAATCACATGAGTAAAAAAAATCTATACTTAGAAAAACTCGAAAACGTCAGATTAAGATAAGGTAAGTTAAGTACATGAAGAACAGAGTATATTTAAAAAATCTGACGATTTGAGCGGGGCATAAGGAAATGGGTGAGTCACAAAGTTTCACAAAAAAGGGCGAATATTTCGCGAAATTAACATCAAATCGTAAAAAATGAAAAATACGTTTCCAATATTTTTCAAAAATCTGTCGAATGATACCAAACACGACCCCCCACGGAGGGGGTGGGGGTAACATTAAAATTTTAAATAGAAACCCCGCAATTTTCGCGAAATGAACATCAGATCGAAAAACTGAAAAATACGTGTTCAATATTTTATAAAAATCTATCGAATGACATCTAACACGACCATCCACGGAGCTGGGGTATGGTGGTAACTGGAACGCCACTTAATATAACTGGTATTTACTGTCACCCTGGGAGCTAAGGGTGACAGTAAATACCAGTTATATTAGGTGGCGTTGATGTATTACCACTGATGTATTACCTGATGAGCCTGATGTATTACCACTCTTAGCTCCCAGGGTGACAGTAAATACCAGTTATATTAGATGGCGTTCCACTTACCACCATAGGGGTAAGGGGTTACTTTAAAATCTTAAATAGAAGCCCCATTTTTATTGCACATTTGGATTCCTTGCGTAAAAATAAGTAACTTTTATTCGACAAATTTTTTCGAATTATGGATAGATGGCGATATAATCGGAAAAAACGATTTTTGGAAATGGAAAATTAAATTAAAAAATGGAAAATCCCCACTAAAATGGAAAACAACTGTTTTTGGTTTTAGGACCTAATCTTCACAACCCAATAGATCCCCATGACGCTTTAGTAACTGCAATTAAACATAGTAATTAAATTAGACATGCCACAAGAAAACAATCTGAAAACCTTGTTTTTAAATAGACCGTGATAGTCGTGACGTCAAATCAATGTTGGCTACTCTGAAAAGTTTTCCAAACAAAGCAAAAATTCACACATGGTGTTTGTTTTCGTTTTTATAATTGGAATATATTGCTTGTAGGATGTTTAATTTTTACAAAATGGTAATGTGTTACGTACCCGTGATTGTAATCAATGCTCATAGTACCCTCAGCCGATACTAACTATAGTCTCTGGAAAGCCACAAAACACCTAAAACAGCCACGAGATCAAATCCCACCAATTAGAAAATCTGATGGTACCTGGGCCAAAACAGATGGAGAAAAGGTAGAAGTTTTCGGTAGTTATTTGGGGAAGTATTTCAACCGTTACCACCTGCAAACGGAATTAATGACGACGAAATATATGCATTCCTTGAGGAAAACGAGCAAAAAATGGAGCCTATTAAAAACTTCACAATACAAGAAACTTACGACGTTATAAAAAATCACTTAGACCCCAAGAAGGCACCTGGCTATGACCTGGTTACCGGCCAAATATTAAAAGAACTTCCTAGAAAAGCGGTCGTTATGTTGACGCAACTCTTCAACGCAGTTCTAAGACTGAAGTACTTCCCTGCACAAAGGAAGGTAGCAGAAATCATATTAATTCATAAACAGGGAAAACAGCCAAATGAACCTAGCTCCTATCGACCAATCAGTTTACTACCAGTCTTGTCAAAAATAATGGAAAAGTTACTGATGAAGAGACTGATGGAAACTGTCGCAGCAAAAAGCTTAATCCCAGACTATCAATTTGGGTTTCGTCAGAAACACTCGACAGTAGAGCAAGTGCATCGTGTTGTTAACACAATCATCAAAGCATTCGAAGATAGAAGTTACTGTGAATCAGCTTTTTTGGATGTCAGCAAAGCCTTTGACAAGGTGTGGCATGAGGGACTCCTTTACAAATTAAAAACGCAGCTACCAACAACAATATATTTGATTCTAAAATCCTACTTAGAAAAACGATACTTCAGAGTCAGATATGAAAATGAAGTAACTAAACTACCCATCATCAAATCAGGAGTCCCACAAGGAAGTGTCTTAGGCCCAGTCTTATACCTACTCTTCACGGCTTATCTGCCATGTACTGATGACACAGTCACCTCTACCTTTACTGATGACACAGCTATATTAGCAGTAAACAGAAATCCTGAAGTAGCAGCGACAACACTACAAACCAGTATCAATAATATAGCAACGTGGGCAAGGAAATGGCGAATTACAATAAATGAAAGTAAATCTGCACACATAACATTCACAAAATGCCATGGTGAAACGCCAAGCATCACATTCAACAATGAACGAATACCTAAAACAGACAGCGTAAAATATTTGGGACAAACATCTAACCTGGCGTACCCACATATGGAAAAAAAGAAAGCAGCTGGATACTAAATGGAAAAAGCTGTACTGGCTCCTTGGCAGAAAATCACAATTATCATTGCGGAACAAATTACTAGCTTACAATACCGTTCTCAAACCAGTATGGACCTATGGAATCCAGTTACGGGGAACAGCATCTAAATCGAACATTGCTATCATCGAGAGATTCCAGTCAAAAGCCCTGCGCAGTATAGTAGATGCTCCTTGGTTAGTAACAAACCGAGACATTTATAATGATCTAGAGATGCCAACGGTTACTGCAGTGACTAAACAGCTTAGCACAAACTACCTAAGACGCTTAGAGCAACATCCAAACACACTGGCAATTAATCTGCTTGACAACAGTGAAGAAACCCGAAGGCTGAAAACAAGAACACCCTTGGATCTACCATTCTAACAGCAATAATTGTACATATGAAATTAATTTTAAATTGTGATAGTTTTATTTTATTTTTTAATATCGATGTAATAATGTAAAGTTACAAATTTTGATTGTTTTTAACATAAATGTAAGAATGTAAAAGTGCATACAGAGTGGATCATTGGACAAACTCTCTCTCACGACATTGCACCAATCAACATGTATGCTTATTGTTATTATATGATGTAACAGATTGCAAAATAAACATTAAACAAAAAAATGCTCATAGTATATTTCCCACCATATTTCCAAATAGGACTGGTTAAAAATCTGAACAAACGAAGTAAGTACATGTAGTGTGTAAATCCTTGATTTTGTGTAAGGACATTTATAAAATTAAAAGCAATATGATTGATATGACTAACAAGGATTGTGTCTTTAGAAAAAATGTACGGATGATTGTTAAAACAAAATACAATTAAAAATGATTACACAAATCACGTGTATAATCAATTGACAGTTGCTTTGTTTGGAAACCTTTTTGAGTTTTGACGGCACACTATCACGGTCCACTATGTCCCTAGGTAGACCTTTTATTACATTACATTTTGAAAAAAAAAATAATAAAAATCGGTTAAAAATCGGATAAAAACCATAACATTTTATAGAGGTTTTTTCTAAAAATAAGAGAGCAAAAAACAACAACTATTATAAATACCAGAAGCAAGTCAATAAAAAAAACAACAAATAGAGGTGAGATAGCAGCATCGATAAACGGATCATAAAACAAAAGAATGAATGAAATATGTGAACATATACAATATGAGTAATAGACATGCCTAGGAAAAGATGATATGGATACATACATATGATCATGAAAGAAGCGAAAAAAACTGAAAAATAAGATTGAGAGTACTGGTGAAAAGAGAAACTAGAATTTTTAAGATAAGAAATGGGGTAAAGAAATTGAAAAATAAGAAAGCATGGAGAAATAAATGACCAAAAGACAATCTAATGATTAAATCCCCGTCTGAAACGTTTTTCAAGTGAAAACAGCTATAGATTCCACAGACTGTTTACATGATCACCTATAATCATAAAATAAATAATACTTACTTTCTGTCAAATATTCAGACAGAGCGAACCTTTGCATTTGTGAAGTAAAATAATTTATAGCATCCGAACTTTGGAAATACATTTTAGAAGCCTTCTCGTAATTGATTTTAGCAAGCTGAATTATATTTTTTCTATTGCTAGAATCGTTTGGAGTGGACCAAATATGGCTATGATAAAGAGATCCTATTCTGTAATGGATAATGGCAGCACGGTAGATATACAGCGGATATTTTGGATTCTTTTCATCAAAATCGCAATACTGAAGTGCTTTTTGAAGCGTTTCGATAACTTCCTTTTCAGCTTCAGCTTTACTCTAAAAAATAAAAATATATAATGTAGAACTTTTAGTGACTTTTTTATTGAGTCTAACACATGGTATGAAAGTGGTAATCAATCACATACATAGATAATTAAGGAAACGCTTTTCAGAAATTGAAGAAAACCTCACACTGAAATAATTCTTTCATTTTGATCGATTTATTTATTTAGCATATGGAACAATCATAAGGAAAATATAAAACACCAATAAAAACAAGTCGTCATACAGAATTAAAAACAAACTTAACATAGTATGTTAGTCGCTTAGGTCGAGACTGCTTATCCCAGTTTATTACCTCAAAGGTGATACTTCAAGGAAGTTCGCAGTCACAAGCAGTCAAGGGCGAGCCTTGCCCTATTTCTCTAGGATGTCGGCATATCTACCTGGACCTGGAGGTTAATAGAGGCGAGTTTCTATATTTCAGTCTGTCCCTACCAAATTGGGAATAACTTGTATCGGTATTTGGATTATGGCCTACAAATATTAATTAAAGAATTCGAAACCACAGCACTCAGATACAACATGGTCGTACAAACTGGTCGTAAATAACAAAATAATAGAACAAGTAATGGAAACGGAACACTTGGAAATGAAACTGTCACGATACGGAAAAGTGGATGAAGAAGTACAAAAATAAGTGAACATGGCGAACAGAGCAGCAGGATGTCTTAACAAGATAATCTGGAGAAACAAATATCTCACAACGGAAACGAACACCAGAAGATATAAATCAGCATTAAGACCGATAATGACGTACAGAGCGGAAACATGAGCAGAAACGGCGAAAACAAAAAGACTGTTGGAAACAGCAGAAATGAGTCTACGAAAAAAAAAACAAAAAATACCCTGAAAGACAGAGTAAGAAGTGAGGAAATACGAGCGAGATGTGGTATAAAGGAAATAAACATGTGGACCAAAAGAAAAATAGAATATTAAAGGTAAAGTTTTCAATTCTAATAGCAACATTAATAATATTGAAAAATATTAAAAATATTACTTAAAGATTTTTAAATTGAAAACTTATTGGCCCATTTCCCTGGTGACACCTCCAAGGCTTCTACAATATGCAAGCCAGATAGATGTTGCAGTGAAGACAAAAGGGAAGGAATTCTACACTATACAATTCACAACCCCCGTCTGCAGCTTGTAGCATTTATTGCTACCCCGTAAGTGTTTTATTTGATGCGCCTATGTATCTTTATAACTCCCTAACGCTTCGACGTGTCGGCGCAGGCCGAACGACCTACGGGACGGTAGAGAGAAGCGAAACTCGTAATAGTAAAATCAGTTGGTTAAAGAACATCCGCTCTGATACGTGAGCTGTTGCTATTTGTAGACGAACTCTGGGAAAATAATGGACTGAAATTAAATATATTACATACCACCAGTAAACTAAACATCAGGAAACTCAACAGACAATCTCCAAAGTAACAAAAAAACAAGAATTCAAGAAATTATAACATAAATTATACCACGTGGTCACGTATCAGAGATCCCAGGGTAAGCGAAATCAAATTATTTATCCTTCTGTTCTGATATATGTACATATACATATTGCTACCGTTTCATCGTAACCCAACATTTAATCATGTTTTTATGTCCTGTTAGGAGAGTGCTTTGATATTTTTTTTATTATTAGTGCGTATAAGGTGTGGCATTCATATTGGTTTTTTTTTGGGTTTTTATGAATCCATTTGAAAAACTGGTAAGTGTGTAGACCATTCTATAAACGCGCAGCTGCGAAAATGTCAGAAAGGGACATTGATCAGATTGACAAGTTTGACGGGACATAACCTAATGTTTACTTGTTTGGGACAGCAATGCTTTGTTTGGGTCCGGGGAAATGGATGTAATTGCATTATAGAGAGTGGCTAGAGGTCTTAAATGTGTATTTTTAGGTTCGTTTTACATTCTACATCATATTTCCATTCCACCCATAATATGGATACTTAGCTGGATTTTTTTATGGTTAAATATACCTTATATAACTAATTTGGATACTTAATTGGATTTTTTTTTATGGATAAATAAATGGATAAACATACTTTATATACCTAATAGTAGGACATCATAAACCATTACCGACCCGTTTGACCAAATACATCCACAGAACCTCTCAACTTCAGACCGCTCCACACAGATGTTATAGTGCCCAGAGATTTCCCAAATCTAGTGGACCTTCCTATGAATATACCCAGGAGTTGCAAAAGATAAGAGTTTTTTTTTCTTTATTTCAATTCATACCTATAAATATTTTGGTTTTTACTCTACAGTAATAAATTTGTGTAAACTGTTTATATGCATATAACAGGTACCTATACTACACTATATACATAGGTTTTTGAAGTAGGATTTTAAATAAAGCTAGGTAATGGTAAATAATAAATAAATATTCAAATAAAATAAATTAATTGATAAGGGAAAGGGGAATTAAGACATATATAAAGATTGTCGATAGGTTTTAAATAATATTTCTGGATAAGTCTTTAACCAAACTCATTTTGTTAGTTTTATATAGCTTCCAGCATCTATGTTTACTTAGGTATAGTACTTAGACATAGATCTGGTATTTCGATTGTTTCGGACACTTAATAGTTCGATTGGTGAGTACGTCACCCTTTAAGTCTCTGCTAGATAAGGTATTAAACTTTTTTTGTGTAACCATTAGTTGTTCTAGTATTAACTATACCTTATCTAGTCTAGGATCAATTAATATTAGTATACTAACCATAGTATAGGATTTTGCTACGCTTACGGACACTGACCTGGTTTTCGTTATTGATATTTTTATATTGCGCAATAGCGGTGGTAATTTACTTGGCGTAACCCTTTGGGTTCTGGATTGTTATTTTTCTCAACTCCACCACTATTGTTTATCTCACATGTTTTATAAGTATCATGGATACATTGTAAGTTGTGAAATATTATAAATATATTTGTTCTTAGTAAGGTTGATTTTTATTTCAGTCTCGTATCACCAGTTGATAATATAGCAGAACAAGGTAAATAGTGAATATTTTTTTTTGTATTTCAGGTCATTGTATCACTGTCATTTATTTATTGGTCGTTTATTCTGTTTTTCTTTATTTCAAAAAATCTCGAACTTTTCAAATCCTCGGTTCAGAAATCTGAGCTGTTCGTTCGAGTTGGCGCCCTTTTTCTTCTTCTTTCCTTGTCGTATCTTCATATTATTCTGTCTCCAGCGTTCTTATCTCGTTGCGTTCCCTTCTCGCATTAACCAGTCTCATTTTCTTCCTTGTTTCTACCCCTTCATTATCCCATATCTCTGTTTGTATATTTTAAAGCCAATATTTAGTGCACTGAAGCTAGCCCGAGTCCTCACTTGAGATATAGTGTCTCTCTGCCTCTTTGATTTGTTCGTCTGAGCTAAGCCACTCTCCATTAGTATCTTAACCCTCTTCTCTTCTCTTTTCCCCCTCTTTCATCAGCTCTTTTTCTTCCAAATCCCAATACCCAGAGTATTGGGTTACAAATTGGCTCTGACCCAACGTGTGGCTTCTTTTGCACTTCTGGCTTTAAAAATATCTCCTTGAACTTTTGGTTTTCTCTGGGGTAGTTGTATTTTAACATTTATTTTTCTACTTCAACTTGCTTTGCACATTATTTTATATCTATTATAGATATTAAATAAACTTGTTTTGCTATATACTGGATAGACTGAATAAATTGCTTTGTTTTTTTTTATTAACTAGAGATCTATTTTGGACTAAAAATAATTAAAGTAAATTTAAATTTTAAAATTCTAAATACCTTAACATCAATAACGTCATCGTTATAAAAGTTCGTAGCATCCAAATAGCTCACTTCACTACCTTGAAGTAACATTCTCTTAAAATTTTAGGTTTCTTTGGAGTTACAGCAGTGCATTGCATCAGGATTAGCGGCTGGACCGAACAAATAAGCATTGCTGGTAAAACCATTCATAGTGAACATTAGCTTGAGGATAGAGAGTAAGTTGAACTTTGCCTACTTTTATATCGCATTCTCAAGTGTATTCCCCAGTTGCATAAAATGGCATCTTTTAAGGTAGAGCATCTGCTAACTCCTGAATTGGATTATGAATTAAAAATTCGTCAGCTGACCGACCCATCGTTAACTACGGATGAGGCTAAAGTAGTCTTGTTGAGAGGTGCCTTAAAGCAAGCTTCAGCAAATCGGAGTCATGCTGTTCTGTCAGCTTTCCACCTAAAGTTTGATGATGAGGTCCGTGAAATAGAAGTCACTATTGCAGATCTCAAGGCCCAAATTAGCTCTTTTGTTGGCTCCCATAATGATGTGTTATATGGTCGTTTGACTTCCCGTTTAGGTCATGTTTCAGGTAGGGTTCATTTGTTAGAGTCAGCGACCGATGAAGAGGATGCCATCAAGAAGTCTCTTAACTTGAAGATTCTTAATCTGGAAGGAGAACTTGAGTTTAAAGTAACTCCACAGGCTCACTCCACTCCTCATAACGCTAGTGTCTCGGTAAATTCATTTCCTTTTATTAGGTCGGCTCCTATTCATAAATGGGGTGTACGTTTTTCTGGTGGTTCTGATGAAAATGTAGTTAGCTTCTTGGAGAAAGTAGAATGTTTGCGTCTAGCGCGTGGCAACAGCGAGGATGAATGCTTTTCATCGGCAGGAGACTTGTTTAAGGATTCAGCCTTTACTTGGTACCTCAATAACCGAGGTAGTTTCGCTTCATGGCAACAGTTAGTTGCCAAACTTAGGTCAGATTTTCTTCCTTACAATTATGAAGACAGCCTTTTGGACGAAATTAAATCCCGCAAACAAGCTCCACAGGAGAAAGTTACCATATTTATTAACGAGATTGTTAGTCTGTGTAAACGTCTGGAGACTCCTCTCTCTGAATCTCATATTGTCCGGATCATTAACAGAAATTTGTTGCCAGCGTATCATTCCAGTCTGGCACTTACAGACATTTCTTCTATTGCGGATCTTACTCAAAAATGTAAGAAATTGGAAGAAGTTTTGTCATGGTCTTCTGACACTGCATCTAGTGTCCCTAGCCGTTCTAATTTTAAAAATCATGAATCATCCTATTCTGGTAGGCAAAATTATTCTCGGTCTGGTAACGTATCTACCTTTAATTCGAAGATTATCTGTTGGAACTGTCGTCAGCAAGGACACGGGTACTACGACTGTCCTGAGCCTAGAATTCGGTTTTGCTATGGATGTGGACGTCAAGGGGTCCGTAAATTCGAATGCCAATTCTGTTCGGGAAACGAGAGAAGGGGTGGATCGTCCCTGGCAGCCGCCCCTCATCAAGATACAGGGAATACTACCGAAAATCCTCAAAACCAAGGAACTGGTTTCTCGAGCCTGGAAGCACAAGCTTCGACAAGTCAACCATCTCACCCTCTATCGAAAGACAAACGACCTCAGAACGGCAAACACCAACCGAAAAGAGGACAACGTTAGTCGATTATGTACAGTGTGATTCTTCTGTAGTTTCTCCAAGTAATCCTTTACCTTCACTTATTGATGTTGACATAAATTCATTGTTAGTCCGTAAAACCAAGGATAATCGTCCGTACCTTGAAATCTCTATCTTGGGACATTCTTGTTTAGCTTTGCTGGACACAGGGTCTAATATCTCTATTTTGGGTTCTTTAGGTCTGGAATTTCTCCAGAATTCTAATGTTAAGATAGGAATGGATAAGAGTTTGCAGGTGACTACAGCAGATGGTCAAGTTCAACCGATTTTAGGTCAGTTTACAACTGAGATTTCTGTTAGTTCGTGTACAAGGATGGTTATATTTTTTGTTATACCTTCTGTTAAGAATTCAGTTATCCTAGGGATGGATTTTCTGAGAACATTTAATAGTGAATTAAATTTTACTGAATTTTCCTTATCTGTGTCCTCTTTTAATGTCTCTTGTGTGAATGCAGTTAAAGATATGAGTAAACTTAATGCTCAGGAGTTAGAACAGTTGGATAATGTTATCAAATCATTCTCTTCTATCTCTTCGAAGAATCAGTTAGGTAGAACTCACCTCATCGAACACCACATTGAAGTGGGTTCGTCTAAGCCCTTCAGGCAATACCAATATCCCTTGCCTCAAGCCTGGCATGAAAGCTTGGTAAAGGAGGTGGATGAAATGCTTAAGCTTGGTATTATCGAGCAGTCTTCGTCCAGCTTTTGTAGCCCCTTATGGTTGACAAAGAAGAAGGATGGGACTTTTCGTGTCTGTTTCGACGGACGTAAACTTAACAGCATTACGATGAATAGGGATGCCTATCCTATACCTCGTATAGATATCATCCTCACTAAGCTACAAAATGCTAAATACATTTCATCCATTGACCTAAAGAAGGCATTTCTACAGATTCCATTAAGCGAAGAGAGTAAGAAGCTTACTGCCTTTGCAGTAAGTGGCAAAGGATTGTACCAGTTTACTACAATGCCTTTTGGTCTGGTGTCTGCTCCCCAGACTATGTGTAGATTAATGGATTTGGTAATAGGTCCTGCTTTAGATCCCTATTGTCAATATTACCTTGATGATATTCTAGTCATTACTCCTGATTTCGACACTCATATCTCTGTATTGCAACAGTTGTTTCAGCGTCTCAAAGATGCAAATTTGACGATTAATTTGGATAAAAGCAGCTTTTGTCGTGACTCTATTAAGTTTTTAGGATATGTTGTTGATTCCCATGGCCTACATACTGACCCTGACAAAGTGTCAGCTATTCGTGATTTTCCTGTGCCTAAAAATACCACTCAGGTCCGTCGATTGTTAGGAATGGTGGGTTATTATAAGAAGTTCGTTAAGTCTTATTCTACCTTGTTATCTCCTATCACTGATCTTCTTCAAAATAGGAAAAAGGGACAAAATATTGTGTGGACTCCTGAAGCTAATGAAGCTTTCATTAAAATCAAGGAGGCTCTCACAAATTCCCCAGTTATGGTAGCCCCAGACTTTAATAAACCTTTTTATTTGATGACAGATTGTTCAAACACCGCATCTGGAGGTGTACTGTATCAAATCGTAGATGGAGAAGAACATCCGATAGCCTATACAAGCAAGAAATTAAACAAAGCCCAGAAAAATTATACTACAACTGAAAAGGAGTTGTTAGCTATAATTACGGGCATTGAACATTTCAGATATTTTCTTGAGGGTCGTTCGTTTACGGTCATAACTGACCATAGTAGTCTGGTGTGGTTACAAAGTATGAAGAACCCATCTCCTCGTTTGGCTAGGTGGATTTTAAAATTGGCACAGTATGACTATAAAATCGTTCATCGCAAAGCTGCAGGTGTAGTAGTCGCTGATGCCCTTTATAGGACATTTGATATTAATTTGTTAGACTTATCTTCGTTACAACCAGATGATTGGTATAAAAAAATGTTGTGTGATGTACAGAATGTACCAGGCAAATTTCCTGATTTTAAAGTTGAGCATGGTGTTTTGTATAAACATGTGCTAAGTTCTATGGATGCCCTTACTGGAATGTCGGAGTGGAAGATAGTAGTTCCAACTCCTAATAGAGCAGAGGTTTTGGCCACTTTTCATGACCATCCTACTGCAGCTCATTTTGGTTTTTACAAAACTTTTCGTCGTATATCCGAACTTTATTACTGGCCGAAGATGCGCCAGACTATTCGTGGCTATATCGCTCGATGCAAAATTTGTGCTACGTGTAAGTCGACAAATCTTCCTCAACCAGGTTTAATGGGTAGTTATCGACGGATTGATTTTCCTTTTCAACTTGTCTCTTTAGATCTCATTGGTCCTTATCCTAGATCATATAAAGGTTCGCAATATGCTTTAGTAGTTGTTGATTACTTTACCAAATTCCCTTTGGTTCATACCATGCCTAAGGCAACTACTTCATCTATTATTAAGTATCTGGAGAATGAAGTTTTCCTGATTTATGGAGTCCCACAGATCGTGTCATGCGACAATGGACCCCAGTTCACAGCTAAGGCTTTTCGTGATCTCATGGCAAAATATAATGTACAAAAGATCTGGTACAATGCAAATTATCATCCACAAGTTAATCATACGGAAAGAGTTAATAAATCAATCGTGACTGCTTTAAGATCTTATTCATTTCCTGATCAGAGAGCTTGGGATACCCATATCCACTCTATAGTACAAGCGATCAGGACTTCATCTCACGAAGTAACCAAATGTCCTCCATCTTATTTAATGTTTGGTCGTCATGTTCCTCTCTCTGGTGATTATTTTGGTAAAATCTCAGAAAATGCCACAAATTTTCCTACTATATCAGATAAGTTACACCGCTTAGAAGACATTCAGAATCTTCCTGATATTTATGTGGATGTTCGAAAACGTTTAAAGGCATCTTATGACAGAAATAAGTGCCATTATAACCTGAGAAAGCGAGCCTTATCTTTCAGGGTTGGAGATTCCGTTTTAAAGAAAAATTTTGTCAAATCTGATAAAGTGAATTTCCAATCTGCCAAGCTGTGTCAAAAATACATACCTTGTACTGTCATTAAAGTTATTTCTCCTTTAATTTATGAGTTAAAGGAAACTTCTACTGGTAAGAAACTGGGAAGGTTTCATATTAAAGACCTACTCGAGGATAAGACAGTAGGTCCACATAACTTGGTTGATAATTTAGACTATTCATCTTCAGACGAAGATTAACGTGTAAGGGACCAGTTTGTTTATTTAAGACCTATTTACCGGTTTTGTTTGCCTGGCCAACATATGTCTTTGCCATCCATTTTTTTTTTAAATTTTTATCTTATCTTAATATTGTTTAGTAGCTCGGTCACTAAAGCCCGGTTACTAACTCGGTCATTTTATTGTTAGTTGTCTCTTGGAGGTACAAATTTTATGTCATAGGAGTACTGGATGGATAATGGGAATTTTCCCCATCTTGAGTTCTTGGTTAAATGGGTGTTTACAGGGATAGTTAGGGAATTTTTTTTTTTAAATCTTTGATTTATGGTTTTGCATGGGTCGCGAACCATGGCCATAAAACTTATATAGTCACATAACTGTTTCAGGGTTTTAGCGTGGGTTCAGGATTGATCACCCTGGACTTGTGCACTCCACTTGGCTCAGAAATATATTAATACCTATCAGTTGTTCCTTGAGTGTCTCTTAGGCTGAAATTAGAATGTGTCATTTAGAATTGGATCGTTCTAATATTCGGCAGTAAGTAAGTCCATTTGACTTCGATGTCATCTCCTATACTATTATTTATTTTAAACGATTCGAGTTTAATATACCTCATTACCTGAAGTTGTTTACCTCTCTCTCCACCACCTGCTTGGATGTGAGTATGTGAGTTACCTTATTTGTCTCTCTAATGAGCATTATGCTAGTAGATGTTCTTCTGCCTTAAATATGAAAAGGTAGATGTGAGTTTATCGTTATCTTTACCTGAATTGACGTTATCTTTACCTTTATCTTGGGTTCATGTTGTACCTTTACCTTGATGAGTTTGTCACTTATCTATATCTTGATTGAGTATACCTCTTACCTTTATCTTGTGTATAGAGTCCTAAGAATCTGTTCTTCACTGTCTTTATCGTGAGTGTGGAATTGGACCACGTAAATAGTACAGTTTAGGTATTACAATTAGGACATTTAATGTCTTTTACCTTTGTGCAGACCCTCTACCAAGAGTAGATGCGGGCTTGCCAGTATCTTTACCTTTTTGCATACCCTATACCATGAGTATAGTGGCATTGCTAGGGTCTTTACCTTATTATGTCTTCCTACTGCTATGAAAGCTAGTAGAGATGTTATGGATTATTTTTACCTTGAATTTTCTATGTTCTTGATATCCAGAACCACATCATATATGTTTAGGTTTCTAGTAATATAGTTTTAACTAGTCCTAATAAATTAGGCCCTCAGTGAACTCTTGGGTGATTAATAGAATCTGGTCATTCTAGTGTCATTGTTGGGTATATTGATAGGATTCGTTTTAGGTTAGTTGTTGTAAATGGTTCTTGGTAGTAGTATTTTAAAGGGTTGTTAATATACAACCATAATGTAGTTTTAATGAGGTTTATACTAACACTTGAGAATGTAGATGATAAGTAGTGTAAATAGTTAACTTTCTCTATAAGATTATAGTATTGTAGTTAAAACGTAGGTGATTAAGATGTAATTTATTTTTTTTTCTTTTTGTATCTTCTTCCTTTCTTAACCTGTAGTCCTACTAAATTAAATTACATTATCTCGTTTGATAACTCTGGTCAGTTACACATCCCCTCTCTGTTATGTCTTATGAAAAACGTAATTCAATGTATCTCGCGTATTCTCTATCTCTCTCTTACTGCGTCATTGATTTCGGTCCGGTCTCTCCTCTGCCAATGGTTTAGGTGGTAAAATTAACATCATGTCATCCCTGAAGAAAACAAAAAAAAAAAGGAAACTTCTGGAAGTTTTCCTTTTTTTACTGAAGATAGGGGAGAATGTAGCATTTATTGCTACCCCGTAAGTGTTTTATTTGATGCGCCTATGTATCTTTATAACTCCCTAACGCTTCGACGTGTTGGCGCAGGCCGAACGACCTACGGGACGGTAGAGAGAAGCGAAACTCGTAATAGTAAAATCAGTTGGTTAAAGAACATCCGCTCTGATACGTGAGCTGTTGCTATTTGTAGACGAACTCTGGGAAAATAATGGACTGAAATTAAATATATTACATACCACCAGTAAACTAAACATCAGGAAACTCAACAGACAATCTCCAAAGTAACAAAAAAACAAGAATTCAAGAAATTATAACATAAATTATACCACGTGGTCACGTATCAGAGATCCCAGGGTAAGCGAAATCAAATTATTTATCCTTCTGTTCTGATATATGTACATATACATATTGCTACCGTTTCATCGTAACCCAACATTTAATCATGTTTTTATGTCCTGTTAGGAGAGTGCTTTGATATTTTTTTTATTATTAGTGCGTATAAGGTGTGGCATTCATATTGGTTTTTTTTTGGGTTTTTATGAATCCATTTGAAAAGCTGGTAAGTGTGTAGACCATTCTATAAACGCGCAGCTGCGAAAATGTCAGAAAGGGACATTGATCAGATTGACAAGTTTGACGGGACATAACCTAATGTTTACTTGTTTGGGACAGCAATGCTTTGTTTGGGTCCGGGGAAATGGATGTAATTGCATTATAGAGAGTGGCTAGAGGTCTTAAATGTGTATTTTTAGGTTCGTTTTACATTCTACATCATATTTCCATTCCACCCATAATATGGATACTTAGCTGGATTTTTTTATGGTTAAATATACCTTATATAACTAATTTGGATACTTAATTGGATTTTTTTTTATGGATAAATAAATGGATAAACATACTTTATATAACTAATAGTAGGACATCATAAACCATTACCGACCCGTTTCACCAAATACATCCACAGAACCTCTCAACTTCAGACCGCTCCACACAGATGTTATAGTGCCCAGAGATTTCCCAAATCTAGTGGACCTTCCTATGAATATACCCAGGAGTTGCAAAAGATAAGAGTTTTTTTTTTCTTTATTTCAATTCATACCTATAAATATTTTGGTTTTTACTCTACAGTAATAAATTTGTGTAAACTGTTTATATGCATATAACAGGTACCTATACTACACTATATACATAGGTTTTTGAAGTAGGATTTTAAATAAAGCTAGGTAATGGTAAATAATAAATAAATATTCAAATAAAATAAATTAATTGATAAGGGAAAGGGGAATTAAGACATATATAAAGATTGTCGATAGGTTTTAAATAATATTTCTGGATAAGTCTTTAACCAAACTCATTTTGTTAGTTTTATATAGCTTCCAGCATCTATGTTTACTTAGGTATAGTACTTAGACATAGATCTGGTATTTCGATTGTTTCGGACACTTAATAGTTCGATTGGTGAGTACGTCACCCTTTAAGTCTCTGCTAGATAAGGTATTAAACTTTTTTTGTGTAACCATTAGTTGTTCTAGTATTAACTATACCTTATCTAGTCTAGGATCAATTAATATTAGTATACTAACCATAGTATAGGATTTTGCTACGCTTACGGACACTGACCTGGTTTTCGTTATTGATATTTTTATATTGCGCAATAGCGGTGGTAATTTACTTTGCGTAACCCTTTGGGTTCTGGATTGTTATTTTTCTCAACTCCACCACTATTGTTTATCTCACATGTTTTATAAGTATCATGGATACATTGTAAGTTGTGAAATATTATAAATATATTTGTTCTTAGTAAGGTTGATTTTTATTTCAGTCTCGTATCACCAGTTGATAATATAGCAGAACAAGGTAAATAGTGAATATTTTTTTTTGTATTTCAGGTCATTGTATCTCTGTCATTTATTTATTGGTCGTTTATTCTGTTTTTCTTTATTTCAAAAAATCTCGAACTTTTCAAATCCTCGGTTCAGAAATCTGAGCTGTTCGTTCGAGTTGGCGCCCTTTTTCTTCTTCTTTCCTTGTCGTATCTTCATATTATTCTGTCTCCAGCGTTCTTATCTCGTTGCGTTCCCTTCTCGCATTAACCAGTCTCATTTTCTTCCTTGTTTCTACCCCTTCATTATCCCATATCTCTGTTTGTATATTTTAAAGCCAATATTTAGTGCACTGAAGCTAGCCCGAGTCCTCACTTGAGATATAGTGTCTCTCTGCCTCTTTGATTTGTTCGTCTGAGCTAAGCCACTCTCCATTAGTATCTTAACCCTCTTCTCTTCTCTTTTCCCCCTCTTTCATCAGCTCTTTTTCTTCCAAATCCCAATACCCAGAGTATTGGGTTACAAGCTTGGTAAAGTTCTAACGGAAAATGGACCTAGTTACTCTATAGGAGTAATACTAATATAAAATAAAAATAAAAATGTATACCATTTTTATTCAGTTGCAATGCGAAGGAAAAACAATCTTATTTTTCACTTAGAATACGGAGCGCAATTCAGCACTATGAATCGACGATTTTCGACTCTTACTGGAGTCATCATCGGAGAGGCGTAGGCCTTCTGCTCCATACTCGAAGTGACCAACCATGAAAGTTTATCTCCACATTGCAACTGACGTGTATGGATTAGGTGACTAGCGTCATCTGGCAATTGAAAGGTAAAGTTTTCAATCCTAATAGCAACATTAATAATATTGAAAAATATTAAAAATATTACTAAAAGATTTTGTTAATTGGTGTCACCAGGGAAATGGACCAATAAGTTTTCAATTTAAAAATCTTTTAGTAATATTTTTAATATTTTTCAATATTGTTAATGTTGCTATTAGGATTGAAAACTTTACCTTTCAATTGCCAGATGACGCTAGTCACCTAATCCATACACGTCAGTTGCAATGTGGAGATAAACTTTCATGGTTGGTCACTTCGAGTATGGAGCAGCAGGCCTACGCCTCTCCGATGATGACTCCAATAAGAGTAGAAAATCGTCGATTCAGAGTGCTGGACTACGATCCGTATTCTAATTGAAAAATAAGATTGTTTTGCCTTCGCATTGCAACTGAATAAAAATGGTATACATTTTTATATTTATTTTAGAATGGAATTAGCACATGGAAAATACAATAGTACGAATAACAAGAGACAAATCGCCAAATGGAAGATCATTGGGACGACCGAGGAAAAAATGGTCAGACAATGTCAATTGAGGCTAAAAACCGAAGTAAACCAGGCATGGGCCTATTTATAAAGTAGGAAGAACAAGAAGTCATTGTGTATCATTATCATTGGATTCTCATTGTGTATCATGATTCTCATTGATCTTTTTATGTTCTATTACCAGGGCGTTTCGTCTACGGAAAACAGGTGGGGCTATTCCCGATAGGACGAGAAGCAGGATTAGAGATAAGATTCTTCGTTCTCCAGGATTGGAGTGGGAAGCATCTCAACGATTCAATTACAATTGGGACCGTGCAAGTTCGGCAAAGCGACCTCTATTTCTACGCTCTGTACTTTTATTCGCACTTTTAATTATATTGGCCAATTATATTAGTCCTGGTTGCTGGATAATTGTCAAGGCCATAGTCCAAAAAAATAATAAGAAGAAAAAATAAGATGCAGGTTATGTTTAGCAAACGTAAACAATTGTATGTAGTAAATAAAATTAGTTATTAAAATGCAGTACTGCAAGCAAAATACAATTAATTAAATTTACCTTTATATAATAATTGCATATCATATCAATATTGTGGAGCAATATATAATTTTTATGCGTCAATGACAGAAGGTATGAAATATACGTCAATTTGACAATTTCAATTGACAGTATGAATTATTTAAGATAGTTGCAATATTTCTCCGCGACTCGCGCACGGTCGTTTCTCGTTTCCCTTCCAAGTACTTGCACACCGCGAATACGCGTAGTGCTGCTAAGTTAGGTGTCGACATACCGTGTGTAAGGACTGTTTATCCAGACGGAAGCACAATACTCCGCGACAGAATACACCAATCCAAGAGCTGAACATCGTAGTGTAGCAACTAAGAATCACAAAGTTATTCCACAGAGCTTTTAAATGATATTATTTCTTATTTTCTACAGTGTTCTAACTACAGGGGAATATCATTGTTGGTAGTTGCTAATAAAATCTACGAAATAATACTAGAGAAAAAGCTGCGAGAAAATATTGAGGCCACACTGTATGACAGTCAATGCGGCTTTAGGCCAGGGCGAGGTACAACCGATCTCATATTCACGGTGAGACAGTTATCAGAAAAAGCCTTTCCCAAAAGAACAGCGTTTCCCAACCGGTGGGTCGCGGGCGGATTTCAGGTGGGTCAGGTGTACGACAAGGTGGTGTTCTGAGTCCTTTGTTATTCATCACTCTAATGGACGAAATTGCAAAAGAATGCAGGGGTAAGGTAAAAATAACTAGGGTTGGGGTACTTACTTACTTTCCGTGTCCGGAACACCAACAACTTTAAATTCTGTATTTCCAATGGTTGGCCACATAGATGGCCCTGTCATTTGCTATAATTAAGTCTTGTTCTGTGCAGGTCTCTCTCATCTCTGTGCATGATAGTAGATGCCGGCTGGTCTGAACCGCGCCACAGTCGCAGGTATCGTCCTCCTGGTATCCCCATTTTTTCAGGTTACTAGCACAACGTGAAACGCCGGTTCTTAGTCTGTTTAGCGCTTTCCAAGTCGGATACGGTAAATTGTGTCCAGCAGCCATTTCCTCCGAGGGAGGAAAATGTGTCGCGGTAGCTGACGCTTGCCATAGGTGTATTCGGCGCGTCTCTGGCGCTTCGGGGATGGATCTTGATGTTTTCAGGAAGCTTTTCCGAGATCTTAGTCTGCTTGGCTGAGTTTGGTGGTCATATAAGGGGTGTCTTCGGTCCGTCTCCTGCTTTTTCCGTTCTACCTCTGACGTGACCTTCCTCCTGATAGGTGGTGGAGCAATTCCAGCAATGGGGTATACCTCTTCGATAGGTGTCAGTTTCAGGCAACCCGATATTATACGGACCGTTTCATTTAGAGCCACGCCGACGTTCTTTGCGTGAGCAGAGTTTGCCCATACTGGTGCTCCAAACTCCGCGGCCGAAAAACATAATGCCAAGGCAGAAGTGCGGAGAGTGTGTGGTTGTGCTCCCCATTTTGTATTAGTTAGCTTGCGGATGATATTATTTCTGGCACTTACTTTCTTCTTGACATCTTGACAGTGGTATCGGTAAGACAGAGTTCTATCCAGACGGACGCCAAGGTATTTTGGCGTCTTGTTGTGTTCCAGCATCTGACCACGCCATTCCACCTCCAGCGACCTTCGGGCATGCTTGTTTCTCAGGTGGAAAGCACATACCTGGGTTTTTGTGGGATTGGGTTTCAGATGGTTTTTATCATAGTATAGAGCTAAGTCTCCCAGGGCATCTGTCAGTTTCACTTCGACTTCATTGAAGGTTCTTCCCTGAGCTGCCACCGCTGTATCATCAGCGTAAATAAATTGCCTTGTTTGTTGGTGTATGGGTTGGTCGTTGGTGTATATGTTGTATAGAATCGGCGCGAGGACACTTCCCTGTGGTAGCCCATTTTTTTGGTCCCTCCACCGACTGTTCTTGGACTGGAGCGTTACGTAGAAGCGTCTATTCTGGAGGAGACATTTCACTAACCTTGTTAGTCGGAAATCCTTTGTAGTTTCGTAGAGTTTTGCGAGTAGCCGTTGATGGTTAACTGTATCATAGGCGGCAGTTAGGTCTATGAACGCTACTCCTGTTATTTCCTCCCGTTCAAAACCATCTTCAATATGTTGGGTGAGATTAAGAATTTGACTGCAGCAGCACTTTCCGGGCCTGAATCCTGCTTGTTCTGGAATAATTTTAGTCTCCACATATTCTGCGATCCGGTTCAGTATCATTCTTTCAAAGGCCTTGAAAAGGTGGCACAAGAGAGATACAGGTCTAAAACTCTTTGTATCCGCCGGATCCTTCCCTGGTTTTAAGAGGGCTACCACTCTAGCTTTTCTCCAGATTTTGGGGATTTGTAATGTACGGATGCAGCAATTCATCATTTTTACGAGCCACTCTACGGTTTTTAGTCCAAAGTTCTTTATTTGCTCTGTTTGTATGTCGTCCAGGCCAGCCGCTTTATTATCTTTCATTTGATGGATCGCGCCTCTCATCTCCTCTAGACAAAAAGAGGTACCTAGAACATCTCTTTCTTCGTCGATATTCCGTTGAGCTCTCACCTTGTTCTTTCTTGATGTCGTCTTACCGTTCATTAGAAGATGATGGGCTATCTGATCGGGTGTGACTTCTGTCATGTTGACTGCCGGAGCAGCGGGATCGTTGCCAAGATTCCGAATCAGCTTCCAGGCACGTCTGCTGTTTTGTTTCATGTCCAGACTCGTGACCAGCTTGCACCACCTTTCCGTTCTGTTGGCGGATATCGCATGTAACATTTCCTCCCCAGCCTGTATTGTCGCTTCCGAGAAAGGGTCTTTTTCATATAGCTGTTCGTATCTTTTAAGTAGGGGTTTAGATTCTTCATTGAGCCCCGCTATGTACTCAGTTCGACAACCTCTAGGGATAAATTTCCGTGATACTTGCTTTACGATTTCTACAAATTTATCGTATGAATCAGGGCAAGGTTCTAGCTGGGAAACTTCTTGATCCAATGTTTCAGAGAATTTTTCCCATTTTGCTTTAGTAAAGTTGAACCTTCTCTTGAAAGGAACAATTTCGTATCTGATTGCCGCGTTGGAAAGACAAATTATTGGTCTATGCTGTGTCTTTGGGAGGGCGCTTCCAACGATTTTTGTCACCTGGTCTCCAATTCTGTCGCTGACAAATATATTGTCTGGGTTGTAACCTCTGCGCCATCTTCCGCTGTTGAACGACGCAGGCTGCTTTGGATCGTGAATAAGTTTTAGGTTCATGCTTTCAGCCCATTTTTCTAGTTCTTCGCCATTGGAATCTGTTTCGTTGTAACCCCACGCGACACTGTGACAGTTGAAGTCACCCAGTACGAATTTGATTTGCTGTGATTGAAAGTTATTCGGTTCCTCAAAAGCAAAGTCAGCGTTTGGTGGTTTGTAGATTGACGTTACTGTACAGGAGTTTATCTCCACTGTGAGGATCTCGATGTCATTTTGATCTGTTAGAGATGTGGATGCTACGTCGATATCTGGTCTGACGAAGACTGCGCTACCATATTGGTCGTGTGGTCTCTCCAGTATGAGCTTCATACCCCGAATCCTTGGTCTGCGGCTTGCAGTACCTCTATGGGTTTCTTGAACCAGTAGAACATCGACACCATGTTCTCTGCACATATTAGACAATAGGTCTTCTTTATCTGCTGATAGTCCTTCAATATTAATTGAGGTCGTCATCAAAAATGGCCTTGATAAAGACCGTTTTGATTTTGATTGCATCTGTGTTGTTGGTGCACCGGTGTTGAAAGGATTAGCCGACATTACTCGTTTCCAGGGGACGCCAGATTGTATTCACAAGTGATCACAATCTATGTGGAGGCTCCTTTCATGTCCCCCAGGGTTGGGGTGTATAAACTTCAACAAGTTTACGTGTCAGAGTTGATATATGCCGATGACCTGGTAATTGTGGCAAAATCAGAAAAAGACTTGCAAGTGAATGTGAATGTTTGGAATGAAGCCTTTAAGAAATTTGGGATGAAAATAAATATTGAAAAAACAGAAGCTTTAGTAATATCGAAAACTCAAGAAAATATAAATGTAAAGCTGAATAATGAGACCATTACACAAGCAGAGGACTTTAAGTATCTAGGATCAACAATGAATGGGCAAGGAAATATAGAACCAGAAATAAACAGAAGGGTAATGAGTGCAACAAAATTATACTATGCACTAAATAAAAGTTTTATTAGGAAGAAAGAAGTAAGCCTGAAAACAAATGATTACACTTTTATAAAATAATTATTTATGAAACAGTTCGTGAAGTATGCTTTTTGCGAACGCACGCGATTTTTAGAGCACGAGCGACAACGGAGCGAGTGCTATAAATCGCGTAAGTTCGCAAAAAGTACTTCACGCACAGTTTCATACAATATTTTATCTACGATAAACAAATAAAAAAGCTGTAACTATTCGTCACTGGAATCCATTTCTATTCTACAATTTTTAGAACTTTAACATTTAAAAATTTTAACTACTTTCAAACCACAAAACTGTCAAAACTTTTGTTGTAATTCATTGCTCATATTGACATCACCATGACAACGCAAAAGTAAGGATTGTCACCATGACAACGCGAAAGTTAAAAACAGTGCGAAAAAGTAAATAACATTTAAAATACATTGTTACTTCACGCACACTTTAAATCCTTCACGCACTGCTATCTATAATGACAGTTTTTACAAACTAAAAACTTATACATAATATGACATAGAGTAGATAAAAGAACTTTTTTATAATAAAACGTTTTTATTATTTTATAGGAGAGAATATAAAATAATTTGACGATATAAAATGCTTAAAATTACAAAAATTACACTATAATAAAAAAGTACTTTTTATAATAACACGGTTTTGTTATATATAGGACACAACATGTTTCGAAAGAATAAAATATGAATTTTTAGTCACTGTTAAAATTATAATTCCAAAAATTACACGAGTATAAAAAAGTACTTTTTATAATACCACGGTTATTTAAAATGGTATATAGAATATTTATATATAATAATTAACTTATAAAATATGAATTTTAAGTATATCAACTTTTAATTATTTATTAACAAAATTAAAAAAGATACGCAACAGCCGTGTTCGAACTAGGGAACTCTCGATCTGCAATCTAATGCCACTGACCCACCATCAATTTGTAGATATCGATTTATTAACGTACTTTAAAATATCATTGCATTAGTCACATTTTTAAAATAGTTTGAAATAAAAAAAATCGATTTATGCATACAGGGTGATTAATTAATGGGGTAAAGCTCCGTAGATGCGTTATAGTAATAGATAGCAATAAAAGTTAATAACAAAAATTGTAGCCAACTTTGATTACAGATTGATAATCAGTAATCGTAAATTGTCAGTTTTAGACAATTCAGTCATGGCTTACCTAAAATTTGGATAGATTTAGACCCGTAATTAATAATGTTATACAAAAATTAAAGAACGGTAATGGTACTTTTCGATAGTGATACAAAATACAGGGTGTTTCATTTAAAATTACTGAGAAAATAATGTACTTGGGTTTTGACTCACCATGTATTCAATATAAATAAAATTAGCAATATCGATCATTTATGAAAATTTTGACAATAAATAAAAAAATACGGCATCAATAAACCATTCCCGTTGTGCTTATTTTTATTTATACAGGGAGTTAAACCTGTTACGATTTTCATATAAAATTGGTTATAACTTTGTAAATACCCTACAAATAACATATTAAACCTTTATATTTTTGTAATGGAGAAGTTAAGAATATTTCGAATATAAAATAAAATACAGGGTGTTCCATTTAAAAAAACATAACTTTGATCTGCCACTATGTTATAGAAGACCCTGTAACATTCTAACTAATTTTGTAATGTGAAGTTCAAAGTTGGCTACAATTTTTGTTATTCACTTTTATCGCTATCCATTACTATAACGGATCTACGGAGCTTTACCCCACTAATCAATCACCCTGTATAAGAGCAGTTAAATATTGCATTGTTAGCTAGTTCAGAACTATTCTGAAAATTTCAGGTGCCTAGGTAATCTAGAAGTATTTTTAAAATGGATTACAAAATTTGCGGAGACCGTGACAACAACCAAGCCAAGTATATAAAAACGTTTTAAAATGAAAGTATTTCAAACTGTATACGAGCCGGTGCTACTCTACGGTAGTCAAACGTGGACAGTGAACGACAACATCCGTAGTAAAATTCAAACATGCGAAATGCGATATTTACGTACGGTATCCAGGGTGACCAGACGTGATCGTATAAGAAATGAAGACATACGTGAAAGGAGCAGTGTTGGAAGGACCTTAGACAGACTTGAAACGAAACAGTTATCGTGGTTCGGACATATGGCGAGAATGAGTGAAGGTAGAACTGTAAAGAGGGTATGCAAAAGCAGCATCCGACAACAAACGACGAAGAGGCAGGCCAGCAAAAACGTGGAACGCAAATATTGGAAAGGCTTGCGTAAAAAGAAATATTGGGTGGAGAGAAGCAGAAAGACTAGCTACTGACCGAAAGGCACGGAGACGTCTGATTTCTCCACTTATCTCGACACCGTAATGTACAAGAGGACGGCTTAAGTAAGTATTTCTTATTTTTAGCTTAGTAGAAACTTTTTATCAGTGCATACTCTCAATTCTCACATACGCTTGCCAAACATGGACCTTGACCAAAGTAAACATGGATAAAATAATGAAGACACAAAGAGCCATCGAGAGAGCAATGTTAGGAGTAAATTTAACAGCCAAAAGCAAAACAACTGGCCAAGGTCATAATGCCAGACAAACGGACAATAGGTGGAATACCACGATACAACAATGGAGACCATGGACAAGAAAGAGAGCAAGAGGACGACCCCAGATGAGATGGGGAGACGACATTAAAAAGATAGGAGGAACGCACTGGAAACAGAAAGCACTAAGAAGCGAATGGAGGAAGCCTATTTTCAAAATTGGACGAATTAAAGGGCAAAAGAAAAAGAAACTTTTTAAGGTGTTGATTATATAAAAGTATATGACCTAGTGAAGAGAAGAATCGGTCTTGGGGGGAGTATTGCGAGAGCTCAACTGAGAGAAACTTTTAAAAGTGAGCTGCCCACATGCCCGAAGAAAAAAGTCTTTGATCAATGCGTCCTCCCAGTCTTGATACACTTACCTTAACAAAGGCCTCATGTTTACTACTAGCAGGTACTGTACGAGACAACTAATAAAATAAAAAAACAAGCAATAAACACTAATTACAACACCTGCTAATGAGTTTTTATACCTTCTGATAGCTTCTATTGAGAGAAAGTGGAATTTATCCATAAGCGCAATACAATACACAAATTCAAATTAATTGGTTGGTAAATATTTCAAACGAAAACAAAGGAGATATATAGGTAATAACAAATAAAAGGTAAAAACTTACAATCAGGACATCAACGACGAAGTCAACACTATTTCGCATGTGTACACATTCGAGTTCTGAAGGCATCTCATTCCTTATATCATAGGGGAAGAATTTTTGGATCTCAAGTGGTAAGCGTCCAATCCTCTTCTTCGCGACACATGTGAATTTCGATAACATGCTAGCAAGGAACAACACAGGCGTCGACAAGGGTAAAAAAGGGATATGATTTCGAACTATTTAAACAACCAAATCAATTTTATGGGATTGCCAACAGCCTCGACTCCCGAACTTACAGTCAGACAGAGAAAAATGGAGCAATCCATGTTAGAAGTAATATCCATAGACTAAAGTTTAAACAAAATATTTTCAATTTCCACTTACCAGTTGTATCGACGGATTTTCGTGCATGATCCAACCCATATTAAACAAGGCGGTAGAAAGCTCCCATTTAACGGCGTCCCAAATTCCAGGACAATTATCTCTTTCACCTAAAACTTGTAAGGCCTTCTTATAATTAATTATAGCTTTATTGTAATGAACTTTTTCCTGTTGGGTAATTTCGCCCCGATCAATAGGCGTGTTCGCGTGCGCTAAAAGCCTGTACAGATGTCCAATATTGGTGTAAAGCAAGGCAACATTGGCAGTATCTTTAACTCTCTCGAATAACTCCAAACCACGCACCAAATAATTATCAGCCTTTTTACAAGTTTGGACTATATCGTTCATGTTTTTCTCTGCTTTGGCTCTGTTGAGGTAGTACGATCCGATTTCGTTTAAGCTATTCGCTAACCGTCGCAATATATTATCGCTTTCGGAAAGTTTTAATGCTGTCTCGTAACATTCGATGCTTTTTAATAGCATTTGTTCGATGGTTCGGATGTCAAATAAAAACACGCAACGCATTTCACTATTGCCGATGCTAATATTGTAAAATTGTTCGTCTTTTTCGAGTTGCTCCATCATTTTGAAGTCTTCATGTTGGTTGTTGTGCAGTTGCTCGTTGTAAAATTCACATTTACCTGAAAATATACAAGAATATTGAATTATTATTGGTAATTATAACCATAATATAGTAATTTCTGTAACTTACTGCATCCGTCAGTTAATTACAGAAAATACTACTATGCAGAAACAATGGAGAAACAAGGAATATTACAACCAACAGGGTAAGATCTGGTATACAGATGGATCCAAAACTGTAGAGGGTGTAGGGGCAGAAATATACTTGAAAAATCCAAGAGTTAGTGAAAGCTTTGCCTTGAGGAGTACACCGTCCTGCAAGCAGACATTTATGTAATACTTCATCCGTTGCAGAGTACTGGATCCGTGAAAGTCATGAGCTAAATTGGGAGGGAATCCCAAAACAAACACATGGTAAAATGGATCTTTAAAATTCCACATAAATAGACAGTTTTATTTCGTTTTGTTTCAGAGATGTGCATGCAGCTCCACCGATGACGTCGTAAGACAGAAACAGCTGTCTGGAGATTGTGTAACGCTTCTGAATCAAAAGGATACATAAACTGTCTTTTTCACTTCTTTCTTTACTCAGGGGTCAATCCAAGACAAGTGGTCCAAAGGTGATTGCTCGACTATTTTTAATATTTTTTATTTTTCTGCCTTTTAAACTTCAGTCCATGGAGAGTGCAAAATTGTATTTTAAAAAATTTATTTTGCCGATGACGGCCATTTTTGTTAAAGCGTATCGATTATTTTCACGGAAAACATGGCTTCGCTCTTTAGCCAATATTTTCACTGAGGTTTGTCCTAGAACAATAAATCAAAAACCAAACTTTTTAGAAAGGTATGCTCTAAAAAAACGGCCTATAGCATTATTTAATTTCAATCTACCTTTAAGGCCTTAAATGAACCTCAAGGTTTCAAAAGGTAAACAGGTAAAATGCCATTTTCAGCATTTTTTAACAGCATAAGGCAAACCGATAATGTTTGTAATTTTTTTTCTGGAAAAAACATACGTACATACTTTAAATAAAAAAAGTTTGAACTTTGAGTCTTGAGTAAATTTTTTCTAAAAAAATCTCAAAAATGTAATTTTTTAAAAAATGTCAAAGTTTGACCCCTTATATCTCTGATGGGCACATATGAAAAAATTTGAGATTTGGCTGCATATTAGCCCCTAGCAAGTAGAATAAGGAGTAAAAATTTGGAGTTGTAAACTTACTTCATATGGGAGTTACATGTCTGAGAAAATGCCGCTAAAATCATTAATTTTAGCGTTTGCGGGCAGGGTAATTAAAATTCAAATAAACTGTCTAATGAAATAAAAATTAATGTATTTTCACCAGATTTCGCAATGAATACAAATTTATACAGGGTGGACCAAAGAAAAAAGTCCACCTCGATATTTGGCAACAGATTTTGAGGAAATGCTGAAATAGGTCCATTTTTATTTTTATATTATATATGCCAATTTTTTGGCATATATTTCATACTACATGACGTAATCCATCAGAGCGTGATGACGTAATCGATGATTTTTTTTTTAAATGGAATAGGAGGGGTCGTGTGGTATCTTATTTGACAGCGTGTTCAATTCTCTATTCAGTAATATAAACATTATTATCATTATTTATACAGGATGGCCAAAAAAATATTTTTTGAATTAAATTAATTGGTCGAACACATTCTGTTCGACTGAGTGCGTTATATCACCACGGACGTGGTGTTAATTTTTTTCGAATCCTGGAAAAACTAATAAATATTTTTGAAAAATTTAAACGCAGAATGAAGATTACATGATTACCGAGGGTAGAAAGTCCCTTAGAATAAAAAAAAATTTCTTATGAATGAGATATTCAAAATTAAAAATCACACTCAATTTTCTCTTCTTTTCACCCCTGTAACTTATTAAAATAAACATTATACAAGTTTTCAGAGACTCTCCACCCTCGGTAATGATGTAATCTTTCATTCTGGTTTAAATCTTTCAAAAATATTTATTAGTTTTTCCAGGATTCTAAAAAAATGAATGCATTTAAAAAGCATTGGAAAGGAATTTTGCGCCTACGCTCTTAAAATTCGAAGCACTTTTTCTTTTCTATTTGAAGCCATGAATCGTACGAATTTGAGGCGCTATCACTCTTGACTTAATTAACAGATTAATTGAATATAGATGGATTACCAAAAAAAAAAAAGATTTTATTGAAAAAAAAAGGAATAGTAGTAGTAGTAGTAGTAGTAGTAGTAGTAGTAGTAGTAGTAGTAGTAGTATTCCTTGGACGTTTTTGATATCTGTACTTACCCCAATTTTGTATCATCATTATGCAACAATCTCCTGCTCGACCCAACAAACAATTTTCTCTTAGAGCATTAGAAGCATATTGCAACTTATTCATTACCAACTGGCACCTAGCAAGCAGTCCAATATATTTCAAACTTAGTCCATAATTGCCTTGAACAAAATGGTGTTCGGACAGAATGGCATAAATCAAAACAGCTTTTTCATAAAGTAAGGTTTTCAAATGGTCCTTCCACGATATATTATGGCTTTCTTTTTCTTGCCACGTAGGTAAAGGTTGAGCTTCGTTCAAATTCTTTGGCAAAAGAGCATTTGTTAATCTGTCTTGATTCTTGTTTTCAGATTTCTTCTTTCGCTCCTTTTTCTTATTCTTCTTCGTGGAATCTGTTGCGGGTTTTGTCTCATTTATTTTACCGTATGGCATTGGTATTGGTTCAGATGGTTTCGCCATTTTTACTTCCTCTTCGTCTTTTTCCCCGGAACTCATTTCTTCTCTGTTTTTAGGAAAGTATTTAATGCAATCGAGGCCAGCAGCAACATGTTGAATGGCCTAAAATACACAAACAATTTTTTTAGGACCCAAAATCTGTTTTAGATTTCAAATTACAGTGGAACCTCGATTATCCGTCAGGGCACCGGACCAATGGTATGACGGATAATCGAAAAGACGGTTAACAGAATATTAACAAAACTTAATTGATCAAACGACTAAGTGACACAATCAATGTTCGAATTTGAATCAAATTTAATCATGGTGACACACAGATATTGACTGTAATAATTATTGTGCTGTGCATTTTTATTTTCGGCTTGCGATTCTAAAAATAGAACTCTAAAAAAAAAGCTAAAAAGCACGGTATTATTTTTATCACCTATTTAAATTGAAATTTAATCCAGAGCCCTGAATAAGAACAAAAATTATTTACATAAAAAAATGCGGTCGTGGCATAACTGCACGTGTATATTTCAACGAATTTCGTTTGGCTTATCGCAATGCTCAAACAAAAGTAATTGATGACTAAATTTTTACTTATGTTGTCAATATAACTTATGTAGGTATGGACTCTGACGGTTAACAGAGGTGACGGTTAATAGAGAGACGGATAATCGAGGTTCCACTGTATTTAGTTCTCTGTCCACTTACAGAATTTCAAAATTTATATTTTTCAAAAATTATATGTGAAATAAAAATAAAACGGAAAAAGTGTAATAGATTTATTTTCGACACGCTTTGCCGCAGCGTTGCGCCAGCACGCTTGAGCGTAGTGAGAAATGTTCAACAACTGTTCCCCTTCTCTTTTGTAGATTACTTCGCGGTTCAATAACATATTCCGATGTGCATCACTTTACGATTTGACAGACAAGAAGATGAAGACGAAGTTGTCAAAATTTTAAACGCGTTTTTCTCAAAATTGTATTTTTAAAGGCGGTAGACATTGTAACTCAAAAACTACTCGACCGCTCCACCTAAAATTTTGCATAGATTTTCTTTAGATATTTTGTGAGGTAACGATGTTGAGATATATTTGTTTTTATGCTTATTTTTTGTTTAGCAATAATAAATATGTTGATTTTCACCCTTTTGTTACAAAGAACTTTGTTTTTTTGACATCCAAGTGATATAGTATGGTATAGTTAGACCCAAACCCAGACATCCAAAGTGAAAGTTATCCTCCAACACCAAATTGTTCTATATGGTCCACATAATGTTCAGAAAAAAGTCACTCCATTTTGAGCGTCGGGTTTGGGGGGGGGGGGGGAGAGGGGGGAGAAATCTGCAAATTCGTAGTTTTTTTACGTTTTTCGTCAGTATTTCTAAAACTAAGCGGTTTAGCGTGAACAACCCTCTACACAAAATTATTCTACATTAAATTTGAAATAAAAAAGGCCCTATGCATAACCCTTCTAAAATGAACGGTTCCAAAGTTACGGAGGTAGTATAGTATAATTGGTCCAAAAAAAGGCCTAACCCAGACATCCAAAGTAAAAGTTTTCCTTCAACACCAAATTGTTCTATATGGTCCACATATTGTTCAGTAAAAAGTTACACCATTTTGAGCGTCCGGTTTGGGGGGGAGATGGGGGAGAAGTCGGTAAATTAGTAGTTTTTTTACGTTTTTCGTCAATATTTCTAAAATTATGCTTTAGAGTAAGAAATGTTTTATAGAAAAATGTTCTCTATAAAATTTAAAACAAAAAAGGTTTTATACATAATTGTTATAAAATCAACGGTTCCAGAGTTACGGAGGGTGAAAAGTGGAGGTTTTCGATACTTTTTATATTAACCGAATTCTCCCCCCTCTCCTCCCCAAACCCGACGCTCAAAATGGTGTGACTTTTTTCTGAACATTATGTGGACCATATAGAACAATTTGGTGTTGGAGGATAACTTTCACTTTGGATGTCTGGGTTTTTGGTATAGTTATATCATAAATATTGCCATTGATTAATAAGTACAGAGGAATATTTATAATCAATGATATTGCCCAAAAAATATAAAAAGTATCGAAAATCTCGACTTTTCACTCTCCGTAACTCTGGAACCGTTGATTTTATAACAATTATGTATGGAACATTTTTTATTTTAAATTTCATGTAGAACATTTTTGTATATAACATTGTTTACGGTAAAGCATAGTTTTACAAATATTGACGAAAAACGTCAAAAAACTACGAATTTGCAGATTTCTCCCCCCTCTCCCCCCCAAACCCGACGCTCAAAATGGTGTGACTTTTTTCTGAACAATATGTGGACCATATAGAACATTTTGGTGTTGGAGGAAAACTTTTACTTTGGATGTTTGGGTTAGACCTTTTTTTGGACCAGTTATACTATACTACCTCCGTAACTTTGGAACCATTCATTTTAGAAAGGTTATGCATAGGGCCTTTTTTATTTTAAATTTAATGTAGAACAATTTTGTATAGAGGGTTGTTCATGCTAAACCGCATAGTTTTAAAAATATTGGCGAAAAACTTAAAAACTACGAATTTACCTATTCCTCCCCCCTCTCCCCCCAAACCCGACGCTCGAAATGGTGTGACTTTTTTCTGGACATTGTGTGGGCCATATAGAACAATTTGGCGTTGAAGGATAACTTTCACTTTGGATGTCTGGGTTATGCCATCTTTTGGATCAACTATACTATACTAATAGTACATTCTTTCACGGTTTTTGCGGTAAATTTTAAAGAACCGCTTGGATTGACATGAAATTTGGCATACGCATAGCTAACATGTCAAAGAAAAAAAATGATATAGTGCCGATGTGTGCTTTTGCCCTAGGGGTGAGTTTCACCCGATCTCGGGGGGTGAAAAAATATATGTCCAAGATAAGTCCCGAAATGGATAAACTGACTAATTTTAAGTAACTTTTGTTCTATAGAGTTGTTTCACCAAATCAATACTTTTCGAGTTATTTGCAAGTGAATATGTTCATTTTTCAACAAAATAATTGTAGACGGTTTTTCGCAAATAACTCAAAACGTAGGCATTTTGTCGAAAAAAATATTCTTACCAAAACTATAGCCTATAAAAGTGAAAAAACGGTGTATATATTAGGTCTCTATACTTAGCAAAAGCAGAGTTATAGCTAATGAAAAATAGGTTCATATTCGAAAAATTCCAAATAGAATAATTCAATGTGAAATATCCAAATAATGAAGAATATTTGGGGAAAATACATTACAAATTTTTTAAAGTGTTTTAAAAAAGCTTTATTTCTCTTTTTATAAAAAAAATTTCTAGCATCAAATGTAACCAAGTTACGCTCAAAATAAAGTTGGTCCCTTTTGTTTTGGCAAAAAAAAATCAGGAATATCACCCCCCAATTAGCAACTTAAATGAAATTAATCGTAACCGCTTCACAAGTTACTTTACTTATGTTGTGTTTATATGATCTGTAAGTTTCATCGATTCAAAGTGCTTATTTTTGAAAAAATTTAGTTTAAAAATAAAATTTTATAAAAATTTAATTTTGAAAAAAATGCTGTTTTTCAAAGTAACTTTAAAATTGTTAGATATACCAAAAATCTTAAACAATAAAAAAAGTCGGCTTTACTTTTCTGAATATTTTGCATTTTTTGTTTTTCTGTAAAACAAAAATTGGTTAAGATTCGGTGTTTCTAAATTTGCATACACTCGTGATAAGTGACTCGTTCAAGCCCTTTTAACTACAGCTCTTTCAAAAATAAGGACTTTGAACCGATGAAACTTACAGATCATGATCAATAACCTACATACGCGAGTAAAAAACTTGTGAAGTGGTAACAATTAAGTTCATTTGAAATGCTAATTAGGGGGTGATTTTCCCGATTTCTTACCAAAAAAAAAGTGACCAACTTTATTTTGAGCGTAACTTGTTTACTTTTGATGCTAAAAAATTTTTTTAAAAAACAAAAATAATCATTTTTTAAATACTTTAAAAAAATTTAAATGAGGTTTGTTCAAAAAAGTGCTTCGGTTTTTGGTTATGGCACGATAAAATATTCGATTTGGAATTTGACGAATATGAACCTATTTTTAATTAGCTATAACTCTGCTTCTACTAGGTATAGTGACCTAATATATACACCATGTTTTTCACTTTTTTACGTGCTATACTTTTGATAAGAATTTTTTTTCGACCAAATACTTACTTTTTGAGTTATTTGCGAGAAACCGTCTGAAAACAGGGTTATTTTGTAAAAAATTAACATATTCACTCGCAAATAACTCGAAAAGTATTAACTTGGTGAAAAAACTTTATAGAACAAAAGTTGCTTAGAATTAGTCATTGTATCCATTTCCGGACTTATTTAGAACATATATTTTTCACACCCTAAAGGGGGTGACACTCACACCTAGGGCAAAAGCACACATCGGCACAATATCACTTTTTTTCTTTGACTTGTTAGCTATGTGTATGCCAAATTTCATGTCAATCAAAGCGGTTCTTTAAAATTTAGAGGTTTTGCAATATTTTACCTTTAAAGAACGTACTATGATACCAAGAACTCAAAAATCGTTAAGAATAAAATCTCGACAGCGTTACCTCGAAAAACTCATAAGATAATAAAATATTTTTGAATTTTTTGTTTCACATAATCCAGTGATGAGTTCTGATGTTCACCGCAAAATGCATTTTTTAGGTGTCTGTAATTTGCCACCGTTGGCTTATTTTTCAATATTTTTCATTGAATTTGTTTTAAAATATTCTTTGAATATACCTAATATGCTTATTTAATTTAAAAACAAGTACCATAGTTTAAAAAAAAATCACAAAAATGTACTTGAAATGTTGATTTCAAACCATACCCCCTGTTTTGGCTTTTAGCAAACCAAATGGAAAAATTTAATAATAATAACTTACCGAGATTTTCTTAGATTTTCTTCGTGTTGTTAAATGTTGAAGCACTATTTTCGGTGGCATTAAGGAAAATGAAGGATGGGATAAAAGAAGGGAACTTACCGAAAATATGTTGTCTGGTATCGTCAATTTGTCTCACGGAAAACACACACAAAATCAAATTAAAATTGTCAAAGTGTACTATACGTTCCGACCGTATGTCTGTTAACGACTGACTGACTTAACATAAAGGACAGAAGATTATGCTTACTTAGAACTGTGTTGCCAAGACGTTCCCGAATTAAAATAAATGAAATATATATTCATATTGGCGCAAACATAGCCCCCGCCCTGAAAAACCCATTTTTCAGCCAAATCTGTATGCAATTTGTGCCGAAAACACAATAAAAAAAACTAGTTCCAAATAAATACTCAAAGGACCAGGCATAAATTAATATACCAAAATTTTCAGAGTTAATTACCGTAACTCAAAAAAAATAATCGAAAAAAAAATAAATAAATTCTAATGAAAAATACCTATAACTATATACAAAAGATATTACTGTAAATTTATTGATTCGGAAGAGGGCATACCTTCAAAACTGGTCGTGTAAATGTCCCTTTCGAAGTTTTTACAGTAACATTTCTAACAACTCCGTCTTTACCCGGATGAACCTCAGTAACAATGGCCAACGGCCAACAAAGTGTAGGTACATTGTCTACCTTTAAAATAACAACCGTTCCGATTTTAACATTAGGCAAATCTATATTCCATTTTTCTCTAGTTTGTAAGGTAGTCAAATATTCCAAACGCCACCTTTTCCAGAAATCTTGCACAATTCGATCGATTAACTGGAACCTATCTAACCGGTTTATATTTAAATCTGTTAAATCGTCGGCCGGCAAACTTCCTAACGGTGTTAAATTTAAAAAATGTGATGGAGTTAATACCGATATTTGAGATGAATCAGTTGGTCGACGACAAAGAGGTCTCGAATTTAAGATTGCCTCTATTTGAATTAATAGAGTATTTAACTCTTCATATGTTAACAACTGATCCCTATGACCTTATAGAGATGCGACTTAGCGCTCTTTACATTACTTTCCCAAAGACCCCCGTGACTCGGACTTTGTGGACTTATAAATTTCCATTCCACACCGTTCAAATTTAATTCACATAACAGTGCATTTTGATATTCTTCCGAACTAGCAAACCGATTAATTTCACTTAAAACCGTTTTCGCACAAACAAAAGATGATCCCTGATCAGAATACAAAACCTTGCATGGGCCCCTTCTTGCTAAAAGTCTTTTAAATGTTTGCATAAAATGTGGTGTGCTTAAAGAACTCACCAATTCTAAATGAACCGCTTTTGTGCTTAAACAAACCGCTAATAAACAATACGATTTATGAACCGCCGCATTACGTTTTTTACCTAATGTAATATTTATTGGCCCAAAATAGTCAACCCCTACGTGTAAAAAGGGTTTAGTAGCAGTAACCCTCGATACCGGTAAATCTGCCATGAGCGGTGTCAAAATTTTCGGTTTATTTCTAAAACAACGATTGCATTTAAAAACCCGATTTCTTATAAGATTTCTTGCCCCAAGAATCCAATACTTTTGACGCAATAAAGCTTCAAGCAAATATGCCCCCGTATGCATATAAATTATATGATAAAAATCAACAATCCGTTCAACTAACGTTTCTTTTCCCGGTAAAATTAGTGGATGTTTTCCCGAAAAACTAAGGGATGAATTATTAAGTCGTCCCCCCACCATAAGTAAACCGTCTTGTAAAAATGGCCGTAATTTCTTAAGCTGTGTTTTACATTGTTTGTTTTCTTTTATCATTTTTATTTCAGTTTCAAAATGTTTTAACTGAATTAAATAACATTCTGCTGTTCTTAGCGCAGTAGCCGTAATTAATTTTTGCACAGGAATTAATTTTAACAACATTAAAACCCGAACCGTAATCCGTAAAATTTTATGCCAGCTAGAATGACGTTCAACCAATTCAAGTAAGGGATGAATTTTTTCACCCTGCTTCTCCTCCTCAATAACCAAAACCTTAACCTCCGAAATATCCGATTCTAATATTGAAGAAGGCCAGTCCGATTCCCGTAATTTTATCCAACTAGGACCTTGTAACCAAAGTTCATGATTTATTAATTGTGAGGGTGTCAACCCTCTTGACAAGCAGTCCGCGGGATTATTTTTACCTTCAATATGTTGCCATGAAATATTAGGAAGGTTTTCTTTAATTTGCTGCACTCGATTAGCTACAAAAATATCTTTGGTATTTGCCGAAGTTAACCAACTCACCACCGTGGTCGAATCAGAATACGCAACTAGTTGTGAAATATGAGTAAGTTTGCTATAATTTTCAAATATTAATTTCAGCAAAGATGATAACAACAAAGCCGCGCATAATTCTAGCTTCGGAATGGTCATGGTCTTTTTTAAAGGTGCACATCTCGATTTTGCAGCAACCAGTCTCACACTCACTTCACCGCTAGAATTTACAACCCTTAAATAAACTACCCCACCGTAACCGTCTTGACTTGCATCCGCAAACCCCAAAATCATAATCGGAACATCCCTCATGGCTCCTACATGTCTAGGGACCTCAAATTTTGAAAAATCTTGCCATTCATTGCATACCTTTTCCCATGATTTTTTAATCGTATCCGGGGGTGAGTCATCCCAACCCAATTTTAGTTGCCATAACTCCCTGATCATTAACTTTAAATGCAAAATAAATGGAGCAATCAGACCAATAGGATCATAACATTTTGCAGTAAGAGATAAAATCTTACGTTTTGTACAATTTTTATCGGGGGTGGTTAACCTATAGTTCAAAACATCCCTCTGCGGATCCCATTGCATCCCTAAAACTTTAGTCTCCGATTTAAATGTAACCGAATTTTGTAAACGTTTTTCCAGCGGAATTTCTGATAACAAATTGTCCAAATTAGTCGACCATTTAACTAAGTCAAAACAACCACCTTTGAAGAGCTTTACCGATTGATTATATAATTCTTTAGCTTCAATTTCGTCCGCAACACTCGTTAAAAAATCATCCATATATAGCCCTGAAGAAATATATTTTTTAGCTAAAGGATAATCTTTGCCATCTTCATTTATCAATTGCTGAACCGTCCGTAGCGCTAAAAAAGGTGACGACCTTAAACCGAACGCAACCACCGTAAATTCATACGTTTTTATTTCCTCGTTTGGATCAAATCTCCATAATATTCTTTGAAACCGCCAGTGATCTTGTACTAATTTTATTTGTAAAAACATCTTTTTTAAATCCGAACTCAATGCTACTGGAAAAAGCCGAAAATTTATTAATAAAGTGCATATGTCCGCCTGCAGTTTAGGCCCGCTATGCAATAAATCATTCAAGGAGACATCACTGTCTGAAGGGCAAGATGCATCCAATACGATACGTATAGGTGTACTTAAACTCTCTAATTTTATTACAGGGTGATGACTAATATAATAGGATAAGTCACAATCTTCTTTTTCCAATAATTTCAAGTATCCTTGATCCAAAAAATCCTGCATAATTTTATTGTAATCCGCACGCAAGCTGTCCGATTTTGTTAACCGTTTTTCCAAGGTTTTTAACCGATTTTCCGCCGAAACCCTTGAATTTCCCAAATTTTTTGGTGAACTTTTAAAAGGTAATGCAACAGTAAACCGGCCCGATATATCCCTGGAAACCGTGGTTTTATAAATATTTTCACATTCTATAGCGTCTAAATCCGGAATTTCCCGTTTTGGAACCTACTCTAATTCCCAAAATTTTGTCAAAATTTGTTCAATCGATGTTTCTTCCCTTAAAGTGAGCAAATTTATGGGAGTGGAATATTCCGTATCCACCTGACCCATAATAACATACCCGAACGTTGTTTCTAAAGCCGCCCCTAAACCTGAAGAACTCAAAATCCGATTACCGCCGAAAAGAATAGGAAAAAACTGCGCACCGATTATGCCATCGATTGATTTAGGTTCAAAAAACTTATCGTCCGCTAATTGTAAATTTTTAAATTCCGATAAAGTTTGCAAATTTAATTTCGTTTTTGGCAATTTATCTGTAATATGATCAATAACTAAAGCTTGAACATCGTATTTTGAACGTCGTATTTACCGACTGAGAGTTTTGTCCCAAACCTTGTACCGAAGAATTAATTTTTGTATATCTAAGACCTAGTTTTTTACAACATTCCGTGGTCAAAAGATTACACTGACTACCGTTGTCCAAAATAAACCGCGCCGTTGCATTTTGTAAAGGACTATTTAACACACATACCGTTACCGTTGCTAATAGAACCGTTTTTTCCTGATTTCTACTCAAAAAACTAGAATTTTGAAACGCACAATTAACTGAACCCGAATTGTGGTTATTGGAACCCGTTTCTGGAATACCGACACCAGAATTTGGTTGATTATTTTGATTATTTTCCTTCACACCCCTTATTTCCGGTTTTCCTGCGCATAAAAGAAAATGATGATTCTTGGCACACTGGGCACACGGTCTTTTTAAGCACTGTCTTACACCATGTGACTGGGAAAAACACAGAAAGCATAAATTATTATTTTTTACCAAATTGTACCTTTGTGTAGGATTCATAGCCTTAAATTTATCACACCTACCCAAAAAATGTGACGATTTTTTACATAAAACACAAAAAGGCATTCTGTTATTGTTTTTATTCTCATGCTGGCTTACAAAAAATGATTTCGAATTTTTATTTTTATAATAGCCACCGGAGCTAGCCTCTTGTGAGTCACTATTATGCAAAATTTTTGTTTGATCCTTAACAAATTTAATTAAATCCGTGTAAGTAGGAATAACCGTTCCGCGCATGTGATTTTCAAAAGATTTTACCGTTTCCCTTTCCAGTTTTGAGAGTGCATGATAAAGTAAAATAAAATCCGTTAAATCCGGGACATCCAACTTTTTTAAGGCATTAACCGAGGCGTCAAAGATTTCTAAAAAACTGTTTAAGATTTTTTTCAGATTCCGATTGCAAGGATTTAAAATTAAAAATTTGTTGTAAATAAGTGTTTGCTAACAACCTTTTATTATGATATTTTTCTAAAAGTGCTTTCCATAACGTGTCATAATTATCCCCAGAAGTAGCTATTCCCGCACAAATACTAAGGGCCGATCCCTTTAAATGTGAAACCAAAAGCCGAGCCTTATCTGCATCCGTCAGCTGGAAATTATCGTGTACCAATGGTTTGTAAATCGAATAAAAAGTTTCCCATTCCTTTGGTTCTCCGTGGAAATCTGGAATAGTGATTTTTGGCAAAAGACTGTGTACATTACACTGTTGTTGTGTACTTTGCTGTAAAGTTGGATTTACAATATTGGTGCTTGGTTTTAATTTTGTATAAGCCGCCCTTGCTTCACAACACATTTCGTTAATAACAGACATCACCTGAAAATCTGGTTTATAGTTTTCATCAACGTCAAACCCGACTGCGTTGATTTCATCCAAAATTTTGAGAATTTCTGTCCTTGTCGAATCCATCGACTGATACAAGTTTGTGAATTTTTTAATGGTGTTATCCGTAGTTAAGTTTTTCGATAAGTCATATAAAGTCTGAATAATTGTATAAAGCGTTTCTTTTTTAGCCGTTAATATTTTAAATTGCCTTTCGTAAGTAGTCATTGTTACTGAAATCAATCCGCAAAATCAGAAAAAAACAAAGTCTACTTTAAGAAAACTGTAGCATATAACAAACCAGGTCTGAGTATAAATTTTGAATAAAATTAATTAATTATAGAGATTTGTTAAAAAACAAGCCTTCCGGGCAGTTATTATGCAAACTCTTTATTTTGTTTAGAACCGTGAATCAAATTTAGTATTTGTTTACAAAATAATTTTTATTCATACATCCGAATTTTTCCGTAACCGATTGAGTCGAAAAATATTCACGTTTGACAACACCGCAAATATTTAAAAACCTAACTTCTTTCACGCCCGAAGCCCAAGTTGTTCCGAGAAACAAAAACGATACAAATACAAAAATCAGCAAAAAGTTATCACAGAGTTTTTTTTTCCGATACGTGCCGACATTAAATTTTACCGAACAATTTGTTTCTAAATAAGAATATTATTATTTAATAATACAAAACTAAGCAAAGCAAACTGTAAACCTACGCTGAATATCCGGCTCGAAGGACCAATTATGTTTTGGCTTTTAGCAAACCAAATGGAAAAATTTAATAATAATAACTTACCGAGATTTTCTTAGATTTTCTTCGTGTTGTTAAATGTTGAAGCACTATTTTCGGTGGCATTAAGGAAAATGAAGGATGGGATAAAAGAAGGGAACTTACCGAAAATATGTTGTCTGGTATCGTCAATTTGTCTCACGGAAAACACACACAAAATCAAATTAAAATTGTCAAAGTGTACTATACGTTCCGACCGTATGTCTGTTAACGACTGACTGACTACTGACTTAACATAAAGGACAGAAGATTATGCTTACTTAGAACTGTGTTGCCAAGACGTTCCCGAATTAAAATAAATGAAATATATATTCATATTGGCGCAAACACCCCCTTCATAATGCTAGTTTTCTTGTTTTTGATGTTATATTTCGGCTTTATCCTTTTTTTTTTATAAAAACATATTAAAATTAAATAATATATTACACTTTCCAAGCTTTGCTTTGACTTCATTATAAAATTTCTAAAGGAAATAATAGTGCTTCAAATTGTGAATTTATTTCGATTAATAGTTACCATAGTTTTGCCATTATCTCATTGGAGATAAATTAGTGAGGATATTCTCATTAGGAATAAAAATGAAAAAAGTTCATATTTACCTGCTGACATCTTTCTTCTACGCCTCCAACAATAGGAGCAGGTGGTTTATAATAGTTTTTAAATTTCTCAAATCTATTATTCTCCAAAAGCAAGACTTTCATAGGTTCCTCCTGATTACTTTCATCATCTGACAAATCATCTTCATACAAGGTTTCATTGTCGTCATCTGTGTCATTTTCGTCCAGACCATGATTTTCTGGATTAGTGTTAGCAGGTACGTATAGGTCTGACAGCATATACAGCGATGATGTGACTATTTCTGGATATTTCTCTTCGGGTAACAGTTTAATGCAGTTCTTTAAAAGGGTTCTTATTGTACCAGGTTGAGGTCGCTCTGACGAATGTTTCATATTTCTAGCTACACGGTATAGGAGCATGGCCACTGGAATGGTAAATGGATTCTGGCCTTTTTCAACGTCTTTTTCTGAACAGAGACTAGTCAAATCATACAGCTTGATTACCTATAAAAAAACTATTAATAATTGCTGTAGTATTTTTATATAAATGGATTACGGATGTCCATCTGTGCATCATTAATACAAGGCAAAATAGTTATCAGATGTTCCAGAACACATTAATTGTTAGTTTGATGAGCGCTTGTAAACTAAATAGACTACTTTCATGAACCTCACTAACATTTAGTGACATCAATCTACGATTGAAGCTATGAAATCCGACATTACTTACTGAAAATATTTATGTTTTTGGCAATTATTATAGTAGTTTTGAAATGAGACAAAAATGATGCAGAAATGCGAAACTAATAGATAAATTAAAAATGCAAAAAAATTTAATTGGCATTAATAATACTCTCTCTTGGCATAAAGATAAGAATGCTGCGATGCTACGTCTTCTCTGTCCTTTTATGGTGTTGAATCGGGGACCTTGAAAGACGATATGTGCAGAAAATTTGAAGCACTTGAGATGTGGCTATATCGGAAAATACTTAAAATGCTGTGGACTGACCAAGTCACAAATGAGAAGGTCCTCAGAAGAATGAAGAAGATTCGAGAGGTACTAACCAACCTCAAATCTCGAAAGTTACAATACTTCAGAGACATTATGCGAAATAAATCCAGATGTGCCCTCCAACAAGCCATCCTGCAAGGAAAAATATTTGAAAATCGGGGTCCACGAGGAACATCCTGGTTCAAGAACCTCAAAACCTGGTTCAACACAAATGTAAATATTGCCATAATGATCGCCAACATTCGTCACGGATAGGCATATCAGAAGAAGAATACCCTCATTTTTACTACATAATGAATTATTTGTTAAAATATAATAATTGCAATATGAATAAAAAGTAAAATCTCTTTTTTTTCTTACCTCTTCATCCTTTCCTTTAAATAGCCAATATGTATGACCAGATTTAGTAGCATTGGACTTCAAGAAACTGAGAATGCTTTGTGCAACGTCCCTTATCAATTTTGGTGAAAATTTAGAATTATCCATTCTAGGCAGGTCTTCTGTTTTGACTAATTCATACTTTTGGACAATTCCATTTAAATGGTAACACATTACTACCTCAGGTACGTTGGACATTAAGTTATCAAGCCAGTAATCTATTCCTGTTAATACACTTATTGGTTTATTCATATCCCTAAGTCTAAGGGATATGCATGGATGAGTACCTCCACCAAAAATTGGCATGTCTGTTCCTGAAAATCAAAAGTATATATCAATGGTTTGCAGTTTTTGAAGCTTCTTATACAATACCACAGTATATACAGTGATGAGCGCGCTAATAACCGGCAAAATACCTCAAAAGATGGAAAACATAATACATTGCGAAACAAAATGAGATGAAACTAGTGGAGGTGGAAATTATCGTTATGAACGTCTAAAATAACATTACATTACATAGTTTCCCACCTTTAGACGTATCAGAGGAGTATGACAACTGTCACTGTGACAGTAAAATTTTATAAAATACTTCTGTCATAGACGTCTAAAGGTGGGAAACTATGTAACGTAATGTTAATTCAATACGTTTATAACGATAATTTCCACCTCCACTAGTTTCATCTCTTTTTGTTTCGCAATGTATTATGTTTTCCATCTTTTGAGCAATTTTGCCGGATATTAGCGTGCTCATCACTGTATAACAAACAGTAATGGCACTCTGAAACCTTGATGAAATCACGCATTTTTTTCCATGTAGACAGATTACAGTGAAAAGTCGAAAAACTGACAGTGCGTCTGCATACTTTCAATTGGCTTTCAATCTTTAAGGTTTGACTAGCAACTCTGGTGCATAGTAGCACGGTTGCTGCTGGTTTAACCTTGTACACTTGTTTTAATATGTTTTTCTTCTTGAAGCTGTTGGAACTACTGAGATCATTCAAAGATTTGATAATTTATTTGAGCCATTTAATTCATCTAATATTTCTAACAATAAGCCCTATAATAGGGCTTTTAGTAATTCTGATTGCCAGAAATATTTTTCATTGAGCCAGTCCGGTCGTAACTTTTCGCTGCAGATGACAGATAACAACATGGCTGCTTCTACAAAACGAGACTTCAAAAACTTCAAAGGCGCCAAGGAGAGTGTCACTACCGTTTATTTTTAATACTGTGACAATACGCTAAAATCGGCAACTTTGCTTATTCCACTACTATTATGACGAATGTCAGCGGAATACGGAGTTAGAATTAGCAGGAATAGGTGCATTAGCGTGAGAAGAAAGGATCCTCTCGTAGTAGACTGTGCGCAGTGTTGCCATTTATACAGTAGACTCCCTCTATAACGAGGACTGAAATGACGGACTAATTACCTTGTTATAAGCGGATCTCGTTATATCAGACAACAGACAACAATAATATTGAAATGTTTAGGGTGAAGGGTTGTGAAAGGTTGGAGGGTTATAGTTCAATAGGAATTTCATGGGACACCTAATGTACCTCGTTATAAGCGTAACCTCGTAATATCCGTGTTCTTTATAGAGAGAGTCCACTGTAGTATGTATATGTAATTTCAAACTAGACATGCTGTATCTACTACAATGAGCAGTGTATTGTATATCACTCAAATAAAATTATTTATTACCTAGTAGCATTTCTATATCCTCAAAGGTCCACAAAACATTTGTATTATACTTATGGGCAGAGGTAGGTGAATCGGGGCATTCAGCAGAAGGTGAAGGTTCTGGTAATAAAGGATCTTTGACAGGCTGATAAGTATTAGATTCTAACAAATCACTACTTTCAGCTTTTTCTGTAGGAACTAAACTGTGATATAAAAACTTTGAAACCAGACTTTTTTCTTTTAAAGCTTCTCTTCTTCTGCTATTGATGTAAATGTGCTTGTTCTCTTCATATGTTGCCCTGCTAATATTATCAACGAAAAACTTTCTCAGCCATTCCCATTCTGTTTCTGCTGTTCTTAAGAGATGTTTGTAAATGTCAAAATCATCTATCAGTAACGTATTTTCTATGCGGTGGACCATCATGCTTATATGACCTTTCTTATGGTATGGAATTTTCAGCAGCTTTTTAATATTTTCTGCGTCAGATACTACATCGACCTCCCCAACGCAATCCGGAAACATATGTGCCATTTTGAAACTAAAATTTTTAATGAACTATTAATAAAAGAGCTTTTTTACTGAATATACAGTTTGGTAAAGAATGGGCCATAGCTTAACCTTAGATTCCTGAGGTTAAAATAGGTTTATTTAAGCTAACTTACCTTAGTACAAAAGTCGATAATAACCTAAATACAGGGTGTCAAAGTTAAACTTTTATTTTATTTATTTTTGAATATTTCCTGACCGGCATGGGACAACAACACGAAATTTGGAAAGTGGTGCTGGTATTGTACAATCTACTAAATTATGTTAAACAAACGTTTCTGGCTACTACCAGAGGCGTACGATGGAGGAACGTGAATGGTTGACCCTTCCCAAATTCTACGCCACTGGCGGAATTGCTATTTCAGTGCAATTTTTTGATTTTCCAATACTTTCTATGTAAAAAACATACTCTTCATTCGTAACGATAAAGCCATTAGTTTTCGAGATATTTGAAGCTAAAAATGAAGGAGCATAATACATTAATCAAAATAAGTGGGCCTTTTCATTTTTAACTTCAAATATCTCGAAAACTAATGACTTTATCGTTACGAATGAAGAGTATATTATTTGCATAGAAAGTATTGGAGAATCTAAAAATTATGCTAAAATAGCAGTTTAATCAGTGGCGTAGAATTTGGGAAGGGTCAACCATTCACTTTCCCCTGTCGTACGCCTCTGATATTAACCACAAACGATTATTTAACATAATTTAGTAGGGTGTACAGTACCTACACTTTCTGCCAAGTACCATAAGGATATGTCAAATAGTTTTATAGTACCGGGCACACATAGTTCTTAAAGTTTTAAATAAAGAATAAATTATTAAAAAAAAGAATACTTTAAAATAATTTGACATATCCGTGTGATACTTGGCAGAAAGTGTAGGCATTGTACACCCCACTAAATTATGTTAAAAAATCGTTTCTGGCTACTACCAGAGGCGTATGACAGGGAAAAGTGAATGGTTGACCCTTCCCAAATTCTACGCCACTGATGAAACTGCTATTTTAGCATAATTTTTAAATTCTCCAATGCTTTCTATGCAAATAATATACTCTTCATTCGTAACAATAAAGTCATTAGTTTTCGAGATATTTGAAGTTAAAAATGAAAAGGCACACTTATTTTGATTAATGTATTATGCTCCTTCGTTTTTAGCTTCAAATATCTCGAAAACTAATGGCTTTATCGTTACGAATGAACAGTATTTTTTTACATAGAAAGAATTGGAGAATCAAAAAATTGCACTAAAATAGCAATTCCGCCAGTGGCATAGAATTTGGGAAGGGTCAACCATTCACGTTCCCCCGTTGTACGCCTCTGGTAGTAGCAAGAAACGTTTGTTTAACATAATTTAGTAGATTGTACAATACCAGCACCACTTACCAAATTGTTGTTGTCCCATGCCTGTCAGGAAATATTCAAAAATAAAATAAAATAAAAGTTTAACTTTGACACCCTGTATTTTGGTTATTATCAACTTTTGTACTAAGGTAAGTTAGCTTAAATCGACCTATTTTAAGACCAGGAATCTAAGGTTAAGCTATGGCCCATTCTTTACCAAACACCCTATACAAAAACATAAACAATTGACAGTTTACTTAAAAATAAATATGCAAACATTCATACAGTTACAAGATTCATACATGAAGCATTAGCGAACTTCTTTGTACTAGATCCCATTTCTTGTGAAAATTTCTTGCTGTTCTTATCCGATGCTCCACATTATATGGTCAAAGAGAACAAAATATTATTCAAAAGTTTAACACGTAACATGTTTGGCACATGGTGTTAATTCAATCGCGGCAAGAATTAGAAAATCCTTTGCTCTTATTAATGAATTTGTGTTTAATCTAACAAAAAAAGAATGTGAAAGTACTTTGTACGCACGTAAGAAGTTATTCTTCTATTATATAATTTTAACGAAGTAAATATACTTAACAGGTTATTTGTATTCTATTTAAATATTAAACTAACTTTCTTATCTACCACTTTCAAAAAATTTTTATTAAAACAACCAAAAATAAAAAAAAATTAATCGTCCAGGATTGGAACCTGGGACCTTTCGATCTCTGACCGAACGCTCAACAACTAGACCACCGAGTCTCCTGGAATTGACACGTAAGTTTCGGATATAATTACACAATACGGTGACAAATAGATTGAGTGGTATCATGATAAAAATGTTATACGTACATATTTTATTATCTTACTACAGAAGAAGAGAAATTCAAAGACACAAAAATTATAATAAATAATACATTTACTAAAATCACTAATATATTCTTTTAATGACTTATTTGCGCTGACACAGATACTATCTTGAAAGATTAGAAACGAACTACATACTGTCTGTGTGCGCATGCGCGCAGATTTATGAAAAATTTTACTCTCAATCGCGCCTAATGAAGAATAACTTCAAAAAAGTTTTTTCAAAGCACCTTTAAGAATTCAGTATTACAAAATAAATCTTCCCAATGTTCCTCTTTTCCTCAACTACTTCATATTGATGGCAATTTATGTAAATGTGAAATCCAAGCTAACTAGAAAGTTACGGGACAATAGAATGATATCTCTATAGTTACTTTGTTCATTTCATCATTTTTGTCTATTTTATTCCCATTACTTGTTAAATTTCCAATAACCCTTCTATATTAACCAGTCTTGTATTTACAAAAACCCATAGAAATCAGGCTCTACACCTACAGGATGGGGTTTGCCACATGGTACATGCACACCGGTGTTACCTTAGCCATAAATTCCATCCATAAATTTTTTTTTCATATTTTCACAAAAATTTGGTATAAATTTATCAAAAATGAATAAAACAGATAATATTGACAAGAAAAATGTTATATATGTTACATATGTTTGGAAAAAAAAATTTAAGCCGGCGATGTATTGACGGTGAGTAGATAATGCCACTCAAATTCAAAAATCCTTTATGGATGGTACGTTAGTCAACTTTTTTTCTCAGTTTTTTGTTAAATTCTCAAAGTAAATATAATAAAGCATAACATATAAAAAAATCGTGATGGAGGTATTTTCCAAAACAAGCGAAAAAAATTCTGAAACTTAGATGTATTGCGGGCTATTCGGTAATACGTCTCACATTCAAAAATCCTTTATGGATGGTACGTTAGTCAACTTTTTTTCTCAGTTTCTTGTTAAATTCTCAAAGTAAATATAATAAAGCATAACATATAAAAAAATCGTGATGGAGGTATTTTTCAAAACAAGCGAAAAAAATTCTGAAACTTATATGTATTGCGGGCTATTCGTTAATACGTCTCAAATTCAAAAATCCTTTATGGATGGTACGTTAGTCAACTTTTTTTCTCAGTTTCTTGTTAAATTCTCAAAGTAAATATAATAAAGCATAACATATAAAAAAATCGTGATGGAGGTATTTTTCAAAACAAGCGAAAAAAATTCTGGTATTGCGCGCTATTCATTAATACGTCTCAAATTCAAAAATCCTTTATGGATGGTACGTTAGTCAACTTTTTTTCTCAGTTTTTTGTTAAATTCTCAAAGTAAATATAATAAAGCATAACATATAAAAAAATCGTGATGGAGGTATTTTCCAAAACAAGAGAAAAAAATTCTGAAACTTAAATGTATTGCGGGTTATTCGGTAATACGTCTCAAATTCAAAAATCCTTTATGGATGGTACGTTAGTCAACTTTTTTTCTCAGTTTCTTGTTAAATTCTCAAAGTAAATATAATAAAGCATAACATATAAAAAAATCGTGATGGAGGTATTTTCCAAAACTAGCGAAAAAAATTCTGAAACTTAGATGTATTGCGCGGTATTCGTTAATACGTCTCAAATTCAAAAATCCTTTATGGATGGTACGTTAGTCAACATTTTTTCTCAGTTTTTTGTTAAATTCTCAAAGTAAATATAATAAAGCATAACATATAAAAAAAACGTGATGGAGGTATTTTCCAAAATAAGAGAAAAAAATTCTGAAACTTATATGTATTGCGGGCTATTCGGTAATACGTCTCACATTCAAAAATCCTTTATGGATGGTACGTTAGTCAACTTTTTTTCTCAGTTTCTTGTTAAATTCTCAAAGTAAATATAATAAAGCATAACATATAAAAAAATCGTGATGGAGGTATTTTTCAAAACAAGCGAAAAAAATTCTGAAACTTAGATGTATTGCGCGCTATTCATTAATACGTCTCAAATTCAAAAATCCTTTATGGATGGTACGTTAGTCAACTTTTTTTCTCAGTTTTTTGTTAAATTCTCAAAGTAAATATAATAAAGCATAACATATAAAAAAATCGTGATGGAGGTATTTTCCAAAACTAGCGAAAAAAATTCTGAAACTTAGATGTATTGCGCGGTATTCGTTAATACGTCTCAAATTCAAAAATCCTTTATGGATGGTACGTTAGTCAACTTTTTTTCTCAGTTTTTTGTTAAATTCTCAAAGTAAATATAATAAAGCATAACATATAAAAAAAAACGTGATGGAGTTATTTTCCAAAACAAGAGAAAAAAATTCTGAAACTTATATGTATTGCGGGCTATTCGGTAATACGTCTAACATTCAAAAATCCTTTATTGATGGTACGTTAGTCAACTTTTTTTCTCAGTTTCTTGTTAAATTCTCGAAGTAAATATAATAAAGCATAACATATAAAAAAATCGTGATGGAGGTATTTTTCAAAACAAGCGAAAAAAATTCTGAAACTTAGATGTATTGCGCGCTATTCATTAATACGTCTGAAATTCAAAAATCCTTTATGGATGGTACGTTAGTCAACTTTTTTTCTCAGTTTTTTGTTAAATTCTCAAAGTAAATATAATAAAGCATAACATATAAAAAAAATCGTGATGGAGGTATTTTCCAAAACAAGAGAAAAAAATTCTGAAACTTAGATGTATTGCGGGCTATTCGGTAATACGTCTCAAATTCAAAAATCCTTTATGGATGGATCGTTGGTCAACTTTTTTTCTCAGTTTTTTGTTAAATTCTCAAAGTAAATATAATAAAGCATAACATATAAAAAAATCGTGACGGAGGTATTTTCCAAAACTAGCGAAAAAAATTCTGAAACTTAGATGTATTGCGCGGTATTCGTTAATACGTCTCAAATTCAAAAATCCTATATGGATGGTACGTTAGTCAACTTTTTTTCTCAGTTTTTTGTTAAATTCTCAAAGTAAATATAATAAAGCATAACATATAAAAAAAACGTGATGGAGGTATTTTCCAAAACAAGAGAAAAAAATTCTGAAACTTATATGTATTGCGGGCTATTCGGTAATACGTCTCACATTCAAAAATCCTTTATGGATGGTACGTTAGTCAACTTTTTTTCTCAGTTTCTTGTTAAATTCTCAAGGTAAATATAATAAAGCATAACATATAAAAAAATCGTGATGGAGGTATTTTTCAAAACAAGCGAAAAAAATTCTGAAACTTAGATGTATTGCGCGCTATTCATTAATACGTCTGAAATTCAAAAATCCTTTATGGATGGTACGTTAGTCAACTTTTTTTCTCAGTTTTTTGTTAAATTCTCAAAGTAAATATAATAAAGCATAACATATAAAAAAATCGTGATGGAGGTATTTTCCAAAACAAGGGAAAAAAATTCTGAAACTTAGATGTATTGCGGGCTATTCGGTAATACGTCTCAAATTCAAAAATCCTTTATGGATGGATCGTTAGTCAACTTTTTTTCTCAGTTTTTTATTAAATTCTCAAAGTAAATATAATAAAGCATAACATATAAAAAAATCGTGATGGAGGTATTTTCCAAAACTAGCGAAAAAAATTCTGAAACTTAGATGTATTGCGCGGTATTCGTTAATACGTCTCAAATTCAAAAATCCTTTATGGATGGTACGTTAGTCAACTTTTTTTCTCAGTTTTTTGTTAAATTCTCAAAGTAAATATAATAAAGCATAACATATAAAAAAATCGTGATGGAGGTATTTTCCAAAACTAGCGAAAAAAATTCTGAAACTTAGATGTATTGCGCGGTATTCGTTAATACGTCTCAAATTCAAAAATCCTATATGGATGGTACGTTAGTCAACTTTTTTTCTCAGTTTTTTGTTAAATTCTCAAAGTAAATATAATAAAGCATAACATATAAAAAAATCGTGATGGAGGTATTTTCCAAAACAAGAGAAAAAAATTCTGAAACTTAGATGTATTGCGGGTTATTCGGTAATACGTCTCAAATTCAAAAATCCTTTATGGATGGTACGTTAGTCAACTTTTTTTCTCAGTTTCTTGTTAAATTCTCAAAGTAAATATAATAAAGCATAACATATAAAAAAATCGTGATGGAGGTATTTTCCAAAACTAGCGAAAAAAATTCTGAAACTTAGATGTATTGCGCGGTATTCGTTAATACGTCTCAAATTCAAAAATCCTTTATGGATGGTACGTTAGTCAACTTTTTTTCTCAGTTTTTTGTTAAATTCTCAAAGTAAATATAATAAAGCATAACATATAAAAAAAACGTAATGGAGGTATTTTCCAAAACAAGAGAAAAAAATTCTGAAACTTATATGTATTGCGGGGTATTCGGTAATACGTCTCACATTCAAAAATCCTTTATGGATGGTACGTTAGTCAACTTTTTTTCTCAGTTTTTTGTTAAATTCTCAAAGTAAATATAACAAAGCATAACATATAAAAAAAACGTGATGGAGGTATTTCCCAAAACAAGAGAAAAAAATTCTGAAACTTAGATGTATTGCGGGTTATTCGGTAATAGGTCTCAAATTCAAAAATCCTTTATGGATGGTACGTTAGTCAACTTTTTTTCTCAGTTTCTTGTTAAATTCTCAAAGTAAATATAATAAAGCATAACATATAAAAAAATCGTGATGGAGGTATTTTCCAAAACTAGCGAAAAAAATTCTGAAACTTAGATGTATTGCGCGCTATTCATTAATACGTCTCAAATTCAAAAATCCTTTATGGATGGTACGTTAGTCAACTTTTTTTCTCAGTTTTTTGTTAAATTCTCAAAGTAAATACAATAAAGCATAACATATAAAAAAAACGTAATGGAGGTATTTTCCAAAACAAGAGAAAAAAATTCTGAAACTTATATGTATTGCGGGCTATTCGGTAATACGTCTCACATTCAAAAATCCTTTATGGATGGTACGTTAGTCAACTTTTTTTTCTCAGTTTCTTGTTAAATTCTCGAAGTAAATATAATAAAGCATAACATATAAAAAAATCGTGATGGAGGTATTTTTCAAAACAAGCGAAAAAAATTCTGAAACTTAGATGTATTGTGGGCTATTCGGTAATACGTCTCAAATTCAAAAATCCTTTATGGATGGATCGTTAGTCAACTTTTTTTCTCAGTTTTTTGTTAAATTCTCAAAGTAAATATAATAAAGCATAACATATAAAAAAATCGTGATGGAGGTATTTTCCAAAACTAGCGAAAAAAATTCTGAAACTTAGATGTATTGCGCGGTATTCGTTAATACGTCTCAAATTCAAAAATCCTTTATGGATGGTACGTTAGTCAACTTTTTTTCTCAGTTTTTTGTTAAATTCTCAAAGTAAATATAATAAAGCATAACATATAAAAAAATCGTGATGGAGGTATTTTCCAAAACTAGCGAAAAAAATTCTGAAACTTAGATGTATTGCGCGGTATTCGTTAATACGTCTCAAATTCAAAAATCCTATATGGATGGTACGTTAGTCAACTTTTTTTCTCAGTTTTTTGTTAAATTCTCAAAGTAAATATAATAAAGCATAACATATAAAAAAATCGTGATGGAGGTATTTTCCAAAACAAGAGAAAAAAATTCTGAAACTTAGATGTATTGCGGGTTATTCGGTAATACGTCTCAAATTCAAAAATCCTTTATGGATGGTACGTTAGTCAACTTTTTTTCTCAGTTTCTTGTTAAATTCTCAAAGTAAATATAATAAAGCATAACATATAAAAAAATCGTGATGGAGGTATTTTCCAAAACTAGCGAAAAAAATTCTGAAACTTAGATGTATTGCGCGGTATTCGTTAATACGTCTCAAATTCAAAAATCCTTTATGGATGGTACGTTAGTCAACTTTTTTTCTCAGTTTTTTGTTAAATTCTCAAAGTAAATATAATAAAGCATAACATATAAAAAAAACGTAATGGAGGTATTTTCCAAAACAAGAGAAAAAAATTCTGAAACTTATATGTATTGCGGGGTATTCGGTAATACGTCTCACATTCAAAAATCCTTTATGGATGGTACGTTAGTCAACTTTTTTTCTCAGTTTTTTGTTAAATTCTCAAAGTAAATATAACAAAGCATAACATATAAAAAAAACGTGATGGAGGTATTTCCCAAAACAAGAGAAAAAAATTCTGAAACTTAGATGTATTGAGGGTTATTCGGTAATAGGTCTCAAATTCAAAAATCCTTTATGGATGGTACGTTAGTCAACTTTTTTTCTCAGTTTCTTGTTAAATTCTCAAAGTAAATATAATAAAGCATAACATATAAAAAAATCGTGATGGAGGTATTTTCCAAAACTAGCGAAAAAAATTCTGAAACTTAGATGTATTGCGCGCTATTCATTAATACGTCTCAAATTCAAAAATCCTTTATGGATGGTACGTTAGTCAACTTTTTTTCTCAGTTTTTTGTTAAATTCTCAAAGTAAATACAATAAAGCATAACATATAAAAAAAACGTAATGGAGGTATTTTCCAAAACAAGAGAAAAAAATTCTGAAACTTATATGTATTGCGGGCTATTCGGTAATACGTCTCACATTCAAAAATCCTTTATGGATGGTACGTTAGTCAACTTTTTTTTCTCAGTTTCTTGTTAAATTCTCGAAGTAAATATAATAAAGCATAACATATAAAAAAATCGTGATGGAGGTATTTTTCAAAACAAGCGAAAAAAATTCTGAAACTTAGATGTATTGCGCGCTATTCATTAATACGTCTGAAATTCAAAAATCCTTTATGGATGGTACGTTAGTCAACTTTTTTTCTCAGTTTTTTGTTAAATTCTCAAAGTAAATATAATAAAGCATAACATATAAAAAAAAACGTAATGGAGGTATTTTCCAAAACAAGAGAAAAAAATTCTAAAACTTATATGTATTGCGGGCTATTCGGTAATACGTCTCAAATTCAAAAATCCTTTATGGATGGTACGTTAGTCAACTTTTTTTCTCAGTTTCTTGTTAAATTCTCAAAGTAAATATAATAAAGCATAACATATAAAAAAATCGTGATGGAGGTATTTTCCAAAACTAGCGAAAAAAATTCTGAAACTTAGATGTATTGCGCGCTATTCATTAATACGTCTCAAATTCAAAAATCCTTTATGGATGGTACGTTAGTCAACTTTTTTTCTCAGTTTTTTGTTAAATTCTCAAAGTAAATATAATAAAGCATAACATATAAACAAAAACGTAATGGAGGTATTTTCCAAAACAAGAGAAAAAAATTCTGAAACTTATATGTATTGCGGGCTATTCGGTAATACGTCTCACATTCAAAAATCCTTTATGGATGGTACGTTAGTCAACTTTTTTTCTCAGTTTTTTGTTAAATTCTCAAAGTAAATATAATAAAGCATAACATATAAAAAAATCGTGATGGAGGTATTTTCCAAAACAAGAGAAAAAAATTCTGAAACTTAGATGTATTGCGCGGTATTCGTTAATACGTCTCAAATTCAAAAATCCTTTATGGATGGTACGTTAGTCAACTTTTTTTCTCAGTTTTTTGTTAAATTCTCAAAGTAAATATAATAAAGCATAACATATAAAAAAAACGTAATGGAGGTATTTTCCAAAACAAGAGAAAAAAATTCTGAAACTTATATGTATTGCGGGGTATTCGGTAATACGTCTCACATTCAAAAATCCTTTATGGATGGTACGTTAGTCAACTTTTTTTCTCAGTTTTTTGTTAAATTCTCAAAGTAAATATAACAAAGCATAACATATAAAAAAAACGTGATGGAGGTATTTCCCAAAACAAGAGAAAAAATTCTGAAACTTAGATGTATTGCGGGTTATTCGGTAATAGGTCTCAAATTCAAAAATCCTTTATGGATGGTACGTTAGTCAACTTTTTTTCTCAGTTTTTTGTTAAATTCTCAAAGTAAATATAACAAAGCATAACATATAAAAAAAACGTGATGGAGGTATTTCCCAAAACAAGAGAAAAAATTCTGAAACTTAGATGTATTGCGCGCTATTCATTAATACGTCTCAAATTCAAAAATCCTTTATGGATGGTACGTTAGTCAACTTTTTTTCTCAGTTTTTTGTTAAATTCTCAAAGTAAATACAATAAAGCATAACATATAAAAAAAACGTAATGGAGGTATTTTCCAAAACAAGAGAAAAAAATTCTGAAACTTATATGTATTGCGGGCTATTCGGTAATACGTCTCACATTCAAAAATCCTTTATGGATGGTACGTTAGTCAACTTTTTTTTCTCAGTTTCTTGTTAAATTCTCGAAGTAAATATAATAAAGCATAACATATAAAAAAATCGTGATGGAGGTATTTTTCAAAACAAGCGAAAAAAATTCTGAAACTTAGATGTATTGTGGGCTATTCGGTAATACGTCTCAAATTCAAAAATCCTTTATGGATGGATCGTTAGTCAACTTTTTTTCTCAGTTTTTTGTTAAATTCTCAAAGTAAATATAATAAAGCATAACATATAAAAAAATCGTGATGGAGGTATTTTCCAAAACTAGCGAAAAAAATTCTGAAACTTAGATGTATTGCGCGGTATTCGTTAATACGTCTCAAATTCAAAAATCCTTTATGGATGGTACGTTAGTCAACTTTTTTTCTCAGTTTTTTGTTAAATTCTCAAAGTAAATATAATAAAGCATAACATATAAAAAAATCGTGATGGAGGTATTTTCCAAAACTAGCGAAAAAAATTCTGAAACTTAGATGTATTGCGCGGTATTCGTTAATACGTCTCAAATTCAAAAATCCTATATGGATGGTACGTTAGTCAACTTTTTTTCTCAGTTTTTTGTTAAATTCTCAAAGTAAATATAATAAAGCATAACATATAAAAAAATCGTGATGGAGGTATTTTCCAAAACAAGAGAAAAAAATTCTGAAACTTAGATGTATTGCGGGTTATTCGGTAATACGTCTCAAATTCAAAAATCCTTTATGGATGGTACGTTAGTCAACTTTTTTTCTCAGTTTCTTGTTAAATTCTCAAAGTAAATATAATAAAGCATAACATATAAAAAAATCGTGATGGAGGTATTTTCCAAAACTAGCGAAAAAAATTCTGAAACTTAGATGTATTGCGCGGTATTCGTTAATACGTCTCAAATTCAAAAATCCTTTATGGATGGTACGTTAGTCAACTTTTTTTCTCAGTTTTTTGTTAAATTCTCAAAGTAAATATAATAAAGCATAACATATAAAAAAAACGTAATGGAGGTATTTTCCAAAACAAGAGAAAAAAATTCTGAAACTTATATGTATTGCGGGGTATTCGGTAATACGTCTCACATTCAAAAATCCTTTATGGATGGTACGTTAGTCAACTTTTTTTCTCAGTTTTTTGTTAAATTCTCAAAGTAAATATAACAAAGCATAACATATAAAAAAAACGTGATGGAGGTATTTCCCAAAACAAGAGAAAAAAATTCTGAAACTTAGATGTATTGAGGGTTATTCGGTAATAGGTCTCAAATTCAAAAATCCTTTATGGATGGTACGTTAGTCAACTTTTTTTCTCAGTTTCTTGTTAAATTCTCAAAGTAAATATAATAAAGCATAACATATAAAAAAATCGTGATGGAGGTATTTTCCAAAACTAGCGAAAAAAATTCTGAAACTTAGATGTATTGCGCGCTATTCATTAATACGTCTCAAATTCAAAAATCCTTTATGGATGGTACGTTAGTCAACTTTTTTTCTCAGTTTTTTGTTAAATTCTCAAAGTAAATACAATAAAGCATAACATATAAAAAAAACGTAATGGAGGTATTTTCCAAAACAAGAGAAAAAAATTCTGAAACTTATATGTATTGCGGGCTATTCGGTAATACGTCTCACATTCAAAAATCCTTTATGGATGGTACGTTAGTCAACTTTTTTTTCTCAGTTTCTTGTTAAATTCTCGAAGTAAATATAATAAAGCATAACATATAAAAAAATCGTGATGGAGGTATTTTTCAAAACAAGCGAAAAAAATTCTGAAACTTAGATGTATTGCGCGCTATTCATTAATACGTCTGAAATTCAAAAATCCTTTATGGATGGTACGTTAGTCAACTTTTTTTCTCAGTTTTTTGTTAAATTCTCAAAGTAAATATAATAAAGCATAACATATAAAAAAAAACGTAATGGAGGTATTTTCCAAAACAAGAGAAAAAAATTCTAAAACTTATATGTATTGCGGGCTATTCGGTAATACGTCTCAAATTCAAAAATCCTTTATGGATGGTACGTTAGTCAACTTTTTTTCTCAGTTTCTTGTTAAATTCTCAAAGTAAATATAATAAAGCATAACATATAAAAAAATCGTGATGGAGGTATTTTCCAAAACTAGCGAAAAAAATTCTGAAACTTAGATGTATTGCGCGCTATTCATTAATACGTCTCAAATTCAAAAATCCTTTATGGATGGTACGTTAGTCAACTTTTTTTCTCAGTTTTTTGTTAAATTCTCAAAGTAAATATAATAAAGCATAACATATAAACAAAAACGTAATGGAGGTATTTTCCAAAACAAGAGAAAAAAATTCTGAAACTTATATGTATTGCGGGCTATTCGGTAATACGTCTCACATTCAAAAATCCTTTATGGATGGTACGTTAGTCAACTTTTTTTCTCAGTTTTTTGTTAAATTCTCAAAGTAAATATAATAAAGCATAACATATAAAAAAATCGTGATGGAGGTATTTTCCAAAACAAGAGAAAAAAATTCTGAAACTTAGATGTATTGCGGGCTATTCGGTAATACGTCTCAAATTCAAAAATCCTTTATGGATGGATCGTTAGTCAACTTTTTTTCTCAGTTTTTTGTTAAATTCTCAAAGTAAATATAATAAAGCATAACATATAAAAAAATCGTGATGGAGGTATTTTCCAAAACAAGAGAAAAAAATTCTGAAACTTAGATGTATTGCGCGGTATTCGTTAATACGTCTCAAATTCAAAAATCCTTTATGGATGGTACGTTAGTCAACTTTTTTTCTCAGTTTTTTGTTAAATTCTCAAAGTAAATATAATAAAGCATAACATATAAAAAAAACGTAATGGAGGTATTTTCCAAAACAAGAGAAAAAAATTCTGAAACTTATATGTATTGCGGGGTATTCGGTAATACGTCTCACATTCAAAAATCCTTTATGGATGGTACGTTAGTCAACTTTTTTTCTCAGTTTTTTGTTAAATTCTCAAAGTAAATATAACAAAGCATAACATATAAAAAAAACGTGATGGAGGTATTTCCCAAAACAAGAGAAAAAATTCTGAAACTTAGATGTATTGCGGGTTATTCGGTAATAGGTCTCAAATTCAAAAATCCTTTATGGATGGTACGTTAGTCAACTTTTTTTCTCAGTTTCTTGTTAAATTCTCAAAGTAAATATAATAAAGCATAACATATAAAAAAATCGTAATGGAGGTATTTTCCAAAACTAGCGAAAAAAATTCTGAAACTTAGATGTATTGCGCGCTATTCATTAATACGTCTCAAATTCAAAAATCCTTTATGGATGGTACGTTAGTCAACTTTTTTTCTCAGTTTTTTGTTAAATTCTCAAAGTAAATACAATAAAGCATAACATATAAAAAAAACGTAATGGAGGTATTTTCCAAAACAAGAGAAAAAAATTCTGAAACTTATATGTATTGCGGGCTATTCGGTAATACGTCTCACATTCAAAAATCCTTTATGGATGGTACGTTAGTCAACTTTTTTTTCTCAGTTTCTTGTTAAATTCTCGAAGTAAATATAATAAAGCATAACATATAAAAAAATCGTGATGGAGGTATTTTTCAAAACAAGCGAAAAAAATTCTGAAACTTAGATGTATTGCGGGCTATTCGGTAATACGTCTCAAATTCAAAAATCCTTTATGGATGGATCGTTAGTCAACTTTTTTTCTCAGTTTTTTGTTAAATTCTCAAAGTAAATATAATAAAGCATAACATATAAAAAAATCGTGATGGAGGTATTTTCCAAAACTAGCGAAAAAAATTCTGAAACTTAGATGTATTGCGCGGTATTCGTTAATACGTCTCAAATTCAAAAATCCTTTATGGATGGTACGTTAGTCAACTTTTTTTCTCAGTTTTTTGTTAAATTCTCAAAGTAAATATAATAAAGCATAACATATAAAAAAATCGTGATGGAGGTATTTTCCAAAACTAGCGAAAAAAATTCTGAAACTTAGATGTATTGCGCGGTATTCGTTAATACGTCTCAAATTCAAAAATCCTATATGGATGGTACGTTAGTCAACTTTTTTTCTCAGTTTTTTGTTAAATTCTCAAAGTAAATATAATAAAGCATAACATATAAAAAAATCGTGATGGAGGTATTTTCCAAAACAAGAGAAAAAAATTCTGAAACTTAGATGTATTGCGGGTTATTCGGTAATACGTCTCAAATTCAAAAATCCTTTATGGATGGTACGTTAGTCAACTTTTTTTCTCAGTTTCTTGTTAAATTCTCAAAGTAAATATAATAAAGCATAACATATAAAAAAATCGTGATGGAGGTATTTTCCAAAACTAGCGAAAAAAATTCTGAAACTTAGATGTATTGCGCGGTATTCGTTAATACGTCTCAAATTCAAAAATCCTTTATGGATGGTACGTTAGTCAACTTTTTTTCTCAGTTTTTTGTTAAATTCTCAAAGTAAATATAATAAAGCATAACATATAAAAAAAACGTAATGGAGGTATTTTCCAAAACAAGAGAAAAAAATTCTGAAACTTATATGTATTGCGGGGTATTCGGTAATACGTCTCACATTCAAAAATCCTTTATGGATGGTACGTTAGTCAACTTTTTTTCTCAGTTTTTTGTTAAATTCTCAAAGTAAATATAACAAAGCATAACATATAAAAAAAACGTGATGGAGGTATTTCCCAAAACAAGAGAAAAAAATTCTGAAACTTAGATGTATTGCGGGTTATTCGGTAATAGGTCTCAAATTCAAAAATCCTTTATGGATGGTACGTTAGTCAACTTTTTTTCTCAGTTTCTTGTTAAATTCTCAAAGTAAATATAATAAAGCATAACATATAAAAAAATCGTGATGGAGGTATTTTCCAAAACAAGAGAAAAAAATTCTGAAACTTATATGTATTGCGGGGTATTCGGTAATACGTCTCACATTCAAAAATCCTTTATGGATGGTACGTTAGTCAACTTTTTTTCTCAGTTTTTTGTTAAATTCTCAAAGTAAATATAACAAAGCATAACATATAAAAAAAACGTGATGGAGGTATTTCCCAAAACAAGAGAAAAAATTCTGAAACTTAGATGTATTGCGGGTTATTCGGTAATAGGTCTCAAATTCAAAAATCCTTTATGGATGGTACGTTAGTCAACTTTTTTTCTCAGTTTTTTGTTAAATTCTCAAAGTAAATATAACAAAGCATAACATATAAAAAAAACGTGATGGAGGTATTTCCCAAAACAAGAGAAAAAATTCTGAAACTTAGATGTATTGCGCGCTATTCATTAATACGTCTCAAATTCAAAAATCCTTTATGGATGGTACGTTAGTCAACTTTTTTTCTCAGTTTTTTGTTAAATTCTCAAAGTAAATACAATAAAGCATAACATATAAAAAAAACGTAATGGAGGTATTTTCCAAAACAAGAGAAAAAAATTCTGAAACTTATATGTATTGCGGGCTATTCGGTAATACGTCTCACATTCAAAAATCCTTTATGGATGGTACGTTAGTCAACTTTTTTTTCTCAGTTTCTTGTTAAATTCTCGAAGTAAATATAATAAAGCATAACATATAAAAAAATCGTGATGGAGGTATTTTTCAAAACAAGCGAAAAAAATTCTGAAACTTAGATGTATTGTGGGCTATTCGGTAATACGTCTCAAATTCAAAAATCCTTTATGGATGGATCGTTAGTCAACTTTTTTTCTCAGTTTTTTGTTAAATTCTCAAAGTAAATATAATAAAGCATAACATATAAAAAAATCGTGATGGAGGTATTTTCCAAAACTAGCGAAAAAAATTCTGAAACTTAGATGTATTGCGCGGTATTCGTTAATACGTCTCAAATTCAAAAATCCTTTATGGATGGTACGTTAGTCAACTTTTTTTCTCAGTTTTTTGTTAAATTCTCAAAGTAAATATAATAAAGCATAACATATAAAAAAATCGTGATGGAGGTATTTTCCAAAACTAGCGAAAAAAATTCTGAAACTTAGATGTATTGCGCGGTATTCGTTAATACGTCTCAAATTCAAAAATCCTATATGGATGGTACGTTAGTCAACTTTTTTTCTCAGTTTTTTGTTAAATTCTCAAAGTAAATATAATAAAGCATAACATATAAAAAAATCGTGATGGAGGTATTTTCCAAAACAAGAGAAAAAAATTCTGAAACTTAGATGTATTGCGGGTTATTCGGTAATACGTCTCAAATTCAAAAATCCTTTATGGATGGTACGTTAGTCAACTTTTTTTCTCAGTTTCTTGTTAAATTCTCAAAGTAAATATAATAAAGCATAACATATAAAAAAATCGTGATGGAGGTATTTTCCAAAACTAGCGAAAAAAATTCTGAAACTTAGATGTATTGCGCGGTATTCGTTAATACGTCTCAAATTCAAAAATCCTTTATGGATGGTACGTTAGTCAACTTTTTTTCTCAGTTTTTTGTTAAATTCTCAAAGTAAATATAATAAAGCATAACATATAAAAAAAACGTAATGGAGGTATTTTCCAAAACAAGAGAAAAAAATTCTGAAACTTATATGTATTGCGGGGTATTCGGTAATACGTCTCACATTCAAAAATCCTTTATGGATGGTACGTTAGTCAACTTTTTTTCTCAGTTTTTTGTTAAATTCTCAAAGTAAATATAACAAAGCATAACATATAAAAAAAACGTGATGGAGGTATTTCCCAAAACAAGAGAAAAAAATTCTGAAACTTAGATGTATTGAGGGTTATTCGGTAATAGGTCTCAAATTCAAAAATCCTTTATGGATGGTACGTTAGTCAACTTTTTTTCTCAGTTTCTTGTTAAATTCTCAAAGTAAATATAATAAAGCATAACATATAAAAAAATCGTGATGGAGGTATTTTCCAAAACTAGCGAAAAAAATTCTGAAACTTAGATGTATTGCGCGCTATTCATTAATACGTCTCAAATTCAAAAATCCTTTATGGATGGTACGTTAGTCAACTTTTTTTCTCAGTTTTTTGTTAAATTCTCAAAGTAAATACAATAAAGCATAACATATAAAAAAAACGTAATGGAGGTATTTTCCAAAACAAGAGAAAAAAATTCTGAAACTTATATGTATTGCGGGCTATTCGGTAATACGTCTCACATTCAAAAATCCTTTATGGATGGTACGTTAGTCAACTTTTTTTTCTCAGTTTCTTGTTAAATTCTCGAAGTAAATATAATAAAGCATAACATATAAAAAAATCGTGATGGAGGTATTTTTCAAAACAAGCGAAAAAAATTCTGAAACTTAGATGTATTGCGCGCTATTCATTAATACGTCTGAAATTCAAAAATCCTTTATGGATGGTACGTTAGTCAACTTTTTTTCTCAGTTTTTTGTTAAATTCTCAAAGTAAATATAATAAAGCATAACATATAAAAAAAAACGTAATGGAGGTATTTTCCAAAACAAGAGAAAAAAATTCTAAAACTTATATGTATTGCGGGCTATTCGGTAATACGTCTCAAATTCAAAAATCCTTTATGGATGGTACGTTAGTCAACTTTTTTTCTCAGTTTCTTGTTAAATTCTCAAAGTAAATATAATAAAGCATAACATATAAAAAAATCGTGATGGAGGTATTTTCCAAAACTAGCGAAAAAAATTCTGAAACTTAGATGTATTGCGCGCTATTCATTAATACGTCTCAAATTCAAAAATCCTTTATGGATGGTACGTTAGTCAACTTTTTTTCTCAGTTTTTTGTTAAATTCTCAAAGTAAATATAATAAAGCATAACATATAAACAAAAACGTAATGGAGGTATTTTCCAAAACAAGAGAAAAAAATTCTGAAACTTATATGTATTGCGGGCTATTCGGTAATACGTCTCACATTCAAAAATCCTTTATGGATGGTACGTTAGTCAACTTTTTTTCTCAGTTTTTTGTTAAATTCTCAAAGTAAATATAATAAAGCATAACATATAAAAAAATCGTGATGGAGGTATTTTCCAAAACAAGAGAAAAAAATTCTGAAACTTAGATGTATTGCGGGCTATTCGGTAATACGTCTCAAATTCAAAAATCCTTTATGGATGGATCGTTAGTCAACTTTTTTTCTCAGTTTTTTGTTAAATTCTCAAAGTAAATATAATAAAGCATAACATATAAAAAAATCGTGATGGAGGTATTTTCCAAAACAAGAGAAAAAAATTCTGAAACTTAGATGTATTGCGCGGTATTCGTTAATACGTCTCAAATTCAAAAATCCTTTATGGATGGTACGTTAGTCAACTTTTTTTCTCAGTTTTTTGTTAAATTCTCAAAGTAAATATAATAAAGCATAACATATAAAAAAAACGTAATGGAGGTATTTTCCAAAACAAGAGAAAAAAATTCTGAAACTTATATGTATTGCGGGGTATTCGGTAATACGTCTCACATTCAAAAATCCTTTATGGATGGTACGTTAGTCAACTTTTTTTCTCAGTTTTTTGTTAAATTCTCAAAGTAAATATAACAAAGCATAACATATAAAAAAAACGTGATGGAGGTATTTCCCAAAACAAGAGAAAAAATTCTGAAACTTAGATGTATTGCGGGTTATTCGGTAATAGGTCTCAAATTCAAAAATCCTTTATGGATGGTACGTTAGTCAACTTTTTTTCTCAGTTTCTTGTTAAATTCTCAAAGTAAATATAATAAAGCATAACATATAAAAAAATCGTAATGGAGGTATTTTCCAAAACTAGCGAAAAAAATTCTGAAACTTAGATGTATTGCGCGGTATTCGTTAATACGTCTCAAATTCAAAAATCCTTTATGGATGGTACGTTAGTCAACTTTTTTTCTCAGTTTTTTGTTAAATTCTCAAAGTAAATATAATAAAGCATAACATATAAAAAAATCGTGATGGAGGTATTTTCCAAAACTAGCGAAAAAAATTCTGAAACTTAGATGTATTGCGCGGTATTCGTTAATACGTCTCAAATTCAAAAATCCTATATGGATGGTACGTTAGTCAACTTTTTTTCTCAGTTTTTTGTTAAATTCTCAAAGTAAATATAATAAAGCATAACATATAAAAAAATCGTGATGGAGGTATTTTCCAAAACAAGAGAAAAAAATTCTGAAACTTAGATGTATTGCGGGTTATTCGGTAATACGTCTCAAATTCAAAAATCCTTTATGGATGGTACGTTAGTCAACTTTTTTTCTCAGTTTCTTGTTAAATTCTCAAAGTAAATATAATAAAGCATAACATATAAAAAAATCGTGATGGAGGTATTTTCCAAAACTAGCGAAAAAAATTCTGAAACTTAGATGTATTGCGCGGTATTCGTTAATACGTCTCAAATTCAAAAATCCTTTATGGATGGTACGTTAGTCAACTTTTTTTCTCAGTTTTTTGTTAAATTCTCAAAGTAAATATAATAAAGCATAACATATAAAAAAAACGTAATGGAGGTATTTTCCAAAACAAGAGAAAAAAATTCTGAAACTTATATGTATTGCGGGGTATTCGGTAATACGTCTCACATTCAAAAATCCTTTATGGATGGTACGTTAGTCAACTTTTTTTCTCAGTTTTTTGTTAAATTCTCAAAGTAAATATAACAAAGCATAACATATAAAAAAAACGTGATGGAGGTATTTCCCAAAACAAGAGAAAAAAATTCTGAAACTTAGATGTATTGCGGGTTATTCGGTAATAGGTCTCAAATTCAAAAATCCTTTATGGATGGTACGTTAGTCAACTTTTTTTCTCAGTTTCTTGTTAAATTCTCAAAGTAAATATAATAAAGCATAACATATAAAAAAATCGTGATGGAGGTATTTTCCAAAACTAGCGAAAAAAATTCTGAAACTTAGATGTATTGCGCGCTATTCATTAATACGTCTCAAATTCAAAAATCCTTTATGGATGGTACGTTAGTCAACTTTTTTTCTCAGTTTTTTGTTAAATTCTCAAAGTAAATACAATAAAGCATAACATATAAAAAAAACGTAATGGAGGTATTTTCCAAAACAAGAGAAAAAAATTCTGAAACTTATATGTATTGCGGGCTATTCGGTAATACGTCTCACATTCAAAAATCCTTTATGGATGGTACGTTAGTCAACTTTTTTTTCTCAGTTTCTTGTTAAATTCTCGAAGTAAATATAATAAAGCATAACATATAAAAAAATCGTGATGGAGGTATTTTTCAAAACAAGCGAAAAAAATTCTGAAACTTAGATGTATTGCGCGCTATTCATTAATACGTCTGAAATTCAAAAATCCTTTATGGATGGTACGTTAGTCAACTTTTTTTCTCAGTTTTTTGTTAAATTCTCAAAGTAAATATAATAAAGCATAACATATAAAAAAAAACGTAATGGAGGTATTTTCCAAAACAAGAGAAAAAAATTCTAAAACTTATATGTATTGCGGGCTATTCGGTAATACGTCTCAAATTCAAAAATCCTTTATGGATGGTACGTTAGTCAACTTTTTTTCTCAGTTTCTTGTTAAATTCTCAAAGTAAATATAATGAAGCATAACATATAAAAAAATCGTGATGGAGGTATTTTCCAAAACTAGCGAAAAAAATTCTGAAACTTAGATGTATTGCGCGCTATTCATTAATACGTCTCAAATTCAAAAATCCTTTATGGATGGTACGTTAGTCAACTTTTTTTCTCAGTTTTTTGTTAAATTCTCAAAGTAAATATAATAAAGCATAACATATAAAAAAAAACGTAATGGAGGTATTTTCCAAAACAAGAGAAAAAAATTCTGAAACTTATATGTATTGCGGGCTATTCGGTAATACGTCTCACATTCAAAAATCCTTTATGGATGGTACGTTAGTCAACTTTTTTTCTCAGTTTTTTGTTAAATTCTCAAAGTAAATATAATAAAGCATAACATATAAAAAAATCGTGATGGAGGTATTTTCCAAAACAAGAGAAAAAAATTCTGAAACTTAGATGTATTGCGGGCTATTCGGTAATACGTCTCAAATTCAAAAATCCTTTATGGATGGATCGTTAGTCAACTTTTTTTCTCAGTTTTTTGTTAAATTCTCAAAGTAAATATAATAAAGCATAACATATAAAAAAATCGTGATGGAGGTATTTTCCAAAACAAGAGAAAAAAATTCTGAAACTTAGATGTATTGCGGGCTATTCGGGAATACGTCTCAAATTAAAAAATGCTTTGGGGATGGTACGTTAGTTAACATTTTTTTTTAAATTTTTAGTTAAATTCTGGAAGTACATATAATAAAATTTCTGGAAGTACGTGTAATAAAGCATGAGATATAAAATATCGTGATCAAGGTATATTCGAAAGCGAGGGAAAAATTTTTAAACGGCGTGTAGGTAATGCGTCTCATTTTCAAAAATTTCTTATGTGTGTGGGCTGTTGTTTGTGTGATCAGGGACTTCGTCAATTAGCCGAATTTGTATTAGAAAAATTGAAATTATTTTTTTTTAATTTTGAGTTATTATAGAAGAATAAGTAGGAGTACCAAATAATTCTTAACAATTGTTTTATAGACAGATCTAATATTCTTATATTTTGTGTAAATTTTTGGAAAATACCATTCTTGAGGGATTAAGATAATATGATTTTATTACCTGGGATTGTGGTCATTAGTAACGACTAGTTTTTCATTTATAGTTATTTTAGTAGGGTTTTACCACTGAAAGTGAATATTAATTAGCCCTAATTATCGGGTAAGAGTTGTTTAGAGATTATGATAACGAGTTCTTTGTCTAGTTTTCAACGTGACTTTTGTAGAATGTCCTTTCAGAAAAATCAGTTAACTTTCTAGTTAATGGCTTTTATTCTTCAATAACTTATATATATATATATATATATATATATATATATATATATATATATATATATATATATATATATTGGCAAAAGAAAATAGGTTTCAGTTGATTGAAGTCCGTCAAGTGCGACAGTCAAAATAAGTGTTTAATGCTAAAAAGTGTAAAGTGTGTTTTTCTGTCTTCTAGTTTTTGGTAAGTATTTGTTAATATTTTAATTTTTATTCTTAAATTTTTATTAGTAATTTTGTTTTTTTTTTGCAACTTACCCAACTATATTAATCGTTCTCTTTATCATTTTAATATTTTACTTTTTTTATTTGTAGTATTTACTTTTCAAAATGGCAGAATTAGTAGATAAATTGTGTAAATTCTTGAACTCACAGGAGTTAACTCTTGTCCAAATTAGACGGCTAAAACACGGTGATAAAATAATTGCGGATGCATGTCTAAAATTGTTTAATAATAAATCAAGTTTGTCTCGTAATAATTTGCTGAAAATAATTAAACGTAATTCTCATAACTTTTCCCAAGTTTTTCTTCACTATACAAATGATACAAATAATTTGAATTGTTCACCAACAGACAACAAATTTTATAATAATATTGATATAAATAACGTGCCAAATTCAACTGTTTTTATTCAAAATGTGGAATATTCGGATAAACCTGAATCATTAAAAGAAACATTTGAAAACGTAAGTTTTGACATTAATACTGAAATGCCTGATAGTTCAGATCAAAACCTGCTAGAAACTTTATCGGAAACAAATACAACTATGGACGTTACGCCCGAACAACTTAATATTGACCCCGAAATAAAAAAATGTTATGAAATACAACCGGAGTTAAACGTGTTACCAAAACATTCGCGAAATAACTTTCCAATAAAACTAAAATTCCACAATAAATTAGTGATTCGCGAGGGTGAGTTCTCCCTTAGTGTTGACGAATTAAAATTAATTTATAACGCAAAAGAAAATAAATTCCGTGCTTGTAATTATCCTTTTATTATACGCGAACATTTCCAAAAAGCAAATACTACTTGCATACTTTGTATTAAACAATGTAATTATAATAAGAAAATGGTTGTTATATATGGGTACTGCCGTCATGATAATTGTAAAAGTTTTAAATTACAATGTAGCATTAAAGATGGGCTACACTGTGAAGTGTATAGTAACAGCTTAAACTATTTCCATGAAAGGGAGTTAACGCAACAGGTCAGAGGAGTAGAGAGAGTATTGTTGGGTCAGCGATTACGTTGTGATTTAGCGCGTAATGTACGGGATGAAGACATTGAAAGGTGTCATAAAGTAGCTATGGTCACTAAAAATTTAAAGCGTATTAAGAGCGAATGTGTATATCGCAGAATAAAGTCTGAAAGTGAGGCTTTTCGTGATAGATCCAACGACGATTTAAAGGACATGGTGGAGATGAGGACCGATAATAAAAATTATATTTATAGGGTATCTAGTCCATTTATTGTGACTATTTTTAGTAAAGAGCAGTTGCATTTACTTAACTTTGCGAAATGTAAAACCGGTGAGTTACCGGATGTTCATATTGATGCAACAGGGAGCGTAGTCCGAAAACCATGTCCTGCATCTAATAGGATTTTGTATTACACTGGTGTTATTCAGGTACAAATGGAAAGGGTGGTTCCAGTCTTTGAAATGGTAGCTGAAAAGCATGACACTGTTACCATATTAAATTGGTTACAGGAATTTAAATACTTTTGTGTGAGGAATAATCTAAGGTGGCCTGTATTTAGAACAGCGACAACGGATTTCAGTTTAGCTGTTATAAATTCCATTTGTGAGGCTTGGAATTTAATGACTTTGCAACGGTACTGCACTCTGTTTTTTGAATCTAGGTATTCTAATAAAATAGTGGATAGGTTAGTCGTGTTAAAATTGTGTTGTGCCCATTTGATGAAAATATTCGTTAGATGTGTGGATAAGTATTTTTGTTCGCAAGACAAGAACGTAAGGTCTTTTCTGAAGGAGGTTTTAGCGTCGCTGTTTGATATTTCTGACTTTGGATCTGTTGACGAAGTTATCATATCGATGTTTCAGTTATTGCTATTAAAACATGAAAGCACTGAGAGTAATGAAATGAGGACAAATTTATTAAAAGTAACATTAATCAATACTGATATAAACACAATAATTATTGATGATACGGAAGAAATGACAACAATTCCCGAATTTCATTTAACAGCTAAGCACACAGCTTTTTACAAAAATAACGATTTCTTTAAACATTTCGAACATATTTTAAAACATTCCATATTTGAAAAATGTGAACTTATTAACGAAAGTAATAAACGTAAAAATATTCCGTTAAATCCTATGTATAATCAAGATTTCGTATATTATTTTTTAAAACATTTTGTTCCCTACATTCCGCTCTGGACGGGAATTTGTAATTACAAACGAAGCAGTAATGCACCGGTAGAAAATTTTTTCGGTTTGCTTAAAAACAATATATTAAACAATAAATTACACAGAAAATGCTCGCGCTTTATTAGAACTGTAAGAAAATATGTTATTAACAGATATAGAGAACAAAAGTATAGCATAAAAAAAACGGGCTGCGCCACAAGAGTTAATAAAAAACAACCGCGTAATACAATAAAGATAAACGAAGAAAAATGGTGCAAACGGATAAAAAGAAATAATACATATTTTAAAAAACAAACCTTAAAAAAATATTTTAAGACTGAGTACGAAGGTTCAACTATTAAAAAACATACTACAACCGAGTATTCTAATCCAACTTTCAAAAATAAATTTGAAAACGGTCTTCAAAACAAAATTGAATTTTACAATTCAATAAATTTAAATAAATACTTTGTAATTGCGAAATACAATTATATTTTAGGAGATCTAACATTATACAGGGTGTCCCGAAAAGATTGGTCATAAATTATACCACAGATTCTGGGGCCAAAAATAAGTTGATTGAACCTCACTTACCTATATGCAATAGTGCACATAAAAAAAGTTACAGCCCTTTGAAGTTACAAAATGAAAATCGATTTTTTTTCATATATCGAAAACTCTCAAAGATTTTTTATTGAAAATGGACATGTGGCATTTATATGGCAGCGTCATCTTAAAAAAAAATTTAAGTAAAATTTGTGCACCCCATAAAAATTTTATGGGGGTTTTGTTCCCTTAAACCCCCCCAAACTTTTGTGTACGTTTCAATTAAATTATTATTGTGGCACCATTAGGTAAACACATTATTTTTAAAACTTTTTTGCTTCTTAGTACTTTTTCTTTAAGCCAGTGTTTATCGAGATATTTTGAATATTTGTCGAATCCACCACATATTTGTATATGGTTAAGTACGATTATAGAGACCTGTTAATAATCTGAAAATTTATTTATAATTTACATTTTTAGGTATATTTTGAAAAAGAAGCTACATCTCGATAAAAGGTGACTTATGAACAAAAGACTAAGAGGCAAAAGTTTTAAAAATACTGTGTTTAACTAATGGTACCACAATAATACTTTAATTGGAACGTACACAATCATTTGGGGGGTTTAAAGGAACAAACCCCCCATACAATTTTTACGTAAATATATTGAAAAAGAAGCCGCATCTCAATAAAAACTGACTTATCGAAAAAATACTAGGAGGCAAAAAAGTTTTAAAAACGTCGTGTTTAACTAATGGTACCACAATAATGAATTAATTGGAACGTACAAAAAAGTTTGGGGGGGTTTAAGGGAACAAAATCCCCATAAATTTTTTATTAGGTGGACAAATTTCACTAAAATTTTGTTTCAAGATGTTCCTGCAATAAGAGTGATACATGTCCATTTTCAATAAAAAATATCTAATAGTTTTCGATATATTGAAAAAAATCGATTTTCATTTTGTAACTTCAAAGGGCTATAACTTTTTTTATGAGCACATTTGTACTAAGGTAAGTTAGGTTAAATCGAACTATTTTTGACCCCAGAATGTGTGGTATAATTTATGACCATTCTTTTCGGGACACCCTGTATAACGAAGGTTTTGAAACGTTAAATCCCATAAAATGGTTAAGTGACTCTGTAATAGACGCTGCTATTCTTAGCACAACAAATATAAAAAATTCAAAGGATGATTTATATATTTATGCAAGTTTAGGATATTGTATATTAAGCCATAGTAATAACAACGTAACCGAAAATTTCATTGTGAATAAAACAAATATTTCAAATTATAACAAAATTTTAATTCCCGTTAACCATAATCAAAACCATTGGATCTTGTGTGAAATAGACTTTATACATTATCAGTTTAATTTATACGATTCATCTAGACTTGTAAACAAAACTCAAGCTGTCCGTTATAGAAATTTGTTTTCCTCTTACTTTTTAGACCGAGTTCATTTGTTTAAAGTAGATACTTTGAAATGTAATATGCAAAATTTGAATGTTAATGTGCTAAGTCCCATTATTCAGAAAGACCAGCACAATTGTGGTGTTTGCGTAATTTATGTCAGCCAATGTATTATTGATAATAAATTAATCAACGATAAAATAAACTTGGATAAATTCAGAATAGATTTACAACGAGCAATTCTACAGGGTTCATTGCCCATGCAACATCGCTGTTTAGTTTGCGGTTGCGATATTATGTTCTCCCCTACATCTTCCAAGTCATTTCAATGTGTAACATGTGACAGGTTTATACACGACAACTGTGCGGATAACACATATTATGTAGTAGCTAAAAGCCAGTGCTTTTTATGTAAAGGTAGTAGTATATGTACTACAAAATATAAAAACTAAAAACGTGGCTCTGGTCGATCCTATAAGATTGAATTAATATTAAGAGGGAAGAATATTATATTTTATTGTTCCGTATCTGTAAACTCGTCTGAACAAGACTCTAAATTGGGTTTAATTACGATCGGGTTGATAGGCGGCAAAGTTCGATATTCGTTTTCTTCTTTTATTACATGACCTACGCTATTTTTCCGGACTTGTAAATATTTTGGATTAGTAAATATTTTCCGTATATTTTCAATGACCATGTTACTTAAGGATAGCGCACTATTAGTTTTTTTAATTTTTTGTTTTAAACAACCCCACACACACTCGATCGGGTTGAAAATACAGTAATAAGGAGGTAGGCGGAGTACCGTGCGACCTTCATCTTTCGCCATTTTATCAACCACGTAATTTATAAGTTTTTATAATTTCCAACAATCTTGTTTTTATCGTCATTTTTTGAGGAATTGGTATACTTTTATGTGTCATAAATGCTATTATATCCGATTTTTTGGTATTTGAATTCGGTATTTTATTCATTTGACGCGAATGATACGACGCATTATCTAAAACAATAACATGGTCATAACGTGGTCATTGAAAATATACGGAAAGTATTTACTAATCCAAAATATTTACAAGTCTGGAAAAATAGCGTAGGTCATGTAATAAAAGAAGAAAATGAATATCGAACATTGCCGTCTATCAACCCGATCGTAATTGAACCCAATTTAGAGTCTTCTTCAGACGAGTGTACAGATACGGAACAATAAAATATAATATTCTGCCCTCTTAATATTAATTCAATCTTATAGGATCGAAAGCGTTTGATTTTCATTTTTTCCCAAAAAACCCAAAAAGGGAGGAGTCCGGGCACCGACTTCTATTGAACTTGGGGTCTGGACTCTTACCACCCAAAAAAACCCCAGAAAAAACCACAAAAACCCCAGGTAGCCGAGGCGCCGGTTCTCCGGGGCCTCGCCTACCTACCCAAAAAAAACCACGGTGAAAAATCCAACAAAACGGAGGAGTAACGTCTCCAGTCGGGTAACCGGTCGGAGTCTTTACTCCAACACCAAAAAAACCAAAAAACCAAAAAAACCGGAAGGGCCTAGTCACCGACTAGAACACTACTTGGGGATTAGGCTCTCCCACCCAAAAAAAAATATAAAAAACAAAAATAATGTTTTCTCTTTCAGGTTATTTTTTTCAGGTCGACAAAATTGCGCGTCGGAGCGAGTAGATGAAAGTGTGAATGTATGTACTGTTTGAATGACAGGCCGGTTAAGGTTCTTTGGATTGGATTCGTAACACCTGAACAAAGAACTTTGGCGACGAGGCCGGCACACAACTGACGACAACCCCCTCAGGGAAGTCCGAAGCACACACAGACGGTTTGCGTCACCTCTTACTTGGCAGAATGCACGCCAAACTTTCCAACAGCCCCTTCAGGGAAGTAAGGTAGTAATCAAATCAAGACATGAGGCCTCTGAGCGAATGGCTCAGGGGGGTGGTGGTTCGAAACTCTTTGCTCTCCAAGTGCACAGGCCGGCCTGGGCATTGCAGATCCAGGGGATTCGATATGGGCTCATTTTGCGCGAGCGCGCGCGCGCGTGTGTGTGTGTGTGTGTGTGTGTGTGTGTGTGTGTGTGTGTGCGTGTGCGTGTGCGTTTGCGTGTGCGTGTGCGTGTGCGTGTGCGTGTGCGTGTGTGTGTGTGTGTGTGTGTGTGTGTGTGTGTGTGTGTGTGTGTGTGTGTGTGTGTGTGTGTGTGTGTGTGTGTGTGATTTTTATTTTTATTATCATTGTTGGTGAAGTCTATATCTTAATTTGCTTTTTTGGAATTTTTTATTTTTTTTTTCGGGTTACATAAGGCTGATATAAAGTCGTTATAAAGACTTTGGAAAATGCCTTTTAATACATCCTTTGACGTCGGGTTTATTGCCTCAATACTTCTAAGTTTCAGAATTTTTTTCGCTTGTTTTGGAAAATACCTCCATCACGATTTTTGTATATGTTATGCTTTATTATATTTACTTTGAGAATTTAACAAAAAACTGAGAAAAAAAGTTGACTAACGTACCATCCATAAAGGATTTTTGAATTTGAGACGTATTAACGAATACCGCGCAATACATCTAAGTTTCAGAATTTTTTTCGCTAGTTTTAGAAAATACCTCCATCACGATTTTTTTATATGTTATGCTTTATTATATTTACTTTGAGAATTTAACAAGAAACTGAGAAAAAAAGTTGACTAACGTACCATCCATAAAGGATTTTTGAATGTGAGACGTATTACCGAATAGCCCGCAATACATATAAGTTTCAGAATTTTTTTCGCTTGTTTTGAAAAATACCTCCATCACGATTTTTTTATATGTTATGCTTTATTATATTTACTTTGAGAATTTAACAAGAAACTGAGAAAAAAAGTTGACTAACGTACCATCCATAAAGGATTTTTGAATGTGAGACGTATTACCGAATAGCCCGCAATACATATAAGTTTCAGAATTTTTTTCGATTGTTTTGAAACATACCTCCATCACGATTTTTTTATATGTTATGCTTTATTATATTTACTTTGAGAATTTAACAAAAAACTGAGAAAAAAAGTTGACTAACGTACCATCCATAAAGGATTTTTGAATTTGAGACGTATTAATGAATAGCGCGCAATACATCTAAGTTTCAGAATTTTTTTCGCTTGTTTTGAAAAATACCTCCATCACGATTTTTTTATATGTTATGCTTTATTATATTTACTTTGAGAATTTAACAAAAAACTGAGAAAAAATGTTGACTAACGTACCATCCATAAAGGATTTTTGAATTTGAGACGTATTAATGAATAGCGCGCAATACATCTAAGTTTCAGAATTTTTTTCGCTAGTTTTGGAAAATACCTCCATCACGATTTTTTTATATGTTATGCTTTATTATATTTACTTTGACAATTTAACAAAAAACTGAGAAAAAATGTTGACTAACGATCCATCCATAAAGGATTTTTGAATTTGAGACGTATTACCGAATAGCCCGCAATACATCTAAGTTTCAGAATTTTTTTCTCTTGTTTTGGAAAATACCTCCATCACGATTTTTTTATATGTTATGCTTTATTATATTTACTTTGAGAATTTAACAAAAAACTGAGAAAAAAAGTTGACTAACGATCCATCCATAAAGGATTTTTGAATTTGAGACGTATTACCGAATAGCCCGCAATACATCTAAGTTTCAGAATTTTTTTCTCTTGTTTTGGAAAATACCTCCATCACGATTTTTTTATATGTTATGCTTTATTATATTTACTTTGAGAATTTAACAAAAAACTGAGAAAAAAAGTTGACTAACGTACCATCCATAAAGGATTTTTGAATTTCAGACGTATTAATGAATAGCGCGCAATACATCTAAGTTTCAGAATTTTTTTCGCTTATTTTGGAAAATACCTCCATCACGATTTTTTTATATGTTATGCTTTATTATATTTACTTTGAGAATTTAACAAAAAACTGAGAAAAAAAGTTGACTAACGTACCATCCATAAAGGATTTTTGAATTTGAGACGTATTAACGAATACCGCGCAATACATCTAAGTTTCAGAATTTTTTTCGCTTGTTTTGAAAAATACCTCCATCACGATTTTTTTTATATGTTATGCTTTATTATATTTTCTTTGAGAATTTAACAAGAAACTGAGAAAAAAAGTTGACTAACGTACCATCCATAAAGGATTTTTGAATTTGAGTGGCATTATCTACTCACCGTCAATACATTGCCGGTTTAAATTTTTTTTCCAAACATATGTAACATATATAACATTTTTCTTGTCAATATTATCTGTTTTATTCATTTTTGATAAATTTATACCAAATTTTTGTGAAAATATGAAAAAAAAATTTATGGATGGAATTTATGGCTAAGGTAACACCGGTTACATACACTCACCTTGTGGCTTTTGAATAATGCCCCAACAACTATTGAAACAATTATAATGACGTTTTCTGTTTGTAGCCATTCGTTTATGCCAGCTGATCGAATTTTTGCTCAAGTTGAGCTAGATTTACATGCCCATGCTTTTATAAAGTCACCAACACATATCATGAAATCTATTCTAAGAAAGAACAAGTCCACAAGCTGGGCTCTGATTGGACCTCGTATGACATAAAACTCAAAAAATTTTCACTCAAAAAAGTTATAAGCATAAGTGAAGCGAAAAGAATAATCATAACTCGAGGCAAACAAACTGCTGGAGAAAATGATGACTCTTCTAAAAGGTTTTCAAGTTTAGGTAGGTACTTCAACCAAAGAAAAAACTAAGTAACATAATAAGTAGGAACTGCCCGAATTGCCAATGAAGCATGCTGTTAAGAAGAAAAAACTGGATAGCTTATCACAATTTTTAGTTAGTTTATCAGGCATAGAGTGGGTATTAGATCCAGAGTTAACTTGGTTAGATCCAATTTTGAAAGATGATATAGTGAAAATGAAATTGAAAAAGACCAGATCTGCGATCAATGTGAAGATGGAGAAGAATGTTGCTGCCTTCTGGAGGACGACATAAATGTCATATGATTTTTTTTTAATTTACTAGGTATATTGCTTTCCAAACACGCAGAAATGTATTTTCAGTTCATATTTTTATCTTAATCAAGTAGGGACAATCAAACTACATTTTGTCCTTTAAAGACAATCAAATGGCATTTTGTACATCAAAAAATTTGTTTCTTTAAAACCAATAAAGCTTGTTGTTATTTACAAATAGGACAAATTAAAAATAAAGAAGTACATTTTTTCCTATTTTGTGTTTTTTTAACTTTATTAATAACAGAGTGGCAGTTTTTCTCATTTCCTGAAAAATGTAAAATATGGACAAATGCTATTTGAAAGTCTGCTCCTCAACTGTATAAACTATGGTACAGTAAGGTAGATCTCCTAGGCACTAGTTCTTTAGACACTAGATATCCTAAGGTGGGTCCATTGTATCACCCTTATCACATGGACTAGGTCCTGGTCTAACAACCTGGTCTTTGACGTTTCTGGGGCCCAGGTTGCTCCGGGCTCTCATATCTGTTAGAATCAGCAGTGACTGCAAATCTGAGTGCCTCCTACTGCACTGAACGTCTAATCCTTTAGTATTCTTATGGCCTCACAGAAAGCCTTAAGTCCCTACAGGCATAACTGCCTCACTTGGCTCGGCTGCATAAAGGCTGAACCCATGATCTACCACCTCTGATAGGCCAATGCAAGGCACTTCCAGAGGACATGTGAGGATATCATGTGGACCCTAGCCTGTCTTATACCTCCACAACTGGCTCCAGGACTCCTGAAACCCCCTCAAAAGAAGCTCCTTGAGACTACCTTGACCAGCACTGAAGAGCACCCCAATTACAGGTTCGGGTCCCACATGCACAGTGGATGAGTCCCTCTTACCAGGGTGTCAGCCCATTAGTTCCCTTCCACACATGTGTCCTGGTACCCTATGTTACAGTTACAAAGCCTCTACCAAAAATACATCCGTTTCCACCTCTATACGTCGTTTTGTAAGGTTTGTTTTTGAGAGACCACTAATATCTGATTGTCTTCATTTTACTGTAGTGGCAAGCAGTGGTTTGTGTAAAGATCCATTGTACAAGGGTTTGGATTGGTTTCTGCTTGGTTTCCATTTGGAGGTTTGGTTTTCGTCTGGATTTTGGTTTTGGAGTTTTGGAGTTTGGTCGTTATGGTTTTTGGTTTTTTTGTTGGCGTTTCTGCATATTTTCCATACCTGGAAACTTTCCGTTTCGTCTAAGTAAAGAGGTTTACTTTCTGGTTGGAGCCTGTCTGGAATGGTCTTAGACGTTTCCGAAAATCGAATGGTTTCTTTCTATCGGACATGAATTTATGGGTCACATTCCATTGTTCTTCTTTTTACCACGGTGTGGTGATCGCTGATGTGGATTTCAGCCAACTAAAGTCTTCAGGGAGACTTTATCCAGGATTTTCTATCGCTACTGGTCAAAAAGCGGTAAAATACATATCTCAACTATTCCAGTATGTTATTTTTTGGGTTTATTTAAATTTTCAATGAACAGTACAAACATAAAAGCTGATAGGTTATTCTATTTTTAAACCATCAAATCTCAGTAGGATTTTTTATTTTCAACTTTTTACCAACTATACATATGTATCACATTGTAACATTGTATGTTTTCTTTTGTAAATTGTACTATATTTCTGAAAATTGTAATAAATAATTTAGTAAATATCTCTTTCCAGTTTCACTTCAAAGGGTAGTTGGTTTAGGATGAAACAACATAAATTTTATATCAGGAACGTTTAGTTATCTATATATTTGTTAATTTGCTGAAGAGTAAGACTGGCGCCCTTCATTTTGGTTTGTTCAGGATCTCTGTCTGATTTTATTTATCTAATTTCTGTTTTATTCTTCCAGCTCTCCTTCTTTCACAGCCAAATTATTTCAGAAAGAAATCTGTTTTAATTTTATTCCTTTTTCTGGCCCTCGAATCCCACCTTCTTTTTAGTCTCTTGTTTTTCGAGCTACTTAGCTGGTGCTCTATTCTATTCTTCTTCCTTCCTTCTACTCTATTCTATACTTTCTTCACTTTCTTTCAAATTGTATACTAACTTCGACTATTGTTCTTTTCCAAAGCCGAGTTTAGCGTTGCACACACTATAAGTTAGCCCACACTAAGTTAACCCTATTGGCCAGCACTCGCCCAGTGATCTCTTGCACTCAACTAACATAGAGATGACTTTGGACGATTTCAAATCCCTTAGCCCTGCTTGACTGTCAGAGCAGATAGAGATGGTCCTGCATGAGCACCCCTAAAAACTACTGTAATAAACAAAAGTTGTCAAGCTGTTCAAAAGTTGGAATTTTTCCTCCTAATCGAAAGACTTTTTAAATACCTAGATCTTTATATGTTTAGTCATATACTTAATAAAGCTACCTACCTAACTATTAACCAATTATTTACCTTGAAAATCCTTTTGGATGAGTAAGAACATGCTGTAAACCATATGAATCTGCAGAGCTGCTAAGCCAATTTGACGGGGGTAAATTTAAATCAGTATTGCACTGTAACTTTGTAAATTGTGCCAATTTGGGCAAAGAATACTTTACAACAGCAGTAGATTTAATTTCTTCATTTTCTGTTGATTCCATGTTTCCTTCCATTCTTATTTAGTTATTGAAGAACACTACACAAATTTATAACTATAACACTGTAACAAAATGTTAATATTTAATGTTTTAAAAAAGTTTAATTCTGATTTCTGATATATTACTTGGTGTCTGTCTATAAATTTTAAATTATGTGAGACTTTTTTTAAAGGGATGGATGATGATCCAAGTATCAAAGACAACTGTTTACCGAATGGAAGTTACTACTCACACAATCACACTGTGACTGAACTGCTGTGAACTCACTCAAATAAAAATATACATAAAAAAGGTTTATCGATTCTACGCTAAAATAATTGAATAAGGTTGCTAAATAAATAAAGATTATCGTGCTTTTAAATTATTATATGCTACAAATAAAATACAGAGGTACTTTTTTATATAAAAGCATATAAAAGGTTACAAATTAATTTCACGGCTCTACGTACCTTTAGCTACAACCAAGGTAAAAGATATTTTGACATTTTGACTGATGTCCTTAACCTCAAAATTTGACAATTGTACCTGCAGAACCAAAGTTCTAGAATTTTCAAGAAAAATTAAAATATTGAATTGATTTTTTATCGGAATTTCGTGTTAAATACAAACACTGATGATTATACAAACAGTTGTAATGTTTGCTTCAACGAATCATTAATTTCAATGTAAAATATTTTAGAGTTTCAGTCAAAACTAAGTACATTTTTCTAAGATCATAAACTATTTTACCATGAATGTTCCAAAATATTTCCAGTATTTGGTTGTAAAACTGGTACATTTTTGTTCCTATATTATATTAATCAATTGCGGTGGTATGTTTATAAGTAAATACATAATAATAAAGCAATAACAAATGTTTGAATTTTAGCCAACAACCTACATCACATGGATGGAACTTCTTCTGCAGATCTTATTAATGGATATGTATTTTTTGAAATAGTAGATCCTGTACAGCTGGAATACACGTATAGACTTAGACCTGCCTTAGATTTTGGAGCCCCATTTGTAAATATAAATGCACACCTGTGTTTAGTCTGTACTCTAATTCGTTTGTGTTTTAGAATGCCTCTTTCCATATAAAAAATGTTCCACTCGTACCTGTTCTACCAAAAAATGGATGTAAACCTCCTGATAATTTTGATGATATAGAAGGAAATGTAGCGTTAATTGAAAGGGGGTTAGTAATAATTGTTTAATTTTATCTCATCCTCATTTATGTATTTCTACAATTTTAAGTATTTCCTACCCAATTTTAAATTGTTTCGAAACAAAACCCGTGTTGAGCTGGCCCCCCCCCCCCACTTGCAAAAATTAAAAAACAAATAGCCCTGATTTATGAGCTATTTATGAGCTCTCATATTCCGCAAACTAAAAATTTTGAGCTCGTTCCACTGAGCAGGAATTTAATACCCTAGTGAGAGTCAGCCCCCCCCCCCCACTACTTAAAAATAGGAATATTGAATCGGTTTTTGCGGCAGAATTACGAGCTATTTATGAGCTCTTGAAATTATATAGTTTCGATTTTTGAGCTCATCCCCTTCACCCCCAAACAACCCTTTAATTGATTTAACTTAAGAGAAAGATGCTGAGAAAACTTAAAATATATCGTATTGCGGATATAATTCCTATAGCTTATATACTCTAAGAATAAACTATTAAATCAAGGGCATTTCGATTATTGAGCTACAACCCCTTCGCAAGAAAACCACCCTATCTTCCCGGCTTAAGAGAAAGTTGTACTTAAAATGCGTTAAACTAATTATTTGGCGACTACATATCATTTAATAATTTATAAGCTTCCAAATTACGCGCATTTAGATCAGTAAATTGCAATTTATTTTGTATAGTGCAGTCACTGAAGGTAAAAATCAACGATTACTTTCAAGTTCGATGAACCTTCATCGATTTTCACGAAAATTGGTCAGTGGTTAGAGGATACGTCAAGAAACAAAGGTGACATGGTACCACCTTGCGCCTTTACCCTGAGGGTGGATACCGCCCCTTCTCGGGGGTGAAAATTATTTTATAAAAAATAACTGCACAAATCAATAAAAGTACAAATTAAAAGCAAAATTTATTATATAAAATTAATAAAATAAGTCAATACTTTTTAAGTTATTAAAGATCAAAGATTTTAATTATTTGTGAAAAAAATGCATGTTTTGAAGAGGTTTTTTGTAAATCATTGAAAAACTGTAAGTTTTTACAAAAAAGTTAATAGTAGTTTAATTCGTATAGCTTATATTCTAAGAATAAACTCTTAAATCACGCACCTTTCGATTATATAGCTACGACCCCTTCGCAAGAAAACGACCCCATTTTCCCGGCTTAAGAGAGAGTTGTTCTTAAAATAATTTAAATTGATTATTTGGCGACTACATATCGTTTAATAATTTATTAGCTTGCAAAATATACGCATCTCAATTATTGAATTGCCATTTTCTTTCTATAGTGCAGTCACTGAAGGTAAAAATCAACTATTACCTTCGATTTCGGTAAATCTCCATTTATTTTCACGAATTGACAATAACAACTTGGGGTTTTAGCCTGGGGTATATGTCACCCCTTCTCGGGAGTGAAAATTACTTTATTAAAAATAACCCCACAAATCGAGAGAGGGACAAATTGTAAGCAAAATTTGTTATATAATGTGATTAAAATAAATCAATACTTTTTGAGTTATTAAAGATCAAATATTTTAATTTTTGGAAAGAAAATGCATGCTTTAGAGCGATTTTTCATAAATGACTCAAAAAGTGTAAGTTTTTACAAAAAAGTTTTCATCACTAAAATTGAAGCTAATAAAAAATATAATAAATTGCTTACTTGAAAAACCTTTAATGTTAATTTAAAGTAAGTTATTGGTAATTAAATGTATATTTTTTTCCGTGACTGTTCAAATCTAAGGGTTCAAGCTTAAATAACGGGAAAAAGATGCATTTTATAACACTTAGGTACTAAATACTTGTCAAAGTACTTAGAAATACCCATCAAAAATAAGATCCAGAAAAAGTTGATAGTATCAAAATCCGCTCACCAATTTTCGTGAAAATGAATGGAGATTTACCGAAATCGAAGGTCTAGAGAAAGAAAATGGCAATTCAATAATTGAGATGCGTATATTTTGCGAGCTCATAAATTATTAAACAATATATAGTCGACAAATAATTAATTTAAATTATTTTAAGTACAACCCTCTCTTAAGCCGGGAATATGGGATGGTTTTTTTGCGAAGGCGTTGTAGTTCAATAATCGAAAGGCGCGTGATTTTATAGTTTATTCTTAGAATATAAGCTATACGAATTAAACTACTATTAACTTTTTTGTAAAAACTTACAGTTTTTCAGTGATTTACAAAAAACCTCTTCAAAACATGCATTTTTTCACAAATAATTAAAATCTTTGATCTTTAATAACTTAAAAAGTATTGACTTATTTTATTAATTTTATATAATAAATTTTGCTTTTAATTTGTTCTTTTATTGATTTGTGCAGTTATTTTTTATAAAATAATTTTCACCCCCGAGAAGGGGCGGTATCCACCCTCAGGGTAAAGGCGCAAGGTGGTACCATGTCACCTTTGTTTCTTGACGTATCCTCTAACCACTGACCAATTTTCGTGAAAATCGATGAAGGTTCACCGAAATTGAAGGTAATCATTGATTTTTACCTTCAGTGACTGCACTATACAAAATAAATTGCAATTTACTGATCTAAATGCGCGTAATTTGGAAGCTTATACATTATTAAATGATATGTAGTCGCCAAATAATTAGTTTAACGCATTTTAAGTACAACTTTCTCTTAAGCCGGGAAGATAGGGTGGTTTTCTTGCGAAGGGGTTGTAGCTCAATAAACGAAATGCCCTTGATTTAATAGTTTATTCTTAGAGTATATAAGCTATAGGAATTTTATCCGCAATACGATATATTTTAAGTTTTCTCAGCATTTTTCTCTTAAGTTAAATCAATTAAAGGGTTGTTTGGGGGTGAAGGGGATGAGCTCAAAAATCGAAACTATATAATTTCAAGAGCTCATAAATAGCTCGTAATTCTGCCGCAAAAACCGATTCAATATTCCTATTTTTAAGTAGTGGGGGGGGGGGGCTGACTCTCACTAGGGTATTAAATTCCTGCTCAGTGGAACGAGCTCAAAATTTTTAGTTTGCGGAATATGAGAGCTCATAAATAGCTCATAAATCAGGGCTATTTGTTTTTTAATTTTTGCAAGTGGGGGGGGGGGCAGCTCAACACGGGTCGAAACAAAACATGATATAGATTGTCCCAAACCCTTTTGTCACAGATTATCGAATTCTCTCTAACGCATTACAGTTGGTAGTGACAGAAAAAATGGACCTCTGTGATTATTATACATTGAACTTAAAAAATTATGTATTCCTTGACAGGTATTTGCACATTAAAACGGATTTATACTTATAACTGTATAATTGGTTGGCGATTACAATACTCCAAATAGATAATCAATCAATGAGGCGAGTAAAGATAATTTGACATAAAAATAATCGAAAATATGGTAAAATGACAATTGTAATTTCTAGGTTAGTATTTTTCAGCAACGTAAATATAAATATTTTATGTCATTGGTATATTCGGACACTGTATAGTGAAATTTAATTTACATTTATTTGTTTTTACATTAAAATAATTTAAATAATAATATTCTAACAAATATTTGTATACATATTGATGTTTATATACTTAAATATAAATATTCTGACAACTGTCAGATTTAACTAAAATGTCATATAATGATTTGCGACATTCTTAAAATCCTATCTGACGTCAAAATTAATGACCCACTGAAAAAAGGGTTTGAGAACCACTATAATATTCTATTCCCTCCATGCGTGACCATGGTGGCGGTACCCTGAAACAATGCCAGGTTAAGTAGTGGTGAAATATGACAATATTGGAGCATTCTTTGTAATGTCATTATTATTGTTTGTATAACAAATGTTAACAAAAGTGATAAATAAATGTTATTATTTATTTATCAACGGGCAATCACCCAATTAAAATACAGTATGGATTAATGACGAGTATGGATTAATGGTTCAGTGTCCTGGAGGGGATCCTGCAATAGATGTTGCTCAACAGTTAGGGTTTTTAAAATTCTTTCAACACATTAATGTTCCTAATAATCGTAATGTATTTTTAGATTTGGTTTTTTCAAATGTTAGGGAATTAAATGTCTTGAAAGCAAAAGATCCTTTGGTAGACCCTAGCCAACACCATGTGGGTTATGAGTGTTTTTTAAACTTAGATTTAACTTATTCAAAAAATTTAAAATATGATGAATTTTTTTATGATTTTGTAAATGGAAACTACGCTGAACTCAATAACTTCCTTGCATCCATGGATTGGCAGAACTGTCTGGTTGAGGGTGTTGATAATTCTGTGGGTTTGTTCTATGATGTTCTGTTGACAGGGATAGCATTGTTTGTACCATTAAAAAGATTCAGAACATCTTCCTTCCCTAAATGGTTTTCCCACGAACTCAGGAATTTAACGCAGGAGAAAAAACGTGCCCACTCTATGTACATGAGAAGTCAGTCTGATGCTGAATATGTTAGGTTTTCTCGCCTTAGGGCTGAGTGTAAGCGTTTGTCTGATACATGCTTTAGTGGCTATATGGGTGGAGTAGACATTAGCTTAAAAAATAACCCTAAATCATTTTGGAAGTTCATTAATGACAAGCGATCTACTCATAGCTTACCGAGCTCTTTATTTTATTTAGACCAATCAGCATCTAACGGTCAAGATATAGCAAATTTATTTCAGAAGTTCTTTCAAACTGTTTACTTGCCTAATAATGGTCAGCTCCAGGTGCCCTGCTACCCTGAGGGTAGCAATGTAAGTACATGTATTAGACCTGCTGCGATATCCATAATTGAAATTTTTGACAGTATAAGTGATCTTCCCAATAAGCTGTCAGCTGGTCCTGATGGTGTGCCTAATTATCTTTTGAAAAAGTGTGTCTGTACTCTAGTCATACCTTTGCATTTACTGTTTAACAGGTCTTTAGCGACATCTATGTTTCCGGCTGCTTGGAAGGAGAGCTACGTTATACCTGTTTATAAAAATGGGCAAAAGGATAACATTGAAAATTATCGCAGCATATGCATTCAGTCTGCAATACCCAAGCTTTTTGACAGCCTGGTAGCCAAGCAGCTTTCTTGGTTGTGTAACGGATTAATTTCCGATTCGCAGCATGGCTTTCGCATAAAAAGGTCTGCTGCGACGAACTTGGTCGAGTATCAGTCTGACTTATTGTGTCAAATGGAGGATCGTAAATAGATAGATGCCATATACACGGATTTTTCGAAAGCGTTTGATGGTGTTGATCACCAGATACTCTTGGAAAAGCTGGTGTCTGTGGGTTTTGATGTTAACTTTGTCGAGTGGATTAAGAACTCCTCATCGGGGCGTACTCAACGAGTGAAGATTGGTAGCTATTTATCCGACATTATTACAGTAAGCTCCGGAGTTGCTCAGGGTGGCCATACTTCTCCGCTTCTTTTTATCATCTTTGTTAATGATCTAAATAATTGCTTTTTGAATAGTAAATGCTTAATGCTAGTTGATGATCTGAAATTCTGGAGACCTGTGGATGGTTTGTTGGATCAGGCGTTGTTGCAGGAGGATCTTGATAGACTGCAGGAGTGGTGTGTTCGAAACAAACTTTTCTTGAATGCCAGGAAATGCTGTTTTATAAGCTTCTTTCGGAAAGTCAGTAGAATTGAATCAGGTTACATCATTAATAATCAGCCACTTGAATATGTATCTTCCGTTAGGGATTTGGGTGTTGTTTTGGATGAGAAGCTTTCTTTTGTGGAGCATATAAATGCTGTATCTGTGAAGGCATCTAAACTTTTGGGATTTGTTACAAGAAATTGCAAATTCTTCTCTATTGAATCTACTAGGCTTGGTTACTGTAGCTTAGTAAGGTCCCTCTTGGAGTACAGTTCTGTGGTTTGGTCACCCTATTTCCAGACTCATATTGATACTATCGAGAGAATACAACATAGATTCTTGAGATCATGTGCTTACTATACACAAACTATCATTGTCAATCACGATTATTCTTTTCTTGAACAACAGTTGTCCCTACCTCCACTTAAGGTACGCCGTGACATAGCAGGTGCTGTTTTCATTTTTAGGATCATAAATGGACTTATAGATTCTCCCAATCTTTTAAGTCAGATTAATTTTAATGTTCCTTATCAAGCTCTCCGTTACCATAATATGTTTAAAATACCTTTCCATAGAACATTGTATGGCGTTCACAACCCACTTGATAGGTATATGGGATTGTTAAATAATTACGAACTTTATTTATTTAATATAACTCTAAATCAATTAAAAAGATCTCTTGCTCTCTGATGTTATTTTTATACTCTTAAGTGTTATGTTTGTATGTTGTATATTTTTTTGTAGTCAATATTTATGTTATATATTAATTTTCGTGACATATGAAATTTTTCAGTGTTTTTATACTTTTCTAACTCTCTATTTTTTAGATTAATTAAGTCATATTTAACACATTGAATTTATTATTACCTTTTGGAAATGTATTAATATTTAACTGTAATTTTTCTGTTAATGGGGTTATCCCGTATAATAATAAATAAATAAATAAATAAACAGTATAAACATAATTCATAGGAGATTTTTAACGTAAATTAAATTTAAAAATTTTAATCATACAAACTAGGAACATTAAATAACAAACATTAACAAAAAATGTACAAAATACAAGGACACATCGACCCATGCAACGAAGACTAGTGTAACTCAATTTTGGTTGAACTGAGATACTCATGTTTGAAAATTTTTCGCGAAAAGTTCGTTCTAAGAAATGATGATATCTTTGGAAGAAATACGCCTTACACACTGAAATTTCTGATATATTATCTATAAAGATAATATTGATTTCTTGATATCTTGATTTTTTCGTGAACAGATTAAAGGATTCCACTTTTTTTTTATTATTTTAGATTTTTCTTTGGTATTTTTACAGTTGGACAGCGGGTTTACTCAAACTTCTTTTTTGAACTTATACCGGGTGGAAGAAAAGATATGTTTTTCAGATGGTAAGTTTGAGACACCCTGTAGGAAGGACAAGGTATAAGTGTGGGTATTCATCGAAATCGTATTATAGTCTTATGTTTTATGAACATTTTGTTTTTTGAATATCCTTAACCCTTTAACAGGCAGAACTATTGTTTTTGTAAAACTATACTTTTGAATAGTAAAAGTAGTTCATTATGCATCATTAGTAAGACAAAAAATGTTTAAAACTTTTTTTTCTGCGCCAGAAGGGCTGGGAAGGGTGGTATATATAGCTACCAGTGTCCATTTTGACAAACAACTAATACTTAGTGGGCAATGGTATATATAGCGACCAGTAAAAATAATTACTGAAATTTAAAAAAAAAAACATTATTTTGAAAATAAAAAAAAACTAAATACAGGAATATTTTAAATTTATTATCTAAGAACTTTCTATCTACTATGGCAGGGTGCAAAGCAGTCTTTGCATAGAGCAACGTTAAAAACTTGACAAATCAAATTGCTACGCGTTTGTTTCTTTTTAGATGAAGCACAAAGGGCACAGCGCCTATAAGTTCCTTTGGTGGGTAAGTGTGAACCAGCATTCAAAGTTGAGTTTGATGGAGGTCCAGACTTTTTCTGAAAGTAAAAGTGCTAATCAAATTATCAGCTAGTTCAATGTAATGCTAGGAACTGTAATACAGTCATAGGCTTAGCACTTGAGTTTTTTTTTTCAGAGTCTCCTTATATAAAATATAGCTGTTTACTATTGCTGCGTCTAAAAGGTAGTAAAATATTTTTACCCACCAACGTCTTGATTTGCATGCAATGGAGTAGTTAGCATGATATTGATCGGATAGATCCACTCCACCCATGTATTTGTTATAATCCGCTATTGCCTGAGGACATGGTACATAGCTCTATTTCCGGTTTTGTTTGTTCTCAAAACCTGAGTTTTTTGTTGAAAATTATGTAGATTGCTGACAACACTAACACATTTTACACCTCAATATTTCCACTTTTAAACAGATATTTCCCCAGAACTAACCGAATCTGACTGATTTTGGGAAAGCTCTTTATCAACACTTAATATTTGTTTTGGAAAATATTTTCTTGTTTGTCTTACAGTGCCACAAGCAAAAGTTTTCTTTTCCAGTAGTTTCTGCATCAGTGGTATTGAATTCTTCTGGGTAGAGTAGAGGTTCGATTCTTTGTCGATTGGTTTCTCGAATTAATGTCAACATTGACGATTGAAGACAGTAAAATCAAATGATTCGAAAAGAAGATTGGGGTCGTTTTTCTTGGACCACACAAAAGATTGATTTGAAGGAACAGGAGCTTGTACCGCATTCTCATCTTTATCGGCAGGAGTTAGGGAATTTGTTGCTTGAGGTAATGTTAACAGTTGTTCATCCTCGTCGTCTTCATCAGAAAAAATGTTTTTAGGAAATATCCTAGCCAACTTGTTGTCTTTGAAACCAAATCCGTCATCTGGATCAAAGTTAGGATCTTGATCCGAATCACCAAAATCTTCGTTTCCGCTAGAATTATTTTTGTCTTTCTTGTAAGAGTACATTGGTGCACCCTTTTCAAGAGCTGTACTGAAGTACTGGAACAGGTAGGCTGGCTGTCGATACTAGTAGTCGTGGATTGTGACGGAGTTCTGGAAATTGAGCTTGTCTCAGGAAAATTGTCATCGTCATCCTCATCGCCATCAAATTCGGAAAGACAATACTGTTTATCATTTAGATGGTGTACTATATACTATATACTGGAGTTCAGCTTCTGTAAGCAGTCGATTTCTAGACATCTAAAAAAACATAGGAATAATGTACTGGAAAAATCTAACCAAATCTAAATAATGTACTAGTAAAAATGGAATGACAAATAGGCCTAATAAATAATTAAAAGTCTTATAGAACCTTGTCTAGCAAATAAATACTAAACTTTGCTTTAATGTATCCGTAAAAAATTTAGTATTGTGCGTAAACTACGATCTCGAGATTTTGTTGGTTTAGTATGTGAAAAAATAACCTTTTATTTGGTACAATCCTCAAAATGATTACAAATATTTTCCTATCGCTAATGTCAAACAACAAGATTTTTATAGGAATTTGTTGCCACAATATTGTTTAATAACTGGCAAAAGTTTCAAAACTAATAAATAAAAATTGTTTGTACGCCGAGATAAATAAAAATAATGAATTTTGGGGTTATAATTCTCATAAAACATATTTATTCTTGCAGTAACTATTCCAGTGCTTTTAAAGAATTATCTGGTAGCTAAAAATAATAAAAAAAAGTATACTTGGCACTTACCTTCATATTTTGTCCAAGTAGTTTATTCCAAATGACACTTGTGCAAAAAACAAAAATAAAATTGACCGATTTTTTACATAGACTGTTGCAGAAAGGCGCGCTGGTAGCTTAGCATACCAGTTTTGTGAAATGCACGTCGTTACCACGCTGCATACAGGTTTTCAGTATTCACACCTACCAGCAATCATTCAGTGTATCGACTGCGCCTATAAGGATTGTTTTCACCGCAACTTTGATGACAAAATAAGCGGTAATAGCTTATGGTATATATAGCTACCAAAGAGCGTTAAAGGGAATATCTTTAGAAACAAATAAATTAGACTGTTTTATTCTTTAACCCGCCATTACACGCGCTATGAGGGAATCCCTCACCATATTTGTTTATAACCAATGAAATTGTGTAAACTAATACGATAACCTTAAGCACCCAGGAATGCCTTTAGCATGGTTTATGAGAGGGTATGAAAAAGTTATAGAATATTTCAGGCGGTCAGTGTGCCGTGTGATAGTTGAAAGAAGAGACATGCCTCTTCAAGTGAGGGAATTCCTCACTGCGCGTGCAATCACAGTGAAATCACGTTTCTATTATCTCAAAGAAACTTTTAGGTTTTTATTTATTATTTAGGTAGGTTTAATTAAAATATTATTGTTTGGATTAGGTTAGGAACAGTGGCACACCGAGGGGGTTAAAATCCCACCCAGAGCATATAGAAATATATATAAAAGAAAGTAGGAAAATGTAACTTGTCTTTCACAAATAATACAAAAAGCTTTCGGTGCCCAAGCAAACCCCCCCCCCCAGAGGAAAATTCTATTTGCGCCACTGGTTAAGAACCCATTTTTAAATTTACCTATTCTAATTGGGAAGTAAGCCATAATTTAACTTGAAAAATTGATTTTATTGACGTTTCGAAATCCACCTCGGACGTCGTTATCAAAATACAAAATATTAATAGTTAATTACATAAATGCCACAAAGAAATAGCTTCAGAACAGTTGTTAATTTTAATTTGTATTTTTAGTAAAATTAATTCGCGTAAAGGACGTTAATTTCTTCAGTGGCTTGCTGAAATTGAAAATTAAGAAAATTTGCATTTGATCTATATTATTTTTACTTTTGTTTTGTTAAATTAATAAAGAAAATGGTTTACGAGACTTTCTATAATATGTGAGTACAACCCATTTTATATTTATACATGTTGACATTCATTCTTCCTCGAAATAAGTCGAATTTATGTAGGTGAGGGCGACGCTCATACGCGTGCAACCACGTCACAATAGAAGACGCGTGTAACGGCGGGTTAACATGTGTTTTAACTACAACAATACTAAATTAACAATAAAAAATAACAGTTAATAAACCTTAAAAACAAAAAAGCACACAACGTTAACAATTTTGGTCGACACCGTAAGAGTTTAGTTGTCCACCAAGTGACGAAATTGTTTAATGGAGGATCTGTGATGTTTTGGGGTGGAATTTCGTTAAGAGTAAGTACGGATTTGGTGTCTACTTTGGTGTCTACGTGGAGACTCTTTAAAGAACGAGAGGTATATTACACAGAGAACTTTCTGTGAACACTTTGTTCCTTTCACAGTATATATAGGAAATACTTTCATCTTAGTATATGATAAGACATGGCCTCCTCACGTAGCGTATATCGTCAGTTAAAACACATATTGAAGATTAAAACTGTCTAATTTCTTTTTTATTAAAGATATCAGAGAAACTAACAAATAAAATGTTCACGAAATACGAGACTATAACATAATTTCGATGTGTACCCACTGTATTGGGATTCACAGCATCCATTATTAAGCATCCAATTAAGAGGAAGACACATTCTTTTAAAATTTAAATGTCCTTGGTAAACAAACACAAGTTTGTTTATTATACATATTACGTGACCCAGATTACTCCACACAAGTGTACCAGTTGTCAATCCTGCGGTGTCACCGATTCAATATTACATATTTCTAATTCATGCCCAAAGCCGACTCAGCATAAATAATATCAACACTTTCTCTTTTATTTATATACACAGAAAACATCGGGAGGCATTCTAATTTCATTGCGTGATCAATCATCATTGATAATTGATGCGTGAGCGGCCGTGGGTAACGGCATAAACGCTGGCCTCATACGCCAGTAGACGTGGGTTCGATCCCTGCCAAAGACAAACCATTTTCATTTCCAATAATGACACGAGCCGTCTCACCGTGCCTCGGAGAGTACGTTAAGCCGTCGGTCCCCCTGGGCTAGTGTACATCGACACTAGTTACTTGAAACAGGGTTAAAGATGTAATTGGCGCTGGAACTATCCGAAAGGATCTCCCCGGCAAAAATGCCATACGATATTATTATTATTATTGATAATTGAGATACACCAGAGGGTGAACGTACATTAGCACACCAACTCTTTACAGTCGTACTCCGAGTTGATAATAAAATGAATATACTGTGAGTAGTGTTTACTTCATCAACCCCTATCGTAGGGGGTAACTACCCCCAACCACTGTGAGATGGTCCAGATGATGTAGAACTAATATACCACCTTTGTACGTTTTCCTTCCTACAGGGTGTCTCAAACTTTTGTTTCAGTTAAAACACATGTTAAAGAATAAAACCGTCTATTTTCTTTGTTTCTAAAGATATCAGGGACATTCAAAAAACAAAATGTCACAAAACATAAGACTATATTACGATTTCGATGCTAACTCACACTTGTATTTTGTCCTCTCTATAGGGTGTCTCAAACAACATAAGAAAACCATTTCTTTTCTTCCACCCGGTATAAGTACAAAAAAGAAGTTTGAGTAAACCTTTGCCCAACTGTGTAAATACCAAAGAAAAATCTAAAATAATAAAAAGAAAATTAGCGGAATCCGTTAATCTGTTCATGAAAGAATCAACTATGAAAATGAGCATAATTTTAGGTGATGCAAACTTTTGAAACTATGTTTATAATATTTTTTATGGATTACCGTCGAAGGACGACATGATCAACCAAAAAGAAGATGAATATGGTGATTTTTCTAGTGACATTATTTAGGGCTTACAATACCGGAATTGCGGGAAAATTTTTGTCCGGTATTCGATACCGGTATTTATAATAAAAATACCGGTATTTCGGTATTAGCTTAATTTATAAAAAGTGAATTGATGCAAAATAAACTTTCTTAGATATTTTTTGCCATTACAAGAAATTATTTTTGAAGATAAACAACCAATATCATTGTAAAAAAAAATTATTAAACACGTTTATTATACATACAAGTCAAGTATAGCGCTTTCTAAAAGCGTGAATGTCGTTAATTTAAGGCGAAGGGTTATATCAGCTTATATATCAACCAAATTATTAAATCTCGTCTATACAAATACATAAAATAAGATTTAACTAATGCCTCGACAACTAATGGCCATTGGCATGATAGGTACAGTGCCTTTTTGCAGTCAGATGTGTGTGTTGAGTAAGTATCTTGTTACTTTGCAAAGTCGACGTCATTGTCTTTGCAAAGAGACGCTAATTGTATCCGAACGTCTGCAGTCCTTCCGGTGAGTACCGATCCCACAAGGACAGAAACTATTTTCATTTATTAATTTATATTTATAATAAACAAAAAATTTCTGACCCTGGTGAGATTGGAACTCACGACCATTCGGACCTTTCGATCTAAAGGTAGGCGCTCTTACCACTGAGCCACAGAGGGGATAGCTTAATCAGAATTGTTTTTACATTTTCAGATCTATTTTTCATTTTTTTTTTGTGCACTGTGGTGTATAAATTAGGCTCACTTATTTTCTGAATTATTAATAATTGAAAATATATAGCGGTCTAAATACAGAGTAATCCATATAAAATATTTGTCACAGTGAGTTAATGTTTGTATTAATATATTTTAAAGCTCAATTAATTTACAAATAGCAAATTTCATAAGTAAAAGTACTATCCTATTATATGCAAAATTTATCCTATGAATCAAAAATATAGTTTTTCTATTTGCACATTTTTTGTATCTATTTCTACTCTCTATGTAATGTTATAAACAACATCTACTCATTTCAAAACAAAATTTAACAGGTTTCATAATATATATTATTTAATAACAAGTCGATATAACAACTGAGGATAGTATAAATATAACGTGTATATTTTTTATTCATAATACCGGTTTTAATACCGGGATCCCGGTATTTGAAATTTTAAATACCAAATACCGGTTTTGAGATTTTGGCTCGGTATTGTAAGCCCTAACATTATTGGATGTGAATCTATTTTTGGAGTTTACTCCTCCTAGTTGAAAAACAGGGTATAGCTGAGCACTTTCGGCTTACAAAACTATCTTCAGAGCTATGCTAAAATAGAATAACTTGATATAAGTAACTCATTTGAGTGTTAAAATGTTTAACTTGCCTCAAAATTTAAAAGTACCACTACTAAAGAGAGATCCCATTGTTTTTCCATAACTTTAACTTTTGAGGAAAAATTTGTATTTTTTCAACAATGAGATCCCTTTTTATTAGTGGTACTTTTAAATTTTGTCTTTTCTGTTAGTTATTAATTTTTTTTAAGAGTATACAGTATTACAGTACCGCGTCATCAATATAACTTCGGGAGATAGTATCATACCCTTTTTTCGTAAGGTCTGCGAAACTTTGGCAACAGTGCTTCGGAATTGTTTGACATAACTTGAATGTGACATTAACTCATAACATATTAGTAAATAAATATTTTATAAAAATAAACCAAAATGGGTGAAAATTTTATGTTAACATAGGTATTTGCACGAAACAAAAGCCTATTTCTAGCTTATTTTATTTTATTTAGTTCATAGAACGCCAAAGGCACTTTAACTTTATATACTCGCATTAGAATTCGAAATATTTTTACGTAAAATATACTTATAGGTACAAAAGTAGATACAAAACATACATATAACTAAAACTCACAATTAACAATAATCTATTTTTTCAAATAGGCCAACAACTTAGTTCTATGAGACAAAAATATAATAAATTAACTATAAATAAACACTACTTTCCTATGAAACAATAACGAATTCTTAAAATGAATGAAAACTACTACACTGAACAGATATCGATAAAGATAACAGAAGAGAAAATCTGACGCAGGTTTGTCAAAATGACAGTGACAATTTCTCTGTGTTGCCTAATTAGTTCATCATTATCATTATCACGTAGCGCTACAACCCTGGGTGGGTCCTGGCTGACTGTACAACTTTCTTCCAATTTCTTCGGTCTTCCATCAACCTATGGTCAAATGGAATGTTCATTTTCCGGAGATCTGCTTGGATGTTATCTCTCCATCGCATTCTGGGACGTCCAAGTGGCCTTTTGCCTGTAGGAATCTCCTCCCATACCAGTTTTACAAGTCTTTCGTTATGAAGTCTGTGCACGTGGCCTGCCCATCTTAGTCGCTGTGATTTAATTTCTTGGACAATATGGGTGTCATTGTAAAGTGCTTTTAATTCGATGTTGGTTCTGATCCTACACTGGTTTGTGTTAATGTCGTGGTGAGGTCCGAAAATTTTTCTAAGTATTTTTCACAAACCATACATACTCATAGACGTTTCACGGCCATGTTAATCTTTCGGATCGAATTAACGCCATCTCTTGATTGGAATGGGAACTAAATTGACAAATTTTAGTTACGTGGGAATTTCAAATTATAAATTTTGCGGGATTTTTGATGAAATTTCGCAGGAAATTAAAACAACAGAAAGACAATTCAATGTTTTATTCAATGTTTTACTGAAAACTTCAAATATTCCAATTTGTTTTCAAAATGCTATAAACACTACTGCCATGTCTCACGTGAAAGCACTGATGTGTAATATTGAGTTGAATGAAAATTTTTGAAATAATCTTGTAGGATGATTGTTTAGATAAATACCTTATAATCTTTCACAAACTTCCAAAAATATATAGGCCCGAAATGTTGATGACACACTTGTATATTGGAATAAACTGTTTCAGGATCTATTATATTGTTTTTTTAAATGTGGAGATACACAACACAGGATGATCAATGTAAACTAAAAATTCTACTCACAAAAACGGAGAGGAGGTTAATACAATTGATTAAAATTGTGATTAAATCTAATTAAAAACGTAACACCACTATAATGAAATATTTAAGCCACAAACTGTAAAATAAAAAGTAAATAACAAATTAATTTAATTGTCAACCGTCAGTTGTTAAATATGACAAGAGAATTGACTGACAGCGACATCTCTGGATTGGAATGGTAACTAATTTGCTGTCTTGACCTTGACAATTTACGTGAAACGTCTATAAGTATGTATGGTTTGTGGTATTTTTCGTTCAAAACGTCTGAGCTTTTCTTCGTTTGATTTGGTCATGGTCCACGTTTCGCATCCATATGTCAGTACTGGTCTGACGATGGATTTATAAATTTTGATCTTGGAACTTCTTGTAAGATTTTTTGATTTTATAAGCTTATCCAGTGCGAATAGACAGCGATTTGCTGATTAGATTCTGTCTTTTATTTCTTCAGTAACATCGTTGTCACCTGTGATTACGGCCCCCAGATACTTAAAATGTTGTACTCTTTCGGCCTAATTAGTTATTAGTTATAATATGTTCGATTTCTTGTTAGAAATAAAAAATGTTAGTAGGTCCAAAATAACACAAAATCTAGGCATGGGATAAAAAAGTTTATTTGAAGAAAGTGAATTTTTTTGTTCGTCTTAATGGCGGTACAGGCTCGTTTTTTTAATATGGTATTTAATTACAGAGTAATTTCCACATACTAAAATATATTTCTCAAATTGGGCTCTGTACCGCCATTCTTTATTATATTACGAATATGTGTGCCAAATATTTCGACAAAATATTCAAAATTATAGCCGCAATCTTGGACCGCGTTTGTTGCTACCTGTTGATCGCTACTGTAGCCTCTTAAGCATATGTACCAAAGAATTTTCTCTATCCTTAGGATTAGATTATATTTTCTAATTATTGCTTACTCTGTTCCAGAGATTGTTCTTTCAAGAAGAAGACGTATTTCGCAGAACGTGCGGGTGCCAGAGCAGTCATAATTAGTGACGTTGTTAATCCTAATCAAGAATTTTTTATCGAAATGGTAGATGACACCTCTGTCGAAGATGTACACATTCCCGCAGGTTACCTATTAGGTAAAAACGGGCTGATGATTTTAAAAACACTAGAAAAACTAAATCGGAACTATGCTATAATCAATTTACCTGTCAATCTAACATTTACCCTCATTTCTGATATGAATCAACCACCATGGTTGGGTTGGTAGCAGATTTGGTCGATTTATGCACTTTTATATTTTTGTAGAGCATTGTTATTGTGTATTTTCGCATTTTTACCATTTGTGAATGATTAATACCTATTCTCCACATTAAAAGCCACAATAAATAACATTTAACTAAGTGATTGCTATACAGTGATGAGCGCGCTAATAACCGGCAAAATTACGGAAAAAAACGAAAAATATAATACGTTGTGAAATAAAAGATGAAACTAGTAGAGGTGGGAAATATCAATAGAAACCTATAAATTTACATTATATGTGTTGATAGTTTCCCACCTTTAGCCGTATCGTAGTCAAACTGTCACAGAAGAATTTTATAAAGCTAAATTTTTTATAAAATTCTCCTGTCACAGTGGCGGTTGTCAAACTCCTCCGATAAGTCTAAAGGTGGGAAACTTTCAATACAATGTAAATTTATAGGTTTCTGTTGATAATTTCCCACCTCTGATAGTTACATCTCTTTTTATATTTCACAACATATTATGTTTTCCGTCTTTTGCATTATTTTTCCTGTTTTTAGTGCACTCATCACTGTAATTTTTTTTTTAAATATGAGCAATATTTTTTAGTTTTCGCCCACTTTTGTAGGGAGGGAGGTTCGCGGATTTTTATATTATTGTAACTTAAGGTACATACTAGTACACTTTAGAACAGCGGTTCTCAACCACCGTGTCGCGACACACTGGTGTGTCGGAAGAACCTATCAGGTGTGTCGCGAGATTTACGAATACGATATTTTTATTTATATTTTTTTACTTATTATAATATACCAATCATGCATTCAACCATTTTTTTAACTATTAGGTATATACCACGTTATACCAATCAATAAAGTGACAATCCGTAATTGTTTCTTCTCTGTAAGTGTTTTTAAAACTTGAAAAGACATTTGAAAATTCATTTGATGAAAAGACATTTGGAACAAAATCATCAAATCATTTCCCAAAAACCGCGCGAGTATTTTCAACGTCTACGTTGTTCCATTCAATCATCCTCAGTTATAATAGAAAAACTAATAAAACTCCCAGATAAGGCACTTTTAGCATCATATAAAGTTTCTGAATTGATTGCCAAAAAAACAGAAAGCCCATACTATTGGTGAAGAGCTTATTTTACCGGCATGTAAAGAATTAGTTGCTACAATGTTAGGCCCGGAAGCTGTTGAACAAAAAATATCAAAGATACTTTTATCAAATGACACAGTCCATCGACGTATATTAGATATGTCAATCGATATCCAAAGTAATATTAGGGAGGTATTGGCAAATACACAATTTGCTCTACAACTGGACGGAAGTACGGACATTTCGGGAAAGGCCCAATTGATATATTTTATAAGATTTGTGTACGGACCGGAAATTATTGAACAGTTCCTATTCTGTCGTGAATTGGAAACAACAACCACTGGAGCTGATATATTTTCTACTGTTGACACCTTCTTCTAGGATCACGGATTTAAGTGGACGGATTTTATTGCGATATGAACAGATGGTGCTGCTGCAATGACGGGAAATGTCAAAGGATTTTTAAGTTTCGCACTAAAGAAAAACCAGTTGATAATAATTACTAATTGCTTTTTACATCGAGAAGCTCTGGTAGTAAAAACTACGGATGGAAGCCAACTGGGTGAAGTTATTCATACTGTTGTTTCTATGATCAACTATATCAAAACTCGTCCGGTGAAATCAAAGGTGTTTGAGAAACTTTGTAAAGACGTGGGCGAAGATCATAAAGTCTTGTTATTTCATAGTAAAATTCGTTGGCTTTCGAAAGGAAAAATACTAAACAGAGTTTTAGAACTTAAAGACGAACTACTCGAATTTTTTAAAACAGAAGATGGCCAAAGTGATAAAACCCTCTTTGGTGTGCTAAGTTGGCTTACCTTTCTGACATTTTTTATAAGCTAAATTCTTTGAATGCAACTACGCAAGGACGAAAGGAAACCATAATACTCGTATCATCAATTGATAAAATAAGTGCGTTCTCCAAAAAACTTACATTCTGGAACTCGGTTATAGAAAAAAAAAAACGATTTGACTGCTTTTCCCGAAACCTCTATATCTTTAATTAATTTGAAATCTGAAGAACAGACTCTACTAAAGGAGAGCATGAAAGAGCACTTATGTAAGTTGCAAGAAGGGATAACTAAATACTTTCCCTCTGTCTTGAGTGCTAACTGTGAATGGTTGATTGCACTTATTGAAGTGTATTCTGACACAGTTTTAATATCAAAATTTTGAGAAGTAGCTCCGGATGTTTTTTGGATTTCAGTTAAGAATGAATATCCAGAATTAGCAAAGAAAGCAGTATCCCTTTTACTGCCGTTTTAGACCTCGTAATTATGTGAATCTGCATTTTCTGCGATGAAAAATATAAAATCTAGCTACCGGTCTCGACTACTTGATGTGGACAGCGAGCTGAGAGTGTGTATGTCTACAATTCGTCCTCGGATAGATATATTTTGCAAAATCATCAGGGTCAAATTTCACACTGATTTTATGTATTCTTTCTGTTTTGTTTTTTACTTGTTATGTTCTTACGAAATAAAAAATAATATGCTTAATATATTCATCTGTACTTACCTACCACTAGCAAAAATTTGTACATATAAGGGTGTCGCGAATCTGTAAGGAGTACGTTAGTGCGTCGCTGAGTAAAAAAGGTTGAGAACCGCTGCTTTAGAAGACCAAAAATAATCATTTTTTTCAAGAATTTTTTTCTCAGAACCTTTATTAAAAATGAACATAAACCTTTTTACATATTAATATCTAACTCTTGGAGAGTACAAAAAATATATATTTTTTCATTTGTGCACGTGCACTAATATTGTAGAGGGCGCAAAAGTAAAGGCCTCGAAAAATGATAGCGGACAGTTAATCTCAGGATTGGGATATCAGAAACCAAAAAATCGTACTGCATTTGAAAAAGAATGGTTTCTTACGTGACAATTTACCACAATTTGACCAAAAAATAAATATTTTTTAACCATGAAAAATTGAATAAAAACGGGCGATTTTTTCACAATTTTTTTTCAAATTTCCGTAAAATCTTTTTTTGCAGAATTTTTCACTAACGGTGGTAAATTGTCACGTAAGAGACCTTTCTTTTTCAAATGCCGTGCGATTTTTTTGTTTCAGAGATCCCAATCCTGAGATTAACTGTCCGCCATCGGAACTACTTTTTTTTCGAGGCCTCGAATTTGGCGCCCTCTACAATATTAGTGTACGTGCATAAATGAAAAAAGATATATTTTTTGTATTCTCTAAGAGTTATATTAATATATAAAAAGTTTTATGTTCATTTTTAATAACGGTCCTGAGAAAAAAAGTCTTGAAAAAATGCTTAATTTTGGTCCTCTAAAGTGTACTAGTACCTTAAAAAAGTAGCCTATCACAATTTTTTTAGCCCTGTAGGTGACCCTGGGCCTGAGATGTCCCTCGAAAGAGTTAAAAAATAGCATTGTTTACCCTATATTTGAAGAGCTGTATTTCTGAGCCCAATGTTGTATATAGAGTTAAATGTTAATTGAGTGTTTCCTTTAGAGTCTTTTTCATTTATGTACAAAACATGTAATTTTATGATCTTGTTTGTTAAATAAATCATTATTCGTTGCTGTTAAAGTACATTGTTCACTAATTATGGTAAAGTGAAGGAATGGCAGCCTCATAAGTTTTTGTAATTGTGATGACATTTTTGAAGATAACAAGAAATAATTATTTATAAAGTTAAGACAACATAAATCAAACTTCTTTACTACCAAAAAAAATAGTAATTCCATAAATGAAAGTACAAAATTAATCAAAAAATAAAAGCGCTACTATGTTACTGTTAGTCCCACTGCGATTTATAGATTTGGTGTGGTCCTCCTTTCCCTGTCTTCTCTGGTGATTAGAACAGCTCACGCAGTCATATTATATATTATACACCATATTCTGATTAGAATTTGACTGTCCGTAAAAAGTTAAAACCTTAAGATAGTTGTTAAATGACAACCATCATAGCAATATTCTAGATAATATTGGAGTTTATCCGTGGATATTTATATATTTTAAAAATTAAAAAAATAAAAACCGAAAGTGCAAACTTCAACGGATATAAAATAAGTTGTACAAGTTGTAATATATTGTATTTATTGCGGTATTCTTGCCAAAGACTAAAATATTATTGATATTGTCACCCCAACGTAAACTAAGCCTGTAATTTAAGAGTCTATTTTGATAACTGCTATATCTGAAACCAACTTTCTTCTTCTTAGCCTTCTATCGTCCACGTTTGGACATAGGCCTCTCCCAACTCTTTCCATCGGTCTCTATCCTGAGCAACATATTTTCAATTTGTTCTGGCTACATTGCTACGGATAGAGCCGAAATCCTTAAGGTGGAAATATAATTATCCAGGTTTTGGCCAAACTTTTCACCAAATGCATTTACCAAGGAAAAACCCCTTCTCAATGGAACAATGCAGTCATTGTTTTATTGCACAAGAAAGGTGACATAACGGATCTAAAAAAACTACCTTCCTCTCAGTCTGCTATCACACATCTACAGTGTGTCCACGGTTGGGGTGCCCAAGAGGAAGAGCTTTTTAATTTTCAATTTTAGCAAAAAATGTCATTCTTGATAAAAAGTTTTGCTGCTTCTAAAACCCCATAAAACGAAATAAAATTCAAGTTTTTCAAATCCTGCTTAATTTTGTAGCCAATTTTATGTAAATCCCTATAAATGTTTGCACTAAGTTCGAAATCGTAACAATAATCTAGTGTTGCCAAGCCACAATGTAGCTTAGTAACTGTCAACTCCGATAAATAATTTGCGAATTGTCATTTTTTCGACATTGTTAAGCGTTCAATAAAGAATTTATCTTGTTAAATTTCATTATTAAAATTATTGGATTAATAATTATTTAATTAATAAATAATTTGAAAATTCAAGGAGAACGACAAAGTCTGGCTTCATAATCCAGAGAAGCGAAAGGGTTGTTCTCCCAAGTTATTATTGTTACAATTTCGAACTTAGTTCAAAAATTTATAGGGATTTAGATAAAATTAAGCAGGATTTGAAAAACTTGAATTTTAATTCATTTTATGGGGTTTTAGAACAAGCAAAACTTTTTATCAAGAATGACATTTTTCGCTAAAATTGAAAATAAAAAAGTTTTTCCTCTTAGGCACCCCATCCGTGGACACACTGTATATATAAACTTTTCACAAAAATTATCAAAAAAAGACTGGAGGCTAAGTTAGACTATCAGCCTAGATAACAAGCTGGGTTTAGATCCGGATATAGCACTAACGAACACTTACTGGTAATAAAAAAACTTGATAGAGAAGTCGGCGGAATATAACAAACCATTGGCACTGATATTCGTGGACTACGAGAAAGCGTTCGATACCATAAACCAGCAGAAAATGCTAAAAGCATTGACAGAATGCCGAATAGACCATCGCTACACTAACATGATAAAATATATCTACCACAATGCAACGGCTAGCGTAAGACTCTCTGATCAACAAACTAATAAATTCTGTATGCAGCGAGGAGTACGGGAAGGAGACACCATCTCACCAAAGCTTTTTTTTTTTTTTTTTTAATTAATTTGATGGCTTTGGTAGGGACCAATTAGCCAGACAATTTTTTCTTTAACTACCTATAACAATTCTTTTTGTTTTTTATTTTTTTTTTAATTTAAAACTCATCCTTCCTCACGATTACAATGCTCAAAATATTAGTAAGGTAAGATTAATGTGTGCAAATTTTTCTTTTGTTTTCTTTATAATTTAATTTTTTACTTATCTTTTTATATGTATAATTTATTTTGCTTTTTTTTTTCTTTATATTCTTTTTTACTATTGTTTTTTTTTTTGTTTTTTTTTATTATTATTTTTTTTTTTTAATTTTTTTTTAATTTTTTTTTTTTAATTTTTTTTTTTATATTTTTTTTTATATTTTTTCGGTGCACACGTACAAAATATAATTAGTTGCAGAATTGCTAACAAAGATGTGGTTAGTAATTTACAATTTCATTTTGCACCTCTTGGTGTGATTATATAAGAAATACAATATATTATTATTCGTATTGAAAATTATACAATTTAAATTTATGGGTAAAAAAATGTTGTTATTAACTATTTCATTATAGAATTTATCAGTGCTTGCACTATTTAATGAACACCCGAGTATAATATGAGTTAAGTCTCCCAGTTCACCACATAAACATGAAGAATCATCAATTAAACCAATTTTAAATTTATAAGTTGGTGACATTGCATGATTTGCTCTTATTCGGTTAATGGTAATAATAAAGTTTCTGTTGTTTTGGTTGTGGAACCATCTTAGCCTCGGGATCTGGACTTGACATGATTTGTAATTTAGTCCTGTTTGTTTGCTGTTATACAATTCTTGCCATTTGGTTTTGAGCTGAATTTTAAGTAAGGAATTCAAATCGGTATAAGGAATACGCTGATTAATACACTCTCTGTCTAAGTCTGACGCAGCCTTTGCAAACTTATCGGCAATTTCATTTCCTTGAATACCTTGATTACGATGATGAGAGAGCTCATGAATAAAAATGATGAAATGCTTCAGGAAATAAAACAAATAAGAAAAGAACAACAACAAACCAATAAAGAGTTAATGGATGTAAAAGTAGAGAATCAAAAACTAAAAAAAGAAGTAAAATTGCTACATGAAAGAATGGAGCAACTGGAGAAATTTAGCAAAAAGAAAAGCTTGATCGTAACTGGGTTGAAAGTACAAACAAATGATGATAAGAAATTAAAAGAAGAAATGGAAAATTTCATAGCCCAAGAGTTGCAAACACAAATAAAACTAAGAAGTGCAACAAAAATAGGAGAAACAGTATGCGCGATAGAGACAGAAACTTTCACGGATAAAATGGAAATCCTAAACAAGAAAAGTAAACTAAAACAGCATAAAGACCGTATCTATATAAACAACGATTTGACATCGAAAGAAAAAGAAATACAAAAGGAAATAACTAAAATAGCAAAGGAAGAAAGAAGCAAAGGTAAGCAAACGAAAATCGGCTACAAGAAATTAATAGTAAATGGCAAAATCTGGATATGGGACGAGGAGAGAGAACAGCTGATAGAAAATTCAAAAAACTAATAAACGAAGAACAGCGGCTGAAATATGGTATTGACATGGCAAAAAAAGGAATAACGACTTTGGAAAATGAGGGAAAAAACGATACAAATAAAGAAAAACATGAGGAAATAATAAAAATTGGAACCTGGAATGTACGAAGTACGTACGAAGAGGGTGCCTTAAAAAATTTAGATAATATTATGGAGAATTACAAAGTAGACATCCTGGCCTTACAAGAAACAAAACAGTTGGGAACTGAAATAGTCAAAATAGGAAAAAGAACCTTTTTTAAGAGTGGCGGGACAAACAGATATTTTGGAGTTGGATTTATGGTGACAGAAAAAATAAGTAAATTAGTTATAGACTTCCAAGCAATATCAGATAGAATATGTTATTTAAGAATAAGAGGAAAGTACAGAAAAATTAGCATCATTAATGCACATGCCCCCACTGAAGAAAAAGACCTAGAAACCAAGACAGAGTTCTATGAGAAGCTAAGTAATTTGATGGATAAAATTCAGAAATATGACATAAAGATAATCGTAGGAGATATGAATGCCAAAATAGGAAGAGAAGAGATTTACAGAAGTATAACGGGTGGAAAAAGTTTGCATAAGGAATCAAATGAAAATGGGAAAAAATTAATTGAATTTGCAACAGAAAATAAAATGAAAATTGTAAGCACAAGATTTGACCGTAAGGATATTCATAAGATAACTTGGATATCTCCAGATGGAAGGACAAAAAACCAGATAGACCACGTATTAATAGAAAGTAAACATATCAGAGCAATTACCGATTCCAGAAGCTACAGAGGGGCAGATACCAATAGCGATCATATTCTAACGATAGCCAAACTTAAACAAGAGCTGCCAAGAAACCCAAGAACAGCAAAAGAAAGATTAACATACAAGATAGAATTACTTAAAGAAGAAAAAACGGCAAACAAATTTGTGGCAGAGATAAATAAAAGACTTCGTTACCCCACCGCAGAAGATATTGATGAAGAATGGAGGAATATACAGATAGCGATGACAGAAGCAACGGAACTATGTCTAGGAAAAGCACAAGCAGAGAAACGAAGAGACTGGTTTGACGAGGATTGTAAAATAGCATTGATACGTAGAAATAAAGCAAAAATAGAAAAAGACAAAAATAATACACAGGATACTACAGAAAAATATAAAATGGCAAGAAGAGAAGTAAAACAAATCTGCAGAAAAAAGAAAAGAGAACATCTTGACAAACAGTTGAAAACAATAGAAGAATCATACGTAAACAAGGAAATAAGAAATTTCTACCAAGAAGTAAAAAAATCTCGAGGAACTGCAAAGAGTAAAACAAGTTATTGTAGAGGTAAAGACGGTGTGCTTTTAGGAGAAACAACAGAAAAATTGAACAGATGGGCGGAGTATTTTGAAGAACTATTAAATGAAAATAAACAAGCAGAACCCCAGGAAATAAAACAACATGAACAGGATAACACAGAACAACAACGTGAAGAAGAACCTACACTACAAGAAGTAAAAGAAGCAATATTGAAGCAAAAAAATAACAAAAGCGCAGGAGAAAGCGGAATTCCGGCAGAGATTTTTAAAGTAGGAGGAGAAAAGCTGCAAGAAAAAATTTTCCGACTAATATTAACAGTCTGGCAAAAAGAGGAAATGCCGCAACAATGGAACAATGCACTCATCTGTCCAATCTACAAAAAAGGTGATGAAACAAGTTGCGAAAATTATAGAGGAATATCGCTATTAGAAGTGGCCTATAAAATACTTGCAAAAATCATCCGAAATAGATTGCAAAAGGAGGTAAATAAGATCATTGGAGAATACCAAGGAGGTTTTAGACCAGGAAGATCAACAACAGATCAAATATGTTTATTAAAACTAATACAGAACAACAGCTACGAACAAAATTTGGGACTACACATGTTGTTCATTGACTTTAAACAGGCTTACGACTCAGTAGACCGAGATATGCTATATGAAGCAATGAGATCCTTGGGTATTTCAGGAAAGCTGGTTAAATTAGTGAGAATGACGCTCAACAATACAAAAAACAGGATAACACTGGAAGGAAATTTTTCAAAACAATTCACAGTGAATAAAGGACTGAAACAGGGTGACCCTCTATCTACAGACTTATTTAACTTGGTACTAGAACACATAGTAAGAAGGATAAAAATTAATACAAGCGGTACCATATTTAACAACAGACAGCAGTTTATAGCTTACGCTGATGATCTAGTCATCCTAACAAGAACAAAGGAACATCTCCAAAAAATATTCCAAAAGTTCGAAGCGGAAGCAAAAAGGTATGGATTAAGAATCAACCAAGGAAAAACACAATACATGGTAATGAAAGGAGATATAAATAAAGAGGATAACTATATAAAAATGAAAGGAGAAGGAGATGAATATAAATTTAAGGAAGTAGCAGAATTCGAATACCTGGGAGTGACTGTAACCAGTACTGGAAGGGAAGAAAAAGAAATAGATAAAAGATTATTGAAGGGAAGTCGAGTTGTGGGTGCCTTAAACACGATATTAAAAGCAAAAAATGTATCAATAAACGCGAAAATCAGAATGTATGAAACGATAATACGGCCCACAGTGTTGTATGCGAGCGAAACGTGGGTAATGAATCAACAAGAGGAGAAGAAGATACATATATGGGAAAGGAAGATCCTGAGAAAATTTTTTGGAGGTATACAGATAGCGGAGAAAACCTGGAGGAGACGAACAAATGAAGAAGTAATGAGGATGTATGGGAGACCAAAAATAACGACAAAAATACGAGCCCAAAGAGTTAGATGGCTGGGACATATTACTCGAATGCCAGAAACTAGAAACGTCAAACGAATATTGAATGACAGAGCATTGGGAAAAAGGAGACGAGGTCGACCAAGGAAGAGATGGTTAGAGGCTGCAGAGAGGGATTTGGAAGAAATCGGGGTGAAGGACTGGAGAAAGAGTGCAGAGGACCGAACAGAATGGAGAAATATTATCCAGAATTTAGAAGCCGTAGGCCTATAAGGCCTGTTAGCGCTGTTATATATATATATATATATATATATATATATATATATATATATATATATATATATATATATATATATATATATATAATTTATTTTGCTTTTTTTTTTCTTTATATTCTTTTTTACTATTGTTTTTTTTTTGTTTTTTTTTATTATTATTTTTTTTTTTAATTTTTTTTTAATTTTTTTTTTTAATTTTTTTTTTATATTTTTTTTTATATTTTTTCGGTGCACACGTACAAAATATAATTAGTTGCAGAATTGCTAACAAAGATGTGGTTAGTAATTTACAATTTCATTTTGCACCTCTTGGTGTGATTATATAAGAAATACAATATATTATTATTCGTATTGAAAATTATACAATTTAAATTTATGGGTAAAAAAATGTTGTTATTAACTATTCCATTATAGAATTTATCAGTGCTTGCACTATTTAATGAACACCCGAGTATAATATGAGTTAAGTCTCCCAGTTCACCACATAAACATGAAGAATCATCAATTAAACCAATTTTAAATTTATAAGTTGGTGACATTGCATGATTTGCTCTTATTCGGTTAATGGTAATAATAAAGTTTCTGTTGTTTTGGTTGTGGAACCATCTTAGCCTCGGGATCTGGACTTGACATGATTTGTAATTTAGTCCTGTTTGTTTGCTGTTATACAATTCTTGCCATTTGGTTTTGAGCTGAATTTTAAGTAAGGAATTCAAATCGGTATAAGGAATACGCTGATTAATACACTCTCTGTCTAAGTCTGACGCAGCCTTTGCAAACTTATCGGCAATTTCATTTCCTTGAATACCCGAATGTCCTTTTATCCAAACTATTATCACCTTTCGTTGTGAGCTACGTATTTCGTAATTGGTCTGTAATATTTCTACTTCTAGATGATTTAAGTTCTTCGACGCACCTATATTCTTTAGTCTCTCCACGACACTTTTGCTATCTGTAAATATAATACTTTTCGATCTATCAGTCCTAAGTATATACTTTAGAGCTTCACTTATTGCAAACATTTCTGCTGTATATATCGTTGCCTCATCTGGTAATCTGATCTCTTCGTGATATTTTGTGGTGTGATCGTAAAAAGTGGCGCCTGTACGAATTTGTTTTGATCCATCGGTGTAAATCTGGTTGTAGTCGGGCCATCGTTGATTAACCGTTTCGAGAAAGTGGTGTTTGTCGATCTGAAATGTCTTGATTTGTTTAGAAAACAGAATATGTGGACGTTCTGAAAATATTGGTTGGATTTTTGATGTGTATAGTGACAACCTGTATTGAGAAAGAGTGGTGTAACTTTCACAGATAAGTGGAGTTTTCTTTTTTAGCCAATACGACTGAGTGAGTACTGAAACTGAAAGTTCATGGATAAGTGTTATATAACTTGCGGATTTGGAAAATGCTTTCGTGATGAACTTGTTACTAATTAGTTGCCTTCTCAGTTGTAATGGTGGTTCTACGGCTTCTGCTTCCATAATATTTATTGGAGTTGACTTGAGATATCCAAGACATATTCTCAAGCTTTTGTTTTTTTGGTTTTCTATTTTATCTAAATGCGTTTGTGCCGCTGATCCATACAAATGGCTACCATAATCCAGGATTGATCTTATCATAGTTCTATAAAACAACAAGGCAATATTTGGGTCAGCTCCCCATTTGGTATAACAGAAAGCTCTCAGTATGTTAATAGCATTCTCAGACTTTTTAGTTATTTGATGTATACAGTCTTTCCATAGCAGTTTCCGATCTAGATATAATCCTAAGTATTTCACTACATTTTTTATTTGGAAATTATAAGGTCCCAGTTTTACATGATCCTGCTCAATGTTTCGTTTTCGGCTAAATACACACACCTCTGTTTTTTGTTCAGAGAGTGTAAAATTATTTTCATTCAGCCACTCATTAAAGATGTCATAGGTTTTGTTCAGTTCATATTCACATGTTTCAAAGTTTTTCCTGGTACAATAAAAAACAATATCATCTACAAATTGTATTGTTCGTATATTTTTGAGTTTAACACTGGCATCCATTGTATATAATATAAACAAAAGTGGACTTAAAATGCTGCCTTGGGGGAGTCCAAGGTTCGTGATTCTAGGTTTGGTGATTTCTTGATTTATTTTTAAATGAATTTTTCTGTTGGTGTACAGGGAAGTTATAAAGTTCGCTAATTGTTTATGAAATCCAATTGAAATCAGTTTGTTCATTAGAACATTTAGGTTAACGTTATCAAATGCTCCTGTAATATCGTTGAAACCTGCCATAGTCATAAAGTTACTAGAAAATCCAGCTAAAGTGTCTGTTACTATTACTGTTAATGCCTCCAATGCTGACCTAGATTTTCTGAAACCATATTGTGTGTCAGGCAGAATATGTTCTTTCTCTAACCATTGCTCAAGACGATTTTTGATAAGCCTCTCAAAGGTTTTCATTACACATGAAGCTAATGATATGGGTCTATAAGAAGTTGGAATGGAATCCGGTTTATCATATTTTTTTATTGGGATGATAATATACTCCTTCCAGCTTTCAGGGATTGTTGTTTGTCCTGTCCATATTGCATTATATATACTTAAAAGATATTTTTTCTGATTCATTGGCAAATTATAAAGCATGGAATATGAAATATTGTCTATACCAGGAGAGCTATTGTTGGTATGTTTCATACATCGTTCCAGTTCCCACATAAAAAAACTATCGCTTAGATTGGTCATGTTCCTTGGTACTGACGAAATTTGGGGATCATATGCAACTTGGTTGGTTGGTACCCATGGCGGTGAAATTTTGATGTGAAATTCTTCTATCCAATTCGCATTTGGGTCTATTGGTAGTCTATTTTGGACTTTCCGATTTTTATATGAGTTTACCTTTTTCCAAATTTGTGAAATTGGTGTATGATGGTTTAAACTTTCACAGTACTCAATCCATTTTTGCCTTTTTGTGAGTTTGAAAGTGCGTTTGGCAAAAGCGTCCATTTTTTTGAATTCTATTAAATTTTCACGATTTGGAGTTCTCTTATATTTGATGAAAGCTATTTTTCTTTGATGAGCAGCGTTGTTACAAGTTTCGTTCCACCAAGGCTTCGGACAGTGATTACGGTGCTTAGTCTGACTAGAGACTTTTCTTGGGATGGAGATTTCTGCAGCTTCATTAATCATAGAAAGGAATTCATCATAATTTTGAGCTATATCTCTGGATTCAAGAATAGCTACATATAGATTCCAGTTTGCATTTTTTAACTGCCATCTGTTGTGCTCCGAGGATACAGCTACTTGATGATCATCTTCCACATCGAGTGTAATTAATATGGGTAGGTGATTTGATCCATGTGGGTCCTCAATTGTGGTCCATGTAAAAAATTGTACAATATTCACTCACCAAAGCTGTTCACAGCCCTTTTAGAACACACTTTTAAGAAGGCAGATCTGAACGAATATGGTATCAATATAAATGGAGAGAAGCTCAGTCATTTGAGATTCGCAGATGCCATCGTCCTTATAGCCGATCGTATGAATGATGCAATAATAATGTTGAACAAGTTATATCACGCTTCCTTAGAGGTCGGACTAAAAATTAACATCAACAAGACGCAAATAATGACTAATCTGGTGCTAAATCGTAATATTGTTGTTGATGGAATGGATATTGAGCAGACTGCATCTTATAAGTACTTGGGACATGAAATTCGGTTGGGAAGAGATAACCAGACGTGCGAGCTCCCACGTCGCATAGGATTAGCCTGGGCAGCGTTTGGTAAACTGAACTATGTATTTAAATCGGACTTAACCCAGATGCCTGAAAAGGAAAATCTTTGACCAGTGTGTATTGCCTGTACTCACTTATGGAGCGGAAACATTAACACTCACAAAAAAGGTAGTGAACAAGATTCGCATAACTCAGAGGGCTATGGAGCGCCAGATGTTGGGTGTCTCCCTGAGAGACCGAATCCCAAAAGAAGAAATATACGTCGTAGAACAAAAACAACGGACGCCGTCGAAAGAATCGCGTCGCTCAAGTGGAATTGGACAGGACACGTCGCCGGATTGTCAGACAACCGATGGACAAAACGTATTGTCGAGTGGAGGCCACGAGAAGAAGCACTACGGAGCAAAGGACGACCACCAACTAGATGGGCTGACGATCTGAAGCGTATTGTCAGCAACTGGATGCAAGCCGCACAAAACAGAGAAAGATGGAAAGAGCTGAGGGAGACCTATGTCCAGCAGTGGACGAGTACGGGTTGATGATGATGATGACTCTTTTAACATCATCAACCCATCTCATCTGTCGTCTTCCTCTCGGTCGTTTACTTTCGTAAGATTTCCAGTGTTGTATTGTTGCATTCCAACGTTGGTCTTTTGTCTAGCAGTGTGGCCTGCGAAGCTCCATTTAAGTTTGTCAACTTTTGTTGTTATGTCCTCGACTTTTGTTTTTGATCTTACCCAGTCGTTTCTCTTTTTATCTGAAAGTCGAATATCTAACGTTCTCTTTTTATTGTGGCTAGTTTATTCATATTTGACTTGGTTAGGGCCCAGGTTTGACAATCATATGTCATCATGATAGGAAGGATTAAACACTTTGCTCCTCATATTGGTGTATTTTGCGGTTCTTAAGTATCCAACAAGTTTTCCAAATCCTGCCCATGCTAGTCTTGCTCTCCTAGTAATTTCCGCACTTTGGTTCTCTTCGTCAAGTTTCAGGATTTGGCCTAAGTAAGTATATTCCTGGACTTTTTGTATCTCACTGCCATTTATAGTTATGCGTCTGGGGTCATCTATGTTTGTCATTATTTTTGTTTTTCTCATATTCATTTTTAGGCCGACGTATTGGAAGCTGCCTAGTTCCTCCATCATAATTTGCAGTTCCTTGAGCTCGCTATAATCACAATGTCGTCAGCGAATCTGAGGTGGTTCCGCTTGTTACCATTAACGTTAATGCCATAGGTTGACCAATTTGTAGTTTTGAAGACGTCTTCTAGGGCTAGGTTGAAAAGCTTTGGCGATATTACGTCTCCTTGTCTCACGCCTCTCTTAATGGGGATGGGATTTGTATTTTCGTTAGTTTTACTATCATACTTGCATTTTCATATATATTATGTATTAGTTACCTATATCTGGAATCTATTCTACAATTATTAATAGCTTGTTCTATGGCCCAGATCTCGATACTATCAAACGCCTTTTCGTAGTCTACGAAGGCAAGAAATACGGGTAGTTGGTATTCATTTGCCTTCTCTATCAATGTTCTCATTGTCAGCAGATGGCCTGATGTACTAGGTACTTATATGATTTTCATTTTGTAACTTCAAAGAGCTGTAACTTTTTTTATGTGCACATTTGTACTAAGGTAAATTAGGTTCAATCGAACTATTTTTGGTCCCAGAATAAGTGATTTAATTTATGACCTGCCTTTTTGTTACACCCTGTATAGTAAGAGGCACACTACTTCATCCGCTAATATTATTTACTCTTATGTTTTAATTTATTTTGCAAAAACTTTTGTATTTTGTCCATTAAGAAAAAAGAAAGTACACTATGTCAATTTTGGAATATAAATCGAAATATGTAATTGTAAGTTGTTGCCTTGTTGAGCATATTAGTTATCTCGATACAATCGAAAGTTGTTTGGCACTGGTATCACATACGATTTTAAGATTTTGTGCATGAGATTGTTCTGAAGCTATTTAATTGTGGCATCTTAATGCACTTTACTGTTTTTGTTGGGAATAAGTTACAATTTTACAACGATTTTATTTAAAAATGAAGTTTATTGGATGTTTCGGTTTTTAATTCAGAAATTGTCCTCAAAATACAAAATAATAAATTAAACAAGTTTTATTTTTTGTCATTTGGTAAAAAAATTGTTCTATTAATTGTATCTGACTCATTATACATTTTAAAGTAGGTAGGTGACTTTAAAATGATATTCTCAATATTTTTGATTTGCGTTCCTGGGACGACTTTATTGTAATTCGAATTCGATTACATGAAATCAACTTTAACCTAAGAATATCTGTCATAAAAATCATAGCATGTGATTTGTCTTTAAAAAGACAACCGCGTGTAGTGATGATATCAATCTTAATGATTCCATAGGAAATCGAAACGTGAAATAAACCTAATTTTAAAGTAAAACCGTGGTTTATTCCCAGCAAAAATAGTAAAGGACACCGCACACATATATGGAGAATATATTGTCACTCAAATGAAAAAAAAATTACATGAATAGATTTGTCTCGAAGTTACAATCGTTTCATATCATTGCACCGACTCTGAATTTTAATTAATAACGTCGTAAACTGTAATTAAAGTTTATCGAAATCACATTTTTGAAGTCCGTAAAACTGTCATTTATAAATACTATTATATTGTATATTGAGCTATTATGCTATTGAAAAGAGCTTACCCAGCGTGAGCTAAGCGGATTAGATGAACTATATACTTTTGTACGTCTGGCAAAATTATAGCTGCTTTATTATCTATAAGCCTTTGCCTTTAAAGATTTATGATGTGGTGATTCCGGAATTTTTTTTCTTTCTTAGACTCATTTAAATTCCCATTTGATTTTAGATTTATTTATATCAATATATGTTGTTATTATTCAAAATTCAGAGTTGGCGCAATGACATATGAAATGATTGTAATTTAGAGACCAATCTATTCATGGAAATTTTATTTCATTTGAGTGACATTATATTTTCCATAAGATGTGTGCGATGTCCTTTGTGTACGAGATCTTTTTGGGCCTCTCTCTAAGAGATAGTGATTGGCCTGGATCCCGCGTACCAAAAAAAGATGATTAATAGCAAGCTGAAAATTTGTTAGTAGCTTAACGGTGTCTAGTCGGACAAACTTTGATGTATGGGAACACTGGAACAGGGGAAGTTTTAATTGCGGAACGTGATTTTAATTGTCTTCCCAATAGGAAGACGATCAGTGGGAAGACCACGAAAACGATGGAACGGCAACTTACTAGAGGCACATTGAAAAAACAGAGTCATGTCTATACAAAAAGAAGAAGAAGAAGATTTTAATTGTGGAGCGTGTCAGCCTGACAAGTTTATGATTTATGTGAAAAGAAGCAGGTTGTTTTTAAGTTTATTCAATAGGGCTTTTCATCGATTGTCACTTGTTTCGAGCTTCTGCCATATGTTGTATAATCTGTGTATAATATTAATATACACGGATTATACGACATATGACAGAAGCTCGAAATAAATGACTGTGAATGAAAAGCCCTATACAGCTTTTCATCGATTGTCATTTGTTTCGAGCTTCTGTCATGTGTCACATAATATTAATATATCTACGTCTTTGGTTTGTATCATTGGCAGTACCAATAACGTATGACATAGATATATTAATATTAGACGACACATGACAGAAGTTCGAAACAAATGACTGTGAATGAAAAGCCCTATAGCAAACTTTATAAATATATGAAAAAATGTTTGTCATTTTTTCTAACAATGACAACAAATATGTTGGGCATTTTAATCTCCATAAGTCCGACACGTAGAGCATGTCAAATGACAGGATTTATATTGGTGGTAAATAACAGTCTGATTTTTGCATGAGAGTTTAATGAAAGGGTAACAAATCAATTGGATTTTTTGTCCGACAAAATACATAGGACGTTTTTGTAGTCTGACGTTCGAAACCTGTAACCTGTTCCAATATTCCCCTACATCAAAGTTTGTCCGACTAGACACCATTAAGCTATTAATAAATTTTCAGCTTGCTATCAATAAAATCTTTTTTTTTTTTGTACGCGGGATACATGCCTATGAACACTTTCTCGAGATTCGAGATAGATAGATAAATTTTTCAGGAGATAATCCGTTGGTGTGTATATATTATTATGGGGTAAAGACCACAAAACGTGGTAATAAAGTTACCAGTGAAATTATTATTTTTGAACTGAGATCCTGTTTTTCTAGATCGTAAATATAGTTATTGTTAGATTTGTTGATTTATTTGTATGTATACTATACAAATTATTAGTTGTTCTGAATAAAATTTACATAATAAATAATTGTATTATTCCTTTTGATTGTTATTCCTATTATTTTACAGTAACTGATATTGAAGGTGACATTATTTGACTTTTAATGAGATGTGAAGGAGATTAGATGTGTAATTATAAGTAGTGATTAAATATAGCAAAAAAGGTGTGGCAATTGATTTGTCGTGCGGATTGTTTTAGATTCTTATTTATTTGATATAATACAAACGGAACTAATTATTTCATAAAACTCACGTAGCTTTCGGTTAGCTTTTAACCATCTACTATAGTAATTTTTTTATTAAGGCCAACTTAATATAATCTGAAATCAAATATATCGACAGCTTTGAAATAACAGCTACGTTATAAATTAACAAACTTTAATAAGAAGAACAACCAAAGGAGACAGCTGACTCTATGGATTAAGACAAGATCTGTGAAAACAAATAATATAGTACTTAACACAATAAAGAAACACTAAGAGTAAACCTAGAATGAAATAGAAATATGCTTTATTACCATGGCAAATTATATAATTTTATAGACAAAACTTACAAAGAGTGACAAAAAACAAAATAGCCAACAAAATTTACTAAAAATACATCATTAAAAAATAATGATGTGAAACAATAACAAAATTTATTGCAAAATTTAAAAAATTACATAATCTACCTTAATAAGTTAAGCTGCTGCATAGTGCATGTGACACCCAAATATAGATAAAAAATACTACTTGTACATAAAGGTACTGTAATTTCTTAGAACCAGTGCTAAAGATATATTAAGAGTGGATAACTGGAGGAGAGCAGCCAGGGACAGAGATACTTGGAAGCGGATGCTGGAGGATGTCAGGGCCCGACTTAGGTTGTAGATGTAGCGCCATAGGAAAGGAGGGAGAGAGCCTCCATAGCGCATTACCGTGCTACGGGGGTGGAGAATAGCCTGGTGAGCATTGGGGCTCAAAGGAGTGGTCCCTGATTTACTGGGAACTCGGACCAATCCTCATATTAATGAATTGTATGTCCGTATAGATATGCAAGTTTTTGCAGGTTGGATTTACTTCTATTGGTTGCTTGCTTACCGTGAAGTGAGCGCACCAGATTAGAGTTACCCTCGTTGGCAACAGAGAATAGAGAAGGTACCTATGTGCCCCGTAAACCGGGTATATGTACCTAACTATCTATAACATAAACGCAACATAATATCATTCAATATTTTGAATTAAAAAGATCATCCAATTACTTTTTTGAACAGCTTTAAATATTTTTAAAAGTGTGTCACTAACATCACCATAAATAGATCTTCGAATACAGTTCTTGTACCGTAAACATGGCCTACTTTGCCCAGTGGGTTCAACTTTGCCCACTGTAAGGGTTATAATATTTGTAAAAAAAAATACTTAGGCAACATAGCAAAGTACCACAGACGTTTACGCGCGCACTAAGAAACATGCAGAAATCAAGACGGTGTGATCTGAACTGTGTGACTGAAGTGTAACGCTTGTAGTAAGATAAGAAATTTGAACACGTGTTTGTAGTTTTTTTAAGGTAAAAGCTGAGCACTGCTGGGTATACACCAGTAGGAATATTAACTAAATATTTGTTTATACGTCTTATTTAGTATTGTTTTAACTGAATTTGCGATGAAACGTTTATCAGGGATTACATGTTTCTTCTTTATAAAATAAAATCCAAGTGGGCAATGTGGTCCTGTCATTTGTCTTTCATTTTTTATTTTTTTGTTTTTTTATATAAAATGTTTTAGAGACATTTAAAAGGAAACGGAAGTGTGCTTTTGAGTTTAACGTCACAAAGTATTAATTTTTACGTAAAACAGCATGTCAGTATTTACCTAATTGTTTTTTTTTTCGTTCAAGGACCAATCAGAATGCCAAGAAAAAGCAGAAAAAAAAATGGGAGCAAGGCAGTATGTAAACTACTCTGAAGCCATGCTTGAACGAGCTGTGGAAGCAGTGAGAGGAGGTTTAAGTTCTAGTCAGGCAGAAGAACGTTTTAAGGTGCCACGCCGAACCATTCTGAATAAAATTAAACGAACGCATGTTTCCTCCATTGGCCATCCCCTTACACTCACTAAAATAAAAGAAAGTCATTTAGTGGATGTTGTTATAGCAAGTGCAGAATATGGTGCTCCTTTAACAAGTCTAGAGATTAGAATGCTTGTCAAACAATATTTAGATGCCAGAGGAACTCGAGTTGTTTATTTCTCTAACAACAATCTTCCTAGTTGTGACTGGGTCAAGGCTTTTTTGTCACGACATAAGCACATTTTAACTCAAAGGCACTGCCAAAACGTTAGAAGATCCAGGGCAGCCAACACTGAAGAAATCATAGAGGGATTCTTTTATAATTTAAAAATAACACTTGAAAATATCGAACCTCAAAATATCCTAAATTATGACGAGGCAAATCGGTCAGATGACCCTCGTACCCAAAAATGTGTATTTCGAAGAGGGACAAAATACCCGGAAAGATACATGAATGCCACTAAAAGCGCAGTGTCTCTAATGTTCGCAGTTACCGCAACCGGAGAACGCCTACTACTGTATGTCGTTTATAAAGCCGAAAGATTATATTATAGATGGATAACGGGTGGTCCCCCTCGTACATTGTATAATAGAACAAAATCTGGATGGTTTTGATGCATCAACTTTCCAAGACAGGTTTTTAAAAGTTGTTTTACCTTGGTCAAAACGGGATAACAGCACAAAGGTTTTGATTGGGGACAACTTGTCCTCACATTTGAATATTGAGATAATAAGGGCTTGTCAAAGGGCAAATATAAGGTTTGTATTTTTGCCACCTAATTCTACAGGGCTTACACAACCACTTGATGTTGGATTTTTCCGGCCTTTAAAAAGAGCCTGGAAAAAGATCCTTACTGATTTAAAAACTAGTCAACCTAACTTAAATTCAGTTGAAAAAACCATCTTTCCTCAATTGCTAACAAAACTAATAGACGCGATTGAACCAAATTTTCAAAAAAATCTTCAAAGTTCATTTCGTGCAACTGGAATTTGTCCGTTTGACCCACATGAAGTGCTAAAAAAGATGCCAAATGAGAGATTTGCCAAAAGAGTAAGTTCTGAAATTGATAATGCATTATTAAATTTTTTACAACAAAAAATGAAAGGGGATACCATTAAAAAACGAAAGAGAAAGTTGCTTAATACTGAACCCGGTCAATCAGTTCAATTTGAAGAAATTGGTCAGAATCAGGAGAAGAGTGGGAACGAGGATTTAGAAGAAGAAATAGAGATGGAGACGAGTGACAACGAAAATTTAGCAGAAGAAATGGAGATGACTAACATTGACGATGATATTGGTGGGGAGGTAGATGAATTACATGAAGAAGAGCAGGATGAAATGGTTGAAAATATCGAGTCTGATGAAAATATCGAAGTAGATGGAAATAATTTAAAAACTGATAATTTTGTGGTGGTCCAATTTCTTACAAAAAAACCGTTAAACATTTCATCGGAATTATAGTAGAAATAAACGACGACAACACATACTACACCGTAAAAATTTTAAGAAAAAATATAAATGGTTTTTTTTATCCAAATATATTCGACATATCGGACGTCAATTTTGAAGACATTATAAAAATATTAAAGGAACCATCCAAAAGTAGAAGAGAATATTTTTCTTTTAAAGAAAATTTAAGTTGTTTTCAGTTATAATTTTTCGTGTGTTTTTTTTTTTAATAAAAGTGTAATATTTTTTTTTCTATTTTTATAATAAAAGTGTAATAATTTTTTTTCTAATTTTTTAATAAAAGTTTCTCCGAAATTGAAGAAAACTCTGATAAATGGAGCTTTTTTGTTCTAGTTTTTATTAAAAAATAAAATTAAAAACGTATATCGTGGGGATAGTAGACAAATTAAAACGTATGCCATGGGCAAAGTAGTCCTATTACGTTTTAATTTTGCCCTACAGTGAATTTAAAACAGGTGGGCAATGTTGAACTTTTCCGGGGCAACTTTGCCCACCTTTTGTATTTATTTTTTTTTTCTCGGCTGTGTTACAGATTTTTATAAAAAATGATAAGAACATTCTCGGTTAATATTTCGAGAGTTCTCAGTAGTAATTGCACAAGAGCTCTGAAATTATTGAATTTTTCCCGAGTGACACACTTTGACAGTTTTAATTTCACGAGCCGAAAGCGAGTGAAATTATGTCGAAAGTGTCACGAGAGCAAAAATTCTATATTAATTTCAGAGGTCGAGTGCAATTTGTTGCGATTATTTCATGAATAAAACTGTTCAAACCCAAAATTTTATTGTAATTTATTTATGTAAGTACCATTAAACACACAGTTTTTATAAATATTTGACGATTGAAAGTCATCACTTTTATAATTTTTAAAACATTAATTGTCATTAATGTCACTGAATGTATTTTTTCGTAGCAACGAAGGGCATCTGACGTAATATACTTAACGACGGGAAATTATCAAAAATTATCGATTTAATTCAGATTTCTGTAGCTTTCTATTGGTCAGAATCTCCTATGAATGGAATAATCAAAATAATTTTTGTATTTATTTATATGTGCTAAGAAAAGAAATATTAAATAAAACTGAAATTTGCTGGGCAAAGTAGGCCATGTGTACGGTATTAAAAAAATAATATCTATAGATTTATACTAGTAGTAAACAACTAAATGAATTAATTTAATATTCTTCTTTCATCCAAGGTAAAGTGATCATGAATACATTATGCACTCCATATTAGCGCTGTAGTATCAATTATTTGCCGGCATTGCTATTCCCATTTGATAACAAAGATGGAACTATGTAATTGATGTTAGCAAGGGTATCGAAGGAAATATCAATTAATAACAGTGGCGTAGTTTAAGTAGCAGTTTTCTCAAAAAACAATTTTTATGTTTGTGTCACAATCAATAGTTTATTAAATCATCATCCAGCCTCAAAAGTCCACTGCTGAATATAGGCCTCTTCTTCCTGTTTCCAACCCCGTCTATCTTGCGCCGCTCTCATCCAGTTTTATTTAGCCTTCTTAAATCGTCAGTCCATCGTGTACGTGGTCGACCGACGCTTCTCTTATCTTCCCTTGGTCTCTATTGCAATAACCTCTTTGTCCATCGCCCATCTGTCATTCTGGCTATGTGTCCTGCCCATCTCCATTTTAGTCTGGCTATTAAATTATTAAATACCTAAGAACCTTAAATAATGCTTATGAGAATTATTAACAATCGATTGACTTAAAAAATGGGCATTTACCAACCGGTTGAACAGGCTGACTTCATTAAAGGATATAGTACATCAGACCATCTAGTTAAAATGAGAACATTGATAGAGACGGCAAATGAATACCAACTACCCGTATTTCTTGCCTTAGTAGACTATGAAAAGGCATTCGATAGTATTGATACGTGGGCCATAGAATAAGCTATTAATAATTATACAGTAAAACCCCCGTTAACCGAAACATCGATTAACCGAAACGGCTGACAGTTTCAATAATTTCGTCAATAAAAGCAAATTTTTATCGCAAAACGGAAATAATTCGATATTAATTTGTCAACATCGATTTCATACAACTAAAGAACCGAATCGAATGAGGCAAAACCTCATGACTTTCTGAAAATGAAACGATGGAGAGATATAGCGGCAAAACATCGTTGTCAAAGGAAATACCCAAAAGTAAATAGAAGATTTCTTAACACGCTGTTCATTTTGACATGTGTCAAACATGTTCATTTTCCTTAATTTTGTTGCTTTATTCTGTACTTTGACAAAGAATACTATGTAACTTGATACAAGAAGAATACAAAAACAATGTTATTTTTAACCGAAATTCTTGTTATCCGGAACGGCTTCCTCCCCAATTATTTCGGTTAACGGAGGTTTTACTGTAGATACGAGATTCAGGTAACGAATACATAATTATAACGCAACTATGACAGGTACAACTAGACAAACATACAAATCCCATCCCCATTAAGAGAGGATGAGATAGACAAGGAGACGTAATATCGCCAAAGATCATTAACTTAGCCTTAGAAGACAGCTCCCAATACGTCATCATCATCATCATAAGTGGCTCGACAATCCGTTGTGGATCTTGGCCTTCTTCTTCTTCTTCTACGGCACTACAGCCCAAATTGAGCCTTGGCCTCCTTTATTTTTTGCCTCCACCCTTGCCTGTCTGTGGCTGCTCTTCTCCATACACGGACTCCTAAAAGGGCTTGTGCGTCGCTGTTTACTGTGTCTTCCCAGGGCTTTCGTGGCTTCCCAACCGGCCTCTTTCCTTGCATTCTAGCATTCAGTGCTCGTTTTGGTAGCCTATCCTCTCCCATTCTTATCACATGTCCGGCCCATTGCAATCTTTGTAATCTAATGAAGTCTGACAGGGGCGTTTCCTTATAAAGTTGATAAAGCTCGTTGTTGTATCCACTTCTGAAGATTCCGTTTTCCCTCACAGGTTCTAGTATTCTCCTAAGTACTTTCCTTTCGAATGTGTCGAGTTTGTTTTTGGATGTTTCTTTCAGCACCCAGACTTCACTGCCATAGCATGTTATTGGTCGAATTAAGGTTTTATAGATTCTAATCTTTGTATTTCGGTGGACACTTTTTGACCGAAATATATGGGAGAGGGCAAAATAAGCTCTGTTTGCCTGCGTTATTCTCTTCCTTATTTCTCCATCTTCTGATCTTGGCCTACTCGCAAAGAAATCGCCACTCCTGTCGATTCCTAGCAACTTCCCTCCATCTTCTGACCCCTAGAATCTTTAGGTCTTCTTCCACATCATCAATTCATCTTCTTCGTGGTCGTCCTCTACTTCTTATGCCCTCTGGTTTTGAAAAAGTTAATCTCTTAGTGTACTCGTGATCTGGCATTCTAGCAATGTGTCCAGCCCATCTAAGTCTCTGCACTTTAACGAATTTCACAATATCTGGACCTGTGTATAACTGATACAGTTCAAAGTTGTATCTTCGACGCCATAGCCCATTACCAGAGAACGGCAGTTCTCGCCAGTGGCGCACACCAACACCCCCTACACGCGACACTATATATACACGAAATTTTCGATTTTCTAAATCTGACTGATTTGAAAGATGGGCCAAGTCCCATCTTAAAGTTCAGGAAATGACTCACCTATTTTTATGTCAACCATCCATTTTGGTCCAAGGGTGTGGATTTTACGGCCGTTTCTATTTAGGGTCTGTTTTTCGTTCTCGTCCCCAAAACTCCCAAAAACTTCAAAAATTTAAGTCCGACCTTTGCGGCTTCTAATAGTACCTACTGAACATTACCTTTCCAACGCATGTCTAATTTTAAAAATCGGTTATACCATTCAAAAGTTACCGAGCTCAGAAGTATGACTCAATTTTTATTTAAAAAAGGGAAAATGTTTGTGGATATGTATGTGTGTTTGAAAGTTAAACAGATTTGAATTTTCTTTTCTGTGTTTGAAGAGGGGGTCAGGGCCGATTAAGAACCGGTGTAGTTAATGACTTTTGACCACCCATAAGCCAGCTAGAGGACTTGGTAGGTACAAAATGGCATATTTTTTGGGGGTATATATCTTCGGATCAAGAAGAGACAGGAGAACCGCAAATACACCAAATCAATAGTGTTGAGTTAAGCTTTCAAATGGTGTTCAAGCCGTCAGGATCAGACATACACACGGCTCAGTATAGCCGAAAAACTGAAAAACTATACTTTAAAAATTTTGGTTTTTCGACAATTACTCAAAATTTCAACCTACGAATTGCGCCAATAACTGAGCGTTTGTAGAAGGACTCTAGACGAATCTAACGGTGTATACGTCATATGCGGGAAAATTCGAATTTTTAAGTTATAGGCTTCATAAGTATGATCAAATCTATTTCCTACGGGAAAGACGGTTTCTCAAGCTCAATAATTCCTGTAATAGCTTCAGTTCTCATACTTGACCTTAGATCCATCAGATACTACTGGTAAATACGTTTCAAACTCATGTTTACTGATCAAAATCGGTTAAGCTTTTTAGAAGTTATTAAGCTACAAAAGTATAATCCAATTAACGATTATTCCCGAAATGGTTTATGTAGTTGTAGTGATTACGACGCTAAATTTGATCTGGCAACGGGCAATCCGACTTCATTTATCGGTCATCTCAATATTTTTTTTCAATCTATTTCGAATAGAAAAAAATGTAGTGTACATTCGATGGACACTAGATCATTTGGGAGATAATGCAACAAAGGTGACCATTTATAAAGCTTAACGAGTAATAGAGGAACATTGCATTCAACTTCATACATTTAATTTATAAATAACTTTGAAAAACTCCTGATACAAGAATAAAAAACCGCTAAACGCCTAAAAATGAGTGGCGCATACAATATTCCAGCTACAAAAGATCTGATATGAATATTACGTGGCGCGAAAGTGTATTTTCATTTTGATGTAAAACAAAATTCTAGTTTTATTTTAAAAGATTTTTCCATAATATTTCCTAAATTTGAAGTAAACGCGCCACAAAAGAGTTTCAAAATTCAAACTGTATCAAAGTTACTCTTTTGTGGCGCGTTTACTTCAAATTTAGCAAATATTATGGAAACATCTTTTAAAATAAAACTAGAATTTTGTTTTGCATCAAAATGAAAATACATTTTTTCGCCACGTAATATTCAAATCAGATCTTTTGCAGCCTTTAATATTGTATGCGCCACTCATTTTTAAGGTGTTTAGCGGTTTTTTATTCTTGTTTTCATTTACGGCTCCAAAAATCTTTCTAAGAATTTTTTTCTCAAAAATACCAAGAAATCTTTCATCATTTTGAGATAATATCCACGTTTCAGCCCCATATATCAAAACCGGTCTTATTATAAGGTCTCGTATATACAGAGAGAGTCTGTAAAGTGGAATAAATTCAATATCTCAAATACTAATTGTTTTTTTGGAAAATGCTCAGACCCGTCGATTAGTATTTCAAATTGTCCTTTTTGACATTCAATAATAATGTATACAGGGTGTCCCAATTTAGAGATATGACGTCATCGTCGATTTTCTTAAATGGCAACACTGTAATTTTGATAGCTAATTTTATAGGGTTTGTAAAGTTATACATAACTGCAAAATATCAAATTTTTATTCTCTACCATTTACAAGATAATAGAAAATAACAAAGTTATATCTGTAATTTGGAATATATTCAATAATTAAAATACTAACTGTTTTTTTGAAAAATGCCAGACCCGTCGATTAGTATATCAAATTGTCCTTTTTGACATATAATAATAATGTATACAGGGTGTCCCAATTTAGAGATATTACGTTATCGTTGATTTTCTTAAATGGCAACACTGTCATTTTGATAGCTATTTTGATAGGGTGTGTAAAGTTATACACAACTGCAAAATTTCAAATTTGTATTCTCTACCATTTAGATGATAATAAAAAATAACAAAGTTATGAAAAAGAAGTAATCAACTAATAATTGAATTTAATTATTTCAATAAATTAAGCAAAAACTCATAATCTTGCCCTCAATTATTGTCAAATTGTCAATGGGCAACGTTATGAGCATTTGCTTAATTGAAATAAATAAATTCAATTATTATTTGATTACTTCTTGTTCTTCATAACTTTGTTATTTTTTATTATCTTGTAAATGGTAGGGAATAAAATTTTGAAATTTTTCAGATGTGTATAACTTTACATACGCTATCAAAATAGCTATCAAAATGATAGTGTTGCCATTTAAGAAAATCAACGATGACGTCATATCTCTAAATTGGGACACCCTGTATACATTATTATTATATGTCAAAAATGACAATTTGATATACTAATCGACGGGTCTGAGCATTTTTCAAAAAAACAGTTAGTATTTTAATTATTGAATATATTCCAAATTACAGATATAACTTTGTTATTTTCTATTATCTTGTAAATGGTAGAGAATAAAAATTTGATATTTTGCAGTTATGTATAACTTTACAAACCCTATCAAATTAGCTATCAAAATGACAGTGTTGCCATTTAAGAAAATCGACGATGACGTCATATCTCTAAATTGGGACACCCTGTATACATTTTTATTGAATGTCAAAAAGGACAATTTGAAATACTAATCGACGGGTCTGAGCATTTTCCAAAAAAACAATTAGTATTTGAGATATTGAATTTATTCCACTTTACAGACTCTCTCTGTATGTACATATTGAGCTTTACTGCACATTTTATATTTTTATTTTTTAAATGTTTCTGGAGACCGTGAACAGTTCTGTTTGCTATTGCTATGCGTCCTTTTATTTCGTCGCTTGTCGTGTTTATTGAGTTTACTAACGATCCAAGATATGTGAATTCCTTGACTTGCTCAAAGGTGTGGTTGTTAATTTGAATTCTCGGTTCGATATTTCGGGAGTTTTTAGAAACCAACATATATTTGGTTTTTTCCTCGTTTGCCACAAGTCCTAATTCACTTGCCGCGTCCGCAAGCCTTGTAAAACACTGCACCATGTCTCTCATACTTCTGCCCACTATAACGATATCGTCAGCGAATGCGAGAATTTGCGTCGAAAATAGTCCCATTCATTCTAATATTTAATTTTCTGACTGCCTTTTCCAAGGCAATATTAAAGAGGAGGCAGGCCAGCGTGTCCCCTTGTCTTAGACCATTATTAATGTCAAAGAACGTCGAGTTTTCTCCTTGTGAAAAAGTGAAGTGAAAAAACCCGCCTCATGTTATTGCATGGGCTGGAATTATTTTAAATTATCGGTTTGGGCCATATTTTTTTGAAGGCTCCATAACTTATCACACTTATTTATCTGCAGATAATCATTATTATTGCAATTGACAGCTCAGGGCACTGCTGACACTATTTGTTTTCAACAAGATGACGCCTCGTTCCATTTTCCTCTCGTTGTTCACAAACGCCTGAATGAAATCTTTTCGAACCGATGGATTTGACGTGGTTCTCCAATTTATCGGCCTCAAAGATGTCCAGATTTGACAGCGCTGGACAATTCACTGTGGAATTTCATTAAATAGGTGATTAGAAATGCAGATATATTTCGAATGAGGAATTGCTAAAAGGTGTGCGCCCAGATTTTACGTCAATAACTCCGGACATGCTGAGATGGATGAGCATACGAACACGGCGTCGTACCAAGTTGCGTTGCGCAACTTGGTACGACGAGTTGTGTTGCGACAATGCAGGTATTCACACCCATGTTTTAGATAAATAAATAATTAACAAATAACTTACAAACAAAATTGTGTTATTATTTTTAGACTTTCCGGCCACCCTATAGATAAATAGACAGGTTGTTGAATGCAATCTTATATTCCTTCTGGTCTTCTTCTTATTTATCGTTCGTATACTTTACAAATTTTAGAAGGCACGAATTTGGGTTGTCACCAGAACTTGGTTCCAGTAGAAATCTTTAGATTTTTGTATCTAAAACGTCTTATTGTTTATATTTTATTGAAGATCTGACCCCTAAAAAGTCGGTTTTATACACGCCTCTATATCGGCGTGGCTGAATAAAATGTGGTGACTAAATTAATTTTAATCATTGTATTAATAATATAGGTACCTATACTAATTATAAATGATGCGTTAGTGAATTTTTCTGCAGTTTTCTTATCTAACGCTAAGAATACACAGCAGTCGATATGAAAAACATGGGGCTTTTCAATGTTGTTCTGGTGGTAAGTTATCTTTGTTTAATTTTATTACACATTAACAACAAATACCCTTAAGAGCGTAGACGCAAAATTTCGAGCCAATGCTTTTTAAATGCATTCAATTTTTTTTTCGAATCTTAAGATGGATATTTTTGAAAAATTTAAACGCAAAATGAAAGATTGCATTATGACCGAGGGCCGAAAGTCCCTGAAAACTTCCATGTTTATTTTAATAAGTAACAGGGGTGAAAAGAAGAGAAAATTTAGTGTGATTTTTAATTTCAAATAGGTGTATCATTCAAAAGAAACTTTTTGTTTATTCTAAAGCGTTTTCGGCTCTCGGTAATAATGTAATCTTTCATTCTGCGTTAAGTTTTTCAAAAATATTTATTAGTTTTTCAGGATTCGAAAAAAATCATTTAAAAAGCATTGGCCCGAAATTTTGCGCATACGATCTTAAACCGGGAGTGGTCGCGCTCACTTTCTGTAACGTGAACAGTCGCGTGTTAGATTTACAACAAATTTTTATTTTATAGTATTTTTATTTACTTGCTATGTTTATTTACTTAGAAATATTATTTCTAACAATTATTAATGCTAATTGGTTCTCCCCAAAGCCATAAATTCCACAAAAGGAAGAAGAAAAAAATACGTACGCATTACTACACCCTTCCTCGAGGCACTTACGAAATTTTTTCAAAATTGCAAAATTTTTCATCAAGTTATCGCGAAAAAGGATAAAATGTGAGATTCTATCTAACGGCGCGACTACTCGCGGGTTAAACATAGTAAGTGAATTATTAAAAAAATATTTTTGGATCAATAATATTTTTTTAAATAATTTCTGTTTTTATATTTATGTTATATCAATAATTGAAATAGTCAAATGGTTTTTAATTGGTATATTTTTTGGGAAATGTTCAGAAATGTAGGAGATGTGGGAGAAGAAAATCCGTACCCTATGAAATACTCTGTTTTTGTCCTTATTATTTTTCTTCTTTAAGAGCGTAGGCGCAAAATTTCGAGCCAATGGTTTTTAACTTTAAAATTTTTTCGAGTCCTGTGAAAGCTAATAAATATTTTTGAAAAATTTAAACGCAGAATGAAAAATTACATTATTACAGAGAGCCGAAACTCCCTGAAACCTTCTGTAATATTTATTTTAAAAATTTACAGAGATGAAAAAGAAGAGAAAATTGAGTGTGACTTTTAATTTCAAATATCTCATTCAAAAGAAACTTTTTGTTTATTCTAGGGGACTGTTTAAATTAAATCCAGTCCTTTAAATTTTTCAACCATGACACTATCCTTCTTCCTATACTCCTTCCTCATCTTACTTTCTCTGTATTATCAGTCTTAGCATTTCATATCGCTGCCCCCTCATTATGTGTCCCAGATCTTGTAACTTTCTTATTTTTATTGTGATTATTATTTCATATTATTTGCCGATTTCTCGCAATATTTCCATGTTCGTTTTCTTCTATTCGTATTTATGCTATTCTAGGAATGCATACTTAGTACGAGGTAACATCTCAAATCTTTTACTCTCAGTTCCAATCTAAGGACTTAATTTCAGAGAATTGTTTTCATTTTTACAAAGGCATTTCTTGCTATTTCTATCCTGGCCCCTATTTCTGTTGGTTGATCATTAATTTTTCTAAAATCCAGGTTCCCAGGTAGGTATTTATACTGTATATTTTCCAACCCTTTTTATCAGTACATCTTTCAAGTATATGTTTGTTTGTATATTTGTTTTCTTTATTATTATCATACATTTAGTTTTTTTAGTCATATTTTTCACATAAACTGCCGGTCTTGTTTAGTAGTAGTTGTTGTTCAGCAGAGCTTGCCATAATCACGGTGTCATCTGGATATCTTATGTTGTTAATAGTTCTCCCGTTAATTATTATTCCTTAACTTTCAGATAGTAATACTTCTTCAAAAATGTATCTATACTTTAAATAGTAATAGAAACATAATACATCTCTGCCTAACATCTCTTTTGATTTCAATCTCTGAACTGAGTTAATTATCGTTTACACTTTGTGCTCGTTATGCTTTACGTGCCCTCCGAAGCTCGGTGGCGGCCGCAGCGTAGTGGCTATGTTACTGGCTTAAAAAGCTGGAGGGCCCGGCTTCGAATCCTGGCACTGACACCTCTCTGCCTAACACATCAAGTCTAAATGAACGTCTTTATAAGATCATGCAGACAGCTGTACTACTCTCGATGGCCAGATGTGTGCGAAAATTTTTGGGAGATACTCCAGCATACCAAGTCACCTAGGGCTCGATAACACGGAAAAGGTTCCACCAGAGCTCAATCCTTTTGATATCGTAGGCATTTCCCAAGTAGCACAATAAAAACATTTTAGTTTTATTTAAGGTTGATAAAGGTTTTATTGTGGTAAATAAGAAGATAATGGTTTTAAAGTTACCTTGTAGATATACTGCCAGAACTTTAAAACTGTTAAGCATTTGTCACTAGTTTTAAAGTATCTAATAAGAGTATCAAATAAGTTTTATTATAAAACTTATTTGTAGTTTTAAAATGGTTTATTCTCAGTTCACTTTAAAACTAATTAGTTTTATGAAGAACTTCCAGACTATATGGTTTTATTAGATTCTAGTTTGTGACCTTTCAGTTTTATTGCAATTTTAAAGATTCTATTAATATGGCTAATAAAACCTATTATTAAAACTACTTGATCTCAAGACTATTATGTCAGTAAATCGTATGCCTTAAAACTATTTTTTAAGTTTTCTTTGAAGTTGCTTTCTTAAAAGCAATTATTAGGCTATATTAAAACCAAACGCTCTTAACTGAATCAATTTGGTTATCGTAAAGACTAAACTATGTTTCTTGTTAGAAACAATAAAACTAAACTCATCTCCTCTTCTTTTATGTCCAAAATGGTCGACCGTTTGTTTTAGAGCGAAACAGTGGTGTAGTGTGCTGTAAAAAGTGGAAGTACAGTTAGTATGGAACAAAAAGTCGCAAGTACATATGTACTTAAAATATATACGAACTGGTCATTACGGCTTATTTTTCAAAGAATACAACACACACAGCACTACGACGCCCCGATTTTAAGGTTAGATTCACATTAAAACCGAGTGGCAGCATTAAAACTAAACGGTTTTAATTCCAAGGCAACCTTGCTTTTACGTGGAACATATGCTCTTGGAAAGGTAAAAAATAAAACCATTTGATCTTAACAATTATCTGTCGATAGACTAAAAATAGTTTTATTTGGTTTTCGGCCATATTGCTTTCTGGGCATGCTGAAAGCCATGATATATTACAATATAAGGCTTACATAAAAATTATAAATAAGCAATTTAAAGACATAAATTCGATTTATTTTAACATGAAAAAATTAAAATAGTAAATAAAATTATTTTTCTTTCAAATTATCTAATATTTTTCGGATTTAAATTGTTTTATTATTATTATTATTTAATCGCCAAAAGTCAGAAATTTTAGGACACGTGAGTTATTTAGACCTATTTTTGTTAACATTATCAATAAAGTTGGGAGCGCGAGTGTTTTTCTACCTTGACAGTCGGAAATAACCAAGTACTTTTTATTATTTTATGGTTACAAATACGTATCTACCTTTCATAACACATGTAAAAATGTGTTGGCCTATATGGAGTATATGGGTTTAAAGAAACATTTAATATGGTAAATGGTCTTTAAAAGTCTCCAGTTAAGAAACCTTTTTAAGTTTGCTATAAAACTGCTTGCACTTAAAATGTCTTTTAATATGGTTTTAAAAGCACCTTCACAGCAGCTTTAAAACCAGTTCCTTAAGAAAACAAAGTTTTAAAAAGGTTTTTAATTTTGGTTTTATTGACCTCTTTCAGTGTAGGCCATTTTATGATGAAAGCGGTTTTATTGCAACCTTAAGGTTTACTTAAAAACCAATTGGTTTTAATTTTAGTTTTATTCTATAGTTTTAAAGCATCCTTAAAAGACTTAATAAACCCGTTCGTTGCTACTTGGGTTGGGATGAGTCAATTTTTCCCTTAGAGGGAATGGGAGCCGTATGGCTAAATACAGAGCAATCAAGAGCAGTCTTTTTAAAGATAAAGAAATTTCTGAGTAACCAAAGACTCAATCAATTTACAAATACGATATCGGATGGTAAAATGTTATATCCACTCTATTATCTTAATGGTGTCTAAGCCTGGACTGCTAATGTTGATTTAATGATAAAGCTGGAAGCTTTTGAGATATGGCTTTTTAGGATAATTTTGAAATAGGTACCATGAACCGATCATATTACGAACGAAATGGTGTTGCACAGAATGGGAAGAGACAGAGAACTTTTGACCACCATTAAAAGGTGAAAGATAGCATATTTAGGGTACATACTTATAAATGAAAAGTACGGAGTTATTGCAGCTGATTATAAAGGGTAAAATCGAAGGAAAAAGAATCCTGATAGACGACAAATATCCTGGCTGAAAAACATTCGCGACTGGACCGGGTTAAACACACTTTTAAGAAAAGCATGAGATAGAAACGAATTTGTAATGGTTATAACTATAACCAACCTTTATTAGTGGAGACGGCAGTAGAGGAAGAAGAATGGCGAGGAATATTGGGAACTAATTTATTATCAAAACCCTTTACTTTAAATCAATGAATACCATAATATGAACGTTTGCTTATGTAATACTTTATTTTTCGATCAGAAATCTTATTATTAATATCGCATCTGTTGTTGATCTACCTTGTAAAAATCCAACCCTACGGATATTTCGGTTTCCTTACGTATCCGTCTTAATAATTATCCTCTCTCATATTTTCTTGACGTGACTTCATGAAGTATAGTCCAGGGTAATAAGGATTTTCTCGGGATACTCAAAGATCCAGGTAGCTGACTACTTGTTTAGTTATTGTAGACCTATAGGAAGAAAACCTACCTGTTTCCTGCCTGGATTTCGCGTCCGTTTTTAATTGTTAACAATTTAGTGCAAAAATCGCGATTTTTTCGATTTTTTGCACTCCATTCAATAACTAAATAGTTGACATAAGATTACAAAATTCAGTTTTTTAGAACATTGAAAAACCTTCAAAATGCCGATTTTTTAAAGTTAAAAGTTAATTTGTTGCTAAGCAAACTGCAAAATAAGTGAAAACCGTTATTTGTTAATAACTTTTACTAAAACTACCTTAGAACTTTAGTGTTTTACCCAAAGTTAGATATTGGGGTACTTAACAAACCCTCAAAATTTGAGACCGATCCATTAATTAGTTTAAGAGTTATTCTATTTGTTTATCCCAGAGACCTTTATTTTGCAATAAGATAAGACAGAAAATAATGAAGATAGAGCAATTCTGAGTATGCCAAATAAGTAGAAGAGTGGTAGTATCAAAATATATTAAAAAAAGATAAAAAATAATTAACATAGTCAAAAATCCTAATGACAAATTTTTAAAATTTTGTAGTTTATAAACATTTAGAATAACTTTAAAAATGTTGTCCGTAGAAACAATCTTTTTATATATTCGAAAAGATAGTATTTTAACACGAATTTTCAAATAAAAAAATTTAGCCTGGGCACATTTGGGACAAAGTTAGCCATATTTTTTTTTAATTCACAGCTAATTTGTTTATAATAATTAAGGAATCTCATTAATGCCATTATAAAGAATGGGATTTGTATTTTTGCTTAAAAAGTTTGCACATACATTATACCTTCACAGCACCCTCTACGATTTTTCAAAAATGTAGTGCAAGCGATTACTAGGGGGAACCTACAAATCCAGCGAGTTAAAATACCGAAAAAGCAATTTCAAACGAATATAATTTGCTGTATCTCCGGATCAACTCAATGGATTTTGATCTTTCTTTTTTAATTGGTATGTAATTTTTACGAACATTACAAATATGCAATTTGTTTATAAATTTATTAATTAATAAACAGTCTAATTTGTTTAAACAATTCTTGAAAAAATATTTTTTTTACAAAAATCTATTTTTTTAATTATAGTATCATTAATGATCACAGAAAAAGTTAAAGTACACTTTAATAAATAAATGATTTTTATTAGATAATTATTTATTGAAGATAATTTATTTATTAAAGTATACCTTAACTTTTTCTATGATTAATAGGAATAGTATGATTAAAATCATGGATTTTTGGGAAAAAATTATTTTTTCAAAAATTGTTTAAACAAATTAGACTGTTTATTAATTAATAAATGTCTAGACAAATTGCATATTTGTAATGTACAGAAAAATTACATACAAATTAAAAAAAGAACGATTAAAATATATTCAGTAGATCCCGAGATATAGAAAATGATCGTAGTTTTAAGTTGCTTTTTTTAGCTTTTGAACTCGTGCATTTGTCGGCTCCCAGCTCCCCCTTCACTTACCACAACTAGTCACCAATTGAACTACATTTTTAAAAATTCGTGTAAAATACCAGCTTTTCTAATATGTAATATGACTTTTTCTACGGACAATATTTTTAAAGTTATTCTAAATGTTTTTAAACTACAAAATTTCACAAATTTGTACAAATTTTTTAGTACATTTTGATAGTATCAGTTTTCTACTTTCATTTGGCATAAGCAGAATTGCCATATTTTCATTATATTATTTTCTGTCTTATGTTGTTGCAAAATAAAGGTCTCTGGGATAAACAATTAGAATAACTCTTAAACTAATTAATGGATCGGTCTCAAATTTTGAGGGTTTGTTAAGTACCCCAATAAACTTTGGATGAAAACCAAAGTTCTAAGGTAGTTTTAGTAAAAGTTATTAACAAAGAACGATTTTCACTTATTTTGCAGTTTGCGTAGCAACAAATTAACTTTTTAACTTTCAAAAGTCGGCATTTTGAAGGTTTTTTAATATTCTAAAAAATTAAATTTTGTAATTTTATGTCAACTATTTAGCTTTTGAATGGGCTGCAAAAAATCGAAAAAATCGCGATTTTTGCACTAAATTGTTAATAATTAAAAAACGGACGCGAACTCTAGGCTGGAAACAGGTAGGTTTTCATCCTATAGGTATACAATAACTAAAAAAGTAATCAGCTACCTGGATCATTGAGTGTCCCGAACATGGTCTATTTCTAGCTTATTACCCTGGACTAGTAGTTTTATGGCCCTGTAGTTTATCCAGTCGTCTCGCGAATTCGACAGGTGGAGCATTCAGAAGTCTTGCTTCTTTATTTGGGTGATCTCAGTCCTTGTTTAGGTAATTTCTTCATATTCTTCAACTTAATATGTTACTAAAGGTTATTATTACTAAAAGTATCCTTTAGTAATGTATTAAGACTTTATCAAGTGTTGCGATTATGGCCATCAGAGTAGATGGCACTTTTGCAGCTATCCACTGGTACCTAGTGGGAAATATCAAGAGACATTCTTTGACCTACCTTTTTATGAATTTATATCTAGCCGGATCTCTGATAATGCAAGATTATGCTGAAACATGTAAGATCCTGTTGATACCAATTCATATACAGAGGGTTTAATGGATTGTGCTTTCGCGCCATATATTTGGTTTATATAATTGCATGATAAATTAAACCATCAAAATAATAATATTTAGCTCATTTTTCATGATTTCTCTATTTTTTAGTTGTTTGTTGCCATGCTTTGTGTCATGATGACCTCTGCAGCTCCAGCTCCAGCACCTGTTCCGCATCCAAATCCTAACCCACAATATTTAGCCTATGGAGCATATGGATACCCTGTGTCTTATTCGTATGGTTACTGGCCATCTTATGGTAAGCTATTTCTAATATTATTATCCTTTAAATATTAGTAGTATCAGTTTTAAAAAGTAAAAATATTTTTATCACAATATCTATATCTATACTCGTAAGACCCAGAGCACACGTGCGTGTATAATTTTAACTCGAGATAATTTGCGACATTAGTTTCTACCGTCAAAAGATAAAAATCCTGTCAGTGTCTTCCTAAGAACACAAAATCTCCTAAACGTGGTCGAAAATTGGTGCAATAAGTGGATAGTAACTCTGAACCCAACAAAAACAAAATGCATCATATTCATATGCCGTCCAGTCCAATGAAATTATTAATTCTGTGGAAAATCGATATCAACTTCAGCCAATAGGAAAAGGCTCATATTCAGGTCGTCAGTGAACTACTTAGGAATCATCTTACAAGAATGATCTTACACTGATCTAAAAGCAACTTTAGATAGGATATACAAAACAGACAAACACTCCTTCTCCTGTACACACTTATATTCGAGCAATCATTGAATACAGTGGAACCCCGATAAGTCGGCCTCCGATAACCCGGACCGATTTTCATCAGACAAAACAAACATTGTTTCACTTTGACTGAGTTTCTTATCAAGAAATAAACAATACTGTATACAACTGTACGTAATTTAGATGTATTGTGCATATGTAGTTCTTGTTTTTGCAATTATAATGAGTATACATATGTTTATTATTTATATGTATTTTATTAATTTTTACCATATTCTCCGGCTAACCCGGATTTTCGATAACCCGGATCGGCCGCGGTCCCGATTAATCCGACTTATCGAGGTTCCACTGTACCTACAAATCAATGATATATGGCTACCAAAATCAGTCAAAAAAAAAACAAAATCATCAGCGGCATGCGTCGCTTTCTACAATAACAAATACGAAAAGGAATAATGTATAATTCTCCCCAATGAGTCAAAATTCATAAGATATCAAACATTCTTACGATTATTGGGAGAAAGAAACTCCCGGAATAGGAAGTTTACACTCAAAATTATTCCGGGTTAAATCCCGAGTCTAACAATCCAAAAAAAGCATCTTCACACTCGTTTGTTCCAAAATTAGTTTGGTTTTCCCCACTTTTTAAATGTCCCTAAGCATTCCCTTACCATTTAAAGCTTTGATGGCTGCATGACTATCGGATACAGTGGAACTTGGATATTACGGCCTCGGTAGTTACGTCACCTTGGTTGTAACGTCAATTTTTATTAGGTCCTGCCAAAAACTATTCGATAATATTATTAAAAACCCGGTTTAGCGGTAAAAATAAAGTAACCCTCGTCTATAGCGTCATAAAATTTTACAGTAGGTTGTTGTTTTTTCATTTTATGAAGAATAAAGTGCAATGCGTTTCCAGCTTTGCGACATTGCTCCTTCCAAGAATGTGAGAAAGGCCCATTATCCCTTTGTGCACAGTTATGTGAGCTTGGCAGTTTATGATTTCTTATTATTTGTCAGTGCTATCATAAAGAGTCAAATTTTCTGCTGTAATAAAATAGTGCAAATAATGCTGTAATCAAATTTTGCCTGGTTAAATTTTCATTTTTTTCTACCTCTTTTATAACGTCACTCTGATATAGCGTCATTTTTTTACTGGACCCTTCAATGACGCTATAACCAAGTTCCACTGTATTATGCACACAGTTAAAAACAATAGCTATAGACGCTTTAGTCCATACGTGGTAATCAAGGTGAGAATCCTTAATATTATTTGCAGAAAAAGGAAAAGCATTTGGAATCTATCAAGTCTTTTACGCAGTGCCAAACCACACTGTTCGTTTAAATAAACAATATTTAGTTGACTTACTTCTTTTTCTTCAGGTGCTATATTACAATAATTGTTCGACGCTGGCGATCACCATGGCGAAGGTTTGTCGATCGTCTAATACACGGAATAATTGTACATTTGGTATATGAGTCCATTCACGATTTTTTTGTCAAGACACCTGTTTTCTTTCTACATTTGACTTAGCTATTCTTTAATTTCGATTAAATTTTCTAACAGTAAATAATTGCTTTGTACTAATTTCTTCAATCTGAAAAATATGTGAATTAGGCAATGCCACAAACATGTTCTAGGTACTGCAATATATTTATTACCTTGTCTTCGACGTAAGTTGTCAGAGATATGGGCATATGTGTTGTTCTGCATACATTTTTAAAATTATACGCCGAATAAGGTAGTTAACTTAGTCTAATTTTCTAGATACTTGACAGTTTTGTTTTAGTCCAAATAGTAGTCTCGTTTATAGCACTATCTTTTCCTTCCTGTTTGGTTGACCTGGTTGCTGCTATCTTGTAGAGAAAACACAGTTTATTTGTCTGTGGATAAATTAATTCTTACCGTATACCAATTCGAAAAAATTTTCCATGGCGACGAAGAGGTGTGAGCCGATGCGTTGTCATGATGAAAAAGCACTTTTTTCGCCAAATGGGGTCATTTTTTCTGCAATTCCTCGTCGAATCAGCCCTGTGACCGTTTTGCCCTTCTTACACCAAAAAACGGTGGACATTACCTTTTCGACCGATAGAACAGTTTTCGCCTTCTTCGGAGCACGTTCACCAGGTGAAGTTTTTTATAGATTGGGATAAGCATAAACAATCTTTTTGTTTTATTTATGCACTGTTCAGCTATTTTGCTTCTTTCTTTGAAGATTTTGAAAATATATGGTATATAATACATATTATTGTATTTTATTAATTTTTGATTAATTAATTAATTTTTTATTTTTAGGATACGCCTACGCATCTCCATATTATTACATTTAGGTTATAAGAAAACAAAGTCCAGGTTCAAGTGTTTTATATTTGATAAATAATGTAGTAATCTTACATATCGAATAACATAAGAATAATATGTAACAATTTCTCCAGTTGTCTGAAAAAATATTTTATTTTTTATTTTGTTAAACATGTTATAAAAATCCGAATTTGTGATAAAATATTTATCGATAGCATATTTTATTTTTCCACATACAGTCGAATCCCTGAATCTTTACCCGTGCGTCATCATGTAAAGCATACGAAATAAGTCGATGATCAGTCGGAAATTGAAATTTACTAAACGCAACAGCAAGTCACTTACTGTCACTGGTTGTTGCGTTTAGTAAATTTCAATTTCCGACTTATCATCGACTTATTTCGTATGCTTTAAATGATGACGCACGGGTAAAGATTCAGGGACTCAACTGTAGTCATGTATTCAAACATAATTCTAATGTCAATATTAATAAATAATAAAGGTTGTAAAATATACACCAAAAAAATACTGAAATCTGTAGTATATGTCTTTGTTATATCACAAAACACACACGACAAACTCAACAAAATCTTACCAATACCAATTCCAAACAGTGCAGCCGATATGTGAAACAATTGTGCATTTAATGATGGAAGCATATAATTTGGACTACATATACTACACATATAAAGGTTCAAATTCAGATACGAGGCCATCTCAGATTTTGCCTTTTACAAAAATGGCGGGCGTTCAAAATGACGACTATACATATGTGACTATTTGCACGATAACGTTTGAACGAGACTTCCGATTTCAACCAAATTTGGTACATAGGTTCTTTTTTTGATGTAAAAGAGCGAGGTCTTGAACCGGAAGAATCGGTTTACCAAAAGTTGTGTTTTTACTGTTTTTTTTTTATGTAAAAATATGTTGTTTCTTTTTTCAATTATTTCACCCCGTATATATTAATTTTTCAAAAAGTTAATACCGTATAATATAATAATATAGTAATATTATTTTTTAGGAACTATTTGGAACTTTTTAGTTATGTTAATTACCATTGAATAAATGCATAACTTATCTTCACATGTACCTATGTACGGCAGACTGATGCAAATATTATAAGAATTATTGTGCATTTAATAGTAGAAGCATATAATTTGGACCACATATACTACACATACAAAGGTTCAAATTTAGATATAAGGCCATCTCAGATTATGCCTTTTACAAAAATGACGGGCATTCAAAATGGCGATTATACATATGTGACTAATAGCACGATAACTTTTGAACAAGACGTCCGATTTCAACCAAATTTGGTATATAGGTTCCTTTTTTTGATGAATAAGATCGAGGTCTTGAACCAGAAGAATCGGTTTACCAGAAGTTATGTTTTTACTGTTTTTTTTATGTAAAAATATGTTGTTTTTTTTTCAATTATTTCACCCTGTATATATTAATTTTTCAAAAAGATAATACCGCCATTGAAAAGAGAGTAAAAATGCTTTTTGCAAATATTTTGAAATTTTTAGTTATGTTAACGCATGTAACGTATCTTCACATGTACCTATTTGCGGCAGATACATTTTTAATTCCCGCCATTTTTGTAAAAGGCAAAATCTAAGATGGCCTCATATCAAAATTTGAATCTACGTATGTGTAGTGTGTGTGGTCCAAATTATATTCTTCTACCGTTAAATGCACAATAATTCTTATATTATTTGCACGAATCTGCAGCACATATGTTCATACGTACATGTGAAGATACGTTATGAATTTATTAAGTGGTAATTAACATAACTAAAGATTTCAAAATATTTTCTAAAAAATATTTTTATGCTCTCTTTAATGCCCGTATTAGCTTTTTGAAAAATTAATATATACAGGGTGAAAGAATTCAAAAAATAAACAACATATCTCTACATAAAAAATCAGGAAAAACCCAAATTATGGTAAACCGATTCTTCCGGTTCAAGAACTCGATCTTTTACGTCAAAAAAATAACCTATATACCAAATTTGGTTGAAATCGGACTTTTTGTTCAAAAGTTATCGTGCTATTAGTCACATATGTATAGTCGTCATTTTGAATACCCGCCATTTTTGTAAAACGCAAAATCTGAGATGGCCTCATATCTAAATTTGAACATTTGTATGTGTAGTATATGTGGTCCAAATTATATGCTTTTACCGTTAAATGCACAATAATTCTTATAATATTTGCACGAGTCTGCCTCACATAGGGACATGTGAAGATAAGTTATGCATTTATTAAATGGTAATTAATAATACTAAAAAGTTCAAAATATTTCCTAAAAAATATTTTTACGCTCTTTTTAATGCCGGTATTAACTTCTTAAAAAATTAATATATACAGGGTGAAAGAACTGAAAAAATAAACAACATATTTTGACATAAAAAATAAGGAAAAACACAACTTCTGGTGAACCGATTTTTCCGGTTGAAGAACTCGACCTTTTACATCAAAATAGAACCTATATAGCAAATTTGGTTGAAATCGGACGTCTCGTTCAAAAGTTATCGTGCTATTAATCACATATGTATAGTCGCCGTTTTGAACGCCCGCCATTTTTGTAAAAGGCAAAATCTGAGATGGCCTCGTGTCTGAATTTGAACCTTTATATGTGTAGTATATGTGGTCCAAATTATATGCTTCTATCATTAAATGCACAATTCTTATAATTTTTGGCACGAATCTGCCGCACTAAAACGGCTTTGTCTGCCGTTATTTATGTTAATGGTACAAAACAAACCCACTGACGAATCTCCATCCGATTCGACAAATATAAACGGCTTCTAAGAAATAAACAAGTTTCATCAGCCTTATTCATACAAAAACGTGCCAAGGGACACAAAATAGACCTCAACAAATAGCATTCATCCTACAACACCAATAACAATAAAGGAATCATAGAAATTGAAGCACAATAAAGTCCCAATAGAGATTCCCACATTCACAAGCAAGAATACTGCCCCAAATATCTACCCAAAGCAGAACCCTACTTTGTAGACCCCTTACCATTCCACGTTTCAGCAGCACACGAGTATTCTCTTAAACTGATAAAAGATCAAATAACTGAGGTACTAAGATGATTAACGAAACTCTTTGGTATAATGCAAAGGTCAACTACAACCTACCAAAAACGATGAAGAAGCCTTCAAATTCAAATGCTAGCTTATAATGTCCCACTCGACACAAAAAAGTCTATTAACTCGTTACTTAATGGTTACATGACTAAATTAAGAACAAATTTGAATTTTGCAGCAGTATTTATAAAGATATTCTAGACCAGGAGGCAGCGCTGAAAAATCTATTTGAATTTACTAAAGCTAGATTTTTCACAGTTGATTACTGTGCGTGTGTAGAGAAACATACTGCGGTCGGTCAAGCGAAACGTAGAACAGGGGTTACTGAGAGGGTATCAAAGTTGCTTTCCTACGAAGGTAATTATTTCCATTTACTAAGGCTGAAAATCAGTACACACATCCTAAATTAAATATAAATAAAAGTTATTATAGTCGGTCAGCTGTATGGCGGGACAGAGCCGGTCGGTCGGCCCCAATAGTCAATTGAGGAAATGAAGCATTTTGGTTCGCAATTTTTTCGTCCAGCATGGATTTACTTGAAATTTTCACAGAAGGTAGGGAATAGTCCAAGGATCATTTTATATATCATGCCGCTATCATACGTTAAAACTTTATGGGGTGTTTGCCACCCCATCTAGGGGTGGAAATTTTTTATTACATTTTAACTACGTAATTCGATGGAAAAAGTGATTCTAAGAAAAAAACGTTTTTTACATTTTCTTCGTAAAACTAATATTTTTCGAGTTATTCGCGCTTGAAAATAACAGTTTTTCGACGAAAAAATCGACTTTTTTAGAGGGTTTTTTGAGAATACCTCGAAAAATATGCATTAAATCAAAAAAACTGTAGATATCGAAATTGTATCTTTTCTTTCTCGAAATATCTTTAAGACCATTACAAACCGAGATACGGCATACACGGTATAACATACCGGTTAGCTTTTTTCGTCAAATGCATAATTTGAAATATTCAAAGCCAAATAATGGGAAAAATTTGCATTTTTCGAAGAAAACTTAAATAATCTTTTTACAAGTATACAATTAGACCTTTCAAAAAAAATAATAAAAAAGTTCCTAGCATAAAAATTAAGCGCCTTACAAAAAATGTCGGTACCTGCTTTTCTCTACGAAAAAATCAATGAAAACAACCCCCTAACTACCTTCCTAATTCAAAATTGGTCTTCACCTTTCTTTAGTTCCTTTTATATTTATATTATCAATACACTCAAGGAGTTTGACCTATTTAAAATGCCTAATTTTGAAAAAATTGGAGTTTAAAGAAAAATTGATTGTTTGCAATTTGGTATTTTTCATATTTTACTTCAAAATATCTCCGAAAATACTGAAGATATGAAAAAAATTATAAACTACTAAATGTTAGCTTTTTTAATGACTAAAATTACCCTGTGCATGGATTTTCATTACAGTGAATAGTTAGCCAGATATAGCTGTTTAAAACCTCTATTTACCAGCAAACACCCCCTTATTCGAGCCCTTTAAACCCGCCCTAATTAAAAACTAAGGCATCTTACGGAATTTAATTCACACAGTCTTATAGCTCTTTAAAAATCCTACAAAATCATTTTTGAGGGGTCTCATTACTGAGAGGGTATCAAAGTTGCTTTCCTACGAAGGTAATTAAATCCATTTACTAAGGCTGAAAGTCAGTGCACAGTGAGATATAATATTTTTTCAAAAATTAGGCATTTTAAATAGGTCAAACTCCTTGAGCGTATTGATAATATAAATATAAAAGGAACTACAGAAAGGTGAAGACCAATTTTGAATTAGGAAGGTAGTTAGGGGGTTGTTTTCACTGATTTTTTCGTAGAGAAAAGCAGGTACCGACATTTTTTTTATTATAAGTCGCTTAAATTTCATGATAGAAATTTTTTATTATTTTTTTAAAGGTCTAATTGTATACTTGAAAAAAGATTCTTGAAGTTTTCCTCGAAAAATGCCAATTTTTCCCATTATTTGGCTTTGAATATTTCAAATTATGCATTTGACGAAAAAAGCTAACCTTTAACATGCCGTATCTTGGTTTGTATTAGTCTTAAAGATATTATTGTAAAATAATTTAGTTTGTATTACTAAAAGATACAATTTTGATATCTACAGTTTTTTGATTAAATGCATATTTTTCGAGGTATTCTCAAAAAACCCTATAAAAAAATCGATTTTTTTCGTCAAAAAACTGTTATTTTCATGCGCGAATAACTCGAAAAATATTAGTTTTACGAAGAAAATGTAAAAAACGTTTTTTTCTTAGAATCACTTTTTGCATCGAATTACATGGTTAAAATGTAATAAAAAATTCCCACCCCCGAGATGGGGTGCCAACCACCCCTAAGGTTTTAGCGTATGATAGCGGCATGATATAGAAAATGATCCATGGACTATTCCCTACCTTCTGTGAAAATTTCAAGTAAATCCATGATGGACGAAAAAATTGCGAGCCAAAATGCTTCATTTCCTCAATAGACTATTGGGGCCGACCGACTATAATAACTTGTATTTATATTTAATTTAGAACGTGTGTACTGATTTTCAGCCTTGTAAAACAACTTTGATACCCTCTCAGTAACCCCTGTTCTACGTTTCGCTTGACCGACCGCAGTATGTTTCTCTACACACTCACAGTAATCAACTGTGAAAAATCTAGCTTTAGTAAATTCAAATAGATTTTTCAGCGCTGCCTCTCCGTCTATTCGGTCGTTTAATAATATGCACATGCTAAAATAGTTGAAAAACCACCACACTGCAATACTACAACGCACGCAATGGAGTGTAAAAAGCTCTGTAGAAAACTCTAGAACCATTATTGTTCTTCGCAAAATAATTTAAGTTTATTTTTAGATGTATGTTAAGTACAAAAAGTAAGTTCACAGCATCAGTCTTCAATAGATTAATATATGATACACAAGTACACATTCCTATCTTTTAAAATGTATCACTAATGTTATGATGCAATTGTTATTTTAATGTGATTGTGATTGGTATCGTAACACTGTTTACTGTACACATTTATTATTTCTTCTCAAATCTGTTGCAGATGATAAATGATCCTGTTGCACATTTATAGAAACAATTTTTAGGTTTAGTATGAGTTTAAAATGGATGAGGTTCCTGCTAGTTAGTGCGATAAAAAATATCACATCTGAGTTGTGGGAAAATTGACTGTAAAAGGATTTCCAAGATAGTCAAATAGTTATGAAATAACTATTTGGCTATCTAGTTAATTCATAACTATCAACATAAGTTGATAAAATATCTATATTAACAAGGTCGTGAAATCATGAAATATGTTATGGTAGGGGAGCCCAAGCGGGGATTTTTGCAGTTACTCAAGAGTCAGATTATCATATGGGGAGAAACGTGGTACCCTGCAGATGTACCTCTACCATATTGGCTCTTAACATAGGGGCGTTCGTTCAGGGGGGGGGGGGTCGAAAAAAAATCTATCCTTAAAAATACTTGAAATTGTCAGAGTAAGATAAGGTAAGTACATGCAAAACGATGTATATTTAAAAAATCAGACGATTTGAGGGGACGTACGGAAATGTGTGAGTCAAAAAGTTTCACAAAAAAAAGCGAATATTTCGCGAAATGAGTGACAGATCGAAAAACTAAAAAATATGTGCTCAATATTTTTTAAAAATCTGTCGAAAGATACCAAACATGACCCCCCACGGAGAGGGGTGGGGGGCAAATTTAAAATTTTAAATACAAATTCCACGATATTTCGCAAAATAAACATCAGATCGAAAAACTGCAAAATACACTTATTCAATATTTTTGAAAAATATATCGAATGGTACCAAACATGACCCACCACAGAGGTGGGGTGGGGGGTTACTTTAAAATCTTAAATAGGAGCCCCCATTTTTTTATTGCAGATTTGGATTCTTTACATAAAAATAAGCAACTTTTATTCGAAACATTTTTTTGAATTACGGACAGATGGCGCTATAATCGGAAAAAACGATTGTTGGAAATGGAAAATTAAATTAAAAAATGGGATATCCCCACTAAAATGGAAAATTTTACTTAACTTTTTTTGGTTTTATGACCCAATAATCACAACCCAATAGGTCCCCAAAGCGCTCGAGTGATTGCACATTTAGCATACTTTGCTCCCCTACTATAAACACTATACTGTCATACCGGAATAAAATTCAACAGCTCCATTAATATGCAACAGATCTTGTAAAAAAAATAGTACACTTAACCGCAAAAGTTTTCCACATTAAGGACAAGATACAAGGGTAGGTATGCATCTAAATCATGTTATAATCTTGTCTTTTGAGAACATTTTGTTTTTTAATTTCGCTGATATCTTTGAAAACTAAGAAAATAGACGGTTTTATTATTTAACATGTATTTTAGCTCCAACAAAAAATAACAATTAACAAAACTTTAAACAGAAACATGACGTGAACTAATAATGCGACTTTGCTCCTCTACTTCTAACAAAGGCTTCACACCGTCTATGGAGTTTTATATATTCATAACTACAGTTTCTACATCTTGCAGGTAAGCAGGAAGGGGCTGATAAAGTCTTAATTATCGACTAACAATATCCCATTTTTGTTCAATAGGATTCATGTCGGGACTGTGAGGCGACCAATTTAATGTATGAATATTTACCTCACTTAAGTACTTAGTAACGACATGCGATACGTGAGGTCTTGCGTTATCATGCATTAAGATGAAATTATTTCCTATACCGGGTGGTGAATCGTAAAACGGGCCATAGGAAACTCAATGTATAATTCTAAACTGTTGAATTCCTGCTTCCCTAATTATTATACATCAAAAGTCATGAGAGAATATTTGTAGAGAATTGAAATCTGTATTAAAATCAAAAGTTAAAATTGTTCTACGATTTAAATGCATTCCAAAACTTTGAAAAATATAATACATTTGCCACAGAAGGTATGTGTGTAATAGCCACTTTACACGATGCAAGTAATTGCGAAATTTATTGCACAAGTTCTTGCAGCAAGAACTTCTGCAATAAGTTGCAACTAGCTTTCTGCAATAAAGTGATTACACGGTGCAAGTAATTGCATAAACTGACATGAAATGGACAGAAACTTTGACATACCATAAATTTTAGGTTATGTTGTTTTTACTTTTTATAAATTAAAAATGTAATTTTTTGAGTAGAGTTATCAGATATATTAAATTAAAAATGTTAGATTATAATTTGAGAAAATTATAATATGTATTATGTATAACAAAATCAATTAATACCTAATGCAAGTATACCTATAATACATTATTCATTTACAAAAGGAAACAAGTTGTTAAATACAAAATAAATAGAAAATAGTTTCTTTAATCCCTATGTTGCATAATTAAAGTTATCCACCAGAATAATGTTATCTGTGAAGCGTGAAATTGGTAAAAAGTTCCTCTAGTTTTGTCAAAAATTGTTTAGTTTGAAATTTACAATGACAGAATGTCAAAACAAACAGTGTAGCCTTAAAAGTTACTAAAAATATAACCAAATTGCAGAAAAAATTGCATGAAAAATAGGACATGTTCTATTTAGCTGCAACTACTTGCAGCAAGAAATTGCTGCAAGAAGTTGCAGCTTTTCTGTGGAATTCGCGTATGACACGATGCAATTTCTATTGCTGCAAGAAATTGTGTAATAAATTTCGCAATTACTTGCATCGTGTAAAATGGCTATAAAAGTTATAGGCCATACGTTACTATTTTTAACTGACAGTGCTCACACCATTGACTGAATAAAAAACCTTTATTATTAATACTTTCTCTGCAACTGAGGGTGTCTTATCAACTGTATTGTTTGTAAACAATAAATGATAAAATAAAAATATTGACAGTTCAAAAATGTGAAAGTAATAACTTCATTGTGACACATTATTGCACTGTGTGGCCTAATGGGGAACTTGCACATTTTTTTTTATTACATAATAATGTTCAGTTTTGTATAAAAATGAGATTTCCAAAATTTCCCGCTTCAAAAACTCATAATAACTTAGAAATACAAATTTAAAGTCTTCTTTATTTTAAAGTAGTTCAGACGGCCCGTGACGTCACATAGTTTTACATTAGTTTTTTATATGGTTATATCAGTGATGTGGGAGGGTTATATGTAAGTATATTCTTCTTCTTCTTCTTTAGTTTATTGGCCTCCACCTACTTGGGTATTTGGCCACAGCATCGTCGCGAAATATGGGAAAATATTTATATTGTAATGACATTTTTTTATCGTATGTCATTGTAATAATATAAAAAATATACCAGTTTGTTGGGATTGGAGTTTACAGTTTTTGAAGGAAAAAAGAGAAAGATTAATATGGAAAATAAAGAAAAACTTTATAAGTATTGTTTAGTGCCATTCTGTACAAGTACAAGCATTCAAAACCCCAATAAAATATTTATTAGATTACCAAGGGATAAAAAACGCCGTTTAAAGTGGTTATTTGCATGTCGAAAAAATATATTTCAGATAATACACAAGGTCTTCATGTATGTCAAGATCATTTTATCGTAAGTAGTCTGTTGTCTGCTTAATACTGTTAAATAAAACAAGTATATTTTTTCATATTTCTGTGTTTTATAATATTGCCACTATACTTAATAGGAAGTGTGTACCTACTAAGTTTTATCGTTAAATACTTATGAGAATAATAATCAGAATAAAATCACAGTATAAAATTAGTAGGTATAATGGGAGTATAATATACATAATATATGTACTTACTTATCTGCTTTAACTCCCCGAACTTCTCCGACGGAAAAATTTTCACTCTTTTGAAAATATGTAGCCACCATACACATATCAACTATAGGTAAGTTATCAGACTGCCCTTTACAAAAACCCTCTTCGGTCATTTTAAAAAATATATCTTAAAAACACTCAAATATATCAGAAATAGAAATTATGGGCCATTCCACGAACATACGCCTGTTTTGGATTACTTCGACAACGAATATTTTACTGTGCAACATAAGAAGTACGAAAGTAAATAGCGCTAATAATTATTCCAATAAATAACAATGTAATTTGCAATTTATTTTCGTTCTTCTTATTTTGCACAGTAAAATATTCGTTGTCGAAGTAATCTAAAACAGGCGTATGTTCGTGGAATAGGGATATCAAATATATTTATAAATTAGTGTCAGTGTCACAACGAATGCCAAACCTATGAGGGAACTTACACATTTTTTTATTACGTAATATTATTCAGTTTCCTTTAAAAATAATATTTCCAAACTTTCACGCGATAAAACCTCATAATAACTTAGAAGATAATTTAAAATCTATATATTTTTTCTGTTTTCTGGCCTTGGTTTAGAAGAACCCTTAGCCAATGTAAAATAGTTCAAACGATCAAAAACGCTTGTGACGTTACATAACTGTATTTTCTACTGACGTTTATAATGTCTAATTTAAAATTATATACAATTTTGTTTACTTTGTTGGTGCAGAATGTACATGCACAACTATATGACGTCACTATGCGTTTTGGACCACCTGTTTTAATTTGAATTTTTAATCGTCTTTAGGGGCCAAACGAAAGACAAACAAAACTTTTTTTATCTTTGATACATGTTTTAAATTATGTTCTGTTGTGATTTATAACATTTTTTTCGAATTTAAAAATTGATGCAAGTTCCCTATTTTGGGCTAAAAAACTGAAAAGTGTATTACATTTTTACAAAATTTTGGAATATGTTTAATTCGTAGAACAATTTTAATAGTTGTTTTCAATACAGATTTCAATCCTCTACAAATATTTTCTAATGTCTTTTGATGTAAAATAATTAGGGAAGCAGCAATTCAACAGTTTAGAATTTTACATTTAGTTTCCTATGGCCCGTTATCCAATTCACTACCCGGTATAAGGTACGAAAGGAACAACGTATTCAAAAAAATAAAATTTCTGTAATATATCAAATATATATCATCAAATACATTCTTAATGTCAAGAAAATTCCTCTCCAAACATCACAGAACCTCCACTAAACAATCTGATCTCTCGCGTATGTCACAAATTGTACCGTTCACCCAGTTGACGAATAACTCTTAAGCGTCGATCAGAACTGTTATTAGAAGTGTTCCGTGGTTGTGTTGGATGCGTGTGATAACTTTATTATCCACGGAAACAAATAATATCCATTTATAAACAAATAATAATAAATTCATTTTTTTAGTAAAATTGTGGCTTATTTCCCATAGAAAATACTTAAAAATAATATCCACTGTTAATAATATATTTCGGTAAAAAGCGTGCTTATTTCTCGGAAAGTGTGTGTTTTTTTGATCTTTCCCGACCGAAGGCTGGTTTTGACTGAACTGCACTGGTATTAATTTTTGTCAATCAAGGCTTTCGGATTTGAACGCTCTTAAAACTGAGATCTATTCCTCAGTCTGGATGATGTAATTGATTAAAAACGGTATTTCGTTTCGTATACATAAAACTGAAGAAGTTTAGGTAATTAAAAATATAAATATGTTTTTCTATAGATGCTATACAATGTGCAACTTCTCTCAGTACTTACATACATTCAAAACGAACAACTTCTCATGCGGTGAGAAAAGTCGGCCATTGCAGTGAGCAATATTTTTTCTGACGGGTTCTCCTACGGTTTTCCATATATGATCGCCGTTTCCATGGTAACATGCACAATACAAACACAATTAATGTTGTCAAATAAAATGTGTTGGAGCAAAACTTACCAGGAATTACCTTTCAAAACTTTTTGAAGATAACTGTTAATTAGAATTTTAAATAAATAACGTAAGTATATAAATTTTAAGAATATTAAATACCTACATGTATAATGTATATATTTTATTTCAATTTATGTATAGAATATACGTAAAAGCACCTAAATTATTTAATTTTGAAGTTTGAACTCTTGACAAAACCGCATCCATAGAAAAAGTACAGTGTACAACACATGAGAAAATGACATATTTCTCCCTCGCTTGATTTGCGCAACAAACGTCTGCGCTCGTGAGAAATATGTCTTTTTTCTCACTTGTTGTACAATATACTATTTTGTATATATTATTACGAGCGGAAAAAATTTAAATTTTAAATGATATGTATTATTTCGTTTACAAAGAAAAGTTATTAAAATTTGTAATTAAAAAATAGTAAATGTAGCTTGTCGCTACATAAGTATAAGGGGAAACACACGTTGTTATTTTTTATTGTTAATTTACTATTGTTACAGTAAAAAAAATGTACAAAACATGAGACTACGATATAATTTCGATGTATACCCTCCCTTGTACCTTGTCCTCCCTACACAGTGTCTCAAACTTAACATAAGAAAAACATTTCTTCCACCCGGTAGAAGCCCAAAAGAGCAACAGTGTAAATGCCAAAAAATCTAAATTAAAAGAAAATTAGCGAAATCCGTCAATCCCTTCACAAGAAAATCAACTATCAAAAAACATAATTTTTGGTAGTACAAATCTTTTAGGATTAAGTGTCCATTATAAAAGTGTTCTTTGGAATAATATATCATACGCTGCCCTCAGCTTGATGTACAGGATATTTAAACTTAAAACTAGATTGGCTAGGTTTAAAGATCAGCATTTTCTTGTGTTGGTCTATAGTATTTTTCCCACAATTTACGCACCTTGGATCCAACAGCTTTGCAACCAGTTAAAGAATATTCAAAATGTTCTGTTTGGACCCAGGACATTGAGTTCAAAATAGACCTAAAATAAAATATACATGAAATATATAAATAACTTTAACAACGGAAATTGTCAATATAGGTACTAAAATAATAGTCATTCATAATAAATATACTTATGGCCAATACAAGATAGTATGTATAGCAATAAAATAATAATAATATTAATGTCGGTTCTTCTATCAGGCGCGACCCTTGCGAATGGGATGCTTACTGGGTATTCGTAGCGCCAATACCCAGAGAGTAACAGGGATACTTGCCGTGGAACAAAAACTGACACCTGGCAGTAGGTATAAAATGCACACCCATTAATATGGAGAATTCTGATTTATGTTTAGGATCGCTGCCTGGGGATCGCCAGGGCACGTGTGGAGCCGGCGCTGGACGTGACAGCATGTGGGACGTCGGTGGCAGGATGTTGAGGAGGCGGGCCCCTGTCATACACTCAGCTACAGTCCAACCACAACCACAAGCGAGCCAAACAACAACAAGAGCTCCACCGGCCGAAGGTGCTGCGCTGGAATATCAGCCGGCGCTCACTCAAGCGGGACGACCGAGGCAGCGCATGAAATGGACTGTGTCCATTAATGAAAACATTTTGCGCTTCTACTACAAGGTGACAAACCTCGATCAAGAAACAATCGGCTACCGACAACAGCTGTATGAAGAATTTTGCAGGACGTACCCAGATATTCAAGTATCGGAGCAACGAGTATCAGACCAATACCGGGTAATTCAAAGAAACAACCTGATCCCACACACCAGACGCAATGCCATCAGAAGCGAAGTCGAACGGGAGATTCATATCCAGGGGCTAATTTTAGATCAAGTCCCTAATGAGATCGGTGATGAGCAGATTCCTGAGCATCCCATCCCAGAAACTCAACCTGATGATACACAGCAGGAAAACAACGAGTTGTGCGATAGTCTAGCAAACGAAATGGCTCGTGCCGTACAAGAGATTAATGGAACAAACCCACTTAGCAGACCACCGCTACCACGAATAAACTTTTGTAAGAAACTAGGTGCGCTGTTACAAATTGTGAACACTGAAGTCCTACCCAATTATGTCGTAGAAGCTCACACGTTAGAATATTTGCATATGCTAATCTACTGTGCAGCAACAGAAATTGCTAATGTAATGGGCGTTAAGACCAGAACACGACGGGGTACAAATAACGAAAGAACTGGTAACAGAATTGCACCCTGGGAAAAAAGACTACTCGGAAAGATTGACTTACTATGTAGGGATATTGGTATAGTCACAGAATACATACGAGGTGTAACAAGTAGAAAAGTCATCAGGAGGGCTGAAGAAATAATGCTGAGTACCGCAAGACACTCAAGATATGATCCAGAAAACAACACAGCCCATCAGTGTCTGGATACATTAAAACAAAAACTCTCAGTTTATTCAGGACGACTAAGGAGGTACAAAGTTAGTAACAACCGCAAAAGCGACAATGCTCTTTTTGAAATATCTGAGAAGACGTTCTATCGAAAACTCAATTCCACTGTAAAACGTGTCGATAAGACTTACCCAAGCCAAGAAGAAATTCATGAGTTTTGGGGAAATCAACTTTCCACATCAGCTGCTCTTAACAACAATGCTGGATGGATAGAAGATGTGACACAGAACTGTCCACACTACATGTGAGGGTACGAACCCTTCACTACTGAAGAAGTCTCAAATATCATCAAAGAGCTTCATAACTGGAAATCTCCTGGACCAGATGGAGTTCAAAACTTTTGGCTCAAGAAGTTTTGGAGTGTTCATGAATGCTTATCAACACTAATTAATCATGTTATTTCTAATCCGCAGGATATACCATTATTCCTAACTCAGGGAACCAATTATTTAATACCGCAGGATCAAAATAACACCCAAGATCCAGCCACCGCCCAATTACTTGTCTTCCAACTTTGTATAAATTGGTCACATCCTGTGTAGCCCGGCGTATCTACCAACACTGTGCTCTGAACAATATCATAGAGCCTCAACAGAAAGGATGCGCTAAGGGTTCCATGGGTTGCAAAGAACAACTCATCACCGATTCAGTCATTTCTAACCAGGCATATTCCAAAAAGAGGAATCTTTTCACTGCCTTCATTGATTACAAGAAGGCCTTTGATTCAGTGCCGCATGAATGGCTTATAGATATATTGAGAATATATAAAGTCGATGATAATACCTTTTTAGAGCATATTATGACAGAGTGGAAAACTAGAATTCACCTTCAAATACCTGGTGAAAATAACATCGAAACTGAAAATATCGCAATCAGCCGGGGCCTGTTTCAAGGAGATTCGTTGAGTCCTCTGTGGTTATGTCTAGCTATGAACCCACTATCTCAGCTATTGAACTCCACAGACGCAGGTTTTAGCATCAAAAATAACAAAAATGTGGTGGTGAAGCTTATCATTTATTGTATGATATTAGCATGCACTTCGGACTAGACAAGTGCCGTATTTTAAATATAGTCAGAGGAAAAGTACAGCCCGGAGGATTCGATATGCAAAATGACCAGAACATCGAGGCCATGGGTGAAAACGATATGTACAAATATCTTGGAGTAAAGCAAGCGCGGAAAATTGACCATAAACAAATGAAAACAGATATCTACTGAGTTTATACAAAGGTTAAAACAGCTGCTTCGCTCACACCTTAACAGTAGAAATTTGTTTAAGGCACTAATCACCTAGGCATGTTCCGCGCTTAGCTATTCATTTGGCATTGTTAAGTGGACAAAAACGGACATAGAAAATCTTCAGCGAAAAGTAAGAACGCACCTCACAAAGGCACAAAAACACCATCCCAAAAGTGCAGTAGAAAGAACGACATTACCACGGAATTTAGGAGGAAGAGGACTTATGGATATAGGTGAGCAATTAGACAAACAAATTGCTAACTTAAAAACTTTTTTTCGGATGCAGGCTGAGACATCTACTCTACATCGCGCTATCTGCGCAGTAGATGACACAACACCGATCAAAATGAGGGAACCAGAAATGCGCATAAACCAGCTCACTAAAGACGAAAAAATGCGCACCTGGATGGGTAAACCCCTACACGGGCGACATCCCAATGAGGTTCATAAAGATCAAATGAAATGTCTTAATCGTATTAAGTAGATAGTCTTTCGACTTACTCTTTTATAATTTCATTTGGAAATGAAAGAAGTTTCTCGGGTTGCAATACTTTAAATATGTATTACTCAAGTCACAGAGACTTTGAAACCTGTGTTTGGTTTGATAAATCAATATATCCAAACAGCAATAATGAGTCAACTTTTTAATGATTAAACTGACAGAAGTAACCTATAACATTACCAATTAATTCCGACGCCGAAACGGCTGACGTCCACTTGGCTCGACGCCCAAACGGCGACGCCCAGATGTTCTAGATTCGTGTTAGCCACATTAGTCATGTACGTTTTCTGGCTCGCCTTAGCAACCCGTGCGACATCATCGGCATAATCTACACATCCCCTCGGCAGCTGTAGCCTCAGCACCCAGTCGTACAGAACATTCAACAGGATGGGACCTAGCACTGAACCCTGCGGAACCTGATTTTGGTATCTTGTCCCCTTATGGGCCTGTCAGTAAAGTTGACCAAGTTAAATCACGTTGACCGAAAGGGATATCTGCCTCCAGATATCTCTTTCGAGATCCTGACGATTACTCTGTGTACTGGATGTGTAACTTTTGGACTCAACTTACTATCCAGAACAAATAAAAAGAAAGATAAAGTGGTGATTACAAAAAAATATAAAAAAATGTATGCACAAATTGCTCTATGTAAATTAAAAAGTCTTCGCACTTACGTGACATGTTCCTCAGTAGGAGAGTTTACGTTTCTCTCTTTAAATTGATCTATAATACAGTCTGCAACGTGTTCTCTTTCCATTGGTAAGAGTGGTATATAGTGATCAATTAAATTATGGCTTATTGTATCAGAATGGTAAAATCCACCTTAAATAGCAAAGAAAACAATTACTAAAAATTTAAGCAGGTATACATTATTATAAACTAGAAAAATTTAACGCACGAGTAATAATTTTTTAAAAACGATAATATTTTTACAGTAAACATTTTTTTTCGGTGATAATAAATTTTAATGATTAAACTATGTCACTTAGGAAATAGGATAATTCAGGAAGCTGGCTGGCAGTCAACACCTACACAACCAAAAGCAATCATACACAAAGACTTGCCCAACGAAATAAAAGAAAAAATCGCAGAAAAACGAAGCCTAAGGAAAATATGGCAAAGAACCCGCGCACCCCAGGACAAAAATAGATTAAACCAAGCTACAACACGACTAAAAACTTTGTTAAACAACAATAAAAACAACGACCTAAGATGATATATACAAAATATATCTGCCACGGAAACCTCCGAGCCAGTAACGGACGATGGGCTAAAAGTAATAACGAAAAAGCCACATTCTTTGCCAAATACCTGGAGGAAGTGTCCCAACCACATGCTCAAAACAACAACCCTGATGCAGAAGATAATATTCAATTGTATTCAGAATATCCATACCAGCTAGAAGTACCATTGGAGAAATTCAGAGCCAAACAAGTTTTCAACAAAATCCAAACAGATCAAGGGCCTCGATTTTTGGCCCTTCGCTTCGTTATCGAACGTATTCGCTTCGTATACTAAACAGATACGAAACGAATAACGAAGCGAAGGGTCAAAAATCGAGGCCCTGAATCCGAAAATGTCCCCCGGGGTTTGACTTAATTACTCCAGAAATTTTAAACTTTAAGATCTTCCCAAGAAAGAAGTGCAATATTTGACACAGATTTTTAACGCAATCTTAAGAACTATAGTCGTCGCTGGGCCATCGAAGTGTAAACATCGTTAAAGCGCTCCGAAAAAAACGGTGATTAAGAATTCTAATTATCTTATCAACAACAATAAAAAAAACCCATTAGCAATAAGTGAGAAAAACAAAACAATATGTTCCCTTCGGGGAATCTTATTGGGTTCAGAAATGGACAACCAGTTTATCAACAACAAAACATACAGAGTGATCCAATAAATCTACAAATAACACAAACAACCAATAACCAACTACAGTGGCAGCCAACAATAATGAACCAACCAGAAAATGCAATGAACATGAATATGCCAACTATGCAACAACAGTATCATACAACTCCTATACAGACAGCAAATACAAACTATCTCTCTCAACCAGTTCAGCAGCAAATGCCGACATCAAGTAAAAATAGTGCAAATATCGAAGACAGAGAAACTCACTATATGACATCAACCAGCGAAGATGAAGAAGAAAATCAAACAGTAAAAACGCTTGGCAAGTCATGGGAAGCAATAAAAGGAAGAAAATACATAACAACAAGCCAAATCCAAGCGAAATTGAAACAGATAACCGATTCCAACCGCTGTCGAAAGAAACAGAAGAAAATACTGGAAACGCAGAAACCAACAAAATACCAAAACCTCCACCAATATTTGTACACGGGGTACAGGATTTCAACGAGATGACAAAGCAATTAGAGGAAATAGCGAAAAAAGAAGAATACCAGACAAAAAGTTTAATAAACAACGTTGTCAAAATAAATTGTGAAACACCAGAAATATACCGAAAATTGGTTAAGGAGTTCAAGGAAAAAAATATATACCATCACACGTACCAACTAAAAGAAGAACGAGCCTACAGAATCGTGATCAGATACTTACATCACTCAACCAATACTGATGACATAAAAAGTGAGCTATCTCAGTTAGGGCACAAAGTGAGAAACATAGTTAATGTAAAACAACAAAAAACCAAAGAACCGCTTAATCTCTTCTTTGTAGATTTAGAACCCGCGCAAAACAATAAAGATGTCTATAATATAACAGGCCTACAGAACAGAGTAATACACATAGAACCTCCACGAACTCAAAAAAACAGTATAATACAGTGCATGAGATGCCAACAATATGGACATTCCAAATCATATTGTAATAAACCATTCGTCTGTGTAAAATGCGGAGGCTCACACAATACCACCACGTGCAAAAAGTCAAAAGACGCCAGCCATATGTGCGTTATGCAATGGAGGCCACCCAGCCAATTATAAGGGATGTGATCACTATAAGAAACTTACCAAAGGAAGCAACAAAAACAATGGAGAGCATCAAAACCCATCAGCAATCTAAACAAATGATATATACACAAGAAACACACAAAAACTATCCAATCCACTGCCCCAGGGCTTGAGCTACGCTGAAGTAACTAAACACAACCAAACAGAAGATACAACCACTGTGTTAAACAAGTTTTTGGAAGAATTCAAGAATCTATTCAACCAACTAATCCAACAAAATAGCATGGTCCTCAACATGCTTACCATGCTTATGAACAAAATGAAATAATGGCTAAGTTTCTTCGAATAGCCCAATGGAATGCCAACGGCCTTCCAAGCCATACAGAAGAAGTGAAAATATTTCTAGACATAAATAAAATTGACATATTTTTAATTAGTGAAACGCACTTTACGAACAGAACTTATTTTAACATACCTAAATATAAACTATATCATACTGAGCATCCTGACGGCACAGCCCACGGAGGTACAGCAATACTCATCAAAGAAAATATTAAACATCATGAACTACTGAAGTACAAAGAAGAACACATCCAAGCAACGACAGTAAGCGTTGAAGCACTTCCATATAATGTCAACGTAACAGCTGTGTACTGCCCTCCTCGCCATAATCTAAAACGAGAACACTATGAAGAATTTTTCCAAACTTTACGACCAAAATTCATTGCTGGGGGAGATTACAACAGCAAGCATACCTTGTGGGGGTCACGACTTATAACAAAAGGCAGAGAACTTGCACATGTTATACAAAATAAGAATTACTCATTTATCTCAACGGGAACATCAACATACTGGCCGACCGATCCCAACAAAAAACCAGATTTATTGGACTTCTTCATAACAAACGGTATTGGTATAACTTATACAGATATAACACCAAGCTATGACCTAACTACTGACCATAGCCCAATAATAGCAACGGTAAGTACAACAGTTATCACTAAAAAACCAAAACTCCACCTGCACAACAATAAAACAAACTGGGACACTTACCGACAAATAATTCACGATACTATCGAAATAACAACGAGGCTGAAAAAACCGGAAGAAATAGAAGAGGACTATAACAAATTTATAAACATACTACAGTATGCAGCTAAATCAGCTACCCCACAAAGTAATCCCAACAGAAACATAAGTAATATACCTTTAGAAATAAAAAAACTGGTAGCTGAACAAAGAAAGGCTAGATCTGCATGGCAACGAACACACACACCAGACAGCAGAACAAGATACAATCGCATCAGCAACAAATTAAAATCAAAGCTGCAAGAAGTCAAAAATGAGTCATTTACGAATTACATCACCAATCTATCAAGACAAGACAACTCTATATGGAAGCCCATAAAAAGTAAGAGAAAGCCAATAACAGCATTACCTCCAATACGTAAAAATTCAACACCACCAGGACCATGGGCAAAAAGTGATAAAGAAAAGGCTGACCTATTTGCCGAGTATTTAGCAGAAGTTTTTACTCCACTAAATGACGACCAAGTACCAGAAGTGAACCAAATATTAGAAGAACCACTACAGATACAGGACCAAATAAAACTATTTACTCCAAAAGAAATTAGAGACGTAATTGCCACCCTAAACCCAAAGAAGGCACCAGGCGAAGATCTGATAACCGCAAAAATGTTAAAAGAAATACCCAAAAAGGGCATAGTTAAACTACTGCACATATTCAATGCAATACTTAGATGTGACTACTGGCCCAAAGCACTCAAAATTGGACAAATAATTATGATACCAAAGCCTGGCAAAAACCCTCTAGATGTCTCATCATATAGGCCTATCAGCTTATTACCAACAATCTCCAAGTTGCTTGAAAGACTTATCCTAAACAGAATAAATGCAGAAATCAATCCACAAAATTGGATCCCAGATCATCAGTTCGGATTTCGACAAAGCCATTCAACGATACAACAATGCCATCGCATAGTCAACGCCATCAACCAGTCACTTGAAAATCAGCAGTACTGCACAGCAGCCTTTATAGACATCAGTCAGGCTTTTGACAAAGTCTGGCATCCAGGCTTGTTATGCAAAATAAAAAGAATTCTCCCAGCAAGTTACTACAACCTACTGAAAGCCTACCTACACGAGCGGCAGTTTAAAGTAAAAGTTAATGAAGAAGTCTCGGAATACAAGCCTATTCACTCTGGCGTACCACAAGGGAGCATACTAGGGCCATTATTGTACATACTATATACATATGACTTGCCTACAAATGATAAAACAACCATCGGGACATTTGCAGACGACACTGCTATTTTTGCCAAGCATGACGATCCTATTGCAGCAACACAAAATCTCCAAGAGCATCTAAACTCACTTGAAATATGGCTGAAGAAGTGGAAGTTTAAGGTAAACGAAACAAAATCATCCCATATAACATTCACTCTCCGGACTGGAACCTGCCCACCAGTAACCATCAATCAAATAAAAGTACCACAAAGTAATCAAGTCAAATATCTAGGGCTACACTTTGACAATAAACTCAACTGGAAACACCATATAACAAAGAAAAGAATGCAACTTGACCTAAAAACCAAAGAACTTTACTGGCTCATTGGAAGAAAATCCTACCTTTCAATAGAAAACAAATTGCTAATATATAAAGCAGTGATAAAGCCAATCTGGACTTATGGCATTGAACTGTGGGGCTGTGCTAGCAAATCCAATACTGTGATTATCCAGAGAGCGCAATCCAAGATACTTCGAGCAATAGTTAATGCACCATGGTATGTATCAAACCAAACTCTACACAAAGATCTAAAAATTCCATATGTAACCGAAGTCATCCAAGAAAACAACAGAAAACACCACAACAAACTAGAAGACCATCCTAATCCACTACTTCATCCACTACTGCAACCTGTCCACAATAGAAGACTCAGAAGAAGCTGACCCTCCGACCTAAGAGGTAACTGAGGAAACATCGCTGGATGTTTACCTCTCCACGTCACCACATTTACAATAATTTAATTTAATGTAAGACCAACAAATTGACTTATAGATGTTTGTTTTATATCTGATTGTCAATAAAGGGAGATAATAAAAAAAATCTTAAGAACTGGTTACTATCCCGTTTTGTGGAAAGTGGCACAAATCATCTTAATACCCAAACCAGAAAAGCCTGTAAAAGAAGTTAAGTCCTATAGACCTATCAGTCTACTTTCCGTGATGTCAAAGGTTATTAAAAAAACCAGCGGCGGCTCGTGGGTCAATCTTCAGGGGGGTCATTTTGGTTTGAAAACTTCAAACTGTTGATTTTTTAAAGTATTTAAAAGATCTTTTAGCATTTATATTTTAGATAAAAAATACAGACTTAGATAAAACTCAATACTATTTACCCTAGTTTTCCGAAAATTAAATTTGTCTTTTTTTAGAGTAAATCTTTTAAAAAATATAGGAAAAATGGTATGAACAGGTTATTGACTGATATATAGATAGGAATATTTATAGTATAATAAATTGTAAATTTATTAAAACGAAACTTACTTTAAATATTTTTATATTTTAAGTCAATTCTTCTATCCTTTAGTTCTGCAAAATAGTCTATGACCTTCTCATTGAACAAGCAGACGGTAACTAACTAAACGTGAGGCCGTCGACTCTACTACAGGTATACGACGGAAAGGTCACTCCCACTCTCGCCCACGAAATTGCTATCTGCCGTCTCTTTTCTATTTTACATGCATTTGTCCATAAGCCATAAGAACTGTATGTAGACAATTTAAAATACGGCCCAGCCACGGGCTTGTGTATAGCGCGAGGCGCGACGTCTATTATATTTGTTTTGCCAATGCAGACTGCTGAGAGTATTTCAGAGTGAAGTTTTAGATAAAAGATATTTTTAATAAAATTGGTATTTTTATGAGATTATTTTAGGGGGGTCATTGACCAATTGACCCTAAGGAGGAGCCGCGCTTGCAAAAAACTACTACTAGTAGTCTCCAATTCCATAAACAAAGCCTTAGAAAAGACAAAATGCTGTTCTGCAGCCTTTTTGGATATCTTGCAGGCTTTTGATAAAGTCTGGCACACTTGCCTGTTATACAAAACAAGACAAGTCCTTCCTCTCAACTACTTTCTAATCCTCAAGTCCTATCTCACCGACCGTCATTTCCTTGTAAAAGTAAAAAATTAGTGCACTAACTTATATCCAATCAAAGCTGGAGTAGCTCTGGGTAGTGTCCTTGGACCATTTATCTACCTACTCTACACAGCAGATCTTTCTACAAGTCAAAACATCATCACAGCCACATATGCCGATGACACAGCAATCATTGCAGCTCACTCAAACCCGTACATCACCTCGCAACTACTCTAGACAAATCTCGATAGAATAAAGATCTGGTTACAAACATGGTGAATTAAAGTAAGTGAAAGCAAGTCAGTACATATAACGTTCACTGTTCACTAATCGAAAAGATATGTGCCCAACCGTCTCATTAAATAATCAAGTACTACAAGAAACAAAGGGATGCTGTAAAATACCTAGGTATGCATTTGGACCGCAGATTAACGTGGAAGAAACACATATTCACGAAAAGAAAACAGTTGGGTCTGAAACTCAATAAAATATACTGGCTGACAGGAAAAAGGTCACAACTGAGTTTGTACATTGAAAGTTTAGTATACAAGTCTGTGATTAAGCCAATATGGAGATATGGTATACAACTGTGGGGATCTGCGTCGAGATCCAATATCGACATCCTGGAGAGATTTCAATAGAAGAGCTTCCGTATTATCACAAATGCATCGTGGTTCATGTCCAAGGAATACATTGGGTGCGTTCACCAGACCAGTGTGCTATGTCAGCGCTTTGAAACTGTTTAGGATTTTTCCGGTGAACGTCATGTCAATTTAGGCTAAACTTCAACGTGTTGACGAATCGGTCGCCATTTTATTCAACGTAGTATTTGTATCGCTTCAATATTGAACGTGTTTAAGAAATATATTGTAATGGCGCGCTGATTTGAAAATATTTACTTTTACAATGGTTTTAATTATAAAGTAATTGAAACTTAGGAGATACATAATTGTATACGCTCACGAAATTGTAAATCTGTGTATTGAGGGACAATATTTTCAACATAATTCATATTTCTCGTGACAATTATTATTTATTTGTGGTGGGTATTCATCATCATCCAATGGTTCTGCCAAGTCCAGCACAGCCAGCAGCACTAAAAATTATTTCTTGTTCATGTCATTATCAAACAACAATAAACGTAGTATTATATTGTCCATTTTTGAATTAAATTTGTGTAAGACACGTCCAAGTTATCGTTGAACGATAGCACGATATAAAAATAAACAAAAACAACGAATCTCGTTTTAGGTTAAGTTCATAATTCATAAAACATGCGAGAACAGAAAACAAAACCAACTATGAAAGTGTCAAACGGAAAAATACCATTCACCAGACTGAACTTTTGACTGAATTTTAAAGCGCTGAAACACAGCTGTTCAGTTGAAACTTAAACTGATTATTTCTGGTGAACGCAGCCATTAATCGTAATCTTCAAATAAAGACTGTCAAAGAAGAAATTTCCAGTTACTCCCAAAAATACGACATACGACTGCAAAACCACCCCAACAGGCTAGCGAAGAACCTTATGAGGCCCCAGGCAAACAGAAGGCTAAAGTGCCACATTCCAAGCAATCTACCAAGATTTTAGATTTTCAAAAAAAATTTAAATGATACACATTTATTACAATCACAAATAATTTTGTTATAGTTCTTCCACTCTAACTTTTCCCATGCGTCACGATTCATTTTCAAACAATTTAAATCCAAACATAAAGTGAAACGTACGTCGATGTGTAGTATTGATACGTACTGTCAGAGTGTCAGTGGTAATAATTAGGAAATGGCTGTTATTAGTGATGTAAAATTTCCGGGAAGATTCGAATGCCGGAAAGTTTCCGGAAACTTTCCAGGAATATTTGAAACTTTCGGAAACTTATGGAAATATTGTATTTTTATTTAAATTCTTATAATAAATCATACTTAGCTTTATTTATTGTTGAGGTATTCAGAAAAAATCTGTTAAAAATTAAACCTTCAAAAACACTTATTTAAAATTCAATTAACTTAATTAAAAAAATACTCTGAATATTTTTATTAGTCATTATACTTAAAACTAAAAAAGTTATTTTATTTAAAAAAATTTTAAAATAAAAATAATAAAAAAAATCCAAAATTGATTACATAGGAACTTAATTCAGGTAATGTGTATTCAGTATTCCTATATAGTATTACAGCAGGAAATTTTTTCTTAACTAATAATAACAAAAGAAACTACAAAATTCTTAGGAATTATAATTATAATAAATATAAATAAATAAGAGTCTATTCTTGTGAATTAGATAAATTTTCTTCACACAAGCAGGACTATGTAACATGAAGAGAACATGATGAAGAGTCTCTCTCTGTCTTGATTAATCTTTCATTTTATGATATGGATTTGGAGCCTTGCCCTGGTTCCAACAGATGAGTTCTAGAAGGACTCTCATCACATACCATTTTCCCATGTTTATGATCTTTTAGGAGTTTTTCATTATGAGCTATATTAATTGACTTTCTGCTCTATGTATAGCCAGTCTATTTCTACTTTTATTATGTATGAAAGAGTATGTGCTAAAACTACGCTCTGTTTCGGCGGAGGAAGCTGGTAACCCCAGTATTGTAATTGCCAAATCTTTTAAAGAAGTTTTGATGCACATTCTTTGCCAACAGCTTATACAATCTACTGATCGTGCTGAAAGCTAAATAAAATCCATCGATCAAAGGCCTGCTTTTGCACAGAACTTTGTAAGTTTAAAAGAAATTATTTTTTGTCAATAAACTTTAGATAATTGGTTATTTTCTTGTCTATACACTGCGTAGCTAATATATGCTCTTCAGCAGTGAGGCTTTGTCCTGTTAAAGAAGGATCAAGTAAGTTTGCAGCATAGTGCACAGGCTTCACTGCCAGTTTTTTCTTTTTTCTAATTTAGATAAGCACTCGTTTTCCTTAGACTTACTGATTGGAAGTAACGGCATATTCTCGGTAAAAATATTTTCTATATCCTTAAATGCCTCGACAACCTGGGATATTTTACATATATTGCCTTCCAATAAAGTAGACCATTTCACAATTATTGGTGTTAGTACAATTGCTACTTTTTACAACTTTATCCAAAGTATTTCATCATCCAGACAGTTTTGTTTAACATTCCGTGAACATTTTTCATTTTCTTCCTCTAGTTATGACCATAAGCATTTGTAAAGCACTTTTAGACACAATAAGGCTATTTATTTAAGGATTGAACCCTACCTACTTTTTACAGGAAGTTTTAATGATATAACCTTATTGTAGTTTTGAAGCTGGATTTTATTAAATCGGGCAAAAGATAATGGGAATATCTATGGCTATTACCCACGTGGGATACTAGCCATAGATATTACATAGGATACTTTCGGGAACCGAGAAATGTCAATAAAAATTCTATCTACTGAAAATCTCCTAAATATTCACTGTTCTGCTTGATGGAATCGAGGCATGGACATTAACTGTTGCAACTCTGAATCGGCTATTACTAAGACGTTTTGAACCAAAAATATTGAAAAAAAATATATGGTCTCATAGTTGACAGCACAACTGGGCAATATCCAATTAGAACACAGGAAGAATTGGAAATGTAGCGATAACTGTTGTCTACTATGTGACTCTATTGGAAGCCGCTATTCTCATACCTCAAAAGAAAGAAAAAAAAACGTATAATCTTATAATAAAAATGATTTATCCTTACCTTGGTGATTAAAAATATCTTTGACAATTACTTTTTCAAAATCTTCTAGTTCAACATCAGCGCGAGTTTTATTTTGATTGTAAAGATCATTTAACTTATCTACAATCAATTGTGATCCACTATTGGACAAAAACATAAAAATGGTGTTTCTGTAATCAGCTCCATCAACTTTTTCTCTGTAATCCAACATAGGTAAGATGGAATTTAATAACTCTTCAGGCATGTTGTCTGCGTCATGAAATATAAACAATTGTTTACTGCAGGAAGTTACATTGCCTTTTAACCAGCTGTACAAATTTTGCTGAAAAAGAAATCTCTTTCAATTTTTTGAAAAAAAGAAGTTTTACTCTATGAACAAAAGTGGCTAATGAGAACCAAAAAATCTCAATAATAATATAGTTCTGAAGCTATTTCTTTGTGGCATTTATGTAATTTACTATTCTAATTGGGAAATAAGCCAAAATTTAAGTCGAAAAATGATTTTATTGACGATTCGACTTCCCCTTCGGAGGTCGTTATCGAAATACAGCATATTAATAAATTAAACAAATTTTGTTGCTTAGTAAAAAAATTCTTCTAATAATTTAGACATATCGCCGCTTCGCAAGAACGTAGGGATAAGTCAAAAAAGACGATTTTAGAGGAGAGGCATTTTAAAATTATATAGATATGATCATGGGCATAACTCCGAATAAGTTGTTACTTTAAAGAAATTACCTATACAATCTTGTTAGAAATCTATCTAAATACAAACTGTGATAACTAGATAAATTTAAAGTGTTAATATGGTTAAATTTTATCATTTTGTTACCCCTATTAGAGTTGAGTCTTTTTTCCTGAGAAACATTTACTTCAACTTTGTTAAAACGCTGACCTAACTACAAAAAGTGTCCTTATTTTAGAGAGAATTTTCACAAAAATTAATCATAAATATAAGAACAGTCGTTCTTGACGAGAAGTAAACACACAAATTGCTTCATTTTCTGCGGCATAACTAACTTGGGTCTATATTCATACGAAAATGTTAAGTATTTAACTACTTTCGCGCCAAACAAATATAGACACTTGATGCCATCTTTTAGCGACTATTATTATTAACGTCATAGGTCTTTATTCACGCGATAGATACTTTGATTTTTAGTAGATCTGCATTAATAAGTCAATTTCGTCAAATTTTGACTTAAGCCTACGTTCTTGCGAAGCGGCGATATATTATAAATTTTAAAGTAGAAGACTTTAAAATGATATTGCCAATATTTATGAATTGCATTTCTGGGACGACTTTATTGAAAGATTACATGAAATCAACTTTAACTTAAGAATATCCGTCACAAAAAATCACAGCATGTGATTTCACAGTATTCCATTTTTAACGTTGATGTTGTAATTTGATTTGTAATTTAGATATCTGTTGGTGTGTGTTGGTTTTCTTTACACTTGAGTCTCAATGATATGAATGAGTCAGATTAACTTAAATTATTAGAAGATTTTTTACTAAGCAACAAAATTTGTTTAATTTATTAATATTTTGTATTTCAATAACGACCTATGAAGTGGAAGTCGAAACGTCAATAAAATCATTTTTCAACTTAAATTGTGGCTTATTTCCCAATTAGAATAGTAAATTAACAGGTTGACTGCCCATATATAAATAAAAAAAATTGGCCCACATGCCCAAGCACATATTAGTCAAGGGCATAGCGGGCGTATACGCCCGCCGGGGCATATTGGGAGAATTAGGTAGCGGGCGTATACGCCCGCCGTGGCAGTCAACCTGTTAAATAATTAATAAACAAGCACAAACTGTGAATATGTGTGAGTGTGAGCTAGTAAGCTATTCGCGGTGTGCAGGTATCTGGAGAGGATATGAGAAACGATCGTGCACGAATAGCGGAGAAATCTTGCAACTTTCTTAAATAATTCATATTCTCAATTAAAATTGTCAAATTGACGTATATTTCATACCTACTGTTATTGAAGAAGAAAAATTATATGTTGCTCACAATAATGATATGATATGCAATTATTATATATAAAAGTATATTTAATTAACTGTATTTTGTTTGCATTACTGCATTTTAATAATTAATTTTATTTACTACATACAATTGTTTACCTTTTAATAACATAACCTAAATCTTACTTTTTCTTCTCATAATTTTTTTGGGCTACGGCCTTGACAATGATCCAGCAACCAGGACCAATATGATTGGCCAATATAATTAAAAGTACGAAAAAAGTTGCCGAGCTATGAACCAGGTGTCGCTTTTCCGAACTTGCACGGTCCCAATATAAAGATATTGCATGGAGAGCTGGGCGCTCCAGATTCAGATTCCAGATCTCCAAAAAATTGGAGATGTGGATACCGACGAATATTGCGGATAAGTTGAGTTGATATGACAAATGAAATAATTTTACATCAAATGAAAAAGAGTACAGAAATAACAAAAACAATAAAAATTCGAGTTACAATATTTCAGTCATGTAATGAGACATCCAGAGAGGTACAACCTTCTGCACCTCATAATACTGGGCAAGATTGCCGGAAGAAGCCAAGGCCGAAGAAGAGACCCATGCCGAAGAAAAGGCCCATACTAAAGAAGTACATCTTGGCTATCTGCTAATATGTTTCTCTGCTGTAGACAAAGTAATTATTTAAGGATATAAGTTATAAACACTTAGGATATTGTCGGTAGACAATTAAGACTTTTCAGCCCCTTCGTGCTTCCCTGCATGTTATAGAAACTGTGATTATTGTTATCTGAAACTCCATAAACCAAAATCAAATAGTCCGCTTAATATCCAGTACGCCTAGTCATTGTGAAGCTGTTATTAGAAATAGAGGGCGAAACAAGCAATATTAGTTTACATTATATTTCTTCTGTTTTAAAAGTTTTGTTACCTGTTATTATTTATTGTTAATTTAGTATCTTTTCAGTTAAAACACATGTTAACTGTATATAGAGGAGAACTGTACAAAAAAATAAAAACATATGAAAGGATAAAGAATAAACAGAGGGGACATAAATGAAGATATGTCTATTATAAAAATAAAAATAGGAGGAATTCTGTAAATCAGTGGTTCTCAACCGGGGGGCGCCCCCCTGGGAGGCATGAGAGAATTTCAGGGGATGCGTGAGGGTACAAAGAAAAAAAAATAAAAATTAAAAAATATATATTTTGTTAAAAAACAAAATATTTTGTATTTCGTATTTTTATTTTGTTTAGAAATAATTCTTTATTTAAACGTGATTAAAATCGTTTTACTCAAACACTTGTGTATGGCAACATCGTAGGAGCGCAAAGTATATTTACCAACACTGTATTGCAAGCACTCCTGGCTCCAGTTCAGTGGCTCCGTCTCACGCGTCAGTCTCGGTCGACAGCGTCTGTGTGCTGTTTGTAGCAATCAGTGTAATCGTTATTTAATAACAGAGTTTGTGTTTTAATTGTTTGTGAATTATTTAATAGTGTTGTGTAACAGCTTTGTCAGCTGAGTCAGGGTAGCCTTGATGATTTCCAATCTCCGATAGGAGTGGCACAAGAAGAAGAAGAACAGCTTTGAAAATGGCTAAGTAACTTCAAAAGAAAATATTGTATTCAGACGATTATATCAAGTATGGTTTTACCTTTATGGAGAAAAACGGCAGTCATTTACCTCAGTGTGTTAACTGCCTTGCTGTTCTTAGTAATGATGCAATGCGCCCCGGACGTTTGGAACGGCATCTAATTACAAACCATTCTTATTTGAAAGATAAAGGCCCAGAATTTTTTATTGCCAAAAAGCAGCCTTAAACGTATGAAACTTGACTCTACTGCAAATTTTCGTGTTGAAAATGAGAAAGCTGTGGAAGCATCATACAAAATAGCACTTTTGATAGTTAAAGACAAGAAACCACATACTATTGGTGAGTCACTAATTAAACCTTGTTTTCTTACTGCTTGTTGTACCGTACTTAGTGAAGACAGTTGTAAGAAAGTAGAAAAAATTTCTCTCTCAAACGACACAGTAAAACGTAGAATTGATGACATGGCTCTGGATTTGTAAAATCAACTATTGCAAAAATTGAAAGGTTCACCGTTTTTTTCTTTGCAGTGTGACGAAACAACTGATATTTCAAAGCATGTACAGTTATTGTTTTACTGTCGATTTATTGACAGAAAACGGTTCCTGGAGGAAATATTGTTTTCAACATCTCTTGAAACAACATCTAAAGCCATTGACATATTTTCTGCTCTTGAAGATTTTTTAGTAATCAATGAACTTCCATGGGAGAAAGTAATTGGCATATGTACTGATGCGGCCCAAGCCATGACAGGATGTCGATCTGGATTTATGGAATTGGCAAAAAAGAAGAACCCTAGGATAATTGGTTCTCACTGCATTATTCACAGACAAGCTTTAGCTAGTAAGACTTTACCTGAACCTCTCAACGTCACATTAAACTTAGCAATTAAAATAGTTAACCACATCAAATCCAGCGCATTAAACACTAGGCTCTTTCAGGCACTATGTCAAGAACTTAATAGTGATCAGGAAACCCTCCTGTTTCACACAGAAGTCCGGTGGTTATCCAAAGGAAATGTGCTTGCAAGATTATTCAATTTAAAGTCAGAAGTTGAAATTTTGTTAATGACTTCAAAACAAGATCTTCACAGAAGATTTACAGATGATAAAAATATCTTTACTTGGCTTATTTGTCTGACTTTTTTGAGACACTTAATGTCCTGAATCTGAAACGTCAAGGCCGTAAAAACCTCTTAAACACTTATGATGCAATTAAGGGGTTTATAGAAAAAATATCGCTTTGGCAACGCCGCCTCCACAGTTCCAAGCCAAACTTTTCCTCTTTTCCTAAACTGAACGACCTTCTCGATGATATTCAAACCCTTCCACTACATCTAGTTTCGGATTTCATATCACGGCATTTGGAGGAACTGAAAAATCAAATTCGAAAGTACTTTCCAGATGTTAGCTCGGAAAACTGGGAATTTAAGTTGACAAGAGATCCTTTTCATATCGAAGTTGACATTCTTCCAGTTAACCTTCAAGAGCAGGCAATTGACCTAAAATGTGATTCACAAGCAAAAGCAGATTTTCCAAACATGGACTTGGAAGAATTTTGGTTAACCTACTTTCCTGTTTACCCAGAAGTGGCTACAGTATCTGCGAAGTTATTAGTCCGGTTTTCATCCACATATCTTTGCGAATATGGTTTTTCTGTATTGGCGTATATAAAATCAAAATACCGTTCAAGGCTGGACGTTGAAAGTGACTTAAGGTGTGCTCTGACACAGTTTCAACCGAATATCGAAAAATTTGTCAAGAACAGACAATGCCAACCCTCTCATTGAAAGTGCAAAAACACTCATATACTGAATTCGCTCTACCGAGATTCACTTTGATACATTCGGAATAGGAAACATACAACACAAAAATTCCTACCTCACACTATTAACTGCTAAAATCCACTTAATCTTTCATTAAAAAAAAAGAATTATTAGAAATAGTGGGAGTGTCTACTAATCTCATAAAATTTTGTGAAGTTTATTTCTACAAAATATTTTTATTTTGCACAATAAATAATCTTGTCATTTGTTATCAATACATTATAATGGTGTAAATAAATAATTATTGATTGGCGTAAGGTTTATGATATTTTTATGTCTGTTTACTATTAATAATATTTGCTATGAGCAGGTGCGTTGGTTGTGTAGAAATTTCCAGTCACTTCTGACAACTGAACTTCCCAAAAAAAGAAATTACTAACGTCAGTGTCAAAGTGAATCTCGACAGAGCGAATTCAGTATATAAGACTTTCAACTTTATATGCGTATTTGATTTTTTGATTATTCTTTTTCTCGAATAAATAAACAATGTTAAGTTTAATATGACATCAAATAAACTTTCGTATTTAAATATATCTGGATTTTTATTTTGCATCCCAGCTTTTGCTAACGTAGAGTTAACATCGTCAGTTTCACAATTCACAGATCTAACTTGAACCAACCAATTATTGACTGGAGGGGAGGCGTGAGCTATCTTCAGTGTTCAAAGGGGGCGCCAGTGCTAAAAGGTTGAGAACTGCTGCTGTAAATGATGATTAGATAAGAATACTTTAAATACATTTTATATAAAATATCGAGTCCAGAATATGATGAAGAAGAGCTGATGGGAAATAACAATGAAGATCACTGAACTAATAGATCACTAAAATAATGTAAACCCTAAAAAAATAGATAATCAAATTAGTAAACATCAGTGTCTAATGCTGAAGATAAGTTGGGTTGAAAGAATCACAAATCTTGAAGTAATACGAAGGATAGGAAGAGACCCAGAAATTTTGTTAACGATAAAACGAAGAAAACTCGAGTATTTGGGTCACCTGATGAGAGGTCATAAATACGCATTACTTCAAAATATAATGCAAGGAAAAATAGAAGGAAAACGGAATCCAGGCCACAGAAGAATGTCGTGGATGCGGAATTTGAGAGAGTGGTTTGGCTGCACCACTAATGAACTTTTTAGGTCAGCTGTAAACAAAGTCAGGGTAGCCTTGATGATTTCCAATCTCCGATAGGAGTGGCACAAGAAGAAGAAGAAACATCAGTGTAGTTTCAGATGAAGACTTAGCACAATGATTAGTTATCCAATGATTACTTAGCCAAATTTTCTTATTAATAGACATTCAAGCATGAGTCATGCATAAAGCTATGAGTATGGGATGCCTGTAACGGCATTGAAATATTTTGAATAACCATGTCTCTAACTCGATTTTGGTTCTCTTTGCGGTATGTAAAGTTCGATACAGAAATCTCTCTCTTTCTCTCCTGATGTCAATTTGCAAATTTAAAAATGTTAGTAAACTAGTTAAATCTCACTTAAGGCATATTAGAAGGTGTGAAGGAATTCTACATAACAATATCACCCACCAACATTTAAAGCTTTGTATCACATACTTTGTATACATCAGAATTTCCCCCTTGGTTAAAATGAAGCCTTCCTGAAAAATAGTGAACATATTTACTTTGAACTCCTAGTTTAAATAAGCTCTGAGCAATCATCTCGCTGATATAATTTTTCCCTGTTCCAATTGGACCATGCAAGCTTAGGACCAGTGCTTTTCTTGAAGGGTGGTTACTGTTCCAATGAGGACTTATAGCGTCTATAACTGTAGACGCTAAGGGTTGGCCATATAATTTTGTTTTTAATAACAATGATAATTCTAAAAGTAAACATAAGAAAATATAAGTACAGATTGGTGGATTTTACACAATTCAAAGGTAAACTCCTTCTCAGAGGCATCTTTCAGTGCGTCACAGTTTTTTGATTTCTTTCTAACTCATTAAGTTGGAAGTGATAGGAAAAAAGGTAGTTCCCACTTAAAGACATTTATAACATTTATTCTAGTTGTTGATAGGTGGCGCTATAATCGAACAAAAAATGATTTATTTATTTATTTTATTTATTTATTTCAACGGTAGAACCATTTACAAACGAGTACAAAAAAAATAGTTAAAGTAAAAATCATGTACAAAAAACATCAAAAATCAACGAATAAAAGACAATTAAACAACAAAATTTGTAAAATAAGACAGTAAATTCAATCGCAGAAGATGAAAAATATTACATACATATTTAAATCAATAAACTCTGAAGCTGCCTTTTGAAGACATTAATGCTTGGACAGAATGGATCAAGTAGCATTTCATTGCATAAGCTGAGCATTCTCGACACGGGAAAATGACGAGCATACTCAGTCCTATGAAAAGGAATATAAAAGAGTGCAGTGTGTCGAGTTCTATGTATTGTGTTTAAGTACACATTATCCAATAACGAGGGACAATTGATAGCATTGTTTAGAATTTTAAATAGAAACAACATATCAGCTCTCAACCTGCGGTTCTTCAGCGTAGTAACATTAAATATATATATATATATATATATATATATATATATATATATATATATATATATATATATATATATATATATATATATATATATATATATATATATATATATATAGTCTTTTAAGTCCCTTTTACTTTTCAGTGTCGGGACTAATGTCTATTCACGTGTGCACAAACTTTGACCATTGTTTTCTATCCTGCGCCAGTCTGCTTGCTTCTGCTACGGTTTTCCCTTTCTTTTGGATAATCTTCGCAATGGTTGTATCCCAGTTTTCTGATGGTCTTCCTCTGTTTCTTTTTTTCTGAATTCTTGCTTCCCATACTTTCCTTACTGGTATGTTTCTTCTCATTCTTTTCATGTGGCCCCACCAACTCAGCTGTTTTTCTTGGATGTATTCTAGGAGTGGTTTAGTTTTGAGCTCCGCTCGTATATCTATATTTCTTAGTCTGTCTCTTTTTGATACTCCTTTTACTCGTCTTAGGTATTTCATTTCCAGTGCCTGGATCTTACTCTTCATACTTCTTGTTAATACCCAAGACTCGCACCCGTATGTAAGTACTGGTCTGTATATCGTGTTGAAGACAGTTATTTTGGTTTTTCTGGATATTTCTTTTTTGTTTAAAAATTTGTTGTTAATTGCGTGGAATATTTTAGACGTTTTGTTAATCCTTTCTTCTATATCTTTGTGTTGTTTTCCGTTGTTTTCCACTGTTACTCCCAGGTATTGAAAGTAGGTAACATTAAATTGAGACATTATTCCAGAATAATCTATGACGAAATTTTCAGTATTTCTTATATTACAATGTGCTTTATAAGCTAAGGATCTTAGAAACTTCCGCTGAACGCTCTCCAATCCATCAATGTAAACTTGATGAAATGGAGACCAAACAACAGAGCAGTATTCAAGTCCAGAGCGCACTAGAGAGCAGTACAGTAATTTGAATACAGTAGGTGAGAGATCATGACTGTTGCGATAAATAAAACCAAGACTGCGAAATCCTGTTTCCTTAATTTTAAGATAATGGCTTCTAAATGTCAATGCACAATCCAATAATAAAATTGGAAAGAAATCCTTTGTAAAAGGTATAAAATTTTTTTATTAAAAATCCCTTAAAAGGGCTACATCACAACAAAACGTTTTAGATTTTTATAAAAAATCATCATCAGTGTTCGATCTAAAAATAAGTATAACCGATTTAATGAATATAAAGTTAGTATTTAAATTTTGACAAAGGTTAGAGCAAGTTGGTTATACTTACAAACTGGATGCTAGCTGAGCCACAAAAGAAAAATATCTGGGTAAAAACCCTTGACATAAAATATAGATGCCTTAAAAGTGCATACTTCAATAAAAAGGCCTGTGATGGTCACATGGCAAACAGGATAATGTCCTAAGGTAAAGTATACAGGTTTCCCAACACGTGGGATCCAAATTGAGTTGATCACATTTCAACGACTTAATGGCAACTGAATGCGAAATGAGTGATGTTTCTGAAAGGTGTCAAAAGACAGATGGACAACGTGACGTGGAATTTACCTTGTATTACGAAGCCAACTAATTGTTAGTAAAATATTTAATGAAAATTTACATAGTAATAACAAACATCAACAAAGTTAATGTTTGTTATTACTATGTAAATTTTCATTAAATATTTTACTAACAATTAGTTGGCTGTCGTAATACAGGGTAAATTCCACGTCACGTTGTCCATCTGTCTTTTGACACCTTTCAGAAACATCACTCATTACTCATTTCGCATTCATGTTGCCATTAAGTCATTGAAATGTGATCAACTCAATTTGGATCCCACGTGTTGGGAAACCTGTATACTTTACCTTAGGGCATTATCCTGTTTGCCATGTGACCATCACAGGCCTTTTTATTGAAGTATGCACTTTTAAGGCATCTATATTTTATGTAAAGGGTTTTTACCCAGATATTTTTCTTTTGTGGCTCAGCTAGCATCCAGTTTGTAAGTATAACCAACTTGCTCTAACCTTTGTCAAAATTTAAATACTAACTTTATATTCATTAACCCTTAAACGCCCAAGGGTGGATAAAAAATGTCCACCTAATGCGTATTCCCTTATAACATATTTATTACATGTCCCGAAATTTTTCAAAAATTATTTATTGTTAAAAAGAGGACCCTTTATCGAATGTTAATTTGGTTCTACCGATATTTTTAAAAATAAAAGTAATATCTTGAATTCAAAATATGGGTGGGCACAAAAAGTCCACCCTTGGGTAAAGGTTTCTATATAATTTCTCGTTGGCAAAAACATAATGCACATAATTATCGACCATATAATTACATAATCGACATAATTATTCGCCACACTAATGAGGACGAAAAGAAGAATGTCAAAAAAATCGACAAATCTGAATTACTGGCTTTTAATGTTATGTTAATTTTGATGTACATCGTAATTTTGTTGTAAGGTTTGTACATCGTTTATATTAAAATTTTAGAAGATGCTGTGTTTACTATGCATAAGATTCTTTCAATTTCTTCTGTTTAATTCATTTTCTAACATTTGTAACAACTCTCAATAAATATATTAGCTATTTTCGAGGTGGACATTTTTTACCCACCCTTGGGCTTACATGGAACCTATAAAAGGTTGGGCGTTTAAGGGTTAAATCGGTTATACTTATTTTTAGATCGAACACTGATGATGATTTTTTATAAAAACCGAAAACGTTTTGTTGTGATGTAGCCCTTTTAAGGGATTTTTAATAAAAAAATGTTATACCTCTTACAAAGGATTTCTTTCCAATTTTGTGATTGATGGTATACAGCCAACTACAGGAAAACTTTTTCTTTTCCTTGTGGATTTTAATCCAATAATACACCCAAATCTTTAATCTCAGTAACTGAATCCAAGAGTACATCATTAAGAACATATCTATTAGCTGTTAGATTATTTATACGACCAATTGAAATACAAGAACATTTAGTCGGATTTAGGCTTAAACCATTTTGTTTCGACCATAAACATATACTATTAACATCATCTTGCAGAAGATCTCCATCTGATATATCATGTATGTCACGAAATAACTTAAGATCATCAGCAAATAGTAGAAAGTGTAAGTTTTTGATAGCCTTACCAATATCGTTAATGAACAAGTTAAAGAGCAAGGGACCACAATGAGATCCTTGTGGGACACCAAAACAACAATGGAATTCTTTAGAAACATAATTGTTGATACGAACTTATTGTGGACGTCCCATCAAAAAGCTTTTAATCCAATTGACAATGGGTTCACCAAAAACAGACGCATGAAGTTTATGAACCAACAGGTTATGATTAACCCTGTCAAATGCCTTTGAGAAATCAGTATAAATGCTGTCGACCTGAATCTTATTCTCAAATCCACCCAACAAGTATTGTTGGTAGTTGACAAGGTTTGTTACAGTTGACTTTCCATTAGAAAAACCATGTTGCTCATTATGTTTCGGCAAGCCCAGGTAAGATTTATCGATACCAATTTATCTAGACGTTTTGGGATTGCTGATTGAATAGTTATACCTCTATAATTATTTACACACTCGCGATTGCCAGATTTATAGATAGGTGTAAGAAAACTATTTTTCCAATAATGTGGAAATATAGATGATGACAATGATAAATTGAAAATTTGTTGTAAAGGTTTACAAAGGGAAAACATACAGTTCTTACATACAAAAACATCTGTCAGACTAAATTCCAGAGTTTGGATATCTACACTGTACTCTAATTCAAAGTTAGGTAAATTATACTCACTATCATTATATGTACCCGAAAAATAATTGGCAAATAGATTGACTATTTCCTCACCACACTGAGCAATTACATCCCCACCTTCATTAGACATTACATTAGGATAAGCGTTAGACCCACGTGTAGCCTTAACATGTCTCCAAAAAGAGCGGGGATTGCTTGAAAGATTTGCTTGAATATTTATGTATTATCTATACAACTATAATCTGTAACATTTATAAAACTATACAAATCAAAGAACAAACCTTTTTATAAATGAAATAAACACAATTGATTTGTTTTTATACCAAATTACGATTAGGTACGATTCTGACAACAGTCAGATTTAACTAAAATGTCATGCTATGATTCTCTACATTCTTAAAATCCGTATATTACGTCATTAATGACACACTGAAAGACTGAGAAGAACTTTAAATTATAGTCGTATAGATATGTAATAAGTAAATAATGGGTAAATACCTAAATCTTTCTTTTTCGATTATAGCGCCATCTATCAACAACTGGAATAACTGTTATACATGTGTATGTATCACGGACATGCCTTTTTTTCTGTCACTTGCTCCACATGAAAAAAAGCCTCTGAGAAGCACCATATCCAATATATATCAATAATCAAGAAGAATAATTAATAAGATTAATTTGCTAACTTGCTAGTTTCATTCTATGATAGGTGTGAAAATGTAAAGAAATGGTATCTTAATAATTACTGTATTGTTACGAATATTTTGTCTTTTAAAGCTATGTAGAGATTTGAAATTGCCTAAAGGTCTTAATCTCAATAAAAATAAACCAAAATCTGTATCTCCACGAAAGTAGATGACAACCTTCAAGTGGAAGGCTAATACAGATAGGGACTGAGTGATTGCCAGTATAAACAATCCCCCATCTACTGACCTACGGCTTCGGGCGGATGAGTTGGTAAGTAATAGGACACTTCTTTTGCCTTGTAGTGAGAACTCAACTTGTTAATCACCATGACACCCGGCAGTTGGGTTTCAGATCCTGTGGTTAGTCACGCTCTGACACCCATACAGCAACCTTCACTACTAAACCACATTCAAATAGCAAATTCCCAACTATAAACAAATGCATGTATTACTATTCGCCGTCTCATTCGTCAGGCTGTTAAATGTAATTTATTGCCCTAAACGAGGCGAATTCTCATTTTACAGGTCCAAACTGGTCAGTCTGCAAATTCAAATTGTAGGTAGCATGTTGGTTTTTAAGATACACTTCAGGACGACCCTGTTTAGCTTCCATGCGCGTTTGTTTACAGTTGGGAATCTGTAAAATGAATGGACTTTAGTGTGAACATTAAGGTCTGTCTGAGTTGAGCCTAGGGGTGGGATATTTTTTCGCTTAATTTGGGTGATTAACATGTTAACAGGTGGAGGAACCAAGAATTTGGTCAACAGTATAAGGATTCGACAGGTAATGGGAAACCACCTGATTATATTCCCTTGAGTCCATCTAAAAGTCAGAAAACAGAAAATGATATGCCTTGTGAACCCGCATTATATAGGTTCCTGGTTACTTACTGAGAAATGTGCAACCAAGCCTGCAGATGAAGGCAGAATCAACCTGGTGGTGGATTTTCAATTATTTATGTATTTTAAATACAAATTAATATCTGGAGAATATGGTAGGCGAATATATTTTCTTCTAAAAAGTTAATGCTAGACCAGATTTGTGAGATGCAGCATTTTAATGTTGGAATATGCAGTCCTGACCCCGTAATAATGAAACAATATGATTTTATAGTATGTTGGCATAATACTCTTCTGTCATAGTGGTCCTCTATTGGTACAAAATGGCTAGGAAGATCTGTTGTATGTGACCCATGGATCAGTAAAGAATTTTGGAAACCAAAAGAATATATCACACAAAGTTTTTAGATGAATTAATGGTTGTATTGCATGATGAAGATAATGTAGAAGACACAAGAAGGCAGCATACCTTGCAAAACTTAAAGTGTTACAATTTAATATTAATAATATTAAATTTTGCTCACATTTTTTTAGACAAGCTCTGGAGAAAAAAGGTTTAAAACTTAGTAGGACAAAAACAGAGTATTTGGAATGTTCATTTAAAGATGGAGTTACTACAAATAAAATGGTATCTTTGGATGGTGAAACGATTGTGAAAAGCAATAGTTTTAAGTACCTAGGATCAGTATTACAGAGTAATGGAGAAATAAATGGAGATGCATGCAGTAGAATTAGGGCTGGATGGATGAAGTGGAAAGAAGCGAGTGGGTGTTGTGTGACAGAAAAATTCCAATGAAGCTGAAGGGAAAATTCTATAAAACAGCCATAAGACCGGCTATGATGTACGGAACTGAATGTTGGGCAGTGAAAAAGAAAGAGGAACAACGAATGCATGTGGCAGTGATGTGATTGCTTAGATGGATGAGTGGAGTGACAAAGAAGGATAAAATTAGAAATGAGTATATTAGGCGAAGTCTAGGTATAGCACCAATTGATGCCAAAATGAGAGAGCATAGGTTAAGATGGTTTGGTCATGTTCAATGTCGAGACGTTAATCACCCAATACGAAGAATAGCTGAAGTGCAGATTCCTGGAAGGAGTAGGAGAGGAAGACCAAAGAATACCTGGGGGGAGACGATAAGGCAGGACATGTTGGTAAAGAGGGGATTAACATTGATATGACCCAAGATAGAATTGTGTGGAGAAATGCAATTAGGGAAGCCGACCCCGCATAGGGATAAGGCAAAGAGAATGATAATGAATATTAAATTTTGCTGCGACATGGAAAGAGGTGAAAGAGCAAACATTAAAAAATAGTTGGAAGAATTTGTTTGATGACCAAGATGCAGGCATAGATTTAGAAGGGTTGAAAGTTCCTGATTTCTGTAGGAAGATACATAATACTGGAGACGAAGTAGCTAAGGAAGATGTTTTATAATAGCTAGAAGTAGACGAAGGTGACCCTGGGTACAACATCATGACTGAAAGTGAAATAGCAGATGAAGTTACGAATCTAAAAAATGAAGCTGAATGGAAGCGAAGATAGTGACAAAAACAAAATAACACTGAAGTTATTAGAGGTAAGATTGCATCTCAACAATCTAATAACATTAATTAATTATTCGTCAGATGTTGAAGTTTAACTGAATTATACAATTTTTTTTAATTTTAGAGAGTTGATTATAAATCACAGCAAACTTCAAAAGTGTAAACAAAACTTGATTCCTTTTTCAAAGCAGGATTACCAAAAGTAAGTGCATCAAAATCAAACAACAACATGACGTCACAATGAAGACAATTGAATACAATCAATTTTGTTTGTGACTCATTTATTGAGCCACATATTTTCCCATAGACCAGCATCTCACCAGTAAGCCAGGGATCGTATTGCACATAATGGCAATTTAAAGAGCTGTAGTCTGTGAGGACAAAACTTAAATACTCCCTTGGTAACAAACAGGTTAAACCAATTTTTATATCATGGACTTTCAGCTTTAACGAACAGCCTGTCCCCCCAAATAGTCTGTTACATCGAGGTTTTACTGTACTATCTACTTACTTTGTATATCACCGGGGATTGTATTACTATTGCAACATTCAGTGAACCAGCAATATGGGCTAATTTCTGATGAAAATATATTATCAGCTACAACATCTTGGGGTTTTGCTGCATTTAAATAATCTTTTGCAGAGTTATACATTCCACTTATGGTAAATCTACTTTCAATGTTATCGCTATCATCCGTTTCTTTAGAACAGTCTTTAAAACTGCAGTAAAATCTGTCTGTCCATGATTTTGAACTACCTTCTTTGTCTTTATTTGCCCAATAATCATATTGCCAGAATTGCACTTGGCCTGTTTCAGAATCTTCGTTAAATCGGTCACATTCATTAAACCAACAATAAGGATTCCATTTTGATTTAGATTTAACTTCTTTATTTTCATTGCCTCCGTTTACTTCCTCACAATCGAATAATGAACAGTAAAGACCCTTGTCCTGATTACTAGATGTATCTGGTTCTGATTTCGTGTATGAGTTATCATTTTCTGCATTTAATTTGTCTTCTTTACAGTCAAAAACTAAACAATAGGGATTATACTTTTTGAATCTATTAACAATTTCGGAATCGTGTTCTGGTTCTATACCTGGCGTAGGATCATCGTTCGGGTTTTCAGAGTTAGTATTTTCTTTTTTACAATCAAAAACTAAGCAATAAGGATTATAAGTTTGTAACTTTTCACCGATATTAAAGTTTTGTGTATTTGAGTTTGACTCATCGCAATCAGCATACAAACAGCGAACGTCTAAATTCCAACATAGTGAAAACTGCACATAAATTAAAAGTAATAAAATAACTTTTAGCATATTTACTGTTAAAAACAAAGTCAAGTTAAAAATAAATATTTTTAGGTTAGTTATTTAAAAATAAATTTATCAACACATGACACAGGACTTCACAGGACACAGCATATTTTTAGGTCTGTTCCTTTGTTTTTTAGTGTTACACTTTTGAGTGTAAGTGTAAGAAATTCTATGGACATTTGAGTGTAAAATGACAGCGGATGTGACAGCGGCTCATGACAGCGGACAGTATTAAACGAAAATTATCGGTGTGCCAATCAAGCAAAGGAACAAGGAACTTCCGAATATGGCCTAACTGGGGGCACATAACATAACCTAATCCTAATATTTACATTTGTAAAGAATATCCTGTTTGTTTTTATTGTCGATTGTGCAGCGAAATTGTGATAGCAAATCAAATATAAAGTAGTTTATCGCCTACAGAACTGAATTAGTCCATAGCAGTTATCAGTTTTTCTTTCTTGGGAAGCTTATACATGTAACTTTTATTGTTGTAAATTGTGCGAGTAGGGCAGACAGGGAAAAGTCTTATTTTGTACTGTTCCCAAGGCTCCCCATGCAATACATTTAAATGAATTATCCAAACAAAGCCGGGGACAATGGATAAAAGCCACAAGAAGAACAGATATAAGGGAACTAAAATTAAAATATGAAAAGTAAACATTTTATAAGTGGTAAGTTTAATGTAATTCAATTAATAAGGATTTTAAATGTCTACAATAATAATAAAAATGTGATAATTCAAGCTTAATTATTAGGAAAGCCAGCCATGTTTCACTTCCATGAAGCAGAGAAGGGAGGTATATAATATACTGTCCCTTTTGTCTTCTCATTAATTTCTCTTTTGCTAATGAAACCTGTAGTGAGGGAGTGATATAATCGTGATGTTTTAGCAATTCTGTTGTTCATTTTTTTTGCATTTTTTGTCTATTATAGTTTATAAATATTCAAAATCATTCATATGTTCTACTAAATTTCCGTCTAGGTTTATATGGATTTCTCTCGGTGTCTTGGAAATAAGTAAGGTTTTAGTCTTTGCTAATTTTATTTTCATTCCTTTTTCTGCAAGTTCTCTCGTCTATAAATTTAGGTTGCTTTGTAAAGATTTCTCTGAACTTGGTATCAATGCAATGTCATCTGCAGATACACATTTACTCAGAGTTATACTTTTTAATCAATGGTAACCTAAATCTAATTTTCGGGACTCTACTGCATTTTTTTTATTGGTTCATTCATATATATAATATAATGAATAGCAGTGAGCTTAAAACTCCACCTTGCCTTACTCCTTGTGTATTAGCAAATTTGTTTGATTCACAGTTTAATGCTCGCACAATGTTCCAGTACATAAATTTTACTTGCATCAATTAGTTCTCCTCCAACATCGAACAGTTCAAGCCCTTTCCAAATGTGATGTCCGGGTACCTTGTCAAAGGCTTTTTCCATTGTCTTATAGTAAAGATATGATCTTGGACACTGTGCCCGGTCAGAAACCTTTTTGTGCATCGTCTAGTTGATGTTCCACTTTCTTTCTCAGTCTCATCTCCAGTGTTCATTCATAAATCTTAGCCAGTACACTTAGCATGAAAATACCTCGATAATTTGAACATTACTTTTTTACCTCCCTTCTTTACCAGAAGAGCCATTACTGCTGTTGCCCAATCTTCTGGGATGCGTTTCTGTTTCCAAATTGTTATCAGTAATTTGTGTAAGTAGTGTAATGCAGATTCCCCCATATATTTCAACAATCGTGTTTTGATATTATCTATTCCTGCCACTTTACCATTTTTCATTTTTGCAATGGCTTCCGTTAATTCTTCCATTGTTATTTCATTACTCAACTCTTTGGAATATTTACTCCATCTATTAACTATATCTTGTGGTTGGGTAAGTGTTTCTCCATTTTATTTTTTTTTTATTTGCACGACAGTACTACCTGATTTACTTCTCATTTTTTCAGACCTTAATAGAACAATTTTTGGTTTGTCCTACTACTGTCTTGCTCCATCTTTTCTCCAAATCTCTCCCACTGTTCCAATTTAGCTTTTTTAACTTTTTCTTTCACAAGCTTCCTTGCTTATTAACTGTTATTTTCTAGATAAGCTCTCCATGGTACTTTCTTTTCTTTCACAGCTATTTTTATCTCTTCGCTCCACCAACTAGTCCTTTTTTTTTGACTACTTTTATTCAATAAAAATATTAAAATACTCTTGTGATAGTGAAGAGACAGTTTATGTTTCCTTTCAATCCAGAGGCGATACAGCTCCGTGAAGTTAGCCCGAAAAAGTCGGGAAAAAAAATGCGATTGATGCCATTCGTTTGTCCATTGATTGTCCACGTTTGTCCACCATTTTATTTCGTTAGTCCACCCATCAATTCTTTTTTATAAACAAAAATTTTTTTTCGGGCTAACTTCACAAATCCACAAATTTTCGAAAATTTAAAAAAACTCTTGCTATATTGTTTGTCCATCGTTTGTCCATGTTTGTCCACCACATAATTTTTTTGTCCACCCTCTGAAACAACCCCCTGTTAATTGTAATTATTTTTTTATTTCTTAATTCGGGCTAACTTCACGTTCTCTTAAATGGGCATTTAAACGTTAATTCAGGTGCAGAATCACAACTAAGCGTTTGTCCACCCCTTTGCAGCATTTGTCCAACCCCTTAAAGTGCGAAACAACCCCCCTGTTAATTGTACTTATTTTTTTATTTCTTAATTCGGGCTAACTTCACGTCCGTTTAAACGTGTATTTTAAAGTTAAATCGGGTGAAGAATCACAACTACCCGTTTGTCCACCCCTTCGCAGCGTTTGTCCAACCCCTTAAAGTGCGAAACAACCCCCTCGTCAATTGTAATTATTTTTTTATTTCTTTATTCGGGCTAACTTCACGTTCTCTTAAATGGGCATTTAAACGTTAATTCGGGTGCAGAATCACAACTAAGCGTTTGTCGACCCCTTTGCAGCGTTTGTCCAACCCCTTAAAGTGCGAAACAACCCCCCTGTTAATTGTAATTATTTTTTTATTTCTTAATTCAGGCTAACTTCACGTCCGTTTAAACGTGTATTTTAAAGTTAAATCGGGTGAAGAATCACAACTACCCGTTTGTCCAGCCCCTTAAAGTGCGAAACAACCCACTCGTTAATTGTAATTATTTTTTTAATTCTTAATTCGGGCTAACTTCAAGTTCTCTTAAATAGGTATTTAAACGTTAATTCGGGTGCAGAATACAACTACCCGTTTGTCCACTCCTTCGCAGCGTTTGTCCAACCCCTTAAAGTGCGAAACAACCCCCTCGTCAATTGTAATTATTTTTTTATTTCTTTATTCGGGCTAACTTCACGTTCTCTTAAATGGGCATTTAAACGTTAATTCGGGTGCAGAATCACAACTAAGCGTTTGTCGACCCCTTTACAGCGTTTGTCCAACCCCTTAAAGTGCGAAACAACCCCCCTGTTAATTGTAATTATTTTTTTATTTCTTAATTCAGGCTAACTTCACGTCCGTTTAAACGTGTATTTTAAAGTTAATTCGGGTGAAGAATCACAACTACCCGTTTGTCCACCCCTTCGCAGCGTTTGTCCAGCCCCTTAAAGTGCGAAACAACCCCCCTGTTAATTGTAATTATTTTTTTATTTCTTAATTCGGGCTAGCTCCACGTTCCCTTAAATGGGCATTTAAACGTTAATTCGGGTGCAGAACCACAACTACCCGTTTGTCCACCCCTTCGCAGCGTTTGTCCAACCCCTTAAAGTGCGAAACAACCCCCCTGTTAGTTGTAATTATTTTTTTATTTCTTAATTCGGGCCAGCTTTTAAATGCCCATTTAAGGGAACGTGAAGTTAGCCCGAATTAAGAAATAAAAAAATAATTACAATTAACAGGGGGGTTGTTTCGCACTTTAAGGAGTTGGACAAACGCTGCGAAGGGGTGGACAAACGGGTAGTTGTGATTCTGCACCAGAATTAACGTTTAAATGCCCATTTAAGAGAACGCGAAGCTAGCCCGGAATAAGAAATAAAAAAATAATTACAATTAACAGGGGGGTTGTTTCGCACTTTAAGTGGTTGGACAAACGCTGCGAAAGGGTGGACAAACGGGCAGTTGTGATTCCGCACCCGAATTAACGTTTGAATGCCCATTTAAGAGAACGTGAAGTTAGCCCGAATAAAGAAATGAAAAAATAATTACAATTAACGAGGGGGTTGTTACGCACTTTAAGTGGTTGGACAAACGCTGCGAAAGGGTGGACAAACGGGCAGTTGTGATTCTGCACCCGAATTAACGTTTAAATGCCCATTTAAGAGAACGTGAAGTTAGCCCGAATAAAGAAATGAAAAAATAATTACAATTAACGAGGGGGTTGTTACGCACTTTAAGTGGTTGGACAAACGCTGCGAAAGGGTGGACAAAAGGGGCAGTTGTGATTCTGCACCCGAATTAACGTTTAAATGCCCATTTAAGAGAACGTGAAGTTAGCCCGAATAAAGAAATAAAAAAATAATTACAATTAACTAGGGGGTTGTTTCGCACTTTGAGGGGCTGAACAAACGCTGCGAAGGGGTGGACAAACGGGCAGTTGTGATTCTGCACCCGAATTAACGTTTAAATGTCCATTTAAGAGAACGTGAAGTTAGCCCGAATAAAGAAATAAAAAAATAATTACAATTAACTAGGGGGTTGTTTCGCACTTTGAGGGGCTGGATAAACGCTGCGAAGGGGTGGAAAAACGGGTAGTTGTGATTCTGCACCCGAATTAACGTTTAAATGCCCATTTAGGGGAACGTGAACCTAGCCCGAATTAAGAAATAAAAAAATAATTACAATTAACAGGGGGGTTGTTTCGCACTTTAAGTGGTTGGACAAACGCTGCGAAAGGGTGGACAAACGGGCAGTTGTGATTCTGCACCCGAATTAACGTTTAAATGCCCATTTAGGGGAACGTGAACCTAGCCCGAATTAAGAAATAAAAAAATAATTACAATTAACAGGGGGGTTGTTTCGCACTTTAAGTGGTTGGACAAACGCTGCGAAAGGGTGGACAAACGGGCAGTTGTGATTCTGCACCCGAATTAACGTTTAAATGCCCATTTAAGAGAACGTGAAGTTAGCCCGAATAAAGAAATAAAAAAATAATTACAATTAACTAGGGGGTTGTTTCGCACTTTAAGGGGCTGGACAAACGCTGCGATGAAGTAGACAAACGGGTAGTTGTGATTCTTCACCCGAATTAACGTTTAAATGCCCATTTAAGGGAACGTGAACCTAGCCCGAATTAAGAAATAAAAAAATAATTACAATTAACAGGGGGGTTGTTTCGCACTTTAAGTGGTTGGACAAACGCTGCGAAAGGGTGGACAAACGGGCAGTTGTGATTCTGCACCCGAATTAACGTTTAAATGCCCATTTAGGGGAACGTGAACCTAGCCCGAATTAAGAAATAAAAAAATAATTACAATTAACAGGGGGGTTGTTTCGCACTTTAAGTGGTTGGACAAACGCTGCGAAAGGGTGGACAAACGGGCAGTTGTGATTCTGCACCCGAATTAACGTTTAAGTGCCCATTTAAGAGAACGTGAAGTTAGCCCGAATAAAGAAATAAAAAAATAATTACAATTAACTAGGGGGTTGTTTCGCACTTTGAGGGGCTGAACAAAGGCTGCGAAGGGGTGGACAAACGGGCAGTTGTGATTCTGCACCCGAATTAACGTTTAAATGTCCATTTAAGAGAACGTGAAGTTAGCCCGAATAAAGAAATAAAAAAATAATTACAATTAACTAGGGGGTTGTTTCGCACTTTAAGGGGCTGGACAAACGCTGCGATGAAGTAGACAAACGGGTAGTTGTGATTCTTCACCCGAATTAACGTTTAAATGCCCATTTAAGGGAACGTGAACCTAGCCCGAATTAAGAAATAAAAAAATAATTACAATTAACAGGGGGGTTGTTTCGCACTTTAAGTGGTTGGACAAACGCTGCGAAAGGGTGGACAAACGGGCAGTTGTGATTCTGCATCCGAATTAACGTTTAAATGCCCATTTAAGGGAACGTGAACCTAGCCCGAATTAAGAAATAAAAAAATAATTACAATTAACAGGGGGGTTGTTTCGCACTTTAAGTGGTTGGACAAACGCTGCGAAAGGGTGGACAAACGGGCAGTTGTGATTCTGCATCCGAATTAACGTTTAAATGTCCATTTAAGAGAACGTGAAGCTAGCCCGAATAAAGAAATAAAAAAATAATTACAATTAACGAGGGGGTTGTTTCGCACTTTAAGTGGTTGGACAAACGCTGCGAAAGGGTGGACAAACGGGCAGTTGTGATTCTGCACCCGAATTAGCGTTTAAATGTCCATTTAAGAGAACGTGAAGTTAGCCCGAATAAAGAAATAAAAAAATAATTACAATTAACTAGGGGGTTGTTTCGCACTTTAAGGGGCTGGACAAACGCTGCGATGAAGTGGACAAACGGGTAGTTGTGATTCTTGACCCGAATTAACTTTAAAATACACGTTTAAATGGACGTGAAGTTAGCCGGAATTAAGAAATAAAAAAATAATTACAATTAACAGGGGGGTTGTTTCGCACTTTAAGGGGTTGCACAAACGCTGCAAAGGGGTGAACAAACGCTTAGTTGTGATTCTGCACCCGAATTAACGTTTAAATGCCCATTTAAGAGAACGTGAAGTTAGCCCGAATAAAGAAATAAAAAAATAATTACAATTGACGAGGGGGTTTTTTCGCACTTTAAGGGGTTGGACAAACGCTGCGAAGGAGTGGACAAACGGGTAGTTGTGATTCTGCACCCGAATTAACGTTTAAATACATATTTAAGAGAACTTGAAGTTAGCCCGAATTAAGAATTAAAAAAAATAATTACAATTAACGAGGGGGTTGTTTCGCACTTTAACGGGCAGGACAAACGCTGCAAAGGGGTGGACAAACGGGTAGTTGTGATTCTGCACCCGAATTAACGTTTAAATGGCCATTTAAGAGAACGTGAAGTTAGCCCGAATTAAGAAATAAAAAAATAATTACAATTAACAGGGGGTTGTTTCAGAGGGTGGACAAAAAAAATTATGTGGTGGACAAACGATGGACAAACAATATAGCAAGAGTTTTTTTAAATTTTCGAAAATTTGTGGATTTGTGAAGTTAGCCCGAAAAAAAATTTTTGTTTATAAAAAAGAATTGATGGGTGGACTAACGAAATAAAATGGTGGACAATCAATGGACAAACGAATGGCATCAATCGCATTTTTTTTCCCGACTTTTTCGGGCTAAGTTCACGGACCTAGGCGATACACAATCTCCAGACAGTTGTTTCTGCCTTACGGCGTCCCCAGTGGAGCTGCCTGCACACCTCTGAATCAAAACGAAATCAAAATGTCTATTTAAGTGGAATTTCAAAAATAGTTATCTACTATTAGGATGCTTCAGCGATATCTCTTAAAGAAAAGAGAAAAGTCCCAGATACAAAATTCACTATTAAAATAGTAAATAATTATTTAAATCTGAAACTTTTCTTATTGGAACCCCTTTCTGGTACATCCTTAATCTCTTTTTGACTTTTACAATTTCGGACTTTGAATTATCTTTCTGATCTTTTTTCTAGATTAATGAAAGCAGAATGTAACTGTATACTGCAGAGTCCTTTTCCCTTTCTTTATTCATCATCTCTTGTCTTATAAATTGTAAAAGTCAGAGATTAAGGATGTTACCAGAAAGAAGTTCCAATAAGAAAAGTATCAGATATAAATAATTATTTACTATTTTTATTTTAATAGTGAATTTTATATCTGGGACTTTTCTTTATTCTTGTGATACTTTCCACATTTTTATGATTTTTTTATGGTACACAATGTAGAATTTTTATTTATGTCTTTGTTTTAGGAACAACCACCAGATATTTAAAAGGTATAAAAAGAAGAAACTGCTGGAATTTCAAAACAAATGTGTTTGACTAGTAAAGATTTGGATAAATAACAGGAGTTACTTTGGGCTATAGCTACGTGCAGATTTATTTCCTTGTGGCTTCCTATGTTAATTCTTAAAGTAATCGTTTAATTGTTAATAAATTATCAAGTATGATTCCCAAATATTTTATTTGTTTGACACCTTCTATGGGCTGATTGTGAGATTATAGTTAAGGTACCAAAGGTATTATAAGGATAATAACACTTGAGGTCAATGGTGTATATACCGAGGGCCTTTGGCCTGAGGGATATAAGTTGACTGAAAGCGATATTATCGTTAATACCTGTGGTGCCTTCAACATTTAATGTCCGACTAAATTATTCTTTATAGGCAAAAAATTGAAGGAATTTTGAATTAATTAGTTTTCAAATAAGTACATTTACCAGCAATAGTTGTAACGTAATTGTGGTAACCATAGTTTTACTTGGGTTGTTATTTGTCAACTTGACAGTATTTAACTAGTTATTTAAATTTAATACCCTAGGGCGTAATTTTTCAAAATAATGCCCTAGAGCCTAGGGCATTATGTCATACTTAACTGACTTCGAAATCATGTCATTATTTATCAAACTGCTTCAAAATCATGTCATTATTTGTCAAATAATATACCAGTCGGACATTAATATTATTACAGTAGAACCTCGATTATCTGTCAGGGCACCGGACCAAGGGTATGACGGATAATCGAAAAGACGGTTAACAGAACATTAAAAAAAATAAAAATTCATAGTACAACTCTCAAATTTCATTTGTATGGTTTGTTTGACAATATAAGAGGGATTTATGTTCATACAATCGAATCAATTTAAAATATTCTGAAATTTGTGTTTTACTGCTGCTTCATATTTTGCGACGGCTGAATTTCTTAATCGGCATAAGGCATAAGATCATGCAATCTACTTTATTGGCTTCTTCTTGTTGAGAATACCACTCGATGAATTATTGCATATGCGATGCAGCTTCTCTAGATTATTTACGCAAATCTTTGTCAGTTACAATAGGTTCATCAGTATAGCTACAGTCAAGCTTCCTTGTGTCCAAGCATCAATATAGCTACTGTGTCAGCTTCCGAATAGGTTTGGTCCGCCTTTGTTGCCATTTCAATGAGTTCTTTATCTGTCAGCAATGGATAGCCGTTTGTGTCCTCATCACAAATCAAATTACCTTTTTTTTTTATTTTTTTTTGCATTTAAATGATTGCTAATGTATAACTCAATACAACTTCTGTATGTACCCTGACGGTTAACAGAGGTGACGGTTAATGGAGAGACGGATAATCGAGGTTCCACTGTACATGATTTCGAAGTCAGTTATATTATAATGCCCTAGGGCGTTATTTTTCAATATTTATTTTGAAAAATAATGCCCTAGCTAGGGTATTAAATTCAAATAACTAGTTAAATACTGTCGAGTTGACACAATTACGTTACAACTGTTGCTGGTAAATGTACTTATTTAAAAACTAATTAATTCAAAATTCCTTAAATTTTTTTGCCTATAAAGAATAATTTAGTCAGACATTAAATGTTGAAGGCACCACGGGTATTAAAGATAATATCGCTTTCAGTGAATGTTTATCCCTTTAGACCCTTTTAACCCTTAAGATTGTTATCTAAAAAAAATACCAAGAAACTTTACAGAATCAACGATACTGATCTGACTGTAATTAACACATTCACAGACACACTTTAGATGTAGACACATCTTATGGAGTAAGTGGCTTCATATGCAGTTGTGTCTGTGAATGTGTTAAGAGGTAAAGATTGACGAGCTCCTGTATAGGATAATGCTACTGTTTTATGTTAAAAAAAGGTAAATTAGAATCGGACCAGGTTTTTATCGTGAGTAGATCAGAAGGTATAGTAGCAATATTTGAGTTGCTCCAAGTAATACTGGTATCATCAGCAAAAAGAAAATTTTTTCCATCAATTTTTAAACTAGGGATGTCATTAATAAACGTAAGGAAAAGTAGACGACCTGATACTGAACCTTGTGGTTTGTAGAGGACCCCACATACAATATTTTGGAGACTAGAGTCTGTATTATTTGCTCTAACCAGTTGTTTCCAACTATCCAAGTAAGATTGAAACCAATTCAAAGAAATTCTTCGAATTCCATAGAAATTTAGTTATTTTTATCAAAATTTCATGATTTACACAATCAAAAGCTTTGGCATAGTCACAAAAAACAGTGGCAGTGTGAAGATTATTGCTCAGTGCTTGATAAACCTCATGTAGTACAGAAAACATGGCATCAGCAGTACATTTATTATTTAAAAAGCCGAACTTTTGTAATAAAATGTTGTTTTCAACAAGAAAGGACATAAGTCATGCTTTTATGAGTCTCTCAATAATTTTGGAGTACCAGTAGTAATGCAATAGGTATATACTTGCAGGAATTAGATTTTTCACCACCCTTATGAAGAGGAATAATGATAGCTGTCTTTAGGTACTCTGGAAATTTACCTTTCTCAAAAGAATCATTAATTGGCGAGATGAGGACACAAGGATCTACAGATCGAGCGAGTCTCGTAAATTGCACAGCTTCGAGCCACGCTTCACGCAACCATATTTGCGTACCGTAATTTCGGGTGACTTTGGCCCGCCAGGGTGACTTTGGCTCATTTTGGGAAAAAGATTTTTTAGTAACTAGGGCATTTGTACAATAAATTATAAAGTAAATTTCATTGTACCGCGCCATCAGTACCATATGAACTGTTTGAAAATTTTAATAAATTATGCTAATACTTGTTATGTTACGAAAAAAACGAATTTCTAAAATTTGGTCATTCCACATAAGATTTTTTGACTGCAAAAATTGGTTGGCGACCAATATTACTTCCAAGAGTAAGATTAATTGCATAGTGGCATATTAAAAATCTGTGAATTTTTAACCTCCGTACATCGTTATTTCAGTTTAAACATAGACAGTAAGACGGTCGGAAATTATTTTGCAAGGTGCTACAAAATTTAACGGTTTTCGGGTGACTTTGTCCCAGTTTGTTGATTGTTGGATTTTGGTCGTTGGTTGCTTCTATATTAAATTAGAGTAAGTAAATGCTGCTTTTAATTTGCATTTAGCCTTGTAACAACTGCAGGGTTTATTAACTTTATAGCATTAACGACGTAAGTAACTTTAATTTTTTTTAGATGCCCTCCAATTACAAATGTGTTGCTGGTAGTAGAAATTATGGAAATTACACGGCAGACACAGTCGAAAGAGCTCTAGAAGCTATCAGAAATGGAGTTCTATCTCAAAGAAAAGCTGCAATAGAATTCGGAGTACTGGGTAAAAGTAATGGTACTGGGTGAAAGAAGTTTATGGCAATGGCTCGAAATCCCCGTAAGAAAATCCTACCACTTGGCTAATGTTGATTTCACTGAGCCATTGGAACTTGGAGATAACCGATATTTCTTTCCAGATTTAAAAAAAGCTTGTAAATCATTTTATTGTTCATTTTTTGTTAAGAAATGGTGTTTTTTGTTAACCTAGGGTCCTATGTAAAGTTTCATGTTAGTTTTAGTTTCCTTTGTTTGAAATTTAAATAAATTTTTTTTTCACCTAACAAATTGTTTGTTTCTGATTCATCTGGTAGGGTCACTTTAGCCCAAACAATAATAATCACAGAGAATAAATATAAAATGTAGCTTGAGACAAAGTCACCCGACACTAGCGGGTGACTTTGCACACCACATTTTTATAATAAAGGAAGCGCTTCTTTGTGTTTTCGTGTAATTTTTCTAAAAGAGTAGTTATAGACTCAAATACACATAAATAAAGAAACATACTTTTATGTATACAAAAAACTGAAATCTACATTTAAACTTCAAAAGTGAGTCAAAGTCACCCGAAATTACGGTACTTGTGTTTTGGGTTGTGTGGTCATGCTCTGGTCGATTGGAGTTATAATTTACCAAATTTAAATATAGTCGTTTCTACTGATTCATAATATGTATACTATAATATAATATATTGAAGTTTTTAAATATTGCTAATATTATTAAAGTTTTTAACATTGTATTTTAATATACTTTGTTTTATTAATAATAATATTACCTAAGTATTGCACCTTGTTCAAAAAAAGTTCAAGATAAATACCGCGGTTTTTTCATATGAAAATGCAAAGAAAAAATATACAATTTGCAGAGTATGTAAATGCTTGTTTTTTGATAAAACAATACAAATTGTATGTAGGTAGGTAGAGTAGCAAAGCATTGAGTAGTTATAGCAAAAGTAGCTACGCCATCTGAGAGACAATAAGGATGAAATTAGTTTTATATTTTCTTTTCTCATGGAGCATGCATGATGGAGAGTTTTTTAAAATACGTAACAAAGCATGTTGTTTTGTTATCTATGTTGCAAATATGTTGTTTTTTTTTTTCAAATTACAAAATATGTTGTTTTCAATACAAGTACCTAATTGTTGTTATTATTTAATGAGCATTTAGAATTTTGACTAACGCTCGATTTCATAATAAAGTTAAAGTGTGTGTTACCTTAAAAAAAGCAATTGTTACAGTTAAAGAAAACTGTAAATTTAAAGTCCACTTTAACTTTATTAATATAAAATCGAGCGTAAGAAATTTTATAAACTTTGGAAAATAGCATTTCAAAAAAAGTACTGTAAGTATGCTGTATTTTTAATTTTTTCTCAAAAAATAAAACAAAACTCATTTTAAAACATATATTAAATTATAAACACAACACTAAATAAATAATTTTTCTCAACGGTTAAAAACCACACTTAAAAGTTTTAGAAATTCACATCCCAGAATCAAGTTACTCAAATTTTCAAACACCTCACCTGACACAGTGTCTCAAGTATGATTGCACGAAGCTGTTGATGTTATATTTTTACTCACATTAACAAAGTATTCATTTAGATTTCCAGGGTCTGAAAGGAAAAATGTTTAAGCTGGGTGAATTTTATTTCGAAGATCGTTTATTATGGACTAAGTTTCTTTTGCAACACTTTTAGAGCTTCTCAGACAATTTTGATAGTACGATTTTTTAGCTGATTTTATAAGTTTTAAATAGGTTTTCCTATACTTGCTGATATATTCAGTGACAGAGCCATTGGAAAGTAAATTTCTTGATGTAGAGTAGTGAACGCATATTCATGGCTGATATGCGGATACCGGATACCTTTAGTAGTCCAGGGCCCAGAATTTGCGATGTTTTGACTTAATTGTAATTAAAGGAAATGCTTTGTTGAACATAAGGACATGAAAGCATATTAAAAAAATCACTGAAAAGTGATAATTTTAAAATTACAGGAAAGTGCCACTCGGAGGTTAAGCAAAATTAAATTAAAACTTGTAGCTACTTTAGTTTTTTCAATTTATAAATCTAGTTTAAATTAAACTAAAAAGAAATATATCTTTTTTGTAAACAAACAAACAAACACATTTAACCATAGATTAATAATATAGTATTACCGGACATTTAACCATAGATAAATAATATAGTATTGGCGCCGGTTGGATGATACTGCGCAGGACGAGTGTAATATCCACCACCGTCTCGGAGGTAGGTGTAGAAAAGTGTTAAGTTGGATTTATAGTTTGACGTAGCGTAGACGTAGACGCAACGGAGACGTAAGAAACGGACTGGAAACGTAAGAAAATATTAGCCGTGTTCGTGCTGCATGCCCCGAGTATGCCCAGAGGGAGAACGCTTGCGCATTACGTTTTCGGAGGGCAATATTCGACCTTATTGAACGTCCAATTTTGTAATGCGCAGGTGTTCTCCCTCTGGGCATACTCGGGGCATGCAGCGCGAACACGGCTATTATGTCAATTTATAGTTCGACGTAGCGGAATTTTTGCGCATGAGCAGAAAGAGTAAACAATGACTTAATTCTAATTCAACAACATAGCCTATAAATTATGCGAACAGTAATAAACAAACTTTGTGTTTATTTATTTATACTTATACTACTATTTATTATTATTATAATATTTATCTGTTTTGTGTGTTACATGGATTAGGAAATAAACGAAGATATGCTCCTTGGTGCCGCATGCCGTGGGATTTCCAACTATTTTGTTTCATTTCTTATCTTAAAAATGTTTATTGGATTTACCTATCGTATAATATGTGTATATAACCCCGAATTAGGCTAATAAACAACTCATATTTATCTGAAATATTGAAATGGCTCTATGATATATTTTTATTAAATTAATAACTTAACATCCATTGTATTCAAATAATTAACAAAATTCGAATATGTTGATAAACAACTTTATCTTTACAAAATTGATGAGGGCGTGTCCACTTTGGGTGACAGAACAAAATTCTTAATTTTGATTGGCCAGACGTAAGAAACGCACTGTAAAAGATGAAAGTTGGTGAACTCTTCCGTTATGTTACGTTTCTCTTATGTTCCGTCAGGCGCTTGCGTTCATTTATAAACAGGAGTACACAAAATTCGGTGTTGATCTTTTCCAGTGCGTCTACGTTACGTCTACGTCTACGCTACGTCAAACTATAAATCCAACTTTACACTTTTTTTCCTACAGCATTTCAAAGAAACGAGTTGTACGCGTTCTACGACAGAAGTTGAGTGTATCGTGAAAAAAAGTGTAAACACTAGAAAAACAAAGAAACAAGAAAGTGTAACACTTTTACACTTTTCTTACACTTTTCAAGAACTAGTGTTACACTTAAAACAAAGGAACAGACCTTTTTTATTTCTCTATGGGACACAGTCATAACACTTTTGGACAATGACATTGACAGCTGCATTTAACGGCTAAACAGCTGGCGCCGGTTGGATGATACTGCGCAGGACGAGTGTAATATCCACCACCGTCTCGGAGGTAGGTGTAGAAAAGTGTTAAGACAGTTTTACATTATGCTATTTTCATGCTAGGCAAGAGCCATGCAAGACAGATCACGCTACTGCGCATGCCCACGCGCTATTTCCATGCAATTCCTCTGCTAGACGAAAAATTAAAACATGTTCTATTTTTCATGCTATTTTGATGCAAGTCCTGTCAAAATTCATGTTGCGAATATGACAAAATTTATAGTTTAGAAAAAAACCCAACCTTATTGTGTAAGTTGAAATGGTATTTATTGGATGTAATAATTTGTGGTTTATATTTGAATATATTTAATTATGGACTGAAGTTTTTAAGTGAAATATCTAAAGTTAATATTTTGATATATTTCTTCTATTGGCAACAATGAAAGTGGTATCTAAAATTGCACAGAAATAGCTCAGATGTAAAAAGGTCAGGGTAGGCAAGAGATATGCCATGCAAGACGGACTTGCATAGCATGAGACTTGCATAGCCTTGATGTAAAGCTGCTTTTACACTTTTTTTCCTACAGCATTTCAAAGAAACGAGTTGTACGCGTTCTACGACAGAAGTTGAGTGTATCGTGAAAAAAAGTGTAAACACTAGAAAAACAAAGAAACAAGAAAGTGTAACACTTTTACACTTTTCTTACACTTTTCAAGAACTAGTGTTACACTTAAAACAAAGGAACAGACCTTTTTTATTTCTCTATGGGACACAGTCATAACACTTTTGGACAATGACATTGACAGCTGAGCTGAGATAAATAAAACTGTCAACAACAACAAAAGTTTCCTTTGCCTTTTCCTTGGTTTCCTCTTAAAAAATGTATTAATATTAATATTTGACTTTAATATGAATATGGAAATAAAACCAAAATCTAGTGAGAGAACGGAGAGAACTTGTAAAATAGAAATAGGCAATGACACCTTGGATGGCTTCAAAATTGAAATTAAGGAAGAACCCAAGACAGAAACTGCTGCAGATCAAGCATTTGATTATTTAAACTTAAATAAATTCACGGTAAACACTAAAGTAGAACAAGATGAACATAAATTTACACTAGTTGAAGAAAAGCAAACAATAAATGAAGAAAGTAAGTAAATAACGCTAATTAATAATTATAATAACAAATTAATTGTATGTTGGGGAAGTTAAAGCAAGGAATGTTGGTTAACACCTTAAGCGCCTTTGTGTATACAATATATACACAGGGGCGTAACAGAGGCCCCCGCAGCGTGAAGCTTGCGGGGGGGCCCCAATCGCTTAGAGGCCCATCTGGTCATCTGATATTATGTAAAAATCTGTCATTGTTATATTATTATACGTTGTGTGTTTAAAATTAAAAACGTAAAATTTCTAAATAGACGTATTTGCCAAGTTGAAATCATCTCATAATATTTAGAAACTTAATCCCTTCCGGCCTTTTTATGGTAAAGACAATAAAAACTATAATGCTTTGTACATGACTATTGAAAGATTTGAGAATTGCAATTTGCCGAAATGGGTTTTCTCTTAATCTTTACCTACGTCTAGTATTTAGATACAATTATTCAGAGGCGTAACAGTTGCCCCCGCGGCATGAAGCCCCAATATATCAAGGGCCCCATCTTGTTGTCTAATATATGTAAAAATGTGTTTCTATATTATTTGCATACATACGTTTTTTAAGCAGTGCAGTATTGAAAATAAAGTTGTCCATCCGAATTAATAAAATTGTAGATAATATATTTGCTGATAGTAGATAGTGCAAGAAGAAAGTTGTTCATCTCATAGAATAATACTAATGTAATCATGTAGTAATTTTTGTTCTATTTTATTCTATACCAATTAAGATGAAAAATGTAAGTCGTCATAAACAATTCATGAATACATTCATGATCAGCGTCACGACGGACGTATTTGCTTGACAATTTGGATTTAGGTTCTAGTTACACTCCACTTCAAAGTTGGATTTATGCTGTTGGTTGCTTTTACTTTGGGGGGTGACACCCCTTCTTGGGGCGGAAAACATACGTTTAAAATAAGTCCGGAAATGTATAAATTGACTAATTATAAGCAACTTTTGTTCTTCTATAGAGTTTCTTTATCTATGCTAATACTTTTCAAGTCATTTGCGAGTGAAAATGTTTATTTTTCAAAAAAAACACGTTTTCAGACGGGTTTTTCGCAAATAACTCAAAAATAAGTATTTATCAAATTAAATATTAGATATCGAAAAAATATTTGTAGCGAAATGTAGCTTATAAGATTCAGAAACTGGTGTACTTATTCATGAAGTCTATCGACACAATAAAAGCACAGTTGAAGCTCATGAAAAATTATTCTTATTTGTCAACCTGCAATAACCAAAAAATGAAGCAATTTTCGGGAAAAACTCTTAAAACTTTTTTTAAATGTTTCAAAAAAAAGCTTTATTTTTATTTTTTATAAAAGTTTCTAGCACAAAAACTATACGAGTTACGCTCAAAATAAAGTAGTTGGCCCCTTTTTGGTAAAAAAAATCTTGAAAATCTGCTCCTATCTCGCACCCCAAATAAAATTTATCATTAGCGCTTTACCATTTCGGTACTTTAAATATTTATTGCTATATGATCTGTAAGTTTGACCGGTTCGAAATTCTTATTTTTGAAAAAAAATTAAAAAATGTTTTATTTTGGAAAAATGCCTTTTTTTTCAAAATAACTTAAAAAGTATTATAGTGATACGAAAAATCTCAAAGAGTAAAGAAATGTAGGTAGGTCTTGCTTTTAATAAATATTTTGGCTTTATTTTGTTTTTCTGTAAGACAAAAATTGGTTAAGACATGGCTGTTTAAAATTTGCATATACTCGTGATTAGTGACTCGTTCAAGCCCTTAAACTAGAACCCATTTAAAAATAAGCACTTTAAACCGGTGAAACTTACAGGTCGTATAAAAAGGTTAGGTAATTTGTAAAGCGATAATGATTAGTTTCATTTGGGGCGCTAAATAGGGGGAGATTTTCACAATTTTTTACCAAAAAATGGGATTAACTCTATTTTGAGCGTAACTGGCTTAGTTTTGATGCTAGAAACTTTTGTAAAAAATAAAGCTTATTTTAAGCTCTTTAAAAAAGTTCTAATGAGTTTCCCCGAACAATATTTCATTTTTTGGTTATTCCACGTTGAAATATTCGATTTGGAATTTGACGAATAAGAAAATCTTTTCATGAGCTACAAGTTTTCTTTATTGAGTCGATAGACTTCTTTTTTGTTTCACTTTTTTTATAAGCTAAATACATTTTTGCTAACAATATTCTTTTCGATCGAATACTTACTCTTTGAACTATTTGCGAAAAATCGCCTAAAAACGTGTTTTTTTTGTTCAACAATAAATATTTTTACTCATAAAATAAATAACTCGAAAAGTCTTGAGTTGACCTCTTTGGTGGTGACACTGAAAATTACACGGTATCGCCATATTTTACGTTGATTTACTGGGCTGTAACACATATATACCTCGTCCAATTTACTTACCGTTGCACGTCATCCGCGCCATAGCCTGTGACACGATACCAACACGAAATATCTAGGCGGTAGGTGTGTTCCCCTTTAGAATCATTTTGATTCTAAAAAAGAACACACCCACCGCCTAAATATTTCGTGTTGGTATCGTGTCACAGGCTATGGCGCGGATGATGTGCAACGGTAAGTAAATTGGACGAGGTATAGGTATTTGTTACACATGTTGCATTGGGTAATTTTTTAAAGGGGGCTCCATTTCCAATTCTGCGGGGGGGCCCCGACGGAGTTTGTTACGCCACTGTATATACAGTACACTGTTGGTTTCTGCCCGAAATTTACCTGAACTAGTTCTGGCAGGTAACTCTTTGATGTCAGAAGTAGAAAACTGGTTCTTGAATTCAAGACTAGTTTTAAATCCTGAAAAAACTAAAGCTGTATTCGTTAAAACAAACCGAGTCCTGACATTCGTCCTGACACATTTGACAATATTAACCTAAATGAACATCTGATACCCTTTTCTGAGTATGTCAAATCATATCGAGAATCTATGTAAAAAACTAAACCGAGCTTGGTATGGTTTGAGAATTCTTGTAAAAAATGTTAACATCAATGTAGTAAAGTCTTTTTATTTTTCTAATTTTTATTTGAGAGCTCGATATAACATCATAGTATGGGGAGATAGTAAGTAGTTCTTTCAAGTTACAAAGTTTTTAAAATACAAAAAAAAAAGTAGTATTTGTCATGAAGCAATTAAAATACTCTGAATCATGAAGCAACCATTATTTAACATATCTCTCACCTTTGACACCAGAAACAAGTTTAACTACAATATCCCTTATCATGGGCTTACATTACTGGAAATAGGAGCTTTAAGGCGGCACCAGACATACGGTATTTGGCAAATACTGAACAAGTGATCGCTATTTGCCTATTAGTGTGGAGAGGTTGCTTGCTATTTGGCATTTACCAATTTTAGTGCTTGTCGAATATTTGTTGTGTTCCCATACATTGTCGTCAGTCTTTTCAACACTTCAAAGTAAATGAATATCTGCCGTGGTGAATCTCAAATATGTGGTGCAAGGTGCTTGCCGTTTAACGAACACTTTCATGAGCACTCAAATATTTGATATTTAGCAAGCACTTGTTCAGTAATTGCCAAATACCGCAAATCTGGCGCCGCCTTTATATGCAGGTATACAATTCTACAACCACCTGCCTCTACACTTGAAGATATCTGAAGATATCTCCATGATAAAAAGGGAGATTGTAAGCTTTTTGTGTAAATTAGAACTATATATTATTATAACAAACGATTTTATGAATAGTACATGGAACTAACATATTATCTAAATGTACCTAAGGGGCTGTTCAAGTATTATGTAACGCAGGTTGGGGGGGGGGGCCAAAAATCTTCAAAAATTGCATTACGTAATACGTAAATGTCCCATTAAGATGCGTTACATATGGGGAAGGGAGTGGTCAAAAACCGCATTATGTATTACTTGAATGCTCCCTAAGTATATAAATTTATGTAAGTAGTGCACTTGCTAATTATTGTTTTTTTACATTTATGTAAATGTCATAATTTTTAAACCTGTATCTTTGACTGCCCTTATACATTTCTTTTCTGTTAAAACTATGTATTTAAGTGTAATAAATTTCAGATTTAGCCATACGGCTCACACTCCCTCTAAGGGGAAAATTTACTCATCTCAGACGGTGTCTGAAAGTTGGTCGAGAACACTTCGTCGACGGAAAATTGGTCGACAACATTTGGTCGACAAACAGTTGGTCGAATGCACAATTCATCGAATGGAAAATTCGTCGACGAACATTTGATCGAATGGAATTTTCGTCGACAAACTGTTATTTATCTTTAGGATAAAGGGATTAATGGTGACAAACGACGCCGACAAGTAACTGGAATATTGTATTATACATTTTTTTTGGGGGTTTTGTTAATTTTGTTTCTAAATCTTACTTATTTTTACAAACGACGCCGACGGGTTGTTGGTTTTTATTTTGTTAACTGGAATATTGTATTATACATTTTATTTTTTTTTTGGTTTGGTTAATTTTTTTCTAAATCTTAATTATTTTCAAATTTAATGAAAAAATTGGCTGCGGTGGGAGAGTAGACAGCAAATATAAACCGATATTTTAATTAGTGATGTTGTACCGTTCTTCTTTTTGGTGTCGGCGTACTTGAGAACGGAGCATTTACGGACAAGTCAAATTTGGGGGGTACCCAAATGTGGGGGCACTTGCGGACAAGACGAAATATGCGAGATGCTGAGGTCAATAAATTGTTAGGGAATCGAGGCAATTCCGTACAATGTTTTCGACTGCAATAAACTTTCTTTCTGAACGAAGCTTTCTTTATAAACATTAGAAAATTTAAAATGCAACATTTAAATGACTGAAAGATCATTTTTATACAAAAAAAATTCAAGACGATTCTTGTAAAAATGAGCCATTCATGATGCGCCAAAAGTGGAGGGCTTAAAAGTAAAGCTATTCTTACCATATTGATTTTATTATCAAAAACTTAATTCACAACTGCACATTATTTATAAAAGCAATACCTCCTATTCTAATCAACGGAAATTGATGTTCTTTTTGAAGTGAATACTTCTTATTGCTTGGTATGGAAATTTACTAAATTCTTATTTGGAGTTATAAAAAAATCGTGACGCGAGTGGTAAGCGTTCGGTATACCTTAATGTACATATTTATATTACACTGTAATATACACTTATTCAAACTTTCATAGTATTATCCTGAATTTTCTACTGTTTGACTGGTTTCAGGGTGATTTATTATAAATACATGTGTGTCGTATCTACTATAATGTTTGAAAAAATTTTACAAATCACTATAGTGTTGAAACCACCCCGAAGACAGCCGATCATAAAAAATTTGGAATCTATATTTAGTTTTACCATAAAAGCATGTGTCGCACTTTGTTTTTAAGAAAAATTTAATACATCACCCCTCTAAGGTTGAAACGACCTAATCCCAATTAATTATTTAAAATTCGCGATGTACAGTTGAAGTCACCCTGAAACCATTCAAACAGTAGCAAATGCAGGACCAGGTTTACTATGAAAGTTAAAATAAGTGTTATATATGTACGGTATACCGCAAGCTTACCACTCGCGTCACGACTTTTGAATGACGCCAAATACGAATTTAGTATTTGGCGTCAAATTTCCATACCAAGCGATTAGAAGTATTCCCTTCAAAAAGAACATCAATTTTCGTTGGTAAGAACCGGAGGTATTGCGCCTTTTATAAATGTGTATGTGTAGTTGTGAATTAAGTTTTTGATAATAAAATCAAGAGGGTAAGAATCGCTTTACTTTTAAACTCTTCACTTTTGGCGCATCATGGACGGCTCATTTTTACAAGAATCGTTTTAATTTTTTTGTATAAACATGCTCTTTCAGTCGTTTAAATATTGCTTTTCAAATTTTATAATATTTAAAAACAAAGCCCCGGTGAATTTTTGAAAAAAAGTGGCTAAATCGGGTTTTAAGGGTTGTAGGGCATTAAATGTTTGTTTCAGTTTGTATAAGAATACCAACATGTCGAATAAAAAAAAAATAACTTCCTACATGTTGTTGTTCTGAAGCTATTTTCTTGTGGCATTTTTTCAATTAACTAGTTTTGATGGGAAATAAGCCACAATTTTACTAAAAAAATGATTTTATTAACGTTTCGACGCTCAAATCGGGTGTCGTTGTCAAAATAAAACCATTTTTTTAGTAAAATTGTGGCTTATTTCCCATCAAAATTAGTTAATCCCTACATGTTAATGCGGTTGAGTTATTTTAATTGTTTATAAGCTTAAAATAACACTACTTTTTCAAAATTATTTTATAATATTTATTATAAACTTTTTAATCAAGACTTGATCTAATTTGATAAATTGAGCCTTTGATTTGATGTCTTTAGAATGTATGTTGACCTAATAGCATACCTTATGCATAATAACCTTATGCATAATAACGCTGTAGATAGAAGCTTTTTGGGATAAACAATTTCAATTTTACAATAACTATTATGTAAAACTTCTTGCAATTTTAACGGCTGAATACTTCTAATATTGTTTCTTTACTTACGCGAAAATAAAGTGTTTAGTGTATTTTTAGAAAAATTATTAATCATTTTCAAAAAATCGACTTTTGAAGCTATTTTCCCAATAACTAAGCAACAAATTAACAAAAATAACTTTTCAAACACTCATTTTATAGAATTTTCTATGCTTCTTCAGTAAAATTGTATCACCTTTCCATACGGCATACCGGTCTCCACCTTTAATATTAAAAATCAAATAGCGATCTTTAATTGTTTATATATTGTTTATAAGGTAAAAAGTACGTTTCATCTTTAGCATAATTTTTATATTGGATGTTGTAACCAAATTTACCCTAAGCAGTTCTTAGATACCTGTATCAACGGATGTCACGAGAGAGGCCATTTTTATTTGCTAATTTCTCTGGTCTATCACACCCTTTCTTGTCTGTGTTTACAATACAAATCATTAAGGGCCGATTTCTCATATCGAGTTCAACTCCAGTTTAACCTGAACTTTTAGTGAACGTCAGTTTAAAGTCAAAATCGTCTTTCTCAATTCACGTTCAACCGATGGCAGTTTAAACTTGAACGATGCTTGAATGCTAGAATTCGGCCGTTCAAAGATTTCTGAACCCAGTTCAGATGATTTCATGGATTACGCATGCGTTGTATTAACACGAAACGCTGTCATAATATAAATATATCCTATTTTATTATATTAAGCCTAACGATAAACGATAACATTATTTTTGTTTTTATAACATTTATTTATAATTATTAAAATGACTATTTGACTATTGGGACCGTGCAAGTTCGGCAAAGCGACCTCTATTTCTACGCTCTGTACTTTTATTCGCACTTTTAATTATATTGGCCAATTATATTAGTCCTGGTTGCTGGATAATTGTCAAGACCATAGTCCAAAAAAATAATAAGAAGAAAAAATAAGATGCAGGTTATGTTTAGCAAACGTAAACAATTGTATGTAGTAAATAAAATCAGTTATTAAAATGCAGTACTGCAAGCAAAATACAATTAATTAAATTTACCTTTATATAATAATTGCATATCATATCAATATTGTGGAGCAATATATAATTTTTCTGCGTCAGTGACAGAAGGTATGAAATATACGTCAATTTGACAATTTCAATTGACAATGTGAATTATTTAAGATAGTTGCAATATTTCTCCGCGACTCGCGCACGGTCGTTTCTCGTTTCCCTTTCCAAGTACTTGCACACCGCGAATAAATACTTAAATTTAACTTTATTCAAAAACAGCATACAAACGGTAGTTCAAAATGGCGACAGTTTTTTACCTTTTGCCATCTATTGGCATTTCTCGAAAGCTGTACAACGTGCACTGACATGAACGCGCAATGAGAAATGCATTCCAAACAAAACGGTGGTTCACCAGTGAACCTGGTTCAACTGAACCATAGATTACCGCAGGTATGAGAAATCGACCCTAAGCCACATAAAGAGGTAGGGCAATAAACTCACTATAGCTATAGAAATGCTCTACTACAAAATTTTAAAAGATAAGACTCTAGGTAATTATAACGCAACAAGTACCTGCATTTTAAGACCCAGGTAGATTTTTGGGGGTGACACTATGCCGATGGGTCTTTGCCGATGATTACATTCAATTGAGATGGTAGGTATGAATCACCTCTATAGTCCAACCATTTTTAATTGAAGGCGACTCATCTACAAATTGAGCTGAGAACTATCGGCAACAATGTTAAATTTTAAAACTAAATTTATACCGGGGGCATTTTTATTGGGTATGCCTTGCCAATGTGCATAAGGGAAAAAGGAAGATGATTTCATAAAATTTGCCCCGGTAACAATATACCTCCGGTCTATGGGTCCTATTTACGAGCGACTAAGTTGAACAAATTCCTTGAACACTGTGAATCATTGGTAACCTTATCAATACTTCGTTGGTCTATATATTTACGTCCAAGGAAGGGTGAGAATCCAAGAAATATTCTACTCGTAAACAGGTGTCCTTATCTGCATGGACGTAGACGTGGGGTGTTTTTTTCTTGTGACATGGGATCAAGCCACAATTTAAGTTTTAAATTAAACATATTTGACGTTTCAATTTCCAACTTGGAAATCACTATCAAAATACAAAACTTTAATAATTTAATCAAATTTTGTTTTTGACGCTTGGTAAAAAAATCTTCTCTAATAATTTAATTTGATCTCACTCATTAATATTGACAATTCAGACATAATATATTATATGTATGTACATTTTAAAGTAGATTTATTTAGTAAATCTTAATCTTCGATCCATTGTCTTCACTCTTGTTCGTATTCTCGATTTTTCTTTCGTTTACTTGATTAAAAAAAACTCCACCATGTTTTTATTTTTAATAGGCGTGTTGGAAATACCGGGTGTCCACTTATATTTTCCCCCATTTTAACTGCCTATAACTTCTAAACGGCTCAAGATAAAAAAATGTAGTTTTCGCTGAAATGTTTTATTTTAGTAAAAGTTTGGTCTGAATGGATTGGATTTTTTATATCGCTTTCAAATACGAAAACAAAAATGGCGGATTATTGAAAAAAAACGTTGTTGCCTTTTTTTAAATGGAACACCCAGTATATTTTTTTGTATATTGAAAGAAAGGTCATTTACCTATCCAGCGATATAAAGTCTTTCAAAATCGGTTGTCAAATCACTGAGTAATTAATTTTTAAAATGAGAGGTGCAACGTGGATATCACATACCTAAATACCATACTAAGCAAATTGATATTATGTTATGTGATTTCCACATTTGACAACCGATTTAAAAAAAAAAATTATCTCTGGATAGGAAAGTGACCATTTTTCAAGTTACAAAAAAATATACTGGGTGTTTTAATAAAAAAAGTCAACAAAGTTTTTTTTTCAAAAATCCGCCATTTTTTATTTAAAAGCGATATAAAAAATGGTCATTTACCTAAAAACTTGAAAAAAACGGTCATTTACATATCCAGCGATATAAAAAATTTTAAAATCGGTTGTCAAATGACTGAGCAATTAATTTTTAAAATGAGGGATGCAATGTGGAAATCACATAACATAATATCAATTTGCTTAGTTATGTTATTTAGGTATGTGATATCCATGTTGCACCTCTCATTTTAAAAATTAATTACTCAGTGATTTGACAACCGATTTTAAAAAACTTTATATCGCTGGATAGGTAAATGACCTTTCTTTCAATTTACAAAAAAATATGCTGGGTCTTCCATTAAAAAAAAGTAAACAACGTTTTCTTCAAAAATCCGCCATTTTTGTTTTCGTACTTGAAAGCGATATAAACAATTCAATCCATTCAGACAAAACTTTTACTAAAATAATACATTTCAGCGAAAACTGCATATTTCTATCTTGAGCCGTTTAGAAGTTATAGGTAGTTAAAATGGGGGAAAATATAAGTGGACACCCGGTATTTTCTGATCTTTTTAAAACTTTGGAGCAATAATTGCAGCGAGTTTGTTCTTAGTTCATTTGCCATTATTCTTTCGCGTTTTAATACCTGCAAAATAATATTCACGCGGTTCCCAAAGATCAAGGATAGTAAATGAAACTCAATACTTATTATAAACACACATCATAATGATAATTTGAAGTGAAAACTGACCTTGAAATACTGTATAGATAGGTACTCTCTATTAGTGATGTAACGAATATTCGTATTCGCATTCGCGAATATTCGCATATTTTTGCATATTCGCATTCGCATTCATATTCGCGAGATTTGTGTGAATATTTTGCGAATATGAACATCAGAAAAAAAGAGGATAATATTAGGTTAATAAAATCAAAATCTATTTACATCTTATCTTTTTTTATTAAGAAAAGGTAACTTATGCCCGGTTGCACCAACAGATCTTAAGCTTAAGTCGAGAATATCATAAGAATTAATATAATATAATTATAATATATTACAATAAGAATACCATAATATAATAATAGATATAATTGATAATAAGGTAAGAATCTAAAATTATGGTGCAACGTAAGTGATACTCAAGGAGGCCCTATCTATAAGTAGAGCTTAGCTAAGCTGGAGCTTAAGATCTGTTGGTGCAACCAGGCATAAACCTCGTATAATCACATTATCATCCTTCACTTTATTTTATTATTTGTTATTATGTAATAAACCTTAAGATTCAGATTGATTTAAACTAAATATCAATTAACTTCTCATTAGAACTTTAGAAAACATTACAAAAATACAAACAAAATTTAAAAAAACTGAATATTCGCATTCGCATCCGCATTCGCGAATGTCGGTAGCAGATATTCGCATTCGCATTCGTATTCGCGAATGTTCAAAAAATGACATTCGTTACATCACTACTCTCTATTAATAAAATTTTACTTTATTTACTATTTTACTTCGAAAATAAGCCGCACTTTAAGTTGAAAATTCAATTTATTTGACGTTTTGACTTCCACTTCGGAAATCGTTATCAAAATACAAAATATTAATAGGTACGTATCACTTTCAGAAGTGGAAGTCGAAACGTCAAATGAATTGTTTTTTCAACTTATATTGTGTCTTATTTTCCAAGTAAAATAGTGTATAATCATTAATATAACTAATATTGGATACATTATGGTGCAAATGATTGGAATAAATTCGTTCTTTCGTAAACCAGCGACATTCAGGATAAATCCTGAGACAGGCCGACTTTTATTTTTGAATTATGATGTATATCATACTAATGACGTCATCCATTTGAGCGTGATGACGTAATCGGCGAATTTTTTAAATGAGAATGGGAGTCGTGTACTAGCTCATTTGAAGGGTTATTTATTCAATTATCTATTCAGTAATATAAACATTGATATAATTACTCATAAGAAAAATTATTTTTAATAAATTAATCGACGCAAAAAGAAGAATGTGTGTAATTTATTTAATTCAAAAAACATTCTAATGCTTTCAGAAAATAGAAAAAATGTTGTTTATTTCACAAATAAACATTGTTTTTCGCTTAAATTAAATAATGTTTAAACTTTAAAGGGGCAGATGGGTGGCAGCTCGAACATTAAAATTAAGTGAAAAGCAATGTTTATTTATCAAAAACCATTTTTTTTCTATCTTCTGACAGCATTAGAATGTATTTTAAATTAAATAAATTTCATGCATTCTTTTTTTGAGCCAATTTAATTAAAAAAAATTTCTTGAACACCCTGTATAAATAATTATGTTAATGTTTATACTGCTGAATAGAGAATTGAATAACCTTTCAAGTAACTATCACACGACCCCTATTGTAATTTAAAAAATTACAATATCATGATCGATCATGTCATCACGCCCAAATGAATGACGTCACTAGTACGATATATGTCTCAAAAATCATAATTTAAAAGTAAAAATCGACCTGTTTCAGGACTTTTCCTTAAAGTCGGTGGCTTACGAAATAACGAATTTATTCCAAACATGCATCACACTGTACGTAATTACATAAGATGCCACAAAGAAATAGATTCAGAAGAATATTTACTTTATTTTGTTAGAAAACTAGAAAATACTTGTCAAAACATACATGATAATTTAATAATTACATAGATCTTAGATTTAACTTTTACGCAATTACTTACCTACCTGTTTATATAAATAATAAATAATTAAAATATTATTTTGGTACGCCACTGCAAAGCTGACAAGTGAACTATTGGTGAATAGTTTTAAGTGCGATGTTGCCAATGAAACACCTTCAATTAAAAATAGTTGAAGTATAGTAATATTTTAATGGCTTTGTAATTTAACTTCATGGGGGTACGAAAGAATTAAAAACTTTTAAAAATTTGAAAGAACATAGTTTTTGGGGGGTATAGACGTGTTTTACACAATTTTTAAATATCCCTAAAAACTCAGTTATTTCAAATTATATGTACGTAACCTATAGAAAACCTTGAGTTAGTCTATTTTGAAGCATATAAAATGGAGAATATCCCAAAAAACTACCGAAAAAATAAACAGTTTTCCGGATTTTTGAAGATGGCGCACCGTACGATAAATACGTAATAAATTTGAAAAAAGTCAGGAATATAGTTTTTGATAAAATTCACAAAACGCAAAAAATATTAGACATGCAGCCATCGCCAAAAAAAGTTATACGTACCTATCAAAAAAACAAAAAAAAAAAATTGAGGTTATGTACACTAGACCTTTGGGTTCATAAAAATAGATGTTTTGTAAAAGCCTCAGATGTGCGTGTGAATTTTTTGTAATTTATAATTTAATTGCAAAACAACTTAAAAAAAAAATAAAATCGAAAAATTGACCTTTTTGGATGTGGGGAAAGGGGAAGGGGGTGGTGGGCTAAAATTGCGGTGAGTCTTAATTTTTTTTAATCATATAGAACGTAAAAAAATAAAAAAAACCTTCAGGCTGTATCGACCTCAAAAAATATGATTAGACCTGCAAAAATGGTTTTTGGGGGGTATAAAAGTGATTCGCCCAGTTTTTAAATATCATAAAATACTCACTTATTTCAAATTATACATGATCTATCAACAAAACCTTGAGCTGATCTATTTCGAAGTCTATAAAATGGAGAAAGTCCCCAAAAACCCCCTAAAAAACTGTTTTCCGGATTTTTCAAGATGGCCCAGTTGACGGAAAAATCTGAAAAAAATCAGATAGATAGTTTTTGATAAAATACATACAATGCAAAAAAATTGGACCTGCAGCCATCTTAAAAGAAAAATTATAAGTTTAAAAAAATAAAAAAAAATGAGGTTATGTACACTCGACCGACGAGTCTATAAAAAGTGGACATGTTTTGTGAAAGTCTCAGCTATACGTGTGAATTTTTTGAAATTTTTAAATCAATTTCAGCCCAACTAAAAAAAAATTAAATCGAAAAAGTTTTTGGATGTGATGGAGGGGTAAGGGTAAGGCATAGAACGTAAAAAAATGAATAAAATTAAATTCTGGTAGTGAGGGCACTTTGCCTATCTTAACGGGGGGTATCCTTATGTCAATGGAAAAAATAATATGTATTTTAATAGAAGGGACTCAAAAATGTCATTATATGCCATTATAACAAGTTATTTTGATTTAAAACAAGTTTTTGATCAAATTGTATAGTGTAGAAAACGTTAAAATACCGTTTTTACATTTTCCTCCATTCCCAAAATACGTCACAATCGATTTGGCTGAAAATTTGCCCACAGATAGCCAAAACATAGTACTTTAAGTAGTTATAAGGATTTTAATAATATTACAATACTAAAAAGGTTACATGCAATCATATCAGACTCAAAAGTATATTAGTCCAGTCGGGATATCATTTGGCCTTGCATGCCGAGCTGCCCAAAATTTTATTTTTTTAATCTTTAGGGGGGTCAATAGTAGCCTAAATTTAAAATCGCGAATGAATTCCTCCATTACGTTAGCCGCCATCTTGATTTTTTTTGGAAAAGGAGAACCGTTTTTGCTCAATATCTCCACCATTTTTAACTTTGCGACAAAAATGGTAGGAACTGAAATTGTTCCAAATAAATCGTATTTTTATTACAATAGCTTTTTAACAATTTTTGTCGTGAGGTCGATATTTTCCGAGTTGATTGTACTTACAGTAGACGCCTATATTTTTGACTATGATATTGCATGTAATTTTTTTGGTATTGTAATATAATTCAAATCCTTCGAACCACTCAAAGTCCTATGTTTTGGCTATTTGCGGGCAAATTTTCAGCTAAATCGATTATGATGTTTTTTGGGAATGGAGTAAAATGTAAAAAACGGTATTTTAACGTTTTCTACCCCATTCTAGTTTTAGTTCTCGTGTGAGTCGGACGTGTCAATAGCCGGTGCTGACGAGTAATCTAAACGCTTTACTAATACGAATAATAAATATCGATAATTATTCAAATAATATATAGACTAATAACTCGCGTTTTCATTTCTATTTTTTAATTAAATGAGTGCGGACACGGGCGGTAAACCGCCCCCTGAACCTGATGGACCTCCCAATACCACCCTTAGTAGTCCAGATGTTGAAATGGAATCCCCTAACAATTTTAAAGGTTTTAGTAAGGCTGAACTCAACCAAACTGTAAGTACTTCCGATCCTATTAAATCTAACGATGACAAACAAAAAGAAATTTTTAAGTATACCATAAATGACCGTGGACCGTTCCATATATATGTTGAAAATAAAGATAGCGATCTTAAAGGTAAACTTAATGCATTAAAAATTGGTGACATTATTCTTACAAAATTCCCAGAATTAGATAATAAAATAATTAGTATCGATACAATTGGCAGAAATAAATTAAGAATTAAATTTACGGATTCTAAAAACGCTAATTACCTTATCGACAAGAAAGACGATCCGGTTTTTGTTAAAAACAATTTGGATGTTTATATACCTAAATTTATTATTATTAGACAAGGTGTTATACGGGATGTCTCAACAGAATTCTCCGATGAATATCTTAAAAATAAAATTAAAAAATTCGAAATAAATTATAATTTTGAGGTAGTAAACGTTTCTAGAATAAATAGAAAAACGGTTACCGATGATAAAATAAATTATGTTCCTACTAAATCGTGTGTAGTAAGCTTTAAAACACAAGTACTTCCAAAATACGTTACTATAAATAAGGTGTTGAAAGAAATTGAACCATATCAACAAAAAGTCCTGCTTTGTTTCAACTGTTTGCGATTTGGCCACCAGGGGAAGCATTGTAGGAGTAACCCCCGTTGTAACAATTGCCAGAAAGACCATAATACAAAAGAGTGTCAGGAAACAACATTAACCCCAAAATGTTTTAGTTGTATGGGAGACCACTTCACAACAAATCTTAAGTCATGTCCAGAATTCAAAAGACAGAAATTAATTAAAGAATGCATGACTAATAGTAATATTAATTACCATGATGCCAACAAACAAATTCCCCGCAAATCTTATGCAGACGTAACATCAAATAACATTATTAAAGATTCTCATCAACAAAATTTGCCTTCTTCTAATTACCCTCTTGTTAACCAAAGCAAAGAATACATATCTCTCACAAGAACCGACACGGACGGCGATTCTTTTGTTGTTAGCATGTACTTAATTTTAGTATCGAGTTGGCAAGTGTACACGCGAGTACACTGAGAAAAGTCTCGCACATTTCTGGCGTGTATCAATAAAATTTTAGTTGCACTGAGAGAAAGGTTGCATGCACGGCCGGCTTTTGTTGACATTCTTAATATGGTGGAATTATTGTTGATTTACAAAAGGTTGCAAATACAACACAAAGTAATGGTGAGAATTATATTGATTAAAACCATGGATAAAATACCTTTTTTATCCTGATTTTAGCATTGACCAATAATAAAATATATTATAGTGGCGTGACATTCACTAATTATTCTTTTTGGCTTATATTGATACAACGATACAAAATATAATTTGTTGTTTTCAGCAATTTTGAAAAAGTGTGAACAAGTTGGTGAGAATTTGAACGACTTGGTGTGACCTAATAGGCTGTCTGTCCGTCCGACCGCGAATATAACTCCTTCAGTCACTATACCAGGTAGAATGACAAATGAGGTGTCAAATGAAAGCTTATAATCCATGGATGGTACTCAAGGTGAGACATTTGACCTAGACTGTCTGTCCGTCCGACCGGAAATGTAACTCCTCCGTCACTATACCAGGTAGAATTACAAATGAGGTGTCGAATGAAAGCTCATAATACATGGATGGTACTAAAGGTGGGAAATTTGACCTAGGACTTCCGGTTTTAGAAATACGACCGGAAGTACTCTTTTAAAGTCACCGCAATAGCACAAGTGATATATTATTCGACGCGCATTCGCAAGACGAGAACAAATACATACTTCTGGTTTCATGACTGTCTGTCCGTCCGACCGCGAATACAACTCCTCAGTTACTAATACAGATAGAATGACAAATGAGGTGTCGAATGAAAGCTTATAACCCATGGATGGTATTAAAGATGAGAAATTTGACATCGGACTTCGGTTTTAGAGTTACAACCGTAGGTACTGCTTTAAAGTTACTCAAAATATGATATGAATGTAAAACAAGATGACAAAATTAGTAAAATCGTAGATCAATCGACGCAAAGTTACACGAAGAGCTCCAATATCGACTTCCAGTTCTACTTTCGATTACTTTGGGTGAAAACCTAGGACCAATTACTTGTTTGTCGAGGTATTTCCTAATTCATTATATTCGTTATTTCGTAAAATAATCGAAAAATAACAGCCGTTGTAACCGTCACGGAATCCAATTCTTTTTGGATGACAAATGTTCGTGATCAACAACAAGAAACTGTATGTTAAAATCGAATGTCAATATTTTCAATTTTTATTGTCTTGGAAACCAGCCAAAACATTCCTAGACCTGGATCCCGCGTAAGAAAGAAAAGTTGATTAATAGCAAGCTGAAAATTTGTTAATAGCTTAACGGTGTCCAGTCGGACAAACTTTGATGCACGGGAACACTGGAACAGGGGAAGTTTTAACTGTGGAGCTTGATAAACGTGTCGTCCTGACAAGTTTATGATTGTGAACAATAGCAAGTTGTTTTTAAGTTTATTCGATAGCCAACGTTATGTAATATATGCGAAAATGTTTGTCCGACAAAAATGTTGGGCATTTTAACGAGTCCGACACGTAGAACATGTCACATCACAGGAATTATGTTGGTGATGAATAGCAGTCTGATTTTTGCATGAGAGTTTAATGAAAGGTTAAAAAAGCAATTGGAAGTTCTGCCCGACAAAATTAATGGGAAGTTTTCGTAGTCGGACATTCTAAACAGGTAAGATATAGACAAAAATGCTGGTGATAAATAGCTTTCCGACAAAGACGAAATTTAATTAAGTAAATTATTCCTTACCAAGAATGACTATTGTCGGAAAAAAATAAGGGGTAGATTTTGTAGTCGGACAATTTAAAAAAATAATTTTTGAAATTTCAATAAGGGGTGATTATTCTATGTCAAAAGTACCTGCAATCAATTACAATCGATATCTTTCGATTTATCTCAACATCATTTAGATACCTCACTGTTATACATTTATAGTAGATCAGGCAAATTATATTATGGATTGAGTGGTCTAGCTATCTTTGTCTGCCACATGCGCGGGATCGCTTGGTTAAAAGAGATAGATAGACCACCTATCGACTTTTTGCACTGTATTCCCTGTCTACCCGTATGTCTATGAATACATTTCCATTTAAGAAAAACTGTCACTTTTGACAATAATTCATAATAAATTGCAATCGTAACTTCAAATTTAAACTAATCGATTTATTTTGGCAGCAAATTATTCTTGCCATGTGACATATGAATTACATTATTATTTCATTTGTAGAAAGTTGATAAAAATTACGTTATACAATTTTAGTAATAATTTATTTAGGTACCCTTTTTCAATCAAGCAAAGCATTATAGCAACGAAGAATGATATTCAATAGAAATTTCACAATTATCTGGCAACTGAACCTCATTGAATTGATGACCAAGTATTTTACTAACTTTGTAAAATGTTCGAAAATTACTCAAAAATGTTCCGTTGAATGGTTTCACTTTTGATTTTTCGACTTAAAATTTAAACTGTTGACACTCAAAAATAGACACAAAAACACTCCATAGTTAATATAAATTTTAATTTCCAACACACGTGGCAAACAGAAACTCAGAGACCAATACTACTTTCTATAGCACAAAGTGTCACACTGACAAATGCAGCCTTCTAATACATACTTCTGAGCATAATGTGTCATATTTACGTATATTCTTATAAGCACCGAAGTTTTAGACTCTTCACATTTTTCAATGTCGTTTACAGGATTAAGATTTGAGTATGGAAAAAATGTATATGGGCCATTTCACGAACATACGCCTGTTTTGGATTACTTCGACAACGAATATTTTACTGTGTAACATAAGAAGTACTAAAGTAAATGGCGCTAATAATTATTCCAATAAACAACAATGTAATTTGCAATTTACTTTCGTTCTTCTTATTTTGAACAGTAAAATATTCGTTGTCGAAGTAATCCAAAACAGGCGTATGTTCGTGGAATAGGGTATACAACGTTTTTTGTAGGAAATTTTCTGTACTTTCTGATGCGCCTAATTAGAAAACCCTAAGAGATTGCTTTCACATGTTCTTTGACATTTTTTATTGTCATTTTGAGAATATCTAGATCAAACTCCACCCAAAAAAATAATTGTTTTGCAATATATACATGCATTGATACTTACCTCATTGTTTTTGGAGTGTGCATGTATATATATGCACATGCAAATATGTGAATATAAATAATAATATACAACTAAAATAGCTTTATCAATATGTGACCAAGTCATTCTGAAAAAATGTTTTTTATTTATTTCCTTCGATTTGCCCAAACTTTTTGTCCGAAATATAACTTTTTGCGTTACAAAATATAATTTGTACATAAACAAATCAAAATTAGCTTGCTATTTATCACCAACATTTTTGTCTATATCTTACATGTTTAGAATGTCCGACTAGGAAAATTTCCCATTCATTTTGTCCGACAGAACTTCCAATTGCTTTTTTAACCTTTCATTAAACTCTCATGCAAAAATCAGACTGCTATTCATCACCAACATAGTTCCTGTGATGTGACATGTTCTACGTGTCGGACTCGTTAAAATGCCCAACCTTTTTGTCGGACAAACATTTTTTCATATATTATATAACGTTGGCTATTGAATAAACTTAAAAACAACTTGCTATTTTTCACCATCATAAACTTGTCAGGACGACACATTTATCATGCTCCACCGTTAAAACTTCCCCTGTTTCAGTGTTCCCGTGCATCAATGTTTGTCCGACTAGACACCCTTAAGCTATTAACAAATTTTCAGCTTGCTATTAATCAACTTTTTTTTCTTACGCGGGATCCAGGTCTATCCGTACATTCCAGCCAAAACCAGCCAGTACATTCTTTAAAGTCGAATATCGGGGTAAATAAATAAAAAACCAATAAGTATTGTACTATTTTATTTCTATAAATATAAAGATGTAATAACTGAAAAAATATATATAGTATACAATAAAACCTAATAAGCAATCGAGAAAAGAGAAAAAGTAATTTTTTTAAATAATATGTATATGGAAACGTTTTGATCATTATGGTCAGAAGCTTATATTCCATATGAAAGCAGTCTTTAGCTTTTTTGTTGGAACGCAAGTATAATCAAGAGAATGTAAACCTATTATGAAGAGTGTATTGTCAATTATCAAGCATTAACTTGAATGTTGAAACAATTTCAAGTGATATTGGATCAAACTTTTTGAATTAGCTAAATTATATAATGTTACTCCTGAAAATCCTGAATTTCAAGTAGTCAGTCATAAATTGTTTTATATATTTGACCTATTATTGTTTTATACAAACTACAGAAACAATTTAATGAAACATAGTTTATTAAATTTAATTTAGGTTTGCTGATAAAAGTACTTTATGGAAGTTTTTGTGAGTATTGGATTCTCAACTTTTTAAACACAGTACGTGGCTTGTGGAATGAACACATATAAAATATGACTTTGTGCTCTTCCTGCAGATGCATTTGGTACAGTAGAGGTCAAAGAAAGGTTAGAGAATTTGTATGATATTTTAGATTCAAATTCTTTGTGAAATCCCAATAAATACAAAATTATTTTTTTATACGATAGTTTATAGTTCATGAAAAAGCTTAAAATAATTAATTCACATAATCAAGATATCTCAAAAAGAATTAGATTGTATAAATGTTGGAAAATAACAAATTAATAGTTGTAGGCTATATAAGAAAATATATATAGAAAATAAGTCTATACAAAATATTATGAGCTACAAACTGATACAAAAACAAAATACTAACGCCAAGTCAAGCCAAACAAACAACTGTGACAACAAACGCCGATCCTGTACAAGACAAATGTCACCAAAATTATTTGCTATTCATACAAATTGAGAAATGGCCGATCTGGCACATGCGCATAAAAATTTAGTTCATAGATAATCCGTTTGTGTCGGTTCTTGGGAGATATGTATTCTTTGACCAAAGTTTAAATAGCTCTTCTGTTACTCGTCCATTCACATTTTCGGCCAATAGTAATCATAATAAATATACAGTCGTCAAATCTTCTAAAGGCAGCAAAAGGCAGAGACCAAATAGTCCTGTCTTGACACAGTCAGATCCAGAATACACATTTAACTTTAGACAATCAGGAACTAATATTCCAATTATAAATAGTCCTTCATATAAAAATAATTTAAATTCAAATTCTCACACGCTACAAACAAAGTCAAACTCTGATATTTTAGATATAATTTTTACTATTGTTACCGAACTTTTTAAAAATTTTAGGGAAACTAATAATCCCAATGTTACTAAACAAGACTTACAGCAAATATTAATTAGTAAACAATTATTAAACGTGCACAATATACCAACTACTTCGTTGTCTTCTCAGCTATAAACAAACTCAACATTTTACAGTGGAACTGCAGATCTGCAGTTGGCAATAAAGAAAACTTAGAATATCTCTTAAATACAACAGAAACTACCATAGCAGCTTTGTCAGAGACCTGGTTTAAACAGGAAAGGTTTTATAACTTCCAAGGTTATAATATTGTTCGGTCAGATCGTATGGATGGTTACGGTGGGGTAGCCATACTAGTAAAATCCAATAGATTATTTTCAGAAGTCGTAGTACAGAAACCAGCAAGAATGATGTGTACATGCATCGAAGTGAAACTTCTACCTAATAACAAAGCAGTGTACATATTGTCAATATACATTAAACCAAAGACTCGGATAGAAGTAAGAGAATGGATACAATTTTTCGAAAACTTACCACGACCTTTTATATTGCTGGAGATTTCAACGCTCATCATCTTTCTTGGGGTTGTGAGTTTAATGATGTCTATGGTGTTTCTTTGCTCAATGCTATTAATCACTGCAATCTTGTGTATCTCAATGACGGTGCACCCACACTTGTTACGTCAGGTAGAAAAAGTGCCATTGATCTGTCTATTTGTACGCAAGACATAGTACATTTAATATCTTGGTCAGTCATACAGGATCCTCATGGATCCAATCACCTTCCTATATATATGAAGTTTAATAACTCTGACTCAGGCTTACAAACCTATGGTCCAGTTCACAACATATGGGTTCTTAAAAGAGCCAACTGGAATCTGTACACGACAACACTAGAGGAAATGAGCACCGCATGTAACTACAACAATTTCATAGACACGATAAACTCAGCTGCAAACATTTGTATCCCGAAAAGAACAATAATAAGAAATAAGTACTGGAAGCACAAACCAAAACAATGGTGGAATGAGACCTGCAACAACATTGCTCATAGGAGAAAAGAAGCTTTCAGATTATGGAAAGAAAACCCAAACATACAAAATTTACTTGAATTCAAACGAGTTGATGCCATCGCAAAAAAAACATTCAAAGAAACAAAAAGAATTCAGTGGACGAAATATGTTGAGAGCCTAAATCAGACAACTCCCATCACTGAAGTATGGAAAAAGGTAAATAGTTTTAAGAATCGTAAGCAGCAGAATAAGTTACCTATTGATCTGGAAGCGAATTGGATAGAAGAATTCCATGCCACAATCTCACCAGACTGGGCAAAAGAATGCATAGAATACAATCAGTTATCTTTAAAAACTGTTCCCAGAAACAACTTGTACTTACTTGAACGTTTTGAGATGTGGGAATTAGAAAGATCGTTGAAACTATCTAATAATACTTCACCAGGCGAGGACAATATAACTTACTCCATGCTGTTTCACCTCCCATTTAAACATAAAAAGTCTCTGTTAGAAATCTATAATAGTATCTGGACTGGTGCAAGTCCTATTCCGGATAGCTGGAAGAACTATATAATATTACCTATTAAAAAGAAAGACAAACCGCTAGACCTCTCAAGTTCGTACAGACCTATATCCCTGGCATCTTGTATTCTTAAAACTCTGGAAAGAATAATAAAGAATCGATTAGAACAATGGCTAGAATTTGAACACATCCTACCAAACTCACAATATGGTTTCCGGAAATGTAGGTCCACTCTCGAAGCTATTACTGTTCTCGTTACAGATATACTGACAGGATATACAATAAAAAAACATACAGCTGCAGTTTTTATTGACCTTTCCTCGGCTTTTGATAACGTAAATTTAAACATTTTGTACCATAAGCTGACATCAATAGGAATACCTCATGAAATATGTTCATTTTTAATTTCACTATACTCCGATAGACGACTTTCACTAAAATTAAACCAAAATCTTCAAGGATCCCGAACATCGAATTTAGGACTCCCTCAAGGCAGCATACTCAGCCCGCTACTGTTTATACTATATACAATGGACTTCGAAGTAAATTTGAATAACGTGAATATGATACAGTTTGCTGATGATATAGTTATCTACACCAACGGTACTACTAGTTCAAATTGTCAGAACATTTTAAACACAAACCTATGGTCAGTTAAGCACTGGTTAGATTCAAACAACTTAATTCTTTTTGAAAAAAAATCTGAAGTGTGTATTTTTACTAAAAAAAGGGACATAACTCAAGTACAGTTACAACTGGGACCATATCTTCTTCCAATCAAAAATTGTGTTAAATACCTTGGACTCTATTTAGACAGAAAATTACTGTGGAAAGATACCATCCACCATGCAATAAAAAAAACCGAGAACGCTATGAATATTTTGAGAGCATTCTGCCATACCAAATGGGGAGCAGATCCAAATACCGCTTTACTGTTCTATAAAACAATGGTTAGAAGTATATTAGACTATGGCAGTCACCTATATGGAACAGCAGCACATACTCACCGAAACAAAATAGAGACCCAGAAAAACACAAGTTTGAGAATATGTCTTGGTTATCTTAAATCTACCCCAATAAATATTATAGAAGTCGAATCTGTAGAACCTCCACTATCTTTCAGAAGGCAGCTAATTAGTCATAAATTTATGGCTAAAGCCATATCCAAAGAAGCCAGCTATCTTCGTAACATTCACGACCTCACTGTCCTAGTACTCACCCATCCATATTGGCACTCAAAAGCTACTCCACTCCTAGTAAACAGCTATACCACACTGGCACAAATCTCTAACTCCCTGTCTATCAACAAAACTATACCTATCTACACCGAACCTCCCCATGTTTTCTTTTCAAAACATATAAAAACATACTACCTGGACCCAAAAGAAAACTTTCTAGAAACCATTAATGGAAGATGGCCTGAACACCAATACATATATACTGACGGATCCAAGTTGAATGGAAAAGTAGGCTGTGCCTTTTATGACGCAAACTCGTCCCAATATTACAAGTTCAAGCTACCAGATGAGTGTTCCATATATACCGCCGAAACAATTGCCATAGCAAATGCATTTAGATACGTCCAGTCGAGAAACACACAGAATCATGTTATATTCACTGACAGTAAAAGTGCAGTTGACCGAATAACAAACTTGAAATCATCGAAAAACCTTACTAACATGAGGCAGAAATATTAAAACTGAACTTTGAAGCAACAAAACAAAGGAAAACAATAACTGTAGTGTGGATTAAAGGGCACTCAGGAATAAAAGGTAATGATGCAGTGGATACACTAGCCAAATCAGCCACTGACACAGGCTACCATCTAACCACCAATATTGTTCCATATACAGATCTTACCTCCAAGTTTACTTCACATTTAAAACAATTGTGGCAGCAAGAATATAATTCATCAGTCACAGGGCTTAACTATGTCGGCCACCAAAATAACATACCATTGAAAAGCTGGTTTCATGAATTAACCAAACGAAACTTCATTGTTACAATAAACAGAATAAGATCTAATCATGCTATGACTCCTTTGTACAAATATAAAATAGGACTGGATGAAAACCCATATTGTCCATGCGGAGAAGTTGGTGATATGAACCATGTAATCCTAGAATGTTCAAGAAATAAGAAGAGCATAGAATCATTTTTCGAAGAAATGGTAAATCTCAAATTCTGTTTGCCAACCAGTTTAAATTGTATAATTTTTAGTAATAGTATTAACTTATATCAATGTTTGTATAATCATTTAATTCGTTGCAAAATGAAATTGTAAAAAACTAACACCATTGTAAGCAATTCTGCGATACAAAATATTATTGTAAGTGTGTTCACGAAAAAATTAACAAAAAAAAAATAATTAAAAAAAAAGTTAAAAAAAAAGTAAAATAATGATAAACAAATAAAAAAAAACAAAAAAAAACAATGAAAAAAAAAGGAAATAAAACTAAACAAAATACTACATAAATAAAGCATTAAAAAAAAACAAAAATATAATTAAAAAAAAATATACATATAAAAAAATGCACTAAACAGAAACACACATTTACTAACACAATAACATTTATCCTAGGGTGTGAGAATTTGAAAAATCAATTTATTTATATTGGATCAAAAAAAAATGCTCCCTTTATATTTCATAAATAAAAAATAAGTCTGGCTAATTGGTTCATGCCAAAGCCAATTATAAAAAAAAAACGTTTTCTACACTATAACATTTGATCAAAAGCTTGTTTTGAATCAAATTAACTTGTTATAATGTCATATAATGACATTTTTGAGTACCTTTTATTAAAACATTTTAATTTTTCCATTGATACTTTACGAGAGAAAATGCAAATTTGTTAAATAAATACCAAATCACTGTAAAATCGCTTAAAATAACATTTTGAGAAAAAAAGAAGAAGAAGATTTTTTGACCTTAAATCTCTTATTTTTACGTCCCGCAGAAGCTATACACCAAGTTTTAGAAAAAACGGAGATCCAAAAGTTTTTTTGATCCAAAATTGAGTGATTTGAAATGGAATCACACTGATACAATATTCTAGTTCACAAAATAAAAACCAACAACCCGTCGGCGTCGGTCGTTTGTCACCATAAATCCCTTTATCCTAAAGATAAATAACAGTTTGTCGACGAAAATTCCATTCAATCAAATGTTCGTCGACGAATTGTCCATTCGATGAATTGTGCATTCGACCAACTGTTTGTCGACCAAATGTTGTCGACCAATTTTCCGTCGACGAAGTGTTCTCGACCAACTTTCCTAGACCCCATCTCAGATACCTATGGTATTAAAAGGATTGACCTCTGGTGGGACTCTTTCTGTGTTATCGAGCCCTAGGTGACTTAGTATGCAGGTGTATCTCCCAAGAATTTTCGTACACATCTGGCTGTTGTGAGTAGTACAGCTTTCTGCATGGTCTTGTAAAGATGTTCATTTCGACCTAGCTTTTTTATGCTTTTGAGGAGGTTCTTCGGAATCACTCCAGTAGTAGACATAATAATAGGTATCGTGTGGGTACTTTGCATTCTTCATTGTCTTCGTATTTGAATTTCCAGATCTTGGTACTTGGCAATCTTTTCGGTAAATTTAGTACATAGATTATTGTTGTTAGGTATCGCCACATCAATTAGTGTTGTTTTTCTTGTTAATTTATTAACTAGTAAGAGATCCGGTCTATTATGTGCCACTGTTTGATCTGGGAGTACAGTGCGGTCCCAGTATAGATTGTAGTTGTCATTTTCAAGCATACTCTCAGGGACGTATTGATAATATTTTGTTATTTATTAATGACTTATGTGAGAAAATCTTTGTGCCCTGTTTGTGTTATGCAGATGATTTAAAAATTTACTTAGAAATTAACAATATCAATGATTGTCACACTATCCAGAATGATCTGAGTGGTGTGCATGAATGGTGTAAAGAAAACTATTTAAATCTTAATGCAAATAAATGCAAAGTTTTAAGTTACTCAAGGAAACATAATAGTATAAACTATGTTTATACTATTGATGGTAGCGAACTGGAACATGTGAATAAAATTAAAGATCTTGGCTTAATTTTTGACTCTAAACTTTCATGTACTGAACATATATCTTTAAAAGTTTCTGAAGCACTTAAATCTTATGGATTTATAGTCAGAAATAGCCGAAATATTACTAACATAAAAACTGTCAAATTAATATATTTCTCTTATGTATGTTGTAAGTTAGAATATGCGTCTATAATTTGGTCTCCATTTTATAATTCACATTTTCAGTTGATTGAAAAGGTGCAGCGTAAATTTTTAAAATATTTATCATTTAAAATTAACGGTATATATCCAGAAAGAGGTATCAGAAATAGTGAGTTCTGTAATAGTTTAGACATGGTTTCATTAGAAATGAGACGTAATTGTGCTTCACTAATATTCTTATTTAAACTGTTGCATAATTCATTTGACTGCCCCGATATTCTTAAACAAATAAATTTTAATGTACCTTCTTATCCTGTTAGAAATGTTTCCACGTTCAGAACTACACAAGCCAGAACAAACCTGTTATTAAACTCCCCCATATTTATTATGTGTGAAAATTATAATTGTTTGGTAGACTATTATGATATACTCAACTGTAGTATTGGGACCGTGCAAGTTCGGCAAAGCGACCTCTATTTCTACGCTCTGTACTTTTATTCGCACTTTTAATTATATTGGCCAATTATATTAGTCCTGCTTGCTGGATAATTGTCAAGACCATAGTCCAAAAAAATAATAAGAAGAAAAAAATAAGATGCAGGTTATGTTTAGCAAACGTAAACAATTGTATGTAGTAAATAAAATCCGTTATTAAAATGCAGTATTGCAAGCAAAATACAATTAATTAAATTTACCTTTATATAATAATTGCATATCATATCAATATTGTGGAGCAATATATAATTTTTCTAAGTCAATGACAGAAGGTATGAAATATACGTCAATTTGACAATTTCAATTGACAATATGAATTATTTAAGATAGTTGCAATATTTCTCCGCGACTCGCGCACGGTCGTTTCTCGTTTCCCTTTCCAAGTACTTGCACACCGCGAATAAGTCAACTTGTCACAATGGCTATTTTGAATTCTTGATTTATTGGGTATTTGTTTTTTCTTTTCTTTAATTATTGTAAACTCTTAAAGTAATGTAAGTTAAAATTTAGTTTATTCGCGGTGTGCAAGTACTTGGAAGGGAAACGAGAAACGACCGTGCGCGAGTCGCGGAGAAATATTGCAACAACTTAAATAATTCATATTGTCAATTGAAATTGTCAAATTGACGTATATTTCATACCTTCTGTCATTGAAGCAGAAAAATTATATATTGCTCCACAATATTGATATGATATGCAATTATTATATAAAGGTAAATTTAATTAATTGTATTTTGCTTGCAGTACTGCATTTTAATTACTAATTTTATTTACTACATACAATTGTTTACGTTTGCATAACATAACCTGCATCTTATTTTTTCTTCTTAGTATTTTTTTGGACTATGGCCTTGACAATTATCCAGCAACCAGGACTAATATAATTGGCCAATATAATTAAAAGTGCGAATAAAAGTACAGAGCGTAGAAATAGAGGTCGCTTTGCCGAACTTGCACGGTCCCAATAATTAATGTAAAATTATCCTATAAATGGATACCTGTTGGACAATAAAGCTATCCAGATTTAGCCATACGGCTCACACTCCCTCTGAGGGGAAAATTGACTCATCCCAAATACCTACGGTATCAAAAGGATTGAGCTCTGGTGGGACTCTTTCCGTGTTATCGAGCCCTAGGTGACTTGGTATGCTGGAGTTTCTCCCAGAAATTTTCGTACGCATCTGGCCGTCGTGAGTACTACAGCTTTCTGCATGGTCTTATAAAGGTGTTCATTTAGACCCAGCTTTTTTGTGCTTTCGAGGAGGGTCTTCGGAATGACTCCAGTAGTAGACATAATATGTTATAAGTGTCAGACTTCATCTAATTATAAAGAAGTCAAAAATGAGATGTTTGGATGCCCATGTGACTTATGCAAAAGAGTAATATGTAAAACTTGCTCTGGCTTATCAGCTTCTGAAGTAAGAGTTGTAGTTATGTCTAATAGAATAATGCCTTTCTTTTGCCCTTCATGTAGGGATGCTTTTACCTGCCCTTATAAAAAAAGTTAATGATCTGGAATCTGAACTCCAAAATTTCTCATCTAGCCTTAATTGCAAAATCACATCTTTAGAGCAAAGGATACTAAGAATGGAAATTTCCGAAGCTGATAAAGAAACTCAACCATACAACACTTACATACAACCATGAACGCTCAACCATAATGCCACAGAATAGTAAATATAATTAAAACAACTCTTGAAGAAAAAAAGTTTTGCGCTGGAGTGTTTCTCGATATACAACAGGCATTTGATAGGGTATGGCATCAAGGTCTCCTCTATAAACTAAAATTACACATGACAGACCAACTATACTTTATTCTAAAGTCGTATCTGACTGACCGATATTTCCAAGTCAAAATTGAAGACAACTTCTCAAATTACCACATCATCCAATCTGGCGTACCACAGGGTAGCGTTCTCGGCCCATTTCTCTATCTGATATTTACAGCCGACGTTCCAACCAGAAATGATACCTTATTAGCTACTTTTGCCGATGATACGGGAATCTTAGCAGTGGATGTCGACCTTAATGTAGCATCACAAAAAGTTCAAAATCATTTAGACCAATTACGAAACTGGCTCAAGCGATGGAAAATAAATGTTAATGCCAGCAAATCAGTACAAATTACTTTTACAACCAGAAAATCTACATGTCCTCAAGTTTCTATAAATAATACTCCGACTCCCATCAAGCCAGTTGTCAAATACTTGGGATTGCATCTGGATGAAAAACTCATATGGAAAACGCACATTAAAATTAAACGTAAACAATTAAATCTTAAACTAAAAAATATGAACTGGCTATTTAACAAGAAGTCTCAGTTATCTCTTGAAAATAAACTGCTTCTGTACAAAGCTATACTTATACCAGTTTGGTCTGACGGAATAGAACTATGGGGCTGCAGTAAACCTTCAAATACGAAGATACTCCAAACATTCCAATCCAAAATTCTCCGTATGATAAGTAAAGCTCCATGGTATGTATCCAACCAGACACTCCACAATGATCTGGACATCCCACTAATCAAGGACTTAATAAAAAATCGTTCAATAAAATATCAAAATCGCACCACTGACCACACCAACGACTTGATAAATAATTTATTCACCCAACCACTTGCTGAAAGAAGACTAAAGAGAATATGGCCAGACGACCTACCACAATAAAGAATAATACTTAGAGAACCGTCACTGGATGGTACCTAATTCATGTTAATTTACTTTCAGACTATTTACTTATTACTTTGTGTTTAGAGTAGATTGTAAAAATGCAGTATATCAAAAAAAAATAAAGTAACTCAAAGTTCCAAATTAATTGTTTCAAATTCTGATTATGAGAAATCAACTGACACTGGTAATCATTATGAATCTTTTATAAGTGAATATAGTGAACGTCATAAACGTGAAAATAACCTCATGTTGTTCAATGTTTCCGAATCTGCCAACGATTTAAAAACAGTTGAAGAATTACTTTCAAGTTTTACTGAAGTATCCATAAAAAAGTTGTTTCGTGTTGGAAAGCAAGGAAATAGGCCCCGACCAATTAAAGCAATTCTGGACAGTTCTGCTAGTGTTATTCGTGTACTAAAAAACCGAAGTCAACTACCTTTAAATATTAGAGTAAGCTCCGATCTTACTATCAGTCAGCGGAATTATTTAAAGGAACTTAGGAAGGAACTGGAAATAAAAAAAGTGCTGGTGAAACAAATCTGACTATCAAGTATGTGCATGGAATTCCTAAAATTTTACCTATTAAAGAAAAAAACTAGTCTGTAGGGATAAATCTAATTTAAATCATTCAAAGCTATCTGTTTATTTTCATAATGTGGGAGGCATGCGTACTAAGTTGATAGATTTTAGTCTAAGTGTATTGTGTTCGAGTTATGATGTTATTATACTTGTTGAAACATGGTTGACAAATAGCTATTCTGATTCAGAATTGGGCTTGGATTCTGATTATAATATCTTTCGAACAGATCGTGATAATTTTGATCATTTTAAAGATAAGGGAAGAGGTGGTGGTGTCCTTATAGCCGTTAAGAAAAAGTTTAACAGTTTTGCTTTATCTATACCTCATACTAAAGTTGAACAAATTTTTGTACTAGTTAATATTGGAATAGAAAAAGTTATTTTTGGCTCTGTGTACATACCGCCACGATCTGATCATGAAATATATGAAGATCATTGTAATGTCCTTGATTTTATATTAATGAACAATAACTACTCTAAGGATTTTATTTCTGGGGACTTTAATCTTCCGAACGTTACGTGGACAAACGATAATTTAGGAGTTAGTTTATCGAACTATCCACCAAATTCACCAGCTTTACATATGGTTAATTGCTATAGTTTCTACAACCTTTTTCAAAATAATTTTGTGTCCAATAGTAGAAATGTAATTTTAGACTTAATATTTTCTAATTGTAACGAGTTGAGTGTTGTAAATGCTGCTGATTTAATTTTTCCTAACTCCCTTAACCACAATGGTGTAATGTTCGATGTTAATATAATAAATAACAGTGATTCTTTAAAGTGCGCAGAGTCATATTATGATTTTAAAAACGGTGATTACATTGGTATGAACTTTTTCTTGTCGGAAATAAATTGGGAGTCACTAATGGCTTTGAATATTCAGGACGCTGTGTCTAAATTTTACGATATTATCAATCATGCAATAAATTCTTATGTTCCTCAAAAAGTATGTAAGACAAGTACATTTCCAGTTTGGTTTAGCCCGGAGTTAAAACGATTAATAATAGAAAAGAAAAAATATAAAAGGTATAAGATGTTCAACAATTATGATGATTTTATTATTTTTCATAACTTAAGATCTGAATGTAGTAGACTAAGTAAAGATTGTTATAATTTATACGTTAGAGATTCTGAATTTAGAATTAATAGTGACTCACACACTTTTTGGAAATATATAAACAGTCGTAGGAAAAATTATGATGTACCATGCCACTTATATTTAGGAAATGATCAGAGTTGTTCTGGGGAGGAAGCTGTGAATTTATTTGCCCAATTTTTTTCTACAGTGTTCACTGACCACAATACTACCCCCCCCCCCCCCACAATATCAATTTGAAAATGCTGGTAACATGAGTTCATGCTCTTTTAACATTAATACTATTTTTGAGAGTATTCACAATTTGTCTCCTAAACTAAATTTTGGCCCTGATGGCATTCCTAACTATCTATTAAAACAATGTGTTTGTACTATATCTAAGCCATTGTATATACTCTTCAATAAATCTTTGCAAGAAGGGGTTTTCCCTGATTGCTGGAATCGTAGTTACGTAAAACCCATATTTAAATCTGGTTCAAAGTCAAATGTTGAAAACTACAGAGCAGTTTGTATTTTATCAGCAATTCCAAAATTATTAGATTATTTAGTTACTAAGCAGCTTACTTGTGAATTCAGTAGTATTCTGGTGAATGAACAACACGGTTTTGTACAGGGTAAATCTACAGTAACTAATTTACTTCTTTATCAGAGTGACATTGTTATTGCTTTGGAAAACAAGTTACAAGTAGATTCCATCTATCCTGACTTTTTTAAAGCATTCGATAAGGTCAATCATAATATCTTACTTGCAAAACTTACAGCATATGGTATTTCTGGAAGTCTCTTTGATTGGATGCAAAGTTACCTGACTAATCGAAGTTTAAGTGTAAAAATAGGATGTTTTCTTTCTAATGCGTTTACAGCTACATCTGGAGCACCGCAAGGTTCCCACTGTGGCCCCCTTCTATTTAATTTGTTCTTGAATGATGTTCACTCTATTTTTAAGGAAGTTAACTTTTTAATGTTTGCTGATGATGTTAAAATATATAAGACTGTCAATAATGAGGATAACATTTTTCAGCTTCAGTCACAAGTAAATGATATTTATGAGTGGTGTGTTAGAAATGATATGGAACTTAATATTAATAAATGCTTTTTAATAACTTTTGCTAGATCCCATTCGCCTATTCACCATCAATATTTTATTAATAATACTCCTGTCACACGTGTGAACGAAATTCGGGATTTAGGTATAATATTTGATTGTAAATTAACATTTTACTCTCACATTGACCATACTGTTTCGAAGGCATTTAAGATGTTGGGTTTTGTATTACGTTCATCAAAAGATTTGTCAATTCACACAATAAAAATCTTATATTGCAGTATCGTGAGATCAATTATTGAATATGGTTCTATTGTCTGGTCACCTAGTTATGCATATCAAATCCTAAATATTGAAAAGGTTCAAAACAAATTTTTACGTTTTGCAGCTTTTAAGATGGGTTTAAAAGTCGGAAATTATACTTATGACAATATATTAATGAGACTAAATTTACAAACTCTTGAACGCAGAAGAGTCATGTTGGATATTTGTTATCTTTGCAAAATTATCTCTGGTGTCATTAACTCCGAAGAATTGTTAAGTCTTGTATACTTTAATATACCTGCTAGATTGACACGAAATCCACAAATATTCAAGGAACAACGGCATGCTACAAATTATGGTCAATATGCACCAATTAGTAGATTGACCCTGTATGGAAACAAGTTTAGTCATCTAATAGATCTGTTTGGTTCTTCAGTTTCCTCTATTAAACAAGAACTCGGGCGTCTTGAATTTTGAATTCAAAAATTAATTAGATTTAACTGTTATAATGGATTCAGTTGTTTTCATCATTTAACAATATTTTATATTATTTTATTTTTTATGTTTGTTTTATACTTAGTTGTAGTTTTACATGTATCTAAATTTTATATTTTCATTATTAGGACGAAAGCTCTGCTTTATTGTATTTTGTATGTATTGGGTTTATCCCGTTAATAAATAAATAAATAAATAATAATTGGTATCGTCTGGGTACTTTGCATTCTCCATTGCCTTCGTATTTGAATTTCCAGATCTCTGTACTTGGCGATCTTTTCAGTAAATTTACTGCATAGATTATTGTTGTTAGGTATCGCCACATGAATTATTGTTGTTTCTCTTGTTAATTTATTAATAAGTACGAGATCTGGTCTATTATGTGCCACTGTTTGGTCTGTGAGCACAGTGCGGTTCCAGTATAGCTTGTAGTTGCCATCCTCAAGCATACTCTCGGGGATGTATTGATAATACGGAAGATGGTCTGTTTGGAGAAGTCTTAGCTTGATAGCTATCTCTTGATGAAGGATTTTTCCCACTGCGTCATGCCGTTCCTTGTATTCAGTTGCAGCAAATGCCTGGCAGCCAGCCCCCTGTAAGATGTTGGATGGTTTCTTGGGCTTGACATCCATATCAGCATCTATCGTTTTGAACCTGAGGGTCTTTGATGATATATTTCAGGTAATTTCCGGTTGGTATAACCTGATCCTGAATGGCCAGTAATGAACCCTCCGTTTCAGGGAACATCTTTCCTGATGTCAACCAATAGTTCGACGCTGTATTGTCGACATAGTCTTGGCTGACCTCATTGGGATGTCACCCGTGCAGAGGTTTACCCATCCAGGTGCGCATTTTTTCGTCTTTAGTGAGGTGGTTTATGCGCATTTCTGGTTCCCTCAGTTTGATCGGTGTTGTGTCATCTACTGCGCAAATAGCGCGATGTAGAGTAGATGTCTCAGCTTGCATCTGAAAATAAGTTCTTAAATTAGCAATTTGTTTATCTAATTGCTCACCTATATTCATAAGTCCTCTTCCTCCTAGATTCCGTGGTAATGTCGTTCTTTCTACTGCACTTTTAGGATGGTGTTTTTGTGCCTTTGTGAGGTGTGTTCGTAGTTTTCGCTGAAGATTTTCTATATCTGTTTTTGTCCACTTAACAATACCAAATGAATAGTTAAGCGCGGAACAAGCGTAGGTGTTTAGTGCCTTAAACAAATTTTTACTGTTAAGCTGTGAACGAAGCAGCTGTTTTATCCTTCGTATAAACTCAGTAGTTATCTCAGTTTTCATTTGCTTATGGTCAATTTTCCGCGCCTGCTTTATTCCAAGATATTTGTATATATCGTTTTCACCCATGGCCTCGATGTTCTGGCCATTGTGCATATCGAATCCACCGGGCTGTATCTTTCCTCTGACTATATTTAAAACGCGGCACTTGTCTAGTCCAAAGTGCCTATTAATATCATTAGAGAATGTTTCTGTTCTAGATTGTCTCGAGTAGAAGCCATTAATTTTAAATCATCCATATACTAACAGATATACTGTACAACATATATATATATATATATTAACTTTCGCTACTACAGTATTGTTGTTTTTAATGCTAAAACCTGAGTCAGTGGAGTTTAATAGCTGTGATAGGGGGTTCATAGCCAAACAGAACCACAATGGACTCAGCGAGTCTCCTTGAAACAGGCCCGGTTGATTGCGATATTTTCCGTTTCGATATTGTTTTCACCAGGTATTTGGAGGTGAATTTTAGTCTTCCAACTTGTCATTATATGCCTTAAAAAAGTCACTATGTTATCATCGACTTTGTATATTCTTAATATATCTATAAGCCATTTATGCGGCACTGAATCAAAGGCCTTTTTGTAGTCGATAAAGGCAGTAAAGAGGTTCCTTTTTTGGTGAATGCCTGGTTAGAAATGAGTCGATGATAAGTTGTTGTTTACAACCCATAGAACCCTTAGCGCATCCTTTCTGTTGAGGCTCTATAATATTGTTTAGAGCACAGTGTTGGTAGATATGCCGGGTTATACAGAATGTGACCAATTTATACAAAGTTGGAAGATAAGTAATTGGGCGGTACTTGGCTGGATCTTGGGTGTTATTTTGATTCTTAGGTATTAAATAAGTGGTTCCCTGAGTTAGAAATGATGCTATTTCCTGCGGGTTAGAAATAAAATGTTTAATTAATGTTGATAAGCACTCATGAATACTCCAAAACTTCTTAAGCCAGAAGTTCTGAACTCCGTCTGGTCCAGGAGATTTCCAGTTATGAAGCTCTTTGATGATATTTGAGACCTCTTCAGTAGTGAATGGTTCGTAGTTAGCTGTGACATAGTGGTGACAGTTGTGCATCGTATCTTCTATCCAGTCAGCATTGTTGTTAAGAGCAGCTGGTGTGGAGAGTTGATTTCCCCAAAACTCATGAATCATGAATCTCTTCTTGACTTGGGTAAGACTTGTCGACACTTTCTACGGTGGAGTTGAGTTTTTGGTAGAACGCCTTCTCAGAGTTCTCAAAAAAAGCTATTATTATTATTAATTTGGGAGATGGTCCGTTTGAAGAAGTCCCAGCTTAATCGCTATCTCTTGATGAAGGATTTTTCCCACTGCGTCATGCCCTTCTTTGTATTCAGTTGCAGCAAATGCCTGGCAGCCCCCTGTAAGGTGTTTTTTTTATTTTTATTTTATTTGGGATACAGACAGGACAAACCCATAAAAGTATCCACTACAGAATTTCAGATACATTTACAATTTTACAAACTGATATATAACTACAAACTAAAAGTAAAAATATTCATTGAAGTAAGAACATAAATACAGAAAATGATATGATATGTATGAACAAAAGAGAAGAAAAAAAAATGAGAAAATAAGCGATAACAAGACTGAATACACCAAAAGACTAAGTTTCAAGAAAGTGATTCTTCAATAGTTTTTTAATCATATCCGCTTTATGAAAGAAGATATCAATATCCACAACGCTAGACAATTTATTATAAGTATTTGTCATTCTATGAGCAGGTGAATTTAAAAAGTAATTTGTGCATGCTTGGTCCGTAACAAAAGTATAATTATTTCTAGTAGTGTGGCTTGGAGTACGAATTTTCAGGAAATTTATAAGGTCAATACAATCTACATTATTATTTAGGACCTTGTGAACAAATAAGACATCCACAATTTGTCTACTATGCTCAAGAGCAATTATTTTTAAATTAGAGCGAATGCGTTGTCTATCACTATCAGGATAAAATTTCCTTTTACAATAGGAAATAAACTTATTTTGAATGGATTCTACTTTAGAAATGTATACCGAATAACGCGGATTCCAAATAATAGAACCAAACATTAAAATACTATTGACATATGCCATATATAACGTTCTAATGGTAAAAGGGCTTTGTAACTCAAAACAAGTTCTATATATGAAGCCCAACTGCTTACTGGCTTTTCTAGTTATATTAGAGATATGTTGATCAAAGAGTAGCTTACGGTCCAAAAGTATACCAAGATCCTTAACGCTTTCTACTGCATGCAATACACAGTTAGAAATTTCATATGTGTTATAGTTTAAGTCAGGGCTGCTGCGAGAAAAATGTATATAATTACATTTTGAAACATTTAAAAACAGGTTATTTCTTACACAATAATCAGATAAATTGTTTAAGTCTTCTTGAAATTGAATTCTATCATTAGGACATGAAATACAGTGATATATCTTTAAATCGTCGGCATACATAATAAATTTAGCAAATTTAAAACAGGCAGAAATATCATTAACATATAAATTAAAAAGTAAAGGACCTAAATGGGACCCCTGAGGCACTCCTGACGTAGTGATCACAGCATTGGATTTAAAAGCTCCTAAAGTTACTTGTTGTGATCTATTTCTGACGTATGAGTCAAACCATCTTAATAAATTACCATGTATACCGATTTCAGATAGTTTCAAAAGAAGAATCGAATGATCGATTTTATCGAAAGCTTTACTGAAATCAGTATAAACTGAATCAACGCTTTTTCTCTCATTTAGACTTTGAAGTATGTATTCAATGTATAAGAATAAGTTTGTATCGACTGAACGTTTTTTCATAAAGCCATGTTGTTCAATATTAAGTAGGTTTTTTACGTCATAATAAAGAAAATCAGAAATTATACTTTCAAATACCTTACTAAAAATATTTAACTTAGAAATAGGTCTGTAATTTTCAACTTTGCTTTTATTTCCGGATTTATGAATTGGAATAATAAAAGCATTCTTCCATTTATCAGGAAATTGACCGGCATTAAGTGATTTATTAAACAACAGAAATAAAGGTTCTGTTAGAGATTGTTTACAGTTTTTAATAAAATCAGTAGGTAGCTCATCTGGTCCAGGCCCTTTATGAGGTAAATTTTCAAGTTTATTTTCAATAATTTCGCGAGTAATAGTATATTTACAGATATTTAAAGGCGTGTTAGTGTAAATATTACCAAAATTGCTAACATTACTAGGTACAAAAACAGAAGCAAAGTAATCAGAAAATACGTTACAAATTTTCTGTACGTCAGTAGTAGAGCCCTGAGCAGTAAGCAAACTGTTTGGAAAACTATTGGAATTTCTCTTATTTTTTACAAATTGCCAGAAGTATTTAGGATTTTCAGTAATATTGGTTTCAACGTTAGTTAAATATTTTTTATAATCTTCATTTATTAAGAATTTAGATCTGCCCCGTAAAATTTTGAAGGTTAAATAATCTAAATTATTGTTGTATTTTTTCCATCGACTATGAAATTTAAGCTTTTCTTTAATAACTTTTATTGTAGAAGTAGAGAACCAAAGAGGGTATCTTTTATAGTAATTAGGATATGTAGGTACATGCAAATCAATGATTTTATCAATAATATTATAAAACAAATTTACAGCTTCATTTATATCATTTAACTTAAATTTAGTTTTCCAATCAACTGCATATAAAAGACGGTTAATTTCATTAAAATTCGAGAGTTTAAAATTTCTTCGAGATTGGTTTAAAACCCTAGTGCAAATATTAAAAGGAATATCTACATCAAACTCTAAAGTATTGTGATATTTATCCTCGGGAACTAGTGGATTCGTAGACAAACATACATTTTTTATCAAAAAACTATTGTTAAATATAAGGTCTAAAGTATTACCTGATTTATTGACATTTGGGTTGTACTGAACCATACCAACCAAAGACATGGTGTCAACTAATAAGCTTGATCTAGGATCATTATAATTACTTGGTTTGCAGTGGTCATTCCCATATAGTAACCATTTAATTTCAGGGAGATTAAAGTCTCCACAAATGACAAAAATATCATTAATATTATTTAGGTAGATATCAACAAGCTTATTACTTATTATATTAAATTTAATGCAGCCATGTCTGGGAGGTATATAAACACAACCTATGTGTACTTTTTGTTTATTCCGAGGAGTGATGGTGACCCAAACATCTTCTGCTTCAGAACACCAAGACTCCTCGGAATAGCTAGTAAGTTCCTCGGACACAGCTATAAGAACACCTCCTCCCGTAAGTTTGCTAGAAGAACTTGTCTCCCTATCCCGTCTATACACTTTATAACAAGAAAAAATTTCTTCACTTAAAATTGATGTATTCAGCCACGTTTCCGTTAAACAAAATGTTTTGTTCACAATTAAGAATATTGCGAAATACAATGCTAACTTTTGAATTTAATCCTCTAACATTTTGATACAAAAAAGACAGATTAGAAACACCAGCCATATCCATAAAAAAAATACAAAAAACAATTTCAAAAAAATAAATATGTAGTTTAATCCAACTTCTCGATATCCCCATCGCATGAAATTTTTATAATTCGGGATCTATCATCCTTTCGCACAAATATGACGCAATTTCTTGTCCAAATATATTTGTATTGTTTTGATTTCGCAGCTAGTTTCGTATCTCGTAGAAGTTTTTTATTTTTAGGGGTCAAGTGTTCATTAACATATAATTGGTCAGATATATTTGCTATTTTCAATCCCCTAAAACTATCATTTTGACGACGTTTTGCTTTTGCGGCAGCCAGAAATGCATCCTTTTTAATTTTTTTAGAAAATTTTACAATAATAGGCTTAGGTAGATCTGTACGAAAAGTTGAGGAACGGTAAAAAGAGTCAACATCACCTTCGGTTACAGGGAGATCGATAGCCGAACCAATTTCGGAAACTATTTTTAAAACATTCTCGTTATCTTTAAAAGGAACTCCGCATATCTCAACATCATTGGCTCTTAACTGTTGCTCAAGTGTATCCACTCGAGAATTTAAAAACTTGACCTCATCCCTTAAATTTAAATTTTCTTTTGTCAACTTTTCAATTTCCTTAATCTTGTTAGTAAGAGTAGAAATAGTATTTTCAAAAGTTGTAATTGAATCGCTGCAAAAATTAACAGACTGCAACAAATCTCCGTATTTAATGTTCATTGATGCCATATCCTTCTGAATACTATGCAAAACTTTCAACGTTTGTGACGAGGAGGTTTCTTCTAAAGGAAAGTCATCAGAATCTTCATCAGAAACAATGACCGAACGCCTCTTATCAACTGTCCCTCTGCAATTAGTACACGTCCAAGATAAACCTGGTGTCTGAAAGCGTGAGACATCCGATTTAGTTAAACCAACACACTTAGCGTGATAGAATTTCTGACAACCACCACAACATTTCAGACCAGGTGATTTGCCGGTGACTCCTTGAGTACAGAGTACACATATTGGCATCGTTTAACCAGAAACGATTAATAGTCTATTAAGTAAAAACTAGACGAAACTTTTTACAGTAATTAGTGTATTTGATTTCTGACTTGAAATAGAATTATAACCATCAAATTTATTAATTAATTACATTCAAAATCCATATGCAAACAGAAAAACTACACCAACTAATACTTTAAAACAGTACTCTGCTGTAGTGAAAATTTAAACAATATCGTTTACGGTAAGACTGAGAATATCGCCGTAAATTGAGAGCGAATATAAACTCGTCCGCACCGAACGACTGTCTTCGAAAATATGTTGGAAAATGTGTTGGATGGTTTCTTGGGCTTGACATCCATATCGGCATCTGTCGTTTTGAACCTGAGGGTCTTTGACGATATATTTCAGGTAATTTCTGGTTGGTATAACCTGATCCTGAATGGCCAGTAATGAACCCTCCGTTTCAGGGAACATTTTTCCTGATGTCAACCAATAGTTCTACGCTGTATTGTCGACATAGTCTTGGCTGACCTCATTGGGATGTCGCCCGTGCAGAGGTTTACCCATCCAGGTGCGCATTTTTTCGTCCTTAGTGAGGTGGTATATGCGCATTTTTGGTTCCCTCAGTTTGATCGGTGTTGTGTCATCTACTGCGCAGATAGGGCGATGTAGAGTAGATGTTTCAGCTTGCATCTGAAAATAAGTTCTTAAATTAGCAATTTGTTTTTCTAATTGCTCACCTATATCCATAAGCCCTCTTCCTCCTAGATTCTGTGGTAATGTCGTTCTTTCTACTGCACTTCGAGGATGGTGGCTTTGTGCCTTTGTGAGGTGTGTTCTTACTTTTCCAGATTCTCTATGTCCGTTTTTGTCCACTTAACAATGCCAAACGAATAGCTAAGAGCGGAACATGCGTAGGCGTTTAGTGCCTTAAACAAATTTCTACTGTTAAGGTGTGAACGAAGCAGCTGTTTTACCCTTCGTATAAACTCGGTAGTTATCTCAGTTTTCATTTGCTTATGGTCAATTTTCCGCGCTTGCTTGACTCCTAGATATTTATACATATCGTTTTCACCCATGGCCTCGATGTTCTGGCCATTTTGCATATCGAATCCTCCGGGCTGTACTTTTCCTCTGACTATATTTAAAACACGACACTTGTCTAGTCCGAAGTACATACTAATATCGTCTAATATCATTTGAAAAGTATTCTACAGTTCTTAGCATCTCATCTAGTTGGTTTAGAGTGGGAGCCATTAATTTCAAATCATCCATATATAACAGATGATTAAGCTTCGCCACCACATTGTTATTTTTGATGCTAAAACCTGCGTCAGTGGAGTTTAATAGCTGAGATAGTGGGTTCATAGCTAGACAGAACAACAGTGGACTTAACGAATCTCCTTGGAACAGGCCCCAGCTGATTGCGATATTTTCAGTTTCGATGTTATTTTCACCAGGTATTTGAAGGTGAAATTTTATTATTATTATTTCTTATTAAAACATTCCATCAATGATATGCTAATATTTTTTACGATGTTCTTTACTCAGTTATACACATGGTAGTACCACAAAAGAAAATGTCTCAAGGGTACTTTCCAAGATGGTTCTCTCAAGAATTAAAAAATGATATTATTTTAAAAAAGCAAGCACACAAAGCATTTAAAGAATCTGGGAGTAGGTATGATTATATTACTTTTTCAAGATTAAGATCACAATGTAAAGTCCTATCTAAAACTTGTTACAATGAATTTGTGTCCAGCTCGGAAAATGCTATTGTCAATGAGAGTAATGTGAAAAAATTCTGGTCCTATGTCAATTCACAACGAAAATCTAATGATTTACCATCTGAAATGTTTTACAATGAGGTGAGTTGCCAACTGGGGCCTGATCTACCAAATCTATTTGCAGATTATTTTAAAACTGTTTACTCAACAAAAGATTGTCAGGCGGTTGAATCTTTATCCTTTAATGATATCAGCATAAATAATCTTCATATCAGTATTTCAACAATTTATGAAGAGATTTGTAATCTAAAAACAAACAAGAGTCCAGGACCAGATGGAATACCACGCATTATTCTAAAAGCATGTAGTTTCGTACTTTCTCGTCCTCTCTATATAATATTCATCTCTTCTTTAAAGTCTGGTTATTTCCCTGAGTTTTGGAAGACTAGCTTCTTGACCCCCATATACAAATCGGGGAATAGAGTTGATGTGTGCAATTATAGACCAGTTTGCAATTTAAATGTAATTCCAAAACTATTTGAAAAAATAATAACAAAATATCTTACATCAGTGTTATCATCAACAATAATACCCCAGCAGTATGGATTTCTAAATAGAAGGTCTACTGAGCTTAATTTGCTAGTTTACAGTGAGTTTCTGTCAAGTGTCTTGGATGGTGGTGGTGAGGTAGACAGTATATACACTGACTTTTCTAAGGCATTTGACAGGGTAAATCATAAAATTTTATTGGATGAGCTGAGGATAGCAGGTTTGGGTGGTGGTTTGTTGAGCTGGATCGGCAGCTATTTGTCTGATAGATCTCAAATAGTAAAGGCCAAAGGCTTTAAATCTAAGGAGATAAAAGTACCTTCTGGTGTGCCTCAAGGGTCTCATTTGGGACCCTTGTTATTTAACATCTTTATAAACGACATCCATAGTTGCTTTCAATATTCAGAATTTCTATTTTTTGCTGATGACCTGAAATGCTTCCAGGCTGTCTCTTCTACCACTGATTGTATCAACTTGCAGTCAGATTTGTCCAGACTTGTGGACTGGTGTGAAGAAATTGCATGGATTTAAACCCAAACAAATGCCTCACTATGTATTTCTGTAAGAGGCGTTTCCCCTTGGTTTTTTCCTATACAATTTCTTACACCATCTTGATCAATATGTCAGCTACTAAGGATCTTGGAGTCTTATTTGACAATGCTCTATCCTTCAAATTTCATATCGCAGAGAGTGTTTCTAGAGCCCTTAAAATGGTTGGCTTTGTCAAGAGATGTACAAGAGATTTCACAAATCTCTCAGTAACCCGCCTATTATATTGCTCATTGGTCAGACCCCTGTTGGAATATGCTTCTTCAGTCTGGAATCCCCTCTATACAAGCCATGTACACAAATTAGAACAAGTGCAAAGAAGATTTTTGCGGTATTTGGCCTTTAAGGCTGGACTGGATCCCCTGACAACTACTATTACAACTATGATTCAAAACACACAAGATTTTATCTCCCTCCTCTTGAGATTCGCAGGCAATGTAAGGATTTACAGAACCTTTACAAAATTTTTAATGGTATTGCTGATTGCCCAGATCTACTGTACTCTATTGGTTTAACAGTGCCATCAAGGAATACTAGATTTCACCTCATGTTTCAACAACCTTTTTGTAGAACTAATGTAAAGTAGAATAGTTTTAGTTCAAGGTCTGTAAGGACAGCCAATAACTTGTCTCCGAACATTGATTTCAGTGTAAGTCAAAGACGCTTTACGTGCTTTGTTAAGGATTTAACGCTTAGGGTAGAACATTAATTTATAAATTTATAAGAATATTTATAGGTAGTTAGGCGATTTAGTGTTAAGTGTTCAAATAATTGTCAATTTATTATCTGTGATATGTTATCATTGTCTACATTACACTACATACATTACAGATACATTATCTGTGATATGTTGATATTTAGTGATTTTAATTAAGTGTATTTACATATACATATTTTTATAATTTATTTTGAGGTTTAATGTATACACTTGCGATCATAAAAAGCGGGTCACTCGATGAATTCTTCAAGTTAGATGTCTCGAATTTTCTAAACCTGTTGTCCGATTTGAGTGATTTTTTTAGTATGTTATAGCCTTATTCTTTAACAATATCGCTATTATAATATTGTTGCTAGACAGGTAAATTGTCATTGTATACCGGGTGTAACAATCATACTGTGTTTATTCCTCGAAATTCGGAACACCCTGTTGAATGTATTGGCATAGATAAAATATTGAAATTAAAACTCGATTGTAACCTTAGGCTTTCTTAACATTTTCTTTTTTCTTTTATTTATTTTTGTTCGATAATAAAAAGTTAGGCACGTTAAAAACTAACCATGCTCTTCATCAATACAGGGTGTTTCTGAATAAGTGCGACAAACTTTAAGGGTAATTCTGCATGAAAAAATAATGAGAGTTTGCTTTATAAACATTTGTCCGCAATTGCTTCGTTTCCGAGATACGGGATGTTTAAGTTTTTCTTACAAACTGACGATTTATTTATTGCTCTAAAGCCCGTAGAGATATGCAAATGAAATTTGGTAGGTTTTAAGAGACAGTTATTTTGCATTCTTTGACATACAATTAATAATTCTACATTCACCATTGGCGTGCATACGGGTATAAACATTTTAGATACATCCCGTATGCACGCCAATGGTGGATATAAAATTCTTAGTTGTATGTCAAAAAATGCGCCATAACTACCTCTTAACACCTATCAAATTTCATTTGCATATCTCAACCGGTTTTAGAGCAATAAATAAATCGTCAGTTTGTAAGAAAAAATTCAACATCCCATATCTCGAAACCGAAGAATTTGCAGCCATAGGTTTATAAAGCAAACGGTAATTACTTTTTCATGCAGAATTACCCCTTAAAGTATGTCGCACTTATTTAGAAACACCCTGTATTGATGAAGAACATGGTTAACTGTTAACGTGCCTAACTTTTTTATTATCCAACATAAACAAATAAAACAAAAAAGAAAATGTTAAGAAAGCCTAAGGCTACAATCGAGTTTTAATTTCAATATTTTATCTATGCTGAAACATTCCACAGGGTGTTCCGCACTTTGAAGAATAAACATAGTATGATTGTTACACCCGGTATACAATGACAATTTACCTGTCTAGCAACAATATTATTATAGCGATATTGTTAAAGAATAAGGCTATAACATACTAAAAAAATCACTCAAATCGGACAACAGGTTTAGAAAATTCGAGACATCTAACTTGAATAACTCATCGAGTGACCCGCTTTTTATGATCGCGAGTGTATTTTAGCTCTTAAATTATTTTGTAATAATGGGCAAGGCCCGTAAATAAATAAATAAATTATTATATACACAGTAGTTGGGTCGAGGATTATAACGGTGCGAAGGTAAATGACCACCCCTTAATTTTTTTGTGTTAAGACAATAACTATATTACGACCCCGGTATAAGCGTTTTGTCTAATAGATTCGTTAAATTCATATTTGTTTATCGAAGAATCGTAAGTTCTCACAAATCTCTCGTATTACGTGATTTATTCTTGATTCTCACGAATAGTCGAATGTATAATCTGTTTCTACGCAGAATGTGACGTAATTGTTTTAAGTGTATCAGCGGTGTTTGCCGAGAGGCTCACCGCCAAAGGCATCAAAGTCATAGATCTTTCAGTAAATTGTTTTTACCGACAGAAAGTCGGAGGTTTTATTTATTTTAGAGTTGGAATATCGATAAGAGCCTTTGAGTGTGTTTATATATTTTAACAAGTGTTTTTATTGCTGACTTAAGCATTTTCCATGAGAACGGGCCTTTCGCTGTGACTACGTCCAAGTAAGCATTTTTTTGGTGAGAAAATGGGTGGAGTGAAATATTGAGGTCTCTTTGTGTATTCTTTTCATTGATTGGATGACCTGTTTTTGGTATACGCCAAAGGGATTACCCTGGTGCGTAATTAGCAACTTCTTATTGGTTGAGATTTGATTGATTGAGTGTTTTGGATCTGATGTTGGTAGAATGGGAGATAACTTCTTTTTTTTGAAAGAGGGAACCCAAGTTTGAGGAGATCGGTCAAGTCAGTTCCATTAGGGCAGCCATCACGTTAAGTTTTGTTCTGCCAGAGAGAAACGTTGCCGGTGCCTCGGGCCGCCAATATGCGGTTACCGACAAAGTTAGTAGTGAAGTTCCAGTTAAGTTTTTTTTGGAATTGTATTGCAGAAATAATTGTGTTTAGTTAGTGTTTACCCCATCATGGCTTAAACAATCTACAGACCACCGCGTTTTCGCCGTTTTAAGCGAACGCGATATCCTTGTACCACTGTTGGTACCATCGATCTTTACAAGCAAGTAGAAGTTAAGAAGTTTTCTTTTTGTGTTTTCAACACCCTAGTTAAAGCACGGAGTTGCTTTCATTTTAGTATTTTTGATCCAGTTTAGTGAACTAGACAACAAGATTTTTTTAAATATTTTTGTTCGAGTACCTAAGTGCTAATTTATTTAGACAATGCTGAATTTTTCTATAAATTTTTTTATGAACTATGGTTTCATCAAATATGTACTGTTGCTGTATCTATTAATATTGTGGAGTGACTTTTGTGATGTGAAATCGCGCCTTGGACAACCACAGGAAGATTCAAGGACAATGCTTACAAGGTATTTTTTATGTAGAACTTTTCTTTCATTTATTTGTTTGGTAATCTCGATCTCAATCTGTAACACCGTGAGATCACAGATTCATCATTTCGTTTTTGTTTTAATAAATAATGTTTTATGTAGTAATGAAACAAAGACTTACTCACAATCATTTAATTGTACTTTGACGACCGGTTTCGATCTCTACATTATTCAGATCATCTTCAGGTCGGCGTTACAAGTAGTTAAATGATGCCGTTACAAGGGATGCGCTGCCACTTAGTTGTTAACATGTTAATACGTCCAACTTATGCTAATAGGTTAGCTGGGAGAGGTATAGGGCAAACAGACATGTTACGTAGGTCAAAACACAGTAAATTTTTTTGAAATTTGAATGGATCCTGAAGGAAGATGCGTGCTGTGAAACAAAGGATGTTGTGTTAGACAGGAGAAAGGCAATGCTCGAGTGGATGTGTTTTAAATGTAGCTAAGTTTGAAATCACTTTATTGTAGAATCTTGTACTAATGTGATGGTCTTTGCTCGTTGATGTTTTTCGATATGGGCAGAGGTCAAAGTATTTGAAATGACAAATAGGAAAGTATTTAATTAAATTAAATTAAAATGTCTTGTTCCCGGTCAAAGGACTAAGGGATGTCACAGATTTAATAAAATTGTAGGTGCCAAACACTTTGAAATCTATGAAATGTATAGAAATAATGAGAAGGCTATTTAGATGAAAAAATAGTAAAAAAAAGTTGTCAAAAGAGAGTACCTAGTTAAGAAATGTAAAAGTAAAAGCTGTAAAAAGATCAGAAAAAGGCAAGGATTATTTGGTTTGAGTTATTGTATGATGGAATATGTTCAGAGAGAAAGTTAATGGTAGGGTGTAAACTGCATTCAATATTTAAATAATGTTTTATTTGCTAATTACCATCTTATTATTTCTCTTTTCCTTCTCTCTTGAATCGTAAGAACAATAAAGAATTTGCTGAGTATAGTATAGAGTGGACAAAGTAAGTCACATCATATTTGCTGTAAATTTAAAGTAGTTTATATATTTTTTATTTGAATATGTTTTTTTGTTTTGTTTTGATTTATCTATCTTTCGTTTATTATTTCTATTTTTTGTATAATTTTTGGTTCCCTTTAGGTAACCAGTGGCGCCCAATATTTTATTTTATTTTAATTTAACATTCTTATTTTGATCTTTCTATTTTTTATTTCTAAGCTAATAAGAGTATACTATAACATCCCTTAAGAATCCACAGCCCTACTTGAGCGACCGTGGCCATGTTGTGTAACATCCCCTTATATGACATATCAACATCTTGTCAAAGTTCTATTCCCTTTTCATGTTATAGGATGCCGTGTGTAAAGATATTATTCACGGGGCATAGCTGTATTATTTATAGACCATAATGTTTTACTGTGCCACAGACCCAATCGTAAAATATAGTTCGGCGCTTAACATGTTAAAGGCTAGAGATTAGAGAATTCATATTAAACAATTACAAAGCGCCTACACACGTCCTGACATGACCACCTGACTGTTGGGTCTGACCAATGGAGCATGTGTAGCCCTGTTGCATGACAAAAATTAGTCATCTCGGAACATATTGTATGAACCAGCAATGGATATTGGATATAAGCTTGTTATATGGCACCATTGCCATACTCAATTTTTTCATACTATCACATTACATATTAAATAAAGTTACATTTAAAAAATAGTTTTGAAACACCAAAAAAGTAAACCTTTGAAAAGTAAGTAAATTGTACAATATCAGTGTAAATACTGGATACAAAAAGCTCAAAAGAGGCATATTAAATAATAGGTAATTAAAATTGTTATAAAAAGATCAACACTGTTGTTATAAAAAGGAAGATCAACTGATAAATAAAAATGAAAAATGAAGATAAACTGTATTAAATGTAAGATAATTTAAATTGTGTAAACTGAAACTAAACTAAACTTAAATTATAAGCTTATAAACTACATAAACCTTATTATTCTTGTACATTATACCATTGATTGAAATTTTACAGGAGTATAATGTCACTGTCAGTGTCGAATTACCGACGCACTGTTGCCTCACTGTTAAAAGTTTGCAGAACTGTCGTAAAACAAAAATATTGATGACGCGCTACTGTTTACTCTTAAGGAATAATATCGAATGGAGGAATAAACTTAAAAAGGTCAATTTGGCAAAAATCTTATTTTATTTACTATATTCCTGTATTTCTGCAATAATTTTTCTGTTCCAGTAAAATGTTTATAGTTGGTTTGTATTTTAGGTTGCCCCCAGGTGGAAAACAAAATGAACATTGTGGAAACGTTACTTTTATCTCCCAGAGAGAAATATACATCTCAACACACTGAAGCAAAGAATACGAAAGTTGGGACTGGACAAAGACCTTACAAATGTGAAATTTGTTTCAAGCAGTTTACTCAGATACGGTACTTGAAATCGCACTTGCTGGTACATACTGGAGAAAAACCTTACAAGTGTGAAATATGTTTTAAGCAGTTTTCTCGTAAACTTCATTTGAAAACACATTTGACAAGGCATACTGGAAAAAAACCTTACAAGTGTGAAATTTGTTTTAAACAGTTTACTACTAAAAGTAATTTGAAACGACATCTGAGTACCCATACTGGTGATAAACCTCACAAGTGTAAAACTTGTTTAAAGCGGTTTATTACTTCAATTGACTTAAAAAGACATTTTAGTACTCATACTGGCGAAAAACTTCACAAGTGTGAAATTTGTTTAAAACAGTTTGTTACTACAAATGATTTGAAAAGACATTCGAGATGGCACACTGGAGAAAAACCATACAGGTGTGAAATTTGTTTGAAGGAGTTTGTTACTACAGGTGATTTGAACGTACATTTGAGAGTACACACTGGAGAAAAACCGTTCAAATGTGAAATTTGTGTAAAGCAGTGTATTACTGCAAGTGTTTTGAAAAGACATCTGAGAACACACACAGGAGAAAAACCTAATCAGTGTGAAATTTGTTTAAAGCAGTTTAGTGAAGCAAGTACTTTGAAAAGACATTTAAGAACACACACTGGAGAAAAACTTCACCAATGTGAAACTTGTTTAAAGCAGTTTAGTACTACAAATGATTTGAAAATTCATTTGAGAGTACACACTGGAGAAACCCCTTACAAGTGTGAAATTTGTTTTAAACAGTTTTCTCGAAAAATTAATTTGCAAACACATGTAGGAAGACACACGGGAGAAAAACTTCACACATGTGATACTTGTTTAAAGCAGTTTATTACTACAGGCGAATTAAAAAGACATTTGAAAACACACAGTGGAGAAAAACCATACAAGTGTGAAATTTGTTTAAAGCAATATATTAGTACAAGTGATTTGAAAAAACATTCGAGAGTGCACACTGGAGAAAAACCGTACAAGTGTGAAATTTGTTTTAAACAGTTTAGTGTAGCAAGTACTTTGAAAACACATTTGCTAGTGCACACTAAAGTAAAACCGTACGAGTGTGAAATGTGTTTAAAACAATTTAGTACAACAAGTCATTTACAAAGACATTTGAGAACACATACTGGAGAAAAACTGCACAAATGTGAAACTTGTTTGAAGGAGTTTATTACTACAAGTGATTTGAAAATACATTTGAGAGTGCACACTGGAGAAAAACCGTATGAATGTGAAATCTGTTTCAAGAAGTGTATTACTACAGGTGCTTTGAAAAGACATTTGAGAATACACACTGGAGAAAAACCTCACCAGTGTGAAATTTGTTTAAAGCAGTTTAGTGAAGCAAATAGTTTGAAAGTACATTTGAGGGTGCACACTGGAGAAAAGCCGTACAAGTGTGAAGTTTGTTTTAAGCAGTTCAGTAAAGCAAATAATTTGAAGACCCATTTGAGAATACATCCTGGAGAAAAACCATACAATATAAAGGAAAAAATTCCTCTCATTGGCTGTATACCATAATAAAAAACTTACTAAGGAAGTAAAACTTCACTTGTAGGTAGATGGTATATAAATTTATTAAAATTTTTATCTAAAAAGATCCAAATTGGGTTGAAGTGGGTACATCTATAGTACAAAAAACAAACGTTTTCGGACCAATCAGTCCATCATCAGGTTGAAACTTTAGATCCAAAGTAGTTGGAACTAGCTACATAGATAGGTCAAAAGACCTTACTTAGTGTTACAATAATTAGGCCATTTCGGCTACAACAATGTCGACAATAAGTCGATGTTAAAAGAATATATAAATGTAGTGAGACTATAGTGTAGTCTTCATCTTGGCTTCAAACTGACCTCAAACTGGCTTCTGGCTTCAAACGTCAGTTTGAAGCCAAGATGAAGACTACACTATAGTCTCACTACATTTATATATTCTTTTAACATCGACTTATTGTCGACATTGTTGTAGCCGAAATGGCCTAATTATTGTAACACTAAGGTCTTTTGACCTATCTATGTAGCTCTAGTTCCAACTACTTTGGATCTAAAGTTTCAACCTGATGATGGACTGATTGGTCCGAAAACGTTTGTTTTTTGTACTATAGATGTACCCACTTCAATACAATTTGGATCTGATTAGATAAAAATTTTAATAAATTTATATACCATCTACCTACAAATGAAGTTTTACTTCCTTAGTAAAAATCATACAATTGTGAAATTTGTTTTAAGCAGTTTTCTAGTACAAGTAATTTGAAAAATCATTTGGGTGTACACACTGGAAAAAAATGTACAAAGCTTGAACTTGTTTAAAACAGTTTGTTACTGCAAGTTGCAACGGATAGCTATGTTAGACATCAATCAGGCTGTATCTCTAACTGAGTTTAATTTAAATAAAAATGTATTCTTAATAAATATGGGTTTTCATGGGTCGACCGACCCCAATTCTTCAACTGTCATCAACACGCCTAAGTTCATGAGCAACTTCGATACGAGAATAATAAAAAAAATGCATTGAAATCCAGACCCCGTAATTTTTGGAGCATTAGAAAATGAGTACAAAGACATACATCATTTTTTTTTTGTAATTCCACCTTCAATTTACCGTGTACTTCTCGTTGACTCTTAACCGATAAGATAGAGTCGTTGATGAATCGGGCGGCGTCTGTTTTCATGTTTCGAGGTTATGTTGAATAGGTTTATTTTTGCCATAGACGGGCACGCAAGGTTTCACCAACACGAATCTACCTTATCGGCAGAGTCTACGAAAAGTGTACGGTAAATTGAAGCTGTAATTACAAAAAAAGAAATATGTATGTCTTTGTACTCACTTAACGCTCACATAACGCTCAAAAAATTACGGGATCCGGATTTCAATGCATATTTTTTTTATAATTCTCGTATTAAAGTTACGCGTGAAAGTGAAGTGTGAAGTTTGTTTGAAGCAGTTTTCTCTAACAATTGATTTAAAAAGACATTTCAGAACACACACTGGAGAAAAACCTCACCAGTGTGAAATTTGTTTTAAACAGTTCAGTTAAGCAAATAATTTGAAGACCCATTTGAGAATACATTCTGGAGAAAAACCATACAATTGTGAAATTTGTTTTAAGCAGTTTTCTAGTACAAGTAATTTGAAAAATCATTTGGGTGTACACACTGGAAAAAAATGTACAAAGCTTTAACTTGTTTAAAACAGTTTGTTACTGCAAGTTGCAACGGGTAACTATGTTAGACATCAATCAGGCAGTATCTCTAACTGAGTTTAATTTAAATAAAAATGTATTCTTAATAAATATGGGTTTTCATTGGTCGACCCCAATTCCTCAACTGTCGATCAGCACGCGCAACTTTGATACGAGAATAATAAAAAAATGCATTGAAATCCAGATCCCGTAATTTTTGGAGCATTATAAAATGAGTACAAAGACATACATAATTTTTTTTTCGTAATTCGACAATTTCGTTTTTCGAAATGGTAGACGGTGAATCTGTCTGACTACGCATCTGGTGGCGTTAGTTCTGGTGAGTGGCAACTCCTAAAATGATGGCACAGTAGTCGAAGAGACTCCCTGGTAGTGTGACAGATTGTCCCGTCCTGCTGAAACCATTGTTGGTTTTAAGCTTGGACCATTTTCGTGACCTTTTCCGTATGACCTAACATAGTACTCTATCATAAAATTTTTTTCTGCAAAACAGAACCATTCTGAAGCACCTAAAGGTACACCGTGCGGTACGCGTTCGTTAGATTAGTACATGTTTTCAAGTGGCACACGATCCAACTTCTGTCGGCGCCAAAAACGCACGACGTACACACGGCGCGAAGTGCGCTGCGCGCGTATCTATACATACCTTTACATTATCATGACAATCACATACGTTATAACAACGTTCAGACACCACTCGATACGTTTCGGCACATGACACATACAAATTTGAGGCAAACGAATTTCAGTACTGTTTATTTTGCCGCATACCGTACAAAGAACGAACATCAGATCATGCCAATCTGTTCATAAAAAACCTTTTCGATCAGCCCTTAGAAGATTGAAACGAATCTGGCCAGAAGACCTACTTGAGTAACTGTACGGAGAGCCATTGCTGAATGGTACCCGGCACATGCATACTACAAAATACACTTAGGTTTTAGACTATGCAGAGCACTTTATAAAGAATAACTTTTTTTCGTAAAATTGATATTAAAAAAGTTTCCCATATGGTTCCAAGTTACGCAGACACACTGTATAAACTATTTACTTATTACTCTAAATGTTAGTGTGGAGCAGATTATAAATTTGCAATTAAATAAAAAAAATATTATATTACTTTATTTATGTAATAAGTTTTCTGTTCCAGTAAAAGATTTATAGTTGGTCTGTATTTTAGGTTGTCTCCAGGAGGACAACAAAATGAACATTATGGAAACGTTACTTTCATCCCATAAAAGAAAATATACAGGTGATGATGCTGAAGGAAAAATATTAAATAAAAATATGAAAGATGGGACTAGACAAAGACAGTACAAGTGTGAAATTTGTTTTAAGCAGTTTACTAGTAAACGTGATTTGAAAGTACATTTGAGAGTACACACTGGAGAAAGACCGTACAAGTGTGAAACTTGTTTGAAGCAGTTTTCTCAAAAAAGTAATTTGAAAATACATTTGGAAACACACACTGGAGAAAAACCTCACCAGTGTGAAATTTGTTTTAAACAGTTTTCTCCAGCAAGTGGTTTAAAAAGACATTTGAGAATACACACTGGAGAAAAACCTCACCGGTGTGAAGTTTGTTTGAAGCAGTTCCTTACTAAAAGTCATTTACAAAGACATTTGAGAACACACAGCGGCGAAAAACCTCACCAGTGTGAAATTTGTTTTAAACAGTTTAGTGAAGCAGGTAGTTTGAAAATACATTTGAGAGTGCACAATGGACAAAAACCTCACCAGTGTGAAATTTGTTTGAAGCAGTGTATTACTGCAAGTGTTTTGAAAGGACATTTGAGAACACATACTGGAGAAAAACCTCACCAGTGTGAAATTTGTTTGAAGCAGTTTTCTCAAAGAAGTAATTTAAAAAGACATTTGACAACACACACCGAAGGCAAACCTCACCAGTGTGAAAAAAAGACAATTTAGTAAAGCAAAGTGAGGATAGCAACGGCAGTAATTATGACTGTAAATCTATGGTTGATAATAGTTTTAGGAGATTAGGCGAATAAGAGAATCCGTAATTTTGTTTTGTATTTGTACTGCTCATTGAATATTCTTTTAAATAGGACACAAGTTTACACTTTACACAAGTTTCATCACTTATAACCGTATTTTAAAAATAGGGAGAATTAATTACTGTGTTATTCAGCACATTGGACCATTTAAGATACACAGGACCCTCTCACAGATAATGTGTTGGAAATCCTCGTCTCACTAATTAATGATTCCTTCGAAAAAGGCAAATTTCCAGAGTGCATAAAGACAGCCATTATTATTCCTCTTCATAAGGGTGGTGAAAAATCTAAGGCCTTCAACTATAAGACCTATTGCCTTACTACCGGTACTCTCCAAAATTATTGAGAGACTCATTACAACTCGACTTATGTCATTTATCGTTGATAACAATATTTTATCTCAAAATCAGTTCGGCTTTTTAACTAATAAATGTACCACTGATGCCATGTTTTCTGTATACTACATGAGGTTTATCAAGCACTAAACAGAGAATTGCGAGTGTATTTTAATAACAAGCTGTTAAAACACAATAAATACCCGAAATACCTTGGGGTTACTCTAGACAGAACGCTCACATTCAGAGAACACCTGACGAAAACAGCAGCAAAATTGAAAACACGTAACAATATAATACAGAAACTCTGCGGCACTACATGGGGGTCCACAGCATCAACATTAAGATCCTCTGCTCTTGGCCTGATATATCCGGTGGCAGAATACTGTGCTCCAGTGTGACTAAATAGCAGGCATACCCACCTGGTCGACACCCAACTAAACCGTACTATGCGTATGATAACAGGCACAATTAAGCCCACCCCTACAATGTGGCTACCTACCCTTAGTAATATAGCACCACCCAACCTACGCCGCGAACATGCATTGGTTAAAGAATATAACAAAATAATGGACAGTCGCCAGCTTCTAGTCCACAACGACATCCCCGATATTCTTGGAAACCGTCTCCGATCCAGGTTACCCCCTCTACAATCTGCTCAAGCGCTGCAGCAATCCAACTTTGACTTAAATACCCGATGGAGAGAAGATTGGGAAAGTAGGACAGATCCGCATTACCATAGTCTACCGGACATCATAGGGAAACCTGGCGAATTTGAACGTCCCCGTAAGATTTGGGCAGCCCTTAGTCGAATTCGAACAAACTGTGGAAGATGCGCCGACTCACTCCACAGATGGGGTAAACTCCCCTCGCCTTCTTGTGACTGCGGCGCTGCAAGACAGACGATCAGTCACATTGTTCAGGACTGCCCACGCAGAGCATACACAGGCGACCCTATAGACTTTGTAATGGCAACCGAAGGGTTAATCGAATATATAAAAAAATTGGACATCTGTTTGTGATGCATTGTATAATGCATAAATCTAAATATATTCTGTGATATACTTAAGCCATACGCTAAATAAAAAAAAATAAATATCAAGCACTAAACAATAATCTTTATACTGCCACTGTTTTCTGTGACTATGCCAAAGCTTTTGATTGTGTAAATCACAACATCTTGATTAAAAAACTAAATTTCTATGGAATTAGAGGTATTTCTTTGAATTGGTTCCAATCCTACTTGAATAATAGGAAACAACTAGTTCGAGCAAATGATACTGACTCTAGTCTCAAAAACATTGTATGTGGAGTACCGCAAGGTTCAGTATTGGGTCCTCTTCTGTTCCTTATCTTTATAAATGACATCACTAATTTAAAAATCGATGGGAAAATTTTTCTTTTTGCTGATGATAGCAGTATCACTTGGAGCAACTCAACTATTGCATCTCTTTATAAAACTATAACTTCGGATCTACTGACGATAAAGACCTGGTCTGACTCTAATTTACTCTCTTTTAATGTAGATAAAACAGCAGCATTATCATATAAAGGAGCTCTTCAACCTTTGCCTCTTAATAACAGCCAGATCAGTACCGTTGATTCTGTAAAATTTCTTGGTATTTTTATAGACAGCAACCTCAAATGAAGGGTTAAGGGAAAAACAAGGAATGTCACATTATCTTTGTTTTGAGAAAATAGGAAATTTAATGTTTGTAAGTACATATCTTTAAACCATTGCACTAAAGAAATAGTATTTATTTTTATTTACCAAACTTAAAGTATATATTGTATTTAATACACAAACTCATTTTAACCAAATTTTTAAAGAACAGAGATAAAAAAATTAAAAAAGTACCTAACTACAAATAAAAACTGAAAAAACAAGGACTGTCCAAACGTCATGTTGTATTTTACATTACAATATTATTTTACGTTACAAACATTAGTTGCACCAGCTGATAGAAAGGCTGAAAACAAAATTATGGCAATAAAAGTTATAACAAAAGGCAATGCAATATTTTTTGATAGTCTCATGCAATGATCGCCTGATTGACTTTTTGACTTTGATTTTGACTTTTTGCGAGCAGCCTTTTTAAAATTATAGAATGTCTGTGCCTTACGTTTGTGTAACTCATTTTGAATTGTTAATTTACGAATCTCTGCAGCAACCTTGTCATAATTTAATGATTTTAATTTCGCCTGGAATTCATCACATGCTGAACATGTGTCTGATCTTGGCTAAATAAAGGACAAATTAAATCTCGTGTTAAAAATTTGCCGATATGTAACGAAAGAAACTTTAATGGTCGGATGTTTTTCTTTATAATGTTCAAACTCTCTGGTAAATACTTTTTCTTAGATTTGTGTAAACTGTAATGGGATCTGGGAACTATGCTTACCACGTTTATCTTGTCCAGAAGTTCCTGTAGCTTTTAAATTTTTTTGTAGGTGTTCAATTTTGTCCTTAGTTACACCATGTATTGACATGAATGCTTTAAAACACACATTAATTTCTTGAGAAACTCCATTACGCTTAATTCTAACTTTATTGGCCGTGTCGTTTCTAACACTTCAGGCTTTAAAGCTATGGTTGTACAGAAGGATCCTGAAGATACCATGCACAGACAAAGTCACCAATGAAGAAGTACTACGGCTAAGGAAGATGAACACAACCGCAGATTTAGTCAACATCGTGAAAGGCCGTACTTGGGACTTGCGAAATCAAGGCAGATACGAGCTACTTCAATGCAGTTTACAAGGTAAAATTGAAGGGAAAAGGGCCCAGGACGAAGAAGAATATCCTGCCTTGCTAACCTAAGAGCATGGTATAGAAAGATCTTAACACAACTATTCCGTATAGCAACCAACAAAGTCATCATCGCCAGAATGATCGTCAACGTTCGGAACGGACAGGCACCCTAAGAAGAAGAAGAAGAAATTTCTAAAAAACATAAACAAAGGAAACTAAACGATTAAACTTGAAATAAAAACGTATAGTAGTTAATTTTTGTTTTTTTTTTTCAAGTGGACTCTCCTTGTTTTTACCTTTCACGCGTGGACATTTCCAGTTTTTATCCTTCACAGTACTATTTTAAATAGGCATATTTATCGGACGGTCCAAGTTATTATCTAGTGGTCTGCTGTAAATAGTAAATACATAAAATATCTGTTAGATAGTGTCACTATCTCAATTTCTTATAAAGTGTGACATTCCCTGTTTTTTCCCTTCACCCTTCATATCGATTCGTTAAGTAAGAAACTCGCCTCAGCTTGCTATGTAATAAGATCTGTCTCAAGGGAACTCAATTTAGCATCTTCTAAAATAACATATTTTTCGTTGCTCGAGTCTCATCTTCGATATTGTCTTCCTTTTTGGGGGTCTAGTACAGCTGCTCAATTTGATGTTATTTTTAAATTGCAAAAAAGAGCAATAAGATATCTGTTTGGCCTCATCAGAAGACCTACAAATTGCAGAAGTTACTTCAGAAATCACGGAATTTTAACACTTCCATCTTTATATATTCTAGAAACGGTTTGTTTAATTCGTAAACACCTTCATGTCTTTACAGCAAGGCCCAATCATCTTTACTCCACCAGAAATTCAATCTTTGATATTTATTTACCGATCCCATCCACCGAGTTAGTAATTAAATCTATATTATATTCCGCAAAAAAACTTTACAACCCTCTCCCTTTACAACTTAAATCTGCAACATCTTTTTTAAAGTTCCGTAAAATGACAAAAGCCTATCTATCTTATTTAATAGAAGAATTTCTTAATAAATAACTAAGAAAATTGGGTTTCATACGCAGTAGCTTAAACTGTCAATTCCTAATGTATTTTATTTGATTTAAGTATGTTTAATTTGCAATTTATATAAATTTTGCAATTAATTGTTTTTGTCTTTGGATTTATATATTTTTTTTTATTTACGACAATCCGCTTCAACCTAATAAGGTTATTAGCGGGATAGTTAACAGTTTATTACACTTTGTTTAAATAATTACAGTCTTTGAGATACAAAAGTAGTTTATTAGTATTGTTATTGTCTAAAATGTCTTTAAGATTGTTTGCTAAATGGTATTTAATTCTTTACACTTTTCCACTAGCACATCCTTCACTGTAAGGGGTGAACCGCACTCATCACAAATTGGAGATTCTTAATTTTTTAAGCAAATGTTCATGAGAGAACTGGGTATGTCCAAGTCGTAAACGGGAAATAATTGTTTGCTGTCGTCTGGATACTTCGGGTGGTTGCCATGGTCCAACCTTATTTTTTATCTCCTGAAGCTTTGATGGTGTGGATCAGGTTGTGTGTTGAGTTATTTTTTAAGTGGGTTTCTTGTAACGAAATTAAATCTGGTGCAGATTCTGAGATAAGAAGTTGTAACATGCTTAAATGGGTGTAATACCAATTTAAATTCCATTGTAATATACTATCGAAAATGATTTATTATTTAGTTGAAGCACATGAATCACTATCGGGTTTAGACGCTTCAAGTTGTAATAGTTTTTCTAGTTTTTTGCGTAGTCGTGTGATTCGATTTTTTAATTTTGAGTCAGTAAAATGAGGATGAGTGTCTATAAGCATTTTAATGAGTGATGTTAAATCTGGTGTATAATCCTTAACAATATTAAAGACATATCTTTAGACTAAACTAAAGGGAGGTTCCCTAGGTTGGCTGTATACCATATAGTTAAAAAACTCTAACAAGAAGTAAAACCACTTCTATGTAAATTGGTATATTTATTAAAACTTAAAAATCCCAATGGATTGAATAAAAATGTCCAATTCAGAACGTTTTCAGACCTATCGGTCCATCATCAGTGAATGTGCATACTTGCTAAATAGCCCCAGAACCAAACAATGGTTGAATTTAAAATTCAATTTACATTATTTAAAAATAATATTAAACAGGCTAAACGCCGATGTTACAGGATATTGCCTATGGGAACATGGTGAAACCCTACCAAAACCTCAATCAACCATCTTAGGCCAACTTTGACTATAAAGTTATATCTTTAGCTCTGTATGTCTCATTTAGTAAATCCCGAAATTCATCGTAATTTAAGACATATGATTTTAAATGTTTATTGATCAATCTTTTAGCAGCTTCTTCGGTTTCTATTGTTACTTTAGCTGCTGTGTGAATTTGATTTTGTGATTTCTGGTCTACTTGTATCTGCTGTTCTTGGGGTGAGTCCTGAATGGATGTTATTATGCTTTTTTCGAGTTCATAATTGGTGTCTGCTCTTTTTATTTTGGATGTAGGATTACTTTTATTACCTTCTGTGTTAAATACATTGGATGCTAGCTCTTCTGTTGGAGATGGGGTTTCTGATAAATGTCTTTTGGTTGATGTTGATGTTTCTGTTGTTGGAAGGTTCATATTTGACACCTCCATCGAATTTATTGGAAGAGGGGTACTTGGTGAATTATTTTCTTGGTGATCTGTAGTGGTAACCTGTGAAGTAATACTTTGAGGTCGATTAGAAGTTGGAGTAGTATTTGACATATCAGAATAGGGAACTTGCACATTTTTTTATTACATAATAATGTTCAGTTTTGTTTAAAAATGAGATTTCAAAAATTTCACGCTTCAAAAACTCGTAATAACTTAAAAATACATATTTAAAGTCTTCTGCGGTATAAAATAGTTCAAACGACCCGTGACATCACATAGTTTTACATTAGTTATTATTATGGTTATATTTCGCTGTGCTTAGGTATTATACACGCTAACGTGTACGCAAATACAAAAGTTAGGTACACGCGAATTAAACTTCACCAAGCCAGTGACGTCATTGTTTAGCGTGCGCAGTGACTGTATGTTTAGTGTTTGTTTGATAGAAAAATATTTGTTAAGGGAAGGGAAGCAGAACTATTCAGATGTTTCAATTTTAATTGTAATAAATCAATGTATATATAAAAGTATAAGTATGGGCCATTCCGCGAACATACGCCTGTTTTGGATTACTTCGGCAACGAATATTTTACTGTGTGTTAAAAATATTTTTTTGTTAAATATTTAGGTTAGCAAAATAAATATATGTATTTAGTTGACATGACACGTACAAAATATTGTTAAAATAATTTTTATACGTAAGTTAAATATTATAATCAACCATTCTAAATGGGAAATAAGCCACAATTTAACTAAAAAATGATTTTATTAACGCTTCGACGTCCAAATCGGATGTCATTGCCAAAATACAAAAATTAGTGAAATTAAATAAATTATTAGAAAAAATGTTTTACTAAGCAACAACATTTTTGTTTAATAATATTACGTATTTTGACAACGACGTCCGATTTAGACGTCGAAACGTTAATAAAATCATTTTTTTTAGTTAAATTGTGGCTTAGTTCCCATTTAGAATAGTTGATTACAAAAATGACACAAGGAAATAGATTCAGAACAAGTTAATTATTATTGTGAAAGCTTTAGGTCTTCCTTTTATTTTAATTTTGGACGATAATACTATTTCACTTATAACTAAAAAAATATATATTAATTTATAGTCTCTTAACTTTTTCATACTGTTTTAAAATGTTGTTAAACTCATTAAAACAACTATAAATAATTGTCCACACTGCATAGTTAATTTAAAAACAAACAGTAAACAAATAAAAAATAAGAAATCTCTTTACTAATCAATTATTAAAAGTAAAGTGCATGTAAACACAACGCGATTAAACAAATTCCAACACTCTGACACTCTAACTTTTTTATTTGCGTACACGTTAGCGTGTATCTAGACACAGCGTTATATTTAGGTATATTCTTCTTCTCCTTCTTTAGTTTATTGGCCTCCACCTACTTGGGTATTTGACCAGCTCGTCGTCGGGGAATAAAGGAAAAATATTTATATTCTAATGACATTTATCGTATGTCGTTGTAATAATATATACCAGTTTGTTGAGATTGGAGTTTGATACAGTTTCTGAAGGAAAGGAAAGAAGGTTTACTATTAAAAATAAAACCATTTTGTAAAAGTACAAATTTTCTATGAATAGTTCAAACGATCAAAAACACTTTTAACGTCACATAACTGTATTTTATACTGACGTCTATGATGTCTAATTTAAAATTATATACAATTTTGTTTACTTTGTTGGTTCAGAATGTAAACAAATAACCCGATGACGTCACGACGCGTTTTTTACTGACGTTTATAATGTCTAATTTAAAATTATATATAGACCAGTAAGGATCTGTTTTTAGGTGGATGTGAGAGGTGGCATTCAGATTTTTGCGGATAAAGTTAGGTGATCGTTAATAATAATTGATTTATGCTCCTTCTCAAATATGCCCGGAACATTAATAAAATATTTAAAAATTTCAAAAAATTTCGTTTTTTTTTCTACTTTTTTTGCTTATAACTTTAAAACGATTCATTTTGGAACAAAGTCGTATAGGAATAAAACAAAGTCAATTAAATTTTCTATCAGATGCGATTGGTTAAAAATGTCATAATTTATCACCCTTGCTGTAAAATAGCAATAAATATAAAATAAGGGGACAAAACAAGTCTGTCCTTATTCAATGATTTTCCATCACTTAGGTTACACTTGGAACCTTCCTAATTCGCTTAGAAAATTTTTGTAATGTGCTAAAACCGTACACCAAATTTCATTAAAATTGACTTACTAGATTTTGAATAACAATTTTGCAATCTAAACTTTTTTAAAAAATTAAAATTTTTTAAAATCTTGCACAACAAAAACTAGAAGATACAAAGATTTGTCAATTTTTTGCATATAAAGAAGCACTCCACCTATCTAATAAACTTTACAGAATTGAAATCGGATTACTTAAGCAGCCTCAGCAATGTTTAAAAGTTATAAACAATTTTTTGGCTTATAAACAAATTAGTGCTGTGGCCAGGAGGGTGTGCTACGGGCTCCTTTATTTAGATGGACTTACCCAAGATTTTTATGTATTTTTTGACCCGTAGAACACGATTTTTTTAAATAGCAGTTGATCCGGATGTCGATAAGATTGTTATAAACAAAGAACTTGAGGAATTACATAACATCGATTTTCCGGAAAATAATATATTTTTTTTATTTCTTGGGCAATTCTAAGCAAAAAATGTTCTTACAAGTTTTTTCGTAGGATGCATAGTTTTCGAGATAAACGTAGTGGAACTTTCGAAAAATTGCAATTTTTGAACGCGAATAACTTTTGATTAAAAAATAAAATAGCAATTCTGCTGACAGCATTTGAAAGTTTAAGTCAAATTATACCGGTTTTAATTATTTGCATTGCTAAAAATTAATTTTTTTATTATTAAACAAAGCTATTTGTTTATAAGCCAAAAAATTGTTTATAAGTTTAAAACATTGCTGAGGCCCCTTAAATAATCCGATTTTAATTCTGTAAAGTGTATTAGATAGGTAGAGCACCTCTATACAGGGTGAGTCATGAGGAACTGTACATACTCCTACCTCGCATAGAGGCCCCTATGGGGAATATCAAATGACCATTAAAAAGTGTCTGCTCCCATTGTTTAATAATATACAGGGCGAGTTTCTCATTTTGACAGAAATTTGTATTCGTCATAATTTTTGAACGGTCAGATCGATGTGTCTCTTATTTTGGTCAATCGTTACACTATTGCCACCTAATCAACTGATTTATTCAAACTAGAAAAAAATCAGGTCCGGCTTTAAAAAAATTAGTTCGTTTGGGTCTTAGAAAAAATTTCACCCTGTATAAGCTTTTTGAAAACTATAATATGAATTTTACAAATAAGACAAATAGGCAATTAAAATAACATATTTATTTTTTTCCGCACACGATTGCTTAATTTTTTATAAAAAAATCAAATTTGATTATGAATTAAAAGTTTGGTAAAGTGAACCATAGATTTAACAAAATTAACTTTTATTACCAAAATTAATTTTTTTTGAACAAATATTTAATTTATGTTACCACCAATTAACTGATTTATTCAAACAAGAAAAAAATCAGGTCCGGATTTAAAAAATAAGTTCGTTTTGGTCTTAGAAAAAATTTCACCCTGTATACGCCTTTTGAAAACTCTAATATGATTTTTACAAATTAGACAAATAGGCAATTAAAATGGCATATTTATTTTTTTCCCCACACGATTAATTAATTTTTTATAAAAAAAATCAAATTTGACTATGAATAACTAAAAGTTTGGTAAAGTGAACCATAGATTAAAAAAAAATAACTTTTATTACAAAAATGAATTTTTTTTTGAACAAATATTTAATTTATGTTATCACCCAATCAACTGATTTATTCAAACTAGAAAAAACTCAGGCCCGGATTTAAACAAATAGTTTGTTTGGGTCTTAGAAAAAATTTCACCTTGTATACGTTTTTTGAAAACTCTAATATGAATTTTACAAATAAGACAAATAGGCAATTAAAATGGCATATTTATTTTTTCCCCACACGATTACTTATTTTTTTATTAAAAAATCAAATTTGACTATGCATAAAAAGTTTGGCAAAGTTTTTGCATAGATTTAAAAAAATTAACTTTTTTTACAAAAATTAATTTACAAAAACAACGTTTTTGTTAAAATTAAAAGTTTTACCATTTTTTTTTTCTTTTTTTTTTTCGATAACACGTCTAGATCTAAAACTTCCCATGACACTTCTTTTGGACTCTATAGTTTAACATAGACGTGATCAAATTGATAAATTTTAAATTTTTCCACCTAATTTTTGCTATTTACAAGTTTGCTACTTTTACAAGAAGAAGACAGTCTACAACAATTTTCATAGTCTTCACAATGGTAAGAGGTATGTGCTGTAAAAATTTCAGAAAAAAATATTAAAATGGAACATAGTTGTAGCGAGTTTAAACCGTGAGTTCATTTTTTTTTCATTTTTAGGTTAAAATTCCGATTTTGACAAATTTTAATTTTTTAATAAAAAATTAAGTTATCGTGTGGGGAAAAAAATAAATATGCCAGTTTAATTGCCTATTTGTCTTATTTGTAAAATTCATATTAGAGTTTTCAAAAAGCGTATACAGGGTGAAATTTTTTCTAAGACCAAAACGAACTAATTTTTTAAATCCGGACCTGATTTTTCTCTAGTTTGAATAAATCAGTTGATTGGATGGTAACATAAATTACTTATTTGTGCAAAAAAAATTAATTTTTGTAATAAAAGTTTTTTTTTTAATCTATGGTTCACTTTACGAAACTTTTAATTCATAGTGAAATTTGATTTTTTTATAAAAAATTAAGTATTCGTGTGCGGAAAAAAATAAATATGCCATTTTAATTGCCTATTTGTCTAATTTGAAAAATTCATATTAGAGTTTTCAAAAAGCGTATACAGGGTGAAATTTTTTCTAAGACCCAAACGAACTAATTTTTTTAAAGCCGGACCTGATTTTTTCTAGTTTGAATAAATTAGTTGATTAGGTGGTAATAGTGTAACGATTGGCCAAAATAAGAGACACATCGATCTGACCGTTCAAAAATTATGACGAATACAAATTTCTGTCAAAATGCGAAACTCGCCCTGTATATTATTAAACAATGGGAGCAGACACTTTTTAATGGTCATTTGTTATTCCCCATAGGAGCCTCTATACGAGGTAGGAGTATGTACAGTTCCTCATGACTCACCCTGTATATGTAAAAAAATTAGCCAACTTCTAAATGGTCTACTTTTTGTTCAGAAAGATTTTAAAAAAATTGAACTTTTTTAAAAACATTTAGATTGCAAATTTATTATGCAAAATCTATTAGGTCGATTTTAATGAAATTTGGTACACGGTTTAAGTATGTTACAAAGAATATCCTAAGCGAATTACTAACATTCTAAGTGCCACCAAAGTGGTTAAAAACATTGAATAACAACAGGCTATTTTGCCCCCTTATTTTGTATTTATTGCTATATTGCAGAAAAGGTAATACGTTAAGACATTTTTGACCAGTCGTATATCATACAAAATTCAATTATCTTTATTTTATTTTTGTACGACTTTGTTCCAAAACGAATCGTTAAGGAAAGAAAGCAGAAAAAAATCGACGTTTTTCGAAATTTTTAAATATTTTAATTTTTTTATTAATGTTCCGGACATATTTGAGAAGGAGCATAAGGCAATTATTATTACTGAAGGTGTCACCTAACTTTATCTGCAAAAATCCGAATGCCACCTCTCACATCCAAAAATAGACGTTTTTTCACAGATCCTTACTGGTCTAATATACAATTGGTGTAGAATGTAAGCATACAACGTTGTGACGTCACGACGCGTTTTGGGGTGGTTGGTATAAGTTGAATTTTTAGTCATCTTTAGGGGCCAAACGAAAAACAAACAAAACTTTTTTATCTTTGATACAGGTTTTAAATTATGTTCTGTTGTGATTTATAACATTTTTTTCGAATTTAAAAATTTATGCAAGTTCCATATTGGTTAGGGGAGAGGTTTCTGATGAACATTGTGAGGCAAGATGGCCATGTTGTTTGCATTTGAAGCAAAGCGATTGATCACTGGACAAAAATATTTTGTAGCTAACATTATCATGATTAACAGATTAACCATGATAAAATCAGGTATGGTTATATTATTTAGGGGTTCTATGTATACTTGACGCCTAAAACTGAGTATGTGACTATATTCAGGATTTGTAGCTCCAATTCTCAAACATGTTATTGGTGACATCAATTTCAAGCCTAGGTTCTGGAGAAAGATTGCTTAACATTTCCTGTGGTATTGTTGGATGAACATTAGATAAGAGAAGACGTTCTGATGGAGTAACTAATCTACGTGCTAGAAGTACTTCATTATTTATTTTTATGGATCCCGTTTTATTTAGAAAGTCGTCAACTACAGCTTTACTTGAAAGATAAATGCATACAAGGTTATTAGAGATTATTGACGAATAAATAATATTTTTTGGTTGAACGAGTGGTCCTAGTTGCAATAGATAATCTTGCAATTTTGCGCCATTGATTGAACTGAAGATGATGGTTTCTTCTTTTAGTGGAGTTTTTGTACTAGCTTGTTAAGATGCAATAGTAGTGTACATTGGATTGTTTTGAGAAGTGGTAGGAGTTTCCATTGTTGATAAATTATTATTCATCATTTAATTTTACTGGAACGATTTAATTTAATTATTATCATATTCAAGTACGGTCCTGGTTTTAATTGTTGTTAGTAAAAAACCAGTCCGGTGTTGTGTTGATATGAAGATTTTATTTGGTTAGATTTCCAAAATAAAGATATTATTTCAATCTAATTAATGTTCTTCTACTCACGTTTTTAGGTCTTCTTATAACACCAACCGTCGTATTCTGAATATGTATGTGGGTCTACCACCGTATTCTGAAGATCAGTTGGGTAGAAAGAGTCACAAACGAAAGGGTTTTGCAACGTTTGAATAAAAGTTGCGAAGTAGTGAACACGGTTAAAAGGCGCAAATTGGAATACTTTGGTCATATAATGCGTCACCCAGAAAAATATGACATACTTCACCTTGTCATGCAAGGTAAAATAATGGGAAAAAGAAGTGTGGGCCGCCGTACAACTTCTTGGCTTAAAAACCTACGCCAATGGTTTGGGAAAACTAGCACTTAACTATTTCGTGCGGCTGTAAATAAGACAATGATTGTTAATATGCTGCGCAACATGAGAGCCAACGATCGACAAGCGGTCTCGGCACCTTAAGAAGAAGAAGATAACACCAACTTTATTGAACAGGTATATCACTTTAGTTAATTTACTTTGGTGAAAATACTCGTATAAAATTGCGAATATATCGGAGCAATTAAACACACTTTGTGTTTCGGAACCAGATCCGGTCTCCGGATTTATATCTTATTTACTGTATATTGACGATTTATCTAATTTTAGTAAATTGTAGTTGTTATTTGTTGTTGATATTATTTTTCTTTTGACTGTATGTAAGCTTTGTCCATAAAATTGTAAAAATTTTCAGTGACAATAAAGCATATTTCTATTCTATTCTATACTTTCTTACACTAGCTTCCCACAATCGGCAATATCGCGGACAGACGCGGACCAGCTCGCACCGTGGGAAGTATATCGTCCGTGGTAGCACAGACGCGTCTGTGCTGGTCTGTGGTAATCCGTCGAGAGTCGGTAAAGATCAAAGGTGCGGTGTGGGCCCGTGCGACGCTGTCACGATTTTTTTGTATAAGTTGATAATTATACACATTTTGTTAAAAATAACATACATTAGTATAATTGATTTGAATCGAATAACACATTTTCATGAATATTATTACATTAATAATTCTGATTTAAGAGTAATAAACAAACAATTGAAACAATAAAAATTTTTACAAGCACTACATTTGTGGCGAGTTTGTGAAGATTTAGCATGGGTATATGTTTCCAAACGAGTATAATATTAGATGTAAAAAGCAGACGTGGCGCAAGCTGTGACTCAGACCATCTACTAGTACAGACACGGTTTAGGTGCAAAATCAGTCGACAGGTAAAGGAAAAATATCCAAAGCAAGAAAAACTAAACTTAGATTGTAAGGGGTTAGGGGGTTCTCGTGATATATTATGGCCACGCGGGGTGAAATGGAGCAATATGCAAATGGCGGGAGGGAAAGGATAAGGGTGAATTGCACTAACTCTACCGTTCACAACACATTTATTCCGTTATAAAACGTGAACAAAGAACAAACAGTACAGGTAGTTATTACAGCAGTACTACAAAGAAATATTACAATAATTTAACGTCTCTTTCCACCGTCCCGCTTTGTGTCGGCATCTTGTGTCTTCTCGTCTGGGCCTAGATTCCGTGCACTGTAGATATCTACATGTCGCTTTCTATGGATATTTGAATATCAAAATATTTGAATTTTTAGCTTTAATTGAATTATTTTCTAGTTTTGCTAGGTTATACTCTAATTGATAAACTATAGCAAAACTAGAAAATAATTTAATTAAAGCTAAAAATTCATATATTTTGATATTCAAATATCGATAGAAAGCGACATGTAGATATCTACAGTGCACGGAATCTAGGCCCTGGTTCTGGCGCGCCGCGCCGTCTCTTCGATTTGAATCGAATGAACATTCGATTCTTCAAGGTCGTCGTTTAACCGCTGGGTCGGAGAAGCACAGGGCCGGCTCGTTACAAGATAACCTAAAAGTCTCTGAGGTACAAGAAAGATTTGAGAGAACAGTGGATGAAAAATTACTAGAAGAAAACAGAGCAGACGCCACAATAGAAAATCAATGGAACACCATAAGCAGTATCATAGTATATAGAGAGAAAATATATTATAAGCAGTATATAGAGAGAGAAAAACAGAATTTGAGAACAAAAGACGAAGAGCAGATAAACTGTGCAGGCAGAAAAAGAGAAAGTACGAAAACCAACGGATACTAAACATAGAGAGGGAGTTTAAGGAAAACGAAACACGTAGTGCATACCAATTTATCAAACATTTAAGACAGGGATATAAACCGAAGACTAGCCTCTGCAAAAATAAGATAAGGGTGAAATCATTAGCGATATGGACGAAATTAAGATAACCTGGATGACATATTTTAAGGAAGTATTAAACAAAGGGGCACAACCACCATTACAACAACAGAGGCAGCAGCAGGCACGGCAGGAGGTACGACAACAAGAGCTGGGGGAAGATGGAGAAGAAAATGAATTAACTAGACCCCTAACGCTAGAGGAGGTCCAAACGGCAATCCACATACAAAAAAGCCATAAAGCACCGGGAATAGATAAAATACCGGCAGAACTACTCAAGCACGGAGGAAGGAATTTGACACAACAGATGTACCAGCTAATACGAGAGATATGGATAGAAGAAGAAATCCCCCAACAATGGAAGAAAAGTATAATCTGCCCTATTCATAAAAAAGGAGGCAAACTGTTGTGTCAGAATTATAGAGGCATCTCTTTACTTTGTTCGGGATACAAAATATTCACAAACATCCTTAATCGAAGACTTCAACCTCTCACGGAAAAAATCATCGGGGAATATCAAGTAGGGTTTAGGCAAAATAGATCTACCATTGACCAACTATTTACAGTTAAACAAATACTAGCCAAAGCATGGGAATATGACATGGACGTTTACAACCTCTTTGTAGGTTTTAAACAAGCCTACGATTCAATAGATAGAACAATTCTACCTAATATATTGGAAGAATTTGGCATACCATCAAAATTAATACGACTAGTGCAAATGACAATGACAGAAACAGAAGCACAGGCATTTACGATAACGCAAGGACTGAAACAAGGCGACGGACTGGCTCCAACGCTTTTTAATCTTGTTCTTGATATGTAATTAGACGGTTGACGGTGAGCGGAAATAACATACTTACAAACAAATCTACCCAATTAGCAGCATACGCAGATGATATAAACATGCAGAGCAAAGAATGCAGCGGAAGCAGAAACCTACGTTGAGTTGAAACAGAGTGCAGAAGCAGTAGGGCTAGCAATAAATACAAATAAAACAAAACTACTCATACAAACCAGATCAAATAGACCGGCGCAACAACACTTTATTGACGATATAGAACATGTGAATAGATTCACGTACCTGGGAATGGATCTGGTCGCAAGCAATGAAGAAGAACCGGAAATAAATAGAAGGCTTATGCTGGCAAATAAAGCCTATTTCGCGATTGGCCACATATTCAAATCGGGAGACGTACGACGTACACCGGAAAACAAAACTCCGGGTCTATAAAACAATAATCAGGCCCATAGTAAGTTATGGCTGTGAAACATGGGTGGTGACACAGAAATCAGCCAATGCATTAGATGTGTTTGAAAGAAAAATATTACGTAGGATACTGGGCCCAATAAGTGAAAATAACAACTGGCGAATTAGGTCTAATCCAGTGGCGTGCGGTGACATTTTCGGAAGAGGAAGCGATTCAATAAGGGTTTAACAAATATTTTCTTACGAGGGTCGAGATCAAAATATATACCTACTTAATAGGTGTATATTATACCTAATGTATTACCTGTTAACTTATATCGACTAAAAACAAGAACTACAAAAAATTAGGTATAGTGTTTAACCCAGTCTGAGAGACATGCACACGCCTTGAGAATGAGATTCGGGTGATACAAATTCATTGAGGCAAGGAGGATTTACTCTTATAAGCGGGCGTCACTCCATCCCGCCCCAATGCTTCATACTATCCACTTCCCCTCCGATAGCACTCTGATGCGCTATATGGGCTCTCTATCAGCAAAGTGCTTATTATGTAGGAGTCCTGGATACAAGGACTCACAAACGAAATCCTACCCCGATCAATGCAGGTTAGTGACTCTAGTGACTTAGTATATCGTATATCTAGTGACTTATCATCGATCTGTACTGCTTGCTCAGGGTCGAGTCTCTGCTAAAAAGAAGAGTTCTATTCAAAATTGTTTTTATATTCCGATTTCGAATCACCTTCCATAACACACGACTTTCAACAATATGACACTTATTTACTTATACTTGAGTCCTATTCTCTTATCAACCAATGCAAATTTTTTGTCGATAACATCGTCGTAAAATTTTGGATTTTCTGATAATTGTTTAATAAATGCACTTTTTCAATGGATAATAGGGCTAACTTGGAAAGTCTGTCTTCACTTGTAAAATTTATTGTAAAACTTTTGATACGTTTTAATACTGAAAAACTTCGTTCAACTGATGCACTTGTAGCTGGGATAGTTAGTACCTACTACTTAATTCACACAACTTGCCCACTTCACACAGAGACTGATTTAAACCAGTAGTATTCAAAAAATTCAACCGGTCCCTAAGTATTTCTTTATCACTAATTTCAGGTGTTTTATAAATGACATTTAACTGAGAATGCAAAGCTAGATTATAAAAAAAAATCATAATTTAATCGTACTGAAATAAATAGGTACATACCTCTGTGGGAGATTTTAATGAATTATAATTAGACATATTAAAATTACATAATTCTACATATTTTATTTCTTTAAAATTTTTAAAGTGATAATTCATTTGTTGTAGAATATTATCAAAAATTTCGATGTATAATCGTCGATAGGTCTCTCTTTCGTTGACAATATCAATCATCATTATTTTTCTTTTAGATTCGAAGCCCATATTTTCAGCTTTATCCCAAATATTTTTGAACAGCTCATTTTTTTAATCATCATAAGTCATCAAATTGTCTTATACAAAATGCAATGTCACTTGACTTCGTCTGTAAAATGTCGTAGGTACTACAAAATATCAGTAAAAGGAAAAATCTCAAAATGTCAAATAAAATATTAGTAAAAATATTAAGCAAAAAATTTAAATCGAGCCATTTGTACCTAAATACCTACCCCTTATAGCAGCAGTAACAGACTCCGCATCTAGTTTTCGGAATCGGAAGCAGTCGGACGAGCGCTTCTAGGCGTATCAAAATTCGCGTGAAAGGAACATGACTAGCGGGTGAGGTTATTAAACCCTGACCAATTTTTGAACGGGACAAATGCATGACAAGCAACGATTTTGAGATGCGCTTCCGTCAGGACCGGACTGAATCGTTGAATTGTGTGCTTATTTGAGACCGTTCGTATGCGATCAATTTTTAATAATGTTTCAATGCCTATTAGTTACATAATAGATTAGGGAACCATTGTTGATAATTAAATATTAATTAATAATATATGTATTTTCTTATATGGAAGAATAGGGAAGCGGTGCTTCCGCCGCTTCCATGGACCGCACGCCTCTGGTCTAATCGTTGATTGAGATATTCCAATACCTCAATCAACGGTCTAATAGAGAAATATACGAGCAATATATAGCGAACCAACTCTAGCACAATACACTAAACTGCAGAGATTACGGTGGGCACGGCACGTGGTCCGCATGCATGAGAAGAATCCCCAGAAAATTGCTAAATGCAAGAATGCAGGGAAAAAGACCTGTTGGAAGACCTAAAAAGAGATGGGAAGACGAAGTCCATGAGGATGCCAGGAACTTCCTGGGAACGCGTTCATGGAAAAGAACATCGGTAAATCGAAACGATTGGGGAAGCCTGTTGAAGGAGGCCAAGGCTCGATTTGGGCTGTAGTGCCATTGGATGGGATGGATATTTACAAACAGACTTGGATGACAAAGACCTTAGAATAATTTCGGAGCTCTACTGGATTCAGACCGCATAATATATGAAAATTAGCGGAGAAGAAACAGATCACATAAAAATACTAGGACAGTGGAGTTAGACAGGGATGTATCCTATCGCCGTTGATATTTAATATGTACCCAGACAGAATTTTTAACGAGGCTCTAAACGGAGTAGACGAAGGCATCCTTCTAAATGGAGAAAGAGTAAACAATATTAGATATGCCGACGACAACATGGTGATAGCATATAGTTTAGAGGGACTTCAGAGGCTAATGGACAGAATCAACGAGTACAGTCAACAGTACGGAATAAACATAAATACCCAAAAAATGAACCAAATGATCATCAGCAAGGATAATATAAACGGGGCTCATCTATATATTAATGTAACGCAGATAGAGCACGTAAAACAGTATTGCTACCTGGGAACTATTATAAATGAGCACTGGAGCAATGTACAGGAAATAAAAGTGCCACATAGGAAAGGCAAGAACGGTCTTTAACAAAATGGGCCATTTTCAAAAGACATATAACATATCCCTAGATACAATAATTACACTTTCATAAAAAAGAACTTTTTATAATAAAACGTTTTTATTATTTATAGGACCCAATATAAAATTATTTTGTTGTTTCAATTTCTATAAGAAAAAGAATTTTGTAATCGACTTTAAACTCATATAAATCAAAGAAAACTCCGATCCATAGCGTAGAATACACAGAATATAACACTGCGCTAATATCTAAAATTGCTAGAGCTAATTATATGAAAAATTTAGACGAATTGTTACTAAACATCTATGAAAATTTAACCTTCATTTATCATTTTTATGCTATTTAATAAACTGCACCTCATTGACACAAGATTTTTATAATTTTTAATAATTTCAATAAACTACTTATTTATTTTTCAGAATTTTTATGTAAGCAAACTAGACCTGATAGACATTTAAATATTCAATAGTTTTCACAAATAAATATGAAATTAATATGACATATAAAGTAAAGCCATCTATTAAAATAAAACATCAACCGAGTAAACTAGTAGCGCCATCTTTTGTATAAAGCCACGGCGATATAACGAGAACCAACACATTGGTGTGGTGCGACGATATCTCGAAGCGATAGTTAATTCTGCATTATTTTATTAACGCAGCCGGCTGCGTTTTCTGTCGTCGTAATATGGTCTTTCAACCAATTATGGGATAGGTATATCAGATTTCTATTAACATCCCAAGTGCTCTTTTTGTTGCAAACACACGCTAAACACAGTTACTCAAAATAACATAGTGTAGTTTACCTCCGAGGTCCAGATTATAATTCCAAAAATTACACTAGTATAAAAAGTACTTTTTATAATACCACGGTTGTTTAAAATAGCATATATAATAATTAACTTATAAAATATGAACTTTAAGTATATTAACCTTTAATTATGTATTAAAAAAATTTAAAAAAAAAGTAAGCGACAGGCAGGTTTCGAACTCAGGACCTCTCGATCTCCGGTCTAACGCTCTACCACTGAGCTATCATCTCTCGATGTCTTAACTTACGTTAAAATGGAATTCAAATGTCATAGCATTAGTCACATTTTTAAAATAGTTTGAAATTTAAAAAAAATCCATTTATCCATACAATAGCAGTTAAATATTGCAATGTTAGTCAGTTCCGAGCTATTTTGAAAATTTCAAGTACCTAGTTAGCCTAGAACTATTTTTAAAATGGATTACAAAATTTGCGGAGTCCGTGACACCAACCAAGCCAAGTATATAAAAACGTTTTAAAATGACATATTTGAGATGTTATATTTTCTTTGTATTATTGTACGGAACGGAGGCATTACAGACACCACTATTAAAAAACTTGAAGCATTTGATATGTGGTTTTATAGAAGAATGCTGAAAATATCATGGACAGCAAGGATTATATACGAACAAGGAAGTTCTAAAAAGAATGAAGATGGAACCGGAGATTGTGTTTACCATCAAACACATAAAATTGCAGTATCTGGGACACGTTATGAGAAATCAGCACCGTTACTCCCTGCTACAGTCCATATTGCAAGGTAAAGTCAGAGGCAAGCTAGTACTCGGTAGAAGGAGAATATGAAGGCCGCGGAATTTCAAAACATGGTTTAAGAAAATATCAACGAAACTGTTTCGAGCCACAGCGAGCAAGTTTATGATTTCCAACATCCGAAATGGATAGGAACCAGAAGAAAAATAATATTTCAAATCATGGCTGTTTTTCTTATCATCATCAACTAAAACATGATTTTCGTGGATTTGATTAGGCGTAGGACGCGTTGTAAAACTTTCGTCCAAAAGATGAGTGACAACTTGTTCCTTGAATTTCGTGATGGACATTTTTGTCTTTGTTGCCAGCTAATGTAAATAATACGCATTTATTATCGTAGTTCATGTTAGCAATTCTACTGCTAATTTTCACTACCATTTGATTCCTTTTCGTAAACTAGTAGAATATGCCTTCAACTGATCAGAAAGCTCTACAAAGTCTTTGTGGTCTAAAATTGTTATCGGTTTTTCTATTTCGTCGTCGCGTCTTTTTTTGTATTCTGATATCCACCAACGGTGATATAACTAACTCATCCAAGAAAAAGAACTGAACTTCATTGAACTCAAACTCTTCAGTACCGCCGCAGCGGCCCGAGCCTTTGTTACTTCGGCTGCCTGAATTAAACTCCTTTACTCCTTTTAAGAACTGAACTCAACTGTCCCAACTAAAACTGCCCGTTCCAACTAAGAATTCGGACCTCCTCTCCTCCACCATATTATCTTCTAGACCAATAAGAAAAATATCTATTCTTTCTTTCATTTACCATTAACCAAGTCACCAAATGGACGAAGAAGTATTGGCAGACCAAGAAAAAGGTGGTGCGATAACCTAAGCAATTTAGGAGGATAATATTGAAGAAGAAACAGGCTTTAAAGCCTACATACAAGAAGGAAGAAGAAGATTTACCATTAACCAATTAAAAAATCAAAATACACTCTAAGCCAAACCCACATCAGCCATGCTAATATTTTGACCAATAAAATAATGATAAACGAAGACGTACAGTAGTGTCCAAACTTTCACATGGAGATGATCATCTAATCATTTTTGTACGTGCAGTCTTTACTGGGAACTATTGACAATCTCGAACGAAACCCAAACAAACTCAATTCCAAAATAAACATCTTAACGACAATCACCCACTTGATACTCAATCCTTCTTTGAAAATACGCCGCCACATAACGTTTCCTATAGTACCACAGCGATAAAGCTTAAAAATATTCATATTCCCATCATAATTCAGATATAAACTTGTGAGAAAATTTACGGTTTTCAAATGCGGACTAATAGACTGACAAAATAAAACTTCCATTATACCGGGGGCGTTCAATAAATACGGTCTTATAAAATAGGATATAACTAAAAAAATAAGGGGTGAAACGATAGTGATTTTGGCACCGCTTCAAAGGATGCATATTATTATTATGTATTTGGATAGATAGGCATGAAAATAAAAAATACAATACATTAAACAAGTTTTATTGCAAATATATTTTCACAGCTGTATAATAAAATCTTAATATTCAGTGAAATCCTTAATTTGGGAAATACATATACAAATTTATCTACTTCTAAAAGCTGCTTTATCAAGCACTGCGACGCTCTGTCGTCTAAAGTACAAATAATATAGGATTTCACTAGAAAGTCTTCATGGACGGAAACGTTTTATACAAGTCAATATTATTTCTATTTAAAACCATAAAATGAGATTCTTTAATTGTACGTTTATTTTTAACAATAAGTAGAGATTTTGTCCTGCCGTTTATTATTTTATAGTATAATAGTCAATTTAGGTAATTTTGGACAATTCTTTGTATAGCTTAAACTAAGATACGAAACAAAATATTGCACGAAATGATAATATACAATGAATATTTTCAATATTATATTCGATATTCTACAAATTTTTTATCCTTTTTTATGTAAGAAAATGGCGAATGTTTTAGACATTTATTTTAGGATATATTTAGCTAAATTAAAAGTAAATTGAACTAAATAAAAACAATACGTGCTAGCTGGGTGGAATTAGAGCAGATTATAAATACTAAAAATAGTCAATAAGGAAAATATTAGATTTTATACTTAAATTAGATTTAAATTTTATGAGGATACGTTCGATTATTTATGGAAGAATAAGAAGGCATTGCTTCAAGTCAAGAGACCTAGATGAAACCCAGATTAGATGTAGGAATGCGATAAGTACACTGAGGCACTTCTTAGCTTAAATGTACTAAAAAAATGCCGCGTCCAACAAAGATATTTACGTGGCATTCATTGATTACGAAAAAGCTTTTGGTAGGATGCATCATGGAACGCTTTTGAAGATATTAAGAACCAAAAGTATTTAGGGTAGAGACCTACGTATCGTAGAAAACTTGTATTGGAACGGCGTACGTTTCACTTTATGTTTTGACTTAATTTGTTTGAAAATGAATCGTGACGCATAGGAAAAGATATAGCTGACGAACAAGTTTGTTAAATAACCTCGTATAATATTATGTTTAATTTGTCAGGTTCTGTTACTCTTCAGTAGTACCAAAATTGACTATAACTCATAAATACAGTACAATAATAAAAATATAACTTAGCTAACAGGAAGTACATTTGTTAATATAAAGTAACAAATTATATTTCTGTAAAAAACAAAATAAGATAAAATATGTTAAAAAGTTGTAAACATATACAAAAACTGTAAAAAATTCTTCCAAACCTTACATTAAATATTAATATTTTTTTGTAGCATTGTATGTACAAAGTCCTAACATTTTTAAATTTGATTTCTATAAATTTTGTGCGATAAATGTAGATTGATAAAAATTATATTAGAGTTATTGTTATTGAACAAAATATACAAATATAACCACTTTTCTTAGTACTAAATTTGTGGTCTTCTAAAATCAATACAATCTTTTCTGTGTTCTCTGTCAATATAATCAACTAAATGCTTATTACGCCGGCTGCTTTTTCTCTGCTGCCAACCTATTCTCCCCCCACAACTGTTCAACATTTACGTAGAAAAAATATTTCAACTTGCACAACAGAAGAAAAAGATATATAAATAAATTGTCTTCCTATTGATAATCTGCCTAACAAATGCTGACGATACGGCTATAATAGCGGACAATATAGAAGAGTTGCAAGATTTAGTAAATATCATTAATGGAGTGCGGAATGGAGTACGGGCTTAACATCAATATAGCGAAAGGTTTCATACTTCCATATTCTACGAAATAACAAATATAACCTCATAAATGTTATCTTGACAGGTAAAATTAAAGATCGAAGAGACCCTGGGCGAAAGCCTACTTGTGTATGTGTAGAATCCCCTAGAATTGGGGGTATCATAAGACTGCCCTTGAGACCTTATACTTGATGTACATGACAGGTATTAAAGTGGACAGGAACGCCACCACCGACACTTTTAAAGATGCCACAGTTGTACTTACATCTCATAAAAGTACAAAAACAGCCAGTGAATTTCTTTAAAATTAGTTAAAACACGTAGACACTTTGCCACCCAATTTTAAACTTGGAATAAATGGGAAGTTGGTGCTTTGTTTTGGTAACTAATTTCTGAGAGCATGGAATCAATCCTACTGGAATATACACAGGAGATAGCGAGTTAAATGAAGCGTCAGTTGCTTCTCCGACAAACGGAGGTAAATACGATCTTAGAGCCATCCTGTTGGATGTGGAACCCGGTACTATGGGGTACGGTCAGTACGGCAACTGTTCAAACTAGTTATCTGTTGTGTTCGGCTAATCCGGAGCTGATAACAATTGGGCTGAAGGTCACTACACAGAGGGTGCCGAACAACTACACGCTGTCCTGGATGTTATACGAAAAGAAGCCGAAAACTGTGACTGTCTTCAACCAACTGACACACTCGCTAGGTGGCGGTACCGGGTCTGGAATAGTACTTTGTTGATTTTGAAGATCAGATAAGAGTATCCTGATAGGATTATGAACACTTATTCCGTTATGCCCAATCCTAATGTATCTGACACTGTTGTGGAACCTTATAATGTTTATTAAAATGATGTATCATAATTTGAAGTGGAAATATCGTGGCTGAGCAACATTAGAGAATGGTGCGAATGTACATCAAATGAACTTTTTAGAACAGACGTCTCTAAAGTTAAAATAGCTATGATGATTGCCGACTTCTGACTTCGAAGAATAAGTAAAATATAAAAAATTTGAACTAATGTATAAAAAAGCTTGAAATGAATTTTCATAATTTAGACAATATAATCTACATTTTTAGAGCTGGAAATTTGTTTACTAGTAAAATATTGTGTATGTACAAAGTACAGTGTGACATTACTCTTTAGAATAAGTTTTGGTATATTACAATGACACTTTAGAATAAAAACACAACATATTATCTTATTTATATATCTATATAATAATGTTAACTATCTGCATATTTTTTTGTAAAAGATTGAGAGAACAAATATGAAAATCAAACAAAAAATTGTAGATGCACATAAAAAACCAAAAAATAAGTTAGAAAATCTAATCAAAAGTAGATTGATAGTTGTTGAAATAAATACAAGTGAGTTGAACCGCGAAGAGAGATTCAAGCCTTACCTATACCGAAACGTTTCTAGGAGAATATCAGGCAGGATTCAGGCATGGACGTTCAACCATTAACCAGATCTTTACACTACGACAGATCCTCGAAAAAGCGCAAGAGATTAACATAGATATGTACCATATTTTTGTCGATTTTACAGCAGCATATGACAATGTCTTAAGACCAAGTCTTTACAACGCTATGAATGAATTAGGAATTCCAAAAAAACTCAAATATGTACGATAAAAGTGACAATAGCGAAAATGCTATCAGCAATAAAACGTAGACCCCATTTGACTCGTCAACCCCATTTGAAATACATAGGGGGTTAAGGCAGGGAGATGCGCTGGCGTTCAGCTTTTTAATGAAGTCTTAGAAAAAGTAGTACGAGACGCTAATTTAGATAGCAGGGGAACAATATTTAATAGATCAGTTACGCAGACGACGTGGACATTAACAAGAACCAGGGCGAGAACTGCGGAAATCCTAACCGAGCTAGTAGCAGCAGCAGAACGAATGGGGTTACATAAGTCAAAATAAAACCAAATTCATGGCGACTAACACAAACACAAGAACTGGAAATGTTGAAGCAGATCTTATCATCAATGACCAAAACTTCGAAGCGGTAAAAGAGTTCATATATCTAGGGACATCGGTTAACCTCAATAATAACACATTAGGGGAAATAAAACGGCGAATAATAATTGCAATCAGGTGTTATCATGGTCTATCAAAGTACTTAGCTAAAGGTACTACGCGAGATATTCGGAGCGGTCTGTGAGAACAGAATATGGTGGCGTAGATATAACTTTGAACAGCAGAATATCTACAAGCATACGTTTGGTGGAAAAGATATTACCACTATAATTAAGTGAAACTGCCTGCAGTGGACAGGACATGTAGCCTGGGCCCATGAATCGAACATAATAAAAAAAGATTTTAACAGCGCAACCCGTGGGAATGAGAAGACGGGGTAGACCAAAGCTGAGGTGGATGGACGGGGTAACCACAAGATGCCGAGAAGATTGGAGTCGGCAATTGGAAAATGCAAGCAAGGGACAGAACAAAATGGCGTAGAAAGCTTGAGAAGGTCGAGGCCCTCTAGGCGTAGCACCAAGATGATGACGATGAGTTGAACCGCGAAGATCAAATGAGTGTTCAAGAAGAAAGAAATGATGCAGGGAGCTGATCAATTTATCGACAAATCCCGTTTTGGAACATGGTTACCAAAAAATGAACAAATAGATTTCTTCTAAATAAAAGTATTCCATCTACAATAGAAATGTTCCCGGGTAACTCAATACTTACTATTACATGCATCCAAAAATTCTTAGAAGAGTGGCGTACTGTAAGAATAAATTATTAATACAATAAAAACACAACAGAGCAACAGAAACTAAACAAATTTTCAGACAAAATTCAACAAAAAATATTTTTAACATAGGAAAAGATATTATGTTGATATGTCGATGGCAATAAAAACAAAAACTAAACATACTTCCAGCAAAAATTTATAGAAATCAAAAATTATAAATATCTATATATAGTACGTTAAGCATACGTTTCATCCCTAATTACAATGTCAGAACAAAATTTACACATATGGATGCCATTTTAAAATGTAAATTGCTTAATTTTATTTTGTTATTCTTTTTCTCCTACTTAATTCACTGCATATCATCAACGACAATAATATGTCGTCATAAAACTACCAATTTGTTGTAAACATCACAAGGAAAAATTCCTGTAACTGGCTGTATACCATAAACCACAAAAAATAAAAACTTTATCTTGTAAAAGGTATATTTGAAACCCCCAAAAAGGGTTATATCACAACAGAACGTGTTCGGAATCAATATTACATGATTACATCATCAGTGTTATCACATATTTATATGTTTTAAGCCACCAAAATATATGGGTAAAAACCCTTAAGTTGTTTTAAAATTGAGGCGCTCAGAGCAACAGTGGCCTAAACCACAAATTGAGCATTTTTAGATTAATATAACAATAAAAGCAGCAACATTAAATCTTCTGACTAACAAGGGTCTACACAACCTACCTCTATATTTGGCTAAATGGCGCTACATAATTTGTAGCGTCATCCCATAAGCATAATGGAAATACGAATGCAAAGATTGCATTTATCTCAAAACTTCGTTTTTGGTGTTAGGTCACTGTTGCCCTGAGCGCCTCAATTGTGAAGGTTACATTATGTTATAAAATTTAACGGATGTTAAAAATATTCCCAGATTAATCCCTGGCATCACATGACACCAACCATATTGGTTGGAAAATTTAAAGGTAGGATCTCACTTGGCAGAGTTTAGATGACAACTCAGTTATCCATCCCGTTCAGTTGTCATCTAGTTTAGTTTAGATGTTTAGGTGACAACTGGACTGGATGGACAACTGAGTTGTCATCTAAACTCTGCCATGTGAGGTCCTACCTTTAAATTTTCCAACCAATATGGTTGATGTCATGAGATGCCAGGGGTTAACCTGGAAATATTTTTAACATCCTTTAAATTTTATAACATAATGTAACCTTCACAATTTTAAAACAACTTAAGGGTTTTTACCCATATATTTTGATGGCTTAAAACATGTAAACCTGTGATAACACTGATGATGGAATATTGATTCCGAAAACGTTCTGTTGTGATATATCCCTTCTTAGAGATTTTAAATATACCTTTTATAATATAAGGTTTTTATTTTTTTATAATTTGTTATAAGTTTTCTTGCCAAACATTCAGCATATTAGTGAAAAATGGATTTATAAAAGTTATTCTGATTTTAGTATTGAAAGCAACGATAGTTTACATTAACATAATATTATGTCTTATGTAAACTATGTAGTATTACAATGTTGCGATAAGTAAATGAATATTTAGAATATATCATTCGTAAATTTCCTTACACACTTGACTATTTTGAAGATTCGGTAACACTGTATGGTAGTTATGACACCATGAAATTGTACGATTGAATATTGTTTTGTTCAGTGAAAATTATAGGAAAAATTGTACTAATTTTATTATCGAGTAATTGACTCTGGTCACAATTAAAAGACGCTTCTTTAAGAAACGTCAACAACAAAAACAACAGAAATTATAAAAGTAAAATATGGACGGTACAATTAAAATTGTATATTAAAAAATAATTTGTTTCTACAAGGCACTAAATTTGTGTAAAGGCCCGGTTAGTTTGATTAACCTCTTTCGGTGTGGTCATCAAAGTGTTCGATTTTCATAATGCTGAAAGCAAATAATATTAACCACTGTTTAACCAATTTTCTACTTATTTCAACATAAAAAATTGTAACAATTAGTTTACAAAAATACATGTATAAGTTCAACCACAGATAAATCTCCAATTTTATCACAACATACGACTATGGAAATTAGATTATTATGGAATGGAAAACGAAGTATATGTACGAAATATGTACATATGTGAGAGTGAGAGTATGAATATACTTTCAGAGGGTGTGGACTGTAGTTAGGGGATTGCTAGTTTACTGGTTCAAGTGGGAGTATAAAGGTTTTATACAGACAATATTCATATGTATCATAAAGTCTTACCAAGTTGTGAAATCTTGTCCTGAACACTGAAGCCGGTCACATACGAGATGGCTGTTTCCGTACGACGTGCCTCGCGTTTTGACTGTTGCGAAATCGTGTACGGCGTCATCCCCGAATTACTGTTCGTGCACGTATTGCTATTGTTCGAAACGAAACAGCCCAAAAGAAAGGCTGGACCGTCAACAAGAGATGAGCAGTACCGACTTTATACGTCGAACGATCGTGGCGAAGAGATTGCACCCTCACGTGAGTGGTACTTGTTGACCGTCGAACGGCTGATGAGAGAGAGAGAGAGAGAGGTTCAGCCTTTGGCGGGTGTACGAGAAGAGAGGAAATTCTCAATCCCAAATAGTCCAAATATTGTCTGTCTGTAAGGGTGAGGAGAGAGGGTAAAAAATAGAAGGGTGAAATGGTACTATTGAACAGGGCTCGCTTGAGATTTATTTAAAGTTAAGGGTTTTATTAAGAGATTAAATACAGTAAAAATATGATAATATTTTTGACATGTGAAAATTGAACAGTATAGAAAGGAGAAAGTACTTCTTTACTGGTAAAGTAAAGAAGTAGAAATAAATATCAAACATGACACAGAAGTCCACTTCAATTAATAATAAATACTAATAAAGCTACGCCTGCACTTGACTTAACCGGCCGGCAATGGAACGTACGACGACGATCGGCAATTCAATATTCTCTGTCTACGTCACTTTAAGGCCGGTCACAGACGAGCGACTGTGGCCGGCCACGCTGTGGATCCACAAAAGTAGTTTCCGATGATTGACCGTGGGTTCTTGTGAGGAGTGGCCGGTCCATCACAGACGAGGACTGTGGCCAGCTACAGTCGCTCACATAAGAACCCACGATCAATCATCGGAAACTACTTCTGTGGATCCACAGAGTAGCCGGCCACAGTCGCTCGTCTGTGGCAGGCCTAAGTGGTTCTTATACATTTAAATAAGAATCTTTTTTTCAGTTTTTCTCTCAAATTTTCAGACTGCGCCAGGTATCCCAATGTTTCGTTCTCCGATTAAATATGCGGCGCATATAATCCATACTCTGGATGCTATGTCCTAGAACGTGCTCCTTTCCGGATCGAATCTAATAGTACTAGGGATATCTTCCCTACTCGGTTTAGAACTTTTCCACCTCAGTCAAAAAAGAAAGGGTTTAAAATTTGTAGTTTATTATTTACCATTAACAATAAAAAAGAGGATTAGGTTCCTTATTTTGGTTTTAGGTTCATCATTTTATTTTTACTACTGTTCGACGAACATGTGTGAAATTTAATATAGATATAGATTAATCAACACAATCCTATATTTACAGCTGTTCAAAGTTGATATATCATAATATTTTTTACACTGTAAAAAATTGTAATGTAGATATAATTTTTTTTATTTCTGTTAAGCATCTTTATTTGTTAGAACCAAAACAAATTCATACACAATTGTCTTAAGTGTATAAGAACTTTTCGCTTCAATTATAACAGTACAACGATGAACTCCTGTTGGAGAATATAAACGTACTTGTAAAACTCTTGAAGAAGATGCAAGTAAAGGTTGTCCACAAGTTACGTCAACAATAGCAAGCATAGCAAAAATGCAGGATACGGTTTGAAGAAAAAAAAAAAGAATGTGTGTGTACTTTGTACGCACGTAAGAAGTTATACTTCTATTATATGATTTCTTAAAAATAAATATACTTTAAACAGTTTGTTTTAATTTTTTAAACCGCTTTAAAAAAAAAGTATAGAATTGTTCCGGATTCTAACTCAAGACCTCTCGATCTCTGGCCGAATGCTATACCTAATACGCTACGAGGACTGTGTCTATATCGGTTCGGACGTACCTAATGACAATTCACGGTAACAAACAGGCAAGGTGAATAACTTGAAAGATAGCAACTAAACGCCATAATGTGTGCGCATGCGCGCAATATTACGAAATTTTATTCTCAATCGCGCCTAAAGAAGTATAACTTAAAAAAAAAACAGACCGACAAAATTTGAACAATATTCGGACCCAGAGATCAGAATATACTTTTCAGATGATTTTTTGTGAGCTGAATCCGAATCTGAGCTTCCAACTGACAAATTGGCTCTGGATTCTGAAATACCCTAACCACTAACGCAAAAGTGCAAAAATAGCTGTTTTTGGCCGTTTTGAGGATATAGCATTGTAATATAATTTTTCTTCAAGAAATTGTTATAACCACCTTAAAATTTAAGTGTCAATTTAAATGTGTATGTATTTATGTGATGTACTTGAATTTACTCAAGTATCTTCTTTGCAGAGTATGCAGGTAAGATCTTAGAATATAAAATAAACCGGAAGGAGTCTGTCATATATCAACAACACCTTAAATTTCTAGCGGAATCGGCCATTTTGAACGTCTGTGGTTGACTCATAAGTTTTTGTCAACGAGCTAGAAGGTGTTTGTGTATTGGATCAGCTGTGTGCATAGGCGTACCATCTGGTAAAGCTCCTGTATATGCAATAAATTAACTGAAGTTATTAGTATAATAAAATGTTATTTAACTGACTTTTCAACGAAATATTATATTAATACGTATTTTCTCTTGATCTATAGATGTTTGTTTAACATCAAAGATGTAATAAAATCGTTAAGAATTTCTTTTCTTCCCTCTTTCAAAGGTACGTCACTGAAGATAGAAAGCAAATCTGACAGCTGATCGCCATTTGCAACCTCCTTCCTGGCTCGAAGTCATTTCGCATTGTACTTCTTCCTGGTTTATTTTATATTCTAAGGGCCAGACGATCACAGTCCAATTCTGACGTTACTGCTGCCAATGTCGGTAAGCAGTAGACCTGCATTACCGGCCAACGCGTAGGGTTCAGAACATTACTTAGTTATGTCATAGTCATGGTTTTTAGGGTTATGACGGTTAGGGTGAGTGGTTAGTTTGTTTAGCTCGACTGTGGTCTGGGACCTAATTATTCTTAAGCATAATTTTCGTAGTTCTTTATCAAAAAACCTATTGATTGTATCAAAGAAATTTCAGGTAAAAGAAATTTCAACAGAATGAAAAAAATTGATATTTGAGCAAACTCAACCGCATTTGGAAGAGAAAAACTTATATTTTAAGGTTTTATGCATATTATTTTAGGATAGAAAAAAATTAAAGGGGTCAACATAACACCAAAAATGTTCAAAAACCGATATTTTCGCACTTTTAGGTTAGGATATCTCAGAAACCAGAACAAATTAGGCAATTTGGAGCTGATATTCGTATTCAGTGCACCAAAGTATTCTCTGTTTTCTGGGTCTCAGGCTTGTCGGCCAATCGATTAACCGGAAGAGATTTTGTAGAACACTAAGTATCACATTAAAGACAGTATGGGTAATACTTTTGCTGAAGTTTTGTAGCACTGTAACTTCTGGTTGTTCTCACACAAGGAAGAGCTAATGATAGCGCGGTAGAGGATTTCAGTCTTCCGAATTCTCACTTCAGAGTTTTTGAAATTATCAATGATATATGGAAATATATTTATTAAAAGAGAATTTTTATGTAAAACTAACAATTCCAGATCAACAGTTAAAAAAAAATCTTGTACTTAACTTGTTTTGTCTTACATGTTTCTACAGGGATTGATTTCTGCTGGTCGAGTTGATCTTACAAAAACTATTTCGTATAAATCAAACACATGCATGTCTTAAATAATGAGTATAAATAATTTACTTAACGTTGAAGAACATGCAACATTCAACGACACTTACAACTGATTTTTATACTAGTGTTACATTCGCAGTTCTTAGTAGTTGATTACACAGCAAGTTAATTGTTAAATTAGGTATAAGATAATATTTTTATTATGTTAAAATATAACAACAAACCACATTGTGCTTCATCGCTGCAGGTCTAGGAGAGTCGTACAATAGGTATGTTCCTTGGCTCTCTAGTGTAGCACTTTCGAGTGTAGTTGAGTGTGGCTACACTGGCTAGTGTCAAACGAAAATCTTGGCTGTGTCAGTAAGCAAAGGAACGTTCTAGTGTAGTCAACCTTTGAGTTACAGTTGTAACAAGTCAGGTTAGAAACAACAAAATATAAAATGACATTAAAATTTGTAGTTACTGTTTTAAAAGTACTAAAAGCTTTTTAAAGTTTTTCAATATAAATTGAATTAAAAAGAAAAAGATATTTTTTGTAAACACATACATCTGACAGCTAAACAGTTGTCAAACTAGGTTGGATGATACTGCGCAAGACGAGTGTAGATATGCACGCTCTCAGAAGCTGGTGTAGATTTCACTTTTCAGTGGAACAGAGCAAAGGAATGACTTAGTGTGGCACTTCTACACTTTTTTAGAACTAGTGCTTCAGCAGAAAACAAGGGAACATACCTTTTACTGACGGTTTAGATCAGACTAACTCAACAATGAATGCACTATGTCTTGTTTCACTTTCAGCATGCTGATACGAACACCAATTTGATGAGCCACAAATAATTTCTATTAATTAAACTCTATACAAACCCAAGGAAATCAATAACAACACTACAACAGTCGTTATGCTTACTTCTATACTACCGGCACCCGCCAGTCTGCATTTGAACATGTTAAAGCGAGTTTCGTTATCGTCCACTAGGTTTGTAAACTCTGCTTCTACTAGTTGTCCATCGTAATAGGTTATGGGGTCTTCGAATGGGTATTCATAGCCTTGTTTACATTCGCATTTGTAGCCTCCTGTTTCAAATCCTCTTCCTAAGATTGGTACACACTAAAATTTGGAAAAGTGGTTATTTAAATTTGATAAATAAATTAGTTTAATTTAAGAAGTTTTCGTTTAACCATCAATAAATGCACATATATTTGCCCATAGTTATGATTTTCATGTGAAACCAAAAAGTTTATGCTAACATATGGCGCTCAACATGGGGCCACTAAAATTTCGGCCACACGTTGGGGTGCCAAATTTTAGCAATGTACTTAGTTAATGCTTAGGGATTTTAGAGTTTTACAAGAAAATAATAACGGTGGACAAATAATAGATGTGTCTTTATTGGAGGTTAAACAACAACTTCTCAAACTAAACTAATTGATACTGTCTGTATACATTAAATAATATAAGCACACTTCACTTTCTGCAAGGTGACGATTAGATCATCGTACACTCAATAGGCGTCACAGTTGTAGGGGGTACAGTTTTGATACATACTTTTAACAATGACCCTAATTAAAAGAATATACAGATTGGTACTAACAATATTGTAAAATACACGTTTTGGATAGTGGCGTTTATAAAAATTTACTTACGTAAGATGTTTTCTGATGGCATTTTTCTGTGCTTTCAAAAGCATTCGCTGATGTATCTGGGCATTGATTAATATCCAGTTTCAATAAATCCATAGTAACACCAACTGCACCCCTAAAATAAACGTAATCAGTGAAACTTTATCTTGGGTGACTTTAACGCCAAGTTAGGTAGATGAAAAATTGCTGGATTGATTGGAGACTTCTGACTTAGAGTAAGGAACGGAAGGGGAGAGAGAATGACCGAATTCTGCCAACAACACAACATGGTAGTGATAAATACCGTGACCAGACACCTCGTAACGCGACAGTTCGTAACCGGACAGTTGGTAACGGACAATTCGTAACAGCGACAGTTCGTAACGGAGACACTTGGTAACGGCGACAGTTCGTAACTATACAAATTCGTAACGGACAATTCGTAACGTCCAAATTGAATTATTATGTTTATTTTTGTTAACGTGGAAACTAACTGTTATTACAGTTATAATTGAAATTATGTTTATCAATTTAACGAATCAGTACGGATAAACATGTTTAACAGATTTTATATTTCGTGTTTCAGAATATTCAGAATATACCTAGACAAAGGAACAATGAAGTACTTAATTCCTGAAATCTTTAATCCGTCTTTAGATATTCCAAACTTTTTAAATAAACACTCTGTAAAGGAAAGATTATAATTACCTGTTGCTGTTATTAAAATAAACCTTGTGATTGGTAATAGCTTTTGGGGCATTCAATCAACGGTTATAGTTGATAAGAGGGATGGCTTGTAATACTTTAATACTTGGTTTAACTACTTTTATTATATTCTGAAACACGAAATATGAAATGCCTTAAAAATGTTTATCCTGATACTGATTCGTTAAATTGATAAACATAATTTCATTTATAACTGTAACAACAGTTAGTTTCCACGTTAACAACAATATTCAATTTGGAGGTTACGAATTGTCCGTTACGAATTTGTATAGTTACGAACTGTCGCCGTTACGAACTGTCGCTGTTACGAATTGTCCGTTACCAACTGTCCGGTTACGAACTGTCGCGTTACGAGATGTCATGGAACCGATAAATACATGGTTTAAATTACATCCTCGCAGATTACATACTTGGACTCCACCCCAACACAATGAAAACGGAGTAATCCTAACCAAATAGATTATAATATATTGGTCAACAAAAGATATCACAACGTTATCATAAGTGCAAAAACATATCCTGGAACTGACATCAATTCCGATCATAATCCTGTTCCTGTTGTTATAAAAGTGCGCACAAGATGGAAACTAATAACGAAACAAAAACCTCAAGACAAACTAGACATTCAATTATTGAAAAACGACACCATACAGCAGACGTACACAAAGAATTAAACAAAAATTTAGGAAATATTGACCACCATAGAATTAGCGAGTCCAATGACATAAACGTCCTGTGGAAAACTAAAGAACAAATGAACAATGTAATAGAAAAACATTAAAAGTATCAGCCAGAAATAACAAACAGGAATGGATAACAGAAGAAATTTTACAATTAATGAATAAACGATGAAAATCTAAAGGAAAAGATGGAGAATACAAAAGATTAAAAATAGAATAATTCGAAAAAAATAACCGAATCAAAAGAAAAATGGCTGGAAACAAAATGCGTCGAAATAGAAGAACTGCAACAAAGACACGATTTTTTGAATTTACTTAAAAAGGTAAAAGAGTTTACATCGACAACCAAGAGAACAACCTTTCACACCATGATGAACACGGATGGCAAAACTGGTAGAATAAACGGAAGATAAACTGAAAGAATGGGAAAACTATATCAAAATTAATTTAAATACAAATAAAAGCCCAGGTCCAGATGGAATATACCCAGAAACGTTAAAATTGATCAGCGAAGAAATATCGAAATATTTGTCCTTTTATTCAATCGCATTTATGATACAGGAAAAATACCTCAATACTGGCTATAGTCAATATTCATCCCACTACCAAAAAAGTCAAACCCACAACACTGCTACGAGTTCCGTCTGATAAGCCTTGTGAGTCATGCAGTAAATTCCTATTAAAAGTCGTACATAATCGAATCTATAGAAACTATCATCGGAGACGATCAGTTTTGATTCAGAGCCGGCATGGGAACGAGAGAAACCATCTTCAGTTTACTAGTTCTCGCCCAAAAATGCTACGACCAACAGAAAGATATATTTATATGTTTTATAGACTTAGAAAAAGCATTTGATCGAGTAAGACAGGACCTACTATTAGAACGTCTGCAACAAGTCCGTTTAGATGGAAAAGACAGCAAAATTACTAAAAAACTTGTACTGGAACAAAAACGCCAGAGTTAGGATCGAATGTTCCACATCCGCAGAAGTAGAAATTAGGAGGGGAGTTAGACAAGGATGTGTTCTGTCACCCCTGCTGTTTAATCTTTACTCCGAGTTTCTTTTTAAAGATGCACTGGAGGATTCCAAAGATGGAGTCAAGGTGAACGGCGTAAATAATATTAACAGCATCAGATACGCCGATGATACGGTGTTGATTGCGGATTCCGACTTGGGTCTACAATGACTCATCGACAAGACCAACTCGACCTGCGAGCAATTTGGTATGAAAATAAATATTAAAAAACCAAAGTGATATCAATCCGAAAAAACCTCCGAAGAATCAATTGAACTTATACATATCAGAAATATAGTTGCTTTTATGATAACAACGAATGGTATAACCAGATATTCTTTCACTGAAGTATATGGACCAGAATTAAAATAGTAACAATTCAGTCAGTGAAAAACTGACATGTTCACATTATGTAGGAGCAATACTTACTTGAATTCAAGTTTGGCTTTAAGACTGTCCCAACCAAAGAATGGCGCAACATACTTAATTTTCCACATAGGAACCTTTCCGTAACAATCATAGTACGGTTGCGTCCAATGTCCATGTTCTAATCTTGCACCTCTATAATAGGTCGGAAAGTGTTCGAATTTCATCGTGGTTTCTCCGGTCTCGTTGAGTCGTATCCTAATTTTCAGCCAGAACTTTTCTAAACTATCGAAATTAGAAGCCCATCGATATTTTAAGTCTTTAAACCATATATTGTTCAGGTAAACTTCGGATGGTTTGTCCAATCTGGCTAAATCTTCTACATTGTATTTTCTCGTGTTTAGAATTTTCTTGTAAGCATAAGGAGCAAAGAGCGTTCGATTTGGAAATTTGTTTCTTTCCCAATATGTACCAGCTGACCAAATGCGACTATTTCCTAAAAAATTAACGAATGTAACTTTATTATCCGATAAGTAAAAAATCTGCATATAACGCATAAAACTCAAATAGTAAAGAATCATGAATCATCGAGAAGATATTTTTTTATACAGCTTGGAAAGTTTTTTGGAAGGAAGAGAAACATGTATTTTTGCACTGCATAAAACATTTAATTCCTAGCAGAGTACTTATTACTCTGGGCTAATTACCAAAATTCATGGAAAAGTTATTTACCAGCAATTTTATTGATGGAATCGAATTATAAGATCCTATATATTAATAATATAGGTATGCAAAGTCCGCAGATAGTGTGCTACTTTTTTTATAAACAAAATGGCTCCGACAAATCGTATTTTTTTCAATTATTGCTCTATAACTCCGAAGATTTTAACTTTACAAAAACACCCAAATAAAAATTCACTGCAATTAAATTCTGCATAGAGATATGTTTTTCCCGGTTTGCTCCGACGAAAATTTTCTTCGGAAAATGCGGGTTTTCCCAACAAAATCTTTAATTTTCAAATAAAGTTTTAGGTAATTATTAATCAATAATTAAATAACTTAGTGACATCAAAGCTTTCTTGGTATAGGAAAACAGGATGGATAACCCCAATACACAAAAAGGGTAACAAGGAAGACTGCAAGAACTATCGCTGTATTACTGTAACCAGCACCTTTAGCAGATTATATGGGAAAACTTTAAAAGCTCAAATAGAAAATGAATATGCACCTATAGAGATCGAACAACAAGCAGGATTCCGAGCAGGAAGATCCTGTATCGACCACATCTTCACGCTCAACCAACTCAATGAAAAAAAAGTAGCCAGAGACAGAGAAATACATCTACTATTCGTTGATCTAACTAAGGCATATGATACCGTACCACTTTGTAAATTATGGCAAGTCCTGGAAAAATCCCCTATTAATATAACTTTAATAAAAGCAGTGCAACAATTCTATAACAATATCCAAGCAAACATAAAAATCAACAGCAGATTATCCGATAGCTTCATGGTGAATAAGGGACTACGACAGGGATGCAGCTTATCGCCAACACTGTTTAAAATCTATATAAATGAGGTCTTGCATAAGTGGCGCAAATCGTGTTCTGGAATGGGGATACAGCTAAACGACGACTCAACATTATACACACTGCATTTTGCTGACGATCAGGTGGTGATTGCCCAGGATAAAGATGATCTAATATTTATGACAAACCGGCTGTTTCGAGAATACAAAAAATGGGGCCTATACGTTAATATGAAGAAAACCAAATATATGTGTATAGGAGGACAGAAAAGTGAATTACATCTAGAGGATGATATGGTTATCGAGCCAAGCTCTGATTATGTATACCTTGGAACGAGAATCCAACAAAGTGGAAGGACAGAATTCGAAATAGAGGAAAGAATTATGAAAGGAAAGAAGGTAATAGGAGCTTTGAACTCGCTACTTTGGTCAAAAACCATATCAAAAGAAAAGAAAACACAGCTTTATAATAGCATCTTTAAAAGCGTGGTACTGTATGGATGTGAAACCTGGCAACTGAATAAGCGAACAGAACAGAAGTTGCTTGCACTGGAAATGGACTTCTGGCGAAGATCGGCCTGCATCTCCAGAGTCTCACATATAACGAATGAACGGGTACGAGATGTTATGAATAGAAAAACAAACATAATTGAAGAAGTCCAACAAAAACAACTTTGTTGGTATGGCCATGTACAAAGAATGGAGGAACATCGACTCCCAAAGCTAATAATGGAATGGCAACCCCCGGAAAGAAGGAAAAGGGGCAGACCGAAAACAACCTGGATAAGTGGAATCCAGAAAGCCATGTCTGAGAGAGATCTCCGACCAGGAGATTGGACAGATCGACGCGGCTGGAGAATAGGAACCGGAAGGCGCAGGACGCTATAAACCGGTGTTATATATATATATAGGTACTTTAACAACTAGCAACGTTCTTCATCAATACAAAGTGTTTCTAAATAAGTGCGACAAACTTTAAGGGGTAATTCTGAATGAAAAAATAATGACCGTTTACTTTATAAACATGTGTCCGCAAATGCTTCGTTTCCGAGATACGGGATGTTGAATTTTTTCTTACAAATTGACGATTTATTTATTGCTCTAAAACCGGTTGAGATATGCAAATGAAATTTCTTAGGTTTTAAGAGGTAGTTATTGCGCATTTTTTGACGTACAATTAAGAATTTTATATTCACCATTGGCGTGCATATGGGATGTATCTAAAATGTTAATACCCGTATGCACGCCAATGGTGAATATAAAATTCTTAATTGTATGCCAAAAAAATGCGCCTAACCTACCAAATTTCATTTGCATAATATCTCAACCGGTTTTAGAGCAATAAATAAATCGTCAGTTTGTAAGAAAAAAATTCAACATCCCGTATCTCGGAAACGAAGCATTTGTGGACATATGTGTATAAAGCAAACTGTCATTATTTTTTCATGCAGAATTACCCCTTAAAGTTTGTCGCACTTATTTAGAAACACCCTGTATTGATGAAGAACATTGCTAGTTGTTAAAGTACCTAACTTTTTTATTAACATAAGCGAATGAATCAAAAAGCAAAATGTTTAGATGGCCTAAGGTTACAGTTGAGTTTTAATTTCAATATTTTATATACGCTGGAATATTCCACCGGGTGTTCCAAACTTTGAGGAAAAAAGACACTATCATTGTTACACCCGGTATACAATGACACTTATCTGTTTAGCAACAATATTATTAGATAGATATTCTTGAAGGACATATATTAAAATATAAACTATAACATATAAACTATAACATATTAAAAAAATCACTAAAATCGAACAACAGGTTTAGGAAAAATGTCCCATTTTAAGGTGATGCGATACTTCTTTGATGGAGTGTATTAGATGACATGTTGCCACCATAATAATAGACGCAGTAAATTTTTCTCTTGAGACAGTCGGGTTGAAAAGTTTCATTTTTTATTAGTACATTCTTTCACGGTTTTTGCTGTAAATTTTAAAGAACCGCTTGGATTGACATGAAATTTGGCATAGGCATAGCTAACATGTCAAAGAAAAAAAGTTATATGGTGCCGATGTGTGCTTTTGACCTGGGTGTGAGTTTCACCCCATCTCGGGGGTGACAAAATATATGTCCAAGATAAGTCCCGAAATGGATAAACTGACTAATTTTAAGCAACTTTTGTTCTATATAGATTTTTCACCAAATCAATACTTTTCGAGTTATTTGCAAGTGAATATGTTCATTTTTCAATAAAATAACCACGTTTTTAGACGGTTTTTCGCAAATAACTCCAAACGTAAGCATCTAGGCGAAAAAAATATTATTAGCAAAACTATAAAAAAGTGAAAAAACTGGTGTATATATTAGTTCTCTATACCTAGCAAAAGCAGAGTTATAGATAATGAAAAATAGGTTCATATTCGAAAAATTCCAAATAGAATAATTCAATGTGAAATATCCAAATAATGAAGCATTCTTGGGGAAAACACATTACAGAATTCTTAAAGTGTTTAAAAAAGCTTTTTTTCTGTTTTTATAAAAATAATTTCTAGCATCAAATGTAAGCAAGTTACGCTCAAAATAAAGTTGGTCCTTTTGTTTTGGCAAAAAAAAATCAGGAAGATTACCCCTCAATTAGTAATTTAAATGAAATTAATCGTTACCTCTTCACAAGTTACTTTACATATTATGTCGTTTTTATATGATCTGTAAGTTTCATCGATTCAAAGTGCTTATTTTTGAAAAAATGTGGTTTTAAAGTAAAATTTTAAAAAATTTTAATTTTGGAAAAATTTCTTTTTTTCAAAATAACTTAAAAATTTTTAGAGATACCAAAAATCTTAAACAATAAAAAGTCGGCTTTACTTTTCTGAATATTTTCTATTTTTTGAAGTTATACTTCTTTACGCGCGTATGAGGGTGAATTTTAATAGGATTAAAACCTTTGATCCCTGCGCAGTCGCATTACAACTTTGTTCTGACTGGATGTTCAAATGACATGACAAAAATTATCCAATATGGCAAAATAAAAAAGTTTATAATTGTAGTGATTTTTAAATAGTTTTTAAAGCAACAGGTACGTAATAATTGTAAATGTATCATAGGTACCTACCAAAATACATAGTATGTCATATCATTTGAACCTACCAAAATACATAGTATGTAATACTTTTATTTACATAATTTGATTACCATCAAAATTTCTATCAATATTCACCTAATATATTGTTTTCTTACTCTATGTTTTGTTGTATTTTTTCAATTCTAAATCATTTCAATTCAAAATCAAAATAATTTAATTTACATAATGCAAAAATGTCAAAAGTTTAATCCGTTTAGATAGTCGATCTTTGCGCATAATGACACACTGTCTCCGTGGCGAAGCGTTTAATGCGAGTGAACCCCAATACAACGCCAATACCAGCCGCGCTGGTAAGTTGGTTCAAATCCCAATAGAAACTTTTATTTTTTTATTTTTTTATATATTTTATGATTGTAAGTATATTTATTATATAATTTTATTTTCAGAAAATACGTATTTAGTTAAAAAAATTTCCGACAATTAATGTTCAGAAATCATTTGTGGCATTTTTAATGTGTTTGTGTGTGTTTTATTCTTTTATTATTTTAATTTTTGGCACTGTTTTAATAAAAATGTTTGAGAAGTAGTAAGTATAAATTAGTTTTATATTTAAATAAAATATAAATAAATAGTATATTAAGTATGGAGAACGGTAAGGGTTTTATACCGATCGAAGACAATTGTTTGGAGGAGGAGCGGAGCGACGACTCCAATTATTGTCTGAGATCGGTTACCCTTAACGTTCGACATGCTTATAACGTTTTTTGCACGATTGATACAATTATAAATTATAAAATTAAACATTTTCGTCATATTAACTAGTTTCATTCATTTTATCAAGATAGATACTTTGGTTGTTAGGTAGTAACTAGGGTGCATAACAACAATGGAGAATTGAGTTTTTATTTAGTTGTCAATAATTTTAAGTACAATTTTGATTATTATAAATTAAAATATGAGCGAAAGTGAATTTGAAGAAATTGAACGGGCTTGGGAAGAAGGATGTTCCGCAATTATTCCCGAAAACTCCAAAATCCGTTATCAAAATACCTACCAAAGTTTTAAAACATGGTGCGAAGGCAAGAATTTAAGAATCGAAGAAAATACTCTATTGGCATATTTCATTCAAAGACATATGCAGTTGAAAGCTCCTGGAAGCCTCTGGGCAGAATATTCAATGATTAAATCCACCGTTTTTCTTTATGATGGCATTGATATTTCCAAGTTTTCAACTTTGATCGCGTATTTGAAGAGAAAAATTAACAAATTGTACCATAAGTTTCAATATTAATAAATAATTCGTTAGTTTTCTTTATTCTTTCAAAAAATAAATTAAAATTAACAGATTTTTTAACTCGACGGTAAGTGAATTACTTACCGTCGAGTTGGAGTACTTACCGTCGAGTTGGATTACTTACCGTCGAGTTGCTAGTAAATGTCACCTACTGACGTAAAATCTGTCACGGTAAACAGTCAAAAATGATCAATCGTGCAAAAAAGTATATTAATTTCGTTTATAATCATATAATCATATAATAGAAGTATAACTTCTTACGTGCGTACAAAGTACACACACATTCTTTTTTTGTTTTTCTGTAAGACAAACATTGGTTAAGATTCGGTGTTTCTAAATTTGCATACACTCGTGATAAGTGACTTGTTCAAGCCCTTTTAACTACAGCTCTTTCAAAAATAAGGACTTTGAACCGATGAAACTTACAGATCATATGATTAATACATACGCGAGTAAAAAACTTGTGAAGTGGTAACAAATAAGTTCATTTGAAATGCTAATTAGGGAGTGATTTTCCCGATAAAGGATCAACTTTATTTTGAGCGTAACTTGTTTACTTTTTAGGCTAAAAATTTTTTTTAAAAAAACAAATAAGCATCTTTTAAACACTTTCAAAAATTTAAAATGAGTTTTCCTTAAAAAAGTGCTTTGTTTTTTGGTTATGGCACGTTAAAATATACGATTTGGAATTTGACGAATATGAACCTATTTTTCATAAGCTATAACTCTGCCTCTGCTTCTACTAGGTATAGTGACCTAATATATTATACATACACCATGTTTTTCAATTTTTACGTGCTATATTGTTAAGAATTTTTTTCGACCAAATACTCACGTTTTGAGTTATTTGCGAAAAACCGTCTGAAAACGTGGTTATTTTGTAGAAAAATTAACATATTCACTTGCAAATAACTCGAAAAGTATTAACTTGGTGAAAAAACTTTATAGAACAAAAGTTGCTTAGAATTAGTCGTTTTATCCATTCCGGGGCTTATTTCGAACATATATTTTTCACCCCCAAAAGGGGGTGAAACTCACCCCTAGAGCAAAAGCACACATCGGCACAATATCACTTTTTTTCTTTGACTTGTTAGCTATGTGTATGCCAAATTTCGTGTCAATCCAAGTGGTTATTTAAAATTGAGAGGTTTTGCAATATTTTACCTTTAAAGAACGTACTACATATATGCGAATAACTCGACTCCTCCTGCCTTCAACACACACTTCAAATGTGGATACTCCATTGTATTACATCCCATCGTGAGTGTGTCCAATATCCATAGGCGTAGCGTGACCTAATAATTTGGGGAGGCACGGGGTCTACGGGGGGGGGGGGAGTGGTGGTCCCGTGGAAACTTTTTTGAAAACTACCACTTAAGAACTAAAGTAAAGTATATGTGTATTTTTGTTAAACATTGGTTTTAATCAATTTTTACTATATTGATGGATTGTAAAAAGACTCAATTTCAAAATATACAAGTTTATTCTATTCTAGACATAACTGCATGGACATTTATAACACAAAAACAAATTTGTGTACAAGACAAAGTTTTAAGGTGAACAGAACTACAGTAATGGTTTTCAACGAACCAATTTTCGTTAGTTCTAATGAAGCATTAGCCTCCTATCGGCTAGATTTGAAAATCTGTCAACTAACAGATCTAGTTTTTTATCTTTCATGTATTCAGACGTCAATTCTTGCTCAATAGACATCAGGGCAAGCCCACTTAAGCGGTCTTCTGTCATGGTGCTTCGAAGAAATGTCTTTAGCCTTCGTAGTGTAGAAAACGATCTTTCTGCGCTTGCTGTTGTGATAGGCCACGAAAGTGATATTTCTAGTAGCTGCCAAACATCTGGTGCACTGGCTTGAAGATAATTCTCAATAAAAAAATCAGCCAACTCTTGGAACGTTACTCTTGTGGTTGCTTTGTCTGTTTTGACAAAATTGTTCTTTGCATAACAGTGAAAAAACTTAAGATGTGCAGAGAAACTTAAAGACAAGTTATAAAACTTTTGGATTGCCATAACAGCGTTGTTGTCAATTTCGGTCCAATTAAATAGTAACTGGGCAATGCAGTTGATTTTATCATAATCGTTCTTGGAAAAACGAGATTGCAAGTTTACAATTACTGTGTCTAAAGCAGCAAAGTAAATGTCAGTCTTGAACATCTGTTCAGGTGATTGATGAAATGCATCATCTGAAGAGCTACTACTAGCTTCAAGTTTTTTCGGAATTTTCCGTTTGCGTGGTAGTGAAGGCCTTTCAACTGACAAACCTTTCATACCATATTTGTTACACTTGTCTTCTGACTCATTCCACATCTGAATAAAGCCATCATCATTTCTGTCCAGTTTTAAACAGTCAATGACTGATTCAACTTTTGCAAAAACCTTAGAAATGTCAAGAGATTCACTCTGCAGTTCTTTGGAGAGTATATCAGTCTGACTCAAAACGCTGTGCAATAGTTTTAAACTGAATACAAATTCAAATGTGCTGATTTGTTTGGCTAGACCATCAGCTTCGGCTGCAATTTTACGATTTGATACATCGTTTGCAATAACTTCCAAAGTTTCGTACACTTCAGGGAGCTGCTCTAGAATTACATAGATTGCTTTGTGTCGAACTGTCCATCTAGTTCGAGACAAGCTCACCAGTCTTTTCATTTTTGTTTCTCCGCTTTGCTTACATATTGATTCAAATATTGAAAACCTGTTAGCTGATGCATTAATTAAGTTATACAGGTTATTTACTATGGATAAGCAATTCCGAAGCTGTCTTATTTCTTCACAAAATCTCTGAACAGCCAGATCAAGCAAGTGGGCATGGCAGTGTGTGTACAAAGCTTTAGGCTCTTCTTCTTGGAACCTTGAGGCAACACCTTTGAATTTGCCGCTCATGTTACTAGCTCCATCATATGCCTGGCCGTGCATTTTATTTAAGCTTATACCCAACTGCTGCAGATACTGTTTAATAGTGTGATGTAAATTTTCACCAGTAGTGTCTGACACATCAACGAAGCCCAAAAACCTTTCATTGATTTTAATGTGTCCATCTATTTTAGTAATGTATCGAATGCAAATGCTAAGCTGTTCACGGGTTGAAATATCCGTAGTTTCATCACAAATAATTGAGTAGGCCAAAGCCTCACTCACCTCTTGGACAATTTGTTGAAGCATTTCACTTTTTATGCAATCTATTATCTCATTTTGTACCTGGGCACTTTTGTATGAATGGACTGGGGATTTCATTAATGTTTGGATTCCTTCCTCCATTTCAGTAGATCTCAGTTCTAGCAGTTCTATAAAGTTCCCCCTGTTAAATGAAGCAGTACTCTCATCATGTCCTCTTAAGGCAAGATTCTGTTTTCCAAGGAATAGGATGTTTTCAATTATGAATTTTAAATACCTCCTATTCATCTCAACCATTTTAGTATGTGCCGAGGACAACGAATCTGCTACCGTGCTTCCTGCTTTTCTATACTCATTGAGAAACTGTTTAGATTTTTGATGCATTTCACTCTTCTCATGTTTCCTGAATTTTTCCAAAGCTTTCTTCCAATTGTTCATGCCCAGTTTAGTGAATGACTCCTCCCCGCGACCAGACTTATGTTGACAAAAGAGTCGGCATGGGTAACAAAATGCAGCGTCTGTAATGGGGCTATATTCGACCCAATTAAATTCACTGTACCAGGATTCTTTGAACTGCCTCGATTTGGATTGAATCTTGCTTACCTTAAAACAATCAACAGGCTGAAATGCTCCTTTTGCAATATCTGCACTTTGTACTCCCAATGAAGGATCTCTACTTTCGCCCTGGAATGTAGCATCACGATCTGGGCGTAAACAAGATGGCGATTCATCACCAACGCTACCTCCAGTGCTACTTCCCGCTAAATGTCTATCTTCATTTACACTTTCACTTGAATTTCCAAGTTTTTTAAAGAATGTTAGTACAGAGGACTGTTTCTTAGACATGATAACAAACGAACATCCGCAAAAATTACACAAACAATAGCAGCTCAGCTAGTAACAATAAGCTTATTGAACGAATAAAACGTGGCGACCACCTACACAACACAACACACGCGCACTGAGCTGGGCTGGGCTCGGGTGCCTTCGATCGGCTGCTCCAGCTCGGGCGCAACCGGCCAGAGTCGGCTCACCGGCACTTGTAAATTTAGTTGTAACACGCGCATACTTTACACACACAGAATCAAATTAGATGCATACAGAAAAATAGACTAACGGGGGATCTATATTAGTTATTCATTCGTAACTTTTAGTGTATACATATACGTAATTTAAAGATAATTTATATTATTTTTTTCTTTTTTTGCATAATGTTGGGGGGGGGGCACGTGCCTCCCGTGCCCCCCGGCCCGACGCCACTGCCAATATCAATGCTCTTTTGGCCGTTTTAGCCTATTTTCCTTTTGTTTATTGAATATTTTACTGAAGTTTTACCTTGGTGTTAAGTAAACACATGCCTATTGAAAGAGTCAAATGGAATAAATTCGATAATAAATATGTAGAATAGAAATGGGAGCGTTAAAAACAAGTCGATTGATATTTTTAGTTGCGCATTTATTGCAATAAAAAACTTTTCATGCATGATACATCATGTAAAATTGGCGAACGCCAACTTTCTTTCTGTGAATTTTTAGATTCCTCAGAATATTTTGGACATTATATCATGTACAATGTTCTATACCTACCTTTAGCTGATTTGGAAATAATTAAAAATTTTCAAATTTAATGCAAAATTTGCTACAATACACTTAATGCTTATTATCATGTAGGTGAACCTAACCAAATCAATGTTCGGCAGTGCCTAAACCGATAATTTTTATCGGAGGATAGGGAGGCGAGGATCGATGAAATGTCCAGCACGATCTCTTGATCTGACGCCATTAGACTTCTACTTATATGGATACGTCAAAAATATTGTAGATATCCAAATTTTTATTGCGAAAATGGCAATAGTTTATTCAGAAGCGCTCTAAGAATGTAGTCAGATAAGAAAGTTGTAGAGATGCAGATCTAAGCGTTACACAAAAATTTTAATCACTTGATGCAAGTGCTTTAGTAAACAAATTGTGCCCAGGAACATATAAATTCCTATGAAACTAATACAGTTCACACAACTTAATATTATTGAAAGTTAGCAAAATAACAAAAATAAAGAGGCTTACCCAACACTAAAGCCAAAGTCTCTCCAATCATTTGATCTTCTGTAAGCTCCCTATCGGCTACTCTTTTCCCAGAATAAACTTCTTTTGGGTCGGAAACTTGCAAGAAAGCGCTAATAAAGTTTGCAAGTCTGAGTGCCATTTTCGCTTCATTTTCAAAAAATTCCTCTGCTCCGTGCATAATTCCTCCATAAAGTTGTAGGTCTTCGGGTTTGAATGTTCTGCAATTATCTTTGTTCATACCTAGAATGTAATCTAAAACCCGATGGATATTCATTACTGGTTGGCTCAAACTGGCTGGGCCAATAGTTTGGTTCCAATACTCTGGGTATTTATCCAATACTACTTCTCTTAAATATGGATCAGAACGTTCCCATTGTACGGGTAGTTTTTGAATCCCTATAATAAAAAGTAATTGTTTATACAGGGTGTTTCATTGGGAAACGAAAATACTTTAATGGTGAATAAATTATTCTTTATATTATCTATGTCAAAAAATATGAATTTATGAATATGAAATAATAGTAGTTGTTAATTCCGAACAACTTTTTATAGTATAAGAATTTTCAATATTGTGAAAAATAAAGGTATTTTACTCTTGAGCGAATTTATATTTTTTGACATACCTCGTATAAAATTGATAAAATTTGATATCTTATGATTATATTTTAGTTTTTAGACCATGCAGAACTTTTTATAAAGAATAATTTTTTTTCGTAAAATTAATAATAATTGAGATTTTTTTCAATTAGAAGAATGTAATTGCATATTATAACATACTTTTTAATTCCAAATAACTATTAATAATAATTTTCGATATGGTGAAATATAAAGGTACTTTACTCTTGAGCAAAATTAATATTTTTTAAACATATCTCGTATACATATCAATGAGCAAAATTACTTACATCCAATTTTCTGACAGTCAAAACCGTTGTAATACTGTTCAGCAGTTGCCCTTTCAACCTTCTCCCCCAAGAACGGCCTTCTCGACTGTAAAGGAAGCCTATATCCCGGTAGGCAACGGCATTGATAACCGCCTCTACGGAATCCCCATCCATGTATTGGCTCGCACTACAAAAAGGTAATGTGACTAGATTAAATAAATAATCTAAAAACTTACAGTGAAGTGAAAAAATTTCTATATAGTGTAAAATAGTATACTTATATTAACAAAAAAATTTTAATAAAAAATGAAATTTTCCAAACGGATTACAATTTCATCAGGACGTTTTCGGTTTTATCAGACCATCATTAACGAACACATGTTTGTAGTTAGCAATTGAAACTAGCCACTTACCAAGGTATCATATTTCTTTGATTATATTTAAATTACCTTATCCTTCTTTTGTCCAATTTATTTCACAAGATACATGACTTCAGAATTGATTTTTTTTTAATATTGCGAGCTCTTTCAATGGTTCAAACCTCGGTTGTCACAATCAGCTGTTCTTGCTCTATACAGTTGGCTATCTTTGTTTGATTTAACCCTCCGGTGGCCACACTGCGGTACTTACTCCGTGCCGCATTTTAAAGTTTTAATAAGTTTTACCAATATTCTTTTGTACACACCACTACCTATTTAGCGGTGGCGCCCAAAATCCCGACAGGCAAAATCCCGACGGCCAAAACACCGACACGCCAGAATCCCGACACGCCAGAATCCCGACAGGCCAAAATCCCGACATGCAATAATCCTCGCATAACTAAAAGTTCCGACCACTACATTTTGAATATTTATTGTTTCCTTTTCAAAAGCAATACCAAATCATATTAGAGAGTATTGAAATTGAAAAATGATTACGTACTAATATGTACGGGTACTAATTATTATGTATTTTAAAAGAAAAAATTATTTAAACACTTCATTTTATAATATAAAAGCTATACTTAATGAAATGGAAGGTTGTAAGTGACATGATAATATCTATTATATGAAAGTAAAATTGAATTCAGGATTTGATTATACATATATTATTGGACTATATATTGGCAAAAAAATAATTTAATTCATATAGCCATGTTAGAAATTTTATTTAGAAAATTAGTTCAAATTCGATGGTAAATACTTTGCTTAGTAACACAAAATAAAAACAGATTGCCATAAACAAAAAACAAGAAATATATGTAATTATATGTTAAGACTATTATGGGTACATAATTCGCAAATATTTTACGGCTATCCCTACTTTTTCTGTCTTTACACGGCAAATTACGTGTAGTAAAATTCTCACTGGTATGGAAACTGCAGATGTAAACATTAGGTTGACAGTGACATTGTCATTAGAAAGGTAGAGATGGCTATTTCGGTTTCGTTCAGTTTTTGAATGTTCTTGGATAACCTTTACTTGTATAAAATGATAGGATTATTTTTTCACTAATTATGTATTCAGTGGGTTATATACTATACAAATAGTCGAAAAAGAAAAAAAGTTGGAAAGTTATTTTAATAATGTCCTGTTACCATGGAAAGCTTAGATAAGGTTTGAACATGTGAAGAACTGCGTTGCATAAATGTAGTATTACTCAATTAATTTATAAAGACTTTATTTATTTCTTTATTTGCGCAAATTAAAATATGGCACGCTGTTACAAGAAATGTGTTACTGAAAAGCGAAGAAATAGATGGCAGAAATAAAAAAGTAAGTACTTTTTTACATAAATCAAATTAATTACTTTTGTATTTTTCAAATTAATTTTAAATTTATAGTGAAAATATGATCTATAAAATCTATCGGTAAACCAATAATTTTCGCATTAAATTTTATTCTCGTTTAATGGAGTAAACTATATGTTGGATTGTTGGAAGTTTTTGCCGATTGTAGATATGTTTGTGGTCATATCAAATGATCACATCAAATGATTTATTACTATGATCACTACAAAGCGTAGCGCCAGCCGTGTCTGCATTACACCAATCGTGATGGAATTAGTTTTCCATGTGCTTGTGATTTGTGAATTCACATTTTTACGTACCAAATTATTAGAATTGTACATGAGTAAAAATGAGTGACTCAGATCCGAAGCGACAAAAGAGTTACGCAAGGATAAAAATGAACAATTGTTATTTGTTAATCTTCTTCACAATTATTAAATTTTATTTGATAAAAGAATGACCCCAAAAATTAAGAATCTTCTTCTTAGTTTGTAAATTTTTCTATGACACACATTCATAAATGCTGCCATATTGTAACAAAAAAATACCTACGCCAAAGACGTCCACCCACCAACTTCACTTAAACTGAAGCAAAATACTACTAAACAAGCACATACTTCAAAAGCGTAGTACATTCTTCTATGTAGGCTGGTAAATACAGTAGAAAGTCGATAATCCGGACGTCAAAAATCCGGACCGTCAATAATCCGGATTATTAAAAATATCTGATCCTTTTAAAATAAATTAAGATCTTAGCTGCGAAAAACGAACCTCTACCGCAGTTCAAAAACATTTTACACATTTTTTTAAAACCCCAAATAGTGTCTGATGTAATTACTGTACGCATGCTGCTATTATAAATTAATTACAATACAGTGTTTAAACATAAAAAAATGTTTTGATTAATTTCACCTCTAGACGCTTTACTATACAAGAGAAAGCATAAAATTTTAAAACGTTTGTTGTACTTTAATGTGTATACTGGCCTTGTTTTGAGGTAATTTCGATAATCCGGATAATTTGATAATCAGGATGGGGTCCGGTCCCAATTAATCCGGATTATTGACGTTCTACTGTAGATGCAAATACTACGGAGAAAAGCAAATGCTTTTAAGTGTAGAGAAATCTTCAAAAATGTAGTACGTACTTAAGGCATTAGCATTTACTACATTTTATGCCACCATGGGCACTTTATAGCTAAACTCGTACCTATTTACGGTTATCGGAACACACTCTTATAAAATAATACTTTTATTTGAACTTTAATGACTTGAAATACTTGGATTTTCCATAAATAATATACAAACGATAAATAAATTTTTAGTAATTGTACGCCTTAAATCAATTATTATTTTTCAAATATACTATCAATACTATTTAATAAACAACTCTTTGATTGATTTTATTATCATCGTAAAAGCGTTAAAAAGCAGTAGCAGAATGAACTGCTATATCAAAATAGCGGGTCGGACACATCTCTACTTGTCACTGTCTTGAGTCTTGTCATAACATTATATTCGAATGAGTGCGTTGTATGACAAAGATAGCGAATGTTCGATTTTCACGGACATGTGTCCATTTTTTTCGAATCCTGAAAAAACTAATAAATATTTTTTAAAAATTTAAACACAAAATGAAAGACTAAATTATTATCGAGGGCCGAAAGTCCCTTAGAATCTATAAGAAGTTTCTTTTGAATGAGATATTTGAAATTAAAAATCACACTACATTTTCTCTTAGTTTTTCACCCCTGTAACTTATTAAAAAAAAAAAACAATAATAGAAGTTCTCAGGGACTTTCGGCCCTCGCTAATAACGTAATCTTTCATTCTGCGTTTAAAATTTTCAAAAATACTTATTAGTTTTCTCAGGATTCGAAAAAAATGAATCCCCATTTGAATAACATTGCAGCCGAAAATACGTACCGATCCTCTTAAAAAGTAACTTATCAAACCTGTCGGGATTCTGGCGTCGGGATTTTGGCCTGTCGGGATTGTGGCTGTAGGGATTTTGGCTGTCGGGATTTTGGGGTAGACCCCCTATTTAGATATGTGCGAGTGACTATCTTTAAAATACTGCCTGCGGCTATTGCATTTTCTGAAGTGTTTTATCACTTTGATATTGAGCGTTGAAGTGACAGTTGTTCAATAATTTTTTTTGCAAAAATCAAAATGAGAAAACAATTCAGTGCAATGTGTGTTTATAAGACTAATTCAATTATTTTGTATTTAGGTATTTTACTTTTGGGATGTTTGTGAAATTTTTTTTGTAGTAAACGTTTTCTTTTTTCAGATTACATTGTAAGACTGACGTACTCGTTTTTTTATTTTGCGCCTGAGTCGTTACATTTTGTTAAAGTCATACAATAAAATGGATAGAGTTATTCGAAAAGGAACCAAGCGACAAATTCGAGAATATTAAGAAATTACCACCAACCGATTTCTACTGGAGTATATTGAATATTCTAAAAATATCTAAGTCCCAGAACGACTATAACGACATCTATTAACAAGAACATCAAGCGCCAACACCAGCGATTTATTATTTAAACTAAACTTCTAACGTAATTTTCTCCGAACTACTAAATAGGCGCTTGGTTCCTTTTCGAATAACTCTATCCAAATATTAAAAATAACGCTTTTCTGTTGTTATTCTAATAAATTTTTGATATTTTTAACATCTGTGGTTTGTTTTTTAACCAAGAGAAGTAATTCAAATTTACCGCGCTGTATTGCTTGTTTGTAATTGGTCCAACCGCAGGCAAGTTTACTCCACTGTTATAAAATTTTGACACTAATGACATTTATCAAATTTTGACACTAGTGACATTTCATAGGTTAATTAAGTTATATCGGCGATTTTTTGTGTTTTCTGTGTTATTCCTTTAATTTTTAGATTGTTGTTAGTCTGCTTTTATATAAAAAGCAGTTGTTTTTGGAACTCTTTAGCGAAGTATTACTTTAATATAATATTTATGGATTACCGTTGAGGGCCGACTAGATCAACCAAAAAAGAAGATGTATTTGGTCCAGTATTTGGTTATTATTGTGGTATTATTTGGTATTATGTATTATTTGGTTATTACAATTTTGTACTTATGAATGAATAATAATTTTATATTTAATTACGTGGCTAAAGGTTATAAACCAAGGCCAGAATCAGAACAAAAAAAAATCTAGTGACTTTTTTGGGTGTGAATCTGTCTTTTTAGTTTACTCCTCCTGGTTAAAAAATAAACTATAATACTGTTTCTTATATGTGCGGCATTAGGTACCGCAGTGTGTCCACTCATGTAACTTCACGAGACGTGGCTACCGGAGGGTTGAACCGTTTCAAAGTATTAAGTTATGTTGATTTATTTTCTTGTTCTGTGCGCGCGCGCGTTTTCAAGCCATCAACACAAGCGGTAAATTCAGTTTACCTACTGTTACTATTCTAATAATTTTTTTATGATAGCATATTCAAGTGACTTATTATTATGTTATTTAAGTTTAATTATGCACAAGTTTTAGGCACTAATACTTTCTGGTTTATTTGCAATATACTTTTATAAAATGTATCTTCCAGTACACATTGGGCAGCATATGTGGGAGGAGAGGGGGCGAAAATAATTTTAAATATGATTTTTTCTTAATTGGGTCCTAAAACAATGAAATGCTAAAAGGACATTTTCATCTCATTGCAATACGAAGCCAAAGCCGTCTTATATTTAGTTCGTTTAGAGAGCGCAACAAGCACCCTTACCGAACGGTTTCAAAACTAGTTAGTTTTTCCTCGGGGAATGTTGTTATCTCTAAACTAAACTGAAATAATCAGATGACAAGCCTCGTATTGAAACTAACGAAATGGTCTAGGTGTCATAGCTAGATAGAAGTGAAAGTTGTCAACTTAATAAAATATAAAATAATATTAAATTAAAAACTTTATTGGGACGATTTTCTGGTTACACCTTCGTGGCTCCACTTCGTGGTCCCAATAAAGTTTTTAATTTAATATTATTTTATATTTTTTAAGTTGAAAACTTTCACTTCTATCTAGCAGATGTCGCTATGACACCTAGACCATTTCGTTAGTTGCAATACGAACCTAGTCATATTATTAGAATAGAATAGAATAGAAAAATGCTTTATTGTCACTGAAAATTATACAATTTTATGGACAAAGCTTAACATAGTCACAAAAAAATATATATAACAATAACAAACACAATTTTCTGAAATTAGATAAATCGTCAATAAAAAAAAATATAAACAAGTTAAAAAAGTGAAGCAAAAAACAAAATCAATATATTGCAAAATTGACCATACAACATATAATAAAACACAAACAAAGGAACTAATAAGTTTAAGCTGCTGTATGTATATAGATAAATATACTTTAGTTATTTGTACATTACTGTAATTTCTTAGTTAGTCATTAAGAAACTCTTCTACTTTCTACTGAATAATACGGTCTTTTAGATAAATCAGCTTTTGTCATTTTACGGAACTTGTGGAAAGATGTTGAAGATTTAAGTTGTAAAGGGAGATGGTTGTATAGTTTTTTGCGGAATATATGTATTATTGATTTCTTTACTAACTCAGAAGACGGGATCGGTAAATAGACATCAAAAGTTGAATTTCCTGGTGGAGTAGTCATGATGAGGCCTTGCTGGAAAAACATGCAAGAGTTTACGAATTAAGCAAACGGTTGTTCTTCTGAGGCCAAACAGATATCTTATTGCTCTTTTTTGTAATTTGAAAATAACATCAAATTGGGCAGCTGTCCTAGACCCCCAAAAAGGAAGACCATATCGAAGATGAGACTCGAACAAAGAAAAATATGTTATTTTAGAAGATGCTAAATTAAGTTCCTTCGAAACAGATCTTATGGCATAGCAGGCTGAGGCGAGTTTCTTACTTAACAAATCGATATGAAGGGACCATTTGAGGTTGCTGTCTAAAAGAATACCAAGAAATTTTACTGAATCAACGTAGAGATCTGGCTGTTATTCACAAGCAGGGGTTGAAGAGCACCTTTATACGATAATGCTAGCGTTTTATCCACGTTAAAGGAGAGTAAATTAGAGTCAGACCAGGTTTTTATCGTAAGAAGATCAGAAGTTATAGTTGCATGAAGAGTTGCAATAGTTGAGTTGCTCTAAGTGATACTGGTATCATCAGCAAAAAGAAAAATTTTTCCATCGATTTTTAAATTAGTGTAGTCATTTATAAAGATCAGGAAAAGTAGAGGACCCAATACTGAACCTTGTGGTACTCCACATACAATGTTTTTGAGACTAGAGTCTGTAGATATCATTTGCTCTAACCAGTTGTTTCCTATTATCTAAGTAAGATTTGAACCAATTCAAAGAAATACCTCTAATTCCATAGAAATTTAGTTTTTTAATCAAAATGTTATGGTTTACACAATCAAAAGCTTTGGCATAGTCACAGAAAACAGTGGCAGTATAAACAGTATATATTACAGCCTAATAAGACATACCTTAATGACTACATACCATTTCAGCAAGTAGATTTAATAAAAAAAAGGACAGCACATCTGACCAGAACTGAATATAGACCAGACTGGAAAATAAAACGGTGGTTTGAGTTTGGAAAAACTGGAAAATTTAAGAGACCGAATAAAATTTGTTCCCGAAGAGGGTTTTATGAAAACACGATAGAGGAAGATAAGGATAATACCAAAAAAAAGAAGAACCTACTAAAAAATATGTTTTTATTAATTTTACATTTTGTACTGTAATTTTTTGAAAATAAATGCCCATTTTTGATACTCTTTTATCCACTTATTAACCCTAACAATTTTTAATTATTTTTACTATGTGGATAAAGGTAATCTTTATCCACAAAATTTGAAATATTTGGCTTAAAGTAACTTTTATTAAATTCAATTTAAAGTGTAAAAAAGTACCTTCAGATACCTTTTTAAAAAAGTGTAGCAATCCAAATTTATAAATTAAATAATTAGCTTGGAACAAAAGACATTAAAAGGCTCATTACTCAAAAACATTATTTTGTGACATTTGACTTTTATTCACTTATGTCTTCAATTAATAGAGAAGGAAGGAAAAGTAAGTATAGATGAGTTTTTACCTCTGTCGTTTCCTTTTTACACCTAGCCGTATCTGCAAAGATATTTGGTCCATTATTTCCCATACCTGGTGGACATTGATTAATATCTATCCTATCGAATTCCATCTCAACCACCGATGCTGCTGTATATCTATAAAAGATTAAGACAAAGATTAAAATACGATAGGCAGAGTTTAATATTTTGATACATGATTATTCTTTTTGTCTCTATCGCTAAGTGGGATCGGCTTCCCTAATTATTTACAAATTAGCAATTCTTTGAATTGAATGATTAATACCTCGACGTTGAACATGCCCAAACTACCTTAACCAATGTTCCCGCATTTCGGCATCATTTAGTGTCACCTCGAGACTTCCACCAATATACTCATTCTTAATGTTATCCTTTGTTCCGTATCCTTATAGTTTAGATAATTTTAGTTTTTTCGATTTTATTTTACGATGTAAATTCATATCAGACCATTCTTAAAGTTTGGGTAAATTATTTTCCAGAAATCTCTTAAAAGATTAAAATACATTCATTCTTACCTATAATTCTGGTAACATTTGTCATTTGTATTATAATCCTCTTTAGAAAGTAGGTATTTGGAAAGTTAGACGAGTCAAGTGGTTATTGTTCCCTTCTGAGAGGGACAGTGATGAACGGTTTTGTAATTACGTTTTTTCCAAAGTGAAATTGTGTAGGACAGATATAGACATTTTTGTTTTCCCCACCACCAGGGATTTTTGGTCGAGAGTCGTTTTGTAATTTTATTAGTATTCAGTAGCAAGCGAAAATTAGATCTGTATCAAACTCTGTATCAAATCGTGAGTCAAACATTCTTTTTTGTAACTCTACTCATCCATCTAAGCATTCTCATTTCCGTTCATAGTTTTGAAGAACTGGGTACGACTATTGTCTTGCCACTGTTTATAATTATTTTTTCTTAAACTCTGATTCATAACCACTAGGTTTCTTTATGAGTACTGGACGTGTTCAACTCACGTGGGGAGTCAGATAGAGGGTCCCTAGTCATAATCTAGGATAATTTCAAACATCCATGTTATTTTGAAAACAATAATGTAAATTTTCCCATTATTGTAACATTTTAAAGGGTTTTTACCCTCATATTTTTAATTTTGGTGACTTAGCATGTGAACATCCTGTTCAGCACTGATGATGATCTATAATAGATCAAAAACGTTATGCATTTGTGATGGAGCCCTGTAAGAAGGAACTTTTATTAATAAAATATATACCTTTTATAAAGGATTTTAATAAATATAATTTTTTGTGATATATGGTATACAACCAGCTATAGGAAATAATTTTCCTTGTGGATTTGTAATATCCCTAATATTGGCATATTCCTAGAAATTATATTGAGTTTGTATCATATTCCACCACATGTTTTCTACTATTTGCGCCCTGATTTCTCTCTACGATATTTTGGTTTAGTTTCGCCTTTTTACTTCGATATTCAGTGCAAGCAACTTATGTTGTTGGCTTCCTTTCTAATCATGAAAAAATATTGGCAGTGAGTTTGTTCCCTTTTGTATATGATAAGGTGACATTCTCTCTTTTTGACGGAATATGTTAGTTAACATTCGCCATATCTAATACTGCTGCTAACTCCAGCATATCATTAAAATCACCTCCTCTTATGACTCTCTCTTCTGGTGGATTATCACTCAGTATCTCCTAATTGATCAGAGAAAGTTGTCTTTCATTCTCGTCCAGATGATTTTGAGGAGCATACGCTTACAGCTTACACACACACACACGCACACACAGAGAGAGAGAGAGAGAGAGAGAGAGAGAGAGAGAGAGAGAGAGAGAGAGAGAGAGAGAGAGAGAGAGAGAGAGAGAGAGAGAGAGAGAGAGAGAGAGAGAGAGAGAGACACGCGCGCGCACAACACTTCTTTATCAAGTACAAATTCCACTGTTATTATTCTATTACTCGTTCTTACAACTCATACTACGTTATCTTTCATTTCTCTCTCAGCAATTAGGTATATCAACTCTATTCCTAATTTTACTTTTCTCTACATACCACAATTTATATTATTCACTTAGTTATTTCGCCCTTTGTCTGCTCCACCTCATCTCTTGAATATACGCAATTTCTACTTTCCTTCTTTTTTGCATCTAACAACTTCATACTCTTATAATACTATGTAAGACTTATCCCGATTGGGATAAGACTAAGACCATATCCTGATTGTTCTAACCTACAATGGTTTTGTCCCTGAAATAGTTCTTTATTTCCTATTCATTGACTCATTATTTGGTGGCGAAGAACCAGTATTTTTCCGTTGTTCATTGATCACTATGAAACTGTACAAAAAGGAGTTCGGATTGTTCGTAAATGTGCCAAAATATCGCGAGAAACATTTAACGGGATCCCAATCCCCAACATCGACATATTTTTTTATATTTAGAAAAGATTTAAAAAATACACTGTATGCAAATAAGGATCGATGTATGTATAGTATATTAAAAATAAGAAAAAATATCAAACAAGTGTGTAATAAAATAGAAAGCATCGTAAACGTTTGTTGAAACCGAATACACCCACCCAAGAATTTCCTGGTGACATTTAATATGCGTGCATAAAAATAAAAGCCATCCATTAATGAATTAATCGAGGGTAGATAATACATAAAAGGCAGATTAAATTTCTCTCAAAACTATGCAATTTTGTTAAAAGGAATGCACTTGGTCAACGAGACTGATTTATAGTTTTTTCAAATTAAGTATTTAACAAAACTCTTTGTAATAATAAAAAAAAGTTTTGGCATGTATACAGTGCTAAGGTCTTGTTCATATCCGCTTTTTCATATGCAGGCGGTTTGCCAACGTCGACGCCGCGATTTACCTGTTTCCCCCTGTTTTACTTGATCTCACCCTAATGCCGCCTTTGAAGTCACCAAGAAAAACAGGGGGAAAACAGGTAAACCGCGGCGTCGACGTTGGCAAACCGCCTGCATATAAACAAGGCCTATAAGAGCGCTTTGCCAACGTCGACGCCGTGATTTCCCTGTTTTCCCCCTATTTTACTTGATCTCGCCCTAATGCCGCCTTTGAAGTCACCAAGAAAAACAGGGGGAAAACAGGTAAACCGCGACGTCGACGTTGGCAAACCGTCCTATATGAACAAGCCCTTACTTCCCTCCCCACATGTTTTGAACGGTTATAAAGGGTGTCCCGAAAAGATTGGTCATAAATTATACCACACATTCTGGGGTCAAAAATAGATTGAGTGAATGAGTGAACCCAACTTACCTTAGTACAAATGTGCTCATAAAAAAAGTTACAGCCCTTTGAAGTTACAAAATGAAAATCGATGTTTTTCAATATATCGAAAACTATTAAAGATTTTTTATTGAAAATGGACATGGGACATTCTTATGGCAGGAACATCTTAAAACAAAATTATAGTAAAATTTGTCCACCCATTAAAAATTTTATGGGGGTTTTGTTCCCTTAACCCCCCCCCCCCCAACCCCCAAACTTTTGTGTACTTTCCAATTCATTCATTATTGTGGTACCATTAGTTAAACACAACGTTTCTAAAACTTTTTTGCCTCTTAGTATTTTTTAGATAAGCCAGTTTTTATCGGGATGCGGCTTCTTTTTTAATATGTTTACATAAAAATTTTATGGGGGTTTTGTTCCTTTAAACCCCCTTTTGTTACGTTCCAATTAAACTATTATTGTGGTACCATTAGGTAAACACAGTGTTTTTAAAACTTTTTTGCCTCTTAGTCTTTTTTTGATAAGTCACCTTTTATCGAGATGTGGCTTCTTTTTCAAAATATACCTAATAATATAAATTATAAATAAATTTTCAGATTATTAACAGCTCTCTATAATCGTACTTAACCATATACAAATATGTGGTGGATTCGACAAATATTCAAAATATCTCGATAAACACTGGCTTATCGAAAAAGTATTAAGAGGCAAAAAGTTTTAAAAATATTGTGTTTGCCTAATAGTGCAACAATAATAATTTAATTGGAACGTACACAAAAGTTTGGGGGGGGGGGGTTTAAGGGAATAAAACCTCCATAAAATTTTTATGGGGTGAACAAATTTCACTTTAATTTTTTTTTGAGATGTGCTAATATAAGAATGTCACATGTCCATTTTCAATAAAAAATCTCTAAGAGTTTTCGATATATGAAAAAAAATCGATTAAGGGCTGTAACTTTTTTGTGTGCACTATTATTGTATATAGGTAAGTGAGGTTCAATCAACCTATTTTTGACCCCAGAATCTGTGGTATAATTTATGACCAATCTTTTCGGGACACCCTGTATATAGTGAAATTTGTAAGGAGGAAATAAACGGACGTAGGTTTCTCAACTATACTCTGTTTTTAAACCAGGAGTAATTTGTGTTTTCTGCGTAATTCCTTTAATTTTTAGATTTTTAGTCTTCTTTTATATAAAAAAAACAGTTGTTTTTAGAACGACGTACATATTAATATAAAATAGTGGGCTTGCAACCAAAAGGCACTAAGTCAAAATATTAACTTTTGAGATAAATGGATTTGAAACTTTGAACACTAATGATAATTCATACAGATATAATAAGCTATTTAAAATACTCTTAAAATATTTAAAATTTCAAATAGCTTATTATGTCTGTATGAATTATCATTAGTGTTCAAACTTTCATATCCATTTTTCTCAAAAGTTCAAATTTTGACGTAGTGCCTTTTGTTCTAACCCCACGATATAATATTTATGAATTATCGTCGAATGCCGATATCATCAACCAAAAAAAGAAGATGTATTTGGTGATTTTTCTAGCGACTTTCTTGAGTGTGAATCTGACTTTTTAGTTTACTCCTCCTGGTGCGGGAGCACGCCAAATAGAATTCTATTTGGCTGACGTCACAAAATAGAATTTTATAATGGGAGAATCGACGGTTGCTAGGCAACGTGACGTCACTAAAATAGAATTCTATTTGGCGTGCTCCCGCACCTGGTTTAAAAACAAAACATAGTCATAACAGATGACATATAATAATAGTGACAGACGATAAGAGAGGGATTGTTTGGTATGAACGTACTTGCTCAAAGATGTCGAGATATATCTGTGGACATATACTGTTGTTTTATTGATTTCCAAAAAGCATTTAATCGTGTTAAGCACTCTATATTGATCGAAGTTCTAAAAGACGTTGGCTTGGACGGCAGAGATGTTCGAATAATTGCAAATTTATATTGGAATCAAACAACATCAGTTTCAGTAGATAATGTGGAATCACAAGCTCTTAATATTAAAAGAGGAGTACGGCAGGGATGCCTCTTTTCACCCTTGCTTTTCAACGTTTACTCCGAAAGAATTTTCAGAAATGGTGTTACCCTAAGGGTGTTAATTATGACCTAAACATATAATGTTAATAGGTCAGTGTCGCGATTTTCTCCTTCATGCGAGACAGGAAAATTGCGAATATACCAAATCAATGGCATTCGAGTTCAGCTTTCAAATGGCGCTTATGTGGTCAGAATCGGACATTCGGCTCTCCTTCTTTGTGTGCCGTGCTTGTTTTTAAGCGTTGGCTATCGTCGTATTAACAAGCTGATGAAATGTTTCTCGGTCGGCAGCTATTCGCGGTGTGCAGTGCAAGTAGGTACTTGGAGGGGATACGAGAAACGATAGTGCGCGAATAGCGGAAAAATGTTGCAACTTTCTTAAATAATTCATATTGTCAATTGAAATTGTCAAATTGACGTATATTTCATACCTACTGTCATTGAAGAAGAAAAATTATATGTTACTCCACAATATTGATATGATATGCAATTATTATATAAAAGTAAATTTATTAATTGTATTTTGCTTGTAGTACCTACTGCATTTTAAACCCGCGTTGAGCTGCCCCCCCCCACTTGCAAAAATTAAAAAACAAATAGCGCTGATTTATGAGCTTTCATATTCCGCACGTCAAAAATTTTGAGCTCGTTACACTGAGCAGGAATTTAATATTTTAGTGGGGGGCTGGCTCAGCCCCCCCGCACTACTTAAAAATAGGGATATTGAATCCATGATACTACGACAACCAGAGATAAAGCCACGCGCTAGTGATGTAACGAATATTCGTATTCGCATTCGCGAATATCCGCATCTTTTTGCATATTCGCATTCGCGTTCGTTTTGCGAATATGAATATCAGAGAAAAAATAATTTGAAAATAACGTGAGATTAATAAAATCAAAATCTATTCTCTTTCTCATCTTTTTTTATTAAAAAAAGGTAACTTAACCTCGTATGATCAGATTATCAGGCTTCACGTTGTTTTATTATTTGGTATAATGTAATAAAGCTTAAGATTCAGATTGATTTACACTAAATTATATCAATTAACTTCTCATTATAAATTTAGAAAACATTTCAAAAATAGAAACAAATTTAAAAAAACTAAACATTCGCATTCGCATCCGCATTCGCGAATGTCGTTATTAGATATTCGCATTCGTATTCGCGAATGTTCAAAAAACGACAATCGTTACATCACTACCACGCGCATGAATAAGCCCGTCTCTCTCTCTTCTATACCTACGTCACTGACCGACAAACGCCAGGCCAAATGTTCGATTTTTAACTTGGGTTGTTATTTTTATGCAGTTTGCGAAAGTTTTCGGAAAGCATGAAGCTATATTTTCGGGATAAAATTCTTAAATATAATTAGAAATAGTTATTACTGCCCTTTCAGCATGGTATTATTGTTAGTATTAAATCTTTGTGACTACTCTTTCTAGATGTAAAGAAAGATTTCAACATCAATTATATAACAATATAATTTAAATCAAGATTGCTTAGAAGGACTATTCTCAGTAATACGTGCGATTGGAGCTTTACATGATCATCCGTCTCCTTTGCAATTTAAATACCGTCTTCGTAATTTTATTATGGGTCGGAACGATGAAGTTATTTCACTCTCAGCTAATGTAAGTAACCTACCAGAAACAACAAACATGTCGCTTCAAAACATGAAAGCAGGAAGCTCTTTGAATCTTGATTGTTACAACAATGACGTAGACGTAGTAGATTCAGTGATGATAACCGAACCACTCTTTAGTCAATTAAATCTTCCAGTAACTTCAGAAAATGAAAACCATCAAACAGATTTTGAAATGGAAGAGTGGTATCATGATGGACTAGAAAATTTAGCTGGTTTCATAGCTTTCAAGCTACGACATGAAGAGAGTTTGGGCAGTTCTACAAATAGTAACACTTCTTCCTCGTGGTAAATCATCTCTCAGAAGGGGGTTTGGTGAAGCCTTCAGAAATATTACTTACGAACTGTCGTGAACTAGAAAATATTTTTTGCCAATTCAATGGGGACACTATTAAAGTTGGCATCAAAAATTATCAAAAATCTTTATTGGAAAGATCAGTTCATGTTAAAATATCTGGTGATGTGAAAAAACTATTTTTTAGATGTCGGATGTATTTTCGAATGCGAGTTTTGAACCAAAAGTTGAAAGAAAAGTCTAAATACAAAAAAAATTGCTAAAATCGTTAAGTAAAATGAATCAAACGTAATATTGTTTTTGTTTGTTTTTTTTTGTTTTGTTTTTTTTGGGGCTGAGGTTTTGTTCTTTTTCTAGTCGGCGTAAAGCTGAGCGGGAAAAGAACTAATCTCAGGGGATGAGTTTTGATTGGAAAGTCTTAGTACTTTGCACCTCCTTAAACCATCCCAAGACCGCTCTGTACTCCCAACATTGATTGGGAGTGTGTAATCTTTGATTGCACCCTTCTCGTGGTGGCCCTGTTGAAACTAAACGCGGATCTAGACTACATATGTAGTCGATAAACAATCCCTGCGGTAATATGCAGATAGATAAGGTTATACCTGGAGAAGAGGATAGTAATATCAACTCTAGTTAAAGCAACACTTAAAACTAGAGTAGGTGGAGGCTGTCTACAAGGAGGAGTTCTGTCACCTCTACTTTGAGCAACCTTGGTAGATGATCTCAAAAATCTCTCCACAGAAGACTTTTTTTGTCTAGGATACACTGACGATATATCAACCGTCATCAGGGGCAGGTTTGCCCAGCTGGTGTCTGGAACAATGTAAGCAGCCCCAAATATAGTTGACGACCAGTGTAAATAACAGAGACTGATAGTCAATGCTCGGAAAACAAATCGCCAACTGCACCCAAAGGACAGCACTAGAAGGCTTAAAACTACCGGTGCTGGAAGGAATAGAGATTTCATTTGCCAAAAAACAAAATACCTTGGGGTTTATACTGATCATAGGCTGAAATGGAATACATACTCACATCCTGAAAACCACACAGGAAGCTACTATGTCCTTGGGCAAATGTAGAAGAATGTTCGGTGAGAATTGGGGCTTATTGGACCTTTTAAAAAGAGCCAGACCAAAGAATGTAATCTAGAATTAGAGGACCACAATAGATCTGAAAAGATAGCAGTGGAATAGGCTAAACGGCCACCTCTTTAAATCCATCTAAATCTATCTACTTAATTTTGTTTTTGTAATTTTAATACTTTTTTGATACTTTAGTTTTTTTATTATTTATTAATAAACCATCTTTTATTTGACGCGGTTTATTTAAAGTTTTCCGCATGTCAAGAAACCTCTTAAATTTTTGCAGTGAAAAACTATTACGTTTTTTAGTACAGTACCTACATAATATATTGTATTATTTTACTGGTATGATTATAATAATTCATCAAAGTATAAATTAAACAGTGTAACAGAACAGACGAACGGCAATTTCAGTTATTTAATAACACGAGAATTAATAAAACCATATAAAACTCTATGCTTTCCCATAAGTCTCCGTACAAGTTTGTCGGGCGCTGACGTCATGCGCGCACCGGTTAAAAGTTGTTCTCGAAGTGGCTTTATCTCTGGTTGTCGTAGTATCATGATTGAATCGATCTTTGCGACAGAATTACAAGCTATTTATGAGCTCTTGAAATGATATAGTTTCGATTTTTGAGCTCATCCCCTTCACCCCCAAACAACCCTTTAATTGATTTAACTTCAGAGAAACATGCTGAAAAAAATTAAAATATATCGTATCGCGGATATAATTCCTATAGCTTATATATTCTAAGAATAAACTCTTAAATCAAGCGCATTTCGATTATTCAGCTACAACCCCTTCGCACGAAAACTACCCCATCTTCTAGGCTTAAGAAAGAGTTGTACTTAAAATGCATTAAATTAGTTATTTGGCGACTAAATATCATTTAATAATTTATGAGCTCCCAAAATACGTGCAGTTAGATCATTAAATTGCAATTCTTTTTGCATAGTGCAATCACTGAAGGTAAAAATCAACTATTAACTTCAATTTCGGTGAACCTTCATCGATTTTCACGAAAATTGGTGAGTGGATATATATAGGATACCTCAAGAAACAAAGGTGACATGGTGCTACCTTGTGCCTTTACCCTGAGGGTGGATATCGCCCCTTGTCGGGGGTGAAAATTATTTTATTAAAAATAACTCCACAAATCGATAGAAGGACAAATTATAAGCAGAATTTGTTATATAAAGTTATTAAAATAAATCAATACTTTTTGAGTTATTGAAGATCAAAAATTTGAATTTTTCGTGAAAAAATGCATGTTTAAAGCGGTTTTTCATACATCACTTAACAATTGTAAGTTTTTCCAAAAAAGTTAATAGTAGTTTAATTCGTATAGCTTATATTCTAAGAATAAACTCTTAAATTACGCGCATTTCGATTATTAAGCTGCAACCCCTTCGCAAGAAAATCAAGCCATCTTCTCGGCATAATAGAGAATTGTACTTAAAATGAATTAAATTAATTATTTGGCGACTACATATCGTTTAATAATTTATGAGCTCGCAAGATACACGCATTTCAATTAGTGAATTGCAATTTTCTTTCTATAGTGCAGTCACTGAAGGTAAGAATCAACTGCGACCTTCGATTTATAGGCGAACCTCCATTAATTTTCACGAAAATTGGTGAGTTGATAGAGGATACCTCAAGAAACAAAATTAACAATAACATCTTGCGGTTTTAGCCTGGGGTATATGTCACCCCTTCTCGGGGGTTAAAATTACTTTATTAAAAATAATCCCACAAATAGAGAAAGGGACAAATTCTAAGCAAAATTTGTTATATAATGTTATTAAAATAAATCAATACTTTTTGAGTTATAAAAGATTAAATATTTTAATTTTTGTGAAAGAAAATGCATGCTTTAAAGTGATTTTTCATAAATAACTCAAAAACTGTAAGTTTTTACAAAAAAGTTTTCATCACTAAAATTGAAGCTAATAAAAACTATAATAAATTCCTTACTTGTAAAACCATTTAGTGTTAATTTAAAGTAAGTTATAGGTAATTGCGAATATTCAAATCTAAGGATAAAAGCTTAAATAACGGGAACACGATGCATTTTATAACACTTACTAAATACTTGTCAAAGTTCATAGAAATACTTATCAAATGAGCTCCAGAAAAAGTTGATACAGTATTTCTCATGATCATCTTTCAGTGCGTCACAGTTTTTCGATTTCTTTCTAACGCATTAAATTGTATGTGACAGAAAAAAAGGCACGTCGGTGATTACATTTCGTCGGTGACATTTTTATAACATTTATTCTAGTTATTCTAGTTGTCGATAGATGGCGCCATAATAAAAAAATAATTTTTTTTAATTAGATAACACTATTACAAATATAATCTGTATAATTTATAAGACTATACAAATCAAAGAAAATACAATTTTATAAATGCAAAAAACACATTTGATTTGTTTTTATTCCAAATTGAAAATAAAATGTGACAACTGTCAGATTTAACTAAAATGTCATGTTAGAATAAATGTCATAAATGTGTTATCACGGACTTACCCTTTTTCCTATCATTTGTTACGCACTGAAAAATGATCATGAAAAGGACAATAGCATCAAAATTTATACTCCAAAAGTTTTTCCAAAAAAATTATTTTGTTTTTTTTTTCGAATAACTCTGTTAATTTTTATGGTATCAGGCACATCCAACTATTTGAAAGGTAATTTCAAGAAACTGTATTACATTTAATCTTTCAAATACTTTTTTTTAGGATTATAGGTTAAAGGGCTCCAGTTACATTGTTCTCGCAGTAAAATTTTAAACGTTTTCTATCTTGGTTATTTTGATTCATACATTATGGTAATTCAAATTAAAAGACAAGTAAAATCTTTGCTAATAAAAAAAACTCAAATTTCGTTACCTATCTAGAATTTTTTACGTGTATCGAGTATTGGAGTTATTATCAAAAGCAAATAATTTACGAAAATTTGATTTATAAGGATTACTAAAGATTTTAATATTTGTGGAAATGGCGTTCGTTTTATTTTTCACTGTTTACTAAAAAATTTGAAAGGGTCCTATTATTTTCATTTTCATTAGCTTAACTTTGATCGTATTAACTTCTTTCGGTGCTCATTTAATAGATATTTTTGAGTACTTTGACAAATGTATTGTTATATTCCTATTTGACATAAGAAATAAAAGTCTATAGTTATATTTAAAATTCAAATAAAAATAAAGGTTTTCGTTTTTCTCGACCGCGGGCATGTAAATTTGGAACACCCTGTATAAAACAAATTTTGTATAGGTAGTTTTTAAGAAAGTGTTTCGGAGAAGTGTTTACGAACCCCAGGAACAATACGACTCAAGTAAACAATTAGAGTGATGTTTAAAAAGAAAGTGTTCGTGGAAAGGTTGTCAATAACCACCGATAACTCATATTCTAGTAAATAATAGGTTATTAAATTTGGAAAGAGGATTAATGTGGAAAGTAAAATTGAAATGGGGAATATTATTTTTTCTTGAAATCCATTAAGATATTTAGAAAAAGGAAAGTTTGTGTTGGTAAATACGGATAATTGAAAGTTGCTTTGGATTGGTTGATTTTTGAATGCTGGAAGGGGTATTTGGAAGGAGGAGAATGAATGAGCAATGAGAGTCAGTGTGTTTTGAGCGATCGAGAGGCGAAGTCCAGTTTTCGAGAAGAGTGTACAAAAAAGTGAAACGCCGGGTTGGTTAGTTTTGTCTTTAAAAAAAAAATAAAAAGTGAGATATCGTGGAACGAGTGATAGGCTGAGTCGAGATAGTATATAACTCCTTGAGTCTAGAGTATCCCGGTTTTGTTGAAGTGTTTGAAAAAGGTAGAACACGGCATCAGGATAAGGCAGGAACGAGGGCTGTACGAGGCTTAGTTTTCAAAGGAGCAGAGGCATTACTGGAAGACTTTGGACGAGTCTTTGGATCGCAACCCAAGCCAATAGGAAACGTGTTTTGTGTGAAGACATTGTCAAATCATCAGTAAAGGTCAGTCTATTTTGTTATGACATGAATGTATGGTTTATGCATTAAATAACACATTGAAAATTGAGCTACACAATCACTATAAAAATTTCATCAAACCTCAATCAATTTGTTACTGATAAATCATAATAGTTCATTATAAATAAAATAAATTTGGAGACAAAAAGAAATAAGATTCCTATTTTTGTAATTGTTGTATTAAATAAAGAAAGAAAGATAAGATATTAGAAATATTAAGCAGTTATTGCCATTTAGAGAAAATAAACGATTTTTATAATTTCTAATTGAAATCCGTATGTGTGTATTATTTTACTCTCTTTTATCTATCCCGATTAGGAACCCACTGAGAAATACCTTGAAGCCACGAAAGTAAGTAATTGATATTATAATTTAGTCCTGAGATTGACACTATATTGGTATTTGATCTGTTTGATTAATGAGATAATTATTGATTAATTAATTAAGATAAATTACATCTGAGAACATCATTAGATTTCAAAAGTAAGATCACAACAAATGTCGCCCAAAGTGGAAAGCATTGAAAAGTATTTCTAGTGGCAAATTTGAAGGAATAGAAAGGGAAAAGCCGGTGGTTGGAAATTTATATGCCCGTGGTAAAAAGTGAGATATTTACATTTGATGACATAAAATTTTAGAGCTCTTTAGGTACAAATTTGCCATAATTGATTTAATTTATCGATATTTACATTTGATATATTTATTGACAATTTATTAAATTTGGGTGAGAAAAATTCGTCTTGGTAACATACTATTCAAATTTCATATTTGGCGGGGATAGTACTTCTTGAAAACAAATGTCTGTGACAAGAAGCCAAAGCAAAGACAACAAAAAACAAGAAGAACATTCAGATCAAGAGGAAAATTTAGACCAAGAAGATATTTTAGACACAACAATCATGGAAACAGGAAAAAAAGAATTATCAGAATTAGAAAAGATATTACAACTGTTGCAACTCCAGTCAAAAAAAATGGATAAAGTGGATCAAAAAATGGATGACAATCAACAGGAAACAAAACAAGCAATAGAAGAGAACAATAAGAAAATAGAGGAACGCATAGAAAAGTATGAAAAGGAAATAAAAGCATGTTTGACAACAATGAAAAACGAGATAAAAGAACAAGAAATGAGAATGAAAGATCACATGAAAGAACAAGAAATGAAAATTCAAAATAAAATAGGAGTTAACAAAGTGCCAGAAAAAGGAACTAGAAAATTTGGAAAAGAAGTTGGAAAATGCTTTACAAGAAGACAAGCGAGAAATGGAAAGACAAATTGAGGAAATCAAAACGCAACAAAATTTCGGAGAAAGAAGAGCAACTGTTATACATAGCACAGATGACGTGAAAGTACGGTTTGGCGGGGATGTAAGAAGATTACACCCAGTGCCGTTCATAAATAGCCTGAAAAAGACAGTACAACATATTGGAAATTTCGAAACAGCGAAAGAAACAATCAGAAACCATCTTAAGTATGAGGCAGGTCTATGGTTTGATTGCAAAGAAGAATTTGACAGTTGGCAACAATTTGAACAAAAATTTTTGAATTATTTCTGGGGAAAAGTCCAACAATTGGAAATTAACAAGGAATTGCAAAATGGGAAATACAATGATAGGATGGGTATCTCAGAAAAGACATATGCATTACAAACTTACAATAATGCAAAACATTTTACAATATAATTATTCATCAGCACAATTAGTCGAACTGATTGCAAGACATTTCGAAGAAACGCTGGAAGACCATATCACATTGCAAAACTACAAAGACATATATAGTTTATGCCAATTCCTACAAATAAGAGAATCATGTCGAAGAGAAAGAAAATCAAGAAGGTCGCGAGAAGATTACAGGCCCCGAGAAACACAGGATTACAGAGATCGAAATCAAAATAGGAGGGACTATACAAGACGAGATTTTAATCCCAGAAGGGAAAACGAAAATAGAGACAACGGAAGAGGAAATTATGAACAAAGAAATAGGCAATGGAATGAGGACAGAAATCGAGAATACCAGAATAGAAACACCACACGCTCAAATCAAGAAAACAGAAATAATGGTAGACAAAATGAACAGGGATATCGAGAAAACCGAAACAGATCCGACAGACCAAGAGACAATAGAAGAGAGGTAAATAATACCCAGACAGAAGGATATGACGAAGAGAGACATTATGACGAAGATATAAAAAACGAGGAGCAACCGGCGTCTTTTCACGGAGGCGTTCACTAAAAACAAAAAACCAAACAGGAATCCTTTGTCACCCCAAGGAGTTTATTAAATTGGCAGGAAACAACGAAAAGAAAAATGGAGTTAATTTAAAATTTGTGGATGGATTTATCAACGAGAAACCAATTAAAATTATGATAGACACTGGATCTGAAATAACACTGGTCAACAGAAAACTAATTGAAGAAGTTAACTTAACAAATTTAATTTACAAAATACCTAGGGTAAATTTAGTGGGCGCAAACAAACGGACATTGGCAACTATAAATGAAGGCATACGAGTAATGGTACGATTAGGTAAGAATAAGTATGCACTACAATGTGTAATAATGCCAAATATGTCACATGACATGATAGTAGGAGTTGACGAATTGGCAGAAAAACATGTAATGATAGATTTTAAAAATAATACGATGAAACTAAAAGAAGAAAAAGAAGAAGAACAGGACAAGGAACAGGAGAAACAAAATACGGACGAATCAGGTAAAGAACAAACAGTGGAAATGAATTTGACAACGAAGCAAGGACAAAGAAGAAAAAGGAGAAAAGGTCAGAAAAAGATAAAGGAAGTTAAAACCTGGGATTCCTCAAAAGAAGAGACGAGCTCAGGAGAAGAAGAAATAAAAATATTAACAACAAAAGAAAATAAAACCTGGGATTCCTCAAAAGAAGAGATGAGCTCAGGAGAAGAAGAAATAAAGCTAACAAATGAAAGCGAAAAGGATATGATTGAAACAGTGGTATTTGAAGAGGAGGTATATGAAAACGAGGATGCAGAATGCACGGTAAACGTATGTGAAGAATCTGAGGAAAAATACAGAAAATTGATATGTGGAAAAGGAAAAGACAACATAACAGCCGACGCTCTAACACGGGATGAGGACATTGAAAAAAAGGAAACAATTACTCTACAGGTGGGACTAATTAGAGTAATACAAGAAGAAGGGGTATAAGACATAGATTAAAGCAAGGTAATATACGGGGAGTTGGTTTGCCTCGAGAAAATTTAGTTAAAGATGCAGATAAATTTTATCGAATACAAAGGCGGGGATTTGTTATATTCCTATGTGACATAAGAAATAAAAGTCTATAGTTATATTTAAAATTCAAATAAAAATAAAGGTTTTCGTTTTTCTCGACCGCGGGCATGTAAATTTGGAACACCCTGTATAAAACAAATTTTGTATAGGTAGTTTTTAAGAAAGTGTTTCGGAGAAGTGTTTACGAACCCCAGGAACAATACGACTCAAGTAAACAATTAGAGTGATGTTTAAAAAGAAAGTGTTCGTGGAAAGGTTGTCAATAACCACCGATAACTCATATTCTAGTAAATAATAGGTTATTAAATTTGGAAAGAGGATTAATGTGGAAAGTAAAATTGAAATGGGGAATATTATTTTTTCTTGAAATCCATAAGATATTTAGAAAAAGGAAAGTTTGTGTTGGTAAATACGGATAATTGAAAGTTGCTTTGGATTGGTTGATTTTTGAATGCTGGAAGGGGTATTTGGAAGGAGGAGAATGAATGAGCAATGAGAGTCAGTGTGTTTTGAGCGATCGAGAGGCGAAGTCCAGTTTTCGAGAAGAGTGTACAAAAAAGTGAAACGCCGGGTTGGTTAGTTTTGTCTTTAAAAAAAAATAAAAAGTGAAATATCGTGGAACGAGTGATAGGCTGAGTCGAGATAGTATATAACTCCTTGAGTCTAGAGTATCCCGGTTTTGTTGAAGTGTTTGAAAAAGGTAGAACACGGCATCAGGAGAAGGCAGGAACGAGAGCTGTACGAGGCTTAGTTTTCAAAGGAGCAGAGGCATTACTGGAAGACTTTGGACGAGTCTTTGGATCGCAACCCAAGCCAATAGGAAACGTGTTTTGTGTGAAGACATTGTCAAATCATCAGTAAAGGTCAGTCTATTTTGTTATGACATGAACGTATGGTTTGTGTATTAAATAACACATTGAAAATTGAGCTACACAATCACTATAAAAATTTCATCAAACCTCAATCAATTTGTTACTGATAAATCATAATAGCTCATTATAAATAAAATAAATTTGGAGACAAAAAGAAATAAGATTCCTATTTTTGTAATTGTTGTATTAAATAAAGATAGAAAGATATGATATTAAAAATATTAAGCAGTTATTGTCATTTAGAGAAAATAAACGATTTTTATAATTTCTAATTGAAATCCGTATGTTTGTATTATTTTACTCTCTTTTATCTATCCCGATTAGGACCCCACTGAGAAATACCTTGAAGCCACGAAAGTAAGTAATTGATATTATAATTTAGCCCTGAGATTGACACTATATTGGTATTTGATCTGTTTGATTAATGAGATAATTATTGATTAATTAATTAAGATAAATTACATCTGAGAACAACATTAGATTTCAAAAGTAAGATCACAACAGTATATTAAGTATATTTTATAAAATGCATCGGTTTTCTGTTAATTAGGCTTGAATAATTAGATTTGAGTACTCGCCGAAAAAAAAATAGATTTAATTACATGTAACTCCCTTTGAATTCATAACAAAAGGCTTTCCAAAGCTTTAATTTTGGTAATGATAACTTTTTTGTAAAAACTTACAATTTTTAAGTGATGTATCAAAAACCGCTCTAAAACATGCATTTTTTCATGAAAAATTAAAATCTTTGATCTTCAATAACTCAAAAAGTATTGATTTATTTTAATAACTATATAACAAATTCTGCTTATAATTTGTCCTTCTATCGATTTGTGGAGTTATTTTTAATAAAATAATTTTCACCCCCGAGAAGGGGCGGTATCCACCCTCAGGGTAAAGGCGCAATGTAGCTCCATGTCACCTTTGTTTCTTGAGGTTTCCTATAACCACTCACCAATTTTCGTGAAAATTATTAAATATGTAGTCGCCAAATAACTAATTTAATGCATTTTAAGTACAACTCCCTCTTAAGCCGGGAAGATGGGGTAGTTTTCGTACGAAGGGGTTGTAGCTCAATAATCGAAATGCGCGTGATTTAAGAGTTTATTCTTGGAATATATATAAGCTATAGGAATTATATCCGCGATACGATATATTTTAATTTTTTTCAGCATGTTTCTCTGAAGTTAAATCAATTAAAGGGTTGTTTGGGGGTGAAGGGGATGAGCTCAAAAATCGAAACTATATCATTTCAAGAGCTCATAAATAGCTCGTAATTCTGTCGCTAATATCGATTCAATATCCCTATTTTTAAGTAGGGGGCTGCTTCAGCCCCCCCCCTCCCCCCACTAAAATATTAAATTCCTGCTCAGTGTAACGAGCTCAAAATTTTTGACGTGCGGAATATGAAAGCTCATAAATAGCTCATAAATCAGCGATATTTGTTTTTTAATTTTTGCAAGGGGGGGGCAGCTCAACACGGGTGCATTTTAATAATTAACTTTATTTGCTACATACAATTGTTTACCTTTTAATAACATAACCTCAATATTACTTTTTCTTCTTATAATTTTTTTGGGCTATGGCCTTGACAAGTATTCAGCAACCAGGACTAATATAATTGGTCAATATAATTAAAAGTGCGAAAAATGTTGCTGAGCTATGAAATCAGGGGTTGCTTTTCCGAACTTGCACGGTCTCAATATGAAACAATTCCTCGACCGTTCGACCTGTCCATTCTCTAAAGTTACGCAGCCAGGACAGTTGTTTTCTTATAACCCAGCGTTTTCCCAGCGATGTTTAGGTCCTGTCATTATAAATATGACCGAAGTATTGAACCTTTCTCATTTTTATGATATTGATCAATTCTCGCTCTTTGTGCATGGTCTCTAGCACACGTTCATTATAGTCCAGTCGGGTTAGACGAATAACACGCCTAACCTTGCATTATAAGTTGCCAAAATTTTTATTTTTTTTAATCTTTAGGGGGAGTCAATAGTAGTGTAAATTCAAAATCTCGACTGAATTCCGCCATTGCGTTAGCCGCCATCTTGATTTTAAACGAGAACCGTTGTTGCTTAATATCTCTGCCATTTTCAACTTTTCGACAAAAAGTATCTTCTTCTTTAGGTGCCGTGTCTGTATTCAGACGTTGGCCGTCATCATGTTTACAATTTTCTGAAATTTCTCTCTATCGGCTGCTGCGCGAAATAATTCTTCTACTGTGCAGCCACACCATTGTCTAATATTACGCAGCCATGAAAGTTTCTTTCGACCAATCCATCTCTTTCCCTCCACTTTTCCTTGTATTATAAGGCGAAGCAGATGGTATTTAGGTCCTCTAATTATATGGCCGAAGTATTCTGTTTTTCTCCTCTTTATGATGCTTATGAGCAGACGTTCCGAATTCATCATTTGAAGAACATCTTCATTGGAAGTGTGCGAAACCCATGATATCTTTAGGATTCGTCGATAGCACCACAATTCGAAGGCTTCCATTTTGTTTAGCATTGTGGTTTTTAACGTCCATGTCTCACAGCCATACAATAGGATAGACCACACATAACATTTCAGCACCTTCTTTCGAATATTCATCGACAGGTTTCTATTACATAAAACTGGTTTCCAGGTCATACAAAAAGTATAACAACCAAAATTGTTGAAAATGTAGTTTTCTATCATTTCTATTTTTACAATTTTTTCGTGCCATCTATATTTTCCGAGTTATAGCAGAAAATAGTGACAGTTATATATAAATAGAGCATAATTATTATTGAATTACCTCGTTTATTGTTAGTTTTACGACAAAAATGTTCCTATACAAAAATAGGAGAATTGAATTCTACACAATTTTAGTTTCTTTCATTTTTTTGCTAAAGTTAATATTTAAGGTAGTATGTATGCGATGAGCGTAAGACCTGATTGATTTTGTAGCAATTGTTTTTGTTCAATATCTACGCCATTTTCAACTTAAATAATTGTTCCAAATATGATTTCCTACAATTTCTTTTTAACAATTTTTTTTCATGCGGTTGATATTTTCCGTGTTAAGTGGGGAAATAGTAAAAAGTGGTGGGGGGAGCATAATTACTGAATTGAATCTTTCTTCCGAGCTGCCCCAAATTTTATAATTCTAACCTTTAGGGGAGATCAATAGTAGTGTAAATTTAAAATCTCGACTGAATTCCGCGGTTGCATTAGCCGCCATATTGATTTTAAAGGAGAACCGTTGTTGCTTAATATCTCGGCCATTTTCAACTTTTCGACAAAAACGGTAGGAACTAAAATTGTTGGAAACGCAATTTCCTACAATTTATTTTCCTCAATTTTTTTTATGCGATCAATATTCTCCGAGTTAAGGAGGAAAATAGTGGAAGCGGAGGGGAAGCATAATTATTGAATTGTCTCATTTATTATTAACTTTACGACATAATTGTACATAAATAAAAATAAAGAGAATTATATTTTATACAATTTTGGAAACTTCCAATGAAACACTAACCAAACTAAGTACATAAAAGACATAAATAATAACTTATATGCATGAAGTTAACTTATGCCCGATTTCACCAACGATACCTAAATATTTAAGAATTACCTAAGTGGGTTTAGGTACTTCCTAACTCTAAAACGGATTTCACCATACGATAAGAATTGCCTAAACCGCTTAAGCATTACCTTACGTTAGGACACGGATTTCGATCTCCCTAAACTTTAGGTATTACTTATCGTTGACAGTCAGGTTATATTTTTACAATTTTGAACAAATGTACTTGTGACGTTTGTCAATAATTTTCTGCTTACCTTAATTTTTCTGTTATTCTGTAATATTAGGTATATTAGTTGTTATTTTGTATTTTCTTTTATATTATTAATATAATATGTGTTGGAAAATATAGAAAATCCTTTGGAGTTTTTACAGGTCTGTTGACAAAATTATGTAGTCTACCTACTACCTAACAAACTAGTGTTGTGTTTCAAAAACCCATTCATGATCTAACTAAAAGTGTGTTATTAAAAAATTAATAATAAAAAGCAATTTTCAACATATTATTTATTTTAAAATTATTTCATTAATGACAATTCAACTAACTTCAATTTTTCGTCATAATATGTGAAATTTAAACTCTTTTCTTTTCATCCATTTCACTGTACATATACAAATAACATACAAGACTATAATTTATTATATACGAACTTCGTGTATAAATAACTAACTACTAAATAAAATAACTATAACAGTAAAAAACTGAATAAAACCGAATTGTCAAACAAACAATAATGATAAATAATCGAAAAAGTAAGGAAATGTCATCTTATTCTTCTTTTTATTTATCAAAAATAGTTCAAACGTACCCTAGGTAATACCTAGGAAAGCATTTCCTAGATAAGCAGTTCTTTTAGTTGTGAAATGCGATTGTTCCTAAGTATTGACTTAAGAAGTTCCTATCGATAAGAATTACTTAATAAGGCAACTGTTTAGGTATCGTTGGTGAAATCGGGCATTATTTTATTAACTAACGGGTTTTATTGGTTGAATTTGTCTGTCAATAATTAAGTTTCATGTCAGCTAACATATTTTAATATTTCAACAATTTTTTTTAATTTTGGACCCCGTTGGGGGGAATTTTCCCCGTTCCCCCTCTTAGACCCGCCACTGGTTCTCTCGAAAAATTGTAGTAAATCGTAATTGCAACAATTTCAGTCCTTACACTTTTTGTCGAAAAGTTGAAAATGGGGAAGATATTGAACAAAAACAATTGCTTTAAAATCAATCGGGTCTTACGCTCGCGCCTTTACCGCATACGTACTACCTTAAATATTGATTTAATAAAAAAAAATGAAAGAGATCAAAATTGTACAAAAATGAATTCTCTTCATTTTTGTATAAATTAAAATTTGTTGTAAAAGTAATAATAAACGAGATAATTCAATAAATCAATAATTATGCTTTAACTGTCACTGTTTTTCCCCATAACTCGGAAAATATGGACCGCACGAAAAAAATTATAATAAACGAAATTATAGAAAATTGTATTTTCAACAATTTCAGTTTGTATATTTTTTGTGGAAAAGTTGAAAATGGCGGAGATATTGAGCAAAAACGGTTCTCGTTTAAAATCAAGATGGCGGCTAACGCAACGGTCAAATTCAATCGAGATTTTAAATTTATACTACTATTGACCACCCCCTAAAGATTAGAAAAATAAAATTTGGGGCATCTCCTAATGCAAGGTCAAATGGTATCCCGACTGGGCTATTAGATATATGTCGTGTGTTGTCCAATAAATTCTGAATATGCGTGAATGCTTCTAATTTTTTAAGACTTTTTATTTTTGTTGCCCAGGTTTCCATGCTCTTCTTCTTCTGTAGCACTTCAATGCTCTTAGACGTGTGGCCAATGACAGACTTCTACCGCACAATACAAAAAGTTTTTTCATACAAGTTCTATTCTGGTCGAAATTTCTTCATCACTTCCAACCTTGCAGTCAATCCAGCTTCCCAGATATCTAAAGTGTTCCACCAAAGGGTGGAACACTTTAGTACAACACGGGAAAGTATCAAATGTATAAATATCAAAAATGTCAAACTTCCGATTGAAGAAAAACATAGTTGGACTCTGCGTGTACATAAAGCAATGTTAGAATTCTACCCAGAATTTAGAAATGACTTACGTACTTGCCAAATTCATTTCAAAATTGCTTACGACCATTGATTATAGACACGGAATGTTACGTGTCTATAATCAATGTTACGACAGAGCAGAAAAAATCGTTAAAAATAAGAAAAAAAGTTGGTTTTCAAGAAAAATGTCTATCTATTGATTACTTAGGATTACACATTACTATTCATATACACTCGGGTGCAAAATTAACCGGACACCTTAAAAATGGGTAATTTTTGAGGTCTCGCAATTCCCAAACCTGTTGTCCGATTTAAGTGATTTTTTAATATGTTATAGCCTTATTCTTTAACAATACCGTTTTAATAATATTGTTGCTAAACAGGTAAATTTTCATTGTATACAAGGTGTACCAATGAAACTGTGTTTTTTTCTTAAACTTCGCATCACCCTGTGGAATATTCTAGCATTTATAAAATACTGAAATTGAAATCTAACTACAGCCTCATGTTTTCTAAACATTTTGCTTTTTGGTTCATTCGCGTACATTGGACCATAAAAAAGTTAGGTCATTTAACAACTAGCCATGTTTTTCATCAATACAGGGTCATTTTAAATAAGTATGGCAACCTTTAAAGGGTAATTCTGCATGAAAAAATAATGACAGTTTGCTTTATAAACGGTATGTCCGCAAATGCTTCGTTTCTGAGATAGGGGGATGTTGAAATTTTTCTTACAAACTGATGATTTATTTATTGCTTTAAAACCGGTTGAGATATGCAAATGAAATTTGGTGGGTTTTAAGACGTAGTTATTGCACATTTTTTGACATACAACTAAGAATTTAATATTCACCATTGGCGCGCATACGGGTAATATGACAGCTCATATTACCCGTATGCGCGCCAATGGTGAATATTAAATTCTAAGTTGTATGTCAAAAGTTGTATAATAACTACGTCTTAAAATCCACCAAATTTCATTTGCATATCTCAACCGGTTTTAAAGCAATAAATAAATCGTCAGTTTATAAGAAAAATTTCAACACCCTCTATCTTATAAATTAAGCATTTGCGGATATAGGTTTATAAAGCAAACTGTCACTATTTTTTCATGTAGAATAACTCCATAAAGTTTGCCATGCTTATTTAAAAACATACTGTTTAGATAAAAAACATGGCTAACTGTTAAAGTACCTAACTTTTTAACGGTCCAACATAAGCGAATGACTAAAAAAACAGAATGTTGAGAAAACATGAGGCTATATTTGGGTTTAAATTTGAATATTTTGTAAATGTTAGAATACTCCACAGGGCGATGCGAAATTTGAGAAAAAACACAGTTTCATTGGTACACCCGGTATACAATGAAAATTTACCTGTTTAGCAACACTATTATTGGAAAGATATTGTTGAAGAATAAAGCTATAACATATTAAAAAATCACTCAAATCGGACAACGGGTTTAGGAATTGAGAGACATCAAAAATTACCCATTTTTAAGGTGTCCGGTTAATTTTGCACCCGAGTGTATTTACAATATAATCGAGGTAGTTAATAGATAACTCAAATAAATAGATTTATTAATTCATTTATAGAATTTAATCAAAATCCACTGCTTAATGAGAATGCTAATATGAGAATGTCAATGGCCTATTATTTTAATTAAATTGAAAATCACTATCATAAAAGATATGGTTGTTTTGTTAGGATCACGAACTATAAATATAATTGTATACAATATTCAAAAAATATATTTTAGGAAAAATAATATGACTGTTAATTTACGCCATTTACGGTATGCATTGCAGCATTGCGATGAAGTAGAATATACTTCAGAAATGCCAAGTTAAGTAGTTAACTAGAAGAAAATACTCAGATAAGTATCCCCTCTGAAGTTATTAGCAACAAACTGATACCACTACACACAATCATAAATAGCATAATTTGGCTGCACCACTAATTATTCCCTATAACAGTTGTAAATAGGGTAAATATAGTCTTGATAGTTTGCAATCTCTGATAAGAAAACAGCTTAACAAGAAGAGAATAAAAAATATATTTAATGTACTTACGTTGGATATTCTATATGTCTAAATCCAGTATGTCTTGGATATATATCAGCTATTGGAACAACAGCTGCCACTAACCATCTATTTGATCTTCCACAATCAAAATATGGTCTTGTCCACTTAACAGGCCCTGGTGTTTCATCTGCACCTGGCGGTCCATGGAATGTAAATGTTTCGTTTGTGTTGTTAGCATATCGAATTTCCACTTGGTATGTTGTTTTTGTATCATGTCTTTTATCTACATGATCTGGTAACCATTTTTTGTACCACTCATTTATACGATAATAATCAGATGTGTAATCACTACTTGTATCAGGTTTGATAGCACCCAAATCATGGATTGTAAATGTATTTAATGTTGATATTCGTTCCAAGTGAATAGGGTCATTAAAATCATCTGCTCTGAATGCTCTTGGTGCAAATCTGCAATAAAGAAATTATAAACATAGTGTAATTGATATGGTACTTTCAAATATAAAAAATATTTTTTGACCAAAATGTCTTGCTCAAATTGAGACCAAATCTTTAGAAAAGCTTGGTGCAAATTTACATTATGTAAAAGAAATTAAAAACATAGTGTAATTGATATAGTACTTTCAAATAAAATTTTTTTATCAAAATTTCTTGCTCAAATTGAGCCCAAATCTTTAGAAAAGAAACAAATTTTATGGATTGTTTTAATCCCAATATTGTATATATCCACCTCTGCTTCTAATCAAGTTCTGCATCTGTGACATGCTTGAAATAAGATTTTACATGCTATTATGGTCTAGGCCATTCCAAAGTTCAACCAGAAGTCACCCCAAGTTCTCTAAGTTGTTGGACTGGTTCAGTTGAGATCAAAATTCACAATAAAAATGAATAGAATACAGATGATATTAATTTAAGTGAAAAACACAATTGAAAGATGTTCTTGTGGAACTTTCATTTGCCATAAGGTTCTGACTACAAATAATGAAGAAACTAAAAGTGCGAATTTTGTCATGAAATTTGGTATGTGGGGTTAGAATAATATTTGGAACAACCTATTTACATAACTTTTTCCTATATCTCTAACGCGAAGCAAAATATCAAAAATTTACCCTTGTGGGTTCACAGAAGGCAGCATTTAAAATTTAAATTTCAGTTGAGTATCTTAAAAAATGTGAACCTTCAACCTGTAGGACTGTGCAAAACTTCAAATATGTATTTATTTTGATAGCCAAAATGTAGGGCTATCTTTATCTTAAATACAACATACTGTATATATTATGTAGAATTGAAAAGTGAAAGAACACCAAACGTGAGCTTTTTTTAGCTAATCGTAAGAGACAGGAATGCTATTCCAAGTATTGAAAATGATCATGTCTTCCATCTCCAGGTGATTCAATGCAAATCACTTGTGTTGTGACTAAGATCACATTTTTTCTTCTCCAATGTTTCCAATTCAACATAAAGACGTTCAAATCTAGAGCGCCATATCTCCTTATTATTGAAATTCCGCAATTTTATTTCAAAGCTACCAATGTCAATTTCAAAGGAGAACATTTTAACTAGGTTATTAACCCTGCATTAGTATGGTGGGTAAATATTACACATTTAGTGCAGTGGGGTGTGTAGAACCCCAATAAAAATAATCAGGATTACAAAGAAAAATTTGAAAACATAAAAAAACTAGCAGAAATGAGATAACCGTAATTTTTACTAAATGCGTTTATTGTTTTGATCTAAAAAATAACAGTAAATTGCAAGCATACAAATAATATTCTGGATATGTCAACACAGCGGAATCCGGTCCTGGTAAATGGACAGTTAACACGCAGTTAGAAGTAGCTCCTGTTAAAAATTAAAATTCAGTGGTTTAAACGAACAGTAAATTAATGAAATTTAATATAGAACAAAATATAAAGTGCAGTGAATTAGTGTGTAAAACAACAGCCAGAATCTGTAAGTTATTGCATGCTTTTTCTCAATTTTAAAACTCGTAAACAGTAGAAAAATAGAAATTAATACAAATTACATGTCATTAAATTCCAATTTATTCATAAAAAGAAAAAGGTGATTAGTACCTAATAATAGAGATAAAAACCGTCGTACAAAAGTAGAAATAATCACTTCAAAATTTTTGAGATCTAAACAGGTCAGGGCTTAAAAATTCAAAATAATAGTCAAAACGTTCAGTAGGTAGAAAGCACTCTTCCGCGGGGTTGAACCGAGGGTGTTTTCTGGCGCCAGCTGTAAAGCACAAAGAAATGGATAACATGAAAGAGATTAAAAACATGTTTTCGATAATCCAGGAGAAATTAACAACGATGGAGGAAAAAATGGATAAAAATTCGGAAATAATAATAGGTCTCAAAAGGGAAAATCAAAAATTAAAAGAAATAATAAATAATCAAGAAAAAAGGCAGTAGAGAAAGAAATAAGAAGAAATAATATTGTATGTGTTGGCATAGAAGACATAAATAACGAAACACAGAGAGAGGTGGAAGATAAAGTACAGAAAGTTTTCAATAACATCGGAGCAGAGGTCAATGTGAAAACTGACACCACAGAAATATGTAGACTGGGAGTATTCAACGCAAACAAAAACAGACCAATTCTAAATAAAGCTGCAAAACTGGGCAAAGAAAAGAGATGTGTTCGAAAAATCAAAAAAGCTAAAAGGCACCGATATTTGGATATCTGATGACTTCCCAAAAAAGGTGCAAGAAGAAAGAAAAATGCTGCTACCATATCTCAGAGAAGCAAGAGAAAATGGAAAACGAGCATATCTCAGACAAAATAAATTAATTGTAAATGACAAGAGCTATACAGTGGAAAACTTTAATGAACAAGAACAAGAAGAAAATGAAAAATACTACAAACGCTCTACAAGTGAACGATCCCCAGAGAGTGATCGGCTAAATGAACAACAAAGGAAATTTACTAAAACAGACCCAAAAAACTAGCAAGTGATGGTCAAAGGGTGGATGTACAGGATAATGACCAGGCATGGATACGGAAAACGAATAAGAGAGCACCGAAAAGTAATAGAAATAAAAAATTGAAAGGTTTAATAAATATAGGAACGTGGAATATAAAAACTATGCTAGCAAGGGGCAAAATGGAAGAAGTAGCAAAAGAAATGAGAGATTATAAGATGACATAATAGCATTGCAAGAATTGAGGTGGAAGGAGAAGGGAGGATCGACAAGCAAAATTACACAATGTACTACGGAGGAGAAAATACACAAGGTAGAAATGGAACAGGCTTCATGATAAGTAGAAGATGGAGAGAATATATATTAGAATTTAAAAAAGTAAATGGAAGAATATCTTATTTAAGGATAAAGAATAGAGCTGCTAATATCTCAATTATAAATATCTATGCACCCACAGAACAAGCCGATGATCAAGAGAAGGATGTTTTTTATGAAGCTCTAGAAAGGCTATGTGAGGAAATTAAAAATCATGACACACTTATAATTCTAGGAGACTTCAATGCAAAGATGGGTAAAGAGGAACATTGGAGATCGGTAGCATGGAAAGAAACAGCACATGACACAACAAATGAAAATGGGACAAGAATGGGCAATCTAGCAACAGATATGAATATGTTTGTAGTAAGTACTAAATTTCGGCACAAGCTAGAGCATAAAATAACATGGCTTATTCCAGGAAGAAATACAGGAAACCAAATTGATCATGTTCTAATAAATAAAAAGAGAACAAGAATGATCCAAGATGTAAGGTCATATCGAGGCGCGGATGTGGGATCTGATCACTTCCTTGTAATAGCAAAGCTTACGCTAAGAATGATAGATATGGAGAAAAAAGAAAACAAAAGGAAAATATGGAGAATAGAAGAGTTAAAAACAAAGAAACGGCAATATCAACAAGAAATGGAACAACTATTGGAAAATATAGAAAATGAAAAAATTGAAACAGACTGGGAAAATATACGAAGAAGTATACACAGCAAATACAATGCTAGGAAGAAAATATGTAGAGAAAAGGAAGGACGGGTTCGACAATGAGTGCGAAGAAATATTAAAGAAGAAAAAATCAGCAAGACTCAAATGGTTAAGAACGGGATGCACAGATGATTACAGAATATACCAAAAAATCAGAGGTGATACCACAAAACTAATAAAACACAAAAAGGTGAGGTGGATTGAAGAAACCATGGATGCACTGGAAAAAGACACAAAAAACAACGGCAAGCTGTATAAATATATTAACAAGCAAAATAAAAAATTAAATATGGCAACAATAGAAAAGAAAGAGTGGCAAAATTATTTCAAAAATCTCTTAACGCAAGAAAACATACAAGCAAATGAAGATGAAGTTTTGGAAATAACAGAAGAAGAACGGCCTGAACAAAACATACCAACGGCAGAAGAATTTAACGAAGTGATAAGCCAACTAAAACAAAATAAAGCAGGGGGAACAGACTGTTTAGTTACATGAGTTGATTAAACATGGAGGGACAGCAATACAGCAAAGATTGTATAACCTGATTAAACAGATTTGGATAAAAGAATCAATGCCTAAAGAATGGGAAAAAGGGTTAATTATTCCGATATTTAAAAAAGGAAACCCAAAAGTTTGTGAAAACTACAGAGGCATTACTCTTCTAAATGTGGTTTATAAGATCTTGACCACAATGATAAATAAACGATTGATGGAGCATACAGATATAAAAATAGGGGATTATCAAAATGGTTTTAGGAATGGAAGATCTACCGTAGATGCCATACACATAGTGACTCAGACAGTCGAGAAATTCTATGAATATGACATGTGGCTGCATATCCTCTTTATTGACTTCAAGCAAGCATTTGACAGTATTAAGAGGCCAGAAGTAGTAAACGATATGAGGAATATAGAAGTGCCTGGAAAGATGATAAGACTCGTGGAAATGACGATGAAAGAATCAAAGGCATCCGTATTAACGCAGGAAGGAACAACAGAAGAATTCGAATACAATGCAGGAGTAAGACAAGGAGATGGGCTGTCAACTACGCTCTTTAACATAACTTTAGACGCCATAGTTAAGACGTGCAAACTCAATGGGACGATCACCAACAATTCAGTCCAGATAGTAGCATATGCTGATGACCTAGCGGTGCTGGCGAGAGACAAAAGAACCTTAAGGCGGAGATACATATGCGCTCTGCTCGGTGTGCGAGCCGCTCGCGCGCAGCGTATTCGTCAGATTAGTACGTGTTTTCAAGTAACGCACAAACGGCACGCACACGGCGCACCACGATCTAAATTCTGTCGGTTTTTCAACAAACGCTTTGATGGTTCGCAATACGTATTTGGACGGGTTTGCGAGTGGTTTGTTGGTTTTGGCGCGCATGAGTTGAATATTTGTTAGTAATGGAATGGTCGGAACTGTCGGAAGGAAATTGATGTTTACCGTGGAAAATCATTATTGTGGGATCCTCAATAAAGAACCATTTAATTTAAAGAAACAACTTAAATCCGATCTTAACGGAAATAGAAGCTGAAATAAAAAAATGTACATGCGGACCTTTTTAAAAAATGTTAGTTCATTGTTGTACTAAAAATAACATGTATTAAAAATAAGATTTATTATTTTATTTGGGCATAAGCCACAATTCGAGTTTGAAATCAAGTTTACTTGACCTTTCGACTTTCACTTCGGAAATAGTTATCAATATCAAAAAAACATTCATAAGCAGATATATATTATGTGTCACCGGAAAGCGAAATAGGTAACGCACGACTTGGAGAACCTATAGTTTTCTAACTTCGTGTCTGGTGAAGCAACGGAGTTGGAACAAGCAGATATATTATAATTGGGTCACCGGAAAGCCAAAAAGGTAACGCACAACTTGGAAGACCCAATAGTTTTCTAACTTCGCTTCTGGTGAAGCAACGGAGTTGGAACAAGCAAATATATTATAATTATGTCACCGGAAAACGAAAAAGGTAACGCACAACTTGGAAGAGCCTATAGTTTCCTAACTTCGCTTCTGGTGAAGCAACGGAGTTGGAACAAGTAGATATGTTATAATTGGGTCGTCGGAAAGCGAAAAAGGTAACGCACATCTTGGAAGAGCTTATAGTTTCCTAACTTCGCTTCTGGTGAAGCAACTGAGTTGGAACTAGCAGATATATTATAATTGGGTCACCGGAAAGCCAAAAAGCTAACGCACAACTTGGAAGACCCAATAGTTTTCTAACTTCGCTTCTGATGAAGCAACGGAGTTGGAACAAGCAGATATATTATAATTGGGTCACCGGAAAGCCAAAAAGGTAACGCACAACTTGGAAGACCCAATAGTTTTCTAACTTCGCTTCTGGTGAAGCAACGTAGTTGGAACAAGCATATATATTATAATTGGGTCACCGGAAAACGAAAAAGGTAACGCACAACTTGGAAGAGCCTATAGTTTCCTAACTTCGCTTCTGGTGAAGCAACGGAGTTGGAACAAGTAGATATGTTATAATTGTGTCGTCGGAAAGCGAAAAAGGTAACGCACATCTTGGAAGAGCCTATAGTTTCCTAACTTCGCTTCTGGTGAAGCAACTGAGTTGGAACAAGCAGATATATTATAATTGGGTCACCGGAAAGCGAAAAAGTTAACACAGGGCTTGGAAGAACCTATAGTTCTCTAATTTCGTTTCTAATGAAGCTACGCAGTTGAAACAAGCAGATACATTACAATTGTGTCACCGGAAAACGAAAAAGGTATCGCATGACTTGGAAGTACCTATAGTTCCCTAATTTTGTTTCTAGTTGTAGGAACAAGCAGATATATTATGGTAGGGGAGCAAAGTATGCTAAATGTGCAGTCACTCAAGCGCTTTGGCGACCTATTGGGTTGTGATTATTAGGTCCTAAAACCAAAAAAGTTAAGTAAAATTTTCCATTTTAGTGGGGACTTCCCATTTTTTAATTTAATTTTCCATTTCCAACAATCTTTTTCCGATTATAGCGCCATCTATCCATAAATCAAAAAAATGTTTCGAATAAAAGTTGTTTATTTTTATACAAACAATCCAAATCTGCAATAAGAAACGGGGTCTACCATTTAAGATTTTAAAGTAACCCCCCCTCACCTCCGTGGGGGGTCGTGTTTGGAACCATTCGATAGATTTTTCAAAAACATTGATAAAGTGTATTTTACAGTTTTTCGATATGATGTTTATTTTGCGAAAGATCGCGGGATTTGTATTTAAAATTTTAAATTTACCCCCCACCCCTCTCCGTGGGGGGTCAAGTTTGGTATTTTTCGATAGATTTTTGAAAAATATTGAACACGTAGTTTTTAGTTTTTCAATCTGACGTTTATTTCGCGAAATATTCGCTTTTTTTTGTGAAACTTTTTGACTCACCCATTTCCGTACGCCCCGCTCAAATCGTCATATTTTTGAAATATAGACTCTTTTGCATGTACTTAACTTACCTTATCTTAATCTGACAATTTCGAATATTTTAAGGATAGATTTTTTTTCGGGCCCCCCCGAACGAACTCCCCTGTGTTAAGAGCCAATATATGGTGGAGGTACATCTGCAGGGTACCACGTTTCTCCCCATATGATAATCTGACGCGCTCGAGTAACTGCAAAAATCCCCGCTTGGGCTCCCCTACCATTATATTTGTGTTGTCAGGAAGCGAAAAAGGTAGTTCCCGAAATGTTCCCAAACTGTGGCTTATTCCACATAAAATAGTAAATTGCATAAGATGACACAAGAAAATAGTTTCAGAACAATACCAAAATAAGATGTAGTAGAAGTACAGGACAGAGACATGATTATCCACAATTACTAAACGTTCGTAAGTTTCCTCTGGATCGTCAAAATGAAAAATTTTAACGAACAATAACCGCGCCACGAACGCGCGGCTCACACACGGCGCGGAGTTCGCGGCGCGGATATGTATTTCCGCCTTTAGATGACATAACCAGACAAATTGAAAAGGAAGCGGTGAAAAGAGGCTTAACAATAAATGAAGAGAAAACTAAATACATGAAAATAGAGAGGAAAAACAAAGATACAGAGGAAAGAAATATAAAAATCGAGAATTATAATTTTGAAATAGTCAGTAATTTTCAATACCTAGGAGTCACAATTAACAACAAAAATGAAAGAAACATAGAAATTACCCACAGAATACAAGCGGGTCATAGAGCATATTATAAGTACAAAAGTATTTTAAAAAACAAAAAAATCAGCAGGGTTACGAAAATCCGAGTATACAGAACAGCAATTCGAACAGTGGTGATATATGGGGCAGAAATCATGAGCCTAACAAAGAGGGAAGAAGAAATGTTAAAAATATTTGAAAGAACAATGGTAAGAAGAATTTATGGACCAAAGAAAACAGTGCACGGAGATTATGAAAGGCTCTTGAATTTAGAAATAAGAGACATACTAGGAGGCGAGGATATAGTGAAAGCTATAAAAACCCAGCGACTACGGTGGTATGGACACTTAAGAAGAATGGGAGAAGAAAAAGATGTAAGAAAAGTTACAATGTGGAACCCAAATATAACAAGGGCGAAAGGAAGACCAAAAAGCAGGTGGGAAGACCAGGTATTGGAGGACATAAAAAGATTGGAAGTGCCAAGATGGAGACAGAAAATACAGGACCGGGATATATGGAGAAAAATAACAGAGGACGCAAAGAGGAACCCTAGATTAGACTAGTTAACTTGAGAGAAGAAAGAATGTGGAGTGACTCACCACAATAAATGAGTCAATGAGCTCAATAAGAGTGGCTCCAACTCCGCACGGAGTGTATAGCCTGTATATTTATATATGTCAACACAGAACTACAAAATATTTCCGGCTGGGGTGTACTACACTCCACGCACTAATGTAGGGTTAAGAAGATTTTTGATAAATACTGAAGTTTGCAAATGCTAATTTATTAAAATAAGATGTAATTTTTTTCCTACAAAGTTTTTTTTAAATAAAAAAATATTGCACTTTTCGTGGAGAAATAGAAAGATGAAAGCGGAAATTGCTCTTACCTGCGAGAAAACTATGCTTGCAGCATTGCGAACTGTTTTCAATAGCAGATGGTCAATTAAACCTATTACAATGCAGTTTTCTATATTTCTATTGGGCACCACAACAATTGATCAACAGAGAACACCTAAAAACGGCACCGTAAAACAAGATTCTATAATTACACTAGCAATGACTATTCCGTTACCAAAAGCTGTTCAGTGGAAATCAAAGTCTACAAAACGCAAAAAGACTACTTCAAAAATTGTAACGGATACCCCAAATAAGATACATAAAAGATTAAGAAGAACATAGAAGAGTAAGCCGATAGAAATGTAAAGAAGGTGCAAAAAAATTAAAAGAGTTACAGGAACTGAGAAAATTAATAATGTTATGAAGACGCCTGATTATGACACAAATGACTCAGCAGATGAAGAAGTTGACATGATAGATACTGAAGACCATATGGATGATGAGTGGTGTGCTGAGACAGAAAATGAAAAACATTGTCTAAATTTTAACACCGATAAGGTCAAATGAATAGCTACATTTTAGTAAAGTATGTGAAAAGGGAAAATGGTCAGGTGTTTTATTGGCAAAGTACAAAAAATCATCTAATTACACTGTTAATTTCCTAACAAGCAAGGGAGCAATAATCTACATGTTTCCAGAAAGTCAATACGTAGATGTTATTCATAAAAGTGACATTGTTGCATGACCGGATCCAACAACACTAGGGAGTACGATGAGAGCACAAGGACTCTTATGTTTTAATGTCAATTTTATACCTTATAATATACCTGAATAATATTGTATGTGTCGACTTAAGTCCATTTGCTGTATTGTTTTTTAGTAATTAACTGAACAAACTCTAGTTAACATTAATGTGTTCACTGTACCCCGGTGCTGTGACCAGTGTACTCTGCTACTACTGGGTACACTACATTTTTGCATTTTTTTCAAATCAATTTGCAATTTTATCGCAAGATATTAATTTTTGTGTTAGATGATGTCTATTAGATCAAAGTTTATTTATTTATTTATTTATTTTACGGGCAAGCCCAATAGGGAACTTGCATAAATTTTTAAATTCGAAAAAAATGTTATAAATCACAACAGAACATAATTTAAAACATGTATCAAAGATAAAAAAAGTTTTGTTTGTCTTTCGTTTGGCCCCTAAAGACGATTAAAAATTCAAATTAAAACAGGTGGTCCAAAACGCATAGTGACGTCATATAGTTGTGCATGTACATTCTGCACCAACAAAGTAAACAAACTTGTATATAATTTTAAATTAGACACTATAAACGTCAGTAGAAAATACAGTTATGTAACGTCACAAGCGTTTTTGATCGTTTGAACTATTTTACATTGGCTAAGGGTTCTTCTAAACCAAGGCCAGAAAACAGAAAAAAATATATAGATTTTAAATTATCTTCTAAGTTATTATGAGGTTTTACCGCGTCAAAGTTTGGAAATATTATTTTTAAAGGAAACTGAATAATATTACGTAATAAAAAAATGTGTAAGTTCCCTCATAGGTTTAGCATTCGTTTTGACACTGACACTAAGTTTTATAAATATATTTGATAATTTCTATTTCTGATATATTTGAGTGTTTTAAGATATATTTTTTAAAATGACCGAAGAGGGTTTTTGTAAAGGGCAGTCTGATAACTTACCTATAGTTGATATGTGTATGGTGGCTACATATTTTCAAAAGAGTGAAAATTTTTTCGTCGGAGAAGTTCGGGGAGTTAAAGCAGATAAGTAAGTACATATATTATGTATATTATACTCCCATTATACCTACTAATTTTATACTGTGATTTTATTCTGATTATTTTTCTCATAAGTATTTAACGATAAAACTTAGTAGGTACACACTTCCTATTAAGTATAGTGATCAAAAAATATCATTACAATATAAATATTTTCCCATAATATGGGAAATATGGGAAATATTATTTCGCGACGATGCTGTGGCCAAATACCCAAGTAGGTGGAGGCCAATAAACTAAAGAAGAAGAAAAGAATATACTTACATATAACCCTCCCACATCACTGATATAACCATATAAAAAACTAATGTAAAACTATGTGACGTCACGGGCCGTCTGAACTACTTTAAAATAAAGAAGACTTTAAATTTGTATTTCTAAGTTATTATGAGTTTTTGAAGCGGGAAATTTTGGAAATCTCATTTTTATACAAAACTGAACATTATTATGTAATAAAAAAAAATGTGCAAGTTCCCCATTCTATAAAAATACATTACATTTTTTAATTGAACATAAAGTGTTACATAAATACATAGTGTACAGATAAAAACAATAACATAATATAATATAAAAAACAGACATACAGAAATATAAATATAATATAGAAGTAAATATGTAATAGGAAATAATAACATAAAAACAAATTAACAAATTACAGAGGTTTCAATCAAATATTGATCCCATGTAAATTTCTTTTAAAACGACTGATGGAGTTGTCAAACAGTTGAAAATGGTAAAGGGAGTTTGCTAAATTTAAGACTCTGGGTACGAACCAAAAAGGTGAATAATTAAACCTATGGAATGGTACATAAAATGTTCGCACTTGTCTAGTGGTGCGAGGTGGTACAAACAGTGCGATCTTATTAAGTAGTTGAGAACAACTGCATATACCATTTAAGATCTTGAATAATAGCAAAAGGTTCCTTTGTTTTCTCCAGCTTGCAAGAGAGGGGACCTGCAGTTGATGCTGCCATACAGTGTAATCTTGATAGGTATGAAGCTTAAAAGCAATGTAACAGAAGAAACTATTTTGGGCTTTGCCCAATACCAGCGGTGCTCAAAAGGTCGATCGCGATCGACCGGTCGATTGCCAAACTTTTTGAAGTCGATCGTGATTCACTGAAAAAAATACAAATGGGAAAAGACGGCGACTGTGCTGACTGTCACCACACTTGCTGACTCTTTTGTCAACAAATTGAAATTATTGATTGACCAAACGAAGAGAAATGAGTTAAACAACTTTCCATTGATGAAAAAAGGGTAACCGCTCATTTGAATTACGTTTATTACGAGATGGAGCTGCAAGAAGTTCGTAGCGACTTTGAAAGAAGCTTCGCTAATTTTTAAAAACTGACAGATATTGTAACATTCATGTCTAATCCATTTTCTTGTGAAGACGTGGAAAAAATTGCCACTGAAATATCCGTTGCTTTCAATATGGAGATCATTTCCGTCCAAAATGAGGAACTGAAAATAAAAGTCCAGAGCGACTGATACGAAATTTTGGTCTTTCATATCTCCTGACAAATATCCCTCTTTGAGGCAAGTAGCTCTTCAGCTCATAGCATTTTTTTTTATCAACATACTTGTGTGAGAGTCTGCATTTTCCCAAATGAAGTTGGTAAAATTAAAGTGTCGTAATCGGCTAACTGAAGAACATCTCTCATCATGCTTGCTTTTGGCAATTACGTACCATCATATGTATATGAAAAACTTATGGATGATATGCAGTGCCATGCTGCCATGCATAAACATCCAAATAAAATTAAGATGAAAAACATTGCAGTAATAATTACAACTCTATGTAGTAATTACAACTTTTTATCAAATAGAAATGTGCAATAAAGATTTTTATTTTCAAAATTGCTTTTTTTCCTAGCAGTTGATCGCTAGTCGCTTGCAGTTTATGTGGTAGATCCCTCGCAGTACAAGTCTGAGCACCACTGCCCAATACTATATACGTTTGTAAAATCACGAGTTGTTCTTTTTACAAAAGCGAGCATTTTCATAGATGTTTGAATGACATTAATGATGTGAGTATTGAAACAAAGAGAATTTTCCCGTGTAAGTCAAGTCCTTGATTTTATTTACAGTGTTGAGCAATTGGCCATCAATGTAATACTTAGGGCCGGTTGTTCGAACGCTAATCAACATTGATCACTATCAAATATTGAATTACTGTCACAATTGTCAATGTCAACTTTGGTTGGGTTGCTGAAAACATAGTTAATTATAATTATGAAATTAGTTAGTCAATTAACATAACATTTATTAACATAATTGATTAACTAATTTCATAATTGTCATTAATAATTATGTTTTCGGCAACCCAACCAAAGTTGACATTGACAGTTGTGACAGTAATTAAGTATTTGATAGTGATCAATGTTGATTAGCGTTCGAACAACCGGCCCTTAGTTTGATAATATTGGGTAGTGAGTACCGTTAAAGTTAATTACACGACATTTGCTGGAATTAAGGTTCATACCGTTAAGTGAACACCATACAGAGAGGTTAGTCAGTTCTCATTGCAATATGGCAGCATCATAATTCTCAAAAACCTTTGGTATAGCACTAAGAATAGATATAGGGCGGTAATTACTAATATTAGATTTATTACCAGATTTATATTTTGGTGACATAAGAAAGTTTCCAAAAGTCTGGAAACTGACCTACATCCAAAGATTTATTAAATATATGAAACAAAGGTCGCGATAGTATAAAACTGAATTCCCTAAGAAAATTAGGTGGTATACCATCAGGCCCAGGACCCCTGTTGACACTTAATGATGAAAGCTTTTTGTAAATTTTGGAAATCTGGATATAATATGATGACATATTGAGTTTAGACTGAATATGGTCAACATTGCAATTTAAATATCACTATAAACTGATGAAAGTGATCTACAAATAAGTAGGCAATATCATTGCCACATGAAGCTACAGTCATTCAGGGTCATTGAGTCAGGTATGCAACTGTTTTCACACTTGCTACCTACAAATTTCCAAAAATGCCTTGCGTTATTTTGTATAGAAAATTCGGTGAAACGTATGTAATTGTGATAACAACAGTTAGATAGATTTTTACAATTTGTTCTCAGATGACAAAATGCAGCATAGCTTGCAGGAGTCTTTAAAGTTTTATAAATTTTATGAGCTTTTATTTTTTCATTTAACAATTGCTTAAGCTCAGAAGAATACCAAGAAGGAAATTTCTTAGTACTAAAATATTTAATTGGAGTAAAATGTTCAATAAGAGAGTAAATAATGTTATAAAACATAGCAATCATGTCGGAAAGATCTCTACCACGAAACAGGTTATCCCATCTTATATATTCTAGACATTGGTGAATTGCTGGAAAGTTTGCGTTATGGAAATCATAATAATATTCGTTACCAAAAATTGACCTATCAAAAACATTAAGCTGCAATGATGTTATCAGAGGAGGATGATGAGAGTCAGGTGAAACTAGAGCATCGTTAGCTTCAGAAATGACAAGCTCTTCTGGGGCCAGGATACGATCCAGAATAACACTCCTGCTATTAAATATAAAATTACATTGAAAAAGATTATGATAAGCACACAGATTTGAAACAACCTCAATGGCATCAACTACAGCTATAGCAGTGATGAACTTTGTGAGGTTGCAGAAGAGCAATAATCTTCAACTCTCCACCTAGCTGAGGGGAGATTATAGTCACCAAATAAGTGAAATTTCAGGGATGAAAATTGTTCACTTAGAAGCATCAGTTGGTCAGCATGAACTTGATAGGTGTAGGCTGGAGATTGAGGTGGAATATATAGAGCTCCCAGAATGTTTGCCATGAAACCGTACAAACAGCTGTTCAATAGAATGATCAGATTGGATTCGTAATGATGAATATTTCTTTAAAATAGCTATCAATACTCCACCCCCTCTAAGAGATGAACTAGAGGCAGGTGTATGATCCTGTCTATAGATATTGTAATTGACAAGACCAATTTCAGTATCAGCAATGTCACTATTGAGCCAAGTTTCTGTTAGAATGATAACATCATAGGTACAATTAAAAATATTGAGGCTTAATTCAGTAAGTTTTGTTCTGAAATCCCAGACATTTTGGTAATAGACTGTAAACTTGTCCAAGTCAGTAGAGTTTAAAGGTTTTTTTGAATGATTTTAGGTATGTTATTAAAATACTTAATCATGAGATTAGCTTCTCCAGGCGCTTTGCCAACGTCGACGTCGTGGTTTACCTGTTTTGCCCGTTTTACCATATTAGGGTGAAACTTCAAAGGCGGCATTAAGGTGAGATCAAGTAAAACAGGTAAACCGCGCAGTCGGCGTTGGCAAACCGCCTGCATATAAACAAAAACAAGCCCTAAGACAGGTATTATTGATGACTGTAAATATTTTAAAAATTTTGTAAAGAACCATAATATAGATCAAAACAAAAATATGAATTAGCTGTAACTTGGGTTAAACTTTCACATTATGAATCATATTGGTAAATACTGTTGTAATTAATTTATTATGGTAGGGGAGCAAAGTATGCTAAATGTGCAGTCACTCGAGCGCTTTGGGGACCTATTGGGTTGTGAAGAGTAGGTCCTAAAACCAAAAAAAGTTAAGTAAAGTTTTCCATTTTAGTAGGCGCTTGCCATTTTTTAATTTAATTTTTCATTTCCAACAATCGTTTTTTCCGATTATAACGCCATCTATCCATAATTCGAAAAAATTTTTCGAATAAAAGTTATGTATTTTTACGTAAGGAGTCCAAGTCTGCAATAAAAAATGGGGGCTCCTATTTAAGATTTTAAAGTAACCCCTCACCCCACTCCCGTGGGGGTTCTGTTTGGTGCCATCCGATAGATTTTTTAAAAATATTGAATAAGTGTTTTTTACAGTTTTTCGATCTGATGTTCATTTTGCGAAATATCGCGGGATTCGTATTTAAAATATTAAATTTACCCCCCACCCCTCTCCGTGGGAAGTCGTGTTTAGTATTATTCGATAGATTTTTAAAAAATATTGAGCACATATTTTTTAGTTCATTGATCTGTCATTAATTTCGCGAAATATTCGCTTTTTTCTTGTGAAACTTTGGGGCTCACCCATTTCCTTACGCCCGGCTCAAATCGTCAGATTTTTTAAATATACACTGTTTTGCATGTACTTAACTTACCTTATCTTAATCTGACAATTTCGAGTTATTTTAAGCATAAATTTTTTTTTCGGGCCCCCCTTAACGAACTCCCCTGTGTTAAGAGCCAATATATGGTAGAGGTACATCTGCAGTGTACCAGGTTTCTCCCCATATGATAATCTGACGCGCTCGAGTAACTGCAAAAATCCCCGCTTGGGCTCCCCTACCATTAGAAAGAGATGGAATACCTAGAACTATCAATTATGATACTATGACTAATTGAGGTAAGGTAATGGCTTTTTTAAGTAACAAATATTTTTATTATTTCAAACTTTTAAAATAGTTACCTGGGAAAGGTTTTATTGAAGAATCCTCTGTAAGAACTGGAATAAGACATATTTGCTGAGAAATAAATGGCACTAGCATTAATGTGTTTATTAGTTGAAACATCAGCTACAGCAGAAAGAAAATAATACATCATGCCAGGATCATAAGTATCATTTATAGCTGGCCTAATAAATCTGCTCTGGAGAATATAGGACCAAAAGAAGGCCCTGTTCATAGCTGTATTGTGTAAATGGAGCAAAAGAGTCCTGTTAGGGAACACTGGATTTATGTTAATGTCTTTGATGTCGGGAAGATGAGATACCGATTCCTCGGGTAAGTAAAGATCTCCAACATGTTGGATTTCGCAATTGTCTTTTGTTACCCTTTGCATATTACGTGAAATCTCATCAAAGGAATCTCTGGCTTGCCATTCATATTGTCCAGACACGCCCACCGCTAGTAAACAAAACAAAAATATTTTATATCCGACCATCTTCATGTTAACACTTTGTATCGCGCACATTTTTAAAATCACCGAAACATATCAAAGTTTTTTTTAACGTTTTGATTAAACTGACTGCCACCAAATCTAACCAAGCCCACCAAACAATGTAAATAGTACAGTCATCGACCAACCTCCTTATTTCTTTTGATTTAATGTGTTGCGCTGTTGGAGGGAGGTAAATTAAATACACCTGTGTGTCAGTGGGTGTTTCTTTTAAAAACAGCAACAAGTGGCGAAGTTACATCTAAGTTAGATGGCTCAATATACACTAAAGCGTATAATTGGTTGCCAACTAGAACTGTTTGTGTAACTTATACTACTGATTAAGAGATGGGACATGGGACTGTAGCGCAAGAGAATAAAAATTCAAGGGAGTGCAAGCAAATACTATATTTGGTGCAAGTAATCAAAAATCAAATCTTCCTGGCACAAGATGGGAAATTAATATTTCAATTTTTTATGTACCTACGTTAAAAAGAAGTGCAACTTTTATTAACAAACATTAAACCTATAGGTATATTTGAGACAGTAGGTACGCTTCAGTGGCGGCTGGTCAGAGGAGGCCAGGGAGGCTTAGCCTCCCCATAAATTATTTACACATGCTACACTGTTTTGTTTACTTTGCTATTTTGCTTCGCGTTAGAGATATCGGAAAACGATATTTGAACAAGTTATTCCAAATAATAACCCCACATACCAAATTTCATCACAAAATTCGAACTTTAAGTTTTTTCATTATTTGTAGTCAGGATCCTAAAATCGCAGAGGAGGCTGCTGGCCGGAAAATCTCACTTGCTAATGCTCCGCGCAGCCCAGCAGCGTTTAATAATATAGGATGGTTTAAGAAGACCCGGTCTCCTTAAGGGCCCTATTCACATGCGTATTTGTACGGCGGATATGTACGGCGGATATGTACGGCGGACAGATACTCCGGACAGATCCTCATGTGTTTATCCGGGCGTACGCCGTATGGTAATGTGTCTTGCTCCCTTGCTCGCCGTCTGTGGTTCAAGACGACGACCACAGACAGCGAGCCAATATACGCATGTGTGTGAACGTTTCAAGGATTTGTTCGCCGGATGAGTTTTTGTGTCAATGTTCATTCTAACCACGGTAGTAGGCGTGTATTTATATTACATTAAAATGGCATTTTTGGATAATAAAGTATTTTGGGAAAGTTTTATTTCGTTACATAAGTTGAAGCCATGCTTGTGGAATGTAAAAAGTAAAGAATATTCTAACAGGCAACTGCGAAACAACGCATATTATGAAGAATTAGTGGAAAAATGCCAAGAAATTTGTCCAGATGCAGATATAAAGTACGTAAGAAAGAAAATAGATTCCTTGCGTGCTGGATTCGACGTGAATTAAGAGAAATGAGGAAGAGTAAGAGAACTGGGTCATCTACAGACAGTATTTATGCCATAAATATTTCCCAACAAGTTTCAGGTATTATTTGTCCAAGAAGCTGTGGGGACAGTGGTGGATTTAGGGGGGGCTAGAGGTGCTATAGCACCGGGCCCCCAGGTTGAAGGGGCCCCCAGAAGACCTAAACATTTGTCTAAAATTACGTATTTGGCATTCTGACGCGCCGTCGTACTTACCCTACCAAACTCCTCTTATTTATTGTAAAAATTACTTTGAAATTATTGTTGTATTGACAATTTCATATAATCTTTTTTCTGGGAGAAAAGGAAAGAAACACCCGATAACCACCCTTTTATGACATGACATAAATGGCAACAGATTAGCAGGTATACTTTTGCATCTCCTTTTCGGAAATCTTACAATACAATGCTTTTAAATCGCTCTGAAAGTTAAAGGTGTTTGACAAAAATAGATGTCTTTCAATGGGTGCCATAAAGTTAAGAAATTAAATATAAAATATACCTACTTTACCCTTTAAGCTTAACAACAAGTAAAGCTTTTGTTTACAACCAAGTAAAGTACCTGAAGAACGTCAAAGACGACAATTAGTAATTCATACCTACTTGTGTTGGCGTTAGCTTTTAGTCATTTATCATTAGATTGTGAATCGTGAGTTGATGCTGGTGAATTTTATTTATTCGGTTCGGATTAATTTTTAGTTCTAGTGTTTGTGAGTGCTAATTAATATTGTTTAAATACATTACGTTTATACGCTTGTAACTACCTATAATGTCACTTAAGCAGCATAAAAGCGGAGCCGCTAAGCGAAAGGTGAGTTTATTTACTTAATTTATATTAGCGCAACTTTTAGCCTAATCAAATAAAAAAACATAATTTAATTCCGAACAGTTTTTGTCCTTTTCTAAAACAAATTTTTAAAGTGCCTTGTCAAAAAAGAGTTGGGTAGGGCCCTCTATATACAAGAATTAGCACCGGGCCCACTAATGAATAAATCCGCCCCTGTGTGGGGAGATTGCACAACTGAACTTTAAATCTTCACCACTTCGTCCAGTTGTTAAGTATCGTAGCGTGGCGATTAATCGCTCTCTGCTACTTACTGATTCTCTCATGTGTGTGTTATTTCTTTCGATTCTAGGACCAACATATCCTAATAATGTTTCAAATGCTTTATTATCTATTCGCAGAAAATTAATAAGTAAATCTTCGGGTTCGCTTGTTTCGAGTTCTCTAATTAAATTCATATGTGAGTACTTTCTTCTTTCCAATAACCATCGTTTGACCATAGTCTTTTCTTTTTTCTATCATCAAATAAAACCATATATCCTCCAATTATTGCTAGTTGTTTTTTATTATTCATAGCACAGTGGAAAACAGATAAACACACAACGCGGGAACAAGTACAACTGAGAGATTTGTCCGTGCGAATGTGTAGCACCAACGAATTTGTCTGGAGACACATCTGCCTGTATATAGCTAACAACGGATCTGTCCGCCGTACATATCCGCCGGACAAATACGCATGTGAATAGGACCCTTTAGAGCTGCATTATCGCTTAACGCACACGCTGCCCGGAGATTGGACAAGGGCGACTAATCGGCCAGCAGCCTCCTATGCGATTTTAAGATCCTGACTACAAATATGAAAAAACTAAAAGTGCGAATTTTGTGATAAAATTTGGTATGTGGGATTAGAATAATATTTGGAACAACTTGTTTAAACAACTTTTTCCGATATCTGTAAAGCAAAGCAAAATATCTGTAATTTACCGTGTTTTTGGATTCGCAGTAGGCCGCTTTTAGAATTAAAAAAACTCAGTTGTTCATCTTAAAAAATGTGAACCTTCAACCAGTATGGACTGCAAAACTTCAAATCTGTATTTATTTTGATATGCATATCTACTTACACTTACAGAGATAGAATTATTAACAAATAAACGACACAAACTTTGGTAATACACTTTTACAATTAGACTAACTATTTTTAAAATGATATGATATTATGAAATTGTGAATTATGATGATATTATAAAATGTAAATAAAACATGGTCAAAAAATGGGGCCTTAAATTAGATTTTTTTTGACGGATTTTTTTGCTAGTGCAAATTTGTCTAGATATTTTACAGTTAGGTATAATATAATAAATCTATAACGCAAAAATTGACTGAAAAAAAATTATTGGTGTTGTACAGTAAGAAAGTGCTGGACCTTCACCCTGGGTTACACCTTCTGCTACAGCTATCATGGACCCCTATAATGATCATATATTTGGTTTTGTCTTCATTTATAGCTCCAATCCGAATTTCTGTGCTTCATCAATAATTTTCTCCACATATCTTTCTTAATTTTTTCGCGGATCTTGCTAGAATCGTTAGATCATCAGAAATGCCATACATATTGAGAATATACTTAATACAACAAAAAATCTAATTCAGTTTACTACATTCTAAAATATCTATGTAAGATTTTTCTTTCAATTTAATCAAATTTTAAGGTATGAAACAAAAATATAATTTTCAGTGATCTATAAATTAAATAGGGTTAAATGAACTGTTCAACTTCATAAATAGTTGGATTTCGCGTTTTCACTTTTTCACATTTAGATATGTTCATGCCTAACCCCATGCCCCATGATTCAAGGGTCGAATCAACAACGATAGATGAAAATTATTATGCAATAGGTACTCTGATATTAATATTATTTATCGAAAAGTAGGTACTGTTTATCATAATTAATTTTATTAAATATAAATATATACATATATTCAGAGTTGATGAAAAAGAAATTTTTTATGCGTAGGATTCGAACCCACACCTCCGATACATCGATCACATAATCTACCATTTGTGTCAAGGTTCCCTCATACTAATAGTAATACAGTTGTTATTTTCAGAAATTATAATATAATATTCAATCATTAGTTTCTTTTCCTAAATTATTCGGTCTAACTTACATATTAGAATATTTTTAAAACGTGTTAAAGTGTTACAAGGCTTAAATTGGAAAATAATGTCAAAATGTATTGTTTATTATTTTTTAACTGTTACATAAAACTATTAAATAGGAACGGTTACATCTCCAATTCGAAATTCGTAAGCGTCGAACGTTGTGCCAAGGTTCCCTCATACTATAATAAATATGGTTTTGAAGTTATTTTCAGAAATTATGTATTATTAGTAATATATTCAACCATTAGGTTTTTTTTTTAATTTTTCGGTCTAATTTAAATATTAGTAGTATTTTTAATAAAACATTTGGAAGCCTTAAATTCGAAAATAATGTCAAAATTTATTGCTTATTATTTATTAACTGATACATGAAACTATCAAGTAGGAACGGTTACATCTCTAACGGCCCGCTTAGAAATTCGTAAGCGTCGAACGTTATAAGTCGTCGACACTGTTTTTGAAATTATCGGAATATATACGGGTAGCTAAGCGGCGCTCTATGGATGTCCTCTCAAGTCTCACTTGCGGTGTTACGTACAAAGTTCTCGTAGCTTTTCATACACTGAGAAAGGTCCCCGGATCTCTGGTAGAAAGTACCGCCGATCGTTACCGGTTAGCTGCAGCCGACGCCTATTCAAGATAGGATATGATCAGCGAATTGGTATGGCTGCGGTGTTGGTCACAGCAAAGGCATGTTGGGAATCCAACAGGATAACTAAACGGGGCCCACTCTGAGTGGACTTTTTAATTTTTTTTATTTTACTTTTTTATTTTATTAATAATAAATGAGTTATAAACAAAGGATATGATCAGCGAATTGGTATGGCTGCGGTGTTGGTCACAGCAAAGGCATGTTGGGAATCCAACAGGATAACTAAACGGGGCCCACTCTGAGTGGACTTTTTAATTTTTTTTATTTTACTTTTTTATTTTATTAATAATAAATGAGTTATAAACAAGTAAACAGCTAAACTACACATTTTTAAACGAGCTATAAAATAAGGATATGATCAGCGAATTGGTATGGCTGCGGTGTTGGTCATTGGTCACAGCAAATGCATGTTGGGAATCGAACAGGATAACTAAACGGGGCCCACTCTGAGTGGACTTTTTAATTTTTTTTATTTTACTTTTTTATTTTATTAATAATAAATGAGTTATAAACAAGTAAACAGCTAAACTACACATTTTTAAACGAGCTATAAAATAAGGATATGATCAGCGAATTGGTATGGCTGCGGTGTTGGTCATTGGTCACAGCAAATGCATGTTGGGAATCGAACAGGATAACTAAACGGGGCCCACTCTGAGTGGACTTTTTAATTTTTTTTATTTTACTTTTTTATTTTATTAATAATAAATGAGTTATAAACAAGTAAACAGCTAAACTACACATTTTTAAACGAGCTATAAAATAAGGATATGATCAGCGAATTGGTATGGCTGCGGTGTTGGTCATTGGTCACAGCAAATGCATGTTGGGAATCGAACAGGATAACTAAACGGGGCCCACTCTGAGTGGACTTTTTAATTTTTTTTATTTTACTTTTTTATTTTATTAATAATAAATGAGTTATAAACAAGTAAACAGCTAAACTACACATTTTTAAACGAGCTACGATACAGTGTGTTCAGAATAAAAGTTACAAAGTATTTATTATGTTTGTAATAAACGCATCTTCCATTATTCCAACATTATGAAAAAGTACTAACTGTTATCATATTCATTTTATTATGTATAATATACAATATATTCGTAGATTATGAGAATGAACTTTTTTGATTTAAAAAATAAAAAAATTTGGCTGGCGAAGGATTCGAACCCACGCCGCCTCCGATGTATCCATCACATAACGTGCATAATATTATACAATTATACACTATAAAAAATATATACAGTATGGTCACATAATACACCAACGACCATTGGTGTATTCTGTGGTATGGTGCAAATGAAAGAATGCATTTATTTATTCGTGAAAGGACCATTTTGTCATGTCTCGCAGGAATATGTTACTGTGAATCTAATAATTATTACTGCCTATACAGGGTGATTCATTAAGAATGTCCAATCTCTGAGTTGTAGATTCTAGACCTCAAAATATTAAGATTTAACCCAAATCACTTAGATAAAATGTGGCTCGTTACTGAGTTACAGGGTGTTCTATTTAAAAATTTAATAACCATTTTTACCCAGTACTTTAAAACTATTTGACATATCCTTGTCATACTTTGCAGAAAGTGTAGTTGCCGTACACCCTACCAAATTATGATAAACAAATGTTTCTGGCTACTACCAGAGGCGTACGACAGGGGACAGTGCATGGTTTACCCTTCCCAAATTCTACGCCACTGGCGAAATTGCTATTTTAGCACAATATTTCGATTTTTCAATACTTTCTATGTAAATAATATACTCTTCATTCGTAACTTTAAGGTCATTAGTTTTCGAGATATTTGAAGTTGAAAATGAAACTTTACAGTTATTTTGATTAATGTATTGTGCCCCTTCATTTTTAACTTCAAATATCTCGAAAACTAATGATTTTATCGATACGAATGAGGAGTATATTATTTGCATAGAAAATATTGGAGAATCTAAAAATTATGCTGAAATGGCAATTCCATCAGTGGCGTAGAATTTGGGAAGGTTCAACCATTCATTTTCCCCTGTACGCCTTTGGTAATAGCCAGAAACGTTTATTTAACATAAATTAGTAATGTGTGCAGTACCTACACTTTTTGTCAAGTATGATATGGCAATTTCAAATACTTTTAAAGTACTGGGTACAAATAATTTTTAAATTTTTAAATCAAACATCCCTATTACATAAATATTAACTATTCAGTATTTTAAATTTTTCAGATTTGTATCCAGTATTTTAAAAGTATTTGATATATCCTTATCATACTTAGAAGATAGTGTAGATACTGTACAACCTACTAAAATATGTTAAATAAAACTTGCTGGCTAGTACCAGAGGTGTACGACAGGGGAAAGTGAATGGTTGACCCTTCCCACATTCTACGCCACTGGCGGAATTACCATTTTATTGCAATTTTTCGATTCTCCAATACTTTCTGTGCAAATAATATACTCTTCATCCGTACCGATAAAATCATTAGTTTTCGGGATATTTAACCTTTAACTTACACGCGCTGGGGTCTTTTGTACGCCGGATATAAGAATTCTACTGCAAATATATTTAAAAATTTAATTTTTGACCTTGTTTATCTCTCTAACCTATCACTGGAATGTTCTTTACAATTTGGTTTTAGTTTCGTTATAATCGGAGTTCTGGAAAGATCGTAATTTATAGTTTATTATTTGTTGTTTCCGGTGGTGGACTATATACGCCACAATTATATTAATATAAGTCGTAATATAAGGACATATTTCAATTGTTTTTTAGTCATTATGGCACAAAATATATTTTTCTTTATAAACAATACTTTTTCTCCTGTAAAAAATCACATTTCAAAAAATTTTTTATTAGCAATTTTATTTATCATGGAATCCAGTTATTCCATGATTCCAGTTATAAATCCCAATTGGCTTACTGAGAAGGAACTCCAAGTATTCACTGATGCCGAATAAGGTTTATAACAAACAACTAAGTGTATTTTTTCAAAAAAAAAATAAACAGATCCGCCGTCTTTAAGTGTATTATCTTGTGGCGTATAAAGTACGCCACGCGTGTAGTTATGTTATAACTTGATGCACGGGTAGTTAAAGGTTAAAGTTAAAAATGAAGGAGCACAATACATTAATCAAAATAGCTATGCCGTTTGTTTTTCAACTTCAAATATCTCGAAAACTAATGACTTTAACGTTACGAATGAAGAGTATATTACTTACATAGAAAGTATTGGGAAATCGAAATATTGTGCTAAAATAGCAATTTCGCCAGTGGCGTAGAATTTGGGAAGGGTCAACCATGCACTTTCCCCTGTCGTACGCCTCTGGTAGTAGCCAGAAAAGTTTATTTATCATAATTTAGTAGGATGTACAGTACCTATATTTTCTGCCAAGTATGACAAGGATATGTCAAATAGTTTTAAAGCCCTGGGTAAAAATAGTTATTAAATTTTTAAATAAAACACCCTGTAACTAAGTAACCAGCCACATTTTATTTAAATGATTTGGGTTAAATCTTAATATTTTGAGGTCTAGAATCTACATCTCAATGATTGGACATTCTTAATGAATGACCCTGTATATTCCAATATTGCCTTAACATAATTTTGAATTCATTAGGGCTCTTAAACTGTCTAATTTTTATTCCCTTTGATATTCTGGCATTGATTTATCTTTTCCAGCTTTATTATAGCTTTTATCACTTACATACCGCACACTAAAATATTTTTCTTCTTTTTTCGTCTCTCCCTCCCATGATCGTATATTTATATTTGGTGTTGTCTTCATTTACCTCCAATCCGAATTTCTGTGCTCTTCAATAATTTTCTTCACAACTCTTCTTAATTCTGTTGCGGGTCTTGCTAGGATCATTAGATCATCAGAAATTCAATACATATTTTAATACAACAAAAAATATAATTCAGTTTTCTACATCCTAAAATATCTATGGAAAATTGTTCTTTCAAGTTAAACCAATTAAGGTATGAAACTAAAATAAACTTTTCAGTGATCTATAAATAGGACGCTTGCCTATAATAGGTTAAATGAACTTTTGATCTTCTTAGTTGTATTTCACTTTTTCTCATTTAGGTAGATGTTCATGTCGAACTCCATGATTCAAGAATCGAATCCAGTGGCGTAGCTGAAGATTCGGGGGCCCCCCCGCGACAATTTTTGTGGGCCACCGTATTATAAACATAACGACAACTAATACCAGTATAATTACTAAACTACCTATGTGTAAATGACAATATTTGGCTTTTCCTTAATAAGTCTTTATCAGTTAGTGTTAATAGATTTTTTGGAAATAGACATGAAAACCTATTATAGATACATTCTCTTAATGCGACAAACCTCTTACTAAGTTGTTGCAATATTATGTATATCCATGTATATCTAAATTTTCATTGAAGACATTAACTTCAAAACTGTTTTTGTCGCAGCTGAAGTTATTTTTTCGTCGCAGCTGAGCTCATCGTAAAATTTTTTATACGTTTTATCCGTTTATTTTTAAATTCCGGTATGGTATAGTACCCCACTATTCTGCTACTCCTGCTGCTTTTGCTAAAATCTCGGAAAACGAATTTCTCATTTCTCGAAGATTAGCACGAGTTTTTTCAAAAAGTTGAAGGCGACCGTTAACTCTGCCGTTTTAGATTGCAAAAATTTTGATGTTAGATTAATAAAGTTAAGTATTTTAGATTGAATGGTAATCTTAACGGCAAATTCAAAATTATTCATATGCTCTTATAATGTATTACCTTCTAATTTTTTATCGTTTTTTTAGATAGCAATGAAATTTTCGTTAAAGATTTCATTTTTTGTCAGAAAGCTCGAAGCAAAGCCATAACAGCATTGTTCCGGAAACGCGTATTTAAAATCTATTAAATATTAGCGCGCCATACATTGAACTTGTCGATTCGTTGTTCCATTTTTATTGGCCTGACGGGCGAGAAATTGTCCTCGTCTCGTCAACTCGCTAAAAAATGTATCGCCAGTACCCTGACTCAATTAGAGTTGTAGACATATATTATGTGTGGTTAAAAATTTGTAGACCATACGTAAAAATTGTATTTTGTTGTTTTGAATAAGTGTTTTTAATCATTTATTGTTTCTTAACTCCTTTATTTTATACAGGAGTAAATACAAAATTTCACCTAACTGTTCAGTTTGTAGTAGACTATATTGGAGTCTACTTATTGTATTTGTGATTTTATTACCGCCAAATTCAGCGAAGAACTAACAGATTTGTGGTGTTTGGGCTAAGTTTGAGCCGTGGCCGTTCGAGACCAGCAGATTACTTCGACCAGCAGAAGTTCCTTGACTTGAAACCAGCCACCGTGAAGTGCAATAATGGGACTATGGTAGCTATACAAAACTTTTTGAGTAAACATTTTCAAATAAATTTACATTCATAGACATTTTGAATTTTGACTCCATATTCAGTAAACGTTTAGATTGGTTCTTTTTTTTTAATTTAATTATTGTTTTATTTTGTAACCTTTTTTTTATCTAGGATAATTAAACCTTTACTTTCTCAACTCGCTTTATTAATTTAATCTTAGTTAAAGGATTAGATATAACCTTTTACCACCTCTTTATGGGGTGTGATTTTTGAACCAAAGCGTTGGTAACTAACATACAGTCCACAGAGGTCAGTGGGAGCTTATTTAGTCATTAACAAATTGGGAATTTAACCCCCAGTTTGTCCATGGTCCTTCGAGCCGGATCTAAACGTTAGAGTTTGAGAAATAGTACAGGTTTTATATCCAATTTTCAATTTATACTTATTTTATATTTTGGTTGATAAAAATGGATGAAGCAACGGCTCGTTCAAAGAAAAAGACGGGTAAATCGAATATTACTCGCGTAGAAACTTGGATTCGTGATCATTTAGATCAAATAAATAGTAAATTTGCAATAGCCGTGAAACTAGATATGCTAAAAGAAGCATTTCATAATTTTAATGACAGTTATAACTACTTAGAAGGCACATTGCCCGATGGAGGCAAATTAGAAACGCGAGAAGAGACAGACGCGCTTTATTTGGGGTGTTTTGACATTTTAAGCACGAAACTAGATTTATTGTCTAAAGATAGTTTAGATTTAGAGTCAGTTAGCACAAGCTCAACAAAAAATGTATCGCCAGTAGCCGTTAGACTTCCGGAGTTTTCAATCCACCCGTATTCAGGTAAAATAACGGAATGGGACTCGTTTTTTCAAATATTCGATATAACAATTTTAAAAAATGATTCATTATCAGATATTCAAAAACTGATGTATTTAAAATCTTATGTTAGAGGTGAGCCGGCTAAATTAATATCAAATTTTCCGGTTGTTGCAAAAAATTTAAAGTTAGCTTTGGATACTCTAGTAATAGAGAGGTATGGAAATAAATATAATTTGACTAAAACATTATTTTTGGAACTACTTGATTTTAAACCGGTACCACAAAATGCAAATCACATACAACTTAGAGATTTATATATTCATGTGTCTAATAAACTTAAAGCTTTGGATAATTTAAATCTAACTGATAAGGATAAATTAGATTGGATACTTATATTGTTAGTAGAACAAAAACTTGATATTAGAAATATTAGATAATAAAAGGTACAAATAATAGTAAACAAACTATTTATTTTAACCGAAAAACCGTAATATTACAATATACAAAGAAATTAAGATACGTGTTTCTACAACGAGATATTATTCTAGACTACTGTATCGAACGCAGAACTAACACTAACATACAGTTCTGACATTCACATCCCTTGTAACATGTGCAACCTTAGGTAAGAGTTTATCGCCCTAATGCATTCGGAGAATTGGCCCACCCATGAAGGAAGACCCCACATGTGTATTATAACACTTAACAAAAATAATAAAGTTGAATTCCAACATCCCCTCGCAACTAAAATTATTTTTGAATTAGTCAAACAGACCCCCTTTACTACTTAAGTACTCTAACTTAACCCTATTCAGCGGCTTAGTCAACATATAGTCTATCATATCCTCGGTAGGACAATACCTAAAGTTAACAACCCCTTTTTCTATATAACTAATTCCGGCTCTAAACCCACAAATTCCTTTATAACCTGTTTTAACCAAATTGCTTCCTGACATCCTTCAGCCAATGTTATGTACTCTGCTTCAGTTGATGATAGAGACACGCAATTCTGTTTTCTACATCCCCAATTTATAGGCGAACCCCGTAATAAAAATATATACCCGCTATTTGATTTTCTGTTCCCCTTGTCTTCTGCCCAGTCAGCGTCTGCATAGCCGTATAATGCACTATCTGTCCCTTCTTGTCCTAAAATAAGCTTTTTATATTTACTTTTATTTAAATATCTTAACGCCTTCTTTGCTTCGTTCCAATCTACTTCATTTGGATTTTTATTCTGTTGGCTTAGTATGGTGACGCTTGCCAATATATCCGGTCTAGTATTTACCGCAATATATAATAAACCACCAATCAATTGTTGATATATTTCACTGTTTTTCACCGGCTTTTCTCTGCTAGGCTTATAGTATCCAACATCCAGCGGTATATTGAACTCTTTTCCATCTTTCATCATAAACTTGTTCAGCAATTTGTCAATACAACTGGCCTGATTTAAACTACATATCCCTTTATCGCACATTTCAATCTTGCTACCTAAATAATCTTGTAATAATCCCAAACTCCTTATATAAAAATTACATTTTAGTTTCTCTTCAAATATATCAATTATTACCTGTGAATCCTTTGCTGCTATTAAAATGTCATCCACGTATATAAGTACGTAAACCCTTTCATGGTTTATTACCTTGATATATATAAATATATATCAATATTGCTTTTACAAAAAATTTTCCGTAATGACGTGATTTTCTCTTGCATAGCTTGCTTCCAGTTTTCACTATCACTTCTTTCAAGCGCTTCTTTAAAGTTTCTTGGTTCTTCTTCTTGGAATTTTGTCAACTTTGCTACGTAGCGCTCAGGTGGGATACCTTTATTTATTCTGCTAGATCTACGATCACCTGAATTCTCTATATCGAGATCTGTATCTAATTGATAGTTAGAATCACCGTCATCGTCATGGGATTCTTCCCAACTTAAGCTCTCATACGTGTTAGATGTGTCCGTAGAATTTTCTATTTCCTCCGTGTTTTCAAAATTTGCAACCTCTCTGTCTTCTACGTCGTTTGGCTCTATTTTTTCCCGTTCCATCATGGACCCAATGGATATTTCCTCACTTTTTGCCTCCTTTTTCTCGACGCATATATTTCTCTTGGAAAACACCACACTACGGCTAATTGTAATACGTTCTGTATCTACATTTAACAATCTATACGCTTTTGATTCATCAGAGTAACCTACAAATATCAGTGACTCACCTTTTGGATCAAATTTATCCTTCATTTTTTCTTTGGGAATGTGGCTATAAACCGTAGACCCAAATATTTGCAAATTCGACACATTCGGTGTTACTTTATGCCACAATTCATAGGGCGTTTTTTCTTTCGACTTAGTAGGTAATCGATTTTGCAAATAATTGGCTGTCACTATCGCTTCCCCCCAAAATTTCTTTGCTAAACCCGCATCGATTAACATACACCTAGCCATTTCAACTAGAGATCGATTCTTTCTTTCTGCAACCCCGTTTTGTTCTGGAGAGTACCCCGCTGTATATTGAATTTTTATACCTTTACCCTTTAAAAATTCCCTTAAATTATTATTTACGTACTCGCCACCCCTATCCGACCTAATTACTTTTGGAACCCTACCTAACTGATTACTCGCAAATTCTATAAACTCTTTTATACATTTTACCGCTTCATTTTTATGATTTAATAAATATATAGTTGTATATCTAGAAAAATCATCAATTAAAGTCAAAATATAACGTTTACCCCCTGGAGTAACAGTCTTCATGGGCCCGCAAATATCCGAATGTAATAAGTCAAGAATATTAAATGTATTGCTATGAGAAAATTTTGGAAAACTCTTACGTAAAATTTTACCTTTCATACAGCATTCACAAGTTTCCCTAATCCTACAGTCTGTCATATCAATCCCGACTGCCATTTTCTTTTCCATTAAGTGTTTGACTGCATCCATGTCCCTGTGTCCAAACCGTCTATGTCATGCATGTTGACAGTTGCTGGAGTGCTCCACAGCACTCAATCCATGGTCCACAGTTGAAAGTTTGTATAAGTCCGGTGAAGGCACCGCACCCGCGACGACTTTTCCGTGTAAAGCGATTTTACACTCGTTTTTATCGAATTGCACATTATGTCCCGCACTTGTTAGCTTTTTCACCGAAAGCAGATTTGAGTCTAATCCCGGCACATACAACACTTCGTCGATTTTTAAATTTTCCACTCCCGATCCAGTCACGCACTCAATAAGTCCTGTCCCTATACCCTGAACCTCGGAGGATTGCCCTTTCTCCGCCAAACTTACAACGCCTTTTCTGCTACCGTCAAATTGGGTATAGAATCCTTTGTAATTAACCATGTGGCTCGAAGCTCCTGAGTCCACATACCACGAAGCAGAATCCCTTTTTCCGTCCCTTGAGCTATAATTGACCATAAAACATGCATCATCAGTACCTTCAGTGACTTTATTGGCCTTTTCCTTCTTAAACGCTTTGTACTTAAAGCAATCTCGTTTAAAATGGCCCTTCCGGTTACAAAAATAACACTGCCTTGCTTCTGCCCTTGCAGTACCATTATTTTTGTTACCCTCGTATACTGACTTCATCACCGACTCATCCTGATTTCTTCCCAAAGCTCCCTGACGTCTCCTGTACTCATCTATTAATTTACTCGTAAAAAATTCTAGAGTAAATTCACTCGATGGCCTACTTTCCAGCGCTGTAATCAAAAAACTGTATGAGTCTGGAAGACTTCCCAGCAAAATTCCTGCTGAGAACGATTCTAGGAATAAACTAATGTGTGCTTCCATATCACCATTCTCCTCTAGCGATAGCCTACAGATTTGCTTTAACAAAAACACCATACTAGACAAACTTGATTTCTGATGATACTCCCTTAGCGCTATCCACGCATCGCGCGCGAATTCCCTGTTCCGGATATGCACTAATTGATTAACGTCAACAAGTAAGGCTATAGTTGACAAAGCCTTATCATTTTGTTTTTTCCAAGAACTGCTTCGATCTGCTTCTAATGGTAACTCACTCGAAACTATTTCCCATAGATCAGCATTGATGAGTAACATTTTCACTAAATAACTCCAAGATTGATAGTTCTTGCCGTTCAACTTTTCGACGTTATATTTCGCACTCTCCGCCATTATGTATTCGGTTAACACGAAAATTTCGCGACTGTACACTTTTAATTATTATCTTAATACAGGTGAGCTAACAACGTAACTGAGCCCAGAACCTATTAAAAATAGTAGATAATAAAAGGTACAAATAATAGTAAACAAACTATTTATTTTAACCGAAAAACCGTAATATTACAATATACAAAGAAATTAAGATACGTGTTTCTACAACGAGATATTCTTCTAGACTACTGTATCGAACGCAGAACTAACACTAACATACAGTTCTGACATTCACATCCCTTGTAACATGTGCAACCTTAGGTAAGAGTTTATCGCCCGAATGCATTCGGAGAATTGGCCCACCCATGAAGGAAGACCCCACATGTGTATTATAACACTTAACAAAAATAATAAAGTTGAATTCCAACACTTGATAGCGCTACGCTAAGGTCTTTGGAGTTTTCACGGTAACAAAAGGCAGAAGTTACCTTTGAGAAATTTTTAAATAAAATTCAGGAAAGAGCAACACATCTCGAAAATTTAGTACCGGTTAAGCATTCTGATGCATCTACATCGAATGCTCCCACTTATAATAGAATGAATAATAGAGTTTTATCTGCCACAGACAGTGGAAAAATATCGTGTAACTTCTGTTCATTACAGAATCATTTAATTTGCGACTGTAGAAAATTCAAAAAATTGTCGGTCTCTGATAGATTTAAATTTGTTAAAACAAATAAACTTTGTATTAATTGCCTTGAAGGCCAACATTACGTCACAGCCTGTCCCAGTAAAAAATCTTGCGTAGTATGTCAAAAAAAATCATGCGACATTATTACATTTTTCAAAGAGATCGTTGTCGCCTTGTTCCCAATTAGAAACATTAAATTCTTCTCCGAGCCTCGCAAACGATAAAAATGTTAGTACAATGGTAATAACGCGAGTATCGAATTTACGACTTTGACAATGTCTAATAAAAATTCGGTTGTCCTGTTGGGAACTATAAATGTTTTCTTATATTCAAAATATGGTTGTAAAATTTCGGTCAAAGCGTTAATTGATCCGGGTAGTCAATTATCTTTTATAACCGAAGAGCTTGCAAATAGATTAAAATATCCTACGCAGGAAAAGAATATGTCGATTTATGGTTTAGGAATTAGTTTAACGAGGTCACAAAAGACGGTCAATATCGTAATAAATTCGTCGGTAAATTCAGAAAAAATGAGAATGTCTTGTGGTATTGTGAGCAAAATAACAAATCCATTACCGCAATTTGAAATTGATAGTAAAAAACTTTGCATTCCCTCTCATTTTGTTTTGGCAGATTCTCAATATTACGTGACGTCGGATATACATTTGTTGATTGGAGCAGATTATTGCTATCAATTATTGGTAGATGGTATGCACCACATGGGAGAAAACATGCCAACCCTTCAAAATTCAAGAATGGGATGGATTATAGCCGGTACAATACCAACTTCGTTTATAAAAAACATAGGCGTAACCAGGATGATCCTAAGGGGTGGGTTAACTACTGGAAAGGGGGTACAACTACAGGAAGGTCTCTGAGGGGTATGGTGTTAAGCGTATAGAGCTCAAAGTCAATCCCAATGGGGGGGTTATAACCCCCAAAACCACCCCCCGGTTACGCCTATGATAAAAAACCCTTCGAGTAAGAATTCACATGCACCTCACGCATGTTTTGGAACTAAACAACTGGAGTCTATTCACACAAGTGAAGATGCATCACCATGCGTTTCATTGTGTATCTCTTCGGGAAATTCTGAGACTCTCGAGCACATTGTACAAAAATTTTGGTGCACTGAGGACGTTCCGAGAGAGAAGCCAAGTTTGAACTCCGATGAATTAATAGCGGAGAAAATATTTGTAGATAGCACAGTTGTACTTCCAGATGGAAGATATCAAGTAGATATGCCTTTTCGTACTCCTAACCCTTTTGGAAAGTTAGGAGATTCGCTGGCTATGGCTAAAAACCGTTTCTTTAATCTAGAAAAGAAGTTAGGTAAAAATAAACCTCATTTCGACGAGTATAAATCGGTTATTAACGAATATTTGCAACTAGATCACGCCAAAGTGATTCCCTTGAAAAAATATAATAAAAATTTTAATAAATATTTTTTGGAAAAGACTAAGTTTTCACTCTAATGGCATATAACATATCCCACCAGAATGAAAACAATGGGAACCTTCTCTGGTTACACCTCCGAGGCTTCTACAATTTGCAAGCCATACGGATGCTGAGACTAAGGAAGATGAGGGAATTCTACAATTTACAATTCACGTCACATCTGCTCAGCGCGGTAAAGTTCCAACGAGACTGGTTCCCTTCATACTCCACACAGAGTAAATGTAAATCAAAAATGAAAAATTGTATTGAGCGTGAATTGTAAATTGTAGAATTCCCTCATCTTCCTTAGTCTCAGCATCCGTATGGCTTGCAAATTGTAGAAGCCTCGGAGGTGTAACCAGAGAAGGTTCCCATTGTTTTCATTCTGGTGGGATATGTTATATGCCATTAGAGTGAAAACTTAGTCTTTTGCTAGCAGTTGCCGCTAGGGCATCTATGCCATTTCGTTCGTTGCAATTCGGGACTGCACGCTGGGGTTTGTTTTGGTTGGATCAGGGAGAGCAGCATATGTGCCTCCTGATGAGAGACTAATAAGTTTCGAAACCGGTAGAGGTGCTTGCAGCACTCTCTGATTGGACTGGAATATGGTTCGGCTGTATTTTCGTTTTGCAACGAAATTGAAAATGGTTATTCATTTTTGATTTACATTTACTCTGTGTGGAGTATGAAGGGAACCAGTCTCGTTGGAACTTTACCGCGCTGAGCAGATGTGACGTGAATTGTAAATTGTAGAATTCCCTCATCTTCCTTAGTCTCAGCATCCGTATGGCTTGCAAATTGTAGAAGCCTCGGAGGTGTAACCAGAGAAGGTTCCCATTGTTTTCATTCTGGTGGGATATGTTATATGCCATTAGAGTGAAAACTTAGTCTTTTGCTAGCAGTTGCCGCTAGGGCATCTATGCCATTTCGTTCGTTGCAATTCGGGACTGCACGCTGGGGTTTGTTTTGGTTGGATCAGGGAGAGCAGCATATGTGCCTCCTGATGAGAGACTAATAAGTTTCGAAACCGGTAGAGGTGCTTGCAGCACTCTCTGATTGGACTGGAATATGGTTCGGCTGTATTTTCGTTTTGCAACGAAATTGAAAATGGTTATTCATTTTTGATTTACATTTACTCTGTGTGGAGTATGAAGGGAACCAGTCTCGTTGGAACTTTACCGCGCTGAGCAGATGTGACGTGAATTGTAAATTGTAGAATTCCCTCATCTTCCTTAGTCTCAGCATCCGTATGGCTTGCAAATTGTAGAAGCCTCGGAGGTGTAACCAGAGAAGGTTCCCATTGTTTTCATTCTGGTGGGATATGTTATATGCCATTAGAGTGAAAACTTAGTCTTTTGCTAGCAGTTGCCGCTAGGGCATCTATGCCATTTCGTTCGTTGCAATTCGGGACTGCACGCTGGGGTTTGTTTTGGTTGGATCAGGGAGAGCAGCATATGTGCCTCCTGATGAGAGACTAATAAGTTTCGAAACCGGTAGAGGTGCTTGCAGCACTCTCTGATTGGACTGGAATATGGTTCGGCTGTATTTTCGTTTTGCAACGAAATTGAAAATGGTTATTCATTTTTGATTTACATTTACTCTGTGTGGAGTATGAAGGGAACCAGTCTCGTTGGAACTTTACCGCGCTGAGCAGATGTGACGTGAATTGTAAATTGTAGAATTCCCTCATCTTCCTTAGTCTCAGCATCCGTATGGCTTGCAAATTGTAGAAGCCTCGGAGGTGTAACCAGAGAAGGTTCCCATTGTTTTCATTCTGGTGGGATATGTTATATGCCATTAGAGTGAAAACTTAGTCTTTTGCTAGCAGTTGCCGCTAGGGCATCTATGCCATTTCGTTCGTTGCAATTCGGGACTGCACGCTGGGGTTTGTTTTGGTTGGATCAGGGAGAGCAGCATATGTGCCTCCTGATGAGAGACTAATAAGTTTCGAAACCGGTAGAGGTGCTTGCAGCACTCTCTGATTGGACTGGAATATGGTTCGGCTGTATTTTCGTTTTGCAACGAAATTGAAAATGGTTATTCATTTTTGAAATATTTTTTGCCTCATTTCGCAGTCATACGCGAAGACAGTATTTCGACTAAAGTTAGAATTGTTTTCGATGCTAGTGGGAAAACCTCTACCGGTCTCTCACTAAACGATATAATGCTAAAGGGGTATCAGGTACAACCTAACTTGTACGATATCTTATTACGATTTCGCACTTTTAAATTTGTTTTAATAGGAGATATTGAAAAAATGTTTAGGCAAATAAAAGTTAATCCAAATCAAACATTTTTGCTAAATATTTTATGGAGAAATAACGTTAGTGAACAACTATCGTGTATAGAGATGCAAAGATTAACATTCGGCACGAATTGCGCGCCCTTTTTGGCTACTAGAGTACTAAAAGATATCGCAAATAAAAATCAAGCGAATTATCCTTTTGTTTCGCACATTTTAACAGAACAAACGTATATGGATGACATCTTGGCGGGTTGTGATTCTGTTAGTGAATTGAATAAGCTAAATAATGACTTAAGTACAGTGCTTAATGGATCTGGATTTACATTGCACAAAATTGTTTCAAACTTTACTGAGTTGTTACAAAAGGATCAGAATGTTTCAAACAGTTTCGAATTACAGAACATAGATCTGTCAAAGGAACACTCTAATAAGGTGCTTGGTTTAAGATATAATCCAGCTACTGATGTTTTGAGCTTTGTAGTACCGGAAATTGCGGAAAGTAAACCGATCACTAAGAGGAAGATTTTGTCGTTGGTTGCTCAATGTTTTGATCCATTAGGTTTGTTGACACCATTTATCGTTAGAGGAACAATTTTAATACAAAAGCTTTGGTTATTGAAAATTGGTTGGGATTCGGAAATCACAGAACCGCATTTGTTAAGGATTTGGGAAGAGTTTTGCTCGGACTTTATTCAATTAAAAACAATAAGTATTCCTCGTTACGTTTTAACAAATTCAGACACTTGTAAAATAGAATTGGATGTGTTTTGTGACGCAAGTGAAGCGGCATATGCAGCAGTTGTATATATGAGAACGATTTACAGTAATGAATAAATCTCTTCGGTATTAATTACGTCAAAATCACGAGTCGCACCTTTGTTAAAAATGACGATTCCCAGATTAGAGTTGTGTGCAATAAGTTTGGGTACGCAGTTGGCTAGTTCTCTTATAGATATTTTTAAGGATCGTGTTAGGATTGACGAATGTCATATATGGTCGGATTCAGAGATAGCTTTATATTGGGTTAATTCAAGTTCGTCAAGGTGGAATGTTTTTGTGGCAAATCGGGTAGCAGCTATACAGTCAATAGGGAAAAGTTTTCTTTGGCATCATGTTAAATCTAATTGGAACCCAGCAGACTTGCCTAGTAGGGGTGTAGTAGTGAAAGAGCTGTTGGTCCCTTCCAGTGTTGCCAATCGGCGAATAATTATCCGATTTGCGTACCTTTTTGAGAGTTGTCGTATCTTCTTCGTACCTTTAAATAAATCGGATATTTGCGTATATTTTTCAGTGTATCTACCATCTACTAAATCTTTCTCATCCATATATTGCCAACACCAACAACACATTAATTTTCTTTGGTTCCACCCAAATTTTAATACTAGATGAATGTTAGTGACATCCGACATCCGATACTTTTCATCTTTTGACAAAAGGGACATGTGCCAATTCTTTTGTTTAGAATTTAAATGCACAATTGCCTCCACTTAAGGCTTACTATACTAATCCAATTCAAATTTCAGAAACCGTCTGCCCTCCGATGTTATTTATGAGTTTTTAGTTTTTAGTCTTTAGAAAGCTAATTCACGCACGATTTAGTTTTATTTTCATTTTATGTAGTGCAGTGCTTAAGTAAACGTTTGTTTGAAATAATCTTTAAACGTATTCATTTTTTTCGAATCCTGAGAAAACTAATAAATATTTTTAAAAAATTTGAACGCAGAATGAAAGATTACATTATTACCGAGGGCCGAAAGTCACTTAGAATAAACAAAATGTTTCTTTTGAATGAGATATTTGATATTAAAAATCACACTCAATATTCCCTTTTTCTTTCAGCCCTGTAACTCATTATAATAAAAATTATCTTCAGGGATTTTCGGCCCTCGGTAATAATGTAATATTTCATTCTGCGTTTAAATTTTTAAATACTACTTATTAGCTTTCTTAGAACTCGAAAAAAATAATTCATTTTAAAAGCATTGACCAAAATTTTGCGCCTATGCTGTTAATGTAGCTGTAGTTTTTTTTGTATTGATTTATTTATTATTTATTTTTCTAGTACCTAGTTTTAGGTAGTTATTACGTTTTAATAAAATAATATTTAAAAGTGTTTTTTTTTACTTAAATAATTATAATAAATATAACGATCCAAATAATGAAATATTTAGATTTATTTATTTATTTAGAATTTAACACTTACGATAATACAAAATACGAATAATATAATAATAGTAAGTAAATAGTATTTACATACATGAATTAGGTAATCAGCTAGGATACGAGATTTTCATCTATAAACGAAATTTTTTAAACTGTGAAACAGAGAATCCAGCAGATTAAAGGGCCAGTTGTTCGAACGCTAATCAGAAATGGAATCAACTGATCATTATCAAATATTTAATTACTGTCAATGTCAACTTTGATTGGGTTGCTGAAAACATACTTGATTACAATTATGAGATTAATTGATTAATTAATTAATTATGTTAATAATTGTTACGTTAATTGATAATTAATAATTAATTAATGAATTAATTATGTTAATTATCATAATGATAATTGATTACAATCAACTGATTGGAGTACGAACAACGGATTTTGTTATTTCATGGTAGTTAAGGGGACTAACAGAATAACATTGGCGACATTGATTTTAATAATAGAATAATTTTGGACCTAGCGTACCTTTTCGTGACAAATCGGATATTCTTCGAGCGATCATCGGATAATCTAGAGAAATGCGATTGGCAACACTGGTCCCTTCGCATATGTGGTGGCGTGGTCCTCCATTTTTATCGTCATTAGAGATAAATTATGAACAATTCAGAATGAATTTTGATTTGGAGAATATTTCCGAAGAAAAGAAGGTCGTATTGTCTAATATTTAAGTAGAAAATAGCTTCTGGTTATTAGCTTCGGAAAGATATTCATCGCTTAAAAAGACTCAACGTATTTTTGCATACGTTTTACGATTTGTAAAAAACTGTAGGTTGTCGAAAACTGATCCAAATCGATTAACGGAGGTTTTAACTCCCAGAGAACTAGATAGTGCAACAAATCTCATAGTACGGGAGCTTCAACAACAATATTTTAGTAAAGAAATTTCTGACCTTAAAGTAAATAAAGTTTGTTCAAATAAAAATTTAGCTGCATTGACGCCCATGTACACTCTAGAGGACGGCTTCTTACGTGTGGGTGGACGATTGGAAAATGCTGACCTTCCATATGATCAGAAACATCCTATTTTGTTGCCAGCTCATAATCGTATTGTTTGGCTTATGTTGAAAGAAATGCATGTAAAATTAGGACATACAGGTGCGCAAACCACTCTGTCAAACTTTCGCCTAAAATTCTGGCCTCTTAATGGTTTAAGAGAGGTTAAAACAGTGATACACCGCTGTATGATTTGTTTTCGTTTTAAGTGTCAACCAATGACCCAAATTATGGCAGACATTCCCAAAGATAGGGTAACTGTCTCTAGACCTTTTCGCAAGGTAAGCATTGACTATGGTGGATACTTTTTAATAAAAAGCTCTAACCTTAGAAAAGCACCAATTACAAAAGCTTATATAGCTATTTTTGTTTGCTTAGTCACTCACGCAGTCCACTTGGAATTGGTTTCAAGTCTGACTACTCAGGATTTTCTATTAGCCCTGAAACGTTTTATTTCCCGGAGTGGAAACCCTACCGTTATTTATAGTGATAATGCAACTAACTTCTTTGGAGCACATAATCAGCTTAAGGAATTGCACGAATTTTTGATAAGTAAAGAACAAAATAGTAGTATAAAAGATTATTGTCTAGAGAATTTATTAGAATTTAAATTTTTGCCTCCAAATGCTCCACATTGGGGAGGTTTACATGAGAGTGGAATTAAAAGCGCTAAGTTTCACATTTATCGATTAATTGGTAAAAATGTTGTTACCTTTGAAGTGTTCTATACAATGATCGTGCAAATTGAAGCCATTCTAAACTCACGACCCCTTACACAATTATCGAATGACCCAAACGACATGGCATGTCTCAACTCCGGGACATTTTTTGATTGGCACAAGTTTAACTGCATACCCGGAGATGGATGTTACCTTGGTCAACGAAAATAGATTGGATGTGTACCAAAGGATTTCGCAAGCACAAAAATTGTTCTGGAACAGATGGGTTACTGATTATTTAAATCAGCTACAGCATAGACCAAAGTGGAGAACATGCACTAAAAATCTTGAGGTCAATGAATTGGTTCTTGTTAAAAATGAGGAAAATCCTCCATTACTTTGGCCTCTGGGCCGTATTGTTGAAACATATATGGGACGAGACCAAAAGGTTAGGTCCGTCAAGGTAAAAACTCGGACGGGAGAATATGTGAGATCAATCACCAAGATTTGTCGATTACCTTCTTCCGATTTGTAGTTCTACAGAATTTTGTACATATTTATATTTTATATATATTTTTTATCGTTTTAGTATAGTTTCGTTTTGTAGGTTTAACGTAATTCAATACATAATATAGTAAGGCATTCTAGTTAGTATATTTTGTAAGCCCTTGAATCAAGTCTACACTTAACTGGACAGGGCCGGACTCGGAATAATTTTGGCGGCTTCTGGTGAGGCATATATTATGTTGAGTTGAATATTGTTTTCTCTGGTCAAGCCAGCGGGGGGAGAATGTTCCGGAAACGCGTATTTAAAATCTAAATTAAATATTAGCGCGCCATACATTGAACTTGTCGATTCATTGTTCCATTTTTATTGGCCTGACGGGCGAGAAATTGTCCTCGTCTCGTCAACTCGCTAAAAAATGTATCGCCAGTACCCTGACTCAATTAGAGTTGTACACATATTATGTGTGGTTAAAAATTTGTAGACCATACGTAAAAATTGTATTTTGTTGTTTTGAATAAGTGTTTTTAATCATTTATTGTTTCTTAACTCCTTTATTTTATACAGGAGTAAATACAAAATTTCACCTAACTGTTCAGTTTGTAGTAGACTATATTGGAGTCTACTTATTGTATTTGTGATTTTATTACCGCCAAATTCAGCGAAGAACTAACAGATTTGTGGTGTTTGGGCTAAGTTTGAGCCGTGGCCGTTCGAGACCAGCAGATTACTTCGACCAGCAGAAGTTCCTTGACTTGAAACCAGCCACCGTGAAGTGCAATAATGGGACTATGGTAGCTATACAAAACTTTTTGAGTAAACATTTTCAAATAAATTTACATTCATAGACATTTTGAATTTTGACTCCATATTCAGTAAACGTTTAGATTGGTTCTTTTTTTTTAATTTAATTATTGTTTTATTTTGTAACCTTTTTTTTATCTAGGATAATTAAACCTTTACTTTCTCAACTCGCTTTATTAATTTAATCTTAGTTAAAGGATTAGATATAACCTTTTACCACCTCTTTATGGGGTGTGATTTTTGAACCAAAGCGTTGGTAACTAACATACAGTCCACAGAGGTCAGTGGGACCTTATTTAGTCATTAACAAATTGGGAATTTAACCCCCAGTTTGTCCAAGCATTATGTCTGGATGACCACCGGGTTTCACATAACCTTTTAAGTGTTGGCAAACGCGATGAATCCAAAGTCGCAATAGTACATAGTAGATCCCATTTTTTAATATTTGCACTAAAAAAATCATATAATGTCTTAATCATATCGTAAAAAACCAACCAGCAACTACATCATTTAACAGTATGTCTATTTTTAAACCAAGAGGAGTTATTCAAATTTCCCGCGCCGTAAAGCTTGCTTGTAGTTAGTCCAACCTCAGGCAAGTTTACTCCACTGTTATCAAATTTTGACACTAATGACATTTATAAAATTTTGACACTTCTAGCATTTCATAGGTTAATTAAGTTATATCAGTGATTTTTTGAAGTTATACTTCTTTAGGCGCGATTGAGATTTAGGGTGAATTTATATTAATCTGCGCGCATGCGCACACCGACAGTATGGTATTAGTCGTTATACGGGCTCTGATTGGGTGTTGAAATGATCTGTCAATAATAAATAATTGTTCAATATGAAGGTAAACAAATGTATAATATATTAGTTTTATTGTTGTGAGGACAGAAACAAAAAAGTTTATAATTGTAGTGACTTTTTTTAAAGCAACAGGTACGTAATATGTAATTGTAAATGTATCATAGGTACCTACCTATTTGAACCTACCAAAATACATAGTATGTAATACTTTTATTTACATAATTTGATTAACCATCAAAATTTCTATCAATATTCACCTAATATATTGTTTTCTTACTCTATGTTTTGTTGTATTTTTTCAATTCTAAATCATTTCAATTCAAAATCAAAATAATTTGATTTAATTCAAAAATGAATCCGTTTAGTTAGTCGATCTTCGCACATAATGACACATTGTCTCCGTGGCGAAGCGTTTAAGGCGAATGAACCCCAATACAACGCCAATACCAACCGCGCTGATAAGCTGGTTCGAATCCCAATAGCAACTTTTATAATTTTTTTTATACATTTTATGATTGTAAGTATATTAACTATATAATTTTATTTTCAGAAAATACGTATTTAGTTAAAAAATTTTCCGACAATTAATGTTCAGAAATCATTTGTGGCATTTTTAATATGTTTGTGTGTGTTTTATTCCTTTATTATTTTAATTTTTGGCACTGTTTCAATAAAAATGTTTGAGAAGTAGTAAGTATAAACAGAGCCGTGCGGTACATTTTTTCAATATGATGCAAGTCTTCGAAATGCCGCCCCTTAAATATAACTTAACTTTTATTTTTATTAAATGCAACTGCACAAAATGAACACACTTTTATTTTAAAAAGAAAACATAATTTAAATTAAATGAAATACGTATTAACATTAAATGACATTTACAAAAATTACAATTTTACCCTTCTGGCTTTAATTTTGGCAAATTCGTCAATCAGATTGGTGTAGTCTAAAGTAGCAGCCAGTGAGGACTCTATTGAAATGAGTGCTATTTTTTTTAGTTTTGTTTGTCTTATGGAGCTTCGTAAACAGTTTTTAATAATTTTTAATTTTGAAAAACTTCTTTCCTCACTCACTACCTAGACAGAAAGTGTTAATAAAATTGTTAGCGATACAACTACATTTGGTACAGAAATAGTTCAAAACTTCTAACGGTTTCATGGACTACATATTATGTTATCATTTGGGATATATCACACAATTCTTCTAGAAGATCATTTGCCTGTATATCCGATTATTTTTTTATTGAAAGTATTGAATGCAGGTTCATACAATATTTTTTTAGTGTTTTATCATTTATTTTCCCCAATTTAAAAATATCATCAAACATTTATTTATGAATTTCTAGAAGCGAAAATCGAACAATCAAAGAATTAATGGTCTAAAATATAGATGAAAAAAATTATTTTAAATTTATCTTCTTCTGTTAAGAGCTCATCCATAGATATTTCGTCATTAAACTGACGCTTTTTTCTCCTAGCTCGAATTTCATTTTTCGCTGGAAATTCTGAGCTTATATCAAGATTTTCTGCAATTTCATTAGCAGTAATTTTCGTTTAGTCATAGCCAGATTATCTGTAGCTATTAATTTTTTTATTGTTTCTGACAACCTTTTTGCACAATCTAACAAATTTATAGTTACATGTTGCAACATCTTCAAGACTGAGACCGAATTTATATGAAATAAAATATCATGCAAAAGAACTACACCGCATATAAATTTATAATTTTTAATATGTTTTGCTAATCCTCGTGCTTTGACTTTAGTTTCTGTATCTTTGTTGACTTCTATTATTTCGAATAAGGCATCATATTATTTCACAAAATCTTAAAGGTTTCAATGCATCTATTCGACTTGACCATATACTAGTATCGCTTAATGGTTTTAAAGTTAGTTGTGAAACATGTTTTTTCAGAGCTTCCCAACGCTTTGTAAAACCAGAAAAAAAAAGTGTACAAAAATACAAAAATAATATAAAAAAAGGGTATTGTTTCTGTACAAGAAGACGATTTCACTTTTAAAACTAAGTTTACAGAGTGGCATGCTTTAGCCTAAGGTCAGACAAGCGATCATTTACGGCGCCGTAAGAGCAGTAAAATGAAGCGCGAAAATGGGCCCCACGGTGAGAGTAGTGGATGGCCAGACGAGCTGTAAAATATCGCGCAGCAACACAGGATAGTACCCATTCTTCGCGCTCCATTTTACTGCTCTTACGGCGACGTAAATTATCGCTTGTCTGGCCTTAGCCTTAAACTCGAGTGACACACACCATCGGATATTTTTCAAATGTTCTATTTTGCACACCCTTTCTTATTCCTATGATTATTTTGATGTATTTTCATTTTACTGATTATGCCGCCCCCTTGTGATGCCGCCTGATGCGACTGCCTCACCGCATCATAGCACCGCACGGCCCTGAGTATAAATTAGTTTAATATTTAAATAAAATATAAATAAAAAGTATATTAATTTCATTTAAATCATATAATAGAAGTGTAACTTCTTACGTGCGTACAAAGTACACACACATTCTTTTTTTTTATTTTCTGCGTTATTCCTTTAATTTTTAGATTTTTAATCTGTTTTTATTTAAAAAAAACAGTTGTTTTTAGAACTCTTTAGTGACGTATTAGTATATTATAATATTTATGGATTACCGTCAAAGCCCGATATGATCAACCAAAAAAGAAGATGTATTTGGTGATATTTCTAGTGACTTTCGTGGGTGTGAATCTGTCTTTTTAGTTTACTCCTCTTGGTTTAAAAACAAAGCTTAGGTTCAGTTATGGGATGCAGAATGAACATAGGAAGCTGTTGTTTCAATGTCAGTTATGAGCCTTTTTACGCCTGAATATACACCACTCATTCAACGGCAGCATAACCCTTGCCCCATCATACTCCTTTCCTCTGCAGTTGTGTACAGAAAGGTGCTTTGATTGTATAGAATTTAAAATGTCATTTACAAGACCTGCACGTTGGTTTAAAATGCGAATATATCCCAAAAAACTTTCAACAACTTCTGCTTTGGAAGGTAAATTCTTTTCATCGCAAGTTATTTTTACCTACCGAAAAATAAACTAAGCTGATCGTGTTTTGAAATAACTATCTTGAGTGGTGTCAAAAATTATTGAATAAAAACAACTTTTTTAATTAAAATAATCAAAGTATTTTCAGTTTCTTGAGCCAGCAAATTTATAAATTTGTTTTGTATTTGGGGGCCCAAGTAATTTGTTTTTAAGTTATTGGTTTTATCGATTAATTTAGCTAAAACAGGATCATATTTAGCTACATAGTAAAAGAACCACCGACAAAAAAATTACTTTTTATGACTTTACTTTCATCTAAACCACCAACCTCCAGGTGCCGACATAGGATCAGATCACAACCCAGTAGTGACCAAAATTAGGCTCAAAATGAAAATAATAAAACGCAGAACAACAGATGTAAAAATCGATACAAGTAAACTAAGAAACCCACTCATAAAACAACGCCTGACATATGAAATTAATGGCGAAAAATATGAAATTAATAACCGTTTAATGAATGTTAAAGAACAAATCCAGCAAAATACTGAAACAGAGACAAAATGGTTATTAATAAAGACAGAAATAGATAAATGTCAAAAAGAAATTCTTACACCAACCAGATACAAAAAGAAACAATGGATGACGGAGGAAATCTTAGATTTAATGGAAGAAAGACGTCAGCATAAAAACAAAGATAATCAGATGTACAAAAATGTGGATAAACAAATAAAATCCAAAATTAAACAGGCTAAAGAACAGTGGTTAAAAGAACAATGCGCAGAAATAGAAGAACACCAGAAAAGACATGATAATTTTAACACACATAAAAAAATTAAGGAATTAACGCAGATCAACAGAAAAAGAAAACCGGGAATACTAAAAGATACAGATGGGAAACTTGTGTTGAGTACTAACGAAAAATTAAAGAGATGGACAGAATACATAAATGAATTGTTCAAAGACAATAGAACAGAGCAGATGGAAGTCGAAGTAGAAGATGATACGGTTTTGAAGATATTAAAAGAAGAAATTAAATCGGCATTAAAAAACAGCAAAAATGGTAAAGCAGTAGGTCCAGACCAAATCCCAGTAGAAAGCTTAAAATGTATAAATGATGAAACCTTAGACATGATCGTAGACTTGTTTAACACAGTGTACAAAACAGGAAACATACCAAAACAATGGTTACTCTCAACCTTTTGTGCTATCCCTAAAAATACAAACGCTAAAGATTGCAGTGAATACAGAACAATATCATTAATAAGTCACATTCTCAAATTATTCTTGAAAATAATACATGGTCGTATAAACAAAAAACTAGAAAAAGGAATAGATGATAGTCAGTTTGGGTTCAGAAACGGACTAGGAACCAGAGAGGCGTTATTTGCTTTTAATGTGTTAGCTCAAAGATGCATGGACATGAATGTGGATGTGCATGTTTGTTACGTTGATTTTGAGAAGGCTTTTGACAAAGTAAGACATGAAAAATTAGTCCAAATTCTAAAGACAAAAAACATAGACAAAAGGGACTTACGAATAATAACAAACCTTTACTGGAATCAAAGAGCACAAATTGTAATAGATAACGAACCCAGTCCAGAAATTGAAATCAGGAGAGGAGTTCGGCAGGGATGTATTATGTCTCCATTACTCTTTAATGCATATAGTGAAGCCATTTTTGAAGAAGAATTGCTATCTCAAAGTGAAGGAATAATAATTAACGGAAGATCTATTAACAACATAAGATATGCAGATGACACCGTGATTATAGCAAGCTCTGCTGAACAACTCCAACTACTACTGAACAAAACAAACAATTTCTGTAAAGAATATGGACTAAAAATGAATATAAAAAAGACCAAATACATGATAATAACTAAGAAAACAAACATACAAACAAGCATACATTTGGGAAATGTACCGATAGAAAGGGTTGATAAATACAAATACCTAGGAACCTGGATTTCAGAGAAAAATGATCAAACAACAGAAATAAGGACCAGGATAGAAATAGCAAGAAATGCGTTTGTAAAAATGAAAACAGTTCTCTGCAACAAAGACCTTAGCTTAGAACTGAGAGCAAGAGCTTTGAGATGCTACGTGTTCTCGATACTACAATATGGACTTGAAAGCTGGACATTAAAGCAAGAACACATAAGTAAGCTACAGTCATTTGAAATGTGGTGTTACAGAAGAATGCTTAGAATAGCATGGACACAGAGGAAAACGAACACGGAAGTACTGCGAGAAATGGGTAAAGAATGCGAAATAATAAACACAATAAAAATAAGAAAGTTACAATATCTGGGACACGTAATGAGGGGACCGCGATATGAAATGCTAAGACTGATAATACAGGGAAAGATAAGAGGCGGAAGGAGTATAGGAAGAAGGAGAGTGTCATGGTTAAAGAATTTAAGGGACTGGTTTAGATGCAGTTCTATAGAACTCTTTAGAGCAGCGGTGGATAGAGTAAAGATAGTGATGATGATATCCAACCTCCGATTAGGAGACGGCACTTGAAGAAGAAGAAACCACCAACATGTCCACGAAACGCTAAATTGCACTCGGAAACAGTAAGAGTTAGGTCAATTACCTTTCATTACTTCCTTCCAAATTCCCTATTTTTATGTTTATTAAGAAATATGTTTTGGTCCCCAATTTAAAAAAGTAAGTATTAAGCTTGAAGGCTTTAAGGGGTCCCTCCTAACGTCGGGCCCCCCGCCTTGCGGGCCCTGCGGGCCTGGCAGCAACGCCACTGATCGAATCAGCCATAGATGAAAATTATGTAGGTAATACTCTCGTAGATTAATATTATTTATCGAAAAGTACTGCTATCATAATTAATTTTATTAAATATAATTAATATGTAGATATAGGTATTCAGAGTTTATGAGAAAGAAAACTGTTTGATTTAAAAAACAAAAAAAATGGCAGGCGTAGGATTCGAACCCACGCCTCAGATAGATCTATCACATAATATGATAACAAACGTTTGTTAAAATATTAATTTCTTACTTCGGACACTTTCACAATTATGGTGTAGATGGCGCTTAGATTAATTTATAATTACATATTACGAAGTATTAAAAAAACTTAAATTCAGTATTTAAAACGTAAGTATTTAAGGTAAAAATATACATCACAGCTTTGACCAACTAATATTATTTCCTATTAATGTTTTTAATTTCAATGTTTTAAATTAATCACTTTGACATTTATGTCAAATTTCCAGTAAAAGCTTACAGACTTGTCACTACTGGCGCTCGCGAATAGGGCTTTTCATCGATTGTCATTTGTTTCGAGCTTCTGTCATGTGTCACATAATATTAATATATCTACGTCATACGTCTTTGGTTTGTATTATTGTACATACCAATAACGTATGTCGTAGATATATTAATATTATGTGACACATGACAGAAGCTCGAAACAAATGACTGTGAATGAAAAGCCCTATTTTTAATTATCGCCTCTACCTACGAGCTCATAGCGTATAGAAAAAGACAGCAAATACAAAATAAGTGATTGATGTGATCATTCATGGGGGCTTTTCATTCACAGTCATTTGTTTCGAGCTTCTGTCATGTGTCACATAATATTAATATATCTGCGTCATACGTTATTGATATATACCAATGATACAAACCAAAGACGTATGGCGTAGATATATTAATATTATGTGACACATGACAGAAGCTCGAAACAAATGACAGTCGATGAAAAGCCCTATTCTTTCATTTTTCTGACTTGTAATAATCCCTGTCAAGGTTTCCTCATACTAATAATAATAGTCTGGGCAGAGTATCGGAGAAAAGGCCATTTTTGGGAAAAGTTATTTAGCAGCAATTTTATTGCTGGAATCGAATCTTATGATTATATATAATATATATTAATAATATAGGTATGCAAAGTTCGCAGATAGTGTGCTACTTTTTTTATAAACAAAATGGCGCCCAAAAATCGGGTTTGTTCAATGTCTGCTCTATAACTCCAAAGATTTTAACTTTACACCAAAAACACTCAAATAAAAATTCACCGTAATTAAATTCTGCATAGAGACGTGTTTTTCTCGATTTACTTCGACGCAAATTTTCCCCGGAAAATACCGGTTTTTCCAACAAAATCTTTAATTTTCAACTAAAATTTTAGATAAGTAATTGTTTATCAATAATTAAATAACTTGGTAGCATGAGCATGAAAGCTCTTTTCGTATCGATTATAATTCCAGAAGCCGATGGAAATTGAATGAACAGTTTAGCAACAATTGAATTGTTAATTAAAAATTTACGGTCGCTATAAATAACAACAAAAATTAAGATACATAAGAATAAATATGATTTTTGTATAAAAAGGCACTGTACCTATCTAATGTACTTTACAGAATTAAAATTGGACTATTTAGGGTCGATTTCTCATACCTGCGTTAATCTATGGTTCAGTTGAACCGGGTTCACGGGTGATCTCCGGTTCTGTTTGGAATGCATTTCTCATTGCGCGTTCATGTCAGTGCTCGTTCTACAGCTTTCGAGAAATGCCAATAGATGGCAAAAGGTAAAAACTGTCGCCATTTTGAACTACCTTTTTTATGCTGTTTTTGAATAAAGTTAAATTTAAGTATTTATAGTCAAATAGTCATTTTAATAATTATAAATAAATATTATAAAAACACAAATAATGTTATCGTTTATCGTTAGGCTTAATATAATAAAATAGGATATATTTATATTATGACAGCGTTTCGTGTTAATACAACGCATGCGTAGTCCATGAAATCATCTGAACTGAGTTCTGAAATCTTTGAGCGGCCGAATTCCACCGTTCAAGCATCGTTCAAGTTTAAACTGCCATCGGTTGAACGGGAATTGAGAAAGACGATTTTGACTTTAAACTGACGTTTACTAGAAGTTCAGGTTAAACTGGAGTTGAACTCGATATGAGAAATTGGCCCTTAAACGGCCTAAAAGAAATAACAAACGAAGAAGTAACTAAGGCCATTAAGCGGATTAAAGATGGGAAATCACCAGGACCTGATGAGGTGCATGGTGAAATTTTAAGGGCCGGTTGTTCGAACGCTAATCAACATTGATCACTATCAAATACTTAATTACTGTCACAACTGTCAATGTCAACTTTGGTTGGGTTGCCGAAAACATAATTATTGATGACAATTATGAAATTAGTTAATCAATTATGTTAATAATTGTTATGTTAATTGACTAACTAATCTCATAATTATAATTAACTATGTTTTCAGCAACCCAACCAAAGTTGACATTGACAGTTGTGACAGTAATTAAATATTTGATAGTGATCAATGTTGATTAGCGTTCGAACAACCGGCCCTAAAGCTATTAGAGGCACAACAAATTACAGCTCTTACGAAGTTATTCAACAACATATACGAGACTGGTTGTTACTTACCAAAAGACTGGCTACTATCAATATTCATTCCACTTATTAGTTTGATGAGTCATGTACTTAAAATACTCCTTACCATCATTCACTCGCGCATATACACCAAATTAGAAGAACAGCTGAGTGAAGTTCAATTTGGATTCAGATCAGGACTCGGAACGAGGGAAGCACTTTTCAGCTTGCAAGTTCTAATACAGAGAGCCAGGGAAGTCAACTGCGATGTGTATGCATGTTTCATAGATTTCGAGAAGGCATTTGATAAAGTCCCACGTGGAAAACTAATCGATATCCTAAAAACATCAGGACTCGATGGTAAGGATATAAGACTCGATGGTAAGGATATAAGACTCGTTTCAAACTTATATCTCCAACAAAAAGCAACAGTTCGATTCGAAAATGAACTGTCAGAAATCTTCACAGTCGAAAAAGGAGTCAGACAGGGTTGCATACTGTCACCATCATTATTTAACATATACTCTGAAAACATCTTTAGAGAGGCCTTGGACGAATCAGAAGATGGTATTGCAGTAAATGGACAACTTATAAATAATATTAGATATGCAGACGATACAGTATTGCTGGCAGATAGTGCGCAGAGGCTCCAAAGGATCATGGATAATGTTGTAGAAGCATGTAACAAATACGGCCTAAAACTAAACTGTAAGAAGACAAAAATAATGATCATTAGTAAAAACACCAACATAAACGCCAAAATTACAGTAAACAATACACCCCTCGAGAGGGTACAGAAAATATGCTATCTGGGCTGCAACATTAAGGATACTTGGGATCACAGCTACGAAATAAAAACTCGTATTGAAAAAGCCAGAAGCTCTTTTAACAGTCTTAGGAAAATTCTATGCAACTTGTCTTTAAGTATCAATATAAGCATAAGAATTCTTAGATGTTACGTCTTTAGTGTCCTCCTATACGGAGTTGAAAGCTGGAGCCTGACAGAAGATGCCATAAAACGGTTAGAGGCGTTTGAAATGTGGTGCTACCGACGTATGTTGAGGGTTGAGGGTCTCATATATACACCACACAACTAATATAACTATTCTCCAGAGGCTAAGAAAAGACAAAGAAATAATTAACACCGTAAAGAACAGAAAATTGGCTTACTCCTGCCACATTATGCGTAATGAAAAATACCGACTGCTGCAGTTGATTCTACAAGGCAAGATTGAGGGCAGGAGAGGCCCTGGACGTAGACGTATATCCTGGCTGGCCAATCTTAGGAAGTGGACTGGTCTAACGTCAACTGATCTATTTCGAGCTGCCGTAAATAGAATAAGATGGGTCAATGTGGTCGCCAACATCTCCAGAAGATAGGCACTTTTAGAAGAAGAAGAAGAAGAAGAAGAAACGGCCTCAGGAATATTTTAAAATTATAAACAATGTTTTGGCTTATAAACAAATAGAATATCTCGGGAAATATTAAATTAAATTAAATTACGAAAACAGTATTGGAAAAAAAGCGGAAGGGCGCTTCTTTTAAAAGAAAAACGTTTAACTGTGATGAGTGGTTCCTGAGATACAACCGGTCAAAGTTGAGCGGCATTTACGGCAAAGATATAAACAATAGGATCATTATTTTCGAACCATCACCTTTTTATTTTTATCCTCTTTCTTCACACCAATTTTCATATCTTTAAAATAATCATAACATATATTATTATAATAAAAACTATCGATATTACGAGTGAAAATTGCCAGAAATAGCAAAATTCCAATCAAAAATCAGGTTGGAGAAAATGTAATCTCAAAGTTCAAAATCGGTATACGTTAAAAAAATGCATTTTCTCGGCTTCCCATGGAGCAATTTTTTTCATTCTTTTTTTGTTCCCAAGTAACTCGAGTAGAGCCATCTAACTAACGCGTTATTAAATGTCAAAGTTGCTTTTGTTTTGTTTTATATATTTTCAAAAAACCTTTTTACCACATAGTGGTGTAAGGCGACAATACATTACATTATGTTACATAATAATACAATACAAAAACAACTTAATCTTAAATTTAACTAATAACTGCTATACATTTATATTATGTACAAATTTGACCCATTCCTTCTTATTTCTAGCCAGCGTCCTTGCTTCTATCCACGTTGTTCCCCTTTTCTCGATTATTTTGCCTAGTGTTCTATCCCATGTTTGTCGTGGTCTACCTTTCTTCTTTCTTCTTTGCGTTTTTGACTGCCAAATTTCTTTCACAGGTTTTGTCTGATCCATTCTCTGAAGATGACCCCACCAACTGAGTTGCCTTCTCTCTATAAATTCTAACGTTGACTCGATTTCCAGATCTTCTCTTATTTGAGTGTTTCGTAGTCTATCTCTTTTGGTAACTCCTCGAACTCGTCTAAAGTATTTCATTTCTACTGCCTGTATTTTACTCTTTTGTCGTTCTGTTAGTACCCATGACTCGTAACCAAAGGTTAATACAGGTCTATATATTGACTTTTAATTTTTGTTTTTCGTGTTATTTCTTTTTTATTTATGAATTATTTTGTTTAAATAAAAATTGTTTAAATAATTATACAGCTTTCAAATGAGAATATTTGTGTTTTTAACCTTAAAAGGTACACTTGTAAGTTTATCTAAAAAAAGTCTACAACTGGAAAACATGTGTAGTTTTCTTGTCTTATAAATAAATTAATCTATTATGACAAAACAAAAGCAAGTTTGACATTTAATAATGCGTTAGTTAGATGGCTCTACTCGATTTACCTGGGAGCAAAAAAAGAATGAAGAAAATTGCTCCATGGGAAGCCGAGAAAATGCATTTTTTTAACGTACCTATACCGATTTTGAACTTTGAGATTACATTTTCTCCAACCTAATTTTTGATTGGAATTTTGCTATTTTTGTCAATTTTCACTCGTAATATCGATAGTTTTTATTATAATAATATATGTTATGAGTATTTTAAAGATATAAAAATTGGTGTGGAGAAAGAGGACAAAAATAAAAAGATGATGCTTCGAAAATTATGATTCTATTGTTTATATCTTTGCCGTAAATGCCGGTCAACTTTGACCGATTGTATCTCAGGAACCACTCAGCGCAATTAAACGTTTTTTCTTTTAAAAGAAGCATCCTTCCGCTTTTTTTCAATACCGTTTTCGTCATTTAATTTAGTTTAATATTTCCCGAGATATTCTATTTGTTTATAACCCTAAAAGTTGTTTATAATTTTAAAATATTCCTGAGGCCGCTTAAATAGTCTAATTTCAATTCTGTAAAGTACATTAAATAGGTACAGGGTCTTTTTATACAAAAATCATAGTTATTCTTATGTATCATAATTATTGTGGTTATTAGATATAGCGACCGTAAATTTTTAATTAACAATTAAATTGTTGCTTAACTGTTCATTCAATTTCCATCAGCTATACGAAAAGAGCTGTTATATTACCAAGTTATTTAATGATTGATAAACAATTACTTATCTAAAATTTTAGTTGAAAATTAAAGGTTTTGTTGGAAAAACCCGCATTTTCAGGGGAAAATTTTCGTCGAGGTAAATCGGAAAAAACACATGCAGAATTTAATTACGGTGAATTTTTATTTGCGTTTTTTTGGCGTAAAGTTAAAATCTTTGGAGTTATAGAACAAAAATTGAAAAAAACACGATTTTTGGGCGCCATTTTGTTTATAAAAAAAGTAGCACACCATCCACGGACTTTGCATACCTATATTGTTAATATATACAATCATAAGATTCGATTCCAACAATAAAATTGCTGGTAAATAACTTTTCCTTGTATTTTGCTAATTAGCCCAGAGTATAATGTAGTCTAGGCGCCAGGGGGGTCACCGTGTCCTTTTCAATTCTGATGGACAACCTCAACGGTTTCTTATGGATTTTTGGCTGCTGATTACGAATTTCGAGGGTGGATGTCGATTCGAGTGGTCAAAAAATTGTTATAAACAATTTAATTGTGGGTGATACGCCACTGTCCAGACAACAACACAAATTTAGGTGTTCCGATATTTAATTCGTTATCGGGTAATATCGAACTAAATTGGTGTAAAATTGTAGTGAAAGTGGTATTTAACGGGTAAGGTATACTCAGAATTACTAATGGTTGTAAAAGAAACTGTTCTACGACGAATAACATGATTTTTTAACAGTGGGTAGAGGTTAGTTATCCGCAAGGTTGAATTGTAACTAACTTCTGGCGCTAGCTGTGCTAAGCTGTGTAGGCAACCAGTAACTCACACCGAACCCAGTGGCGTGGGAACTAGTAAGTACATATTGTTAGAGTACTTCCTAAAGATTAGGCAACCATTATTACAGTAGCATCCGTTTTAAATTGAATTTAGCACAGAAGCAAAATGGAACTAGAGTTTTGTAAAGAAATACTTGGCGAATTAAAAAGTATGAGAGCTGATTTCCAGGAATACAGAGAAGAAATGAAGGCAATTAGAGAAGACTTAAAACGATACAGAGGAGAAGTCAGAGATGTTAGAAAAGAGAATGCAGAGCTGAAAAATGAGATCATGGAATTACGAGGAAAAATTGGCGAAATGACAGGTTTGGAACATACAATAGAACAAATTGAAAAAGAGAAGAGAGCAAAAAATATAATCATAACGGGTTTCAAAATTGAACCAAATAGTATAGAAAACAGTACGAAACAAGTTCAAGATTTTCTTCAGCAGAATTTAAATATAGACACAAATATTACAAGTGTTACCAAAATAAACGAACATAAATGTATTGCGCAAATTGAGAATGCAGCGCAAAAAAGGGAAATTATGAAAAATAAGCAAAAATTAAAACTAAAACGAGGAAAAGAGATTTACGTCAATAATGACCTTACACAGAAAGAAAGAAAAATACAAAAAATCATAAAGAACCAAGCAGAGGACGAAAATAAAAATAACAAAAATGAAAAAATAGGTTTCCAAAAATTATTTATAAATGATAAGAAATATATATGGAATGATAAAGAAAACAAACTGATTAGAGATCATGAAAATCCTCCACGGGGGTCAAAAAACTGGCAAAAGTAGGCCTTTTACCAAGGCCACAAGGAAATCTGACAACAAACCCGAGAATCAAAGGAAATGCAAATGGTAGAAAGATTTGGAAACTGGGTATATGGAATATAAGATCTATTAACGGAAAAGAACACGAACTTATTTATGAATTTAACAATGCTGAACTTGATATCTTAGTAATCACGGAAACAAAGAAAAAAGAAAAGGGAATCGTAGAAATGGAAGATGGACATATATTAATTTATAGTGGAGTTGCTGAAGGAGAACGAGCTGCAGCAGGTGTAGGATGTATAGTTAATCACAAATTGGAGACAAAATCCAAAATTGGGAAGCGTGGTCAGAGAGAATACTAACAATAGAATTAAAAACTGGAGAAAACCAAATAAGTACAATTATAGCAGTATATGGCCCAAACGAAGACGATAGAGTTCAAGTAAAAGATAATTTCTGGAATGAATTGAGTAATGTGTGGACAAACTGGGGGTTAAATTCCCAATTTGTTAATGACTAAATAAGGTCCCACTGACCTCTGTGGACTGTATGTTAGTTACCAACGCTTTTGTTCAAAAATCACACCCCATAAAGAGGTGGTAAAAGGTTATATCTAATCCTTTAACTAAGATTAAATTAATAAAGCGAGTTGAGAAAGTAAAGGTTTAATTATCCTAGATAAAAAAAGGTTACAAAATAAAACAATAATTAAATTTAAAAAAAAGAACCAATCTAAACGTGTACTGAATATGGAGTCAAAATTCAAAATGTCTATGAATGTAAATTTATTTGAAAATGTTTACTCAAAAAGTTTTGTATAGCTACCATAGTCCCATTATTGCACTTCACGGTGGCTGGTTTCAAGTCAAGGAACTTCTGCTGGTCGAAGTAATCTGCTGGTCTCGAACGGCCACGGCTCAAACTTAGCCCAAACACCACAAATCTGTTAGTTCTTCGCTGAATTTGGCGGTAATAAAATCACAAATACAATAAGTAGACTCCAATATAGTCTACTACAAACTGAACAGTTAGGTGAAATTTTGTATTTACTCCTGTATAAAATAAAGGAGTTAAGAAACAATAAATGATTAAAAACACTTATTCAAAACAACAAAATACAATTTTTACGTATGGTCTACAAATTTTTAACCACACATAATATGTGTACAACTCTAATTGAGTCAGGGTACTTGCGATCCATTTTTTGCAAGTTGACGAGACGAGGACAATTTCTCGCCCGTCAGGCCAATAAAAATGGAACAACGAATCGACAAGTTCAATGTATGGCGCGCTAATATTTAATTTAGATTTTAAATACGCGTTTCCGGAACATTCTCCCCCCGCTGGCTTGTCCAGAGAAAACAATATTCAGCTCAACATATATGCCTCACCAGAAGCCGCCAAAATTATTCCGAGTCCGGCCCTGTCCAGTTAAGTGTAGACTTGATTCAAGGCTTACAAAATATACTAACTAGAATACCTTACTATATTATGTATTGAATTACGTTAAACCTACAAAACGAAACTATACTAAAACAAAAAAAAATATATATAAAATATAAATATGTACAAAATTCTGTAGAACTACAAATCGGAAGAAGGTAATCGACAAATCTTGGTGATTGGTCTCACATATTCTCCCGTCCGAGTTTTTACCTTAACGGACCTAACCTTTTGGTCTCGTCCCATATATGTTTCAACAATACGGCCCAGAGGCCAAAGTAATGGAGGATTTTCCTCATTTTTAACAAGAACCAATTCATTGACCTCAAGATTTTTAGTGCATGTTCTCCACTTTGGTCTATGCTGTAGCTGATTTAAATAATCAGTAACCCATCTGTTCCAGAACAATTGTTGTGCTTGCGAAATCTTTTGGTACACATCCAATCTATTTTCGTTGACCAAAGTAACATCCAACTCCGGGTATGCAGTTAAACTTGTGCCAATCAAAAAATGTCCCGGAGTGAGACATGCCATGTCGTTTGGGTCATTCGATAATTGTGTAAGGGGTCGTGAGTTTAGAATGGCTTCAATTTGCACGACCATTGTATAGAACACTTCAAAGGTAACAACATTTTTACCAAGTAATCGATAAATGTGAAACTTAGCGCTTTTAATTCCACTCTCATGTAAACCTCCCCAATGTGGAGCATTTGGAGGCAAAAATTTAAATTCTATTAAATTCTCTAGACAATAATCTTTTATACTACTATTTTGTTCTTTACTTATCAAAAATTCGTGCAATTCCTTAAGCTGATTACGTGCTCCAAAGAAGTTAGTTGCATTATCACTATAAATAACGGTAGGGTTTCCCCTACGGGAAATAAAACGTTTCAGGGCTAATAGAAAATCCTGAGTAGTCAGACTTGAAACCAATTCCAAGTGGACTGCGTGAGTAACTAAACAAACAAGAATAGCTATATAAGCTTTTGTAATTGGTGCTTTTCTAAGGTTAGAGCTTTTTATTAAAAAGTATCCACCATAGTCAATGCTTACCTTTCGAAAAGGTCTAGAGACAGTTACCCTATCTTTGGGAATGTCTGCCATAATTTGGGTCATTGGTTGACACTTAAAACGAAAACCAATCATACAGCGGTGTATCACTATTTGAACCTCTCTTAAACCATTAAGAGGCCAGAATTTTAGGCGAAAGTTTGACAGAGTGGTTTGCGCACCTGCATGGCCTAATTTTACATGCATTTCTTTCAACATAAGCGAAACAATACGATTATGAGCTGGCAACAAAATAGGATGTTTCTGATCATATGGAAGGTCAGCATTTTCCAATCGTCCACCCACACGTAAGAAGCCGTCCTCTAGAGTGTACATGGGCGTCAATGCAGCTAAATTTTTATTTGAACAAACTTTATTTACTTTAAGGTCAGAAATTTCTTTACTACAATATTGTTGTTGAAGCTCCCGTACTATGAGATTTGTTGCACTATCTAGTTCTCTGGGAGTTAAAACCTCCGTTAATCGATTTGGATCAGTCTTTGACAACCTACAGTTTTTTACAAATCGTAAAACGTATGCAAAAATACGTCGAGTCTTTTTAAGCGATGAATATCTTTCCGAAGCTAATAACCAAAAGCTATTTTCTACTTGAATACATATTAGACAATACGACCTTCTTTTCTTCGGAAATATTCTCCAAATCAAAATTCATTCTGAATTGTTCATAATTTATCTCTAATGACGATAAAAATGGAGGACCACGCCACCACATATGCGAAGGGACCAACAGCTCTTTCACTACTACACCCCTACTAGGCAAGTCTGCTGGGTTCCAATTAGATTTAACATGATGCCAAAGAAAACTTTTCCCTATTGACTGTATAGCTGCTACCCGATTTGCCACAAAAACATTCCACCTTGACGAACTTGAATTAACCCAATATAAAGCTATCTCTGAATCCGACCATATATGACATTCGTCAATCCTAACACGATCCTTAAAAATATCTATAAGAGAACTAGCCAACTGCGTACCCAAACTTATTGCACACAACTCTAATCTGGGAATCGTCATTTTTAACAAAGGTGCGACTCGTGATTTTGACGTAATTAATACCGAAGAGATTGATTCATTACTGTAAATCGTTCTCATATATACAACTGCTGCATATGCCGCTTCACTTGCGTCACAAAACACATGCAATTCTATTTTACAAGTGTCTGAATTTGTTAAAACGTAACGAGGAATACTTATTGTTTTTAACTGAATAAAGTCCGAGCAAAACTCTTCCCAAATCCTTAACAAATGCGGTTCTGTGATTTCCGAATCCCAACCAATTTTCAATAACCAAAGCTTTTGAATTAAAATTTTTCCTCTAACGATAAATGGTGTCAACAAACCTAATGGATCAAAACATTGAGCAACCAACGATAAAATCTTCCTCTTAGTGATCGGTTTACTTTTCGCAATTTCCGGTACTACAAAGCTCAAAACATCAGTAGCTGGATTATATCTTAAACCAAGCACTTTATTAGAGTGTTCCTTTGACAGATCTATGTTCTGTAATTCGAAACTGTTTGAAACATTCTGATCCTTTTGTAACAACTCAGTAAAGTTTGAAACAATTTTGTGCAATGTAAATCCAGATCCATTAAGCACTGTACTTAAGTCATTATTTAGCTTATTCAATTCACTAACAGAATCACAACCCGCCAAGATGTCATCCATATACGTTTGTTCTGTTAAAATGTGCGAAACAAAAGGATAATTCGCTTGATTTTTATTTGCGATATCTTTTAGTACTCTAGTAGCCAAAAAGGGCGCGCAATTCGTGCCGAATGTTAATCTTTGCATCTCTATACACGATAGTTGTTCACTAACGTTATTTCTCCATAAAATATTTAGCAAAAATGTTTGATTTGGATTAACTTTTATTTGCCTAAACATTTTTTCAATATCTCCTATTAAAACAAATTTAAAAGTGCGAAATCGTAATAAGATATCGTACAAGTTAGGTTGTACCTGATACCCCTTTAGCATTATATCGTTTAGTGAGAGACCGGTAGAGGTTTTCCCACTAGCATCGAAAACAATTCTAACTTTAGTCGAAATACTGTCTTCGCGTATGACTGCAAAATGAGGCAAAAAATATTTATTAAAATTTTTATTATATTTTTTCAAGGGAATCACTTTGGTGTGATCTAGTTGCAAATATTCGTTAATAACCGATTTATACTCGTCGAAATGAGATTTATTTTTACCTAACTTCTTTTCTAGATTAAAGAAACGGTTCTTAGCCATAGCCAGCAAATCTCCTAACTTTCCAAAAGAGTTAGGAGTACGAAAAGGCATATCTACTTGATATCTTCCATCTGGAAGTACAACTGTGCTATCTACAAATATTTTCTCCGCTATTAATTCATCGGAGTTCAAACTTGGCTTCTCTCTCGGACCGTCCTCAGTGCACCAAAATTTTTGTACAATGTGCTCGAGAGTCTCAGAATTTCCTGAAGAGATACACACTGAAACGTATGGTGATGCATCTTCACTTGTGTGAATAGACTCCAGTTGTTTAGTTCCAAAACATGCGTGAGGTGCATGTGAATTCTTACTCGAAGGGTTTTTTATAAACGAAGTTGGTATTGTACCGGCTATAATCCATCCCATTCTTGAATTTTGAAGGGTTGGCATGTTTTCTCCCATGTGGTGCATACCATCTACCAATAATTTATAGCAATAATCTGCTCCAATCAACAAATGTATATCCGACGTCACGTAATATTGAGAATCTGCCAAAACAAAATGAGAGGGAATGCAAAGTTTTTTACTATCAATTTCAAATTGCGGTAATGGATTTGTTATTTTGCTCAAAATACCACAAGACATTCTCATTTTTTCTGAATTTACCGACGAATTTATTACGATATTGACCGTCTTTTGTGACCTCGTTAAACTAATTCCTAAACCATAAATCGACATATTCTTTTCCTGCGTAGGATATTTTAATCTATTTGCAAGCTCTTCGGTTATAAAAGATAATTGACTACCCGGATCAATTAATGCTTTGACCGAAATTTTACAACCATATTTTGAATATAAGAAAACATTTATAGTTCCCAACAGGACAACCGAATTTTTATTAGACATTGTCAAAGTCGTAAATTCGATACTCGCGTTATTACCATTACTAACATTTTTATCGTTTGCGAGGCTCGGAGAAGAATTTAATGTTTCCAATTGGGAACAAGGCGACAACGATCTCTTTGAAAAATGTAATAATGTCGCATGATTTTTTTGACATACTACGCAAGATTTTTTACTGGGACAGGCTGTGACGTAATGTTGGCCTTCAAGGCAATTAATACAAAGTTTATTTGTTTTAACAAATTTAAATCTATCAGAGACCGACATTTTTTTGAATTTTCTGCAGTCGCAAATTAAATGATTCTGTAATGAACAGAAGTTACACGATATTTTTCCACTGTCTGTGGCAGATAAAACTCTATTATTCATTCTATTATAAGTGGGAGCTGCAGACTTATTTTTATTCGATGTAGATGCATCAGAATGCTTAACCGGTACTAAATTTTCGAGATGTGTTGCTCTTTCCTGAATTTTATTTAAAAATTTCTCAAAGGTAACTTCTGCCTTTTGTTCCCGTGAAAACTCCAAAGACCTTAGCGTAGCGCTATCAAGTTTTTGTTCTACTAACAATATAAGTATCCAATCTAATTTATCCTTATCAGTTAGATTTAAATTATCCAAAGCTTTAAGTTTATTAGACACATGAATATATAAATCTCTAAGTTGTATGTGATTTGCATTTTATGGTACCGGTTTAAAATCAAGTAGTTCCAAAAATAATGTTTTAGTCAAATTATATTTATTTCCATACCTCTCTACTAGAGTATCCAAAGCTAACTTTAAAGTTTTTGCAACAACCGGAAAATTTGATATTAATTTAGCCGGCTCACCTCTAACATATGATTTTAAATACATCAGTTTTTGAATATCTGATAATGAATCATTTTTTAAAATTGTTATATCGAATATTTGAAAAAACGAGTCCCATTCCGTTATTTTACCTGAATACGGTTGGATTGAAAACTCCGGTAGTCTAACGGCTACTGGCGGTACATTTTTTGTTGAGCTTGTGCTAACTGACTCTAATTCTAAACTATCTTTAGACAATAAATCTAGTTTCGTGCTTAAAATGTCAAAACACCCCAAATAAAGCGCGTCTGTCTCTTCTCGCGTTTCTAATTTGCCTCCATCGGGCAATGTGCCTTCTAAGTAGTTATAACCGTCATTAAAATTATGAAATGCTTCTTTTAGCATATCTAGTTTCACGGCTATTGCAAATTTACTATTTATTTGATCTAAATGATCACGAATCCAAGTTTCTACGCGAGTAATATTCGATTTACCCGTCTTTTTCTTTGAACGAGCCGTTGCTTCATCCATTTTTATCAACCAAAATATAAAATAAGTATAAATTGAAAATTGGATATAAAACCTGTACTATTTCTCAAACTCTATCGTTTAGATCCGGCTCGAAGGACCATGGACAAACTGGGGGTTAAATTCCCAATTTGTTAATGACTAAATAAGGTCCCACTGACCTCTGTGGACTGTATGTTAGTTACCAACGCTTTTGTTCAAAAATCACACCCCATAAAGAGGTGGTAAAAGGTTATATCTAATCCTTTAACTAAGATTAAATTAATAAAGCGAGTTGAGAAAGTAAAGGTTTAATTATCCTAGATAAAAAAAAGGTTACAAAATAAAACAATAATTAAATTTAAAAAAAAGAACCAATCTAAACGTGTACTGAATACGGAGTCAAAATTCAAAATGTCTATGAATGTAAATTTATTTGAAAATGTTTACTCAAAAAGTTTTGTATAGCTACCATAGTCCCATTATTGCACTTCACGGTGGCTGGTTTCAAGTCAAGGAACTTCTGCTGGTCGAAGTAATCTGCTGGTCTCGAACGGCCACGGCTCAAACTTAGCCCAAACACCACAAATCTGTTAGTTCTTCGCTGAATTTGGCGGTAATAAAATCACAAATACAATAAGTAGACTCCAATATAGTCTACTACAAACTGAACAGTTAGGTGAAATTTTGTATTTACTCCTGTATAAAATAAAGGAGTTAAGAAACAATAAATGATTAAAAACACTTATTCAAAACAACAAAATACAATTTTTACGTATGGTCTACAAATTTTTAACCACACATAATATGTGTACAACTCTAATTGAGTCAGGGTACTGGCGATACATTTTTTAGCAAGTTGACAAGACGAGGACAATTTCTCGCCCGTCAGGCCAATAAAAATGGAACAACGAATCGACAAGTTCAATGTATGGCGCGCTAATATTTAATTTAGATTTTAAATACGCGTTTCCGGAACAATGTGACAGAGTTAGCTAAAGGAGCATTGTATATAGCGGGAGATTTTAATGGCAGAGTTGGTAAAAAAGACTATATATACCCAACAGTGCTAGGTGTGCACGGTGAAGATATACGAAATAATAATGGGATCAGACTGCTGGATTATTGTTTATTAAATAATCTGATTATTACGAATTCATGCTTTGAACATCGAGATATACACAAATATACCAGGGTACAAGAATCTAGAAATGAAAAATCTGTAATAGATTACGTACTAGTAGAGGCAAGTAACAGAAATGCTGTAAAAGACACAAGAGTAACAAGGAGAGCAGAAATATATATTGACCACTACTTACTTATATCGAACTAAAGAGAGAAGGAGAAACAGAGGTACAAGACACAACAGTCAAAAGCAAAAAACAGACAACTGAAACAATTAAATCGTACAAACTAAAAGATAAAAAATATGCCAAAAAATTTGCAGACTTGCTAAATAAGGAGATAGGAGAAAATTTTGACGATAACCAAGTTAGAAACACTGAGGAAACATGGAGAATATTTAAAGATTTGGTAATCAATGCTGCCAAGAGAACATGTGGAACGTGCAGAACAATCAAGAACAAGAAACAGACCTCTTGGTGGAACGACAATATCAAATCGGCAGTAAAAACGAAGAAGAAGAAGTGGCAAAAATACTTAAGCAAAAGAACACCTGCAAATTGTGAAGAATACAAACAACAACGAATAAAAGTCAATGAACTAGTTAGATTAGCGAAAGAGAAGTCATGGAATGAATTCGGTGAGAAGATTGAAAAAAATAGTAAGGGGAATCAAAAACTATTTTATAAAGTCATAAAAACAATGAGAAAAGGAAAGGCACACGACTCAACGGCAATCAAAAGTTCAGATGGTGTATTATTAACGGAAGAAATGAAGATAATGAACAGATGGAAAGAATATTTTCAAGATCTACTGGAAGGTACAGAAGAAAAAGAGAAAGAGATAATAGCGACTACACACGATGAAGATAATAGCCACGATGAAGACTACATAACAATGGACGAATTAAAAGAAGCCATAGGAAAACTAAAACTAGGAAAGGCACCAGGGCAAAACAAATTAACATCAGAAATGATTAAAAGCCTAGGAACGAGGGGCACTGAATTGCTGCTAAAAATAATGAATAAAGCAGCTAAAGAAGAAGTGATACCAAAAGACTGGGAAATGGGATTAATATTACCAATATTTAAAAAAGGTGACAAGAATGTAGAAATTATCGTGGAATAACTCTATTAAGCACAGCTCTGAAGGTATATGAACACATTCTTGAAAAAAAGCTAAGAGCAATAGTAGAACCTACCCTCTGTGAAACGCAAAGCGGATTTAGAAAAGGCAGAAGCGTAAAAGACCACATCTTTACAATAAAACAAATAATTACAAAGTCGTATCAGAAAAAACAAAAGATGTGCTTTGCGTTCATAGACCTGGAAAAAGCATTTGATAAAGTGCCACGAGCAAAGATTTGGGAAACGTTGCACCTAAAAACGTCCATGAAAAATTAATAAGGATTACACAAAGCCTATATCAAAATAATGTTAATTGTGTCATAAGCCAAAATTCAAAGTCAACTAGTTTCAAAACCGCTGAAGGTCTGAGGCAAGGTGGTGTGATGAGCCCTTTACTATTCATTATCTTTATGGATAATATCCTGTATCAGTGTAACAATAAAATAAAAAGAAAGCTGTATGTAGGATTTAAAAATCTTCAGAGAATAGAATTCACGGAATGTGCATTTGCAGACGATAGTGTCATTACAGCAGAAAGTGAAAGAGTTTTGCAAGAAAACCTTACAATATGGAACGACATACTAGCAGAAAATGGGATGAAGATAAATAAAAGTAAAACCAAAGTAATGGCAGTATCACATGAACAACAAAATCTAAAAATTAAATTACAAGATGAAGAACTGGAGCAAGTGTCGCAGTATCGCTATTTGGGAGTAATTATACAAGAAACAGGCAAACATAATGTTGAAATAAATGACAGAATAGAGAAGGCGGCTCGGACATACCATGCATTAAATAAAGGATTTATAAGTAAAAGAGAAGTATCAAAAGCCACAAAGATGAATGTATACAAAGTTATATTCAGACCAATTCTAACTTATGGGTCTGATTCATGGGTCCTTAATGACAGAGAAAAAAGCAGAATACAAGCGATGGATATGAAATATTTACGTAAGGTCAAGGGGATAACTAGGAGAGATAGAATAAGAAATGTAGATGTCAGAGCAGAATTAGAAATTCCGTCTGTGTTGGAGTTTGTAGAAAATAAACAATTAAGTTGGTGGGGACATTTGCAGAGAATGAATGACAACCGACCAGTTAAACAAGTGTGGGAAGCAAGAATTCAACACAAACGTGGAAGAGGCAGACCAAGGAAAACATGGGATGACGTGATTGGAGACACACTTAAGAAGAGAGGAAAAACGTGGACGGAAGCAAAAATTTTAGCAAGAGACAAAAAGAATTGGGGAAAATTTGTACATGAAATTTAAGTGTAAACTCTTAGGGGTAACCCTGGGAGTAATTCTCGTACACCTTAGGGTAAAACGAGTAACTGATTATATATATAAAATACAAACAAACACAAGCAAGTCTTTTAAGAGAATCGAAACCCACATTGCAAAAGGCTATTACAACATGCAGATTAAGTGAAAGCAGTAAAATTCAAGCACAAGCCTTTACATCCGAATCAACAGTGGATGCAGTTAGATCAGAGAGAGTTATTCCACAAAAAGTATGCAGATATTGTGGGTTTAAGCATCGAGGAAGAAAGTGTCCTGCATATGGTAAAACGTGTGCCCATTGCCAGGGTAGGAACCATTTTGCTGGAGTGTGCAGCAAGAAGAACACAAACATGGAGCAGAGAAAGCCAGTGAGCAGAAAGGGAGTACATGAAGTAAGAAACCAAGTGAGTGATAGTGAAAGTGATGGTAGTGAGCTATATGTCGGTTCTATGTAGAGTATAGAAGTATAGATGTGAAATTTAACACTTTGGCTAATATTGTAGAAGCATTTCACACAGTTTTTGAAGGACTTGGTCAGTTTCCTAATGATTATCACATTTCATTGAAAGAAAATGCAGTTCCTCATGTTCAACCAGTTCGTAGTGTTCCTCAAGCTTTACATAAGAAATTAAAAGAAAAATTAAAACAACTAGAAAATCAGTGCATTATTAGAAAAGTAGATAAACCTACGGAATGGTTGAACCCTCTAGTAATTGTCGAAAAGAAAAACAAGGATTTAAGATTGTGCTTAGACCCTAAGTACCTAAATAAAGCTATTAAAAGAGAATACTTTTGATACCAAAAGCAGATGAAATTGCTGTAAAATTATGTAACAAAGAGTATTTTTCAGTTCTGGATATGAAATGAAAGATGGGTACCTTCAAATTAAAATTGATGATCAGAGTGCAGATTATTGTACATTTGGCACTCCCTTTGGTAGATATCAATTTTGTCGTTTACCTTTTGGAATTTGTTCGGCTCCAGAAGTCTTTCAAAGAAAAAATTATGAAATATTTGGTGACCTTGAGGGTGTTGGTCTGTATTTTGATGATTTGATTATTACAGGTGCTAATGAAGCAGAACATGACCAAAACCTTCACCTTGTACTGGAAAGGGCCGTAAGGCACAATCTTAGATTTAAGAAAGAAAAAATTCAATTTAAGTTAAACAGTGTTAAGTTTTTAGGTCAGATTTATTCCAAACAAGGTGTTGAATTAAATAAAGCATATGTAAAACCTATTCTAGAAATGCCAACACCAGATAATAAATCTGATATGATGAGACTATTGGGAATGGCAAAGTTTTTGGGCAAATTTGTACCTAACATGTCAAAAGTCACAGCCCCATTAAGAGAACTACCAAAAATAGATGTGCCTTGGCACTGGAATGATATTCATGCTAAGTCTTTGTCTCAATTAAAACATTTGCTGACAGCATCACCAGTTTTAACATTTTTTATAGTAGTATATAAACCTGGAAAGTATCTGTACATTGCTGATACATTGTCACAGGCATTTTTACAAGACTGTGGTCTGAAATCAGATGCTGAATTTCAGTTTGCAGTTCATGCGGTAGTAAATAATGTAGCTATGTCTGATGCTAGAAAATCAGAATTTAGAAGAGAAACCCAAAAAGATGAACAGTTGCAGACTGTCATAAACTTATGCATACAGGGATGGCCAGAACACCAGCGTGATGTTCCACAGATAGCTACTAAGTTAAACTCCGAGACAACTTATGTGTCTGTGGCGACTTGTTATTTTATGGCAACAAGATTGTTACTCCCAAAAGCTTGAGATCTGAAATGTTAGCGCTGGTGCATGAAGGTCATATTGGCATTGAGAAGTCAAAAGCTAGAGCCAGGCAAATTTTTTACTGGCCAGGAATGAGCTGTGATATAGAGGCTTATATAAACAAATGTAAAACTTGTGAAAAATTTAGACCAAAGCAGCAAAGGGAAACGTTATGTCCATACCCTTTACCAGAAAATCCATGGGAAAGAATTGGCATTGACATTTTTACATGTTATGGTACAAGTTATCTAGTAGCTTATGATTCTTTTTCAAACTGGATAGAGCTTCACCCAATAAGAGACAAATCTGTCAGTTCTGTCATTCAAGTTTCAAGGTCAATGTTTGCTACACATGGCTCACCAGTCTGTATGTTGTGATAATGTTCCGTTTAATAGCTTTCAATTTAAAAATTTTGCCAGAGAATGGAATTTTCAAATTAAGTTTAGAAGCCCCAATTATCCACGATTAAATGGACTGGTTGAGAAAGGAGTAGCCATTGCCAAGAGTATTGTTAAGAAGTACGTTGATGACAGTTCTGACATTGAATCAGCACTCTTACAGTATACAAATGCACCCCTTAAGCATATTGGTTATACTCCTTCACAGCTTTTAATGAGTAGACACTGTAGAACTAAGTTGCCAGTTGTTAAAGAGATGCTAAAACCAGCAGTTTGTCTAAATGTAAACGAAAAATTGAGTAAAAGGAGAAATATATATGTGAAGGACTATAACCAGGGTGTTAAGGATTTAAAGTCTTTGGAACCTGACACAGATGTGGTGATATACAATCAATGTCAAAAGAGGTGGGAACCAGCACAAATATTGTCACAGTCACAGCATGAAGCCCCAAGATCTCATATCTTGAGAGATGAGCATGATAATATTGTCCGTCGCAATAGAGTAGATATAAGAGAATCTCTGAATAAATTTGAGTCACAGCCAGCTGTAACACTTACAGATACTGAGGATGCAGGTTTAGATCAAGGACCTTCAACCTCAACACAGCTGACAAGGGCTGAATCACCTACCTCTCTTGACATACAAAATAATGTAACTGAGCAATCTGATATTTGCAGAACTAAGTCAGGTACAGTATTTCTCATGATCATCTTTCAGTGAATCACAGTTTTTCGATTTCTTTCTAACGCATTAAATTGTATGTGACAGAAAAAAGGCACGTCGGTGATTACATTTCGTCGGTGACATTTTTATAACATTTATTCTAGTTATTCTAGTTGTCGATAGATGGCGCCATAATAAAAAAATAATTTTTTTAATTAGATAATAATATTACAACAAATATAATCTGTATAATTTATAAGACTATACAAATCAAAGAAAATACCATTTTATAAATGCAAGAAACACATTTGATTTGTTTTTATTCCAAATTGAAAATAAAATGTGACAACTGTCAGATTTAACTAAAATGTCATGTTAGAATAAATGTCATAAATGTGTATTATCACGGACTTACCCTTTTTCCTATCATTTGTTACGCACTGAAAAATGATCATGAAAAGGACAATAGAGTTGTTAAACCTCCTTTAAAACTAAATTTGTAAAAAGGGGGAGATGTAATGTGTTACGCATAACTGCGTACTGTTAAGGTGGCTGAAGTGCTGAATAGTAATAGCCATGACAGTGACAAGTCAGCATGGCTGTCACCAGGATGCCGTTAGCCACTTGACCTTGACAGACACTTGATCACAGATGTATGAATAGCTTGTTGTAACTTTATAATGCTAGATTTAATAAAAGTCTTGATTCCTATTCTTATTTGATTTAAGACATATCTTACAGGTGTACGAATCAAACTGTGTTTTTTTCTCAAAGTTCGCATCACCCTGTGGACTATTCTACCATTTATAAAATACTGAAATTAAAACCCAACTATAGCCTCAGGCTTTCTTAACATTCTGTTTTTAGCTTCATTCGCTTATATTGGATAATAAAAAAATTTAGGTACCTACTTTAACAACTGGCCATGTTCGTCATCAGTACAGGGTGTTTCTAAATAAGTGCGACAAACTTTAAGGGCCATAGATTTATAATACTCTAGATTGCGCCTTACGATCTTAAAATGGGTGACGGTTGCGACAGAGATAAATGAGATAAATGGTCGGTAGTCTCTTTCTAATTCAAGGGGAGTATCGACGACGTCACTATCCTACTATGTCGTCGAGTATTTTAGATGGTTTGACATTTCGAGCGGATGGCGACGAGAACTGGTCGTTTGTCTTCGGACGTTGATAATCCTGGTTCGAATCCCATACCAATCTTTACTTTTTTTATTTTTTATTTAATCAATATTGCGTTTATTAGATATTATTACATCTCTAAAATAAATCTATGCAAAGAAAAATATAACAAATAAGAAAAACTGTGTAGGTACCTATAGATTTTTAAAAATATAAAAGCCAATATTATTATTTTTTTAATAAGTTAATGGTAGAATAGTATAAATTAATTAAAAATATTAGTAAAAAATTACCAATAATTAATATCAACATAATGTACCATCGATTTATTAATTGAATCGGTCATTTCAAAAACAACACGAGTCACATATTCCTAATTTTACAGAAGAGCAAAGAAAACGAAACTATTCGAAAGATGGATGAAATGGATGACATCAAAATTCAGAGTTATATTGTAGTTTTGTTCCTAATGTTTTTACTGGACTGGTGTCGTTTTTGCACACAACGTTTATCTTAAAGGAGTCTATTCCTCTCAAAAAGTTTCTCAAAATTGTGGATTTTGCTGTTTTTGAAATGGCCGATTCAATTATAAGTAATTAGACATTATTTTTATTTATGAAACTATTGTTACAATTTTTTAAAAATGTAGAAGCAAAACAAATATTATTCACATCATTCGAATAAGGACGAATTTATATTAATAACGAATGACTTTTATTTTACTATGCAGTTCACAAATTATGTATTCCAATATTAACTTACTATACATAGGTACATTTATTATCTGCTAGATTTACTTAGGTCCATTTTTCAGATGTAAAAATATCTAATAAACGCAATATTGATTAAATAAAAATAAAAAAGGTAAAGTTGGTATGGGATTCGAACCACGATTATCCACGTCCGAAGACCAAAGACCATTTCTCGTCACCACCCGCTCCAACTGTCAACACATATTACTCGATAAAGTGGGATAGTGACGTCGTCGATACTCCCCTTGAATTAGAAAGAGACTACCGACCAAATAGGCTCATTTATCTCTGTCGCAACCGTCACCCATTTTAAGATCGCAGGGCGCAATCTAGAGTATTATATACACAAACCATACATACTCATAGACGTTTCACGACCATGTTAATCTTTCGGATCGAATTAACGCCATCTCTTGATTGGAATGGGAACTAAATTGACAAATTTTAGTTACGTGGGAATTTCAAATTATAAATTTTGCGGGATTTTTGATGAAATTTCGCAGGAAATTAAAACAACAGAAAGACAATTCAATGTTTTATTCAATAATTATACTATGAGTTAAAATTACCTTAAAAGTTCCATCTACCTACATAAAAAATACCTACTAAAAGTATTGTCTTTCTGTTAGTAGGTAGTGTTGTAATCGGAGCTGAAATACCAATATAACCAAAAATCATAGTTTTACGGTTTTACTGAAAACTTCAAATATTCCAATTCGTTTTCAAAATACTAAACACTACTGCCATGTGTCACGTCGTCGTGAAAGCACTGAGGTGTAATGAGTTGAATGAAAATTTTTGAAAGAATCTTGTAGGATGATTGTTTAGATAAATACCTTATAATCTTTTACAAACTTCCAAAAGTATATAGGTCCGAAATGTTGATGACACACTTGTCTATTGGAATAAACTGTTTCAGGATCTAATATATTGTTTTTTTAAATGTGGAGAAACAACACGGGATGATCAAAGCAAACTAAAAATTCTACTCATAAAAACGGAGAGGAGGTTTTAATACAATTGATTAAAATTGTGATTAAATCTAATTAAAAACGTAACACCACTATAATAAAATAATTAAGCCACAAACTGTAAAATAAAAAGTAAATAACAAATTAATTTAATTGTCAACTGTCAGTTGTTAAATATGACAAGAGAATTGACTGACAGCGACATCTCTGGATTGGAATGGTAACTAATTTGCTGTCTTGACCTTGACAATTTACGTAAAACGTCTATGAGTATGTATAGTTTGTGATTATATATCTATGTTAAGGGCATAGATATATAATACTCTAGATTGCGCCTTACGATCTTAAAATGGGTGACGGTTGCGACAGAGATAAATGAGCCTATTTGGTCGGTAGTCTCTTTCTAATTCAAGGGGAGTATCGACGACGTCACTATCCTACTCTGTCGTCGAGTATTTTAGATGGTTTGACAGTTCGACCGGATGGCGACGAGAACTGGTCGTTTGTCTTCGGACGTGGATAATCCTGGTTCGAATCCCATACCAATCTTTACCTTTTTTATTTTTTATTTAATCAATATTGCGTTTATTAGATATTATTACATCTCTAAAGTAAATCTATGCAAAGAAATATATAACAAATAAGAAAAACTGTGTAGATACCTATAGATTTTTAAAAATATAAAAGCCAATGTTATTTTTTAATAAGTTAATTGTAGAATAGTATAAAGTAATTGTTAAAAATATTCGTAAAAAATTACCAATAATTAATATCAACATAATGTACCATCGATTTATTAATTGAATCGGTCATTTCAAAAACAACATGAATCACATATTCCTAATTTTACAGAAGAGCAAAGAAAACTAACTATATAGTCGAAAGATGGATGAAATGAATGACATCAAAATTCAGAGTTATATTGTAGTTTTGTTCCTAATGTTTTTACTGGACTGGTGTCGTTTTTGCACACAACATTTATCTTAAAGGAGTCTATTCCTCTCAAAAAGTTAGTTTCTGAAAATTGTGGACTTTGCTGTTTTTGAAATGACCGATTCAATTATATAAGTAATTAGACATTATTTTTATTTATGAAACTATTGTTACAATTTTTTAAAAAAGTAGAAGCAAAATAAACATTCACATCATTCGAATAATGACGAATTTATATCTATTAATAACGAATGACTTTTATTTTACTATGCAGTTCACAAATTATGTATTCCAATATTAACTTACTATAGATACATTTATTATCTGCTAGATTTACTTAGGTCCATTTTTCAGATGTAAAAATATCTAATAAACGCAATATTGATTAAATAAAAATAAAAAAAGTAAAGTTGGGTATGGGATTCGAACCACGATTATCCACGTCCGAAGACCAAAGACCATTTCCCGTCACCACCCGCTCCAACTGTCAACACATATTACTCGATAAAGTGGGATATTCACGTCGTCGATATTCCCCTTAAATTAAAAAGAGACTACCGACCAAATAGGCTCATTTATCTCTGTCGCAACCGTCACCCATTTTAAGATCGCAGGGCGCAATCTAGAGTATTATATATCTATGGTTAAGGGCCGGTATTTCCAACCTCACTTAAGCCAAAGCTTACTTTAAGCCTTTGCTTAAACTTAGATGCCTGTATTTCCACTTCAATTTGAGGCTTAAGCCTAGGCTTAAACCAAATAATTTTAAGCTCACGCGGGAGTTGGTTTAAGCCTTTGCTTAAAAGTTGTTTTCTGGTTTTTGAGGTTATTTCTTTAGATTATTAATTATAAAGTTATTTTGAAAACCAACTTTTGAGTAATACCGTTATTATTAGATTATTAAATAATAATCTACTAATTTATTAATTTATTAATAGTAATAACGATTATTAAAATTCTCAACTACTTTTGGAAGGTGTAGGCACAAGAAAATTGTTTACTTCTACAATGCTTGGTAATAGGTATATTTATTTTACAAAAATAAACTTACATTCAAATTTGACATTTTAAGGAATATATCCAATAAACAAAATTACAAAGACGGATCTATTACTTATGCAAAATAACAATAAAAATATAACCAGAGAAAATATAGACAATAAACTAACAACACATGTACATATCATGTACACAAAATAGGGCTTTTCATTCACAGTCATTTGTTTCGAGCTTCTGTCATATCTCGTATAATCCGTGTATAGTAAATATTATACACAGATTATACAACATATGACAGAAGCTCGAAACAAATGACAATCGATGAAAAGCCCTATTAAGTGAAGTAAATGACATTGATACAGATGACAAGATAAAATTAAATGTCAACAGTAGTGGTTTTTACCTCAGAACAGTTAGTTCTGGCATTTTGACGTATTCAGAGGTACCAAACCAATTAACTTTACAGTTGAGCATCAGTTTAGTTAAGAAAATGATGGAAATACGGCACCCAGCTTAAGCTTCTCCTTAAATTTTGACACAGGCTTAGCTAAGCAAAACCTTAAGTAGCTATTGAAATACCGGCCCTAAGGGGTAATTTAACATGAGAAAATAATGACAGTTTGCTTTATAATCATATATCCGCAAACGCTCCGTTTCCGAGATACGGGATGTTCATTTTTTTTACAAACTAACGATTTATTTCTTGCTTTAAAACCAGTTAAGATATGCAAATCAAATTTGGTGAGTTTTAAGACGTAGTTATTGCACATTTTTGACATACAATTAAGAATTTTATATTCACCATTGGCGTGCATACGGGTAATATGATCGGTCATAACACCCGTTTGCGCGCTAATGGTGAATATTAAATTCTTAATTTTATGTCAAAAAATAACTACGTCTTAAAACCCACCAAATTTGATTTGCTTATCTCAACTGGTTTTGAAGCAATAAATAAATCGTCAGTTTGTAAAAAAAATTAAGATCTGGTATCTCGGAAACGAAGCGTTTGCGGACATATTATGATTATAAAGCAAACTGTCATTATGTTCATGTGTAAAATTACCCCTGAAAGTTTGCCACACTTATTTCGAAACACCTGTACTGAGTGAAACATAAGCGAATGAATCTAAAAACAGAATGTTAAGGAAACCTGAGGCTATAATTGATTTTTAATTTCAGTATTTTATAAACGCTAGAATAGTCCACAGGTTGATGCGAACTTTGAGAAAAAAAACACAGTTTAATTCGTACATCCGGTATATAATGACAGTTTACCTGTCTAGTAACAATATTATTACAGCGATATTGTTAATGAATAAGGCTATAACATGTTAAAAAAAGTCACTTAAATCGGACAACAGGTTTAGGAAATTCGAGACATCAAAAATGACCAAATTTTCAGTGGATCGATTTTTTTGCACCCGAGTGTATATTCGTAACCAGAAAACCAGAAAAAGACCCAATAAAGAAAAAGGATTGGATGACCGATAAAATACTAGACCTTATTCAACAAAGAAGAAATTGGAAAAACAAAGACGAGATTCGGTATAGAGAGATATATCGACAAATAAGATACGAGGTTAAGCGAGCAAAAGAGGACTGGATGGAACAAAGATGTCGTGAAATGGAAGAACTACAAAGAAAACATGACGAGTTTAATATACATAAAAAACTTAAAGAAATTACCTACACTCAGAGAAAAAGAACTCCTCACTTTATGAGAAACTCCAAAGGTAAAATAATTCTCGACTTGGATGAAAAAAAGGAAGAATGGACTAACTATATAAAAGAGCTCTTCCTGGATACGAGGCCACCACTTAACACCACAAAGTATACGAATACTGGTCCTAGTATTTTAAAAGCGGAAGTAGAGATAGCCATCAAACAGAGCAAAAATGGAAAATCTCCAGGCCCTGACCAAATACCATCAGACTGGCTCAAACTTCTGGATGACGACAATGTCTCACAACTAACAAACATTTATAACCATATATACGAGACTGGCATGATGCCACAGATATGGTTAGAGTCTACATTTATTCCACTCCCAAAAAAGCCTAATACATCATCATGTAAAGACTTTAGACTAATTAGTCTCATGAGCCACTCTCTCAAGCTACTTCTTAAGATAATTCTTAATAGAATCAAGCAGAAATGTGAAGAGACAATGGGAAACAAACAATTCGGTTTCAGAGAAGGATTGGGAACAAGGGAAGCTTTGTTCTCAATGTTAACATTACTTCAACGATCATGGGAAGTACAGAAACCAATTTACGTCTGCTTTATAGATTTTGAGAAGGCGTTTGATAGAGTTCAACATGATAGGTTGTTTGAATATCTAGAAATGATTGGAATAGACGATAAAGATCTGAGACTTTTACAACATCTATATTGGAATCAAGAAGCTTCTATTCTGGTAGACGGCAAAGAAACAGACAAAATTTGCATTCAAAGAGGTGTCAGACAGGGTTGTGTGTTATCCCCAACTTTGTTTAACGTATACTCAGAAATAATTTTTAATGAAGCCTTGGAAGGACAATGTGGAGTTCGAATCGGGGGAGAAACTATTAACAACATCAGATATGCAGACGACACCGCGATCATGGCTGAAAATATCGAAGATCTTCAATTCCTTATAGATCGAGTCACTAGAGAATGCTCCAATAACGGACTTAACATAAATGCAACAAAGACAAAGTTACTTGTGGTTAGTAAACAAGACGTCGGTCCTATGCAACTAATTGTCAATGATGAATCAATAACAAAAGTTAACCATTTTAAATACCTAGGATGTTGGATAAACGAGACACTAAATCCGGATGAAGAAATTAAAACTCGTATAGAAATTGCAAGAGGAGCATTTATGAAACTTAGATCTATTCTGAGCAACTCTCAGCTGAACTTACAACTAAGAATCAAGTTCCTAAAATGTTATGTGTATCCTGTATTACTATATGGATGTGAAACCTGGATCATGAAGGTTAACATGATGAACAAATTAGAAGCCTTTGAGCTGTGGTCGTATCGTAGAATGCTCAGAATATCTTGGGTTCAACGCATTTCAAACAGAGAAGTCTTAAACAGAGTAGGTCAAGGCGAAGGTGACTTAATGAAGATGATAAAAAAGAGAAAACTTGAAAATCTGGGACATATAATGAGAGGTAGCAGATACAGGATGCTGCAGTTAATACTCAATGGAAAGATCGATGGAAAAAGGGGAAGTGGTCGAAAGAAATATTCATGGCTCCGAAACCTTCGTCAATGGACTGGCTTATCAGCAGATCAATTGTTACATGCCGCACAAGATCGAGAACGATATCGGCAAATTGTTATGGAAGCTACCCACGCCTAAAAATTTGGGCACGGTACTTAAAGAAGAAGAAGTATATTCGTAGATTATGAGAATGAAATTTTTTGATTTAAAAAACAAAAAATTTTGGCTGGCGTAGGATTCGAACTCACGCCTCCGATGTATCCATCACATAACATGCATATTATACCTATGATAGGTACACTTGGTACACACACTATAAAAAATATGCAGTATGGTGACAGAATACACCAACGACCATTGGTGTATTCTGTGGCATGGTGCAAATGAAAGAATGCATATATTTATTCGTGAAAGGGCCATTTTGTCATGTCTCGCAGGAATATGTTACTGTGAATCTAATTATTACTGCCTATATTCGTCCATTTGCGACGACACTGTGACATTTCGAAAATTGCATTTTTTTCCAACATAGAAATTCGGAATCTCCGTATCGCGATTTATTTACCAGCAAAACCGTGGTATTTTTACTTTAAAGTTGGCGCCACAATGAGAGAAAGAAAACAAATATCACAATGTAGCGCTTTCTCATCATCAGTGCTTTTTACAGATTAATATGTGTGTTGATAATAATATTTGTATTTCAACAGCCAGAAAATGACCGACTCTTTTAATGATTGTTGACTTAGAAAAGACTATAATAAAATTCCCTTAAAAATATTGTTCGAGATATTGCCATAGGCAGGCCTAATTAATGCATACATCAATGCTATTGCGAACATATGTATACATAAATGCAAAAAGTGCAGTTTAAATCAAGAATACAATTTCAGACGCATTTCCTGTCACAAAAGGCTGAGACAAGGATGTTCTTTGTCCCCAACTCTATTTAAAATCTATATTCAGGAAGTATTAAACAACTGGAGGAGAACACGCACATGAATGGGAATACAAGTTGGGAACAAGTACATAACAAATATTTTATTCTCACGATCAAGTGATTATGGCAAACGGTGAGGACGACATGGATTTATCCGAAGAATACGAAAATTAAGGACTCACAATCAACATCAACGAAACGGAATATCTTAGCCAAGCCGCACACCAAAGAGAAAAATATGTTTCATGAAACTAAAACACTGCTAAACAAATCTCAAAGTCCGCCTACCAATGAAACGAGTGTGATTCATGCTCATGACACATTTTTATTTTCGGAGAGTCTCATAAATGGCCGGACGTATATTTGTTTAGCAGTGGTTTATTTCCATGAAACGTAATTTACGTTTCATGTTTCTTTGATGTGCGGTCGGGCTTAGAGTAAAGGACGAAAAAAAAAAGACTCACAACTCTAGATTAGAGATGTTATGTCAACAAAAATGTGAAGAATTTAAATACCTAGGGATAGTGATAGCGAAGGAAGGAATATCGAAACGGAACATCCAGCAGAAAATACAACAGGGCCGAAATGTCATTACTAACACTTGATGTCATTAATGACTAAACTTATTACTTTGGTCTCCTAAAATTAGTTTACGAACAAAAATGACAATCATTGTCTGGGTCGTTCTTTCCTTCTTTTCGTGATTGTGCCCCATTTTATGATCATCTTTTGCATGCTCTTTCTTTTCATTCTCATCACGTTTCCCATCCAGCTTATTCTCTGTGCATTTATGAAGCGACTGATGCTTGGTTCGTTTTGCAGTTCCTCCAGCTCCATCTTGTTCGTCGCACTCAACCTTCCAGCGTGTTTTGCCTCCACATGTATATAGCTATGAGCAAATTCCTTTCCCATCTTTCCAATTTCTCCAAATTTCATTTTCTCATTGTCAATACTTCGCTACCATGCGTCACTGAGGGACTTATTACTGTTTTATATATAAGTACCTATTTAACTTTTACTCTGGGCTAATTAGCAAAATACAACTAAAAGTTATTTACCAGCAATTTTATTGCTGAAACCGAATCTTATGATTGTATATATTAATAATATAGGTATTTAAAGTCCGCAGATAGTGTGCTACTTTTTGTAAACAAAATGGCGCCCGAAAATCGTGTTTATTTCAATTTTTGCTCTATAACTCCAAAGATTTTAACTTTACACCAAAAACACTCAAATAAAAATTCACCGTAATTAAATTCTGCATAGAGACGTGTTTTTCCCGATTTACTTCGACGAGAATTTTCTCCGGAAAATGCGGGTTTTTCCAACAAAATCTTTAATTTTCAACTAAAATTTTAGATAAGTAATTGTTTATCAATCATTAAATAACTTGGTATACAGCTCTTATACAGCTCTTTTCGTATAGATTATAAATTCAGAAGCCGATGGAAATTAACTAAACAGTTTAGCAACAATTTATAATTGTTAATTAAAAATTTACGGTCGCTGTAAAAACCACAATAATTGTGATACATAAGAATAATTATGATTTTTGTATAAAAAGACTCTGTACCTATCTAATGTACTTTACAGAATTGAAATTGGACTATTTAAGAGGCCTCAGGAATATTTTAGAATTATAAATAATTTTTTGGCTTATAGACAAATAGAATATTTTGGGAAATATTAAATTAATTTAAATCATGGAAACGGTATTGAAAAAAAAAGCGGCATGACGTTTTTTTTTTAAAGAAAAAACGTTTAATTGTGATGAGTGGTGCCTGAGATACAACTGGCCAAAGTTGACCGACATTTACGGCAAAGATATAAACAATCGGATCACAATTTTCAAACCATCGCCTTTTTATTTTTGTCCTCTTTCTTCACACTAATTTTCATATCTTTAAAATACTCATAACATATATTATTATAATAAAAACTATCGATGTTACGAGTGAAAATTGACAAAAATAGCAAAATTCCAATAAAAATTTAGGTTGAAGAAAATGTAATCTCAAAGTTCAAAATCGGTATACGTTAAAAAAATGCATTTTGTCGGCTTCCCAAGAAGCAATTTTATTCATTTTTTTTTTGTTCCCAAGTAACTCGAGTAGAGTCATCTAACTAACGCATTATTAAATGTCAAACTTCCTTTTGTTTTGCTATAATAGATTAATTTATTTATAAGAAAATAAAACTACATATTTTTTCCAGTTGTAGACTTTTTTTAGATAAACTTACTACAAGTATACCTTTTAACGTTAAAACCCAAATATTTCCATTTGAAAGCTGTATAATTATTTAAACAATCTTTATTTAAACAAATTAAAAATGTTTGTTATAATAAATAAATAAATTTATTATAACAAAACAAAATCAACTTTGACATTTAATAATGCGTTAGATAGATAACTCTACTAGAGTTACTTGGGAACAAAAAAAGAATGAAGAAAATTGCTAAGATTAAGATTACATTTTCTACAACCTAATTTTTGATTGGAATTTTGCATTTTTTGGCAATTTTCACTCGTAATATCGATAGTTTTTATTATAATAATATATTATGTTATGAGTATTTTAAAGATATGAAAATTGGTGTGGAGAAAGAGGACTGAAACAAAAAGGTGATGGTTCGAAAATTATGATCCTATTGCCGTAAATGTCGGTCAACTTTGACCGGTTGTATCTCAGGAACCACTCATCACAATTAAACGTTTAAAAAAAATGTCTTGCCGCTTTTTTTCCAATACCGTTTCCATGAATTAACTTAATTTAATATTTCCCGAGATATTCTATCTGTTTATAAGCCAAAAAATTGTTTATAATTTTAAAATATTCCTTAAATAGTCAAATTTCAATTCTGTAAAGTACATTAGATAGGTACAGTGTCTTTTTATACAAAAACCATTAATTATTCTTATGTATCATAATTATTGTGGTTTTTACAGCGACCGTAAATTTTTAATTAACAATTAAATTGTTGCTAAACTGTTCATTCAATTTCCATCGGCTTCTGGAATTATAATCTATACGAAAAGAGGTTTCATATTACCAAGTTATTTAATTATTCATAAACAATTACTTATCTAAAATTTTAGTTGAAAATTAAAGATTTTGTTGGAAAAACCCGCATTTTCCGGGGAAAATTTTCGTCGATGTAAATCGTGAAAAACACGTCTCTATGCAGAATTTAATTACGGTGAATTTTTATTTGGGTGTTTTTGGTGTAAAGTTAAACTCTTTGGAGTTATAGAGCAAAAATTGAAAAAAACACGATTTTTGGGCACCATTTTGTTTATAAAAAAAGTAGCACACTATCTGCTGACTTTGCATACCTATATTAATAATATACAGGGTGTTAGTAAATAAGTATGAAAAATTTTAAGCGCTAATTCTACATAAAAAAATAATGCCGGTTTGCTCTATAAACATATGTCCGCAAATGCTTCGTTTGCCAGATACGGGGTGTTGAAATTTTTATTTTAAACTACCAATTTATTTATTGCTCTAAGACCAGTTGAGCTATGAAAATAAAATTTGGTGAGTTTTAGGAGGTAGTTATTGTGCATTTTTTGACATACAATTGAGAATTTTGTATTAATCATTGGCGCGTATACGGGTAATAGTCTGAATTTTTTAAAAGAAAAAAATAGTACGCCACTGAGATATTTCAAACTAAAAATTATTTTTAAATTCCAAGTTTAATTTTTGATAAAAAACCTTTCTTCTCTTTTTTTCATATGATGCACACTTTTTACGCAGAAAAATAAAAGATCTTGGCCCGTATTTTTCATTTCTTAATACATCATCAAGAACTATCCAATATAATAATAGTAAATAGGAACAATAACAGACAATATTACTAATAAGATTTCAACTAGGTGCAAAGCTGCAAGAAATGTTTAAAACGATCTTCTTTTCAGGTAACAGAAGAATTTTATATTCATCATTGGCGCGCGTACGGGTAAAGGTCTGAATATTTTGAAGAAAAAAATAGTACGCCACTGATATATGTCAAACTAAAAATCATTTTTGAATTCCTCGTTTAATTTACGACAAAAAATCTTTCCTGCCTTTTTTTCATACCAGGCGCCGTTTTTATACAAAAAAATAAAACATCTTAACGCTTACAGGTATTTGAGGTAGTTTCCATATACATAGAAACTTAGTTCAAATACTTTGTAAACGTTGAGATTTTTATTTTTTTGCATAGAAACGGCGCCGCATATGAAAAAAGTCAAGAAATGTTTTTTGTCGTAAATTGAACCAGAAATTTAAAAATGATTTTTAATTTGACATATCTCAGTGGCGTACTATTTTTCTCTTAAAAAAATTCAGACCATTACCCGTACGCGCGCCAATGATGAATATAAAATTCTTCTATAACCTCTAAAGAAGCTTTAACATTTTTGTTGTAGCTCTGCACCTAGTTAAAATCTTATTAGTAATATTTTCTGTTATTGTTCCAGTTTAGTATTATTATATTGAATATTTCTTGATAATTTATTAAAAAAAAAATGAAAAATACGCGCCAAGATGTTTTATTTTTCTGCATAAAAACGGTGCACCATATGAAAAAAGGAAAGAAATGATTTTTATCATAAATTAAACGTGGAATTTAAAAATAATTTTTAATTTGAAATACTTCAGTGGCGTACTATATTTTTCTTAAAAAAAATTCAGACCATTACCCGTAGGCGCGCCAATGATAAATACAAAATTCTTAATTGTATGTCAAAAAATGCGTAGTAACTAAAACTCAGCAAACTTCATTTTCATAGCTCAACTGGTCTTAGAGTAATAAATAAATTGGCAGTTTGAAATAAAAATTTCCACACCCTGTATCTCGGAAACGAAGCATTTGCGGAGATATATTTATAGAGCAAACCGGCATTAATTTTTCATGTAGAATTAGCCCTTAAAATTTTTCATACTTATTTACTAACACCCTGTATACAAGCATAAGATTCGATTCCAGCAATAAAATTGCTGGTAAATAACTTTTCCCAAAAATGGCCTATTCTCCGATAATCTGCCCAGACTATTTGTTTTCTCGATACATATTTGGATTTCATCAGTGGTCTAAAGCAAGCCGCACACCAACGAAACATGAAACGAAAAACATGAAACATGAAACGTAAAACAGGTTTCATGAAAATTAAATACGGCCAGGGGCGTAACAGAAGGCCCCGCAGCATGAAGCTTGCGGGGGGGCCCCAATCGCTTAAGGGCCCCATATTGTCATCTGATATTATGTAAAAATCTGTTATTGTTATATTATTTTACGTTCTCTGTTTAAATTTAAAAACGTAAAAATTTCTAACTAGACGTATTTGCCAAGTGAATCATCTCATAATATCTAGAAACTTAATCCCTTCCGGCCTACCGAAATTTTATGGCAGGGACAATAAACTATATAATGCTTTGTACGTGACTATTGAAAGATATTAGAATTGCAATTTGCCGAATTTAAGAACAATATTTTTAAATCTAAAAATGGGTTTTCTTTCTCTCTGTTCTTTAGTTACTTTTAGTATTTGGATACAATATTATCGCCAGTAATTTCATATTGGTTGTTTGCATTGAATGTTATTTATGTTTGTGTTGTTTTACGGTTATAGTTGCATCAGTTTGGTACGCATTTATTTAACAATTATTGACGACTTTTCTTGTGTAATCATTGGACAATCTCTCAACCGATAAACGGTAAGATAAGGAAATTATAACACTTACGCTTTAGGGGAGTCAATGTAGAAAAACTTGCATTGTTTCGGTTTCGGAAAAAATCAAACAACTTATATTTTTCTAAAACATTTTTTGTTAGCTTATATATCTTATTTTAAAGTGAAAAGTTCTACTCACAGATGCCTCTAATTGTTTATTAATTCTTTAAACAATAAAACGGTTTTATATTAAATAATTTTAAAAGATATCGGTGAATTCATCATTTTACTTTGTTCAAAAATGTTTCTATTTGCTTTTTGATTATGCTGAATTCGAATATGACATTAAATCAGGGCCATAAGTACGATGTTGGGGCCCCGGGGCCAACGTGATCTGGGGGCCCCCATCGGGGGGTTTGGGGTTAATCACCCAGCAGAAGGAGTCCGGGAAAATTTATATTTAACCACTTGAAAACGCATTTTAATGTACTCCATGACTGAAGTTTCCTGTACCTACCTACATATTGCTATTTTAGTTGACCAACACAAAAAAAATTGAAATCACATTATTTTAAGCTAAATATTTTGCAAATATTTACCATCAATATAACATCTTTTCTGTTTTCATAAAAAATATACTACATATTAATGTTATGAATACTTACATTCTTCGGCTCTAATGTAGGTTTTTAATCGCGTTATATTGCCTATAGGCAGTATAACGCGATTACAATCGCGGGGCCCCCTTCGCCGGAGGCCCCGAGGCACTGCCCCGGTTGCCCCAATGGTATTTACGGCCCTGTCAGACATTACAATTTGAAAATTCAAAATAAATTTTTTTGAGCACTTATACAGTATGTCTGCGTGACATCCTTGTAAATAAAAAATTAATTTTTCCAAATATTTCTCAAATTACCGATAACCAACATCATTTTATTACAATTATAATAACTATTTTATTATTAATTTTTTAATTTTACGAAAAAATTCTTTATAAAATTCTTACCAGATTCTTTATAAAAAGCTCTGCATTATCTCAAAACGAAGATTCAATCGTAATATATTACATTTTACCAACTTTATACGAGGTACGTCGAAAAATATGAATTTCTCTCTAAAGAGTTAAGTACCTTTATAGTTCACAATATTTCAACTGGAATGATATAATTGCATATTTAAACATAGTTTTTAATTGCGAACAACTTTTTATAATAAAATTTTTCAATATTGTAAAATATAAAGGTAGTATAAATACTATTGAGCGAAATTAATATTTTTTGATATGCCTCGTATAAAATCAATAAAATTTAATATCTGATTATTGCAACTTAGGTTTTATACCATGCAGAGCATTTTATGAAGAATAACTTTTTTTCGTAATATAGATATGTAATAAAAAAGTTTTCCATAGGTTCCAAGCTACGCAAACACACTGTATAAGAAATCAAGAAAGAATTGTTTTAACATTTACTATTTTTAAAGCTGGTTATTAAATGTATTGTAGGTAAGTTGTACAGAAAACAACAAAAGAAGTTGTTTATTTCATTTTCAAAGTAAAATAATTACATTTTAAAGATTGCACCTTAGGCTTTAAAAAAACACCAATACAATTGTAATATAGGCGTTTACATTTACATTTAAGTAATATCCAGTTAAAAGTGGTAGTTATTCTGTAAAACTACGAAGTTTTCAAAAATTACATTTTTTGAGACGTAATATTTGAATAAAAGTTTTGATATATATTTATTAATAAAACATGGTTTAGTACGATGTTTAAAAAATAATTTGTGTAAGTTTCAGATTTATGTAGGTAAAATTGTATTAGTATTACCACATTTTACACCCACACTGTACTTATGCACATATTTTTTTTTCTTTGTGATGTAGGTAACTATAAGATATCGTTAACGTTGTTCTTTCATTGCCAATTTGTAAAATTTAATAAAATTTTTGTTTTTCCCTATTTTAGGGCGGCTCCCCTTTCACCCCGGGTCGGAATGGGTCTGTATACCAATAAAGATGAGAAATGTAAGTTGTTATGAACAGTGAATGATAACGCTAACACAAAAAAGTTTTTGTTAAATAAGTTGTATTTAGTAATTGTTTAACGCGGGAGCAGTCGCGCTCACTTCTGTCATGTAAGCAGTCGCGCCTAGAACAAAATCTAACAATACGAATTTAAAACAAATTTCAATTTTATAATATTTTTGTTTGCTTGTTATGTTAAAAATATCTATTTCTAACAATTTTAAAACTAATTGGTTCCCACCCAAGCCATAAATTCCACAAAAAAAATAAAAATGAAATTAAAAAAATCAAAAAAAAAATCCTACGCATTACTACAACCTTCTTCGAGGTACTTACAAGTGGAAAGTTATGTTGCAAAATGTTTCATTAAGTTATCACGGAAAATGATAAAAAGTTGGATTTTTTCTAACGGCGCGACTGCTCCCTGGTTAAAAGGGGCCCCATTTTAAATTCTGCGGGGGGCCCCGACGGAGTTTGTTACGCCACTGAATACGGCTAAACAAATCTTGAAGTCCGCCTACCAATGAAACGAGTGATAACATAACACATTTTTATTTTCGGAAAGTTTCATAAATGGCCGGACGTCTATTTGTTTAGCAGTGTTTTATTTCCATGAAACGTGATTTACGTTTCATGTTTCTTTGAAGCCTGCCTTAGGCTTCTCATCTTGTTATTTCCCTTTGCTAATCTGGCATTCAGTTTCTATTCTTACTGACCTTTCTCTTCTATAGCAACTCGAAATAATATTTCCTTAATTCATTAGATATGAAAGTAAACTGACCATCTTCTTTGTGCTCTGTATTTCCGAGTATCACGTACATACTTTGACTTTTCCTGGTTTATTTCTCGGTCAAAGTATGTTGCCACCTTTTTGATATAAGTTTTTGAGTATTTGAGTAGTAGACATAATAATCGGTATCGTCTGGGTACTTTGAATTCTCCATTGCCTTCGTATTTGAATTTCCAGATCTCTGTACTTGGCGATCTTTTCAGTAAATTTACTACGTAGATTATTGTTGTTAGGTATCGCCACATCAATTAGTGTTGTTTGTCTTGTTAATTTATTAACTAGTACGAGATCTGGTCTATTATGTGCCTTGGTCTGTGAGCACAGTGCGGTCCCAGTATAGCTTGTAGTTGCCATCCTCAAGCATACTCTCAGGGACGTATTGATAATACGGGAGATGGTCCGTTTGGAGAAGTCCCAGCTTGATAGCTATCTCTTGATGAAGGATTCTTCCCACTGCGTCATGCCGTTCCTTGTATTCAGTTGCAGCAAATGCCTGGCAGCCCCCAGAAAGATGTTGGATGGTTTCTTGGGCTTGACATCCATATCGGCATCTGTCGTTTTGAACCTGAGGGTCTTTGATGATATATTTCAGGTAATTTGTGGTTGGTATAACCTGATCCTGAATGGCCAGTAATGAACCCTCCGTTTCCATTGTATCATCCCTATATTACAGACAAGGTCCATAAGAACCCGGTCTTTCCTGGTGTCAACCAATAGTTCGACGCTGTATTGTCGACATAGTCTTGGCTGACCTCATTGAGATGTCGCCCGTGCAGAGGTTTACCCATCCAGGTGCCCATTTTTTCGTCTTTAGTGAGGTGGTTTATGCGCATTTCTGTTTGATCGGTGTTGTGTCATCTACTGCGCATATAGCGCGATGTAGAGTAGATGTACCAGCTTGCAACTGAAAATAATTTCTTAAATTAGCAATTTGTTTATCTAATTGCTCACCCAGGCACGGATCTAGAAATTCATAATAGGGGGTCCAGACTTACTTACTGGTCGTTTGAAAATAAGAGTTGGCAGAAAAAAATAATAAATAATAGAAAAATGCTTATATACTAAATACAATAGGGGGGTTCATAGCCCCGTTGACCCCCTCTGTATCCGCGCCTGTGCTCACCTATATCCATAAGTCCTCTTCCTCCTAAATTCCGTGGTAATGTTGTTCTTTCTACTGCACTTTTAGGATGGTGTTTTTGTGCCTTTGTGAGGTGTGTTCTTAGAAAATATTATTAAAGAAAATATCCTGTGGGAAGAAAATATTATTATTATTATTAAATCATATTTAGGGGCCCGAAAATTGTGTAGTGCCTCGGGCCTGATTTGAAGTAAAATAGGCTCTGTAGAGAAACTGTATAACGAACAAAGCATCAGTAGCTTCATGGCTTCATAAAGGCACAGAGAGTGAGATGGATGGGACACATGATGAGAATGGAAAGAAAGATCTAGACAAAGATGGTGTGATAGCGTACAGGAAGATCTCTGAAAAGAGGGAATTGATGGTTGGGAAGAAAGAGCAACAAAGAGGGATGAATGTAGGAGAATAGTAAATCAATTTAGTAGGCAAGGAGCATGATTGAAGAAGACTCCCACTTGATATAAGCTTTGTAATAGGTATATAAGTATGATATTAATAATTGTATTTCAGCCCTATGCCTTCAATGCTTGTTGAGTTGCAATAAATAATAATTATATTAAGGCCTACATCGTATCATTAATTATATCATTACCTACACCTACACCACCATACTGATTCAAATGATTATATAACCAGATCGTTTATTAGAAAGTGCTAACGACTGGTCTCGCTTTTTCCACGGTAGGTACCCCTTCGAGAACGGCACATAATGACTAGACATTTTTTAAGTTGGAACAAAGAACAGGAAAAGCAAAAAAGTTAAAACATCCCCTCAGCGGTTATTGAATTTCTACAAAAAGAATAAAAACGGACTTCTTACGGCCGTCGTCGTCGTCGTACATGAACATATGCCGCTTTTTGTGCGTAATTCAAGCAAGAGGAAGCAGATATGTATATCCTCTGGCCCAGCCGTGTACATGAAGGGGTCATGTGAAATGCAGGACAAGCATTTTTATGTCTACAAAACACTGCTAGGAATATTCGCGACGGACGAAGTAAGGAGTGTATGTATGTCGGGTATACTTTATAAAGCATGTGTTGCGGTGTGCGAAAACTGCAGGGGTGCCAAGTTTGTCCGCTGAATATCCCATCAAAAAGTAGAAGTACATTAACCCAATATTTTGGGTTATTTTAACTCAATATTTTTTATGCACTCGTAAATATCATCTTTTAAAATAAAAAATTTAGACGAGAATTAAGTATAGCAATTTACACTCACCGGTGACCGGTACGACAAACGGGCATCATTTGTCCGTTCACTAACGGTAAAATATTCAAAACCTCTAAATTTTAAAGAACTGCTTGGATTGACATTAAATTTGGAATACACATAGCTAACATATCAAGGAAAAAAGTGATATTGTGCCGATGTGTGCTTTTGCCCTGGGGTGACTTTCACCCCTTCTCAGGGATGAAACAATTTACGTTCAAAATAAATAAGTCCGGATACGGATAAATTGACTAATTCTAAGCAACTTTTGTTCTATAGAATTTTTTTACTAAGTTGATACTTTTCGAGTTATTATTTGCGAGTGAACATATTAATTTTTCAACAAAAAACACGTTTTTAAACAGTTTTTCGCAAATAACTCAAAAAGTAATAGTCCATTGAAATGTCACATTTTTTGGGTCAAAGCTTGCATTTGTTAGAGGAGTCAATTTTATTTTTTTTTAATGTGTAGGGGGAATCAGTAAAAGCTTAAGTTCAAGTTTTTGGGGTCGCTACCCTTGTCCCCCGGCCCCCATATTAGAAAAGGGGTGCAAAGGGGTTTCGCGCTATTATCTCGTAAACTACCAACCCTACGGAAAATCTAATACCTACAACATAAAACGTAGCAAATTAAATTTTCTACAATTTTGTTTCTATTACTTTTTATCGTCAAGTTACCAACAAAAAAGATATAAATAAGTAAACATTTTTCAACAAGTTTCCTTTTGGAGGTTATAACTTTTTTTCTGTTCATTTTACAATAAAATAACATTATAGCAATTTTGTAGAGGATTTTTCAACGAACAATTTCCACTATAAAGTTGTTTAATTCTATTTATTTATCTAAGTTTTACAGCGCTCCAAACTTGACCAGATTCTCGAATGCTCATAGGGATACAATAAAAACAAAACGTTAGGCTTACTTTTCTATCTATATATTTTTTATTCATACAATTTATTATGATTTTAACATTCCTATGCTATTATTAATCTATTTTTGACCTTTCTCCCCAATATAAAACTTAGAACCCTAATATAGAAAAGGCCCAAGAAGCAAGAAGTTGTTTGAGGACAAATTCGCCGGTCCAAAAGAAGAATGACGCAAGCTCAAAATGCAAAATTCTTCAGAAGAGCAAAAAAAAACGATTTTTAAATATTTAAAATAGGGATCAAATGAAGAGTAATCGTCCAGTAATCGCCCCATTTTCAACCCTATCTACAGTTGCGTCATTATGCGTCTGAACTACATAGCGCGTATTTCAGTAACGACGCAACTACCCTATAGTGGCTCAGCACATTTTTACAGTTCTGTCGTTTTTGTATCATCTGTACATAGTATTTTAGAAGTTAATTACGCAATAAACAGGAATTGACAAAATTTGCAGTTACGTCAATCTTCTTCCGTACCGGACTGAATAACTGCCTGCTATTACTTTTATTATTATAATTTATCCTAGGTGGCACAGCAGTCGGTTCTCCTCTACTTAACTTATTCTTACAGTTGTGCTACCTATTTGGCCACGTGCAGTCGTATTAAAAATTGTGAAAAATATTTTGAGCTTTATAGAAAATACTATTGGGAGTCTTGTGGGTAAAATTTATATTTTTGTGATTAGATAAGCATTTTGTGTTTTTGTAAGCGCGCACCATGAGTGGTGGTTATTTTATTTGTAGGAAACCTCTGGGGAAAATTATTTGTCAGTGGGAAAGTCGAGCCATCTTTACTCGCTGTTGTCGGCGAACGTTTTTGGTGTCTTTATATGGCGGAAATAAAGACGATTCTCTGGAAACCCTGAGATACAAACGATTCGCTAAAACAGTGACAAAAAATGCATTTCACCTCTTCTCACTTCCTCCAACACATGATGCAGCCCGTTTCCACAGACTCCGAGTGTATCACCAGATTCAGTCATGGCTCGGTAAACATTGTAATCCAGAAGATTGTTGCTGGAAAAAGCATGGAAAATTGTGGCTACCAATCCAAACTTCCAAGCCTCCAGTACTCCCGAGCTTATTAAATTCATATTTTGCAGATGCAATGGAAACTGGAAGTGCATGTGGTTGGCAAAAAGCAAACCTCAAATGTTCAGCAGTGTGCCTTCATTGTGGTGGTGAAAGTTCCAGCAACATTGTGGACATATCAACATTAATTATTGAAGAAAATGAATTGGAACATGAATTACCGACAATGACGCCAACTCTAACTCTCATTATACCACAAAAATTCACCTCGGATACTGATTCAGATCTTGACTCACAGCCTGAACCATCGAAAAAAATGAAAAAATAATAACTATGATAGACCTTTTTCAACATATAAGAATAAATAATATTTTGTCTAGAAATTGTCCGTGGATTAGGCCTATTGGGGATACCACACAAAAAACGCGCCTCCAGACTCTACCTCATAGGTAGCGGGGAAAAGGGTCAAAAATAGCTTAATAATAGCATAGGAATGTTAAAATCATAATAAAATATATAGATAGAAAAGTAAAAGTTTTATTGTATTCCTACGAGAATTCGAGAATCTGGTCAAGTTTGGAACGCTGTAAAACCTAGATAAATAAATAAAATTAAACAACTTTATAGTGGAAATTATTCGTTGAAAAATCCTCTACAAAATCGCTATGATGTTATTTTATTGTGAAATAAACGAAAAAAAGTTATAACCTCCAAAAGGAAACTTCTTACAAAATTTTCTCTTATTTTTGTTTATAACTTTTTTGTTGGTCACTTGACGATAAAAAGTAATAAATATAAAATTGTAGAAAATTTAATTTGCTACATTTTTGTGTAATTAAGTTTTCTGTAGGTTTACTAGTTTAGGAGATACAGCGCGAAAGCCCTTTGCACCCCTTTTTCCAAGATGGCGTCCGGGGGACAAGTGTGGCGACCCCAAAAACTTGAACTTAAGCTTCTACTGAACCCCCCTACACATTAAAAAAATAAAATTGACTCCTCTAAAAAATGCAACCCTAAATTAGTATTAGCAAAGTATTTTATCGAAAAAAATTTAAGCCAAATTATAAGGTTTGTTCCAACACAAAGAGAAACCGTCCATATAACGATCACCGTCCTGCGCAGTAAACAAAATAACCCATGGAACGCACGATATACAGATACGGAACGCATGGAACGTATTATTTTATAGTAACGTGATTGTTACATGACGGTTCCTCGTTGTGTTCGAACAAACCTATAGATTTTAAAAATGAAACAAAAAATTAAAAATTAAGAAAATTAAAAAATAGTGTACCTATGAAATCTCTAGACCTAGTAGAAGCATAGTTATAGCTAATGAAAAAAGGTTCATATCCGTCAAATTCCAAATCAAATATTTCAACATGAAATAACCAAAAACTGAAGCACTTTTTGGGGAAAACTTATTACAACTTTAAAAGTGTTTAAAAAGCTTTACTTTTGTTTTTTCAAAAAATTTCTAGCATCAAAAGCAATGGAGGATGTACGTGGAGGGAAAACAAGGTGTGATTTGGACAGGAAATTTGCACAAAAAACATTTATTTAAAGAAAACTATACAAACTTACAAGTTAACACAAAAAAATAATTTAAAACAAATTGGTACCTATGCAATAACTATATTCAATAACAAAGTAAAAATAATAAGGAAACCTACTCCTTCTCGATTTCATTAATATAGTCGGTTCGTTAAACTCAGATACAACTGGCTAGTGATTTTGTCGGTAATTTTTTTGTTTTTAGCCAATTTTCCCAAAATTGGCAAAATTATTAACCATTTAGTAATTATTAACTATTTAGTAATTATTTTCTTTGCCAATTTTACCAAATTGGCAAAATTAGTTACTAAAATCACTAGCCAGTTGTGTCTGAGTTTAGCGAACCGACTATACCTCGTATTACCTACACGAGTCTGTACATATAACGCTAATTCATTCTTCTGGGTATACTGTTAGTTAAGTTAAAACTTCATTCTGTGACATTGCTTCCCGTTCCTCTAAAAGAGCCCCCTTGTGCTGACCTAAGGTAAGAGAAGTATCCGGCTTCGAATACCAAGCCTGTCCCAAACATGCTCGCTGAGATTTTAATAGGGACTGTGCGCTGGTCATGTCATATGAAGTTTTCTCCAATAAATGGTGTATATGGGAGAACATAATAATCTTGTAGTATCTTTCAGTAGTTAGAGATCCCCTAGAGACAACGTACAATTCTGCACGCGTCTTTGAAGATATACCAGCCCACACCATGACTAAATCCCCTTGAAAACTTACTCTAAGGCTAAAAGGATACTTGGCATATCGTTTATTATGTCTTCTTCAGACTCTTCCGCGACCATCCGGGGAACGTAGGCAACATCTGGACTCTTCGGCAAATATCACATTTCTCCAATCGTCTGAATTCCAATCACGATGCTCCAGCGACCTGTAGCTGGTCTTCGAGCATTCATATTAGCCTCCTTTAACCGTCTTTTAACGGTTTGTTCACCAACTGTTAAGTTTGTGGCAGGTTTAAGACTGTTTCTAACTTCTATAGGTACTATAGCAGTTGAATGACTATTTTTTAATACTAAAGACAATATAAAACGCCAATACGGTTAGCAATAGCCAGAATGGCCTGCTGTCACAGGCATTTTTCCGCTGAATGAAAATATATTTCCCGAGTCTATGTTCTCGCCTGCAAATGTCACTGATTATGATCTTGGAGATTGTTCTGTTCCTATCGTACCAGACAATGCCTAGTACCAAGACCTTCATTTGGAATTGAGCTTCGTTTGGTGAGGCTCCGTCTTTAGATTTCCAGACTTCTCGATATCATGACCAAACTGAAGCAGGCCCTTCTAATTCTACAAGCTCCCATACTGAGGCAGAGTCTTCAGTGCATGTGAACTCTCAATCAAATGACCAAACTCAGGCAGGATCTTAAGTGCCGACGAGTACTTAATCATAATCAAACACAGAAAGGGTCTTCAGACTCTATGAACTCTCAGTCCAATAAATCAAACTCGTTCAACAGAATCTAAATACAACAGATATTTTTCTATTGCCCAAATCTACACAAATAAAACGATTGCTAATTATAACAAGGATAAATTTTGAATGCTGAATACCTCTCCAGATCTAACACAACTAAAAGCTATCGTTAAAGAAAAAAAGGCAGCCATTTTAACTAAATCTGCTCGACAGGTTAAACACAGAATCACGTCGGCAGCTTCCAGTGACAAGGAAGTCAATGGTGTCACGCAGAGTCCATTGGATTACCAAAATCGGCTAAACTTATAATTTGTGATATTTGCAAGTAAAATAGTGCCTGGATCTGAGTATAGAAGGTTTAGTGTAGGTATGCCATCCATGTACGACAATGGACAGCAAAGTTAGAATTTATAAGACTTGCATCAGACCTGTTATGACCTATGGTATTGAATCAAGAGAAGACACCAATAAAACTAAAAGGATGCTACGAACAGCCGAAATGAAGACACTAAGGGCAATATCAGGGAAGACAAGAAGGGATAGAATAAGAAACAACATCATCAGGGAACAATGTTGGGTGCAAGATGTAGTAAGGTGGGGTAAGCAAAGACGAAGAGAATGGTTCAGTCATGTAAAAAGAATGGAGGATACAGACTACCAAGAATTGCACTTGAAGGAAAACCAGTTAACAAGCGTCCACCTGGGAGACCACCAAAAAGATGGAGATATACAGTCGGAAAAATGAAAGAATACCCATGAACAAACATATAAAACACGCTGTATTTTCCTGTCACCGTGTAACACAAAAACTTGACCAGCGCAAGTACATGTAATAATTATTATTACATGTACTTGCGCTGGCCAATTTTTTGTGTGACACGGTGACAGGAAAATACAGCGTGTTTTACATGTTCGTTCATGGGTATTCTTTCATTTTTCCTACTGTAGGTAGCTGGCAGTTTACCTCTCAAGAAATACTTCAACGTCGGAATTAACAGATCGACAGATCTACAACAAGTATAAGAAGAAGAAGTATGCCATCTTACCCACAGGATTTGGGTCAGATAGATTTTTTGATTTTTATTGTCAACTTTTAAAATTTAATTATTTTCCAAAGAAAAAAATGTTTTAGTTTGTTAAGATAATCGCTTTTATTATGCTAATGAATGACTATTTGATACAGAATTGCTACTTATTTAAATTTCCTTATGAGTCTCCTAAAAATCAATCTCTTCGACTAAAGTTTTTTTTGTAAGATTGTTTTTTGTTGTAGTGCAATAATTTTTAACAAATTTGGCAACAGCGCCTTGTCGCTTTATTCGTTTCGCTGTCTGGCTTGAATTGAGAGCCACATACTGTATGTTGTACCCTGTTTTAAGTTTTTTTTATGTTTTAAATTAATAAGGTAATTTCTAAATCAATCTTCTATACACTGCATTGCATACCGTACATAGTCATTTTAAAGTTATTTTTTGAATTCCTACATTCCTATTATTGTGCTATGGTCTAGGAATGTTGAATTTGTCATAATACGCACACATTAGTTGATGCATCATTTATAATTTATAATATTTAAAATAAAACATATTCTGCAATGAATACCAGTATACACAGTGTGCTCCAACGAAAATTTGACCCCCCAGAAACTCAGAAACCAAGAGTTTCTTCAATATTTAAGAAAACACGTCAATTTGTATTGGGAGGGGGACGAATTTTCATTCAAAATTCATGCTCTTAAATCTTAAATGTAACCCCCTACTGCCCCGCACGAACCACCATTTTTTTTAAATAGCAAGTGTGGTCGAGTGCAAGTAGAACATCATTTGAAAGGTAATTTTTTTCTCTATACGGCACTCTATTTTTTTATTTATGTAATAACTTTGAAGATTGAATATCAGTACTATCAAGAAAAAAACAAAAATTTCACCAAATTAACCAATTAAATGTTCTTAGCAACCTCCAATACAATAATTCAATCAATCTGCAAATCGATATCAACACGCTACTGTTTTGAAAATAATTTTTTTTTGTTGTAAAAGTATCACTTTTTCATATGATTTTTTTTTAAAGATCCTAATTATCTTCTTTAGTGTTTACCAGGTTACCTTTGATTTGAGATTTGTGAACGACTGATTAATCAGATATATTATTGTAAAGTCTTACAAAAATGGTATATTCTAGTGAAGAAATAATAGAATTAGTTAAGCTTTACTATGTACAGCTATTGAATCAACCTTTTTTCTAGGGCGTTGGATTGGCAGATGGGGTCCAATAGAGTAGTCGGCCAGATCACCGGATCTTTCGCTTTTGAATTTTTTTTTGTGGATGTGGGGATACCTAAAATCAAAAATATACACATACGCCACTCCGGTTGCAGATCTTGCAGAGTTGCGACAAAGGATTGTGACAGAATACCGATTTGACACCGGAAGTATTTGCATATATGTACGAAGAAGCTTTGAAAATAGACTGTTTTATTGTATGGGTATGGAAGTACCAGGAGGCCATTTATTTCGAACATTTAATTGGTTAATTTGATGAAATTTTATGTTTTTTGTTATTAATGATATCCAATCAATAGATGCCGAAAGCAATAGATGTTGTCTCAAAATCAATAAACAAAAAACAAAAATTATGATAGTAGATTATTCAAATTCACTTCAGACAACAGGAGCCTTAGACCAGTTTGAAGTGGTTAAAGAGTTCAATTATCTAGGATCCTACATCAGTAATACAGGATCTTGTGAAACAGAAATACGTAGGACAATAACCCGTGTTGAGCTGGTCCCCCCCCCACTTACAAAAATCAAAAAACAAATAGCCCTGATTTATGAGCTATTTATGAGCTCTCATATTCCGCAAACTAAAAATTTTGAGCTCGTTCCACTAAGCAGGAATTTGATACTTTAGTGGGCCCCCCACTACTTAAAAATAGGAATAATGAATCGGTTTTTGCGGCAGAATTACGAGCTATTTATGAGCTCTTGAAATTATATAGTTTCGATTTTTGAGCTCATCCCCTTCACCCCCAAACAACCCTTTAATTGATTTAACTTACGAGAAAAATGCTGAGAAAACTTAAAATATATCGTATTGCGGATATAATTCCTATAGCGTATATACTCTAAGAATAAACTATTAAATCACGTGTATTTCGAATATTGAGCTACAACCCCTTCGCAAGAAAACCACCCTATCTTCCCGGCTTAAGAGAAAGTTGTACTTGAAATGCATTAAATTAATTATTTGGCGACTACATATCATTTAATAATTTATAAGGTTCCAAATTACGCGCATTTAAATCAGTAAATTGCAATTTATTTTGTATAGTGCAGTCACTGAAAGTAAAAATCAACGATTACCTTCAATTTCGGTGAACCTTCATCGATTTTTACGAAAATTGGTCAGTGGTTAGAGGATACCTCAAGAAACAAAGGTGACATGGTACCACCTTGCGCCTTTACCCTGAGGGTGGATACCTCCCCTTCTCGGGGGTGAAAATTATTGTATAAAAAATAACTGCACAAATCTATAAAAGAACAAATTATAAGCAAAATTTATTATATAAAGTTATTAAAATAAGTCAATACTTTTTAAGTTATTAAAGATCAAAAATTTTAATTATTCGTGAAAAAAATGCATGCTTTGAAGCGGTTTTTCGTAAATCACTGAAAAACTGTAAGTTTTTACAAAAAAGTTAATAGTAGTTTTATTCGTATAGCTTATATTCTAAGAATAAACTCTTAAATCACGCGCCTTTCGATTATTGAGCTACATCCCCTTCGCAAGAAAACCATCCCATATTCCCGGCTTAAGAGAGAGTTGTACTTAAAATAATTTAAATTAATTATTTGGCGACTATATATCGTTTAATAATTTATGAGCTCGCTAAATATACGCATCTCAATTATTGAATTGCCATTTTCTTTCTATAGTGCAGTCACTGAAGGTAAAAATCAACTATGACCTTCGATTTCGGTAAATCTCCATTCATTTTCACGAAAATTGGTGAGCGGATTTTGACGCTATTAACTTTTTCTAGAGCTCATTTTTGATAGGTATTTCTAAGTACTTTGACAAGTATTTAGTACCTAAGTGTTATAAAATGCATCTCTTTCCCGTTATTTAAGCTTGAATCCTTAGATTTGAAGAGTCACATAAAAAATATACATTTAATTACCAATAACTAATTTTAAATTAACATTAAAGGGTTTTCAAGTAAGCAATTTATTATATTTTTTATTAGCTTCAATTTTAGTGATAAACACTTTTTTGTAAAAACTTACAGTTTTTGAGTTATTTATGAAAAATCGCTTTAAAGCATGCATTTTCTTTCACAAAAATTAAAATATTTGATCTTTAATAACTCAAAAAGTATTGATTTATTTTAATCACATTATATAACAAATTTTGCTTACAATTTGTCCCTCTCTCGATTTGTGGGGTTATTTTTAATAAAGTAATTTTCACCCCCGAGAAGGGGTGACATATACCCCAGGTTAAAACCTCAAATTGTTATTGTTAATTCGTGAAAATTAATGGAGATTTACCGAAATCGAAGGTCATAGTTGATTTTTACCTTCAGTGATTGCACTATAGAAAGAAAATGGCAATTCAATAATTGAGATGCGTATATTTTGCAAGCTCATAAATTGTTAAACGATATGTATTCGCCAAATAATTAATTTAAATTATTTTAAGTAAAACTCTCTCTTAAGCCGGGAGTATGGGGTGGTTTTCATGCGAAGGGGTTGTAGCTCTATAATCGAAAGGCGCGTGATTTAAGAGTTTATTCTTAGAATATAAGCTATACGAATTAAACTACTATTAACTTTTTTGTAAAAATTTACAGTTTTTCAGTGATTTACGAAAAATCGCTTCATAACATGCATTTTTTTCACGAATAATTAAAATCTTTAATCTTTAATAACTTAAAAAGTATTGACTTATTTTATTAACTTTATATAATAAATTTTACTTTTAATTTGTTCTTTTATTGATTTGTGGAGTTATTTTTTATAAAATAATTTTCGCCCCCGAGAAGGGGCGGTATGCACCCTCAGGGTAAAGGCGCAAGGTAGTATTATGTCACCTTTGTTTCTTGACGTATCCTCTAACCACTGACCAATTTTCGTGAAAATCGATAAAGGTTCACCGAAATTGAAGGTAATCGTTGATTTTTACTTTCAGTGACTGCACTATACAAAATAAATTGCAATTTACTGATCTAAATGCGCGTAATTTGAAAGCTTATAAATTATTCAATGATATGTTGTCGCCAAATCATTAGTTTAATGCATTTTAAGTACAACTTTCTCTTAAGCCGGGAAGATAGGGTGGTTTTCTTGCGAAGGGGTTGTAGCTCAATAATCGAAATGCACGTGATTTAATAGTTTATTCTTAGAGTATATAAGCTATAGGAATTATATCCGCAATACGATATATTTTAAGTTATCTCAGCATTTTTCTCTTAAGTTAAATCAATTAAAGGGTTGTTTGGGGGTGAAGGGGATGAGCTCAAAAATCGAAACTATATAATTTCAAGAGCTCATAAATAGCTCGTAATTCTGCCGCAAAAACCGCTTCAATATTCCTATTTTTAAGTAGTGGGGGGGCTGACTCAGCCCCCCCCCCCCCACTAAAGTATCAAATTCCTGCTCAGTGGAACGAGCTCAAAATTTTTAGTTTGCGGAATATGAGAGCTCATAAATAGCTCATAAATCAGGGCTATTTGGTTTTTGATTTTTGCAAGTGGGGGGGGGGGGCAGCTCAACACGGGTAGGAGAATAGGCATGGCCAAAAACGCTATGAGTCGATTATTGAAAATCTGGAAAGATCGCTCCTTGTTGAAGAACACCAAAATAAGATTAGTACGTGCCTTAATTTTTCCCATATTTAATTACGGATCCGAAACATGGACAATGAAATCGGACGACAGAAAAAGGATTGACGCCTTTGAAATGTGGTGCTGGAGAAGAATGCTTCGAATCTCATGGACGGAACACAGAACAAATCACTCAATCCTCCAAGAGCTTAATATTCAGACTCGACTTTCCTCTATTTGCCTCTCCACCGTCTTAAAATTTTTCGGCCATATTGCAAGAAGAAGTGATGATAATCTTGAGAGACTTATAATTTCGGGAAACGTTGAAGGGCGCAGAAGTAGAGGTCGTTCACCTACACTGAAAAAAATATTGTACATAGTACCAATGAACGCCAATCATTGACTTTTTTTACATTAATTCAATGAAAATTTCGTTAATACTATAAACACGTAGTCATTAAGTAATGACCATATTCATTATTACAATGTAATTCTATTCATTAAAAAATAATGAATAGAATCATTAAACCAATGAATCTTTTTATCTATCCAATGACTTTTTTCATAATACTAATAATTTGTTCATTGTATATATGAAATTATACATCAGGATTATGCGGTTAAATTAATGAATATAAAACGTTGCACTAATGAACAGTGTTCTTTAAATTACGAACTCGTTTATTGAATCAATGTTTTCGTAACATTAAATCAATGTTTTCGACTTTGATTAATAACTCGATACATTGTTTTGATGTAACGCAATCATTGTATTAATGTAATATACCTGAATCAATGATCAATTCATTATAACAATGATCTTGTACATAAACTGATACATTTCTTAAAACTCTATAAGTGTTTTTATTGGTGTAAAAAAATCACGTGACAACAGATGCAGCCTCCTCCAGACAGTCACCCTGCAGACTCTGAGGAGCGGTGTTTGGCACTAGTGATTTGGTTGATTTTTCTAAGGTATGTATTTACATATATTTTTAACTGTATTTATAAATTATTTTGTTGGATTTCTATAAAAAAAAGTTGTACTTCTATTTTCACTTTTGCAGATTGATATGGACTTTGGAGTGGCGTTTGGAAATGGAAATGGACTTATTGATGGATTGGACAGCAATTTCGAAAGAATTACCTCCTTTCTTCAGTGTAAAAGTCATATCAAGGATAAAACAAATAAATTTTTATTTGAAAAGATTACCGTTGAAGACATTAAGGAATGTAAGTACCTATTTCATTATTCAATCCTGCATATCCAGTATTAATTAATTTTTGTTCTCTGTAAATTTTTTCAAAAGCTAATTCGACACATAGGTAAAAGAAAATAGGAACCATTTGAAAATATTTCTAAATGGTGTAATCTTATAAAAGATTAGTAAATTAAATCTTTAGGTGATTAAACCGTAAATAATTGAAAAATATTATTAACTCTTGCAGTCGGTAGTACATATCAAAGTAAAAATAAACATCTAAACATCTAGCAATTTTTTCAGAATAAATTAAAATATTTCTATAAAAAAAGTGATACCCAAAAATACAACTATGTTCACTATTTAGATTTATTTTTTTATAATAATTATTATAATAAATTGTAGATGGATAACATGCAGTTATTCTTAGGGTTCTACATCGATATTTTGTACGAACTAATAAAATATACCATCAGAGATTTTCAGTAATCATTCTTACATCGGGAAGAACCAGCAAGGAGTCGAGGATCATATTAGATTTTTGAAATCAAAGAAAAATGCCATTCAACCATTTACTTTTTGTATGGGTGGTGATAATTAATCCCAGAGAGATGCTGTATTTATGAAGATGTTATTGTAGATGTATTTATTTTCACGATATCAGGTATACATTTTTTATATAATATAAATATATATATATTTATATATTTTATAAGAAGAATCAATTTCTGTTATATTTAGTTATTCAGTTTTTCCAAATTACATTATAAAAAGTTGTTTGTGTTAATTAAAAATATATGTTTTTTTTCTTTAAATTTATAGATAATACTTAACATTAGTTTGAGAATCGGCAAAAAACCGTTGCTTCAACCTATATTTGAAATATTTATGTAGATATTAAGTCGTCATTTTGTTTACTTATTAACTATTTGTATGTTATATACAAATATACATGAAGATGTCATTCACTGAACCAAAAAATTACGTAAATATAATGAAAAAAACATTGATTCAAAAACGGGGAGCATTAATTTTCGTCCAATGATCAGTATCGTTGGTCCAATGTAAGTAGATACATTAACTAATGCTCAAAAACATTAATTTTTATGAATTAGTACGTTGGTTCAATGTACTTTCTAGTTAAGAATTAATCTACCGATCCATTGATTCAATGTACCGATCCATTGATTTAATGTACCGATATATTGATTCAATGTACCGATACATTGATTCTTAACTAGAAAGTACATTGAATGAACGTACTAATTCATAAAAATTAATGTTTTTGGGCATTAGTTAATGTATCTACTTACATTGGACCAATGATACTGATCTTTGGACGAAAATTAATGCTCCCCGTTTTTGAATCAATGTTTTTTTCATTATATTTACGTACTTTTTTGGTTCAGTGTACTCGATGGACGGATCAAGTACAGAAAGCCAGTGGAAAAACATTCTCTGAATCCATGAGGGAAGCTCAGGACAGAAGACGATGGAAAGAGATAGTTGCTCGTATTATAGGGAATCACGACACTCAGCAATGAGGAAACGACTGAGGAGGAGGAATCAATAAATTAGTTAAATCCAAAATTTTCTTTAAAGTTATTCCGTAAATTAAATCAAATGGAGAGTCGTGTAGAGAAAAAAAAATATGCGTTGATGCGGGGCAGTAGGGGGTTACATTTGAGGGCAGTCATTTTGCATGAAACTTCGTCCCCCTCCCAATACAAATTGACGTGTTTTTTTTTAATTTTGAAGAAACTCTTGGTTTCCGAGTTTATGTGGGGGTCAAATTTTTGTTGGAACACAGTGTACCTATTGAAAATACGCTTCACATGTGAAATATTTTTGACATTTAATTTTAAAAACGAAAAAAATCTATTTTTCCTTTTTTTGTGATATGAAAAAATACTGGATACTATTTTTTTATCGGTGCTTTTATACAATTACAATACTAGACTTTCGGATTTCAATACGAAGTTCGACCACGATTTCATCCCTTGTTCTTTTTGTGCACAGAAAATGTCATAATATGAGATAAGCAAAAGGAAAAGGAAAAGGAGTACCGAGAAAAGGAGTATATGGTTATGAATTATGAGAATTTTTCTTTCAAAACATCTGAGTTTTCTTTTCATTACTTTTGCCAGCGTCCACGTGTCACAACTATACATTAGCACAGGTCTAATCAGTGTTTTATATATCCTGATTTTTGATGTTCCCGTTACGCTCTTCGATTTAATATTGTTGAGGATGATATCCTATCCATACATTTGTTTGTTGCCTGAATTTTCCTTTTTATCTCTTCCGTAATATTGTTGTCTTCGGTGATTGCCGCTGCGAGATATTTAAAACTCTTCACTCGTTCAAAATTACATGGATCTATTGTTACGTTTTTCCCTATTCTATCTCGTCTCTTTTGTCTGTTAATGCACAATATACAGTGCGATGGAATAAGTGTTACCCCCCTTATTAACTTATTTATTGTTAGCACATAAGCAAAACGCTCGTACAGGTCGATTTTTAAAATAATCATAGTATATTCTAGTATCCATGTTTCGAACTTTACGCGATCCGTCTTCAGGTGACAGGCACAACTTTGATTTTTTTAAATTGGAAAGTACAAGATGTGACACATCATATAAAAGCTTTTGAAATACTGATTACAAAAATGCAGGGCTGCTTTATCCATTAGGCAATATAGGCAGTTGCCTAGGGCGGCAAATTATGAGAGGGCGGCAAAAATACTGTACAAAAAACATAAAAACATAACATAAAAAAAATATAAAAATTAAAATCAAATAACATTTAAGTACATCGTATTCATTTCTAGAAAACAAATTGTATTTTCTTAACACTATTCATTCAAAAAGGACACAAGTCGTAAATTTAGGGATTATTGGGCCGTCGGCAGCACCGCAAAGGCGGCGGGCGGCGGGCGGGCATATATTCTTTTTAACTGAATCCTTTTGGCTTATTCGTGGTTGAAAATTTGCCTGAAATTTCATTGAAAAATGTCGCCTTTTCGGACGGTTTTTTGCGAATACCTTAAAAATTATGCATCTAACGAAAAAAACTATATAAAACATTTTTGTAGCTTATGAAAAATCAAAGAGATTCGTTTCTTCATAAGTCTTCTAGTGATAACATAAAAAGAGATATTTTAGATGAAAAGAAATTTTTTTGTGCATGCTCAAATGGGTATGTTCAACTTAATAACAGAGAAATGGTCGATTTAAAGGGTATAATGCTATCAATATATTTTGTAAGTACTGCCTGAAAAGACCTTTAAAACGACCGCATTGTTAAATTTCGATTACATTCAAACTAAGCGAGATATGGTGCAACAAAAAAGGATGACTAATTTATTTTAAGATAAAATGCGAAGTATGTATATTATAACCCATCATCCACCAGATTTAAATGCATCGTTTTGCTTCTACAATACCTTTTAACATAGTGTTATTTCTATGTTCAACAAGTTGGACGGGTTTAGAATGTATGGTTTTTGAAAAAAATAAGATCAAATTATAGAGAGCATTTTTAAATTTTTTTAAATCTTCCTTTTTCTCCATGTAACTCGAAAATGATAATGAGATACAGTAATGAAAGAAAAATAAAATTGTTATCTAAAAGAAAACCTACATTTTTGTAAGGTATTTTTTTACTTATCTCTTATCACTTTCGAATTACATGGAGAAAAAGGAAGATTTTTAAGAAAATTTAAAAATGGACCCTATAATTTGACCTTATTCTTTTCAAAAAATTCATTTTAAACCCGTCCAACTTTTTGAATATAGAAATAACACTATAGTAGAAGGTATTCTAGAAGAAAAACGATGCATTTAAATTCTGGTGGATGAGGGGTTACTATACTTCTCATTTTTCCCTAAAATACATTAGTCATAAGTTTTTTGCACCATATCTCGCTTAGTTTGAAATTTGAATGTAACTGATATTTAACAGTTCTCTCGTTTTAAAGGTCTTTTCAAGCACTACAAAAGGTATTCGTAGCATTATACCCCTAAAATCGACAATTTCTCTGTTATTTTAAGTTGAATACACCGATTTGAGCATGCACCAAAAAAATCTTTTTTCACCTACCATCTCTTTTTTTATCAAAACTAGAAGATTTATGAAAAAATGAATCTCTCTGATTTTTCATAAACTACAAAAATGTTTTATATAGTTTTTTAGTTAGATGCAAAATTTTTATGGTATTCCCAAAAAACAGTCTCCGAAAAGTGTCATTTTTCAATGAAAATTGCCAATTTTTAACCACGATTAACTCAAAAAGTATTGAGTTTTCTAAAAAAAATAATAAAACAGTTATTACTTAGAATTAGGTTCTCTGGCCACTTCCGGTGTTAATTTGATAAAAAAAACTCCACCCCCGAGTACGGGTGGAACCACCCCTAAGTTAAAAAGCGTCATAGAATATAGCGCAGACTTTGTTTCTTGAGCTATTCCCTACTTACAGTGAAAATATCAAGTAAATTGATGCAATAGGATGGAATTCGGAGCCAAATATCCTCACTGACTGCACTAATAGATACCTATGTACCTACATCATTTATACATGAATGCATTCACTTAAAGGTTCATTTGGATACCACAATAAAATCACCAATCACCAATAATTGACATATCTAAATATTTAAAGAAGGGTAGACTGAAAGATATTTTCCCTAATTTTGATATTGCTCTGCGCATTTATTTGTGCCTCACAGTTGCCAACCAACGTGTCCGCTAAAAGGCCATTTTTGAAAATGTCAAAAATTTAAAATAGTCATGAAAATAATTTCCGATCAAGTATGACGCAAGAACGTCTTAACAATTTGTCGATTTTGTCTATTGGGATCGTGCAAGTTCGGCAAAGCGACCCCTATTTCTACGCTCTATACTAAAATTCGCACTTTTAATTATATTGGCCAATTATATTAGTCCAGGGTCCTGGTTAATAATTGTCAAGGCCATAGTCCAAAAAAATAATAAGAAGAAAAAATAAGATTCAGGTTATGTTATGAAAACGTCAACAATTGTATGTAGTAAATAAAATTAGTTATTAAAATGCAGTACCGCAAGCAAAATAAAATTAATTAAATTTACCTTTATATAATAATTGCATATCATATCAATATTGTGGAGAATATATAATTTTTCTGCTTCATTGACAGAAGGTATGAAATATACGTCAATTTGACAATTTCAATTGACAATATGAATTATTTAAGATAATTGCAATATTTCTCCGCGACTCGCGCAGGGTCGTTTCTCGTTTCCCCTTCCAAGTACTTGCACACCGCGAATAGAAAGTGACGCAACAAAGGTGATAAATTATGACGACATGATGATTTTTCCAAAGAAAAATCAAGAAAGGAATCTGATGTGATCGAACTGGAATGACAATTTTTATGTATTCTTATTTAAATAAAAAATCTGCTTTCAATTTTTTTTTTTGCAAAAATGGTACTTGCTTGAAGGGCGGCTACTAGAGAATTGCCTAGGGCGTCAATTTACCTAAACGCGGCCCTGCAAAAATGTATAATACTTTAATCCTTTTTAAGGGCGTAAGCGCAAAATTTCGTTCGAGTTATTTTTAAACGCATTAATTTTTTTCGAATCCTGAGAAAACTAATATGTAAATAGTTTTCAAAAATTTAAACGCAGAATGAAAGATTACATTATTACCGAGAGCTGAAAGTCCTTAGAATAAACAAAAAGTTTCTTTTGAATGATATATTTGAAATTAAAATCAGACTAAATTTTCTCTTTTTTCACCCCTGTGACTTATTAAAATGATCATTATAGAAGTTCTCAGGGATTTTCGACCCTCTATAACACTGTAATATTTCATTTTGCGTTTAAATTTTTCAAAAATATTTATTAGTTTTCTCAGGATTCGAAAAAATAAATGCGTTTAAAAATAAGTCGAACGAAATTTTGCGCCTACGCGCTTAAAAAGGATTAAAGTATTATACATTTTTGTAATCAGTATTTCAAAAGCTATTAAATGATGTGTCACATGATGTACTTTCCTATTAAAAAAAAAATGAAAGTTGTGCCTGTCACCTGAAGAGGGATCGCGTAAAGTTCGAAACATTGATGCTATAATATACTATGCTTATTTTAAAAATCAACCTGTCCGAGCGTTTTGCTTATGTGCTAAAAATAAATAAGTTAATAGGGAGGGGTAACACTTATTCCAGCGCACTGTATAATTATTTGCCTTTATCTAATTGTTGAAAGTTTCATTTACATTGGTGATGGTGTTTACCACAATGTCAATGTTTTAATGTATTCTTCTTCTTCATGTGCCTTGTCCGTTGAGGACGTTGGCTATCATCATAGCAATTTTAATTTTGTTTGCGGCGTTTCTGAATAACTCGATCGATGTTAGTCCAAACCATTGACGTATTTTTTTAATAGGTTTTGAAGCCATGAGTGTCTTCTTCTTCCGGGTCCGCGTTTGCTTTCTATTTTACCCTGTATTATCACTTGGAGTATATGATATTTATCATGTCTCATAATATGACCGAGGTATTCAAGTTTCCGTTTCTTAATTGTGAAAGAGATTTCTTTTTGTTTTCCCATTCGGCGCAATACCTCTACGTTTGTGGCGTGAGTCGTCCAGGATATTTTGAGGATACGTCGATACACCCATATTTCGAATGCCTCCAGCTTCCTTATTAATGTTTCCGTTAGTGTCCATGCCTCTGCGCCATACAGCAGACTGGAAATACATAGCATTTTAGCAGCCGTATTTTTAGTGGAAGAGATATGTCGGAATGGGTGAATATATTTCTCATGTAGTTAAATGTTGCTCTGGCCTTTTCAATTCTAGATCGTATTTCGGTTGTTTGATCCCATTTCGAGTTGACGACTGTTCCAAGGTATATATACGAGTCAACGTGTTCAATTAAGGCTATGGGTACATAATTCGCAAATATTTTACGTGTGTCCCTACTTTGTCTGTCTTTACACGGCAAATTACGTGTAGTAAAATTCACACTGATCTGGATATGTAAACATTACTAGAATGTCATTCTACTTGAAAATGTCATCATTAATTTAAAGAGATGGCTTTTGAATGTTCTTGGATAACTGTTATTTTTATAATTGCAAATTAATAATTCAGTTAATAAATGTGATAACTTTTTCACTAACTATGTATTCAGTGATTGTAATAATTTATTTGTACAACAAAAACTAATACTCAATTGAAAAAAGAGGAAAAGTGTTAAAGTGATTTTTTAATAATATATTGTTATGGAACGCTTACAATTTTGAACATCTTTAACAACAAAATACTTGGATCACAGAATATATTATCCTGATGTATTCTCTGCTTGGATCTTCCACAAATAATACACAATAAATAACTTTTTATTAAATTCACGTCTTAAATCAATTATTTATCAAATACACTATATATCAATAATATTTAATCAATAACTCAAAATATTCCCGATGCGATGTCAAATATTTAAAATTGTCACTGATTGTCAGTGTCTGACTGACAATATATGCTGACAATATTATATTCGGCTGAGTGCGTTGTAAGACAAAGATAGATTTGGAAAATATTACCACGGCATTGTGTTCATTTTTTTCGAATCCTGAAAAAACCAATAAATATTTTTGAAAAATTTAAACGCAGAATGAAAGACTAAATTATTACCGAGGGCCGAAAGTCCCTTAGAATAAATAAAAAGTTTATTTTGAATGAGATATTTGAAATTAAAAATCACACTAAATTTTCTCTTAGTTTTTCACCTATGTAACTTATTAAAATAAACATTATAGAAGTTCTCAGGGACTTTCGGCCCTCGCTAATAACGTAATCTTTCATTCTGTGTTTAAATTTTTCAAAAATACTTATTAGTTTTCTCAGGATTCGAAAAAAATGAATCCCCATTTGAATAGCATTGCAGCTGAAAATACGTACCGATCCTCTTAATTAGTTTTTTATTTTCAATTGTCTGGCAGGTTTTTGAGTTTTACTGACCAGCATCCATTTTGTTTTATTTATGTTGAGGTTAAGTCCTCTTTCTTCACTCGCTCTTTGTACCTTGTCCATAAGGTACTGAAGTTCATCGATACTACTGGCAAGTACGACTGTATCGTCCGCATATCGGATGTTATTTGTCAATTCTGCATTGATTTTTATGCCTTTAATTTTTTTTATTTTTATTTTTATTTTTAATGTATTACAACTTTAATTCACAACCGAAATATTTTGTATATTATGATATTCGTTTTTTATGATAATCGTTTTCGAGTGATTAGCAGTGTTAAATCACTTTCTAAAATTAGCTTGCCCCTTTTAGACCTTGGGCCCATACTTAAAAAAATTGATTGCCTCCCTCATGAGACTTTTTTATTCAGTTATTCTTGTAGAGTCGGACAACTTGTCTAATACGGACAATTTTCGGGAGTGGGGCGTTTTGTAAATGTAGAGGTTTCTAAACTTTGGGACGTCCGGCAACTGGAGTACCCTTAATATATAAAGATTTGTCGGACAATATTACCAGTAAATTGTAAGTATTTTTATCAAACAATCCTGAAAAAAAAGTATCATCATTTATGATATTATAAGGGGGGTACACTAGTATAGAGACATAAAAATTTTGAATGAAGTCTTAAAATTTTACACATCATAAGGAGTCACAAAATTTCAACCCGAAGATGATTTTTGCAGGATTGTTTGATAAAAATATTTACAATTATGGTAATATTGTCCGACAAATTTTTAAGGGTACTCCAATTGTCGGACGCACCAAAGTTTAGAAACCTTTATATTTACAAAACGCCCTACTCCCGAAAATTGTCCGTATTAGAAAAGCTGTCCGATTCGACAAGAATCACTGAATAAAAAAATCTCAGGAGAGAGGTAATCAATTTTTTTCGCCTTTTCTATGCAGAATATCGTCTAGGCCTGGATCCCGCGCACCAAAAAAAGTTTATTAATAACAAGCTGAACATTTGTTAATAGCTTAACGGTGCCTAGTCGGAGAAACTTTGATGTATGGGAACACTAGAACAGGAAAAGTTTTATCTGGGGAACGTAATTTTAATTGTGAAACTTGTCATCCTGACAAGTTTATGATTGTGAAAACTAGCCGGTTGTTTTTAAGTTTATTCAATAGCAAACTTCATATTATAATATAAAAAATGTTTGTCCGACAAATATGTTGGGCCTATTAATAAGTCCGACACGTAGAACACGATAAATGACAGGAATTATGTTGGTGATAAATAGCACCCTGATTTTTGCATGAGAGTATAATGAAAGGGTAACAAATCAATTGGAAGTTCTCTCCGACAAAATACATGGGACGTTTTCGTAGTCTGACGTTCGAAACATCTAACCTGTTCCAGAATTAAAACTTCCCCTGTTCCAGTGTTCCCGTCCCGTACATCAAAGTTTGCCCGACTAGACACCGTTAAGCTATTAACAAATTTTCAGCTTTGCTATTAATCAACTTTTTTTTCATACGCGGGATCCAGACCTATTCTTTTTTATGCAGAATTATAGTTATGGACTCGTTTTCATAATATTTGCCTGCTTGGAAAATTTCTTAGGAAAATAAGTACCTACAGTATTTGTTAATATGTAGGTAAGGTATATAATTTTTCTCGTGTATATTATAATTCAAGCTAAAGGAAGTCACAAGACAAAAAACAGAATTCACCTAACACACGATTTTCAAGTAAAAGTTGATCTTGTTGCTATGCTGTAATATAATTGTATAAATGCCTAGGTGCCTGCTCGTCATTCTATTTCTGGTTAGTTTAGTCCTATATCTCCTTGATAACAATAATTTAAATGACCAATGGCCATTCCGAAACAAGTTGTTTAGTCCGTGTAAATACTACTCGTCTTCGACATGATGGTGGCATGAAAGAAGACACCACGGATGACAGGAGCATCCCTAATATTCAGCCGTTAGGACAACACTAAAGAAAAATCGCATAATACATTGGCGCACGCAATTATTCTCTCTTAACTAGACGGTGATTTAATCATTTAAATCTGCGCTAGTAAGTACTTACCTAAGACATTTAATATATTTTTAATGTGTTTTCAAATTTTGTTCTGCAACCGTGTCCTTGTGTGAAATTTTACCAATTTCGGAGTACACAACATAAAATAAATTCGTTAACGATTTAATGATGACGATGATGATTAGTTTAATGATGTTTTCAAAATTATATTTTGAAAACATCTTCCAAATGGAAACAGAACGTCCAATAAAGATTTTTTTTAAGATTTGTGGTTTATTCTAAAATATGTACTTGATGAAACGTTTTAAGTTTACTTCTCCTCATATGTATTTGCTCATTACCTATGTATCCTTCTTCTTCTTTTAGTGCCGACTCCACTAATGAAGGTTCTTCTTCTTCTTCTTCTTGACTGGCTTTACAACTCGGGGTGAGTCTTCGCCGCATCCACTATGGCCCTCCATCGTCTGCGATCTTGCGCTTAGATTTGCCATTGTTGTACCCCAATCCTAGATAGATCGGTTTCAACATCATCCTTCCATCTTTTTCTGGGACGGCCCACTGATCTTCTACCGTCTGGTCTCTCGAAGAACACTGTCTTTAGCACTCTGTCTTCCTCTGATCTTACTACATGACCTGCCCATCTTATCCTATTAGCTTTTATATGTCTGACGATGTTTTCAGTACCATATAGAGTCACCAATTCAGCATTGCGGCGCCTTCTTCACTCTCCTGTCAACTCATCTCTTTGAGGACCAAATATCATTCTGAGGACTTTCCTTTCAAATATCAGCAATTTATTTATTTCTCGCTGATGTAGAGTCCATGTTTCACTCCCATATGTAACAACTGGGCGAATAATTGACATGTACAGTCTTAATTTAGATTGTCTTTTCAGAAGCTTAGATCTTAGTAATGATGATAGGGAGTATAATGCTCTATTTCCCGCAGCTATTCTTGCTGAGACCTCTTTTTCTATGTGATTGTCCTCTGTGATTACTGCTCCCAGATATTTAAACTCTTTCACTACTTCAAAGTTGTGGTCATTAATAGTTACGTTCTGCCTAACTCTTGGTCTTGGATTTTTGGTCACCAGCATATATTTCGTCTTCTCTTCATTTATTCGAAGGCCCAGGTTACCTGTTTCCTCCTCGAGCTGTGAAAACACCTCTCTTACGTCTCTTGTAGAATGAGCGACTGCATCTAGATCATCGGCAAAGGCCAACAATAGTTTTGATCCTCGATTTGCGAATCCTCCTGTTAGTTCAGACGATATTTTACTTATTGCGTATTCTAAAGCCAAATTGAATAGCAATGGTGATAAGGGGTCTCCTTGTCTAAGCCCTGATGTTATACTAAATGGCATCGATGTTCTGTTTCCTATCTTTACCTGTGCATATGAGTCTGCCACGCACATTTGAGTGAGCTGCACTAATTTTCTTGGTATTCCCATTTCTAGCATTGCTAGCCATAGTCTGCTTCTTTTTATCGAGTCATATGCTTGCTGGAAATCTACGAAGATTTGGTGTACATCTCGGTTGAATTCCCAGTTTTTTTCTACTATTTGTCGGATGGTAAATATTTGATCTATTGTTGACCTTCCACTTCGAAAGCCGCATTGGTAGTCGCCTAGAATATCTTCCGAATACGGAGTGAGTCTCTTTAGTAAGATAATTGATAGAATCTTATACGCTGTACTAATAAGCGATATGCCTCTGTAGTTTCGGAATTGCTCTTTATTTCCCTTCTTATGTATGGGTATTATAACGCTTCCATTCCATTCTCTAGGCATTTTCTGCTGTTGCCATACTCTGAGAATAATGTCATACAATTTTTGATGTAAAACGTTTCCTCCTTTTTTTATCAATTCTCCACTTATACCATCATTTCCTGGTGCTTTGTGATCTTTAAGAGATGCTATTGCATTCTTTACTTCTTGGAGTGTTGGTGGTGGTATTTACACATCTGCAGAATGAAATGTAGTCTCTGATTCCTCCATCTCACTTTCAATATTTAGTAAATTCCGAAAGTATTCCTTCCATCGCTCTACGATTTCTGTTTCCATCACTAATGAAGGTTGCTTATATTATAACCATTTCAAATTCGTCTCTACCTTCTGCTTTTCCTAAAAGCGTCTGTGTGTTTAACCCGAACCAGTCGCGAATGTTTTTTTGGATACCTATGTATCCAAAATCATTCAGTGGACAAATTATTATTCCCAATTTAAGTAAAATTTAAGCCATTATTTTATAAGATATTTTTTCAATATTATTTATGTTCTGTGTTTTTTTTTTCTCTATATTTTAGTAGTTTTTCTTTTTTTTTTTATTTAGCTAATGCCTCGACAACTAATGGCCATTGGCATGGTAGGTACGGTAATTTTGAACAGTTAGGTACCTAGTGTCATGTGTAGTGTGTGTGTTGAGTAAGTGTCTTGTTACTTTGCAAAGTCGACGTCATTGTCTTTGCAAAGAGACGCTAATTGTATCCGAACGTCTGCGGTCCCTCCGGTGAGTACCGATCCCACAAGGACAGAAACTATATTCATTTATTAATTAATCAAATATATATTTAAGATTTGTTTAATGCAAATTTTATTTAAAATATGTATTTTTTAATTTTTGTGTTGTGTTTTGTGACACAGTCTCACAGGGTTATGTTTTGTTACCCAATCTTTTTAATTTATACTATGAAGAAATATTTAGAGAGGCTTTGGTCGACAGAGAGGAAGTAATACTAGACGAAGAAGTAATCAGCAATACGCTGACGATACAACCGTTCTTGCACAAAATTCTCAAGATCTGCGACATTAGTAAATCTAGTCAGTTAGAAAGATTAAGGAGGTAGGCACAAAATCTTGGTCCAATGCTATTTAAATTCATTCACCTTTTTCGAATCCTGTGAGAACTAATAAATTTAATATTTTTGAAAAATTTAAACGCAAAATGACATATTATATTATTACCGAGAGCCGAAAGTCCCTTAGAATAAACAAAACGTTTCTTTTGAATGAAATATTGGAAATTAAAAATCACACTAAATTTTCGCTTTTTTCACCCCTGTAGCTTATTAAAATAAACATTATAGAAGCTTCCAGGGACTTTAGGCCCTCGGTAATAATGTAATATTTCATTCTGCGTTTAAATTTTTGATAAATACTTATTAGTTTTCTCAGGGTTCGAAAAAAATGAATGCATTTAAATAGCATTGGACCTAGATTTTTTGCCTATCTCTTTAATATAGATCAAGGTCTCCCTTTTTTTAGTGGAGAGAAGATAGGAACTATTTGCCTGTTAATCAGAATGTACCATTTTAAGTTAGGAGATAATTTTCGTGCTCTTGTAAATCACCGCCTTCTCATTAATGTGATTTTTGCAAATTGGAGGACCACTTACTCAGAACTGTTGTCTTTACCATCTAATATTAATACTTCAGATGTAAGTTTTCTTAAACATTTTTTCTCTCTTTTTGTATTTACCATCTTTCAATTTTACATGGATTGCTGACTTACTGTAAGCAATCCATTACTAGTAATATTCCTTTCTAAAGGCAGCTATTCTTGCAGATAAATGGACTGATGATGTTTTGTGAACACAAAATGAAACGTATCCAACAATATATAAATTAGTACGACATCGTAGCCTTTTTTTCTACTCTGTTTTGACTGATATCTTCAAGTCTCACAGTGTAAAAGGTTTCCACATCTTTTCACTGTCCACTTTACCATTATGAAGATAGGAACTGTACACCATTTTAAATACCTAAAAATTGTGACTCTGATGAAGACATAACAACACCACAATGTTTAACAAATTAGAAACATTCCAATTGTGGTTGTATCGACGGATCCTAAAAATATATACTAAATTTACAATCAAGATGCAGTAGAAATAAACAAACCAAGACACTTTAAATGCTACTAGAAGTACTCCCGAATCATAATTTATAATGTATATACATTCTTCTTCTTCTTCTGCCTGTGTTCGTCCACTGTTGGACATAGGCCTCTTCCATTTGCTTCCATCGATTTCTACTCTTGGCAATTCTCATCCACTGTTTGCCCGCGACTTGTTTGATATCATCTGCCCACCTCTTCTGCGGTCTGCCTACTAATCGCCTGTTCTCTCTTGGTCTCCAGTTTGTTAGTCTCTGTGTCCATTTTTCGGGATTATCTCGGGCAACATGTCCGACCCATTGCCACTTGAGTCTTGCTATACGTTCTGCGACATCAGTAATCTTTGTTCTTTCACGAATGTCGATATTTCGAATTTTGTCTCTCAAACTAATCCCTAGCATGGCCCTCTCCATCGCTCTTTGAGTTGTACTGAGCTGCTCTAAGGTTTTCTTTGTAAAGGCCATGGTCTCCAGTCCATATGTAGTTACAGGCAAGATACATTTGTCATAAACTCTACGTTTTAGACACATTGGTATATCTCTATTCTTCAAGATAAAGCTTAACTTGCCGAAAGCTACCCAAGACAACTGTATGCGTCTTTTTATTTCGGCTATTTGGTTTTCTTTGCCGATTTTAATGGTATGTCCAAGATATATATAGTGGTCTACATTTTCAAGACTGACGTTGTCAATAACAAGATTAGTTTGTACATTACTCATTATTTTTGTTTTCTGAAGATTCATTTTGAGACCTATTTTATTTGACTGCTGGTTTAGTTCCTTCATCTTTTGCTCCAGTTCCTTGATATCTGTACTGAATAATACTATGTCGTCCGCAAACCTAAAATGACTCAAATGTACACCATCAATGTTTAGACCTTTTTCCTCCCAGTCGAGCTGTTTGAATACATTTTCCAATGCTAAGGTAAAAAGTTTTGGTGAAATAGTATCACCTTGTCTAATACCTTTACCAAGGCGTATTTTTTCGGTTTTTTGGTCTTCATTGATTTTGATGTGGAATGTGGCCTGTTCATAAATGTTTTTAATGAGTGTAGTGTACCGTGAGTCTATTCGAGCATCCCTGAGGGCTGACAAAAAGGACATATATACATTATTAATCCCAAATCATAATTTTCAAAGTTTATACATTGTAAAATTATGATTCGGGAGTGCTCCTAGTAGCATTTAACGTGTCTTGGTTTGTTTATTTCTACTGCATCTTGATTATAAATTTAGTATAGTGGACTTCACAATCTTTCAATGAAGATCTTCTCAAATATAGGACGGATGAATAGGATGAATATAAAATATCTGCTCATCAACATCATAAAGAGGAGAAAAACAGAATACTTCGGCCATAAAATTAGAAGACCTAAATACCATCTACTTCGCCTTATAATACAAGGAAAATTGGAGGGAAATAGATGGATTGATCGAAAGAAACTTTCACGGCTGCGTAATATTAGAGAAAGGTGTGGTTCCAAAGTAGAAGAATTATTTCTCGCAACAGCTGATAAAAAAAAAGGTTTCAGGACATTATAAACATGATGACGGCCAACATCTGAAAACGGACATGGCATCTAAAGAAAAAGATTGCAACTGCTGCCAATGAAATGCTTAGTTTCACTTTCCACACATTCGTATTAGACCATTTAGACTCAGACCATCGGGTTTCAAGAGAAGTTCGTCACAATTGTATTCCTTATGCTTTTGAGAGTACTTAAAGGTGAAGGTGAAATCAAGGAGAGTAAAATATGTGAAAACTGTAGGGTTTCCTAAGTAAATCTGCGTTAAAATGAATTTTCTTTTGTAAAAAAGATTTCCTGTTCTGCGACCAGTTTCTCTCTTATCGATAGTTAGTAATCGATAGAGGATTATTGCTTCTATTTTTAAAAATTTTGGCATAAGTACTACTGGTACCCTAATGGTGTTATATATATGTTATATATTATAACCTGAACAACTGATCATGTAATGTTAAAAGGTCAGTGTCTGTGATTTTCTCCATCATGTCACTTGAAAGTTTGTTAGTTTTTACGATAAGCAACCTGCAAAAAAAGACATAAGAGCAGGTCCTGAAAACCAAAAATTTTACATTGGAAAAGTTGCGGAAAGTAGGAAAATTCGGTTTTACGAACCACGGTTTCAACGCAAAATTTCCTTTCCTTTTTGCTTATGTCACATGACATTTTCAATAATTAACTATTTAGATGGGAAATAAGCCACAATTAAATTGAAAAAATAATTTTATTAACGCTTCGACGCCCAAATCGGGTGCCGTTTTCAAAATACAAAATACTACTAAAATTAAACAAAAATGTTGTTGCTAAGTAAAAAATTCTTCTAATAATTTATTTAATCTGACTCATTTATATTGGCAATTCAGACGTATATTAAACATTTTAAAGTAGAAGACTTTAAAATGATATCGCCAATATTTATGAGCTGCGTTCCTGGGACGACTTTACTAAAAGATAGTTCATCTGATTACATGAAATCAATCCCAACTCAACAAAATATATATATATATATATATATATATATATATATATATATATATATATATATATATATATATATATATATAATGCAAGGAAAAATAGAAGGAAAACGGAATCCAGGCCGTAGAAGAATGTCGTGGATGCGGAATTTGAGAGAGTGGTTTGGCTGCACCACTAATGAACTTTTTAGGTCAGCTGTAAACAAAGTCAGGGTAGCCTTGATGATTTCCAATCTCCGATAGGAGTGGCACAAGAAGAAGAAGAATCCCAACTCAAGAATATCCGTCACAAAAAATCATAGCATGTGATCTGTCTTTAAAAAGACAACCAAATGCAACGATGAGAGTAAAATTCTCGCGTTAGAGATTCCATAGTAAATCATGAGAGAAAACCAGGAAAAAACCTCGTGATACTATCCCGACATAAATTTTATAAAGTCGTTCCAGAAACGCAACTCATAAATATTGGCGATATCATTTTAAAATCTTCTACTTTAAAATGTATAGTATACGTCTGAATTGCCAATATAAATAAGTCAGATTAAATAAATTATTAGAAGAATTTTTTTACTTAGCAACAAAATTTTTGTTTAATTTTAGTATGTAGTATTTTGTATTTTGACAACGACACCCCATTTGGGCGTCGAAACGTTAATAAAATTATTTTTTCAATTTAATTGTGGCTTATTTCCCATCTAAATAGTTAATCATAAAAATGCCACAAGGAAATAGCTTCAGAACAACATTTTCAATAGGTACACAAAAAGGCATAAAAGATAAAATCCTGGTTGAACTTCATATTGAAATCCAACGGTCTGTATCTAAATAATATACATATATTATGTATAGTAATTCAGTCAATTTGTACTCTACGAGCTCCCTAGTGGGAAAGTTTTGGGGTTGTTCTGACTTTTTTCATGATATATGTATTTTGGGCTGCTGAATCCGAATATCAGGTTTGCGGACAAAATTTCGTGACGGAACATTGAAAAAATAGCGAAAAAAGCGTAAAATTTCTGCTTCTTCTCTCTTTTTTGCTTAAATCTCGAAAACTATTAACTTTCAGTAAATGGTGTGTTAACAGAAATTAAAGTACAGTGGAACCTCGATAAGTCGGCCCCCGATAACCCGGAAGTCCGGCTAACCCGGACCGATTTTCATCAGACAAACATTTCAACAATAAAAATGTATGTATTATGTTAAAACATTTTATCTGTAGCCGCTTCTGGAATGTCTTAAAAATATCGAGTTTCATTGATAAAACTTGGCTTTGACCATAATATAATATGTAAAAATGACTCATGGCACACGGCGCGCGGCGGCAGAACGTTCATTATCCATTATCGGGCTATCGCAAACAACAGGCACTTTTTATTCCTTTATTTATTTTCAACTGTCTTTTAAAAAATTATTTTTAGAACAATGGTCTTTTAAACTTTAAACAATGAAAGAGCCACTGTTCTTAAATAACATAACATCGCATGGCAGACGAAATTGACACAACCGAAACTGACTGAGTTTTTTTACCTAGAAATGAACAATACTCTATCTATACTGTCTATACTACAACTATAATAGGTAAGTTAGATGTGTAATATGCATATATATTTCATGTTGTTTTAATTATAACGGACTTTATTTATAAGTATACCGTATTTTATTAATTTTTACAATGCTCTCCGGCTAACCCGGATTTTCGATAACCCGGATCGGCCGCGGTCCCGATTAATCCGAGTTATCGAGGTTCCACTGTACATAAAATTCTCTACAAATATCACTATTTACTTTTTTTTTTTCAGACGAACCGTTTGGTCTAAAATGCAAGTTGAAAATTGACAATTTTTAATGGTCTCTGTAAAACCCACTTTTTACATTCCAAAACTTTATTTTTTATTAGAATTGATAAATTTGTCATTGGATAAATTTCTCCTAGTTTTCTGTACAAATAATAAATAATGTCAGTTCAGAATATGAATATGGTATGTCTCTTGTAACAGCTACCATGAATCCATTCCATCCTAAGAGGCCGGAAATGTCTCTGCTTTTCCCTTAGAGCCACAGAAGATCAGGCACAGATGGAGTCACAGTTTCAGTTGGTGTGAACATTCCCTTCGGATATGTTATCTTGATATCTGACAAACCTTGAGGTTTTGTCCTTTCAAAATGTATTAGTTGCACAGCTCCCTGAATTCCATAAACCTCAGGCGCGGGTTTAGTTTTTAACCGAGGAATGGACTGGTTAGGAGCTACTGCATGTTTTCGTGCAATACAAGAAATGCCACCCATGACGTGAAAAGTGTGGTATCCGTCGATTTTATGTACGTTAAAATCAGCGTTATCGTACACCTGTTGTGTAATGCACGGCTGGTAAATTTTCTACGGATCGCCTGGCGATTGCTGACACTTCCAGACAAGCAACGCACTTGCTCCAAGTCTTGTAACGGCAGTAAGGCCCAGATAATTCGTCTCACCATTCCTTGCAGGTTTGGCCGTTTTCTCTACAAAAAGTACGGCTCAAGAAAATAGGGTGATGTAGTTTCCTCTTTGGGGTTTTGTTCATCCTATACAGAAGCTGTTTGCCTGGAAGTGTCAGCATTCGCAGGCGATCCGCAGAAAATTGGCCTGCCGTGCTTTACACAGCAGGTGTAATATAACGCTGATTTTAACATACATACAATCGACGGATACCACACTTTTCACGTCATAGGTGGCATTTCTTGTATTACACCAAAACATGCAGTAAGTCCTAGGCAATCCATTCCTCGGTTAAAAACGAAACCCGCGCCTGAGGTTTATGGAAGACAGGGAGCTATTTAACTAATTCATTTTAAAAGGATAAAACCTCAAGGTTTATCAGAAATCAAGATATCAGATCCGAAGGAAATGTTCACACCAACTGAAACTGTGACACCATCTGTGCCTGATCTTCTGTGGCTCTAAAGGAAAAGCAGAGACATTCCCGGCCTCTTAGGATGGAATGGATTCATGGTAACTGCCACAAGGGACATACCAAATGAACTAACATTTATTATTTGTGCAGAAAACTAGGAGAAATTTATCAAATGACAGCATTAAAAATTGGCAATTTTCAAGTTGCATTTTAGACCAAACGGTTCGTCTGAAAAAAAAGTAAATAGTGATATTTGTAGAGAATTTTATGTAAATTTCTGTTAACACATCATTTACTGAAAGTTAATAGTTTTCGAGATTTAAGCAAAAAATCGAGAAAAAGCAGAAATTTTACGCTTTTTTTCGCTATTTTTTCAATGTTTCGTCACGAAATTTTGTCCGCAAACCTTATATTCGTATTCAGCAGCCCAAAATACATATGTAATGGAAGAAATCAGAACTACCCCAAAACTTTCCTAGTCAAAACACAAGATTATTGAATTATAGATACTCTATAAAATTATAAAAGTATAAAAACCCTTTACTACTCTATCTTCAATTTTAGAATTTATTTAGAATAATTTATTTAAAAAATATATTGTATCCAGATTGAGCACGCCAATGGGTCGCAAACTGTCCTTTGTCTCTCGCACCTAGCGATTACATTTGGCAAGTGCAAGTTCTGGGCAGTCGAGAGGTGAGGTACAAGAGGGGAAAATTTGCAAGTCCAGCTGGCAAACCCATGCCAAGTGTTCTGTCTCTGTCCCTTTCTAGCTCGCCTTTGCCATTTTTATCTGCTGTTGATGACCGGCAACAGGGACGGAACTCAGCGTATTGAATTGGTAAGTATATTGGTCGCTAGAATAAAGATGATACAATTATTTTATCGGAAGAGATTGGAGAAACAGATTATTAATCTGCAAATATTTCAAATATACCTACATAATACTAGGCTTGTTCAATTGAAACGTATCTTTGGGCCAGAAAAAGTTATCGGCAAACACATCTACAAATATTTATTACCACTATATTTAAGGCACATAAGTAGTACATGTCATTGTTTCATTAACCGATGCATACTAGTCCTGTGCCAGGGGGTACAACCGCCTCCTTTATTCAGATGGACCTACTCAAGTTTTTTTTATGTATTTTGACCCATAGAACACGAATTTTTTGGGTAATAGTTGATCCGGATGTCGATAAGATTGTTATACACAAAGAACTTGCGGAATCACATTCGCAAAACAAAACATTTTTTTGCATTTTTTGGGTCATTCTAAGCAAAAAATGTTTTGTACAAGTTTTTCGTAGAATGCATAGTTTTCGACATAAACGCGGTTGAACTTAGTTGAAAATAGCAATTCTGCTTATCGCATTTGAAAGTTCAAGTCAAATTCTATCAGTTTTAATTATTTTCATTGCTAAAAATTAATTTTTTTATTGTTAAACAAAGCGATAAACACATAGTGCTTGAATGATGTTTTCCATGCATTTTTCATTTAAAATCGAACGAGTAGGCGCGCATACAGAAAATTTCTACGTAGATTACGTACGCATGCATTGGGCATGGGAAACACTATGTGTTTATAGCTTTGTTTAACAATAAAAAAATAATTTTTAGCAGTGCAAATACATAATCAAAACCGATAGAATTTAACTTCAACTTTCCAATGCAGTAAGCAGAATTCCTAATTTATTTCTTAATCAAAAGTTATTCGGGTTCAAAAATTGCAATTTTTCGATTTTTTTAAAGTTCAACCGCGTTTATGTCGAAAACTATGCATTCTACGAAAAGCTATGCATTCTTCACCTAGACAGGTGAAGAAGATATGGGAGGCGAGAAGAATAGGAAAAAATCGTAGAGAACGACCAAGAAAAACATGGAACAAAAACATAAATGAGATCATCAAAGAAAGTGGGAAGACATGGAATGAGGCGAAGGAACTAGCTAGAGACAGAAAAGAGTGGCGTAAATTTGTAAACAAAATTTAAGAAAACTTGTACACCTCGACACCTACGGGTATAAGAGGTTTTCGATTATGTATGTATGTATGTATTTTGCCCACAAGTGTCTCCCCCCTTCTGCTTATGTTATTCTATTCTTTTTTTATTTAGTCTCCATTCTTTTAAACACTGTACGTTACATTTTCTTCGAATGTCTTCACTTCTCTTTCGATCTCTCAGCGCATTTCCTGTAATTCTTCTCAGTACTCTCATCTCTTCCGTTTCCAGTAGTCTTTTATGTGTTGTGGCTATATCGGGTCTTGTTTCTGATGCATATGTCATTATTGGTCTTATACTGGCTTTATAAATTCTTGACTTCATCTCAGTGTTAATAAGTCGGTTTCGCCATGTAGGTAGTGTTATTAAAACATCCTGTCAGTCTATTTGTTTTTTGTAATTGATTTCTCACTTCTTTGTCCAGGTCTCCATAGCTTGACAATGTAATTCCAAGGTTTTAATTTCCATTATATTACTTGTTCAATAGTAATACCATCAATTTCTATTTTAAAATCAATGGAAAAATTTCAATAGTTGGCTGTATACCATAGTTTAAAAAAAAACTCATACAGAAGTAAAAACTTCAAGTTGTATACTGGTATGTATAAAATGGTTTATTAAAAACTTCATAAAAAGTCGTGCAAAACGTTTTCGTTCTAATTCAGAACATCTTCAGTGCATTCTGCTGAGTAGTTGAATCTAGCACACCAATTAGAGTGGTAACATTATAATATATGGTTTACATGATAGATTTAAATAAAATATGGTGAATACCAGTCGATGTTGAAGGATTAAATTAGTACATGCTTAAAGGGCAACATGCTTCCCTGCTCGAAAAACTAGGTACTTGCCAGTTCAATGGGCACAGACCAAATCTATCATGTAAACCATATATTATAATGTTACCACTCTAATTGGTGTGCTAGTTTCAACTACTCAGCAGAATGCACTGAAGATGTTTTGAATTAGAACGAAAACGTTTTGCACGACTTTTTATGAAGTTTTTAATAAACCATTTTATATACCAGTATACAACTTGAAGTTTTTACTTCTGTATGAGTTTTTTTTAATTTCTACTAGCTGACCCGGTGAACTTCGTTGCACCTTAGATAGTGTGTCATAATTAGATAATCTGTCATAATTTTGATTATAGATCAGTTGCTTGAACGTAATGGCTAAAAATCAATTACTCAAAATCAACTGCTCGAAAATGAATTTCTAGACATGAAAATTGATCGAAATGCAATTTCCTCGAATAAAAAAGAAAATTATATGTCCAAATATTTTATGCAAAATTTGTAAGTATGGTCGAATTAAATCCGATAGTTTTAAGGCATTCCAGAAGCCGCTACAGATAAAATGTTTTAACAACTTATTAATCATTCAGAATTAGTCGACACTTATTAAAAGTTAAAATAATTAAGACAATAACTGGACGATAACGATTTAATGAGTAGAAAACAATTAAAAATTATTTTGCACATCATATTTGAGACAGTATTTGGTTGAAAAATCTCATTTTGCTGGCCAAAAATATATTAATTTGTCTGGACTAAATTACAGTTCTGTTTATCTTAAAAGGGATATGATACTATCAACATTCACACAGTGTTGCCAAACTGGATTTTGTTATTTTGAGTCTAAATTTTCCCAGCGATCTCCGAGGGTACAATACATAAGAAAGATACATAATATGACAAATTATATGATATTCCACGTATACAGTACGTAAATCGTTCAGCTGGACATAGGGAACATACAATATATAGATTTAGATACATAAATACATACATTGTATTATATTGAGATAACTGAGGCAACTGAGTTTTCTCGATGACAATATGGTTGTTAGCATTAAGGGGCATTAACCTCAAAATTTACAAATCATTTCGACTGACACAAATAAACGTCAAAATATGAGAATGTAGTAGGTAGCAAAATATTTTTGGCCTAAGAGAATGGAAAAACTGTTTAGGTTTTAAAGTAAAATAAATTTTATTATTTTAATTCATACCTTAAACTTTAACTACACGCGCTGGCGTATTTTTGTACGCCACATATAAGAATTCTACTACAAATGAATTTAAAAATTTAATTTTTGTCTTTGTTTATTTATCTAACCTATCACTGGAATGTGCTTTACACTGGATTTAGTTTCGTTATAATCGGCATTCTAGGAAGATCGTAATTTACAATTTATTATTTGTTGTTTCCGGTGGTGGATAACATACGCCACAATTATAGTAATACAATTAGTAATATAAGTACATATTTCAAATGTTTTTTAGTCATTATGGCACAAATATATTTTTCTGTATAAACAATACTTTTTCTCAGGTAAAAAATATCGTTTCAAAAAAATATTATTAGCAATTTTATTTATCATGGAATCAGATTCCAGTTATATATCCCAATTTGCTTACTGAGAAGGAACTCCAAGTATCCGCTGACGCCGAGTAAGGTTTATAACAAATAAATAAGTGTAATTTTTCAAAAAAAAACAAATCCGCTGTTTTTAAGTATATTTTCTTGTGGCGTATAAAGAACGCAACGCGTGTAGTTATGTTATATTTTGATGTGCGGGTAGTTAAAGGTTAAAATTCTAAATATTAATTAATTATCACAATAACAAAAAATATTATCAATCATTTAATACATGCAATAGTGTACATGATATTTTTCGTTAGTTCATCTACTAAATATAAATAAACTGGATGGTTTGCCCACGCGAAAGCAAGATTTTTTGAAAATCCGTAAAATTAAAAAATTCATATTTTATCCAATTTGAGCCCAAAAGTTAATCTGTTGCAGTTTTCTTTTATGAAATTTCCCATTCGTTCTTCTTCTGTGCTCAGAATTTTGCTACGGCTTACGGTTCGCTATTTCGGAAACGGACTGCGCTAGAGAAGAAAAAATAGCAGCGTTTTGTTCGGAATTCAGCAGGGAATCTACCTGCCAAATTTCATGAAAATCGGTCAATTCGTTTCGGAGGAGTATGTCAACAAACTAACAAAGTGTAACTAACATAACTCGACTTTCTTTTATATATATAGATGTAAAATATTTAAATGGCTATTAAAAAATAACGGTTGAAGATAAAAAAGTGAAAATTTAGGATTGTATGTATCTTTTGCTTCTACATCATACAAAATTAAGAAAAAACGGTTTTTCAAAAAATTAAAAAAATATATCAGGGGGGGCAAGCCCCCTTATGACGTACGGGCATGAATTCAGAGTTATGCCTATTCCCAGTCCGGTAGAATACACGTGTAAAATTTCATAACAATCTGATGAGCCGTTCTCGAGTTATTATCAGTGTAACTAACATAACTCGACTTTCTTTTATATATATATAGATGTAAAATATTTAAATGGCTATTAAAAAATAACGGTTGAAGATAAAAAAGTGAAAATTTAGGATTGTATGTATCTTTTGCTTCTACATCATACAAAATTAAGAAGAAACGGTTTGTCAAAAAATTAAAAAAATATATCAGGGGGGGCAAGCCCCCTTATGACGTACGGGCATGAATTCAGAGTTATGCCTATTCCCAGTCCGGTAGAATACACGTGTAAAATTTCATAACAATCTGATGAGCCGTTCTCGAGTTATTATCAGTGTAACTAACATAACTCGACTTTCTTTTATATATATAGATTTTACTTCTGATTGGTTCTTTACTGATTACTATTGTTTTTGCTTCCTGAGATGAAATTGTCATATTGAATTCGTTTGCTCTTATGTTAAATCTGTGGACTAATCTTTGCAGACTATCTTTATCTTGGGATATCAATATTGCGTCGTCTGCGTAACAGAGTATTTTTACTTCTCTGTTTCCCATTATGTATTCTCTTCCTTTGTTGACGCGTTTGATGATTTCATCCATGATTAAATTGAAGAGCATAGGACTCAATGAGTCTCCCTGTCTTCTATCATATTCCGCTGCCTATGTCTATAGGTTATGTAAGTTGTCCATCTATTCTGACTTCCATTTTGTTGTTTTGATAGATGTTTTAAATAGTCTTTATGATATCTAGGGGGACTTCTCTATTATACAGAAGATGGATTATATTTATGAATCTTACTCAGTCAAACGCTTTCTTTAAGTCAATTGGAGATAGAAATGCTGGTCTATTATACTGTAGTGATTTCTCAGTAATTTGTTATCTCAGCAATTTGCTTTGAAGCAGATGAAAAACTCTGTTGTTCATCTGCTAAACTTATCCTCTGATTCATAAGTTGTTGTAGAATTTTAGTTGTAGTTTTAGGGTAGTATCATTGATTAAAAACTACCCAGTTAGGTACTTATTAAGTACTGCTACCCAGTGTGTAGGTAGTTATTAATCAATGGTAGTATTTAACAAATTGATATCTGTAGTTTTCTTGCTGCTTTTATCTCCTTTTTTGAATAGTAGAATTAGTTCGCTCGTTCTCCATTCTTCCACTATTTTATTGTGTTTTACGATTTTTTTAATTAATATCATTAATTGTACTGTTATTGCTGCTCCACAATATTTTAGTAATTCCTTGGTATTCCGTCCTTACCTGCCTATTCTTCAGCTTTTCAAGTGTTTTTCGAACTTCCTGTGTACTTATATTATGAACATCTTCATTTATGGTAGTGTCGGGTGTTTACGGTTCTAGCATCATTTTAGACAAGGCGGAAACGGCGGGTTCGTTGGGAAAAATATTCCCATGAGATATTTTTGCATAATCACATTCGTGAGACATCCCAGAATAAGGTTCAAGAAGTCGCCCACGAGAAAAGTGGGCCAATTTTTTTTTAACAATTTTTTTTTAATCAAATTGCAAAAATCGATATTTTTGGCCTGGACTAATTTTTTTTAGGATCATTCTGGACCATTCTGGACAAAAAAGGTCTCTTATAATTTTTCTCTAAAGTTGATCTTTTTCGAGTTACAAGCAAGTTAAAATTTGAAAAACGCGAAAATGGCCATATTTAAGACTTAATAACTGGATCAAAAATTATTATTCTAAAAATCAGAAAGTGACTAAATCAAAGTTTAAAGTCGCCGCTACATGATCCTGAAGAAATCTGTGTCATTAATTTACCACTAAGCTGTTATTTTTAATGAATAACAATGAGTGGTTAGATCGTATTGACGCTGCTGTAAATGTGAGTGCGAGTAAGATGCACAATTGGACTGCTGGAATGGCTTCTCTCTCGCACTCAGCATTTACAGCCCCGCACACGTGCATGGCGCTTATTATTATTACTTAAAAATAACAGCTTAGTAATAAAATAATGACAAAAATTTCTTCAGGATCTTGTAGGGGCGGCTTTAAACTTTGATTTAGTCATATATTGACTTTCATAATAATAACTTTTAACCGAGTTATTAAGCCTTGAAATTCGTCATTTTTCGTTTTTTTCAATTTTAAATTGCTTATAGGTCGAAAACGATCAACTTTAGAGAAAAATTATAAGAGACCTTTTTTGTCCATAATTGTCCAAAGAATTAAAGAAAAAATTGATCAGGCCAAAAATATTGATTCTTGCAATTTGATTAGAAAAAAATTGTTAAAAAAAAATTGGCCCACTTTTCACATGGGCGACTTCTTTAACCTTATTTTGGGATGTCTCACGAATGTGATTATGCAAAAAAATCTCATGGGGATATTTTTCCCTTCGAACGCGCCGTTTTCGCCTTGTCTATTTGTTCTTTCTCTACATAGAGCGAGAGCTTTATTAGATCGTCAATCCGTGTATCCTTTTCTATGTGTTATGGTTCTATTAGTTCCTTTCACTCCGTTTTTTGACCTCTTAGAAAGTGCCATATTTCCTTTTGCAGAACATAAAAAGCATGCTCCATTACTTTCGAAAAACATTCCCAGTGATCATTTTATTATTGGAAACACTTGAACACAAAATATACTGTAACTTGCCCGTTTATATTAGTTTTTATTACTTACGATGCAAGGCCATTTTGAATTTTCGGACATAATCGCAGTGCATGACAAATAGTAACTATTCCACAAACCCAAATAATTTGATTTGCGTGTTAGACTCAAATATGGGGAAAGCTTATTTAATTTATGAAGCGTTAATGCCCTAGGTCACTATGCTTTTCCGTGTCTATCATGAATATACAGTAGGTACATAGCTAGGAAAAATCGACCTGGTTTTCCAGGAACTTGCTGGGTTTTACGGTTTCAACACGCTCAACTGATAAAAATTTGAAAGTGGGACTACATAATTATAGTAATACAACCCCCTCATTTCATCAGATTCTAGAATATATTAACCTAACAGGCAATTTTGTAGATTGTGTAACAAAAAATATACTGCTTAGCATTAATTCCTTTATTTTGCATATAACTATTTTTAAATTTGAAAAAGGAACAAATAACGGTAGAACCGCAAACACCAGAAATTACCAGAAATGAAGATGTTAATATAAATGTATATGAAGTTTGAAAGACACGTGAAAAGCTGAAGAACAGAAAAGCTGCAGGCAAAGACGGAATACCAAACGAATTACTGAAATATTGTGGATCATCAATGACAGAACAATTAACGGGAAGTCAATGAGGGTATTTGGCTCCGAATTCCATCCTACTACATCGATTTACTTGATATTTTCACAGTAAATATGCAATAGCTCAAGAAACAAAGTCTACCCTATATACTATGGTGCTTTTTATCTTGGGGCGGTTCCCACCACTTCTCGGGGGTGGAAATTTTTTTTATCAAAATAACCACGTAAATGGCTAGAGAACCTAATTCGAAGCAAAAACTGTTCTATATATTTTTTTTGAAAACTCAATACTTTTTGAGTTATTCGTGGTTGAAAATTGGCCATTTTCATTGAAAAATGACACCTTTTCGGACGGATTGTTGCGAATACCTTAAAAACTATGCATCTAACAAAAAAACTATATAAAAAATTTCTGTAGGTTATAAAAAAACAAAGAGATTCGTTCCTTCATAAATCTTCTAGTTAAAATACAAAGAGGGATATGGTAGGTAAGCAGGGCTGCCGAGAGGGATGAGCGGGCCCCGGTAAAAAGTGAAGGGCGGGCCCCCGGCAAAAAGTGAAGAGCGAAAAAAATTGTTTAATTTTTATAGAAATAAAACTATTAATAATAATAAACATTTCAAATATAAATTTGATTAAATTTTGATTATATTTATAATAGTGAAAATATTTATAATACAGGTGCTTTTCGAATTTTCTAATTGGCAAAAATGTCTCTAATTTTCGAAAAAAAAAATTTGCGAAAAAATAATCTAATTTGCGAAAAAATAATCTAATTTGCGAAAAAAAACGGCGTTTTTTGCGCCGTTTTTCTTTATTTGATGTAAATTCTAGATTTATTCCATAATTGCTGGTAACTAATTTAGATTCTTCAATAATTCTTCCGATTTTTTGTAAAAATTCTAGAAACATTGATATATTTTTAATCTCCATATCTATAGTATATTTTTATCTAACTGCACTGTAGTATTTGTCTCCTGTGATTTATTGCTGTTAAAATTTTAAACAAAATCGATTAAAGGTCATAATATTAAATATAGCCGAGTATTATCTAATTAAACGGATTATGGACATAAAGTGAAGAGCAAAACAACGGGAAAAATTACGCCTTTGGTCTGGTTGATGCCGGGCCCCTTACATCGCCGGGTCCCGGTAAAATATACCGGCTGTACCGCCCTCTCGGCGGCCCTGTAGATAAGAAGAGTTTGTTTTTTTGCTGCATGCTCAAATCGATGTATTCAAGTTGAAATAACAGAGAAACTGTCAATTTTAGGTGTTTAATGATACTGATAACTTTTGTAGTGCTTGAAAATACCTTTAAAATGAGCAATACTAAATGTGAATTGCATTCAAACTAAGCGAGATATTCTGCAAAAAAGTTGATGACTAATGTATTTTAAGAAGAAATGAAAAGTATATTTAACCCCTCATCCATCAGAATTTAAATACATCGTTTTCCTTCTGCAATACTTTTTATTATAGTGTTATTTCTATGTTCAAAAAGTTGGACTGGATTAAAATAAATGGTTTTTGAAAAAAATAAGATCAAATTATAAATCGCATTTTTAAATTTTCTTAAAAATCTTCTTTTTCCTCCATGTGACTCGAAAAAGATAAGAGATACGAAAAAAAATACCACACAAAAATATAGGGCTTTTTCACATAAAAATTTCCTTTTTATTTTTGATTACTGTATCTCTTTTCATTTTCAAGTTACATTGAGAAAAAGGAAGATTTTTAAGAAATTTTAAAAATGCGCTCTAAAATTTGATCTTTTTTTTTCAAAAACCATTTATTTTAAACCCGTCCAACTTTTTGAACATAGAAATAACCCTATAATAAAAGGTATCGTAGAAGGAAAACGATGCATTTACATTTTGGTGGATGGGGGTTAAAATTACTTCTCATTTTTTCTTAAAATACATTAGTTATCAATTTTGTTTGCAGCATATCTCGCTTAGTTTTAATGCAATGGACCTTTGATATAGCTCATTTTAAAGATCTTTTCAAGCACTACAAAAAGTATTAGTAGTATTATACACCTAAAATCGCCCGTTTCTCTGTTATTTCAAGTTGAGTACACCAATTTGAGAATGTACCAAAAAACAAACTATTTTCACCTACCATATCTCTTTTTGTATCATAACTAGAAGATTTATAAGGGCAAGTGTCTCTTTGTTTTTTATAACCTACAAAAATGTTTAATATACATAGTATTTTTAGTTAGATGCATATAAGGTATTCGCAAAAAACCGTTCGAAGATGTTTCAATGAAAATGGCCAATTTTCAACCACGAATATTTCAAAAGGTAGAGTTTTCAAAAAAAAATTATAGAACAGTTTTTGCTTAGAATTAGGTTCTCTAGCGAATTATGTGGTCATTTTAACCAAAAAATTTTCCACCCCTAAGAAGGGGTGGGAACCACCCCCAAGATAAAAGCACACATCGGCATAGGGTAGACTTTGAATTAGGAGATAAGTAGAGGCTAGGCCCAAAATTTCACTAAAATCCATGCAGTAGGATAGAATTCGGGGGTAATATCCTATTATTGCTCCCATTGACTGGCGTAATTAATTAACAAAATTAAAAACATAAATAAAATATCGGAAGAACGGAGAATTAGTGAACTAATTTTAATATTCAAAAAAATGGAGATAAAACAGCCAGCAAGCTACAGACTACAGAGGTAAAAACTTATTAAATACTACCCCAAAACTTACAACTAAAATTTTACAAGAACTAATGAATCAGAGGATAATAAATTATTAAAAGTGTCAACAAAAGAAGATGATCTAGAGTGGGAAACAAAGAAGTAAAAATACTCTGTTACTCAATATTGATAGCCCAACATGAAGACAGTCTACAAGATCAATTCACTTATTTAACATAAAAGAAAAATAATTTATGACGACAATCTCAACTCAGAAAACTAAAACAATAGTAATCAGCAAAGAATCAATCATATTTATGTAAAATAGAAATCGATTGCATCAGTATTGAGCAAATAATCGAAATAGAATTACCTTGGAATTACTCTGTCCAGCTATGTAGACCTGGACAAAAAAGTGAGAGATCCAGTAAAAAAAGCAAATAGACTGGCAGGATGTATTAATAACCTTATATGGCAAAACAGAGATATTAACACTTAGGTGAATTCCAGAATTTATAAAGTCAGTGTGGAAACGGCAGAGATGAGAGTACTGAGAATAATAATTAGAAGAAAATGTAAGGTACGTTATATAAATGAATGGACATTAGACAGAAAAAAAAAATGAAAAAATGGAAAAAATGGAATAACCACATAAACAGAATGATGGAGACCCATGTGGTTACAGTAGTAAGAGATAAATCACCGATCGGTAGAGGAAATATCGGACGTCCGCGCAAAATATGAAGTGACAATCTTCCATAGAGGTATTAATCTGCCAATGAACAAGCAGAATTGCTTCTAAAGAAGAAGGAGAACAAAAAGAAAATTTTATTTCGAAAATATCCCCTCAAAATACTGTAGGGATATTACATATTTGCTAGGTAATGATATTATATTAATTTAGGACCATTAACCCCTATTCCTTCTATTTCGTGAATAGTTGAGTCATCAGTATAATAAATGAGGACGCCTATTTTGATTTGACCTATTTGACCTATGTCATTTATGTTAATTCACACTAGTTTAAGATCACCTTAATGAGAGTTCGAAATTATGTTTTGCAGACATACTCTCTGTATGGCTTTCTTGTAGATTGCGCGGTTTCAACGCTTGAAATATCTACATTTCTAGTCATGATAACGAATTTTAGATACTGAGCTTCAGAGATGGATCAACCAGATAGAAAAGTATGAACATGGTCTACCAATAAACAGTAGGGAAACTAAATTTATAAATTTAAGAGGGTGTAAAAACCTAAAATAATGATGAAAGATAACTAATAATCATGATTTATCGGTACGATTATAAAAGATGTAGAGATTTAGAGTTATATTGGCATAGAAATCAATCACCCAACCAATTAGTTCAAAGAAATCAAAGTATAAATGAAAAAAGCATGAACAAATTTCAATAAACCGAGTAAAATACTATGTATGTAAGTATATGGGACCCGAAACTCGATTTAGCGCAGAAACAGACGAATCACTCTGCAGCGCTACTCTGTGGCCTGTGGATCCAAAGTGGCTTAAACAGGCGATTTTGTAGCGCCACTGTCGCCAGTCACTGTCGTCGATCCTCTCCACTGTTGCTTCCATTACAAAATCATTGGGATTACAAAATGGGACTACAAAGTTGGGTAAGTAACATCAGTATAGAACAAACATCAGCATACAAATATCTGGGGCACGAAATTCGTTTAAGTAGAGACAACCAGATCAATGAATTAATACGTAGAATAGGGTTGACTTGGGCGGCTTATGGAAAGCTAAGAGACGTTTTCAAACCAGCTCTTTCCATATGTTTAAAGAGAAAGGTCTTTGATAAATGTGTGTTGTCGGTTCTAACTTATGGTGCGGAAATGCTAAAGGTACGATTCCGACAACGACTGCAGGCAAACGCCAACTGCAGGAGGCAGTTAGAGTTGTCACCATGACGACGTCATTACTTTGCACTATTAATTTGTATATTTATTAGCAACTGCTATTCGGCAGAACGTCAGTTGCTAATAAATATACAAATTAACAGTGCAAAGTAATGCCGTCGTCATGGCGACAACTCTAACTGCTGTCTGCAGTCGTTGTCGGAATCGTACCTTAACGCTCACTAAGACGTCTGCAAACAAAATTCAAACAATACAGAGGGCAATGGAATGGTCCATGTTGGGATTAACTCTAAGTGACCGAAAAACCAACACAGAATTGGGCCGTAGATCGGGAGTAACCGACGCAATCAAAAAAATATCGACCTTGAAATGGAACTGGGCACGAACGAAGGACGGCAGATGGACGAAACGTATTCTCGAGGACGACCACCAACAAGATGACCTGAAGCGGGATATGGCAAAATTGGATGCAAGCGGCTCAGGACAGCAATTTGTGGGGTAAACTACGGGAGGCCTACGTTCAGCAGTGGACAAGTATAGGCTGAATGATGAAGCCACTTTGGGGATACACTCAGTAGCGCTGCAGAGTGGCTAGTCTGTTTAGGTTCTTAGACTGGCGAAGGTTATATTTTTTTTCTACGGAATGGAAGTTTGAACTTCCGGTTTGGAATTCTGGATATAAAGGATATAGTCACACTGCACTGAATTATCATGGACAGAGCCAGCAATCAACAACAAAGTAATGGGAGGAATGAATAAGAATATAAAATAATACAAACCACCAAATCAGGAAAACTGAAGCTGGTACGCACTGTGTGAGGAGAAATCTACTGCTTAATTCAATTGATTATACACAAAAAATCGAAGTCAAGGGCAGCATAGGAATGAGAAGAATCTAATGGTTGTGGAACTTAGGAAATATTACGAATACACATCAAATGAATTAAATCAGCACAGCCATCTAAAATCTAAAATCAGTATAGCCATTATATTGTCAACCTCCGCCAAATATATTATTATAATAAAGCTGTAGTTATCCAGTAATGACAAACATCGCAGAAACTCAAGCTGATACAAGCCTAAGGGTAAAAACATGCCGAAAATACATGGATGAGCGCGGTGTAGGTCGCGATCGCGGTCGCTACATCGAGGTTACATTATGAGATCGCACATACCAAGGATGTGTCATCCGTTCACCCTCGCGACCTATCATCGTGGTTTACAGCGCTGTCGATGCCAAAACAAAATAGTTTGTTTTACATCGCAATCAAGCTGCTGATCGCATAGACAATTAAAGTTTATTGGTTGTTTTTAAACCACGTGATATTCGCCGGAGATACGGCTGGTGTATTTATCATTTCTCGTTGTAATCAGGTTGCGAAATTTTGGTTATATGGAAACCGCAAAGAACACTGAAAGGAAGGTACCTTCGGTATGTTCTGCCCGTCATCGATGTAAACCTCGACCGCGATCGCGACCTACACCGCGTTCATCCATGTATCTTCGGCATGTTTGTACCCAGGGTAAGAACAGAACAAGTGGGTCGCGGTGGAGATGGAGGTGAAGGTCGCGGTCGATGTCGATATCCATGTAAAACAAACACATTGTAGTGAATGGAAGAGAACAGAGCAGGCACGTCGCCGTGGAGGTTTAGCGCGATGCCATCCAGGAGGTTTACATCGATGCTTTTGAAAATAAAATGAGTTTGTTTTACCTGGATGTCTACTGCGCGGCCTACAAGGATGCTTCCCTGTGATTGGTTCGTTCGAAGCCAAGTTGTCATTACCTGCGCTATCTGAGTTGATACTTTTTATATAACCCCTTTTTTGTATTCAGTTTATTTTTGAATTTCTAAAGTACTTAAATTCAGTAAATTTTTGAAATATGAAGGAGGATCTGATTATTTACAGCTGACATTTCATCACTATCATCACTTGACTGACACAACATCGCAGAAGCACAGTCTTTTTGTCATTCAAATTTCATTAAACTACTTTACTTGATAGTAGTTCTAGCTCGACTGACAGCGCAGGTGATCTCCTTGCTATGTGCTGTCGACATCGACCGCGACTTAACTAGTAGCATCCACCGCGACCTACACCTCCACCTCGACCCACTTGTTCTGTTCTTACCCTAGGTAAAGATTGCTAGAAACGACGGAAATGAAAGAATAGTCGATTCGCTAATCTGAGACACAACTGTCTACACTACAATCACAATAAAGATTCACTACAAATAAGCAAGCACGAGGAACACTCCCAAATTATGATTTGGGAGTGTTCTTCGAACATTCAACGTGTCTTGGTTTGTTTATTTCTATATAGTGGCTTTTTATTGTGATTGTAGTGTAGACAATTGTGTCTCAGATTAGCGAATACATATACTATACTTTGTGGAATAACACATAGAAAATTAAGAGACAGAGGAAGAAAAGAAGATAGGGGTTAAAAAAATATATGTCCAAAATAAGTCCGGAAATGGATAAATTGACTAATTCTAAGGAACTTTTGTTCTATAAACTTTTTTCACAAAATCAATACTTTTCGAGTTATTTGCGAGTGAACATGTTCATTTTTCAACAAAATAACCACGTTTTTAGATGGTTTTTCGCAAATAATTCAAAAAGTAAGTATTTTATCGAAAGAATGTTTTGAGTAAAAATATAGCCCGTAAAAAAGTTAAAAAAATGGTGTATGCACGAGCTCTCTACACCTAGCAAAACCAGAGTTATAGATAATGAAAAATAGGTTCATGTTCACCAAATTCCAAATAGAGTATTTCAACGTGAAATATACAAAAAATGAAGTACTTTTTGGGGAAAACTCATTACAACTTTTTTAAAGTGTTTAAAAAAAGCTTTATTTCTGTTTTTATAAAAAAGTTTCTAGGATCAAATGTAAGCAAGTTACGCTCAAAATAAAGTTGGTCCCTTTTGTTTTGGCAAAAAAAATCGTAAAGATCAACCCCTAATTAGCAACTTAATGAAATTAATAGTTACCGCTTCACAAGTTCCTTTACTTATGTTGTGTTTATATGATCTGTAAGTTTTATTAATTCAAAGTGCTTATTTTTGAAAACAATTGGTTTTAAAGTAAACTTTTTAAAAATTTTAATTTTGAAAAAAATGCTTTTTTCAAAATAACTTAAAAATTGTTGGAGATAACAAAAATCTCAAACAATAAAAAAGTCATCTTAGCTTTTTTAAATCTTTTGTATTTTTTTGTTTTTCTGTAAGACAAAAATTGGTTAAGATTTGATGTTTCTAAATTTGCATACACTCGTGATTGGTGAATCGTTTAAGCCCTTTTAACTACAATCCTTTCAAAAATAAGGACTTTGAACCGATGAATCTTAGAGATCATATAAACGATACATACACGAGTAAAGAAACTTGTGAAATGGTAACGGTTAAGTTCATTTGAGATGCTAATTAGGGTTTTTTTACCAAAGAAAAGGGACCAAATTTATTTTGAGCGTAACTTGTTTATTTTTGATGCTATAATTTTTTTTTATAAAACACAAATACCTAAAGCTTTTTTTAAACACTTTAAAAAAGTTGTAATGAATTTTCCCCAAAAAGTGCTTCATTTTTTGGTTATATCACGTTAAAATATTCGATTTGGAATTTAACGAATATGAACATATTTTCATTAGCTAGTAACTCTGCTGCTACGTATAGGGACCTAATATATACACCATCTTTTTCACTTTTTTACAAGCTATATTTTTGCTAAGAGTGTTTTTTTCGACAAAATACATACTTTTTGAGTTATTGGCGATAAACCTTCTAAAAACGTGGTTATTTTGGTGAAAAATGAACATGTTCACTCGCAAATAACTCGAAAAATATTGACTTGGTGAAAAAACTCTATAGAACAAAAGTTGCTTAGAATTAGTCAGTTTATCCATTTCCGGTATTATTTTGGACATATAATTTTTCACCTCCGAGAGGGGGTGAAACTCACCACTCACCCCTAGAGAAAAAGCACACATCGGCACAATATTACTTTTTTCTTTGACTTATTAACTATGTGTATGCCAAATTTCATGTCAATCCAAGCGGTTCTTTAAAATTTAGGTTTTGCAATATTTTACCGTTAAAGAACGTAGGTACCACTACGAGTTTTTTGATCTTACAATAGACTTGTAGACAGTGACAGGTGTATGGAAATGTCTATAAACAACTCGTAGACATATTTAAAGACAGAATCGCACATGTCTACTGTGTATTAGCATTTGTATTGAAAGTTTACTAATTTTCAGATCTGTTCTACTGAGGAGTTTTCCATCTCTATTTGTACTATTCTCAAAATCCCAGTTCATTATAACTTTACTTCTTCAATGCACCTCTATTTCTTCAAAGGATCATATTTTAAAAATATTGAATTTTTTCTGATAACATCAATATTTCGAAACAGTGAAAAGCTCTGATCTCTGATCTAATGCAACATTTCAGTAGTATTAGTTTACTAATGTGACAATCTATCAATAAATTTGTTATATTATAAACATATTGAATTTTTTCACTTAAAATGATATTGTTCAGGTAAAATATTCTAAAAATAAACAGGAATATCAAAACAGATGTTAAATGTAATGTCGGGATTAAAAGATTACGTAGATATTTTTTTGTAGTAAATGAAAGTGCAAAAATGGGAATATTTGAAGGCACATTGCATAAACCCAGCCGATGCCGATGCGTGCCTGTTGTTCCGATGTAGTAAAGAGAAAGAAACCCGTTCTCGAGATTTTTAACCGCCTCCGCCCCTTTGAAATTGCGTTTTTATGTGTTACGGCCATCGGGGCAGGGATCTCGTATAACCTGTTTATCTTAAAAAGTATGTGGCGGGAACGGAGTACATCGTACATCTACTCGGCAGCCCCAAATGGACGATCACCGAGCTAAAGAGAGAGGAACAACGTTTGCAATTTGAGACTATTTCTACTTGCGAAATTTAAATCAACACCTTTTTTCTTTTCGTCCACCACCAGACAAATGATTGTATGGGATATATCGTGGGAAACGGCGTTGACCCAATACAAATTGGTTGCTCTTTGCGTCTTTGCAACAATTGATTAGGATTACAGGCTTAGTTTCGTCTTCTTTTCGGGGATGAATTAGATTGTATGGTATTTATGGACAGTATAACTCCCACGAGACCATTGGTGGATGTATTTTATACACTCCGTTTTATTCTTTTCATTTTGTTTAGGGAAAATAATATATTATTCTTTTTATACATGTCATTAACAATATTTAGCTAGATAGTAACTTTTTATAAAATCAACATGAACATTATTTATTTAATTAAGAATATTATTGTCGTTTAGATCATTTTTCTTTTTCTTCTTTTTGTGCAGACATGACTGTGCCTGTTTTTTCAATGTGCGGAATGTGCCTGTAGTAAGTTGTCGTTTCATTGTTCTTTCGTGGTCTTACCACTGACTGTTTTCCTATTGGGGAACCGCCGTCCTTACCACTCTATTTGTCAGGGCCGCCGCTAAAGTGTTGGCCGCCCGTGTGCAACTTAATATTTGCCGCCCCTTCCAACACTTTATTCGTTTCAACGTAGGTACTAGCATTTAAAGAAATATGCAGGACACCATAACGCGTATATGAATAATATGCTTTGATCTCGACGTTCTATATAGGCCTGGATCCCGCGTACCAAAAAAAATTGATTAATAGCAAGCTGAAAAATTGTTAATAGCTTACGGTGTCTATTCGGACAAACTTTGATGTATGGGAACACTGGAACAGGGGAAGTTTTACTTGTGGAACAGGTTAAAAATTTGGAACGTCAGACTACGAAAACGTTCCATGTATTTTGTCGGACACAACTTCCAATTGATTTTTTACCATTTCATTAAACTCTCATGCAGAAATCAGACTGGTGTTTATCACCAACTGGGCATTTTAATGAGTGGAACACGAAGAACATGTCAAATGGCAGGAATCATGTTGGTTAGTAATATCAGTCTGATTTTTCATGAGAGTTTAATGAAAGGGTAACAAATCAATTGGATGCTCTGTTCGACAAAATACATGGGACGTTTTCGTAATCTGACGTTCCAAATTTTTAAACTGTTCCACAATTAAAACTTCCCCTGTTCTAGTGTTCCGGTACATCAAAGTTTGCCCGACTAGACACCGTTAAGCTATTAACAAGTTTTCAGCTTGCTATTAATCAACTTTTTTTTGGTACGCGGGACCCAGGCCTATTTGAAATACAGTAGTGTGCAAAAGAAATGCGTGTCTAAAATCATCAAATTATCAACTTAGACTGAACTATAACCCTATCCATAACAATACATAAGCATAAAGGAACAATATCATAACAGCAACCGTCGAGTAATAAAAAAGATTTTTTTAAACCATCTGGTAATAAAAAGGACATTTTTATTACTCAATGAGAGCAACTTAACAAGCACTTATCTAAATTCTCGGAAAGTATCCTATTGTCGTATCGTACTCTCTTAACAAATCATAAATGTTCAGAATTTGAAAAAATCGCATATGAGCCACGTAGATAAAAATATCTTAAAGTCCGAAATCCGCCAGCCACTTTGAACTAAAAAGCATTCCCGGAACTATTTTATGACTACAGCTGCAAAAGGGCAGTTCATATAATAAATAACATTTTCTGGCATTTTTGTTTAGATTGTTTGGAATATTAGAGTTTATAGAAATATCTGAATCATTACTATTTAATTTTTTGAATTTATTTTCGTTTTAAAAAAAGTATTATCATTAGTGGCCTGCTTTTGGCCGCCCCTATAATCGGCCGCCCGTGTGCGATGCACACTTTGCACACATGGTAGCGGCGGCCCTGCTATTTGTTATCATTGGGCTTATGTGGTCGTTCCATTCTATTCTTCTGTTTCTTACCCAGTTATTAATGTTATACACCTTGCATCTCCGTCGTATATCTGTACTTCTACACGTCGTGTTTTCATCTCTGTTATTTCTAGCATCAGTATTGGTCCGACAACTGTTTTGTAAGTTCTGCTTTTCATTTCTTTTCAAATATTTTTATTTCTCCATATTGTTTCATTCAGGCAATCTGTATGTTTCATTTCTGTTTACTCTATTCACTTGATCTTCCACTTCTGTTGCGAGCTTTCCGTAGCTAGATAGTGTGATATTTAAACTCAATCACTTGTTCTATTATCTGACCCTCCAGCAGTGGCGGCTCGGGATTTTTACAATAGGGGAGGCTATACCTAACTGTAAAATCATCATCATCATCATGGCATCTACACTCCTAGCGGAGTGATTGCCGCCCTCTTTGGGCTCTTCCGATTCGCTTGTCGCGGTGAATCAATCCGCATATTTTCGTTTTACAATTATTGGTTGTGTGACTTGGCATCTTCTACAATAATTTCCCTCCATTCGTTCCTGTTTTTGCGTCTGGTTACCCATTCTCTGACTCCCATCTTCTTAAGGTCCTCCACTATCTGGTTCTCCCATCTAGTTTTGGGTCTTCCTCGTGGTCTGCCTGATACAGGTCTCCATTTGGAAATTTTCTTGATAACAGCTTCTGGATTCTTCCTTTCTATATGTCCCATCCATCTGAGTCTCTGTGCCTTGATAAATCTGACGATGTCTTCTCCTTTCAGAAGTTCTCTTACTTCGTGGTTCATGAGTTTTCTAAATTCATTATTACCTAAATTTAGTGGTCCTGCTATTCTCCGAATTATTTTCCTTTCTAGGATCATCAATCTTTCTTCCCTTTTTCTGTGTCAGACACATTACTTCAGCACCATGTGATTACTGGTCTAATTGCTGCTTTGTAAATTTTCAGTAACTGTAAAATATCTAGACAATTTGCACTAGCAAAAAAATAGCGCCAAAAAATGTAATTTAAGGCTCCATTTTTTGAACATTTTTATTTACATTTCATAATATCATCATAATTCATAATATTATATTATTTTAAAAATCGTTAGTCTAATTGTAAAAGTGTTATACCAAAGTTTGTGTGGTTTAATTTTTTTTTAATTTATTTAATTATTTAATTTATTTAATAACAAAGTTTTGTTAACAATTTCATCTTTGTAAGTAGATATGCATATCAAAATAAATACAGATTTGAAGTCTTGCAGCCCTACAGGTTGAAGGCTCACATTTTTTAAGATACTCAACTAAATTTTTTTAATTCTAAAGGCGGCCTACTGAGAATCCAAAAACACGGTAAATTACCGATATTTTGCTTTGCGTTACAGATATCGGAAAAAGTTATTTGAACACGTTGTTTCAAATATTATTCTAACCCCACATACCAAATGTCATAACAAAATTCGCACTTTTAGTTTTTTCATTATTTTTAGTCAGGACCCTAAAATTCGTTTTCCCGAGATGCGCGTAACGGAAGCGAGAAGCCAGTCAGCCTCCCTTGCTAAATCTCCGGGCAGCGTGTGATGGCACCGTGGATGGCGCTGTTAGGAGACCGGGTCTCCTTAAACGCTGCTGCGCTGTGCGGAGCATTAGCAACCGAGGCTGGCTGGCTTCTCGCCTCCGTTCATATATCTCGGGATAACCCAGGATCCTGTCTACAATAATAATGAAAGAAATGAGACGCAATCATGCGTTCTAAAGCGCTGGTTTCCTCGAAAGCGGTGCCGACAACCTCCGATTGTAACACTGCGATGAATGACATCATAAAAAACTGTACCATGCAAAATAATAGCGTTGGATTCCAAGGATGCGTTGGAAGCCACCGCTTGCTGAGCTTGCACATTCCATTGCTCCAGTGAAGAACCTTGAATTTTTCACCGTAATCTGACGTAATTCATCGCAGTGCTACGGTCGCTGTTTGTCGGTGCCGCTTTCGAGGAAACCCAGGCTTAACGCTAATGCTCCGTGCGTATGGATATTTAGTGATAATGTGGAATTTGTATAAGAGTAAGAGTGCTTGTTGTTTTTCGCGATTCAAGATAAACAAAATAGTGTAGCGCGTGTAAAAAATTTAAGGGGAGGCTAAGCCTCCCTTGCCTCCTCTGACGAGCCGCCACTGCCCTCCAGTTCTAATTTAGATACATCTTATTGCATTTTGTCTCTTTTTGGGAAAATTCACATGTTAAATTTTCTGGCGGTTATAATAAATTATCTCCACTTTGAGATATTAGTAGATATTGCATCGGCTGCATAGCAGATTACTTTAAGTTGATTTTCTCCCATTTGGTATCCTTTTTTAGTTCTTACTTTTTTTATTATTTCATCCATCATCCATGCTCAGGTTGAACAATAGAGGACTCGGGGAATCCACCTGTCTTATTCCATTGCCAGCTTCAATTGGTTTAGTTTTTAGTTAGTAGTTATTCTTTTACTTTTATTGTGTTGTTCTGGAAGATTCTTCCTAAAGGTACCTCTCTTGAGTACAATCAATTTACATGAGTACATCTACCCGGCAGACCCAAATGGACGATCACCGAGCTAAAGAGAGAGCAACTACGTTTGCAATTTGAGACGATTTCTACTTGCGAAATTTAAATCAACACTTTTTTCTTTTCGTCCACCACCAGACAAGTTGGATATTTATATTATCGTGGGAAACGGCGTTGACCCAATACAAATTTTTTGCTCTTTGCGTCTTTGCAACAATTGATTAGTATTAGAGGCTTAGTTTTGTCTATTTTTCGGGGATTAATTAGATTGTATGGTATTTATGAACAGCATAACTCCCACGAGACCATTGGTGGATGTGTTTTATACACTCTGTTTTATTCTTTTCATTTTATTTAGGGAAAATAATATTTATTTATTTTTTTTATTTATTTAGTACCCAAATAACAGTACTGGACCAATTACAATCTGGGTTAGTGTATTAAGCGTATTAGTAAATTTACCGTTTACAGATTATAAACATAACAACAAAACAGTATAAAATACATAGACTACATAAACGCCGTTTATATGTAAGTGTGTGAAAAAACTCAAAATGAGAAAAACACACTCACATACGAACAACGACGAACAAAAACTTATAAAGTAATTAAAGAAAAACAGAAAATACATAGTATGTAAAACAATTAAATACAAAAATACAGAATAAATATATAATATAACAGCAAGATGCTAAAAAGTGACTGGTTGCAACCTAATATCGTTAGCAGTATTCTTAATGATGCGTAAATTAGAATTGAAGATGTCAAAGAGATCAGAGTTCGCATTGTAGTGAGCTTGCATTTGTACTAGAGGTGACTGCACCAAAATATTTGATCTGGCTCTGTTAACATAAAACGTTTGTGAAGTACGAGAAGCAACACGTGGTACGTGGAGATTAAGAAGTTGCAATAACTCAGGAGTATTTACTTGATTGTTAATAATTTTAAATAAAAAGCATAAAGATTGAGTTATTCTACGACGCTAAAGACTTTGCATCTTAAATTTATCGAGAAGTAGCTCTTCAGAAAATCCCCTAGCAGGATAAATGCCAGTGGATTTAAAGTGCATACTTTTTAAAAACCGCCTCTGTACTGATTCCAAAACAGTTGTGTGATTTTGATAAATTGGAGACCAAACTATCGATGCATAATCGAGTTTGGGGAGAACAAGAGATGAATATAAAAATTTGCAAGTGTCAATATCGGTAAGTTCTTTCGCATTTCGTAAAATGAAACCTAGAGTACTAAACGCACCCGCAACGATATTAGTGATGTGTGGAACAAATGATAGTCTGCAGTCAAATATGACCCCCAGGTCCTTAACAGAGCTGGGGCGACAAATGGAAGTATTATGTATATGATAATCGTAGTGTGTTGGAGAAGGGCTTCTAGAAAAAGACATAACATTACATTTAGACGCATTTAGCTGCAAACAATTAGTGTCACACCATATACTGATTTTATTTAAATTTTCTTGAAGTCTATTCTTTATATTATTCTTCCTAAATATATATTATTCTTTTTATATAAATATGGCATTGATCAATATTCGGTTATTAGCTACACTATAGCTACACTTCTTATAAAATAAATATATAAACGTTATTTACATTTTTGTGAAGAATATTAATATCAGTTAGATAATTTTTCTTCTTCTTCTTTTGGTGTAGACACGACTCTGTATGTTTTTTCAATGTGCCTAAAGTAAGTTTTCGTTTTATTATTTTTCATTTTCTTACCACTGATCATCTTCTTATTGGGGAAACCGTCTCTCGCTGTCCTTACTCCTCTATTTGTTATTATTCGGCTTATGTGTTCGTTCCATTCTACTCTTCTGTTTCTTATCCAGTTATTAATCTTCTTGACTTTGCATCTTCGTCGTATATATCTGTACTTCTAGCTCTGTTATAAAGTATCTTACCATCGATTTTTCGAAGGGTTTTTATCTTTGCTGGTTCTAGCATTCTTTTTGTGCTCTCTGTGTTTCTACTGCGTATGTCATTAGTGGTCTGATGGCTGTTGTGTCTAAATTCTGCCTTTCATTTCTATTCCAATATTTTTCTTTCTCCATATTTTTGCATTCAGCCAACCCTGTTTGCCTGTTGGCAAACAGCCTGTTGTGTCTGTGAGCCTGTTTGCTCTATTCACTTGATCTTCCACTTCCGATTCGAGCTTTCCGTAGCTAGATAGTGTAATGCCTAGATATTTAAATTCATCACTTGTTCTATTATCTGACCCTCCAGCCAGTCTAATTTAGATACATCTTATTGCATTTTGTCTTTTTTGAGAAAAGTAACATGTTAAATTTTTTGTAGTAGATATTGCATTGTCTGCATGGCAGATTACTTTAAGTTGGTTTCCTCCCATTTGGTATCCTTTCTAGTTCTTACTTAATTTATATTATTTATACAGTATGTCCCTGTAAGTTGTATCCATATGGAAAACTTTTTTATTATTAATTTTACGAAAAAAAGTTATTCTTCATAAAAAGCTCTGCATGGTTCAAAACCTAAGATTCAACCATCAAATATCAAATTTTATGAATATTATACGAGGTGTGTCAAAAAGTTTGAATTTCACTCAAGAGTAAAGTAGCTTTATTTTTCACAATATTGAAAATTGCTATTATGAAAAGTTGTTTGGAATTAAAAACTATATTCTAATATGCAATTACATCCTTTTAATTGATTTTTTTTTAATTATGGCAAAACATTATTTTCAGTTATTTCAATTCTGATAACTCTTTTATTATTAATTTTACGATAAAAAGTTATTCTTAATAAAAAGTTCTGCATTGTCTAAAACCTAAAATACAACCATCTAATGTCAAATTTTATCAATTTTATACGAGATATGTCAAAAAATATGAATTTCGCACAAGAGTAAAATAGGTTTATTTTTCACAATATCGAAAATTGTTATTATGAAAAGTTATTTAGAATTACAAACTATGTTTCAGTATGTAATTATATTCTTCTAATTGAAATATTCTGAACTATGAAGGTACTTTACTTTTGATCTAAATTTATCTTTTTTGACATACCTCGTATAAAATTGATAAAATTTGATATTAGATGGTTGTATTTTAGGTTTTAGACCATGCAGAACTTTTTATTAAGAATCACTTGTTTTCGTAAAATTAATATTAAAAGAGTTATCAGAATTGAAATAACAGAAATTAAAGTTATGCTATCCATTATTTAATGCTAACATTATTTTCAGTTATTTCAATTCTGATAACTCTTCTATTAGGTATTATTTTTGTGAAAAAAAAAGTGATTCTTAGTAAAAAGTTCTGGATGGTCTAAAACCGAAAATACAACCATCTTATATCAAATTTTATCAATTTTATACGAGGTATGCCAAGAAAGATAAATTCAGATCAAAAGTAAAGTACCTTTATAGTTCAGAATATTTCAATTAGAAGGATGTAATTACATACTGAAACATAGTTTTTAATTCTAAATTACTTTTCATAATAACAATTTTCGATATTGTGAAAAATAAACGTATTTTATGGTAGAGGAGCCCAAGCGGGGATTTTTGCAGTTACTCGAGCGCGTCAGATTAGCATATAGGGAGAAACCTGGTACCCTGCAGATGTACCTCTACCATAGATTGGCTCTTAACACAGGGGAGTTCGTTAAGGGGGGCCCGAAAAAAAATCTATTCTTAAAAAAACTCGAAATTGTCAGATTAAGATAAGGTAAGTTAAGTACATGCAAAAGAGTGTATATTTCAAAAATCTGACGATTTGAGCCGGGCGTAAGGAAATGGGTGAGTCCCAAAAATTCACAAGAAAAAAGCGAATATTTCGCGAAATGAATGACAGATCGAAAAACTAAAAAATATGTGCTCAATATTTTTTAAAAATCTATCTAACGATACCAAACACGACTTCCCACGGAGAGGGGTGGGGGTAAATTTAATATTTTAAATACGAATCCCGCGATATTTCGCGAAATGAACATCAGATCGAAAAACTGTAAAATACACTTATTCAATATTTTTGAAAAATCTATCGAATGGCACCAAACACGACCCACCATAGATGTGGGGTGGGGGGTTACTTTAAAATCTTAAATAGGAGCCCTCATTTTTTATTGCAGATTTGGATTCCTTACATAAAAATAAGTAACTTTTATTCGAAATATTTTTCGAATTATGGATAGATGGCGTTATAATCGGAAAAAACGATTGTTGGAAATGGAAAATTAAATTAAAAAATGACAAGCGCCCACTAAAATGGAAAACTTTACTTAACTTTTTTTGGTTTTAGGACCTACTCTTCACAACCCAATAGGTCCCCAAAGCGCTCGAGTGACTGCACATTTAGCATACTTTGCTCCCCTACCATTACTCTTGAGCGAAATTCATATTTTTTGACATACCTAGTATAAATAAAATTGATAAAATTTGATACAAGATGGTTGTATTTTAGGTTTTAGTTATCATTAATTTTTCAAAAAAAAATGTTTAATTAGAAGGATGTAATTGCATACTAGAATATAGTTTTTAATTCCAAACAACTTTTCATAATAGCAATTTTCAATATTGTGAAAAATAAAGCTACTTTACTCTTGAGTGAAATTTAAACTTTTTGACATACCTCGTATAATATTCAAAAAATTTGATATTTGATGGTTAAATATTACGTTTTGGACCATGCAGAGCTTTTTATGAAGAATAACTTTTTTTCGTAAAATTAATAATAAAAAAGTTTTCCATAGGATACAACTTACAGGGACATACTGTATATTTATATTTTATATTAATTATTTCATCCTTGATCACGTTGAACAAGAGAGCACTCAGGGTATCCCCTATCTTATCCCATTGCCAGCTTCAATTGGGTCAGTTAGTTCATCTTCTACTTTTACTTTTATTGTGTTGTTCTGGTAGATATTTTCGATTGTTTTGATTATTCTTAAAGGTACCTCTCCTGCAGCATACAATAAATTTATAATAATTATTGGATCTAATCTGGGATCTATTGTTGTTCTGAAGCTATCTATGGATAATAATTCGTCCTTTAATTTGCCCTGTCAAATGCTTTCTTTAGGTACAAGAAACATAAATATGCCGGTTTGTCATATTCTAATGATTTATCTTGATCTTGCCTCATTATAAATATAGCGTTGGTGCATGAATTTCCCGACCTAAAACCTTGTAGTTCTTCTGCTAATGTTTGTTCTTCAAACTTCATTAAGTTTGTTTTTTACCACTATCACTTTGGTTGTTAATTTTCAGGTTATATTTAATCCTCTGTAATTCTCCGGGTCCGATATGTCTCCCTTTGTCAAGAGAGATATTAGGATGCTTGATTTTCATTTTTGTGGTATTCTGTTTTGTTCTATTATTTTTTGGTTTAGTCTTAATTGATTGGTCAGATCTTGTCCTCCGTAGTTAAGTTCATTCGATATTCTGTCCTCTCCTGGTGATTTTATATATTTTTTTATTTCCTTCATGCTTCCTTTACCCCTCCCTCCTCAATGTTTATTTCTTCGTTTGTCATAACTTTAGGTGTTGGTGGTTCATTATCGTCACCTTTAGCAATTAGAGATCGAAAGTAGTCTGCCCGTGTTTCCTTCTGAATGTGTTTCGTTTTTGTTAGTTCGTTCATAGCTTTTCTTTGTCCTCTGATCATTCTCCATATTTCTTTTTGTGTTCCGTTGAAGCCTTGTTCCATTGAAGCCTTGTTCCATCTGTTTTGAGTGGTAGGGGAGCAAAGTATGCTAAATGTGCAGTCACTCGAGCGCTTTGGGGACCTATTGGGTTGTGAATAGTAGGTCCTAAAGCCAAAAAAAAGTTAATAAAGATTTCCGTCTTAGTGGAGACTTGTCCCGTGGAGACTGACGATTCGTATCTATTTAAAATATTAAATTTGCCACCCCACCTCTCCGTAGGAAGTCGTGTTTGGTATCATTCGATAGATTTTTGAAAAATATTGAGTACGTATTTTTTAGTTTTTCGATATGCCATTCATTTCGCGAAATATTCGCATTTTTCTTGTGAAATTTTGGGACTCACCAATTTCCTTACGCCTCTCTCAAATCGTCAGATTTTTGAAATATACACTGTTTTGCATGTATGTACTTAACTTACCGTATCTTAATCTGACGATTTCGAATTTTTCTAAGGATAGATTTTTTTTTCGACCCCCTTAACGAACTCCCCTGTATTAAGAGCCAATATATGGTAGAGTATATTTTAAGGGTACAAGGTTTCTCCCCATGTAATAATCTGACGCGCTCGAGTAACTGCAAAAATCCCCGCTTGGGCTCCCCTACCACAGGGTTCCCTTTTAATTTGTCTGACCAAAGCAGTCGTTTCATTTCTGATTCGTTTATAGTGGTCGTATGCCTGTTGTGTTTGTTTTGTTCTGTATTGTAAAAAGGCTTTTTTCTGTATTGTAAAAAGACCTAATTATGTAAATTGTATTATTATTTATGTATTCCTTCTTTATATAGATGGTATTTATTGCATAGCGATATTAAAATAAAATTGGTCATAACTCGTTAAATATCTACTAAGACAAGAAAGGATCTGTTTTTAGGTGGATGTGAGAGGTGGCTTTCGGATTTTTGCGGATAAAGTTAGGTGATAACTTTGTCAATAATAATTGACTTATTCTCCCTCTCAAATACGCCCAGAACATTAATAAAAAAAAAATAAAATATTTAAATATTTTAAAAAATTTCGTTTTTTTTTCTACTTTCTTTGCTTATAACTTTAAAACGATTCATTTTGGAACAAAGTCGCATAGGAATAAAACAAAGATAATTAAATTTTCTATCAGATACGATTGGTTAAAAATGTCTTAATTTATTACACTTGCTGCAAAATAGCAAGGGCGCAAAACAAGTCTGTCCTTATTCAATTTTTTTTCCATCACTTAGGTTGCACTTGGAACCTTCCTAATTCGCTTAGAATATTTTTGTAATGTGTTAAAACCGTCCACCAAATTTCATTAAAATCGACTTACTAGATTTTGCATAATAATTTAGCAATCTAAACTTTTTTAAAAAAATTAAAATTTTTTAAAATCTTGCACAACAAAAACTAGAAGACACAAAGATTTGTCAATTTTTTTTACATATAAAGAAGCACTCCACCTATCTAATGCACTTTACAGAATTGAAATCGGATTATTTAAGCAGCCTCAGCAATGTTTTAAAGTTATAAACAATTTTTTGGCTTATAAACAAATTTGTGCTGTGGCCAGGAGGGGGTGCTACGGGCTCCTTTATTTAGATGGACTTACTTAAGTTTTTTTATGTATTTTGACTCGTAGAACACGAATTTTTTCTGTAACAGTTGATCCGGATGTCGATAAGATTGTTATAAACAAAGAACTTGAGGAATTACAAAGCATCGATTTTTCGCAAAATAAAACATTTTTTTGTATTTCTTGGTTAATTCTAAGCAAAAAATGTTCTTACAAGTTTTTTCGTAGGATGCATAGTTTTCGAGATAAACGCGGTGGAACTTTCAAAAAATCGAAAAATTGCAATTTTTGAACGCGAATAACTTTTGGCTAAAAAATAAAATAGCAATTCTGCTTACAGCATTATTTTGAAAGTTCAAGTCAAATTATACCGGTTTTAATTATTTGCATTGCTAAAAATTAATTTTTTTATTATTAAACAAAGCTATTTGTTTATAAGCCAAAAAATTGTTTATAATTTTAAAACATTGCTGACGCCCCTTTAATAATCCGATTTTAATTCTGTAAAGTGTATTAGATTTAGATAGGTAGAGCACCTCTTTATATGTAAAATAATTACACTTTTATAAAAAAGAACTTTTTTATAATAAAACGTTATTATTATTTATAGGAGAGAATATAAAATAATTTGACGATATAAAATGGTTAAAATTCCAAAAATTACACTATAATTGTATAACGGTTTTGTTATACAGGGTGTTTGGTAACGAATGGGCCATAGCTTAACCTTAGATTCCTGAGGTTAAAATAGGCCGATTTAAGCTAACTTACCTTAGTACAAAAGTTGATAATAACCGAAATACAGGGTGTCAAAGTTAAACTTTTATTTTATTTATTTTTGAATATTTCCTGACAGGCATGGGACAACAACACGAAATTTGGTAAGTGGTACTGGTGCTGGAACGTGAATGGTTGACACTTCCCAGATTCCACGCAACTGGCGTAATTTCTATTTAAGTGCAATTTTTTGATTCTTTAATACTTTCTATGTAAATAACATACTTTTCATTCGTAACGATAAAGCCATTAGTTTTCGAGATATTTGAAGCTAAAAACGAAGGAGCATAATACATTAATCAAAATAAGTGTGCCTTTTCATTTTTAACTTCAAATATCTCGAAAACTAATGACTCTATCGTTACGAATAAAGAGTATATTATTTGCATAGAAAGTATTGGAGAATCTAAAAATTATGCTAAAATCGCAGTTTCATCAGTGGCGTAGAATTTGGGAAGGGTCAACCATTCACTTTCCCTTGTCGTACGCCTCTGGTATTAACCAGAAACGAATATTTAACATATTTTAGTAAGTACAGTACCTACACTTTATGCCAAGTATCATAAGGATATGTCAAATAGTTTTATAGTACCCGGCACACATAATTCTTAAAGTTTTAAAGAATAAATTATTAAAAAAAGAATACTTTAAAATAATTTGACATATCCGTATCATACTTGGCAGAAAGTGTAGGAACTGTACATCCTACTAAATTATGTTAAATAATCGTTTCTGGCTACTATCAGAGGCGTACGACAGGGGAAAGTGAATGGTTGACCCTTCCCAAACTCTACGCCACTGATGAAACTGCTATTTTAGCATAATTTTGATTCTCAATACTTTCTATGCAAATAATATACTCTTCATTCGTAACGATAAATTCATTAGTTTTGGAGATATAAAATACAGGTTCCATTTAAAATTACTAAGAAAATAATGTATTTGCGTTTTGACTAACCCTGTATTCAATATAAAGAAAATTAGCAACATCAATCATTTATGAAAATTTTGACAATAAATGAAAAAAAAAATGGTATCAATAAACCATTGCCGTTGTGCTTATTTTTATTTATACAGGGAGCTGAACTTGTTACGATTTTAATATATAATTTGTTATAACTTTATAAATACCCTGTATAACTTACCGAACCTTTATTTTTTTGTAATAGAGAAGTTAAGAAGATTTCGAATATAAAATAAAATACATAGTGTTCCATTTAAAAAAACATAAGTTTGGTCTGCCACTATGTTATCGAACACCCTGTAACATTCCAACTAATTTTGTAATGTGAAGCTCAAAGTTGGCTACAATTTTTGTTATTAACTTTTATTGCTATCTGTTACTATAACGGATCTACGGAGCTTTATCACACTAATTAATCAATCACCCTGTATAATAGCAGTTAAGTATTGCATTGTTAGCTAGTTCAGAGCTATTCTGAAAATTTCAGGTGCCTAGGTAGTTTAGAACTATTTTTAAAATGGATTACAAAATTTGCGGAGACAGTGACACAGACCAAGCCGAGTATATAAAAACGTTTTAAAAAATTAGCCAACTTCTAAATGGTCTACTTTTTGTTCAGAAAGTTTTTAAAAAATTTGAACTTTTTTAAAATCATTTAGATTACAAATTTATTATGCAAAACTATTAGGTCGGTTTTAATAAAATTTGGTAGACCGTTTAAGTAATAATTTTCTAAGCGAATTACTAAGGTTCTACGTGCCACCAAAGTGGTTAAGAAACATTGAATAACAACAGGGGTATTTTGCCCCCTTATTTTGTATTTATTGCTATATTGTAGAAAAGGTAATACCTTAAGACATTTTTGACCAGTCGTATATCATACAAAATTCAATTATCTTTATTTTATTTCTATATGACTTTGTTCCAAAACGAATCGTTTTAAAGTTATAAGCAAAGAAAGCAGAAAAAAATCGATGTTTTTCGAAATTTTTAAATATTTTAATTTTTTTATTAATGTTCCGGGCATATTTTTGAGAAGGAGCATAAGTCAATTATTATTACTGAAGGTGTTACCTAACCTTATCTGCAAAAATCCGAATTCCACCTCTCACATCCAAAAATAGACGTTTTTTTTACAGATTAGTCCCGGTCTAACTCTGTACCTATAGTTGTGTAAGACTTCATATTGTAATAACAGGGATTATGATTATGAGAGGAATCTAAATACATACAAATCACTCTATAGAATTCGACATATTTGCCAAGCCTATGATTGTCTACATTTTTTTACTTGTTTGGATATTGTGCATCATAATGGTATTGTAGACCAATCTATCACTAAAAACTTATCCTGTATATTATGTACTCTATGCTATATTTTAGCACAACATTTGTAGTATAACATTCATTTTAATGTCTTATATTATTACGAAGTTTTATATTTAACATCCATTCGAAAATCGGCTCAATTATCACTTCCCTTCTCTTAAAATATAAAGTAATCTTTAACAACTCAACAACTCGATTCCAGGCCCTACTTAATGGGCATCATGCATGTTGTTGAACTGACCTAATTAACTTGCTAGAAAAACAATCTAGTTTCATTTGGTGGAAAGATTAAATTGATAAGAGAGAATTGAAAAAAAGGTATTTACATTTTAATGGGCTAAAACGGTTTACGAGTTGAATGAACATTAATGGGAGATCAAAAATAATTTTTAGTACTGTAATTACACTCATAAAACATTTTTCATTTCACCAACAGGTAAATCACAAGTAGAAAATAAGAATGCAAATGTGACGTATATCTCCACGCTGCTTTTACAAGACTTCATAAAATATTCTTCATTAATATACCTCAAATCTTTGAAGAATATTGCCTCGCCTAAAATATACACATGAAAATAATCTAGGGGACAAAAACAAAATGCGAGATTACAGAAGGATTTCAAATAACTTATTTCAAATAGTTTTTAAAAAGTTATAAACAAGTGTCCCGAATATAAAATATAGTATATTGTACAACAAGAGAGAGAAAAGACGTATTTCTCACGAGCGCAGAAGTTTGTTGGCACGAGGCACGAGGCGAGTGCCGCAAATCAAGTGAGAGAGAAATATGTCATTTTCTCTCGTGTTGTACACTGTACTTTTTCTATGGATGCGTTTTTGTCAAGAGTTCAAACTTCAAAATTAAATAATTTAGGTGCTTTTAGGTATATTATATGCCTAATTTGAAATAAAATACATATATACACATAGGTATTTAATATTCTTAATATTTATATACTTTATTTATTTAAAATTATAATTCACAGTTGAACAGTCTTAAAAGGTAATTTTTGATAAGTTTTGACAAGTTTGAACACATTTTGTTTGACAAAAATAATTGTGTTTGTATTGTGCATGTTACCATGGAAATGGCGATCATATGTATGTAAATTGGCGGTGAACCCGTGAGAAAAAATATTTCTCACTGCAATGGCCGACTTTTCTCACTGCCTGAGAAATTGTTCATTTTGAATGTATGTAAGTAGTGAGAGAAGTTGCACATTGTATAGCATCCATAGAAAAAACATTTTTTCTTGGAATTATTGTAATAGCTGTTAAGAAAATTCAAAGAAAACTCCATAAGCCAACATATGATAACAAAAAAAACTAATTTGTTTTTACCCCTCAACTCCTCTTTACGTTGTTAGTATATAGTGTATGGCCTCCACGGTTGTTGATAACAACTGTCCTACATCTCATGATCAGATGGTTAATGTTTTGCTGCGGTATTCTGTTCCACTCCATTGAAAGGCCCTCAAACAGTTGCTGTTTTGTATTGAGCGCAATATTTTGTTGTAAAATGCGTCTGCCCTGTATGTCCCATACATGCTCAATAGGGTTTTAATCTGGCGATTGTGCACGCTATGGTCACACCACACCTCAATTTCATTATCTTCGAGGAATGTTCGCACGATCCTGGCAGTATGCGGACGCGCAGTGTCGTGCATTAATTGAAATTGGGAACCAGCTTGTTGTGCAAAAGGCACATCAATAGGTTCGACAATAATATCGCGGTAGTCTGTTGTATTAAGATACCATTCCAGACAAACGTGATTAGTTCTTCCACCAAGAATGATGCCACCCCATACCATTATAGTGCCGCCTTGCTGTCTATAAACCTCCTGCACGGTGGCCAATCGTTCAGTATTGCCACACTGTCTCCAAATTCCTGCCCGTCTTATATTTTGTGCAAATCCAAATCGGGACTCATATGTGAACAAAGTAGAGGCCCACTCACGTCTAACCCAATTTGCGTGTTCTTGTGCCCACTCAAGTCGATGAGCGCGATTTCCGCTGGATAACACATGCACTCCGATGAGCGCGATTTCCGCTGGATAACACATGCACTCTCACAGATCTTCGAGAATTTTACCGTACATCATGCAGTTTATTTCTAATCGTCAAATACCTGATGGGTCTCTTGCAGCTAATAAAATGGTCTTCATTCTGGTTGGTTATCCTTGTACGGCCTGTATGACGTTCAGCAACATCACCAATTTCTTGAAACCTTAACCACAAACGATTATAGAGACTTCTATTCGTGTGGAGGACTTCAGCAACGTCTCTTTGACTTCTGCCTGCTTGAAGCATCCCGATAGCACCAGTCCCGGATTAAGAATATTGAGGCCCCTAGGCAAACCATGCTACGAGGCCCCTAAAGAAACCTGTGCCTTCTCCTTCCAAAGTCTCGGATAACCCCTCCATCACCGAGCGGTATTCCTTAGATAAGTGGATAACTCTATTTAGTGCTGCTTGGTCTTTTGAGGACTAGATCGTGGCGAATGGGATTGCTTAGTAGAGTTTCATTTAAGCATTTGATTATAACTTCCCAACAGTGGGTAGAGGCTGAAAAAAAGTTGTACATGGACTGAACAAACCCAAAATACGATATTGCTCCAATGCAACTTTCAGCAGCACTTACTCCAACAAAATTAAGTGAGTGTGAGGCACAAAGAATGTAAATTGCAAGTTTGTTAATATTTTAGATAAATGAGTCTGGAGACTATTGTATTTGCCTGACATGTTTTCTGTATTGTCGTATGATTGTCCCCTCACTCATGTCGTTTTAACATCAATGCCACAGTCGTTTAAAAAGGTTATAACAGCAGAAGAAACATTTTCTCCACTATGACTACTTAAGGGTATGAAATGTGAGAAAACGCTCATACACTTTACCATTAGAAGAACTAACATTATAATAGTTAACTGGTCAATATGAGACAAACCTGATGTTGAATTGACACTTAAGGAGTAGTATTCGGCTTCCTTAATTTCTTCAACAATTGTATTCAAAACGTGTTTTCCATTATTTCTATTACTTCTTCACAGATCTTTGAAGATAAGTAAGAAGGTTTTCCAGTACCCTTATTGCCATACTTACTAAATGAGAGCTTATAAAAGGATCGTACTCTACAAGTATCTCCGTATGACCTCTAAACGTTAATCCGCGAGAAGATAGAAACTTCGAGTAGAAAGTAGATTTAGACTTAGTCCACAGAGACTACTCTTTTCAGAACTTGAATTTCAAGTACAGAAAAGAGCTGCCAATTCGACCACGAAGGCGCTGCCTGTCGTTTTCATTTTAACACATGATCGGTGAGCTTGACTTTCTTCATGTGACTTCATTCTATGAGAAGTATTTTTCCAATCCGAATATCCTGTTGTGAAGTAACCAAACTAAGAAGAAATAAGAGGCTACGCGGGAAATTAGAGCGAAAGGCTTGGGTAGTGAAGGAGAAGGTAGGGAGGGGCGCTGACTCATTTGTTCCTTTTGCTCTTACTACTTTTCTAAGAAATCGTGCAGACTGACAGGTAGTACTGTTTCTTCTATCAAACGGAATTCATTAGCGACTTATTCTCACAACCAAGGATTTCTATGTGAACAAAAGTATGCTTTGTAATGTAGTTTTGTACGTTCACCACCACTTTTATGGTATTGAGCTATATTTGAATTTAACATAATATGATTTATAGTTTTTATTTAATTCTAATTATTATTTTTTCCGTTTTGGGCCCTGCGGGGCTTTCTTCGGAGCCGATGCCTCTAGGCAACTGTCTATTTTGCCTAATGGTTAATCCGGCTCTCCATTATTGGCAATTGTAAAACTAAATGAAAATCCACATAGACATCGAAAATCAGGTAGGTACCCATAAAGAAATATTATTTTTTATCTTATAAACAAAAAACGCATATTGAAGTTTTGTTAATTTTTTTATAGATTCTTATCAGCATTACCGTGCAAGTGGGTACAATAAGCGACAAAACAACAAAAAACGATTATAAACATAGATTTAGTTTTGTATTTGCAGCTAACATTAATTTAAAGCTATTAATATAGGAGATGTCCCCTAGATTATTGTGATGTGTGTATTTTAATCTGTTTGTCCTTTGTGCAGTGTGTTTTATTTTATTGGTTTTAATTTTAATTAAATGTTTACGACATTTTTGGATATCTTCCCCATCGTCTGAGAGCGAAAGTATTTGGGCAAAATTTAATAAATAACAGTGCTCGATATCTCTCTTTTATTTCCAAAATTCATAAAGCATTGGCAAAAGTACGAGTGGACACATGATTATTAAGACAAAGTAAAACGGGCATTTTCCATTGGCTTCGAGCCCAGAGGCGGCTCTAGCACATGTAGCGCCCGTGTGCAGTCGATGCCCTGGCGCCCTTTGATAGACGCGCAGTCAAAATGGAATACAGTAGAACTCCAATTATCCGGACTCCAATTATCCGGATCGCCAATTATCCGGATCAGATTGAGAAAAAGAAAAAATCAAGTTTGTAAAAAATAATTCATTTTACTGTGATTCAGTATTGTGTGTCAATATTACGTGATGTAAACTTTGTCATTTACATATTGTTGTGTATAATATATTGTTTTTCATAATAAATACCGTATATATTCTCCATTGTGTTTTGCTGTAAGGACGTTTCTTTCCCGGAAAAGGCCTTTTTCGAGACAAATCCAATTATCCGGATTTTTGATTATCCGGATCGGGTCCGGTCCCAATTAATCCGGATAATTGGAGTTCTACTGTAGTTGAATAGGTACCTACCTTGTACTTGTACATAGGGTATTAGGTACTCTTATAATGTAAACAAAAATCCAGATGCAAATAGTGCAATATTAAATGATGTCGGGAGCCAATAGATATTCACGGCGTCAGAACAACCTACCCAAATCTGTTAAAAATATTTAATTAAAAATGAACTTTTTATCTATGATGTAAGGTTGAAAATTGGTTGAGGTTGATAAAATGATGAACTACATACTACGTATTTTCAGTATTACTTAAAAAACTAACAACACATTGTTAATATGGATAATTTTTGAGGAGCTCTGACTCCGCTGAAAGTCGCAATAATTGTGGTAGTCTTCTCCTTAGGGTACATGTCCGTTCCGAACGTTGGCTGTCATTCTGGCTATGATGACTTTGTTGGTTGCTATACGGAATAGTTGTGTTGAGGTCTTTGTATACCATGCTCTTAGGTTAGCAAGCCAGGATATTCTTCTTCGTCCTGGGGCCCTTTTCCTTCAATTTTACCTTGTAAAATGCATTGGAGTAGCTCGTATCTGCCTCGATTTCTCATTATATGTCCCAAGTACTGCAGCTTATGGCCTTCACGATGTTGACTAAATCTGCGGTTGTGTTCATCCTCCGTAGTACTTCTTCATTGGTGACTTTGTCTGTCCATGGTATCTTCAGGATCCTTCTGTACAACCATAGCTAGCAAGCCTGAAGTTTCGATAGAGTTTCTGCCTTCATTGTCCACGTTTCTGCTCCGTATAGAGGCACTGAGTACGCGTAACATTTAAGGATCCCTTTTTTTGTTTTTAGGGTGAGATCATGGCTCTTGAACACAGAGCTCATAGTCAAGAATGCACTTTTTGCCTTTCCGATGCGACATCTAATCTCTTGAGTATTGTCCCATGGCTCATTGATTATAGTTCCCAAGTAGTTGTATTGTGAGACACGTTCAATTCTCATTTGGTTCACATAAAGATTTGCTCTAGTTATGTTTTGATTGCTGATGATCATTAGCTTGAATTTGCTGGTGTTTATATCTAGTCCATATGTTCTACTTGTTTCCGTTATTTTGTTCATTAAGTTTTGCAGCCCTTCTATGGTATTGGAAAACACTACTGTATCATTTGCATGCCGCAGGTTACTGAGCTTGATTCCATTTTTATTGAGATGCCTTCATCAATATCTTTTAGAGTTTAGATTCTTCAAAAATGTGATTTGAGTACAGATTGAACATCAGCGGTGAAATTATGCATCCCTGTCTCACTCCCCTTAAGATTTTGACCTGATCTGATCTGATCTGATCTGAGATTGATTCCAATACAGGTTAGCTATTATTTTCAGGTCTCTTCCGTCAATCCCTGTTTTTTTTAGCACTTCCATGCCTGACTCAGTCGTTGCCTGACTCTATCGAAAGCCTTCTCGTAGTCAATCAGGCATGCAAAAACATTACAGCTGACATCTCTATATTTCTGAAACAACACCTGCACGCTAAATAAAGCCTCCCTCGTACCAATAGCGTTTATAAATCCAAGCTGATTTTGTCGCAATTTGTTCTTAGCATTTTCGGTAAATATTGGTAGTAATAAAAGAAAATCTTCCTTTTAAATAATTTTAATCAATAGAAAAGCAGCTTTACTTTATATTTACATGTCAACTTAAATATAATACTTAATCCATTCCGTCAAAGCTTATTTCGCAAAATTATCCCGCAACACCTGTACAAACGCCTTTCAAAATGCCCGACAAGTCCCAAGCAATTTGAACTTTATAGGTTCCACAACAGATTTCGGAACCATTGTCGGTATGTCTTCACACGAATCAAAAGATCGCCGTCCGTCCGTTGGACGGACAGCCGGGCGAGCGGCAATCTATAAATCGCGCTTAAGTGCCAATGTAATTTTTTAATTTTTCATTAATCATTTTAAAGCATATTTTATGTTAAAACAAAGTAAAGGACCCGCTCTTTGGCGATCGGCGCCCCCAACATCCCGGCGCCCGTGTGCACTGCACACCCTGCACAATAGGTAAAGCCGCCTCTGACGAGCCTGTATCAGATGGACGGCTTCATGCAGGGATTTTCCCAACAGTCTTCATTTGGTCTACCCATCGTATTGGAGATCTTCCTGTCTTCTGTCTTCCTCTTTTTCTTCGGCTTTTTACCATTTATTCTACTCCCAGCAGTTCCATGGTCTCGTTCTTTTGGCTATGTGGCAAAAGTAAGTTAAGTATACTCGGTTTACTTTTTTTTATAGTCTATTAAGTATATGAAGCTCTTCCGGAATTGGTCGGTTTTGTGTTCTGTCCAGGATACGCGTAGAAGTCTTTTGTAGAGCTAAATTTGGAAGGATTCAATTTTACTTTTGCCGATATTTTGAGAGTCCATGTTTCAGCTGCGTATGTAACAATGGGAAAAATAAGAGCATTGACCCACCTGAGCTTAGTATTTATTCCTTGTTCTGTCTTTCCATATTTTAATTCATTTAGATGTTGCGGTTAGGGCCATTGCTAGTCTACGATTGATTTAAGAGGATTTATCACCATTGATGGTTATCAGAGAGCCCAAGTATACAAATATGTCTACTACTTTGAAATTCGCCACTTGGTGTGCGGTAGATTATTATTTGCCCTGTCTGTGATCAGCATTTTTGTTTTTCCGGTATTGATCTGAAGTCCAATTTATTTGCCAATCTAATCCGGCTTATTAGCCATTCGGTGATGATAGTCATTTCGACTTCATTCGCTGCTAGTAAAAATGTGTTATCTTATCGCAGATTACTGATTTTTCTGCCTCCTATAGTGACTCTTCCATCCCATTCGTCTAGAGTACTTTCCTCATTATATATATATATATATATATATATATATATTCACAATAATTGTTGTATAATAATAGTGACAGTAGTGCAGTCCTTTCTAGTTCCTTTCTTTGTTTTGAACGCATTTGAACATATTCCGTATCCTTTAACTTATCGGCTGAGTTTTTATCGTACAGATTTCTTATTAGGTTAACTACGTTAGGTACTCCCATATTTCGCATTATACTCCAGAGGAGTTCTCTATTTTACTTAATCGAAAACCTTTTTGTAATATATAGTCCAAGAAATAAAGATTAAAACTAAAACAGGATAAAACCTCGCAGTTTTTACAGAATGGACCGATTTGCATGAAAATTTGGAATTAATTTTACCTTACCCTCTACTTCAAAATCTATATTGTGCCGAAGGGCGCTTTTTTTTAAAGGTGAAAACTACCCCTTATTGCCAATAAATTTGTTCAGATGCATTAAATATGATTATCTAATACTTTAATATTAATCACTAACTATTTTAAACCTTAAAAAGTTCATTTTTAAGGGTGAGAACTACCCCTAATTTCTCAAATTTGTTCAAAAAAGCTTAAGGAGGATAAAATTTGGATCGGATGATTTAGGTAATAATGGTTTGATAATCTTAATATAATTTCTGAGTATTTCAACCTATAAAAATTTAAGGGTGAAAGCTACCCCTCATTCCGAACTCTACAAAAAAGTTTATTCTTAAACAGTGACATTTAGTTAATATGAATTAAATAATGATTTTTTGTTGGTGCTCTAAGTATAATATATAAATATTTCAACCCTTTGAAAACTCATAAATAGTTAATCAAGAAATGTACTTTTCATTACACGAACAATTGTGGCTCAATACCATATAGACATATTAAATTTAAACATGTCACAAGAAAACAGTTTCAGCATTCACAGTCATTTGTTTTGAGCTTCTGTCATATTTCGTATAATCCGTGTACATATAATGTTAATATACACAGATTATATATACAACATATGACAGAAGCTCGAAACAGATGACAATCGATGAAAAGCCCTATTCAGTTTGCTCCACAATACACCCCCACCTTTTTTTGGACCAATTATATTATACTACCTCCGTAACTTTAAAACCGTTCATTTTAGACGGATTATTTATGTATAGGACCTTTTTTTATTTCAAATTTAATGTATAACATTTTTGTATAGAGGGTTATTCATGCTAAACCGCACAGTTTTAGAAATATTGACGAAAAACGTAAAAAACTACGAATTTACCGATTTCTCCCCCCTCTACCCCCCCCAAACCCGACGCTCAAAATGGTGTGACTTTTTTCTGAACATTATGTGGACCATATAGAACAATTTGGTGTAGGAGGATAACTTTCACTTTGGATGTCTGGGTTATGCCATCTTTTGGATCAATTCTATCATACTAATTGAAATATTGTTACATTTTTAGTATAATTTGTATACAATGAGCATTATACAATTGAGGGTGTTTTTCTACTTCCCAACGAATTTTATAATAAACTCCTAGAAACAGAAGTTCAGTGTTTTCAAAAATTTATATTGCAAACAATATATTTCCACAAAGCTATTAGTTCTACAATAAACGAACATAACATTCACCGATCTTTAAAAAAACTAAAATTTAATTTAGCTCAAAAATCAACAAAAAATGAAGGAATCAATAAAATAAACTCAGCTCCATGACTGGAACTCTGGTGCGTCTCACTCGAACTCTCTCGTGCGCTACCGATCGCAAGGGCCGAGAGTCGTACAAGACGAGGAGATTTGCAATCCTAAACGCCCCGTCTGCGCAGCTCAATGCCACAATGAAGGAACTTGAGTGGCAGGGAGAGATCTACGGGACTGGAATCGAGTCGATTACTTCGAGCGTCGACCATGTGCGGACGGCCTTTTGTCAGTAATTGATTGGCATGGTATAAATTCTTATAGTAACTTTTTGTTTTAGTTCAAAGTCCTTCAACAAGTAGACATGTCCAATCTACACACATCATTTTTCAATCATTTGATACCCTAAATATCTTGAATACATTTACCAACTGATATGCCAAATGCCAACTGATATGTACATTTAAGAAGATCATGTATTGCTATTTGAAAGCCATATTGGAGATGACATATTGCTGTTAATGCGCGTCTTCATGTCGCTAGCATAGTGATGACTTACCTTGATGAGATTCAATTTAAAAATTATACTGGCCAGCATAAAGCCCAGATCAGATTATAGCATTTATATGATACTTTAAAACATCGCATTCGGAAAAGAAATTATATTTCTACGATATATAATACAGGGGGCTAACAGCACAAAAATTTCATTCTACATGCATAATATGCAATATTTTTGTCCGTGAGTATTAGTACATTCTTTCACGGTTTCTGCTCTAAATTTTAGAGAACCGCTTGGATTGACTTGAAATTTGGCATACGTATAGCTTACATGTCAAAGAAAAAAAGTGATATTGTGCCGATGAGTGCTTTAGCCCTGGGGGTGGTTTTCACCCCCTTTTGGGGGTGAAAATATATATGTCCAAAATAAGTCCGGAAATGGGTAAACTGACTAATTTTAAGTAACTTTTGATCTATAGAGCTTTTTCGCCAAGTCAACACTTTTCGAGTTATTTGCGAGTGAATATGTACATTTTTCAACAAAATAACCACATTTTTAGACGGTTTTTCGCAAATAACTCAAAAAGTAAGTATTTTGTCGAAAAAACGTTCTTAGCAAAAATATAGCCTATAAAAAAGTAAAAAAATGGTGTACGCCTTAGGTCTTTGGATCTCGTAGAACCAGAGTTATAGCCAATGAAAAAAGATTCATATTCACCAAATTTCAAATAGAATATTTCGACGTGAAATATCCAAAAAATTAAGCACTTTTTGGGAAAAACCCATTATAACTTTTTAAAAGTGTTTAAAAAAAGATTTATCTCTGTTTTTACAAAAACTTTCTAGCATTAAATTTAAGCAAGTTACGCTCAAAATAAAGTTGGTCCCTTTTGTTTTGGCAAAAAAAATCGGGAAGACCACCCCCCTAATTAGCAACTTAAATGAAATTAATCGTTACCGCTCCACAAATTATTTTACTTATGTTGTGTTTATATGATCTGTAAGGTTCATCGATTTAAAGAGCTTATTTTTAAAAAAATTTGGTTTCAAAGTAAAATTTTTAAAAATTTTGATTTTGAAAATTATGCTTTTTTTCAAAATAACTTAAAAATTGTTAGAGATACCAAAAATCTCGAAAAACAAAAAAAGTCAGCATTGTTTGTCTGAATATCATGTACATTTTTGTTTTTCTGTTAGACAAAAATTGATTAAGATTTGGTGTTTCTAAATTTGCATACATTCGTGATCAGTGACTCGTTCAACCCCTTTTAACTACAGCCCTTTCAATAATAAGGACTTTGAACCGATGAAACTTACAGATCATATAAACAATACATACACGAGTCACGAAAATTGTGAAGTCGTAACGATTAAGTTCATTTAAGATACTAATTAGGGTGTGATTTTCTCGATTTTTTTACCAAAACATAAAGGGACCAACTTTATTTTGAGCGTAACTTGTTTACTTTTGATGCTAGAAATTTTTTTTATAAAACAAAAATGAAGCTTTTTTTAAACACTTTAAATAAGTTGTAATGAGTTTTCCCCGAAATGTGCTTTATTTTTGGTTATTACACGTTAAAGTATTCCATTTGGAATTTGACGAATATGAACCTATTTTTCATTAGCTATAACTCTGCTTCTACTAGGTATAGAGACGTGATATATACACTATTTTTTTAAATTTCTTATAGGCTATATTTTTGCTACGAATGTTTTTTCGACAAAATACTTACTATTTGAGTTATTTGCGAAAAACCGTCTAAAAGTGTGGTTATTTTGTTGAAAAAAATAACATATTCACTGCCAAATAACTCGAAAAGTATTGACCTAGTAAAAAAACTCTATAGAACAAAAGTTACTTAAAATTAGCCAGTTTATCCATTTCCTGACTTACTTTGGACGAATATTTTTTCACCCCCAAGAGGGGGTGAAAACCACCCCCAGGGCAAAAGCACATATCGGTACAATATCACTTTTTTTCTTTGAATTGTTAGCTATGTGTATGCCAAATTTCATGCCAATCCAAGCGGTTCTTTAAAATTTAGAGGTTTTGCAATATTTTACCGTTAAAGAATGGACATATGTATATTTATTGCAAATAAGAGCCTATGACGGAACCAGCGTAAACAATAACAAAAATAAACGAACCTTTCGTTGAAAAATAAAAACTATATATCAGATAAACTCGAGAGGCGAATAGAAACTCAAACACGTTAATAATTTAATAAGTTAATAATTCAAATCTGTTGACAAATAGATAATAAATTACCTCAACTAGGAGTTAAAAGTTGAAATGCGCATTCATAATAATCAGATTTGCCTTCCGTTGGTTAAAAAATAAGGAAGAAATTATCGCTCTCTATATTTTGTTTGCACTAATAGTCCAGGCGCGATTTATCGAAAAGCAGACCATAATGGACATTTTCCGAGAAAAAAAAGTAGTAAAATGGATGTTGTTCGCAAGATGGTTCATGGTTCCTCCCGATGAACACGTTTCTTGATATTTATCTTCCACACCAAAAATCCACGATTCAAAACATAATGTAAATCGCTACAAAACGTAATATTTAAAATGTTTTGTACGTGCAATTTTGTTAATCGAACCTAATCGATTCTTCCTACTTCCTGTTGGGTCAGTTCTTTGTAGTAGGGGAGCAAAGTATGCTAAATGTGCAGTCACTCAAGCGCTTTGGGGACCTATTGGGTTGTGAAGGGTAGGTCCTAAAACCAAAAAAAGTTAAGTAAACATTTGAATTTAAGTGGGGACTTTCAATTTTTTTAATTTAATTTTCCATTTCCAACAATCGTTTTTTTAGATTATACCTAGCGCCATTTATCCATAATTCGAAAAAATGTCTCGAATAAAAGTTACTTATTTTTACGTAAGGAATCCAAATCTGCAATAAAAAAATGGGGGCTCCTATTTAAGATTTTAAAGTAACTCCCCACCCCACCTCCGTGGGGGTCGTGTTTGGTGCCATTCGATAGATTTTTAAAAAATATTGAATAAGTGTATTTTTCAGTTTTTTGATCTGATGTTTATTTCGCGAAATATCGCGGGATTTGTAATTAAAATATTAAATTTACCCCCCACCCCTCTCCGTGGGAAGTCGTGTTTGGTATCATTCGATAGACATTTAAAAAATATTGAGTACGTATTTTTTAGTTTTTCGATCTGTCATTCATTTCGCAAAATATTCGCTTTTTTCTTGTGAAACTTTGGGACTCACTCATTTCCTTACAGTCGGCTCAAATCGTCAGATTTTTGAAATATACACTCTTTTGCATGAACTTAACTTACCTTATCTTAATCTGACAATTTCGAGTTTTTTTAAGGATAGATTTTTTTCGGGCCCCCCTTAACGAACTCCCCTGTGTTAAGAGCCAATATATGGTAGAGGTACATCTGCAGTGTACCAGGTTTCTCCCCATATGATAATCTGACGCGCTCAAGTACCTGCAAAAATCCCCGCTTGGGCTCCCCTACCACTGGTTTCTTCTGTATTTTGCTGATGAAGGCTCGTGTTGATCCGAAACGCGTCCAATATTTTTAATATTTAACATTTTAATAAACATTTTTTAATATCTTCTTGGAGTTGAGTACGTACCTACTTTGTTCAAAATGTAGTTATTCTTTAAATGTGTGCTAAATTTCGTTAGGATCGGTTTAAGGGCATGCAAATATTTTACGGCTATCTCTACTTTTTCTGTCTTTACACGGCAAATTACGTGTAGTAAAATTCTAACTGGTATGGATATGTAAACATTACTTGACAAATGTCATCATTAACTTTAAAGATAAGGCTTTTTAATGTTCTTGGATAACTGTTACTTGTATAATTGCATTATTAATTCAGTTAGTTAATATGATAGTTTTTCATTAACTATGTATTCAGTGATTGTAATAATTTATATACTGTACAACAAAAACTAATACTCAATCGAGAAAAGAGGAAAAGTGATAAAGTAATTTTTTAATAATATATTGTTACGATGGAACGTTTACAATTTTAAACATATTTAACAACAAAATACTCGGATCACAGAATATATCCTGGTATATTCTCTGCTTGGATGTTCCATAAGTAATAAACAATAAATAACTTTTTATTAAGTTCACGTCTTAAATCAATTATTTATCAAATACACTATCAATATTATTTAATCAACAACTCAAAATATTCCCGATGCCATGTCAAATATTTAAAATTGTCACTGTCTTGTCACCATATTCTATTCGACTCATTGCGTTGTATGACAAAGATAGCGAATGTTCGATTTTTATAATATCCACACGGACATGGTGTACATTTTTTCGAATCCTGAAAAAACTAATAAATATTTAAAAAAAATTTAAACACAGAATGAAAGACTAAATTATTATCCAAGGCAGAAAGTCCCTTAGAATAAATAAAAAGTTTCTTTTGACTAAGATATTTAAAATTAAAAATCACACTACATTTTCTCTTAGTTTTTCACCCCTGTGACTTATCAAAATAAATATTATAGAAGTTTTCAGTAATTTTCGGCCCTCGGTAAAAACGTAATCTTTCATTCTGCATTTAAATTTTTCAAAAATACTTATTAGTTTTCTCAGGATTCGAAAAAAATGAATCCCATTTAAAAAGTATTGAAGCCGAAAGTTTGTACCTATCCCCTTAATAGTTTTTGCTTAATAATAATGCAATTCACGCACCGCAAAAAAATTGCAAATTTACAAAATTATGCAGGGTCCAAAATAAACACTTTAAATAGTCCAACATTTTTTTACATACAGTGCGCTGGAATAAGCGTTACCCCCCACCCCGCCCCTCATAACTTATTCATTTTTAGCACATAAGCAATACGATCGGACAGCCCGATTTTTAAAATAATCATAGTATATTATAGCATCAATGTTTCGAACTTTACGCGATGCCTCTTCAGGTGACAGTCATACCTTGGATTTTTAATGAGAAAGTACATCATATGTGATACCTCATTTAAAAGCTTTTGAAATATTGATTACAAAAATGTATAAAGTAATAAGTATTTTTGAAAAACTGCTATAATGTTTATTTCAATAAATTACTGGGATGAAAAAGAAGAGAAAATTGAGTATGATTTTTAATCTCAAATATTGTATATCATTCAAAAGAAGCTTTTTGTTCATTCTAAGTGACTTTCGGCCATCGGTAATAATGTAATCTTTCATTCTTCGTTTTAAGTTTTCAAAAACACTCATTAGTTTTCTCAGGATTAAAACAAAATGAATGAATTTAAAAAACATTGGAACGAAATTTTGCGCCTACGCTAGATTTCATATTCCGCTTAAAACACTCTATAATACGACTCAAACGTGTGCTGAATTTCGTTAGGAACGGATATAGCCCAGTAAATGAACGGGAAATTCGGCGATACCGTGTAATTTTCAGGGGCAACTTCGAATTGCATGAAAATTTGGATTTAGGTTCTACTTACCCTCCACTTCAAAGTTGAAATTGTGCCGTTGGTTGCTTTTACTTGGGAGGTGACAGTCACCCCTTTTCGGGGGTGAAAAAACATACGTTCAAGATAAGACCGGAAATGGATAAATTGACTAATTTTAAGCAACTTTTGTTCTATAGAGTTTTTTACGTAAGTCAATACTTTTCGAGTTATTTGCCATTGAAAATGTTGATTTTTCGACAAAAAAACTACGTTTTCAGACGGTTTTTCGCAAATAACACAAAAAGTAAATATTTTATCGAAAAAAATATCCTTAGCAAAAGTGTAGCTTATAAAAAACCCAATAAAATGGTGTATCAGTAAAGTATATCAATCAAATAAAAACAAAGTTGTAGCTCATGAAAAATACGATCTTATTCGTCTAATTCCAAATCGAATATTTCAATGTGAAATCACCGAAAAATTAAGCACTTTTTGGGAAAAACCCATTTAAACTTTTTTAAAGTGTTTATAAAAAGCTTTGTTTTAATTATTAACAAAAGTTTTAGCATTAAAAATAAGCAAGTTACGCTCAAAATAAAGTTGGTCCTCTTTTTTTTTGTAAAAAATCATGAAAATCTCGCCGTGTTTAGCTCCCCAAATGAAATTAATCGGTACCGCTTTACAAACAATTTACTTACCTATCTATTTTTTATATGATCTGTCAGTCTCACCGGTTTAAAGTGTTTATTTTTGAAAGGGTTATAATTGGGAAAGCTTGAATTGGTCACTAATCACGAGTGTATGCAAATTTTGAACAGCGATATCTTAACCAATTTTTGTCTTACGGAGAAACAAAATAAACTAGCATATTTATAATAGCAAAACCTACATTTTTTTAAAATTTTTCTTATCACTAATACTTTTTAAGTTATTTTAAAAAAATGAAATTTTTCAAAAATTTTTAGAAAATTTTTATTTACTTTAAAACCAAATGTTTTCAAAAATAAGCACTTCAAACCAATCAAACTTACAATCATATAAACAATACACATACAGTTAAAATATATGGTAAAGCCAAACGATTAATTTCATTTAGAGTGCTAAATAGAGGGAGGTTTTCACGATTTTTTTTACCAAAAAAAGGGGCCAACTTTTTTTTCAGTGTAACTCGTTTATTTTTGATGTTGTAAACTTTTGTAAGAAACAAATAATAAGCTTTTTTCGATACTTTAAAAATGTTAATAAGGTTTTCCCGAAAAACGCTTCTTTCTTCGGTGATTTCGCGTTGAATTATTCGGTTTGGAATTAGACGAATAAGAACGTATTTTTCATGAGCTACAACTTTGCTTCTACTTAATTTGTAGACTTTACTGGTATACCATTTTTTTCGTTTTTTTATAGGCTACACTTTTACTAAAAATATTTTTTTCGATAAATATTTACTTTTTGAGTTATTTGGGAAAAACGGTCTGAAAACGTAGTTTTTTTGTCGAAAAATCAACATTTTAAATCGCGAATAACTCAAAAAATATTGACTTACGTAAAAAATTTTATAGAACAAAAGGTGTTTAAAATAAGTCAATTTATCTATTTCCGGCCTTATTTTAAACACGCGTTTTTCACCCCCCGAAAAGGGGTAAATGTCACCCATCAAGTAAAAGCAACCAATGGCACAAATTCAACTTTGAAGTGGAGGGTAAGTAGAACCTAAATCCAAATTTTCATGCAATTCGGAGTTGTCCCTGGAAATTACACTCCAAAACGGTCAATCCAGGGTCCGTAAAAACATTTGCAAATGTTTTAAAATTATGTTGGGCGAAATCACTTAAATCGTAGTCGAAAATTTTTTACTATCGTAAAATATTATTTTTTACTATTCGAATCCTGAGAAAACTAATAAATTAATATTTTTGAAAAATTAAAACGCAGAATGAAAGATTATATTATTTTTTTCAGATTTTGCTAAACAAAAAATTAAGCACAAGGTTTGCGACTGGCGCATATCGTGATCATTGTTACAAGGTACATCCTGAGTGATTTCAGTAAAAAAATAGACTCCTATGGAAATTGTCCAATTGAAAACAGATCTCACCTAGAGACTAGACCCTTAGACTACATATAAATAAATAGCTTTATTGCTATCCAAATGGATATTGTGACACAATTATGTCACCTTACTGTTTTCAGCCCCCGGACTAACAGACGCCTAAGATGTTTACCGGGAACCTTTTTTTATACAATGATTTATGCACCTGTGGTTGATTGTTTTATGGGGGACCTTAATTTAAAGAAAGATCTCGACCGAGTTGTTTACATACCTTTTTCTAATAAATGTTCTTTTGTTATTGTACTAGAAAATTCGATTTTACGTGCTTTAAGTTATTATGTAAATACTCGTTTATTCTGGATCATTATTTTGTATTCGAGATGTAGACCAGTAAGGATCTGTTTTTAGGTGGATGTGAGAGGTGGCATTCAGATTTTTGCGGATAAAGTTAGGTGATAACTTCGTTAATAATAATTGATTTATGCTCCTTCTCAAATATGTCCGGAACATTAATAAAAAAATAAAATATTTAAAAATTTCAAAAACTTTCGTTATTTTCTACTTTTTTTGCTTATAACTTTAAAACGATTCATTTTGGAACAAAGTCGTACAGGAATAAAACAAAGATAATAAAATTTTCTATCAAATGCGATTGGTTAAAAATGTCTTAATTTATCACCCTTGCTGCAAAATAGCAATAAATATAAAATAAGGGGGCAAAACAAGCCTGTCCTTATTCAATGATTTTCCATCACTTAGGTTACACTTGGAACCTTCCTAATTCGCTTAGAAAATTTTTGTAATGTGCTAAAACCGTACACCAAATTTCATTAAAATTGACGTACTAGATTTTGAATATTAATTTTGCAATCTAAACTTTTTTTAAAAAATTAAAATTTTTTAAAATCTTGCACAACAAAAACTAGAACATACAAAGATTTGTCAATTTTTTTACATATAAAGAAGCACTCCACCTATCTAATGCACTTTACAGAATTGAAATCGGATTGTTTAAGCAGCCTCAGCAATGTTTTAAAGTTATAAACAATTTTTTGGCTTATAAACAAATTAGTCCTGTGGCCAGGAGGGGGTGCTACGGGCTCCTTTATTTAGATGGACCCAAGATTTTTATGTATTTTTTGACCCGTAGAACACGATTTTTTTGGGTAACAGTTGATCCGGATGTCGATAAGATTGTTATAAACAAAGAACTTGAGGAATTACATAACATCGATTTTTCGAAAAATAAAACATTTTTTTGTATTTCTTGGGTAATTCTAAGCAAAAAATGTTCCTACAAGTTTTTTCGTAGGATGCATAGTTTTCGAGATAAACGCAGCGGAACTTCCAAAAATTCGAAAAATTGCAATTTTTGAACGCGAATAACTTTTGATTAAAAAATAAAATAGCAATTCTGCTGACAGCATTTGAAAGTTTAAGACAAATTATACCGGTTTTAATTATTTGCATTGCTAAAAATTAATTTTTTTATTATTAAACAAAGCTATTTGTTTATAAGCCAAAAAATTGTTTATAAGTTTAAAACATTGCTGAGGCCCCTTAAATAATCCGATTTTAATTCTGTAAAGTGTATTAGATAGATAGAGCACCTCTTTATATGTAAAAAATTAGACAACTTCTAAATGGTCTACTTTTTGTTCAGAAACATTTTAAAAAATTTGAACTTTTTTAAAAACATTTAGATTGCAAATTTATTATGCAAAATCTATTAGGTCGATTTCAATGAAATTTGGTACACAGTTTAAGTATATTACAAAGAATTTCCTAAGTGAATTACTAAGGTTCTAAGTGCCACCAAAGTGGTTAAAAACATTGAATAACAACAGGCGTATATTGCTCCCTTATTTTGTATTTATTGCTATATTGCAGAAAAGGTAATAAGTTAAGACATTTTTGACCAGTCGTATATCATACAAAATTCAATTATCTTTATTTTATTTCTGTACGACTTTGTTCCAAAACGAATCGTTTTAAAGTTATAAGCAAAGAAAGCAGAAAAAAATCGACGTTTTTCGAAATTTTTAAATATTTTAATTTTTTTATTAATGATCCGGGCATATTTGAGAAGGAGCATAAGTCAATTATTATTACTGAAGGTGTCACCTAACTTTATCTGCAAAAATCCGAATGCCACCTTTCACATCCAAAAATAGACGTTTTTTCACAGATCCTTACTGGTGTAATGATTAAGCATTGTATAAATAAGAGGGATTTGGAAATTAGCGGTTAGTGGTGAATTTGAATACGTCGGTGTACTGTGATATGTATCGGGCGCGATATATTTTTGTAATTGTAATTATGTAGATAAATTATTAGATTTGGTGTATTAAATAAATTAGATATCGTAGTTTGTAAAATAAAAGATATAAATTCAGTGTTTTTCATTTGTTTAGTTGTAAGTTATTAAAAATAAATAAAGTCAACTAAAATTAAACATTAGTGCCTAAAAGGTCATAGAAAAGAGAAATTTGTAACAATATATTGTGACTTTAACCAGTGAATCACTAATATGATTCAATATACAAAACATCTAACATTGTTTGAGGTGTAAATATTTAGAAAAATACCGATACTGTACACTCTACATATTTGAAAAGGAGGAAAAATGTGGTTGACAGAACACGTTACAAGCCCTTTACCGTTTTAATGTGATGAATGACCAATTATTGATTATCTCTTGTTTATAGGTCAGAAAATTGTTAGTTGAATTTTAGATCCGAAGCTTCCATAATCTCATTTAACACGTTAGCTGCACATGTCGCTCATCGGCGACATTCGGTATCTTTCTCCAGTGCGGATGTCGCCTATGAACGACATGAGACATGTGTGTACTTACATTACATCACAAAAAATATTTCAGGTTCTGGGAGAAGAACTTTAAAAAATATACATATCAAACGTGTTAAATCGCCAACAATAAAAGCCTTTGTCCCTAAGAAACAGATTTTCAAAGAGATTTTGCGCTTGCAAAGTTTCAATAAAGTCGAAGAAAGAGATGGACAAAAATTTAAAGAAACACCTTAGACTCAGGTAAAGCAACCCTGGGCGAAAAAAAGATAAATAGAGGCAAGTCTCTCCCACAGCAAAAAACTCCTTAGTTGTGTAGAGAGATGAAAGAAAATCTAAGGAAAAGAAAAAAGCTGACCTGAAGTACATCTTAAACAAGATACACAAGAGTACAAAGATTACAAGGGAATAAGAAATGAAACACATATGTACTTTAAAAACGAGCGTTTCTTAAAAGAACTGGAGCATGATCTTTATGGTTTACAAAAAGAAATATGGCAAATGTTGAATGGGATTTAGAAATATGGCACTTTAAAAGAGGTCAAATGAAGAAATTAAAGAATTAATAGACCTAAACACGTTGAAAAGGATGTATCTATAAGTTGACTATCTAAAGAAGTTATAAACAGAGGAACAACAAAAGACATTGGAACAACAAACACAAGAAATTACCATTAACGAAGTAGTTCACATAAGCAGACATGAAGTACAAAAAACACTTGAAAAAAAGACAGGTTTTTAATACGTATTAGTTCTTGGGGGAGTATCAAAAGCAGTCATGGCAGTCACGATCAAAATGACTGAAAGTTAGCCCTGATTTTACAAACCGCAATAAGCAGGATGCGACGGAAAATGTACAGTGAATCCCAAACCCATTTTTCAGTGTGTCATTAATGTTGACGTCATATTGGGACTGTGCAAGTTTGGAAGAGCGACACCTTGTTTCATAGCTCAGCAACATTTATAGCTTTTTTAATTATATTGGCCAATTTTATTAGTCCTGGTTGCTGGATAATTGTCAAGGCCATAGCACAAAAAAAATAAGAAAAAGTAAGATTGAGGTTATGTTCATCATCATCATCATCCAACCAATTTACGTCCACTGCTGGACATAGGTCTCCCCCAATTGTTTCCACACTTCACGGTTTTGTGCTGATTTTTGCCAGTTTTTACTAATCCGCCTGATATCATCTGTCCATCGTGTAGGCGGCCTTCCTCTACTTCGTTTATCTTCTCTTGGTCTCCACTCCATCAGCCTTCGTGCCCATCTTGAATCTTTCAGCCTGGCGACGTGTCCTGCCCAGTTCCATTTGAGCCTGGTGATACGTTCTACAACATCTGCGATACCGGTTGTTTGTCTGAGATCTTCATTTCTTATTTTATCCCGTAGAGTTACGCCCAGCATGGATCTTTCCATGCGCCTTTGAGCAACCCACATTTTCGACGCCGTTGCCTTGGTTAGAGTCAGTGTCTCTGCTCCATATGTCATTACCGGTAGCACACATTGGTCAAACACTTGTCTTTTTAAACCGATCGGTATACTGCTCCTAAATATGTCTCTCAGAGCTCCGTAGGCTGCCCAAGCAAGAGTTAATCTTCTTTTTATTTCGCATGTTTGGTTATCTCTGCCAATTCTAATTTCATGACCCAAGTAAATGTACTTTTCCACTAGTTCTACTTCTTGTTCGCGTATAATCAGCTGTCCGCTAGGAATCAGATTAGTCATAAATTTAGTTTTAGAAAAGTTCATTTTCAGGCCTATTTTCCAGCAGATAGCGTCTAACTCATTTAGCATTTTCTTTACTTCTCCTAGGTCCTCAGTTATAAGGACTATGTCATCTGCAAAACGAAGATGATTTAACTTTTCTCCATCTATTTTGATCCCTTTATTGTCCCAGTTGAGCATCTTAAAGGCATATTCCAGAACAGTTATGAATAGTTTTGGCGAGAGTGTGTCGCCTTGTCTTACACCGCGTTCTATGCTTATCTGTTTGGTTTTATCATGTAACTTAACACTCATTGTTGCCTCTTTATAAATATTATAGATGAGTGTACTGTAACGGTAGTCAATGCGGCATTCATTTAGAGCTTCTAAAATGCTATCCAGCTCTATCGTGTCAAAGGCTTTATGAAAATCCACGAATGCTAGGACAAGGGGTTTATTATATTCTATTGACTTCTCAATTAGTAACTTGACTGCCTGCAGATGGTCGTTTGTCCCAAAGTTTGATCGAAATCCAGCTTGTTCTTTTGGCTGGTAAAAATCTAGCTTCTTTTCTACTCTTGATGTCACTACTTTTGTAAAGAGTTTGTATAAGTGGTTTAGCAGGCTAATGGGTCTATAATGTTCTAAGTCTGTCTTATCTCCCTTCTTATGCAAAAGTATTGTTACTGCGTTTTTCCATTTTTCAGGTATCGACTTTTGATGAAGGCATAAGTTGAAGAGATTTTTTATTTTACCTATAAGAATGTGGCCTCCGTTTTTAATGGCCTCTATTACGACTCCATCTTCACCTGGTGCTTTTCCATTTTTCATTTTTCTCAGTGCTTGATGGATTTCGCTAGTGGTTATCTCTGGTAGTATTTCGGAGCCTTGGTTTATTATTTTCTTTGAAACCGCTTCCCTCAGATTATTTTGATTCAGCCTTTGGCTCCTATATAGTTCCAAATAAAATTCCTCTACGATATTTAGTAAATCTTCTCTGTTTGATGTTATTTCGCTGTTTTTATTTTTTAATTTATGTATTTCGCATTTTCCGTTGGTCAATTTCCTTCGTAAAACTTTCAAACTTTTATTTTCTTCTATGGTTTTCTGGATGCTTTGAGTTTTATACTTCCTAAGGAAGTAGTTCCATCTTTCTAAGGAAGTATAAAACTCAAAGAGGTTATGTTATTAAAAGGTAAACATTGTATGTAGCAAATAGAATTGATTAAGTATTACAAGTAAAATACGTACAATTAATTAAATTCACTTTAACAATAATTGTATATCATATCAGTACTGTGGAGTGACATTAACGCCCGATTTCATAATGACAGTAGGTATGAAATATGTCAATATGACAATTTTAATTGGCAATATGAATTATTTAATAAATGTGCTAAGAAAGTTATAAGATTTCTCCGCTAATCGCACACAATCGTTTCTCGTATCCCCTCCCCTCCAAGTACTTGCACACAGCGAATAGGATTTTAAGAATGTCGCAAATCATTACATGACATTTTAGTTAAATCTGACAGTTGTCAGAATATTTATATTTATATAAACAAAATAATTAATCACCGACCGCAAGTACCGAGAACATTCTGGCGAGAGCACGATATAAATGGAAGCGGCGGGATGCGACGTGGGATAGATGGAAGGTAACACAATGACTGAGGTGGCGAAGTCCGGAATTCTCGAGAATAACGTTATTATGTATTTAAGCGAAGCGCGGTATTATTTGAGTTAGTTATAGATAGAATTCGGTAATGCAAACTTGTTTTAAATAAAGTCGTATATAAATACGCACCGCTCGTTTCATTTAATCATTTAAAACATTACAGTGGTGTACAGTGTGAGGAAAATCAGTTAAATATAAAAATAAATTAGTGACTATTTTGAACAGACTTTTGAACTGTTGTACTTTGTTCGTCGGGAATAATCGGAGTGCGTTAATTGTTCGGTTTTCGGAAAGACTTTTAAAAGACATTTTGAAAAGTATGTCTGTGCCGACCAAACATGTTGCTAGAAGAATTTTCCGTAAAACAGCTCCGTGAACAATTTAGAAGAACACGATCAAGATGCCAGGGGATCCAAGAAAACTTTTCAAGGACGACTGAGAGATGTTCTCAGAAAGAATGGAGATGACCCAGAGACTTTTCACTTCCAGTCAGCTAAAGAAGCAATCTAATCGAAGGCAATCGACGAGAAATTTAAAACTATTTCTCAAAAGATCGATGAAACTTCTAAAAAGAATAATGAGAAGAGTAGTCAATACAATTAAAAATTTGAAACTGTTTCTCAAAAGATCGATGAAATTTCTAGAAAAACGCCATGGAGATGCCCATCTACAACATGTATACAAAGCACAACTGCGAAGTAGAAGTCAACGAGCAAGTGGTAATCTGCAAGAATTTGAAGCAGATGTTGCGACTGGCTTTTCCGGAGGCGCCAGACAGTATTTGGAAGAAATTGCGGTAGATACCTTCGTCAATGGGTTGAAAGAGAATGAACTACATAAAGCATTAGGACTAGCAAGACCGAAAGTTTTAGATGAAGCACTTGCTATTGCGTTGGAACACGAGACGGCCAGTCAAACTTCACGAAGCCATAGGGTAAGAACCACTAAAGAAAGTGACGAACACAACGAATGAACTTCTGGAGGAAATAATACGGAGAGTAGTTCATAACGAGATAGGTACCAAAGAGATGCGAGCCTAGGTGTTGGAATTGCGGCGACGTAGGCCATGTTCGTCGTAATTGTAAGAAGATCGTACAACAGTCGGAAAATTAGAGCGGGTCGACAATAAGGGGCAACTGCCGACCTCGATAACTAGAGCCCTCATAGTAACTGTTAGCATTACGTCCTCCGGTGGAATTCATAACTTACACATCGAATCGAAGGTCGTATCAACAATAGATGTAGATCGTTTTTGGTGGATCCAGGCGCAACAAGAACTCTCGCACGTTCAGAAGTAGTACGAGGCCATCTTAAATTGTCACCTGCAACAGTAAGGCTTAGAACAGCGACTGGTGAGCTAATTAATACTTATGGCGAGACTAATATGTCAGTATCCATTGGACAGACCACAGTTAAACACCAAGTATTAATTGCCGAGATCTCCGACGAGCTCATATTGGGGATGGACGTACCAATAGGAAAAGTTGGGGCTGTACTGGACGTTCTAAATGGAGTTTTCAAGATCAATGGTGAAGAGTTTGAAGAGCCCTTTCACGACGACAAAGAAGATGTTATCCACTTACTAACTACATGCGACGTAACCATACCCGGTAATAGTGAGAAAATTCTGATGACCAGGCTTGATGGACACTGCCGAGAGGAAAGTTTTAGGATGCTCGAAGATGTGGACAATATTGACTTCCTAACGGCAAAAGCTTTGGTGAGAGTTCCAGATGTCGTCCCTGTAAGAGTTATGAATTTAAAGGAAACTGCTATCAATTTGAGTAGATCAACTTTGATCGGACAGTGTGTTCCCGTGGCTTCAATTTGCTCTATGAATACCAATGAGATATCATCGAACTCGAAGTATCCAAAGGATCTTGTTGAGATGGTAATTGAAAGATGCCAAGATATTGATTCTGAACTAACGGAAAAAGTAAGGTTTATGCTGATAGAATTTCAAGATATTTTTGCTAATGATAAAAAGGATAAGGGCAAAACAAACATAGTGATGCATCATGAATAAAATAAATACCGGAGACGCTCAGCCAATCAGACAACAGCCTAGACGACTTCCATTTGCGAAAAGAGATGAAGCCGAAAATATTATCAAGAATATGGACAAACAAGGGGTAATTGAACCGTCGAACAGTCCATGGACGTCACCAGTAGTTTTGGTAAAGAAGAAAGATGGCTCAACGCGTTTTTGTATTGACTACAGCCAGCTCAATGCGGTAACAAAGAAAGATAGTTATCCTTTGCCCAGAATAGACGATACATTCGATACTTCCTCTGGTTCTTGTTGGTTCTCCACGCTCGATTTAAAGAGTGGATATTGGCAAGTAGACATGGAGCCAGCTGATTGGGAGAAAACCGCATTTTCCATAGGATCAGGGTTTGGCAGTTTACGGCTATGCCTTTTGGTTTATGTAATGCTCCTGCCACATTTGAAAGATTAATGGAGGCAGTTTTAAGAGGTCTAACATGGACAACATATATATACAATAATAAACGTTGCTTCTCGATTAAATTAAATGTTTAAACTGACAAGAGGCAAGTGGATGGCAGCTGTCAAATAAACTTTTTTTCCTGTTTTCTGAGAGCAGCAAAATGTATTTTGAATCAAATAAATTAGATGCATTCTTCTTTTTGTCTCAATTACTTTAATTCAAAAAACAATTTTTGGACACCCTTTATACATAAATATGTTAATGTTTATATTACTGAATAGACAATTGAATAACCTTTGCTAAAATGAGCTAGCACACAAGGCCTATTTTCATTTTAAAAAATCATCGATTACGTCATCACGCCCAGATGGATGACGTTATTAGTATGATGTATATATGCCAAAAAATCCAGAGATGGAAGCTCCAAGGAAATAGAACAAGAGGAAGGCCCTGTAAAAGATGGATAGACGACGTAGAGGGGGATATTAAAACCATGAACATCAGGCAGTGGCGAAAGAAAGTATCCGACAGGACAGAATGGAAGAACATTGTTAAGCAGGCCAAGACTCACAAAGGGTTGTAGCGCCATTAGAAGAAGAAGAAGATATACCAAAAAATCATAATTTAAAAATTAAATCCACTTGTTTTGAGATTGATTTCTAAAATCACCCATTCTCGAGAAAATGAATTTGTTCCAACCTAAACGTCCTCACTGTATGTAATACTGTATTTAGATATAAAATATATTTATAGTGGTACTATTTTTTGTTTTGGTACTATTATAGTGGTACAACGCTGTAGCGTGCGTAAATCGAGTTCTAAAACGAGCGAGTTCTAAAGTGACCATGGCAACATTAGTAGCCATAGAAACGTAAAGTCTAGTCAACTTTTTAATTATTGAACTGACAGAAGTAACCTGTAACGTCACTAATTAATTCCGACGTCGCAACGACTGACATCAACTTGGCTCGACGCCCAAACGGCGACGCCGAAATGGTCCCGAGATGTACTACCCTCAACAAAGTAGGTTGGTATGTTGTTAGTAGGTTGGTAATATGAAATCAATCTTAATTTTTAAACATTTACTTACTAACCATAATTTACATAGTAAGATAAAGGGACAAGTCATTAACAACAATGGACAGTCACTTGGCACGATAAAATATCAAGTGACAGCTCCTTCGCCAATAAAATAAGAAGCTAACTTGTCCCTTTTTCTCCAGCTTCTACAAGACAGTTTCTATGTTGTGTTAATGGGATGTTGATAGGCTCAATTGTTTTTGGTCTTTTCTTATTATACTATGAAGCGGTATAATATTTCCTGTAAAATGGTTTTCTACACTTAGACATGGTTTTCTAGTCTACTGCTCCAAGAAATTAACGCACCACTTTAAAACTTACCATATAACATGAAAATATTAACTGTAAAGAAACGCATTTTATTTCCTATTACATACTTTACTTTGTAAAACAAACTGATTAGGTTATGTTGTCGCAAACCATCTTCAATACTTAGTCATAAACTTACCACAATCTTAAAACAATGAACAACAAAATCGCTAATTCTAAAAATTGAAATTGTTCATTTTTTGCTCAATAAGACGTATTTAAATATTCTCATACAGATCCTTTAAAAAAACAAAACTTTGTTCCAGTTCCTAGTGTTTAGTTGATTAGGAGAATTCTGCAAAGTCCCAAACATTCTCTATAGGACTGAGATCGGCACTATTCGCTGGCCATCCCATAACGTCGATTTCAACTTCCTCTAGATAATTTTGCACTATACTTGCAAAGTGGGATCGTGCATTAGAACAAAATTTTCGCAAATACAAGGGGCTATTTAATGGCACAACATGGTCTTATCATTATTCAAGACCACCAAGTCTGTACAACACGTTAAAGAAACGCCACCCCAGACCATAATCGACCCTCCACCGAATAAACTCGTTCTTCGCATGTAAAAACACGTATTCACTATGTTGGTGCTCCGTGCTCCCTGCAAGTGCTCCAATCGATACGGCATGCGCTCCTCTACGTATAAACCGTCACCGATTGGAGCACCGAGATGGAGCGGGCACTGTTGCACCGAGGGGGAGCGCCAACGTATCCACTATGTGGAGTAGTTTCAGGTGCGCTGAGCACCAACAGAATAGATACGTGCCTTTACACTGTGCCTACCGTTCGTTCTGACGTCAGTACACGCGAATACCCCTATCACACATCACAATTGTAAAAAAGTAAAAACAGAATCTTCTCTCATCTGTAAACAGTCACTCTATTCCAATCAGTCTCCAACCAATAGACATGATTTTGTACAAATTCTAAACGCGCTCTGCGATGAGCTACGGTCAAGGCTGGCCTTTGGCAGGTAGACACAGTTTGGAAATTGCCATGTATCGTTAAACTTTCTTTCAATTTTTTTCATAGCCCTCTTAGGCACCTGGAAAATAAATAAAAACAGTTTAAAAGATTTAGTTTAATTTTGTATTGCAGGAAACCGCCGAGCATCAACCTGTGGAAAACAAGCTTTCTGAGACACCAAATAATAACGCACCGTCATCATGTACTATGCCCGCACCGTCAGTTGTAGTAGGGGAGGAAAATAGGTTAAATGTGCAGTCACTCGAGCGTTATGGGGACCTATTGGGTTGTGATTATTAGGTCCTAAAACCAAAAAAAGTTAAGTAAAGTTTTCCATTTTAGTGGGGACTTTCCATTTTTTAATTTAATTTTCCATTTCCAGCAATCGTTTTTTATTATAGTGCCATCTATCCATAATTCGAAGAAATGTTTTGGATAAAAGTTGCTTGTTTTTACGTGAAGAATCCAAATCTGGATTCTTCAAACTTTTGAAAAATATTGAATAAGTGTATTTTGCAGTTTTTCGATCTGACGTTCATTTCGCGAAATATTCGCTTTTTTTTGTGAAAATTTTTGACTCACCCATTTCTTTACGCCCAGCTCAAATCGTCAGATTTTTTAAATATACACTCTTTTGCATGTACATACTTAACTTACCTTATCTTAATCTGACAATATCGAGTTTTTCTGAGGATAGATTTTTTTTCGGACCCTTCTTAATGAACTTCCCTGTGTTAAGAGCCAATATATGGTAGAGGTACATCTGCAGGGTACCAGGTTTCTCCTCATATGATAATCTGACGCGCTCGAGTGACTGCAAAAATCCCCGCTTGTGCTCCCCTACCATTGATAATGAACTTCAAACTCCCATTATTGCCGCACGCAAAAAATAGAATTTTGAGAGTCAAAAACTAAATTTGGAAACTTCATAGGAGAGCGCTGTTGAAAGCTTATAGAAGTAGCTAATAAATCTCCAAAAATCTATTAATAATGAATTTACTTATTTTTTACTGCATGTTGCTTCTCAGCTACAGGCTTTTCAACAACAGAAGGTTTCAATGAAGTCTAATATTCAGTCACTTATTAAGACTTTCCGTGTGAAGCAACTCACTCAACCTTGTCCTACTTTAACTGAACTGAGTTCTTAACAGTACAAAATGAAGATTTTCAGTATTCAGCTAACATTAACCATACTCTTTCATTTATATGCGTATCTTTGGATTATAAGCTTTCGTTCGACATCTCATTTATCATTCTATCTGTTCTAATAATGGAGGAGTTGTGCTTACGGAAGGACAGACAGACATGGATAAAATGGACGAAAACAACAAATAATAGGCCAAGTACATAATGAAAAAATAGTACAGGTAAAAATGGACAATATTGTTTTTTAAAGGTTTGAATACCCTTAGTGGAGAAGAAAAAAAAACAGATTCATTTTTACTAAATGAGTTAATAAATATGTAAAATAATATTAGTAAAATAAACGAACTGACAGTTGGGTTAATATTTTATCCCCTCAAACTTGTACTTAACGATTACCTAATCCAATAACTGCTAAGAAACAATATGGATTCTTGAAGAGTTCCTTTTTCATTATTCGATTATACAGCAAAGCATTAAGTCAATTACCGCTTTATCGATTTTTTATAAAAAGGTTTATTGGATTATCTCAAGGTATTTGTTTGACGTGCATATTTATTGAGAAGATAATTGAATTCAATTTGAAGTAATTTCGACTTTTAAAAAGGCATTAGTAAGGTATACCAACATAATAAAACCAGGCTTGCACTGGGAAAATTTCAAGTTTGGTAAATTAGAAAAAAATCGGCATTAATAGGTAAATCGCGGAACTAGAACGGTGAGATTGTTCCCTTAAATAGTTTATACAAGAGAATATAAAAAAGATATATTATAAAAAGTTATATTTTTGTAATTTTTTAAAATTACCAAAAAGTAAATATAAAACTATAAAAAATTCTTCTTCCCGTTCTTCTAATATCGAAGATTGAATATCATCAAAGTTATTCGAACTTTGTTTAAAGCTGAATGGACTGCGTAAGAAAGTACGTAGTTTTGTTAGTTTACACCAAAAATTAAAAAACAAGTTTATAATAAGAGTGAAGTTAAAGTGGTTAATAAGTACAGAAGAAAAAAAATTGTAAGTACAATTTTCATTTCGGGCATATCAAACTATTTAAAGGATACTGTTGAAAACTAACCAAACAGAAAGTCCATTTTTATTTACAATAAAAACGCCGACAAACCAGCTTAATTACCTTAAGTCAGGAGCAGCTCTAAACAAATGAAGAAAACAAAAATTAAGAATGGATAGCAATTTAACCCATACAGCAATCACCAAACCATTATCAACACCAACCAGTTCTTCCACATCTTCAACATTAACCTACTCCAATGCCGTAACCAACTTTAACTTCCCATCCAAAGAACAAGCAGTCGTTTTGTCATACGTACAAGACATAAAAATACACGAATACATATTATAACAGCAATAGGAACTTTAGTATGGTCGAGGCGAAGATCGGTGGGATATGCGCATTTTATCAATGAAATTCGGCATTTTTAAAGACATTCCAGAAGCCGCTACAGATAAAATATTTTATTAGCCCATTAATCATTCAGAATTAGTTGACCGATATTAGTACAGTTAAAATAATTAAGACGATAATGATTTAATGAGTGAAATTTATAGTTTTTTCTACTTTAATGACAAAAAAAGCAGGCTCATTAGCAGAACCCAATTAAAAATTATTTTGCTCATCATATTTGAAACATTATTTGATTGAAAAATCTCATTTTTGTTGGCAAAAAAATATATTAATTTCTGGACTAAATAAATCTGGACTAAATCTGGACTAAATAAATTACAGTTCTGTCTATCTTAAAAAGGATATGTTACTATCAACATTCACACAGTGTTGCCAAACTGAATTTTGATATTTTGAGTGGAAATTTTCCCAGCGATCTCCGAGGGTACAATACAAGCAAAAAATATAATCTTCGCGTCCAGAATCTCAAACAACCGAGTATGCATCTATCTTAGTAACACCACAATCGTAGAAAATTTACTACACAATTACAAATCCGTTTCAATACAAGGAAACAATATCTTGATCAGAAGATTAATTACTCCTGCGAGCCGACTAGTGACATCAAATGTCTATCCCAGTATTCCAAATACTATAATCGAAGAAGAGCTCAAAAAATTGGAGCCCACTGCAGTGTCTAAAATAACATTTTTAAAAGTTGGCATGCCTGAATCTGAATACAGTCATATATATTAAGCTTTAGGCGTCAAGTATTTATTGCTCCAACAATTAATAATCTTATCCCAAATTCACTTCTAATATCTCACGACAATACCCCTTACAGAATTTATCTTTCCTTAGATAGTCTAAATTGCTCTAAATGTAATAACACAGGGCATAAAGATGAAAACTGCACTATTGAATCAATTATTATACAAAATCTTGAACAGGTATCTCAATCTATGAATGCTAATATTTCTGAAACGGAAAATTATCCAATAAATCAAAAATCCATTACATCAGAGACTTCAACTGCTCATCCATCCAGTACTCCTCCTTCCTCTACAACCAGCCCACCACCAAATACCTCCACCAACTCACAAAACCTATCCGAATCACTATCTAACACTACCAATATAGTAGCACATACTTCTGTTAAAAGACAAATTTCAACATCTTCTGAAATAACAGAGTCCGAAAATCAAAAAATAATACTTCCTGCTCCAAAGAAATCTACACCTAAAAGAATAAAAAAAGCATTGAACATCGAAACCTCAATGAAACCCGTAGAAGCCTTTTTATGGTCAGCTACTACTCCTTACCCACTAAAATACACAGAATTTTTTGACTATAATACAAATGCTATAGGCTCAATATTGCCTGAAAACGTAGCAAAGGATTATACAAATGACCTAGAAGGACTTAGAGCTGAATTGCAAATGGCACACGCAAACGCAAACGACCGACGCCTTAAATACAACATTTCAAGGATCTTAAAAAAGATAAACGGAATAGACAACTCTTCTACTACTGAGGAAAAAAGCGACTGTAACCCTATTCAATAAAGACTCCGGCTTGGACACACACGACTTACCCACTGCTACATAATCTCCAAAGAACCATCACCAATGTGCCAAAGATGCCAAACACCTTTCACAGAATAGAATGTCCAGAGTACACTTCAGCGAAGGCGATATTCACGATTCTCAACAGCCTGAAAGAAAGAAGCACTGGTTGCATACTTCAACGATGTTCTGTCTTTTTTTAAATCATTGTAAACTGTAGGTATAAAAAATATGATTCATTTTTTGTAAACTGTAAATAATTATCATATTTTTTGTCACTTATATATTTTAAAAATGTTTCTTTTCTGTATTCTGTATTATAAATCTACTGCTAACAACCTGAGTGGTTGATCTTCTTCTTTGGGTGCCGTCTTCTTCTTTGGGTGCCGTCTTCTTAGCGAAGGTTGGCGATGAATTCTGCAAAGTCTTCTCTATTTTGGGCTTTTCTTATTAGACTTTCAAAGTCTAATCCTGTCCATTCTTTGATGTTGCGCAGCCAGGTCATTTGTCGTCTACTCGGACCGCGTCTTCCTTCTATTTTCCCGTCCATAATAAGTTGAAGGAAGTTATACCTGTCGTGTCTAAATATGTGTCCAAAATAAGATGTTTTACGTCTCTTGACAATTTCTGTGAGTTCACGTTCTCTACTCATACGCCTTAAAACTTCTTCATTTCTAACGCGGTCGGTCAAAATAGCAGTGCTCCAGGTAAAGATAATATTTCATATTCCATGATATACCATATACCACTTCAATATAAAATATCATTATTACATATTTTTAATGAAATTTGGAATGACACGTCACAAATTCCAGAGAGTTGGAAGGAATATATTCTAATACCTATTAAAAAACCTGGAAAACCAGAAAATTCTTATAGTTCATATAGACCAATATCGCTAGCTTCTTGCTTCCTAAAGACGTTAGAAAGATTAATAAAAAATAGAATTGAACACTGGTTAGAGCAAGAAGATATTTTCCCAAAATCGCAGTATGGATTTCGAAAATCAAAATCGACTCAAGATGCGATAACTTCCTTAGTCTCATCTATACTAATAAACTTTACTGATAATGCGTATACTATGGCTGCTTTTCTAGATGTCTCTTCTGCATTCGATACCGTTAATTTGGACATTATGTATAAAAAACTAGTAGACATTGGTTTTCCCATCAACTTAGCTAGATTTCTGAGGACACTGTACACTAATAGATGGACGGTTTTAAAAATCAACAATTCCATCTCCACTTCACGTCTTACAAATATAGGACTACCACAGGGTAGCATATTAAGTCCAATGTTATATATTTTATATAATATTGATTTAGAAAATTGTATTAATAGCACAACAAAGATTATTCAATATGCTGATGATGTAGTAGTTTACACATCCCACAAATCATTGGATATATGTAAAAATAATTTTAATGTCTCAATTAAGGCTGTTCTTAATCACTATCAAAATATTGGTTTAGCAATATCAGAATCTAAAACAGAAATTTGCATTTTCTCCAGAAATCGTCAAATTCCACAAGATCATTTGGCAGTAGGTCAAATTCAATATCCTATTAAAAATTGTATAAAATATCTCGGTACTTATTTGGATAGAAAACTTCTATGGAAGGATCACATGCACCATATCATAAAAAAGTCTGAAAATGCAATGAATATTCTACGAGCCTTTTGTAGAACTAATTGGGGTGCCGATCCAAATATAGCACTTTTATTTTACCGTACTATGATTCGTCCTATTTTCGATTACAGTTGTCATCTGTATGGAACTGCTGCAAACACACATTTGAATAAATTAGAAATACAAAAAAATAAATGTCTTCGACTTTGTCTTGGATATTTGAAGTCTACACCCGTTAATATAATGGAAGTTGAGGCGATAGAACCACCCCTGGAATTTCGACGACAGTTTTTAAGTGATAAATTTATTACTAGAACCATAGGAAAAAATACAAACTATCTGCAGGATATACATAAGTTATCAATTTTAGATCTAACTCATAAATATTGGACAAAGAAAAAATGTCCCCTTCTTGTAGATAGTTACTTGAAAATATCTCAATACCGAAGTACTTTCTATACTTATGAAAATCAAGTTTCACCTATGTATTCCCATGTATTAGAAGAAATTTTCTCAAAACAAATTAATACTTTTTTTATGAATATTAATTTAAATCCAGCCGTTTTTCAATCATTTATACTTCATAAATGGCCACATTATCAGTTTTACTATACAGATGGATCCAAAGTACAAAACAAAGTAGGATGTGCAATAATCAATATTCAAAGTGGATTTAAAAAATTATTCAAATTGCCTTGTGAATCATCGATATACACCGCTGAAATGATAGCGATACTTTTTGCTTTAAGACACATATTTATTAACGAACCCTATAGCTGCATAATATTTACAGACAGTAAGAGTGTCGTTGATAGACTAACTAACGTACATAAGTACCAACAACTCAATCATATAGAACTGGAAATTATGACTCTTTATAATAAAATTGCAAATTTAGGAAAAAACATCATTATATCATGGATAAAGGGACACGCAGGCATTAGGGGTAACGAAATAGTAGACAGGCTAGCCAAATCCGCCCTAGAAATAGGCGAAGAACTTCCCATGAATTTACTACCCATTTCGGATATTGATATTATTAGTAGACGACACCAAAAAGAAAATTGGCAAAGGTATTATCGAAACACGAGAACTGGTAGTAATTACAAACAAATGCGACCTGAAATTCCCATTAAAAGATGGTTTCATTCTGTATCAAATCGCCATTTTATAAGAGTTATAAATAGATTGAGATGTAATCATGCTCTTACCCCCCTTCATATGTACAGTCTGGGTCTCACAGAGTCACCTAACTGTGAGTGTGGAAAAGAAGGTAATCTACTACATATTCTCCTCGAATGTTCACATCAATCAGTAAATATAAACAAATTTTATGATAATCTTAATATATTAAAAATTCCACTTCCCGTCTATCTGAACAATTTGATATTTTCTGAAGATATTAATATATTAAAAACAATTTACGAACATATCAAAAATTGTAAATATAGATTGTAGCAATACAATTTACCCTGTATTTAAGAAATTTTGTTAAAACAAAGCAGGCATGTTTGTTAAAACAAAACAAACATGTTTGTTTTGTTGTTATTTTGTTTTAAATAATCTTGTAGATTTAAGTAATTATTGTATATTATAATTGAAAAAAGAAAAGAACAAAAAAAAAAGAGAAAAAAAAAAAGAAAAAAAAGAAAAAAAAACAGAAAAAATAAAAAAAGAAAAAAAAAAGCAAAAAAAAAACTAAGAAGATGTAAACCTCCGCGAGGATGAATCGGGTTTACGTCTTAGCGTAGTACAAAAAAAAAATTTATAAAAAATAACAATAAAAAAATTAATAAAAAAAAACAAATTAACAATATAAAAAAAATGCAAAAAAAATACAAAAAAAAATAAAAATTTACAAAAAAAATGAACAACCAAAATAGAGTATTATTTAGATAATAATTGTAGATATTAATGTTAGTTTGTTATGTATTTAGAGTTAGAAATACAGAAAAAATTCCTCTGATTGAAAAATCAAATTTGTTTGTTTTTAAAATAACAAAATGTCTGGCTAATTGGCTCGGCCAAGGCCATCAAATTCACTCAAAAAAAAAAAAAAAAACGCGGTCGGTCCATGGAATTTTCAGCATACGACGAAATACCCACATCTCAAAGCTCTCTAAACGTCGTAACGAGCTGACTGTTAACGTCCAAGCTTCCACGCCGTGCAACAGTACACTATATACATAACACTTTATCATGCGGTATCGTAGGGACAGATCGAGATTGCGGGCAATGAGTAACTGTCGCATCTAAGGTCTCATGTATCCAACATCCTAGGTACTTAAACTTTTTCACTTGTTCAACGAGATTGTTTTTGACTAGGATGTTTATAACTGGTGTGTGCTTTTTTGAAATTACCATTGTTTTAGTTTTTTTTACATTCACCTTGAGACCATATAGTTCTCCTTCTCGCACTACTTTGGTTAACAGAATTTGTAGTTCTTCTTCACTGCCAGTAATCAGTACTGTATCATCGGACAACTGATGTTATTCACAATTTTTCCATTGACTTTTATGCCTTCTTGTGCTTCATCTAGAGCTCGTGCAAAAATTTCCTCTGAGTACAAGTTGAATAATAATAATGATAATATACAACCTTGTCTAACTCCTCTTTGGATGCTTATGGTTTCAGTATCACCCATTTCGGTTCTAACAGAGGCGTTTTGATTCCAGTAGAGTTCACGTATTGTATTAATGTCGTTTGGATCCAGGTTCTTTTTTTGCAAGCATCCCATTAGCTGATCATGTTTGACTTTGCCAAAAGCCTTTTCATAGTCTATAAAGCACAAGTAGACATCTTTTTGTTGATCCCGATACTTTTGCATGAGAACAATGAAACTGAACAAAGCCTCTCGAGTGCCCATACCGTTTCGAAAGCCAAATTGTTCCGGACCCATATCTTCTTCGCATTTTTTGTAAATTCTGTTATGGATAATTTTTAGAAATAGTTTCAGAATATGGGGCATGAGACTTATTAATCGAAAGTCGTTACATTTTTTTGCGTAGTTTGATTTAGGTATAGGTACAAACGTAGACGTTAACCATTCTTGTGGAATTGTACCAGTCTTGTATATACTATTGAAGAGTCTTGACAAAAGTTCTAAATTATCTTCTTCCAAAAGTTGTATAATTTCACTAAGGACGTAGTCAGGTCCAGAGGCTTTTCCGGTTTTCATATTTTTTAAGGCGTATTTTATTTCTGATGTTAAGATGGGCAAGTCGTTATTTAATATATTTAATATTTATTGTTCTATTGTCTGAAAATAGGTTTTGTATGTATGTTCGCCATTCAACGCTTATTTCTTCTATTGTGGTCAGGACTATATCATCCGTGCTTGTTATTGTGCCAGTCTGCCGAGCGTTTCTGATCCCACACATTTCTTTAATTTTCTTATGGAGAAGTCTATCATCTTGTTTATTCTGTAGGTCGTCTATCTCTTCGCAAGTTTCTGCAAGCCACTTTTCTTTTGCTTCCACTGAGTGGTTGATGCGGATAAAAAAACAACAATTTAGAAATAATCAAAACGATAACGAATCAACAGCTGGAATGTTTCGATTAAGTGATACGATATCTAGACAATAATTATCTTCTTCTTCTTCTTTTAAAGGTGACTATCTTCTAGTGATGTTGGCGACCACATTGAACCATTTTATTTTATTCACAGCCTTGCCTTGTAGAATCAATTGTAGAAGTCTCTGTTCTGTAAGGTGTTAATAATTTATTTGTCTTTACTTAGCCTCTAGAGAATAGGTTATGTTAGTTGGGTGGAGTATATATGAGACCCCTAATATACGCCGGTAGCATCACATTTCAAATGCCTTTAATCGTTTTATGGCATCTTCTGTCAGGCTCCAGCTTTCTACTCCGTAGGAGGCACTAAAGACGTAAAATTTAATAATTTGTATTCGTATATTGATACAGTTGAACCCGCTTATTAGAATACCGGTTAAAGGAATATCCCAGTTTAAGGAATAGAAATTTGAGGTCCCAAAACGTTTATACCAGCAACCAATGATCGGTTATTACAATATCCCGGTTATAAGAATACTTTTGCTTGTCACAAAGGCTATTCCAATAAGCGGGTTCGACTAATAAGTTGCAGAGAATTTTCATAAGACCGTTAAAAGAGCTTCCGGATTTTTCAATACGAGATTTTAATTCGTAGCTATGATCCCAGGTATTCTTAATATTGTAGCCCAAATAGCATATTATTATTTTCTCCACTCTTTCTGACGGTGTATCATTTATTGTAATTTGGACATTTATGCCGGTGTTCTTACTAATGGTCACTATTTTTGTCTTCTTAGAATTTACTTTTAGGCCGTATTTGCTACATGTTTCTACAACATTATCTATTATCTATCATCCTTTGGAGCACCTGCGCGCACTATCTGTCAGAAATACTGTATAATATGCATATTGTTAAGCTGGCCATTACTGCAATATCATCTTCTGATTCGTCCAAGGCTTCTCTTAAGATGTTTTCAGAGCATTATGTTAAATAATGCTGGTGACGGTATGCAAACTTCTATGTCAAACTTCTCTACGACTGTGAAGATCTCGGGCAGATCATTTTCGAATCGTACTGTTACTTTTTGTTGGAAATGTAAGTTTGAGATCAGTCTTATATCCTTGGCGTCGAGTCCTGATCTTTTTAGGATATCGATTAGTTTCCCATGTGGTACCCGGTCAAATACCTTCTCGAAATCAATGAAACATGCACACACATCGCAATTGACATCCCTGGCTATCTGTATTAGAAGTTGCAAACTGAAAAGTGCTTCACTCGTTCCGAGTCCTGCTATGAATTCATATTGTTCTTCACCTCGGTGTTTTTCTAATTTGGTGTATATGCGCCTTGCCATATAGTAAATGATAGCAAGGAGTACTGTAAGTACATGGCTCATCAAACAAATTAATCTATGTTCTTTACATTTCCTAGCGTTGGCATTTTTGGGGAGTGGAATGAATATTGATAGTAGCCAGTCTTTTGGTAAGTAACCAGTGTCACATATTATGTTGTTGACTGTTGAAAAGCTTTGTGCCTCTAATAGCTTTAAAATTTCACCAGGGACTTCATCAGGTCATGCTGATTTCCCATCTTCTTCGTTTGATATTTCTGGGCCGTAGGGATTGTCTATGATCTTCTACACCTCATAATCCAGAGGAATGTCACTGGAAGAAGAGGTCCAATCCAAAGATAAATATCCTTGTTCCCAAAATCTCCGAGAGTGGTACCATAAGATATCTGTTGATTTATTCCGAGTTGTTACAAACAAAATTATTATTGCCAATTTATGATTACCAACTTTAGATGGTGGACACGGTACAGGAAAGAATAATAAAGGTACATAAATGTAGTATGTCGACTCTTTTCTCTCAAAACTTACTAAAGCTGTTCTATTATAACTTGTTCTCTTTAGTCAAATGTCATATTGAAATTTGGGTTATTAATCTTTTCAGAATTAATCACCACGAATTTAGAAGATATTTAATTACTAAATGATAAAAATATCGTGATAAAATTATTAATGCGTTAATCATATCGAAAATACGGGAAGTAATTATTCTTAAATATACTTAACACTGATTAAAAATGTTTGAAATTAAAATAGTAGGTACAGAAGTTTTCATGAGCGCACCATTAAAATTTTGGACTGTCGTTTTTAACATAATCTAACATTGTTTTTTTCTTATATACTATTATTGAAACGAACCTACCGAATATTTGTCTTTCATAAAATTAAAAGTAATTTGATAATCAAAGTCAATTAATGACTTTCCTAAATCTGGGTATCGTTTCTATCCAAAGCAGTCCAAACTAATCTTGTTAAACACAAAGAATTTTGTACTGTGGCTTGATGATTTGATTTGAATGATGATGAAAACCGGTAGCCCAGATCTACCACCAATAAAAACTACTTAAAAAGGCCCACACACGACCCAACCTGATCACCCGACACGACCGAACTCCCCGACCATCCTTGTCGGGATCAGCTCTACACACATCCCGATCAAACTAACCGACAAGACGTTAGTAGCCAACAGCCTAGCGCGTTTTTTGTATTTTTTTAATTGCAATATAGGTGCAACTTTTGATTCCGCAATCCAATATATGTTTTAGTGTAAGCAAATTGTTTTTTATTTATAATTTTAAACTTTTACACATATTTGTATGTTAATGAATACAGAACTAACAAAATAAAAAAACATATTACCAATATGGTAAATGGTATATGTACGTTGTACGTAGAATTATCATTTTACTTACATTTTACTTGTGTATAAGCCGTATTTTTAATACACGTGCGGGTATAAACAAACCTACATGTTAAAATAAACAGCACCAGGTAGTAAATTATGTACTCTATTCTATAGGAATTAGTACCTTAGCATAGTTAACACGTAATTTGTGTGTGAATAGATTATTAACAATTATTCATCCGTGTTAGAGTCGGAGGGCGGGCCAATAACGCTAACACTACACATGCCCTGACCCGACAGATTTTGAACCCGACATCGACAGTCTGTTGGAATAGCACGACCACCAGACCAAATCGGTCACGTCGGTCAGCCTGACTGTCAGGATTACCTACTCATTTTTACGCCAGTCAATGGGAGCAGGAATAGGATATTACCTCCGAATTCTATCCTATTGCATGGATTTTAATGAAATTTTGGACCTAGCCTCTACTTATCTCCTAATTCAAAGTCTACCCTATGCCGATGTGTGCTTTTATCTTGGGGGTGGTTCCCACCCCTTCTTAAAGGTGGAAAATTTTTTGGTTAAAATTACCACGGAATTCACTAGAGAACCTAATTCTAAGCAAAAACTGTTCTATATTTTTTTTTAAAACTCAATATTTTTTGAGATATTCGTGGTTGAAAATTGGCCATTTTCATTGAAACCTAATACCTTTTCGAACAGTTTTTTGCGAATACCTTAAAAACTATGCATCTAACTAAAAAAACTATAAGTATTAATCATTTTTGTAGGTTATAAAAAAATTAAGAGACGCTTGCTTTTATAAATCTTCTAGTTATAATACAAAAAGAGATATGGTAGGTAAAAATAGTTTGTTTTTTGGTACATTCTCAAATTTGTGTATTCAACTTGAAATAACAGAGAAACGGTCGATTTTAGGTGTATAATGCTACTAATACCTTTTGTAGTGGTTGAAAATACCTTTAAAATTAGCTATATTAAAGGTCCATACATTAAAATTAAGCGAGATATGCTGTAAACAAAATTGATAACTAATGTATTTTAAGAAAAAATGAGAAGTAATTTTAACCCCTATCCACCAAAATGTAAATGTATCGTTTTCCTTCCACAAAACATTTTATTATAGTGTTATTTCTATGTTCAAAAAGTTGGACGGGATTAAAATGAATGGTTTTTGGAAAAAATAGATCAAATTATAGAGCGCATTTTTAAATTTTCTTAAAAATCTTCCTTTTTCTCCATGTAACTTAAAAATGATAAGAGATTCAGATATGAATTCAGAATGTTAAGAGATATTCAGATAAATTATCTGAAAAAGCGCTATATTTTTGTGTGGTATCTTTTTACATGGAGGAAAAGAAAGATTTTTAAGAAAATTTAAAAGTGCGCTCTATAATTTGATCTTATTTTTTTCAAAAACCATTCATTTTAATCCAGTCCAACTTTTTGAACATAGAAATAACACTATAATAAAAAGTATTGCAGAAGGAAAACGATGTATTTAAATTCTGATGGATGAGAGGTTAAATATACTTCTCATTTCTTCTTAAAATACATTAGTCATCAACTTTTTTGCAGAATATCTCGCTTAGTTTGAATGAAATCGACATTTAGTATTACTTATTTTAAAGGTCTTTTCAAGCACTACAAAAGTTATTAGTATCATTATACACCTAAAATCGACAGTTTCTCTGTTATTTCAAGTAGAATACACCGATTTGAGCATGCGGCAAAAAAACAAACTCTTCTGACCTACCATATCCCTCTTTGTATTTTAACTAGAAGATTTACGAAGGAACGAATCTCTTTGTTTTTTTATAACCTACAGAAATATTTTATATAGTTTTTTTGTTAGATGCATAGTTTTTAAGGTATTCGCAAAAATCCGTCCGAAAAGGTGTCATTTTTCAATGAAAATGGCCAATTTTCAACCACGAATAACTCAAAAAGTATTGAGTTTTCAAAAAATAATTATAGAACAGTTTTTGCTCAAAATTATGTTCTCTAGCCTCTTCCGTGGCTATTTTAACCAAAACATTTTTCACCCCCGAGAAGGGGTGGGAACCACCCCAAGATAAAAGCGCACTTTTACAAACAGCTTTTAGAAACAAAAGACTTTGTTTATTGAGCTATTCCCTACTTACTGTGAAAATATGAAGTAAATCGATGTAGTAGGATGGAATTCGGAGTCAAATACCCTCATTGACTGCCCTATTTAAGCCCAAGTAAAATAATAAATACAGGAAGAATTCCAGAAGAATGGAGAACCACTCAAATGATAGCGTTATTTAAGAAAGGTGATAGGGCAGACCCCAGTAACTATAGAGGGATAAATTTACTGAGCACTATACTGAAACTCACAACAAAAATACTTATGGAGAAAATAATGGCGTGCATAAATATATCGGATGAACAACAAGGATTTAGAAGTGGAAGATCATGTAACGATGCAGTTTTTGTGATAAGGCAAATAGCGGAGAAATCATTAGAATATAACAAACCAGCCTTTTTCTGTTTCATAGACCTAGAGAAAGCGTTTGATAGAATCCAAATAAAAGATGTGATACACCTTCTATATGAGAAAAATTTACCACTGGATATCATAAAACTGATAGAAAACATATATGTAAGAAATAAAATAGAGATGAAAGTCAATGGAATAATAACAGAACCCATAGAAACAAACACAGGAATCCGGCAAGGAGATTCACTAAGCCCTCTACTGTTTAACATAATATTGGATGCAATAATGAAACAAGTGAAGAAAAAAAGAGGGTACAAAATGGGCAATAGAGAGATAAAAATACTCTGTTAAGCTGATGACACCGTGTTAGTAGCAGAGTGCGAAGACGACCTACAAAGATTATTGCACGAGTTCAACATTAACGCAAAAGAAATGAATATGAAAATATCAGTCCAAAAAACAAAAAGCTTAGTAATTGCCAAAGAACCAATAAGATGCAAATTGGAGTTAGATAATCAAATTATACAACAAGTAATGACTTTCAAATATCTGGGAATTAATCTATCAGCTGACAACAATATCGAAGGAGAGGTAAAAGACCAAATAATTAAAGCCAGTAGAACGGCCGGATGCCTAAACGACACAATTTGGAAAAACAAACACCTAAGATTGGAAACAAAGGCCCGAATATATAAGTCAGTTATTAGGCCAGTTATGGCTTACACGGCCGAAACAAGACCAGATACAAGCAAAACACGAAGACATCTGGAAACCAACGAAATGAAGATCTTAAGAAGGATTGCTGGAAAAGGACTACAGGATAGGGTAAGAAGTGAGGAAATCAGACGCATATATGGAGTAGACAATATAAATACCTGGGTAAAGAACAGAAAAGAAGAGTGGAATGAGCACATAAGCAGGATGTCTGAATCAAGGATAGTAAGAATAGCCAGGGACAAGTCACCGTTAGGCAGGATAGTATAGGACGCCCAAGGAAAAGATGGAATGACAACTTAGGGGCAGAATGAAAGGCACCGTTGAAGAAAAACAGGCAGTACTGCCTATATAAAAGAAGAAGAAGAAGAAGAAGACTGCCCTATTTTGAGTACAATTGATTTTAATAAAGTTATGCAATAAGCCTAGACACACTCCAACGATCAGACCCAACGTTGTCAGACCCGACAGTCAAATGGTCAGGTCGGTACGTGTGTAGGCCTTTTAAGATTTTGAGTATTGACTTGATTCATATACACTATCTATCTATAGCCTATTTCGCCCATTCTTGAACGTAGGCCTCCCCTTTTTCTCTCCAGGATTCTCTGTCCTGGACTATACTCATAGACTTGGAACCAGCGTGTTTTTTGATGTCGTCGATCCATCTTGAGGTCTTCCTCTTCGGTATTCCCAGGGTCTCCAATGTAGTATTTGGTTATTCCATCTGCCGTCCTTTTGCCTTGCATTGTGCCCAGCGAATTTCCATTTCAGTTCTACTATTTTTTCATTTACATCTTTGACCTTCGTGACTTTTCTTATCCATTCGTATCTTTTTTTTTCTATACACTAGTACTTATTTGTATATTTCATATACACTTGTATTATTAATAGTGTACATTTAGACTTAAAAGGTCTATTATTTACCTTATCCTTTATTTTGTCTGTTTAATTTTATAGGTAAGTATAGTATGCGGCATAATAAACAGTACTGCAATGAATAGTATGAATATTTAAATATTCAATGAATAGTATGCATGATAAAATATAGCCTTTCAAACATTATTCACGACGACACAAGTTCCCGATAAAACAGATGTTAAAGATGCCCCTGGCCAGTTGCGGATCTACGGGGTGGAAAAATGAGGAAATTTCCCCCCTAACAAGGTCCAAAATTAAAGAAAAACATTGTTCAAACATAAAAATATATTAGCTGCCATGAAATCGAAACCACAGAAAGAAAAATTTAACCCAATAAACACGCTACTTAAGAAAATAAAAAATATGGAAAACATTTTTTAAGAGAGGCTTTTCTTTAGTTACGAGTGACTAAAGTTAAAAATATTTTTATAAAATCAACTAAAAAGCAAAAAATAAAAAAATTCTTCCCCGACAGGGGAAAGTGAATGGTTGACCCTTCCAAAATTCTACGCCACTGATGAAACTGCGATTTTAGCTTTAATTTTAGATTCTCCAATACTTTCTATGCAAATAATACACTCTTTATTCGTAATGATAGAGTCATTAGTTTTCGAGATATTTGAAGTTAAAAATGAAAAGGCACACTTATTTTGATTAATGTATTATGCTCCTTCGTTTTTAGCTTCAAATATCTCGAAAACTAATGGCTTTATCGTTACGAATGAATAGTATGTTATTTACATAGAAAGTATTGGAGAATCAAAAAATTGCACTTAAATAGAAATCACGCCAGTGGCGTAGAATTTGGGAAGGGTCAACCATTCACGTTCCCCGTCGTACGCCTCTGGTAGTAGCCAGAAAGGTTTGTTTAACATAATTTAGTAGAGTGTACAGTTCCAGTACCACCTACCAAATTTCGTGTTGTTGTCTTATGCCTGTCAGGAAATATTCAACAATAAATAAAATAAAAGTTTAACTTTGACACCCTGTATTTCGGTTATTATCAACTTTTGTACGAAGGTAAGTTAGCTTAAATCGGCCTATTTTAACCTCAGGAATCTAAGGTTAAGCTATGGCACATTCTTTACCAAACACCCTGTATAACAAAACCGTGGTATTATAAAAAGTACTTTTTTCTACAACCACTATTCAAAGTGCACTTTTCTGCACGGTTTTATGTTAGCAAACTTGATATTTTCTCACAGTATAAGATATTTGACATTAGTGTGCAGAAAAGTGACGTTTCTGTGCCGCAAAGTGACGTTTCTGTGCCGCAAAGTTCTTTTCTGCACAGTTGACTACCTCATTCTGAGTAACATTATATTATGTTTACATCCGTGGACTACCGCATTCTGAGTAACGTTATATTCTGTTTACATCCGTGGTTAAACTTTAGACAAATATATAACCTATAAGACAATTATTATATTCAACTATAGCATAGAAACTAAATTATGGATGTTACAACTGTTTTATTTTACAATTTTATTCTTATTAAACATTTTATAATTATCAAATAACCAATAAGGATTTAGCAACCTGTGCAAGAGACGTCGAATGAAGTATGTTTTGTGTAAATCCGTGACTGCATAAATATAATGTCAATAATGTGTAATAATTGTTTAAATTTAAACAAATTAAGGCAGTGCATTAATTTTTTAACTGATTTATGTGCAATTTATTTAGGTATAAGGAATTTAAATTGATTAGTAGGTATTAATTAAATACAGTTTAAAATTTATCACATAGGTACCTATTATAATTAATCGTCGTTTGGAAATTGTGATTTTTATTTTTAGGAAAAACTGTGCTTGTAGAAAAAGTATAGTGTGAAACACGTGCAGAAAGGTAATTTCTCACTCGTTTGAATTGCGGCACTCGCTTGCGCTCGTACCGCAACTTTTCAAACTCGTGAGAAATTAGTACCTTTCTGCACTTGTTGCACAATATACTATTATATTATAGTGTAATTTTTGGAATTTTAAGCATTTTATATCGTCAAATTATTTTATATTCTCTCCTATAAATAATAAAAACGTTTTATTATAAAAAAGTTCTTTTTTATAAAAGTCTAATTATTTTTGTTGATTTATTTTAATAAATACAGTGCGCGGGAATAAGTGTTAACCTCCCCTATCAATTTATTTATCTTTAGCGCATAAGCAAAACCCTCGGACAGGTCTATTTTTAAAATAACCATAGTATATTATAGCATCAGTGTTTCGAACTTTACGCTATCCCTTTTCAGATGACAGTCATAACTTTGTTTTTACTAATGGGAAAGTACATCACGTGACACCTCATTTAAAAGCTTTTGAAATACTAATTACAAAAATGTATAATACTTACGCAAATTTTCGTTCCAATGCTTTTTAAATGCATTCATTTTTTTAAATCCTGAAAAAACTAATAAGAATTTTTGAAAAATTTAAACGCAGAATGAAAGATTACATAATTACCGAGGGCCGAAATTCCCTAAAAACTTCTATAATGTTTATTTTAATAAGTTACAGGGGTGAAAACAAAGAGACAATTTAGTATGATTTTTAATTTCAAATATATCATTCGAAATAAACTTTTTGTTTATTCTAACGGACTTTCGGCCCTCGGTAATAATGTAATCTTTCATTCTGCAATTAAATTTTTCAAAAATACTCATTAGTTTTCTCAGGATTCGAAAAAAATTAATGTATTTAAAAAGCATTTGACCGAAATTTTGCCCAAGTATTACACATTTTTGTAATCAGTATTTCAAAAGCTTTTAAATGAGGTGTCACATGCACATTATGTACTTTCCCATTTAAAAAAATTATAGTTATGACTTTCACCTGAAGGAGGATCACGTAAAGTTCGAAACATTGATGCTATAATATATTAAGATTATTTTAAACATCGACCTGTCCAAGAGTTTTGCTTATGTGCTAAAAATAAATGAATTAATTATGGGGAGGTAACACTTATTCCAGCGCACTGTATAGGGAAGCCTATATCAACAAAATTATTATAGCAATTATGCTTGCAGCATTTGAAAGCTCAAGTCAATTTATCCCGATGTTGATTATTTGTATTGCTAAAAATTAATTTTTTTATTGTTAAACAAAGCTATAAACACATAGTGCTTGAGTGATGTTTTCAATGCATCTAAAATCGAACGAGTAGGTACAAAAACAAGCGCCTGCAATCCTGCAAATAGGCGATAACTACGTAAACGTAACGTAGCATGCATTAAACCGCATGCGTTGGGTACATGGGTACGGGCCAAAGCGCTCAAAACACTATTTGTTTATAGCTTTGTTTAACAATAAAAAAATTAATTTTCAGCAATATAAATAATCAAAACCAGTATAATTTGACTTGAACTTTCAAATGATGTAAACAGAATTACTATTTTATTTGTTAATCAAAAGTTATTCGGGTTTAAAAATTGCATGTTTTCGATTTTTTGAAAGTTCAACCGCGTTTATCTCTAAAACTGTGCATCCTATGAAAGAACATTTTTTGTTTAGAATGACCAAAAAAATGTTTTGTTTTACGAAAATCTCTGTTATGTAATTCTGCAAGTTCTTTGTTTATAACCATCTTATCGACATCCGGAACAACTGTTACCCAAAAAATTTGTGTTCTGCGGGTCAAAATACATAAAAACACTTGGGAAATTCCATCTAAATAAAGAGACTAACTGATAGGAGCACTAACTGATAGAATAAAGTTTGAAAGTAAATTTAGATACTTCGTAAATGATATTCATTAAATTAATCGTCATTTTTTCAGTATACATTGTTTATAACTCGAAAACGATCAACTTCAGAAGAAAATTTACAACAGACCTTTTTTGTTTAGAATGATCCAACGAATCGAAAATAATATTTGCCAAGCCGAAATTTTTTTTAACAAAAAGTCATTTTTTTGGGACACCCCTTGTTTTTTATAATTTTTAACGCACTAAATTACATATCAAATAATTTTTATCCATTAAACAGATCGATGCAGGTCGACCTTATATCGTATCATTAAGTTTTTTACCAAAGAAAGTTGCTTAATAGCAAGCTGAAAATTAGTTAATAGCAATGGTGTCTAGTCGGACAAACTTTGATGTATGGGAACACTGGAACAGATGAAGTTTTAATTGTCAATTAATTGTAATCAACTTTTTTTTGGTACGCGGGATCCAGGCCTATATACAGGGTGAGTCACCACTAACGCGACGGAAGATTACAGCGAAATGGTAAAAGATTTGAAAAAAATCTTAAATTGAATAGTTTGTAAGTTGATAAAAGCTACATTTTAAAATTATTTTGAAATATACAGGGTGTCCCAATAAATGGCGGCGTATCAAAGTTATATTTTTTCTTATGGAACACCCTGTATTTTATTGAATTTTTTAATTGTCCGCAAAAAATAAGGTATAGTTTCATAAGGCTTCCCTATACCTATGTACAGAGTGTTCTGAGTTATGTTGACTTTTCTTAAAATGTAAAGTTTTAAAAGAAGGCTTTTTCTCAAGTTATTTACGAAATTATAAAAACATTACTTTTACATCTAAATAGTTGGATATTGGTTGAATGTACTCCATGATTAATGATTACACATTTGTCTACAGGATGTTCAAAATTTACAGTTTCATTAGTGGAGTATTCAATGTGTCATATGATGATTATTTTAAATGGAACACTATGTATATTAATAAATAATTATACTAAACAAATTTACCTCTTTCGAATGGTATATGGATGCCCTATACCTAGGTGTCATAGTTTTTGCGTAATTTACAATTATTTAAATTCTTAATCTGTATTTATTTAACTTTTCGTACCTATGCAACATTACCAGTAGCACGGAATCTATCGAGAAATCTCTCAAAAACGTCCTTTTTTGGGTGTCTTCTATCAGGATACCTTTAAGCGTAAACTTTAGAAGCTAAGAGACAATTTTAAAAATATTCCCCAATGAAAAGCAGCATGCCTACTCTTTCATAGATATCGTGATTATTCATTTTTAGGAACAGTTAAATTTGAATGTAATTGGCTCTGCCAAAGCCATTTTTAAGTAAAAAAAATTGAATATCATACACCGATGTTTATAGCTTTGAAAATTACCAGACCGTACAATGACATTAATTAACTAGATCTTTTGTTTTAAAATCGATTTACAGATTAAGAATTTAAATAATTGTAAATTAAGCAAAAAATATGACACCTAGGTATAGGACCTCCATATACCATTCGAAAGAGGTAAATTTGTTTAGTATAATTATTTATTAATATACATGGTGTTCCATTTAAAATAAGCATCATATGACACATTGAATACTCCACTAATAAAACTGTAAATTTTGAACAACCTGTAGAAAATTAATCATGGAATACATTCAACCAATATCCAACTATTTAGATGTAAAAGTAATGTTTTTATAATTTCGTAAATAACTTGAGAACAAGCCTTCTTTTAAAACTTTACATTTTAAGAAAAGTCAACATAACTCAGAACACTCTGTACATACATAGGTATAGAGAAGCCTTATGAAACTATACCTTATTTTTTGAGGACAATTAAAAAATTCAATAAAACACAGGGTGTTCCATAAGAAAAAATATAACTTTGATACGCCGCCATTTATTGGGACACCATGTATATTTCAAAATAATGTTAAAATGTAGCTTTTATCAACTTACAAACTATTCAATTTAAATTTTTTTCAAATCTTTTACCATTTCGCTGTAATCTTCCGTCGCGTTAGCCCGCGTTCAGAGTGGACGAGCAAAGAGCAAAGAGCAAAGAGCAAAGAGCAAAGAGCAACGAGCAAAGAGCAAAGAGCAAAAAGTGCACGTTCAGAGTGGACGAGCAAAGAGCAAAGAGCAAAGAGCAAAGAAGTGCTAATAGCGGGTAGTTACGCTAGACGAGAGTTTAGTTCTTTTCCACTCGGCAGTGTGGATAGGAGCGGTAGGATATTTGCTCTTTACTCTCACAGTAGTCCATGTAGTGAGACCGCTCCCGTCTGAAAAAATTTCCGATTCGGTCTCTTTGTGGATTCCTATTTAAAAATATTTTAAAATTTCCTTTAAACAAATCTGAAGGGTGCCGGGCGGAATTTTTGGGCAGAAATTGTTTAAACAATTTTTTTAAACAAATACAAAAGATCACGTTTTTTGCTCTGGAACATATATTTTTAAGTTTTGTGGGTCATCTAAACAACAAAGGTATCTTGTAAATGTTCTCAAAAATTGATAGTTTTCGAGTTATAGGCAATTTAAAATCTGAAAAATGCGAAAATACCCATTTTCGAGGCCTAAATACTCATATTTAAATTAGTATTTTTGAGGTTGCCAGATACTTAAATTGAAGTTTAAACATTGAGCCTCAAGACTCTGAAGAGTGATCGCGTCTAACCTTAATTTATATCGTTGTTTTTTAATTGTTAAATATGCGTGTTTATTCGATTTTTTGCCGGTGTGGCGCGCTCTATTTCAAAAATCTCCTATTTTCCTCCGAAAATTATTTTTTCTAGATTTTTTGGGATTTTCTAAATAAAATAAGTTTCTTGACATTTTTCTCAAAAGTTAACAGTTTTAAAGTTATAAGCGATTTAAAATCCAAAAATGAGTTTTTTTGTCATTTTTTGGATTTTAAATCGCTTATAACTTTAAAACTATTAACTTTTGAGAAAAATGTCAAGAAACTTATTCTATTTAGAATATCCCAAAAAATCTAGAAAAAATAATTTTCGGAGGAAATAGGAGATTTTTGAAATAGAGCGCGCCGCACCGGCAAAAAAATCTGATATACACGCATATTTAACAATTAAAAAACAACGGTATAAATTAAAGTTAGACGCGATCACTCTTCAGAATCGAAGCTGAATGTTTAATCATCAATTTAAGTATCTGGTAACCTCAAAAATACTAATTGAAATATGAATTTTTAAGCCTCGAAAATGCGTATTTTCGCATTTTTCAGATTTTAAATCGCCTATAACTCGAACATTATTAATTTTTGGGAAAAATTACAAGATACCTTTTTTGTTTAGAATAACCCAAAAAACCTAAAAATATATAATAATAAAAATGGTATACATTTTTATTTTATAGTCGTATTACTCCGTAGAGTAAGTGCACACCTACATTGCCTACATTGGATCCGATTTTCTCCGATCACATCAGATCAGATCAGATCAGATCCGATCCGATCCGACAGGCGGTGCCTACATAGGGCTTTTCATTTACAGTCATTTGTTTCGAGCTTCTGTCATGTGTCACATAATATTAATTTATGTACGTCATACGTTATTGGTATATAAACAATACAAACCAAAGACGTATGGCGTAGATATATCAATATTATGTGACACATGACAGAAGCTCGAAACAAATGACAGTCGATGAAAAGCCCTATTGGATCCGTCTTTCTCCGATCAGATCAGATCCGATCAGACCGGTTTTCCGGCGAGGGTGCCTACATTGGTTCAGTAATCTTCCGACCACCGACCACCGACAATAAGTTCCGATGAAGATGTGTTGAGATGATGACATTGAATATATTTAAACATGTTAGCTTGCAACCCCCAACTTGCAACAAACTTGCAACCAGTTTGCAACCAACTTGCAACCAGTTTGCAACCAGTTTGCAACCAGTTTGCAACCAGTTTGCAACCAGTTTGCAACCAACTTGCAACCAATTTGCAACCAACTTGCAACCAACTTGCAACCAACTTGCAACCAACTTGCAACTAAAATTGCAACTCAACTTGCAACCAATCGGAATGAAACCAAACACTTCTCGATGAGAATAGGAGAAGCTACTCCCGACGTCGGCCGATATCGGATCTGATCTGATCTGATCTGATCGGATCGGAGAAAAACGGATCCAATGTAGGCACTCCCATTTAATACTATGGGTTTATTTTTTATTTCGACGTCGGCCGACGTCGGATCTGATCTGATCTGATCGGATCGGAGAAAACGGATCCAGTGTAGGCACCCCCATTTAATACTATGGGTTTATTTTCTATTCCGACGTCGGCCGACGTCGGATCTGATCTGATCGGAGAAAATCGGATCAAATGTAGGTGCGGCCTAACTAGGTGCATTTTTCCGTTGGAACTTTACCAGCTGCAGACGGGGGATGTGAATTGCATAGTGTAGAATTCCTTCCCTCTCGTCTTCACTGCAGCATCCATTTGACTTGCAAATTGGTCTTGGAGGTGTCACCAGGAAAGTGTACCAATAAGTTTTCAATTTAAAAATCTTTTAGTAATATTTTTAATATTTTCAATATTAATAATTTACTATTAGGATTGAAAACTACTTCGTCTAAAAATATATGTTCCGGAGCAAAAAACGTGATCTTTTGTATTTGTTTAAAAATAGGTATTTATGAAAAAGTTCGTGAAGTTATGCTTTTTGCGAATGCACGCGATATTTAGAGCACGAGCGACAGCGGAGCGAGTGCTATACATCGCGTAAGTTCTCAAAAAGTACTTCATGCACAGTTTCATACAATATTTTATCTACTCTACCATAAACAAATAAAAAAACTGTAACTCTTCGTCACTGGAATTCATTTCTATTCTACAATTTTTAGAACTTTGACATTTAAAAATTCTAACTTCTTTCAAAACACAAAACTGTAAAAACTTTTGTCGTAATTTATTGCTCATTATGTCATCACCATGACAACGTCAAAGTTAAGGATATTTGATTATATGAAAGTGTGTTAAAAACAGTGCGAAAAAGTAAGTCCCATTTAAAATACATTGTTACTTCACGCTCACTTTAAACACTTCACGCACTGCTATCTATAATGACAGTTTTCACAAACTAAAAACTTACACGTAACATAACATAGAGTAGATAAAATTGTTTAAACAATTTCTGCCCAAAAATTCCGCCCGGTGCTCTTCAGATTTGTTTAAAGGGGACATTTTTGAATAGGAATTGACAAAGAAACCGAATCAAAAAATTTTTCAGACGGGAGCGGTCTCACTACATGGACCAAAGAAATCAAACTTGTTTGGTTTCGCCGCTTTGCTCTTTGCTAGCACTCTGTGCACCTCCGTTTGCCAGTATGAGTTTGATTTCTCCGCTTTGCTCTTTGCTCTTTGCTCTTTGCTCTTTGCTCGTCCACTCTGAACGTACGCTTAGTGGTGACTCACCCTGTATACGTATCGTACCGTACATAGAAGTATGACACGTCACTGAAACTACGAACTAAAATAATATTACGGTTGGTTGTAATCTTTACGAGCTTCCAGTTGAGTTAAATGTTATTATCAAGGTTTATCAGTACTTCTACCTCATACTAAACGGTGTTTGCAGAATTAGACATAGAATCCCTTATCAGTCAAACTATAAACGTTTTATTGATTTAATACAATGCAAGTAAATAATCAACAATTTTTTATTTTATGGTTTTTTCTGATAGGAATATAAAAAAATGCATTGTTAAACTTTTATGGGCAAACATCTTGAATAAACACTAGTTGTTATTCTTCTTCTTCTTGACGGTGCCATAAGGACGACTCATATTTATCCGTTCAGGCACGTAGCGTTTCGTTCCCGAAAAATATTGTTTTTATGGTTTTAAATATGAACAATTCATACTATACGGAGCGTATAGTATCAGACAACTCTTTGTAAAATCAGGTTTTTATATTTTTCGGAAACGAAACGCTACGTGCCCGAACGAATATGATTCTTCCTTTATACTTAAAGACGTTGGCCATTAGATTTGCCCATTTAATCTTATTTGCGGCCGCCCTGAATACAGTGGCGGATCCAGAAATTTTGTTTGGGGGGGGGTCATGGGTCTTGAGGGTGATTTAATTACCTATCTCTGATGCAAGGTGACTTAGTCTTACCAACCTTAGGATACGAGGGTTTAAAATTATGGGGGAGGGGGTCATGCATGACCCCCATGACACCCCCCCCTGGATCCGCCTGAATAGTTCTACGGAGATCATATTCATCCATTGTCGTAGGTTTTTAAGCCTTGCGTCTTCTTCCTGTCCTCTTTTGTTATTGATTTTGCCTTCGATTATAAGTTGGAGTACAGTGGAACCCCGATAAGTCGGCCCCCGATAACCCGGAACTCCGGCTAACCCGGACCGATTTTTATCAGACAAACATTTCAACAATAAAAATGTATTGCTGTTACAAAATCTCGTGAACCTAATTCATTCATTTGGTGACGTCAATATAAGAACGAAACGATTGATGAATCCGACATTACTGAAAATATCAGGGTGCAGATGGGACCCTGTCGCGCAATTCGCAGCAAATAAAATAGTCGTATGTTTTTGGCTTCATTTTATTTCGGTTATACATACGCATTTTCAAGGTTCACGAGGTTTTGTACCAACTCTATGTAATATAATATTTGAGAGATAATGGAACCGGATTGAACTACATATACCATAGTAAAAATGATGACTCATGGTACACCAAATTCATTGTCGAAAACAACAGGCACCTGTATTATCCTTTATTTTTTTGAAACTGTCTGTGTTAGCATTGTTTAGAAAAGACTATTAAAATTCTTTTTTTAACAATGGTCTTAGTCATCACTGTTATTAAATAACATAACATCAGAGACGGTATTGTGTGTAGTAAAGTCGTATTATTGTTCGCTTCCGTTTTGTAATCGTTCGTAAATTTATTCAGATTTTGTGTTTGCGTGTCTTTTGTCTATAAGGGCAACAAAACCTAAAAATGTTGTAGTGACAATGGAAAAGAAACTAGAAGCATAAGTAGAATTGATAAAGGTGAATCTTGCAGCATTATATTATGGTGTCGGTACATCTAAAGTATCGGATTGGAAGAAAAATAGAACTAAAATCGAAGAATTTTTTTTTTCAAAATGATAACAAAAGACAGTTTAATCGGTGCAAAGCTAATAAAGCTAAGAATGAGACTTTTGACGACGCTTTGTATGTGTGGTTTTGTGTGGAATGCGAACGTGGTTTACCAGTGTCTGTGTGACAATTATAACGGAGTTTATCTGTAAGCATACCATTTTTTATTAATTTTTACCATTTTCTCCGGCTAACCCGGATTTTCGATAACCCGGATCGGCCGCGGTCCCAATTAATCCGAGTTAACGGGGTTCCACTGTACTTACTTAGTTCATACTTTTGACTTCTTACGATGTGACCAAAATATTGTGTTTTCCGTTCTTTTATTATAAGCATAAGCTCTTTTTCCTGGTTCATCCTCAGAAAGACTTCCGCATTTGTCGTATGGCTCATGTAGGATAATCTGAGCATTTTACGGTAACATCAGAGTTCAAATGCTTGAATTATTTTTTGTGTAGCTTCTGTCATTGTCCAGGCTTCAACACAATAGAGGAAGGTGAAGAAAACAGCACTTATAAGTATTCTAGTTCTCAATGAGATACCCAGTCGTTATTCCCTTATAATTATCTCACAATCTTCACATACTCAGCAGGAACTCCTTTCTTATTGAGCGCTCACCACTGTCACCACAGAACCTCCCGAGGAACTTAATCACATGCTGTTTTAAGTCAATGAATGGCATAAGAACGTTTGTTTCATTATTCCTATATTTTTCCACTAGCTATAAAAATCGCATCTGCGTGGTTGATCTGCCTTCCATAAATCCATTCGGATATAGGATATTTCGGTTTCTTGGCGTATCTGTCAATCAATTATTCGTCAATCAAAACTCGTTTGGCATTTGTTCTAAATCCATAATTATATTTAAAAAAATGTCAAACTTTATGTCTCTCCTAAAGCTGTCCAAACTTCTCCAGCGATTCCATCAGGTCCAACTGCTTCTTTATCTCTTGAAGTGCTTGACCAACTATCAACAACAAATAACTGGGTATGTTATTTTGATTACAATAATTGTAATTATTGCTGTTACTGTAGCCTCTTCTTCTTCTTTTTGTGTAGACAGGACTGTCTATTTTTCAATGTGCCTCCAGTAAGTTGCCATTCCACCGTTTTCGTGGTCTTTCCACTAATTGTCTTCCTATTGGATAAATCTTGGTCTCTCGCCATCCTTAATACTCTATTTGTTATCATTCGGCTTATATGGTCATTCGATTCTACTCTTCTGTTTTTTACCCAGTTATTAATGTTGTCCACCTTGCATCTCTGTCATATATCTGCACTTTTAGCTTTATCTCATAGTGTCCTACCATCGATATTTCGAAAGGTTTTCATCTCTGCTGTTTCCAGCATTCTTCTTGTCCTTTCTGTATCAGGTCGTGTTTCTGTCGCGTAAGTTATTATTGGTCTGATGACTGTTTTGTAAATTCTTCATTTCACTTCTGTTCCGATATTTTTATTTCTCTATATTCATTCAGCCCTTATTAGATTTGCTGTTATAACCATGAATTTTGTCTTTTCTGGGAAAATTATCATTTCACTTGATATCATTATCAAGTGAAAAAATCATTTTAAAAATATTCACTATAATGGGGAAAATAACAACAATTTTCTTGCGGTTATATTAACTTTGAGCATTATTATATGCAGCATACGTTGTAAATCATCTTCACTTTTAGAGATTAATTGTGTCGTCTGCATAGCAGATTATTTTAAGTTGTTTTCACCCATTTGGTATCCTTTTTCTTACTTCTTTATTATTTCATCCATGAAGAGGTTGAACAATAAAAGACTCAGGGAATCTCCTGTCTTACTGTCTTATCCCATTGCCAGCTTCAATTGGGTCAGTTATATAGTCAGTTAGTTCTTCTTCTACTTTTACTTTTATTGTGTTGTTCTGGTAGATAATTTCGATCGATTTAATTATTCCTATAGGTACCTCTCTAGCGTACAATAAATGGATAACGTCCTTTAATTTAGCCCTGTCAAATTTTTGTTTTTTTTTAAGGTACACGACACATAAATATGCCGGTTTGTTGTGTTCTAATGACTTGTCTTGAACATCTCTCTCTCTCCTGTCGTTTCCCCATTACTGAGGATCGTGATTTCTTCCAATATTCCTAACAATGTTTCTCCATTGGTCTCTATCTTCAGCTGCTCTAAGAGCTTCGCAGAATGAGTTTCCAGCTGAATGCTTTATTTGGTCAGACCATCTAGTCGGTTATTGTCCACTTGATCTTCTCCCCGGAACGTTTCCAGAAACAATTAATCTCTCCAAACTGCCGTCACCTCTTCGAACCACGTGACCAAAGAATTGCAGAATTCGTTGCAGACATAATGTGGACAGCCTTTTTTTAATATTGAGTTGGTTTAGAATGGAAACGTTTGTCCTATGAGCTGTCCAAGGTATGCGCAGCATTCTTCTCCAGCACCACATCTCAAAGGCATCAATTTCTTGGCGCTCGAATGCGCGAAGAGTCCAAGTCTCTGCTCCGTATAGAAATATTGAGAATTCAAGGGCATTCACCAGTCTCATCTTGATATTTTGAGAGATAGATCTGTCTTTCCAAAGTTTAGTTAGGCGACTCATCGCATTTTTTGCCATACCAATACGTCTCCGAACTTCTGTTTCACAGTTACCATCGTTAGTTATACTAGACCCGAGATAGACAAAGGTGTGTACTATCTGGTATTCCTGTAATATGTTAGTCAGTTGAATAGTGTCAAATCTGTCGACCACCATTATTTTTGTCTTAGCTTTATTGATTTTCAGACCAACTTTATTGCTTTCGTTTATTGCTTTCGTACTCAACTCTTCGCAGAAGATCTAACATTTCTTGCTCATTTGCTGCTATAAGTGTAGTGTCATCAGTAAATCTTAAATTGGAGATTTTCCTACCAGCTACTGTTACTCCACCGGCCTATCCTTCTAAAACCATCCTCATGACATGTTCACCATAAATGTTAAATAAGTCAGGTGACAACACGCATCCTTGTCTAACACCTCTCTCGGTCTTGAATTGGTTTGAGAACTTCTGATCTAGTCGTACTGTCGCTATATTAGACTGGTACAGATTTTTAATAAGTGTCACCAGGTGCATTGGTGCGCCCATTTCTATTAAAATTGACCACATATTTATACAGCTTACACAATCAAATGCCTTTTGGTAGTCAACGAAGCATATAATCATAGGTACTTGAAATTCTCTAGACTTTTCAATGAGTTGTCTCAGTTTCAGGATTTGTTCCCTTGTACCTTACCCTTTACAAACCCCGCTTGTTCCTGAGGTATTTGGTAATGTAGATAGGTTTTAATCTGTTTTTGATGATATGCAACAAGATTTTACTAGCATGTGTTATTATTAGTGACAGTGTGCGGTAGTTTTCACATCTGGTAGTAGTTCCTTTTTTGTGTAGTGGGATATAAATTGAGGTACACCAATCAGATGGCCATTTTCCTGAATTCCAAACAGCGACACAGATAGAATGGATGATATGTAATCCTTTGTCACCTAGTAACTGCAGTATTTCACATGGTATTGAAGCAATGCCTGGGGATTTATTTCTCTTTAGTGATTTTTTTTAACATCCCATTTATTTACAATCTGTAATAATGATTACAATAAGTAAATTGTTTAACAATTAAAAGAGACTTGCAGGAGACTGTCCAGTGACAATAACCTATGAAATCATAATTTTAGTACTTAACAAAATTATTTGTGACTAATAAATAAAACCCTATAAATAAAACAATAATAAATAAAATATTTTTGAAAATTTAAAATTTAAAATCTTGTTCGTAGATCGCTTGGAGTGTGGCGCTTTAGCCTTCTGTTTGGCTGGGGTCTCATTAGGTTCTTCGCTAGCCTGTTGGGGTGGTTTTGTAGTCGGATGTCGTATTTTTGGGCGTAACTGGCAATTTCTTCTTTGACAGTCTTCATTTGGAGATCACGATTAATGTGTTCATTGGGCATGTACTACGGTGCATTTGTGATAATGCGCAAGGTTTTCGATTGGAATCTCTCCAGGATGTCGATATTGGATCTCGACGCAGATCCCCACAGTTGGATACCATAGCTCCATATTGGCTTAATTACTGCCTTGTATACTAAAATTTTGTTGTACAAACTCAGTTGTGACCTTTTTCCTATCAGCCAGTACATTTTATTGAGTTTCAGACCCAACTGTTTTCTTTTCGTGAATATGTGTTTCTTCCACGTTAATCTGCGGTCCAAGTGCATACCTAGGTATTTTACATCATCTTTTTGTTGTAGTACTTGATTATTTAATGAGACGGTTGGGCACGTATCTTTTCGATTAGTGAACGTTATATGTACTGACTTGCTTTCGTTTACTTTAATTCGCCATGTTTGTAACCAGATATTTATACTGTCGAGATTTGTCTGGAGCAGTTGCGAGGCGATGTACGGGTTTGAGTGAGCTGCAATGATTGCTGTGTCATCTGCAAATATGGCTGTGATGATGTTTTGGCTTGTAGGAAGATCTGCTGTGTAGAGTAGGTAGAGAACTGGTCCAAGGACACTACCCTGTGGTACTCCAGCTTTGATTGGATGTAAGTTAGTGCACTGATCTTTAACTTTTACAAGGAAATGGCGTTTGTAGCTCCTTGTATACCCTGCAACCTTTGTAGTTTGCTGGGTGGTCTCCCTCGCAGAGTACACACTTGACGTTGGTACTTCTTTCTTTATTAGTGCATTTCTTTATTTAGTGATTTAATTGCATCTTTGACTTCAGCGAGTAAAACAGTAGGTTCTCTAGGGTAGTCAGAAGGCCACTGATTTTCTGCTGATACCTCGTTATTTTTATATAGCTCGCCACAGTAGTTTCGCCATGTTTCCAATATTTCATCAGTATCGGTCTTTAAATTACCTTCCTTATCTATTACAGACCACGTTTGAGGTTTAAATTCTCTGGTACCTAAGGAGTTTGATCTTCTGGAATAAGTCCCTCGGTTCATTTCGACAGACATGTTCCTCTATCTCTCTGCATATTTGAGAGATGTAATCAGCGTTATCTTTGCGGCACTGTTTTCTGATTTCTCTCGATAACGCTCTGTATTCATCGTTTGTTCCGTATCTAGTTTTATGTTCTTTTCTGCGTTGAATCATAGTCCACGTATTATCGGATATCCATGGCTTACGGCCAGTGGAAACCGCTGCCTCACAGTCTTTTGCAGCCTCGATTACCTTATCTTTCAGATAGATCCAAGTGCTCTCAGGGTCACTATCTACTTGGTCTAAAGAAAGAGCATCTTCTAGGTTTTGTTGGAAGTCATTGATTTTTGATGGAGTTAGAGACATGACTTTTCTCTGGGGTCTTCTTTTGGGGACTTTAAAACGAAGTCGAACGTTCAATACCAGGAGTTGATGATCGCTTCCACAGTCTGCGCCAGGATATGTTTTACAGTTGATGGACGACGACTTCCATCTTGATCTTATTAGGATGTAGTCTATTTGATTCCTTGTTCGTCCATCTGGGCTGCGCCATGTGTATAATCTCCGTGGATGATGTTGATATAACGTGTTTGTAATTGTAAGATGTTGTTCTACACAGAACTCCACTAGACGGTCGCCATTCTCATTTCTCTGTCCCAGTCCATTTTTGCCCAGCACTCCTTCAATATTTTCATTAGATGACCCCACTTTGGCGTTAAAATCTCCTAAAATTATGACGAGTTCACGATTCGGAATAGCGCGAACAGTTTCCTCTAGACGACCATAGAACCTGTTGATGTCTTCTTCTTGTGCAGCTGTTGTAGGAGCGTATACCTGGACAAGGTGTAGGGTATTGGTGGATATTCTCATTTTAAGGGATATTATCCTGTCATCAATAGTATTGTATCCAATTACGCAGTCGTTAAGTTTAGAGGGTACAATTATTGCGACTCGGTTTGTACTTTTGTTATCTGGGCCTGAAAAATAGACGAGGTTGCCAGCAGTTGTTTTAAAATGCCCTTTTCCTCTCCAGTGAGTTTCTGAGAGTCCCAGACCGAAAGATTGTGGTCTGCCATTTCTTTTTCAATTATGTGTAACTTTCCAGGGTTTTGGATCAGTCCCTGGACGTTCCATGTACCAATTCGCTGACATTTTCTTAAATTAAATGAAAATTTGGATTCAGTCGCACAATTTCTGCCAGGTGCCTGGTCCCTCACACCTTGGCAGCCGGTAGCAAATTTCACACCATCCGACCCGGAACCGAGATGGCGCCGAGCGTAAGTCGGGTCGCTACACATTCCATCTTCACTTACCAAAATTGTCATCGTTATGGGAAGAAATTCTCTTGGGAAAATAGTGCAGTGGTTTCCCTTTGCCTTCTGCACCGCTGTATATGTGCCGTTTCTGTGGCTATCATTCTCGCCGCATGGTCAGTTTTGTAACAGCCAGCTGCCACTGTCCAACCTATCACCATGTCTGGTTACCCTCACTTAGTTTAGCCTGCAGACCAATGCAGTTGCCCGGGATGTGGCACGTGGAGCCATAAGTGAGAGTTGAGTGCCCTATGAGGACCAGTTATCAAAAACAATCTCCCGTCTATAACGTTTGATGTGGTCGTTCCAATAAAAGTTGCTACCTCTATAACACACTCGTACACCCCGTACATATATTGAACATACCTGACTATAAATATAGCGTCGGTACATGGTGCATTTCCTGAGTTAAATTTCTCATATTAAATTCTTTTGCTCTTATGTTAAATCTATCGACTAGCCTTTGCAGACTATCTTCATTTTTTACTGTCACTGTCAATATTGCGTCGTCTGCGTAACAAACTATTTTTACTTCATTGTTGTCAGGGGGACTCAATGCTCAACGAGTCCCCGCTGCCTTGTAGGTTTTGTAAGTTGTCCATCTATTCTGACTTCCATTTTGTTATTTTGGTAGAGGCTTTTAAGAGTTTTTATGATATTTATGGGAGCTTCCAAGCCAATTAGACACAGATATGCTGTGTAAAGTATGCTCATGTGATTTATCAGTAATTTGCTTTCTGACGAATATTGCATCTGTACACGATATCCCGGTACGAAAACCCTGTTGTTAATTTGCTAAACTTATACGTTTTAAGGTAGTATTCTAACAACTCTGTAGTTTTCTGGTTGTTTTTATCTTCTTTTTTGGATAATATAATTAGTTCGCTAGTTCTCCACTCTTCTGGTATTTTATTGCGTTGTATGTATAATAATTAATTTGGTTAATTGTTCCATCACTGCTGCTTCACAATATTTCAGTATTTCCTTTGGTGTTCCGTCTTTTTCGTGTTGCGGCTTTTCTGTTATTCAGATTTTTAAGTGTTTTCGAAGTTCCTGTGTATTTATATTAATTTCTTCATTTGTGGTAATTTTTGGTGTTTCTGGTTCTAGATTCATTCGTTCTTTCTCTGCATAGAAATTTTTTAGATCTTCTTCTTCTTACGGTGCCTATCCGTTCAGGGTTTTGGCGATCAGCATGGCTATCCTAACTTTGCTTGCTGCTATTAGGAATAGTCCGGTTGTCAATGTATTTAACCACTTTATCAGATTTTGAAGCCAAGATATTATTCTTCTCCTGGGTCCTCCCTTTCCAAAATCCTTTCCTCCCTGAAGAATGAGTTGCAACAAGCCATATTTCTGTTCATCCCTCATAACATGGCTAAGATACTCTAGTTTGCGCCCTTTGATGGTGTTAATAATCTCGCATATAATCTCGCATTCCTTGCCCATCCTACGTAGGACCTCAACATTAGTCACACGATCCACCCACAAAATTCTTAAAATACACCTGAACCCCACTCATCTCAAATGCCTCGAGTTTTCTTAAAGAAGCTTCATAAAGTGTCCAGGCCTCTACACCGTATAATATCGTAGAAAATGCATAGCATTTGACAATCGAGATTTTGGTACCAAGTGGTAAATCGTGACTTCTGAAAAGAGACTTCATCATTATGAACGCTTTCTCGCTTTTCCTATGCGTTGTTTTATTTCACTTGAGTGGTCCCATTGGCTGTTTATGTTGGTACCAAGGTATGTGTAGCTGTCTACACTGTCAATTGGTTGTTGGTTAACCAAAAGCTGTGTACTTAATATTTCGCCCTTACTGACTACCATTTTTAGATAGAAGACCAGAAGAAATTCTCAATGCATTTATTAAAGGTCAGGAACCGAAGCTTTTCGCCTCGCAATTTTTACAGAATGTATTGATTCGCTTGAAAATTTGAGAATAAGTAGTGGATAGTCCAAGGATCAAAATCTATAAGATTCCGAAAGGCGCTTTTACCATGGGAGTGGTTGCCACTCCATCTCGGGGGTGGAAATTTTTTTATTATATTGTGACCGCAAAAGTTCATAAAAACATTCATTCTAAGCAAAAAATGTTCTATACATTTTTTTGATAAAATTAATAGTTTTCGATTTATTCGCTATCGAAAGTGTTAATTTTGTATAGAAAAATCAATGTTTTTCGATATACTTATTTACGATTCACTCGATTTTTGCCATAGACAAAATGTTTTTAAACCAATTTCTTGGGAATTAAATGACCTACAAGTTTATATTGAAACATTTTTTCGTATCTCTGATGCTAATCTTGTTATTCTGAAGAAAAGGCCATTTTTTTCCAAACTACAAAAATTTGTTATTCGCTTTTGACTCCAGTTTTTTAAAAACTAATCATTCTTAGCCAGTCAAACTTCTAGAATATATTAATAATACATAAATAAATAAGAATGAATAAAGCCAATGACTAAAAACACCGCTATCTTACATTATTATGCGTAAAATTGGATTTCTCCTTTTTTTTTCAAAAAAAATATATTGATTTTTTAACCGTAACTTTTTTATTTTTTATCTTAGAAAGTTTGGTAAAAAATAATTTTGTAGGTTTTTACAAGATATATAAGCTTATTAAAATTAAATCTTTTTAAAATCCTCAGTCAGCAAAAAAGGTGACTTTGAAAGGGTTGGTAAAGGTGGTTTTTGCATGTTATTACAATTTTTAAGTGTCAAAATAGCTCACTCAATTTTTGCCGTAGAAAATAGTTATTTTCCTAACAAGTGCAGAAAGTCATACTTTTCCGCAAGCGACTGCAGTTTGCCGAACGACGCGTAGCGGGAGTTCGGCAAGCAGTCGAGTGCGGAAAAGACACTTTCTGCAAGAGTTAGGAACAATATTTTTTCTACGAGTCTTTAAAAAATGACCAAATCTTAATCAATTAATTTAATTAATATGAAAATACATACACAAGTTAATTCTTTGACAAGGTTGTCAAAACCAAACTTTCAATATAATTAGTTAGCATGACGACGATCATGGTTTCCATGACGATGATTCAAAACGACTGTTGTTGTCTACCGATTTGACTTTCGAATATTATGTCGAAATAATTTTATTTCATCGAATTGTCGCGTAAGTTTCATTAAAACAGGAAGACAATAAGATACATTTGAAATAAAATAGTAAATAATATTTAAATATTAGTTTATTTTAAGGCCATATTAAAATATCTACACGCGTGTGGAAAAGTAAAACGCGTGCGGAAAAGTAAAACGCGTGCGGAAATGTGAAACTTTCTAAACTAAAACGCGTGCGCGAAAGTAGACATTTTTGCACGCTCGTAGAAAAAAAAATTTGCAAACCTGGTTCTTATGAATTAAATAAGCTACAATTTCATATTTAAACATTTTTTCGTATCTCTGATGCTAATCTTGCTATTCTGAAGAAAACGCCATTTTTTTCCAAAATACAAAAATTCCGTTATTCGCATTTAAGTCTATTTTTTAAAAACTAATCATCCTAAGCCGGTCAAACTTGTAGAACCTATTAATAATACCTAAATAAAATAGACCAAATAAGGTCAATGACTAATTTTAATTAGGGTGGTGATTAGGGGGTTGCTTGCGATCACTTTTTCCCTGAAAGAAAAATAGCGACTGACATTATTTTCATTATGTCACTTAATTTTTGATCTAGAGACTTTTTTTTATTTCTGAAGATAGATATTTTTAAGTAGGTACTTTAAATTAGTTTAAACAAGTTGTCCTCGAAAAATGCATAGTTTTCCCGTCTTTTGACTTTGAAACTACAATATTTAGCATTTGACGAAGAAGAGCCAACATATAATAAAGTATAGCTCGATTACTATTGGTCTTACAAAAAATAAAAAAAAAACGGTTTTGTTTATTTTTTTAAAAGATACATTTTTATTAAGTAAAGTTGTTTTGATAAAATGAAAACTTTTGGAGTTATTAGCAGAAAACTTATTAAAAACATTGATTTTTTCGATATAAAACTAACACTTTCGGTAGCCAATAAATCGAAAACTATCAATTTTATCAAAAAAATGTATAGAGAAAGCTTTTTGCTTAGAATGAACGTTTTTACCAACTTTTACGATTAAAGTATAATCAAAAATTTCCACCCCCGAGATGGGGTGGCAGCCACCCCCATGGTAAAAGCGCCTTTCGGCATGATATGGATTTTGATCCTTGGACTATCCACTACTTATTCTTAAATTTTCAAGCAAATCGATTCATTCTGTAAAAATTGCGAGGTTTTGTCCTATTTTAAGCTTCATTACTTGCACTATTACTGTATAAAAGAAATATATTTGTAGTGTAAGAACTTTAGATCTCGAAACTCACGCAAGGAGTCAAATAGCGAAATTTGAAATTTAAAAATTTTAATATTCGAAGAATATTGAAAATTATCTGGTCCGAATCTGTAATGAAAGAAGACGAAAAATGAAGACTCATAACTAAGTAGGTATCTAAAATTGAAAAAAGTATTATAAGTAAAATGAAACAAATTGTTTCAAATAGTGCATTGAAATATTTTTTTGTTCTTCCAATAGGGCACAGTCAATGACGGTATTTGGCTCCGAATTCCATCCTACTACATCGATTTACTTGATATTTTCACAGTAAGTAGAGAATAGCTCAAGAAACAAAGTCTACCCTGTGCCGATGTGCGCTTTTATCTTGGGGGTGGTTCCCACCCCTTCTCGTGGGTGAAAAATGTTTTGGTTAAAATAGCCACGGAAGAGGCTAGAGAACCTAATTTTAAGCAAAAACTATTCAATAATAATTATTTTTTGAAAACTCAATACTTTTTGAGTTATTAGTGGTTGAAAATTGGTCACTTTCATTGAAAAATGACACCTTTTCGGACGGATTTTTGCGAATACCTTAAAAACTATGCATCTAACAAAAAAACTCTGTATAAAATATTTCTGTAGGTTATAAAAAAAAACATAGAGATTCGCTCCTTCATAAATCTTCTAGTTAAAATAAAAGAGGGATATGGTAGGTAAGAAGAGTTTGTTTTTTTTGCTGCATGATCAAATCGATGTATTCAACTGGAAATAACAGAGAAACTGTCGATTTTAGGTGTATAATGATACTAATAACTTTTGTAGTGCTTGAAAAGACATTTAAAATGAGCAATACTAGTGGTCGATTACATTCAAACTAAGCGAGATATTCTGCAAAAAAGTTGATGACTAATGTATATTAATGTATTTTAATGATTTTTAAGAAGAAATGAGAAGTATAGTTAACCCCTCATCCATCAGAATTTAAATACATCGTTTTTCTTCTACAATACTTTTTATTATAGTGTTATTTATATGTTCAAAAAGTTGGACTCGATTAAAATGAATGGTTTTTGAAAAAAATAAGATCAAATTATAGAGCTCATTTTTAAAGTTTCTTAAAAATCTTCCTTTTTCTCCATGTAACTCGACAAAGATAAGAGATACGAAAAAAAGATCCCACACAAAAATGTAGGGCTTGTTCAGATAAAAATTTCCTTTTTATTTTTCATTACAATATCTCTTATCGTTTTCAAGTTACATGGAGAAAAAGGAAGATTTTTAAGAAAATTTAAAAATGCTCTCTTGAGTTTGATCTTTTTTTTAAACCATTCATTTTAAGCCCGTCCAACTTTTTGAACATAGAAATAACACTATAATAAAAAGTATTGTGAAAGGAAAATGATGCATTTACATTTTCGTGGTTGGGGTTAAAATTACTTCTCATTTTTTCTTAAAATACATTAGTTATCAATTTTGTTTGCAGCATATCTCGCTTAGTTTTAATGTAATGGACCTTTGATATAGCTCATTTTAAAGTTCTTTTCAAGCACTACAAAAGGTATTAGTAGCATTATACACCTAAAATCGACCGTTTCTCTGTTATTTCAAGTTGAATACACAATTTGAGAATGAACCAAACAACAAACTATTTTCACCTACCATATCTCTTTTTGTATTATAACTAGAATATTTATGAAGGCAAGTGTCTCTTTGTTTTTTATAACCTACAAAAATGTTTAATATAGTTTTTTTAGTTAGATGCATAGTTTTTAAGGTATTCGCAAAAAACCGTTCGAAAAGGTATTATGTTTCAATGAAAATGGCCAATTTTCAACCACGAATATCTCAAAAAGTATTGTTTTCAAAAAAAAATTATAGAACAGTTTTTGCTTAGAATTAGGTTCTCTAGCGAATTCCGTAGTTATTTTAACCAAAAAATTTTCCACCCCTAAGTAGGGGTGTGAACCACCCCAAGATAAAAGCACACATCGGCATAGGGTAGACTTTGAACTAGGAGATAAGTAGCGGCTAGGCCCAAAATTTCATTAAAATCCATGTAGTAGGATAGAATTCGGAGGTAATATCCTATTCTTGCTCCCATTTACTGGCGTACAAAGAATTGCACACTGATTGAGAAAAGGGAATTAACCGACGCGCGAATTGATGTAGTAATACATCAATAATCAATACTATCAGCAAGTCTGTCAAATTTTTTCCCTTAATGCTGTAATAAATCTCGACTATATAAATTCTAAAATGTATCACCGAACTAACCGCAACATTTATGGCTGACCTCTATAATTGCTGCATGTTTTTAGATAACCTTTCTTATGTATCGAACTGATAAAATATATTTGCTAATATATTGGTATGTTATCATATCTTCATTTATAAGACGTTTATTAAAAATGCCCAACATTTTCTCGACCAGCAGGTCTTTTCCAAATTTTACCAGATCTAAATACATACAATACAACATCAAAACCAATACACAAATTTAGGATATTCAAAAATATCATAGAAAGTATTGCTACATAATATGGTTCAGAGAAAATGCCCAACATTTTCTCGACCAGCAGGTCTTTTCCAAATTTTCTTCTTCTTCTTCTTTCTAGCATGATCGATCATGCTAGTAGGCTACTGCCTGTTCATTGCCATCAAGTCTTCCCCGGACGATGAGGTCCACCCAATAAGATAAAAATAATATACCCTGATCGTGACTCTTTAACAGCCAGGGTACTGAAGCGTTTTTTCGACAGGTAATACCTATAAGAACAAACTGTAACTATTTCCTGCGTAGGATCTGGCGGCCATTTTTATTTATAAACAATTTAGTGTCAAAAAACGGCCTTTTTCCCTTTCTTTTTTCAAATTAATGGAAAACAGTAAGAATTATAGTTTTCTTAGTACAGACATTTTCGAGAGAATGGAAAAAGCTTTAAAATGGCATATTACAAAGTTTAATACACTCATTTATTGTTAATATAATTGCAAAAAAGGTCGAAATTTCAAAAAAAAAAATAATTTCGAAATAACTATTGTAAAAATAAGTACATATAGAGCTTTAAAATTTCTGTCAAATGAGGGCTCTTTGGTGCTTAATATGTGACAAAAATTTCAAAGCGATTCATTCAATTGTTTATCCCAGAGAGCTTTTTTTTTGCAATGACAGAAGTAAAAAAAAATAATGTTAGAACCATTCTACAGGTGTCAAATGAAAGAGCATGAACTAAACTTTTAAACTGTGTGTGTGTGTGGAAAGATAATGGCATGGAATCAAGTCCATTTGCCACAGAAAGTTGTAAAAGGAATTTTCTTATAGTATAACTACAGAGATGTGGGTTATGCCGTTTTAAATTTGTATTTTATTTTCTTAAATAAAATTTACTAAAAGTTCCAAGGTGTTTTTATTGGCAGCTAACAAAATGTGTGTGAGATTTAATGGAAGAAAATATTTCATTTCAATAAGTGTACGAATTAAATCATTGGATTTTTTTAAATGTTTTTTGCAACCGAAAAATATATGATTTAGATCTCCGTAAGAGTTCTGATCACAACTACAGGCCGAGGACTGTATAATGCCCAGCTTAGCAAGGTGCGATGGAAATCGCCCATGATTTGTTTTAAGTCGAAAAACACTTGCCGAAAAGAATTTTGAAGTAGGGTAGTTGAAAATATATAGAGGTGGGGATGGTAGGGTAGGATGTATTTTAAAGTAGGTATTTTGTGAGTTTTCTACAGTATTTTCCCACTGTCGTTCCCATTTTAATCTTATTTTATTTTTTATCAAATGAAAGACGTCTGGTAATGTATAAATATTACAAAGAACTCCGTTAAGTACTGCTTCCTTAGCCAAACTATCCGCTTTTTCATTACCTAGTATACCTGTATGACCTTTGACCCATAAAAATGTTATATTTAAATCTGCTATCAAATTTTTTAAATTGCATAGTATAGGACATTTCATTCTTTCAAATTTTATGCTTTTTATTGACTCCAATGCAGACTTAGAATCAGTTAGTATTACTCCATCTCGTAAATTATTTGATGTTAACCAAGTAATGCCCTTCCAAATTGCTATAAGTTCAGCAGTATATATGCTACATATTGATGGTAATTTAAACATAAATGATTGTTTTGTATTTTGGATAAAAACTCCACAACCAACTCCGTGTTTTGTTTTTGATCCATCTGTATATATAAATGGCTTATTGACTAATCCACCTAATATGGATTTTAGAAGGGTGTGATTTATATGATGGTATTCTGTATAATTGGGTATTATGACTCTGTGTGGTTTTATTAGTGATCTATAGGGTATGGTATACATAAACAATGTTTTATTTTTACCAAAAGAAATGTGATCAGCATTGGTCTCAACGAAAGCTTCTGCCAGTGGAGGAGAATTCTTTATTTTCCAAAAGCGGTTTGTTAAATCTTCTTTTGCAATATCACTTAATTTGTTGATCATGTTTGACTCTAAGGATTTTAGTTTTAAAAGATATTTTTGTGATAATAGCTGCCGACGCAAATCCAAAGGCAATTCATTACATTCTGCCAGTATTGCTTTCACCGGTGATGATATCATTCCACCTATGCCAGTTCTAAGACATTTATATTGAACTCTGTTTATTTTGTTTAGATTGGTGTTACAAGCAGATCCGTATAAACAACATCCATAGTCAATGATAGACCGCACATAGGCTCTATAAAACAATAAAGCTATACAAGTAGCTGCGCCCCAACTTCGATTTGTTACACACCTAAGCAAATTATAGCCTTTCTCACATTTGTTTATTAAGTGACGTATGTGACTCGACCATAGTAACTTGGTGTCAACAATGATACCTAAATACTTAAACTCTTTAACTACCGACAAGGTACGCCCACACAGAGTTAATCTCTCTGGTGCACGTAGTCTATGCCTGGTAAAAAACATAATAGAGCATTTTTCTGTTGAAAGGGTCATACCATTTTCTTCTGTCCATGTACTTACCTTATGCATAATATTATCAAGAGCCTCAGTGCATGCTTCATAACTATTTTGGATGGTGTATATACAGATATCATCTGCATATTGTATGCAATTTACGGAATTATGAAATAGTGAATGAATATTGGCAGAATATATATTAAAGAGTATAGGACTAAGTACGGATCCCTGTGGCAACCCATGATAAACAACCCTTGGACCATGTAACACATTTCTATGGTCTCTAATATAGACATGTCTAGAAAAATATAGTTGCAATATATTTAGAGCAGTCGTTTCGCTAAGACCAATCTTAACCATTTTCTGTTTAAGTATATTTATATTTACAGAGTCGTAAGCCCCTTTTATATCTAGGAATAAACAAGCTAGATACTTGTTGCCAGAAAAGGCAATCTGGATTTCATTTACTAAATGAGTTACTGCATCCAAAGTACCATATCCCCTTCTAAAACCGTATTGAGTATTAGGTAAGATATTGTTATACTCGATGTACCACTCAAGTCTTGTTTTTATCATTCTTTCGAACGTTTTAGTTATACATGACATTAAAGATATAGGGCGATAAGAGGAAGGCATATTTCTATCTTTAGTAGGTTTTAAAATTAAACAAATGGTAATTTGTTTGAGATGCTCAACATAGTTTGAATTCACCCACCAATCATTGTATATATTTATTATAAAATTTTTAGCAACTTGGGGAAGATTTTTAATAATGTCATATGTAACATAATCATTACCCGGAGCAGTACATCTAGAGGTCTTAATTGAAGCTTCAAGTTCTGTTATATCAAAAGGTGCATCCATGTAGTGGCTGCCAATTTTCTCGTTCGGACCTTCAAGCATATTTGGCACAAAACTAGGTGCTACAATATCAAAAATTTGGTTTATTAGTTCTTCAGATAGAGGATGTTTTTTAAAAGTTGAGTTTTTGTTCGATATTTTTTTTATAAAACTCCAAATTTTTGATATTGGGGTATTTTTATTTAATTTGTTAATAAAATTTTTCCAGCATAGTTGTTGCTTTTGTTTAAAAAGTAATTTAGCTTTGGCCTGAATATGCTTAAACTTGAGGTAATTTTCATAATTCGTGGTCATTTTATATTCATGGTATGCGTCTTTTCTATCATTAACAATTAAAGTGCATTCATTATCCCACCAAATAGGATTTGGAGGTTTTTTACTGTTACCTGAACGAGATTTCATTGACATAGAAGCTGCATCATTTATTACTTTCATAAAAAAATCAAAGGAGTTATCATTACTGTTATTGTTATAGATTTGTGTTTCGATTAGGTTTTGAAAAAGCGTCCAGTCAGCTGAAGACTCAATCCATTTTCTAGAAGGTGTTTTGTTAGTGGGGATATATTCCCGAGATATAGTAATATGGATAGGGAGATGATCTGAGCCAAGTGTATCATTCAGAAGATTCCATTCAGATAAACTTAAAAGGCTAGGTGAGACAAAGGTAAGATCTATGGCAGAAGGTCTTTCGTTAGGTCTGACTATCTTAGTAGGTCGTCCGTCGTTTAAAATAATTAGGTTAGTTTCTTCTATAGCTTCTACAAGTCGATTTCCTTGTGAGTTATCTATTGTAGAACCCCAAAGACTGTGATGACAGTTAAAATCACCGCATATAATGACATCACCCTGTAGTTGTGAAAAAAGATTATTCCAGTCAGTCTTAGTTGCTTTTATGTTGGGAGCTTTATAAATGGAGGCTAAGGATATCTTAAGGTCATCGATATATGCTGCACATACTTCTATTTTGGAATTAAAGTTTTTACGAATTGAAATTTCATGATAGCATAGGGAATCTTTAATAAGTATGGCAGTGCCTCCGAATCCATCAGTTCGATCTACATGTAATATATTGTAAGTTGGTAAATGAAATATTTTCTTTTTAGATAACCAAGTTTCGTTAAGCATAATTAAATCAAATTTAACAGCGTGATCGTTTAGAAAATTAATAAGATTAGCTTTGTTTTTAGTAATGGAGTTACAGTTCCATTGCAATATATTTATCATCTACTTAATAATAATTTTCGTCACTATCACTATCATTGTATTGTATCGTATCTAAGATTGTTCTGAGTTCTGTTTGTGTTTCCTGGATAACTAGTGGATCTGGGTTTACCAAATTAAATTTTTTAAGCATATTTTCAAAAATAGAAGGCAGTTTCTGCAGTATCTGTGATTCTAATTTATCTTTGTATGAATGGAAAGCTTCTCTATGTGGATTAGGAATGATAGGATTTGAAGTGGTATTTTTAAGTTTAAATGAAGGGGGTTTATTAACTGAAAGGGGCGAACTTACTTTGCGCTTTTTCGGCTGTTGGTAATGTGGACGTGGTACCCAATTTTTATTACTCGTGGAGGGGGAATTGTTCGTGTCAATATTACCATTCAGCTCAGGGAAATTGTTTAAATTATTTAAAATATCGAAATTATTATGTGTTACTATTTTAGCGTAAGACGGATTTCTTACAATAACTTCAGCTTCTTTAAATGATACATTTTTTTCAGACATGATCTTTTTAACTTTTAATTGTTCCTGGTATTTCGGGCAAATTTTTGATACGGACTGATGGTCATGCTTTTCACAGTATATGCAGTAAGTGTCAGAAGTGCAATCGGTATCATCATTTTCATCGTGGGTTTGACCACATTTTTTACATTTAGTTGTAGTGCTTTTACAGTATTTGGCTGTGTGGCCATATCGAAGGCACCTGAAACACTGAACTACAGGATATATGTAGGGCTCTACAGCAAATCTCACCAAATCAATTTTAACAAATTTTGGCAAACTATTTCCTAAAAACGTCAAGACGATCATTTGTCTAGGGACAAACTGTGTCTCATTATCAGAATCAACTATCCTACGTTTCATTCTTTTTACATCTACAACTTTATGTTCACTTTCGATATTCTCCATTATATACTTTTCGGACAAAAATGTGTCAATTTGTCTGATAATTGCCTTTTTATGGTTGAAAAAAATAGGTATATACGCGATCAAATTGTTATCTTTTATTAATTTATGTCCTATAATGGCATTAGCAATATTATAAGATTTAAAAATAATTTTTACTTTATTTCTCCCGACTAATTTTATGTCAATAACATGTGTGTTAAAAGTAGTATTTTTAAATAAATAGTGCCCAACTTTAACAGCCGATAAATGACTTTTTTGATCAACCGGTTCAACGATAACATAGTACGGTCCGATGTCTGTCGAAATATATTTGTTGTCTAAATTATATATTTTATTATCAATTTCCATTTCGCCTTGTATATCTTTCTCATCTGGTGGGTCTTTTCCAGACGGGGGAGTACCCCCGTCGGAAGAGTTACTCATTATAATATTAAAAAACTTGTACTTACCTTAAATATGGGTTTATGAAATAACAAACCAAAATAAAATATCTACCTGCCTAAATTCGAGCAAAAAGTAATTAAGCGCGTGTAACAAAACCAACTAGAGATGAGACTTTGGAACAGGATCTGTTCTTTTCGAAACAGGTTTTTATTTGGAACAGGTTGGAACAGATACTGATCAATAAGTTTTTCTGTTCCAATGGAACAATTTTTTTAACATTATTATCAGTTATCACACATCAGAACAGTGTATTGTGTATTTACAAATACTAACAGAGATGGGTGTTGTGCTGTTAATAATGTCAATAGGTTTTTTTAAATTTGTTTATTAATGATTTATAGCATATTTATAGGATATTTTTGTAACTGACACTTCGCAATCCTACTGTCATGTGGTAAAAAAGTTCCAAACTGAGCTACATTTTTCATTTTTGTGTCTTGATTGATATACTTTTCAGTGCAGTGCAGCAACCCGCAACACTGTGTTAGATTTGGAACAGTTTGGAACTGAAGCAGTTTTCTTGAAACAGATAATTTTTGGAACTGAAACAGATTGTAACAGGTCTTCAAAAACCCCTGTTCCAACCATCTCTAAAACCAACCTTACTGTCGGAAGACACACTAATACTGACTTTTAAACTGGTTTACAAAAAGTTACGAAGAAATGCATTTATTAGTAATAAATAATTACGCAAAAGTATCGTCAATTTTTCTTTTTTTTGAATCCTTTAAACTTTTTGAATAACTTTTTAAAAAAAATCTATTTTTTACCGTTTTTTAGGTGCATAACTACCAAGTAATGTTATTTATATGATAATAGATGAAAAATTGTAATAAATATATACAGGGTGTCCCAAACTAATTTATCCACGCTATATCTCTTAAACGAATAGAGATTTTCGAATGGGACAAAAAGTGTTCTATTCTACTTGTAATACACTTTAATAAGACGTAGAAAAAAATCATCCCCTAAATATACATCCCTTAGTTACAACCCCTAACTTTAATTTTTTTAATAGCACCCTGTATATTTTTTATAGTTTTGGATGTGGTCTTCTATCGTCTATTCAACAATTTTTTGAAAATAAAATCGGTTCGTAAATAACCAAGAAAATATCAGTTTAGTTTTGTTAATTATCTGTCCCAGACTAATTTATCAAGGCTATAATTTATAAACGAATAGAGATTTTCGAATAGGACAAAAACTGATCTATTAGATTTGTAATACACTTTAATATGGCGTAGAAAAAAATATCCAATAAATATTCATCCCTTAGTTACAACCCTTAACTTTATTTTTTTTTAAATAGCACCCTGTAAGTTAAGGATGAATATTTAGGGGATGAATTGTTTCTACGCCATATGAAAGTGTATTACAAATGGAATAGATCAGTTTTTGTGCCATTGAAAATCTCTATTCGTTTAAGAAATATAGCTTGGATAAATTAGTCTGGGACACACAATTTAACAAAAATAAACTGATAGTTTCTAGGTTATTTACGAACCGATTTTATTTTCAAAAAATGTGTTGAATAGACGATAAAAGACCACATCTAAAACTATAAAAAAATATACAGGGTGCTATTAAAAAAAATTAAAGTTAGGGGTTGTAACTAAGGGATGATTATTTAGGGGATGATTTTTTTGTACGTCCTATTAAAGTGTATTACAAGTAGAAAATCTCTATTCGTTTAAGAGATATAGCGTGGGTAAATTAGGCGTATAATTGATTATATAAAAAATAAAAAGTTAATAAGGAAAAATTGAGCATACTTTTGCATAATTATTTATTATTAATAAATCCATTTTTTTTCACTTTTTTAAACCAATTTGAAAGTCTAGCTCATGATCTTTCATTTGACACCTGTAGAATCGTTCTAATATTATTCTTTTCTGACTTATGTTATTGCAAAAAAAGCTCTCTGGGATAAACAATTTGAATAAAATTTAAACAATTGAGTGAATCGCTTTGAAATTTTTGGACCAATATTGTTCCATTTAAGAAAACTCAGAAAATTATCAATCCGAGTTTCGACCAACCCCTGACTACATTAAAAATCATTTGAATATCAATAAATGTTTTGATGTCAAATCACTACAATTCTACAGGGTGTGAATCCATCCATCTATCCAATGGCACTACAGCCCAAATCGAGCCTTGGCCTCCTTCAACAAGCTTCTCCAATCATTTCGATTTACCGCTGTTCTTTTCCATGAACGCGTTCCCAGGAAGTTCCTGGCATCCTCTTCGACTTCGTCTTCCCATCTCTTTCTAGGTCTTCCAACAGGTCTCTTTCCCTGCATTCTTGCATTTCGCAATTTTCTGGGGATTCTATTCTCATGCATGCGGACCACGTGCCCTGCCCACCCACAGGGTGTGAATGTTATTACGAAATTAATAAAAAACAACGTAAGGTAAATGTATGTATAGTTGACAGTGTACCAGTAGTTGACATCATTAATTTTGATTTCATTTTAAAACAATTTGGTGTAGGTTTCAATTTACTTATGTGTGAAGTTGACAACGTTAGTGTCAGCCACTTTGAAATAGTGACACTGATGGTAAAGCATGTTACAGATTACTATTTTTTTGAGAAATTAAAGTAAAAAATAAATTGGTAAGTAAATTTTATTTTGTGAATAAACATTTTATTTCAGTGTCATTAAATTCTAATAATTTTAATAGTGCGGGAGGTTTTTATTTAACGTGTTTGGCCATTTGAAAATGTTCTAGGGGTTTATCTTAAAATTATTTAAGGTGTGTCAACTACTAAAGCAACATTTTGGCCATAGCACCAATACTTGACACTAGCGTCAACTACTGGAGAAGATACACATATCTAGGCAAAGTGGATATCTGTTCTTTTTAGTTAGTAATCAGCATTTTTGTATTTTTATTATTATTCTGCCATTGTCGGAACCAGTAGTTGACATAGCATGTCAACTATTGCAACCGTTGTCGGAACCAGTAGTTGACACAGCATGTCAACTATTGCAACACAATATGTCAACTAAAATATCACGGTGTTTTTTTGTAGGTAAAAATGCCTCCTGTGAAAGGGAAAATGTTAGCTGATCCTGAAAAAGCTATGACAGCTGCAATAGAGGATGTTCGCTTTAGGATGCCAGTAACCTCTGCAGCAAAACGAAAAAGACATCAGGTTCCCAGAGTAATTTTTTTGTACAAGGTGAACGGAAAAACTCCTGTTGCTAGAAGAATGGGGCCAAAGATTATTCTGACATCCGACGAAGAAAACTTTCTTGTACAATGGATATTAACATCAGCAGAAGAAAATTTCCAGTAACCAAAAGACAGCTGCTGGATAATGTACAAATTATAATAAAACAAATGAAAAGAGACACTCCATTTGTTGCTGACCGCCCTGGCCATGCATGGTATGAAAGTTTTTTGAGAAGACTTCCTTGTCTAAAAGAATAAGTAGCACAAAATTTAACAGCTTTCATGAAATAACAAATTATCTATCAAACTAAGATCAACTTCAGATATTACAAAATCTTTCACGCATGTTCAATGCTGATGAGACCGCATTATTTCTCAACCCAGAAGGCGAAAAGGTACTGGTTCGTAAAGGTTCAAAAAATGGTTACCAATAGGTTAACGTTGATGAAAAAGAATGCATGACTGTTTTGATAACTGCAAACGTTGATGGCAATTTTGCTCCTGCTATGATTATCTATAGATATAAAAAAAATCCCCGCAAATGTTACCTATAGAGTGCCAGAAGGTTGCTCGATTGGCAAATCTGATAGTGGCTGGATGAGTAAAGAGTTTTTCTTAATAATAATATAATATCGTTAACATACTTAACTTTGAAAAATATTGTAGCGTGATTAGTGTAATTACTTCTAATTACAATAAAACTAGCGGTTCGTAATTTATATACGACTTTATTATTTATTTATACAAGTTTACTTTACAAACTTTAGCTTAAGACTAAACTCTATTCACAAAAATTATGCCTTATATATCCTAGTCGTTATTCTCGATCATTCCGGGCTAAGCCAGCTCTCCGACTATCGTGTGACCTTCCAACAACCGCGCATCGGTTCCACGTATAGCGTGCTTCGCTCTAGACTTTTCTCGGCTTACGCCTTGCGGCTGGTGACTCATTGTTTTGCTACATTGCTCCCCTCTTAAGATCTGAGCGTCCCGATCAGCAACTCTAGATGAAGGCCCAGGATGGCGGAATCTACACGACTCTCCAGCTTTGCATACACCCTTCAAGAAGAAATAACAGTCTACTGTCTTTGAAGGATCCGACATCTTCGGGTTCATGCAACACACAGTAATTCGTACGCCAGTTTCTCTGAAGACCACTTCAAGCATGCTTCTCACAATCTTCCAATCCAGATTTTCTACTGCATGGCCTATTTTTGGTAAAGCCAAATCTTTGATGTCATAATTACACACGATTTTCTTCAAATTACATAGAGCACGCCATATGTTCTCATAGCTTGGCGTGTCCGTATAAGACTTCCTGGTCACCATATACAGCAAAGATCGAGGACCATCTTCCAATCGCAGTACTCTTCCAATTTTAGGCTGCTGATTTCGTAACTCGTCCAGGCGGCCGAACTTTCTATTGAATACGGACGAGATTCCTTTAGTCATCTCGAGGTCTTGGGCAACACAGTGGGCTAGAGAGACATTTTCTGGAACACCAAACAGATCTTGCTGAACTTCTGTGGTCACGCCGAATCTAGCACTCTTTCTTTCTGCGTAATTTGACATAAATTCCTTAAAACTTGGCTGTGCGGCATCTTTCATTTCCTGTTGGAGGACTCGGGCTTCTTCTGTTTCATTGGAGCCAGCATATGGTGCAAGACGATTTATGTGAATAACTTTTGGTTTACCGTTTGGCAACTTCTTAATTCTGTATATTACGTCATTTATTTTCTTCTTAACTTCATACGGACCTTCCCATTGTCTTTGCAGTTTAGGACACAGGCCTCGACGACGTTGTGGATTATAAAGCCAGACAAGATCACCTACTTCGAAGCTTTCATTCTTGCAGCGAGAATCATATTGATCTTTCATTCTGTCACTGACTATCTGGATGTGTTGTCGGGCAAGTTCATGAATGTTGTTCATTCGTAACTTCAGGCGGTCTACGTATTCTTCGCCTGCAACATATTCCTCGGAAGGTCTGCAGCCAAACTCTAGGTCGCAGGGCAAACGAACTTCACGACCCAACATCAGGCAGGTTGGTGTTTGACCTGTAGTTTCATTCACGGCCGAGCGGTAGGCCATCAGGAATAAATGAATGTGTTGGTCCCAATCTCGCTGATGTTCAGATACAACTTTGGACAAGTGTTTACCCATCGTTCGGTTCATCCTCTCGACCATCCCATCTGATTGAGGATGCAGGGGTGTTGTTCTGGTCTTATTGACACCAATCAATTTACAAACGTTTTGGAAAAGAGCTGACTCAAAGTTTCGCCCTTGGTCGGAGTGGATCTCCAAGGGAACACCAAATCGGCTGAAGAATTCTTTAACAAGTACCTCTGCAACGGTAGCAGCTTCTTGATTTGGTAATGCATAGGCCTCGGTCCATTTCGTAAAATAATCCATGGCTACCAGGATGTATTTATTTCCAGCATCAGTTTCTGGAAATGGACCTGCAATGTCGATTGCTACTCTTTCCATAGGACTGCCAACATTGTACTGTCTCATGGGTGCTCTCTTTTTACCAACTGGACCATTACCGGATGCACACAGTTCACATTTCTGGCACCATCTTCTTACATCATCTTTACAGTTCACCCAATAGAACCGTTCTCGAACCTTTTGCAGAGTCTTCGTAATACCAAAGTGTCCACCTGATGTACCGTCATGCAACTGACGCAATACTTCTGACACTTTACTTTTAGGTACAATCAACTGAAGCTTAGATTCTGTACCATCATCGTTCTCAAAGGTTCTGTACAGAAGATCATCTTTTAGTATCAGGCAATTCCATTGGCTCCAGTAGGCCTTGACTTCCGGACTACATGCACTAATGTTTTGCCAACTAGGTCTCTCACCTCGACGCATCCAATCCAATACTCTTTTTATACATGGATCGTCTTCTTGGGCTTCTTGTAACTGTTGTGGCTGCCATTGCTCATTAACGACGGTAGTTCGTCTCACAGGGCAAAGCTGTTCATCTACTTTAAGCCGGTGATTACAACTTTCACTGCATGGCCGTATCGAGGAAGCATCTGTATTTGAACCAACTCTTCCAGCCCTCTTCATGCGTCTCTTCGGCATCGTGTCACGAATCACCCTCCGTACCATTTCCACCAAACGTTCATCTTTTCTCTTATCGCCTTTTTCCACGGTTATTACTCGATTGTTTCGTGAAGCTTGGCTAGCTGCTTCGTGTTCCAAGGCAATAGCAAGTGCTTCATCTAAAACTTTCGGTCTTGCTAGTCGTAAAGATTTCTGTAGTTCACTATCTTTCAGCCCATTGACAAAGGTATCTACCGCAATTTCTTCTAAAACGCTGTCTGGCACCTCCGGATAAGCCAACCGCACCACACGAGCCACATCTGCTTCAAATTCTTGCAGATTCTCACTTGCTCGTTGACTTCTACTTCGCAGTTGGGCTTTGTATACTTGTTGTAGATGGGCATCTCCATAGCGTTTTTCTAGACGAGTGAACAAGGTCTGGTAACAATTTTCTTGACCCTTAGGAATTGATCTTAATATATCTGCAGCATCACCTCGCAAAGCAGCAGTCAAGGAAACAGCCTTTTCCTGTTCGGTCCAATGATTGGCGGTCGCAATAGCTTCAAATTGTCTAAGATATATGGACCAAGAGGGCTTTCCATCGAATGGTGGTAATTTGAATCTCATATTATGCGACGTTTCGTCTCTCGGTAGTTCATCTTTCACTACAGGATCTAACGCTGCTGCATTAACTGATGGTTGTACTTTTGTATCGGTTATCATGCTCTCTAGTTGTTTGATCTTTTCTTCTACGGTCTCTACACTTTTCTGCATCTTATCGAATGTTCTAGAAACTTCTTCAAATTTCTCGTCATTCTGTCTACAAACGTCTTTAATTACTTGAGAAACACTTTCAAATTTCTCGTCGCTTTTTCTAGAAGTTTCATCGATCTTTTGAGAAACACTTTCAAATTTCTCGTTGTTCTGTCTACTAACTTCCTCAAGTTTCTCGTTGTTCTGTCTACTAACTTCCTCAAGTTTCTCGTTGTTCTGTCTACTAACTTCTTCAAGTTTTTCGTTGTTCTTTCTAGAAGTTTCATCGATCGTTTCAGAAACAGTTTTTAATTTCGATAAGATTGCTTGTTCTGCTGACTGGAAGTGGAACGTCTTTGGGTCTTCTCCGTTCTTCGTGAGGACATCCTCGAGTCGTGCTTGTAGGACTATCTTGAGCCCACTGCTGTCCAGATCCCGTTCCTCTAGCTGTTCACGGAGCTGTTTTACTGTAAGTTCTTGTAGCAACATCTTTGGTCGGCACACACGTACTTTCCAAAATGTCTTTTAACAGTCTTTCCGAATACCGAACAATCAACGCACTTTAACTATTCCCGACGAATAAAGTCCAAAAGTATTTTAAAGTCTTTCCGAATACCGAACAATTAACGCACTCCGGTTATTCCCGACGAATAAAGTTCAAAAGTCTTTTAAAGTCTCTCTGTAATTCACTTATTTATATCGCACTAAGTTAACCGAACACCGACACCAACTGTAGCGTGATTAGTGTAATTACTTCTAATTACAATAAAACTAGCGGTTCGTAATTTATATACGACTTTATTATTTATTTATACAAGTTTACTTTACAAACTTTAGCTTAAGACTAAACTCTATTCACAAAAATTATGCCTTATATATCCTAGTCGTTATTCTCGATCGGTTCCACGTATAGCGTGCTTCGCTCTAGACTTTTCTCGGCTTACGCCTTGCGGCTGGTGACTCATTGTTTTGCTACAATATAATTTCTATTATGTGATGTCAACTACTACAACTTTACATGTCATTTATTGGAACACTTGTCAACTATTGAACCCCACGCACTTATTTTTTAAAATTTCATAAAAAAAAGTCGGTTAAATATTCCTGCACTGGATATGCGAGCTTCGCCGCTAAATATCCTTTGAATAAAAATTTGGACTTTCATTACATTTTTCTGTATACCATTCTGCAAATTGTATCCTTCTCAAATAATCGTTAGGATATAATTTTTGTCGGACAGATGTACGATAAGTCCGAAATTTATGTTTCTTTAAAATTCTCCCAGCACTTGTCTTTGGAATACCTATTTCCTTCTCAGTTTGACGTAAAGAAGTTTTATGGTATGCGTGTATATAACCCAACGTATTTAAAACTCTCGCTTTATTATGTTTTTCATACTGACGCCTTGGTTTTACGAAACATCCATACTGTAAAAAATTTGAATCAAGCTTTTTAAAAATTCTCTTGTCTGGTTGCCTTCTTTCTGGATATCGTTGAAAATATCATTCAGATGCAGCAATAACATTCCTTTGACATTCAATCAAGGGCGGATCCAGAGAGGGGGCCCATAAGGGCCATGGCCCCCTCCGAGAATTTAAAAATATAAATTTAAATATTTGCAGTTCAAATGTTTTTAGTTTCAAATACAAATATGTACAAAACAAGGGATAAACATGTCTTCTGGACTAGAATTGAACAAAAGCAGTTACGGAAGCTTCAAGAATGACATAGGATGTTTTGTAAATCAAAATGTTGTAATTTTACAAAGTGCCAATTGTAGTGAACGACCCTGGCAGCAATCAAAATGATATTAATTTCCATATTCTATACACACAAAGAATAAAAAAGAAGAATAAGAAAGGAGAATGAAAAATGTGGTCGCAATAGAGGGATGACAGCCCAAAGCCTTGTCACTAAACCTTAAACATCTTTAGCCAAACTCCTGATCACAGACGGAGCCATATAAACCCATGACAAAACATCATACCACAAGGAGTGCGTTCAGGTTGGACTGGATTTTCTACAAAGTTATCGCAACCCGCAAAAGTCAGTCATTAACCAGATAGGCTCTCAGAGGTCTAAACAGATACAAGAGGATAGAAAAAGACTACGACCAATATTAGAGTCTATAGTCTATAAGGTTCTTAGGTCGACAAAATATTCCTCTAGGAGGCCATCGTGATGATGACCTTCTGCTTCTGGACGAAGATGCTGGACCTATCAATGAGGGAAATTTCAGGGAATTGTTAAGGATTAAAATCGCATCAGGTGATGAAACTCTTAAAAAACACGTATACACAACACAGCATCTTCCCGAGTAACGTACATAGTCTGGGCTGATTATCGGAGAATAGGCCATTTTTGGGAAAAGTTATTTACCAGCAATATTATTGCTGGAATAGAATCATATGATTGTATATATTAATAATATAGGTATGCAAAGTCCACAGATAGTGTGCTACTTTGTTTATAAACAAAATGGCGCCCGAAAATCGTGTTTTTTTCAATTTTTGCTCTATAACTCCAAAGATTTTAACTTTACACCAAAAATACTCAAATAAAAATTCACCGCAATTAAATTCTGCATAGAGACGTGTTTTTTCCGATTTACTTCGATGAAAACTTTCCCCGGAAAAAGCGGATTTTTCCAACAAAATATTTAATATTCAACTAAACTTTTAGATAAGTAATTGTTAATCAATAATTAAATAACTTGGTAAAGTAAAAGCCCTTTTCGTATAGATTATAATTCCAGAAGCCGATGGAAATTAAACGAACAGTTTAGCAACAATTGAATTGTTAATTAAAAATTTACGGTCGCTATAATAACGACAATAATTATGATGCATAAGAATAACTATGATTTTTTCATAAAAAGACACTATTCCTATTTAATGTACTTTACGGAATTGAAATTGGACTAATTAAGCGGCCTCAGGAATATTTTAAAATTATTAAGAATTTTTGGCTTATAAACAAATAGAATATCTCGGGAAATAATAAACTAAATTAAATTATAAAAACGGTATTCGAAAAATAGTGGCAGGACGCTTCTTTTAAAAGAAAAAACGTTTAATTATGATCAGTAGTTCCTGAGATACAACCGGTCAAAGTTGACCGGAATTTACGGAAAAGATATAAACAATAGGATCATAATTTTCAAACCATCACCTTTTTATTTTTGTCGTCTTTCTCCACACCAATTTTCATATTCTTAAAATACTCATAAAATATATTATTATAATAAAAACTATCGATAATACGTGTGAAAATTGCCAAAAATAGCAAAATTTCAATCAAAAATTAGGTTGGAGAAAATGTAACCCTCAAAGTTCAAAATCGGTATACGTTAAAAAAATGCATTTTCTCGGCTTCCCATAGAGCAATTTCCTTCATTATTTTTTTGTTCCCAAGTAACTCGAGTAGATCCATCGAACTAACGCATTATTAAATGTCAAACTTGCTTTTGTTTTGTTATAATAAATTAAGTTATTTATTATAACACAAAATTTTAATTTGTTTAAATAAAAATTGTTTAAATAATTATACAGCTTTCAAATGAGAATATTTATGTTTTTAACATTAAAAGGTACACTTGTAGTAAGTTTATCTAAAAAAAGCCTACAACTGGAAAAAATATGTAGTTTTCTGTTCTTATAAATAAATTAATCTATTATAACAAAACAAAAGCAAGTTTGACATTTAATAATGCGTTAGTTCGATGGTTCTACTCGAGTTATTAGGGAACAAAAAAAGAATGAAGGAAATTGCTCCATGGGAAGCCGAGAAAATGCATTTTTTTAACGTATACCGATTTTGAACTTTGAGGGTTACATTTTCTCCAACCTAATTTTTGATTGGAATTTTGCTATTTTTGGCAATTTTCACACGTATTATCGATAGATTTTATTATAATAATATATGTTATGAGCATTTTAAAGATATGAAAATTGGTGTGGAGAAAGAGGACAAAAATAAAAAGGTGACGGTTTGAAAATTATGATCCTATTGTTTATATCCTTGTCGTAAATTCCGGCCAAATTTGACCGATTGTATCTCAGGAACCACTCGTCATAATTAAATGTTTTTTCTTTTAAAAGAAGCGTCCTGCCGCTGTCTTTCGAATACTGTTTTCACAATTTAATTTAGTTTAATATTTTCCGAGATATTTTATTTGTTTATAAGCCAAAAAATTGTTTATAATTTTAAAATATTCCTGAGGCCGCTTAAATAGTCCAATTTCAATTCTGTAAAGTACATTAGATGGGTAGATGTCTTTTTATGAAAAAATCATAGTTATTCTTATGCATCATAATTATTGTCGTTATTATAGCTTAAAGCGACAGTAAATTTTTAATTAACAATTCAGTTGTTGCTAAACTGTTCATTCAATTTCCATGGGCTTCTGGAATTACAATCTATACGAAAAGTGCTTTTACACTACCAAGTTATTTAAATATTGATTAACAATTACTATCTAAAATTTTAGTTGAAAATTAAAGATTTTGTTGGAAAAACCCGCTTTTTCCGGGGAAAGTTTTCGTCGAACTGAATCGGGAAAAACACGTCTCTGTGCAGAATTTAATTGCGGTCAATTTTTATTTGGGTGTTTTTGGTGTAAAGTTAAAATCTTTGAAGTTATTGAGGAAAAATTGAAAAAAACACGATTTTCGGGCGCCATTTTGTTTATAAAAAAAAGTAGCACACTATCTGCGGACTTTGCATACCTATATTATTAATACATACAATAATAAGATTCGATTCCAGCAATAAAATTGCTGGTAAATAACTTTTCCTTGTATTTTGCTAATTAGCCCAGAGTAACACATATTGTGGTTAAAAAATAATACAAATAATGAATCAAGTTCAAATTATTATCCTGTCATATTTGACGAAACAACCTAATATAAGTATCCCACGTAGAACAGCTTTCTCTAAATTTGAGATAAATAAATACAATACCAACATTCGTGAAGACTGTTAGGTTCATTGACGCTTACGAGAACATAAAAATACTTAGTGAAAATCAAGAAAGAGGGGAAGAACAACGCCAGACAGGAGAAGCCTTGGGAAAAATAGAATTAAGCTTGTTGAAAGAACTGCACTTGGATCTGAAGAAATGTGTAGGAATCGGTACTGACTTTAATAATACTTTAATAACGATAAGTTTTGAATGTCTTTATGGCACTCAAAAGTGTGTGAAAAGTGACTTAAAATTACAATTTAGCCCTAATTTTTAAAAAATTTCCCCCAGTCCCCCGGGAACCCCCCTAAAAACCCATGGCCCTAACCGAAAATAGGTCCTCGATCCGCCCTTGCATTCAATATATACCAAATGCATATCGTATTTTTCATAATTTTCAAAATTTATGTTTTTATTGACAATATTTTAGGTGGCAATATTAATTCTGACAGATAACACAGATGACACATGTTTTGTTTTATTTTCCATGCCAACATTACCAAAGTGCCAAAGCCTACTCGATGAAATGAACATTCTTACAAGATGTAACAATATGTCATTTTAGATAGAAAGTATAAAAGACAATAATAATATATTGGGTAAAAAAAATCATAAATGGAAACGAAAAAGGTAATAAAATACAGTGTATTCTAGTTCGTTCTAGTTCACTTTGAACCAATAATAATCAGTTAAGTATTTAGGCATACTTTATTTTCAAGTTAGGTAGGTACTGATTATATTTTAATAAATAAATTTAATAAAACTGTCAAGGACTGGTACCCTAATATTAAAATGTTAAAATACGTTACCGAGTGTTTTATTTTTAAGTGCCTTTTTTTATTTTTTAAGTTAGTTTTAAGTGCCATAATCTCGATAATGTGAGTAGCTATTGATGATTTGATTGGGCAATCGTTACTTTAACGAAAAAAGAAGTCATGACATCTTAACTACTTTTTTTCTATCTCCTCTAGTTTTCGGTATACACTGCAAAACATACCAATTTGGGACACCCTGTACATAATTGGACTTCCTCGCACTAATGCCGCACCCTGTATGTATTAGGCCAGCGTTACAATATGGTACTTAGTGGTCTAATTTTTTGAAACAAAATGTGTTTCTTTGAACAATTTTCCTAATTTTTCACAAATATGCATTCTAAATTTAGACCAGGGCGCATCTGTAAAAATATTAGTACATTTGGACGTTGAGAGGTGACTTAAATTTTTTTTGCCGAAATTGCTTGAAAATAACTCAAATAATAATATTTGAGTTATCCTCCCACTCAAAAAGGTCCGGAACATTGTTTAAATAATCAAAATGTCAAAAAATGAAGGATAAATTCGATTTTTTTCTTCGTTTTTTGATTATAACTTTAAAAGTATTCATTTTAGAGAAAAGTTGTACTGACATAAAAGTTGCGCAAATAAATTTCCTACAATACAAAATTGGTTAAAAATTTAAAAAAATAGTCACACTTGTTGCAAAATAGCAATAATTGCGAAAAAAACATAAAAAACAGGTATTCGCATTTTACGGTTTTCAACCAATTATGCTACACTTAGGACTTTCACATTTTACACAGAAAAACTTTATGATACGCTTAAATAATCCTGTGAATTTCATTAAGATCGGATAAATAGATTTTGCAAAATATATTTTGCAATCCAGCTTTCGCAAAAAAAAATCATTTTTTCTAAATGTTACAGGACTGAAAATAAAGCAGACAACAAGTTGAATTTTTTTTGCTTATAGAATAATACTGTACCTTTCATTTTCAATTTTTAAAATTAAAATCGGTTAACTACCACGGCGCCAGGAATTTTTTTAAATAAACATTAATTATTGGTGCTACGCTCAGGACAGCGGATAGTTTGCTCTGATTGGGCATTATAATGACCTTTGATAATGATTGATACATTTTAATTTTTAGTACATTTCGATATAAATAAATAAATTTGTTTATTGCAAAATAAAAACACATACTCTGTCCTTTGAAATAACACCTTTTTAGCAAAAACTTTCTTTGTTCATATATTTTAACTTAGAGAATAAAAGTTTACTATTTTTAAACATATGCAATTATTGTTTAAACAATATTTCAAAAACAATAATAACATTAGTTTGATTTTTGTGGAATTAAAATATTAAGATACAAGAAAATATAAAGTAAGAAAATAATATATTAGATAAAGATTGGAAGAAATTTTGGTGGAAATCAACTTGTGTGAATCGAACACCGCTGTCCTGCGCGTAACACCAAAAATTAATGTTTATTTTACATAATTTCTGACGCCGTGGTAGTTAATCGATTTTAATTTTGCATATTGCAAATGAAAGGTACAGTACTCTTTTATATGCAAAAAATTTTCAACTTGCTGTCTGCTTTATTTTCAGTCATGCAACATTTTGAAAAAAAAAAATGAATTTTTTTTGTGAAAGCTGGACTGCAAAATTTATTTTGCAAAATCTATTAAACAGATCTTAATGAAATTTACAGTATTGTTTTACTATATCATAAAGTTTTTCTGGGTAAAATATGAAGGTCCTAAGTGTAGCATGAATGATTGAAAAACGTAAAATGCGAATACTTGTTTTTTTTATGGTTTTTTCGCAATTATTGCTATTTTGCAAAAAGGGTGACTATTTTTAAAATTTTTAACCAATTCTATATTGTAGGAAATTTATTTGTGCAACTTTTATGTCAGTACAACTTTTCTCGGAAATGAACACTTTTAAAGTTATAATCAAAAAACGAAGAAAAAAATCGAATTTTTCCTTCATATTTTGACTATTTAAACAATGTTCCGGACCTTTTTGAGTGGGAGGATAACTCAATTATTATTATACCCTATTCCACGAACATACGCCTGATTTGGTTTACTTCGACAACGAATATTTTACTGTGCAAAATAAGAAGAACGAAAGTAAATTGCAAATTACATTGTTGTTTATTGGAATAATTATTAGCGCCATTTACTTTCGTACTTCTTATGTTGCACAGTAAAATATTCGTTGTCGAAGTAATCCAAAACAGGCGTATGTTCGTGGAATGGCCCATATATGGCTTAATTCCAAGAAATTTCTGCAAAAAAATTGAGTCACCTCTCAATGTCCATCTCAAAGCAGATGCGCCCTGGACTAATAGACCATTGAATGTATTTTTTTCCGCTAAAATAACAAAAGCAAATTTGCCGACTAAAAATTGCATATTACCAGTAAATAATAATTCTAAGAACATTATTTTTAAAATATTGACTTCCTCCAATAAAACATTTTGCAATTAAATTTCATCTAATCACTATCTGCATCTGCAATTAGATACTACCAATTTCCGCCTAGAGACCAAGGAATTAAAATCATGTCTAGGGACATTTTTTAGGTCAAATTAAAATGCAAATGTGCATTGTGCATCGACAAAAACTGCCCATGGTAGGTAATAGTAGGTACAATTGTATGAATGTTTTAATACAGGAATGCAATGAGTATGAGACTACTATTTTTTATACTCACTGTGCGAGTATCTACTTTCTGCCGGTGGAACAGACTGGTTTATAAATTAGAGCGCATGCGTCGCAACTCGGCTAACAACCTGAATGCAAGGCGAAACGCGCCGTCCAGACTGGTTGCAAAACAACGGAATTTACGGAGTGCACACACACTGCATTATAAACCGCGGGAGTCGGTACTACACCAAAAATTCCACGAAATTTGTTTTATTTTTTGTTACGAAACAACTTTAAAATTGACTATTTTAGTTTTGTGTTGTACGTTTTTTTATTAATCGCTGTTTTATGTTAATAATTTTAGTTTTTTTCTGCAAATTGTTGAACAGTGTTGATTTTTATTGTACAAATGATGTTTGTTGTGTTTTATCAAGTGTATTAAACTAAGGATTCTTAACTTTTAACTTATTGGTAAGTTTTTGTTTCTGTAATACCTCAATAAATAAACGGTTAAGACGACGCTGCATGCATTCTGTCGGCTTTTCCAAATAACGTAAATACAAACCTTTTCATTTCCATGCATACGTCATTTTCATATACTTTATAATAATATGTACCACCCAGAATTTAGAAAATCGTTTTTAAATAGTTCCATTGTTGTTTTTTTATTTTGCTCAGTTTATTAGCACACGGCTTGCAGTGCAATCGATATGTCGGGATTCGTTCGGCAAATTTCGTATTATGCATTTACAACAGACTGAACTATTCCAGGGTTGTCAAGTGTACAGACTTAGGGAGATATCAGAATATTACAAAAATGTTATATTTATTTTAACAGTCAAAATTATTACGTTTACTAATACGACCAAAGATATACTCAAGATTAATCACCACAATTCATAACCAAAAATTTAACTTCAATTTTTTGGCTAAATAAAAATCTTACCGTTGTGAGCGTTAAAATATGAAATTGATTTTATTTTTTAACTTAAGATGTTTAAGATTCAAGAATTATCGGGTATAATCTTTCTGTAGGATGTACCATATTTCCAGTCATATTTACCTCGATATCAATAAAATTTAATAGATTTTGCTAACAATACTAGATTTCAGTAAAAATTAAATAACATCTGGACAACAAATTAATTATTTACTAATGAAGTAAAAACCTCACATGTAGGTAGGTGGTATATAAATTAATTATTGTTGACATACTCATATTTTGATAGCAACGCATATAATACAAAATTCTTCATGTTTGTTTTATTTTATGAATTTTATTGAAAACCTATTTTACCTACAAACGTTACAATATTTTAAATGGGAACAGTGAATGCCTAGCCAAGCTTGGATTTTAATACATATCAAAACGTCAACACTGTCATTTAATCAAAAATAGTTGGCGAATTTCTATGGAATTTGCGGCAGCATGGCAACGCGAATTTAAAAAGTTAACCTCGGTCTCCTATTGCGCGTTTGAATGTTAAAGCCCGGATCCTACCCGTCACGTTGACGTTGCCCATTAAAGTCGGCGGCCGCCATTTTAAATTTTATGAATTTGTTATAATTTTAAGTGTTGTGTGTACATTTCGTGTATATACCCTGTTAAATTTGGTGGTAAGCAATAATTAATTTTCTAATCTTTAGCGGCCTAAATTTAATAGAATCAACGTTTATCTAAATAGTTAGCGGCAATGTTGTTATCTCCTAAAGTTGTTGTCAACAGTTAAATTACGGATGTGATTGCTGATAACATGTTTTGCGAATGTGATGAAATAGTGTGTGTTTATTATATTTTTTATTTCTACAATTATTGCACTTACAAATCACTTGTTTTCCTTGCACTTGTCAATTTTCTTGCCAAAAAGCCGGTTGCAATTCGGAGCCGCATGCGCTGTAGGGCCCGAGAATCGAATCACCCAGCATAGAACTAGACTGTCGCAGTATTTTTTTCATTTCTGATGCATCTCAGAGAACGCTTCTAGTAGAGGTGGGCAAACCCGCGATTTGTGACACCGATATACATTTTGAAAAAAAAAATAAAACATGACAAAATATCCATAACAATTTATGTAAAATGGAACTCAGTAAAAATCAATATAGATTACAAAAAATGGGTCCAGACGTTTGAAATTTTACGGAAGCATATTAATCTAAGCCTAAATATGCACCAAATAATAAAAATGGTATATTTTTAATGCACTCTTCAACATAGCAACTATTTATTCACTTTCTCTATAAATACAAAATCTAAAATTTATAACATACATTTAACAAAGAAATGTAGAGTACTTATTTATTATAATTTATTTTAAATGATTTGTGTTCGTTTTCCTGGACATTCACATTATTAGTTTCAAAATTATTGTTTTACAATATCATTATTTTATGAATTTGTTTAACTTCTTACATTTATGATTTTCTTAGTCTTCGATCTTATTAAAGTAGGGAAAATAAATCAAATTGTTTTCGTTACTGTCTTAATAAGTCGTATAAGGATCGTCGTATAAGTCGTATAAAAAATATTTTTAGTGAAAGCCAAAAACTCGTCGATATTATAAATTGGATTACTAACGTCGGTATATTGATTTGTACCTACATTAAATGTGTAAAAATAAAAGAAGGAATGTAAAAGTTAATATTTTCAAGTACTAATCCAGTCTCAGCGACAAAATCACCGTTCGCGAAATATCACACAGCTCTACATCTGGGAGAACGCGTCTAGTGCATTGATGAGTTTTTTTGGCGCACCATGGCCCGCACAATCGACTACATTTTGGGGTGGGAGCCTTAGTACTTGAAAGGTCAAATCACTCGGGGTGGCTAACCCCTTAAAAAATGTAAAATCTATTGTTGCCGGCAGATGGTGAATACAAAAATAGATATAATATGAATTGCACCTGTGCCTAGATTTTAGCAAGGCCCTACAACCTGTTTCATAGGAATGTTGTGTATAATTAGTGCCTAATGTACCTTTAGCCTTTTTTATCAAATTGTTTTGATAGATTTAAAATTAATATTATTTGTAATTTTTATTTTTTCTACTCTTAAAATACTTGGGTGGATATTGGACAATAAAATAAACCTTTATTTTGTTTATATGCGATTAAGACACAATTAATTGTAATGAAAATTACAAAAATGTAATCATTAGAAAACAGTCTCAGAACTTAAAAAAAAAATAAATCTGCATCCAGAACTTAGATACCAATATTATGTTTTACTGGATACTTACAATAATAAAAAAAATACTATTTAATTTCATGTTACATTCATAAATTTTTTTTATAACCAATAGCATAATGATTTATGCTAGAAGTCATTATGTTACCTTTAATGCTACAGTGTTTTTTACATGAGCTTAGAAAATGTTTAAGCAAAACATTACTGCTTGCTTCAGAATCATCTTCCATTGCCTGGTTTTCAGGTTTTCATCTGTGAAATAATAATGTATGCAATATTGAATATGTCAAAGACCCTTACCCATGCAGATAAGTCACTATATGCACATAGGCTGTATATCTTTTCAGTTGTTCACCTTTTTGTCACTACAGGAATAGGTTTTCCTAAGATCATAATATTGAGCAATTGTCAAATCTTACATCCACATTTCTTTAACTTTCCTAAAATCAATATAATAGTAGATCAGAAACTAATAATACAGTGAAATTTGACTAACTGAAAATTTCTAATACAGATCTTACTTCCTATCCTTTTTTTCTATTGATTGTACATAACCTGTAACCTGTTATTATTCTCAGAAAGTATAGAATATTTCCTTGCTTGTGGTGGGTAAGATTCTCTTGTATTTCATGTTTCTAAAGTTTCCTTCCCTTATTATATATAACTAAAGAATATACAGGGTGAGGCATATAACTGGCCTATTAGAAATATCTCGAGAACTAAAGGCAACAGAATCATGAAAATTTGAATTAAGGGGTTTTGAAGAGTCATCTATTTAATGAAAATATTTTCATCTATTTGCTACTTCCGGTTATACCGGAAGTTGCTTATAATTTCGTTTTTTTAAATGGGACACCCTATATATTTTTACATTTTTGGATTCTCTTCGATGTCTTCTTTCTTAAAATATGAGATTTTGTAATGTTATACAGGGTATTTTAAAAGATAATTACGTTTTTGTATTAATTTCGTAGCAACATTCACACCCTGTAGAATTGTAGTAGTTTGACATATAACACTCTACTTACGTTCAAATGATTTTTAATATAGTCTACTATTGTTAGGAATCATTAGTGTAGCTAAATTTTTAATTTTAGTATACAGGGTTGGTCGAAACTCGGAATGAGTATTTTCTGAGTTTTCTTAAATGTAACACCCTGTATTTTAGTATTGTAATGAAATGATATTTTATGGTACTTTTTCATTTCTTAAGCATTCCCTATATCTAACTGCTTTAATTTGTGCTTAATTGTTAATCACACCAACAATCTTAACTACGCAGGTATTTTGATAGCTAAACCATTATTTCTGAAAAAATTTTTGTGATTGAATTTTTTCACCACCAACCTAATAAAGTTTTACGTATTTTTGTTGCAATTAATGTTTAGCTTGAATCACCAATAACTCACAAATTAAAGCAATTAGGTGTAGGGAATACTTATAAAATAAAAAAGTACCATGAAATATCATTTCATTACAATACTAAAATACAGGGTGTTCCATTTAAGAAAACTCAGAAAATATTCATTCCCAGTTTCGACCAGCCCTGTATACTAAAATTTCACAATTAGCTATACTAATGATTCTTAACAATAGTAGACTATTAAAAATCACTTGAACGTAAGCAGAGTTTTTAATGTCAATCTGTTACAATTCACAGGGTGTGAATGTTGCTACGAAATTAATAAAAAAACGTAAATATCTTTTAAAATACCCTGTATAATATTACAAAACCTCATATTTTAAGAAAGAAGATATTGAGGAGAATCCAAAAATGTAAAAATATACAGGGTGTCCCATTTAAAAAAACGAAGTTATAAGCAACTTCCGGTATAACCGGAAGTTGCAAAGAGATGAAAATATTTTGATTTAATAGATCATCCTTCAAAACCCCTGCATTCCAATTTTCATGATTCTGTTGCCTTTAGTTCTCGAGATATTTCTAATAGGCCAGTTATCTGCCTCACCCTATATACAGATACATACATACTGAGATATACTTGGACAATTAAAACAATTGTCATCCTATTTAGAATTTGTTTTTTTTTTTAAATATATAGAATGTTCTCTGAACTCTCAATCTTCTTCAATTCTGTATCAAGAACTAATTCATCACGAGTGTCCATTGCCGCTAAATATTACAGCTCTCCTTTCTTCCTCAGATAAATCGGTACTAGATTCCATCATTAATTTTATCAGAAATGCAAAAATAGCGGTATAGTTTAAAGAAATAGACAACATGAAAACATTTAATATACTTAATTAAAAATTTACATGTTTTGTGGCAAATAGATTTTGTCTGATGCCAGGATCTCACACACACACATAAATATATAGAATTAAAATCTACCCTTGTACACTAATAAAAAGAGGAGACATGTTGGTATTTAAATACCTGGTGAAAACCTCACTTATCCAGATCATCTTTACTAAAAAGTTGTTAACAAAATATTTAATACTGTTGCTAATATATTCAAAATTTAAATCCAAGAGAGTGATCCTCTGTATACCCATAACCCATAATACTATTATTGCTTTATTATAGCTATATGATACGTTTACTTCTTAACCCTTTCAGGATGGTACCTATTTTCTCTTACAGTTCTTAGCCTGCCTTCTGGACAGACAGAACATAATGTATAGGTCAGAATAAAAAAAAATATGGACTTGTCTAGGTTTGTAATCTGTGGCAGGTTAGTAAATATATCTGCCAGTCTCATTTTTAAACTTTGGCTGATCAATCATGCACTGGTCTGTAGAGACTGATAAGCATGATCTGTAGAGACCGCTAGGTCTGTAGTCCAGGTGAAAATTAAATTTTTCTTCAGTCAGATATATTGGTCAGCCTTTCTGAAAAGGTTAAGTTTATTTTAAATAACAAAATATTTCTGAACATCTTTTCAACTATAATTGGGAAACTAAATTTCTTTTTAATAGGTATAAATAAAGGTGTATGAGAAACATAAGATACTGCATTAAGGGCTTCTAATTTAATCTAATTAGGTATTACTTCTCAGCATTCGGTTTTATCCTATTCATTCCCTTAATATGCCTTTTATTCTTGTGTTCCTATTACATTATTACATAATACTTAATTCAAAATAAATTAGTTTCACTGCAAAAGAATAAATTAGGCAATACTTCTAAAGTTTGTGAAACACTTCCAAACACATTAAATTATCTACTTATACCTCGTTTTTAAACTAGAAGGAATACAGTAGAGCCCCGCAGATCCGAACCCGCAAATCCGAACTTTCGGCAAATCCGAACCAACGGAAAGGGAAAAAAATTTTAAAAATTCAAAATAAAAATTTAAAAACATGTTTATTATGTGACTTATGTGAGAAAATAATTACATAAGATGCTAGCTACAGTGTTAAACACTGCAACACTAATGGGTGAATAAAAGTGTGGAGTTAGACTAAACACAATCAATAAAGGAATGTGCATAATACACATTTTCCATGCTATACTATGAACGAAAACATTGAAAAAGATAAGAAACATGAGAAACATAGTGTAATCAATATCCAGATTACAAATTAAATGAATCATTTACATGGCGGAATTTCCATGTCCTGTGACCAAACAAAACTACTGGCCTTAGGGATTTAATATTTCAGTGATCTAAATATTTTTCAGCTTTAGAATATTGGAGGCATAAACGTGCGGATAGAGTTTCATAAAGGGATCAGTGGCAGTCCAAATCTTTTAAAAATCATCTTCCTTAGCTTCTTAGGCTAACTTTCGGATAATCCGAACTTTTCGGAATCCGAACAGGCTGTCCCCCCAATTAGTTCGGATTTGCGGGGTTCTACTGTAATTCACATTTACTGCGCCATAATGCTTGTTTGTAATTGGTCCACCTGCAGGCAAGTTTACTCCACTAAAATCTGAAATTTTGATACTACTGGCATTTAAAATTTATAGGTTAGTTAGATTATACCAGCGATTTTTTGTGTTTTCTGTATTGGAGATGTTAAGTCACAATGACGACCTCTCGTGGACTTTGGCGGAACTAAAATTGTGGCGTTTTTTCTTTTTATTGACCTGCTATAATGAGAGTTTTTAATGTCAAATCGTTGTCAGTATTTTTGAAAAGCAATAAAGTGAAAAATTTAGTAGTCCCATCGATTAATCTACCAGCATCAGTAGAATCAAAAAGAATGTGTTCGTTGTTGATAAAAGGTTTGTAAGCTTTTAATAAATCCTTTGTATTAAAATTTATTAATTATATTGATTTTTGTTGAATACTGACAACGATTTGACATTAAAAACCCCCGTTATAGCAGGACAATAAAAAGGCCTCAATTTTAGTTCCACCGAAATTCACGAGAGGTTGTCACTGTGACGTAACATCTCCAATTATTCCTTTAATTTTGAAATTTTTAGTCTGCATTTATAGAGGGTGTTTCATTAATAATTGTCCATATAGTAACTGGAGAAACCTTAGCACAAAATACGAAGAATTAACCTAAAACACTTAAATAAAATGTGGTTCCTTATTGAGTTACAGGGGTTTTATTTAAAAATTTAAAAACTATTTTTGCTCAGCACTTTAAAACTATTCGACATATCCTTTTCATACTTGGCAGAAAGTATAGGTACTGTACAAACTACTAAATTATGTTAAACAAACGTTTCTGTCTACTACCAGAGGCGTACGACGGGGGAAAGTGAATGGTTGACCCTTTCCAAATTCTACGCCACTGGCGGAATTGCTATTTTAGTTCAATTTTTGGATTCTCCAATACTTTCTATAAAAATAATATACTCTTAATTCGTAACGACAAAGTCATTAGTTTTCGAGATCTTTGAAGTTAAAAATGAAACGACACGGGTATTTTGATTAAAGTATTGTGTTGCTTCATTTTGAATTTCAAATATCTCGAAAACTAATCATTTTATCTTTACGAATGAAGAGTATATTATTTACATAAAAAGTGTGGAAGAATCAAAAAATTACACTAAAATAGCAATTTCGTCAGTGGCGTAGAATTTGGGAAAGGTCAACCAGCCACTATCCCCTGTCGTACGCCTCTGGTAGTAGCTAGAAACGTTTATTTATCTTAATTTAGTAGGGTGTACAGTATCTACACTTTCTGCCAAGTATGATAAGGATACACCAAATAGTTTTAAAGTACTGGGTACAAATAATTTTTAAATTTTAATCATATGAATCATATTATAAATTTAATCAAAATAACTGTGCCGTTTCATATTTAACTTCAAATATCTCGAAAACTAATGACTTTATCGTTACCAATGTGAAGTATATTATTTACGTAGAAAGTATTGGAGAATTTGAGTAATTCCTCCAGTGGCGTAGAATTTGAGAAGGGTCAACCATTCACTATCCCCTGTCGTACGCCTCTGGTAGTAGTTAGAAACGTTTATTTATTATAATTTAATAGAGTGTATTGCAGTCGAACTTTCTGCCAAGTATAAAAAGGATACGTCAAATAGTTTTAAAATGCTGAGCAAAAATAGTTTTTAAATTTTTACATAAAACACCCTGTAACTCAGTAAGGAACCACATTTTATTTAAGTGTTTTAGGTTAAATCTTCGTATTTTGTGCTAGGGTTTCTCCAGTTACTATATGGACAATTATTAATGAAACACCCTGTATAGAAAACATTTGTTTTTAGAACTCTTTAGTGACATATTAGCATAATATAATATTTATGGATTACCCTTGATGGTTGACGTGATCAACCAAAAAAGAAGATGAATCTAGTGATTTTTCTAATGACATTATTGGGTGTGAATCTCTCTTTTGAGTTTACTTCTTCTAGGTTAAAAACAGGGTATACTGTGTTTTAATAGTTTTTAATTATTAAGCTTCTACTTTTTGAATGCCTTTGTTTTTGTAAAAACATTGCAATTTATTTGATATTGATATTTGATATTGCGAGATAAACTCCTAATTATTATTTACTTATATATTTATTAATAACAAACAGGAAAATCCACATCAAAATTATACAAGAATGAAACATTAAAGAAATATACAATATACAATAATTTGATTTTAATTTTTTGATGTCATTAGTTTAATTGTAAGTAATGTAAGTTAACTTGTGTTCAATGTTTAATTTTGACTTTTAATTTTAATTGTAAAATGGAGTTTTCCGTCAATAAATATTAATTTAATTTAATGTGTATGTACAATTACAAATACAAATAAAATATACCTACATGAATACAATAATAATACACACTTATATAAATTATCATTTTACATTTTAGTATTTTATTGCTTCAAATATAGGCCTGGATCCCACGTACCAAAAAAAAGTTGATTAATAGCAAACTGAAAATTTGTTAATAGCTTAACGGTGTGTCTAGTCGGACAAACTTTGATGTATGGGAACACTGGAACAGGAGAAGTTTTGTAATACTTTATATAATAGAAATTTTATATAATATATGAAAAAATGTTTGTCCGACAAATATGTTGGATGGCATGTCAAATGACAGGAATTATATTGGTGATAAATATGTAGCGGTCTGATTTTTGCATGAGAGTTTAATGACAGGGTAACAAATCAATTGGAAGTTCTGTCTGACAAAATACACTAGACATTTTCGTAGTCTGACGTTCGAAACCTGTAACCTGTTCCACAATTAAAATTTCCCTTGTTCCAGTATTCCCATACATCAAAGTTTGTCCGACTAGAGTCCTAGTTTGTCCTTAAGCTATTAACAAATTTTCAGCTTGCTATTACTAAATTTTTTTGGTATGCCGGATCCAGGTCCAATAGTACCTAAAGCTATTGATACATAGGTAAACAAATCTCATGAGATAACTGATTTGTTGCAAGCATTAAAAGTTGGACCATACCTATATTTGCACCATAATTAGTTCTGCAAGGAGGAACATGGAAAAATGAATTCTGACACAGTGAACGAGAAGGAATATAATAAGCAAGTCAGGAAATTGGATTATTCTATTAATATGGTTAAACCTAAAAATCAAGTCAAAGTTAACTCTTCTCGTAAGAAGAGAATCCGGATTCAAGGAATTGATCATAATAGAATAAGAAATGGTGTACACAATTTAAGAACAGTTTATTAGAAATCTTCTTTGAACTCTCTCTTTCTTTAACTTTTCGATACATGCTTGAGTAAAAGGAAACCAGATCATAGTTAAATTTTCAAGTTGGTAGCACGCAAGAGAAAGGTATAGAGTTTTAGGTATGCAATCCTAAGAAAATCTCTGGTATACCTTTTAATGAAACCAAGCTGTTTCACAGCCTTGTTGTATATAAGATCTATGAGCAGATCGAACGACCAATTTCTATGAAAAACCTCACCTAGATCTGTGACATTATTGACCCTATCAATCAAAATATCCAAATTACAATCATATGCTCCAGAGATCCATAAAACTGAATCACCTGACATTTTTCACAATTAATAATTAATTTGTTATTAGCACACCAGTTCGAAATTAACACACCAGTTATTATCACACAATAATCCGAAATAATTTGATTCATCTGCATATGCTAACACTTCACAGTTAGTCAAGGATTTGATAACATTATCAACAAAAACTGTATGCAACACACTTACAAAGCATACAACATATTTTAATAAACTTTAATAATCACTTTTATCTGAAATGAACAAATCTAATGGAGTGCCTTCTTCCTCGAGGTTAGTGATAATTGGTTGTATACATAGTTTATTTTCTATAAAGTTCTCAATTTTTTGCTCTTCCTTAATAACATCTCACTTCAGATTTGGAATAATGTCTTCAATTTCCTTTATCCGAACAAAACAGTTTTATTATTTACTGCGTATCTGTTCTAAAATTTAGTATCTGGCTTATTACCTACTTTATTTTATTAGTCTTCCATAGTGATATTATACCTGCCTTAAACCCTTGATTGTAATATTAATACGGGTATTAATGTCTTCAACTCCCTATTCAGACCTGCATTCATACAGTGCGCTGGAATATGTCCCCCCCCCCTTACTAACTTAATTTATTTTTTAGAGCATAAGCAAAAAACGCTCGGAGAGGTCGATTTTTAAAATAATCATAGTATATTACAGCATCAATGTTTCGAACTTTACGCGATCCCTCTTCAGGTGGCAGGCATAACTTTGATTTTTTTAAATGGGAAAGTAAATCATGTGACACCTCGTTGAAAAGCTTTTGAAATACTTATTACAAAAATGTATAATACTCTAATCTTTTTTGAGAGCGTAGGCGCAAAATTTCAGTTGAATTCTTTTTAAATGACAGTGGAACCTCGATTATCCGTCTCTCCATTAACCGTCACCTCTGTTAACTGTCAGAGTACATACAGAAGTTGTATTGACTACATAAGCAAAAAATTTTAATGTAAAAATAAAAAAAAGTTAATTTGATTTGTGATGAGGACACAAACGGCTATCCATTGCCGACAGATAAAGAAATCGTTGAAATGGCAACAAAGGCGGACCAAACAGATTCAGAAGCTGACACAGACTTGGAATTTGACTGTAGCTATGTTGATGAACCTATTGTAACTGACAGAGATTAGCGAAATAATCTAGAGAAGCTGCATCGCATATGCAATAAATCATCGAGTGGTATTCTCAACAAGAAGAAGCCAATAAACTAGATTGCATGATCCTATGTCGATTAAGAAATTCAGCCATCGCAAAATGTGAAGCAACAGTAAAAAAAACAAAGATTTCAGAATATTTTAAATTGATTCAATTGTACGAACACAAATCTCTCTTATATTGTTAAATAAACCATACAAATGAAATTTGAGAGTTGTACTATGAATTTTTAATTTTTTTTAATGTTCTGTTAACTGTCTTTTCGATTATCCGTCATACCCTTGGTCCGGTGCCCTGATGGATAATCGAGGTTCTACTGTATTCATTTTTTATTCGAATCCTGAAAAAACTAATTAGTATTTTTGAGAAATTTAAACGCAGAATAAAATATTACAGTATTATCGAGGGTCTGAAGTCCCTGAGAACTTCTATAATGATTATTTTAATAAGTCACAGGGGTGCAAAAGAGAAAATTTAGTATGATTTTTAATTTCAAATATACCATTCAAAAGAAACTTTTTGTTTATTCTAAGGGACTTTCAGCCCTCGGTATTACTCGGTAATAATGTAATCTTTTATTCTGCGTTTAAATTTTTCAAAAATACTTATTAGTTTTTTCAGGATTCCAAAAAAAAAAAAAAAAATTAATGCGTTTAAAAAGAATTCAATCGAAATTTTGCCCTGCACTCTCAAAAAGGATTAAAGTGTTCTACATTTTTGGAATCACTCTTTCAAACGCTTTTAAATGAGCTGTCACATGATGTACTTTCCCATTTAAAAAAATCAAAGTTGTGCCTGTAACCTGAAGAGGGATCGTGTAAAGTTCGAAACATTGATATTAAAATTTTTGTTCTACGGCAATTTCTGCTCCAGACATTCCTTTAATCGAAGAAGATGCTATAAATATTATGAATCATATATGTTCCTATCAAAATCTTTTCCAACGCAATAACATCTATAATAATGTAAACTCATTACTTGATCTAGTTTTGGTTCATGATGAAAATTGCATTGTCGCAGAAGCTGATGAGGGATTAGTTGACCCCGATAGTTTCCACCCTCCTTTATGCTTTAATTTAAACCGCGGAGATGTTTTAACTGATGAAATGAAAGCTGAAGGCTTTTTCTACGACTTTAAATCAGCAAATTTTCAAGGTATTTCTGATTACTTAGACACAATATACTGGGATGAAATTTTCAGAGACAAAAGTTTAGATGATATGGTCAATATACTTTATGATGTCTTATATGGCGCTATCGATGTTTATGTACCAATGAAAAAGTTTTATACCGGCAATTTTCCTAAATGGTATACCCGAGAGTTAAGAAACTGCATCATTGCTAAAAAGAAAGCTCATAAGAAATTTAAAGTGACCAGGTTACCTCAAGACTATAATGAATTTTCTAGATTGAGGTCGATATGCAAGTCCTTATCAGGTCAAGCATACAATCAGTTTGTAGCAAACGTTGAACATACACTTCCTAGTAACATTAAAAGCTTCTGGAGGTTCGTAAATTCTAAAAGGAACAATAATAGCATTCCGAACACTTTAAACCATAATGGCCAAACCAGTTCCGATGGTCCTACCATAGCCAAGATGTTTGCTCAGTACTTTGCTGCAGTATATAGTGAGGACGAATGTCCTATTCCAAATAGTGCAAGGGCTAACACTAGTTTCAACATTACTGGTTGTGACTTATCTATTTCAGAGGTATATACCAAATTATCCCAGCTAAACATACATAAGGGTCCAGGGCCTGATGGAATCCCACCCAAGTTACTGAAATACTGTAGTTTTAATCTTGCTCGTCCCTTATTCTTTATTTTTCAAAAATCATTACAAACGAGTGAATTCCCTCCCGTTTGGAAAGTTAGTTTTATATCACCGATATTCAAGAATGGAGATAGAAGCGGGGTACAGAGCTACAGACCTATTAGTATCCTTAATACTATACCTAAACTATTCGAGAGTTTAATATGTGACAAAATTAAGCCTACTATACAAAATGTAATCATTGAACAACAGTATGGTTTTGTTATGGGGAGATCAACTGAAATGAACTTGTTAAATTATACCTCCTTCTTAAATGAAGCATTGGAAAGTAAACAACAGGTAGATGCGATTTATACAGATTTTTCCAAGGCATTCGATAGAGTCAACCATACGTTATTGTTACATAAGATCGAACAGTTGGGTTTCTCTGATCCTCTGCTTAGTTGGATTCGAAATTATCTATTAGATAGAAGGCAGATAGTTCGTATTAAGAATTATTTCTCTAATGAAATTATAGTTACATCGGGTGTACCTCAAGGCTCCCACTTAGGACCTATCCTTTTTAATTTATTTATAAATGACATAAATAAAAGCTTCAATTTTGCTAAATTTCTTCTATTTGCTGATGACCTTAAATTATTTCACATAATTACCTCTGATTTGGATCACTACAATTTGCAATCAGATCTTAATGGTCTTGTGGAATGGTGCTCACTTAATGGTATGGACTTAAATGCAAACAAATGCCATGCTATAACTTTTACTCGACTAAGACACTTTGAGAATAATTCTTACTTTATACGGGACACTAGGTTACAATTAGTTGACTCAGTTATAGATCTGGGTGATATTCTTGATACTAACTTAAATTTCAACCTACACATTAATAGCATGGTTTCTAAGTCATTAAAGATGCTTGGCTTTGTTAAAAGATGCAGCTATGACTTTACGACTGGTCGTTCTTTAAAATTTCTTTATTGTTCTTTGGTTAGACCACATTTAGATTATGCATCATGTGTTTGGTCACCTCAATATAACTGTCATATTAATAAAATCGAACAAGTTCAGCGTAAATTCTTACGTTATTATGCTTATAAGATGCATCTCACTGGTCAAAGTTATGAGTCTTTACTGCAAATTATTCGACTTGACTCATTACAGAGTCGTCGTCAACATAAAGATCTTTGCTTCTTATATAACTTAATTCATGGTCATAAATTCTGTATCCCACTTTTAAATAAAATTGGTCTACATGTACCTTCAAGAACCACCCGTTCTGTGACCACCTTCCACGAGGTCATTAACCGCACAAATTATAGTTCAAGTTCCTATCTCTCTAAAACTCTTAAATTAGCAAACACATTATCTCCGCAAATTGATTTCTTTGTGAACGACTTTACTGCGTTTTCCACACAATTATATTTATACTTAACTTAATGTTCTAATTTCAAGACTGATTTGTCAACTACTGTTATTGTCTTTGTTCTAGGATAAGTTGTATTTGTCAATTTCAAAATGTTCTAGCTCTCAATTGTTGAATGAGAGCAAGTAAGTTTATTCTTTATTATTGTTTGTTATGTATTTACCAATTTTGTATCTACTAGATCTTATTTTTCTAATTTGTGTGACATTTTAATTGTAAAAAAATTTTAATTGTATCATGTACTAATGGACTTCGGTCCGTAAATGAATAATAAATAAATAATATACTTTGATTATTTTAAAAATCGACCTATCCGAGCGTTTTGCATATGTGCTAAAAATAAAGGGGGGGGGGACACTTATTTCTTAGAATCCATATTATTTATTTATTTGAATCTGTAATGTAGATATGAAAACTATAGGTTTGTTCTAGCAAACAGTCAAACTAGTCAGAAACTGTCAACAGTTGGTCAGTGAGAGAACATAATACAGTCACCAGTGCTATCCCCTCTACTCGCGCTGGTCCACTATTCGCTGATGGTTTCAAACCGTTTGAAACTGATGCTAGAACAAACCTTATTAGACCTAGATCCCACGTACCAAAAAAAGTTGATTAATAGCAAGCTGAAAATTTGTTAATAGCTTAACGGTGTCTAGTCGGACAAACTTTGATGTACGGGAACACTGGAACAGGGGAAGATTTAATTGTGGAACAGCTTAAAAATTTGGAATGCCAGATTATGAAAAAGTCCCATGTATTTTGTCGGACAGAACATCCAATTGATTTGTTATCCTTGCAATAAACTTTTATGCAAAAATCAGACTGCTATTACTAACCAACATGATTCCTGTCATTTGACATCTTTTTCGTGTTCCACTCATTAAAATGCCCAGTTGGTGATAAACGCTAGTCTGATTTTTGCATGAGAGTTTAATGAAATGGTAACAAATCAATTGGAAGTTCTGTCCGACAAAATACATAGAACGTTTTCGTAGTCTGACGTTCCAAATTTTTAACCTGTTCCGCAATTAAAACTTCCCCTGTTCCAGTGTTCCCATACATCAAGATTTGTCCGACTAGACACTGTTAAGTTATTAACAAATTTTCAGTTTGCTATTAATCCACTTTTTTTGGTACACGGGATCCAGGTCTATATATATATTTGTGCCAAAGTTAACTACACTCTGGAATCTTAAAAATGGATCATTTTTGATGTCTTGAATTTCCTAAACCTGTTATCCCATTTAAGTGATTCTTTTAATATGTTATAGCTGTACAATATCGCTGTAATAATATTGTTGCTAAACAAGTAAATTGTCATTGTATACCTGGTGTACAAATCAAAGTGTTTTTTTTAAAGTTCACATCACATCAAAAAATCCTCCTAAAATTTTATATACTCACATTAGAATTCGAAATATTTTTACGTAAAAAAATACCTATAAGTAAAACTCACAATTATTAACAATAATCTATTTTTTCAAATAGTCCAACAACTTAGTTCTATTACACAAAAATATAATAAATTAAGGGGATGGGTACGTATTTTCGGCTGCAATGCTATTCAAATGGAGATTCATTTTTTTTGAATCCTGAGAAAACTAAGTACATATAAGTATTTTTGAAAAATTTAAACGCAGTATGATAGATTACGTTATTGCCGAGGGCCGAAAGTCCCTGAAAACTTCTATAATGTTTATTTTAATAAGGTACAGGGGTGAAAAACTAAGAGAATATGTAGTGTGATTTTTAATTTCAAATATCTCATTCAAAAGAAACCTTTTATTTACTATAAGGGACTTTTGGCCCTCGATTCATTTAGTCTTAAAGCAATTTAGTCTTTCATTCTGCGTTTAAATTTTTTAAAAACATTTATTAGTTTCTTCAGGATTTGAAAAAAAATGGACACCATGTCCGTGGTGATATTTTCCAAATCGAACATTCGCTATCTTTGTCATACAACGCACTGAGTCAAATAGAATATGATGACAAGACAGTGACAGTTATAAATATTTTAAATATTGGACATGGCATCGGGAATATTTTGAGTTGTTGGTTAAATAATATTGATAATGTATTTCATAAATAATTGATTTAAGACGTGAACTTAATAAAAAGTTATTTATTGTTTGCTATTTATGGAAGATCCAAGCAGAGAATACATCAGGATTATATTCTGTGAACCAAGTATTTTGTTGTTAAAGATGTTCAAAATAGTTGTAAGCGTTCCATACTAACAATATACCTATTATTAAAAAATCACTTTAACACTTTTCCTCTTTTCTCGATTGAGTATTAGTTTTTGTTGTACATATAAATTATTACAATCACTGGATACATAGTTAATGAAAAAATTATCGCATTTATTAACTGAATTAATAATTTGCAATTATATAAATAACACTTATCCAAGATCATTCAAAAGCCATCTCTTTATTAAAGTGCTGACATTGTCAACTAGAATGACATTCTAGTAATGTTTACATAATATTATCCATACCAGTGTGAATTTTACTACACATAATTTGCCGTGTAAAGACAGAAAAAGTAGGGATAGCCGTAAAATATTTGCGAATTATGTACCGATGGCCCTAATTATAAATAAACACTTCTTCTTCTTTAGGTGCCGTGTCTGTATTCAGACGTTGGCCGTCATCATGTTTACAATTTCCTGAAATCTCTCTCTATCGGCTGCTGCGCGAAATAATTTTTCTAATGTGCAGCCACATCATTGTCTAATATTACGCAGCCATGAAAGTTTCTTTCGACCAATCCATCTCTTTCCCTCCACTTTTCCTTGTATTATAAGGCGAAGCAGATGGTATTTAGGTCCTCTAATTATATGGCCGAAGTATTCTGTTTTTCTCCTCTTTATAATGCTTATGAGCAGACGTTCTGAATTCAGCATCTGAAGAACATCTTCATTGGAAGTGTGCGAAACCCACGATATCTTTATGATTCATCGATAGCACCACAATTCGAATGCTTCTATTTTGTTTAGCATTGTGGTTTTTAACGTCCATGTCTCACAACCATACAATAGTATAGACCACACATAACATTTCGGCACCTTCTTTCGAATATTCATCCACAGGTTTCTGTTACATAAAACTGGTTTCCAGGTCATAAAAGCCTTCCCTGATATTTCGATCCTAGTTATTATCTCTTCATCAGAGTCACAAAATTTACATTTAACCAGCTGCCAAGGTACTTGAAATGATTTACCGGTTCTAACTCCTATCCATCAAGAGAAAGCTGACCTTGATCTATATTAATCTTTCCAACTGCCATCCACTTTGTTTTTGAAATGTTGATTTTAAGGGAATAACTTGCTTCACTGACTATATTTAGTAGTGTCTGAACACTAACGAATACTGAAATAAACACTAACGAATTCTTAAAATAATACACTACTGCACTGAACAGATATCGATGCAGATAACAGAACAGATAAGAGAATCATGCTAGTATATTTAGAAATCTGACGCAGGTTTGTCAAAATGACAGTGACTATTTCTGTATGTTGCCTAATCAGTTATTAGTTATAACATGTTCGATTTCTTGTTAGAGAAAAAAATTTTAGTAGTTTTAATGTGACACAAAATCTAGGCATGGGATAAAAAAGTGTATTTTTTTTTCTTAATGGCGGCACAGGCTCTTTTTTTAATATTCTATTTAATTATAGAGTAATTTCCACATTCTAACATATTTCTCAAATTGGGCTCTGTACCGCCATTCTTTACTATATTACGAATACGTGTGCTAAATATATCGACAAAATATTCAAAATTAAAGCCGCAATCTTGGACCGCGTTTTCCGTTTTTGATGACGTGCTACTATAGCCTCTTAAAATGTTACAAGAAAATGCTATTACTTTTTTTGATTCGAATTGCTAATTTTCTCAACAGTTGCCATGCCCTCATTGATTTATTTGTTTACTAAAATGGCTTATGATAAGTCAAATAATCATTATAAGAAACACATATATCCCAACAATTTTCATAATAACTGAGGTTATCCCTTAAGGTTATCGGAGTACCTGGATTATCTACTAATTTGGGGTTATCATAGAACGAACCTTTTGTAATTGGGTAACTGAATATTATTTTTATAATGTTATATCTAATTTGAATATGTGTGGTTGGTGTTATTAAGTACACATGAAGGTCTTTATATTTAAAAATGTATTGCTCTCAAATACATGTGTGTTGTGTTATTTCTTCTTATGTAATATTTTACTGAATATAATACAATTTATGGTACTTATATACTGCATATCTGTAAATTTATTTGTGTACTGTTATAATGACTTTTGGATTTGGATATTGGACTTGGATATTTTTGTATTTACCAATAGTTAATACCGATATCAGTATCTAATCCTTGATGAAATTATACTATGTGCAGTAATGTCATTTAAAATTATATCCATAATACTGTCAAGAATCTCAGCAAGAATACAAAAGAGATGGGAAATATATCCATAATATCCTTATGGGCGTGGAGAGACAAGAAGCGTGGAAATCTTCTAAAAGAGACAAGAAACGAATACGAACCAGAGGCCAGAGAGATGGGTACTATTAATAGCCGACAATAACAACAAATACATCACTTTGACTGATCTTAAATCTGCATTAAGAAATATGGGAAATGGTAGGGGAGCCCAATCGGGGATTTTGCGCGTTACTTGAGTGCGTCAGAACCTTGTACCCTGTAAACTGTGAATGTACCTCTACCATTTATGGAACCTTAATACAGGGGTGTGCGTTGGGGGTTCCTGTAGCTGGATGTATACCATATATCACAAAAAACTTTTAAGTAAAATCCTTTATAAAAGGTATATTTATTAAAATTCCCTAAAAATGGCTACATCACATAGTCAGAACTAGTTTTAGATCGGATAACAGATCACCATCAGTGCTAACAAGATACTGACATGCTTTTGGTGGTTTAGCATGTAGCACTGACGATGATCTGTTATCGATCGAAAACTAGTTCTGCTTTTGTGATGTAGCTCTTTTTAGGGAATTTTAATTAATATAAATTTTATAAAGGATATTACTTAAAAGTTTTTTCCAAAAAAAATCTATCCCCGCGATATTTCGCGAAATGAACATCAGATCGAAAAACCGAAAAATATGTGTTCAATATTTTTCAAAAATCTATCGAACGACACCAAACGCGACTTCTCACGGAGGTGGGGTGGAGTGTTACTTTAAAATCTTAAATAGGAACCCATTTTTTATTGCAGATTTGGATTCCGTACGTAAAAATAAGTAACTTTTATTCGAGGCATTTTTTCGAATTATGGATAGATGGCGCTATAATGGGGAAAAACGATTTTTGGAAATGGAAAATTAAATTAAAAAATGGAAAATCCCCACTTAAATGGATAACTTAACTTTTTTTGGTTTTATGACCTAAGCTTCACAACCCAATAGGTCCCTATGACGCTTTAGTAACTGCAAATTTAGCATCCAAGGCACCCTACTAACATAAAAAAGCGATTGGACCTAGAAACATTCCTGTGGAATTGGCCCCAGATATATTATTGGAAATGCTCATACTATTAAGTATTTTTTAATAACTGTTACGTAATACGAGGAGAAAATATACCAGAACAACGAAATTTGGCATAGATTAGTTCAATGTATAAGAAAGGTGATAATAAGACAATGCAATGTAAAAACTATAGGGGTATAAATGTAACCAGCTCTTTAGGAAGATTATACGGCAAACTTTTGTAGGAAATAATAGAAAAGGAGTTGACAGAAATAGGACAGCAAAGTAAAGTAGTAGGCAAATCAATAAGAAATCTCATTACTCGCCTCATACTCGTCGACGTAGAGCCCGTTCTCATGACAAGCGCTTAACGCGCGTTTTGGTAACTCGCGATTACAACTACATACATACATTTTACTTGAGACGCGCTTGAGACATTTAAACGCGCGTTAGCATGTGAACGGTCTCAAGTAAAATGAAATGAAATAACGCGCGTTATCAAAACGCGCGATAAGCGCCTGTCATGAGAACGGGACCTTAATGCCTACGATACAGTACCCTTAAATAAACTTTTTAGGATGCTAGACGAAAGTGAGCTTAGTAGAGTATACGTTTAGTCCAAGTAATGAAGCTTAAAATAGGACAAAACCTCGCAATTTTTACAGAATGGATCGATTTGCTTGAAAATTTGAGCATAAGTTGTGGATAGTCCAAGGATCAAAATCTATATGATGCCGAAAGGCGCTTTTACCACGTGGGTGGTTGATATTTTGACCACAAAAGTTGATAAAAACATTCATTCTAAGCAAAAAATGTTCTATACATTTTTTTGATAAAATTAACAGTTTTCGATTTATTCGCTATCGAAAATGTTAGTTTTATATAAAAAATTCAATGTTTGTAGTCAGTTTTCTGCTAATAACTCAAAAACTTTTCATTTTATCAAAACAACTTGGCTTAACAAAGATTTACCTTTTGAAAAAATAAACAAAACTGTTTTTTCTAATTTTCTTTAAGACCAATAGTAATCAAGCTATGCTTTATTATGTTAACTCATCTTCATCAAACGCTAAATATTGTAGTTTCAAAGTCAAAAGACGTGAAAACTGTGCATTTTTAGAGGATAACTTGTTAAAACTAATTTAAAGTATTTAAAAATATGTATCTATCTTCAGAAATAAAAAAGTCTCTAGCTCAAAAATTAAGATACTTATAATAAAAAGAATGTCAGTCCCTATATTTTTCAGCGAAAAAGTGATCCAAAACAACCCCCTAATCACCACCCTAATTTAAATTAGTCATTGACCTTATTTGATCTTCTTTATTTATGTATTATTAAAAAGTTCGAGAAGTTTGATCGGCTTAGAATGATTAGTTTTTAAAAAAAAATGGAGTTAAAATCGAATAACGAATTTTTATAGTTTGGTAAAAAATGCTTTTCTTCAGAATAAAAAGATTAGCATCAGAGATACGAAAAAATTTTTAAACATGAAATTGTAGCTTATTTAATTTCCAAGAATCTGGTTTGCAAAATTTTTTTCTACATCAAAAATTGAGTGAGCTATTGACAATTAAAACTAGTAATAACATGCAAAAACAACTTTACCAACCCTTTCAAAGTCACCTCTTTTTGTGACTGTGGACTTTAAAATGATTTAATATTAACAGCCTCATAGATCTTGTAAAAACCTACAAAATCGTTTTTTATCAAACTTTCTAAGATTAAAAATAAAAAAGGTACGGTTAAACAATCAATATATTTTTTTTGAAAAAAAAGGAGAAATCCAATTGGAAGCATAATAATGTAAGTTAGCGGTGTTTTTAGTCATTAGCCTTATTCACTCTTCTTTATTTATGTATTATTATTAGATTCTAGAAGTTTAACTGGCTTAAAATGATTAGTTTTAAAAAAACTGCAGTTATAAGCGAATAACTAATTTTTGTAGTTAAAAAAATGATATTTTCTTCAGAATAGAAAGATTAGCATCAGAGATACGAAAAAATATTTAATATGAAATTGTAGATTATTTAATTCCCAAGAACTTGGTTTGGGAAAATTTTTTCTACGTCAAAAATTGAGTGAATCGTAAATGAGTATAATATCGAAACATTGATTTTTTCGATAAAAAACTCACACTTTCGATAGCGAATAAATCGAAAACTCTTAATTTTATCAAAAATATGTATAGAACATTTTTTGCTTAGAATGAATGTTTTTATCAACTTTTGTGGTCAAATTATAATAAAAAATTTCCACCCCACAGATGGGGTGGCAACCACCTCCATGGTAAAAGCGCCTTTCGGCATCATATAGATTTTGATCCTTGGACTATTCACTACTTATTCTGAAATTTTCAACTAAATTGATCCATTCTGTAAAAATTGCGAAGTGAAAAGCTTCGGTTCTTGCACTAGTTAGAGCTTTCTATAATATACATGAAGATGCAAAAGCTGTTATTAAAGTTGGGAAAAACATATCTGATCCTTTTAAAATTAATAAAAAAGACTCCCTCCACTTTGTTTAAGTTGTATAGGTATGTTATAAGCTCTACATAGTTGGATGGGAAAATGTAAGAACATGGGAATAAGTCGGAAATGACTCTTTCTATAACCTTTTTTTGCGATCATTGTGACTGCCGAAGGGGGTGTTCTATACATATATGTGTAGAAAACGGAAGGAGGAATTAAAAGAATGGGAGCTGCAGGTGAATATAATACAAAACTTAATGTTTACCCGTGGGAGGAGAGACAAGAGATCTTCAACTAACACAGGGAAAAATAAAAGGATGTCATCACTACGAATACCTGCTTAGGAACCATAACTCAGGAAAAGGAAAAACAGATAAGGATGTTTAGAATAGAGCGGCACAGGTAACCTATCTACTTATACTTACGTAAGGGACAGAGTGCTGGCAAATTGATAATATGAAGAATACAACACGTGCAAAACGACAGAGTAAAGCCTTGGCTTCCTCGAAAGCGGCACCGACAAACTGCGACCGTAACACTGCGATGAATTACGTCATAAAAAACTGTACCACGCAAAATAATAGCAGTGGTTTCCAAGGATGCATTGGAAGCCACCGCTTGCTGAGTTTACACATTTCATTGCCGCAGTGAAGAAACTTGAATTTTTCACCGCAATCTGACGTCGCAGTGTTGCGGTCGCAGTTTGTCGGTGCCGCTTTCGAGGAAACCCAGGCTTAAGGAAAATATTAGTTGAAAAAACGGTTATAGAGCGAATTGAAACGCACCACTTAATTTGGTATGGGCATGTTATGCGAATCAGGGAACAAAGATTACCAAAGAAAGCGTTAGAGTACACGCAAAGAAATAAAAGGAAAAAGGAAGACCAAGGACTACATGGAAACAACACATTGATAACGCAATGAGTTCCTGAGATATAGAAGAAGATGAATGCTTGGATTGAAAGATGTGAAAGAAGTCAGAGAGCAGATGATTTGGGTACGGAGGTTGAGGAACTCCATGTGGTGTCACGTAGCTTTGGAATTATACATTATTTCGCGTTTTTCGTTTTGCTGCCATTCTTTATAGGTGCTCTTTAAAGCTAAAGGTTCTGTCAAGAGTTACTCAAAGATATTTTGGTGTTGAATTTTGAGTCAGTAGTCTATTTTTAAGAGTGTAGGCGCAAAATTTCGGACCAATGAATGCATTCATTTTTTTCGAATCCTGAGAAAACTAATAAATATTTTTGAAAAATTTAAACACAGAATGAAAGATTACGTTATTACCGAGGGCCGAAAGTCCCTTAGAATACCCAAAATTTTTTTTAACGAGATACTTCACAATAAAAGTCGCACTAAATTTTCTCTTTTTTTTCACCCTTGTGACTTATTAAAATAAACATTATAGAAGTGTTCAGGGACTTTCGGCCCTCGGTCATCTTTCAATAATGTCATCTTTCATTCTGAGTTTAAATGGACATCGCACACATCTTATGGAAAATATAATGTCACTCAAATTCAATAAAATTTATACGAATAGATTCGTTTTAAATTAACGGTCAAATCTTATCATTGCGCCAACTCTATATTTTCAATAATAAGAGCAGAAATTGATATAAATAAATCTTAAATCAAATGGGTACCTACATAAGTTAGAGAGAGAAAAAATATTTTAAAATACCCAAATTGTCGGTCCTCCATAAATCAGCGGATTAGTTTCACTAATCCGCTTAGGCCCAGCGGGGTTTAAGCTCTTTTGAATAGCACCCAGAGCAATAGTGATTGTAACTGACACTTTTACTGACTCGAAAAATGTGATTTCGATAAACTTTAATTGCAATTTGCGCCGTAATTAATCATAATTAAGAGTTGGCGCAATGATAAGATTTGATCGTTAATTTAAAACGAATCTATTCGTATAAATTTTATTGAATTTGAGTGACATTATATTTTCCATAAGATGTGTGCGATGTCCTTTTTCAAAAATGCTTATTAGTTTTCTCAGGATTCGAAAAAAAAAATGAATGCGTTTAAAAAGCATTGGCCGAAGTTCTGCGCTTACGCTCTTAAAATAAAAGGAGAGCTTTTTGTTAATTAAACATTATTTAGATGGAAAATAGCCAAATCTTGGCGAAGATGTCCTAGGCAATTTTTGTCCGCGATGTATAAATTAGACAGTAAGGGTGGCAGCACAGATCCCTGTGGCAGTCCATTGCTGAGTTTCATTTGGAGACTTTTTAAATTGCCCATTGTATCTTGAAAATGTTTGTCGGTGATCATACTATCAAATAGTTTAATTTTTTTGACACGGAATGTAACAGGGTAGTTTCCAAATTAATTCTTGTCTCTAGACGGTATCGTATGTAGCCGATAGGTCAATGACAGCACCTGCTTCCTACGAAAACCTGATTCAATATGCATTGTTAGAGATAGGATCTGATCTGTGTAATTGCGATTAGGTCTGCTTGTTCCACGGGTAATAATTCAAATGTTTCTTCTAATTCTGCTGTAGATTAAGCGTTCCAGGAGTTTATAAACAGTTCAGCAATCGGTCGGTAGTTTTGAGGCCGATCATTTGCCTTTCCTGGTTTTAATATAGCTATAATGGAGGTATTTTTAAGTGAGTGGGGATTTCTCATGCTTTTAAGATATATATGTTATTATGCTCTATATTTTCTCTCTGTTATGAGATTGATCAGCATCTCATTAATTCGATTAATTAATTATTTTAATTGCTACTCATGAAAACAAAACCAAATTTAACAAAACTTTCCAATAAAAAATATTCTCATTGGTAATTGATTTTAATGTATATCACCTTTAGTTTGTGGCTTCTAGTATTTCTCGTTGCTTACTTTATCCAGGACAAAACAGGGACAATAAATATACTCAAAATCATATAAATTGTATAACTATTATTTATTTATATACTATACCATAAATTATAAGATTCAAAATGTATGCTAAACTTTATTCTGTTGTAAAAATTTCTTATCTAATAAAAAAAACTTTAATTCTAATATCTCCTTTTTTTTAACCAAAATTCATTCAAATGATTCGGTAGACTCTTCTTGTTATTCTGTAAAAAAACAAAATTTAATTTTCACGTTTTAAATAGATTACTTATATCTTCTATGAATTTATGAATGTATAAATTATGCTGTAAAACTGTTAAGTTGACAAAAAACAAATATGGTATGTAATATAAAACAACTCTCTCTTTTCACAAATAATCTGACTAACTTCTTCTATCTTCTTTACTTCTTCTCATGGATTGTGTTGTCCTCGGTTCTCCCACAACGTGCTCCTCTGATTCTGCGACTGTCCTTCACCTTCAAACTGTTTCACAAACAAAAATAGCACTCGCTCGAATTCTCTGCTCAATTAAATCTCTGACTCGATACAAACAATATCACTCTTTATAATTCCAAGATTTCTTCTCTCAGCTCGATATCTCGTGCAAGTTGATATAAACCGGCTACTCCTTCCAGACATAAACTGGAATCTATTCGGACACAAGGAGTTTGTACTTCTCGACTTGATCACGATTTCGTCTCAAACACGAATCGGCTTCCACGGCCACCAAATTAACCACTTTACACAAAAATACTACTTTCCAACTGGACTGGTTCCTTCCGATCTTAATTACACAGTAAATTCTTTTTCTCTCCTCAATCTGAGACTCACCACTCTATTCCTCTTCCATCGGTCTCCTCTCCAATCACAAGCATTCTCCACCCGTCACATCCCTACTTTTTTTTCTTAACAACAATTAGTCTTGTATACAAATTTTATGTCTTGTCAATTTCCAGGAGATATTAAAATTAAATTTTACTTACATTCTAGAAAAACCATCTATTCTAAACTAAACAAAATTGTTTACCATCGTTTTTTTCTAGGAAACCATTTAGAAACACGGTCTATTGTTTCACTCCAATGCGGCCCATTAACTTTCTAAAACAACCGTATTTTAGTTCATTGTTTTGAAATGTATAAATCCGTTCGTAGAAACTTTACCACTAGACTTCCACTCTTCCACGAAACACTGCTTACGGCTAAATTATTTTATTTACAAATTTTTGTCATATACAGGGCGATGAAAATTTACGATCTCGTGGTCTTTGACATAAAATTAATTCTCTAAATTCTCCCCATAAAAATTATTTAACAATGTATAGGGTACATTCCATGTCAAATCACTCAGGCAAAAAATTTTGGATCTCCGATTTGTCTGAAAATTGGTATATAGCTTCTGCGGGACGTAAAAATAAGATATTTAAGGTCAAAAAATCTTCTTCTTTTTTTCTCAAAATGTTATTTTATGCGGTTTTACAGTGATTTGGTGTTTATTTAAACAAATTTGCATTTTCTGTCGTAAAGTATCAATGAAAAACATAATATTTTAATCGAAAGGACTCAAAAATGTCAATATATGGCATTATAACAAGTTATTTTGTATCAAAACAAGTTTTTGATCAAATTTTATAGTGTAAAAAAGATTAAAATACCGTTTTTTACATTTTCCTCCATTCCCAAAATACATCATCATCGATTTGGCTGAAAATTTGCCCACAGATAGCCAAAAGATAGGACTTTAAGTGGTTAGAAGGATTTGAATTATATTACAATACCAAAAAAGTTACATGCAGTAATATCAGACTCAAAAGTATATATTAGTCCAGTCGGGATAGCATTTGACCTTGAATGCCGAGCTGCCCAAAATTTGATTTTTTTGATCTTTAGGGGAGTCAATAGTAGCCCAAATTTAAAATCACGAATGAATTCCTCCGTTACGTTAGCCGCCATCTTGATTTTAAAGGAGAACCTGTTTTGCTCAATGTCTCCGCCATTTATAACTTTTCGACAAAAATGGTAGGAACTGAAATTGTTCCCAATAAATCGTATTTACAATTATTACAATTTCTTTTTAACATTTTTTGTCGTGAGGTCGATATTTTCGAGTTAATTGTACTTACAGTAGACGCCTATATTTTTGACTATAATATTGCATGTAACTTTTTTGGTATTGTAATATAATTCAAATCCTTCTCACCACTTAAAGTCCTATGTTTTGTCTATCTGTGGGCAAATTTTCAGCCAAATCGATTATGATGTATTTTGGGAATGCAGAAAAATGTAAAAAACGGTGTTTTAACGTTTTCTACAGTATAAAATGTAATCAAAAGCTTGTTTTGAATTAAAGTAACTTATTATAATGCCATATAATGACATTTTTGAGTCCCTTCTATTAAATAATTATGTTTTCCATTGATACTTTACGATAGAAAATGCAAATTTGTATAAATAAACACCAAATCACTGTAAAATCGCATAAAATAACATTTTGAGAAAAAAAAAAGAAGATTTTTGACCTTAAATATCCTATTTTTACGTCCCGCAGAAGCTATATACCAATTTTCAGACAAATCGGACGTCCAAATTTTTTTTGCTCCAAAATTGAGTGATTTGAAATGGAATGACCCATAGAAATTAGTCACCCATTTTCTAGCACATTTTCCACAGTGAAATAAAAATTGTGGATCGATTTTATGGGAACCTGGTGTCTTTTCAGACTCCATTTCTGTTATTGGTGTGGCAATTTCTTCTGGAGTAAACTCGTCAGGCTATTTAGATGTTAGTGGGCATGCATACTTCAGTATTTTTAGTTCTTGTTTTACTTTGGTGGTGTGGTCACGATCTCTAGGTGCTCTTGATGTTGCTACAATGTGAAAGACCACTCTGTTGGGAGTTATTATTGCTTTGTCTCTAGTTGGATGTTTCCTATTCTCAAGCTTTTTAAGTCAGGGCGATGCTTTTCCGTTTGATTTACCAAATTAAGTCCAGTTTTTCCACCGTCTCCATGCATTGTTGTCGTCTGGTTGCATTTTTTGGACATGTCAATAGCCTTAGTTGATTTTTATTATTTTTTTCATTTTCTCTAATTATTGGTGGTTGAACATTTGTGTTGGAGCTATCTTTTGCCATTTAATTTTATTTACAGCACGACCAAATTCACTTTGTATTTGAGATTTGGAAATTTAAATGCGCACTGATGTTGACGTTCGGTTTTTCCAATTTTCAATGAAAACTTTTCGTTTATTAATTTGCAAAAGTCTGTGTGTTATTGCGTTGCCGCTCCTGCAATACTTAGAGCAGGTGTATCGATGGATTCTTATGTAGTTTTGCCTTCTGAATCCAAATCTGAAAACGGCATTTCGATATATCTAACCGTCTTCGAGATAATCGACCTCAAAGTCTAAAATGTGACGTCACAATCCGGATATCTCCTACAGACGCACTAAACGTCAGCTCAAATGGTTAATTGGGAAGTAGGCTATTTTTTTTAAATCTCGATTTGCCAAGCATAGGTTATTTACATTTGAGTTGGACACTTCGTGAATGTCAAACTAAATGTTAAATTAAGTATTAATAAACCATCAATGACATTTGATAGTGAATTTAATTATTATATAAAATAAATAAGATGTTCAAAAATACAATTTGAGTATAAATATGTTAAAAGCAATAATTTATTAATATACTATAACAGTTTTAAAAAGGTTTATACCAGTATAAATACGGCCTCCCCTTTATGATAAATGGACTGTTCCATTTGCTATAAAATTAAAATATTATGTATACCTAGTCGTTCCCTAAACTCAACACAACTGGTTAGTGATTGTAGAAGGTAATTTTTTTGTTTTTTGAGAATTTTGCCGAAATTGGCAAAATTAGTAATTATTTAGTAATAATTATTAACTATTTAGAAATTATTTTTTTGTCGAATTGGCAAAATTATTGACTAAAATCACTAGCCAGTATTGTGTCTGTGTACATCCTTCTAATGCAAAAAAAATATTTGAAGATTTGTGTACATCCTTCTAATGGAAAAAAATATTTGAAGATTTTTCTCAAATTATGGATACTAAGAACATTTTTATTTATAACTCTTTTATTTTTAATTTGACAAATAAAAGTTATTCTTCATAAAAAGCTCTTCATGTTCTAAGATTTATGATGCAACCATCATAATATAGGGTGTCCCAAAAGTAGGGGAACGGTCGAATATTTCGCGAACTAAACATCGGGTGGAAAAACTGAAAAATACGTATTAAATCATTTTCAAAAATCTATCCAATGACACCAGACACCAACTCCCACTACACCCCCTGGAGGTGGGGTGGGGGGTAACTTTAAAATCTTAAATGGAAACCCCTAGTTTTTCTTGCAGATTTGCATTCGTTACGTAAAAGTAAGCAACTTTTATCCAAGACATTTTTTCGAACTGTGGATAGATGGCGCTATAATTGGGAAAAACGATTTATCCAGATACCATAGGTAAATTATAGAAACGGTCTAATATCTCGAGAAGTACACTTCCAAATAAGAAACCAAAAAACAGGTTTTTAATATTTTTCGAAAACCTATCAATAAACACTAAACATGACCCTCCAACCCACCCCCTGGAGGTGGGGTGGGGGGTAACTTTAAAATCTTAAATAGCAACCCCCACTTTTTATTGCAGATTCGAATTTGTCATGAAAAATTAAGCAACATTTATTCGAAACATTTTTTAAAAATGCTGATAGATGGCGCTAATAAATCGTATTTTTCCAATTAAAGCGCCATCTATCAACAATTCTAAAAAATGTTTCGAATAAATGTTGCTTAGTTTTTCATGACAAATCCGAATCTGTAATAAAAAGTGGGGGTTGCTATTTAATATTTTAAAGATACCCCCCACCCCACCTCCAGGGGGTGGGTTGGAGGGTTATGTTTAGTGTTATTCGATAGGTTTTCGAAAAGTATTAAAAAAATTTGTTTGGTTTCTCATTTGGAAGTGTATTTCTCGAGATATTAGGCTGTTTCTATAACTTACCCATGGTATAAGGATAAATCGTTTTTCCCAATTATAGCGCCATCTATCCACAGTTCGAAAAAATGTCTTGAATAAAAGTTGCTTACTTTTACGTAACGAATCCAAATCTGCAAAAAAATATAGGGGTTTCCATTTGAGATTTTAAAGTTACCCCCCACCCCACCTCCAGGGGGTGTAGTGGAGGTTGGTGTTTGGTGTCATTGGATAGATTTTTGAAAATGATTGAACACGTATTTTTCAGTTTTTCGATCCGATGTTTAGTTCGCGAAATATTCGACCGTTCCACTACTTTTGGGACACCTTGTATAAAATTTTATTAATTTTATACGAGGTATATAAAAATATGAATTTCGATCAAGAGTAAACTACCTTTATAGTTCATAACATTTAAATTAGAATGATATAATTGCACATCAAAACATAATTATTAATTCTAAACTACTTTTCATAATAGAAATTTTCCATATTATGAATCAAAATACGTAAATATACAAAGTTTTCGTTATGACAATGCTCGCATTTTCAGTTTGTTTTTAATTGTATTTTAGTAACGTCTAGCCAAGTAAAATACCTGCACGGTACCAAAATAAAAAACAGAAAAAGTGGAAAAACCGAACGTCAACAACAGTCTGCATCCAAATCTCAAATACAAAGTGAATTTGGTCATGCTGTGAATACTTTAAAATTTTAAAGTAATTTGGAGAAAATTGAAAGACAATTATTACAAATAATAAAACAGTTTAAACAAAACAATCCTATCCTAATTACCACGTCTGGCTTTTAGTCCTCACATTAAAATTTTTTAAAACTCTAAACGAAAGGTAGTCTGCGTTTACACATCTAGATCTAAAGATTTATCAAAGGATATTTCCCCCTATAGTATATGTCGTACAATAAAGGATTCTGTCTAGGGGACCATCAATTATGCTAGGGTGCTAAAAACGCGTTGTCTCATATTATAATCGGCCTCTTTATTTGCTCTACGTTTCTTTGGTCGGTGATGTTGAAATTTAAATATGTTTGTGATCAAGTCGTTACGTTTGTAAGAAGAATATGTAAGATTTTAACCACTGGTTTCAGAAAAATTTGCTGTTTATGTTTTTATAGTGAGTTTTTACCTTTAGAATAGTTGGTATTTGATATTTAACATTTGATTGTTGTACGGTTTATAAGCAACAGTTGTTTGCGGTGTTGTCAAATTTTTGCCCAGTTTTATATTCACATGTGTCTGACCGCTGTCATTCGGAGAAGGGTTGTTGAATTGCATTGTGTCATCATAGCACATGGTATATGAATGTCAAAAAAATATCACACATGTTCAAGAAATATCACGATTCATTGCATATTCAGAAGAAAAACTGGAATTGTCTAGCAAGACAAAAAATGTGTAATGTTGATTGTTCGTTTATTTCGATTTTGTAGGAACTACTAAATCCTTTTTTCGCATCGTTTCCTTTTAGGCTATTGATTATGTACTATAGAAAGGAACTACAACGTTAACGGGGTTTTATTATTTCATATGGTCAATGAATCTCTATATATGAAAAAACCGCGGAGTGCTACCATTTAAAGGGGTGCGTTTTTGAGAAATGGGTGAATTAGTCCCTGGGCACAGGTTACATTAGGGTGAGTTCTATGCACTTTTGGTACAAACACGTCTACATAAAAATTGTTCCTGGTTAAATTTCCTATCTAAATATAACTTTTTAAAGTCAAAGATACTTTTTTTACAAAAATATATTCAAAAGAAAAAGCACAAATAAACCCAAAAGAAAGAAATTTTGTTTTTTGTCCCATAACTTTTGTCCACGGGGATATAGGTATAGACATTGCTTCACAGAAAAAAGCTTACATATTTTGTCTTTAAAATGATGTTAGGTAGAGGTCATTAGGATTTACAGTTTTCGAAATATGATTTTTCAAAGTTCGCCACTCACAGCAATTTTGGGCAATTTTCCTTGTTATTTCGCAAATATTGTTCTGTAACTTTTTTCTACGTAACTTTAGGCATATTTATGCAATGGTCCATGTAAGAGGAATAGGAATCAATTACCTTTAAAATGTTCTACTGTATAATGTTATACGACTTCTTTTTAAGAGGTTATCTTTTTCAAGACTTTATACTTTTAACGAGTTTTTATATTTTTTACGATTATTTTTTAAATTTCCCATTATTAGTTATTTATGATATAAGTGTTAAAAGTACACGTTTAAGGCACGCATGTGAAAGTTTGCAGAATGAGCGAAAGCGAATTCTGCAGTTCACATGAGTGCCTTAAAAATGTACTTTTTAACACGCATATCATACAATATTTTTTCTACAAACGTAATTACAGGACAATAGCTACAAAAACTTTTACTTGAACTTGACTGACATTCCAATTTTATATTTTTTTGACATTACATCAAAATTGCATATATACGGTCAATACGAATTGCAGTGCCCTAAAATTTTTTTAAAGCACTAGTGCCTTAAAGTAGCATTTTTAACGCTCGTATGGAGTGCTAAAAATTGCATTTTTAACACGGTTGTAGAAAAAACTTTTTTTTTCTACATTTTGGTATATATATTATACAGTATGTCCCTGTAAGTTGTATCCATATGGAAAATTTTTTTATTATTGATTTTACGTAAAAAAGTTATTCTTCATAAAAAGCTCTGCTTGGTCCAAAACCTAAGATTTAACCATCAAATATCAAATTTTTTGAATATTATACGAGGTATGTCAAAAAGTTTGAATTTCACTCAAGAGTAAACTAGCTTTATTTTTCACAATATTGAAAATTGCTATTATGAAAAGTTGTTTGGAATTAAAAACTATATTCTAATATGCGATTACATCCTTCTAATTGAAAAAAAATTGTTTTGAAAAATTATGGATAACTAACATTATTTTCAGTTATTTCAATTCTGATAACTCTTTTATTAATAATTTTACGAGAAAAAGTTATTCTTAATAAAAAGTTCTGGATGATCTAAAACCTAAAATACAACCATCTTATATCAAATTTTATCAATTTTATACGAGGTATGTCAAAAAAGATAAATTTAGATAAAAACTAAAGTACCTTTATAGTTCAGAATATTTCAATTAGAAGGATGTAATTACATACTGAAACATAGTTTTTAATTCTAAATAACTTTTCATAATAACAATTTTCGATATTGTGTAAAATAAACGTATTTTACTCTTGAGCGAAATTTATATTTTTTGATATACCTCGTATAAAATTGATAAAATTTGACATAAGATGGTTGTATTTTACGTTTTAGGCCACGCAGAACTTTTTACTAGGAATCACTTTTTTTCGTAAAATTAATAATAAAAGAGTTATCTGAATTGAAATAACTGAAAATAATGCTAGTTATTCATAATTTCTCAAAAAAAAAATTTTTCAATTAGAAGGATGTAATTGCATGCAAGAATATAGTTTTTAATTCCAAACAACTTTTCATAATAGCAATTTTCAATATTGTGAAAAATAAAGCTACTTTACTCTCGAGTGAAATTCAAACTTTTTGACATACCTCGTATAATATTAAAAAAAATTGATATTCGATGGTTAAATCTTAGGTTTCGGACCATGCAGAGCTTTTTATGAAGAATAACTTTTTTACGTAAAATCAATAATAAAAAAGTTTTCCATATGGATACAACTTACAGGGACATACTGTATAATAAAAAAGAAAGCTTATTCTGTTTACTTTAAAATGGTGTATTATAAAAAATTCTAGGATTATTTTTGAATAAGATATGCTTTTTCAAAATGTAATAAGTACTTGCAACGATTTTTGATTTTAGGATTATTTTTTAAATTCCTCAATATAACTTTTTTATGTGATTGTGTGTTATGATTGAATCTTATTTTTTATAGGTAATACTTTGGATCCACTTGACTCGGCCGGGCAAACTTCAAAATATGGATTAATTCCAATATTTACTGTCAAGGCTCCTGCTTTGCTTGAAAAATAGCATGTAAATGTACCAAAGGATGTACAAAAAACTGCGGTTGTAGGAAGATAGGAATTAGTTGTTCAATATTCTGCAAAGGGTGCATGTGCATGGGTACTAATTGTGGGAACTCTAAGATAACTGAGGTTTCAGAGGAAGATATTGAAGCTAATGCTAACGAAAAAAATGGACTTTGATTTTGAAAATTTTTAAATGTCAACGTTTAAATAATTTTAACTAAAGTGATGTTTTCTAAGACTAATGTTTATGTAATTTTTGTAAAAGAAATAATTTTAAATAATATCTACAGGTAAAAAAATATCAAAGAACCACTCGGTTTCCATTACATATTTAAATATAGATGGTACACCATTTTAAAGAACAGAAAGTAAGCCCTCTTTATTGAGCAATATATAGTATATTCATGTACAAGAAAAAAAAGTTATAATGAGAAATTTCAAAAATAATCGTAAAAAATTAAAAAAATAATATTTTTGTATATTATGTATTATATAATATATAATATAATATAATATAATATTATATATACTATATATAATATAATATTATATAATATATAATATATTATATAATAATATTATTTTATTTTTATATTATATTATAAAAAATCGTTAAAAGTATAAAACCTTGAAAAACCATAATCTCTTTAAAAAAAAGTCGTACAACGTTATACAGTAGACCATTTTAAAGGTAATTGATTTCTATTCATATTACGTGTACCATTGCATATACCTAAAGTTACGTAGCAAAAAGTTACAGACCAATATTTGCAAAATAACAAGGAAAATTGCCCAAAATTGCTGTAAGTGGCGAACTTTGAAAAATCATATTTCGAAAACTATAAATCCTAATTACCTCTACTAAACAACATTTTAAAGAAGAAATATGTAGGTTTTTTTTTCTTTAAAGCAATGTCTATACCTATATCCTCTTGGACAAAAGTTATGGGACAAAAAACAAAATTTCTTTCTTTTGGGTTTCGTTGTGCTTTTTCTTTTGAATATATTTTTGTAAAAAAAAGTATCATTGACTTTAAAAAGTGATATTTAGATAGGAAATTTAACCAGGAACAATTTTTATGTAGATATGTTTGTACCAAAAGTGCATAGAACTCACCCTAATGTAACCTGTGCCCAGAGACTAATTCACCCATTTCTCAAAAACGCACTCCTTTAAATGGTAGCACTCCGCGGTTTTTTCATATAAGTAGATGTCCACTGACCATATGAAATAATAAAACCCCGTTAACATTGTAGTTCCTTTTAGCTATCTTATTTTGAATATAATCAATAGCCTATTTCTATAATTATGAAAGTAAAGCATAGTTTTGGGATTGAATCTTCTCATTTTACTTCATTTGAAGTTTTTCTTGCACATACTGCATGTGTACATTTCTTCTGTTTCGTTTACGACGTTTCTCTTGACTTATATTCATCTTATTTTACAGTGTGTTTCTGCATTATTTTAGTTTTTTAATTTTAACTTTTTACTTTGTTGCGTTCGCAGGTATTAATTGTTTTGTAAATTGTTTGTTTTCATCGTTACTTTCTTTATGCCTTTGCCCTCTTAAAATATTGCACAGTCGCGGTCAATTTTTATAGTAATACTGTAGAATTGCAATGTCATACGGAATTACTAAATGTCAAAATTGATTGTCAAAAATGTTGCGCGTATTTAAAATAAAATAAAAAGCTGTTGCCAAAACCAAAAGCAATTATTGCCAAACTCAATAATTTTACCTCAATTTTATTCAACAAAACTTCTTTCTATAATTTCCGTTTTGTTACATTTTGTAAAATAGGTTTATTTTATTTTGATTTTTTAATTTTAATCAATCTATTCTGGATACCTCACATTTTAATCAATCTATTCTGGATCCGTCACTGGTAACGTCACTTTGACGTAAAAGGTGCGTTTAAACCAGTGTTGCCAATCGCATTTATCTAGATTATCCGATGATCGCTCGAAAAATATCCGATTTGTCATGAAAAGGTACGCTAGGTCAAAAATTATTCTGTTATTAAAATCAATGTTGCCAATGTTATTCTTTTAGTCCCCTTAACAACCATCAAATAACAAAATCCGTTGTTCGTACGCCAATCAGTTGATTGTAATCAATTATCATTAATTGATTGATTAATTAATTATTAATTATCAATTAACGTAACCATTAGGGAGCGTTTAAGTATTACGTAACGCGATTTTTGAAGATTTTTGACACCCCCCCCCCTCCAACTTGCGTTAGTAATACTTGAACGCTCCCTTATTAACATAATTGATTAATTAATCAATTAATCTCATAATTGTAATCAATTATGTTTTCAGCAACCCAATCAAAGTTGACATTGACAGTAATTAAATATTTGATAATGATCAGTTGATTCCATTTCTGATTAGCGTTCGAACAACCCCTTTAATCTACTGGATTCTCTATTTCACGGTTTAAAAATTTTCGTTTAGAAATGAAAATCTCGTATCCTAGCTGATTATTACCTAATTCATGTATGTAAATACTATTTACTTACTATTATTATATTATTCGTATTTTGTATTATCGTAAGTGTTAAATTCTAAATAAATAAATAAATCTAAATATTTCATCATTTGGATCGTTATATTAATTTATTATATGTGATTATTTAAATAAAAAAACACTTTTAAATATTATTTTATTAAAACGTAATAACTACCTAAAACTAGGTACTGGAAAAATAAATAATAAATAAATCAATACAAAATAAACTACCTACAGCTACATTAATAGCATAGGCGCAAAATTTCTGGTCAATGCTTTTAATATGCATTATTTATATCGAGTCCTGAGTTACTTAAGCACTGCACTACATAAAATGAAAATAAAACTAAATCGTGCGTGAATTATCCTTCATAAGTTTAAAGACTAAAAACTAAAAACTCATCGGACGGCAATAATAAACTCATACTCATCGAACTAATACTCATCAAAACAATAACATCGGACGGCAGACGGTTTTTGAAATTTGAATTGTATTAGTATGCCTTAAGTGGATGTACTTGTGCATTTAAATTCTAAACAAAAGAATCGGCACATGTCCCTTTTGTCAAAAGATGAAAAGTATCGGATGTCACTAACATTCATCCCGTATAGACTATTTATAAAAATTTGGGCGGAACCAAACAAAATTAATGTGTTGTTGGTGTTGGGAATATATGGATGAGAAAGTTTTAGTCGATGGTAGATACACTGAAAAATATCCGCAAATATCCGATTTATTTAAAGGTACGAAGAAGATCCGACAATTTTCAAAAAGGTACGCAAATCGGATAATTATCCGCCGATTGGCAACACTGGTTTAAACCAGGTAAAAATTCAAAAAATTGGCCACTGGATATTAAAGGGCGTATACTATTCAATGGCCACAACTGTACATAAATATCTAAAACAAATAACTTCTAGACGACTCACAAACAGTTGGACTTGTACTACTCTAAAAATTGTGTTTATACGGGATTATCCACAGTTGATAGTAATGACAATTACATTTTTACCCACAAAGATTTCATGTTTCGATTTTCACTCTGGAAATGGTTTTCAAAAAAGATTATTAAGAAAATTGTAATAAACAACAGCATACAGTAAACGCCACCGTACTAAACACATAGGAACATTGTGCTATTACAGTCCTGGACCTCGATTTTTGACCCTTCTCTTCGTTATCGATCATTCGCTATCTGTACACTAAACAGGACCTCGATTTTTGACCCTTCGCTTCGTTATCGAACGTATTCGCTTCGTATCTGTTTAGTATACGAAGCGAATACGTTCGATAACGAAGCGAAGGGTCAAAAATCGAGGTCCAGATACGAAGCGAATACGTTCGATAACGAAGCAAAGGGTCAAAAATCGCGGTCCTGGACCCTTCACTTGTTGCAAGGTTTATTTTTATGTCTAGTGACGTTTAGAACGTCAGAAAATGTATAGAAACTGAATATTAACGTAGAAAGTTGCCGAGAAACTAAATACTGCCGATCTAATTTTGACGTTTACAATTGTCATTTTGTTAAAGTTGTAAAAGTTTTAAAGTATTGTAATATTCTTGGTGTTTCAATAAAGATATTTAAAAAAATAGTAATATTACTAATAATTAATGTATTTTTTGTATCGAAAAACAATTATTTTGAATAGTTTCTTAATAGTAACATGACAGGGATGAAATTCACATCTGAGAACGGACCGAATTAGCCCATAAGCATAGCAATTAGGTACCTACCCATGTGATTAGTACGGTGGCGGTCACTGTATATAGTCGCCAAGGTGCAACACCGATTTTACTGTGTATTATTTCCAAAAATGTTTTTAAGAGGAAACAGTAGCGATCAACAGGTAGCAAAAACGCGTTCCAAGATTGTGGCTGTAATTTTGAATATTTTTCGAGATATTTGGCACACGTATTCGTAATATAATAAAGAATGGCGGTACAGAGCCCAATTTGAAAAATATATTAATATGTGGAAATTACTCTGCAATTAAATACAATATTAAAAAACGAACCTGTACCGCCATTAAGAAGAACAAAAAAATACACTTTTTTCAAATAAACTTTTTTATCCGATGCCTAGATTTTGTGTCATTTTGGAACTACTAAAATTTTTTATTTCATTAGTAGTTCCAAAATGACACAAAATCTAGGCATCGGATAAAAAAGTTTATTTGAAGAAAGTGTATTTTTTTGTTCTTCTTAATGGCGGTACAGGCTCGTTTTTTTAATATTGTATTTACAGAGTAATTTCCACATATTAATATATTTTTAAAATTGGGCTCTGTACCGCCATTCTTTATTATATTACGAATACGTGTGCCAAATATCTCGAAAAATATTCAAAATTACAGCCGCAATCTTGGAACGCGTTTTGGCTACCTGTTGATCGCTACCGTTTCCTCTTAAGCGTGTGACTCATTAACGCTATTGTCATGTGATTTGAGCAGGTTGTTGCACTTGCTTGACTTTTTGCGAATATCTATAAAGGTCTATTGCTGCCAGTGTCTGGGGCTTGTGGCAGTCATTTGATTAAAGAGTTCAATCATTACATCAACATCATCTTTATCAATGAGGTTTAATAATTTGGTGGGCACATCATCTGCCCTAGTAGCTTCGTTTTTGATGGCATAAATGACTTCGTCTTGTAGTATTGGTGGTCCGGTATCCACTATGGTTTCTGATGACAGTTTTCTCTCATCATTAAATAGTTGTTAGATGTAATTGGTCCAGTGACAGTAATAACTCCGAAATTACGGCATTTAGGTATAGGGAGTATTACATAAAAAATAATCAGTGTTTCTTAAGGATTTTAAAACGCAAAAAATATAGAGGGTGTCCCATTTAAAATAAGAAAGTTCATTAGATTTCCAGAAAAACGGAAGATTTGACAACAGTGTGAATACCACTATAATACCAGCTGCATCAGAAGGATCTTACCTACCAAAACCTATAAAAATCATGCAAGCCGTTCCCGAGATAATTGCGGTGGTCCATGCATAAAACTCACTCTGTATATCTATCTAGGACAAATTCTGAAACTTGGCGAAAGAGAATCAAAATGCGGAAATCACTAGAAAAGTAAGACTGTCATAAGTAGGATTTGGAAAACTCAGTTGGATACTAAAGAACTGCAAAATACCTCAATACTTGAGGAGCAAATTTTCAACCAGTGTATCCTTCCTACCATGACATAGGGATGTCCTGGATCCCTTCTTCTTCTTCAGGTGTCGTGTCCGTTATCAGACGTTGGCTGTCATCATGTTTACAAGTTCCTGAAACCTCTCTCTATCGGCTGCTGCGCGAAATAATTCTTCTACCGTGGAACCACACCATTGTCTAATAATTACGCAACCATGAAAGTTTCTTCCGACCAATCCATCTCTTTCCCTCCACTTTTCGTTGTATTATAAGGCGAAGTAGATGGTATTTAGGCACTCTAATTATATGGCCCAAGTATTCTGTTTTTCTACTCTTTATGATGTTTATGAGCAGACGTTCTGAATTCATCATTTGGAGAACATTTTCATTGGAAGTGTGCGAAACCCACGATATCTTTAGGATTCGTCGATAGCACCACAATTCGAATGCTTCTAATTTATTTAGCATTGTGGTTTTTAACGTCCATGTCTCACAACCATACAATAATATACACCACACGTAACATTTTAGGACCTTCTTGCGAATCTTCATCGACAGGCTTCGGTTACATAAAACTGGTTTCCAGGTCATAAAAGCCTTACGTGATATTTCAATCCTGGTTATTATCTCTTCATCACAATCGCAATTTACATTTAACCAACTGTCAAGGTATTTAAAATGGTTTACTCGTTCTATCTCCTCTCCATCAAGAGAAAGCACGCCTTGATCTACATTTATCTTTCCAACTGCCATCCACTTTGTCTTTGAAATATTGATTTTTAGGCCTCTTCGATAACTTCCTTCACTGACTAGATTTACTAATGTCTGGAGATCTTCTAAATTTTCTGCAAGAATGGCTGTGTCGTCAGCATATCTGATATTGTTGGTTACTTCTCCGCCCAGTCTTACTCCCTCTTGTCTGTCGGCCAAAGCCTCCCTAAAGATTTTTTCAGAGTACAGATTAAAGAGACTGGGTGACAAAACACAACCCTGTCGCACAACTTCAGGGCCTCGATTTTTGACCCTTCGCTTCGTTATCGAACGTATTCGCTTCGTATCTGTTTAGTATACGAAGCGTATACGTTCGATAACGAAGCGAAGGGTCAAAAATCGAGGCCCTGGATCCCAACCGAGGCTAATATGAATAAACTAGCCACAACAGAAAGCGCAATGTTAGATAGACTGTCAGATAAAAACAGGAATGTAGGATGAGAGCTTCGCAGACCACACTGCTAGATAAAAAAGATTAACGTTGGAACGCCACAATACAACATTGAAGACCCTACAAAGGTAGATGACCAATAGTAAGACCACAGATGAGATGGGTAAATGACATAAAATAATAGCGGACCTAGCGAGAAGGAACCGTAACTAGCTACACAGCACAGGATGGTTACTGCAAAACTCGACGATGAAAAAATAAAGGAGGTGGAAAGGAAAGATTACCAAAGAGTAAAAGTAAATAAGCTCAAATTAGAACAGGTGCGAGAACATTACAAAGAAGAAACAAATAGAAGATTAAGACAGCTAGAAACCAAAAAGAGGCATGGACACTGGAGGAAAGATGGAACGCCTTCAAAGTAGTCATAAAGTCTACAGCAACAGAAATATGTGGAATCAGAAAACATAACAAACACCTTAAAAGGACGAGATGGTGGAACAATGAAGTTAAAACAGCAGTGAAGAAAAAGAAAATAGCATGGAAAAAATACATTGAAACCGAGCTGGAAGAAGATAAAGAAGAATACAAAAGGCTGAGACGAATAGAGAAAAACACCATAAGACAATAAAAAAAAGACGTGGGAAGAGTTTGGAGAAGAATTACAGGAAAACTATGTAACAAATAATAGAAGCTTTTGGACAACACTCAGACATATGAAGAAAGTAAAACATAAAGAAATAACAGCCGTAAGGCATACAACAAACCAAATCCAGAACAGATGCTAAAGTATGGAAATAATACTATGAAAACAAATTTAGAAATGAAACAATAGACAATAGAACTGAAACATATCAAGATAACGAGAACAAAGAATTAGAGCAAATAAGTAGAGAAGAAGTAATACAGGAAGTATCAAACGTAAAAATAGGTAAACCTGGAGGGGATAATGACATAGACCCGGAAATGGTCAAGTACATGGGAAAAGAAGGGATAAACTGGTTGCTGAAAATATACAAAGAGGCATAGGAAAAGCAACAAATCCCACAAGACTGGCAAAGTAACCTTATAGTGCCAGTATACAAAAAGGGAGAACACGTCAACTTCGAAAATTATAGAGCAATATGTTTATCATCGGTATGTTTTAAAATACACGAAAATAGTAGAGAAGAGGCTAAGACAAGAGGTAGAAAAAGAATTGGGAGAAGAACAAGCAGCGTTTAGACAGAAAGACAGACAAACGATAACATTTACATCATTAGAAATATAATAGAAAGAAGTATTGACTCGGGGGGAAAGCTCATTCTGTCATTCATAGATCTAAGGGCAGCATTCAACTCTATAGAAAGAAAAATTATATGCAAATGCTTGCAGAACATGAAAGTACCAATTACACTGATCAAAATAATTGAAAGTATATACAGAGTAGGTAGTAAAAGTACGTGTACAGATAGCAGGAGAAAGATCTGAAGAATTCAATTGGGAAAGAGGTATCAAACAAGGAGACAGTCTTAGTCCGCTACTATTCATAATAGTCATGAACGAATTGACTAGAAATACTGGAGAAAGAACGAACCAAATTCAGACAATAATAGGATACCAAAGATTACAGCCAATAAAAATAGAAGCCTTATTGTATGCGGATGACATAGTCCTTATAGCAGATTCCGTGACAAAAATGCAAAAACTTATAAACATACGGACAGAAGAAATAGAGAAATTAAAAATGGAAATAAACATTGAGAAAAGTAAAATAATGGTCATCGGGGAAAAGGAAGAAAATGAAATAAATATAAAATGCAAAAATACTCAACTGGAAATAGTTACCGCATATTTGGAAGTATAATTACCAATGATGGGAAAATAGATCTCGAAATAACTAAGAGAACTAAAGAATCAAACAAACTGTACTACGCACTAGCACCAGTTCTGAGGAAACAATAATTGTCCCACGAAACAAAAATTAAAATATATAATACGATTGAGATACCGACGATACTGTATACGAGCGAAAATTGGACTTTACAGAAAAAGCATAATAGTAGGATAAATGCAATTGAGATGAGACATCTACGAGCTATAGCCGGAAAGACCAAATGGGATTAAGAAATGAGGCAATAAGAGGGATAACTAAACAGGAACCAATAATAAATAAAATAAAGAGACAATTAAACTGGCATGGACATCTGATGAGAATGAAACCTAGTAGACTAACAAGGAAAATTCACGAAACAAGGAATATTACAAAAAAGAAAAAAGGCAGACCGACGAAAAAATGGATACAGCAAATAGTAGATGCGGGAAAAATTAAACAGAAAACGCTTGAAGAAATAAAACTAATAGCACAAGACAGAAAAGAATGGAAGATATGGGTGAATATGTAGCTAAACTAAACCCAAATCCGACACCTGAAAGGGTATAAGGAGTGGGAGAAAGAAAGAAAGAGAAGAATAATAGCGAGTACAAAATATTGCTCAGGATAGAGATCGATGGAAGGAGTTGGAAGAGTCCTATGTTCAACAATGGACAATAGACGGCCAAGAAGAAGAAGATAAAAATGATTATGGCGAGCTAGTTATTTCGATCCATAAGCTTTTCTAAATCTTTATATCGCCGCCCATTATTGTTTTTTTTTGTTTTCTTTTACACACCGCTATAAATCACATACAATGCACTAATCTAAATGAGCTGATTTTTTAATTATGTTATTTTATTTGATGATAATTCATATGGCCATATTTTTGATAACATATATGTAATTAAAATTAAATTTATTTTGTTTAAAAATTAAGGTTGAAACCGATAAAAGTTTATTAATAAAAAGTGATTACTAAAAAACTGCTTTGAACTCACCCAAGTAAATTTATCTTGTTATATTATTGTGAATGTCGTATAAAATTATAAAAGTCAGTAAACTAAAAGAACGAAATAGTCGGCAGTGAATTGTTGCATGAAATCAGTACTGGCGCTAGGGTATAAGGCGCCCGCCTGCAGTGCATCCCTTGCAGGCCCGTTATCGCCGGCCCTGCATGAAATGTTACTTATTGCTTACTAAAATAATAGTATAATTATTATAAAATTATAGAAACACGTAAAATTATAGTATAATTTATTTATTACAGTATAATTTTACGCGGCACTGAAATTACTCCTCTTTCTCCTTAAATTCCGTAATAATTCACGAATTTCGAAATTAATCACTGACAACTATTTAGTTCTCTGACTATAGGATTAAAGAGTGCTTTTCATAATTATTGTAGAAAAGATTTGTTAAAACATTTTCTACAAAAAATGTTACTCATTTTCAAAGGAAAAAATTATTTAGCCCAGTAAATGAACGGGAAATACGGCGATACCGTATAATTTTCAGGGGCAACTCCGAATTGCATGAAAATTTGGATATAGGTTCTACTTACCCTCCACTTCAAAGTTGAAATTGTGCCGTTGGTTGCTTTTACTTGGGGGGTGACAGTCACCTCTTTTCGGGGGTGAAAAAACATATATTCAAGATAAGACCGGAAATGGATAAATTGACTGATTTTAAGCAACTTTTGTTTCATAGAGTTTTTTATGTAAGTCAATACTTTTCGAGTTATTTTCGATTGAAAATGTTTATTTTTCGACAAAAAAACTACGTTTTCGGACGGTTTTTCGCAAATAACTCAAAAAGTAAATACTTGATCGAAAAAAATATCCTTAGCAAAAGTGTAGCTTATAAAAAGCTGAAAAAAAAATGTGTATCAGTAAAGTCTTTCAGTCGAGTAAAAACAAAGTTGTAGCTCATGAAAAATACGTTCTTGTGCGTCTAATTCCAAATCGAATATTTCAAGGTGAAATCATCGAAAAATTAAGCACTTTTCGGGAAAAACCTATTTAAACTTATTTAAAGTGCTTATAAAATGCTTTATTAGAATTGCTCACAAAAGTTTCTAGCATTAAAAATAAGCGAGTTACGCTCAAAAGAAAGTTTTTTTGCCCTCTTTTTTTTTTGTAAAAAAATCATGCAAATCTCCCCGTGTTTAGCTCCTCAAATGAAATTAACGCTACCGCTTTACAAACAATTTACTTACTTATCTATTTTTTATATGATCTGTCAGTCTCACCGGTTTAAAGTGCTTATTTTTGAAAGGGTTATAGTTAAAAAATCTTGAACGGGTCACTAATCACGAGTGTAGCAAATTTTGAACAGCCATATCTTAACCAATTTTTGTCTTGCGGAAAAACAAAATGAAACTAGCATATTTATAATAACAAAACCTGTTTTTTTACTCTTTAAGATTTTTCTTATCACTAATACTTTTTAAGTTATTTTGAAAAAACGAAATTTTTCAAAAATTTTTAGAAAATTTTGTTTTACTATAAAACCAAATTTTGTCAAAAATAAGCACTTCAAGCCAATCAAACTTACAGATCATATAAACAATATATATACAGTTAAAATAAATGGTAAAGCGGTAACGATTAATTTTATTTAGGGTGCTAAATAAATAGAGGTTTTCACAAATTTTTTTACCAAAAAAATGGGCCAACTTTTTTTTTCAGTGTAACTCGTTTATTTTTGGTGCCAGAAACTTTTGTAAAAAACAAATATAAATATTTTTTTAGATACTTTAAAAATGTTAATAAGCTTTTCCCGAAAGTGCTTAATTTTTCGGTGATTTCGCGTTGACTTATTCGATTTGGAATTAGACGAAAGAACGTATTTTTCATGAGCTACAACTTTGCTTTTTCTCAATTTATATACTTTCCTGATACACCATTTTTTTTTGTTTTTTATAAGCTACACTTTTGCTAAGAATATTTTTTTCTATAAAATATTTACTTTTTGAGTTATTTGCGAATAACGCGAAAAGTATTGACTTACGTAAAAAACTTTATAGAACTAAAGTTGCTTATAATCGGTAAATTTATCCATTTCGGGGCTTATTTTAAACACGCGTTTTTCACCCCCTGAGAAGGGGTGACTGTCATCCTACAAGTAAAAGCAACCAATGGGATAAATTCAACTTTGAAGTGGAGGGTAAGTAGAACCTAAATCCAAATTTTCATGCAATTCGGAGTTGCCCCTAAAAATTACACTCCAAAACGGTCATTTATTGGGCTAATTCCGATCTCTAAAAGTTCGATTCTAGCGTTTTTTTGATGTACGGAATTTATTATCATTGGCTCGACAACCCGTTTTGGGTATAAACTTGTTCCAGGATTCTTCTCTATTCTGATCTGTTTTGTGCTATTTTTCTCTATTTTTTATTTTAAAGTTGTTATACAAAGGCGTCCTCGAAAATAGTATTTTCCTTAAAGATATAGGTAGAAGGCACCATGTAGAGCAAAAAAGTCTTATAACATTTTTTTTTCTAAATTCAACCGTTTGGCCAAAAAACCGAAATACATTTTGGTATGCAAATTGAAATCTGGCAACTACGTGCAATACAAAAATCTAAAGATAGACAGATACCATTCAAAAATAGTAGGTTTCTTTGTATTACAGTTGTATCTGGTAGTAAAGTAATAAATCATTTTTTTTTGTGTGAATTTGATGGCCTTGGCCGAGCCAACTAGCCAGACATTTTGTTATTTTAAAAACAAACAAATTTGTTTTTTCAATCAGAGGATTTTTTTCTGTATTTCTAACTCTAAATACATAACAAACTAAATTACAATTATTATCGGGTATAATATCACAAGAGAGTGAGAATAAATTGAAAATAATGCGACAGTTTTTCGAAAATTTGTTGTCTGTCATAGACACGAGAGCCCGCAGGGCTCGAGTGGCTATTGCCCAATGACAACAAATTTGAGTAAAAATGAAGCATTATTTTCTTATTTATTCTTACTGTCGTGTGATATTCGTAAGATTATTTGTTAATACGTATATTATAGATATTTTCTTAATGTGACAGTTGTCAAAACTAGGAAACTGGTTGCCATTAAACAGAAACAATCTACTTAAAAAAATGCTATCGGTAATTTTCTACAGTAGATAATTCTCAGTATAATTTTAATCTGATTGGACAGAATTAAACACGTGATCAAATATCTTACTATACGATTGGAAATTATTTTTTTATTATTATTTTTTATTAATTGTTTTTTTACCACGCTAAGACATCAACTAATAGGTCTGGATCCCGCGTATGAAAAAAAAGTTGATTAATAGCAAGCTGAAAATTTGTTCATAGCTTAAGGGTGTCTAGTCGGACAAACTTTGATATATGGGAACACTGGAACAGGGGCAGTTTTAATTGTGGAACAGGTTAAAAATTTAGAATGGTCACACCACGAAAACGGCACAATTATTTTGTCCGACAGAACAGACTTAAACTCTCCGAACAGAGATTAAACTCTCATGCAAAAATCAGACTGCTATTTATCACCAAATGGGCGTTTTAATGAGTGGAACATGTAGAATATGTCAAATGGCAGGAATTATGACAGGTGATAAATAGCAGTCTGATTTTTGCATGAGAGTGTAATCTCTGTTAGGAGAGTTTAAGTCTGTTCTGTCGGACAAAATAAATGTGCCGTTTTCGTGGTGTGCCCGTTCCAAATTTTTAAACTGTTCCACAATTAAAACTGCCCCTGTTCCAGTGTTCCCATATATAGAAGTTTATCCGACTAGACACCTTTAAGCTATTAACAAATTTTCAGCTTGCTATTAATCAACTTTTTTTTCATACGCGGGATCCAGACCTATAAGTAATAAATCATGTAAATATCAACGAAACCGATATCCATTTTGGCACGCGCCTTTAGGATTTACATTACACCTGTCTTCGTCATCAACATCAAACAAAACAAGTATTTGTTTTGTTTGATTTTCAAAGATGGGGGGGGGGGGGTATGGTTCGAAATCAACATTTTTCAAGCACATTTTTGTGATTATTTTCCTATGGTACGTTTATTTTATTTTTAAATTCAATAAGCATAGGTATTAAGTACAATTCAAAGAATATTTAAAAAAAAAATTCAAGCAAAATATTGAAAAATAAGCCAACGGTGGTAAATTTTTACAGACCCAACAAAAAAAAATGGATTTTGCGGTGGACATCAGAACTCGTCACTGGATCATCTAGAACAAAAAATTCAAAAAGATTTTATTAGCTTATGAGTTTCTCGAGACAACACTGTAGAGTTTTTTTATTTTTTAACAATTTTTGAATTCTTGGTATCACTCAGAAGTCAAAAAAACGAAATTCAAAAATGAAAATAAAAACTTCTTAGGTGCATTAATCGCATTTTAGGAATTAAACCATAATTACTTAAGTAATTCTAAGATCTAAATCCATAAATAAGGGGCCGTTCAAGTATTACGTAACGCAGGTTGGGGGGGGGGGTCAACTTAAAAAATTGCGTTACGCAATAGTTAAACGCCCATTAGAGTGCGTTACGTAGGGGGGAGGGGGGTCAAAAATCGCGTTACGTAATACTTGAACGCTCAATAAGGAGAGTGGATCTAGGATCTACGATTGTTTTTCCTTCGACATTTGCCCTCTCGGGATAAACAATTTATAATATCTGAGCAACAAGTTCACCGATTGGGCTTTATAATTTATTTTTATATTTGGAATTGAAAGATCTTTATTTTAAATCCTTAAAAGATAAAAAAGTTATTTTTACAATAAATAACGTAACTGCAAAAACACGGCCATTTTGGACCTTTCGCAGGCTGTTTTGCCACAACAAATTAACGAAATTAAACTTGCCATAGCTCAAATTGTAGGTTTTTTAATTTACTACAACTTTCTAATTAAAAGTTTTTCTCTAAAATGAATATTTTAAGCTGCAAAACTAAAAATCTTTAAAAATTGCAAATTGAACAAATGAAAAATGTCATAAATTATAAAGCTCTTAAAATTTTTGGTTACATTTTAGTAGAACTTATTCCTGGCATCGTCATTTACAACACTTGATAGGTTTCAAAAATTCCTGAATTATAACACGTTTTTTCACCCACAGCCTGGGGTATGCATGATATTTGGTTTTGGCCCAAATAATTTAAGACCACTATTGATTGATGTATGGAATTAATAGTATAATTATTTATATCAATATTTTAAGCACAAAGAGATACTAATGTGTCAAAAGTACCAGAGGTGATGCGATAACTAAGGAAAATATATAATAAAAAATATATAATATAATATATAATAAAAATATATAACATATAATAAAATATACACTCACCGGCACAAAAAACGGGCACCCTAAAAAATGGGCCATTTTTAATGACTTGTATTTCCTAAACCTGATATCCGATTTAAGTAATTTTTTTACTTAATATGTTTAGCCTTATTTTTTAACAATTGACCATTCCAGGTCACGTGACTTTCGACACCGTTGCTGAGGGGCAAAAATTGTGTTTTTGGTGTTATTTTGCTATTTTCTCGCTTTATTATAAAAGATCTGTGGTTTTAGCTACAAAAATTTCAAATATTGGATATAGCCAGTGTTGCCAATCGGCGGATAATTATCCGATTTGCGTACCTTTTTGAAAATTGTCGGATCTTCTTCGTACCTTTAAATAAATCGGATATTTGCGGATATTTTTCAGTGTATCTACCATCGACTAAAACTTTCTCATCCATATATTCCCAACACCAACAACACATTAATTTTGTTTGGTTCCGCCCAAATTTTTATAAATAGTCTATACGGGATAAATGTTAGTGACATCCGATACTTTTCATCTTTTGACAAAAGGGACATGTGCCGATTCTTTTGTTTAGAATTTAAATGCACAAGTACATCCACTTAAGGCATACTAATACAATTCAAATTTCAAAAACCGTCTGCCGTCCGATGTTATTGTTTTGATGAGTATTAGTTCGATGAGTATGAGTTTATTATTGCCGTCCGATGAGTTTTTAGTTTTTAGTCTTTAAACTTATGAAGGATAATTCACGCACGATTTAGTTTTATTTTCATTTTATGTAGTGCAGTGCTTAAGTAACTCAGGACTCGATATAAATAATGCATATTAAAAGCATTGACCAGAAATTTTGCGCCTATGCTATTAATGTAGCTGTAGGTAGTTTATTTTGTATTGATTTATTTATTATTTATTTTTCCAGTACCTAGTTTTAGGTAGTTATTACGTTTTAATAAAATAATATTTAAAAGTGTTTTTTTATTTAAATAATCACATATAATAAATTAATATAACGATCCAAATGATGAAATATTTAGATTTATTTATTTATTTAGAATTTAACACTTACGATAATACAAAATACGAATAATATAATAATAGTAAGTAAATAGTATTTACATACATGAATTAGGTAATAATCAGCTAGGATACGAGATTTTCATTTCTAAACGAAAATTTTTAAACCGTGAAATAGAGAATCCAGTAGATTAAAGGGGTTGTTCGAACGCTAATCAGAAATGGAATCAACTGATCATTATCAAATATTTAATTACTGTCAATGTCAACTTTGATTGGGTTGCTGAAAACATAATTGATTACAATTATGAGATTAATTGATTAATTAATCAATTATGTTAATAAGGGAGCGTTCAAGTATTACTAACGCAAGTTGGAGGGGGGGGGGGTGTCAAAAATCTTCAAAAATCGCGTTACGTAATACTTAAACGCTCCCTAATGGTTACGTTAATTGATAATTAATAATTAATTAATCAATCAATTAATGATAATTGATTACAATCAACTGATTGGCGTACGAACAACGGATTTTGTTATTTGATGGTTGTTAAGGGGACTAAAAGAATAACATTGGCAACATTGATTTTAATAACAGAATAATTTTTGACCTAGCGTACCTTTTCATGACAAATCGGATATTTTTCGAGCGATCATCGGATAATCTAGATAAATGCGATTGGCAACACTGGATATAGCACACCCTCGCCTCGTAGGGAATGCAAAAACCCGGTATAATCAGAAAATCAGTTTTCTTGGCCCATATCGTCGTTCTGTTTACAGTGTATTGTGATTATAGTTATTTAAAGCATTTCGGTCTTTAAATGCGGCTGGTATTATAAAAAAAATACTTAATATCTTTTATCTTCACTGGAACACTTTCAAACTGAACAAAACGCTGGTATTTTAATCATATTCTTAAATTAAACAATGGTTTTCTACACTTAACCTAGTTTGTTTACAATATTTTGCCCATCAGTCGCTGTCAAATGACGTCACCCTGGAATGGTCTATATCGCTGTAATAATATTGTTGCTAGACAGGTACATTGTCATTGTATACAGGGTGTACGAATCAAACTGTGTTTTTTTCTCAAGCTTTGGAAGACCCTGTGGAATGTTCTAGCTTTTATAAAATACTGAAATTAAAACCCAACTATAGCCTCAGGTTTTCTTAACATTCTGTTTTTTGATTCATTCGCTTATGTTGGATAATAAAAAAGTTGGGCACTTTAACAACTACCCCCGTTTTTCGTCAATACAGGGTGTTTTTAAATAAGTACGGCAAACTTTAAGGGTTAATTCTGCATGATAAAATAATGACAGTTTGCTTTATAAACATATGCCCGCAAATGCTTCGTTTCCGAGATAGGGGGTGTTGAAATTGTTCTTACAAACTGATGATTTATTTATTGCTCTAAAACGGTTTGTGATATGCAAAAATTTAAGTGCCCAACTTTTTTATTATCCAACATAAGCGAATGAATCAAAAAACAGAATGTTAAGAAAACCTGAGGCTATAGTTGGGTTTTAATTTCAGTATTTTATAAAAGCTAGAACATTCCACAGGGTGTTCCAAAGTTTGAGAAAAAAACACAGTTTCATTCGTACACCCTGTATACAATGACAATGTACCTGTCTAGCAACAATATTATTACAGCGATATTGATAAATAATAAGGCTATAACATATTAAAAAAATTACTTAAATCGGATATCAGGTTTAGGAAATACAAGTCATTAAAAATAGCCCATTTTTTGGGGTGCCCGTTTTTTGTGCTGGTGAGTGTATACGATAAAATGGTCCCGCAAAAGAACCAACACAAAACAAGAGAACTGGTTCGATGGAGAATGCCTTAAAATATCGGAAGAAAATAATGGAATACGGAAATCGACATTAACAAACAACAATGATATCAGGAACCAATGCTACTAGGATCAAAGAACAAAAATAAGGATATGCTGATGAAAGAAAAGGGAATACAACGAAAAAGTAACACGGAATGGAAGAAACATTGCAGAAAAAATAAATATCAAGAAGTTAAAATGACTGAACAAGGACGTTAGAATCTTGGGACATACAGGAGAAAAGAACACCGATTGCTAACGAGTAAAACAGACGTAATGGGTATACTCATAGGGGAAAGTCATTTAAGGGAACTGTTAAACGGACAGACGAAAATAAATTGAAAATGTATAATATGATAATGGTAGGGGAGCCCAAGCGGGGATTTTTGCAGTTACTCGAGCGCGTCAGATTATCATGGGGAGAAACCCGGTACCCTGCAGATGTACCTCTACTAGTGATGTAACGAATGTCGTTTTTTGAACATTCGCGAATACGAATGCGAATATCTAATAACGACATTCACGAATGGGAATGTTCAGTTTTTTTTTTAATTTGTTTCTATTTTTGAAATATTTTCTAAATTTATAATGAGAAGTTAATTGATATTTGGTATAAATCAATCTGAATCTTAAGCTTTATTACATTATACCAAATAATAAAACAACGTGAAGGCTGATAATCTGATTATACGAGGTGGTTAAGTTACCTTTTTTTAATAAAAAAAGATGAGAAAGAGAATATATTTTGATTTTATTAATCTAACGTTATTTTCAAATTATGTTTTTTTCTGATATTCATATTCGCAAAACATTCGCACAAATTTTGCGAATGCGAAGGCGAAATGCGGATCTTCGCGAATGCGAATACGAATATTCGTTACATCACTAACCTCTACCATAATACCTCTACCATCTTAACACAGGGAAGTTCGTTGAGGGGAGCCCAAAAAAATCTATCCTTAAAAATACTGGAAATTAGATTAAGATAAGGTAAGTTAAGTACATGCAAAAAGTGTATATTTAAAAAATCTGAAGATTTGAGCGGGGCGTACGGGAATGGGTGAGTCACAAAGTTTCACAAGAAAAAAGCGAATATTTCGCGAAATGAACGACAGATCGAAAAACTAAAAGAAACATATGTTCAATATTTTTCAAAAATCTATCGAATGGTACTAAACATGGCCCCCCACTAAGAGGGGTGGGGGTAAATTTAAAATTTTAAATACAAACCCAGCGATATTTCGCAAAATGAACATCAGATCGAGAAACTGAAAAATACACATTCAAAATGTTTTGGAAAATCTATCGAATGGTACCAAACACGACCCCCACGGAGGTGGGGTGGGGGGTTACTTTAAAATCTTAATTGGGGCCCCCAAATTTTTATTGCAGATTTGGATTATTTACGCAAAAATAAGCAACTTTTATTCGAGACATTTTTTTGAATTATGGATAGATGGCGCTATAATCGGAAAAACGATTGTTGGAAATGGAAAATTAAATTAAAAAATGGAAAGCCCCACTAAAATGGAAAATTTTACTTAATTTTTTTTGGTTTTAGGACGTAATAATCACAACCCAATGGGTCCCCATAACGCTCGAGTGACTGCAAATTTAGCATACTTTGCTCCCCTACCATAACAAAAATCCCTTTATAGAACACGATGGCAAAATATAAGTATGTGTCTAGTTAAGAATATGTATAATAAAAGGGTCTCAAAAATAAGATGCCAGACGAGATCGAAATGGCGACGGGAATGCTAAAAAATCGAGATTAGGATCTCACATAAGTTGTATGACACAGATCACGAAGGATGTATAATGGATGGGTGGATATTATTCACAGTAAAACTTTTCTGGATTGGACGAAGGCGTTAGGCCTATATACGAAAAGGGGGATATCTTGCCATGTGAAAACTATTGATGTGTCGCTCTGAGGTTATCAGGTAGTGTCCAGGGTGCTAAGAGAGACTACACAAATTTGCAGATGATGAGCTAGGCTGCTAAGCGAATATCAAGCCAGTTTTAGAGATAGTCGTGTGCTAAGGATCAGATTTTTACCGTAAAATAAGTACATACCATCTGCTATGAGTGTAAGATAATCCTCCATGCGTTGTTCATATATTTTAAGTAGCTGTAGTCTTCTTAAAGTTCCCTCCCCTATCGGAGGTTGGATATCATAATGGCTATGGTCACTTTGTTGGCTGCTGCTCTGAACAGTTGTAATGACTACAGTTAGCCATTCTCTAAGGTTCCTCAGCCAGGAGATGCGTCTTCTTCCTATGCTTCTTCTTCCTTGGATCCTTCCTTGCATAATAATTCTCAGCAACTCATATTTTTCTCCTCTGGTAATGTGACCCAAATATTCCAGTTTTCTAGTTTTTACATAATTTCTAACTCCTTATTTAAACGTCGTAGCACTTCAACATTGGTAATCCTTTGAACCCACTGAATTTTCAGTATTCTTCTGTAACACCACATTTCGAACGCTTCTATTTTTCTTATGTGTTGTCTCTTCAATGTCCAAGCTTCCATTCCGTATGACAATATAGAAAATATGTAGCCCCTTAGAGCCCTCAATCTGAGAGGCAACTGAAGGTCTTTGTAAGCAGTCTCTTCATTTTTATAAATGTTCGCCTTGCAGTTTCAATTCGGAAAAGTAGCTGTATGATAGTAGCAAAACTAATGAAGAGGTTGGAGTTTGGAGAGTATACCCTTTATCCACGAAGCGGAACAATCACTGGATGGAAAGGATTATGGTCACTGTATTTTGATTATCTTGAATAAGGTAAAACGAACTTAAACTAAAACATTTTGGGCAAATTGAAGCAGGAACTCAGTGAGAAACGGCATTATGCCGAAGAAAAAATGTTTCTCCAAGACAGAGACAACTCACATGGCAATGGCAAAAATTCATGTTGAGCTTTGAATTGCTTCCTCATATGGCTTATTCTCCTGCTTTGGCCCCCTCCGAATATTACATGTTACCAAATCGAACGAGATGGCACTCGTACATAAAAAATTCAGCTCGAACGAATAGATAATTCTTGACGAAACACCTATTTTGTAGAGCTGTCAGAATCGAATTATTATTCGGACGGTATAAATAAGTTGGAACATCGCTTTAATCGTTGTATTGAAGTAATAGGAAACTATATTGAATAAAATAAATATTCTGGAGAACATGTTTTTTATTTTATAGCAGGTTACTTATCGGACCATCAATTATATCGAATCCATATAGGACAAAAAAGAAAAAAAAACCTTCCTTTGTTTTTTTGTGGCCTAGCTTTATTTAAGTTAGGGGTAGTAGATTATCGTGTAGACAGGAAATTAGTGCAGATGTTCTGGTTAATGCCATATCTAAAGGAAATGTGTAAGGTTTCAATAAAATTAATAAAAACCATGAAAGTGTTGTACGGATTCGTGACCAAAGGACTTATGCGCGAATGATTAAAACTTTGTAGTTGAACTTAGAAAACTTATTGTAATTCGATATTATCTTTTGATAGATTACATACGTAATAATACAACAGGATGATTGTTGCTTAATTTTGGGATAGAAGAAAATAAAAATATTCGGAATTAAAAAATGTAATTATTTTTTAAAACGTTTATAATTCTCTTGACTTTTTGCATGCGAGTAAGACAATTTGTGTAATAGCTATTTGTATAACAAGGGAAGTAAAGGCATTTTACTCCCATGTTATACATATGGTTTTTCCACCTTCCTCAAATAACAAGTCATTTTTTCATTTTTACTTTATTTATGTAACTAACCAACAAAATTTATTAGAACTAAAACTAACAAGTAGATACAATATAACTGTCAACTGTCAAATATAAGTCAAATTATTAATGTAAACATTGTTAAATCAAAATAACAATTTACTGTTTTTTAACTTTCTGCAAAATACAAGGTGTTTTATAAATAAACGTTAAAATGTATAGATACTTACGTAATAGAAATAGATATTGTACAGGGCGCCAATAAGTTATATTTCATGAATGAAATACCATGACGTCACTTTTACTACTTTTCCTCCCTAGGGAGGAAAAGTAAAAGTGACGTCATGGAATTTCATTGATGAAATAACTTATCGACGCCCTGTACAATATTCAGTTATCTATTACGTAAGTATCAATACACTAACGTTTATTTATAGAACACCTTGTATTTTGTAGAATGGTAAAAGACAGTAAATTGTTATTTTGATTTAACAATGTTTACATTAATAATTTGACTTACACTTGACAGTTGACAGTTATAATGTACCTACTTGTTAGTTTTAGTTCTCTAATAAATTTTGTCAGTTAGTTACATAAATAAATTAAGTAAAAATGAAAAAATGACTTGTTATTTGAGGAAGGTGGAAAAATCATATGTATAACATGGGAGTAAAGTGCCTTTTCCTCCCTTGAATGATTACTGCCCTCCGCTACGCGTCGGGAGGAAAAGCAGCACTTTCCTCACTTGTTATACAAGTAGCTATTTCCAATCACAAGATGGTATACGTAAAATTTATCGTACCTAATAATACAGCCTACCTATATTTTATAAATACCTATTGACTTATGACTTTTCCCATTGTGTTCGGGATGATGCGACGTCAGGAAAAAAGTCTACAATAGAAAGAAGGGTCAGATTTTGTTACTCGGGGGTCTTGCGATCAGAACCGACCCCCCAGAGCACCTGGTGCCCAGGCTTACTGCTAGCCGTTGCTAAGGCAACTCATCTAAAGTTTTGAGGGTTTTCGGCACTAACTTGATGTAAACAGATACCAAACAGATACTCCGAGGTTTTTGGGGTCGCTGCAATTAATACGACATCAGAAACGACCCCTTGGAGCACCTGATGCCCAGGTTACACTAGACACGTTAACTTCTGGAGTTTCGACGGTTTTCGGCACTAAATTGATGTAAGCTGATTACTGGGGGATATAGTGTAGCCACATAACAAATAGCACATAGCGAAGTGTGGTGCCGGTATTACAAATAAACACGTTTTAGCATGTTTTTAGAAGTCATGTACATATAGACAGACCAAACAAGCATCTGCGGTTGTTAGTACTCTTTCCTGTCGATCAGACGCAACATCTCTAGCAGGCCCGCTATCGCCGACCCTGTATGATCTTGCTAATTAGATATACATAATAATATCTCAATACATCTTGTTTGATTAGTATTCAGATATTATAGTTTGTTTTTAAACCAAGCGGAGTAAACTAAAAAGACATATTCACACCCAAGAAAGTCACCAAATACATCTTCTTTTTTGGTTGATCATGTTGGTCTTCGACGGTAATCTATAAATATTATATTATACTAATACGTCGCTAAGGAGTTCTAAAAACACCTGTTTTTTTTTATATAAAAGCAGACTAAAAATATAAAAATTAAAGGAATAACTCAGAAAACACAAAAAATCGCCGTTATAACTTATAGCCCAGAATGCCACTGCGCATCTGCTAGGAAAAATATTCTGATTCGGATTTTTTCGGACAATCTTACTCAAAAGGGACCCCTTTTACCAAATTTGCATGTTGCCAGGTCCAAAAGTGGGTCAAAAATTTTTTAAACGTTTTTTTTTGTTTTTTTCCTAAAATTATTATTTTTACATTGAACAAAGTTTTTTTAGGTTTTTTGGATCATTCCTAACAGAAAAGGTCTTTAGTGACTTTTCTCTAAAGTTGATAGTTTTTGACATATAAGCGATTAAAATTTTAAAAATCGCGAAATCGGCCATTTTTATCCCTCAGACCATGTGAAAAACTGAAAATTTCAATGTTGCCAAGGTAGGTAGATATTCTTTAAACATCGATTGATGACATCCCGAAGAGTTTTTTGCAATACAATATCGAAAACCCCTTTGTTTTTTAATTGCTAATCAAGCGGGCGTGACACTATTTTCAACCGTTGCATGTACATAATATGCGTAAATATACACCAGGGCATTTAGCACAAAATAAATAAATTTTTAAATACAGCACCTAGAGACTTGCAGTTTTTTGCATTATGTTCAGGATGACATCAGGAAAAAAGTCTACTATTCCAAAATGGGTGGAAATGCATAATTGCACTGTAAAGTGCATAAAATGCATCCAAAATTGCATAAATATAAAAATAAAGTCAAAATCAGTATACTAGGGAACAAAATTTATTATTTCTTGGGTTTTTGGGGTCACTGAATACGATTACGCAATCAGAACTGACCCTCGGATCACCTGGTGCCCAAAGTCAGTGCAAGAACGTCATCTTCTGGAGTTTCGATAATTTTCGGCATTAAATCGATGCAAATGGATTACTCACGGGTTTTAGGGGCCACTAAGTACTAATATGCCATCAGAATTGACCTCCGGAGTACCTGGTGCCCAGGGTTGCTACTAAGGCACGTCATCTTCTGGGGTTTCGAGGGTTTGCGGCATTTAATTGATGCAAATGAATTACTGGAGGGTTTTTGAGGTCGCTAAATACGAATATGCCATCAGAATCGACCCCATGTGCACCTGGAGCCCAAGGTCACTGTAAGGGACGTCCTCTTCTGGAGTTTTGAGGGATTTTGGCATTAAATTGATAAAAATGGATTACTCGGGGGGTTTTTGAGGTGTTAGACACGAATATGCCATCAGAACAGACCACCGGATCACCTGGTGCCCAAGGTCACTGTAAGGGACGTCATCTTCTGGAGTTTCGAGGGATTTCGGTATTAAATTGATATAAACGGATTACTTACGGGCTTTTGGGGTCGATAAACACGAGTATGCCATCATAATTGAACTTCAGAATACCTGGTGACCAGGGTCGCCATCTTCTGGGGGTCATCTTCTGGGGTTTCGAGGGCTTTCGGCATTTAATTGATGTAAATGTATTTACTGGAGGGTTTTTGAGGTCGCTAAACACGAATATGCCATCACAACCCACCCCCTGTGCACCTAGTGCCCAAGGTCACTACAAGGGACGTCATGTTCTGAAGTTTTAAGGAATTTCGGCATTAAATTGATGAAAATAAATTACTCGGGGGTTTTTGAGGTCGGTAAATACTAACATGCCATCAAAATAGACCATAGTAGAACTTGGTGTCTAGGGTCACTGCAAGGGGCGTCATCAGCTAGGCGAGGTTTTCGGTACTATATTGATTAAAACAGATTACTTATAGGTTTTTGGGGATGATGAACACGAATACCCCATCAGAACAAACACCGGAGGACCTGGTGCCAAAGGCACGTCATCTTCTGGAGTTTCGAAAGTTTTATGTACTCAATTGATGCAAACAGATTACTCAGGGGTTTTTGGGATTGCTAAACATAAATACGCCATCAGAAGAGACACCGGAGCACACGGGCCTAAGGCACGTTATCCTCTGGAGTTTTGAGGGTACTTGGCATTAAATAGATTCAAAAGGATTACTCATGGGTTTTTGGGGTTGCTGAAGACAAATACGCCGTCAGAACAAACACCGGAGCACCTGATGCCTAAGGTATATCATCTTATGGAGTTTAGAAAAATTTTGGTACTAAATTGATGTAAACGAATTGCTCATGGGTTTTTGGGTTTGCGGAATACGAACTCTACTATGTTGATCTATTTATTTTTTTTATATGAGTGTTATTATGCGTTGGCGTTATTAGTGATTACCGTAATCACAAGATACTCCAGAATTCCTCATATAAGCCATATTCGTGTTCAACAACCCCAAAACCAAAAAGTAATTCATTTTTCATCAATTTAGTACCGAAAACTCTCGAAACTCCCAAAAGATAACGTGCTTTAGGCACCAGGTGCTTAGGTGTCTGTTCTGATGGCGTTTTCGTATTCAGGCACCTCAGAAACCCATGAGTAACCCGTTTTCATCAATTTTAGTACCGAAAACACTCGAAACCCCAGAAGATGACCTGCCTTAGGCACCAGATGCTGCGTTGGTTGGGTCTGATGGCATGTTCATGTTCAGCAACCACAAAAACTCAAGAGTAATCCGTTTGAACTAGTTTAGTACTGAAAACTATCGAAACTACAGAAGAGAACGTGCCTTAGGCACCAGGTGCTACGGTGTCTGTTCTGATGGCGTATTTATGTTCAGAAACCCCAAAAACTCATGAGTAATCCATTTGCATCAATTAGGTACCGAAAACCCTCGAAACTCCAGAAGATCACGTGTCCTAGGTACCAGGTGCTCTGGTGTCTGTTCTGATGACGCAATAGTGTTCAACAACTTCAAAATCCGATTAGTAAATAATCCGTTTGCATCAATTGAATGCCGAAAACCCTCGGAATTTCAGAAGATAATCCATTTGCATCAATTAGGTACCGAAAACCCTCGCAACTCCAGACGAAGACGTCCCTTACAGTGGACTTAAGCACCAGGTGATCCTAAGGTCTGTCCTGATGGCATTTTCGTGTTTAACCACCTCGAAAACCCCCCGAGTAGTTCAGTTACATCAATTTAGTGCCGAAATCCCTCGAAACTCCAGAAGATGACGTGCCTTAGTAGCGACCCTGGGCACCAGGTACTCCGGATGTCAATTCTGATATCATATTCCTATTTAGCGACCCTCTAAAACTCGTGGGTAATCCGTTTGCATCGATTTAACGCCGAAAACCATCCAAACTCCAGAAGATGACGTCTCTTGCTGTGACCTTGGGCACCAGGTGATCCGGGGATCAGTTCTGATGGCGTAATCGTATTCATTGACCCCAAAAAACCATATAAAAACAATATTTTTATATTTCTGCGATTTTGGATGCATTTTATGCACTTTACAATGCAATTATGCATTTCCACCCATTTTTGAATAGTAGACTTTTTTCCTGACGTCATCCTGAAGATAATGCAAAAAACTGCAAGTTTCTAGGTGCTGTATTTAAAAATTTATTTATTCGGGTGTTTTTAGTGCTAAATGCCCTGGTCTAATGTGCGAAAAAATATTCTGATTCAATTTTTTTTTACCATCTTGCTTGAAAAGGTTCCCTATTAACAAATTTTCATGTTGCCAGAGTAAAAAATGGGTCAAAATATTTTTTAACAATTTTTTTTAGACTTCAAATGTGTTCCGATTATGTACATCTACTCGTACATCTAACGGTTGAAAATAGTGTCGCGCCCGCTTGATTAGCAATTAAAAAACAAAGGTGTTTTCGATATTGTATTGCAAAAAGCTCTTCGGGATTTCATCAATCGATGCTCATAGAATATCTACGTACCTTGGTAACATTGAAATTTTCGGTTTTTCACATAGTTTTTGAGGGTTAAAAATGGCCGATTTTGCAATTTTTAAATTTTCAATCGCGGAAACTATTACATTTAGAGAAAAGTCACTGAGATCTTTTCTATTTGGAATGATCAAAAAAACCAAAAAAAATTTTGTCCAATGCAAAAAAATTAGTTTTAGGAAAAAACAAAAAAAAACGTTAAAAAAAATTTTGACTGCCTTTTGATCCTGGCAACATGAAAATTTGTTAAAAGGAGACCTTTTCAAGCAAGATGGTGTAAAAAATTGAATCAGAATATTTTTCCGCACATACATTTACGCATTATTACATACATGCATCTTTATTACCTTTTTGACCATCGTTTTACTTTATTTTATTTATTTGGTTTCTTAATTCCATTGTCGAATATTTCTTTTTCTTTTCTATTACTCCATTCGTCAGAGACGAAACACTAACACTGAACCTATAACAATCATACAAGCAAGCTGAATTTTGCTGAGAAAATGTCAACTGTCAACAAATGTCCTGCAACTGTCTATTTTGGGACTACAAAAAAATGTGCAAAAAAGCTTGCCACTCCTACCCTCGGGCTTCCCACTTAAACCCCCCGATATCGATTAAAAATATCCATTTGGCCAAGAACCTGTTCGCCGTAGAAAAAAAATTGTTTCAAACAAGAAATGCAGCTAAGATAATTTTGAGGAAACGTTTATTAGTCCTGTCGCCAGGGGGGGGGGAGTACAACGGTCTCCTTTATTCAGATGGACTTACCCAAGTTCTTTTTATGTATTTTGACCCGTAGAACACGAATTTTTTCGGTAACAGTTGATCCGGATGTCGATAAGATTGTTATAAACAAAGAACTTGAGGAATCACATAACAGCGATTTTTCGCAAAACAAAACATGTTTTTGTATTTTTTTTGTCATTCTAAGCAAAAAATGTTTTTACAAGTTTTGTCGTAGGATGCATAGTTTTCGACATAAACGCGGTTAAACTTTCAAAAAATCAAAAAATTGCAATTTTTGAACCCAAATAACTTTTGATTAAAAAATAAAATAGCAATTCTTCTTACTGCATTTGAAATTTCAAGTCAAATTCTATCGGTTTTGATTATTTTCATTGCTAAAAGTTAATTTTTTTATTGTTAAACAAAGCTATAAACACATAGTGCTTGAATGATGTTTTCAATGCATTTCTCATTTAAAATCGAACGAGTAGGCGCGCACACAGACAATTTCTACGTAGATTACGTACATTAAAACGCATGCATTGGGCACGGGAAACACTATAGTGTACCTGGCCAAATTATTATGCCAAGCAAGGAAAAATTTACTATATGAAGTTATTTCTCTCATGATTATGAATATATTTGAAACAATATTGTTTTATTCCTTTTTTGTGAATATTAACTCTTGAGGTGCGTATCCATTAGGTTCGCTGCTCCGCGCTCCCTGTAACTTTAAGGTGCGTTCCTTTTTTGTGCATATTAACTTTAAGTTGCGTATCCATTAGGTTTGCTGCTCCGCGCTCCCTGTAACTTTAAGGTGCGTTCCTTTTTTGTGCATATTAACTTTAAGTTGCGTATCCATTAGGTTTGCTGCTCCGCGCTCCCTGCAACTGCTCCAATCGATACGACATGCGCTCCTTTACAGATAAAGGTTCGCGCTCCAATCGGTGGCGATTTATATGTAGAGGAGCGCATGCCGTATCGATTGGAGTCGTTTCAGGGAGAGCGGAGCAGCAACACTAATGGATCCGCACCTTAAAGTTAATATCCACAAAAAAAGGAACACAACAGTATTTTTTTCAAATATGTTCATAATCACGAGAAAAATAACTTCATAATATAGTAAATTTTTCCTTACTTGGCCTAATACAATACAATAAAAAAATTAATTTTTAGCAATGTAAATAATCAAATCCGATAGAATTTGACTTGAAGTTTCAAATGCAGTAAGAAGAATTGCTATTTTATTTTTTAATCAAAAGTTATTTGGGTTCAAAAATTGCAACTTTTCGATTTTTTGAAAGTTCAACCGCGTTTATATCGAAAACTATGCATCCTACGAAAAAACTTTTAACATTTCTTGCTTAGAATGACCCAAAAAATACAAAAAAATGTTTTGTTTTGCGAAAAATCGCTGTTATGTAGTTCCTCAAGTTCTTTGTTTATAACAATCTTATCGACATCCGGATCAACTGTTACCCAAAAAATTCGTATTTTAAGGGCCAAAAAACATAAAAAAAAACTTGGGTAAGTCCATCTGAATTAAGGAGGCCGTTGTACCCCCTGGCGACAGAACTATATTAGCACTTTTTGTGTATAGAATGAACCGTTCACTTAAAAACTGATCGAAACATATCGTACGTTTACCGTTCAGTTGATACACATTTTATTTAAAAATTGATTTCGCGAGCGTAACTATTATTCAAAATCGCCGCGCCGGTGGCTTCAAGCGTTGTTTCTGAAAGAACGGTTCATTCTACACCAAAAGTGCTAATAACATCTTTTTTGGGGTCGCAAAATTGACTTTAGCCTGTTCGTCTCGTTTTTAGAGATCAAATCTCTGACGACTGAATTACTTACCAAATATTTTGCCGATAAAAATTATTTGCTACTGGATTAGTGCTCCCAGACGTTCAACATCGACCGATTGGCTGATTGAAACTTTGCGATTCATTATATCTTCTTCGTCAACCATAAAGGTCATCGTTTTGTTAACAAACGATTTAAATTGCGGTTCGTTTCGTTGTTGTATTTAGTTAGTCTGTCGAAAATGACCGCGTTAACAGACACTCACAAAAATTATAGGATGCAATGTTAGAGATGGGACATGGCAGTAATAATTATCACATTATATTCGTTCCTCTGATTTAACACTCAATCGGACGTGACTTTGATTACAATCACGGTTATTAGACTTTATTACGGTTGCCTTGACCGACGGTGGTGGGGAGACTTATATTTTTGACTTCACGTCACAAGAGTACACATTCCCATATTTTTAAATGATTTTCGATCATTGAATGTGTGTTATTGTATATATATGTGTATTATTTGTGTTATTATGAAATAATTAGACAAATAGTACACATTTTATCTTATACCGGGTGGTGAATCGTAAAAAGGGCCATAGGAAACTCAATGTCTTTCTCGAAACTCCTTATGCTCCTTAGGGGCGTCGGAGGTTTTATTCATCTTCTATCCATCTCTTCCATTTCTTGCGGTCCTTTGCTAACTCTTTCATTTGTTGATGTGTTTTTCCTTTTTCCTGTCCAATTTCTATAATCTGATCGATCCATCTCTTCCTTGGCCGCCCTTTCCTTCTTTTACCATATCTTTTCGATTCCATCACCTGCTTTGGTAGTCTTCCCTGGTCCATTCTGTCAATGTGTCCATACCATTTTAATTTTCTTTTTTGTATCTTGGGTATTATCGATTCCTGTTTCAGTCTTTGTCTAATATCTTCATTTCTTATTCTGTCCAATTTCGTTTTTCCTGCTATTTTTCTTAGCTGCTTCATCTCCGCTGCGTTTATTGTACTGTCTATTTTTGCATTGTTTACCCATGTCTCACTTGCATATATTAAAGTTGGCACAGAGATTGCGTTGTTTTGCAAATATTGTTTTATTTAGTGCATAGTAGATCTTATTTGCTTTTTTCGCTCTGTATGAGATTTCTTGATCTATCTTTCCATCCTCTGATATTATTACTCCAAGGTATTCAAACGTCGAGACTGTTTCTATTATTTCGTTTTTGCAAACTCAATGTAAAATTCTAAATTGTTGAATTCCTGCTTCCCTAATTATTTTACATCAAAAGTCATGAGAGAATACTTGTAGAGAATTAAAATCTGTATTAAAATCAAAAGTTAAAATTGTTCTACGATTTAAATGCATTCCAAAATTTTGAAAAATATGATACATTTGCCACAATAGGTATGCGTGTAAAAGTTAGGCCGTTGACTGATAAATATACTGGTATTTATCAATCAACGGTTAGGCCACACGTTACTATTTAACTGACAGTGCTCACACCATTGACTGAATAAAAAATCTTTATTATTAATACTTTCTCCGCAACTGAGGGTATCTTATCAACTGTATTGTTTTTAAACAATAGATGATAAAATAAAAATATTGACAGTTCAAAAATGTGAACATTATAGCATTGTATGTGGCCTAAGTTTGGGCTGAAAACTAAAATGTTTTACAAACTTTTGGAATATGTTTAATTACGTAGACCAAATTTAACAGTTGTTTTTAATACAGATTTCAATCCTCTACAAATAGTTTCTAATGTCTTTTGATGTAAAATAATTAGGGAAGCTGGAATTCAACAGTTTAGAGTTTTACATTGAGTTAATGCAAAATTTTGACGCATGTCAAAATTCTCAATGTGTTTTAATTGTATTCATTTTTTTTCGAATCCTGAGAAAACTAATAAATATTTTTGAAAAATTTAAACTCAGAATGAAAGACTACATTATTACCGAGGGCCGAAAGTCCCTGAAAACTTCTATAATGTTTATTTTAATAAGTTACAGGGCTGAAAATAAAAGAGAAGTGTGATATTTAATTTCAAATATTTCATTCAATAGAAACTGCTTGTTTATTCTAAGGGGCTTTCCGCCCTCGGTAATAATGTAATCTTTCATCCTGCGTTTAAATTTTTCTAAAATACTTGGTTTTCTCAGGATTCGAAAAAAATCATATTACGATTCAAATGACAGTACACTCTCGTGACGTAATCGCACCCTTAATGTTCATTGGTTAGTCGATCTAGGCAACCGTAGTAGTCTAAGAACCGTGGATTACAATACGGTCGGGCCTAACGAACCTGAGACACCACTTTTGATTTTCTTATTTTTTTTTTATTATGGCGGTATTTTTATTCTGACCAAGAAGAACCACCATATATGTTTAAACATTTTCAAGCTTTGGCCGATTTCACCAACGACGAACTGTAGTTTCGATGAATAAAGTTATTCGACCAATAAAACTGACACATCTACGTTTCACCAACATCAAATAAGACTTATTTTTATTTATTTATCAAATCAATATTTACTCTTGAGTACCCAAAAAGTTAATGAGCTGTAAACACGTAGTGTCTCGGCTCTTGATATTTTGCCTATTATCAGTGAAACTACTAGTTTTTAATTATAGTTAAAGTGATCAAACTAACTTTAAACTGTAAGTTTTATACCATATGTATTATTTAATCGTATATTTGCGTATTTAAACCAGTTTTGTTAGTTTATATTCCTGTCTACTACAGCAGTTATTGTAGACACATGTTTATGGATTATAAACAATTTACCAGTTTGTTTTTTGCGGGAAACGAAAGTAATTAGTTTCGGTAGTACCGTAAATAAATTATCAATATGTCATCAGATGTTACTATACAGAATGTCCCAGCGAATAAATCTTATTCTACCGCAGCTGCACAGCAAAATTTCTTCCCAGGAAAAGAAAACGCAATAGTTTTTAGCGCTATTAATAATACACCACTTCAAGATTACCTTATTTCTTTAGGTAACTTAATAAATCCCAAAAATATCTTATCCTCGTCTCTCCTATCGAATATGCATGTATTCAAGTAACAAGCAAGCTGTTGAGGATTTTATGACAAACTATGGTTCTATAGAGGTACATCGGGAAAGGTCAGGGCTAGAAGGCTCATAACGCCTGCAGAAATAATAGTGCTATCAAATGTTTGTCCAAGTATCCCACACGAAGTAATTATCCAAGAATTAAAACATCTCGGCCTAAACTTAGTTTCTCCAATCACTTTCTTAAAGATCAGTGCCTCTCTTCCAGAATATAGCCATACAAAAAGTTTTAGAAGGCAAGTGTTTATTAGTCAGCATGACACGACGATCCCAGATTCAATTCTTCTAAATAATGATAATACTAATAATAGAATATTCATTTCGCAGGATAGTATGACATGCTATATCTGTAAACAAATAGGTCACATTGCTAGTAACTGTTCAAGCAATAAAAATTCTTCTTCTCAGCCTGCAGGACCCTTAGCCCCCCCCCCTACTGTTCAATCTTCTGACTCTCCTACCAATGCTGGTAATCAAGTAGACCAAACTTCTAATAATGATCAAAATAAAAATACCGAAATATTTCTACAAGTATCCACACCAAACACCTCTAACTCTACATCAGTGGAAATTATACAGCCCGTTTCTGAAGCAACCCAAGATTTAAAAACTAACGAAAATACTCCACTGGAATCTTCTGCTACAGCCGAAAATATAGAGATAATTTCACAGACTTCACTAGCGATCACGAAAGAATCACCCTGTCCCTCCACCAAACGAATTATAGAGGAAACATTATCTCCACCTGTCGAAAATATTGTTGATAATCAAACATTTCTTCTTCCTGCTCAGCCTCATAAAACCAAAACTCAAAAGAATAAAAAACCTAAACGCTCATTACCTATCCCCGAATCGCTTGAATCATATCTAAGTAAACAATCAACAACGTCCATTTTAAGCTATGACCAATTAATGATGCTTATTGAAAATATTCAAGGCAGCCAATCTCCTATCAAAATTGTTAAAGAATTTACATCTGATTTCCTTGGCCTCATAAATTTGCTTACCGTCTCTTATCAATATATTCCAGACAGAGCCACAAAACATCGTTTTCCAAGGCTAAAAACCCTACTGATACGTTTTCTCGGTGAAGACGCTACTACTGAGAGTGAACTCTCTTCAACTGAAACATAACATTCAACTCAATTTTACAGTGGAATATTGATGGACTTTTCCATCGCTTACCAATGCTCAATAGCATTCAATCAGAACACTGTCATCCCGAAATTATATGTCTACATGAAACTAATCTTGTATCTTCTAACCCATATTCGCCAAAACATTTTACATGCTTTCATAAAGACCGAACTAACACAGCTCTCGCAAGTGGGGGAGTTGTAATTTTAGTACCACTTATTTCGACTTTCCCGCATTGCAGTATACAGGGTGAGGCAAATAAAGGGCCTATTAGAAATATCTCGAGAACTAAAAGCAACAGAATCATGAAAATTCGAATTAAGGGGTTTTGAAGAGTCATCTGTTTAATGAAAATATTTTCATCTATTTGCTACTTCCGGTTATACCGGAAGTTGCTTATAACTTCGTTTTTTTAAATGGGACACCCTGTATATTTTTACATTTTTGCATTCTCTTCGATGTCTTCTTTGTTAAAATATGAGGTTTTGTAATGTTATACAGGGTATTTTAAAAGGTAATTACGTTTTTTTATTAATTTTGTAGCAATATTCACACCCTGTAGAATTGTAGTAGTTTGACATGTAAAACTCTACTTACGTTAAAATGATTTTTAATATAGTCTACTATTGTTATGAATCATTAGTATAGCTAAATTTTTAATTTTAGTGTACAGGGTTGGTCGAAACTCGGAATGAGTATTTTCTGAGTTTTCTTAAATGGAACACCCTGTATTTTAGTATTGTAATGAAATGATATTTTATGGTACTTTTTTATTTTTAAGCATTCCCTATACCTAACTGCTTTAATTTGTGCTCAATTGTTAATCGCACCAACAATCTTAACTACGTAGGTATTTTGATAGCTAAACCATTATTGGTAATTTTAAGGATCAGTCTGGATTAATATGTATTTATTTCTGATAAATTGTTTGTGATTGAATATTTTCACGGCCAACCTAATAAAATTTTACGTATTTTTTGTTGCAATTAATGTTTAGCTTGAATCACCAATAACTCACAAATTAAAGCAGTTAGGTATAGAGATACTAATAAAATAAAAAAGCACCATGAAATATCATTTCATTACAATACTAAAATATAGGGTGTTCCATTTAACCTTTCAGAGATAACGTGGCATGATGGTACATAAAGTGTAACGTGCAGACTCACAGTCCGCACATCCAGAAAAGGTCCAAAAAAACAAATATTTGCGGAAAAACGGTTTGAGAATTGTTTAAATATAAAGACAAAAAAAACATTTGCAAACAAATTTATTATAACTTGCACTTAAACTCATGCTTCAAAAATAAACGTGAACGGATATATCCTTTTCACATTTTGAGTCCTATAAATCACAAAAACCTAAATTAAAAAAATACAAAACAATTATTTTTAAGAAACTAAACAATGACTAAATAAAAAACAAATGTTTGAGCTGCGCAAAGTAGATACATGAATGAGCGGAAATAAGTCAATCTTCGCTGCTGTCTTCGGAGATTCTAAGATTCTCTCCTCAATGTCTTCTTCCATGTCGGTATCGTGGTCCTGTACTTCTTCATAATCTCCTTCCAAACTAGCATCGTCATCGTCAGGTTCAGCTTCTGGCTCAGAATCAGAGAGAAATTCCGCATGCAGCTTTTCAATATATGCTAGTTGCTTTTCGAAACTCATCTTAAAAAATCTGTAACAAAAATAAGTTTATGTCAATCAAATATACAGAAAACGTAATCAGTAGATCACTCAAAATTATAAATACATAAATACTTTTATATTTACCCTAAAAACAAAATATTTTAAAATTGAATCTTACCTGAAGATTTGTGACAACTTGTATAACGTGAGGACTCACGGTCCGCAAGTCAATATAGCAGCAGAACTAAACGCACTAAGACAATTCTCACAACAGTACTGAATAGAGTATCCCCTCACTTGAAGCTAGCGAGGACGCCACGACCGAGATCGTAATTAATCGTCAGAAATCGACAAATATTTAGACAAGCGGAATTATAGTCCGCACGTTAACTCTGAAAGGTTGAAAACTCAGAAAATATTCACTCAGAGTTTCGACCAACCCTGTATACTAAAATTTCAAAATTAGCTATACTAATGATTCTTAACAATAATAGACTATATTAAAAATTACTTGAACGTAAGCAGAGTTTTTAATGTCAAACTCTTACAATTCTACAGGGTGTGAATGTTGCTACGAAATTAATAAAGAAACGTAAATATCTCTTAAAATATCCTGTATAATATTACAAAACCTCATATTTTAAGACAGAAGATATTAAGGAGAATCCAAAAATGTAAATATATACAGGGTGTCCCATTTAAAAAAAAACGAAGTTATAAGCAACTTCCGGTATAACCGGAAGTTGTAAAGCAAAGAAAATATTTTCATTTAATAGATCATCCTTCAAAACCCCTTTATTCCAATTTTCATGATTCTGTTGCCTTTAGTTCTCGAGATATTTCTAATAGGCCAGTTATATGCCTCACCCTATATACACAGCCGAATTATTCGCTCTCTACAGAACACTTAAGTTTTCTAACGACAATAACATAACTAGAGTAGTGATTCGCTTAGTGCGATAACATCTGTACAAAAGATATATCCAAATCATCCAATTGAAAAAAATGATCAAGTTGGAGCTTCACTTATCTCAAAAAAATGGTAGAATAGTCAACTTCATTTGGATTCCTTCCCGTGGGCATTAGTGGATATGAAGATGCAGACTTAAGTGCGTGTAGTGCAGTGACTAGTGCGGATTCAGAAACGATATTAAAATGTGCCCCTAATGACTTAAAAGTGTTGTTAAAACAATATGTGTTAAATGACTGACTCGATGAATGGCAAAATTCAAATTCAAAACTCAGGCAACTTAAAGACACAGTAAAAAAAGTCAAAACAGTTTATAAAAGTTGTTATGAGCAAGCAGTTTCAACCGCCTACGACTAGGCCTTACCAGGCTTACTCACTCATATTTGTTCTCAAGATCTGAACCACCTATTTGTGAATCGTGTAACACACAACTAACTGTCAAACATTGAATGCCAAAATATACACAAGAACGTATCGATTTTAATATCGTGTCAAATATGTCAGTTCTGGGTGCCAATAATAAAGAACCAAAAAATTTAATTGATTTTTTAAAAACAATTGGTGTATTCAATAAAATCTAACAAGTTTTTGTAGATAATGCATGTAACCTTACCTTTGTACTATACTTATATTGTACCACATTTTTGTTTAACTTATAGTATTGTTCCGTTGCTAATAACCATTAGGTGGATACGACTTTTTCTTAATAAAAAAAAAATATTTACTCTTCGAACAAATTGACTTTAGTTAATCACGCTTTAAATATCTATAACAAAGATTATTTCATTCATAGAGATTCCAACCAATAGAAACCTACAAAAATTAAAATTACAGCGATTGTTTTTTAATGATTTTAACTTCCAATCTTGTAGAAAGATTTTTCATCACGTTTAATTCTGTTCAATCAGATTATTATTATACTAAGGAATAATCTACTTACAATATTATAAGTGGGAATAATTTTTAAGTATTTTGTTTCTATTTAATTACAACGAGTTTTGTAGTTTTGACAACTGTCACATTTAAGAAAATTAACTTCAAATGATATTTTATTGATATCTTCATCTGAATATTTGCTAAACTGTGCTGTTCACTTTGACAAGTTGAAAAACATTAATTGTGATAAATGTCACTGAATATTTACAGTTGATTCCAAACCCTTTTTTGAGTGCGTCATTAATTTTGACGTCATATAAGATTTTAAAAATGTCCCGAATCACTTTTAGTTAAATCTGACAGTTGTCAAAATATTTATATTTATGTTTATATAAATATCAATGTTTATATATTTGCCAGAATATTAATATTTAAAATATTTTTAGGAAAAAATAAATCAATATAGAATACAATTTCACTATACAATGTCCGAATAAACCAATGAACAAAAATTTATATTTACTCGTTGACAAATTTCTAACCTAGAATTACAATTGTCATTTTCTCCGTTAATTTTGTGAAAGTACTGTCACGATATATTACTTTTGTTTCAAATTATCTTTATTCGCATCATGGATTGGTTATCTATTTAGAGTATTGTAATTGTCAACCAATCATACATCTATAAGTATAAGTCGCTTTAATAAGGAAATACCCTTCAACTAATACATAATTTTCGAAGTTCTATGTATAATAATCACGGACGTACGTTTTTTCTGTCACTTCGAGCTTAATGCGTTGGAGCGAATTCGACAAACTATGACGTACTGAAAAAAGGGTTTGGGAAAGACTTGAATTTTGTATGTAAGTATGTATTAAAAAATAATCTTTCGAATACCACTCGATAGTAAGAATAAATAAGGCAATAATGCTCCATTTTGTTTCTCAAACTTGTTTCCATTCGGCAATAGTCACTCGAGCCTTGCGGACTCTCTTGTCCACAAACCATACATACTCATAGACGTTTCACGTAAATTGTCAAGGTCAAGACAGCAAATTAGTTACCATTCCAATCCAGAGATGTCGCTGTCAGTCAATTCTATTGTCATATTTAACAACTGACAGTTGACAATTAAATTAATTTGTTATTTACTTTTTTTACAGTTTGTGGCTTAATTATTTTATTATAGTGGTGTTACGTTTTTAATTAGATTTAATCACAATTTTAATCAATTGTATTAACCTCCTCTCCGTTTACAGGAGCAGAATTTTTAGTTTACATTAATTATCCGGTGTTGTGTTTCTCCAGATTTAATAAAACAATATAATAGATCCTGAAACAGTTTATTCCAATAGACAAGTATGTCACCAACATTTCGGGCCTATATATTTTTGGAAGTTTGTAAAAATTATAAGGTATTTATGTAAACAATCATCCTACAAGATTCTTTCAAAAATTTTCATTCAACTCAATACTACACATCAGTGCTTTCACGTGACACATGGCAGTAGTGTTTAGCATTTTAAAAACAAATTGGAATATTTGAAGTTTTCAGTAAAATATTGAACAAAACATTGAATTGTCTTTCTGTTGTTTTAATTTCCTGCTAAATTTCATCAAAAATCCCGCAAAATTTATAATTTGAAATTCCCACGTAACTAAAATTTGTCAATTTAGTTCCCATTCCAATCAAGAGATGGCGTTAATTCGATCCAAAAGATTAACATGGTCGTGAAACGTCTATGAGTATGTATGGTTTGTGCTCTTGTCTATTGCCAGGCAACAAGTTAACGAAAAATTGTCGCATTATTTTCAATTTATTCTCACTCTCTTGTGATATTAATGTTGATAATATTTCCCGTCATCAAGTATTACGTCAGAGGCCATTCGTTGCTACGCAAAAATGACATTCAGTGACATTAATGACACTAACGGCCGGTTTCACAAAGTAAAGTTAACTTGTGGTTAAGAGATAACCAGAGGTTACCCCAAAATATGCGTTTTAGTTTCAAGTCAACGGCGAAGTATGATTAACTCACAGAATTTTTAACCAGAAGTTGGAGTGGGTTACCCTTATGGGCATACCCAGAAGGGTAACAATTGTGAAACTGAAACGCATATTTTGGGGTAATTTTGAGGTTATCTCTTAACCACAAGTTAACTTTACTTTGTGAAACCGGCCGTTAATGTTTCGTATGGACATTAGATTGAGGTTCGTCGAATGTTATAAGAATAATTTTGGACATGGCAGGAAGCTTATGAACACAATTAAAATAAGAAAAACATCGTATCTGGGCCACATACTTCGTAACGATAAATACTCTCTGCGACACGTCTTTATTCAAGGAAGAGTAGAGGGGAAAAAGAAGAAATCTTGGCTGAGGAATATCAGAGATTGGACTAATCTCAGTGTTGAAGAGATATTTCACGTTGCAAAAGACAGAGAAGCGTTTAAAAAGTGATCGCCAACCTTCTTTAGAAGACCGCACAAGAAAAAGAAGAATGTTTCAAAACTTGTCAAAGAGAACACCATGAACAGGTTTAGCAAATATTCAGGCGAATATATCAATAAAATATTAATTAAAATGATCTAAAAAGACAGTTTTATAAATGAAATAATCTTACCGAATTACACTTGAGCTCTTAAAAATTACCGAATTGTTTTGCACTTGTGACAATATGACATAATTTTACAAATTAAAACTGACAAATGGTCACTTGCGATACAAATCGGTAATTTTAGAGCTCTTGTGTAATTACTAAATTCGTCAGTTAACTTTAAATTGTCAAGATTGTAGTGAAACACAATAAAAACATAATCGACTAATAAACTTAATTCGACGAATAACTATTCACCGATTTATTTGTTGTTGGTGAAACCGGTCATTAAAATCTTTAGCTATAAAATTCGTCAGATTATAAAACGGTATTGTATGAAACATGTTTGTCATCACTTACTCATTAGATATATCTTTTTTTACATTTTTACAGTGGAATCACAGATTGTTATGAGCCAACGACTTCTTCAGAACAATCCTCCATTCACCATGTCCGTGGCAACTCTTCTCCATGCTCAACTCCAATAGACTTTAAATCGGCCTCTAGGTTGCTTTGATATCTAATTAAGTCTCGGTCTTTTTCTGGCTCGTTGTCCTATACGCCAAAAACTTTTCTGACTACTGTACCTTCCTCTCATCTGATTACATGCGCTCTCCATCTAAGACGAGCTACCTTAACGAATTTTTCCGTCGACCGTCCATTTACGATCAATTTTAACACCCTCAAAATCATTGATTAATGACCCCTATTAATGAATGATTTTCTATTAATGAACGATTTCATTATAGGCAACACAACATACATTGCTTGCATAAATTAATGAAACGCTCTGTGATTGGCAGTGACCTGTGGTGTAGGCAACCAAACATATACCTATTTATATTCCCACTAAAAAATTTAAAATCAAGTAGCCGCTGTTAGTACTATCTGTCATTGTATGTCATTTACTTTATTGTTTAAAATTCTGTGTATTTGAAAAATCAAAACATATACATACCTATATATATTAATGAAAAGTACGGTCGACGGAAAAGTTTTGTAACGAACTCGTGAATTAAAATGGCGATTAACAATCTCGAACATTAACGCGCTCGCCCCGCTCACGCGTTAAAATATCTCAATTGTTAATCGTCCTTATTAATACACTTGTTGGTTAAATAACTATTACGTCAAGTTCCCCGATACTTCTATAGAACTCATAGTTGCAACGCCTGCACGACAAACCTTGCTTTTTATTTCTTCGTCTATTCTTTTTAGGATTTTTCGGTCGAAACGTTTAGGTACTTCTTGGTCTTTCTGTATAAGTGAACATGTTTCTGCTCCATATGTTAGCACTGGTCTTATTTGTGTTTTATAGATGGGAGCAGCATATGTGCCTCCTGATGAGGGACTAATAAGTTTCGAAACCGGTAGGGGTGCTTGCTGCGCTCTCTGATTGGGATGGAATCGGCTGTAGTTTCGTGTTGCAATGAAATTGAAAATGGTTATTCATTTTTGATAAGATAACTTAATTTTAAAATCCTCCTAAATTGGGAAGAAGAGTTTAAGATCAAATGCCGTAACAATATCACAGAAATAATATCACATGGCTATGTAGCCAGAATGAAGGACGGGAGGTGGACCCAAGAAATTACAGTGTGGAGACCACGAGCAGAGAGAAGAAGTAGAGGTAGACCACCTACACGATGGACAGACGACATCAAAAGGATTGCTGGGAATTGGTTGCAGGAAGTCCAAGACCGACAGCACTGGAACAAATTAGGGGAGGTCTATGTCGAACTTTGGATGCAGAAGGCTGGATGATGAATATCACATACTGACCTTTACCACTGTCGCTTGCACTACAAAACATGAAGCGCGTTCATGTCACCATTCTCCGCAAAAATGCAGCAAACGTGACCATGGTCCTCCTGGTCTTTCGGCATAATGACCGTTAGTGAAAACATTGCCTCTACGAATCCGTTGCTAAATATATGAGAATGGCACGCTAGTTACAGCGTAGGACTACATCCTCCCCGTAGTACCTGTAATGCTACACGAACATCCGTTCGTTATCCCTATGAGGGCGAGCAGGTGAACGCAGGTGAGGATAAAGTCTCGACCTCGAACGTTGTACATGTCGGTCGCCGCAGAGGATCTTGCTCTTCTACCATTCATCTCCAAAGAGGGAGATGAACTCGTATCGAGCTTGTGGATCAGCTTGTAGTCAGCTTAACCACATAGAGGTTATATGGAATGAGAGTAGAGTGGTGCCACGTGAGGTCATCTCGGATACTCAGAACGCAGACCGTTGACGAGTACGTTTAGCATGCTATGTGCGTTTCTGCGATTTCGACACCTGAATTGACGGCTCACCACCCCTCATTCTATTACGATACGTGGCCTCTTACGACGGCAGGGAAAAGGGCCCTAGCAGGATTCTATCGTCGCTGCTAGACAGCGGTACTACTAAGACAGGAAGCAAATATAAGACATATCAGGGCACACTGGGTAGGTGCAGGAAAGTAAAGAATACAATCATTAGTTGGATGCAAAGACTTCGGATTGCAAAGAAATTGAAAATGTGTATACATTTTTAATTCATTTACTCTTCTGTGGAGTACTAAGGAATCTTTCTCGTTGGAACTTTTACCACGCTGAGCAGATGGGACGTGAATTATTCAAAATTCCCTCATCTTAATTTCGTCTCGGCACTCGTATGATTTATAATTTTTGAAAATCACGGGAGGTAGTAACCAGAGAAAGTTCCACCTGTTGTCAATCTGGTGGTATGGGAACGATATTTATTGTCGTTTTCTGTGCTACTTGATTGATAGCTTATTTTGTTTCTCGGTAGATGTCTCTAGGATATCCGCGGCATTTCTTTCTTTGCAATTCGGAAGGCCCAAAGCGAAGTACCTGGTTAAATTGGAGAGAAAAGGATATGGGACTACTGACGAGGGGAAAAATCCCCGAAACCGGTATAGACTCTTCCTGCACTCTCCGATTTAACTAGAGTAGGTATAATGCTGCTGCGTTTTTGGATTGCAAAGAAATAGAAAATGTTTATAAATTTTTAGAATCATTAGTGTAGTATAATGCATGATAAAAATATTATCAATAATATACTGATTAACTTCTCAAGCATAGATTATAATTATCTTTACTTTTTTTACTGATTTTACGAAGAGACATTTTGCGACAATTTTCGACTTTCGTGATCGGTTATATCGAATTTGGTTCGAGATATCGAACTGGTAATATGATATGCGTAATCTACGCAAAAACCACCTTGAGTTGATATATCAAATATATGGCTTAAGTAGAAAATTTGATTTTTCGACTTTGAGGTCGGATATCTCAAAGATGGTTCGAGATATCGAAATGCCGTTTTCAGATTTAGATTCAGGAGAAAAAACTATATATATATATGAATCCATCCGTAGATCGGCTCGTATTGCAGGGGCAGCGACGTACGAACGTACGACTTTGCGAATTTATAAAGGAAAACAAAGTTTTCGCTGAAAATAACAGTGAAATATACTCATCTCTATACGATGCACAACCAGCCATGCACAAAAGTAAACTCTCAACAATATGAGACCGTCACGTCCATGAGATCAAAAGTGGACTGTTGTTTGTCTGAGGGTTCTCGGTATTGTTTAAGAAACTAAAAACTTGTATTATAATGTAATTTATAACGCTTAGTTTGTAAAGCAAATGTTTAAACAAATGAGATGTTTTTGTATTTACCTAGTTATTTTTAAGTTTATGGCTGTTGCAATATGCTGCAAAATAATTTCCAACAGTTGTATGAGGTCAATGCTCCAAGATTTTGACCAATATTTATATTCTCATCCTATTTGCTTTTGTCATTCCGCGCTGAAACAGGGGGCTTAATGTAGGGGCATACGCATACAATCAATGCCACGAGCTTATCATGACAAATACGATATTAGTCAATAACTTGTTTAAAAAACTCTGAAACGACGCGAGACGATAGTTATAATAGGGCAGTCAATGAGGGTATTTGGCTCCGAATTCCCTCCTACTACATCGATTTACTTGATATCTTCACAGTAAGTAGGGAATAGCTCATGAAACAAAGTCTACCCTATGCCGATGTGCGCTTTTATCTTGGGGGTGGTTCCCACCCCTTCTCGGTAGTGAAAAATGTTTTGGTTAAAATAGCCACGGAATAGGCTAGAGAACCTAATTTTAAGCAAAAACTGTTCTATAATTATTTTTTGATAACTCAATGCTTTTTGAGTTATTCGTGGTTGAAAATTGGCCATTTTCATTGAAAAATGACACCTTTTCGGACGGATTTTTGTGAATACCTTAAAAACTATGCATCTAACAAAAAAACTATATAAAATATTTCTGTAGGTTATAAAAAAACAAAGAGATTCGTTCCTTCATAAATCTTCTAGTTAAAATATAAAGAGGGATATCGTAGGTAAGAAGAGTTTGTTTTTTCCTGCATGCTCAAATCGGTGTATTCAACTTGAAATAAAAGAGAAACGGTTGATTGTAGGTGTATATTGATACTTACAACTTTTATAGTGCTTGAAAAGACCTTTAAAATGAGCCATACTAAATGTCAATTACATTCAAACTAAGCGAGATATTCTGCAAAAAAGTTGATGACTAATGTATTTTAAGAAGAATTTTTTTTTGTGAATTTGATGGCCTTGGCTGAGCCAATTAGCCAGACATTTTGTTATTTTAAAAACAAATTTGTTTTTTCAATCAGAGGAATTTCTTCAGTATTTCTAACTCTAAATACATAACAAACTAACATATTACAATTATTATTATCTAAATAATACACTGTTTTGGTTGTAAATATTTTTTTTTGTAAATTTTTATTTTTTTGTATTTTTAATTTGTTTTTTTTTATTATTTTTTATTAATTGTTTTTTTTACTACGACATCTTCTTAGTTTTTTTTTAAGAAGAAATGAGAAGTATATTTAACCCCTAATCCATCAGAATTTAAATACATCGTTTTACTTCTACAATACTTTTTATTATAGTGTTATTTATATGTTTAAAAAGTTTGACTGGTTTAAAATGAAATGTTCTCTATAAATTGATCTTTTTTTTTTCAAAAACCATTCATTTTAAACCCGTCCAACTTTCTGAACATAGAAATAACACTATAGTAAAAGGTATTGTAAAAGGAAAACGATGCATTTACATTTTGGTGGATGGGGGTTAAAATTACTTCTCATTTTTTCTTAAAACACATTAGTTATCAATTTTGTTTGCAGCATATCTCGCTCAGTTTTAATGTAATGGACCCTTAATATAGCTCATTTTAAAGGTCTTTTCAAGCACTACACAAGGTATTGGTAGCATTATACACCTAAAATCGACCGTTTCTCTGTTATTTCAAGTTGAATACACCAATTTGAGAATGTACCAAAAATCAAACTATTTTCACCTACCATATCTCTTTTTGTATTATAACAGAAGAGTTATGGAGGTAAGTATATCTTTGTTTTTTTATAACTTACAGAAATGTTGAATATAGTTTTTTTAGTTAGATGCATAGTTTTTAAGGTACATATTCGCAAAAAACCTTTCGAAAAGGTATTATGTCTCAATGAAAATGGCCAATTTTCAACCACGAATAACCCAAAAAGTATTGAGTTTTCAAAAAAAAATTATAGAACAGTTTTTGCTTAGAATTAGGTTAACTATTTTTAATGGGAATAAGCCACAATTTTACCAAAAAAAAAATGATTTTATTAACGTTTCGAAGCCCAAATCGGGTTTCGTTGTCAAAATACTACTAAAATAAACAAAAATGTTGTTGCTAAGTAAAAAAATTCTTCTAATAATTTATTTAATTTTATATATAATTTTTTTTTGTAAAGTCGTTCCTTATTCCCATTAAAAATAGTTGATTATAAAAAAAATGCCACAAGGAAATAGCTTCAGAACAACATTTAGAATTAGGTTCTCTCGCGAATTCCGTGATAATTTTAACCAAAAAACTTTTCACCTCTGAAGAGGGGTGGGAACCCCCAAGATAAAAGCACACATCGGCATAGGGTAGACTTTGAATTAGGAGATGAGTAGAGGCTACGCCCAAAATTCCATTAAAATCCATGCAGTAGGATAGAATTCGGAGGTAATATCCTATTCTTGCTCCCATTGACTGGCGTATAAAAATATAGATGCAGTGAATGATCGGTTTATTCTATATTAATGTAAATATTTATTTATGGATTTTAACCTCCTCAACACTTTATCTCTTAACATATTTCATGTGTCCCCATATTTCTCTTGTCTTCTAGTTTACAAAGAATCTTGTTTTGGGCAAGGGCGGATCCAGGACCGATTTTCGGGAGGGGCCATGAACTTTTTTGGGGAGATGTACCAGGGGGTCTGGGGGTAATTTTTAAAAATTAGGGTTACAGTGGTGAGTTTTCAGGTACTTTTCACACACTTTTGAGTGTCATAAAGGTTCAAAACTTATCGTTAATGAAGTCAGTACCGATTCCTACACATTCCTTCGGATCCAAGGGCAGTTCTTTCAACACATTCAATACTATTTTTCCCAATGCTTCTCCTGTCAGGCATTGTTTCCATCTTTTTTGATTTTCACGAATTATTTTTATGTTCTCATAAGCGTCAATGAACTTGACAATCTCTTCATGAATATTGTTATTATGTATGTATCTCAAATTTAGAAGAAGCTGTTCCTCGTGGGATACGTCGGTCGTTTCATCAAATATGGCAGAGTAATAATTTGCACTTTGACTCTAATTCATTATTTGTTCAATTATTTCTTCAGCACATGTTATCAATTGATTTTGGCTGGTGCTAGTAATGTATGTTGCACGGGAAGATGCTGTGGATAGGTGTTGTTTAGGGGTCTTATCTCCTGATGCGATTTTAAATCTTAACAATTCCCCTCATTGCTAGGTCCAGCATCTTCGTCCAGAAGCAGAAGGCCATCATCAAGATGGCCTTTTATATAGAGGAATATTTTGTCGACCTAAGAACACTATAGACTCTACTATTAATCGTAGTCTTTCTCTATTTTCTAGTATCTGTGTAGACCTGTGAGAGTCTAACTGGTTAATGACTGACTTTTGCGGGTTGAGATAACTTTGTAGAAAATCCAGCCCAACCTGAACGCACTCCTTGTGGTATGATGTTTTTTCATGGGTTTGTATGGGCCCATGAGTTTGGCGAAAAATGTTAAAGGTTTTGTGACAAGGCTTTGGGCTGTCTTCCCTTTATTGTGACTACATTTTTCATTAGAAAAATAAAACGCAATACTTGCACAACAATCCCTTTCGAATGTGCGAAAGTAACAACCAACTTTATTCTAAGTGCTGGTGACCCAATTATAACTCTTCATTTCTTTTTTATTCTTTTTGTGTACAGAATATTCAAATTCATACGATTTTGATGGCTGCCAAGGTCGATCTTACAATTGGCACTTTGTAAAATTATCAACATTTTGATTTACAAAATATGTCATTCTTGAAGCTTCCGTTATTGCTTTTGTTCAATTCTAATTCAGAAGACATATATTTATCCCCTGTTTTTTTACAGATATTTATGTGTTTGAAACTAAAAACATTTGAACTGCAAATATTTAAATTTCTATTTTTTTTAAATTCTCGGAGGGGACCATGGCCTCCCTGGATCCGCCCTTGGTTTTGGGTATCCCCTTTCTTTGCACAATGGGTACATCAAACTAATCAAACAGCGCTTTTCTTATTGGATCATTTTGCTCCATCCACATTACACCTTCTATCCACCTCAGACGTCCTATTTTGATGTGTTTCACGAAATCTGGTTCATAGTACTTATACAGAATAAGCCAAATAAAAACGGAACATACGCAGTTAATACAGTGTATCGGAACTACGTTTGAAATAGTCTACCAATACAAAAGTTTGACAAACATAAATCATAGCAACTCAACTACCTGTTTTCTTTTAGGCTAAGGCTACGACCAGACAAGCGACAATTTACGGCGCCATAAGAGCAGTAAAATGAAGCGCGATAATGGGTCCTGGTAAGAAGGATCTCGGTCCTAATTTGTAGCTCATCTAACCACAACAACGACCGAAACACTGTATTTACATCTCGCGACACGCTGTAATTTACATCCCCATCTGGTCATGCTTTTTACGGCCGCTTCATTTTACTGCTCTTACGGCGCTGTAACAGCAGTAAAATGAAGCGGCAGTAACTGCAGTAAAAAGCATGGCCAGACGGGGATGTAAATTACGGCGTGTCGAGAGATGTAAATACAGTGTTTTGGTCGGGGTTATGGTTAGATGAGCTACAAATTTGGACCTAGGTCCATTTGCTTGCGACACGACGCTGAAGATGGACCCGTTCGATATTGCTTCGCGATATTTCACAGCTCAGTCTGGCCATCCACTACACTCACCGCGGGACCCATTTTCGCGCTTCATTTTACTGCTTTTATGGCACCGTAAATTGTCGCTTGTCTGGCCATAGCCTTAGCCTAAGAAGACAGGTAGTTGAGTTGCTATGATTTATGTGTGTCAAACTTTTATATTAGTCGACTATTTCAAACGTAGTTCCGATACACTGTATTAACTGCATATGTTCCGTTTTTATTTGGCTTATTCTGTATAAGTTCAAAGTTGTATCCTTTTCTCCTTACATCATGATAGTTTCATTACTTTTTGTTAGAGTTACATTCTCTATGATTATCTATGCTTTTTCCAGTTGCTGTTGGTAAATATTATGATGATGTACTTTTTAGGCTGATTGTATTAGTTCATTAGTTAGGTTTGTATTTACGAATGGTAAACGGACCACGTTATAAACAATATATGATAAACAATAATGATTGATTCATCGATATATGAACCTACCGGCCTGAATCTCATCTACACAATATTACAATGATCTTCCTTCTATGTATAGACCAGGGCATTTATCACTAAATAAATCGATTTTTAAATTCAGCATCTAGAGCAGCGGTTGGCAAGTACTTTTATGTGAAGTCCGGATACTAGAAGAAAATTTTAACAAGGTCAAAAAAAAACAAATGATAACAATTAATGACAACATATTATTTATTATTTTGCCTTGAGCTAGTTGTTTCTAGTCTGGTTCTCGAGTCGAACAGCAAATTCGAAATGTATCTTCGAGGTGGGCGTCCGTTAGTCGAGAGCCATATTTGTTTTTCAAAAAATTCATTTTTGAGAAAGACGTTTCGCACATGTACGTTGAGCCAAACATAGTGGCCAAATTGGGGCGGTCGGTTCGCAGTTCAACCTTTCGTGGTCCGGATTCGGACCGCGGTCCGGCTTTTTGCCGACCGTTGATCTAGAGACTTGCAACCTTTTGCATTCCGTTCAGGATGATGTCAGGAAAAACGTCTACTATAAAAAAATGGCTGGAAATGCATAGTTGCATTTTTAAGTGCATAAAATGCATTCAAAAGTGCATAAACATGTACTCGGAGGTTTTTTGGGGTCGCTGAAGACGAATACGCTATCAGAACCGACCACCGAAGCACCAGGTGCTCAAAAAACCCCCAAACTTCAGAAGATCACGTGTCTTAGGAGTGTTCGTGAGTCCCAGGTGCTACGGGGGTCAGTTCTAATAGTGTACTCGTGTTCAGGAACCCCAAAAACCCCACGTGTAATTTGTTTGCATCAATTTAGTCCCGAAATCGTTCGAAACATTAGAAGATGACGTGACCCTAGACACCAGTTGGTCCTGGGGTCGGTTTTAATGGCGTATTCGTATTCAGCGACCCCCAAAACACCCTAGTAATCTATTTTCATGCATTTAAGGCCGAAAATCCCCTCGAAACTCCAGAAGATGACGTGCCTTAGCAATGACCGTGGACACCAGGTGCTCCGGGGGTCAGTTCTGATGGCGTATTCGTGTTCAGTAACCCCTAAAACTGTCCGTGTAATTTGTTTGCATCAATTTAGTGCCGAAATCGCACGAAACTCTAGAAGATGACTTGATCCTAGACACCAGGTGCTCCAGGTGTCGGTTCTAATGGCGTATTCGTTTTCAGCAACCACAAAAACCGCCTAAGTAATCAATTTGCATCAATTTAATGCCGAAAATCCCCGAAACTCCAGAAGGTTACGTGCCTTAGCAGTGACATTGGTCACCAGGTGCGCCGGGGGTCGGTTCTCCTAGCGTTTTCGTGTTCAGCGACTCCAAGAATCTTCAACTAATCTTTTTGTATTCTTTAGTGCCGATAACACTCGAACCTCCAGATGACGTGCCTTATCAGTGACCCTGAGTACCGGGTACTCCGGATGTCGGTTCTGATGGCGTAGTCGTGTCCAACGACCACAAAAACTCGCTAGTACAATTTTTGGCCCTTGTGTGTGTGTGTGTTTGAGCATTATTGGCTTCGGAGTCGATGTCCATTCGCCATCTTACCTTTTTGGAATTGTTTGTATTATTTATGCAGAAGCTCTAAAGGAGTGCTTCCTGCTTTCTACTGGTTCGTTTAGGTAGGTATCCAATCACAATCCTGCTCCAATTTTACAAAGAACTGTTTTATATACCTATATCTAATTTTTTAACGATTTTTATTTCTATTTGAAATTATTTCCTTTCGTTGTATTTTTTTTTCATTGTCTTTTTTCCAATATAAATTGGGATATGAGACTAGGACACAATTTAACGCTCAGGGGTCGATCAGAGCATTTAGACGAGACAGGTGGAATTTTTGGCCCTTATGCTTATTTTGACACGTTTATGCATTTATGCTTTTGGATGCATTTTATGCACTTTAAAATGCAATTATGCATTTACACCCATGCCTATTCGCGCTGAATACCCCGAACGTACCCAGAGGGAGAACGCCTGCGCATTACAAAATTGGACGTTCAATAAGGTCGAATATTTCCCTCTGAAAACCTAATGCCTAGGCGATCTCCCTCTGGGTAAGTTCAGGATACGTTCAGGGCATGCTGTGCGAATAGGCTCTATAGTAGACATTTTTCCTGACGTCATCCCGAACACAATGCAAAAAGTTGCCAGTCTCTAGCTGTATTTCGGTGTTTTTAGTGCTAAATGCCCTGCATAGTGATTACGAACACTATACGAATCGTATCCGCCATGTTTTACCGTAAAGCGCTACAGGAAAACATGGCGGATACGATTCGTATCGAGTGTTCGTAATCCCACGCGTGGTCTAGTAGGTACTGGCGTTTGTATTAGGTTTGTTCCAACTCGATACAAAACCGTTCTTGAATCGTTACGCGCATGCGCAATAACGAATAACTATGCGCAGTAACACATTTTTCGTTACTGCGCATACTCGTAACGGTTCAAACGGTTTTGTATCGAGTTGGAACAAACCTACAGTGTGATGGTACACGACAACCCTCACGGAATTTTCCTAATTTATTTGTTATAAGAATAAGGTCAATATTATAGTTGCAATTTGTATAATTTATTACGATAGTAGCAAAGTTCAAAGTATTCAACTCATTCGCAAGACTGCAAACACAGCACACGTCATTATTGAAATACGTATAGCATAACCATATATGGTAATACATATGGGCATTGTTTTTAATATAATAAGATATAAGTGGGAAGGTCGAGGACCTGAGACATTCATTGTTGTATCAGTGTGTTCGCTGAACTCTGCTGGCGCGTGGTCAGGGGATATAGTTACCGAGATATGGGTCACCTTGACCTATCCTAACTATAATGTCGGTCGACGTAGTTGTAACTGTACCTTTAACCTTGTAAGAATAAAGATATGTAGAAAGTTTAAGTTTGTTTGTTCGGGAGTGTCTTCGTCCAGCAACCCCCAACATCACATGGCGACCCGTGCCTTAAGTTAAAGAATGGAGTTTTCTGGTTCGCATATAGATTGAGGTATGCAGCTCTACACGTAAGATGGGAAACAACCAGAATAAAGAAAAAGAGGAACAGATCTTCATAAACCAAGCAGGCAACAGCGGAGGTGTGACAGCTGAAACCGGCGAAAACGAGAAGCTATCAATCCCGGGAGTTTTGGGAATTGTATCGTTCAGCCTGGCCATAATCATCGTCGGATGGCTACTGTATCGACGATGGAAGAAGCAGCTTCGACGCCACATCCGACAGGAAGTATCTAAATCAATGGAGATGCTGAGGTTAGACGCCCAGAATCCAGGACCAAATGCATAGACACATGAACCCATATTCGTGAGTAATTTTTCTTTTTAATACAATACAGTTTAACTGCTTATGAAGTAAGTTTGATGACTATTTTTTTTTATTTTCATATTGAAATTTTGATTTTTTTTTTATTATATAATTACTCACTTACTTATTTACTGACACTTTAAATATTGACGGTTATCCAATATTATTGATCCTTTTATTTTACTTACATTTATGTTTTATTATATTATTTTATATGTTACATTTTGTTATATTTGATAAACTTAACGGCAATGATAAGCTTTACGAAGTAATTGAGACTTCGAGACACTAGGCCATATACTATTGAGTAACGTAGTCAGGCCAAGCCGAATTTATGTTCGAGGAAAGATTTCAACGTATTCTGGAAGATATAACTATATTAAATAGGAATCTCACAAAAGACACTATAGAACGAAGGAAAAATAAGCTAATCACAGATAAATGGGTGGAAAAACTCAGGACTATCACGGAACAGTTTAGGACGGTGCATAAAATATACAAAGGTGACAGCTGTAAGGCAGCAGAAGACAAATTCATTGCAGATATTATTGCAAAAATTGGAGAAAAGATCGGAAAAGTCCAAACAGAACTACGGAAAAGACAAGTTGAACATAACAACGACAAGATGGGAGAGAAATTCGAACTGAAAACAGCAGGGAACCTGATCCCTCACATAGGAAACACCGAAGAATCAATTAGAGCATTCATAGACGCAATTGAACTGTACGATGAATTTTTAGATGATGAAGGAAAACCGCAACTAACAAAGTACCTGTTGAAGGTGAAACTAACGCAAGCAGCAAAATTACGACTGAAGACCACTTACAACTCAAACGCGGCACTAATAACCGATATTAAAGAAAAGTTTCTAGTAAAACAATCTATCCCTGTTCTGTCAGCGGAGATCAACTCAGCGAAACAAGAGAATAGGTCAATAGAAAAATTTGGAAGAAGTTTAGAGGAGCTCATGGCTAAATTAACAATAGCACAAGCAGAGGGAAACAGAGATGCAGAAGAAGTGCTGGCCAAAGTAAACGAAAAAATTGCAATAAGCGTGTTTACTAACGGTTTAAAAAATGACAAGATAAAGACAATTTTGAAAGCCAAGAACTTTAGCACTTTAGCGGAAGCGATAACAAGCGCAAAGAACGAAGAATCGCTAACTCGAACGGAAACTGCAGGAATGTACCACATGAATAAAACATATAGAGGCGGAAGAAGAAATACAACAAACGGATACAAAAATAGTTTTGACAGGAGAAAAGAAGGTAACAAGACATATAATAATAGAAATACAAATGGAAACGAAGTAAGACAATATCATAACAGAGGTAGGTCTCAAAGAAACAGAGGAGCAGGACATGGTCATCGAGGGAGAAATAATAATTGGTCGCAAGGTAGAAACCCCAGCAACAGAAATTCACCAGGAGCATATTTCGCAACAGAGGAGCAGCCCCGCCAAGAGCAGCCACACACAAGCACAATACAAGAAGTAGATTTTTTTCGTGGCCCATCAAATGGAGGCAGATAATTCCACAGCAAGTGGATTAAATTATATTAATGTTTATTACAGAGGAAAACGCAAAAAACTATTAATTGACACTGGCGCAACAGTCAGCGTTTTATTTGAAGAATGTTTAGATAAAAACTACACCGACATAAACAAAACCCGACGTATTAGCTTGCGAGGTGTTACCGGAAAAACTATATATACAAGGGGAACCTTATTGTGTGACCTTGAAATATTAGATAACTCAGAGAAGATAACGTTGACACAGGAATTTGCAGTTATGAAGAGTTTCACAAATAAAGTCGATGGGGTTATTGGTAGCGATTTTTTATACCAATATTTTGCTACAATAGATTACGAATCCTTAAAATTATCGTTACATGTAGAAGGAATGAGAAGAGATTTTAAAATGCTATCTATGGGAGAAATTTATACGATAATAATACCTAGGAGATGTGAAAAATTATTTTTTTTCGAGATCGGGACACACTACGGAGATTTTGTAACTATACCACAGGAGATAGCGGAAGGAATTTTCTCGGCAGGAACAGTCTCAAAACCAGTCGACGGAAAAATACCAATAAGGATATTAAATATCAATGATAGAGAAATAATTGTTAAGAATTTTAGACCGAAGGTCGAAAGATTAGACAAGTTCGACGTTTTCCACATGGGAGAATCAAAACAATCGGTGAGTCGTGCCGAAAGACTTTTGAATATAATAAACACAAAAAATTTATCGCTAGAGGAAAAAAGAGCAATAGAAAAAATATGTGTAAAATATTCCGATGTGTTTTTCTTAGAAAACGATCCATGCACAACGACGGACGTATACAAAGCAAAAATAAAATTGCAAAAAGGAGTATCACCTGCTTATACAAAACCGTATAGATTACCACACGGACAAAAAACGGAAATAAATAGACAAGTAGACAAAATGTTAAAAGACGGGATTATTGAAAATGCAATATCAGAATTCTCATCTCCACTACTTATAGTGCCAAAGAAAAACGATGAAAATGGAAACAAGAAATGGAGAGTTGTGATAGATTACAGACAACTAAACAACAAAATTGAGAATGACAGATTTCCATTACCATGCATAGAAGAAATCCTAGACGCTTTATCAGGAGCAACATATTTTTCACATTTAGATTTATACCAAGGATATTACCAAATAGAACTCGATTCTAAGTCCAGACCGTACACAGCATTCGCAACCGATAGAGGTCAATATCAAATGACACGACTTCCGATGGGGTTAAAGACAAGCCCAGGATGTTTCTCACGAGCCATGACTATGGCAATGTCAGGTTTAAATTATGAAAACATGTTTATATATCTTGATGATTTGATAGTCTTTGGCAACAGTCTACAACAGCATAATCAGAATTTAGTGAAGGTATTAGAGAGACTAAGGAAAGTAAATCTGAAATTAAATCCAATTAAATGCGAGTTTATGAAAAAAGAACTATTATATTTAGGACACAAGATTTCGAATAAAGGTGTAGCACCAGATCCGGAAAAGATCACCGCATTGGAACAATATCCAATACCACAAAATGCAAAAGAAGCAAAAAGATTCGTAGCCTTTGCAAATTATTACAGAAAACATATCAATCATTTTGCAGAAATAGCCGCACCTCTAAATAGACTATCAAGGAAAAATGTAAAATTTGAGTGGACAACAGAATGCCAAAAAGCTTTTGAAAGCCTCAAGACGTCATTATCAAACCCCCCCGTAATGGAATTCCCAGATTTATCGGAGGAGAACACGTTTATTCTACGGACAGATGCATCTGGCATCGCACTAGGAGCAACTTTGTCAAACGGGAATGACAAACCGGTAGCATATGCCAGTAGAACACTTAATAAAGCGGAAATGAATTATCCTACGATAGAAAAAGAATTACTGGCAATAGTATGGAGCATTGCTAAATGGAGACATTACCTTCTACAGAAAGAATTTATTATTTTGACAGACCACCGACCATTGGTGTACCTATTTGGTATGACAAACCCTTCCAGCAGATTAACCAAATTTAGATTGAAGTTAGAAGAATACGACTTTACAATTAAATACGTGAAAGGAGCTGAAAATGTAACAGCTGACGCCTTATCACGAATAGAAGTTACATCAGAAGAACTAAAGCAACTAAATAAGGACTCAGAGAAAAGTATATTAGTGATGACGAGAGCACAAACGAAAAAGCAGGAGGAAATCACCGATTCGAAGAACGAATGGACTGATCAACCAGACGTAGTCGAATTGTTGAAATTCCCGAAAAGTGCGGTAGAGGTAAAACTGATAGACAAGGACGATTGCAAAACAATGAAGCTAGATTCGGCTGAAGAAAATACAAATAGTAGTATATTGTACAATGAAGAAGACGATATTATTTATCTGATTCGAGATTTTCGATCAACGTCTGCACTACGAGCGTCGTTGAGAAACTCGACATATCAAGAACCTCGATCAACGTCTGCGCTACGAGCATCGTTGAGAGCCTTGATTCAAATGTGCGCACAAAAGAATATAAAGGAACTAGTACTAGTAAAGAATAATAAGAATCAGCCAATTATTGAAGAGATAAGAAAGGATCCTAAAATATTTAAAGAAAGAGATATCAAAATATGTATAGTACAAGACAAACAGAATATAGCAGATGAAAAATTAAGAAGAATTATAATTAATGATTTTCACATGTTACCAACAGGAGGGCATGCCGGAATAAATAGAATGTACAAAAATATAAGGAAATATTATTTTTGGAATAGTTTACGAAAAGATATCGAGGAATTTGTGAAGAGATGCGACGATTGTCAAAGACATAAGCATTCTATCATAACCAAACAACCTCTAACTATCACATCGACTGCCACCTGCGCATTCGACACAATATTTATAGATCTAGTAGGACCATTTGAGATGGATGACAGTGGGAATAGATATATATTGACACTGCAATGTGAGCTAAGTAAATACATAGAAGGATATGTAATAAAGAACAAAGAAGCCAAAACAGTAGCCAAGGCATTGGTAGAAAATTTTATTCTGAGGTATGGAGTACCCAGAAAAATAGTCACAGACCAAGGCTCAGAGTTTATGGCAAGAACATTTAAGGAAACATGCTCATTATTGCAAATAGAGAAACTAAACTCAACAGCATATCACCACGAAACAATAGGAGCTTTAGAAAATACTCACAAACATTTAAATGCGTACCTTAGGATACAACTATCAAAATTCCCTACAAATTGGAGTACATGGGTGCAATATTTCTGTTTTTCGTATAACATTTCAGTACACTCAGCAACGGGTTATACTCCGTTCGAATTAGTGTTCGGAAAAATATGTAGACTGCCGACAAATGTTCAAAACGAAATAGAACCCCTGTATAATTTTGACGACTATCCCATGGAACTGAAATACAGACTACAAGTAGCCGCAAAGGAGGCCAGAGAAACACTAACACATACAAAACACAGCAAAAAAAAAATATATGATGCCAAAACGAGTAAAATAACTTATAAACCAGGAGATAAGGTATTAATAAAAAAGGAGCCAAACACAAAACTTAACTGTTTGTTTTCGGGTCCATATACCGTAATTAAAGATGAAACGCCTAACGTAATTATTGAGAAAAAGGGTAAACAAGTAGTCATACATAAGAATAACGTTAAGCTGTATAATATATAAAAAGAATAAGTACTGAAAAGTGTTATAGTGTAAAAGTGTAATAATAGTCCACCATAAGACTTTTACTAGTACTTAAGGTTCAGTGTAAATATTTATATATCTCATTTTTTTTCTTTTCTCATTTTCTTTAATATGTTTGTTTAATTTTCTTATAAAGGAGAGACGTCAGTCAGCATAAATAATATAAAATAGAGATGAAAGGAAATTGTTACTGAAATTCCCTTTCATCTTTTCCCCGCCCAGAGAGATGTGATGGTACACGACAACCCTCACGGAATTTTCCTAATTTATTTGTTATAAGAATAAGGTCAATATTATAGTTGCAATTTGTATAATTTATTACGATAGTAGCAAAGTTCAAAGTATTCAACTCATTCGCAAGACTGCAAACACAGCACACGTCATTATTGAAATACGTATAGCATAACCATATATGGTAATACATATGGGCATTGTTTTTAATATAATAAGATATAAGTGGGAAGGTCGAGGACCTGAGACATTCATTGTTGTATCAGTGTGTTCGCTGAACTCTGCTGGCGCGTGGTCAGGGGATATAGTTACCGAGATATGGGTCACCTTGACCTATCCTAACTATAATGTCGGTCGACGTAGTTGTAACTGTACCTTTAACCTTGTAAGAATAAAGATATGTAGAAAGTTTAAGTTTGTTTGTTCGGGAGTGTCTTCGTCCAGCAACCCCCAACATCACAACAGTTGAGTCCGCGAGTCTTTACCCGTGCGTCATTAATACCTGGCGAGATAAAACACATACTTTTTATCTAGCATCATTCTCTTCCATGCATGAAATTCATGACAAACCAGCTGCCGTTTGTTATTAAGTAACAACACATGTTATTTTTATGAACCATCTAGACTCAGTGCATTGAAAAGAGATAGGTACAAAAAAAGACGATTCGGTATGTTTTCATATTTGAAGCACAATTTGTTTGACGTTTCTGATTTGTTTAATTTTGTGGCTGTCAGTCAGTTGAACTTTTTGCGGTTTTTGTCGAATTTTTGCGTTTTGAAGTTTCTTTATATTACACAAACAGTTGTTTTCACAACTAATTTTATATTGGGCTTTGAAATTTTAAGGTAAATAATTATATTTAGGCAATTAATAGGTGCGTTCGCGGGTACAGTTGACAAATTGTCGCCGACAATTTCTAACCTCATTTAATATAAATAATATCGTTAATAGATAAATAAACAAGGTATATTTACTTTTAATTAATATTAATAACTAATTATTATATTATAATAAGTAAATATACCTTGTATATTTATCTATTAACGATATTAATTATATCATTTTAAAGTGCGCATGCGTTTTGCTGCTAATTTGTCGCCGACTAGTCGTCGACAGGCTCCCGCGAACGCACCTAATATTTAAAACATACAAAGCTAACGTCATTCACACGTAAAGAAATGACTGTGTTTAGATTTCCGTCAAAGTGAATAAAATAACAAAAATAAAATATGTTATTGGATTTTTTTATAAATTGTTTATTTATTTATTAATCAATAATAATAAAATAATTTATTAAACTACTTCAAATGTAGCTGTAATTCTGCGCAAAAATTTTGAAGCAAAACTTACATTTGACATTCTATATATTTGATAACGTCAAATTTTATAATAAAAGCCGTAATCGGAACAGTAGCCACTTTCTGTCAGTTGTTGTTGCGTGAAATAGATTTCCGACTTATTTCGTATGCTTTAAGTGATGACGCACGGGTAAAGACTCGCGGACTCAACTGTATTGTATCAATATCCAAACAGTCATTTCTCAATGTCAGTATTCCTGTTCAAGTTCAACTCTGCTTATTGCTGTCTCCGTTCGAGAGTTTATATTGCAAACTTTTTATTATATTTTTGCGCGATTTCTCTTTAATAACTATGGGTGAACTCCTTCGATACACAGTCTTGGCAATTGTTCCCAGGTATACGAATTTATTATTTTCTTCAATAATGTCACCTTCCATAACGAGTGGCCATAGGACTCGTTAATGAGTGCTTACCTTCATGTAAATTTGATACACGTTTTATTTTGTAGCATCCACTTTGTAACGTAAACTAGCCTATTAATCGAAAGGTTATATAGTATTCTTTTAGAATTCTCTAGAACGGAAAATTTTAAGATCTATCTAGGAACAGCCGGAAAACAACGTATGGCGAAGATGATACATATTTGAATTGTACAATGCATTTAAAGAACCAGATATCATCACATTTATAAAAATTAAAAGACTGAGGTGAATGGGGCACGTAGACGGTATGCAAGATCTAGTCCCCAAGAAAATCATGAAAACGCACTAACGGGAAGAAGACCAAGAGGAAAACCCTGGCTTACGTATATGGAACAGGTAGAACAATACTTCAAAAACCTTAAAAAATCACCAACTGGAAGCGTAAAACTCATGATAGATCGAAATGGCGGAAGATCTTAGAACCGACTAAGACCCACAAAGGATTGCAGTGTTACTGAGGTGTTCCATTGGCTAGTATGTATACATGGTTGAAATACAGTAGAAAGCCAACTAAATATCTTTGAAACAAAAAAGATGCCATTCATGAAATTTTGCATACAAGTACAATGACATACATAACACATCTGACGCCATCTTTTTTGTTACTATTTTGCTTCCTCTTTTACCGGAAATACCCTCAACTTATTTAATTTAAATGGAACATCCTGTATATTTTTGCAGATTTTAAAAGAACTTGGCATTTCTAATTTATACATACCAATATTGGTAGAACAATTTGTTCAAACGAGAAATATCTGGATTCTTGTTTGGCTTACATAGGTGTCAAAGTAAAATAATCTAAAATACCGTAAAAATGTGTCCCCATATGTCCCTAGTGCATTTGGATATACCTAATTGAAAAATGGACACTAGTAGTTACACATGGGTAAATAGTTTCTAGAAGAACAGTAAGCAGAAAATCATGAATCACATGGTAAAAATAATACATCACACGGATATGATTAAACCACATTCAGTGCTAAATATAAAGTTTAATATATACACGTAACAAACCACAGGAGTCCTACAATATTAATGCCGAATACAATACGAATCTCGGATTATTATTTTTTGATTTTGTAAAGGACACCGCACACATATTATGGAAAATACATATAATATATTGTCACCCAAATGAAAGAAAATTTACATAAATAGATTGGTCTCGAAATTACAATTACAATCAATTCATATCAGTGCGCCAACTCTGAATTTTAATTAATAACAGCGTAAATTGTAATTAAAGTTGATCGAAATCACATTTTTGAAGTCTATTAAACGCTAATCCATAAATGCTATTAGCGTTCTATCTAGAGGCTATTGAAAAGAGCTTACCCAGCGTGAGCTAAGCCGATTAGAGGAAGTACGATTGGCCAAATTACACCTATTTTATTATCTATAATAATAATATAAGATAAGAGTAAGCTTATTGCCTTAATCCCTCAGTAAGATTTACGGAGTACCGAATTTCAAAATCTTTTTTCTCTCTTTGACACACGTACATTCCCATTTGATTTTAGATTTATTTATACCAATTTATGTATATACAGCTTTGGGGCCGTCCATTAATCACGTGACGTTTTTTTTGGAATATAATGAAAGAAATGCGAAAAACTTTTTTGTACTAAATTAGTATTATATTTTTACTTAATGTATCATACAGCTCCGATTAAGTTGCTTCTGACAAGAAAACACATATGCCTTAGCTTTTTTCTTTGTACAGAAATACAGTGCCCACCGCTGACATGTCCTTTCCAAAAGTATCTCATGATCCTTTTGCAGGCTAGGGCAATACATGTCATAAATCAATTTGCCGAAGCCTTCATACGTTGGAGTAATTTCGAGAGACCAACGCAGAAGAATTGGAGCAAACGTCTTGCCATCATGCTCTTGAGGTTTTGGAATATATAGACCACTGGACGACTGCGAAATCGGGTAAGGAATGAGGTATAACGAAGCGTTCCGAAAGCATGGATCATATAGAACTCCGCATATGTCCACAGCAAGCGCGATCATCACACTTCGCCACCTGAAGCAAATATTGGCTCCCTCACACATGCTCGGTATATCACTGCTGGGAAGGCAGATCTGGAATAAAACTTTCAGCACTTTTATCTGGTTCAACTTACACGATGACATGTCCGTTAATAACCATATTGCTTCATCAGCCTTATGTATCGCAATATTTTACCACAATCTATCTAAAATCTAAAAGACTATATTAACTATTAATTTTCAGCTCAGTTTTGTGCTATTGTTCGAGGTGTGAAATTTCATAAACAAGGGATCTACCTGTTTTATGGAATAGTTCCTTTTTATGTAAGTACAATTTTGAATAATAGCACCCTCCTGAGCTGAATAATAATAATGAGTCTCTCTTGTGGGAGTTTTCTGTCAGTTCTTCTATCAGGCGCGGCCACCTGCGAATGGGGGATACTTTCTGGGTATTCGTAGCGCCAGTACCCAGAGAGTAGCAGGGATACTTGCCGTGGAACAAAAACTGACACCTGGCAGTAGGTATAAAATGCACACCCATTGATATGGAGAATTATGGTTTATGTTTAGGATCGTTGCCTGGGGATCACCAGGGCACGTCTGGAGCCGGCGCTGGACGTGACAGCATGCGGGACGTCGGTGGCAGGGTGTTGAGGAGGCGGGCCTCTGTCACACAAACAGCTACAGCCCAACAACAAGAACAACAACCACAAGCGAGCCAAACAACAGCAAGAGCTCCACTCGCTGAAGGTGCTGCGCTGGAACATCAGCTGGCGCTCACTCAAGCGGGACGACCGAGGCAGCGCATGAAATGGACTGTGTCCATCAACGAAAGCATTTTGCGCTTCTATTATAAGGTGACCAACCTCGGTCAAGAAACGATCGGCTACAGACAACAGCTGTATGCCGAATTTTGCAGGGAGTACCCAGATATTCAAGTATCGGAGCAAAGAGTATCAGATCAATACCGGGTAATCATAAGAAACAACCTTATCCCAGAGACTAGACGCAATACGATCAAAAGCGAAGTCGAACGGGAGATTAATAACCAAGAGCTAGTTTTAGATCAAGTCCCTAATGAAATCCTTGATGAGCAGATTCCTGAGATTCCCATACCAGAAACTCAACCTGACAATACAAAGCAGGAAAACAACGAGTTGCGCGATAGTCCAGAAAGCGAAATGGCTCGTGCCGTACAAGAGTTTATTGGAACAAATCCACTTAGCAGACCACCGCTACCACGAATAAACTCTTGTAAGAAACTAGGTGCACTGTTACAAATTGTGAATACTGAAGTCCTACCCAATTATGTCGTAGAAGCCCACACATTGGAATATCTGCATATGCTAATCTACTGTGCAGCAACAGCAATTGCCAATGTAATGGGCGTTAAGATCAGAACACGACGAGGTACTAATAACGGAAGGACTGGTAACAGAATTGCACCCTGGGAAAAAAGACTTCTCGGAAAAATTGAATTACTGCGTAGGGATATTGGTCAAGTCACAGAATATATAAGAGGTGTAACAAGTAGAAAAGTCATTAAGAGAGCTGAAGAAATAATGCGGAGCACTGCAAGACACTCGAGATACGATCCAGAAAATAACACAGCTCAACAGTGTCTGGATACATTAAAACAAAAACTCTCCGTCTATTCAGGACGATTAAGAAGGTATAAAGTTAGTAACAACCGAAAATGTGACAATGCACTTTTTGAGAACTCTGAGAAGGCGTTTTACCGAAAACTCAATTCCACCGTAGAAAGTGTCGACAAGTCTTAGAAGCCAAGCCAAGAAGAAATTCATGAGTTTTGGGGAAATCAACTTTCCACACCAGCTGCTCTTAACAACAATGCTGGCTGGATAGAAGATACGACGCACAACTGTCACCACTACGTCACTGCTAACTACGAACCATTCACGACTGAAGAAGTCTCAAATGTCATCAAAGAGCTTCATAACTGGAAATCTCCTGGACCAGATGGAGTTCAGAACTTTTGGCTTAAAAAGTTTTGGAGTATTCATGAGTGCTTATCAACATTAATTAATCATGTTATTTTTAATCCGCAGGAATTACCATCATTTCTAACTCAGGGAACTACTTATTTAATACCCAAGGATCAAAATAACACCCAAGATCCATCCAAGTACCGCCCAATTACTTGTCTTCCAACTTTGTATAAATTGGTCACATCCTGTGTAACCCGGCGTATCTACCAACACTGTGCTCTAAACAATATCATAGAGCCTCAACAGAAAGGATGCGCTAAGGGTTCCATGGGTTGCAAAGAACAGCTTATCATCGACTCGGTCATTTCTAACCAGGCATTCACTAAAAAAAGGAACCTTTTTACTGCTTTTATTGACTATAAAAAGGCCTTTCATTCAGTACCGCATGAATGGCTAATAGATATATTGAAAATATTCAAAGTCGATGATAACCTTTTTAAGGCATATAATGAGAGATTGGAAGACTAAAATTCACCTCCAAATACCTGGTGAAAACAATATCGAAACCGAAAATATCGCAATCAACCGGGGCCTGTTTCAAGGAGACTCGTCGAGTCCACTGTGGTTCTGTTTAGCTTTGAACCCCCTTTCCCAACTATTAAACTCCACTGACTCAGGTTTTAGCATTAAAAGCAATAATACTGTAGTAGCGAAGCTCAATCATCTGTTGTATATGGATGATTTGAAATTAATGGCTTCCACTCGAGAACACCTAGAAGAGATGCTAAAAACTGTAGAAACATTCTCTAATGATATTAGTATGCAGTTCGGTCTAGACAAGTGCCGTGTTTTGAATATAGTCAGAGGAAAGGTACAGCCCGGTGGATTCGATATGCAAAATGGCCAGAACATCGAGGCCATGGGCGATAACGATATGTACAAATATCTTGGAGTAAAGCAGGCGCGGAAAATTGACCATAAGCAAATGAAAACTGAGATAACAACTGAGTTTATAAGAAGGGTAAAACAACTGCTTCGTTCACAGCTTAACAGTAAAAATTTGTTTAAGGCACTGAACACCTACGCTTGTTCCGCGCTTAGCTATTCATTTGGTATTGTTAAGTGGACAAAAACGGATATAGAAAATCTTCAGCGAAAAGTACGAACACACCTCACAAAGTCACAAAACACCACCCTAAAAGTGCAGTAGAACGAACGACATTACCCCGGTATTTAGGAGGAAGAGGACTTATGGATATAGGTGAGCAATTAGATAAACAGATTGCTAATTTAAGAACTTATTTTCAGATACAGGCTGAGACATCTACTCTACACCGCGCAATTTGCGCAGTAGATGACACAACACCGATCAAACTGAGGGAACCAGAAATGCGCATAAACCACCTTACTAAGGACGAAAAACTGCGCACCTGGATGGGTAAACCTCTGCACGGGCGACATCCCAATGAGGTTAGCCAAGACTATGTCGACAATACAGCGTCGAACTGTTGGTTTACATCAGGAAAGATGTTCCCTGAAACGGAGGGTTCATTACTGGCCATTCAGGATCAGGTTATACCAACCAGAAATTACTTGAAATATATCGTCAAAGACCCTCAGGTTCAAAACTACAGATGCCGATATGGATGTCAAGCCCAAGAAACCATCCAACATATTACAGGGGGCTGCCAGGCATTTGCTGCAACTGAATACAAGGAACGGCATGACGCAGTGGGAAAAATCCTTCATCAAGAGATAGCTAACAAGCTGGGACTTCTCCAAACGGACCATCTCCCATATTATCAATACGTTCCTGAGAGTATGCTTGAGGATGGCAACTACAAGCTATACTGGGACCGCAGTGTGCTCACAGACCAAACAGTGGCACATAATAGACCAGATCTCGTACTAGTTAATAAATTAACAAGACAAACAACACTAATTGATGTGGCGATACCTAACAACAATAATCTACAGGTCCGTGAACTTAGCCCGAAAAAGTCGGGAAAAAAAAATGCGATTAAAGCCATTCGTTTGTCCATTGATTGTCCACGTTTGTCCACCATTTTATTTCGTTAGTCCACCCATCAATTCTTTTTTATAAACAAAAATTTTTTTTCGGGCTAACTTCACAAATCCACAAATTTTCGAAAATTTAAAAAAACTCTTGCTATATTGTTTGTCCATCGTTTGTCCATGTTTGTCCACCACATAATTTTTTTTGTCCACCCTCTGAAACAACTGTTAATTGTAATTTTTTTTTATTTCTTAATTCGGGCTAACTTCACGTTCTCTTATATGGGCATTTAAACGTTAATTCGGGTGTAGAATCACAACTAAGCGTTTGTCCACCCCTTTGCAGCATTTGTCCAACCCCTTAAAGTGCGAAACAACCCCCCTGTTAATTGTAATTATTTTTTTATTTCTTAATTTGGGCTAATTTCACGTCCGTTTAAACGTGTATTTTAAAGTTAAATCGGGTGAAGAATCACAACTACCCGTTTGTCCACCCCTTCGCAGCGTTTGTCCTGCCCCTTTAAGTGCGAAACAACCCCCTCGTTAATTGTAATTATTTTTTTAATTCTTAATTCGGGGTAACTTCAAGTTCTCTTAAATAGGTATTTAAACGTTAATTCGGGTGCAGAATCACAACTACCCGTTTGTCCACTCCTTCGCAGCGTTTGTCCAACCCCTTAAAGTGCGAAACAACCCCCTCGTCAATTGTAATTATTTTTTTATTTCTTTATTCGGGCTAACTTCACGTTCTCTTAAATGGGCATTTAAACGTTAATTCGGGTGCAGAATCACAACTAAGCGTTTGTCCACCCCTTTGCAGCGTTTGTCCAACCCCTTAAAGTGCGAAACAACCCCCCTGTTAATTGTAATTATTTTTTTATTTCTTAATTCAAGCTAACTTCACGTCCGTTTAAACGTGTATTTTAAAGTTAATTCGGGTAAAGAATCACAACTACCCGTTTGTCCACCCCTTCGCAGCGTTTGTCCAGCCCCTTAAAGTGCGAAACAACCCCCTCGTTAATTGTATAACCTAATTATTTTTTTAATTCTTAGTTCGGGCTAACTTCAAATTCTCTTAAATAGGTATTTAAACGTTAATTCGGGTGCAGACTCACAACTACCCGTTTGTCCACCCCTTCGCAGCGTTTGTCCAACCCCTTAAAGTGCGAAACAACCCCCTCGTTAATTGTATAACCTAATTATTTTTTTAATTCTTAATTCGGGCTAACTTCAAATTCTCTTAAATAGGTATTTAAACGTTAATTCGGGTGCAGAATCACAACTACCCGTTTGTCCACTCCTTCGCACCGTTTGTCCAACCCCTTAAAGTGCGAAACAACCCCCTCGTCAATTGTAATTATTTTTTTATTTCTTTATTCGGGCTAACTTCACGTTCTCTTAAATGGGCATTTAAACGTTAATTCGGGTGCAGAATCACAACTAAGCGTTTGTCCACCCCTTTGCAGCGTTTGTCCAACCCCTTAAAGTGCGAAACAACCCCCCTGTTAATTGTAATTATTTTTTTATTTCTTAATTCAGGCTAACTTCACGTCCGTTTAAACGTGTATTTTAAAGTTAATTCGGGTGAAGAATCACAACTACCCGTTTGTCCACCCCTTCGCAGCGTTTGTCCAGCCCCTTAAAGAGCGAAACAACCCCCTCGTTAATTGTATAACCTAATTATTTTTTTAATTCTTAATTCGGGCTAACTTCACGTTCTCTTAAATGGGCATTTAAACGTTAATTCGGGTGCAGAATCACAACTACCCGTTTGTCCATCCCTTCGCAGCGTTTGTTCAACCCCTTAAAGTGCGAAACAACAACCCTGTTAATTGTAATTATTTTTTTATTTCTTAATTCGGGCTAGCTTCAGGTTCCCTTAAATGGGCATTTAAGCGTTAATTCGGGTGCAGAATCACAACTACTCGTTTGTCCACCCCTTCGCAGCGTTTGTCCAACCCCTTAGAGTGCGAAACAACCCCCCTGTTAATTGTAATTATTTTTTTATTTCTTAGTTCGGGCTAGCTTCAGGTTCCCTTAAATGGGCATTTAAGCGTTAATTCGGGTGCAGAATCACAACTACTTGTTTGTCCACCCCTTCGCAGCGTTTGTCCAACCCCTTAAAGTGCGAAACAACCCCCCTGTTAATTGTAATTATTTTTTATTTCTTAAGTCGGGCTTACTTCACGTCCGTTTAAACGCGTATTTTAAAGTTATTTCGGGTGCAGAATCACAACTACCCGTTTGTCCACCCCTACGCAGCGTTTGTCCAACCCCTTAAAGTGCGAAGCAACCCCCTCGTTAATTGTAATTTTTTTTTATTTCTTTATTCGGGCTAACTTCACGTTCTCTTAAATGGGCATTTAAACGTTAATTAGGGTGCAGAATCACAACTACCCGTTTGTCCACCCCTTCGCAGCGTTAGTCCAACCCCTTAAAGTGCGAAACAACCCCCCTGTTAATTGTAATTATTTTTTTATTTCTTAATTCGGGCTAGCTTCAGGTTCCCTTACATGGGCATTTAAGCGTTAATTCGGGTGCAGAATCACAACTACTCGTTTGTCCACCCCTTCGCAGCGTTTGTCCAACCCCTTAAAGTGCGAAACAACCCCCTCGTTAATTGTAATTATTTTTTTATTTCTTTATTCGGGCTAGCTTCACGTTCTCTTAAATGGGCATTTAAACGTTAATTCGGGTGCAGAATCACAACTACCCGTTTGTCCACCCCTTCGCAGCGTTTGTCCAACCCCTTAAAGTGCGAAACAACCCCCCTGTTAATTGCAATTATTTTTTTATTTCTTAATTCGGGCTAGCTTCACGTTCCCTTAAATGGGCATTTAAACGTTAATTCGGGTGCAGAATCACAACTACCCGTTTGTCCACCCCTTCGAAGCGTTTTTCCAACCCCTTAAAGTGCGAAACAACCCCCCTGTTAATTGTAATTATTTTTTTATTTCTTAATTCGGGCTAGCTTCACGTTCCCTTAAATGGGCATTTAAAAGCTAGCACGAATTAAGAAATAAAAAAATATTTACAAATGACGAGGGGGCTGTATCGCACTTTAAGGGGTTGGACAAACGGGTAGTTGTGATTCTGCACCCGAATTAACGTTTAAATACCTATTTAAGAAAACTTGAATTTAGTCCGAATTAAGAATTAAAAAAATAATTACAATTAACGAGGGGGTTGTTTCGCACTTTAAGGGGCTGGAAAAACGCTGCGAAGGGGTGGACAAATGCTTAGTTGTGATTCTGCACCCGAATTAACGTTTAAATGCCCATTTAAGAGAACGTGAAGTTAGCCCGAATAAAGAAATAAAAAAATAATTACAATTAACTAGGGGGTTGTTTCGCACTTTCAGGGGCTGGACAAACGCTGCGAAGGGGTGGACAAACGGGTAGTTGTGATTCTTCACCCGAATTAACTTTAAAATACGCGTTTAAACGGACGTGAAGTTAGACCGAATTAAGAAATAAAAAAATAATTACAATTAACAGGGGGGCTGTTTCGCACTTTAAGGGGTTGGACAAACGCTGCGAAGGGGTGGACAAACGGGTAGTTGTGATTCTGCACTTGAATTAACGTTTAAATGCCCATTTAAGGGAACGTAAAGCTAGCCCGAATTAAGAAATAAAAAAATAATTACAATTAACAGGGGGGTTGTTTCGCACTTTAAGTGGTTGGACAAACGCTGCGAAGGGGTGGACAAACGGGTAGTTGTGATTCTGCACCCGAATTAACGTTTAAATGCCCATTTAAGGGAACGTAAAGCTAGCCCGAATTAAGAAATAAAAAAATAATTACAATTAACAGGGGGTTGTTTCAGAGGGTGGACAAAAAAAATTATGTGGTGGACAAACATGGACAAACGATGGACAAACAATATAGCAAGAGTTTTTTTAAATTTTCGAAAATTTGTGGATTTGTGAAGTTAGCCCGAAAAAAAATTTTTGTTTATAAAAAAGAATTGATGGGTGGACTAACGAAATAAAATGGTGGACAAACGAATGGCATCAATCGCATTTTTTTTCCCGACTTTTTCGGGCTAACTTCACGGAGCTATAATCTACGTAGTAAATTTACTGAAAAGATCGCCAAGTATAGAGATCTGGAAATTCAAATACGGAGACAATGGAGAATGCAAAGTACCCAGACGATACCTATTGTTATGTCTACTACTGGAGTCATTCCGAAGACCCTCCTCGAAAGCATAAAAAAGCTGGGTCTCAATGAACATATTTATAAGACCATGCAAAAAGCTGTACTACTTGCGACGGCCAGAAGTGTAAGAAAATTTTTGGAAGATACACCTGCACTCCAAGTCACCTAGGGCTCGATAACACGGAAATAGTCCCACCAGAGTTCAATCCTTTTGATACCGTAGGTATCTGGGATGAGTCAATTTTCCCCTCAGAGGGAGTGTGAGCCGTATGGCTAAATCTGGATGAGTCTCTTGTAAAGATTGTAGGAATTTACATAATATGCTGATGATCTGAGCGCTCGTACTGGTCGAAAACTTAAATAACATTCTGGAATAATTTGAAAAACAATTTCGTTGACCTTGATTTTTTAGCTGTTTTATAAGTATTTGGGCATGCTGATTCCAAAACTAATTAGTTTTTATTTTTATTACGTCTTCTCTATCGCGTATTCAAAGTTTTTTCTTTACCACACAATCTAGCATGGACCACAGGAAGCACTATTGATCCCCTATTGGCTAACACTAACCTTCTCCCATAGGTAAAATTTGATCAGCAAGAGTTGAATGATTTAGTACGAAATTTAGGGCTATTCAAAAAAAGCCTCAGAGGTCTTAGCATTAAGACTGCGTGACAGAAACTTACTTAAAAAGGGTCCTAAGGTAACCTATGTTCGATCAACAGAAAATTCGTTTCTACAATACTTTTGAAGCGATAGTGGATTTGTGTATTGCCATAATGTACAAGGTTTAATGGAAGAGTTGGGAATTTCAGCCTATAATAGAACTGAATGACGACTGTTTATCGATAGCTCGAAGCGGAGTTTGAAGTGTCTGTGCTCCACAACGGAAATTTATTTGGTTCAGCCCCCAGTTCGTTTGAGTGAAAAGTATGACGATATAAAGAGAATTAGTGATCTGTTGCAATATCACATGCACCAATGGATAATGTGTGTCCATCTTAAAATTATTTGCTTTCTCCTTGGACATCAACGTACATATACGTGGTACCCTTGTTTTTCTGTATGTGGGACAGCAGACACCATGAGAAACATTGGTTATAGTTGTTCCATTATATCTTTGCACAAACGTCATGATTCATTTGCAAACAAGTTAAATCAAAACATTCAGTTTAACGTAATAATTAGGAAATGGCTATTATCGGTGGAAGTATTTTATAAAGTTATATTGTACATTTATATTTAACTATGTTATAATATATTTAACACAATATAACTTTATAAAAAAACACAATATAAGTTATAAATTACAATAAACACAACAAACGCGCTAGTGTCACTGTCACTGAAAATGATAAACGTCAAAATTCATAGTAAACAAGGTATCAAAGACATGCCGTATTTTTTATCCTTGTTTAACTTATTGTAGTTTATATGTAGAAGGGGTGTAATTTTGTGATGCTAGTTTTTGTGAGTAAAAAATAGACCTATACTCTGTCCGCAATTTCTTAAGAGCTCAGTACAGACACGTACAAGTTTAACCCTCATTAGTGGGCTTAAATACAGAGAGGGTAGGCAAAATGATTTATAATAACGGAATCCAACCTAAAACAGGCAGTTTAAGATGTTTTCGACTAACCCACCTTGTATCTGAAGGAATACAATAGACCTGTAAAAGTTAAATCGGATTATGTAGGTATATTTTGGGTGCAGATGATTGACCAGGGCCGTAGAGTATATAATTAAAACATTTTTTATTTAAACTAAATAAATATATTTTTTAAACGGTAACTACGTATATATATATAGTAGGTAAATTGTATTTTTGTTTTAATAAAATTTCTATATTTTATTCAAAAATAAACAATTCAAAAATAAAAAGTTACTTGCAATTTGTAAAACATATGTACATTTATTTAATTAATACCTATTTTTAAATTATACAAATTAGTCCAATCATTTGGTAGTTTTACCTGGAAAGTTTTCCGGGAGTTTTGAAAATTGGTAATTTAATGGATTTCGGTACCTTATATGCTACCTTGTATCCTTGCAACCTTGTATCTCCGCCGCCATGTTTAAAAAATGGCGCCTAATAACAGTGTTTTGGGAATATCTTCTTTTTGACGCATTTTACGAAAAAACATTTATGTAAAAAATTAAACTAGAAAAAATTTCCCACAATTTACATAATTCTAATTTTTTCATCAAATTAATCGTATTTGGCGTACGAGCGCTGCAAAATATATTTCAATAGACGTTTTGAAAAAAAAACTCATTGGTAGAGTAAGCGGCGCGTTTTTTTTATTGTGGTTTCCCCTGTAGGCCTAATCCACATATGATGTATTTATTAATTTAGAAATTTAGAGCAATCTCCTTCGTTTTGCAGTTCCTGATATACCAGGAACGACTTCGTCCTAAGCATCGATCGAGATATCGCAGACCGAAATTTAGTAGGACATTTTTTCTAGTTTCATTTTGTGCATAAATGATTTTTTCGTAAAATGCGTCGGAAAGGATGTCTGTTATTTGGCGCCACATTTTCAATATGGCGGCGCGAGCGGCGGAGATACGACGTAGCAAAGTTGAAATTCAAAAAGAGCATAAAATCCACAAAATAACCAATTTTTAAAACTCCCGGAAAACTTTCCAGGTAACTCACTTTTTTTTTCGACTATATGACTAAACTAAATTAGGATTACAAAACTATTCAAATTCAAAATAAACAGGATCATCTTCGGAATCCGAGTCGTCTTGCAGGTTAATAATTATCGGTTGTATCTCTACAGTCGCATCAATTATGTTGTCAAGATCCCACATTTTTTGTTCTTCTTCCATTACATGTCTTACTGCATCTCGCCAGTTTTGTTCTGTAATATGTCCTAAAGACTCATATAACAATTCACGCACAGCTTGTATTTTATATGATGTATTTTTTTCTAGCCACATAACCTTTCATTTTGGGCCCAAATGAGTTTAATTGGATTTATTTCACAGTGGTAGGGTGGAAGTCTAAGGACTGTGATGTTTCGCCTTTCCGCCATTTTGTCAACTACATATTTCTTGTACTTAGATTTGTGTTGCCGGGCAATTTTTAAAAGTTCCGCTTTAACCATTCCATCTTCGTAAGTCAGAGACTTATTCCTCAGGCAGTCAAGGACATCTTGTTTCTTCCACGCAGTCGTTGGAAGTCTTTCTACTAGTCTTGAATGATAAGGTGCATTGTCTAATACTATAATTGAATTTGGTGGTATATGTTCAATCATCTGCTCAAAATACTCTTCGAAAACATCAGCTGTCATCTCCTCGTGATAATCTTTTGTGCTTTTGGATTGAAATTCCAACGAACCGTCCCTAAGAAATCCTTTTTCACTGCCAAGGTGAGAAATTATTAATCTACTATCTTTACCAGAGGGTGGGGAAATACTAGTAGACCAACCTTCTATAAACGCTTGCCTGGAGCTTAATATATTTTTATCTGACCAAATTTTTGTTAGAGTATGACCTGCATTTACCCAAGTTTCGTCCTGATAGTAGATTGGCCTTCCTTCAGCCCGGAATTTTCGTATGGATCTTAGATAATGTCTTCTCCAACATATTATCTCTTCGCGGTCAATCAAAACTGATTTTCGGTCTGATTTCTCCCACCGGAAATTTAATTCTTTTAAAACTTCCCACAGTTTGGTTCGTCCGATATTAGGCAAATCAGGATCGTCTTTAACTTCTTGTAAAATTTTGTTAAGGTTGGGTATTTCCTTTTTGAAAAAAAATCCGTGAATTTTCCTTCGAATAATATTTTTGGCAAATTCATTAATTTCAACAGGCTTTTTCCCCTCTTCAAGTGTTCATTTGTGTTTAGGTTAGTTATACCTTGTTTTTTTCTTTCTGATAGGAACCTATATATTGTTAACGCTGCTACGAGCGTCGTGTTGGCACAACTCTCGATTATGTTCCGAACAGTGTTTGTGGGATTCTGAAAAACCAGAGCATCGTGAACGTTCAGAACAATAGTCTTCTCTCTTGGTGAATAGACAGACTTACTGACTGTACGCAATAGCACCGGTGTAAAACTTGATGACGTTGATGATGATGAAGCCATCGCAAGCAATAACAAAAACAAGCACGAACGAAAGGTAAGTATATGTTTGTAGGAATATGGAAAAAAGAATGTGTGTGTACTTTGTACGTACGTATTATATAATTTCAACGAAATAAATAATATACTTAACAGGTTAGTTGTATTTTATTTAAGTATTAAACTAACTTTCTTACCTACCACTTTCAAAATTTTTTTATTAAAACAACCAAAAATTAAAAAAAAATATGAATCATCCGGGACCTCTCGATCTCTGGTTCAATGCTCTACTAACCAAGCTATCGAGCCCCTTGTAAGTAACCAGTAACGTCTCGGATATAATTACACAACACGGTGACAAATAGATCAAGTGAAGTATAAAAATGTTATACCTAGATATTTTATTATCTTACTACCGACGAAGACAAATCCAAAGACACAAAAATTATAATAAATAATACATTTACTAAAAACACTAATATATTCTTTTAATGACTTATTTGCGCTGATATATACATACCTATCTTGAAAGATTAGCAACGAACTACATACTGTCTGTATGCGCCTGCGCCAGGGAATTAAAAAATTTCACTCACGATCGTAAAGAAGTATAACTTCAAAAACACTACTCACGCGCTGCACAAAATTCGCAAAAGAAATTAATATTCGATTAAATGCGGTCAAAAACGTACTAAACAAAAAAATTGTTTTCGTTCCTAATAACACCCTTTCAATTCAAGTTTCGAATATGTTTCGAATATAAACTAAGAGGCGAGGCCAAAGCGCCAAAGACGGTATCTCTATACCTTTCTTCAGCTTCAGGTATGAATTCCAAAGGTATTGCATATTATTGTACTTGTACAGAAGTCAAAATTTTAAGTTTCTTCATAAGTCACGTCTTAATATTAAATAATGTACATTGAAGGTTTAGTATTGAAATATGCAAAGAGATCTCTAAAGATAATCTTATTTACAAAATTTGTAACGGTTAAATTATCAAACATTAGCGTTGAACGTTTTAATTTTTTTTTTGCTAAGTAAATAATTATTAAAAACGTTATTTTATTCAAAATAGAATATTGATAAACATTTTGATTTTAAACACATTAATAAATACCTCAGGAACCTCCGCCTATGATTTTACGACACTTACGGCCGTTTTATGGCATTGACCCTCATTTCGTGCTCTTAACAAATTGCGAACGGAATATAGTATAAAAAGTAATTCGTGAATAATTTCATGCATGTGCAAATATATAATGGAAGAACTATACAGTCGAATTGGCTGCCAAATCTGACCTGAAACCTGGTGATCCAAACATTGTACATCAACCATTTTTTGCCCAAAAAGAAGCAATATACATATTTCCACCTTTACATATAAAATTGGGTCTAATGAATCAATTCGTTCAAACTTTGCCAATTTAAGGAGACTGTTTCACGTTTTAAAATGAATCTGCGTAGTTCAGAAATCTACAAGAATCAAGAAACTTGCCTTTTAAATTTAATGACTTCAGATACATGCAATCGCTCCGTTCTCATTTACTCATAGTCCAAGGTAATAAGGTTTTTTCCATGACACTTCAACAGCCAGGGTACTGAAGCGTTTTTTCGATAGGTAATACCTATAAGAACAAATTGTAACTATTTCCTGCGCAGGATCTGGCTGCCATTTTTATTTATAAACAATTTAGTGTCAAAAAACGGCATTTTTTCCTTTTTTATCAAATCATTGGACAACAGAGAAACTTATGGTTTTTTTTAGTATAAACATCTTCGAGAGAATGGAAAAACCTTTAACATGACGTATTATATAGGTTGATATACTCATTTATTCTTAATATAATTGTGAAAAAGGGCCGAAACTGCAAACAAAAATAATTTCGCAATAACTATTGTAAAAATTAATCTGCATCTTTGAAATTTTTGTGAAGTGAGGGTTTTTTGGTGCTTAATATTATTGTGACAAAAATTTCAAAGCGATTCATTCAATTGTTTAAATTTTATTCAAATTGTTTATCCCAGAGAACTTTTTTTTGCAATAAGTCAGAAAAAAATGTACCATTTTACAGGTGTCAAATGAAAGAGCATGACTAAACTTTCAAATTGGTTTAGAAAAAGTGAATAAAAAGTGCATTTATTAGTAACAAATAATTATGCAAAAATATCGTCAATTTTTCCTTATAAACTTTTTATTTTTTTATATAATAAATTATGTATATTTATTACCATTTTTTAGCAATCGTTATAAACATAACATTACTTTGTAGTTGTGCACCTAAAACATGGTAAAAAAATAAATTTTTTTTTGAAAAAATTTATTCAAAAAGTTTATAAGTAAGGAAAAATTGACTGATTTTTTATTCACTTTTTTAAATCAATTTGAAAGTTTAGCTAATGCTCTTTCATTTGACACCTGTAGAATGGTTCTAATATTATTTTTTTCTGACTTAAGTTATTGCAAAAAAAGCTCTTTGGGTTAAACAATTTGAATAAAATTTAAACAATTGAATGAATCGCTTTGAAATTTATGCCACATATTAAACACCAAAGAACCCTCATTTTACAAAAATTTCAAAGCTGTAGACTAATTTTTATAATAGTGATTGCGAAATTAATTTTTGTGCAATTTTGACCTTTTTTCGCTATTATATTAACAATAAATGAGTATATCAATCTCTGTAATACATCATTTTAAAGGTTTTTCCATGTTCTCGAAGATGTTTGTACTAGAAAAACCATAAGTTTCACTGTTTTCAAATAATTTGATAAAAAAGGAAAATCCGCTGTTTTTTGACACTAAATTGTTTATAAATAAAAATAGAGACCAGATCCTACGCAGGACATAGTTACAATTTGTTCTTATAGGTATTACCTGTCGAAAAAACGCTTCAGTACCCTGGCTGTTGAAGTGTCACAAACAGGGTATATTTTTGCCCTATTACCATGGCCTATCATAATAATAGATAAATTCGTTACTTGTTTAAACATTTCCAGTCTCAACTCCTTTAAAAGACCTCGGTGTTTGAATTTCCGGGTAATTTGTGAATTACGAATTTGATGAACGGACGTGACAACGGTAACGCTTGATTTCGAAAATATCCGGGAGACAATAAAGATGTACCTCGTTTTTTCTGCAAGGAGTGTTGTAGTAGTTGACCCTTATAAAGGTTGAATATTTCACAATAATTACCACGTACAAACAAGACCAAGAAAGGGGCGACCCAATAAGTTTTGGTAGCAGAAAAATATCGTGGCTTAAAATGGATTGATATAAAATAAATTGGTGTGCTAACAATAAAACACTGAAAACTTTTGTTTTCAACACTCACAAAAAATATATCACAATTTATTGTCACTACAGGTGTTTTGGCAGAGTGCCTTTCTCAGGTGATGTATTTTTACTATGCTTACACTTTATAGTCTTTAGATGAATAACTTAAGGAGGAGAGAGCTATTTGTCTTCAGTTGGTCATTTAGGATTAATTTGTCAATTTCCATAATATATTCTTATAAAGATATTTTAAGGTCTTAGTTTTTAATAAGAAGAATTTGAAATTAGTCATTAAAAGCTTGATTATGGTCGTGGAGGCCTAGAAGTGCGTACATAGAATCTGTTTTTCTATTATTGAAAGCCCTTTTGTGTTCTGCTATACCTTTATTAAAGGTTCTACCAGTTTGACCGATGTAAGTTTTTGGGTAGTCATCACAGGAAAGTTTGTATACAACACTGTGTGAGTGTTTCTTCTTTGACTCTTGTCATTCTTAGGCTCGATGCACATTTGCGTTTCTTCAAGCTGCTTGTTTTCAAGCCAAGTTTCCGGTCAACACACATTTGAGCGGTTTCTCGGGGTCAATACACGCCAGAAATTAACAGCTCTGTATCTACGTTGAAATCCATCGCGCGGGTAACGTGTACTCATTGATTGCGACTGCCAAACTGCATGAATTGTTTTCAAGCCGCGTGCACGTAGCCGCCTAGCAGAAACTGACGTGCTCTCGGTCCACACGGCTTGCAAGTCACTTGCAAGCAGCTTCTAGAGTGTGCAGTGAATAAATTCAACTCACGTAGTGCTGAACCGCCAGCGATCGCACGCAGCTTGCTTGCAGCGTGCATGCAGCTTGAAAAGACGCAAATGTGAATCGAGCCTTAGGGCCGGTTGTTCGAACGCTAATCAACAATGATCACTATCAAATATTTAATTACTGTCACAACTGTCAATGTCAACTTTGGTTGGGTTGCTGAAAACGTAATTAATTATAATTATGAGATTAGTTAATCAATTAACATAACAATTATTAACATAATTGCTTAACTAATTTCATAATTGTAATCAATAATTATGTTTTCAGCAACCCAATCAAAGTTGACATTGACAGTTGTGACAGTAATTAAATATTTGATAATGATCATTTTTGATTAACGTTCGAACAACCGGCCCTTAATGTTCTAATGTTCGTGTTAACCAAAACTGCATAAGAAAGCCCTGAAATTATTATTTCTACTACACCAGAGAAAAACACAGTACCAAACACATAAAAATAAATGGATAACACCAGCTTCCAGAAAAAACGACTAACGCAAATATATTAATAACAAGAGCCAAAAAGAAAAGAACTTAGCGCAGTTTCACACACTAAGGGTAAGAACATAACAAGTAAGTCGAGGTGGAGGTGGATGTGGAGGTCGCGGTCGATGTCGATATCCATGTAAAACAAACACATTGTACTAAATGAAAAAGAACAGAGCAAGTAAGTCGCGGTGGAGGTTTAGCGCGATGCCATCTAGGAGGTTTACATCGATGCTTTTGAAAATAAAATGAGTTTATTTTACACGGATGTTTACTGCACGGCCTACAAGGATGCTTTTCTGTGATTGGTCCGTTCGAAGCCAAGTTGTCATTATTTGCGCTATCTGAGTTGATACTTTTTATAATAAAATCCCTTTTTTGTATTCAGTTTATTTTTGAATTTCTAAAGTAACTAAGACACAACATCGCAAAAGCACAGTCTTTTTGTCATTCAAATTTCACTAAACTACTTAACTTGATAGTGGTTCTAGCTCGACTGACAGCGCAGGTGACCTCCTTGCTATGTGCTGTCGACATCGACCGCGACCTAACTAGTGGCATCTACCGCGACCTACACATCCACCTCGACTTACTTGTTATGTTCTTACCCTAAGGGTAAGAACAGAACAAGTGGGTCGAGGTGGATGTGTAGGTCGCGGTGGATGCTACTAGTTAAGTCGCGGTCGATATCGACAGCACATAGCAAGGAGATCACCTGCGCTGTCAGTCGAGCTAGAACCACTATCAAGTGAAGTAGTTAATGAAATTTGAATGACAAAAAGACTGTGCTTTTACGATGTTGTGTCAGTCAAGTGATGATAGTAATGAAATGTCAGCTGTAAATAATCAGATCCTCCTTCATATTTCAAAAATTTACTGAATTTAATTACTTTACAAATTCAAAAATAAACTCAATATAAAAAAGGGACTATATAAAAAGTATCAACTGAGATAGCGCAGGTAATGACAACTTGGCTTCGAACGGACCAATCACAGCGAAGCATCCTTGTAGGCCGCGCAGTAGACATCCATGTAAAACAAACTCATTTTATTTTCAAAAGCATCGATATAATCCTCCTGGATGGCATCGCGCTTAACCTCCACCGCGACTTACCTGCTCTGTTCTCTTCCATTCACTACAATGTGTTTGTTTTACATGGATGTTGACATCGACCGCGACCTCCACCTCCACAGCGACCCACTTGTTCTGTTCTTACCCTAAGAATTTGAACGCGCGATGGCTAGAACGCACGATGACTATTCCAATGGTAATAGTGGCTCAAGCAATTCCATGATAACTTTCACATTACACGGCGACTTCACCGAACGTTCCAACCGCTCGCTGTGCAATGAGAAAGGTTCCATATGATTGCCCGAGCCACTATTGGAATGTCACCGTGCGTTCAAGCCTTCGCACGTTCAAATTCTTAGCGTGTGAAACGAGGGTTATATGGTGGTTGTCGGGGTAGGCTACCCCTATTACAAAGGTTTGATTAACTTGAACGCACTAAGTACTCATGTGTACTTTATTGGTTCACTAATTAAAAATGATTGCGAGTATTCAGTTGGCGGATGACATCGCTGGCTTCGTCTGATAATCATTAAATTCTTTCTTAGAGTCCTTCTCCCGTTATTTTCATATGTGTATATCTCATGTCCATTTGTTTATGTGCATTCAGTTTTATTAACATAATTGTAAATACAATAACAAGCTTTATAATTACTCTGCAACTTTCTCTAGGTCAGGACAGCATGTGCAGCGTGTACTACTTAGATCAATATATTCAATGCCATAATATAATTTAATACAAACAAATACAAATAAAACAATCGTATTGAGTAATAATTAGTATATTTTTATTAAAAAGGATTTTAGATTTAAAACTGAATCAACTTACGGCTATGGGTACATAATTCGCAAATATTTTACGTGTATCCCTACTTTTTCTGTCTTTACACGGCAAATTACAGTGTAGTAAAATTCACACTGGTGTGGATATGTAAACATTACTAGAATGTCATTCTACTTGAAAATGTCATAATTAATTTAAAGAGATGGCTTTTGAATGTTCTTGGATAACTGTTATTTTTATAATTGCAAATTATTAATTCAGTTAATAAATGTGATAATTTTTTCACTAACTATGTTTTCAGTGATTGTAATAATTTATTTGTACAACAAAAACTAATAATCAATCGAGAAAAGAGGAAAACTGTTAAAGTGATTTTTTAATAATATGTTGTTATTTTGGAACGCTTACAATTTTGAACATCTCTAACAACAAAATACTTGGATCACAGGATATATCTGATGTTTTCTCTGCTTGGATCAAATAATACACAATAAATAACTTTTTATTAAGTTCACGTCTTAAATCAATTATTTATCAAATACACTATATATCAATAATATTTAATCAATTTCTCAAAATATTCCCGATGCAATGTCAAATATTTAAAATTGTCACTGATTGTCAGTGTCTGACTGACAATATATGCTGACAATGTTATATTCGGTTGAGTGCGTTGTAAGACAAAGACAGATTTGGAAAATATTACCACGGCATTGTGTTCATTTTTTCAAATCCTGAAAAAACCAATAAATATTTTTGAAAAATTTAAACGCAGAATGAAAGAATAAATTATTACCGAGGGCCGAAAGTCCCTTAGAATAAATAAAAAGTTTATTTTGAATGAGATATTTGAAATTAAAAATCACACTAAATTTTCTCTTAGTTTTTTCACCCCTGTAACTTATTAAAATAAACATTATAGAAGTTCTCAGGGACTTTCGGCCCTCGCTAATAACGTAATCTTTCATTCTGCGTTTAAATTTTTCAAAAATACTTATTAGTTTTCTCAGGATTCGAAAAAAATGAATCCCCATTTGAATAGCATTGCAGCCGAAAATACGTACCGATCCTCTTAATTAAATCTGAGTTTCTGGATGCTTAATTAAATCCCGTTACAGTTACACAGTGGTGTACACAACCTTACATGCGGTGACGAGTTTTGTTTAAAAATAAAAATTGTGTGCATGTTTCATTAAGAAATTATTCGGGGAACTTGCAGAAAACTTCTCTGACATAAATAAATGAGAAGCAACTAAATGTCCGGAGAAGGTAAACCTTGTTTTTATTTGCAACATAACTGCATCGCATATCTCTAAGGCTTCCCGTTTTCTGCTGGGCCTGTCCTCTTCAATTCGCGCCTTTTTTTATTGGTTCATCATTATCATTATACGGTTTGTCTCTGTGACGTGTTTATTTCTTCTTGAATATTATCAACAATGACGTCCATTTACTCCCTTACACCTTGAATTGCTGCTTCAAAATTCTCTAAATCTTTTTTCACTTTGACAGAATCAGTGCATACTTTTTGCAATTGATGAAAAATAATTTCTACGTGAGGCATAATTTTATTAAAAATAAATAACCAAAATACAAAATATTTATCCTGGAGCTTTAATTTGTAACCATTTGCTTGATTAATGGAAGACAAATCACGTGAAGTACTTTGTATAATGTCCATAACTGCAATGAGGTCTTTTTTATTTTCATGAACAGTATGAACACTTCGTGATTGAAAATTCCAACGTGTTTGGGAAGATTTTGGCAACCTGCGATTAACCACCTCATCCAAAATTTTTGTTCTTTGAGGAGACGTTGAAAAGAATGAGCACAAACCAGATAAATTAGAAAAACGCTGGACGGAAAGGCCGCCCGAGAACTTTATCGTACCGATCTATTATCGTTATGGTACTAGATACTGGAATGCTATAAAAATAACAAAGTTACTCGTTATTTTGATATTTTAGAAACACCTATTATCCCTATATTTGGGAGTAGCCCAATCTCCTAATTCAAAGTCTATCCTATATACTATGGCGCTTTTATCATGGGGGAAGTTCCCACCACTTCTCAGGGGTGAAATATTTTTATTTTCGAATTACATGGAGAAAAAGGAAGATTTTTAAGAAAATTTAAAAATTCATTCTATAATTTGATCACATTTTTTACAAAAACCATTCATTTTAAACCCGTTCAACTTTTTGAAAGTAGAAATAACATTCTATATATATTAAAAGGTATTGTAGAAAGAAAACAATGCATTTAAATTATGGTGGATGGGGAGTTAAATGTATATACTTTTCATTTTTCCTTAAAGTACATTAGTCATATATTTTTTCCCCCATATCTCGCTTAGTTTGTAAGTAACCGACATTTAACGGTGCTCGTTTTAAAGGCCTTTTCAAACACTACAAAAGATGTTGGTAGCATTATACACCTAAAACCTACCGTTTCTCTGTTATTTCAAGTTGAATACACCAATTTGAGCATGCACCAAAAAACAAACTATTTTCACCTACCATATCTCTTTTTGTATTATAAATAGAACATTTACGAAGGAACGAATCTCTTTATTATTTATAATCTAAAAAATGTTTTATATAGTGTTTTTAGTTCGATGCATAGTTTTTAAGGTATTCACAAAAAATCCGTCCGAAAAGGTGTCATTTTTCAATGAAAATGGCCAATTTTCAACTACGCATAACTCAAAAAGTATTGAGTTCTCAAAAAAAAGTATAGACCAGTTTTTGCTTAGAAATAGGTTCTTTAGCCACTTCCGTGCTTATTTTGACCAACAAATTTTCCACCCCCTTGAAGAAGTGGGAACCGCCCCAAGATAAAAGCGCCATAGTATATAGGGTAGATTTTGTTTCTTGAGCTATTCCCTACTTACTGTGAAAATATCAAGTACATCAAATACATAAATGTAGTAGGATGGAATTCGGAGCCAAATACCCTCATTGACTGCCCTACAATAATGCTCTGCTATGAACGCGTGAGAGAGGACACACATGATTATAGCAAAATTTCTATTTACCGTAACTTTTCGAGTTTTTGAGCTACAGCAATAAATTTTATGTCATTGGAAAGGTAATTTTTCATTCTTTCAAAATATGTTAAAATATACAGGGCGTATCTAAAAAAATTAAGATTTTTTATTCATTTCCGGTTCAACCGGAAGCCACATTTTTGGTAAAATTTATTGTGATAATAGATAATTAAGTACCATATATGTCTGGAAAATTTCAAATTTTAGTTTCTATTTAGAAGGAAGTTACGGGCACTCTAATATTTTTTTATAAAAAATTCATAACTTCCCTCCTATGGGGAGTTAAGATATATGACTAATGTCATTCAATTTACTGATAGGATGTCAAAAATATATCAAAAAATAAAAAAAATCCTTGGAGCCATTTTTGAGAAAATCTAGTTCAAATTTATGTCAAAATTTGACCCCTTAAATATAGGCAACCCGTAACTTTTTCTGAAAAACGATAACATCCTTCTTATAGCCCCATCTTTAGACTATATAACGACTTTTTCAAATTAAACTTATCTTAAACAAATTTTTAGATAGATAGGGAAATGTGTCGGGTGGGCGGTCGGCCATGTTGGCCGCCATTTTGAATTTGGAAATGTCAAATCCCGTATTTTTATTTACCTATCGATGAGCTTACTTTGAGTTGAATTTCATTCATTTCGGTCAAAATTTGCAAAAATGGGCCCTAAATAACCCCCCTATTTCGGCCCCCCTTTTGAGAGGTTTTTTTTAAAAGCTTAGTTTCTCGACAAAATTCTCTTAAACTTACTCATACCGAATTTCATCAAAATCGCTCCAGTAGTTTTTGCTGGGCGGTGGCGACATACGTACGTACGTACATACTTCCGACATGTTTTTTTTATTTGCTTTTTAGACTCAGGGGGACTCAAAACGTCGAAAAAAAGTGAAATCTGAAAAAATTTTTTTTGCACGATCCTATAACTTTATCTATTATACTATACTACGTATATAGTACGATAAAGTAAAAAATATCCTAGCCTGCCTATTGATGGAACATGCACTTGTCATAATTAAATTCATTTGGTGTGCATAGCAATGAACGTAATTTGCAAGAGGATATGTCTCCTTAATAATTCTTTGCACACCATTTAAGCCACCACTCATAACAGATGCGCCATCATAACTTTGAGCAATTAATTTGTTTGGAGTATGTTTTAATAAGGGATTTAAAACATTTAAAATACATTCAGCGATTGACTTAGCATCCTGGTCGTCCTTTACACAAATATCGGAAGACTATAACTAATTGAAATTTACCAGCAACGTCTGTGGTTTCATCGGCAATCACTGCAACATAAGGAGAATTTTCAATTTCTTTCTTAATTTCCTCGTGGTAAACATCTAACATGCACTCCAGTAGTTCATTTTGTGTTGTTTTTGAGGTACCTTTAAAAGATTTGGAACTTTAAATGCGAACATTTAAGTCGTTGTCTAATTCAGCGCTAAAATTGACCAGCTCCTTAAATATGCCTCTGTTGTCTGAATTTTTCGTTTCGTCGTGACCTCTTAGAGTTAACTCAAAAGTTCCACAAAACCTTATACAATTTATGATTTGATTCAAGACATATCGATTCTTATCTACCTGTTCATTATGTTTAATTAGAGTATCACGATAAGCTGAATTTAATTGGGTTTTTATATTTAACTTACCAAGCCTTGAAAAGCTAAAAACGTTATTCATGTGCACTTTATAGATTTTTCATGGGATTTCAATTTCTCCCATATATGTACAAGATCATCGGTGCCTTTGTTTGACCAAGTCTCGTCACCTCCAAACAAAACGCATACAAAACAGAACAGTTTATTAGTTTGTTCGCAACCACACAACCAGCTATTTTTATCATAAATAGTTTTATTAAACTTACGACAGCGAAGTTTTTGTCCATTTCTACTTTGTTTTTCAATTTTTAAATCGGGTAAAGGCCGACCGAGTTCTTTATTTTGAAGTTATTTTTTCTAACGAAAAACCACCAAAAGAGTTTTTTAATATACTAATTTGATTCATTGTCAAAATATTATTTTTATACCTACGATGCCCACGACCACGACGCACTAATAATTACAAATTAAAAAATATAGTAGAGTATAAACACAAATATACAATACAGTAGTAGATAATAAACACAATAGCGTCAAGCGAAAGCGTAAAGAAACTAGAAATAGATCTAAAACATTGTATCTTAAGATCTACTAACTTCCTTTTCGAGATTTCGAGCCTGACACGGAGAGTCCAATTTAAACGTATATTAAAAGTGCAATACCGCTCTCTCTCTGTCACTTACATAGGATGCTCATACAATCTTTCTCTTTTCTGGCGAGCCAGTATGCCTTTCGGCAGTGCCGGTGCTAGGGTATAAGGCGCCCGCCTGCAATACTAGCTAAGGCACCCTTCGGTTTAATTAGGTATTTACCTATATTTAGATATTTTATCTTCTGGCAATGGTACAAAATGTAATTAGGATGTAAATATCTTATTTAATTCTTATTATCTAAAAAAATTATTTTCCGTATTAAAATTTTTAATTTTAAATTTGGATTTTAAATTTTAAAATCCATAGCATTTTGAAAATGAGTGTTTGTCACACACTACGCATACTGGAGCCATGAATAAAATTCTATTGCATTGAAAAATTTGAAAGAAAATAATTTTTCTATGATTTTGTGTAACACCAGCAGAAAAAGGTGCTCATTTTGGCGCCCCCCAAACAGGGTCGCCCGCCTGCAATGCATCCCTTGCAGGCCCGTTATCGTCGGCCCTGCCTTTCGGCACCGGGATTTTCATGATCTTCATCCCTTATCCGGTCAGCTGTGGGTGGCCAGAGTCGGTGGTTAGATGTGCATTGCGCTACACAGAAATATTCACAAAAAAAATTAACAGGCATTAAGATGTTTTTAAGATAAAAAATATGTTTCTGCATAGTTAGCAAGGTAGTGCCATGGCTCTATGGCACTACCTCAAGGGCCGCCACTGCTACTATCTACTAAAACACCAAGGCAACTTTTGCTTGAGATTGAATAATTAATCGATGTTCCGACGAGGAGTGTAAAAAATGGCAACATCATATTTTGCTGCTATGCATTTTGCTTAGTAAAATTGCACACCAACCACGAACATTTCAGTTATGTTTAAAAATAGATTGGTTCACTCGGTAGAAGTTGTTGTTTGTAGTAGAATGAATCACAATCGTGGAGGCTCGACATCGGGTGATCGTTTGGTAGTTTAGAGAGAGAGAGAGAACGACAGATTCTGCCATGTTGCTACGTAGCCGGCTCGGAAAGTGCACTTTTTCAAGGTGATTGCCATTTATATTTGGCTTGGAATTCAGAATGCAGAATGCGAAATGCGACGGGAGTTGATTAGCAACTTGCATAGCGCTAGCGGTACATATTTCTGCCTTTGCGATGTTGTCGGTTTTAGAAAATTAATCACATACACATTTTTGGAATGTTTTTAGTTCAGTTACATTTTTAATTTACTATTTTATTTACTAGCATTTATAAAAAACTGAAATTAAAACTCAACTATAGCCTCAGGTTTTCTTAACATTCTGTTTTTTTATTCATTCGCTTATGTTTGATAATAAAAAGTTAGGTACTTTAACCCATGTTCTTCATCAGTACAGGGTGTTTCTAAATACGTGCGACAAACTTTAAGGGGTGATTCTACATGAAAAAATAATGACCGTTTGCTTTATAAACATAATACCTATATGTCCGCAAATGCTTCGTTTCCGAGATACGGAATGTTGAATTTTTTTTACAAACTGATAATTTATTTATTGCTTTAAAACCGGTTGAGATATGCAAATGAAATTTGGTAGGTTTTAAGAGATAGTTATTGCGCATTTTTTGACATGCAATTAAGAATTTTAGGTATATTCTCCATTGACGCGCATATGGGTCCATATTACCCGTATGCACGCCAATGGTGAATATAAAATTCTTAGTTGTATGCCAAAAAATGCGCAATAACTACCTCTTAAAACCTACCAAATTTCGTTTGCAGATCCCAATCGGTTTTAGAGCAATAATTAAATCGTCAGTTTGTAAGAAAAAATTCAACATCCCGTATCTCGGCAACGAAGCATTTGCGGACACGTGTTTATAAAGCAAACGGTCACTATTTTTTCAGGCAGAATTACCCCTTAAAGTTTGTCGCACTTATTTAGAAACACCCTGCATTGATGAAGTATTTTTAGTATTTAGAATTAAAAGTATTTTTTATCAAGCAACAAAAACAAAAAAAAATTGGTTGTATTTTGATAATGATTTCCGAAGTGGAAATCGAAACGTCAAATACACTTATTTTAAAGTAAAGTTGTGGCTTATTCCCAATAGAAATAGTAAATTCGTTAAGATGACAAAAGAAAATAGTTTCATAACAATATTTAGTGCAGTCACTCAAGATGGGTATGAACTATTACCTCCGATTGCGAAAATTGGTGATTCGCTAGAGTAGAGGATACATCAAGGAACAAAAGTGACATGACTTGCGCTTTCACCCTGGGGGTGGATGCCACCCCTTCTCGGGTTGAAAATTATTGTATTAGAAATAACCCCAAAAATGAATAGAGGGACAAATTCTAAGCAAAATTTGTTATATCATGTTATTGAAATAAATCAATTGAGTATTGGCTTACATATTTTAATAATTCATACAACAAATTTTGCTTAAAATTTATCCTTCTATCGATTTGTGGTGTTATTTTTAATAAAATAATTTTCACCCCCGAGAAGGGGTGGCATCCACACCCAGGGTAAAAGCACAAATTGGCACCATGTCACTTTTGTTTCTTGAGGTATCTTCTAACTAATCACCAATTTTCATGCCAATCGATGGAGTGTTCAATGAAATCGGAGGTGAAAACCTTCAGTGACTGCGCTAATTAGTTATATTTTCTTTTCATTCAGGGATTCATTTTATGCAGAGTATTATAATCTAACTTTTAATCTTTGCTTCTGATATTCCTCCCTTCTTATACTTCCACCCTTCGTCATATTGTTGTGTTTATTTGATGCATTTTATTGTATTGGCACCAGCAGCTTAATTTAATAGTTTTAGGTTGTGTTAGTAGAAATGAAACGTAATATAATAGTACATTATATACCGCGGGACTGAAGTAGTACATTTAATCCTGAAGGTAAAGTTTATGGCCCGACCGCAGGGAGGGCCATAATTTACCTGAAGGATTAAATGTACTTCAGTCGCAAGGTATATACGATACTTTTCGTACTTCCGGTATGATTTTATTAATTATTTCAATAATTTCAATCAGTTTTTTCTCTCTTCAACTCATTTAATAAACTGTCTTTAAAATAAGTTACCATAGTAACATTGCGTTGTGACAGTTATAATTTAGAAACATTGTCATTACTAGTGTCATTGTAAAGAAACATTGTTATTGATAATTATTGGTATCATGAGTGAAGAAGGTGTATCTGATATTGATAAAAGAGCAGCCGAAGTAGGTGAAGAATTGTTACCACCGAAATCTAGAAAACTATACGAGCAGCAGTACGATGCTTTTAAAAAGTGGTGCCGCTTAAAAAATGTGAGACAACCTACTGAAAATGCGCTGTTAGTCTACTTCGATGATAAATCAAAAGCGGTTTGTGCCTCAACTCTCTGAATTACTCAATGCTGAAATCGGTTATTAACATTAGAGAAGATATTGATATAAGTAAATTTCCAAAATTATTAGCTTTTTTGAAGAGAAGAAATGAGGGATTTAAGCCAAAGAAGTCAAGAATTCTCACGTCTGAGCAGGTTAAATTCGTTTGTTTGTGATTTAATCGTTCCGGGAGTTTCGTCAATATTTAATCCCGGAGGGATTAAATGTGACACTTTAGTACCTGTCACAAGGGAGTGAAGTTGTCACTTTAGGCCCGGAAGTACGAAAAAAAATTTAGATAGCTTGCTGAAATTGGAAATGTCACTAAATGAAAAACACATTTCTTATTTCAGAGGGTGTCACTAAATGTAATATTTTAATATAATATTTACACCAGTAAATATGTATAAAATGTAAATGAAAGTGTATTTTTAGGGCCGATATGCAGCTTTGACAAACTTTCAACCAGAATAAGTCATACACTTCAAAATAACCGTTCTACGAAATTATAGATACCTAATAGCTTCACAAGATATAAAATCAAGGCGTGAGTAAAAATATGTCGAAAATGCTACCCAACTAATCTAAGATCAATTACTTGCTGATAAGAGGATTCCATATTTACGACTAAGGTTAGTGATGACCACGATTCTGTCCATGTGTTGATTCCTACCCAAATCCTTTAAAATCACAACAACTATTATCTGCTTATTGTCTGTGTGCCGCTTTTTTGAATAAGGTGTTTTTTTGCATAGTTATTTGTAGCTAGTAGGGATTTGATACCAATTGTTCATATCTTTAGTATATATCACGTGATCTCATACCAATAATAGCAAAAAGCACTTATAATGGAATACAATAAAATTAGGAATAACCTTGAACTGACTATCCATAGGATTACCCCGACTGGCAACAATCCAACTCCGACCCGAAATTCACCCTGGCGTCACGCTAAACAGCTGAATATAATTCGCACCGGGCACGTTGTCTGTGCAGAAAGTCTATACAAGTGGGGAAACTCCCATTATCAAACTGCAAGTGTGGAGCTGTTAGCCAATCCATTCGTATCTGGTCGAGGAATGTGAGCTAAGGGCTTACCTGACCATCTGACTTACATGGGCTAAGATCCAATTGACCTCTTCACTCCAACACTCAGGTGTTTTTAGTGGATAGCTGCATCTACTTTTGATGTGTATCGTGATTTTGATGTATAATAATTTCTAATGAAATAACAAACACCCTGTATTTTTAAAATGATGATATTCCCATGTATGCCAAATGTTAAATAAATAAAGGGGATTTTAGACTTTTCCAGCCTGAGACGTGCAATATCATTTGTATAATATACAGAGTCAGTTTTATGTATGGAAACCCTCAATTATCTCGGAAACGGCTTGCACCATTTTTATAGATTTTGGTGGGTAAAAATTTTCTAATGCGGCCGATATTATAGTGGTAATTATATTGTTGTCAGATCTTCCGTTTATCTGGAAATCTATTGATCTTTCTTATTTCGAATAGAATAAATACCCTGTATATTTTTTGTGTTTTGAAGTCCTTAAGAAATACTGATTATTTTATGTTATATTCCTCAGAGTACCCAGAAACGTTTATTTAACGTAAATTAGTAGATGTATAGTACCTACAAATTTTGGCAGGTATGATAAGGATATTTCAAATATTTTTAAAGTACTGGGTATAATTTTTTTTTAAATCAAACATCCCTATTACATAAATATTAACTGTTTATATCCAGAATATTACAAGTATTTGACAGATCCTTATCATACTTGGCAGAAAGTGTAGGTACTGTACACCTTACTAAAATATGTTAAATAAACCTGGCTACTACCACAGGCGTACGACAGGAAAACGTGAATGGTTGACCCGTCCCACATTCTACGCCACTGGCGGAATTATTATTTTAGTGCAATTTTTCGATTCTCCCATACTCTTCTGTTAATAATATACTCTTCATTCGTACAGATAAAGTCATTAGTTTTCGAGAGATATTGAAGTTAAAAATGAAGGGACATACGTCGGTCGGATTCATTACTGGAACATTTCCAAAATTAGCTATTTTGAACTAAGTACGTAAAATGGTTAAAAATTGCGGACTCTTTCTGAATCACTAACGGAATAAAATATAATCGTCCTTAATAACTGTCAAAATGACAAAAACCGATATAATATTGTTCTATTTCGTGTAACATCCCCATCCACTAACAGTTTATTTCGAAATGTTCCGATACGACTTTAAGATCATTACGTGAATATTATTTACAACGGTATATTTCTATAAGTTCCAGTACGCCGTTGAGAATCCAATGTTGAAAAATTATTTTCTTGTATTAAATACAAGAAATTTTGTATCAGTTGTGCTTTGAACGCGATATAGAGTGTATGGTTTAACTGCATAGTTTCTTTAATTATGTCTTCAAGAGCACAGAAGTTGATTGAACTAGCTATTTCAAGTTTATTAACGGAAAATGTAGAGGACAATCTAGCTATTTCAAGTTTATTAACGGAAAATGTAGAGGACAATCATGGACATGGTAAGTTTTTTTTATGAAAATAATTCTATGATCATACCTATTTTAATTTTAACAGTACCCGAAGTTAATATTTTTAAAACAGATGGTCCAATGTGTTAATAAGTAACTATTCGGTACTGCTATTACTTAAGTAGGTACATTTTAAATTTTTTTGCATTAAAATGTAAGTATGTATATTGTTACTAAAATGATAATAAACGATTTTTATCTTTTCGATTAGGGGGTCAGTCTGTTGTGGACATGGACTATGAAAGAAGCCCGTCTTCCAGTATGAGACGACATAATACTGATACCTCTTTTACTGTTTCTCAAGTGGCGCCTATATTAAGTAAGAACTTTTTTGTATGTTCTCTACATTTTTTATGCCTTACATTCTTTTATTTTTACGTTATAAACCTTATTTAGTTGTAGGTGACGAAGTAGACAAAATATTATCATCAGATGGAAAAAATTACATTAATTTAGATAATTTGGCGCTACATGAGGATGAGAATATAGTTTATGAAGAATTGCGGCCTTTAACTATGACATCCAAAATTCCTATTGCTACAGACCAGGTGGAACCTCTAATAAGTAAGAATGAATCTGTATTTCGTTTTTTGAGTCACGGGCGGAATTGAATACTTTCAAGAATCTCAATATGTAATTATTGTACTCGAGGACTTCAAGAGAATTGAAAACTTTTTCGACTATCGGGTGTTGATTTACAGTAACAGAAACAGAAAATGATATTAACTTAGCTAACGTAGAACTACAAGATGGAAATGTTTCTGAATCTGAAAAAGTGTCTACTACCCGGAATAAAACTAAAAAGAGAAAGAGAGAGCCAGAAAAGTGGATTAAGAATGTGAAAAAACAATTAAAGAATAGGGGTAAAGCCTACCAAACCGTAAAAGGACGTACAGTACCAGCTTAAGAAACCAAAACCACCATGTACGAACTGTCGACTAAAATGCCCAGAGAAGATAAATGAAGAGAGTAGATTGAAACTATTTGAAGACTTTTGGAATATCGGTGACCTCACCAAACAGCGCTACTACATTAAAACTTGCATGGGAGTGGTTAAGCCGAAATATTCATTGCACAATGCGAATAGTACTCGATCATTGAATGTGTCATATCATTTTACAATACATGCAGAGAAAATTCGAGTATGTAAACGATTCTACACAGCAACGTTGGATATAGGACATTCGTTTTTATCTACAGTTAATAAGTTATCTAATTCGAGTGGGATAATACCGGAGGACCGTAGATGACCGTAGATCACGGCAATACTGGTAGGTGTCTATCAGACGATGTTAAAGATATTGTCCGAGAACACATAAATTCTTACCCTAGAAAAGAGTCACATTATTGTCGAGCATCTTCAAGTAAGGAATATCTAGACGGTGATTTGAATTTGGCTTTGATGTACCGCCAATATAAGGAATGGTGTCATCAAAATAACAAATTTAAAGTCAAACAAGGAACTTAGGAACACATTTTTCGAAATGAATTTAACATTGCGTTTCATAAGCCAAAGAAAGACCAATGCTCTTTGTGTTTGTCCTATCAAAATGCTACAGGTGATGATAAGTTACAGTTGATGTGTGCCTATGAACAGCATTTGAAGGAAAGAGATTTGTGCCGAGAAGAAAAAAGAGCTGACATAGCATCATGCAAAAATGATGAAAGTAAAATAATATGCTGTTATGACATGCAAGCTGTCCTGCAAACACCCTCCGGAAATTATTCCCTTTTTTTCTATAAAAGAAGGTTAAATGTATACAACTGCACCGTCTATGATGTTGTGTCAAAAGCTGCTAACTGCTACTTATGGAATGAGTCGTTAGGGGGTAAAGGTTGCGATGAAGTCGGTACATGTATTTATTTATTTTTAAAAGATAATTGTGTAGGAAAACATGTCATATTTTATACGGATAACTGTTCAGCTCAGAACAAAAATAAATACTTAATAAGTCTTTATCACTATGCTATTCAAATTTTAAAAGTTAAATCAATTACGCACAAGTACTTAGTAGTTGGACATACCCAAAATGAAGGGGACAGCGTCCATAGTACAATCGAACGAGAAAAATCAAGGATATTAAAAAATGGTTCCATTTTCATTCCATCACAATGGATATCGCTAATTCAATGTGCCAAAAAGACTGGACTTCCATACAGAGTACTAGAATTAGACTTCACAGATATTTTAAATCTAAAAGATCTAGTAACACAGTTTGGTAAAAACTTTACAGAAAATACTGATGGTGATCGTGTTGTATGGAATGATATACGAAAAATTTTTATGCAAGCTACTTCTCCATACCAAATTTGCTATAGCAACTCTTATGATCCGGAAGCTACGATGAAATTCATTAATGTACGCCATAGGACAAGGGGCAAAAGTGCAGCTAATGACGTAGAACAACACCTTCGAAAAAAATATCAGGTACGACCAAAGATATCGAGTTTAAAGAAAAGGGACTTACTGTCCTTATGTGACTCGAATGTAATTCCGAAGGTATACCGCGAGTATTACGCTGGGTTACCAGCCACAGAAAATCATGCTGAGCATGAAGAACAATGTGAGAACAATTAATTATTATTATAAAATATTTCTGATTTTCCTACATTTTTTTAATTTAATTTTTTCATTTAATTTTCGATTTGTGTACTTGAGAATAAACGTTCAATTCAAATTTGTTGTCATTTATTTATTTCATTAACAGAACATTTAGAAATATACCATTAGATCCTTCACTTGCAATAGTTTTCTAATACATACTCCTAATTCATTACGGGAACATTTCACAAAATTATTTATTATTAAAAAAATAACAGGATTTTAAATTTTTTAACAATTCCTCATTAAACTGTAACCCTTGTTTAATACATTGGCGTAATAATCTTGAAAATCGGAGAAAACTGTTTTGATTAAATTGGCATTTCAAATGCTCTTCAAACTTTAACTTGCATTTTCCAACAATAACATAATTTGAAATGTTCCAATAATGAATCCGACCGACGATAATACATTAATGAAAATAGCTGTGCCGTTTCATTTTCAACTTCAAATATCTCAAGAACTAATGACTTCAACGTTACGAATGAAGATTGTATAATTTACATAGAAATTATTGGAGAATCGAAATATTGCGCTAAAATAGCAATTTCGCCAGTGGCGTAGAATTTGGGAAGGGTACACCATTTACTGTCCCCTGTACGCCTCTGTAACAGCCAGAAACGTTTATTAATCATAATTTAGTAGGATGTACATGTACAGTTCCTACATTTTCTGCCAAGTATGACAATAGGTCTGGATCCCGCGTACAAAAAAAGTTTATTAATAGCAAGCTGAAAATTTGTTAATAGCTTAACGGTGTCTAGTCGGACAAACTTTGATGTATGGGAACACTGAAACAGGGGAAGTTTTAATTGTGGAACGTGTCATCCTGACAAGTTTATGATTGTGAAAACTAGCATGTTGTTTTTAAGTTTATTCAATAGCAAACTTTATATAATATATGAAAAAATGTTTGTCCGACAAATATGTTGGGCATTCTAATAAGTCCGATACGTAGAACATATCAATGACAGGAATCATGTTGGTGGTAAATAGCAGTCTGATTTTTGCATGAGAGTTTAATGAAAGGGTAACACATCAATTGGAAGTTCTGTCCGACAAAATACATGGGACATTTTTGTAGTCTGACGTTCGAACCCTGTAACCTGTTCCACAATTAAAACTTCCCCTCTTCCAGTTTTCCCGTACATCAAAGTTTGTCCGACTAGACACCGTTAAGCTATTAACAAATAATTTTCAGCTTGCTATTATAAACTTTTTTTGGTACGCGGGATTCAGGCCTACAAGGATATGTCAAATAGTTTTAAAGGACTGGTTAACAATAGTTATTAAATTTTTAAATAAAACACCCTGTAACTCAGTACCTAGCCACATTTTATTTAAGTTATATGGGTTAAATATTAATATTTTGAGGTCTAGAATCTACAACTCAGAGATTGGACCTTCTTAATGAATCACCCTGTATATTATGCGCATACGTTTCCAAATGACAACATGGTCAGTTAATATTTGGGTATTCTTCTACAGTCTAGAATGATCTACAAATAAATTATTATGCATTAAGAAGATTTTTTGTTTAAATCAGATCTTGTCGAAATCTAATTAAAAATAAATTAAATTATCTTTAAAACAAACCGAAATAGTGTTAATAACTAAACTGGCCAAAGAACAAACATTTTTAATTTACTACCAAATTTTTGTAAACAATATTAGGCCTGGATCCCGCGTACCAAAAAAAAGTTGATCAATAGTAAGCCGAAAATTTTTTAATAGCTTAACGGTGACGAGGCTGGCAAACTTTGATGTATGAGAACACTGGAATACGGGAATCTTTAACTGTGGAACACGATAAACGTGTCATTAGAACACTGGAACGGGGGAAGTTTTAATTGTGGAACAGGTTACTGGTTTCGAACGAAACGAAAACGTCCCATGTATTTTGTACATAAATAAAACATAAATTTTTTACCAAGCAACGAAAAAAATTGGAAGTGAAAGTGGAAATCGAAACGTCATGCGTCAACTAAACTTAATTTTAAAGTGAAATTGTGGCTTATTCCGATCAAAAATAGTAAACTTTTATATTTTACAAGAATATATTCTACAATATGACATGCTCGCTAATAAGTCTCATCAATTTTGCAATATACTGTTATTTTATCATTCTGTTTAACATCTGTTTTCTCATTTCTATATTTGCAGTAGGGGAATGTCCCCTATACAGTGTGAACAGGTTTTGGCACAACAACCCTTCGCACATCCATATACCTGTTTTCTCACGAAAATTGTCTATATTTAAAAGATTTATATAGCAATATTTGGTAGTGTAGACAGTATTGGCTTTTATTTTTTAACAATAGTGTTTGTAACAAAATTATTTCAAATTGTACATTTGCAAAAACCTTTATGTAATGTTCTTTATATGACATTTCATTTTCTGTTACCTATTCATATGTATTCAATTTTAATTATATCTGCTTTAATATCCAAAACTTCTCCGACGCCCCTGCTGAGGGGCATAAGGAGTTTCGAGAAAAAAGAAGAAGAAGAATATCCAAAACTGTTGACCATTTCAAGTGTCTTCTGGGTTACTTAACGGGAACTCATTACTTTTAGGTATACTTTATTCCTTATTTTGTGATATTGGGTCAGTATTATATTTTCTGTTCTGTTTCTTGACATTTCACTTATTATTTTATATACCTAAACTTACGTACATAGAAATCGGCCCACTTAAAAATTTGGTCATTTTTGATGTCTCATATTTCCTAAACCTGTTGGCCGATTTAAGTGATTTTTGAACATGTTATAGCCTGATTCTTTAACAATACCACTGTAATAATATTGTTGCTAAACAGGTAAATTTTCATTGTACACCGGGTGTACCAATCAAACTGTGTTTTTTCTCAAAGTTCGCATCACCCTGTGGAATATTCTAGCATTTATAAAATACTGAAATTAAAACCCAACTATAGCCTCAGGTTTTCTTAACATTCTGTTTTTTGAATCATTCGTTTATGTTGGATAATAAAAAAAGTTAGGTACTTTAACAACTAGACATGTTCTTCATCAATACACGGTGTTTCTAATAAAGTGCGACAAACTTTAAGGGATAATTTTGCATGAAAAAATAATGACAGTTGGCTTTATAAACGTATGTTCGCAAATGTTTCGTTTCCGAGATACGGGATGTTGAATTTTTTCTTACTGACGATTTATTTTATTGCTTTAAAACCGATTGAGATATGCCAATGCAATTTGGTGGGTTTTAAGACGTAGTTATTGCACATTTTTTGACATACAATTAAGAGTTTAATATTCACCACTAGCGCGCATACTTGTAATATAACCGATCATATTACCCGCATGCACGCTAATGGTGAATATAAAATTCTTAATTTTATGTCAAAAAATCCGCAATAACTGTCTCTTAAAACCTACCAAATTTCATTTGCATATCTCAACTGGTTTTAAAGCAATAAATTAATAGTCAGTTTGTAAAAAAAAAATTCAACATCCCGTATCTCGGAAACGAAACATTTGCGAACATACGTTTATAAAGCCAATTGTCATTATTTTTTCATGCAGAATTATCCCTTAAAGTTTGTCGCACTTTATTAGAAACACCGTGTATTGATGAAGAACATGTGTAGTTGTTAAAGTACCTAACTTTTTTTATTATCCAACATAAACGAATGAATCAAAATACAGAGTGTTAAGAAAACCTGAGGCTATAGTTGGGTTTTAATTTCAGTATTTTATAAATGCTAGAATATTCCACAGGGTGATGCGAACTTTGAGAAAAAAACATAGTTTGATTGGTACACTCGGTATACAATGAAAATTTACCTGTTTAGCAACAATATTATTACAGTGGTATTGTTAAAGAATCAGGCTATAACATGTTCTAAAAATCACTTAAATCGGCCAACAGGTTTGGGAAATATGAGACATCAAAAATGACCAAATTTTTAAGTGGGTCGATTTCTATGCACGTTAGTTTATATGTATATGGCATAACAAATGTCTTCATTTTCATAATAGTGTCCGTGATAAATACATAGTGCACTTCACGTAGGAATATATTTCTTTATTAGAAAGAGTACCAAATGCTTTATCCTTCCTTTCTATTATTATTCTCTGTAGTGTACGTTCCTTCTAGAGAATCATTTACCACTAAAAATCATAAACTTTGTTAAACTCTTCTACGAACGGTACAAAGCCAAACTGGAACACTCAGGTGTAATAACCGAAGAAATAGCCCTAGAAAGTGGAGTCAAACAGGGTCGTGTACTATCCGCTATCATATTTCTTAGTATGATAGATTGGGTAATGAGAAAAGTAACTTACGATCGAACAGGCATCAGATGGAACCTATTCAAACAGAAGATCTTGAATTTGCAGATGACATTTGCCTGTTAACTGAACAACGAAATCATGCAAATAAAAATTGACAATTTGGCACAGTATTCTGACTCGATCGGATTCCGAATAAACACAGAGAAAACCAAACTCTTAAAAAATAATAACCAACCAAATAATAAAATAATGATAAACGGTAAGGAAGTAGAAGAGGTAGACACAGTAGAAGTAGTTCACATATTTGGGATCAAACATGGAAAGGAACGGGGGGTGTAAAAAGGATATACAGACGAGAATAATAAAGGCTCAACATGCATTCAATGCTTTAAATCAAATATGGCAAACAAACAAAATATAATCTTTAATAGTTGCATCCAAAGTATATTACTTTACGAAGCAGAAACATGGAAATCAGGAGGAAATTACAACTAAAAAACTGCAAACTTTGTAAGCAAATTTTTAAGAAAAATCCTGAAAATATACTGACTAATACAAAACTATGTGAAAGAACAAAAGCAAACTAACATAATCTACTTACCATAGTCAAAGAAAAAAAAAAAAAAAATAGAAATGCCACTTAATATAGACTCTTCTTCTTAACGTGCTCCATCAAGTCCCCTTGACGTTGGCGCCATTAATATGGCGAAACTGTCTCTGTCTCGAGCTGTTCTAAATAGTTGTTCTGCTTTCTTTATTCCTGCCCACTCCCTGATATTCTTCAACCAAGAGGCCTGCTTTCTACCAATTCCTCTGCGTCCTTCGATTTTACCCATCATAATAAGTTGAAGAATATTATATTGGTCTCCCCTTACTACAGTAAGAAAAATGAAAGAATACCCTTGAACAAACGTATAAAACACGCTGTATTTTCCTGTCACCGTGTCACACAAAAAATTGGCCAGCGCAAGTACATGTAATAATTATTGTTACATGTGCTTGCACTGGACAATTTTCTTTGTGACACGGTGACAGGAAAATACAGCGTGTTTTATATGTTCGTTCATGGGTATTCTTTCATTTTTCCGACTGTACGTGTCCAAAATAGGCCACCTTTCTATATTTGATGTTATCAAGCAGCTCGCGGGCAGCATTTGCTCTCTTAAGGACTGCCACATTTGTCAGCATAGAAGTCCATGGTATTTTCAGTGTACTTATGTGCAGCCACGTTTCAGAAGCCTCCAAACGATTAATGGTGGATATTTTTAAGGTCCATGCCTCGACGTCATACAAGAGGACTCACCAAATGTAACATTTAATCATGCGCTTTCGAAGTTGAAGTTGCAAGTTATATCACACTAGCCAAGTTAACCTAGCAAGTTATAGCCACACTTTGAGGAAAGATCAATGGCAACATAGCGAGACAAGCATTTGCATACCAACCAGAGGGGAAAAGAAAAAGAGAAAAACCAGACAACTGCTGGAAAAGAACTACAAGAGAACACAAAACAATTTGATTAAGATGGAGTGAAGTCAGAAACAGAGCAGGAAATATAAGATAATGGAAAGAACTAGTACACAGTTTATCCAAAGAATAAACAAGAGAGAAGATGCGCTGACCCGGCTAGTCAGCAATATTACACTTTTGGTCAAGAGACACAAGCGTCCAATACTCCACAAGGAGGATGGAACTAGAGAGATGTATCTTCGTGTGTCTATCTCCGTAGTTGCTCCGTGCTGTATTTATTAATTCTTGTAACAAATAACAGGATATGCTATTCCGTCCCTTGCTATTTTTTTGCAATAACTAGAGATGAGCATCGTTAGCAAAACATCGATGGTCACCATCGATTAAACATCGGAACCATACCATCGATGGCAAGACAACATCGAGCCTAAACATCGATGTTCTAAATATCGATGTTTTTCAACGTTAATGTTGACCTTGAAATTCACACAACAGGATGTGGATGGTATGGAATGTCAAAACTTCTTCTACCTAACCTAGCAAAAAAATTAAATGGTTTATAGTTTATTTATTTTATTGTATAATGTATACAAATTATGAATGATACATTATGAACGAATGAAATTGGAAATTTGGACCTAATTTTTGTCATATTTATAGAACACTGAGGAAACATTTAATGTGTAATAGTAATAATAATGAAATTGACAAAATTGAAAATTCTTACTGTATGCAGAGATGTGTTAATGGCCTGTAACATAATTTTAAAATTATTATTATGTTAGTGGTTTTTAAGGCACTTAATTAAGCTAAAGATATTAGTAGCCACTAACAAACCTTTGCATTATGGTTGTTAATTATTATCTTTATCCCAGATTTAGCCATACGGCTCACACTCCCTCTAAGGGGAAAATTGATTCATCCCAGATACCTGCGGTATCAAAAGGATTGAGCTCTGGTGGGACTCTTTCCGTGTTATCGAGCCCTAGGTGACTTGGAATGCAGGTGTATCTCCCAAAAATTTTCGTACACTTCTGGCCGTCGCAAGTAGTACAGCTTTCTGCATGGTCTTATAAAGATGTTCATTGAGACCCAGCTTTTTTATGCTTTCGAGGAGGGTCTTTGGAATGACTCCAGTAGTAGACATAACAATAGGTATTGTCTGGGTACTTTGCATTCTCCATTGTCTCCGTATTTGAATATATATTATTTTTATTATGTTTATATGGGATTAAGCCACAATTGGTGTAATGAAAATTTCATAGGTACTTATAACAATATAGGTAAACAGTAGTTAATTAAGAAATGTAATTTTCATTACAGCAACAATTATTGTGGCTCAATCCCATATAAAAATAACACATTGAATGTTACGAAGAGCACTTGCAAATCATGATTTACACTGTATAAACTTTGTAAATCATGATTTGGGATTTACAATGTATAAGCATTGTAAATTATGATTTGGGAGTGCTCCTCCTACCTAACGTTCAACATATCTTTGTTTATTTCTAGTGCATTTTTATTGGGATTGTAGTATAAATTAAACAGCCAAAAAGAAAACACTGTCAGAACCTTGTTGTTTTTTATTATTTTATTTATGAAAATATACAAAATTTAAAAGTATATAAAAATTATATACTACCACATTTTCTCTGGAAGTGAATTTAAAAACAGGAGATTTGAAGCCAATTTACCCTCTAAACGATTTCTTGTTTTTGTTATAATTTGCCCTGCTTTTGAAAATAATCTTTCAGATGGAACAGATGTACCAACTAAAGGAACAAATTCAGCAACAACGCCTGATAACTTGGGATAGGTTCCTTTCATATCTACCCATATTGTTATGGGATTTTCCTCTATTTTGGCTGCTGGAGCTGACAGATATAAGGACAATTCGGGATGTAAATCTCTTTGGAGGGTGCCTTCCTTATTGGTTTCTTTCCACTTTGCTTGGATTTGTTTATTGTGGTCGCTAAATATACTTCTCGATCTTTCCACAGTGCTGTCGGTTTCATTAGTATCACTAATGGTTGGTTCATCAGATTCATTTTCCAGCGATCTTAATCGTGCGTTAACCATGTTTATATACCTGTAACAATAAAATGACAATAATCTAGAGTATTACAGATGATCTGATATCAAACCATGTTTAAAAACATGTTTTGATTATTGACTATGATTATTTTTTAATGATTTTAATTTCCAATCGTATAGTAATATTTTTCATCACGTATTTAATTCTGTCCAATCAGAGTATTATTATACTTAGTGGGAATTTTCTACTTACATTATTATAGTGGGAATACTTTTTAGGTAAATTGTTTCTGTTTAATTACGAGTTTTATATTTTAGACAGCTGTCACATTTACGAATATGAACCATAATAAACGATTAATTCTGCATCTAATGTAAAATTGTCATGAGGACAACATAAATCTGCAATTTTATTTCATGGATAAAACTGTTTTTATAAAAAATTTTAACTAATATATTATTGATATCTGATATCTTCATCTGAATATTTGCTAAAATGTGCTGTTCACTTTGACAAGTTGAAAAATGTGTGTCACCTAATTGGGTAAACTTCACTGAATGTTTATTTACAAAGAATTGAATTTTGTATGTAACTAGGTATTACAAATTAATCTGTCGAATATCACACGATAGTAAGAATAAATCAGAAAATAATGCTCCAATTTGTTTCGTAAACTTGTTCCATTCGGCAATAATTTTCGAAAAATGGTCGCTTTATTGTCAATTTATTCTCACTTTCTTGTGATATTAATGTTGACAAAACAATTACATTTAAAAGGTATCTTAAAATGAGTTTGTCTAGATGTTTGGCATTTTAAACATTTATGATTGTTATGGTGTAGCTTTGTCAAAACTTTTGTAAATGGACGCTGTTAATAAATAAATAAAAATGAATACTTACTTGCTACATGCAAGTGCATTTTTAAAATACATCTTCTTAAATCGTGGGTCCAATAACGTAGCTAAACCCAATAAAGTGAACTGCTCAATTGAACCAAATCTTCTGTCAAATTCTTTTAGAACTTCACCTTTTAATTTTTGAGTCAATTTCTTGTCTACAGTTACAGCTTCTAGTCTTTTTCTTGTAATGCTAGTTATTGGAATGCACAAACTGCTTGTCAGGTAAGTTTCTCCACTTATTTCATTAGTTGCTGTATATAATGGCTCGAGGATGTTACACATTTCTGATAATATTTCGACCTCAGCTGCTGTTACCATAATTGGTGCAGAAGAATGCCTATTAATTATCTCATTTATGATTGGTCGCAACTCTAAAAATCTTTCGATCATATTAAATGTTGAGTTCCATCTAGTTGGGACAGATTGGATGACCTTTTTATTTGGTGAAGCACTTCTTAGTTCGTCACTTGCTACTACACTTTGCTTGAACCAACTAACAATTTTTTTCACTTTATCCAGAAGCTCAACAAGTTCTGGACAATTTTGCAGAGAATTCTGGCAGACTAAATTAAGTGTATGTGCATAGCACGGAAGATGTCTTTTGGACCCTACAAAAAGATTGATAGCCTTCACTATATTAGGCCCATTATCTGTTACAATGGCAACAATATTCTGTTCCTGAATTTCCCACTCACTACATAGAGACCTTAGTTGCTCACATAGGTACTCAGAAGTATGTCGATCTTCTAACGGTATCATACCCACTGTCCCTGAAAATAATTGATTTTCTTCATCTACGAAGTGAACTGTTAGGCTGGAGAAGCTTCTCATCTGTAGGTCCGTCCACACATCTGTGGTTAATGTTACCTTTTTGTTTGATAGCCATGTTCGCATTGATGAAGAAACTACATCATATTTGCTTTTGACTTGCCTTTTGAGGGTAAATCGACTTGGTAACACATAGTGAGGTAACGCATCCTTCATCAGTTTTTTAAAACCAACCCTCTCAACTACTCTGAATGGCACCATGTCTTTACAAATCATGTAAAGAATGGATTGTGTTATTTTTTCGTTTTGCCTGCCTCCATCTTTATATGACTCAATTCGTCTAATTGTGTTGACTATCGACGGTTGTCGCATTATTTGAATAGCAGAGCTTGGATTTACAAATTCCATTTGTGTGCTTGTACTTGGACCGGCGTGTCCAGCATCAGCTTGACTGGATACAGAAAAATTATTATCTAATTTTTGCTTTTTACTTGGCTCACTAGGCTGAGGTTCCTCACTCCCTGGTTTGCTCGTCTCTATAACATATTTTTTATGCATGCTCTCCACGTGGCCTCTCAAGTTGGAAGTGTTACCACTTGATTTAATAAGTTTTCCACAATGCTTGCACTTTGCAGACTTTCCATCGGCTGATTTGTCAAAATGAAGCCAAACTGCACTTTTTTTAGGCATTTCAAATCACTTACTTGGACTCCTATTAAAAAATGAAAAAATCAGGACACTACCTTGATACAGCTTACCGGACTTGCAAAGAAGGAAAGAATGAACAGAATATGAACAGAATAACAGAAACTAAAACTAAAAAACAAAACAACAAAAACAAACAATGAAATGAAGTATGAACAATGAACTAATAATACCAACTACTAAAAATTTTTGTGGACACCACGTTTGGACTTTTACATGTTGGAATAACAGCCACATTTGGGGCTGCACATATAGGGATTTACATTTACTACTTCTGTTATTTGGGGCTTTTACATGTTGAGATTCACATTTAGGGCTGTACATGGAGGAATTTACATTTGCTACCTCGTTTTATTCCAGACCAGGCTATTCTGACTGATAAATAATAAGAAGTCCTCTTAACTTTATGCGTTATGTTTACGATCGCAGGTTAGGCAACTTTTTGTTGGTCAAGGTCAAACTAATAGAAAGAAACATCGTGTATTCACCATCGATGGTCGAAAAACATCGACATATGAACATCGATGTTGAAAACATCGACCATCGGTGTATGACCATCGATGGTTTCTTAACATCGACCATCGATGCTCATCCCTAGCAATAACTTGTTTGAGGCAAAACACGTTATCAGTACATGCCCTGCCAGCTTTAAAACCACATTGTGCTTCTTCTTTATATTCTGTGTATTCTTTTTCTATTTTGTCTCTAAAAATTCCTTTATATTATTCCCTACTTATTGTATTATTTGTTATTGATAGAGATTTGTAATTATTACGGTTTAATTTTATATTTAAACTGAATTAATAATTATTTTAACCCCTTTATTTGTTATCTACATCCTTGTTCCCTAAAATGAGTGCTGGTGACTCGTTTATATTTCCTAAAAAATGACATAAGTGGCATTTATGTCATTATTTTAATAAAATGTTAAAAGTCTTTATTGTCATCTATTTAGATTTTCAAAATTCTATATTTATGTTGAACTAAAAGATAACTGTTTAAATACTAGAAGTTTGTAAACTTTGTACTTTGGTAATTATTGTTTCCAAGAGATTAATGTAATTTGGTCATCATTTGATAAAATATTTGTGTAGTGTAAGTAAAAAAATAGCAAGAGTTGTATTGAATTGCGTATAGTTGTAGAATAGTCAATGCATTACAATGAAGCAATTTATAATTTGAACAATGTAATACAAGGCTTTTTTTGTTTTAGCTATGGCAGAAGGTAATGGTGAGGTACCGGAAGAATCAATGAAGATCGACGTCGAACGTACTGAAGACTACCAGAAGCTGCTGGAATATGGCCTTGACGAGAAAGTTGCCGCAAAATTGGATGAGATCTATAAGACTGGCAAGCTAGTACACGTTGACCTAGACGAAAGAGCGCTTGACGCCTTAAAAGAATTTCCCGTAGATGGGGCGCTCAACGTTCTAGGTCAGTTCCTGGATTCCAACTTGGAGCACGTGTCAAACAAATCGGCGTACCTATGCGGAGTCATGAAGACCTACAGACAGAAGAGCAGAGCGGGGACCAGCGGCTCGGCGGGTGCGGCCACTCCCGCGCCAGTGCCCGTCAAGGGACCCGACCACGATAAGATCAAAAAAATATTAGACCGAACCGGATATGCTTTAGATGTTACTACCGGTAGGTTTTTTCTTATTTCGTTAGCCTTCTTCTTCCTTTTAACCGATTCTGCTTGTTCATTGACGGATTCGTACATCTATGGAAGGTTGTCCTCCATCTTTTGCGCGGTCGGACGATACTTCCACCGATTGGTGATTTATCTCTTGCTATTTTGACCACACGGTTCTCCCCATTCTGCTTATGTGGTTATTCCACTCTTTTTTCTATTTAGTGTCCATTCGTTTATACAATGTACGTTACATTTTCTTCTAATGTCTTCACTCCTCTTTCGATCTCCTAGCGTATTTCCTGTGATTCTTCTCAGTACTCTCATTTCTGCTGTTTCCAGTAGTCGTTGTGTTCTGGCTGTATCGGGTCTTGTTTCTGATCCATATGTCGTTAGTTGTCTTATAATGGCTTTATAAATTATTTTCATCTCAGTGCTAATATCTCTGTTTCGTCATATTGAATTGTCATATTGAATTCTTTTGCCCTTATGTTAAATCTGTGGATTAATCTTTGCAGACTATCTTCATCTTGGACTGTCAATATTGCGTCGTCTGCGTAACAGACGACTGACTTTCCCTTCTGTATCATCTTCCTTTGTTGACGCTTTTGATGATTTCATCCATAATTAAATTGAAGAACATAGGGCTCAATGAGTAACCCTGTCTTTTGTTGTTTTGGTAGATGTTTTCAATAGCTTTTATGACATCTAGGGGAACTTCTGTATTATACAAAAGACGGATTAAATCGAGTTTTACTCTGACAAATGCTTTTCTCAAGTCGATCAGACATAGAAATGATGATCCAATCTAGTGATTTCTCAGTAATTTGTTTTATAGTGGAATCACTGAAGGTGGATATGAGCTATTACCTCCGATTTCGTTGAACCTCCATCGATTTGCATGAAAATTGGTGAGTGGTTAGAGGATATCTCAAGGAACAAAGGTGACATGGTGCCAACTTGCGCTTTTACCCTAGGGGTGGATGCCACCCCTTCTCGGGGGTGAAAATTATTTTATTAAAAATAACGCCATAATTCGATAGAGGGACAAATTTCAAGCAAAATTTGTTATATAAAGTTATTAAAATAAATCAACTTTTTGAGTTATTAAAGATCAATAACACAAAAAGTGTAAGTTTTTACAAAAAAGTTATCGTTATCAAAATTGAAGCTAATAAAAAATGAAATAAACCCCTTACTACAAAAACCTATTCGTGTTAACTAAAAGTGAATTATAGGTAATTGAATGTATATTTTTTTCGGCGAGTAAAAAACTCGAAGTATTCAAGCTGAAATAATGGAAAATTGATGCATTTTATAACATAAACTTATCAAACATTTGTCAAAGTGCTTAAAAATATGTATTAAATGAGCCCCCGCACATGTTGATAGCGTTAAAATTTATGCTCCAAAATTTTTTCAAAATTTATCTTTTAAAAATTTTTCCAAAAAATGTTATTGTTTTTTTTTTAATAACTCCGTTCGTGTTTACGATATCAGGTTCATCTAAAAACTGTTTGAAAGTTAATTCCAAGTGCTATTTAAGCACGTTAAACCTATTCTTTTAAACCCCTTAGTTTTTTAAAAATAAAAGGTTAAATGACCCCGGTTGCATGGTTCCCACAGCAAAATTTAAGATTTAAACGTTTCTATCTCGGTTATTTTTTACCCTATAGAAATAGTAAAACAGGTAAAATATTTGGCATAGAAAAAACTATAATTTGATTATATATAATTTTTTACGTATATTGAGTATTTTTGGAGTTATTATCAAAAGAATATGAGAATTACAATAATTTTAAAAATTATGATTTTTAAAATTATATCTTTTTTCAAAAATATGCATTCTAAACCGGTCAAAATTATAGAAAACATTACTTATGCTAATATAAAGAAGTTTTTGTAAGGATTACTATAAATTTTAATTTTTGTGGAAATTGCGTATGTTTTATTTTTCACTTTTTCCTAAAATATTCGAAACGGTTCTTTTATTTTCATTATAACTTGCTTAATTTTGACGCCATTACCTTGTTCTGAAGCTCATTTGATAGGTATTCCGAAGTACTTTGGCAAATGTTTGGCAGGAATATTTTATACGTTGCATCGTTTTCCCGTTATTCAACTTTAAGCTTGAATACTTAGATTTGAGTATTCGTCGCAAAAAATACACATTCAATTGCCAATAATTCACTTTGAACTAACATTAGTTTAGTTCTTTATGTGAGGAATGTATTCAATTTTTTATTATCTTCAATTTCAGTAATAATAACTTTTTTGTAAAATCTTATAGTTTTTATTTTATACGTGAAAAACCGATTTAAAACATGCATTTTTTTACGAAAAAATAAAATTTTTGGTCTTTAATAACTCAAAAAGTGTTGATTTATTTTAATAACTTTATATAACAAATTTTGCTTATAATTTGTCCCTGTATCGACTTATGGTATTATTTTTAATAAAATAATTTTCACCCCCGAGAAGGGGTGGCATCCACCCCCCCAGGGTAAAAGCGCAAGTTGGCATCATGTCACCTTTGTTCCTTGAGGTATCCTCTAATTACTCACCAATTTTCATGAAAATCGATGGAGGTTCAACGAAATCGGAGGTGAAAACCTTCATTGACTGCACTATTACGACGAATACGAGTATTGCATCTTTAGACTATCTTCTAGTATGTAAACCCTGTTGTTCATCTGCTAAACTTATCCTCTTAAATTCATTAGTGTTCCTCGAACTGCCTGTGTATTTATACTAACTTTTTCGTTTGAGTAATTTCTGGTGTTTCCGGTTCTAGCGTCATTTGTTCTTCTTCTGCGTAGAGCTTTTTTTAGATAGTCAATCTGCCGTTCCCGCATTTCGATCTCCACCTTTTTCGGTCAGTCCTTTCCTCCTCATTTACGGCTCTTCCTCTGATCCACTTTCTACTCTACATTACAATGTGCGCCTCCCTCTTCTTCTATTTATGGAACGCCATAGCGTAAATGTATATGTTACCGGCCAAACCCGATTTCAGGACAAACTAAACTAGTTTGTCCTGAACGCGTTAGGATAAACTAGTTTGGAATAGGCGAAACTAGTTTGTCCTAAACGCGATAGGATAAACTAGTTTGGCCTAGGACAAACTAGTTTATCCTGATATGAATACGGATACTGCAGGATAAACTAGTAAGACCTTTATAATATGCCTACAATATCAAAATAAATAGATAAACTGAATAAAATACTCTAATCATTTTCAGTAAAAGCTAATGACTCTTCCTTAAAATTAATGGACAGTTATTATTGGTAATACAGTCATATTATAAAAAATAATCAGTGTTTATTTATAAAAGCAATAATAATTATACCTCAATTATTATTTATTTTTTCATGAAGTGTTTTGGTAACACAGAATAATTGCGGATTATCATTGCCTTCTTGCTCTTACATGTTTGTGGAACAGTTTCTGTTGCTGCTACATTTGACAAAACCTTTTCCTGAACCAACTGAAGCTCTCGTAGCTGCACCCCGTAACGATATTTCAGTGCGTTAGTTTATATCTACGACCTCTAAAAAAGTTTGATGGCAAATGTCGAATTATGATCTGAAAACAATTAAAAACCTTTTAGAGACATTAATACCCCAAAAAGTTAAATAAATTATCTCTAAAATATGGCTAAGGGTTGGAGCTACGAGAGATTCAGTTGGATCGGACAAGGTTCTTTCAAATGCAGCTGGAACAAAAACTGTTGCACAAATAGATGCAAATGCAAAGAGGCAATTATACTCATCAATTCTAAGTGTCACCAAAACACTCCTTGGAAAAATAAATAATAAATGTTTATAATTGAGTTATAGTTATTGCTTTCATAAAAAAACACTTATTATTTTTTATAATATGATTGTTTTTATTACCAATTGTCCATTAATTTTATCGACAATTCGTTATCGTTTTAATAAAAATGATTATTTTCCAATTACAGAGTATATTATTCAGTTTATCTATTTATTTTGGCTTTATGGGTATACTATAATGTTTATATGAGGCCGTACTATTAGTGGGTCCTGCAGTATCCGTATTAATATTAGGATAAACTAGTTTGACCTAGGCCAAACTAGTTTATCCTATCGCGTTTAGGACAAACTAGTTTGGCCTAGGCCAAACTAGTTTATCCTGAAATCGGGTTTGGCCAGTAACATATACATTACTTATTCCTGCCTTCGTCAATATTTCAAATAATCTTTATTAAAAAATAAGAAAAAAGGGGGGGGTAAAAATAAGACATTGCAAGTCTTTTTCGTCTTCTTTTCTTTTCTCAAAACATCATTTTAAGCGATTTTACAGTGATTTGGAATCTATTTAAACAAATTTGCATTTTTTACCGTAAATTATCAATTGAAAAAATAATGTTTTAATAGAAGGGTTGTCCAAAATGTGATTATTAGGCATTATAACAAGTTTTTTGTTTTAAAACAAGTTGTTGATCAAATTTTAGGGTAGAAAACGTTAAAATACTGCTTTTTCGATTTTATTCCATTCTCAAAATACATATTCTTCTATTTGGCTGAAAATTTGACCACAGATAGCCAAAACACAGGACTTAAATGGTTAAAAGAATTTGTATAGTTTTACAATATTTACAAGAAAAGTTACATGCAATAGAGTTAAAATTATATAGTACAGTCGGGTTAACATTTGATCTTGCATGTCGAGCTACCCAAGCAAGATTCTATTTTTCTAATCTTAAGGGGGTCAATAGTAGTGTAAATTTAAAATCGCTAATAAAGGAGAACCGTTTTGCTCAATATCTCCGCCATATTTAACTTTTCGACAACAAGTGTAAGGACTGAAGTTGTGAAAAATATGATTTCGTATAATCTATTCTATTATAAATTTTTTTGTGCCGTTGATATTTTCCGAGTTATGGGGGAAAGAGTGACAGTTACAGCATAATTATTGAATTATCTCGTTTATTATTAGTTTTATAACAAAAATGTACCTATACAAAAATGGAGAGAATTAAATTTTATACAATTTTGATTTCTTTCATGTTTTTGCTAAAATCAATATTTCAGGTAGTACGTATGCGGTAAAAGCGCGAGCATAAGCCCTGATTAATTTGATAGCAGTGGTTTTTGTTCAATATCTCCGCAATTCTCAACTTTTGGACAAAAATGATAGGAACTGAAATTGATCCAAATAAATCGTGTTTACAATAATTATTATAATTTTCTTAACCATTTTTTTCGTATGGTCGATATTTACCGAATTAATTGTACTTACAGTAGACACCTATATTTTTGACTCTGTTATTATTCCACGTATTTTTTTTTGTATTGTAAAACGATACAAATTCTTTTAACCACTTAAAGTCCTGTGTTTTGGCTATCTGTAGGCAAATTTTCAGTCAAATCGAGACATGTGTTTTGGGAATGGAGGAAAATGTAAAAAAACGGTATTTTATCGTTTTCTACACTAAAATTTGATCAAAAACTTGTTCTTAATCAAAATAACTTGTTATGATGCATTGTAATAACATTTTTGAGTCACTACTATTAAAATATAATTTTTTTCATTGATATTTTACAATAAAAAAATGCAAATTTGTTTAAATAAATACCAAATCGCTATAAAATTTTCGTGGATCCCCACTTGCAACTTGTGAACCCCCATTTTTATTTCACGCCAACGCAGACCCCCTTTGAGTCCCTCGTGGACCCCTGGGGGTCCACCTGGACCACTTTGGGAATCGCTGGTCTATAGGATCTGTTCTGAAGTCTCTGTAATTTAAAGATGAAGTAGTTTTCAATCCTAATAGCAATACTAATAATATTTAAAAATATTAAAATATTACTAAAAGATTTTTAAATTGAAAACTTATTGGTCCATTTTCTTGGTAACACCTCCATGGCTTCTAAAATTTGCAAGCCAGATGGATGCTGAAGCGAAGAAGACAAGAGGGAATTCAAAAACTTACAATTCACGACCTCGTCTGTTCAGCTGGTAAATTCTAACAGAAAATGGACCTAGTTACTCAAAGAAGTAACGGCCAATATAAAAATAAAATAAAAATTTTATTTTTAATTCAGTTGCAATGCGAAGGCAAAACAATCTTATTTTTCAATTAGAATACGGAGCGCAGTCCAGCCCTCTGAATCGACGATTTTCGACTCTTGTTGGAGTCTCATCGGAGAGAACGTAGGCCTGCTACTACATACTCCAAGCAGGCCTACGTTCTCTCCGATGAGACTCCAACAAGAGTCGAAAATCGTCGATTCAGAGGGCTGGACTGAGCTCCGTATTCTAATTGAAAAATAAGATTGTTTTGCCTTCGCATTGCAACTGAATAAAAATGGAATTTTTATTTTTTTATATTGGTCGTTACTTCTTTGAGTAACTAGGTCCATTTTTTGTTGGAATTTACCAGCTGAACAGACGGGGTCGTGAATTGTAAGTTTTTGAATTCCCTCTTGTCTTCTTCGCTTCAGCATCCATCTGGCTTGCAAATTTTAGAAGCCATGGAGGTGTTACCAAGAAAATGGTCCAATAAGTTTTCAATTTAAAAATCGTTTAGTAATATTTTAATATTTTTAAATATTATTAATATAGCTATTAGGATTGAAAACTACTTCATCTTTCAATTGCCAGATGACGCTAGTCACCTAGTCCATTCACGTCAGTTGCGGTGTGGGGGATAAACTCTCGGTGTTGGTCAATTGGAGTATGGAGTAGCAGGCCTACGTTCTTTCCGATGAGACTCCAACAAAAGTCGAAAATCGTCGATTCAGAGGGCTGGACTGCGCTCCTTATTCTAATTGAAAAATAAGATTGTTTTGCTTTCGCATTGCAACTGAATATAAATGGAATTTTTATTTTATTTCTCTGTAATTTATTTAGCAATGTGGTCTTGCTTCCATCGATAGAGATTTGTATTATATTCTTCCCACTCTTGACATACTTATGGGGTTTAATCTCCCTGTTCCTTGTTACTCTAGTGAGGCTTAAATGGCAATGTATTGACTTAACGAGGAACTTTAATAATATATTCTTAAATCATATTTCTGAGAGAGTGCTGGGAGAGGAACAATATTATTACTTTTTACCATTTACTTTCTTTTGGAACTACCTTTTCTATGTTATATTCGAGTGAATTCTTTTTCAAGTTGTTTCTTCAAAATTAACATAGCATAATGATTTAGGTCAACGAAAATTCGGTGGTCCCCCACCAGATTGGGAAGGTGCGCCGCCAGGTTCGGGATGCGAAGTATTTTGCGGCAAAATTCCCAAAGACATGTATGAAGATGAGCTGATTCCATTATTCGAGGAATGCGGCCACATATGGGACCTTAGACTAATGATGGACCCGATGACGGGTACCAATAGAGGATATGCCTTTGTAACATTTACAAATCGGGAAGCAGCCCAAATAGCCGTCCAAAAGGTATGTATGCACATATCAGTAGTAGCTCTTGGTAGTTAGTTTATCTAAATATTGCAATGTTTATTTGTTGTTCTGTACAGTTTTCGATTCACTGCAGTTCTATGTTAAATAATACAAGTTCTGGTTGCATTGTATTTTAATGTTAAGCTTGAAGAAAATCGAATTGAAAACGTCAATTATTTTAAGACACTATACTACATTGTCCAGGCATTCGTGGGGATTCATTTTCATTCATACTTATTAATTCATGTTCTTCCTGAGGTACTTTACCTTCATATTAGGTTAAGCTTCAGTTTTTGTTGATTTTGAACCTGACGTATTCCAATAATGTCTTATGTTGTTCCAAGGTTAATATGTCTATACTTAACCAGGAGAGCAGATTGACAGTTCACAAATAGTCCAAGAAAACTTAATAATAGTGATACTAACGACGGGGATATTGAAATAGCATGAAATGCATTTAATTTACAAGCCACAGCTGAAACCAGCACAGAAAAAAGCAATCTTAAGATCGAAAAAAGGTCACGTCAGGCTTTGTTTTGCATGCAGGTCTTTGTACAAAGGGGTTGGAATGTGTCTGTATATATGTATCGTGTCTTTCATAAAAAAAAAACAAATTAAGAAAACAAAATTCAGATGAGCACGATAATAGTAAATCTTTATTGACAGCAGAAAGCAAATATAACAGTAGTCACTTCTGACAGATGTCCGAAGGTATAAAAATCATGAAGTCAAACAAGTTTGTCTTGCCTCTTTTATTCTAGTAATCTGAAAATGTTTTCCAGGAAACATAAATACTGTATAATAACAGTATAAACAATATTAGAGAATACACAGTTGATAATGTCCTTCTTACGAATAAACTGGAAGAGTGAAGGGATCGTGCTCAAGGTGAAAGTCAAGAAGACCAAGTGGTTAATAGTAAGCAAGCAAACAAACGTGAGGTGTTCAGAAGTGTAACGGAAAATCCATAAAACGCATTCAGCAGTACAAATGTTTGGGCTGCATTCTTAAAGAAGACTGGGACGACACAAAAGAGATGCGATCCCGAATAGAGCAAGATCCAGTTTTGTCCTGATGTCAGAGTGATCCCATTCGCCATTTTTGTTATGGTTTGATTTATTGGCATATAGCGACCCCAAAAGCACTAACAACTAAATAAATAAATTATTACATTTTTCGTTTCAACTAAAAGAATTACCCCACCTCCTTGATGGCAATTGTAATGGAGGACAAAACAAATGATAGAAATGCTTGTTTACGATTTTGGTAGCTTAAATTACAAAAACAAGGCAAATACGATTAACCGAAAAAACTGGGTCAGCAAGACATAAACAGTAATGGCAAATTTATTGTTTTAATTTTCTTTTGTGTGTGGTTGTATTTGGATGCATTTATCAAGGCTTTTTATGCTACAAGTCACAAATTATAAATCGTTATTAAATTTGTAAAATATTTTAACTGAAAATATATCCGATTCATTAAAAATATGAATGAAGTATTATTGAGAGGATCTATTTTGGTGAATATTGTATTCGTAAAAAGGAAAAATTGGTTTAATTCTTTTGTAGTTAACAAATTCAAGATTTTAGAACAGTTGTCAATAAAAACAATGAAGATACCAGTGAACTGAAATAAACAATTCACAAGGAGGATGTAGTAAAGTACCTAATACAAAGTAAGATCTATCTTCGAAGAAATCATTAGTATTACAAATTCAAATAAACGACACAGATCTGATAATACGGAGTTACTAATTGTTCAATAAATATTAGGCCTGGATCCCAAGTACCAAAAAAGTTTATTAATAGCAAGCTGAAAATGTGTTAATACCTTAACGGTGTCTTGTCAGACAAACTTTGATGTACGGGAACACTGGATTTAATTGTGGAACAGGTTACAGACTACGAAAACATCCCATGTATTTTGTCGAACAGAACTTCCAATTGATTTGTTACCCTTTCATTAAACTTTCATGCAAAGAAAATCCTAATCGATCCCAATAACAAAGACCGAAAAGACCAATGCGATGAATTGAAATCAAAAATAGATTAGAATATGTTATCAATGATACATGAATAAATACCGGGATCAAGTAAATTCGTAATAAACAGATGTACGTGCTGGTTTCTATGATTGCAGTCATTCCAAACAAAATTGGTCAAGGGAAGAGTGACAGCTACTTATAAACAGACATTATCATGTATGAAAATGTAAATCTAAAATATAGAGCCTAGAAATTCTTACACACATACTGCTACCAAAAGATACTGATACAGAAAAACATACCAATACCAAAAACACTACACTCTAGTTTAAGGAAGCATTATTAGAGTAGATTGAAGCTAAATAGTCTAAACGAGGTGAAGATATCTTGAATAGTCTAAAATAGGTGAATGTGTAGATATCTTGAATTTTCCATGAATTAGTACCGAAATGTACAATGTATTTGAAGTTAAAAACTACAGAAAAATAAAGTACAAAATTGCAGTGAACAGTTCGGATATCGGTTATGTCTAAAATAAGAACAGAGGTAGAACCAAAAGAAGATTTGAACAAATATTGGAGCTGGAATTATGATACTCCAGAGGGTGAAAAAGAGGACAATCCAAGAGCTATCAATTCACGACCTCAGAGAAATAGCAACATAAGTGGTGCCATGTCTATTAATTATCGATGTTATTTATTAGTTATTTCAAAGATTTTAGCTGTACAAGCTGGTTTAATTTCTATGACTTTTTCTATGATTAGGTGACTATTGTTTGTTCGAACGTCTTTTTCGGCTAATCCTTAGTTTCTTCAAAATCGTTGATACACATTATACATTTAAATGCTGTGCAACTTTTTACGTCCTTTTATTGTTTTAAATTAATTTTTTTCTTGTGTAGTACAGAACTACACTTTGGTTCAACATCAGAGACTGAAACCGTTGAGTACCCCCACCTTAGTGTTAGTAGTAAAACGAAATGCTTGTAGCTAGATAAAAATATCTAAATTTAGTTTTTGGGAAAAAACAAGTCAGATCGGTGATTGGTAATTTTGGTAAAATTATAAATCGATTTGGCTTTAAATTTTAGTGAAATTAGTACCCTTGCACCTTTTTTCATACCTAAAGAAATTTACTTTTTGTTTCAGTAGACCATTGTAAGTAAACTCATACAGTATAAAATTGGGCATAAACATTTTAACTCTACAATAGTTACGTATTCAAGTATACTTAATACACAGATACAATATAATTTGATAAATAATCGGTATATTAGATAAACAACAATATTATTAACAATAAAAATGAATAATGACTATCATTTTAAGCACAGTTTTTACAAAATATTACCACGTTTACCCAAACATATATCTCACTCCTATGGCGCTACAGCCCAAGTCTTGCCTTGGCCTCTCCCAACATCTGCCTTTAAATGTATTTATCCCTAGCTGCTCTCCTCCAGTTATCCACCTTCAAAATCTCTTTAGCATCTGTTCTCACTTCGTCTATCCACCTCTTCCAAGCACTTGCTCTGGGGCATTCTGTTCTTCTTCATGTACCATGTCCTTTCAGAACGTTGGTTAGCATCATCTATCAGCCTTGCAACATCCAATATTGGACATAGGCATCTCCTTCGCTCTTCCATGTTTCTCTATCCTGAGCCAGGTGCATCTATTTTGAGCCGGCTTGGTGTTTTAGGTCATCTACCAATATCATCTGTGGTCTCCCTCTCATTCGTCTTTTTGTCATAATAGTATGACCAGCGAATTTTCATCTTAGTTTAGCTGTTTGAGTAGTATCCTTAACTTTTTAGCATCATAGTTATCTTAATTTTATTCGATACCATCCTAAATAGCATGCTTGTATCAATACCATACCAATCTCGCAAGTTCTTGAAACATGAAGCTTTTGAGCTCTCTCATGAGACCTCTCATTACGTGTCCGAAATATTCCAGCTTTCTCTTCTTGATGCTTTTTAGATTTTCAGTAACTGTTCTTGTGATGATATCCTTTATAACCCTTAAGAACAATCTTATGATTTTGTTTGAAATTGGTTTCTTGTAGGACTAATATATTTGGTTTTATGTGAAGTGTCGCTTTCTAAGCGACAAAAGAATTCGCAATTCCACTGAATAAGTGAAAGCTGTCAATGTCTGGATTTTTCAGGATGTTGTGAATGATCGATTGTGGTGTCTTCATCATCGGAAGTATCAAGAGATGTTTATCTAGGCTACCTGTATCGTCTAAGGCCTTGTTCAGATAGGGCGGTTTGCCAACGTTTGACGCCGCGGTTTACCTGAAAAACCCAACCGCCGCGGTTCAAGTTAACATAGAAACAAATGCAACCGCTCAACATTGTACACATGCAACCGATCCGTCGTCAAACCGCGGCGGTTGTAAGTTTACTAGGGGAGGAATGAAACCGCCAGTCAATCGCTCTCATGTGTACGATGCAAATCGAACCGCGGCGGTTGGGTTTTTCAGGTAAACCGCGGCGTCAAACGTTGGCAAACCGCCCTATCTGAACAAGGCCTAATTTTAAAGGTAGTTTCTGTTTTAGCTTCTTTGATATTCTTGTGAACTTATTTAGGTGTGGATAAATTGCATACATGTCATAAAAATGAATTGATGTCAGAAGTAGTTTGCTGGGCTTCTATTGTGAGGTTAGAAATCATGGAGGACATAAGACATAATATTTGTCAATGGAACTATAATTAATAGTCTGGGCAGATTATCAGAGAACATGCCATTTTTGGAAAAAGTTATTTACCAGCAATTTTATTGCTGGAATCGAATCTTGTGATTGTATATATTAATAATATAGGTATGCAAAGTCCGCAGATAGTGTGCTACTTTTTTTCTAAACAATATGGCGCCCGAAAATCGTGTTTTTCAATTTTTGCTCTATAACTCCAAAGACTTTATACAAAAAACACCCAAATAAAATAATAAATGATGGTTTTGCTTGTTTTCGATTCAGAGGGTTGCACACCCGCTAGACAGGCTGTTTCTACCATTTCAGGGGTCCTCAGTAGCTTTTGTTAGCGTGCACACCTCTGAATCGTAAAATAGCTCCACCATCATTTTAAAGGGAATCTGAAAAATAATTCAAATTGCCCATTAGACGCGATACAGCGACATCTCATAACAATTTGACGCAATAAAAATTCACCGTAATTAAATTCTGCATAGAGACGTGTTTTTCCCGATTTACTTCAACGAAAATTTTCCCCGGAAAATGCCAACAAAATTAATTTTCAACTAAGATTTTAGATAAGTAATTGTTTATCAATAATTAAATAACTTGGTAGCATAAAAGCTCTTTTCATATAGATTATAATTCCAGAAGCCGATGGACATTGAATGAACAGTTTAGCAACAATTGAACTGTTAATTAAAAATTTACGGTCGCTATAATAACCACAATAATTATGAGTATAATATAATATAATAACCACAATAAGAATAACTATGATTTTTGTATATAAAGACACTGTACCTATCTAATGTACTTTACCGAATTGAAATGGGACTATTTAAGCGGCCTCAGGAATATTTTAAAATTATAAACAATTTTTTGGTTTATGAACAAATGGAATATCTCGGGAAATATTAAATTAAATTAAATCACGAAAACGGTAGTGGAAAAAAAGCGGCAGGACGCTTCTTTTAAAAGAAAAAACGTTTAATTGTGATGAATGGCTCCTGCGATACAACCGGTCAGAGTTGACCGGCATTTACGGCAAAGATATAAACAATAGGATCATAATTTTCGAACCATCACCTTTTTATTTTTATCCTCTTCACACCGATTTCCATATCTGTAAAATAATCATAACATACCTATATTATTATAATAAAAACTATCGATATTACGGGTGAAAATTGCCAAACATAGCAAAATTCCAATCAAAAATTAGGTTGGAGAAATTGTAATCACAAAGTTCAAAATCTGTATACGTTAAAAAAATGCATTTTATCGGCTTCCCATGGAGCAATTTTCTTCATTCTTTTTTTGTTCCCAAGTAACTCGAGTAGAGCCATCTAACTAACGTATTATTAAATGTCAAAGTTCCTTTTATTTTGTTATAATAAATTTATTTATTTATTATAACAAAATTTTTAATTTGTTTAAATAAAGATTGTTTAAATAATTATACAGCTTTCAAAAGAGAATATTTGTGTTTTCAACGTTAAAATGTACACTTGTAGTAAGTTTGTCTAAAAAAAGTCTACAACTGAAAAAATATGTAGTTTTCTTTTCTTATAAACAAATTAATCTATTATAACAAAACAAAAGCAAGTTTGACATTTAATAATGCGTTAGCTAGATGGCTCTACTCCAGTTACTTAGGAACAAAAAAAGAATGAAAAAAATTGCTCCATAGGAAGCCGAGAAAATGCATTTTTTTAACGTATACCGATTTTGAACTTTGAGATTACATTTTCTCCAACCCGATTTTTGATTCGAATTTTGCTATTTTTGTCAATTTTCACTCGTAATATCGATAGTTTTTATTATAATATTATATGTTATGATTATTTTAAAGATATGAAAATTTGTGTGAAAAAAGAGGATAAAAATAAAAAGGTGATGGTTAAAAAATTATTATCCTATTGTTTATATCTTTGCAGTAAATGCCGGTCAACTTTAACCGGTTGTATCTCAGGAACCACTCATCACAATTAAACGTTTTTTCTTTTAAAAGAAGCGTCCTGCTGCTTTCTTTCCAATACCGTTTTCATGATTTAATTTAATTTAATATTTCCCGAGATATTATATTTGTTTATAAGCCAAAAAATTGTTTATAATTTGAAAATATTCCTGAGGCCGCTTAAATAGTCCAATTTCAATTCTGTAATGTATATTAGATAGGCACATTGTCTTTTCATACAAAAATTATAGTTATTCTTATGTATCATAATTATTGTGGTTATTATAGCGATGGTAAATTTTTAATTAACAATTCAATTGTTGCTAAACTCTTCATTCAATTTCCATTGGGTTCTGGAATTATAATCTATGCGAAAAGAGCTTTTATACTACCAAGTTATTTAATTATTGATAAACAATTACTTATCCTAAATTTTAGTTGAAAATAAAAGATTTTGTTGGAAAAACCCGCATTTTCCGGGGAAAATTTTCGTCGAAATAAATCGGGAAAAACACGTCTCTATGCAGAATTTAATTACGGTGAATTTTTATGTGGGTATTTTTGGTGTAAAGTTAATATCTTTGGAGTTATAGAGCAAAAATGAAAAAAAAACACGATTTTCGGGCGCCATTTTGTTTATAAAATAAGTAGCACACTATCTGCGGACTTTGCATACCTATATTATTAATATATACAATCATAAGATTCGATTTCAGCAATAAATTTGCTGGTAAATAACTTTTCCTTGTATTTTGCTAATTAGCCCAGAGTATAATAAATAAGATATGAGGACGCCATTAAAGTGCCGAATGTGACGGAATATTAAACGTTCAAGGACAAAATGGAAAATGATGAATATCACGGCTCAAGAATTTGCGTCAATAGTATGGGTAAATCACTATTACGAACAGCTTCAGATACAATGAAGAACATGCAATGGACTGTAAAACTTCTAGGAGGACATGATGCTTGAAGACAAACAATAAGAAATGTCATATTTCGTAAGAACCAGTCACATTGACAATTTATCACCTCTCCAGCTATCGAAGGGAAGTTATCTGTAGTCGTATCAGTTGTTTCTTCTTTTATTTCTTGTAGTACGTATTTGTTACGTATGTCATATTCGCCCCGTGCGTCTCCCCTCTATTTACAGTCACGTGACACGCTGTCAGATTTTGTAAGGACGTTTTGGAAACATGTAGTCTTATGGGATTATTTTGTTAAACTTGAATATTTTATTTTGTAGTGATAATAACCGAATACAATTGTTAAAATTTATTAGTTAAATTTATAGTGTAATTTATAGTGCAACAAAAATATTTTCTTTTTCGTTAATAAAGATTTGTTGACATAAACTGCGATAGTGAGGTTATGTATACATAATCAAACTGTTGGAAAGTGAAGAATTTATATCAGATTAAGTGCGTTTTTATTTTCTGTTTATATTAATACATCATATCACTAGCGTGACACGGTATTTTTTTAAATGTCCCATTTAAATATAGACAAAGCGTCCTTACAAAATTTCAAAAAACCGCCACCATGAGCAGGCCAGTCGATTTTGCTTTGACACTTTGTTAACGCTCGGAGCGAATACTAACAGGGCTATTCTGACTTGACGCATGTATTGGCTACTGATCTAAAAGGTTTTGCAATAGTTAAGGTTGAAGATTTTCATAGGTTGCGCCGCCAGGATATACCACTTTTTCCTGGGCGTAAAAGTTATATAGCGTTGCAATATTGCTGATGTAAAATATACTCTCTGGTTGCTCAATCTCAACGATAATCATTTAGAATAAAAATGTATACCATTTTTATTCGGCTGCAATACGAAGGAAAAACAATATTACTTTTTAATTAGAATAAGGAGTGCAGCCAGTCCCTTTAACTGCAGTTTTCTGCTCTTATTGGAGCGTCATCAGAAGGAACGTAGGCACTGTTCTCCTTAATCCAATCAAATCGCATCGAAAAGTTTTCCCAAATATTGCAGCCAAAGTGATGGTAATGGGTGGCTAGCGCCATCTGGATATGCCGATAATCATTTAATGCAAATAAGTCGATGAGGAGCAAATTAAAAGTGTAGACCAGGGGTGGCCAACTTAATTGCACTCGAGAACTACTGTCGATCTACTGTCTGCCTTTCTAATTCTTTGCGATCTACCGACTAGGAATTTTCGTAATATTTAGGACGGGAATAGGTAGATGAGTAGATAATTTTTCCTTGCCAGCGATCGACTGACCTAGGGGCCGCGTCATGGTTGCGGAATTTGAGAGAGTGGTTTGGCTGCACCACTTATGAACTTTTTAGGTCAGCTGTAAACAAGGTCAGGTTCTTCTTCTTCTTTTCTATCCAACTTTGGACATAGGCCTTCCCCAAATCTTTCCTTTCCGTCTGTCCTTGGCTGCGTTTTTCCAGTTAGTTGCTACAGCTTTTACAATATCGTCCTTCCATCGCATCTGAGGTCTTCCTCTTCTTCCTCTCCACGGTCTCCAGTTTTGTATTTCAGCATTCCATCTTTTATCTTCCTGTCTCGCATTGTGGCCCGCAAATCTCCATTTTAACCCTGTTATATGTTCAGTACCTCTCGCTTCTTCTTTATTCTTCTGAGGACCTCCTCATTTGTGACCAGGTCAGTCCACGGGATTTTAAGTATTCTCCGATATAGACACATCTCAAATGCTTCCAATTTTCTGAACATTTCTTCGTTCAAGGTCCACGATTCGACACCATAAAAAAGGACAGAGAAGACGAAGCATCGCAGCATTCTTACTTTTATGGCAAGAGAAAGGTTGTGGCTCTTAAAGAAGGCCCCCATCCGCTCTTATCTCGTGGTTGTTGGTCCATTCTTCATTTATTATGGTGTTGAGGTACTTGTAGTGCAACTAGTTATCTCTATATTTTTACAATAACTTTCCCATACAATAAATTTTAATACAATTAAAAAAGTAATTAAATTTAGTAATAAATTTTAAATTTGTTGTAATAAATTTGATTTCAATTTAAAAATGGATAAGATACATAGTTTTTACTAAAGGTACCGTACTAACTTATCATACAAAAATTGTATTAAATATCCTTACAAATGGTCTGCTGGAATAAAGACTTGCACACAATCTGAACACTCTTTAAGAATATACATTATTCAGTTGTAAGTTTATTCAGATTGTCAAGTCTCTGTGTGTTTAATTGGCAGATTCTATTATAGTGATGTGTGCCAACTGTTGTCATAGCCTGCAATTGTTTAGTGTCAACTTTTGTTGCAGCCGCTCTGACTACACGGAGCATACACTGAAACTCTTCTCTCTTCTTTCCCTGTAGTTTTCCTCACGAGCCCAAGATGATACAAAATTGCTTTTCGTTAAATACCCTGCAATTTTGATTAAAGCGAATTGTACTGATAATTTCCTTGATGTTTTCCTCCGAAATGTGATAAATGTAACTAAAATTTGATTTGAAAATTAAAATAAATATATATCTTTGGCGCTCTAATATTAACCATTTTATTGTGTATCAAATATATAACGCAACCGAGAAAAATGGCAATTAGAGTAGGTTTTGGAATTTAAATTTAAATGACGCTATTTGGCATTTCAGCCATTTGATAATCGTATTAGTATAAATCAGCTAAAATATTAATTTCATATTTTTCCTTTAATTACAACAAAATTCATTAAACACTTTATTTTACTACTTTATAATTTAAACTGTATGTTACACTATTGACAACTATGCATATGGGATTTTAGTGAATGTGCTAACAACTAATTTATTACATTATGATATACAGAGTGTACCAAAAATCTGGAAACGCTTAACTTTATCTTAAATGGATGGTCTGAATTACATAAACAGGAATAGGTCTTATTTTGCAATATGAAGATTTGAAATTTGATATTTTTAACGTTGCCAGAATCACCATTTTTCTGATATCATTAAACACTTTGGGTTTTTTAAATACAACACTCTGTATATTGTACCTTTATTGAAATCTTCACTTGAATACCAGTTCAACCGTATACAATACTTTCGATTTTGTGTAGTCAGGAACATCTTAAAAATATAAAACAAATGCCTAGAAACGCCTAATCGTCTCAATAAATTTTTTGATTCAAATTACGTACAACTACATTGCTAAATATATATCTACCTAATCAAGTGTTCAAAATGTCCTCCGTTGTTAATTTGACAGTATCCTAAACGATGGTAGAGAGCGTCTATTATATTTTATATCTTCATGTTTTTCTAGAAATATATTGATGGACATCGATAATTCTTTGTCTTAGCTCTGCAACACTTGCTGGTTTAGTTTTATAAATTCTACTTTTTAAATATCTCCGATAAAAATAATCTTTAGAATTCAAATCGGGCGAACGAGAGGGCCATTCAATACCACCTAATCTACATATTCATCGTCCGGAAAATGTCATCATCTAAATAACGCCGAACATTTAGACCGAAATAAGCTGGAGTTCCGTCTTTCTTAACCAGATCTCATTGGATCAAATTGGCTCCAAACTTGTTTTTCAAGCCAGGAATTTCATTTCTAAGTAGCATTTTATAATTATCGCTTGTTAAATTCCCTTCTATAAAAAACGGATCTAGAACTCATTTATAAAAGTATTGATAAATTTCAGCTCCGAATAAAACGTGTTTTTGTCAGTTTACACCAAAAATTAAAACATAAGTTTGTAATAAGAGTGAAGTTAAAGTGGTTACTAAGTACAGAAGAGAAAAAATTGTAAGTATAATTTTCATTTCGGCCATATCAAACTATTTAAAGGATATTGTCGAAAACTAACCAAACAGAAAATCCATTTTTATTTAAAATAAAATCGCCGACAAACCAGCTTAATTACCTTAAGTCAGAATCGGCTCTAGACAATTTCCATCAAATGAAGAAAACAAAAATTAAACATGGATAGCAATTTAACCCATACAGCAATCACCAAACCATTATCAACACCAACCACTTCTTCCACATCGTCAACATTAACCTACTACTCCAATGCCGTAACCAACTTTAACTTCCCATCCAAAGAACAAGCAATCGTTTTGTCATCTGCACCAGACATAAAAATACATGAATATATAACAGCAATAGGAACTTTAGTACAACCAAAAAATATCATCTTCGCGTCCAGAATCTCAAACAATCGATTATGCATCTATCTTAGTAACACCACCCGTTTCAATACAAGGAAACGACATCGAGATCAGAAGATGAATTACTCCTGCGAGCCGACTAGTGATATCAAATTACTGTCCCAGTATTCCAAATACTATAATCGAAGAAGAGCTCAAAAAATTGGAGCTTACTGCAGTGTCTAAAATAACATTTTTAAAAGTTGGAGTGCCTGAATTGGAATAGTCATATATTAAGCTTTAGGCGTCAAGTATTTGTTGCTCCTACAATTAATAATCTTATCCCAAATTCACTTCTAATATCTCACGACAATACCCCTTACAGAATTGACCTTTCCTTAGATGGTGTAAATTGCTCTAAATGTAATACCACAGGACATCAAGATTAAAACTGCACTACTGAATCAATTAATATACAAAATCTTGACCAGATATCTCAATCTATGAATGCTAATATTTCTGAAACAAAAATTATCCAATAAATAAAAAATCCATTACATCACAGACTTCAACAGCTCATCAATCCAGTACTCCTCCTACCTCTACAACCAGCCCACCACCAAATACCTTCACCAACTCACAAAACCTATCCGAATCACAATCTAATACTACCAACATAGTAGCACATACTTCTGTCAAAAGACAAATTTCAACATCTCGTGAAATAATAGTGTTGTTCTGAAGCTATTTCCTTCTGGCATTTTTTAAATTAACTTTCTAAATGGGAAATAAGCCACGATTTAACTAAACAAAAATGATTTTATTAACGTTTCGACGTCCACATCGGACGTCGTTGGCAAAATACAAAATATTCTCTATCTCCGATACATCTTTTAATGTAATTTGATTAGCACTCTAGGAATAAATTACAAAGTAGTAAAATCAAAGTGTTCATTGAAAACGTTATTATCGAACAATATTGAAAGTATTTTATTTAATCCCAGATCGATAAACCGAGGAATTGACACAAAAGTATTGTATTTATAATTTGTTTCGATAAAATGATGGAATTTGATTGAAATATTATGACTTTAAGAAATATTTAATAAATCTATCCCTGAGATATTAAAAGACGATGTAAAAAAATTGCATTTGACGAGTTTACATCTCTAGGTCCATAAATAACTTCAAGGAAATCCTTCAGTACATAAATATAAACGCAGGTGTGTAAATTGGCTCACATTTCGTAGAATTTAGTGTATTTGGCTGGAAATTATTTGGAAATTTATAGTTTCACCTTTACAGGTCTCCTCTTTGCGCACATCTATGGGCAAAATTGAGACCGGACAAAGTGACTCTAAATTCCATTTAGGTAGACGAGTTACAGTAGTGTGGAAATTATGTTTGGATATTTTTGTGGGTGATTTTTAGCGGACGGAATCTGCCAATCGATGAGACAAAAATTTACCGTTTATTTTGAAAATGCTAGTTTGCTAAATAGAATCCATGCTAGTTTGAGATTTCGATTTGGCACCGAACTCTAAACTCATGGAACATTATGGAGACTAATTTAGTGAAACCCACAAGTATTTATGATTTAAAAAATCTAATCTGTAAAAGAATTACTAAGTGGAATGAATCAACCATTTTTAAGTGTAGTAAATATGAAGTAAATCCTAACTGTGCCAAAATATTTTGGTTATGATTTGATCCCGCTATGGTAGATCACAGATGAGTGTATCCACCTTTGGTGTTGAATGATATGGTCGTTCGAATTATGTCCATCCATCCATCCATTTATCGTTTAAGCCTCCCTTAAGTGTATCTATTTGTATTTGCTTTAGTTATAATCAACACATTGCAGAGGAGCGGTTTATGTCCAAAATTGAATACTATTATCAGCAATGGCGTGGTTACAACTGTTCGTGAGTCTTTGCCGCGTTTGTGATCCAGTACCTAGTGTCTTCCATGTTTGTTGATCTTTTGCTACTATTTCCCATTGTCTCACTTCCATTTTCTCCAAATCGTCTATGACTGTTTTCTTGGGTTTTTCCATGTCTAAATCTTTCATTCCCTGACGACCTTTTTCTAGACCATCGTACGTATCTTCTCCCATTTAGTCTTTCCCAAAATATATTGTTTATAAGGCGATTGCCATTAATGCGTATAACATGTCGTACGTCGTACCCATATTAGTCTATTGGCCTTTGTATAACTAATTAGATTTTCATTTTCGAAAAGAGACTCTAACTAGTTGTTGGGTCTGAAAGGCCAGAGATAACGAAGATTATTAGAAGGAGTTTACGTTCCACACCAACTGCTGGTCGTTGTGGTTTTGTGTTCAAAAAGAAAGAAAGATCTGAAAGATCCTGTCAATATTTGTGTTTCAACTTCTCGTTCTACTTTGTTGTCATTGGTGATGGTTGCTACTAGATATTTAAATTCTTTAACCACCTCGAAGTTATGATTTTGTTTCATCTGTTTTTGCTTTTAGACCTATATTTAATGCAGCTTCTTCAAACCTCGTGAAAATATCCGTAACTTCCAATGTTGATCTACGTCAGCGGTTCTCAATCTGTGGTACATGTACCATTGGTGGTACATATTATTATTTGCGGCGGTACGCAAAAACTTAGCCAAAATCAGCACCATTATAGTTAATTAAATTACCTGGCTAGATAGATATTTCAGTTAGGTGGTACCAAAAAAAAAGTATTTTGTGGTACATCACTCAAAAAAGGTTGAGAACCACTGATCTACGTCATCGTCAAAGGCGAGAACGATCTTTGCTACCCTAGCAGCTATGTCTGGTTTGCTTTTCGGATAAAGTTTTTGCATGGCATATTCTAATTCCAGGTTAAACAACAATGGAGACAGCGGATCTCCCTCTTTCAGTCCAGAATTTTCGTAGAAAGCATTTGCGGTTTGCTTCTGATTTCTTCGCTTCTGACCCAGTCTCTGAGAGACAATCCAAGTAGTGACCGTTCCATTCTTCTTTGGACCACTCTAAGTTTCGTTGCTGTGGCCTGGGTTAACGATGTTTCGGCGCCGTAGGTCATGACTGGAAGCACACATTGGTTGAACGTCTTGAAGATGTCTGATAGAGCTCCATATGCGGCCCATGCTAAGGTGATCATTCTCTGTAATTCGGCAATTTGGATTTCATGCCCTAAGTATTTATATTTATGGACCAATACTATTTCGTTGACGTCGACTTTTGGATTTTCGCATGGTGCCAGGTTTGTCATGTATTGTGTCTTTCCAAAACTTATGTTTAAACCAACTTTTTTATAGGCGGCATCTAACTCAGTAAGCATAATTCTAATGTCTTTTAAGTTGTCCGTTATAAGAACTATGTCGTCTGCGAATCGTAGGTGGGACAGCCTTTCACCGTCGACATTTATTCCTTTGGCGACCCACTCCAATTGTTTGAAAGCATGTTCAAGTACTGCCGTAAAGAGTTTGGGAGATAACGTGTCTCCCCGTCTAATTCCTCTTTTGATTTTTATAGATTTGGTATCTTTGTGTAGTCGGACGGCCATGGTTGTATTATTGTATATGTTCGCTATCAGTTTGGAGTACCTATTGATAATCTATACGACTTTCCTCCAATGCTCTCATTATGCTGTTAATTTGTATCGTATCAAATGCTTTGCGAAAGTCTACGAAAGCCAGGACCAATCGTCGGTTGTATTCGATAGATTTTTCTATAATTCCTTTTCTATTAATTAATGGATTTTACTCATAAGTTCATGACGGAGATTTTCAATCAATATTGTCCAGATTTATCGTTTTTTGGCTTTCTCTAGCATTTCTAATTTCTTCTAGGCTTTGTATTTCTGTGTCTACCGTTTTGTACTATACCAATTTTCTTAGACTGTAATATATTGTGACAACCAAACTATTAGTTCGTTTATACGAATATTTAATTTAACAAGTATACCGATCGAATTTATTTTGATAACTAACTTATATTAAATATCAGCGTGCTTTTATATGCAAATACCAGAATGCCAGAAACATCTATACATACTCGCCATCTCTATTCTGCGGACGCTCCTGCAATTCTGTACGCCCCATCCCTTCTCGTCGCTTCGTGTTCCGTCCAGATATTTCTGTAAATATCTGGGCTATGTCGAGATGGAACCGTTACTTGCGCTTGGTAGAAATTAACTCTCTCGTTACAATATCATAGCGAAGTCTACACTTTCTAACACATTATGGACTAAAATCTATCCAAAATATCATAACCGATAGATATAGGCTAAAAAGCTAAGAAGCTAATTACAATGGACTTTTTAAAATAAAAGTGAAGGTGAAGGTATACCAAACATTAAATTGTATAATATACAATAAGATGATGTCAATATCAAATTATCACCATCATCGCAAAATTACGTTTAATTGAAGGATGTTCAGTCTTTATTCAATTGGAGGGATTCTCACTGTACTTAAAAGTGTGTGATTCTATTTAGCTTTCTAGGTTAGTTGATTGGGTTACGTATAATAAATTTATAGAAATATATCCAACTGTATTATGATTTGAACAAATAAAATCGATTACGATTTTTATTTAGTTAGTATGATTGGTATAATTTTTGTTTCTAAAGTTTGTTAGTATTATCAAATTGTGCGATTTTAATTTTAGTTAGCCGGATCTATTGACGGAAATTGAAATTTGATTTTTGTATCATTTGTTCATTTAAAACGTGTTTTTCGGAAACTGAAGCATTCGACATCAAATTTCAATAATGCACAACCGGCTAACATAAAGAGGTTGAACAAATTGTATCTTTTGGTATAACTAAATTTTGTTTAGCAATTTTAATATGACCCAAGAACTGATGAACAATTTTGACTCTGTGTTCTATACCTCTAACCTTTTTTGCAAACACTAAATATGTCCATGAAGTAAAAAATGATAAACCTGTGACCATTTGATGACCCTTCTATGCTAGTTCCACACTCATTGTCGTTTAATGCAGATTGGGTTGTACACTACACAAAAAGAAGTCTCCCACATTAACTGCTAAAGTATATCAGAACAGATTATGAAAATCATGTTGAAAGCTAATGTAATTTGATGATAGTAAGCATTTGATGATAGTAAGCATGATAGTATTGAGTGTCAATGAGACATCATAGTTTTCATTTCGAAATATTCTTCCTCTCAACTTGTTTAAAACTTAATTTCTAACTTTCAGATTTCTGCTCCAATACGGACGGCGTTATGCATAACTCGACCAAGCGCCATTTATTTAATATCGAGATAACAGCGGATTCTGGTGACACATAACTAAAACTGTCTTGGAAAAAATCCCTGTTATTGTCACGTTAACGGTTACTAAGAAAAACAAAATTAAACAAGCGATATTAATCCACTTACCATTAAGCGACCATTAAGCAACCAAGAAACGAAAAACTTTGAAGCCATTTATCTCAAAACTATGTTTTGGCGCTTGGTCGAGTTATGCATAACGTCGAGTTATGCATAACAATAAAAACAAATGATATGCGTTTTCTGTCTGTTGTTCCCAGGTTATCGAAAATATGTATATTGAAATTTTAGCTCCTCCACCTCTTCTATCTTTTCTCCTTCGTAAGAATGCTCTGGTGTCATGGAATGTGTTAGATTGTTTTTGTTCAATTATGTCTCCCCTGTGCGTGTTGTTTTGCTTCAGAGAATGAATAACCAGTCATGTCCTTTATTTGGTCCGACCATGGTGCCGGAGATTTTCTTCTGGATCTTTTACCCGTTATGTTACCTGTAACTATCATTCGTTCCATGCCTTTTCTTCTTCTAGTTACTATATGTACAAAACATCTGAGTATATGTTGGTTGATAGTTAGTGAGTCTAGTTTTTATGTTAAGTTCTTCTAGTATTGAATTATTTCTGTGATGTGCTCTCCATGGTATGCGCAACACTCTACGGTAGACCCACCTTTCAAATGCCACTATACGCCATGTTTCTGAAGCGCAGGTCTTCTTCTTCTTGACTGGCTTTACAACTTGGGTTGAGTCTTCGTCACATACGCTATTGCCCTTCATCTTCTACAATCTTACGCTTTCATTTCCCTTTGCTGTACCCCAATGCTAGATAAATCGGCTTCAATATACTCCTTCATTTTTTTCTGGGATGGCCTACTGATCTTCTACCGTCTGGTCTCTCAAAAATACTGTTTCTGAAGAGTAGGTGGCGATAAGAAATTTAATGCTCGAACAAGGCGTCATTTTGTGGTTTTTGTAATGTCAGTGTTGTTCCATATTTTTGTGAGTTTAACTGTTGCCGATCTGGTCATGGTGATGCGTTGACGGATCTCGTCTTCCTCTTCACTGTTAGGGACGACAGAGCCTACTGTAAACTTTGTCAGTAAGTAGCCAAATCTACTTAAGTTGTCTGGCCACTTCGTAACCTGCCGTGTTTCTTCTTATCTCTGTTTGGTTGTTTCTGTGTCTGTTTTGGTTACGATTCCGCAAATTTTTCGACAAGTTTCAGAACCGTAAAATTATTCAAATCTTCTTACTGTATAAATAATGTTCACCAAATTATCGACAGATTGTATGACTTGTCATATAAAACACATTGTAGATTGTAGATAACTGGGTCTTTGCTCTCATAGACCTTTCCATACTACGACCTGAAATATCTTTTCTCTGTACCTATTCTTGTTGCTTTCAGTTAGGTTTCAACTCTTGCTCTTGATCCTCCGTTGGGTTCATACCTTACTTCAACCCCTGCTCAAAACGTTTCTTAGCTATACCTCTTTTTCTGTGCTTGCTGAGCTTCATCGTGATTTTTCCAACTACTTTGCAGCAGATCCTCAACATAATCGGAGGTATGAATGCCTAGCTATAAGAGACGAGGAAATGTATATGTAGACACTCCTGAAAGAGTCCCACATGTCGAAATTAGCCTAATGAAACCTGGATATCGCTTAATACCCGGAATTGTGTCATTAGCTTACACTAAGACCTCCTAGATGCTCTCGGGAGTCGGCTTACGTTTCACGGCTCCCAAATGCGAAATAAAATCCATTGGGGACAGTATAAGATGGTTCAAAGAGTCATACAACTCAAGAAAATTTCAATAAAAAAAATATCAATTTTGTAGTTAGGTAAGTATAAGGATGTTAATAATTTACTTTCGTATAAAAGTCATCAAGGAAAGTAAAGAAAAATTTAATAAAATTTTTTATATCGACCTAACTACAAAACCTACTGACATTTTTTTCAGACTAGTATGACTGTCTGAATCATCTTACAGAATCTTCAAAAGATATACGTCAACTCACTCTCTCACTAACACTTTTACATTATTAAGTTGTTCATTCTTGCTTCATTAGGTATATGTATTGATTGTATAAAAAGAACCCAGTCGGTATAAAACACCTTGTTGAAATTGTTCACCAGCTCTTGGGTTAATAACTAAATTTAAGATTCGACATTCAAAATCCTAAATTCTGGCATTGTTTTTCAACCCACAGTTGGATAATCATGAAATCAAACCTGGAAAGAATCTGAAAATTAACATTAGCGTGCCAAATCTACGTCTTTTCGTCGGAAACATTCCAAAGTCAAAAGGCAAAGAGGAGATCTTGGACGAATTTGGTAAATTGACAGGTAAATTTCTTCGATTCTAAAAACAAAATTCAAAATTATTCCGTTTACTTTGTAGCAGGACGGAACTCATGATAATTTTTTAATAATTTAACGAAACTAAATTGATTGATTGGCAAACACCCACTAACTAAATAAATAAATTCATATAATGAGTAGTAAGTCTTCTTGAACAATATTTAATTTTTCACTTATAATTTTACATATTAAATTTACTATACAGGATGATCAACTTTTGTGACAACGTCCATAATATGTTACTATAGGAGATTCGAAAAAAGTTATTTACAAAATATGAAATATCTGTAAGCCTTACATTTATAAAATAAGTTATCGATATGCAGGGTTTTCCTTAATAGTGTACGCATCAAAAACATGTTTTCTTTTAAATGAAACATATTTTATTTTAAAGTTAAAAGTCACTTCACTTCCACGTTACAAGAATACAAAGTGATATTGTTTTATACAGGGTATGTAAAAAGTTATTAAAGTAATAACCAAATTTCAATGAAAATCGTTACAGGTTGAACGCTTTGTATAATTGAAAAGGGGTCAAAAGCAATGACCTGTTGCAGCGGTAGTTTTTAAATAATTGTAAAAATTCATAAAATCTTGTACACGGTAAGTAAAAACACAAATTCATTATTTACTCAGCATTTTTAAATGCATCACTTCCTATTTTATGTTATCATCATAAGCTAAATTAATGTAGTTTAATTTTTCAAGTATTTCCTATGCTTATACTTAAGGGTATAGTCGCAAAATGTCGCCTGTCAAAATGTTCAATGTGTTTTAAATGTATGTATTCAGTTTTTTTTTAGAATCCTGAAAAAACTAATAAGTATTTTTGAAAAATTTAAACGCAGAATGAAAGATTACATTATTACCGAGGACCAAAAGTCCCTGAAAACTTGTGTTTTATGTTTTTATGTTAAAAAAAATGTTTTATTTGAATAAGTTACAGGGCTAAAAAAAAAGAAAAAATTTAGAGAAATTTTTCATTTTAAATATCTCATTCAAAAGAACCATTTTGTTTATTCTAAGGCACTTTTGGCCCTGGGTAATAACGTAATCATAAATACTTTAAATTGTAGTGAAACAGTGGTATTGCATGAATTAACTAAATTTATTATTTTTATTTCCTTTACGATTTCCAAATAGCAGTAGGTACATAAAAAAAGTAAAAAAATTAAATAAAGAAATTGTTATTTTCAGGTGTTCGAAATGAGCTCCCATGACGACGATACAGGCTTAAAAACAGTTTTCAAATGACCTATTTACTTATTTGTGCCGTAACATTATGCTATGCGTTTGTAATTCTGACCTTTAAGTCATCAAATTGATATTGGAGGTTCACGGTACACTAGATCTTTGATGTAGTCCTACTAGTCTAGAAAGCCACTGCGCATCCGCTAGGAAAAATATTCTGATTCGGATTTTTTGCACAATCTTACTCAAAAAGGACTCCTTTTAACAAATTTGCATGTTGCCAGGACGAAAAGGTGATCAAAAATTTTTTAAACGTTTTTTTTTGTTTTTTTCCTAAAATTGTTTTTTGGATCATTCCAAACAGAAAAGGTCTTTACTAACTTTTCTCTAAAAATGATAGTTTTTGATATATAAGCGATTAAAAATTGAAAAATTGCGAAATCGGCCATTTTTAACCCTCAAAAACTATGTGAAAAACTGAAAATTTGAATGTTGCCAAGGTAGGTAGATATTCTTTAAACATCGATTGATGAAATCCCGAAGAATTTTTTGCAATACAATATTCAAAACTCCTTTGTTTTTTAATTGCTAATCAAGCGTGCGCGACACTATTTTCCACTGACAATATGGTGCAAATGAAAGGAATAAATTCGTTATTTCGTAAACCGGCGACTTTAAGGAAAAATCCAGAAACAGGTCGATTTTTATTTTTAAGTTATGATATTGTGGCATATATGGTATACTAGTGACGTCATCCGTCTGGGTGTGATGACGTAATCAATGATTTTTTTAAATGAGAATAGGGGTCGTGTGGTAGCTCAATTGAAAGGTTCTTCAATTATCTATTCAGTAATGTAAACATTTACATAATTATTTATACAGGGTGTCCAAAATTTTTTTATTAAATTAAATTATTTGACAAAAAAAAGAAGTAGGACACCCTGTATAAATAATTATGTAAATGTTTACATTACTGAATAGAGAATTTCAATAGAGAACCTTTCAATTGAGCTACCACACGACCCCTATTCTCATTTAAAAAAATCATTGATTACGTCATCACGCCCAGACGGATGACGTCACTAGTATACCATATATGCCACAATATCATAACTTAAAAATAAAAATCGACCTGTTTCGGCATTTTTCCTTAAAGTCGCCGGTTTACGAAATAACGAATTTATTCCTTTCATTTGCACCATATTGTCGGTGGAAAATCGTGTCGCGCACGCTTGATTAGCAATTAAAAAACAAAGGAGTTTTGAATATTGTATTGTAAAAAACTCTTCGGGATTTCATCAATCGATGTTTAAAGAATATCTATCTATCTTGGCAACATTTAAATTTTCAGTTTTTCACATAGTTTTTGAGGGTTAAAAATGGCCGATTTCGCAATTTTTCAATTTTTAATCGCTTATATGTCAAAAACTATCATTTTTAGAGAAAAGTCACTAAAGACCTTTTCTGTTTGGAATGATCCAGAAAACCTAAAAAAACTTTTGTCCATGCAAAAAAAATAATTTTATAAAAAAAAACAAAAAAAAACGTTTAAAAAATTTTTGACCACCTTTTGGTCCTGGCAACATGCAAATTTGTTAAAAGGAGTCCTTTTTGAGTAAGATTGTGCAAAAAATCCGAATCAGAATATTTTTCCTAGCGGATGCGCAGTGGCTTTCTGGACTATACGTTGAAGAAACAGTCGACTTTACTCAATTCTGCTGATCTAGCTGGTCAATGAATTGGTTCTTCTCTTTCTATACATCTGTTGGGAAATTGCTTCTTCAATTCATCTTGGATAAGTTCGTTATGATTGATAAGAAGGAGCTCCGTCATGTAAATACCATAATTAATATTCTTGAAGTATGTTAACTGGTTGGTACTTTTTCAAGTAAAATAGGTAAATGATTTACTAAATACATAGTTTAAATAAACCTCTCCGTTTACTGTTTCCTCAAAGAAGAAATAATGACCCATTAGGTACATAATTTCCTAAGATACCACCTAAACGTTTAAAGATCAGCTAGTAATGGCTTTTGGTTTTTCTTTAGCTTTATATACCACTGATCCGTTGCGATTGAATCTTTCCATTGCATTTGGAAAAGTTTGAAATGTGCATATCAACTTGTGCTGCAACTTTTGTAACATATCGACAATCCATATTTCTTTGTCCTGAGCTACTCCGACACTATATCCATATATACGTATAAATTAACATTACATTACATAGTTTCCCACCTTTAGACGTATGTGAGGAGTATGTCTGTCAATGTGACAGAAAACTTTTATAAATACTCCTGTCACAGACGTTTAAAGGTGGAAAACTATGTAATGTAATGTTATTTTATACGTTTATATCGATAATTTCCACCTCTACTAGTTTCATCTCTTTTTATTTCACAATGCATTATGTTTTCCATCTTTTGCGTTATTTTGCCGGTTATTAACGCGCTCATCACTGTATTTCTATCCCGATACACATATTATTCCCATATTAAATACGCCTCCGCCTTATATTTCTGACATTTCTGTGGAACCATGTACCTATATTTTTTATCGTCTATTTTTACTAAAAGGTTTTAATAGTCGATCATAAAAAACATTTTATTAAATTCAGAATCTTTCATAATCAACCACTTAGAAGTTTAGTTCTCGTCTTATGTTGAGGACAAGGGGTAGTTCTTGCAAAATTCGTTATTGACTGTTATAAAATAATTAAAATTCAAAACAATTTTATTTATAACAGAATTATCAATTTGTGAAACATATCAACAAACCAACTTTGATTTTAATTATATAGGAACTCATTTCGAATCTCTCTCTCTCTCTTGCCGTTTGCCCATTACTGAGGATCGTGATTTCTTCCAATATTCCTAACAATGTTTCTCCATTGGTCTCTTTCTTCAGCTGCTCTAAGAGCTTCGCAGAATGGGTTTCCAGCTGAATGCTTTATTTATTTTTATTCATTTCGAATACCTACAATAAAAATAACAATTTGTTAATTTTATTTTTTTTTGTTTCTTCATTTAAGATGTTTGTAAATAGTAAACTGAATACAAATAATAAATTTAATTCATGAAATAATCCCTTTTTCCACTACAACTTCAAATACATTCAAAACTATTAAGTATAGGCCTAGGAAATATTTAGGACAACTACATTGATTTTAGTTCATGATAGTGATTATAAAAAACAGGGTGATGCATTTAAAAATACCGAGCAAATAGCAAATAATAAATTGTGTTTTGACTTACCTGTATTACATTTAAAGGGTATTAGCAAAATAAATCATTTTTGTTTAATTTTGACAATCATTTAAATAATGTGGCTACAACAGGTCGTTGTTTTTGTACCCTTTTTCAATTATACAGGGCGTTGAACTTATTAGAATTTTCATTGATGGTTATAACTTTTTACATGTTGTTCTGAAGCTATTTCCTTGTGGCATTTTGTAATCAATTATTCTAAATGGGTAATTAATATCTGTATTTTGACAACGACATCCGATGTGGACGTCGAAACGTTAATAAAATCATTTTTTTAGTTAAATTGTGGCTTATTTCCCATTTAGAATTGATAACTTTTTACATAGTTTGTATAACACAAAACAACTTTATATTTTTTAACGAGGAAGTGAAGGGGATTATAAATTGAAAATAAAATAGAGGGGTTATTTAAAAAAACACATCTTTGATACAGTACAATGTTATGGAAGACTCAGTATATTTCTAACTAAATTTAAAATTTGAAGCTTCCAGCTACCCTCTATTTTTGTAAATAACGTTTTTGGTATTTCCTATAATAATAGCAATAACGAACTTTGTCAGCAAAGTTGATCACCCTGTAGTGTACTGGAAACTACACATTTTTTAATAACCATGCGTATCATTGAGTTGTTACATTTTAGTCTTGACCACTAAAACGAGTCAACCAGTAATACAAACGTATTACTAGTTGCCTGGTTTTGATGTATTTACGGCTTGTGATGTCGATAACTAATGTGCGCATTTATACGCATTATATACAAATTAAATTTTTATTTTGTAACATTACGAGTCACAACTTACCACAACTTATTTGTGCAATGTTCGTCTTAATCCTTGTTTCGCGTCTTATGTAGATCAGTAGTAACTTCAGGAATTAACAAGCTGGAATAGAGATGACACAGATTCAAATCGGTCACATCTGTGACAAAAAACAGAGTGAGCTTTATTAAGTATACCTAAATTTCCTCAAAAGCCTTATACCTACTCATGCCATTTTTGAGTAATTTTTAACTCTGATAGTTAACGTATAAGTTACTTAAGTTAACTACAGTAGGTCCAATATACTCACCGTTGCACGTCATTATCTACGTCAGAGATCTAAGTTGACATTGTTGCCCAATTACAAAAAATTCTTGTATTCATTTTAAATCAAATACCTATATCACATAATTTTTGCGGCAGTGGATACAACAAAAAAATTAATATTCAATGTAAATAAACAAAAACTTTAGAAATAGAAAACAAAAAATAAGTTATAATCTTACGTTAAAGTAAATAATAAAAACAGTAAATATAATAAAGCAAATACTTTTAGTAAAGAATAAAAACAAATATGAATTGTTATCACCGCAACTGTCAAATAAATGTTACCAATTTATGCCAAAATGTCACCTTTGTTCGATCACAGTTAGAAAACTCTTTATATTCCACTTATACAAATTAAATGAAACAAGTTAGGGTATGTTTCTTTAAATGTACATTAATAGAAATCTTCCAATGTTATTTCTACGCGTATATAATTCCCGTGTAATCGGCTAAATGATTCTAAAAAGGAACAGACCTACCGCCTAAATATGTCGTGTTGGTATCATGTGACGTCACGGGCTATGACGCGGATGACGTGCAACGGTAAGTGTATTGGACGGACTGTATGGTTATTTAATTCTACCACTTAGTGTAGGTACTGATTTTCCTAATAATATATTAAATTTAATAATATAAATTAGTATGTTGAATGTTTTGATTGCTCTTTATTTTTGAATCATCATCATTCTCTTTGCCTTATCCCTATGCGGGGTCGGCTCTTTATTTTTGAATATACTGGTACATTACTACTAATGCAGTTATTTTTAAAGTACATGTTTGATTTGTCGAATAATAAATATTTTGATTACTTCAGTCGTTAGAAATTCAACATTCTATTATTTAGAACAATTTTTATTTGGGAACATTTGCTTTTAAAATTTCGTATGAAAAATTGGCTAAAACTTATTGTGAGTACGTCCTGCTTAAAAGTTGTCTCGAAAACGATCGGGAATAGTGGCGGCCGGCTGCCGGGCTCAGTCCTTTCCTTAGCCCCTCCCACCCCCTTGCCCAAGGCATAATTGGCTACCCTTCCACTGTCTTTGCAGCTGAATGATTATGAAATACGGAAAGGCAAAAAGATTGGCGTTACCATTTCTTATAACAATCACCGGTTATTTGTGGGCTATATTCCAAAGAACCGGGATCGAGATGATCTCTTGGAAGAATTTTCCAAACATGCACGTAAGTTGAGCAAAAACACCACAAATATAACCTTTTAAATCCCCTCTTTTTTTGGAATGCCATAGTCTGCGCCTGAGCAAAGGGTAGGGCAGGGCCGCTACAAGCATGGAGGGGTGACAAGGTCCAAATCGCTGCTGTTTGCCGCAAGCGCTGATGACTTGGTGCGAAATTTAAAGTTTACTGTATAAAATTTAAAATATTGTCGAATTCTAAACATTAATACCTACAAATGTATATTTTCTAAAAACCTTAAGACAGTGAATAAAGTTACTAGTTTTTCTCTTAACTATTAAACCTACGTGGCATACTAGTCCTGTCGCCAGGGGGGGTACAACGGCCTCGTTAATTCAGATGGACTTACTCAAGTTTTTTTTATGTATTTTGACCCGTAGAACACGAATTTTTTGGGTAACAGTTGATCCGGATGTCGATAAGATTGTTATAGACCAAGAACTTGAGGAATCAAATAACAGCGATTTTTGGCAAAACAAAACAATATTTTGTATTTTTTGGGCCATTTTAAGTAAAAAATATTTCTACAAGTTTTTTCGTAGGATGCACAGTTTTCGAGATAAACGCGGTTGAACTTTAAAAAAATCGAAAAATTGCAATTTTTGAACCCGAATAACTTTTGATTAAAAAATAAAATAGCAAGTCTGCTTACCGCATTTGAAAGTTTAAGTCAAATTATATCGGTTTTGATTATTTGCGTTGGTAAAAATTTATTTTTTTATTGTTTAACAAAGCTATAAACACGTAGGGTTTCCCGTGCTTTTACATGCGTTTTAACGCATGTAACGTAGAAATAGTCTTGATTGCACTAGTACCTATTCTACCTACTCGTTCGATTTTAAATGAGAAATCATAGAAACATCACTCACGCACTAGTTGTTTGTAGCTTTGTTTAACAATAACACAATAAATTTTTAGCAATGCAAATAATCAAAACCGACATAATTTGACTTGAACTTTCAAAGGCGCTAAGCAGAATTGCTATTTTATTTTTTAATCAAAAGTTATTCGGGTTTAAAAATTGCAGTTTTTCGATTTTTTGAAAGTTCAACCGCGTTTATCTCGAAAACTGTGCATCCTACTAAAAAACTTGTAGAAATATTTTTTGCTTAAAATGACCCAAAAAATACAAAATATTGTTTTGTTTTGCCAAAAATCGCTGTTATTTGATTCCTCAAGTTCTTGGTCTATAACAATCTTATCGACATCCGGATCAACTGTTACCCAAAAAATTCGGGTTCTACGGGTCAAAATACATAAAAAAAACTTGGGTAAGTCCATCTGAATTAACGAGGCCGTTGTACCCCCCCTGGCGACAGGACTATACGGAACGATAAATGAATAGACATGGGGGAATCTACAATATGCATTCCATAACCTGTCAATGTATCTAGGTAAAAATCCAACGAATTTTGATTACTTATAGTACTCAGTTCGTGAGAATTAAGGTTATGAAAGACAGTTTAATTTCAATATGTTTCATCCTTTGGATTCGTCCTTGCTTTCCAGCGTAAGCAATTTTTAGTTCTCGTGTTCTTTAGATTTCTCGTTGTTTTAATAGATGTCGCTATTGCGTCCTTTAGCAAATTATTTCTTATTAATTTGCTTACATGACAGTTAGATTTGGTTTCGATTAGAGCACACCACGGTAAGGTGGTTCGAAAACACTTTTTTTTTTTATTTCAGATCGCTATAGTGCACAAAAGTTGCCATTGGTATAGACGTGAGAAAACCACTAATTATTATTTTTTTATTAATTTGTCTTCCGGTCGCGCAATGCCATCGAAGTTATCAAAAATTGTAAAAAACCTTAATTTTTCATATTTTTTTTTAAGCAGGGCAGATGGTTTTAATTGGGTTCCTATACCATTAATTAACTACTAAACGTATGTAAAATCAATATAAATGCACTTACTATACATTTGCTTCATATCTTCCGGTCGCGCAACATAATACAAAATGAGTAAAATTAGTAGTTTTTGCAAAATTTCAAACTTTGTTTAGTACAATTTAATCATACGACTTTTAGAGATGCTACAGTTTAATTCTATTACAATAATATATTTAATATCCAAGAATATAAGATAAATTTTGATATTCAAGTGGAATTCGGTTGCGCCTCTTCGTCAAAAACAGCAGACTACCAAGACGCGAGGCGAAAGTGACAACTGCCAGCGAAGCGCGCGCAACCACAAATAGAGATACATGTGGGAATACCTCTACAATAGAGTATTTGTCTTCTCCATTACAACGAACTGCAATTCCGCCAATTTTTCCAACACTTAGATGGAAATACAGCAGGCTCAATATGATATTCCGGACCAATTGGAAAGGCCCTATACCTGATTGTGAAAGACTACCAGTTATTGATTTTAATCCTGTTGATTGTGAGATTCCAAAAGTTGACAAGCCTATTCTTAGCAAGGACCAATTGTACTTGCTTGAGATATCAGAAGTCATGAAATCAGGACATTGTTCAGAAGACTTTGTAGTACGTGATCCTGGCCCAATGTCACATTCAAGATGGCTTACTACTGCAAACCGAGTTTTGTGTTTCTACATCAGTGTGTCCAGTCGTTCTGAAAATCTGAGAGAGATTGTCACATTCATTCTCAAATGTTTTGTGCCTATGTGGTTTGTGCCATGAAAATAAACTACAAATTCACAGATGGGCGTAGACATGTTTACAAAATCATTGAATCTACAAGGTAATTACCAGAAGAGCTTCTTCAATTTGTTGATACCGTTTTACAACGGAATGCTTATTTTGCCCATCCAGAAAATTTATTTTGGCTATGGTAACTGATGAAAGAAACCATATTCGAGAGCTGAGCTTCAGGCGTATCATGAAGGCAAAGCAAGCAATATCTGAAAGTGACTATCAGAATCTTTAAACCACCAAACTTAAACTTTGGAGCTAAAGAGTATTACGAAATTATCAAATGGAACACCAGTACACTGACTCCTCCTCCACTGTTAAGACCATCATTGACTAATGAAGAGATAAAGCAGTATGTGAGCAATGACTTCAAGCCTGTTATGAGTATAGATACTTTCCCATGCCATACACAGGCAGTGACCGAAGCTTCCAGTAAAGTATGTGGACACATTTAAAGAGACGGCTATATTAGAACCACATTATTGCATCTCTCAGCGATGCCAACTTCATTGGGCCAGGATCACGTACTACAAAGTCTTCTGAACACTGTCCTAACTTGACGACTTCTGATACCTCAAGCAAGTACCATTGGTCCTTGCTAAGAATAGGCTTGTCAACTTTTGGAATCTCACAATCAATAGGATTAAAATCAATAACTGGTAGTCTTTCACAATCAGGTATAGGGCCTTTCCAATTGGTCCGGAATATCATATTGGGCCTGCTGCATTTCCATCTAAGTGTTGGAAAAGGTGGCGGAATGGCAGTTCGTTGTAATGGAGAAGACAAATACTCTATTGTAGATGTATTCTGCTAGTAAACTACTAATTTTTCTCATTTTGCGCGACCGGAAGATATGAAACAAATGTATAATAAGTGCATATATATTGATTTTACATACTTTTAGTAGTTAATTCATGGTATTGGGACCGTGCCAGTTCGACAAAGCGACCTCTATTTCTACGCTCTGTACTTCTATTCGCACTTTTAATTATATTGGCCAATTATATTAGTCCTGGTTGCTGGATAATAGTCCAAAAAAATAATAAGAAGAAAAAATAAGATGCAGGTTATGTTATGCAAACGTAAACAATTGTATGTAGTAAATAAACTTAGTTATTAAAATGCAGTACTGCAAGCAAAATACAATTAAATAAATTTACCTTTATATAATAATTGCATATCATATCAATATTGTGGAGCAATATATAATTTTTCTGCTTCAATGACAGAAGGTATGAAATATAAGTCAATTTGACAATTTCAATTGACAATATGAATTATTTAAGATAGTTGCAATATTTCTCCGCGACTCGCGCACAGTCGTTTCTCGTTTCCCTTCCAAGTACTTGCACACCGCGAATAGGAACGCAATTAAAACCATCTGCCTGCTTAAGAAAAATATGAGAAATTAAGGTTTTTCACAATTTTTTGCTAACTTCGATGGCATTGCGCGACCGGAAGACGAATTAATAAAAAAATAATAATTAGTGCTTTTTTAGTGTGTGGCATAAATTTGGCAAATACTTTGATAAAATTTATTATATTTTACAAAATTTTGGAATGTGTTTAATTCGTAGAACAATTTTAACAATTGTTTTCAATAAAGATTTCAATCCTCTACAAATAGTTTCTCATGTCTTTTGATGTAGAATAATTTTAGGGAAGCAGGAATTCAACAGTTTAGAATTTTACATTGAGTTTCCTATGTCCCGTTTTCCAATTCACCACCCTGTATACATTTTGAGTACTAGGAATCAAAATTCGTTGGATTTTTACCTAGATAAATTGACAGGTATGCAAAAGCATATTGTAGATTCCCCCATGTCTATTCATTTATCGTTTCGTATGCTTTGTAAATTGTAGAAAGATCGGATTCCATCTGCATTGAAGCTTGTTTGTGTGTGTATTTCTACGACTTCTTATTTTTCGTTTTTTAGTTTTCGTTCAGTTCTTGTAGACATATCGTAGCTATTCCATACTACAAAATTAAAACAGGAGAAGTCATGGGAATACAAGCACAAGGAAGCCCCCACAATAGAGATAAGAGCCTTGTATCTTTAGGTAACTAAATCGCAAACTCAACATTTGAAATTTACACGAGAAAAATCCGCCATGAATATTTCTCTTTTTATCCGCCAATTCCTCTTTTTATCTCGAACTTTTCGTTGAGTATTAACTGCAGTAACCAGTATCTGCAACCTCTCATTATATATTCCAGATATTCAAGTGTTCTCTTTTTTACCATCTTCGTCAAGTCACCTTAGCCTCGACCTATTCTGTTGAAGACTTCTAGGTTTAAAATTCGTTGAACCCATGACATTTTGAGCATTCTAAGATATGAGGATAGCTCGAAGGCTTTTAATTTGCTCATCATAGTAACCTTAATGATCCAGGTTTCATATGAATTAGTAATACAGAATACTCATAACATTATATGAACTTAAATATCTGAAACTTGTTGAAACTATAACATCTGCTACGCAATCTAAACATTATAACATTTTTTCATTGGAAAATATCTATACGCTTTGCTTCTCCATCGCTGGATACATACGAGCTGACGTAAGTATGCTAATAATGAAGTTCTGCCATAATGTTAAGTCTACTGTAGTGTTAGAATATTTAGCATGAATGTTCATTCTAACAAAAGCGGTAAATACAACTGAGCTGTGGAACTAATATGGTTTCTTTGAACTAAACTGGATCGACGCTGTCTATTTTCCTAATGATTTGCTTATGTACATATTATATGGAAAAAAATTCATTGGTGTTTTAGCTTTGCATGATTGTTCAATTTTTTGTTTTTTTTTGAAAAAATGTCCAAATCCAGAATTCATAGCTTAACCTGAAAACATCGAAATGGTTGATGTGTTTGAAATAGTCTTTATTAAATTATGACAGTTGTTTCAGTAGCACAGCATCTTATTTAAGTGAAATAACTCTAGGTACATATATGTACTATATTCTAAGTACGAAATAATTGGCACCGACGTCGTACATAGTTTGTTGGGAGTTACGACGTCTTTTTAATATAATTTATAGCCCCAGCTGTGTACACTAGTGCACCGTCAATTATTGAAACCTACTCAGGTATTATAACTTACTTTAAAATTGGCTTTAAAATTGTAGTTTAAATCGGCGGAGCTCGGAAAAATTTGTAATATCTCAGTGAAGAATGAACCGATTTCCATATTTTTTATTGATAGAAAATGTCATATCATAATTATTAAACATTTTTGTACATGTAAATTTTTATGTCATCTTTTCTATACATCTGTGTATTCGCTGTGAGCCGATGAGTAGAGGAGATTAAATAGTTTTCGCCTGCGCTGTTAGTGGCAGTTTTGTGCATTTAACTTGAACAACTTTACCAGAAAAGTACAAGTTTAAAAACCGCGAGAGAGCGCTACCGGCGAAACTCAGCGAATAAAAACAGAGGTAACCTTTAAATAATTCACATAAACTTCTTCTCTTTTTCTCAATGGCCTCTTGCGTAAGCAGTCATCCAGTCACAGGAACTTATATATTAAATATTATAATTATAATGAATAAAATAAAAAAGCATAATTACTTTTACTATTAATTCTGTGTATTCGTTCATTAATCAGTTTACAATAATATTTCAGTTCATAATTTGTGTTTTTTAGATAAATATCGATTTTTATCGTTTTGTAATATTTCACATACACCAATTTTGCCAGAAAACATTAACATTTTTTTTTCATTTTAACAAAAAATTAAGTTTAAAAATACTCAAAAAAATAAAATAAAGATAAAAAGTCAATTCCGCAATTACTTAGTAAGAATTACTTAACTGAGTTTTAGAATTTGTATTAAAAAACTCCTATTAGAACACAATATACTTAAACCTACAAAGGTTTTCATACTCTAGAAAGCACACATAGAATAACTTTGGAATTTTACTTAATTATTTACTGCAAGGCGGTCTTCAACCACGTCGATTCAGTGCAGACAGGGCTTTCCTCGATACCTTCTGTTTCCAAATTTCTGACTGATACAAGTACCACAGGTTTTACTGCCCGTTTATATCTACTTTCATTTTTGATCTCCTATACACAGCCCATTTTGTAAAAATTATTTAGTGTGAAGAAACGCCTAATTCCAGCTGCTATCCTTGCCTTTAATTCCTTCTTGACTGTTGTCCTGTGTTTGAAACTAGAATAGTGTTAAAATCCTGCACCGTCCAGTATGCCATTTGTTATTCTGTATGCCTTTTGTACCTATCTTCTGTCAATACTTTTTTAATGTATATGGTTTTGTTAAAGTTTTCCTTTACCCCCACATTTTCAGCTGCTTTTTTAATGGCTATATAACCTCCAAGGCGATTATGGTCCTTCTTGTAAGGGCTATGTATATTATAGTATAAATAAGGTAAAAGACTAAGTTTTCAATCCAATGGCATATAAAACAACATAATGTTATTCTACATCCCACCAGACTAAAAACAATGGGAACCTTCTCTGGTTACACCTCCGAGGCTTATACAATTTGCAAGCCATAACGGATGCTGAGACTAAGGAAGATGAGGGAATTTTACAAATAATCATTTTCAATTTCGTTGCAAAACGAAAATACAGCCGCATCATATTCTAGTCCAATCAGAGAGTGCAGCAAGCACCTCTACCGGTTTCGAAACTCATTAGTCTCTCATCAGGAGGCACATAACTGCTCTCTCTCTCTCTCTCTGAGGGAGAGAGTTTTGGTTGGATCAGAGAGAGCAGCATATGTGCCTCCTCGGTAGAGGTGCTTGCTGCACTCTCTGATTGGACTAGAATATGATGCGGCTTTATTTTCGTTTTGCAACAAAATTGAAAATGGTTATTCATTTTTGATATAAATAAGGTATTGAACTAAATTTTTTAACCATGTCCCGCCCTGAGTTACCCCAATATTTTTCAAGTTTGACAAGTTTAGTATAAAAGTTCCTCCTCACCCCACTCTAATTTTAATTCGGAGTGATTTCTACAGCCTTTCACTTACTCACGCCCAACAATATTTTTGATATCTTCTAGTGACTTTCTTGTTCTTCTTGATGTGCCTTTCCGTGACGAATGTTGGCGTTCATCATGGCAATCTTTATCTTGTCTGCAGCAGCGCAGAAAAGCTGCACATATGTTGTGTTGAACCAGGATCTGAGGTTCTTGTACCAGGATGTTCTTCTTCCTGAACCTCGCTTTCCAAATATTTGTCCCTAAAGGATGGCATTTTCTTCGCCAGAGTATTATTTTCTGCCTTCATATATTTTAGCTGGGATTTCGTTTATCCTTTGCGATTGATAGTTTTTCATACTTTTGATCGCATTTCACACCTCATCCAAACTGTGTGGGTGATTGGATTTCTACAGATAATTTCCTTCAAAACCTTTAACGGACGCGATGGAAATATCTTGCACCTTTGCAGAACATATATTCTCTCTCACTGATCAGATGGTGTTACTTAGATATCCTTTATTATTTTGGTGTTTCGTTGGCAACAATTCTGTAGTCTTACTTCCTTTACAGAAGGGCCTTATATTTCCACTTTGCCCATATTCTTCCAATTCTAAAAATAATTTGTATGTTTTTCTTTGCATTTTTTCGTTTTTCCTTGCTGCCTTAAACGAATTTTCTTGTTCGCTGTTTTATAATTATAAAACTTTATAAAGCTAATTCCATAGCTCAAGAAATAGAAAATAGACAAATTTGACAATGGCCTTATGAACTCACTCTCTTAATAAATAATCAATAGAAAATAAACAAATTTGACAATGTCCGTATGAACTCACTCTCTTAATAAATAATCAACGAATGAGTAATAGAAAACATGCTGAAACACTTAGGAAAGGTTCGGTACAACCGAAATACTTATTAGAAGTTTAGAAACTGGTTTTCAGTTTTTTTATGTAAACATATTTGATGATCTACTCGGATTGTTTTTTGGTTCGACTAATGGTCGACCTGCTTCAACATGAATTTTATACCGCCTTACCCATTATACGATATATTAATGAAGCAAGTTGAAAATACATATTAGTGAAATGTTTTAGGGGTTGATACCTCATACGATTTTGTTTTGAATTCGACAATATACATAAATAATGATTTTATTACATTTTTGTGGTAAAAATCAATTTTAAAATCCTACATATGGTAATTATAACCGATTGTTAAATGTATTTTTATAAACGGTATAAAATTTTATTAAATTCTGATGTAGAGTTCAGTTTCTTCATTAAAAAAGAGGTAAGTAAACTTTTTAATATTTAGCAACTTAGTTATCCCAATACTGCCAAAATTTATTACGGTTCAAAAAATGCATCTACTACATTATTTTATTTCACTCTATTTACTGGTTATGATACTTGTATGCCCGGTTGCACCAAGAGATATTAAGCGTAAGACGTAGCTGAACATTAAATATAAATGTAAATCCTTATGCTGGTGCCACACTAGCGTCTAATGCCGTTAATTATCGCATTATTTGACATATTTCTAATACAAATAATGCGATAATTAACGGTATTCGATGCTGGTGTGGCCCCAGTAATAAAGTATAAGTGGAGCTTAGCTAAGCTGGAGCTTAAGATCTGTTGGTGCAACCAGGCATTAGTCATAGTATTACTTTATCCGTGATATTACTGAAAATATGATATACGTGTTTATTTAACAGAGTATTTCATGTAGAACGCATATCTCTAAATATAATTGGATCTGCAACCTGAAAATTAGCCCTTCCACATAACTGTAGATGATTTACACATCTACAATATACGTCTACCGATATCATTTCCACTAATACCAGTGGAAAATGGCCACAAACATTTTTATTTTTAACAAATACCCACGGCTGTCAATATTTTATGATAGATCAGCTACATCTATTCGGAAGTGCATATCTTCAGATTTAAAATCCGATTATTATCTAACTCTAATTTTCGGTTTACGTGAAAGACCTTGTATAGCGAACGATGATTTCTGGCTCTGATTGAAGGAATATATTCAGAATAAAGGTCACAATAACGAGTATCTTTTAAGTCAACAAAACAAAAATTTAATATTTTAATAGTACAAAAAACCTCGACACCGTAAGGTACAAGAGGACGGCTTAAATAAGTAATAGCCCGGGAGGTAGTGTCAAATTTGACCGGAGCATTTTAGCATGGCTGGTTTCTTTTTATTTAGGTAGGTGTTCCAAAGCTTATTAACAAATGATCTGTCAGCTGGCCCAAAACCGGGGATTTTAGACGAGAAAAGGTAAAATATGAAAGTTGATGGACAAACGCTACAACTTAAATATCAAATATTTATACACGTTATTCAGAACATTTGATAGCCTTGCTTACTTGGATCCTACCTTTCACTCAGGAGATCCAGGTTCAAATCCTGGCGCGGAAAATTCTTTTTGTTTTTTAAATTGACATTTTATTTTGAAAAATAATTATTTTTATAATACCACGTTTTTATTATTTATACGAGACAATATAAAAAAATCTGTTTGTCTTTTATAGAATCGCAAACTATGCATTCTTGGTCATAATATTATGATTGATCTTAATAAGCAGATTTGTTGTACATGAACCTCTGAAGGTTCCTGAGTGGTAAGACCAACAATCTAAGTGGAAAGGGAGACAATTATTTGTTATTTTTTTGGACAAACTGTTTTTTCTTAATTTTATATGTTGTAGAACCGAAAGATACAACCCTAAATTTTCACTTTTCTCTCACCAACCCCCATTTTTTAATAGCAATCTAAATATTTCCCTATTCTCTATAACAGCGGTTCTCAATCTTTTTGAGTCATGTACCACCAAATACTTTTTATTATTTTTCGTACCACCTAACTGAAATACCTATCTAGCTAGGTGATCTAAGTAACTAGAATAGTGGTGCTGATTTTGGCTGTTTTTGCGTTTTATGTACCACCTCAAACATCAGTATGTACCACCAGTGGTACATGTACCACATATTGAGAACCGCTGCTCTATAATACATAAAAATGAATGTTTGTCTGTACCTATGTCCCTTATAGAATCGTAAACTATGCATTTGGTAGAAAAAAGTATAGGTACGCAATTTTTTTAGTATGTTTTGGCTTTCTGGTAATTTTTAGGTATTAAACTTTCAAACATTATTTAGTTTTAAGGCGGTACGAAGTTTGCCGGGTCAGCTAGTTAATAATAAAAAAATATTCTTGGACTAGTGTGGCAAAGATTAAAAAGTATAAATCAATAATTTATGAATTTTAGATTGTAATAAAAAAGCGTCAGCTGCATAATGTACGTTGCAAAAAATGTTAGCTGGCCAAATGGACATGCCGTGGTATTATAAAAATAACTATTTTTCAAAATAAAATGTCAATTTAAAAAACAAAAAGAATTTTCCGCGCCAGGATTTGAACCCGGATCTCCTAAGTGAAAGGTAGGAGCCAAGTAAGCAAGTCTATCAAATGTTCTGAGTAACGTATATAAATATTTGACAATTAAGTTGTAGCGTTTGTCCATCAACTTTCATATTTTACCTTTTCTTGTCTAAATCCCCGGTTTTGGGCCAGCTGACACATCATTTGTTAATAAGCTTTGGAACACCTACCTAAATAAAAAGAAAACAGCCATGCTAAAATGCTCCAGTCAAATCTGACACTACCTCCCTGGTTATAAGTAATAGTACATAATATTTAGATTTAGACGATCAATGATCCAAATAGATTTTGAAAAAAAAAAAACAAAAGATACTAAACCTGCTGTTCTAAATTTCGACAAATTATTATTTACACAAATATCTTAATAAATATATCTTACCGCCAACATTTTGCGCAAAAGGAAATATTTTTTTGTATCTATACAGGGTGATTCATTAAGAATGTCCAATCTATTAGTTATACATTCTAGACCTCAAAGTATTAAGTTTTAACCCAAATCACTTAAATAAAATGTGGCTCTCTACTGAGTTACAGGGTGTTTTATTAAAAAATGAAAAAACTGTTTTTACCCAGTACTTTAAAACTATTTGATGTATCCTTGTCATACTTGGCAGAAAGTGTAGATACTGTACATCCTACTAAATTATGTTAAACAAATGTTTCTGGCTATTACCAGGTGAAAGTGAATGGTTGGTCCTTCCCACATTCTATGCCACTGGCGGAATTACAATTTTAGCGAATTGTTGGATTCTCCAATACTTTCTATGTAAATAATATACTGTTTTGGATGTGGTTTCCCAGGTGGATCTTCAATTATTGTTTTGTATATCATCTACCAGGGGGCCGACGTAGCTCAGGCGGTAGTATGCTTGACTCGAGTGCTGGTAGGCCGGGGTTCAAATCCTAGCGTGGGCAAGAACAACTAGACACTTTTAAAATGTCTATAGGCCCCAGGTCGACTCAGCCTGAATAAAATGAGTACCTTGGGTAAAACCAATGGTAATAATAGGCGGTTGAAGCGTAGCACTGGCCCTGTTACCTTCCTTGTATATCGTAGGCCCTAGATATAGCAGACTACCCTGCTATAATCCCAAAGCCGCACCAGCGGTATAAAACGGGAGCCTATTATTATATATCATCTACCATATTTTTGAACCAGCTTTTTTATCCTTATGTTAATATTCTGAATATATTTTTTCATTAGAGCGCATATGTGTAATAAAGGATTAAAAATAGGACTTCAATTCCAGTAAAAGGAATTGTAGGTACAATGAACATGTGCATGTTTTAGACCGTCTTGTTCTTGGTAATTTTATTTATTCTATCATTATTGAGTGATTAATATACTATTAAACAGTTAATACAATTTAATGTTGGATGAATTTTTGATACTAAATCTTTTTATTGATGTAAAATAAAGTAGAATTTATACTTATATTTGTCTAGATGTGGGTTTCTGGCCCAATTTTACAGTTTATAATTTTTAATGCAACATTTTATAAAATTTTCGCACCATGTCGTCCTCTTGCATTCCCATGCTTCTTAGTAACTCTAGCGTAGTGGACTTTGGTGCTCATCCAAAAACACTAAGAACATAAAATTCTTTTCTATAAATACTAAAGTGTGCTTTATGTATACAGCCGGCCTGATGGAAGTGATCATTTATTCGTCGCCCGACGATAAGAAGAAAAATCGTGGATTTTGCTTTTTGGAATATGAATCACATAAGGCAGCATCTTTAGCAAAACGAAGGTTGGGCACAGGGCGTATTAAAGTTTGGGGCTGCGATATTATCGTAGATTGGGCTGATCCTCAAGAAGAACCAGATGCCCAAACTATGTCTAAGGTTAAGGTAAGTTAATATTTTTGTATTAAATGTTTCTCTAAGTCTACAATCGAGAATAGGTGACCAATTAGAAAAGACCGATTTCATTAAATATGTTGGGTTTTAAAATATAAAGGACGCCTCAAAGGACTTTTACTGCTGTACTATACTTGTTAACTAAATTACTAAGATATAAACTTAAAACACTGATACACTATGTGCTGGAAGGTACCGTTGCTCAGTTCTGGTAGGTTATGTGCAGTACCTTTCATAGAGAACAACAAGAAAGTCGCCACTGTTCTTAAATATTTTAATCGAAAAAAAAAAGAAATGGGATATTCATAAAATAAAGAGAAAGATTAAAAGAAATGCGTACAAAGAACACAAAATTTATTGTTTAGTTAATAAATTTCGATTTAAACATGTTTAAAATAGAGACTGTTTAACATTAAACAGTGAAAATAATGCAATTTTTTTTAATATTAAACGCTATATTGTAATTAAATCCACTCTCTTATATCCGTAGTTAGATTTCTTAACATGAAAACAACTCATCATTTGACCTGGCTTTATTAGAATGGATGGATTAAAAGTACTTACAACAGGTTAGCAAACACAACGACTTCTTAAGTACTCGGACAGAGATTTCCCGAGGAAACGTTGGAATTGAGGAGAGCCTCTCCGAGTATTAGAAACTCCGGAGCAATATTGAGATTGGAAACCTCAGTCCAAACTGAGATGAAGGTATCGTCCTGTATTAGGACGACCGTCTCTAACTAGGATCCTAATTAAATGAGAAAATACAAAAATAAAATAGGAAGAACCAAGAGGAACCAAAAAATCTCACCATTTTTAAAGGAGTCTCATACACATGTAAGTCGACATTCACATCTTGATTGCAATACGGAATATAAAAAGAATCGAAAAGGTGGACTGCTTTTAGACACAAAAAGTGGTCGGGCAAAGTACCATTTCCGAATTTTGACCGAAATATTCAGAATTCTTGGATGGCGCTGAACGGTATCCTTAAAATATGTAACAATAAATGCTGTAACGAGATCTTTGGCGACATTCAGATCTAACTTTTAACAAATCGAATAGAAATGACCAAGTCGAATCGTAATTACCCGAAATCGGAATGTTGGATATCTATCGCGTCGTTGTCGTGTTTGGATTTGTATTGTGTAACTCACATCGTAATCAGAGTAAATCGAAAACGCCAACTTCTATTTGACGCGCTCAGAAGGTGGTGACAATCCCGCATTGGAAAATGAAATTAGTGTTCTGTGACGTTAAGTTACTGAAAAGGCTAGTGCGGCGCGAAGAAATAATAAAAAACAGAAGTATTTAATTATATTTCAAGCTTGTTTTCACATAGTTTTGGTTTGTTTTGGCTAAGTTTGAAAAATTCAACAGAAGAATAAAAAATGGCAAGTAATTTAATATGGTAAGCGGAAATACAGAAAGTTCTTGATAAATTATTTTAGTAGATATAAAATATAAACCTCAGAACTAAATAAAACTTAAATGCGCTTGCGCCAAGCACAATTCTGATATTGAAAACTTATTTCGACAGGGTAAATGCTGTCGAAGTCATTACTATTCACTATTCGGATTGTAAAGATTCTAAAATAGTTATGGAATACCCGATTTGGAGTATTTATTTTCGACTTAACCACTTCTCTTCGATTTTCTTTACTTCTATCATCGAAATGAATTACATAATAGCCATGCTTATGATAATACTTTTAAAGATGATTGATTAGAATATTTCTAAACAGACACTAACGCCATTTTTATAATATTACTTAAGGTGATACAGTATAGGTCTGGATCCCGCGTATGAAAAAAAAGTTGATTAATAGCAAGCTGAAAATTTGTTAATAGCTTAAGGGTGTCTAGTCGGACAAACTTTGATATATGGGAACACTGGAACAGGGGTAGTTTTAATTGTGAAACAGGTTAAAAATTTGGAACGGTCAGACCACGAAAACGGCACATGTATTTTGTCCGACAGAACAGACTTAAACTCTTCGAACAGAGATTAAACTCTCATGCAAAAATCAGACTGCTATTTATCACCAAATGGGCGTTTTAATGAGTGGAACATGTAGAATATGTCAAATGCCAGGAATTATGACAGGTGATAAATAGCAGTCTGATTTTTGCATGAGAGTTTAATCTTTGTTCAGAGAGTTTAAGTCTGTTCTGTCGGACAAAATAAATGTGCCGTTTTCGTGGTGTGACCGTTCCAAATTTTTAACCTGTTCCACATTTAAAACTGCCCCTGTTCCAGTGTTCCCATATATCAAAGTTTATCCGACTAGACACCCTTAAGCTATTAACAAATTTTCAGCTTGCTATTAATCAACTTTTTTTTCATACGCGGGATCCAGACCTAGTAGCGATCAACAGGTAGCAAAAACGCGTTCCAAGATTGCGGCTGTAATTTTGAATATTTTTTCGAGATATTTGGCACACGTATTCGTAATATAATAAAGAATGGCGGTACAGAGCCCAATTTGAAAAATATATTAATATGTGGAAATTACTCTGTAATTAAATACAATATTTAATGTACCGCCATTAAGAAGAACAAAAAAATACACTTTCTTCAAATAAACTTTTTTATCCGATGCCTAGATTTTGTGTCATTTTGGAACTACTAAATTTTTTTATTTCATTAGTAGTTCCAAAATGACACAAAATCTAAGCATCGGATAAAAAAGTTTATTTGAAGAAAGTGTATTTTTTTGTTCTTCTTAATGGCGGTACAGGCTCGTTTTTTAATATTGTATTTAATTACAGAGTAATTTCCACATATTAATATATTTTTCAAATTGGGCTCTGTACCGCCATTCTTTATTATATGTATTACGAATACGTGTGCCAAATATCTCGAAAAAATATTTAAAATTACAGCCGCAATCTTAGAACGCGTTTTCGCTACCTGTTGATCGCTACTGTTTCCTCTTAAGCGCTAACTTTTAATTCTAAACGTATTTACGAAATAGCTATTTTCACTAATCTGAATTTCAGATTTTGTTCTTTGAAAGCGGCTTACAATATGGAAATCACAACATCAATTAGAAACATGTTCAGTAACTCCTTTCCATTTACTAGCTATCTCATGTCTTCTCAAATAGTTGTTTTCACGAATTTGAATTTTAGATTCTGTTTTTTGCAAACGGATTACAATAAGTTGTTATAACATTATATGTTACAACTTTCTTCTTGAACTTCAGATCTAAACAAATCCAAATACAGTGATGAGTGCGTTAATAACCGGCAAAATAACGCAGAAGATGGAAAACATGATACGGTGTGAAATAACAAGAGATGTAACTAGTAGAGGTGGAAATTATCGACAGAAACGTATAGATTTACATTACATTACAGACATAGTTTTCCACCTTTCATTACATAGTTTCCACGTATCGGAGGACTATGACAACTAACACTGTGACAGGAGAAAATTCTCCTGTCACAAAGTCTAAAGCTGGGAAACTATGTACTGTAATGTAAATTTATGAGTTCCTATCGATAATTTTTCACCTCTACTAGTTTCTATCTCATTCTGTTTCCCAACATATTATGTTTTCCATCTTTTGCGTTATTTTTCCTGTTCTTAGCGCACTCATCACTGTATATGGCTAGGAATTATGTAAAATGAATTTAATAAACATTCAATCATTTATTTAATAATCTTTATGGTACATTATAAAAGGTAAGCAAGAAGGTTGTCTTCTTCAAACTATCACTGAACATTAAAAACCGATAGTATCTCGCATAGCAGCATTCAAACGTTGCTACTATTAATTTATCAAAGAGGTACAATGAGATGCGGCAATAGTATGATAAGCCAGATTAAATCAAAATGATAGATTTTATAGTTGAATAGCACAAATGACTACGATGGAAAGAAATTATGAAAGTCTCAACATATTATAGATTTAATTTGTATATTGCGTCTCTTTTCTACTCAAATAATCAACTATAGGAACACTTTGAAACAAAATTTCGTAATGTTTTAGAACACTTTTGATGAAAGATGAAATTGTGTGAAATACATTTATTTTAATGCCATTTTCATTTAAAGGTCCTCTACGTAAGAAATTTAACACAGGAAATAAGTGAAGAAAAATTAAAAGAAGAATTTGAACAGTTCGGCAAGGTGGAGAGGGTGAAGAAAATCAAAGATTACGCTTTTATACATTTTGAAGATAGGGATAATGCCGTTAAGGTAAGTAGAAATCATATTTCTGAAAGACCATTAGTAATGTTAAGATTATAAGAAACAGCTGTTTTTCGTAAATTAACCATTGGAAAGAATTTGGTTGACCTTACACAATTCAATATCATATAAATCAACCTTCAACTCAATCTTGTTCTTACTATTGATGAACTTGTATTGTACCCTCGGAGATCGATGGAAAAAATTTACACCCAAAATAACAAAATTCAGTTTGGCAACACTATGTGAATGTTGATAGTAACATATCCGTTTTTAGATAAACAGAACTGTAATTTAGTCCAAACAAATTAATATATTTTCGTTCCAACAAAAATGAGATTTTTCAACCAAATAATGTTTCACATATGATGTGCAAAATAATTTTGAATTGGTTTCTGCTAATGAGCTTGCTTTTTTTGTCATTAAAGTAGAAAAAAAACTTTAAAATTTATTCTTTATAATCATTATCGTCCAGTTCTCGTCTTATTATTTTCACTGTACTAATATCCGTCCAGTAATTTACAATGATCAATGCGATGTTAAAACATTTTATCGTTAGCGGCTTCTGAAGTGTCCGAGACATATCTAATTTCATTGGTAAAATGCACAGTCCCACCGATTTCCACTTGAACAATACTTTACTTTATGTGTAGTGCGTACGCTGATAGGTAAAACTGATAATTCTATAATAACTGCACATACCCAGTTTTTGTTCCATTACTCAACAAAAGAAAAACTTTGTTGTGCACAGACTGATTTCTTAAATCCCAAAGTTAAATCAGATTTATCCCAAATCGATGGAATGCCTCATTTGGAAATTCTGCTAATCCTTAGCTTACGTGGCAAGCATTCTATGAAATTTGTACGAATACAACTAACATAAACTCAAGTCACCGTGAAGCTTTTAGAAAAAACTAAGTCATAGATTAACCATCAAGCTAATGGTCCAAGAGACAGCGCTGAAAAATCTGTTTGAATTTACTATAACTAGATTTTTCACAGTTGATTATTGCGATTGTGTAGAGAAACATACTGCGGTCGGTCAAGTGAAACGTAGAACAGGGGTTACTGAGAGGGTATCAAAGTTGCTTTCCTACGAAGGTACAGTAGAGCGTCGATTATCCGAACTAATTGGGGGACATGGGTGTTCGGAAAACCGATTTGTTCGGATAATCGAACTATACTGATATAGTCGTACATATTTATCCACAAGTGAATAAAAGCCATATTTACATACCTACATATTTATTTATATCTTGATAATGACAATAGCAATTAAACAAAAAAGTGCAGTATTTGCAACAACATATTTTTGGATACAATATTGAAGAAAATTGAAGATATTTTAAGCGTTAATTACTAACGCTTGCTTGGTACTCGAGTGTGGGGCGCGGGACTCGGGAGTTCGGATAACCGGTCGTTCGGTTGATCGACATTCGGATAAACGACGCTCTACTGTAATTATTTCCATTTACTAAGGCTAAAAATCAGTACACACATTCTAAATTGAATACATATAAATAAAAGTTATAGTCGGTCAGCTGTATGACGGGACAGAGCCGGTCGGTCGGCCCAGTGAATGTACAGGGTTATTCACTATATTTTGACCCCTTGTAAACTGCTTTATTTACAGAATTAGAAAAAAATGTAAAATACAAAAGTTATTCGATTTTTAAATTATGATTGTTTGACATATAGGTATTTTGACGTCATCCATTTGGGCGTGATGACGTAATCGACAATTTTTTTAAATGGGAATAGGGATCGAGTGCTAGCTCATTTGAAAGGTTATTCAATTCCCTATTCAGTAATCTAAACGTTAACATGATTAATTATACAGGGCGTCCAAAAATTTTTTTTTAATTAAATTAATTGTTTAATAATTCAAAAATTTTTTGGACACCCTGTATAAATCATGATCTTAATGTTTATAGTACTGTATAGAGAATTGAATAACCTTTCAAATGAGCTAGCACACGACCCCTATTCTCATTTAAAAAAATAGTCGATTACGTCATCACGCCCAGATAGATGACGTCACTAGTACGATATATACCTATGTCAAAAAATCCTAATTAAAAAATCGAATAACTTTTGTATTTTACATTTTTTTCTAATTCTGTAAATAAAGCAGTTTACAAGGGGGTCAAAATATAGTGAATAACCCTGTACATTCATTGGGGCCGACTGACCTTCTCTGTCCCGTCATACAGCCGACCGACTATAATAACTTTTATTTATATTCAATTAATGTGTGTACTGATTTTCAGCCTTAGTAAATTGATTTAATTACAAAAATGAATAACCATTTTCAATTTCGCTGCAAAACGAAAATACAGCCGAACCATATTCTAGTCCAATCAGAGAGTACCGCAAGCACCTCTACCGGTTTCGAAACCTATTAGTCTCTCATCAGGAGGCACATATGCTGCTCTCCCCCGATCCAACCAAAACAAACCCCAGCGTGCAGTCCCGGATTGCAACGAACGAAATGGCATAGATGCCCTAGCGGCAACTGCTAGCAAAAATACTAAGTTTTCACTCTAATGGCATATAAAACAACATAATGCTATTCTACATCCCACCAGAATGAAAACAATGGGAACCTTCTCTGGTTACACCTCCGAGGCTTCTACAATTTGCAAGCCATACGGATGCTGAGACTAAGGAAGATGAGGGAATTCTACAATTTACAATTCACGTCCTATCTGCTCAGCGCGGTAAAATTCCAACGAGATTTAATTACCTTCGTAGGAAAGCAACTTTGATACCCTCTCAGTAACCCCTGTTCTACGTTTCGCTTGACCGACCGCAGTATGTTTCTCTACACAATCACAGTAATCAACTGTGAAAAATTTAGCTTTAGTAAATTCAAAGAGATTTTTCAGCGTAAATATTAAACTCGATGGTATTTCCCCTAATTTTTAGAACCATAGTTGGTTTTCCAATTGAGTTAAATTATTTCCTTATACTTTTAATCCTTAACCACTGACATGCGGTATGCCGTACCCTGCCGAAAATATATTTTGTTGTAAAACTTGTTTCTTAAAAGATTCCTAGAAAACCATCTTTGTACCTTCAAGTGGTGTGTAATTGTACCAGCTCCCAACTTCTGTAGTTTTAGTATGGTTTAGTCTTTGAGCTATGTTGACATGTCAGTGTTTACGATTGTATAGTTAAAAGCAGTCCACTAAGTATTCTTTCGCTATTAGTATGGCAGTAAGTTTATCCAGTTGTCCAACTTTCAAGTGCTTTCAACCTTATTTTACTATTTCAGCTATTTTTTTTGTAATTCAGTTCTAAATAATTTTGTAAGAACCTCCACAATTTTTTTAATGCACGCGTTAATAATTTTCTTAAAAAAATATATTTTATTTTTAGCAGTATTTTATTCTACAGCAGTGTGAAGAATCACTCCGTAGTTGATGTAAAAAACAAATACAGTGATATAAGACAAATTCATATTGAAGACAAACGAGAATAGGCAACGGTATGACATACCGCATGTCAGTGTCTACGTTCCGAAACATCCTAGTCAGTAGTTAAGGGTTAAAACAGTTTCAATCCCCATACTTAAAACATTGGTGGTAACATCTGTTGTTCTAATTTAAGGAATCAACGGAGACACTGTACAAAGATTTTCTGCTGTTTTACCGACAAATTTAATGCCATTATATTATGTATATTCACCATATAATATGTCCATATCAGCGTACTTATTTATATAAAAATTATTTATGTATTACTGTTAATCATGTCTGTTATTTGTATCAGGCAATGGAAGCCTTAGATTCTAAAGAATTAGGGGGTTCAAATATTGAAGTGTCATTAGCCAAACCTCCTTCTGATAAAAAGAAAAAAGAAGAAATACTTAGAGCCAGAGAAAGAAGAATGATGCAGATGATGCAAGTTAGAGGAGGGTAAGTTCTTTGTACATTCTATCTAATCTAATACATATTTCCAATATCCAGAATTTGGGCTTATTAGATTACTTTAAATCATAATTTGTATAGTCCTTATGTCTTCGATTTTATATACCATTCGCAGTACATATTTCTTATAAATAGATGGTTTAGATCCCTGGTCTAGATTAGACCAGAGATTCCCAACCTTTTTTCGTCTAGCTTCGCCGCAGCTTTAAATAATATTTTCATGTCCCCCTTTTGTAAAAAACGCAATTTAACATTTCTTTGTTTTAATTTTAAGTGATACAAAATTAACTTTCGACATTTTTTTTAGTATATTTGATTACTAGTAAGATACTTCAACTTAACTTTTATACTGTGTACCACTAGTATTTATGACGTTTTCTTCTCTGCCTTACATTGATTTTTTTTTTCAAAAATGCAAGTAATTTCCGGCCCCTTTACGACACCCTCTACAGAAGCACGTATATAGTAAAATCCTTTTATACAGAATGATCTTTAACTAAAGTGAGTAATAAGTTTCTCATTGTTTAATCTTTGAACATAGCTGGTTAATTAAGTAAATGGCGAGCAGTGGACAAAATATATATCGAGTTGTAAATACGAAGTATGCAAGAGTGAATATGAAAGAAACAATTTGACAGTTCATATCTTCTGTACAAAGAAATCACTTACCTCTTTTGTTATTGATTCTTGCATACTTCGTATTTACAATTCGATATATTTATTCCTCTGCTCGCAATTTATTTAATTAACCAGCTTTGTTCAACGATTAAACATGGTCCTTCGATCCGGATCATTAAGTGGATAGGTCATAATATGTTAAAATATAGAATATTAAATCATTATCAATTGTTCCTTCTACTGCTATGTTGAACAGTGTCGTTGACAGGGAATCGCCCTGTCGCACCAAAATATTAAATATGTATAATATATAAAAGAAGGCAAATAATATTATTAAATAAATACTAAATACTTTTCCTCAACACTAATCATTACTATTTGGTTATACATTCGCTGTTCTAGATGTTTATAAAATATACTTTTTTTAGCATGATGCCTGGAACTATGCCCATGAGGGGTCCCCCTGGAACTTCAGGCCCAAGAGGGACAGGAAGTATGAGATCAGCGCCGATGGGAAGGGGTGATTACGGTAAGTATTTGGCTAATGTGTTACGTTATCTCATGTTCTAAAATATTGGTCCTTAGTCTGCTTGTTAGTCAAGTAACTATTCCATTCATAAAAGAGTATGCGAGAAAGTAAAGAACTCGATATTTCATCTTTCTTTCAGCCACAGAAACGGTTCATTAAGAGAAAGGTTTTTAAATATAATTTTGATGAAGTATCCATGTTTTACATATTTTTTTAAATTTTTGCAAAATTGTGTTACGCGTTGTTATTTTCTTTATGAAAAAAGGCAACTGTTACTTGAGATTGTTATATATTGGACATGCCAGTCTTTTGGATGTATATCTACAAACTTAATGTTTTTAATAATTAATAGTTTTTAATGAAACACAGAAGAACGATGCTCTTAGATCATTTGTATGCTAAACATCTGCATTTAAAGAGGCGGATTTTATTGTCCTAGTGTCTTCCAGAAAAAGCAAAGACCACCTTACAATATCTACTTTTTCATTGAGAATCAAGTCCGTACATTTAAATCGGTCAGTTTTTTAAAGGTATTTTTAAATATATCCTGGATGTATCACGAAATATAAAGTAAAATTTCATTTTATATTACATCTGTTTTGTTTTTTTACTATACAAGTACTGGAAGGATCTTTTTATTGTTAGGTTAGGTTAGGATCTCTTTTCTTTGAGAATCTGTTGGTATGTTTATTATTTTCGACCAACTATTCTTCTAGAATCATAACTTACACTGACAATCAGATTTAATATTTGAACATCCCATTCCTCAAAGAGTTTCTCTTAATGTCCTTTGTTCTTTTGATCCTAGACCGTGAGTATTGAAATGAAAGTTAATAATTACCTTGTATTGTGAACTATAAAGGTACTTTACTCTGGAGCGAAATTCATATTTTTTGACAAACCTCGTATACTATTGATACATTTTGATATCTGATGATTGCATCTTGGGTTTAAGACTGTCCAAAGCATTTTATAAAGAATGACTTTTTTTCGTAAAATTAATAATAAAAAAGTATCCCATATGGTTCCAAGGTACGCAGACACACTGTATATTCTATGACTTAGAAACAGTTTTGTTAATTATTTTAATAGCAAATAATATAATTCATAAAATACATTATTTCTAATATTATTTAAAATTTACTTTAAGAAATTAAAGTAATTTAAAAAATCCAGTTTTACTTCCAAATTGGACATTTTTAGAAACCTTTCTCTTAATGAACATTAAACAATAATGCATTAACTTTAAAAAGCTTTATCAAAAACATTACATCTGTATTATTTGCTCAAATTGACGCTTCTAACAATAATTTCAAATTAACTTCTTCAGTATGAACGAGACTTAACACTCAACAAGTATAACCCAGTTTTTCTTGCACTAACATTTTTATCTGTATGTCCCATGTGTTTTTAATGTACATTTTGAAGCAAATCTACGATGATCTGACTGCAAGTCGACAAGGAACTATTTGATATTTTTGAATCGTTACGTAAACATGTTTCTAGTTATTTGCAGGTCTGAAAGTTTTATTGATTAATGCTCTTAAATTTCAAGTTGGGAGTATGCAGTAGTCTTATAAATATTTTAGCAGTAGTTAGGGTGAATGGTAGTATGTTGAAAGTGGACTTATTCTTTTTAAACACTTTTAGTTTCTATTTTAAGAAGTACTTTAGCTCGTTCGATGCCCACACTTTAAACAGACCTCGATTGAGGTGCCCAAGCTCGTAACAGTTCCTCGTGCGTCGTCGGTACCTTTGATGAAACCCTCGTGCCGACACATGGTCGGCGTGGTCGTTGAACGAGTTAAAATATTAATAAAAACATAATAATATGAAATTGGTTACTGAAAATATTCAACAGTTTGATATTTAACACATTATGATTGGTTTCATAGTAGCATCAATTGAAGACCTGAAATGCTAATGGATGTAAGTGTCACTTTTTACAAATATCCTTTTATTGTTGCTAAGTGATGTATGACCAATGCACTGGTTACTCTTCAAACGGTTACAAAAAATTCCAACAAAATGCGCTGTGTGTAACTCCACAGGTGGTGAAAATGCTATTGATCTATCTGCCAAAATATAAACAAAGAATATTCTAGCCTAGCATTAGGTAAATCTAGCATCTCTAAATAAAAAAGGAGTATTTAAGCTCAGATTTAAAGATGAGCAGATTGTGTACATCATTTAAAGATAAACACCGTAATAACATGATGGCAACAAATGTAGACTCATGCGTCTATATTCGTTGCTAATAGTATCGTAAGTCAGAAGTTTTATGGTTAAGTTTTTCTTTAGACTTTCCTAAATTGTCTTTCAGAAGACCAAGATTAGAGACATGCAAGAAATGTGACTATCTGCATATGCAAACCAAAGTAAGAGAGTATGTATTTTGGCAAGCAAAGCCAAAAAACTATTACGATTACACCCAGTCCCAGGGCACAGTTCCTCGGCTACAAACAGGGTTTTTTTCATTTTTTTTTATAAATATATAATGCATTTTGTGTAAACTGTTGTGTTTTTGGCACTTAAATCAGTTTATGCCCTCAGAGCAATAGTGGCATAAGCCACAGATTGAGCATTTTTAGATTAATATATCAATAAAAGCAGCAACATTAAATCTTCGGATTAATAGGGGCCTACACAACATACCTCTATATGTGGCTAGATGGCGCTACATAATTTGTAGAGCCATCCCATAAACATAATGGAAATACGATTGCAAATATTGCATTTATCTCCAAACTTTTGTTTTTGGGCTTAGGCCACTGTTGCTCTGATAGCCTTAATTAGCATTTCAGGTCAATGAGGCGTTCAATTTAGACTCTATAAGGGTCAGAAATCTTTATGAGAAAGCTTACTATAACCAGAATTTATGTAATGGATGCATTGATTCAAAAAACATTCTACGTAAAATAGAAATACTCCTCGGAAATGTGAAATAATAAATAATGTACTTGAAGCAGCATACCTAAATGAGCCAACAGTAAACAGATTTAATGAACACATTTTCATATTGGATATTGGACACTAACATTGCCAATTTTTCACTTACGATAAATAAACTATTTTTCGCTGTATCATTCGATAATTTCCACCCATAAATTAAATGATTACTTAGGTAAATCCTGAATAATAATTCCTATAAGTATCTAGTACCTAGTTTTATCCCTGTCCAAGTACAGACATTCGAAAACGGGCACCACACTCTCGGCGAAGTTACTTCGCCAAAGTTGACCGAAGTCCGAAGTGCCTCTCTACACACTCGTTCTACTTCGCGAGGAACACATTCAAGCGGTGCGATATCGACAAAGATCCCTTTGACTCGGACGCGCCAGACCGACAGATTTCGGAAGTAGAACGAAGTTAGACAAAGTTACACAAGGTGGGCGTCTACACTCTCGTACTTGCTGAACCTCGATCGACTTCGGCGAGAGTGTGGACGGCGTTTTAGACATTGAAAACGAAAGCTAGTTCTCTCTGGTTTAGACCCTCGAATAGAGCAGACGGTCTGTGTTCTATCCTCTGTTAGTGACAACCACTAGTTATAGCGTGGTGAAAAGTACCTCGAACTTCTTATGTGTTGATCTCCACAGGCAAAAGACGTGCTAATATTTCACTCTGGGATACATTTCCCGTAAAGTACCATGTGCTGAAATACCGCGAATAGCTCTGATTCCGTCTCTCGTAATAGGTATACAAACTTTTTTCTCCCTGTGCAATAGTTTAAAATACAAACCGTGACGTGCACACGTGTAACCGTAAAAGACCGACAGAAAAAACACGAGAGAAAGACATACCATGAGAAGTGAAACATATGAATGAACTGCTAAGGAATATAATGCAGGACAAACTAAAAGGTAGAGGACGAGTAAGAAGACGTAAAATTTTTATAATTTTCGGAATGATTTCCAATCTCCCGATAGGAGCGGAACTTCAAGAAGGTGTGAAGAATTTCTGCCCAGAGATTTCTCTATGATGTCGAAGATTATGCAATTAATCATAGCATATTAATATTATTGACGACCGCTATAAATAGTATATTGTGCAACAAGTGCAGAAAGGTACTAATTCCTCACGAGTTTGAAAAGTTGCGGTACGAGCGCAAGTCAGTGCCGCAATTCAAACGAGTGAGAAATTACCTTTCTGCACTTGTTACACACTATACTTTTTTTTCCACAACCACAGTTTTTGCTAAAAATAAAATACACCATTTCCAAACGAAGATTTATTATAATAATAAATTATCAATTTTAAACTGTATTTAATTAATAATAATCAATTTAACGACGTTCTACACCTTCGGCAAAGAATTAAGGATTTGCATGAAATTTTAGTATGTTATAGTTTACTTCAAAAAACTAAGACTTGATTTTTTAAAAATTGTTTTACCGTGCCGTTTAATTACTATTAAGGTTCAAAGTTAAGTTTTAACATGGTCTCTTATGGGAATTCTTAAAAAGTTAATAACTTTTGACCCAAATTTACGATTTTTAATTATTTGTGCTTAAATTAAAGGTTTTTTTGTAAGAAATAACATATTAAAAAATGAGAATTGTTTACCGTACTATTATTAAATAAAAGTGAAAATACTGTTTCGAAAATACTCTTTCGCTCTTAAAAAGTTAATAACTTTTGACCCAAATTTACGATCTTAATAATTTGTGCTTAAATTAAAGGTTTTTTTGTAAGGAATAACATATTAAAAAATGAGGATTGTTTACCGTACCATTATTAAATAAAAGTGAAAATACTGTTTCGCTTGCATATAAGTTTCCCCCCTTTCCTCTGAGAGGCATACCCCGCAACGAAGGTGTAGAACGTCGTTAAGTTCCTTATACCTAAACAAATTACATAGAAATCAGTTAAAAAATTAATGCACTGCCTTAATTTGTTTGAATTTAAACTATTTTACATAATTATTATAAAATAATGTCACATTTGAAGTTATATTTATGCAGTCACAGATATCCACTATACCTACTTCATTCGACGTATCTTGCTGAGGTTGCTAAATCTTTATTGGTTAGTTGATAAATACAAAATGTTTATTAAGAATAAAATTGTAAAATAAGACAGTTGTAACATCCATAATTTAATTTCTATTCGATAATTCAGTATAATAATTTGCAAAATAAATGTAAATTTGTAAAATACCAAAAAGTTAAAAAATAATGTGTTAACGTATCGAATTTTTCAGATTTCTCGGACATGAGTTAAATCTGTTCTTTTTTGAAAAGCACTATGAAATCTAATATCCTAAATAAAACCATTTCATCAAAACATGTTATAATTATTATATTTATGATTTTATTGTGGAATTTAACGGTAATGTGCAGAAAAGAACTTTCCGGCACAGAAACGTCACTTTTCTGCACAGAAACATCACTTTTCTGCACACTAATGTCATATATGTTATACTGTGAGAAAATATCAACTTTTTTAACATAAAACTGTGCAGAAGAGTGCATTTTGAATAGTGGTTGTAGCAAAAATATATTATCTTACAATTATTTTTAAATTTAATTGGCTCAGTGCTTTAGTCCGGATCGTCATGAAATGATTACCACTAGATAATTCAAAGAGTAATAAACACTTTTCGTGTGGAATATTGCAAGTTGTATCCCAATTGCAACTTTATATAATTGGATCGGGACTTTAGCGAGAATTTATGTTTCATTTTCGTGACCGTTGCCGTTATGTGCTAATTTTAATTTTCTGTAAGTGCAGTAACTACCGCAACTGTAAAAGTAATATTTCACTTCACGCCGTACATTAAACTAGGTTACGACTATTCAGTTTTGATTTTTTTTATTCGAACTCGGAAATATTTGATGCTACTATGCCTTTAAGATAATATGCAGTTAAAAATATAAATAAGTATTACGAAAAATTCCCAATTTCAATTTTTCATACATTTTTTTGGAAATTTAATGTTTGAGTATCGGATATGGAAATATAGTAGATCGTTTTATATTTAAAATCATTCATCATTCTCTTTACTTCTCAATTTAATTTAATATTTAAAATGATTATTTCACTTTTAATAAGTTACATTATTTCTCTTTTTTATTTCATTCAATATTTAATTATAAATCTCTTATATCACTCCCTATTTCAGCTCTATGTCATACTTTCTATTTTTCCATTTCTCTCGTTTTCTTTATAGTGAGATAAACTTTTGTGACTAAAATCCTTTATATTATCTTTTATTATAGTAGACACAAAAAAAACTATTTACAAAAATAGGAGGGTAACTGTAAGCTGTAACATTTTAAGATTAATTAAATATACAGGATCTTTCATAACACTGTACTGAACATAGACATATATATTATCATAGACTGAGCCTACCCTCCGCGCTTCCTGACGACAAGATCTCTTGAACAGGTTTGCGGTATCTCTTTCTAGCACATTGTATCGAGAAACTAAGATGACACTAAGTGGGGGTATAGGCACGGAAGGGGAGGACTTCTGTCGCAGCTTTAATATGCGTAAGAGTGAAACAGCAAACAGCATTGAGCCAAAACAAAATAGATATTGTCGTCACTTCGCTGAACATGACACTCTGTCTATGATAATGAGCCCAAAACAAAATAGATGGTGTCGTCACTCCGCTGAACATGACACTCTGTCTATGATAATATTATTATCATTATATAATATTATGCTGTTTGCAAATCTTAGCTAATATGAACAGCATGTATATTATATATGTCTATGGTACTGAATCAAATATGTTTTTTGACCATGGAGACTCACGTGTTATAACAGGTATATCTAGAGACGACGATAAACTTTTCGCTTTACACTTTGCTGATGACCAGTTCATATTAGCTGAGATTTAGACCCAGAACGGATCTGGAGCTTTTTCTGGTCTTCAACCATCTAGATTAGATCCAGAAAGTTGGATGCAGAATATAAAACTTGCGTTTTGACTATAAATATAGAAAAGCATATAAGTACCTTGGAGTCAGAATTACTAAAGAAGGCTCTAGTGAGACTGAAATTAAGAAACCAATTAGACAAGGTGACAGAACCACTAAATTGAGTGCTGTGGAATACACAAATGATGAGATGCAGAAAAGAATTGGTGTTGAAAAAGCAATCATGTAGCCAAAGGATTGCTGTATAACACAAAACAAATTGTGTGTTCTTGTAACGAGGTAGTGAAGCGGATTGTAAATTTGAAGTAAAATAAAATACAGAGTGTTTTATTTAAAAAAATATATTTGATGCTGTACAGTGTTACTTATAAGTGATTGTTAATGATTATATGTAAAACATTCAATGTCAAATTGTATGTGTTCAGGTCTTCGCCTTCTACTAGCTTGCTAGTTATTCAAGAAGGAAATAATTGGTTGTAAACATTGTTTTATTTATTAACTTTACGAGATTGCATATCAAGCTTATGTTAGGGCATCAAAACGTTCAGCTCTCTAATCAAAATTTGATTCAATGAAATCGCTATTTTTAGATTTCCTTCTATTCGGTTTTCTAAGCTATGCGTCTTCTGTTTTGGATTGTAACTTGTATATTAGTTCACTACTTGCTCAAAATTTTTCTTTGATAATAATTTATGAGGTTATTAGGGTAATTTATGTTTAGTGGTTCCTATTTGAATAAATCATTTCAATTATCGGCCGGTGTATTTTGTGAAGGTAAATTGTTACTGGAGTTTATGGACCATGTTCCTGAATTGTGTGTGTCTGACGTTTGAAGTGCAACTGCGGCAGGCACTACTAAAGGCGATGCAGGAACGGCCGTAGGCATGACCTTGATTATATCCCATTATCACTATGGAACAATACGAACATATATGAACAATCTACCGCAGTTGCAGTCGAAACGTCAGGAAGAAACACAGCCTATAAACCCCGCTAACAATGTACATTATATATGTTTTTAATTCTCTACCAGTCCTAGCATTCTATATTTGACATAATGTTAAGTATATATCACCCTTATGTGTTGAGTAGTTTAAAAGTTACTTCTAATTCTTAAAACTAGAAAGAACACCGCACACATCTTATGGAAAATGTAATGCCACTCAAATGAAATAAAATTTACATGCATAGATTCGTCGCGAAATTACAATAATTTCATATCATTGCGCCAACTATGAATTTTGATTAATAACGGCGTACATTGACAAAAATAAACTTAAAATCAACTGGCTATGTACGTGAATTATAGTGAGAAAAGAGATTTTGTCAATCGCCAGTTCATAAATCTTTCTGCAGGTATTAATGTCTCTTATCTATAAATGACAATGCACTTCCAGCGACGAACCGCAAAATAAGGGTCAGCCTCATGCTGGATTAAGCTGTTTTCAACAGCGAAGAGACTAATAATATTTATGAATACATATTACGACCATTTTATGAACTTCAAAAAATGTGATTTCCATAAAGTTTAATTATAGGTAATTTACGCCGTTATTAATCAAAATTCAGAGTTGACGCACTGATATGAAATGATTATAATTTCGAGACGAATCTATTCATGTATATTTTATTTCATCTGAGTGACATTACATTTTCCATCAAATGTGTCCTTTTAATCGTGACCAGACATCTCGTAACGTGACAGTTCGTAACCGGACAACTGGTAACGGACAATTCGTAACAGCGACAGTTCGTAACGGCGACACTTCGTAACGGCGACACTTCGTAACGGCAACAGTTCGTAACGGACAATTCGTAACGTCAAAATTGAATTATTCTGTTTATTTTTGTTAACGTGGAAACTAACTGTTATTACTGTTATAATTAAAATTATGTTTATTAATTTAACGAATCAGTACCGGGGTAAACATGTTTAAAACATTTTATGTTTCTTGTTTCATAATATATTAAAAGTCTTTAAACACAAACAAATATTTAAATACATACAAACTTTTAACAATATTTTTAAAAGTTTATACCTCTTTATACCAATAAACTGACATTTCTCCATTTTACTAACGTCAAATAAGACTTATTTTAGTTATTTATCAAATAATTATTTCCTCTTAGAATAAATTGGCAAGTTAATCTCTCTGTAAATATCTATTCGCTCTGAGCGTTAACAAAGTGTCAAAGCAAAATCGACCGACCTGCTCATGGTGGCGGTTTTTTGAAATTTTATCAGGACGCTTTGTGTATTAAATGAGTCAGTTAAAAAAAATGCCGTGTCCCGCTAGTGATATTATGTATTAATATAAACAGAAAATAAAAACGCACTTAATCTGATATAAATTCTTCTATTTCCAATATTGATTATCAGTTTGATTTTGTATACATAACCTCACTATCGCAGTTTATGTCAATAAATCTTTATTAACGAAAAAGAAAATATTTTTGTTGCACTATAAATTACAGTATAAATTAATAACTAATGAATTCTAACAATTGTATTCGGTTATTATCACTACAAAATAAAATATTCAAGTTTAACAAAATAATCCCATAAGACTCAATGTCAAAACGTCCTGACAAAATCTGACAGCGTCACGTGTCTACAGTGTCACGTGACTGTAAGTAGAGGGGAGACGCACGGAGCCAATAAGAAAGTAAATTCGTCAGTTTAACTTTAAATTATCAAAATTATATTGAAACAAAATAAAAATATAAACGTCTAATAAATTTTATTCGTCTTATTAGTCTTATTTGACGTTAGTAAAATGGAGAAATGTCAGTTTATTGGTCGAATAACTTTAATCATAGAATAAATTACTATTTGTCGTTGGTGAAACCGGCCATTATTGTTCCTTAAATTTGCATATACCTAGACAAAGGAATAATGAAGTAATTTGTGAAATATTTAAGCAGATAACCGTCTTTAGACATTCCCAATTTTCTAGTAAACATTTTGTAAGGAAAAGATTATAATTACCTGTTATTATAACAAACCTTGTGATTGGTTATAGCGTTGGGGTATTCAATCAACGGTTATACTTGATACGCGGGATGGCTTTTAATACTTTAATACTTGGTTTAAATATTTTTATTATATTCTGAAACACGATATATGAAATGCCTTAAAAATGTTTATCCTGATACTGATTCGTTAAATTGGTAAACATAATTTCATTTATAATTGTAATAACATTTCGTTTCCACGTTAACAAAAATAAACAGAATAATTCAATTTGGACGTTACGAATTGTCCGTTACGAATTTGTATAGTTACGAACTGTCGCTGTTACGAGTTGTCCGGTTACGAACTGTCGCGTTACGAGATGTCATGGAACCCTTTCAATATATCCACACAATCTTCCAAGACAAAAACATGTTACTAGTATAGTCCAAAACCGGAAAGAGCATGCTATCAATTTCAAGTGTCCGGTATTGAGAAAAGTCCACTTAGTTTAGTTAGTGTTTTTTAATGTTAGTTTTTAGTTAGTTAGTGAATGAACGAATGGATGTAGCCGGGGGCACCGCAGCAAGGCAGAAGGGCATCGTATAAAGCACTGCACGCGCCTCCGACTCTTAACAAAACTGCATGTATTCCTTCTCCGATCTCTTTCTTGGACTTTTTGTTGTTTTTTTGTAATAATGTTTCGCTTGCAGCCAGGAGCATCGGGTAAGTATGTGCTGTGGTGTAGGGACTTTTTTGTTCAGAATAAATCTTTTTATTAGTTCGATATAACTCAAGAGTGATTACTGATTGTAGCCAAAGATGTTTAATTAAGTATAAAAATGGAAATATACGAGAAGATATATTCAATTTCTTCTGGCCTTTAGTAATTATTTTTTCTGTTGATTTTTATTTTCTTTTAATGTTTTCCTATTTTAATTATTCCCTTTGTGTAATACATACATATATACATATAGCAGAATCTCACTAACGTAGATAAAAGTCCTAATACAAGCAAGGAAACAACCAGGGTTGTATCGATAAGTTGGACCGCAGCAAGAAGGAGGAAATACGAAAATGGATAATGCTTGCTAACAAAGCATACCTCTCTGTCGCAGGTGTTTGGATCCAAAGACATCCATAGGGAAGTAAAGTTGAAAATATATCAAACAATAATACGACCGATAGCAACATATGCAACATCGTAATCCTTATTAACACTTTTGAAAGAAATATAACGAGCGATCCACAATTATTGGGATCAAAGCTATCCGTGCAAAAAATTACGTATGTCATGTTTTAATCTGAAAGACCGCTGGAGTGTGACGTCACGGCCAACTGCGGCTATATTCAGTGTTGTTATGATCACTTTTCCAAACAAAGAATAAAGATTGAAAACACGTTGAAAAGATACCCAATCTCAAGACCTTTTAATTCGTATGAAGTTAAAATTTTGCTTCCTCTGCTACTTTTTATGTTCAATTTTAGTGTTTTTTAAGTTGACGTACGTACACTGACAAGTATCTGTCAAAGTTGATATAAACTGGAAAGTATATCTGAATTAATAATAGACATGCACTGTATAGCTATCTCTGTCGTTCAGAGCCACCTATCTATGTTGACAATAATTTTGGATCACACGTCATTAAGGAGGATATTGAGACCCATTTGCGACAATGGTATATGGAGAAGAAGGTCCAACCACGAGTTATACCAACATTACAAAGAATCTTCTATAGCAAATTATGCAAAAATACAAAGATTGCGCTGGACAGGCCACCTTAAGAATGTTTACTGTAATTGTGGTTTACACCACTATCTTTTGTTTTTATTTCCTTAAGATTGAGTATAGTAGCACGCCCATCTAGCTGTCTTGCGTTTCAGTTTACTTGACATTTTTAACTACATATTACTACTTAAAACAGAAGGTAAATATGTGCGCATGTGCACCTGATAAGTTTTAAGGTTATCCTGTTTGATGCGACGGAGCGCATATGCGCTATCTGGTGTTATGATTAAGCGTGCCGGTAAATTGAAGTACCGAATTAGTGAGATTCCACTGTATATAACCGTGTATTTTCCGAATCTAAATGGTCAAATCATTATTCAATCTAAATGTTCAAATTATTCTTCAGTTTTTAATAAATAAAAAGTAACATGTCTACTACAATTCTTACTCTCGGTGACCCGTATTCCTTACTCCACAAGAATCCTCTACAAAACTCGTAAACTATTTAAGCTTACACTGTTATACAAAATACTTTTAATACCTTTCATTTTTGTATTACTTCTTTATATGTATATATAGTCGAATATAAAAAAACTCTTTGGTATTGTCAGTTTTCCATTTTGAGTAACATTTATCATGCATATCAGGTGTTTCATTAAATATTATCGAATCCATTGCCGATATTGAAATTAAAACGTTGTTTTTTTAACATTACATCTTTTATTTTACTAAGTTTTTAGTGGAATATATACTTTTCATGTCAAGCTACCATTCACTTTTATGCTTTTATGTATAGGAGTGATTTGATAAAAAATAATTTTAAACATAACCTCAAGAACTGAAAACATCATTTTAAGTCTCAATATTGGTCAGTTTTTGTATAAGTAATGAACTATTCTGAAATATTCTATATATATTTTGAATTTATTAATAGATTAGTCTTTATTTAAAAAGGTTAGTAAAATTAGTGTATGTGGTAAATAAGCCGAATAGATTTTGACGAGAATCGTTACTTGACTCTTTTCCCGGCATGCTATTTTGTAGTAACTTAAAAATCTCCAGGCAATCCAATTGGATAATTTAGTTGGCTAAATTGGGACTTATTGTCTTTTTGTAGATTACGATTACGACTATTACGGTTACGGGGACTATAGAGGCGGCTACAGTGATCCCTATTATGATGATTTTTACCGGTATGAAGATTACTATTACGATTATCAGCCGGCCCCAACACCAGCGAGAGGAAGGGGTCGGCAACCAGCACCGGTATGGGCTAATAACAAATTTTCCTTAACGTTAAGGCAGTCAGGTGTTCGCGGCTCTAACGGGAAAAGTTTTCGTGGCAATACTCTGCGCGCAAAAAATATTCATCACGAATTTCAAACAGAACTCTACGATTTAAATACAGTTTACCCAAAAAATATTTCATTAAGAAAACTCGGCTTAAGTCCGGAAACAGGGGTCGAAAATTTTATGACTGGTTTAATCCAAAAAGGTTCTTTGCACCGAGCTAAAAGGCAAAAATACGCAATGATATTAAATTTTGTTCTTTCTTGTATTAATAAAATACGGTTGCATATGACTTATATATGAAATGAAATTACAAACAAAATATTTGTAGACTTCTATCCTTGACAAATCACAAATATTGATAATTACCGACTGTGTATTATTTAATGAGCATTTATTTTCATAAATTTATATTATACTGAAAAAGCCATTAATATATTTATTAATAAATGATAACGTAAACATCCTTACGGCTGTTTGTCGTTTTTTCAAGTGAAACACATGCAGGGTTGATCCGACGCGACGTCTTAAAAAAGTGTCTAATTGAGAATCAGATGTAAATCAAAATTTCATGTTAAGTACCAACCAATTTTGACATTTTCTGATCTACAACCAATTATGAAATATCGTCTAAAATAATTTGTTGTGTATTGTAACCTAAAATTGTTTTTTAACTCCAGAATGTATTAAAAATGAAATTTTAATTTATTTTTTAATACATTCTTGAATTAAAAAAACAATTTTAGCTTACAATACACAACAAATTATTTTAGAAGAGATTTCATAATTAGCTGAGGATAAGAAAATGTCAAAATTGGTAGATAGTTAACATGAAATTTTGATTTGCATCAGATTCTCAATGAGACACTCTTTTAAGACGTCCCGTTGGATTAACCCTGCACGTGTGTCACTCGAAAAATGGCAAACAGCCGTAATGATGTTTACGTTATCCTTTATTAATAAATATAATAATTATTTTTTCAGCATAGTATAAATTGTGTTCATCAAAATACAATAAGTGTTCATCAAATAATACTCAGTCGGTAATTTATTATCAATATTTGTCATTTGTCAAGGACCGAAGTCTACAACTATTTTGTTTGTAATTTCATTTCATATACCTATGTCATATGCAACCGTATTTTATTTATTAATACAAGAAAGAACAATATGTAATTTCTTTCCGTATATTTGGCAACAGCGCATCCGCGCACACTCGACTTTCGAATTTTATTGCCTCTTCGGGCTCGGTGCAAAGAACCTCTTTGGATTAAACTCGTCATAAAATTTTCGACCCCTATTTACGGGACTTAAGCCCAAAAAATATTTCATTAAGAAAACTTGATAGAAATATAGTCCAGTGATATATTCAATTATAGCATTGCATCAAGACACTGGTGCATTACATAAGATTCTTTTATTGAATATGTTCAAGCTGTGTATAAAATCACAGCGCGAGTTTTTTCAAATTATATTTTGTTTTTTATTAACCAATCTATTAGTAAAAATTAACTATAATTTAATATGTCTTTAGCACTGCTAGACTATATAATACGATATAGTTTAATCAACCAATGCACAGATAGAATCACCTAAATATATCTTCAACGTTATTAATATTCGAATTATTTGTGATTAAAGTAGAACTGACAAGAAAGTAGAAAGACTAAAAAAAGTAATAAAACCTAATGATCTTAATACATGTATAATGTATAATACTAAAATTACAGAACAAAATGTATTAAATAACATCAACAGGATTTTGTGATCAAGTGAATGGGGAGTAATTAAAATAAAATCCGCAAAGAAATTAATTTTCTGTGGTCGGTTGTATACCATTTATTAAAAAAGGACATTTCCATCAACAGTGCTGCTTACAAGGTACATGGTCGAGCCAATAAAAATATCTGGGTGAAAACTCTTTAAATTCTATAGTGTTAATAGTGTTGCATTGTTATAGTTAATACTCGTATTATGTGGTATTTGAACTTACTCGATTTTACATCATTGCAACGTAGTACTCCTAGCTATTTGGGTTGCTTGTCCTGAGGGAAACCTCTATAAAGACTAGATCTAGACTAGACCTCCCAGAGTTAAGGCCAGAAACCCACATAGTTGGGTTTGCACGATGTAAACTCAACTGCATTGTCATGATGTAAAATCAAGTTCAAACATCACCTAATATTAATAATTATAACAATGTAACATTCTAATAACTTTTACCACCATTTATAGGGTTTTCACCCAGATATTTTTAGTGGTTCAACCATGTATACCTTGTAAGAAGCACTGATGATAGAATTGTCGTTCCAAAAACATTCTGTGATGTAGCCCAAAAGGGTCTTTTAATATAAATCTACCTTTTATAAAGGATTTTTAATCAATTTTTTCAATTACATTGCGTTACTCTGCATGGTATAATCCATTTTCTAAAAGGATAAATGCTTCACCGAAACCATAAGTAAGTTAATTACAATCTAAGCAAACAAATTAACAAATGCATTGTGTGATTTTTACATAATAATCGCCGTATTGTGCATCTCACATACATTATAGTTTATTTATATTCTTATCAAGAACTTCTCCATCTTTAAAATGAATTTAAAATATCGATATCGTAACATGTATAGCATGATAAAGTTTAAACTTTGTAGCGTTTACGCTACTAATTAAATTAATTCAATTAAAATTGCATTAATAATATCCCTCAAGAAATTCCTTGTTATACGCCCGCGATCGATTTACAAACGATATTTCTCTACACACGCGCGGAAACCTCGTTGGATTGAAGCGAAATTGATTTCTCGACGTGGCCACGTTGAGTTTACTGACCAAACTAAGGTTCGAATCGAGAAATCAATTTCGCTTCAATCCAACGAGGTTTTCACGCGTGTGTAGAGAAATATCGTTTGTAAATCGATCGCGGGCGTATCACAAGGAATTTCTTGAGGGATATTATTAATGCAATTTTAATTGAATTAATTTAATTAGTAGCGTAACCGCTATAACTTCTCAAATTAAAACACTTGTATAGTATATTTGCATTACTTTAAATAAAATTGACCTAGAGTAATTATGTGAGATAATTATTTTAAAGAATAAAAAATAGAACATTTATTACGATGCAAAATATATATTTTTCCAAATTTAAACAACATTCGTTTTATTTCTTTGCTAAATATCCTGTTAATATTTTAACTTAAATGATGTATTTTGCAAATAGTATAAATTCTGTGATGAACTAAATGTTATTCAACATACCGCGTAAACTTTTGCCTTTATCCGTGACTATCATTCTGACTGAAACAGTTTATATTTTAATTGATCTAATGCGGTAGTTTGATTGTGGCACAGTGTCTGCCTGACTAATTAACAGCACAGCTAACCTAACATATATCTAACATTTAAATAACAGCCCGGCCCTACCAATGCTTGCACGTCTCATACAAAGGAAACAGTACTAATTTTACGTACACTTGCCACATTCAAAAATACCATCATATCTGAGCCAACTTCAAAATTGAGCGCCGCCGGGAAAAGTGAAGCCCCGACACACGATCAGTCCATCTGACACAAGCCACACCTTACGAGTCATTGTCATTATCGAGAACGGCCAGCCGCTGGCAGTAGTGGCTGGCTCAGATATGATGTGCTCTTAGTTGCAGGGTTATCCAAAAATGGGGAGAGGGATGATTTTTTTCGATGCCGCCACGCCGATACACTAACATAAATGAACTCGTACGACCTTGTGTTTTTAGTGCATTTTTTAAAAACAAATATTATTATTACCACTAAGAGTTTTCTCGCTTTGCCGTTTTTTTATTTAAAATAACTGATTGCAATAGCTATTTTGTCTTTGTGATAGTTATTGGTATTCGTATACCATATACAGTTGAGTCCCTGAATCTTTACCCGTGCGTCATCATTTAAAGCATACGAAATAAGTCGATGATAAGTCGGAAATTGAAATTTACTAAAAGCAACAGCAAGTCACTTACTGTCACTTGCTGTTGCGTTTACTAAATTTCAATTTCCCATTTATCATCGACTTATTTCGTATGCTTTAAATGATGACGCACTGGTAAAGATTCCCGGACCCAACTGTACATAGGTATTAATTAGTCCATCAGTTTAAGGAGTTGAAGAAAAATAACAAGCTTTAACTTTGTAAATAAGTTAAGCTTACCATGAGGATAATTTTTTATGGTCAATTTCTCAATAAGCATCATTCGATTTTTTTACTTTTGATTTGAATATAAGTGGAAAATACGAGAAAAATTTTGACAAATATATTAGATTATTAAGCGGATAAGACACTGGTAGTATATTAATTTTCCTACATTAATATCACTTGAATTTTCTCAGGAATGCTACATAAAAGGTTGATATTGTCCTTTTCATGAGCATTTTTCAGTGCGTAACAAATGATAGGAAAAAGGGTAAGTCCGTGATAATACACATTTATGACATTTATTCTAACATGACATTTTAGTTAAATCTGACAGTTGTCACATTTTATTTTCAATTTGGAATAAAAACAAATCAAATGTGTTTCTTGCATTTATAAAATGGTATTTTCTTTGATTTGTATAGTCTTATAAATTATACAGATTATATTTGTAATATTATTATCTAATTAAAAAAAATTATTTTTTTTTATTATGGCGCCATTTATCGACAACTAGAATAACTAGAATAAATGTTGTAAATGTCTGTAATCACGGACGTGCCTTTATTCTGTCACATACAATTTAATGCGTTAGAAAGAAATCGAAAAACTGTGACGCACTGAAAGATGATCATGAGAAAAAGAATAGTAACCTCCGACAGACAAAATTCATGGGATGTTTTCGCAGTCAGATTAATCTTGTAAATCTATAACTTGCATTATCGCGACTGCAAAAACGTTAACTGTATTTTGTCTGACTAGCATACTATCACTTTTTAATGTTTCTTGTATCATTTCTAAATATATACTCTGCTATTAATGGTTGGAAAAGCTGTCCTACCCGCTTAATGCCTCAAATATTATTAATGCCTTATTGTTCGTCAACATTTTTCCGACTTTAATGATTTTCGTCGATAACGCGCCAGCGCGTGATATGGTTACTTCAGTCAGGTGCCGTTCAACAAAATGGATCCTAGCCGAGTTCCATCCTCTTCTAGAGGCAGCGAATGTGTTAAGTGAATTTGAAATACCCTCCAAATTAGTTAGACTCATCCGAATGACAGACAAAGTAGCTCAGATACAGATCCATTTTAAATAATAGAAGGAATAAAACAGGGTGATGGACTGGCAGCAATACTGCGTAATTTGGTACTGGAAATGTCAAAAGGTAGAAACAACACTATTATCAATAAATAAGTCGAACTGGCAGAATATAAGATAACATAAATATCATGACTAAAGCAAGACACGAGAATCTGGAATTATGCACAAATAGGTCTGTCGATAAACACAAAAATCCTAGTACAAAGCTAATCGGAGAGAGCAACACGACCCTACCCGACAGTTGACAACTCAGAAAAAATAGATAGCTTTATCTATTTAGGAGTTAACATCGTAAAGGACAATATAGAAGATACAAAGCTCGGCAGAAGAATCATCCCAACCAATTCGGCATACTTTGCTATGAACCGAATATTTTATTCACGAGACGTACATAACCGAAGTAAGATACGAATCCACAAGCTCATAATCCAACTGTTGATGAGCTATGGATGTGAAACTTGGATATTGACTCAAAAATCTGTCAACGGCATGGTCATCTTTGAAAGAAAGGTACTGAGACGAATACTAGGCCCTATTAATGAAAACAAGAGGTGGCGAATCAGATACAATGATGAAATATATAGTTATGTACATATATGAAGAACCATCTGTATCTCAGTATGTTCGCTTAGAGTGCCTTCAACATATGTATTTAGATTGGAAAAGAACAGACTTAAAAAAACTGTTGAATGCAAGAATGCAGGTTAAGAGACCTATTGGTGAACTGCACAACGTTTTTAAGTAAATCACAAAGTTAGATCTTACTGATATTCTGTTTGACTCATTAGTTTGATGGGTTGGACCATATGCGTTATAAGAATAAAAGTTGTTACGAAAAAAAATTGGTAAAGTGCGGAAAAATAGTATAAAACAACAAATTAATCTTATTTAGAAAAAAAAAAAAAACTAAACCAACAAATACACCTAACGTAACGTTCTGTCTGAGAATGACACATTGCGATTGAAATAGATGTGACATCCATTTATCTATATGTTTATCACAGGCTCTTTTGCACTTATTTTTAAAAATATTCTGTATTCCTACATACAGCTTAACCGCATATATTTTCAGGGATGACGATATACAAAAATAACAAATTCTTTTAGTTTTTACACCCCTTTTGACCAATTCTAAGTTATACTCTTTTAATTGAGCCTAGTCTCAACTCTCTAGTAAACTTAGGAATTCATTTTTTGTTACGTTAGACAAATTTTGACTTCAACTGTAAGTGACTGGGAGTTACTAAAGCACACCTTAAAGTAAAAAATTATACATGCATAATAATATACAAATTGGCTTAGTATTCACAAATTTTTTAAATAAATAATTTTTTTAATAAAAAAGTTAATAAAAGAGATTTTACATAAATATTTTTTAACGACACAATTCCATGTTTACAGCTATGAAAGTGTAATAGGTCTTTGGAAGATGTTATAACACATTACTTAATTTCAACCAAGAGAGTTTACTGAGAAAAGTTAACTGTCTTGAGCACATATATATTGTTTTCTTGTAAATACAAAATACACTAAAGAATTTTAGGTAATATTTTACCTTGTTTTTGGAAAATGCACTCACCAAACACTTCGTAAATACGGAGTCCATTGAATTTATTTTTCAATCTTGTGTTTATTTTTCTTTTAATTTGCTTTCTATTGCAAAGTTTTTAGGAAATAGCCAGCTTGTGTGTCTGTCGATGTTGTTTGTCACAACCAGTTGGTCGTGGATAGTGACATATAAAAAGCTTTTTGTTCTTTGCTTTTGCTTATTTAGTGCTTTTTAGTAAGGCTTTGCTTTTTTGCTTTTATTTGCTTGGCTTAGACAACTCTAGGCAATCCAGAGCTATGTTTTTGCCGAGCTTTTTTATATACCATTATAATATTTTGGATAACCCTTTTTCTAGAGCTTCCGCATATTTAGATGATAGGAAGAAGTTTCACTGAAGGAGACCAACCAGAGACTGCTGCCATTGAGAGTTACTTCCACAATGTAAGTGAAAAGAGAATTTAGAATCATCTATAGAAAGTGCCAAAAGAAGTTAAATTTTATTTTAGTTTTTTTAATTTGGAAATTATTAGGTACCTAGTAGTATTGATAAAATGGTTGATTTTTTAGTTACAATATTTAAATTCAAAATTATGGTTATAATTTTTCTATAGCAAATAAAATACGTTTATCTCTCTCTTCAATCCTGACCCCCCGGAGGGAGTGTAGTGGTCGAAGTGATGTCGTGTATTGTCCGTTTCCAAAGATCTCTGTCTCTGGTCATTTCTTTTAACTCATGCATATGTCTTTTGCTTATTCTTATTATTTGATCGATCTTCGGCATTCCACCTTTCTTTGTATAATGAGCCTTTCCATGTTTTCTGTGTTTGCTCTCATAACATGTCCAAAGTATTCTAATTGTTGGAGATGGACTTTACTGGAGAGTCGTTGGCTAACTTCTAGCTCTCTTAAAATTGAGTTATTTGTCCTATGGTCGGTCCAAGGAATTCGTAACATTCGTCTTTAACAGAACATTTCAGTGGCGCCTATTTTTCTTCTTTCCGACTGTTTCAAGGTTGACATCCAAAGAGTTAGTATTGGCAATATTAAGCAGTTGTTCAACCTCATCTTTAACGCAACGTTCTTGAAATTTGACAGTCCTGCCATAATTTGGTCATTTTTGCTGCGACAATTTTTGCTGGATCATATTTTATTATATCTACGTTTAATCTTTTCCTGTAATGACCGTGTGTTTGTGATCAATGATCCCAAATATAATTATAAGTTCACAACCTCAAACCCGTCAATTGTGGTTATGTGTGGATGACTGTTATGTAGTTTATCCTCTATCATGATCTTTGTCTTTGATATGTTTAATTGTAGATCAAATATTTGACTTTCGTTTTCTACCAGTCGTACAAGATTAATCAGCTCTGCTTGACTATTTGCAATAAATTCGTTTGAAAGTGTGTCAAGCATTTTAACGGATCGAGTATGTTTATAAGATATAACAAATAGGAAACTTATTTGCAATCAGGTTAGTACTACATAGTACTTTTCTTATTTTATTAAATGTTGCTCAACTTGTCCCAATTCTTATGCTTATTTCTTCTGTATAGTCCTTATTCCCATTTAAAAGATTGAACTAAAGTATCTGTATTTTTTAATTTTTTCGTTTTTTTTATTTAGTTTTGACAGGTGACTTCTGGGGTGAAACATTCTGAGGGTGGTGTATTCTCGGATTGTTATCAAATTCTGATCTGATTTGGCCAGCACACAAAAATCAGAATTTGATATCAATCCGAAGGTACAACGTCATGCTCAGAATTTTAACTCAAAACATGACGATTTGCCTACAAGATCGAGACTAAGTAAGTCACCTGTCAAATTGGTTGAAACAAAGCGCCACAACTACAGGTTAAAATAATTCCTTGTTTTATACACTCCCATCTTTATTACAATCAGTTGTAGTTTGAATGAATTTTTACATTGAATCCAATTGGATCTCTCGTATGAACATAGAATCCCTAAATCCAAAATGGGATTCAGTTTTTGTTGTAGCAGTTATGTATACTCGGTTCGCTAAACTCAGACAGAACTGGCTAGTGATTTTAGTAAGTAATTTTGCCAATTTGGTAAAATTGCCAAAAAAGACTACTAAATCCTTTATAAAATGTATATTTGTTAAAATCCCTATACAGGGCTACATCATAAAACAAACAGAACTAGTTTTCAATCGGTTGACCGATCATCATCAGTGTTTTCTTGAATCAAACATGCTAACCACCAAAGTAAAAATATTTGGGTAAAAACCCTTTAAAATTAATCCGTCATAGGAACATATAAAAATGATGTGACTTTACACATGGATGTATAAAATATCCAATGTTTCACGCTCGAGGTACCATTGAGCTAAATTTGACTTGCTTCTACACAGCCATGATGTGAACAAGTCAAATTTAGCTCAATGGTACCTCGAGCGTGAAACATTGGATATTTTATACATCCATGTGTAAAGTCACATCATTTTTATATGTTCCTATGACGGATTAATTTTAAAGGGTTTTTACCCAAATATTTTTACTTTGGTGGTTAGCATGTTTGATTCAAGAAAACACTGATGATGATCGGTCAACCGATTGAAAACTAGTTCTGTTTGTTTTATGATGTAGCCCTGTATAGGGATTTTAACAAATATACATTTTATAAAGGATTTCATGTTTTTTTTGTAATAAATGGTATACAGCCAACTACAGGAAATTTTTTCCTCGTGGATTTTTTTAATTACTAAATAGTTAGTAATTTTGCCAATTTTTGGTAAAATTGGCCAAAAACAAAAAAAAATACCTACTAAAATCACTAGCCAGTTCTAAGTTTAACGAACCGCCTATATCAACCTTGTTTCACATATGGAAATTCGCCCCACTTCCGATTATTAATCGTTTCTTAGGCTACATCTTCTGCTTGAAAAACTATTGGCCACCAAACCCTGGTTACATAGCATCAAGCTCTTTTCTATGATTTAACACTACATTTCCTGGTGCGATGTCACATTAATTTAAGTTGTACTAACTAGTACACTTTAAAACTGTTTGAGAAATTCAGCGATTCAACATGTTTAGTATGTCCAGATATTTTTATATCATATTAATTAATCTTCTGATCACTTATCTTAGTTCGTTTGATCCATTTTTCCTTTTATTATAAGTTTCTTTCCTTGGTGTTAATAGAGCGTTGATGATTGAAAGGATTCCATCATATTACGTTTAAATAGTAATTTATACAACAATTTAACTTTTTTATTTTGTTTTCTTCATACTTCAGGCAAGATACTTACTTCACACTACTTATCTCTGACACTTGGTCTTAAGACCCTTTAGAACAAACTGCATTCTTCATTAAACTCTATCCAGATGGCATGTGATCTAGATCAAAGGCATCAACTGTCATAGGGGAAATTTTTTCTGCGATTACATGCGATTTTTTCTGTCTGCATGGTTTCCTCTTAAGTCTCTTCCGTGGAAGTAATTGTCTGATTCATTAATGTTCCCAAGCGGCGTAAATATCATTTCATTCAGCTGTATACACCTAAGTTCCCGGCCATGGTAGGGCACGTTTTATGGTCCTTATTTTATTCTCATGCAGCTTTTGTCCGAATAGTTCTAGGAGATTACTATTTTCTCGATTCCCATTCGATTAGTTGTGTACCTTACACCACCACAATCTTTTGGGAAGCAAGTTGTAGCTTTTTTCTGTAATTTTCTAGAGCTTTTCTCTGGGAGTACTTCTGATACACGCAGTCCGCTTAGTAACCTGTGTCGTATCAGTTTTCAACCGAGGAGAAGCTATATGTTACCGCGGTGTAACAACCTTTCTAGTGTCAAAATCCTCATTCCTTATGTTGCGGAACTTCTTCCTGATACTCGACATTGTAACCGACTTTGAAACTAGGTCTTTTCTGTAAGAGAATTAAGCCTCTAATGTTGGTTTCTGTCCCCATATGGTGTTGGAGACTTTCATCTCTTTTTTAGATTGTTATACATTCTGCATCTTAGTTTAGGCAAAATATTTTAATCTCTGGGACTTGATGATAAGAACTTTGTACCATATCCTGTGTTTTTCTCATTCAACTTCAATAAGTCATATGCCCTCAGCCATACGCCAACAGTTTCTTGTATCGATAGTTTAAAAATGTCTTCTGGTTTAAGTCTCAGTTGACCAGTGAATTCCCGCCCTGTCACCCAGCACATTGCAATAATTGCATATGATGTGTCTCTTCTTCCTTTTCGCATTTTCTGCACCATGTTTAATTCATCTTACCTCTTTTGTCTATGTGATTTCTTGAATGAGAATGTCCAATTATTATCACTACCATTTTGATGACCGTTGTAATTTCTCATTTATTGAGGTTCATCAAATTGTCTTGAGAGTTTTTATCAATATTCTTGATTATTTTCTTAGTTTGAATTTGCCCTTGATTGGCTCTTCACTTCTTTTGATGATTTCTTATCAGTATTTTCTGAACTTCCTTTCTTACCATCTTTGGTGATGCTACACAATAATTCTGTATCTATAAAAGTTTCTCTAGAGCCTTGTTTTGCAAACAAATCTGCTCGTTCATTCCAGTTTTTTTCCAGGTTGTTGAGGAGAGATTTTCGCAGTTCCTCATCAGTTTTAATTTGATGAATGAGCTCTTTAGGCCAGAATAGCCTCTTGGATATCTATATAAATGTATAGGCCTTTATTATAAATATACTATAGGCCTACATTTTTATTGGAAGTAGTATTGTTAATTTTTATGAGTGAGTTTACCTGTCGTGTTACTATTCTTGTAGTCCAGTAGCAACAGTCTATCTGGCCCAAGTCCTATCACCATCTCAAGGTGAAATAGCACGATGAGCAATTCTTCACTTAGTTGTGGCTGTAGTTTTTATTTTCTTTAGTGTTTTAATGCTTGTTTTGCGTGATTAAACCCTATTATATAATTATGCCAGAAGCCTATAATTTTGCCCTAAATTTATTGAATCTGATGATATTGTTCTTAAACAATCTTAGGGACTTCTCTATAGAAATCAATTTTAAAAATACGTTATAGAAATTAAATTTGAAAGTATTAAATTTAAAATATAAGTATATTGCCAATTCCTTTACAATGTGTAATATCCACATTGTACTAACGACTTAAATAATAGGATTTTGATTGAATATTGAAATCTATATATAGATGATTCACATTCTTTTTTCAGCTTCTTTCGTTATAAGTCTAGTTGGTTGGTCGCCTTAGGAAACTAGTTTATATTGGCCACAGGCTTTGCTTACTATTTAGTTGGCCAATATACTAAATCTTTTATATTTTTAAATGTTTAAACAAGTGGGATTTTTAATGGACGTCTCAAAAATACATCAGTATGTACATTAGATAATTTTTCGTTTGCTATCATTGATTATTATTCAAATTACCCTCTAGAGTTTATTATAGGCAAGATTGTTTAATTTTCTCTAAAATAGTTTTTTGTAAAAATAGGCCCAAATGTTATAAATAAAAAGGCCTTTGTTAAATTATTGGAACTATCATCAAAAATCCCATTTACCAGGTCTAAGTGTTTCACAAATAATAATAATCGTTTGGGTTACTTATTGAAAACTGACACTTAGGAACTGGATGAAGGAGTCACGTCAGGTGTATTCTACGATCTTAGCAGTGGAACACAGGTTTGTTATCCTTTCTATCAAAATCGTCGTTGAGATTATGTTTATCCTTTTCCATCATATCTAATATTTATACAAGGTTTTCTAGTACTATCTTTTTTAACACTTTAACCCGTGGAATAATATGAGTGGTATGAGTAAACAGTTACATATTTACTAGGTTCAGTGTAAGGTATGCATTTTACTTTTCATTTTTGAAAGGACAACAGAATAAAATAAACAATATCCAACATATCGTTCCACGTTAATGTAACATGACATTTATTGGTCACCAATCTATAAATTTACTAACTTACTAATATCATCAACCGTTGTGCACCATTCAAGAAAGATAGTACTAGAACCGATATTTTAAGTACCCTTTAAACAATTTATCATAAAAAGGAATGTTACCTGTATTGTGTTATCCTTCCCTACAAATCCTTTCTCCAAATTAACCGTTTTTTCCAATACGGAAACCTCAACCGCAAAATGTTTAACTGGGAATATAAAGGAATTGCAGTCTGGAAGATAACTGTTTATTTTAAAAATTATATTATTCGTGTCAAAATAAATTTTATATTAGAAATGAGATGCCCTTCACTCTAACGACTTGAAGAGCTTATTTGCTGAGTACTTATTGTAGATTCTAAACTTAAATATTCACCAACAATTCAACAATTAACTAAATTGACATTTTCATCAAATTTTATCATTAATAAAGGTAAAATTCTTGAGAATTAAATTCCCTATCAATAGTTCCTTGTGGAATTATTAAAAAAATCATGTAGGTACAACCATGCAAATTCGCAAAAAAACTAAAATCCGGTACCTACTTGGTGAGCCTGGGGAATATTTTTAATGAACAGGTCTTTTTTTGGTTATTTTAATTTAATTTTTGATCAAAATATTCCAAATTTAATATAATTATTTTATAATTTATAATTATTCTATATTTTATAATTCTTAAATATTGATCGATTAAAAAAAGTTTTATAGAATTAACAAAAATTATAGCAGTTTGAAAAACTTTTTTTTAATCGGTCAAAATTAAGGAAAAAATTGATATTCCTTCATTGTTAATTTATAATTGAGTGTGTAAATGACAATAGGAAAATAGAAAACTCTTTTGCTTTTGAATAAATTGTTCGGAAACTACTTTCTTGGGGCATTTTAATGTTATTTACTATCTTTAAATGAATTTTCTTTTCGGAAGTTATTCTCAAAATACAAATTAAAAAAATTATTTTGTTTTGTTACTTGGCAAAACAAAAAATGGTAATAATAAAATGATGACTTTAAAATGAATTGTCAATATTTTTGAGATGCGTTAATAGAACGACTTCATTGGTGAATACTTCCTTCGATTACATGGAATTGACTTCTAACTTGGTTGGTTGTCTGTTTAGAGACAAATTACATGCTATGCTTTTTCTGACGGATATTATCAAGTTAAAGTTAATTTCATATAATCAATCGAATGTTCTATTCTCCAATAGTACTATTAGTGCAGGAAAGAACTAATAGTTCTATTAGTAGTTCTGGTACTATTGAAAATAATACAACAGCTATTAAACAACATGATGCAGATAAAATCGTTGTTATGGCAAGTTCTGCTGAACAACTTCCACTACTAAACAAGACAGGCAGTTTCTATGAAAAATATGGACTAAAAATGAATATAAAAAATCAAAACGGGAACTGGTGTATGTTTTCAAAAAATCTGATAGTGTGTAAAGAAATTTATTATAATTCAGCTAAGTACTTTCAGCATTTTAAATGCCATCATCAGAGCTATTGTCTCATAGTTCTAAATACCTCAAATTAAGAGAAATCATTGAAAAACACATTACAAAGTTAAAATTGACCCAGGAATCATACCACTGGTCAGGGTAAAACTCCTTAAAATAGCCATTATTTAGAACACATTAAATGTGATTATTATATATATATATATATATATATATATATATATATATATATATTTTTTTTTTACCAATGTTTCTTGGGTTTAGGTTCATAAAAAAAGCTTGTCTAGGATGTTATGACCATATTTATTGATATATTATCCGACGTTTCGGCAGGAAATCCATGCCTTTTTCAAGGATTGACATGCAATCGTAAATTTAGTTTTGAAACAAGTACACAAATAGACGTCACAATTAAAACAATGTTAAAATGTTAAAGCATAGGAACGGACCCACTAAGTCATTGCGTTAAGAGAGTAATGAACTGTGTCAAAAATTATTATGGTGTTTATTGATGTTTGATTTTATGTTGAAACATAAAATCAAACATCAATAAACACCATAATAATTTTTGACACAGTTCATTACTCTCTTAACGCAATGACTTAGTGGGTCCGTTCCTATGCTTTAACATTTTAACATTGTTTTAATTGTGACGTCTATTTGTGTACTTGTTTCAAAACTAAATTTACGATTGCATGTCAATCCTTAAAAAAGGCATGGATTTCCTGCCGAAACGTCGGATAATATATCAATAAATATGGTCATAACATCCTAGACAAGCTTTTTTTATGAACCTAAACCCAAGAAACATTGGTAAAAAAATATATCAAGGTTCAAGAATTAAACTCAAACTATATATATATATATATATATATATATATATATATATATATATATATATATATATATATATATATATATATATATATATATATATATATATATATATATATATATATATATATATTTATTTTTAGCCTCTCATGACGTCCCCCCATGTTAAACTGTAGTCTCTCGTGGCGTCCAGGTCTTCGTGGACTCCGATATACGGTTGCCACGAGGATTTTCTCTAAAATTTATCGCAGGTGAAAGGTACCACTTCCTACAATGCCTGAACAAAATATTGGCCGGATGTCCTCAGACACGTTATCTGTATAATAATATACACATTACTTGGAGCAGTTGCCGTCAGGCGCGCCACGTTCGCTTGCTGTATATCTAAAATCACTTTAACGGTTTTGGTGACGTCCAAATATATATTTGTTCAGTTTAAGGTTGTCGCGGAATCCGTATATTTCAGTTTATGTCCTCATGGCTTCTACTACGCTGTTGCCACCTCAAATGTTGGTATTTAGACTTCGGATATTTTTATAAATGATTATTGTAGTATGTTAAAACAATTATTGTTGTGACAGATTAATGATGTTCTCTTTGTATAATTAACAATGTATTTTTTTATTACAAAAATAAAAAAAATTAAAAGGTATGTTCATTAAAATTGATGAATTTATCATAACCAGTTGCCGAAACTGGTGGTCTAATTGCTCAATTGTAACATATTATAGAAGTGTTAGAATTTAGTTCTTAATTCTTGATTAGAAGATCCAGATTTAGAAATTAGAACCACAAACACATCTAAAGAATATAAATATCTCGGATCTATAATATCTAAAGAAGGCAAAAGAGACATCGAAAACAGAACACAGCAGGGCAAAATAGCGGTAAACATTCTAAGCTCTCAGCTATGGTCTAAAAAGATAAGACAAAAAACGACAATCTATCGTACCCTGGTAGAGCCTATTATGACTTATGGGGCAGAAGTTTGGCAGATCACGAAAAAAGATAGAAAGAGAATAGAAGTAGGTAGTAGAAATGGATTATCTAAGGAGAGCGTGTGGTATATCCAAAAAATATCGCATCAGGAATGAAGATATTAGGAAGAAAAAACTGTATATTCCAGAGTAGATAGAATTTAAACGAGACAACTAGTGTGGTATGGTCACGTCAAGCGAATGAATGAAGATAAATGGCCAAAGAAAGCTTTAAATTATATACCACAACAAAGAAGAAGAAGAAGGGAAAGGCCTTGAGTTACCTTGAAAGAACATGTACAGCACATCATGAGAGATAGAGCCATCAAAGAAGACGAATTGATGGACAGAAAAAGATGGCGGTCGAAATGCGAGAAGCAGCAGAGGCTATAGGAACCTCGCTTATAGATATATAGATATAATTCTTTATTACAATATTTTTAATTATATAATTTTTCTATTCTCATACTATAATATATCAATTATGATGTCACCACCTTTATCATAGATAGAATCAGATAGATCATTAGATATAACTAAGAAAGCAGGACGACCTTCTCCAGGAAGTACATAAAATAATGCCCTCTATTCGTAACGGAACATCACAAATAAATATGGGAGACTTTTAAACATTGTGTAACAACAGCAATTGATCATCCAAAGATAAATAATCCTGTGCAACGGAAACACTGGATAACAGATGAAACCTTTCAAATCATTGAGAATAGAAGAAATCTTTGTCAAAGTGGTATGCATAGTGAAAGGGAAAAAGCAAGTTTAAGAAACCTCAATAAAGAAGTAAAGCGAAGATGCAAGGCAGATAAAAAACTGTACTATCAAAGTATATGCAAAGAAATTGCGAGACATGATCAGAATAATCAGCCGAGAGATCTATTTAGAAAAATACGCCACTTAACAAGATACTTCAAAGCCAGAACTTGGGCCATTGAAGACAACACTGGAACTCTGAGAACAATCAGAGAAGATATAGCAGAGACATGGAGATCGTATTGCAGGGACCTATATAAAGATGATCAACGCCAAGAACCTGTTAACCAAATCTTTGACGAGGTAGGAGAAGAACCTGATATACTTGAAAATGAAGTAAGACTAGCGATCATTTAGCACAAATATAATAAAGCACCAGGTCCAGATATGATAACAGCAGAAATACTCAAAGCCACAAAGAAACTGGCGTAAAATTACTTCATCGACTCTGTAACCAAATATGGCATTCTAAACAATGGCCTAAAGACTGGACAAAATCTACAATAACAACAATTCATAAAAAAGGCAGCTTCCATAAATGCGAAAATTATAGAACTATTTCTGTTGTATCACATGCCATTAAAATTAAAATAATGCTACATATAATCAATGAGAGAATAAAAACATTCTTTCAAAGAGAAATTCCACAAGAGCAAACTGGATTTACCAAAGGTAGAGGTACTCGAGAACACCTGTTGAATATAAGACAGATAATCGAAAAATCTAGGGAATTCAATATTCCACTGTACATATGCTTTATAGATTATCGTAAAGCGTTCGACAAGGTCAAGTGGAGACACTTATGGCGAATACTAAATATTACATGCGAGTAAAGGCCAAAATAAAGATGAAATTAGTCAAAGACAAAAACCGGAAAGTAAACACAAGAAGAAGATACAATGTCGAAGCTCTTAAACAAGAAAACACAAGAATCGAATTCACAAAAAGACTGAAATTAAACCGAACAGCACTGTCCCAACATGAGGAAACAGTGGAAGAAATATGGAAGAACTTCAAGGACATTATGCAAAAACTGCAAACGAAATTATAGGGATGAAAAAAAGAGAAAACAAATGGATAACCGGAGACACATTGTACTTCAGGGAAATATATCAAAAATATACGTTCGGAACACTTGACCGGCCAGGTTTCAAATGGATTTTTTGGACACTATATACCTATTACATTATAAATACAAAAATGTCCGTTACAGTTCGGACGATAATTTTAGTTATTAACAAATAAGGGTCAAAAATGGCAGTTTTTCGTTTAAATCGCTACAGGTAAAAATAAGTAATTAAATATCTTATATCAGATAGAGTATTCATTTTTAGTAGATGAACAAAGGTTTAAAATGGCAGTTTTTGAATTTTCGTACGATTATTTGTTGCTTCGGAAATTGCAAAATAAAACTTAAATTTCGAAAATAAAAAATTTGCTATAACTTTTGCAAAAATAAACTTAAGACTGATATTACATGAAATATTGGGTCAAACAGTCCATGTCCAGTCCAGATAATACACAAAAAATTTCAAGGCGATTCGTCAATTAGTTTACATTTTATTCAATTTGTTTATAAAAAAAGCCTTTTCTTTGCAATGATGAAGCATGCTTTTCTTCATAAAATAATAATGATACCGCAATTTTGTGGAAACCACATGAAAACAGAATACTTATGTTTTCAAAGTTTTTAAAAAAATAATAAAATTCATTTTTATCATTCCGAAAATATTTTAGTAAAATAGAGTCATTTTTGGCTTATAAACAATTTGAATAACTTTGTTAGTATTGACTGCAAACTAAATTAATCGACTTAGGGATGCTAAAGACCTACCGGTTATAACCTAAAACCGGTTTTTTTAATTCGAAACAACCGGTTTTACCGGTTGTTTTTTTGTCCCGGTTATAACCGGTTTTTCTTTTTAAAGTAATTACCGGTGAAAACCCGAAAAAGTTGCCTGTGGAAAAAAAATTTATTTAGAGAAAAATGAAGAAATTTCTATCTATTTTCGATCTCAATCATATGTATTATAAATAATATGCGAAGTAATTAACCCAAACAACCATAATTCAACTTTTATTTACTAATAGAGAACTGGACGAAAGTGTCACATCAGCTTTTATGAAACAATTTTGGGAATAGTTATTTTTAGATTTAGGTGATAATATATTTACATAAAAAAGTAAGTGATCTGCTTGAAATTGATATTCCAACCATCATCTAAAAAATTGTTTATACTTGAGTACTTGAGACTTGAGGCGGCACACATAGTGAAAGCGGTTTCCGCTAGCGGGCAAACCGCGCGGTACTCGCGCGCGGGTATGGTAACACAGTGAAGACGGGTAAAAGCGAGAGAGATCGTTCAAATCTGGCAGTTGCGTCTACTACTTGTAGCAAAATATCGTCTTCCGATGATGATATAATTGCTTTAGATTCTGTTTTGACTAAACTGAAAAGTGAGTTGATGTACATCCTATTAATCGAGAAAGATTAATTTATGGAGAATATCATCATCTATTTCAAAAATTAAAAGATAATGGACGATTCTTCCAGTATATGAGAATGACTCAAGAGACTTTTAAATATATTTTGGAGAAAGTGGAGTATCGTTAAAAACAATATTAAACACTCAACTTACAGTCAACCAACAGAATATACATATCTGGGTACGAATTTAAATAGCGAATGGGACTACTCAGAAATTAAACAGCGAATAATAAAAGCGAAAGCAGCATACTTTAGAATGAGACCCATTTTCAACAGTCGAGACATATCATTAAAAACAAAATACCGTCTGTTGAAATGCTATATATTCACAGTTCTGCTCTACGGAATGGAAGCTTGGACACTAACTGTTACATCTATGAATCGGCTCGAAGCTTTCGAAATGTGGTGTTATAGGAGCATCTTACGTATATCCTGCGTTGACCGAATTACTAACGTGGAATTCCTGCGTAGAATGGGGAAAGAGTGTGCATTTCTCATAACCATCAAAATAAAAAAATTAGAATATCTAGGACATGTAATGAGAAATCAAGAACGTTACGGCCTTCTCCAATTGATTCTCCAAGGGAAGGTATGTAAATGGTAAAAGGACCGGGAAGAAGACGCATTTCCTGGCTTCAAAATTTACAAAAGTGGTATAATACCACTACCACTGAACTGTTCCGCGCTGCGGTAGACAAAGTCAAGATAGCCATGATGATCGCCAACATCCGGAACGGATAGGCACTTTAAGAAGAAGAAGGAGTATCGTTTAATTAAAAACTGGTGTAATTTACATACAGTCGGAAAAATGAAAGAATACCCATGAATGAACATACAAAACACCCTGTATTTTCCTGTCACCGTGTAACACAAAAAATTGGCCAGCGCAAGTACATGTAATAATTATTGTTACATGTACTTGCACTGGACAATTTTCTTTGTGACACGGTGACAGGAAAATACAGCGTGTCTTATATGTTCGTTCATGGGTATTCTTTCATTTTTCCGACTGTAAGCAGGCTATCCTTCCGGAAGAAAGGCTTGTTATAACATTGAGGTAAGTAGTTTTGTTGTAAATTTATTTTTCAAGTACTGATTTAGTTAATAGTTAATACTGGAATGGTTTTAGAAATACCTAAGTCACACAAAATTACGGTTTCAATAAGATTGACTTTATTACTTTTGTTTATTATAATGTACAATTATTTATAAAATTAATCCATGGAGAACTATTAATTCTTATTATAAAAGAGCGAATAAACTAAATTATCATTGCAGTAAACATTAAAACCGCGCGGAAAAAACTAAATTCTCATTCTAGCAAAAGCGGTCAGGCAGGTTGAGGCGGTTGGACCGCGCGGACCTGCTTTGACTATGTTCGTGTACATTTAAAGACGTGCATTCTTTTTGAAAACGTTTAAAAGCGGGTCCCGCTAGCGTTGCCCGCTAGCGGAAACCGCCTCCACTGTGTGCGCCGACTGAGACTCTTGTTTGTAAGAAATTTGAATACCGAAAACCGATTAGGAACCTCCATTATGTAATTTTTAAACAATAAATAATTCTTAGGATATGAAAGGTAGGTATTATAGGAACGTATTAAAAAATATTACCTACTGAAATTTTTTGATGGCAATAGAGAAATAAATAATGAATTGGTTTATCGAATTTATTTTTAAGTAAAATATAAGTCATTTGGATATTTTTTTAAACTTGATAGATCCAAGGGACACTTCGGTAGATCGGTAGGATCATCACTTTTGGGAATATCCCAATTATTGATAACGCAATATACGCCGACGCCATCTACAACGAGCGACGAATCAGAGATTGGGGTACTTTCGCCCATTTTTAGGGTAATTTGAAAGCGCCTGGGAAAATTTTTATAGGTTGAATTAGTTGAGGAATTTTTCGGGAGGAAAATTGAGCAAACTAAAGTGCAATGTACATGTAATATTATAACCTATTGAGTAGTTGCTTTTGATTAAAAAAACAAAAACCGGTTTTTGGAAAAACCGGGTTTTTGACCGGTTATAACCGCCAGGTTAAACCGTAAGTAAAAAAACGGTATAACCGAAAACCGGTTTTTTGTTCAACAACCGCCATCCCTAGACTTTAATATATAAAAGGCTGGTACTTTTACATTATTATTGTATTATCGGTTTATAACGTTCTCCGTCTTCCGATACCCGTTCGACACTCCTCTCCGTCCGCACCTTGATCTACTTTCAGACCTCTTTCATCCATGGCTTTGTTTATTCCTGCCTGTCAACTTTTCCTCGGTCTACCTCTTCTTCTTCTACCTTGCGGTTTCTAGTTTTGCACTTGTTTTGCGATTCTATCTTCATGCATTCTTTGTACGTGACCAAACCATCGTAGTTGTATTTCGTTGATTTCGTCATTTATTGTATGTGTGACCTTCATTATTTCTCGTATCCGTTCATTGGTGACATGTTCTCTTCTTGATCTACCTGCAGCTCTTCTCCAGAAGTCCATTTCGGTGACATCTAACATTCGTTTTGATTTTTCCTTCATATGCCATACTTCTCAGCTCTATGTTATAATGCTTTTCACTACGGCGTTATAGATCTTTTTCTTGTTTTGGTTGTTTATCTGCTTGTCTCAGAGTACTTAGTTTAGGAGCCTAATTGCTTTCCTGCCCTGAGTATTTCGTTCTTTAATGGCTCCGTCCAGTGTTCCATCATTCGTGATTTTTATACCCAGGTATTTATATTCGTAACATTTACTGATTGTTTCTCCTCCTTCTATAGTTGAGGTAGTGAAGCATTTTGGCTCGCAATTTTTTCGTCCAACATGAATTTACTTGAAATTTTCACAGAAGGTAGGGAATAGTCCAAGAATCATTTTCTTTATCATGCCGCTGTACGCTAAAAGCTTGGGGTGTTTGCCACCCTATCTCGGGGACGGGAATTTTTTATTGCATTTTTACCATGTAAATCGATGTAAAAAGTAATTCTAAGAAAAAAATGTTTTTTAAATTTTCTTCGTAAAACTAATATTTTTCGAGTTATTCGCGCTTGAAAGTAACAGTTTTTCTACGAAAAAATCGCCTTTTTTAGAGGGTTTTTGAGAACACCTCGAAAAATATGCATTTAATCAAAAAAAAAAACTGTAGATATCAAAAATGTATCTTTTAGTAACACAAATTAAATTAAACTTAAATAATCTTTTTTCAAGTATACTGTTAGACCTTTCAAACATAATAATATGAAGCTCCTCTAGCATGAAAATTAAGCGACTTATGATCAAAACAGTCGGTACCTGCTATTCTCTATGAAAAAATCAGTGAAAACAACCCCCTAACTACCCTACTAATTAAAAATTGGTCTTCACCTTTCTGTCATTCCCTTTATATTCGTATTATCAATACACCCAAGAAGTTTGACCTATTTAAAAGGCCTAATTTTAGAAAAATTGGAGTTACGAATACTGGAGATACGAAAAAAATTTTGGACTACTAAATTGTAGCTTATTATTTAATAAGCATAGATTTTCATTATAGTGAACAGTTAGCGAGATACTATAGCTATTTAAAACCTCTATTTTCGAGCAAACACCCTCTTATTCTTTTAAACCCACCCCAATTAAAAACTAAGGGCTCTTACAGAATTTAGTTTTCACAGTCTTATAACTCTTTAAAAATCCTACAAAATTATTTTTGAAAAAACTTTTTATCGCCAAAAATGAAAGAGCTATGTTTAGAAAACCAATATTTTTTTGAAAAATTGGAATAGTCCACTTATGGATCATTTTCAATGTATGTATAATACCACAGAACCGGTTCGTATACTAGAAGATGACTAAAAAACTATTTGTATTTGTATTTGTACATATTTGTAAATTCGTATTTTTGTGTAAATAAATGTTTTTGTAATTCTTTAATTCTACTTTTTTTTCTGTATAGATCTATTAGATTATCTACTTATAAAAATTGTGATGTTATTAAGGGTGATTTTTAAGGGTTGAAATATTATGATATTTTATCCTAAAGTATAAAACAATCATTATTTAACCAATCAAAACCAAATTTTACCCATATTAAAATTTACAATGTTTTTATATAATTTTTGTTAATAAGGGGTAGGTTACACCCCTAAAATAATCAACGCCCTTAAGCATGATATAGAATATGAAGTACAGGGTGAGATAATCCTAATCCCAAATTTTTATGTAAATCGATGCAAGCCGAAATGATTCTTTTAGGATAAGTAAATTTTTTATATATAGCTCCAAGAAGGGTGGTTTTAAGGGTTGAAATATTATGATAGTATATCTTAAAGCATAAAACAATCATTATGTACCTAATAAAAACCAAATGTTGACAATATTAAAGTTTAAAATGTTGTTTTATAATTTTTTACAATTAGGGGTAGTTTTCACTTTTCACATTTCTATGTTAATATTTGTATTCACCATTGCCTCCCACAACTTTACCAAAGGTACACTGTCGTATGCCTTTTTCAGATCAATATAATATACGAAAGAAATCTCTTGGTTAATCGCTGTTTTCTTTTCCATGACTTGTGCGATTGCAAAAAGGTGATCAATTGTAAATCTTCCGGCTCTAAATCCTGCTTGTTCTTCTGCTTCCATTTCCTTATATTCGTCTTCTATTCGGTTTTTTAAGATCCTTCCGTATATTTTGCTGATTGTTGGTGTAACGGAAATACCCCTGTAGTTATCACATTGTTTTCGATGTGTACTTTTACATAAATGTTAAAAAAAAATTTTACCTTGGTTAATTACGGTCAAAGTTAGCCACTTTTTTTTATTTAATTCACAGCTAGTTTGTTCAAAACAATTAAGAAACCTAACTATCGCTATTTTGAAGTTCAAGGTATGTATATAGTTTATGTGTAACAGTTTGAGTAAACTTGAACATAGTGGTTAATATATAGTGGTTAATATATCTTTAAAAATAACGTGGCTAACTTTGCTCGTAATTAACCTAGGCGAAACGTTTTTTTTTTGAAAATTCGTGTAAAAATATCAGCTTTTCAAATCCCAACGCAGATTTAGTCAATTTGTTAATATGGTTATTCAAATTGTTTATAAGCCAAAAATGATTCTACTTTCGTAAAATGTTCTCAGAATGGTAAAAATGATTTCTTATTGATTTTTTAAATAAGTTGAAAATGTAAGTAGTCTTCCTTCCTGTGGTTTTCACAGAATTGCTGTATCATTATTATTTTCTGAACAACAACATTGCAAAAAAAGCTCTTTGTGATAAACAAATCGAATGAAATTTAAACTAATTGACAAATCGTCTGGAATTTTTTTGTGCATTATGTGGACTGTTTGACTCAACATTTCATGCAATATCAAAGTCTTAAGTTCATTTTTGCAAAAGTTATAGCAATTTTTTATTTTCGAAATTTAGTTTTATTTTGCAATTTCCCAAGTAACAAATAATCGGATCAAAATTCAAAAACTTCCATTTTAAACCTTTGCTTATCTACTAAAAGATGAATAATCTAAATAAGATATTTAATTACCTTATTTTTACCTGTAGCGATTTAAACGAAAAAACTGTCATATTTGACCCTTATTTGTTAATAACTAAAATTCTCGTCCGAACTGTGACGGGCATTGTTGTATTTATAATGTAATAGGTATAACTAACTAAGAGAAGAAAGAAACTTAAAGAAGAAATGTTACAAAAAGAAGCAACGGAAGAAGGAAAAGCAGTAGAAAGGAAATACAAAGAAAAAATATAGCGGGTAAAAAGCAACCAAGAAAAGACAAGATACTATGTAAATCATATGGTAAAAATGTCAGAAAAAGCTGCGCAAGAAAACGACCTGAAAATACAGTACAATATCATCCGAAATTTGACAGGGAAAACGCTAAACATTAATAAACAAATCAAAGATAAACAAGGAAATATAATTACATCAGAACATAAAATAATACAAAGATGAAAAGAACACTGCGAGGAAATATACTCCAAACATCAGATATCTATAAACGAATATAATGTAATACAGAAAATAAACATTAGAACAGTTGAAATTACGAAAGGAGAAATACAAAACATACTGAATCAACTAAAAAATGGCAAAGCCGCTGAAAGCTACAACCTACCGATAGATTTAATAAAGGCGGACGCAAACGAATCAGTAGAAATATTACACAAACTTTTTTAACAAGATATGGGCCGACCAGGAGCTCCCACAGAAATGGAACGAGGGTGTAACCATTAAGATACCAAAAAAGGGCGATTTAAATAAATGCTAGAATTGGCGAGCAATAACACTGCTAAGTGCCACATTCAAAATAATGTCAAATATCATATTGAATAGACTGAAGCCAGAACTAGACAAGAAACTAAGACTAAGAAACAACCAAGAAGGTTTTCGCGCAAAACGCTCCACTATCGACCACATTTGTACTCTATCTGTACATCTGTATCTTGTACCTGTACCGCTGTATCTCTTGTACTCTACAATTATCTTGGAACAAGCTAGTGAATGGCAAAAAAATATAAACATGTTTACTTTGACTTTGAAAAGGCCTTCGATAGTATAAACAGAGAACAAATGTGGAAGATTCTAAAACTATATGTACTACCGATAAAATACATCAATTTAATCAGACTACTTTACAAGAAATATAGAGCCAGATTAGAACATGCGGGAAAAATGGTAATATGTAGATATAGCTATACAAAGCGGAGTTAAACGAGGATGTGTGCTATCCCCGACATTATTTCTAATAATAACGGACTGGATCATGCAGAAAGTAAGCGATAATAAAACAGGAAAATTGCATAACTAGTTGGAGGATTTGTAGTTCGCAGATGACATTTGTCCCCTAACCGAACATAGCAGCCATAAGCAAAAATAGATCGACACGCTTGCAAAATACTCCAAGGTAATGGGCCTGAAGATAAAGACAAAAAAACAAATCTTAAAAAAACAGTAACAAATAAACTAAAATTAAAATAAAAGGAAGACAAATACGGGAGGTAGATAACTTTACATATCTGGGATCAATCATGGAAAAAAAGCGCTAGTAGATCAGATGTAGAAAAAGGATAGTAAAGGCACAATATGCACTCATTATATAATCATATAATGCATTAAGGAAAATCTGGAACACACGCGATATATCAGAATTAACCAAAATCAAAATCTTTAACAGCTGTTTTAAGACTATATTGTTGTATGGCGCAGAATCTTAGAGACAGGAAGAGACAACTAGCAAAAAATTACAAACCTTTATAAATAAATAGTTGAGGAAAATCCTAAAAATATACTGACCAGATAAAATAAAAAACATAGATCTACGGAGAAGAACAAAACAAGAGAAAATAACAGTCACGATTAAAAGAAGGAAATGAAAATGGATTATACATACTCTGAGGAAGGATCGAAATAATATAACCAAACAAGCACTCGAATACCAACCAGACGAAAGAAGAAGAAGAGGAAGACCTGATAATAGCTGGAGAAGAACTGTAACAAAAGATCATGAAAGAATTGGCGTTGAGATGGAGAGAAGTCAAATAGAGAGCGAGAAACAGAGAGCAATGGAAAATACTTGTATAGCAAATTTCGAAAGAATAAAACAGAAAAGGATGCGCTGAGGAGAGAGAGAGACAGAGAGAGAGAGACAGAGAGAGAAACAATACCGATTATTTATCAAAATAAAATTTAATAATAAACCTAACCTATCGAAAGGCTCCTCAAACAATTATTAACTTTAAAAAATCAACATTTGTCAAGGGTATATAGTGGTATTGTTAAGTATATTATAACATTATAACTTATTCCATCGAATCTTCCGAGATCCATAATCTTCTTCCATCGAAATAAAATAGAAAATTTAAAAGTTTAGAAAATACATTATCCATAACTACACCCAAGAAATAAGTTTCTCTAACCTGATTTAAGAGTATAAAAACGAAAACAAACAATTTACAGCAATTCCTTATCGTATATCCGAGCAAAACCACCTAGTTGGCAAAAGTTATAAATAGAATTTGTCTGGGTTCTTCAACTAAATTCTCACATGAACACGACCAAGGTTAAATATTTTACTTGATACCATAAGTACATTGTTGCCAGTATAACGGATGCCAAAGCGAGCGCTAACTGTATGAAATAATTCTTGTTAATATACACGCTGTATATTGATCGGAAGTCACGAAGAGTCAAAACTATACAGAAGCCACGAGGGACGCAAATGCAATATATATATATATATATATATATATTTTAAGGGTTTTTACCCTGACCAGTGGTATGATTCCTGGGTCAATTTTAAATTTGTAATGTGTTTGTTCAATGATTTCTCTTCATTTGAGGTATTTACAACTATGAGACGATAGCTCTGATGATGGTATTTAAAATGCTGAAAGTACTTAGCTGAATTGTAATAAATTTCTGTACACACTATCAGTTTTTTGAAAACATACACCAGTTCCCGTTTTGATTTATATAGAAGTGTGTACAAGTCAAACAGTCTTTTTCCATTTATTGAATATAAAAAATACTAAATATAAATATGATAGTAACAAAGAAAACAAATACATTAGATAAGATTGAAAAATACAAATACATACCTGGGAACCTAGAGTTCAGAAAATAATGATCAAACAATAGAAATAAGGACCAGGATAGAAATAGCAAGAAATGCGTTTGTAAAAATAAAAACAATTCTCTGCAATAAAGACCCTCAATTAGAGCTGAAAGCAAGAGCTCTGAGATATTACGTGTTTTCGATACAACAATATGGACTTGAAAGCTGGAAACTAAAGCAAGAACACATAAATAAGCTACAGTCATGTAGTCATTTGAAATGTAGTGTTACAGAAGGATTCTTACATCACAGCATTGGCACAGAAGAAAACGAACACGAAAGTATTGCTAATAGAAAAAGGGCAAATACTACGAAATAAAGAACACAATAAAAATAAGAAAGTTTCAACATATGGGACACGTAATGAGGGGACAGCAATATGAAATGCTTAGATTGATAATAAAGAGAAAGAAAAGGGGTGAGTATGGAAAGAAGGAGAGTGTCATGGTGGAGAATTTTAAGGGACTGGTTTAATGCAGTTCAATAGAACTCCTCAGAGTAGCGCTAGATAGAGTAAAGGGGCGGATGTAATTTGGCCGGAAAAAGGGCAGGTACTAAAAGCCGGTAGGTAAATTCGGCCGGAGGTTTTAAGTTGCTTCTTAATTACTTCTTATTCGTTTTGAACCGAAATTTTGCTAATTTTAAAAAATTAATATATTATATTATATATTACACAGTACAATTTTCAAAGGAGGAAGATCTAACGCTTCGTCAAAACCTAACTTTCGGGTATTAGAGTGTAGAGTACCCCAGGAGTGTAATTACCAATATTTTAATCTCATCGTAAACATCAACCCCTCGGCCGAAATTACCCCTGTCATAAATGGTACCCCTTGATTTATGCAGGTAGGCCAAGGGATTACCGGCCGAAATTACGCCCGCCGGAGTAAAGATAGTGATCATGATATCCAACCCCCGATTAGGAGACGGTACAATAAAATCGTCCCATGAACGCACCTCAAAAATATTGACAATATTTTAAAGTCATCTACTATAAAATGTGTGATTTGTCTGAATAAATGAGGCAGACACAATGAGAATTTTTTGTCTTACCTAATAACCAAACAAAATAAATCTTTTCATATATCTTTTATATTTAGAAAACAATTTCTGAAGTGGAAGTCTAAACGTCAAAATAAACCTATTTTCAACTAAAATTGTGGTTAATTCCCATTAAAGATAGTAAAAAGAAAATGATTTTTTTTTAATTAAAAGTAATTTTTACATTTTTTTATAATATAACTTTTTAAACAATCTTTAACGTCGAAGTAAAAAACTTCTGTTAAAATTGGTAGAAGTATTTGATTAAAAATTAAATTAAAAATCCAAATGGATTACAATAGTTGTTGAGAACGATCGTTTTCGGACTTATCAGTCCATCTTCAGCGAACTTGGAAGTACTTGCGCTATTAAGGGAAAAGGCTCAAAATGTCGCCTGTCAAAACTTTCAATGTGTTTTAAATGTATTCATTTTTTTCGAATCCTGAGAAAACTAATAACTATTTTTCAAAAATTTAAACGCAGAATGAAAGATTACGTTATTACCGAGGGCCGAAAGTCAGTTAGAATAAATAAAAAGTTTCTTTTGAATGAAATATTTGCAATTAAATATCACACTAAATTTTCTCGTTTATTTTCACCTCTGTAACTTATTAAAATAAACATTATAGAAGTTTTCAGGAACTTTCCCCCTTCAGTAACAATGTAATCTTTCATTCTGCGTTTAAATTTTTCAAAAATATTAATTAGTTTTCTCAGGATTCGAAAAAAATGACTACATATAAAACACATTGAACATTTTGACAGGAGACATTTTGCGCCCATGCCCTTAAGAAGGATAGGTAGAGTATGTGTCGCTACTCCAAATAGCATTTACATCTGTATTCGTCTGCAATAGCCTCCCAAGTAGCCAATTTAGCTGCTACACTATATAATAAATAACAACGTAAAATAACTTTTTTTAAAGATACAGAGACAATGCTGTGTTAGTCAAGAGCGATTAGTTATCTTTTTAAAATCTCTTCTTCGTTTTGTTACATTTACGTAAAGAGATCTGGCACAAGTACATGTACAGTATATCTTCCAGACTGTTCCAACGGCGCCATCGTTTAATAATATAGATGAAACTTCCATCTCGGTTGACGCAAATTTGGACTCCTTCATTTTAGTTGCTGATGAAATTGGTTATTAAAAATTGTTTAATGTCATGTTTACTTTTAGCGTACCAATCCTTTTTATTAAAACGCCAGAACGTACACCAAGATTCTATTTTAAAATTACTTTTATGTAAGTACTATTATGGTGGTTAATACATGGTGGGTAATTTTCTTTGTTTAGTTCTGGTTTCCGATTTCGCCTCAAGCAAATTGTTTATTGGTCTAAGCGTTGTCACTAATATACGTTTTTTTACCAAACTTACTAACTTAGCCTATTACGTTCTAAGGTCTCCCAACTCCCAAATAACCACTACTCAAAATTGCTTCTGGAGTAAAGAGTAAAGAGAAGGACTTATCTGTCACGACCACGACAGTACCTTAAGCAAAGGGTAAAACTAACATACAAGCGTGATTATCAAGTATTTTAGGCATCCAGAGACAAAACAAGAAATTACTTTTGATATCACGCTTACTTGTATTACCATGACCAGCAATTCGCTCATATAAGTATTTGAAACACTGAATGGTTCTGAAACTGTTCTTGTGGCATGTCGTAAGTTAATTTTATGTTTATATGGGATTAAGCCAAAATTAATAGGGAACTTGTCTAAAATATTTAATTCGAAGATGATGCTATAAATCACAAACAACATAATTTAAAATATATATCAAAGAAAAAAAAGTTGTTTTTGTCTTTCGTTTGGCCCCTAAAGACCAAAATAGCGGCCAGCCCAAAATGCGTCCTCCTTGGTCGTGACGTCATATCATTGTAATGTTTAAACTCAGCGCCACTAATTCATTTCATTTTATAATCATGTTATGGTGTATTTCAGTTTTATAAATCTTTAGATAGTTGCTGTGAACTATATATTTCATAATATTTCAGTGTTTTGGTTCAGAAAATTTTTTAAAAATGACCGAAGAGGGTTTTTCTAAAGGGCAGTCTGATAATTTACCCATTGTAAATATGTTTGTGGTGTATCTTTTCAAAAAGATGAAAATTTTTCGCAGCAATGATATATTATATTAAATTGTTATTTTTATCTTTTCATCTATACAGGGTGAGTGGGGAGGAATGTGCCAAACTTTAAGACTGTATAATATACGTAAAAATAATCAAAAATAACCCATATGTTGTTATTCGAATTTCATTTGTTTCCGAGATACGGGGCGTTAAAATTTTTCTTACAAACTGCTGATTTATTTATTGCTTTAAAACCGGTTGAGGTGTGCAAATGAAATTGGGTGGGTTTTAAGACGTAGTTATTACTCATTTTTTAACATACAATTAAGAATTTTATATGCACCATTAGCGCGCGTACGGGTAAAATCGTTCACGTGGGCGTTTCTGGATTATCTTCTTCTTTGTGTGCCGTGCTTGTTTTCAAGCGTTAGCTATCGTCGTATTAACAAGCTGATGAAATGTTTCTCGGTCGGCAGCTATATGAAACAATTCCTTGACCGTTCGATCTATCCATTGTCTAGTGTTACGCAGCCAGGACAATTATAATAGTTTTCTTCCAACCCAGCGTTTTCCTTCGATTTTGCCCTGAATCATTAACCGGAGTAAGCAATATTTATTATAATGATTGATTATGGTGTTTTTTTTCCTTTCTTTACTCATGTGAAATTCATTGTTTACAAATGACAAAGAGTAATCATTTTTTGTTAAAACATTTATTAACATTTTTTTTCTTCCTGAAATGCATTTTATAAAATTATATTATTTAATTTTCATTACAATCAAAATTGTGGCTTAATACCATATAAAAATAATTTTAATTGAATGACACTCGAAACGGATCAAACATTGTATAATGTTAAATTAAAAAAAAACTTTATTATATCTAATTCAGACCGTATGAATACTGCGGTCACCGAATAGTCTACACTGTCATTTTTACATTGTAATACTGTAAAATCGTATTGTCGTACAGATTTGCTAAATGTCGAAAGTGCTTGTTAAAAATTTCGCGCGTATTGAAGAATAAAATAAAAAGCTATTAAACGCTCCCAAAATACCTAGAATGCATTTGAATGACGCGCAAAAACAAGAGCAGTTCTGTCAATAATTTTAACTCACATTTTATTCAAAAAAAACATCTTTCTGTAATTTCGATTTTATTACATTTTGTAAAATAATTTTTTTTATTTTTATTTTTGACTTTAATCAACCGATTCTGGGTCCGCCGCTGGTAACGTCACTTTAAAGTTAAACGAGGTAAAAATTCGAAAAATCGGCTACTAGATATGCAAGGGTGTAAACTATTCAGTGGCCGTAGCTGTACATTCTCAATTAACAAAGCTTTTTTATACATTGGCGAAAGAAGAAACCACGATTAAATTAACTGATGTGCCACTAACTTCACTATCAAATAAGTCGATTCTTCTTGCACCTAATGCATAACCCAATTCTTAAGCTTGTACGATACTAACGAAAGTTTTTAATTATTCAAAATTGTTTCAACCGAAAATTGGGCCATAAGTATTATCTCCAAATGAAACAGGGCTGATGGAAATACAGATTATACTTTAATGGTGTATTCTATCAAGATATTATATTGATTGAAAACAGGCAAGGAAAGGTATAGGATTTTTCTCCGTAAAATTTAAATTAAGAATCCATTATATTTATTCCTTCATTGTCAAATTATATATTTGTAATTCTGAATTTCGCAAGTATTGGTGCCATCTACTGACGGTACCGCTCTACAAAGTAGTAGAATTAGTCAGAGCGACTGATCACAATTAAAATATTTTGGGACACTAAATACAATGGTAATATCTTTTATTTATCCTTATTTCGTTTGCATCTATTTTTCATGTCTTTATATTGTTTCTTCGTAGTTACTTCAAACCCTATCATAATTTCTGTGGTGTATTATTGTTCTTTTTTGGGAAGTGTTAACCGTGCTCTTTTGTTTGTACCCGTGCAACATAAGACGTGCAAACAAAGACCATGTCAATGTCAATTATTTTGATCAGTCTTCAGTTTTTATAGTTTTTCATCCAAGTGTTTCCCATTATACTTTAGATTGTGAGATTTTCTTTGACGGAGTTATGCATTCTTAGGTTACAAAATGTTTTATAATGTAATGAATATTTATTACATAAATTTTTTGTCTTATTTTGAATTCCATTCAACTTTTAGCTTACAAATTTTCAGTGGTATTATTTTTATCGTTAATGGGATTCTTGTATCGACTAAGACCCTCTTCAGAGCTAACCATCAACGGTATTGGCAGGTATTTCCTTTGCACATACCTTGCGGTATTTATCAGTAAATGAAGAGACTCTTGATGTACCGTTAAGTAAGGTTTTTTTAAAAGTTAAATCCATAAAAACTGCATATCTTAACATGCACTCAACTTGTTTCGGTGCGTTCTCCATTACTGTAGGTTGGCTATACTTGTTCTGTCATACAGGGTGTCCCGGAAAATAGTGCGTTCCTTTAAGGTATGGAGAGAATACACAATTTAGAACAAACAAGTCCTATACCATTTTTTTCTAAAGTTAACCGTTTCCAAAAAAAAAAGATAACATTGTTTTCCATATACCTTTATTTTAATGTTTAGAAATTTTAATAAACCGGTAACATCGTACGCACTACGGAATAATGACAGATAATAAGAGCTCGTTTGTGATTGTGATTTACAGTATTTAAAATAATCCAACCTAATAGTATTTATGTATTTCCTATTTGTTTACTAAAATTTTTTTTTTGAAATGTATTGAAATACCTATTGCATAATTTTAAACGAATTACACATCTTTTAACATAAAAACACAGCTTTTAACTGAACTAATATTATGTATTTAGTAAGGTTTAAATGTGTTGAATGCTGAGGGCTTTTACTGAATGACATAGTTTACAGTGGAACTTAAATAATTAAGTTGTACTTACTTGAAAATAATTATTATACCGAATAGATGTTGAAAGTATCCCACTTTCACAAACACCATTCATACGACGAGAAATACCGGCAAAACATTTTTAAAGAAATAATTATAGTATGTCTCTCCATTCAGTTATCAGCCATAAATAATCAACATAATAACATAATAGGTAATACACTCACGATTCGAAAACATTTTCGGCATTGACACTAAACAGGATTCTTTAAAACTATCTGTTTACTATCTGTCTTCTATCTATGTACATGGAACTGTCTATGCTTAAATTTGCGTACTTCACATAGTTGTCAGATTTAAATTTGCATACCAAAATGTATTTTAATTTTTTGGTCAAACGGTTGCATTTAGAAAAAAATGTTGAGTTTTTTGTTCTACATGGTGCCTTCTACCTATACTTTTAAGGACGCACTATTTTCCGGGACACCCTGTATACCATTTTTGTTAGGTCCATGTGTCCATTTCGGTCCGCTTCCTTATGTTCTTCATCCATCAGCGCTTTCTGCGATCTCGTTTGATTTAGTCGTTTGGTCTTTATTAATCATCTATTCATTTTTCTTGTTTGATGCTATAAAAAGCCTTCTCATAGTCAATAAACCACATATAAATTTTTTTCCTTTATTATGAAGCAAAAGAGTGCCTTCCGAGTTCACTGTTCTTTTCGAAAACCAAATTTTTTTACATACATCTTTCTCACATTTTGTTCTTATCCGGTGGTGTATCATTTTGAGATTCAGTTTTAGCTTGTGACTGAATCAAACTGGATATGTACGTGGATCAGTTTGTTGGCTCCCAATGTTTTTTGGTTAGTACAAAGACATATTTCAGCAAGTCTTGTTGGACTTCTGAGGTTAGGAAGCTCAAGTAGTTTTTATCAAGTGTTCCGTTCTGTCTTCCTTGAATATGTTTTCCATCTTGAATATAGTTAAATAAGTGTGTCTTGTTTTTCTTTTGATATTATCGGACAGTCGGATTAAATGACAGTTTTTGCCTTCTTTCGTCGTCCAGGTATTTCATTGATCTTTGTTTTACATATTGAAAAAATCTAATGAAAGATGTGTTAGAAAAAGTCGGCTTATATATTTTTTTTCTAACTCTCCCACTGCTTCAATTATTTAACAATTGGACCAGAATGTTTTTCATTTTAGCATTTAAGTAGTTTTGAAACTATCCACTTTGCATGTTTTTCACTGAATATTTTATACTTCGGAATAGCCTATACTGCATTGTAATAAAAATTACAATTTTTGATTTTTGGCGTTTTGATTTCCAATTCGAAAATCGTTCTAAAAAAAATTCCTTAATGAAAAATTGTAAATAACCCGCAAAGGTTGTTATATTCAATTAGATTATACAGGGCCTCCCAAAACTAGCGGGACGGTCGAATATTTCGTGAAATAAACATCGGATCGAAAAACTGAAAAATACGTGTTACAATATTTTTTAAAAATCTATCGAATGATATTAAACACGACCCCCCACTCCGCACCCTGGAGATGGGGTGGGGGTAACTTTAAAATCTGAAATGAAAGCTCCAAGATTTTATTGCAAATTTGGATTCCTTACGTAAAAATAAGCAACTTTTATTCTAGACATTTTTTCGAATTGTGGATAGATGGCGCTTCAATCGGAAAAAGACAATTTATCGTGATACCATAGGTAAATTATACAGTATGGTGCAAATGAAACGAATAAATTCGTTATTTCGTAAACCGGCGACATTAAGAAAAAATCCCGAAACCGGTCGATTTTTAATTTTAGATTATAATATTTTAGCATATATATCACACGCGTGACGTCATCTATCTGGGTAATCAATAATTTTGTTTAAATGAGAATAGGGGTCGTGTGCTAGTTCATTTGAAAGGTCATTCAATTCTCTATTCAGTAATGTAAACATTAGCATAATTATTTATAGAGGGCGTCCAAAAACAATTTTTTAAATTAAATTAATCGACAAAAAAGAAGAATGTATGTAATTTATTTAATCTTTAATCTTCTTTAGTCTCAGCATCCGTTATGGCTTGCAAATTTTAGAAGCCTCGGAGGTGTAACCAGAGAAGGTTCCCATTGTTTTCAATCTGGTGGGATGTTGAGTACTGATACTGTTATGAGAAAACATAAAAAATGTCTATTTGAAAAATAAACATTGCTTTTAACTTAAATTCAATGTTCAAGCCAAGCTCCCGCTAGGCACCTGCTTTTTGGAAGTTTGAATAATTAATTTAAGCGAAAAGCAATGTTAATTTTTCGAATAAACATTTTTTCCTGTTTTCTCACAGTAGTAAATATATTTTGAATTAAATAAATTACATACATTCTTCTTTTTTTGTTAATTAATTTAATATAAAAAAATTATTTTTGGACACCCTGTATAAATAACGATGTTAATGTTTATATTACAGAATAGAGAATTGAAGAACCTTTCAAATGAGCTACCACACGACCCCTATTCTCATTTAAAAAAATCATCGATTACGTCATCACGCCCAGATGGATGGCGTCACTTGTGTGATATATATGCCAAAATATCATAATATTAAAATAAAAATCGACCTGTTTCGGGATTTTTGCGTAAAGTCGCCGGTTTACGAAATAACGAATTTATTCCTTTCATTTGCACCATACTGTATACACGGTCTAATATCTGGAGAAATACCAAGTTCAAATGAAAAACCAAAAATACGCGTTTAATATTTTTCAAAAACCTATCGAATATCACCAAGTACGAACCTCCACTCCATTCCCCGGAGGTGGGGTGGGGGGTAACTTTAAAATCTTATACGAACCCTCGTTTTTATTTCAGATTTGGATTCCTCATATTTATTCGAAACAATTTTTTAGAATTTTTGATAGATGGCGTTATAATCGGAAAAATGCGGTTTACTAGCGTCATCTATCAACAATTCTAACAAATGTTTTGAATAAATGTTACTTATTCTTTCATGAGGAATCCAAAATTGCTATAAAAAACGGGGATTCCTATTTAAGATTTTAGAGTTATCCCCACCCTACCTCCAGGGTGTGGTGTGGGGGTCGTGTTTGGTGTCATTCGACAGGTTTTTGAAAAATATTAACGTGATTTTGGTTTTTCATTTGGAACCGTTATTTATCGAGATATGCCGTTTCTATAATTTACCTAGGGTATCACGATAACTCGATTTTTCCGATTAGAGCGCCATCTATTCAGAATTCGAAAGAATGTCTCCATTAAAAGTTCCGTATTTTTAAGAAGGAAATCCAAATCTGCAATATAAAATGTATGTTCCTATTTAAGATTTTAAAGTTACCCCCACCCACCTCCAGGGGATGGAGTGGAGGGTAGTATTTGTTGACATTCGATAGATTTTTGAAAAATTTTGAACACGTATTTTTCAGTTTTCCGATCCGATGTTCATTTCGCGAAATATTCGACCGTCCCGCTACTTTTGGAACACCGTATATACAGGGTGTTTGGTAAAGAATGGGCCATAGCTCAACTTTAGATTCCTGAGGTTAAAACAGGTCGATTTAAGCTAACTTACCTTAGTACAAAAGTTGATAACCGAAATACAGGGTGTCAAAGTTAAACTTTTATTTTATGTATTTTTGAATATCTCCTGACAGGCATGGGACAACACAAAATTTGATAAGTGCTGCTGGTACTGTACACCCTACTAAATTATGTTAAACAAACGTTTCCGGCTACTACCAGAGGCGTATGACGGGGGAACGTGGATGGTTGACCCTTCCCAAATTCTACGCCACTGGCGGAATTTCTATTTTAGTGCAATTTTTTGATTCTGCAATACTTTCTATGTAAATAACATACTCTTCAGTCGTAACGATAAAGCCATTAGTTTTCGAGACATTTGAAGCTAAAAACGAAGAAGCATAATACATTAATCAAAATAAGTGTGCCTTTTCATTTTTAACTTCAAATATGTATCTCGAAAACTAATGACTTTATCGTTACGAATCAAGAGTATATTATTTGCATAGATAGTGCTGGAGAATGTAAAAATTATGCTAAAATAGCAGTTTCATCAGTGGCGTAGAATTTGGAAAGGGTCAACCATTCCCTTTCCCCTGTCGTACGCCTCTGGTATTAACCAGAAACGATTATTTAACATAACTTAGTAGGGTGTACAGTACCTACATTTTCTGCCAAGTATCATAAGGATATGTCAAATAGTTTTAAAGTACCGGGCACACATAATTCTTAAAGTTTTAAATAAAGAATAAATTATTAAAAAAAAGAATATTTAAAATAATTTGACATATCCGTGTCATACTTGGCAGAAAGTGTAGGCACTGTACACCCTACTAAATTATGTTCAATAATCGTTTCTGGCTACTACCAGAGGCGTACGACAGGGGAAAGTGAATGGTTGACCCTTCCCAAACTCTACGCCACTGATGAAACTGCTATTTTAGCATAATTTTTAGATTCTCCAATACTTTCTATGCAAATAATATACTCTTCATTCGTAACGATAAAGTCATTAGTTTTCGAGATATTTGCAGTTAAAAATGAAAAGGCACACTTATTTTGGTTAATGTATTATGCTCCTTCGTTTTTAGCTTCAAATATCTCGAAAACTAATGGCTTTATGGTTATGAATAACGAGTATGTTATTTACATAGAAAGTATTGGAGAATCAAAAAATTGCACTAAAATAGCAATTCTGCTAGTGGCGTAGAATTTGGGAAGGGTCAACCATTCACGTCGTACGCCTCTGGTAGTAGCCAGAAACGTTTGTTTAACATAATTTTGTAGGGTGTACAGTACCAGCACCTCTTACCAAATTTCGTGTTGTTGTCCCATGCCTGTCGGGAGATATTCAAAAATACATAAAATAAAAGTTTAACTTTGACACCCTGTATTTCGGTTATTATCAACTTTTGTACTAAGGTAAGTTAGCTTAAATCGACCTGTTTTAACCTCAGGAATCTAAAGTTAAGCTATGGCCCATTCTTTACCAAACACCCTGTATATAAAATGATTGGTTTTGATATAAGCTACTGGGTACCCTTGCACCGTACCGTGTATTCCACTTCTGCAGACTTGTTAATTATAATGAAATTATTTTGGTCCTTTATCGCATTGTTTTTATTGTCTAATAGCGCTACCCAGGTAAAATTATATTCTTTTCATACTGAAACCAAATATTCGTTATTAACAATTTTATCTAGATATAATTATACTAGGTATCTCTTGTGCTTCCATTTCACACTTAACCTCAACACTTTAACTTGATTCAAGCATTGTTTTATCACTACATACTCAATTTTAGACTCTGTAATATTTAAACCATAATATTATTGAACGCATTTCTACTGATATTATTTTGATGTATCTTATCCAGTCATTAATCCAACCATATTTGCTCTGAGCTATGCCCCTTCATATGTCATTCTTCTTCTTGATGTGCCTATCCGTGAAGAATGTTGGCGACCATCATGACAATCTTTATCTTATCTGCAGTAGCGCGGAAGAACTGCACATATGTGTTGAACCAGGTTTTGAAGTTCTTTAACCAGGATGTTCTCCTTGTTCCTGGAACTCGCTCTCCAAATATTTTTCCTTGGAGAATGGCTTGTTGGAGTTCATATCTGGATTCATTTCGCATAGTGTGTCCAAAGTATTCCAACTTTCGAGATTTGATAGTGGTTAGTACCTCTCGGTTCTTCTTCATTCTTCTGAGGACCTTCTCATCATAAAGAGGATAGACAAGACTTAGCATTGCAGAATTCTTATTTTTATACCAATAACCATGAATCATATAATAGGGAACTTGCATAAAATTTTAAATTCGAAAAAAATGTTATAAATCACAACAGAACATAATTTAAAACATGTATCAAAGATAAAAAAGTTTGGTTTGTTTTCCGGTTGGCCCCTAAAGACGATTAAAAATTCAAATTATACCAGCCAGCCCAAAACGCGTCGTGACGTCATCGGGCTATATGTTTACGTTCTGAACGAACAAAGTAAACAGAATTGTATATAATTTTAAATTAGACATTATAAACGCCAGTAGAAAATGCAGTTGTTTTGGATCGTTTGAACTATTCATAGAAAATTTGTACTTTTACAAAATGGTTTTATTTTCCATAGTAAACCTTCTTTCCTTTCCTTCAATAACTATATCACACGCCAATCTCAACAAACTGGTATATATTATTACAATGACATACGGTAAATGTCAGAATATAAATATTTTTCCTTTATTCCGCAATGACGAGCTGGCCAAATACCCAAGGAGGTGGATGCCAATAAACTAAAGAAGAAACAGAAGAATATACTTAAATATAACCATAAACGGAACCATATAGTTAAAATATGTGACGTCACGGGTCGTTTGAACTATTTTACAATACAGAAAACTTTAAATTTGTACTTCTAAGTTATTATGAGTTTTTGAAGCGTGAAATTTTGGAAATCTCATTTTTATACATAACTGAACATTATTATGTAATAAAAAAATGTGCAAGTTCCCTATTTCTTGAGATTTGTCGTTTTTAAATAGCTGGCTTTTCAATCTTTTCGTGTGTTGATCTTTTGAAGAAAAATGTAAATATATTTCCTATGTATTTTTTGTAATACCTACAGTCACTATTTTTCTTTAAATTTTAATGCAACTGTATTAAAGTTTGCCAGGGATCACTTTCCCTTAAAATGTTATGAAAACATATTTTCAGCAACGTTTTGAAATACATGAGTGGAGTTTTAATTATCGTTTTGGTTTTATACATATTATAACGTTACCGATTTTATGGAAGTGCCAATATGATCCAAGGTTGAAGGTAAAATTTTTCCACGACATTCCTTATCCAAATCAGGTGGTATTGGTAGAAAGGATTAATAGGAGTTTAAAACACTGTGTTCCTAAATATTTATTTTATTTATACATTTTCTTTACATATTTTTATATCTTCTGTGATTTTTAAACATATTTGAATTACAAGTTTTCATCTTACAGTTCTGAAGCTAATAGTAACCTTGTAATTCGGGTATGAGATGATTATTTATATAATTTAATAACGTTTTTGTTGCGTCTTATATAGGCTGGCCGTGGGCGTGGGGTGGTGGCACGTGGCCGGGCAGGTGGCCCCCCAGCCCGTGGGGCGGCAGCCAACAGAGCGGGCCGGGGCGGAGCAACAGGGGCCCGTGGGGCAGCACGCCAAGCCGCTCGTGGAGTGGGCCGCGCCAAGGCAAGTTTACCAGGTAAGGATTCTAAGAGAAACAAACATGTTAGTTCTAAAAAACATGGAGGTAGGCAGTAGAAAAATGTATCTAATTGTACTGTTGGACTCTATGTGAACTGTCTTTTGTTTGAACGCTAATTTAGTTCTTTTATGGAATCTGCGTCAAATTATCGATTAGAATATGTTTGATCCGTGCCTTATATGTACTACTACATGCTCTATTTTATTGTCGATAATTTTATAATATTTTGGGACATTTTGTGACTATTGAAACTCTTATGCCGTAATTGTAGAATTTCCTTGTTCGTATTCTTCTTATTTTGTATATTCGGTGCTTTTATATTACAACTTGCTTTTGTCTTGACCCAATAATGAATCTGACTTTGCTTTCCACCTCATCTACTGTACAACTGTTATCATCAGCATTCGCTTTACCGTTATCCCTATGCGGGGTCGGCTTCCCTAGTTGCATTTCTCCATAAGTTTCTATCTTAGATTATCAACATCAATCTCCTTTACCGACATGTCCTGCCTAAGCGCCTCTCTCCAGATCTTCTTTTCTTTGGTCTTCCTCTCCTGCTTCTTCCAGAATCCCGCAGTTCACCAATTCTTCGTATTGTTTGACTAACTTCTCAAAGGTTAACATGACCAAACTATCTTAACCTATGCTCTCTCATTTTGGCATCAATTGGTGCCACTCCTAGTAGTTTAGTATAGTTGATCCAAAAGATGGCATAACCCAGACATCCAAAGTGAAAGTTATCCTTCAACACCAAATTGTTCTATATGGTCCACACAATGTCCAGAAAAAAGTCACACCATTTTGAGCGTCGGGTTTGGGGGGGGGGGGGGGGGGGGGAGAAATCGATAAATTCGTAGTTTTTTAAGTTTTTCGCCAATATTTCTAAAACTATGGGGTTTAGCATGAACAACCCTCTATACAAAATTATTCTACATTAAATCGGAAATAAAAAAGGCCCTATGCATAATCTTTCTAAAATGAATGGTTCCAAAGTTACGGAGGTAGTATAGTATAACTGGTCCAAAAAACGGCCTAATCCAAACATCCAAAGTAAAAGTTTTCCTCCAACACCAAAATGTTTTATATGGTTCACATATTGTTCAGTAAAAAGTTAGACCATTTTGAGCGTCCGGTTTGGGAGGGAGATGGGAGAGAAGACGGTAAATTAGTAGTTTTTTTACGTTTTTCGTCAATATTTCTAAAACTATGCTTTAGCGTAAGGAATATTCTATAGAAGAATGTTCTACATAAAATTTAAAACAAAAAAGGTTCCATACATAATTGTTATAAAATCAATGGTTCCAGACTTACGGAGGGTGAAAAGTCTCGGTTTTCGATACTTTTTATATTTATTGGGCAATATTTATGATATAACTATACCAAAAACCCAGACATCCAAAGTGAAAGTTATCCTCCAACACCAAATTGTTCTATATGGTCCACATAATGTTCAGAAAAAAGTCACACCATTTTGAGCGTCTAGTTTGGGGGGGGGGGGGGAGAGGGGGTGGGGAGAAATCGGTAAATATAAAAAGTATCGAAAACCTCCACTTTTCACCCTCCGTAACTCTGGAACCGTTGATTTTATAACAATTATGTATAGAACCTTTTTTGTTTCAAATTTTATGTAGAACATTTTTCTATAGAACATTCCTTACGCTGAAGCATAGTTTTAGAAATATTGACGAAAAACGTAAAAAAACTACTAATTTACCGACTTCTCCCCCATCTCCCCCCCCCCTCCCCCCAAACCGGACGCTCAAAATGGTGTAACTTTTTACTGAACAATATGTGGACCATATAGAACAATTTGGTGTTGAAGGAAAACTTTTACTTTGGATGTCTGGGTTAGGCCTTTTTTTGGACCAATTATACTATACTACCTCCGTAACTTTGGAACCGTTCATTTTAGAAGGGTTATGCATAGGGCCTTTTTTATTTGAACTTTAATGTAGAACAATTTTGTGTAGAGGATTGTTCATGCTAAACCGCTTAGTTTTAGAAATATTGACGAAAAACGTAAAAAACTACGAATTTGCAGATTTCTCCCCCCTCTCCCCCCCAAACCCGACGCTCAAAATGGTGTGACTTTTTTCTGAACATTATGTGGACCATATAGAACAATTTGGTGTTGGAGGATAACTTTCACTTTGGATGTCTGGGTTTGGGTCTAACTATACCATACTATAGACTTCGCCAATATACTCATTCCTAATTTTATCCTTTTTTTATTAATGTAAAGACTGAAATAGTTTTGTGTAAACAGGTACACACTTATGACTACAGGTAAACAGGGAGAAATGTACTTTTTAAGTGTGTAAAATAAATAATTCCTAGCTGAGCGCTTTTGGCTTATAAAGCTATCTTCAGAGCTATGCTACAATAAAAAGGTCTCTAATGAATAATTGATCTTAGAATTCAAAAGTTTGATTTACGTCAAAAAATTCAAAATACCTCTATGAAGAGAGATGGATCCAATGTACGATATAAAAATACTTCTATTTTTTTATGCAGTTTTTAATGATGAAAAAAAACCTTGTCTGTCAGTTGAAAAAAAAAAGATTCGAGTTCAGTTTTTGAAGGATAACTTGTCAACTGATTTATCTTGGACCTTAAGTCTTTTCTCAATGTGTATTTCATTATTTTTTAAAACCAGATTTATGTAACTACAGACTTTGTTAAAAAGTTGTTCAATTCAATTGCTAAAATGTCATATGTCAACTGTTACTTGATATGAGAAAAAGTGAAAGCACCTTAACGAGCACACCCTGTCTGTGTAGGCTGTCATTAAAATCCTCCATCATACCACCATTCTGCATGCTGGGACTGTGCTGACACCGTACACTTCGGACGGTAGGGTTTCTTGACCTTACCATGATCAATCAAATATTCGTTATACATGTAATGTAATTTTCGTGTGAAAGTCCTTTGTGCTCGTATTTGATGTTTTTAACTTTTCCGGCTACAAAAACAAACAGCAAAATTGAGCAATTTTTTCAACAGGCAGACAAGGTTTTTTCCATCATTAAAAAAACTGCATAAGAAAATAGAAGTATTTTTATATCGTACATGGAATCCATCTCTCTTCATAGTGGTATTTTGAACTTTTTGACGTAAGTTAAACTTATGAATTCTAAGATCAATTATTCATTAGAGACCTTTTTATTGTAGCCTAGCTCTGAAGATGGCTTTATAAACCGAAAGCGCTCAGCTAGGAATGATTTATTTTACACACTTAAAAAGTATACTTCCCTTTTTACCTTTTTTTTTATTTCCACTAATCCATCTAAATATTCTCATTTGCCACATGCATTTGTTGTTCCTTTTTATTTTTAACTGCCCAACACTCAGTTCCGTACATCATAGCCGATCAGTTTTATTGGTGATTTTATAGAATTTTCCCTTTATATTCTTTGGAATTTTTCTGTCACACAACAACAACACACCACTAATTTTATTATATGCATCTCCATATATTTCCCCATTACTCTGTAAAATACCGATCGTAGGCATTTAAAATTCTCACTTTTCACAATTAGTTCACCATCCAAAGATCATTTTATTTGTAGTGACTCTATCTTTAAACGAACATTCCAAATACTCTGTCTTTGTCCTACTTTTTAAATTTTTTTCCTCTAGAGCTTCTTTCTCTCCACTGTTCCAGTTGTTGTTCGAGCTACAAAAAAATGTTCTGTTGTTTAGAATCTAGCTACAAATACAAATAAAAACAGAAAATGAAAATAATTTCTTTAATATTATATTTAAATCTTTTTTGGTAGTTGCACTTATAAATTCTTACAAAATATTGCGAATAAAGTATAAATAGTAAAATAAATAATTTATTCCTTTATACTCCTTCCCATATCAGTTGGCCAAACGTAGATTGAAAAGAAAATCCAATTTTAATTCATTAAACAACATTTGTGGATTTCCATAATTATAGAAAATATTTTTTAAATTAACGAAAACAGTTAAAAAACAAACGTGAAAGATTACTACTGAGTGTATTGTTAAATAAATCCAAAACTCTTCAAAGCATAGTTTTCACAAAGTTCTGGGCAAAATTTTGGTGTAAATGAATCACGTATTTCTTAAGTTTTGCTTCAATTCGTATTTAATTCATAGAAATTCTGACTAATGGAAACCTACCAAAATAAAAATTTCCGCGATTATTTCATTCATAGAGATTCTGACCAATAGAAACCTACCAAAAGAAAAATTTCAGCAATTATTTTTTAATGGTTTTAATTTTCAATCATGTAGTAAGATTTTTCATCACGTGTTTAATTCTGTCCAATCAGATTATTATTATACTGGGAATAATCTACTTACATTATAATGTAATATTATAATACTTAAAAAACAGAGTATTTGGAATGTTCATTTAAAGATGGAGCTACTACAAATAAAATGGTATCTTTGGATGGTGAAATGATTGTGAAAAGCAATAGTTTTAAGTACCTAGGATCGGTATTACAGAGTAATGGAGAAATAGATGGAGATGCATGCAGTAGAATTAGGGCTGGATGGATGAAGTGGAAAGAAGCGAGTGGTGTGTTGTGTGACAGAAAAATTCCAATGAAGCTGAAGGGAAAATTCTATAAAACAGCCATAAGACCGGCTATGATGTACGGAACTGAATGTTGGGCAGTGAAAAAGAAAGAGAAACAACGAATGCATGTGGCGGAAATGAGAATGCTTAGATGGATGAGTGGAGTGACAAAGAAGGATAAAATTAGAAATGAGTATATTAGGGGAAGTCTAGGTGTGGCACCAATTGATGCCAAAATGAGAGAGCATAGGTTAAGATGGTTCGGTCATGTTCAACGTCGAGACGTTAATCACCCAATACGAAGAATAGCTGAAGTGCAGATTCCTGGAAGGAGTAGGAGAGGAAGACCAAAGAAGACCTGGGGGGAGGCGATAAGGCAGGACATGTTGGTAAAGGGGATTAACATTGATATGACCCAAGACAGAATTGTGTGGAGAAATGCAATTAGGGAAGCCGACCCCGCATAGGGATAAGGCAAAGAGAATGATGATGAATCTACTTACATTATACTGATAATTTTTAAGTACATATTTTGTTTCTGTTTAATTACGACGAGTTTTATAGTTTTGATAACAGTCACATTTGTGTCTGTCACAAATGTCACCTTTCCTTCTGGTCGGGAAATTAAAACTGTCAAAAGTGTCACTCGATGATACAATTTTGATACAAATCGGTAATTTTTGAACTCGTGTAATTATACAAGAGCTCTCCTCCCTCTCTTCCACCCCCTGTCGCTCTGTCTCATGTCTCTTTCTTTCTATATCTCTCTTTCTCTTTCTACACTAGGTAACTAGTTTAACTCACGACATTCAATGTTATACACCTGCGAGCAAAAAAATGGGGTCAGTCGATGAATTATACACGTTAGATGTCTCGAATTTCCTAAACCTCTTGTCTGATTTGAGTGCTTTTTTTAGTATGTTATAGCCTTATTATTTAAGAAAATCGATGTAATATAATATTGTTGCTAGACAGGTATGGTCCGTCCGCTATAACTTTTCCCATGCGGTACGATTCATTTTCAATCAAATTAAGTCAAAACATAAATTGAAACGAACGTCGATGTGTATATACATTTTGTATACTGTATACTATATACTACACACATCGGCCTACGTTTCACTTTCTGTTTTGACTTAATTTGATTGAAAATGAATCGCATGGGAAAAGTTATAGCGGACGGACTATAAGTGTCATTATATACCGGGTGTAACAATAATACTGTGTTTTTTCCTTAAAGTTCGGAACACCCTGTGGAATATTCTAGCATATAAGTAGTATAAAATATTTAAATTAGAACTCAATAATTGTAGTCTTAAGAGCGAGACAGACTTACTCATAATGCATTGCGACGTCGTTGAGAGAAGATGCTTTGTGTTATTTAGGAATTCTATCATATTACATTTTAATATATAATTCAATATGTTGTCGGTATTTTCAGTAACTACGTTTCATAAAAATGAACACTTACGTTTTACATTATATTTTACAAAAATATCGTTTTATTAAAAAAAATTGTCCTGGTAGACCACCGTCGTTAATTTATGTAATTTTTTTTCGTACGACTGTGGGAACGATTCAGTCCCAAAGAAAGGGATTGGCCTCCGATTATGACCAATATGAAAGGTCGCCCTGTAGGATCCTTTATTTTTGGTTTTGGAGCACATATTATGAAGATGACATCACATGTACCCCAAAAGAATAGAAATGTATTATTGGTTTCTAGGGGAGTGCAATTAGAACGAAAACATGCATTGTTTCGGAAAAATTCAAACAAGCTTATATTTTTCTAAAACGTTTTTTGTTAGCTTATATACATGCTAAAGTAAAACTTTCTACTCGCAGATTTGGCCGCTAATTGTTTATTAATTGTTTAAACAATAACAATTGTTTTGTATAAATAATTTTAAAAATATCGTTAAATTCATCATTTTACTTTGATCAAATATGTTTCTATTTTGTTTTTGATTATGCTGAATCCGAATATGGCATTGCAATTTGAAAATTCTCATACAGAAGCTCTTATACAGTATGTCTGCGTAGCCAGGAACCACATGGAAAACTTTTTTATTATCAATTTTACGAAAAAAAAGTTATTCTTCATAAAATGCTCTGGATAGTCAAAAATCTAAAACTCAACCATCAGATATCAAATTTTATCAATTTTATACGAGTTATGTCAAAAATATGAATTTCGTTAAAGAGTAAAGTACCTTTATATTCCAGAATATCAAAAAATGATATTATGAAAAGTTGTTTGAAATTAGAAACTATGTCTAAATTTACAATTACATCATTCTAACCGAAAAAAAAAAGAATGTGTGTGTGCTTTGTACGCATGTAAGAAGTTATACTTCTATTATAATATAATTTCAACGAAATAAATATACCTACTTAACAGTTACAATACAAAAAATTAACAATAATTACCAAAAATGAACCAAAACTTAACAATGCCAAATATTAAAAAAAAAAAGAAAAAAAATATGAATCGTCCGGGATTTGAACCCGCAATCTCGCGATTTTTTGATCTCTGGTCCAATGCTCTACAAACAAGGCCATCAAGCCGCATGTTACTTACCTTTCAGATATACATAATTATACATCACGGTGACAAGTGAAATATAAAAATAGATGTTTTATTATTTTACGCCCAAGGAAGACAAATCCAAAGACACAAAATTATAATAAAAAACCTTTTAAACCACCTTTTTCAAATAGCGCAAGTTGTATTATTAATATTAATGTTAATAAATGAAATATAAATATTTTGACGTTTCACAATTTGACAATTCACTTTTAACTGCAGTGCCTTAAAATTTTTAAACCACTAGTGCCTTAAAGTAGCATTTTTAACGCTCCTATGGAGTCCTAAAAATTGCATTTTTAACACGTTTGTAGAAAAATATATTTAAAAACACTAATATATTCTTTCCACACCTTTTCTGGACTGATACATACATAAATTAAAACATTTTGAAGTTTAACTTCAAAAATATAATATGAAAACTATTTAAAAAGGCAGTATAACTATTAACTAACCTTTGTTGTTTCTCTTCCCACACATTTTAAAACGCAACGACCATACATAACCAAACCGTCAACCGTCCAAACCACAGCTGCGTTACAGCTGCCATATTGGATAATTTTTGACATGTTATTTGAACATCCAATCAGAACAAAGTTATAATGCGCATGCGCCGGGATCGTAGGTTTTAACATATAAAAATTCACCCTCATATCGCGCGTAAAGAAGTATAACTTCAAAAATTCTAATTTTTTCACAAATTACGGTTACTCATCATCATTTTATTACAATTATGATAACTATTTTATTATCACTTACGAAAAAAAGTTATTTTTCATAAAATTCTCTTCCTGGTCTAAAATCTAAGATACAACCATCGGATATCAAACTTTTTTTAAATTTTATACGAGGTATGTAAAAAATATGAATTTTTCTTAAGAGTTGTGCCTTTATTATTCACAATATTTTAATTAGAAGGATGTAATTGAACACTAAAACAAATTTTTTAATTCCAAACAACTTTTTTTAATAACAATTTTCGATATTGTGAAATGTAAAGGTACTTTACTCTTGAGTGAAATTCATATGGGGTGTTGGGGTGTTTTATAGAGGTAGTAACTTTTATGAGAACGGCCACATCGAGCGTAATATACGGGAGATGGTTCGAAGTAACTGGTCCTCATAAGACATCCAACTGTCACTTATGGCTCCACGTGCCACACCCTGGGCAACCGCATTGGTCTGTAGGCTAAACTAAGTGAGGGTAACCACCGAGCGATTGCCGGTATAAGCAATCTCCACTTACTAGCCAACAGCTTCGGGTGGATGAGCTAGTAAGTGTTAGGGCACTCTTTTGTCCTGAGACTGAGAAATGGGTCTCGAAGGCGAATGAACCCTACAGAATGGTCAACGACATAAGGATGCAGAAGGCAACGGGGAACCACTGCATTAAGGACTCATAGAGTACCCCTAGTAGTAATCATCATGGCGGACATGCAAAGGAGAAGTACTGATCATGGACATCGGATACCAAGATCCGGCAGAGGAAGACAAATAGATAAGTACAAGGCTTCCTCGGTCGTAAACCTGCGAAACCCTTGTAATGAGAAAAAGACAACCATAAAAATTGCTACGTGGAATGTGAGGAGCTTATTCTCTTCGGGAAAATTAGATAACGCCGTGTTGGAAATGGATCGTTTGGGTATAGACATATTAGGCATAAGCGATACACAATGGCCAGGAAGTGGCAAATGCCCCACAACTAATCATGGTATGTTTTATTATGCCGGAAGTGACACCACAACCCATCGATACGGAGTTGGAGTCATCATCTCAAAAAAATGGAAAGATGCTGTAGCAAATTTTACTCCATTCTCAGAGCGCGTGATGTTAATACAACTGAAAGAAAAGACGAACATAATAAACATCATACAAGTGTACGCTCCTACAGCAGACAAAGACGAAGAGGAAATAGAACAATTCTATAATAACTTAGAAGAGGTGATGAGAACAACAAAGAGACAACACATTAAAATAGTAATGGGCGATCTGAACGCCAAGGTAGGTCAGGGTAAAGTTGGAGAAAATGTCGGTGAATACGGCTTAGGTAATAGAAATGAAAGGGGTGATCGTTTAGTTCAGTTTTGTCAAAGCGAAGATTTAATAATAACTAATACATTCTTTAAATTACCCCCAAGGAGACTGTATACGTGGACGTCACCTCAACACACAAGAAAAAGTAATCAGAAACCAAATAGATTACATAATGGTGACAAAAAGATACCGTAATGCCGTGAAATCTACTAAAACTTACCCTGGAACTGATATCGGTTCGGATCATAATCCAGTAGTATCTGTGTTAGAAGCTAGACCAAAGAAAATGAGAAAAACCATCATCCCAACGTTAGACTTAAGTCAGCTTAAAAGTGAACACCGACGACAAACAGTGCGCGAAGAAATCAACACCGACCTCAGTGTAGCAGAAAACCAAATCCGCAGAACAGACAACATACATGAAAAACTGAAGTATATAAACACTATAATAAGAACTACGGGAAAGAAACACCTAACCAAATCTCCAAAGAAACATAAGGTGTGGATGACACCAGACATACTAGAACTAATGGATGAAAGACGCAAATTGAAGAATAATTCAGAAAAATACAGAGATGTTGATAAGAACATAAAACAAATAATAAAGAAGGCCAAAGAATCATGGATTAAAGAACAATGTGTAGAAATGGAAGACTATGAAAGAAAGTATGACACATTCAATATACATAAAAAAGTAAAAGAACTTACAGGAACCCAAAGAAGACATCAAATAAGTTTGCTTAAGGACAAAGACGGAAATATTATTGTAGACTTAACAGAAAAAATTAATAGATGGAGTGAATACATAAGAGAATTGTTTGAGGACAACAGAAATAACATTGACAAGGTAAATGGTGAAACGGGACCTGAAATCCTAAAATGTGAAGTAGAAATGGCACTTAGAAATTCCAAAACTGGAAAGGCAAATGGACCCGATGAGATTCCTACTGAATTACTAAAGCTCTTGAATGATGAATCAATAGGTATAATATTGCACTTATTTAACACAGTATACAATACTGGTATTATACCTCAAGAGTGGCTGCTATCTACATTCGTTACACTGCCAAAGAAATCTAATGCAAAAGAATGTTCAGAACATCGAACAATATCTTTAATGAGCCATCTACTAAAGATATTTCTAAAAATCATCCACAACCGAGTTTATCAAAAGTTGGAGTCAGATATTAGTAATACACAGATGGGGTTCAGAAAAGGACTAGGTACTCGAGAAGCTCTCTTCGGTTTGAATGTTCTTACACAAAGATGCCTAGACGTTAATCAAGAAGTACATGCATGTTTTATCGATTTTGAAAAAGCGTTTGACAGAGTACGCCGCGATAGGCTAAGAGACATTCTTGAAAGAAAAGACATAGATAATAAAGATCTGCGAATAATTCTCAACTTATATTGGAATCAGAAAGCTAACATCAAAATAGAAAACGAGATATCAAAAGCAATAGAAATACGTAGAGGAGTAAGACAGAGATGCATTTTGTCACCACTGCTATTTAATGTATATAGTGAAAGCATCTGTCAGGAAGCCCTTTTGCAAGCAAATGAAGGAATCATAATCAATGGAGAGGTTGTAAATAATATTCGATACGCAGACAACACTGTACTAGTTGCAAGAACAGTAGAAGAATTACAACGATTACTTACAAACATAAATATTGCTTGCAACAATTATGGCATAAACATTAATATAAAAAAAACCAAGTATATGGTCTTCAGTAAAATCATGACACAACCAGGACATATTAGTATAAACGGCATTCAAATTGAAAAAGTATCAAGTTATAAATACTTGGGAACTTTAATAAACGAAACTGGAGACCAAAACAATGAAATAAAAAGACGTATCGAAATTGCCAGGGCCACCTTCATAAAAATGAGAAAATTCTTCTGCAACAGAGATATAAGCATCCCTCTACGATTAAGAATGCTAAGTGGCTACGTATTTAACACGCTATTATACGGTGTAGAGGCCTGGACTCTCAAACAGAACAACATAAAAAATATTGAAAGTTTCGAGATGTGGTGCTACCGTCGAATGCTGAAGATAAGTTGGGTTGAAAGAATCACAAATCTTGAAGTAATACGAAGAATAGGAAGAGACCCAGAAATTTTATTAACGATAAAACGAAGAAAACTCGAGTATTTGGGTCACCTGATGAGAGGTCATAAATACGCATTACTTCAAAATATAATGCAAGGAAAAATAGAAGGAAAACGGAATCCAGGTCGTAGAAGAATGTCGTGGATGCGGAATTTGAGAGAGTGGTTTGGCTGCACCACTAATGAACTTTTTAGGTCAGCTGTAAACAAAGTCAGGGTAGCCTTGATGATTTCCAATCTCCGATAGGAGTGGCACAAGAAGAAGAAGAAGAAGAAATTCATATTTTTTTGACATACCTCGTATAACATTAATTAAATTTGATATTTGATTATTGCATCTTAGATTATATACGAGGCAGAGTATTTTATAAAGAATAACTTTTTTTCGTAAAACTGATAATAAAAAAGTTATCAATAGGTTCCAAGTTACGCAGACATACTGTATAAGAGCTAAAAAAAATTTTTTGCTGAACATTTATTATTGTTGAAGCTTATTATTAAATGTATTTTAGGTAAGTATTACAGAAAAAAGTTTTGAACACTTTGTATAAACATTTTTTTAACTGGTAATTTTCGCTTTTTGTATTACTTTTTGGTTATCTTTCTTAATTTTCTCAGAAAGAAATAGTATATTTCATTTCTAAAGTAAAATAATTTAGTGCATTTTAAAGATTACATCCTAAGCTTTAAAAAATCACTTATAAAACTGTAATAGATCTGTTCAAACCTGAGTAATACCGTCTTAAAGTGGTGGTAATTCTATAAAACTACGAAGATTTCAAAAATTACATGTTTTGAGACGTCATATCATTTGAATTAAATTTTTGAGAATTTTTTTTGAATGAAACATTATTTAGTAAGATGCTTGAAAGGTTGTTGTGCAAAATTGAGAGTTTTATCAGAAAAATTGTATTAGTTACAAATTTTTAAATAATTTTTAAACAAAATTCACGTAAGGCTCACTTTCCGCCCACACCGTACTTATGCCCATACATTTTATTTCTTTCTATTATAACCATAAGATAGCTTAATTATTCTTCTTTCATGTTCAATTTGTAAAATTTCATTTAATGCATTAAAAGAATTACAATAAAATAACTAATGTTTGTGAGAAGGGTGACTTTAGCGTTATAAATAAAAAATTATAGAAGATACAGATTTAATTTTAGAAAATTCTTTATATGAGATTTTTTTCGTAAAATTTTCTGAATTTTTCAATGGTCAAGTCAGTTTTTTTTCTAAAATTTATATTTTCGGAGTTATTTAAAAAAACATCTAATTTCTTAGTTCATTTGTTTAATAAAAAATGAAGCACCCACTTCTCGAGTAGAACTTTTTGATATGTTGTTTATTAAACATTTCTTAATGAAATTACAAAAAGTTCTATCTTGTTTGATTTTTTCCGAAGTGAAAATCTATATGCACTCCCCTATTCATCATTTCATCACACTGATTGATACAACAGACTGAATAGACGAAACTAGCAACACGCAAGAGATGATTTTATTCTAAAGTGATACCAAATGTGGAGTAGGTATGTATTGTACATAAAATGGCGTCACCTTACAATGTGTCTCGAAATTTTAAACGATGGCCACTTGTAATTTTCTATGGGGTCCTAAATATCGCCAGTATAAATAAACGCTTACCAAACAGGTAATAGCCCTAATAAGGAATATACTAAACAACGAAGAAAATTTATTAAAAAATTAGGAATAGACCTAGTAAAAGTTATTTGCAAATTAGGGCAAATTAGGCATCCTCAGAATTTCTTTCTCATATTCGATAAGCTGAATAATGACAAATAGAAGAATAATTTGATTTTTTCGAAAGGTGTGGTAAGCTGTCAAAATTATGATGTGAAATATATCACTTGTTTTTGACCTATTATAATTTAATACAAGGTAGGCATAAACAGACAAAATATTTTCATCATAAATAAGTAAGTTTACTCAAAAACAAATAATCTAAAATAATTTAGTATCATCATCATTCTCTTTGCCTTATCCCTATGCGGGGTCGGCTTCCCTAATTGCATTTCTCCACACAATTCTATCTTGGGTCATATCAAGTCATATCGTCTCCCCCCAGGTCTTCTTTGGTCTTCCTCTCCTACTCCTTCCAGAAATCTGCACTTCAGCTATTCTTCGTATTGGGTGATTAACGTGTCGACGTTGAACATGACCAAACCATCTTAACCTATGCTCTCTCATTTTGGCATCAATTGGTGCCACACCTAGACTTCCCCTAATATTCTCATTTCTAATTTTATCCTTCTTTGTCACTCCACTCATCCATCTAAGCATTCTCATTTCCGCCACATGCATTCGTTGTTCCTCTTTCTTTTTCACTGCCCAACATTCAGTTCCGTACATCATAGCCGGTCTTATGGCTGTTTTATAGAATTTTCCCTTCAGCTTCATTGGAATTTTTCTGTCACACAACACACCACTCGCTTCTTTCCACTTCATCCATCCAGCCCTAATTCTACTGCATGCATCTCCATCTATTTCTCCATTACTCTGTAATACCGATCCTAGGTACTTAAAACTAGCTTTAGTATAATAGCTTTAAATAGTTTTTTACGGTTTTTTAAAAACTCATAAAATGTAACTTGTCTCCTTTCAACAACAAACGATTCAATTATTTATTAGTTTAAGTAATGAAGCTTAAAATAGGACAAAACCTCGCAATTTTTACAGAATGGATCGATTTGCTTGAAAATTTGAGAATAAGTAGTAGATAGTCCAAGCATCAAAATCTAAATGATGCCGAAAGGCTCTTTTCCATGGGGGTGGTTGCCACCCCATCTCAGGGGTGGAATTTTTTATTATATTTTGACCGCAAAAGTTGGTAAAAACATTCATTCTAAGCAAAAAATGTTGTAGACATTTTTTTGATTAATTAATAGTTTTTGATTTATTCGCTATCGAAAGTGTTAGTTTTATATCGAAAAAATCAATGTTTTTAATAAGTTTTCTGCTAATAACTCCAAAAGTTTTTGTTTTATCAAATCGGTTCCTGGACTATATATGCAATTTGCTTAATTAGTGAAAATATAGGTGGAACTTAAACGCAATAGAATAACGGCTCGCGGCTCGACGCAGTGATACACGTACGGGCTACGAGTAAGATTTCAAATTGATTGGATCGACCGCGTACTTACTCAGCGGACTTAAAGTACGCGTACTTCGGTGACACACGCGCGAAAAAGGTCGTCGAGCCATAAGTTCGCGTACTCACGCGTTACTCGCGGATCTGTCACCCCTTTTAGGCTTTCTTAACATTTTGTTTTTTGATTAATTCGCTTATGTTCTATAATAAAAGAGATATGTACTTTTATATTACAAATGAGGTATGCTATTTGGTCTTGATCAATATCATTCCAAATCTCGAGAGCTACTGTTTCTAGCTATTGTAAGCGCCGGACTTCACTTGCGACGTGTAGTCGCGCGATTGTTTTGTCGCGAAGATTGAACACATTGTTTCAAATACAAGTCGATCCATTTGCGACTAAATAATCATGGAAAGTGTTCAAAACTTTAAGAGTGTAAGCGCAAAATTTCGGGCATATTCATTTCAAATGCATTCATTTTTTCACATCCTGAGAAAACTAATAAATATTGTTGAAATATTTAAACGCAGAATTAAAGATTATAGGTCTGGATCCCGCGTATGAAAAAAAAGTTGATTAATAGCAAGCTGAAAATTTGTTAATAGCTTAAGGGTGTCTAGTTGGACAAACTTTGATATATCGGAACACTGGAACAGGGGAAGTTTTAATTGTGGAACAGGTTAAAAATTTGGAACGGTTAGACCACGAAAACGGCACCTGTATTTTGTCCGACAGAACAGACTTAAACTCTCCGAACGGAGATTAAACTCTCATGCAAAAATCAGACTGCTATTTATCACCAAATGGGTGTTTTAATGAGTGGAACATGTAGAATATGTCATATGACAGGAATTATGACAGGTGATAAATAGCAGTCTGATTTTTGCATGAGAGTTTAATCTCTGTTCGGAGAGTTTAAGTCTATTCTGTCGGACAAAATAAATGTGCCGTTTTCGTGGTCTGACCGTTCCAAATTTTTAAACTGTTCCACAATTAAAATTGCCCCTGTTCCAGTGTTCTCATATATCAAAGTTTATCCGACTAGACACCCTTAAGCTATTAACAAATTTTCAGCTTGCTATTAATCAACTTTTTTTTCATACGCGGGATCCAGACCTATTACATTATTACGGAGGGCCAAAAGTACCACAGAATAAACAAAAAATTGTTTGAATGAGTTATTTGAATGTTGTTCTGAAGCTATTTTCTTGTGGCATTTTTATAATTAACTAGTTTTGATGGGAAATAAGCCACAATTTTACTAAAAAATGATTTTACTAACGTTACGACGTCCAACTCCGGATTTGGACGTCGAAACGTTAATAACATCATTTTTTAAGTAAAATTGTGGCTTATTTCCCATAAAAACTAGTGAGCTATTTGAAATTAAAAATCAGACTAATTTTTCTAATTTTGTTTCACCCCTGTAACTTATTAAAATAAACATTGTAAAAGTTCTCAGGGTCTTTAGGCCCTCGGTAATGATGTAATCTTTTACTCTGCGTTTAAATTTTTCAAAAATATCAGTTTTCTCAGGATTACGAAAAAATGAATCCATTTAAAATGCATATGCCCGAGATTTTGCGCCTACGCTATTAAGGAAAAAACACAGTATGCTTGTTACACCCGATATAAAATGACATTTACCTGTCTAGCAACAATATTATTACATCGATTTTCTTAAATAATAAGGCTATAACATATTGAAAAATCACTCAAATCGAACAACAGGTTTTATTAAATTCGAGACATCTAAAGTGTATAATTCATCGAGTGGCCCAATTTTTTGCTCGTAAGTGTATTTTTGTCGAATTAATCTTAAGTAGATCTCTTTAACACGTTTGCTGCCACCTCAGTCCGGAGCCCACACAATGTTTTGAAAGTTTATGTATACTCTCTTATAGTCAATTATTGCCCTTATAGTTCTCCTAAGAATAAATGATAATATTTTTACTAGGAATAACCCACAATCTTACTTTGAAATGAGTTTATGTTGACGTTTCGATTTTCATTTCGAATATCGTTCTCAAAATAGAACGATTCCGAAGTGTAAATCGAAACGTCAAAATAATTGTGGAGCTTATTCCCAGTAAAAATAGTAAATAAACTTGTCACAAGTCACAAAATACAAGATTTTAGTTTTATAACAATACAGGGTGATTGATTAGTGGGTAAAGCTCAATAGATCCGCTACAGTAATATATAGCAATAAAAGTTAATAACAAAAATCGTAGCCAACTTTAAGCTTCACATTTTAAAATTAATTAGAATGTTACAGGGTGTTGGATAACATCGTGGCAGACCAAACTTATGTTTTTTTTTTAATGGAACACCCTATATTTTATCTTATATTCGAAATCTTCTTACCTTTTCCATTACCAAAATATAAAGGTCTGTTATGTTATACAGGGTATTTACAAAGTTATAGCCAATTTTCTATAAAAATCGTAACAAGTTCAGTATACCCTGTATAAATAAAAATAAGCACAACAGCAATGGTTTATTGATTCCATATTTTTACTTTATCGTACTACATACGTAGTATAGTATAATAGATAAAGTTATAGGTTCGTGCAAAAACATTTTTTTTCAGATTTCACTTTTTTTCGACGTTTTGAGTCTAAAAAGCAAATAAAAAAAACATGTCGGAAGTATGTACGTACGTATGTCGCCACCGCCCAGCAAAAACTACCGGACCGATTTCGATGAAATTCGGTATGAGTAAGTTTAAGAGAATTTTGTCTAGAAACTAAGCTTTTCAAAAAAACCTCTCAAGGGGGGGGCCGAAATAGGGGGCTTATTTAGGGCCCATTTTTGCAAATTTTGACCAAAACGAATGAAATTTGACTCAAAGTTAGCTCATCGATAAGTAAATAGAAATACGGAATTTGACATTTCCAAATTCAAAATGGCGGCCAACATGGCCGACCGCCCACCCGACACATTTCCCTACCTATCTAAAAACTTGTTTAAGATAAGTTTAATTTGAAAAAGTCGTTATATAGCCTAAAGATGGTACTATAAGAATAATATTATCGTTTTTCAGAAAAAGTTATGGGTTGCCTATATTTAAGGGGTCAAAATTTGACATAACTTTGAACTAGATTTTCTCAAAAATGGCTCCAAGGAATTTGTTTATTTTTTGATATATTTTTGAAATCCTATCGGTAAATTGAATGACATTAGTCAGATTAACTCCCCATAGGAGGGGAGTTATGAATTTTCTATAAAAAAATATTCGAGTGCCCGTAACTTTCTTTGTAATAGAAAATACAATTTGAAATTTTGCAGACATATATGGTACTTGATTATCTATTATCACAATAAATTTTACCCAAAATGTGGCTTCCGGTTGAACCGGAAATGAAAAAAAAATCTTAATTTTTTTGATACGCCCTGTATATTTTTACACATTTTGAAAGAATTCAAAATGACCTTTCCAATGACGTAAAACTCGTTGCTGTAGCTCAAAAACTCGAAAAGTTACAGTAAATAGAAATTTTGCTATAATCTTGTGTGTGTCCTTTCTCACGCGATCATAGCAGAGCATTATTAATTATAGGGCAGTCAATGAGGGTATTTGGCTCCGAATTCCATCCTACTACATCGATGTACTTGATATTTTCACAGTAAGTAGGGAATAGCTCAAGAAACAAAATCTACCCTATATATTATGGCGCTTTTTATCTTGGGGCGGTTCCCACCCCTTCAAGAGGGTGGAAAATTTGTTGGTAAAAATACGCACGGAAGTGGCTAGAGAACCTATTTCTAAGAAAAAACTGGTCTATACTTTTTTTTGAGAACTGAATACTTTTTGAGTTATGCGTAGTTGAAAATTGGCCATTTTCACTGAAAAATGACACCTTTTCGGACGGTTTTTTGTGAATACCTTAAACTATGCATCGAACTAAAAACACTATATAAAACATTTTTTAGGTTATAAATAACAAAGAGATTCGTTCCTTCGAAAATGTTCTATTTATAATACAAATAGAGATATGGTAGGTGAAAAGAGTTTGTTTTTTGGTGCATGCTCAAATTGGTGTATTCAACTTGAAATAACAGAGGAACGGTAGGTTTTAGGTGTATAATGCTACCGACGCCTTTTGTAGTGTTTGAAAAGGCTTTTAAAATGAGCACCACTAAATGCCGGTTACATTCAAACTAAGCGAGATATGGTTTAAGGTGATTCAGTAGCGATCAACAGGTAGCCAAAACGCGTTCCAAGATTGCGGCTGTAATTTTGAATATTTTTTCGAGATATTTGGCACACGTGTTCGTAATATAATAAAGAATGGCGGTACAGAGCCCAATTTGAAAAATATATTAATATGTGGAAATTACTCTGTAATTAAATACAATATTAAAAAAACGAGCCTGTACCGCCATCAAGAAGAACAAAAAAATACACTTTCTTCAAATAAACTTTTTTATCCGATGCCTAGATTTTGTGTCATTTTGGAACTACTAATGAAATAAAAAAATTTAGTAGTTCCAAAATGACACAAAATCTAGGCATCGGATAAAAGAGTTTATTTGAAGAAAGTGTATTTTTTTCTTCTTCTTAATGGCGGTACAGGCTCGTTTTTTTAATATTGTATTTAATTAAAGAGTAATTTCCACATATTAATATATTTTTCAAATTGGGCTCTGTACCGCCATTCTTTATTATATTACGAATACGTGTGCCAAATATCTCGAAAAAATATTCAAAATTACAGCCGCAATCTTGGAACGCGTTTTGGCTACCTGTTGATCGCTACTGTTTCCTCTTAAGGAAAAATGAAAAGTACATTCATATAACCCCTCATCCACCAGAATTTAAATGCATTGTTTTTCTTCTGCAATACCTTTTAATATAGTGTTATTTCTACTTTCAAAAAGTTGAACAGGTTTAAAATGAATGGTTTTTGTAAAAAATGTGATCAAATTATACAGTATGTCCCTGTAAGTTGTATCCATATGGAAAACTTTTTTATTATTAGTTTTACGAAAAAAAGTTATTCTTCATAAAAAGCTCTGCATGGTCTGAAACCTAAGATTCAACCATCAGATATCAAATTTTATGAATATTATACGAGGTATATGTCAAAAAGTTTGAATTTCACTCAAGAGTAAAGTAGCTTTATTTTTCACAATATTGAAAATTGCTATAATGAAAAGTTGTTTGGAATTAAAAACTATATTTTAATATGCAATTATATCTTTCTAATTGAAGAAAAAAATTTTTGAAAAATTATGGACATCTCAGTTATGTCAATTCTGATAACTCTTTTATTATTAATTTTACTAAAAAAGTGATTCTTAATAAAAAGTTCTGCATGGTTTAAAATCTAAAATACAACCATCTTATGTAAAATTTTATCCATTTTATACGAGGTATGTCAAAAAATATGAATTTCGCTCAAGAGTAAAATACCTTTATTTTTGACAATATCGAAAATTGTTGTAATAAAAAGTTATTTAGAATTAAAAACTATGTTTCAGTATGTAATTACATCCTTCTAATTGAATTATTCTGAATTATAAAGGTACTTTACTTTTGATCTAAATTTATCTTTTTTGACATACCTCGTATAAAATTGATAACATTTGATATAAGATGGTTGTATTTTAGGTTTTAGACCATGCAGGACTTTTTATTAAGAATCACTTTTTTTCGTAAATTAAATAATAAAAGAGTTATCAGAATTGAAATAACTGATAATAATGTTAGTTATCCATAATTTTTCAAAAAAATTTCTTTTTCAATTAGAACTATGTAATTGCATATTAGAATATGGTTTTTAATTTCAAACAACTTTTTATAATAGCAATTTTCAATATTGTGAAAAATAAAGCTACTTTACTCTTGAGTGAAATTTAAACTTTTTGACATACATCGTATAATATTCATAAAATTTGATATCTGTTGGTTGAAACTTAGGTTTTGGACCATGCAGAGCTTTTTATGAAGAATAACTTTTTTCGTAAAACTAATAATAAAAAAGTTTTCCATATGGATACAACTTACAGGGACATACTGTAGAATGCATTTTTAAATTTTCTTAAAAATCTTCCTTTTTCTCCATGTAATTCGAAAATAAAAATGTTCCACGCCCGAGAAGTGGTGGGAACCTCCCCCATGATAAAAGCGCCATAGCATATAGGAAATACTTTGAATTAAGAGATTGGGCTACTCCCAAAATTTCATTAAAATCCATGCAGTAGGATAGAATTCGGAGGTAATACCTTGTTCTAAATCTCGCGCATTGACTAGCGTAATAGAAATAGAATGAAATGCAAATATTGTAAACTATTAATTTCTCAGAAAAATGAACTAATTTGAAATGAAAGTATGACTATAATATTCTTTTGATTTATGCAATAATCTATACATCTATAGTGTGTCTCCGAAATATGACATCGAACATTTTCTCAAATGCAGGAATCAATGATGCGTAGAACTATAAAATATTTTCAAGTATACAAGGTGTTTCTAAAATATCAAAATAACGAGTAACTTTGCTATTTTTATAGAATGCCAGTATCTAGTACGGTAACGATAATAGATCGGTACGATAAAGTTCTCGGGCGGCCCTTCCATCCAGCGTCTTTTATTTATTGTCAAAATTTTTCAAAATGATTGACCTTGCTAATTTTCTTTATATCGAATACAGGGTGAGTCCAAACGCAAGTACATTATTTTCTGAGTAATTTTAAATGGAACACCCTATATTTTATATCACTATTGAAAAGTAACATTATCGTACTTTAGTTTGTATTCAACATTCCCTATGTCTAAATTTATTAGTTTTTGAGATATTTCCATTTTTCAATGGACCAGTAGCGTGGCCACTCAGATTACCAAAATTTAATAAACTGGACTGAAATGAAGGTTATAGATAGAATATCTCCAACAACAAGATATGAGATGAATAATAGAATACAAAGTGTATTTCGAAGTGTTAATTTACAAATTCTTCGTAGTGTAAGTAACTCATTCACTCAACTCATTTTGAACACCTTATGTAATTAAATATATAAAATATTTTACTAAAAGTAGCTTTTAATTGTTTCAAAAAATGTGTTTTGTGTTCATGTTTTTTTTGTAAAATTTTTTACTGATAAATTATTTTTCGTTCTTTATTTGTTACATTTACATACAAAACTAGTTTTTAATTGTTTTCAGAAAATGTTGTATTTGTGTTTTTTTTGTAAAATTTATAACTAATAAATTATTTTTCTTTCTTTATTTGTTACATTTACATACAAAAGTAGTTTTTAATTGTTTCAAAAATGTTGTATGTTGTGGTTTTTTTTTTTGGAAAATTTATTACTAATAAATTATTTTTCTTTCTTTATTTGCTACATTGTTACATTGATTACCGGATTGATAATCAGTAATCTTAAATTATTAGTTTTAAAAAATTCAGTCATGGCTTACTTAAAATTTGGAAAGATTTAGACCCCTAATTAATAATTTGCTCTGAAATATTAAAATATCTCGAAAACTAACAAATTTAGACATAGGGCATACAAAAATTAATGTACGGTAACGGCACTTTTCGATAGTGACATAAAATACAGGGTGTTCCATTTAAAATTACTGAGAAAATAATGTACTTGCGTTTTTACACACCCTATATTCGATATACAGAAAATTAGCAATATCAACCATTCTTAAAAATTTTCATAATCAACAAAAAAATATGGCACCAATAAATCCACCATAAATTGTGCTTATTTTTATTTATACAGGGAGCTGAACTTGTTACGATTTTCATAGAAAATTGGTTATAACTTTGTAAATACCCTGTATAACATAACAGACTTTTATATTTTTGTAATGGGGAAGTTAAGAAGATTTCGAATATAAGATAAAATATAGGGTGTTCCATTTAAAAAAACATAAGTTTAGTTTGCCACGATGTTGTCGAACACCCTGTAACATTCTAATTAATTTTAAAATGTGAAACTCAAAGTTGGCTACAATTTTTGTTATTAACTTTTATTGCTATCTATTACTGTAACGGATCTACGGAGCTTTACCCCACTAATCAATCACCTTGTATACTAATTTTGTTATTCGTAACGTGCAACGAAATTTGTAAAAAAATATTAATGTAATACCATAATGCGCAAGTATTCTTGACTTCCCGTCAAGTGACAGTGAATGTATATAAAACCTTTTTGCAATATTTATGATTAATTTTCAATTTTCAGTTATGTTAGCAGTTGCCTAAATTGCCCAGTTCCCATCCCTCTTTCCTCTGAAGTTTGAGAAATGTAGTTTTGTTCATAATGCAGTATGTACGTTATCCTTATATCTATAGTAATAAAGTATCAATGTCAGTTGCCCAAATGTTTAGAAAAATGTTGTTAACATTGATTAGATTTTTCGTAACTGATAAATTTATATACAGTCGGAAAAATGAAAGAATACCCATGAACGATCACATCAATCACTTATTTTGTATTTGCTGTCTTTTTCTAAAACAAACGTTTGTTATTTTAGAAAAAGACAGCAAATACAAAATAAGTGATTGATGGGTAATCTTTCATCTTTCCGACTGTAAATCATTTGTGAGGTACAAATATACAGCAGGTCACAAAATTATGAATCAGAATAAACAAATATAAATTCATAATACACTCTCCAAGATGAACCACAAATCAATTTATTAAAAACAAATTCACAAACAATTTATATAATATCACAAATTTAAAACATTTTGAACGCGTTTTGTCCCATCACGAGCAAAATCATCAGCAGTAACAGGTAACAACAAACCAAACAGGAAGGAGAAAGAATCAGTCGTTTCAGTCTAGTGAAAACATGCCACAAACATCAAAATTTTAAAATTATACTACTTCACATGTTGTGGTTCAAGAGATATTTGATGGAAAAGACATTTAAGGGGCTGTCCATAAAAACAAAAAATCACGAACTATCACAAGGGGGGGGGTTAATGTAGTATTATAAATATGCTTCTTTTCATGAGCATTTTTCAGTGCGTCACAAATGATAGAAAAAAAGGTAAGTCCGTGATAATATACATTTTAGTGACATGACATTTTAGTTAAAACTGACAGTTGTCACATTTTATTTGCAACTTGGCATAAAATCAAATCAATTGTGTTTATTGCATTTATAAAATGGTATTTTCTTTGATTTGTATAGTCTTATAAATTAAACAGATTATATCCGTAGATATATTACATAATTTGTAAATAATTTTTTTCGATTATAGCGCCATCTATTGACAACTAGAATACATGTTATAAATGTCACCGACGAAATGTAATCACCGACGTGCGTTTTTTCTGTCACATGCAATTTAATGCGTTAGAAAGAAATCGAAAAACTGTGACGCACTGAAAGATCCTCATGAGAAAAAGCGTATCACGTGTATTTATTTTTTCGGCAAACGTGCAATTCTCAACCGAAAAGCGACGTTGATGTTGATCTTCAACAAAGCACTGTGCCAACAACTGACTTCCAAGATGCTTATCCAGTTGAAAGAAAGAAAGTCAGAAAGTCTTGCTAATCCGTGGTCCGAGGATACTGTACATTATATAATGTTCATGTGTATTAGTACAAAAAAATATTTTCGTATTTCTTTCAATATTTTTATGTCAGTCAAAACAACCTGCAACCTTTCTGTCTACCTCTAAACGTTATTATTGTAGTCTTTAACTTTCTATAACAAAATTAGATGATACTTACACCTGCATTTTATAAATATTAGAAAAAAATAAGATTTTTTGTAGATACATACTAAAAATACACGTGATATAGGGGAGATAGCCAGCTATTGGTATTTTGGGATTTGAGGTATCAAAATTACCTAACAACATTTAAAAATAGTTCTGCACTAGTTACATGTTACAAAACACCATAACCAGTGTTATAATAAGATACCATTAATATTTGATAATGTTTATTTAAGTTATGAGCATTTATGCAACTGACTCTTATTTTTCATCCATATTACAACATATTATTGTGATTTATTTATTAAAGACATTATTACATACGTAATAGACAGAGTGAGTTTTATGTATGGACACACTCAATTATCTCGAAAACTGCTTGCACGATTTTCCTGGATACTTTCCGAGATAATCTCGGAGTATATAAAGGGTGATTCATTTAGAGGTACTTTTTTAAAAAAGAAAAACAATAAAAAAAATGATTTTTTTTTTCAAAATCTTTTTTGTTATGCAAAAGAAGCATTCTTTACATTTACTTCTTAAAAGATAATTTCTTTCAAATGTTGACCGTGGCTGCGGTTAAGATGGTCCATTCTGAAGTTCTAATTTTCGATGACGCGTTCGAGCATTTCGATTGGTATTTGACCAATGGCTCGAGTAATATTGGCATCCAATGCCTCAATCGTAGCTGGTTTATCCACGAAGACTTTGGACTTTAGGTAATCCCAAAAGAAAACGTCTAGCGGTGTGATATCATAGGATATATGCGCCAATTCACTGGTCTAAAGCGTGAAATAAATTGCTCACCGAATCGTTTTCGCGGTAAAGCCATCCTTTCACGGGCTGTATGGCAATTGGCGCCATATTTTTGGACCCAAATTTCATCGAAACTACAAGCTTCAATTTCTGGCACCAAATATTCCGTTATCATGGTGCGATAACGGCTTCCATTCACAGTAACATTCTGGCCGGCCTCTGTTTTAAAGACATATGGGCCGACGATTCCACCGGCCCATAAACCAAACCACACAGTTGTTTTTTTTTTTAATATAATGGCAACTATTGAACCTCTTTGGGTTGTTCATCAACCCAAATATGGGCGGAAGTATTCAGGATGCTGTATTTGGATCATGGTGAGAGGCTAGTACAGGAGTGTCATCAGCAAAAGTTGCACACGTTGTTCCGTTACTTGTGGGTAGGTCAGCAGTGTAGAGCAAGTACAATATCGGTCCCAAGACACTTCCTTGTGGTACTCCGGCTTTTATTGGTCTTAGGCTTGTGTATTCATTATCCTGCTTGACTAGGAAATGTCGGTTGGAAATATAGCTTTTTAGGATTTGATAAAAAGGATGGGGAAGGTTTTTCTTTAGTTTAAAGAGCATACCAGCATGCCATACCTTGTCGAAGGCCTGACCAATGTTCAGGAATGCAGCAGAACAATACCTTTTATTTTCTGAATCACTTCCGATGTGTTTTACCAGTCTACGTACCTGTTCTATCGTTCCGTGTTGTGTTCTGAACCCAAATTGGTGTTGGGGAATTAGTTTCCTTTCTTCTATAACTGGGGATAATTGTTTAAGGAGAAGTTTTTCCAAGATTTTTGATAGAACAGGTAGCAGGCTTATTATTCTGTATGAAGTCACCTGAGTTTTATTTTTCCCTGGCTTAGGTATGAGAATAATTTGAGCAACTTTCCATTGTTCTGGGTAGTATCCTAGCCTAAATATTGCATTAAATACTTGCGTTATCATTTTCAGACCTTTGCATGTCAATTGCTGCAGTACTTTCCCGTTGATCAGGTCATACCCTGGAGCTTTTTTTGGACTGATTTCATGCTGGATAATATTTCTAACTTCTTTAGTGGTGATTTTTTGTATAGGTAAGTCCATCTGGTAGGGCGATTCCAGGAAGTCATTTATTTCTTCCTCTGTGTCACCATATTCCATGGGATGTGGCTGGAATACATTTGTGAGGTGATTTGCAAATGCTTCGGCTTTTTCTTTATTATTTCTACACCAGTTTCCCTCTTGGTTCCGTATTGGTGGTATTTGTTGTTTCGGGTGTTTGATTTTTCTCGTGGCCTTCCAAAGGGAATATTCACTATCTGCGTTTGCTGATAAACCTGTAAGATATTCTTGTATTTTATTATTTTTGATATTATGCAATTGTAGTTTAATTTCCTTGGTGATTTTATTTAATTTTGTCTTGTTCTCAGGTGTTCTTTTTCTTCGCCACTCCTCCTTTATTTTTCTCTTTCTGGCAATCATTTCCTTTATTACAGTTGGGCAATGCTCTTTAAATTCTGTTTGGTAGCAGTCAGGGGTAGCATACCAAGCAGCTTCTTGTATAGATTGCCTTTCATAGTAACATTCTGGCCGGCCTCTGTTTTAAAGACATATGGACCGACGATTCCACCGGCCCATAAACCAAACCACACAGTTGTTTTTTTTAATATAGTGGCAACTATTGAACCTCTTTGGGTTGTTCATCAACCCAAATATAGGCATTTTGTTTATTCACATCTCCATTAAGCCAAAAATGGGCCTCATTGGCAAACAATTATGCGGACCATAAGCGCACGAAACACATTCCTCATTGAGCGCCTATTTTCGTAATACAGGTGGATAATTTCTAGACGTCGTGCCGGGCTGAGTCTTTCCAGGATGAAATGTCAAACAATAATGAATAAAAACACAACGTCAGGTGATACGATTCATTCACGATCTCTCGATCACCACCAAAAAAGTACCTCTAAATGGATCACCCTTTATATCTTATGGTGGTATACATTTCTTCTAGCTTGCGTGTTGTGCGGGCAACTAGGTCCACGTCATCTGCATATACCAAAATTTGGGACGATCTATTAAAAATATTTCCTCGAATATGTCGAAGGCCGACATGGCCAACCAAAAAAGAAGATGAATCGGGTGGTTTTTATAGTGACAATATTTAGTGTGAATATTGAGTTTACTCCTTCTAGTTTACTCCTCCTACCTAGGTCTATGAAATTACACTTACTATTTGGGTATTATTAGCACAATTAAATACTTACGCAACATTTATTTATCATTTTTGATCAAAGGACCCCGCAAAAACCTTATGGGAAATGGCTCTCTGTCAAACGCTCTGAAACTTTGTGTTTTGGTAGTCCTTGATGTGTAGAACAAAAGACTCAGTGGGCGCGTAGCTCCAAAAAATCATGGTTTTAAGATATAAGCCTCTGAAGTTATAGGTACAGTGAGGACGTTTGAGTTGGGATAAATTCATTTTCTCGAGAATGAGCGACTCTGGAGATAAATTACAAATCAGGTCGATTTTCATTTTTAAATTATAATTTTTTGGCATATATATCATACTAGTGACGTCATCCATCTGGGCGTGATAGCGCAATCGATGATTTTTTTAAATAAGAATAGGGGTCGTGTGATAGCTCATTTGAAAGGTTATTCAATTCTCTATTCAATAATATAAACATTAACAATATTATTTATACAGGGTGCCCAAAAAATTTTTTTGAATTAAATTAATTGAGACAAAAAGAAGAATGTATATAATTTATTTAATTCGAAATACATTTTACTGTTGTCCGTGACCAGAAAAAAATGTTTATTTGATAAATAAATATTGTTTTTCACTTAAATTCAATATTAAAGCTGCCACCCATCTGTCTCTTAGCAGTTTGAACGTTTAATTTAAGCGAAAGGGGTCGTGTGATAGCTCATTTGAAAGGTTATTTAATTCTCTATTCACTAATATAAACATTAACATAATTATTTATACAGGGTGCCCAAAATTTTTTTTATTCATTGAGCCAAAAAGAAGATTTTTTTAATTCGAAATACATTTTACTGCTGTCAGAAAACAGAAAAAATGGTAGTTTGAAAAATAAACATTGCTTTTCGCTTAAATTAAAATGTTTAAACTGCTAAGAGGCAGGTGGGTGACAGCTTTAATATTAAATTTAATCGAAAAACAATATTTATTTATCAAATTAACATTTTTTTCTGTTTTCGGACAACAGTAAAATGTATTTCGAATTAAATAAATTATATACATTCTTCTTTTTGTCTCAATTAATTCAATTAAAATTTTTTGGGCACCCTGTATAATAATTATGTTAATGTTTATATTGTTGAATAGAGAATTGAATAACCTTTCAAATGGGCTATCACACGACCCTTATTCTTATTTAAAAAAATCATCGATTGCGCCATCACGCCCAGATGGATGACGTCACTAGTATGATATATATGCCAAAAAAATATAATTTAAAAATAAAAATCGACCTGATTTGTAATTTATCTCCAGAGTGGCCCATTCTCGAGAAAATGAATTTATTCCAACTCAAACGTCCTCGCTGTACCTATAACTTCAGAGGCTTATATCTTAAAACCATGATTTTTTGGAGTTATGCGCCAATTGAGTCTTTTGTTCTAAATATCAAGGACTACCAGAACCCAAAGTTTCAGAGCGTTTGACAGAGAGCCATTTCCCATAAGGTTTCTGCGGGGTCCTTTGTTATACAAACAATGACAATGACATTACAAACTACCTCCAATATTGTCATATTTCGCCGGTACTCACGCTGGCATCGTTTCACGGTACCCCCACCATGGTCACGCGCAGAGCGAATAAACACGCAAGATCAGACTCACTATAACCAACTTAAGACTTTGTTATAGTTCCTGACTGACCTATTTTCCGTATCCGTATTTCTCCCGATCCGATCCGACGTCGGCCGACGTCGCGTCGGATTGAAAACAAACTCAAGGTATTAAAGCGTAGTGCATACACTGCAGTGGGAAACCCGATGCGATAGTGCAATGATAGTACATCGGATCGGAAGAAATACGGTTCCAATATAGGTGTACCCTAAGTCCCTATGTAACATAATTCAAAACAATTTTATATTTTTGAAATTGCTTGTTTTAAATAAAAAGTATTAACTATTTTAATATTTCAGCAGGTAAGCGAAAGTTTGACGGGGGTCACCAGAACCAGGGGGAGACAAAGCGCCGATACCAGAGCAACTGGGGGAGCCAGCCCCTTTCACAACAGCCGCTGGGGGCGGACGTGAACGGCGAACAGCAGGCATGGTACCAGGATTCCTACGGCTCCTGGAGCTAAGTGATAGGACTTGAACGCCCGCAGTGGGACTGAGTGTGAGTGGCCCTACGTCAAAAAAGGAGGGCGATAAACAAGGCCAGAGCACACCCTCTAGTGCCTGCTATAGAAGGGTGTTGAATATAACTCCAAATGAATTCTTGGGCAACGAGTTTTGTTTAAAGAAGATGGTGATCGACAAATTTAAAATGTTGTAGCGTTTGAACGCAGTTTTAGATTTGAAAATCTAATTAAAAATTTGTTCGCATGAGGTAGATTGGTCTCTAAAAATATTTTAAAAATACCTCTGTTATTAAATTATTAGTAATATCACTTGAAATTTTAATAGAACGTTCGATTTTGTTGAAATTAAAAAAGTTTGTTGTACTACTAATGTGATTGATATATTTTAAAGACCAAACGAAATGATAAAATTCTAGTTAGGTACTATATTTATTGGAAAATATATTTAAAATTATTTATTGATGAAAAGATGCCACAAAAATTCAGGAGGAGTCATATTGCGGCAGATTTGATAAGCACTTGTAGTGCGCGCCAGCCTGATAGCTGATGGTGTCCCCAATTCTACGTTAATTATTACCTATTCTGCATTCGTTTTTTATTAATTTTAAAATTTTTGAATTGTTATTGGTACTTTCAAAATTCTTTTGCTGTACGTTTGTTGTTTTGGAATTAAAATTTATTCAATTAAATTGGTTAAGTTACTTGGCATTATGTTTTACTATGTGTTGTTTTGGGGTCGGAGATTTTTAGAACGGAACTATTACACTTCTCCAAGAAATTAACGCACCTACTTAAAAAATTGGTCATTTTTAATGTCTCGAATTTCCTAAACCTGTTGTCCGATTTAAGTGATTTTTTTTAACATGTTTTTTAACCTTATTCTTTATCAATAGGGCTTTTCATCGATTTTCATTTGTTTCGAGCCTCTGTCATTATGTTGTATAATCTGTGTATAATATTAATATACATGGATTATACGACATAATATACACGGATTATACGACATATGACAGCAGCTCGAAACAAATGACTGTGAATGAAAAGCCCTATATCGCTGTAATAATATTGCTGCTACAGGGAAATTGTCATTGTATACCGGGTGATTTTTCTCAAAGTTCGCATCACCCTGTGGAATATTCTAGCATTTATAAAATACTAAAATTAAAACCCAACTATAGCCTCATGTTTTCTTAACATTATGTTTTTTGATTCATTCGCTTTGATAATATAAAATTTACGTAATTTATCAACTAGCCTTGTTTTTCATCAATACGGGGTGTTTTTAAATAAGTATGGCAAACTTTAAAGGGTAATTCTGTCTGGAAAAATAATGACAGTTTGCTTTATAAACGTATGTCCGCAAATGCTTCGTTTCCGAGATAGGGGGTGTTGAAATTTTTCTTACAAACTGACGATTTTTATTGTTCTACGACCGGTTAAGATATGCATATGAAATTTGGTAGGTTTTAAGAGGTAGTTATTGTGCATTTTTTGACATACAATTAAGAATTTTATGTTCACCATTGGTGCACATAAGGGTCATATTACCCGTATGCGCGCCAATGGTGAATATTAAATTGCTAATTGTATATCAAAATATGAACAATAACTACCTCTTAAAACCCATTAAATTTCGTTTGCATATCTTAACCGGTTCTAGAGCAATAAATAAATCGTCAGTTTGTAAGAAAAATTTCAACACCGCCTATCTCGAAAACGAAACATTTGCGGACATACGTTTATAAAGCAAACTATCATTATATTTTCATGCAGAATTACCCCTAAAGTTTGCCATACTTATTTAAAAACACCTCGTATTGATGAAAAACAAGGTTAGTTGTTAAAGTACCTAACTTTTTATTATCTAACATAAGCGAATTAATAAAAAAAAACAGAATATTAAGAAAACATGAGGCTATATTTGGGTTCTAATTTTAGTATTTTATAAATGCTAGAATATTCCACAGGGTGACGCGAACTTTGAGAAAAAATCACAGTTTGATTGGTACATCCGGTATACAATGACAATTTACCTGTCTAGCAACAATATTATTACAGCGATATTGTTCATGAATAAGGCTACATGTTAAAAAAATCATTTAAATCGAACAACAGGTTTAGTAAATTCGAGACATCAAAAATGATCCGTTTTTAAGGTGGTGCGTTAATTTCTTGGAGAAGTATATTTAGATATAACCCAAATTTTTTGACTTTTAAATTGTAGGGCGTTGTTGAAAATTGTCTAAAAATCTTTGACTTATCGGGCAAAGTGCGTTCCCCTGTTCTGGCGACTACTATAATTATTCTCGGGGCGCATGTGCCTATTCGTTGATAGTCTTATTTTTATATTATAAACGGCTAAGCGGTTTGTTCCCCGTCTTACGCCGTATTTAAATGTTTTTTATCTACTGAATTAAAACGAGCGGTCTAATGTATTCCAAGGTGTCACATCACTGCGTCATTTCGTGTTCTTTAATATAAATATGTCAATTTTATTATTTAATTTTTATTATATAGTTTGAATTCGTTAATAACTGATAAAAGCATGGGTTTGGCACTGAGGCACTTTGGCGACAGTCTATTGTTCCTTGTTTGTTTTGGAGAATCGACTGTTCTAACTGGCATAGAGGGACTCTACTCGGTTCATGCTAAATGCAGGACAGATTAAAACGGCGAGCACTTGCTGGTTGTGTGGAAAACGTATATAAATATAAATTTTCAGATGTATCGGAAGGCATTAAATGATTTGCAATCTATTTTAGTCTCTCCTGCATCGTTAATATCGTTCCTCATGGACAGAGTAAGTTTTATTGTATGTATAATATAATTATATATTTTATTCTTGGTAATGCATTTTTGCATTGTGATGATTGTATTTTAGCAGTAATTTATGGAGTTCAAAGCATATACTTCTGTTTTCCGGCACAGTTAGTAACGTTAACTAATAAAGTTAAAATAGCGATATTGCTTGAAGTAAAGTAGTTCCCATTTTGGTCTTTTTTTATATCTTCTTTTATTAAGCAAAGCAATAGTAATGTGTAGGTAACAACGGGACAAAATAGGAGCTACTTATTTCACCTTTTTTTTTATATTGTCATGTAGTTTATTTTTTGTAAGCGGTCGCAGGCTCCGATGAGGATTACAGCTAAGACATTCATTTGCAATCATAGAATCATTTATGACGATAATTATTATATTAATTTAATTCTGGTTTTACATCCATTTTTGCTTAAGCTTTTTGGTATTTTGTCCCTCTCCGATACATTAATACTAAGAAACTTTCAGTTATATTATTTTTTCGATTTTAGTGTGAAGTAGCTAATCTTTCAATATTTGTACCATAAATGCCTAAATAGTAACACGTTTTTGCAATTTTAATACAACACAAAACCATACTACTGTAAAGAGTCCAAGCATTCGCAGAAGACACTCGTGTTTAAGAAGTTTTCTAAAATCGGGCGCAAAATTACATCTGGACAAAAAATGAATCCTTTTTGGGTACGAGTGGTGCTCTTTGAATGTGTTCCTGAGATGCGTTTTATGCAATTTCATACTGTACTGTATTTCATTATTGGTATAATTTAGTCGAAGCCCCTTGCCTGCTTCAGACATTTTGTTATTTGTATCATCTATCAATTATGAGAGGACTGATGATTTATAATGTCTCAATAAACAGTTGTATGTGTATTACAATTTTACTAATTCTTTGTTTTTATTATTAGACCGATACCCTACCTTCGAATTTCCTCACCAACAAACGTTTAATACATATCAGTCGGAATATGCAGAAAGGACAAATGTCATTTTTTGTCCGATTTCATATTTTATCAAAATTAGGGTCTCTTAACAACATGTTGACATATATGTAAAGTAAAAATGGTCAGGACACGTCGCAAGACAGAGAGAGACAACAGATGGACAAAGAAGATTTTAAGAGTGGCGGCCAAGGGCAGATAAGAGAAGTCGTGGAAGACCACCTACCAGATGGACCGACGACATTAAGAGCATTCCGACAAATGGATTGCAGCTGCGCAGGACAGAGAAGGGTGGAGACATTTTGAGGAGGCCTTTGTCCGACAGTGGACAAATTTGGCTGTGTGATGATGATGATGATGAAAAAGGTACATGTCAGGCTTTATTCTATGGATAAAAGCAGTAAAATTTTACAGTGAATCTAACTTTCTAAAATCTTTATTAATACAGGTAAGGCCATACCTGTTATAGTCTAAGAGCTGGGAGCGGATTTTGTGAGTGATAAGTAATATGGAAAAACTATACGGGGATATGTTGAATTAGTTGTGTACATGAAACCAGAGTGGGAGACGAGGGTAGTTATAAGGGGTCAAAGTACCGGTTTTTATTATTTTTTTTGTGACGCTCATGATCGACATAGTGCACCAAAATTTGGGAATAAGTAGGTCATGACGTAACTAACTAAAATCTCTAGGGGCGGAACGCTGCATGGCCGACAAAGGGGGGGTAGGGGTAAATATAAAAAATATAAGGGGTTTTTTGCGATGTTCGTGATTGAGATAGTGCATCAAAATTTGAGAATAAGTACACCATGACATAATTAAGTAAAATCCCCAGAGCCGGAAACCAGAGTGAGGGACGAGGGTAGTTATAAGGGGTCAAAGTCGCGGTTTTTTATTATTTTTTTTGTGACGCTCATGATCGAGATAGTGCACCAAAATTTGGGAATAAGTAGGTCATGACGTAACTAAGTAAAATCTCCAGGGGTGGAACGCTGCATGGACGACAAAGGGCTGGGACAGGGGTGAATTTAAAAAAATATAAGGGGTTTTTACGACGTTCGTGATTGAGATAGTGCACCAAAATTTGGGAATAAGTAGACCATGACATAACTAAGTAAAATCCCCAGAGGCGGAAACCAGAGTGGGGGACTAGGGTAGTTATAATTGGTAAAAGTCGAGGTTTTTATTATTTTTTTTGTGACGCTCATGATGGAGGTAGTGCACCAAAATATTGAAGTAAGTAGGTCATGACGTAATTAAGTAAAATCTCCAGGGGCGGAACGCTGCTTGGTGTACAAAGGGGTGGTAGGCTGGGGTGACTATAAAAATATAAGGGTTTTTTTTGCTGTTCGTGATCGAGATAGTGCACCAAAATTTTGGAATAAGTAGATCATGACATTACTAAGTAAAATCTCCAGGGGCAGTACGCTGCGTGAGGGCCAAATGCTGTGCTGCACCACAAAAAAAATATTACAAACTGCGACTTTGACCCCTTAAAACTACCCTCATCCCCAACTCTGGTTTCCGCCCCTGTAGATTTTGCTTAGTTACATTATGATCTACTTACTCCCAAATTTTGGTTCACTATCTCGATCACGAACGTCACAAAAAATCCCTTATAATTTTTATATTCACCCCTGCCCCACCCATTTGCCGGCCACGCAGCGTGCCACCCCTGGAGATTTTACTTAGTTACGTCATGACCTACTTATTCCCAAATTTTGGTGCAATATCTCAATCACGAACGTCGCAAAAAACCCCTTATATTTTTTATATTCACCCCTACCCCCACCCCTTTGTCGGCCACGCGGCGTGCCACCCCTGGAGATTTTACTTAGTTACGTCATGACCTACTTATTCTCAAATTTTGGTGCACTATCTCGATCATGAGCGTCACAAAAAAAATAATAAAAACCGCGAATTTGACCCCTTATAACTACCTTCTTCCCCCACTCTGGTTTCCAGCTCTGGGGATCTTACTTAGTTATGTCATAGTATACTTATTCCCAAATTTTGGTGCACTATCTCAATCACGAACGTCGCAAAAAACCCCTTATATTTTTTATATTCACCCCTACCCCCACCCCTTTGTCGGCCATGCAGCGTTCCACTCCTGGAGATTTTACTTAGTTACGTCATGACCTACTTATTCCCAAATTTTGGTGCACTAGTTCGATCATAAGCGTCACAAAAAAGATAAAAAAAACCGCTATCTTGACCCTTTATAACTACCCTCGTCCCCCACTCTGGTTTTCGGCTCTGGGGATTTTACTTAGTTATGTTATGATCTAATTATTCCCAAATTTTGGTGCACTATCTCAATCACGAACGTCGCAAAAAACCCCTGATATTTTTTATATTCACCCTTGCCCCACCCCTTTGTCGGCCCCGCAGCGTGCCATCCCTGGAGATTTTACTTAGTTACTTCATGATCTACTTATTCCCAAATTTTGGTGCTCTATTTCGATCATGAGCGCCACAAAAAAATAATAAAAACCGCGACTTTGACCCCTACAACTACCCTCGTCCCCCACTCTGGTTTCTGGCCTTTGGGGAAAGTCATGTACACAACTAATTCAACATATCCCCGTATAGTTTTTCCATATTACTTATCACGCACAAACTCCGCTTCTATCTCTTCGACTATTAGTTGCTAACTAACAGGTGTTATGCAGTAGTTGCTAATTAACGTTATGCAGTAAGCGTACGTGGGTGGTCCGATAAGTAGCTAGCCTCTCCGTCCGATGGCGCCACTCTCGCAAGACAAATCTACTATCATACAATGCATTCTTGGGTGCGGCCTAAAAGATACATTTTCACGCGCAACTTTGATACATCCAAAATGCATAGGCACCAAGTTGGATACGACCCTATCGTATCATATTCACAGCAACTCGCACACATAATATTAAGAAAAATAAATACATATATAGAATATTATAGAAAATTAATGATGTATCAAGGTTGCGCCTGAAGTTAAGGCGGAAATATACCATTCAATTCGGTTTAACAATGTGGTTAATTCAATTACATTGTTATTAGTAATAGTTCTGCCATATACAGGGTGTCCCGAAAAATAGTGCGTTCCTTAAAGGTATAGGTAGAAGGCACCATGTAGAACAAAAAACTCTTATAACATTTTTTTCTAAATGCAACCGTTTGACCAAAAAATTAAAATGTATTTTGGTATGTAAATTTAAATCTGACAACTATGTGCGGTACGCAAATTTAAGCATAGACAGTCCCATGTAAATAGATAGAAGATACATAGCTAGTAAACAGATGGTTTTAAAGAATCCTGTGTAGTGTCAATGCCGAAAATGTTTTCGAATAGTGAGTGTATTACCTATTATGTTATAACCTATGAATGGTGTTTGTGAAAGGTTACTTGAAACATCTATTCGGTATAATAATTATTTTCAAGTAAGTACAACTTAGTTATTTCAGTTCACAAGTAAACAAATTACTGAGACATTATCTTGTGTATTTATGTTCCACTGTAAACTATTAAAACTATGTAATTCAGTTAAAGCCCTCAGCAATACTCAGCATTCAACCCATTTAAACCTTACTAAATACATAATACTAGTTCAGTTAAAAGATGTGTAATTCGTTTAAAATTATGCAATAGGTATTTCAGTACATTTCAAAAGAAAATAATTTTAGTAAACAAATCGTAAATACATAAGTATTACCTACTATTAGGTTGGATTATTTTAAATACTGTTAATCACAATCACAAACGAGTTTTTATTATCTGTTATTATTCCGTAGTGCGTACGATGTTGCCAGTTTATTAAAATTTCCAAACATTAAAATACAGGTATATGGAAAACAATGTTAACTTTTTTTTGGAAACGGTTAACTTTAGAAAAAAATGGTATAGGACTTTTTTGTTCCAAATTGTGTATTCTCTCCATACCTTAAAGGAACGCACTATTTTCCGGGACACCCTGTATATTTTGTTCGAATATTTTCAATTTAATTTATTTTCCGAAAGTTCCGCAATATTTAATTCTGATAAAAGGGTATATATCGCCTACTCTCTCAATACCCTGTTTTTATAATTTTCTGATTTGTTATTCCAGAGGCACTCGTTATTTTTATATAAGTCGACAAATATCGGAGTCTCTTACTTTCTATCTATGCATCATTGTTAAAGCACAAGTCAAAACGAAAGTAGAAATTGTCTCAATTTTTTTAACGTTCAATTTTGTTGAATTTTTCTTTTTGCTGGCTTTTATTGAATTGCAAAATACATGGTTCATTTTGGCTGAATCATCCACATTGTTCAACCGAATTGAATGGTGTATTTCGCCTTTTAGAGGTGTTGATGACAGTCGAGATTTTGGGGGTACCCTACATTCTTGTAGACGGCCTATGTCAAAATCTCAGCCGAATCAGATTCGTAGTTTTGTTTTGACCGCGTGTGGAAGCGATCATGTCTGGGAATTTTAGAAAAAAGAGCATATCGGCCGGTGATTCGATTCTTGTTGTTGGAAAGGAAACCACACAGTTAAATCAAAGAGCGCTTGAAGTGACTCTTCTCCTTCGATGGCGACCGACAAAAATTGGTTTATTGACGTTTCAACGTGGACGCACGTCGGTTTTTGATGTCAGGCTCAGGAGCCCCGAGACTGCTATCACAGTATCAAACAACGTGAAAAAATCCACGATTGCCTATTGGCAGACCGTCGACTGAAGAACAGTTGATACGGTGGACGTCATTCGGGTCGATTTGAACCCGACTTGTAGAAAAAACAGTCCCAATTGGAAAAAGTGCTCTTTCACCATGACAACACACCGTCTCACTCCAACGCCGTTGCCAAGGCCAAACTGGTCGGTTTGGGCTACGAACTACTGTCCCATCCACCGTATTCTTCAGATTTGGCCCTGTGCTTCTTTTTGTTTCCAAACTTGAAAAAGTTACTCGTCGGGCACAAATTTATGTTTAATGAGGAGTTCATCGCCCCCATGGAAGCCTACTTTGCAGACCTCGAAAAAATGTATTTTCCAGACGGGTTAAAGATGTTCAAGCATCGCTGGGTTAAGTGTATTTAACTAAAAGAACACAATATTGAACAATAAAAGTCCACTTTTCCAAAATTTTCGTTATTCTTTTGGGTGCTAAGTACTTATCGGACCGCTCTAGTACATGTCGGTGACATGTTCGATTTACGAATAGCGTCAAGATATAGCGATTGTGAGATATCGATGCAAGCATCTTTAGTTTATCGTCACCACGTCGTCAGTTATTTGTTTTCTTATAACACACCACGTGCTTATTACCAATGGCGAACAATATTGAAACACTTCCAAGAAAACATAAAAGTGATCCTTCTGAATATGACTGTAATATTAGGAAGAAAGCAAGACTAGAAGGGAAGTCTTATTCCAAAGGTAATACTGTTCCAGCAAAGCAAATAGGAGGCTTCCTTTGCTTCTGTTTCTATAATAATAAATTTTTACTTTAGTTGTAGGCTAAAATGCTGTGAGAATTTCAATGACGATGATAAATTGCAATTTTACCAACGATTTCTCTTCAATCCATAGACGAACAAAACATCTTTCTACAGGATCTTGATGTATTGACCCGAGAACGGTCGCGCTGTTAGAAGAAATCTAGGAATCGAATAGGAGACTAAAGGAAAAATAGGAGACTATATTGCCGAAAAAACTCCTTAATAAGCAATTGCTATTTCAATGTTTTCTGTTTTCGTAGTTCAAAATGTTAGAAACTTATTATTATATCACTAAAGATACTTATCACAGCAAATAAAAATGTACACGTTATAATTTAAAATATAATTCTTTTAAAGTTCCCAACTGGCCGAAATTTTAATATTTTAACATTCAAACGACCCATTAGGAAATCTTGGCCCCACGTTGGGCGCCAATTTGAACAACCCATCAGAAACGGTGGGCGCGAATGTGTAACATTCGAACTACCACAGTAAGTTAGGTGCTAATGTGTAACATAAAACTCCAATTAACTATGAGAGCCAAATGTTTAAGGCTTCGTGTAGCCCTGGCACTCAGGTGTAAGTTCGTCTTATCTTAATTGAAAAAGTGAACAATGAGTCACGAAAGGCATATGAATTTAACTGATCATATTTATTTTACATTAAAAAATAAAATGAAATGAGATTTTAACATCAACAAAGCAAATCCCAAATAATATCTATATCTTTACAAGATGTAAAAACGATACCTATGGGCCTATGGTATACTAATTCGCTCAGCCGAGATTCATTTTGACACATTCGGAATAGGAAACATACGGCACAAAAATTCCTACCCGACACTATTAACTGCTAAAATCAACTTAATCTTTCATTAAAGAAAGAAGAATTATTGGAAATAGAGGGAGTGTATAAAATTTTGTGGAGTTTATTTCTACAAAATATTTTTATTTTGAACAGTAAATAATTTTGTCATTTGTTGTATCAATACATGATAATGGTGTAAATAAATAATTATTGATTGGCGTAAGGTTTATGTTATGTATGTCTGTTTATTATTAATAATAATGGTAATGAGCAGGTATATTTGGTTGTATAGTAATTTCCACTTACGTCTAGCAACCTAACTTCCCAAAAGATAAATTACTAACGTCACTAGACAGTTGTGTCTTGGCTGAGCGAATTCAGTATACCGTTTGATCGCTTTAGTACATTTTTTAACGGTAAAATATTGCAAAACCTCTAAATTTTAAAGAACCGCTTGGATTGACATGAAATTTAGCATACACATAGCCAACAAGTCAAAGATAAAAAGTGATATTGTGCCGATGTGTGCTTTTGACCTGGGAGTGAGTCTCACCCCCTATTGGGGGTGAAAAAATATATATCCAAAATAAGTCCGAAAATCGATAAACTGATTAATTCTAAGCAACTTTTGTTCTGTAGAGTTTTTTCACCTAGCCAATACTTCTCGAGTTATTTGCGAGTGAACATGTTCATTTTTCAACAAAATAATCACGTTTTTAGACGGTTTTTCGGATATAACTTAAAAAGTAAGTATTTTGTGGAAAAAAACATTCTTAACAAAAATATAGATAAAAACATGAGACTAGCTCTCTATGCCTAGCAGATCCAGAGTTACAGCTAATGAAAAATAGGTTAATATTCGTCAAATTCCAAATCGAATATTTTAACGTGACATAACCAAAAAATGAAGCACTTTTTGGGGAAAACTCATTTCAACTTTCTTAAAGTGTTCAAAAAAGCTTTATTTTTGTTTTATAAAAAACATTTCTAGCATCAAAAGTAAATAAGTTACGCTCAAAATAAAGTTGGTTCCTTTTTTTTTTGTAAAAAAATCGTGAAAATCACCCCCCAATTAGTACCTCAAATAAACTTAATCGTTACCACTTCACAAGTTTCTTTATTCGTGTATGTATTGTTTATATGATCTGTAAGTTTCAACGGTTCAACGTCCTTATTTTTCAAAGGACTGTAGTTAAAGAGGCTTGAACGATTCTCTAATCAGGAGTGTATGCAAATTGCGAATCACCAAATCTTAACCAATTTTTGTCTCACAGAAAAACAAAAAAATACAAAATATTTAGAAAAGCAAAGCCGACTTTTTTTATTATTTGAGATGTTTGGTATCTATACCAAAGTAAGTTATTTTTAAAATTAAATTTTTTTCAAAATTAAAAATTTTACTTTAAAACCAATTTTTTTCAAAAATAAATTCTTTGAATCGATGAAACTTATAGATCATATAAACACAACATAATTAAAGCTACTTTTGAAGCGGCAATGATTAATTTCATTTAAGTGGTTAATTAGCGGTTGATCTTCCCGATTTTTTATGCCAAAACAAAACTTTATTTTGAGCGTAACTTGCTTACATTTGATGCTAGAAACTTTTTTTATAAAAACAGAAATAAAGCTTTTTTAAAACACTTTAAAAAAGTTCTAATGAGTATTCCCCAAAAAGTGCTTAGTCATTTTGATATTTCACATTGAAATATTCCATTTGGAATTTGGCGAACATGAACCTATTTTTCAATATCTATAACTCTGGTTCTACTAGGTGTAGAGACCTAATGCGTAGACAATTTTTTGTACTTTTTTACAGGCTATATTTTTGGTGAAAAAACTATAGAACAAAAGTTGCTTAAAATTTGTTAATTTATCCATTTCAGGACTTATTTTGGACATATATTTTTTCACCCACAAGAGGGGGTGAAAGTCAGCCCTGGGGTAAAAGCACACGTCCGCACAATATCACTTTTTTTCGTTACCATGTTAGCTATGGGTATGCTAAATTCCATGTCAATCCAAGCGGTTCTTTAAAATTTACAGCAAAAACCGTGGAATAATGTACTAAATAGATTTTGAAAAATGTTGGATGTAGATGGTGTAGTTGTTGGCTTCAGACGATGGCTTGGATGTGAGTAAATTTAGATGCTTGTCATGAATGTGTCTTCAGGTAGCCGTTGTGTATTAAAAGACAGCCAGCTGCACTTTTAGTTCATCGTCGACGATGTCTTGAGTCCTTTTGTGGTACCACAAGGCTCAGGAAATTCAATCCATGTATGTCCTACCAAAAGGTGGACAACAAAAAATTAATAAGGCCAAAAAACTAGAATGAGAAACCTAGTATTAGCAACATCATACGTTGTAATATCTCCTTGCCATGTTTTCCAAGATTACAATTTTAAGAGAATATTAAATTAAAACTAAAAAGTGGCATAAATAAATATAATTATTATCAAAATAATTAGTTAAATTAAATTAAGAGGTTACATCAGCGTGTCATCAAAACGGAAAACGCGCTCCAAGATTGCAGCTTTAATTTTGAATATTTTGTTGATATATTTGGCACACATATTCGTAATAAAGTAAAGAATGGCGGTACAGAGCCCAATTTGAGAAATATGTTAGTATGTTGAAATTACTCTATAAAATCAATAATATATTACACAAACGAGTCTGTACCGCCATTAAGAAGAACAAAAAAATACACTTTCTTCAAATAAACTTTTTTATCCCATGCCTAGATTTTGTGTCATATTGGAACTACTAAATATCGGAAATATTATAACTAATTACTGATTAGACAACATAGAGAAATAGTCACTGTCATTTTGACAAACCTGCATCAGTTTTGTAAGTTGTAAGTGTAATAGCCACAGATATAATACTAATAGCTTAGGCTACGGCTCCACGGGCTGGAAATTGACTCTAGCAGTAGCCGCAAAACGAACTTAAGGTTCTACGGAACGAAATAGGAATAGCCGAACTGAACCGACTACGCACAAGTCCTGTAGTCGGTACAGTTCGGCTATTCCTATTCCGTTCTGCGGAACCTTAAGTTCGTTTTGCGGCTACTGCTAGCGTCAATTTCCAGCCCGTGGAGCCGTAGCCTAAGTCAAGGTATGGGCCGCTCTGTGCATCGAGATGTAACGCCGATATCAAGGACGTCATTGTTAAACATTCTCTTTTAGTGGTCTAGCCATCTTTGTACGTCACATGTGCGGGATCACTTGGTTAAAAGAGATAAATAGCTTGGTATGCCTTGTCTATCAATTATTATATCTGTGGTAATAGCACGATTCTCTTATCTGTTCTGTTATCTATATCGATATCTGTTCAGTGCAGTAGTGTATTATTTTTTAAGATATTGGAATTCGTTAGTGTTGATCCAGATGTAGTGTTTTTTATATATTAATTAAGGTTAAAATCGAAAATGTCGAAACTGAAACTATAGAAATTAAAAGAGGTGTTAGACAGGGTTGCGTGTTGTCTCCATTGCTATTCAATCTGTACAGCGAAGCTATTTTTAAGGAAGCAATATCCGAGGAAGAACAGGGTATATCAATAAATGGAAAAATCTTGAACATTCGTAGACGATACCGCTAGTTTTGCAGACAGTCTAGAAGCACTGCAACCATATAGTAAATAGATTACATCTAGTCAGTATAAAATATGGACTACAAATTAACGTTAAGAAAACCAAGTTCATGATTATTTCTAAACAAAACACAATAGGAAGGCTAGATATTGAGGGACAACAAGTACAAAGAGTAAATACCTACAATTATCTGGGAACCTGAGTAACATAAAACAATCACCACGGTAGAGAAATCAGGACACGCATCGAAATTGCTAGAAAGGCATTCATAAAAATGAAAAAAATGTTTGTTAATCGAGACCTTCCTCTGGAGCTGAGAATAAGAGCCGTAAGATGCTACGTGTTCTCTACTTTGTTGTATGTAATGAAAAGCTGGACACTGAAAGTAGACAACACAAAGAAGTTAGAAGCATTTGAGATGTGGTGCTATAGAAGGATTTTGAAAATACCATGGATCCAACGAATTACGAATGCTAAGAAAGCTACAAAAGGATTGCGAGGTGATAAAAAACATCAAAACAAGAAAGCTGGAATATTTGGGCCACATTACTAGAGGTGCGAAATATTAGATATTACGGCTCATAATGCAGGGCAAAATTAAGGGGAAAAGATCCATAGGTAGAAGAAGAATTTCCTGGCTAAGAAAGAGGGTGGTATAGTTAAGATAGTGGTATAGTTGCAGCTCGGTAGATCTTTTCAGAGCAGCCGCCAATAAGGTACGGATGGCTGTGATGATAGCCAACCTCCGATAGGAGAGGAAACTACAAGAAGAAAAATATATTAATTTGTTATATTTTTGTGTAATAGAACTCAGTTGTCAGACTATTTGAAAAAATAGATTTGAGTAGGCAAGTATATTCTAAGTAAAAATATTTCGAATTCTAATGCGAGTACCTATACGCTGCGCTGGAATAAGTGTTATCCCCCTTATTAACTTATTTATTTTTAGCACATAAGCAAAACGTTCGGACAGGTCGATTTTTAAAATAATCATAGTATCTTATATCATCAATGTTTCGAACTTTCACCGATCCCTCTTCAGGTGACAGGCATAACTTCGACTTTTTTAAATAGGAAAGTACATCATGTGACACCTCATTTAAAAGCTTTTGAAATGCTGATTACAAAAATGTATAATATAAAATTAGGAAAAAAACCTTTTTGAAAGCTTGAAGTAACGGAATTCGTTAAGAAAATGAAAATTAATTGTTGCTTATAAAATATTTATAAAATTTGTATCCCATAAAAATATATGTTTGAGGGAAATTAAATTTTTTAACTTCACATTTTGATAATAATGAAAAATATTTATTTTACATTAAATTAAGTATAAAATTAATGTGATATTTAAAGTCTATATCAATAATTTAACTTCAACTTCCAAATTCGTCTATTTCTTCTGCATCAACATCCTTTTCTTCTTGGTCGACAGGAGGACAATTTTTGCAGCTATCACCAGAGCAAGAACCGCAAGATTGATTGCAATATAATCCAAGTTTGCGACACCCACAAGTTGACAATTGCAAAAAATATTGTTTTAAGTAGTTCTACTGGTGCAAGAATATCCGTCATTTTGTTTGGTACCAAGGTGCCATTCACTTTTGTCCATACCCAATCAGCAAAATTATTGAGAGTTTTGTTGCCCGATATGTAAATACAAAGCAGATACTGCATGTATAAAATAATAAATACTCCAAAAACATCAATATTTAGATGTTCCGTAATTTTCAAACATTATCTTTAGAAAAATGTATCTGATTTTTTAAAAATAACTCGGCTTCCCCTTAAGCTTTTTGCATTAACTCTCACATCATGTTGTAGGGAATTTCATAAGCTATAAGCTCATGATAGTTACAATCTTTCTAGACCCTTTTGTTCAGAGAATTTTAATGTTAAAGGGCTAAAAAGACGCTCCCTTCGCATTGCAATTAATGTTTTAAACGCTTATATCTCGCTTAATTTACGTAAAAAAGCAACATTTTCAGTATAAAAAGCTAAATTTTTGGCTAGTACTTTAAATAATGTTAATTTTACATGGGCTATGATTAATATTTATTTTGCCGCAAATGGCATATAGTCCAGGGCGCATCTGTTTTGAGATGGACGTTGAGAGGTGACTCAATTTTTTTTGCAGAAATAACTGGAAAATAACTCAAATAATAATATTTGAGTTATCCTCCCACTCAAAATGGTCCGGAACATTGTTTAAATAATCAAAATGTCAAAATATGAAGGAAAAATTCGATTTTTTTATTGGATTTTTGATTATAACTTTAAAACTATTCATTTCTGAGAAAAGTTGTACTGACATAAAAGTTGCATAATTAAACCCACAATATAGAATTAGTTAAAAATTCAAAAATAGTCACCCTTGTTGTAAAATAGCAATAATTGCGAAAAAAATCATACAAAAACAAATATGCGTATTTTACGTTTTTCAACCATTTAGGCTACACTTAGGACCTTCATATTTTACCCAGAAAAACTTTATGATATAGTAAAATAACACTGTAAATTTCATTTAGATCGGTTTAATAGATTTTGCAATCCAGCTTTCGCAAACAAATTCATTTCTTTAAAATGTTGCAGGACTGAAAATAAAGCAGATAGCAAGTTAAATTTTTATTTACATATAGAAGAATACAGTATCTTTCATTTACAATTTGCAAAATTAAAATCGATTAATTACCACGGCGTCAGAAATTTTTTTAAATAAACATTAATTTTTGGTGCTACGCGCAGGACAGCGGTGTTCGATTCACACAAGTTGATTTCCACCAAAATTTCTTCCAATCTTTTTTCTTACTCTATAAAATTTCTTAAAATTTCTTACTCTATATTTTGTTGTATTTTAATATTCTAATTCCACAAAAATCAAACTAATTTTATTATTGTTTGTGTAATATTGTTTAAACAATTGCATATGTTTAAAAATAATAACTTTTATTCTCTAAGTTAAAATATATGAACAAAGAAAGTTTTTGCTAAAACAGTGTTTTGCTTATTTCATTTCGAAGGATAGAGTATGTGTTTTTTTTGCAATAAACAAATTTATTTATTTATATCGAAATGTAATAAAAATTCAGAGCAAACTATCCGCTGTCCTGCGCGTAGCACCAATAATTAATGTTTATTTAAAAAATTCCTGACGTGGTAGTTAATCGATTTTAGTTTTGCAAATTGCAAATGAAGGGTACAGTACACTTCATACGAAAAAAAAAACGTACAAAATACGAAAATCAACTTGATATCTGCTTCAGTCCTGTAACATTTTGAAAAAATAAATTTTTTTTTGCGAAAGCTGGATTGCAAAATTTATTTTGCAAAATCTATTAAGCCGATCTTAATGAAATTTACAGTATTGTTTTACTGTATCATAATGGTTGAAAACGTAAAATGCGAATACTTGTTATTGTATGGTTTTTTTCGCAATTATTGCTATTTTGAAACAAGGGTGACTATTTTTTAAATTCTTAACTAATTCTATATTGTAGAAAATTGACTGACGCAACTTTTATGTCAGTACAACTTTTCTCGAAAATGAATACTTTTAAAGTTATAATCAAAAAACGAAGAAAAAAATCGATTTTTTCCTTAATTTTTTGACATTTTGATTATTTAAACCATGTTTTTTGGGACCTTTTTGAGAGGGAGGATAGTTCAAATATTATTATTTGAGTTATTTTCAAGCAATTTCTGCAAAAAAAATTTAAGTCACCTCTCAACGTCCAAATGTACTAATATTTTTACAGATGCGCCCTGGTCTAATACCTTTTAGTCATTTTTTCTTTTATAAATTCGAGGTATTTAACTAATTTTCGTCATAACTTGCTTAATTTTCATGCTAAAGGCTTTTATTAAAGCTTATTTTTAAGGTCTAAAAAAGTACTTTAAAAATGTTTATTAACATTTTCTATGAAAAATTAATCATTTAAAATTTTCCGTTATATGAGCTCAAATCTTTGCATAAATTTACAAAAAACAAAATAGTTATTTTCCTAACAAGTGCAGAAAGTCATACTTTTCCGCACGCGACTGTGGTTTGCCGAACGACGCGAAGCGGGAGTTCGGCAAGCAGTCTAGTGCGGAGAAGAGACTTTCGGCAAGCGTTAGGAACAATATTTTTTTTACGAGTCTTTCAAAAATGACCAAATCTTAATCAATTAATTTAATTAATATGAAAATACACAAATTAATTCTTTGACAAGGTTGTCAAAACCAAACTTTCAGCATAATTGGTTAGCATGACGACGATTCAAAACCACTGTTGTTGTCTACTGATTTGACTTTCGAATATTATGTCAAAATTATTTTATTACATCGAATTCTTGCGTTAATTTCATTCAAACATGAACACAATAAGTTATATTTGAAATAAATTAGTAAATAATATCTAAATATTAGTTTATTGCATGTATTATAATTACTTTAAGGCCACATTAACATATCTAAATTAACACACGTGCGGAAAAGTAAAACGCGTGCGGAAAAGTAACACGCGTGCGGAAAAGTAACACGCGTGCGGAAAAGTAAAACTTTCTAAACTAAAACGCGTGCGCGAAAGTAGACATTTTTGCACGCTCGTAGAAAAAATTAATTTTCAGTTACTCATACGTTGCTTAATATCTAAAAAAATTAATTAAAACTGACTAGTGTCTTTATTTTTTTATAAGCTTCAATTTGAATAAGAATGCTTTTCCTAAAAATGCGTACTTAATTTTCGAGTTAATCGCGAAAAACTATTGAAAAACGTGTTTCTTTTTGGAATCTTCAATCGCGAATAAAGTCAGAAATTATGAAGTTAAGTAAAAATTTTTATTCTACATTTTCTTCATAAAATTCAATTCTCTATCGATTCCAGGGTTATTTTGAAATTTTATATTTCCACCAACGAGAAAGGGTGGCATTCACCCCCAGGTTGGAAGCATACATTGGCACAAAGTCAGGTTTGTTATTTGCATCATTTTTGAGCTACTGTCAAAATTTCGAACAAATGCATGAAGGCCTTTAGAATTGCGAAGTGAATTGCTTGAATGAATGTACTAAAAATACATATATTAATAAATATGAATATACTTTTTATTAAAAAGAAAAAGAGATAAAGAACAATTGATACAAACAACACTAAACATTGGCCCAGTTTTATTATTCGCTCACGCTTGCTTGATACAGGGTGTCCCGAAAAATAGTGCGTTCCTTTAAAGTATGGATATAATACACAATTTAGAACAAAAAAGTCCTATACCATTTTTTCTAAAGTTAAACGTTTCCAAAATAAATATTATATCGTTTTCCATATATTTGTATTTTAATGTTTAGGAAATAAAATAATCTGGCAACATCGTACGCACTACCGAATAATAACAGATAATAAGAACTCGTTTGTCATTTACAGTATTTAAAATAATCCAACCTAATAGTACTTATGTATTTACTATTTTGTTTACTATAATTTTTTTTGGAATGTATTGAAATACCTATTGCATAATTTTAAACGAATTGTATGTACCTACATCTTTTAGCAGAAAAACGCATTTTTTAACTCAACTAGTATTATGTATTTAATAAGCTTTAAATGTGTTGAATGCTGAGGGCTCTAACTGAGTTACATAGTTTACAGTGGAAATTAAATACACCAGATAACGAATCAGTCCCTAATTTGTTTACTTGTGAACTAAAATAATTAAGTTGTACTTACTGGGAAATAATTATTATACCGACTAATAAATGTTCAAAGTAACCCACTTTCACGAACACACGCGACGAGAAATACCGGTAAAACATTTTGAAAGAAATTATAGTATGTCTCTCCATTACTCCATTTAGTGATCTGGCATAAATAATCAACATAACATAATAGGTACTCAAGAACACACGATTTGAAAACATTTTCGGCACTGACACTTAAACAGAATTCTTCTAAACTATCTGTTTACTAAACACATGGGACTGTCTACGTTTAAATTTTCGTACCTCACATAGTTGCCAGAGTTAAATTTGCATACAAAAATGTATTTTAACTTTTTGGTCAAACGGTTGCATTTAGAAAAAAATGTTATAAGAGTTTTTTGTTCTACATGGTGCCCTCTGCCTAGACCTTTAAGGAACGCACTATTTTCCGGGACACCCTGTATTTTTGCTGTAGTACCGGTACACCCATTATAAAAAACTCCACATTTCCTTTAAATCTGGCACCTCAATATGCTGAAAATGGGTGATAGCACTCGGAGTAACTAGCTTCATTATAATTTTGGAAGAAGTATTTGGGGATTCGATTGAGGTTTATGCATTATACCATAGGTGCCAATTTAACATAATGTCTGTTTGATATATCTGTTGAAATAAATGCAGAAATTTTTTTATTCTTTTAGCTCTCATTGCTGAAAAACGTCGTGCGAGAAGAAACTGGCAAAGATCTAGAAACAACATAGAGCAACATATATACAATAGACTACGTAGACAACTTGGAGTACCATCAAAGCTGCAAACAACGAAACCTTCGAACATTACATTACAAACCTTACAGCAAATGATCAGACGCTATGGAAGGCGACTAAGAAACTCAAAAAACCATACACAACTATTCCTCCCCTCCATAAACCAAATGGTAAATGGGCTCGTTCCAACAAAGAAAAAGCATACGTCTTTGCTGAACATCTTACGAGTGTATTTCAAACCGAGCCACCAGACCCTGATGAAGAAGTGGAAGAATTAATTAGCGCAGCATGTCAAATGTCCCTTCCAATCAAAAGTTTTGCTCATATAGAAGTCAAGAAAGAAATATCCAAACTCAACTCACGAAAGGCTCCAGGTTATGACTTAATCTCGGCACAAGTACTAAAACAACTTCCTCGTAAGGCCATTATTATGCTCACAATAATATTTAATCGCATGTTAAGTTTATCATACTTTCCAAAAATATGAAAATTTGCAGAAATCATAATGGTCCTTAAGCCAGGCAAAGGCCCAATGAAGTAACATCTTATCGACCCATCAGCCTACTCCCAATCGTTAGCAAAGTTTTTGAAAGATTGCTGCTACGAAGAATATACGCAGATCATCATTTCCTAACATTACTACCAGAACATCAGTTTGGTTTTCGGGAAAATCACTCTACTACACAACAAGTCCATCGAATAGTAAATTAAATATCAAAAACTCTCGAAGAAAAGAAATACTGCAACGCTGTATTCCTAGATATCTCACAAGCGTTTGGCAAAGTTTGGCACAGAGGTCTGCTTTACAAAGTAAAATTAGCACTCAACTATTTTTAATGGGAATAAGCCACAATTTTACCAAAAAAATGATTTTATTAACGTTTCGAAGCCCAAATCGGGTTTCGTTGTCAAAATACAAAATACTACTAAAATAAACAAAAATGTTGTTGCTAAGTAAAAAAATTCTTCTAATAATTTATTTAATCCGACTCATTTATATTGGCAATTCAGACGTATATTATACATTTTAAAGTAGAAGACTTTCTATTAAAATTAGCACTATCTAGTAACTATTTCCTCCTAATCAAATCCTACTTATCAAATAGATATTTCTCAGTAAAATTCAAAGACCAGCAATCTAGCCTCTATCCTATTAACTCCGGAGTTCCGCAAGGTAGTGGTCTCGGGCCGCTGCTGTTCTCACTCTACACAGCCGATATTCCAGAGTCTCATAATACTACGATCGCTTCCTTTGCTGATGACGTAGCAATACTAGCTGTAAATGAAGATCACATACAAGCCTCACAAGGCCTGCAACACCATCTGGACATACTCAGGGAATGGTACACAAAATGGCGAACAAAAGTAAATAAAACAAAATAATCTCAAATAACGTTTACCAACCGCCACAACACATGCTCACCTGTAAGAATGGAAAATGTACGAATACCAACAGTAACAGACGCTAAATACCTTGGCTTTTAAAACAGGACCTATTTTAAAACTAAAACATAAATAGAATAAGATGAGACAGCATTGGAAGTTTCTTCTTCATGCCCATGCCCAAAAACATGGAACAAATTTACTTAATACTCTTTTAATGATGTAGATTGTAAATAAACATAATTACATAAAAAAAATCTTTTAGCTCGATGTGTATGTAGTTCATCTCATATCATCGGTGCTATCACTCCCGTGATCTTCGCTTCGCACTTGGTACGCGCACACCCGGATTTTGGCAAAAACAGTTTCAATATTAATTTTGAGTTGCAATCAGATGTTTTAAAACTTATATCGTGCATTGCTATATGGCATGCAAAAGTAGCTTCTTTAGTAGAAATGGAAAGTTAACTTTCTGCGGGTTCGGTATTTAAAAAAAAAGATGCTAGCACTTGCGATGGCCTTGTGTTTTGAGCACTTTAGATGGTTTTTGATCAATGGCCGGGGTGTCGGTGTTGTTTAAGTTTGACCGGGACACTAATGCAAACCGACCGGGATGCCGGGAGAGGGATCTCAAACCGGGACGTATGGTAAGCCTAGTTATAAAGTATATAGTATTTGTATTTTTAGTTATATTTAATATAACTAAAGATACAAATACTGCTGCGAGCCAATAATATGTTACCTAAACAATTTAAAAATGAACTTTACTCGCCTTCTCTTCGGCAAACTTATTTATTAAAGCGTTCATAGCTGAAGAAGATTTAAATTTCTCTGGATTTTCGGTTTCTATCGACAGGTCTAAAATTCTTATCTCTTATTTAAATTTTCGGTGTTATCTTTTTCAATTTTTAGTACTTCTAGTAAGGTAGACTATGCGGTACAGAACAATCAGTAGAAGTTATAATAAAATAATCTTCATTTTAAATAAAAAAATGAAGAAATTTTGGGCTGATACGGCGGTAGCTACGCCCATGTCTTGTACAATATTCAATCTTATCAACGATCGATAGTACAGGGTGATTGATTAGTGGGGTAAAGCTCAATAGATTCGCTAAAGTAATAGATAGCAATAAAAGTTAATAACAAAAATTTTAGCCACCTTTGAGCTTCACATTACAAAATTAGTTAGAATGTTACAACTATAACATAACATAGTGGCATACACTATAACATAGTGGCAGACCAAACTTATGTTTTTTTAAATAGAACACCCTATATTTTATTTTATATTCGAAATGCTGTTAAGCTCTCCATCACAAAAATATAAAGGTTTGTTATGTTATACAGGGTATTTACAAAGTTATAACCAATTTTGTATGAGAATCGTAACAATTTCAACTCCCTGTATGAATAAAAATAAGCACAACAGCAATGGTTTATTCATGCCATATTTTTTTTATTTATTGTCAAAATTTTCAAAAATTATTGACATTGCTAATTTCTTTATTTCAAATACAGGGTGAATCAAAACGCAAGTACAGTGGAACTTCGATAACTCGGATTAATCGGGACCGCGGCCGATCCGGGTTATCGAAAATCCGAGATAGCCGGAGAATATGGTAAAAATTATAAAAATATGGTATACTTTCAGATAAACTCCGTTAGAATTGAAATAACATGAAATATATTTATAAATATGCACAGTACCTACTCATTAAAATTACTAAAAAAAAACACCAAACACAAACGTAAGCAAACGGAAGCGAACAATACAAGACACACACTACAGTCACAACGATGTAATGTTATTTAAGAACAGTGAAAGCTAAAGACCATTGTTTATAAAAGAATTTTTTAAATAGTTTTTCCTAAACAATGCTAAGACAGTTTGAAATAAAAAGGAATAGGTACTACAGACAGGTGCCTGTTGTTTCTGCGGCGTGTGCTATGAGTCATTTTTAATATTGTATAGTTCAAATTACACACATACACTTCTTCTTCTTCTTAAGGTGCCGAGACCGCTTGTCGATCGTTGGCTCTCATGTTGTGCAGCATATTAACAATCATTGTCTTATTTACAGCCGCACGAAATAGTTCAGTGCTAGTTTTCCCAAACCATTGGCGTAGGTTTTTAAGCCAAGAAGTTGTACGGCGGCCCACACTTCTTTTTCCCATTATTTTACCTTGCATGACAAGGTGAAGTATGTCATATTTTTCTGGGTGACGCATTATATGACCAAAGTATTCCAATTTGCGCCTTTTAACCGTGTTCACTACTTCGCAACTTTTATTCAAACGTTGCAAAACCCTTTCGTTTGTGACTCTTTCTACCCAACTGATCTTCAGAATACGGCGGTAGACCCACATTTCAAATGCTTCTAGGTTTTTTAAAAGCGATTCTGTCAGTGTCCATGCTTCAACCCCGTAAAGTAGTACTGGGAATATATAACATCGATACACACATACACATTATCTCTCAAATATTATATTACATACATTTTTATTGTTGAAAGGTTTATCTGATAATTAACTACTTTGATGGGAAATAAGCCACAATTAAATTGAAAAATAATTTTATTAACGTTTCACGACGCCCAAATCAGGTCGTTGTCAAAATACAAAATATTGAAAATAAAAATGTTTATCTGATGAAAATTGGTCCGGGTTAGCCGGACTTCCGGGTTATCGGGGGCCGACTTATCGGGGTTCCACTGTAATTATTTTCTCAGTAATTTTAAATGGAACACCCTATATTTTATATCACTATTGAAAAGTACCATTACTGTACTTTAATTTTTATATAATATTTCCTATGTCCAAATTTATTAGTTTTCGAGATATTTTCATTTTTCTGTGCAAATTATTTTAGGTGTCTAAATTTATCTCAATTTTAAGTAAGCCATGACTGAACTGACAATTGACGATTACTGATTTATCAATCTGGTAATCAATGTAACAATGTAGCAAATAAAGAAATAAAAATAATTTATTAGTAATACATTTTACAAAAAAACACAACCACAACATGCAACATTTTTGAAACAATTATAAACTACTTTTTTATGTAAATGCAACAAATAAAGAAAGAAAATTAGTAATAAATTTTACAAAAAAAACACACAAACACAAAATACAACATTTTGTGAAGACAATTAAACACTACTTTTGTATGTAAATGTAACAATGTAACAAATAAAGAACGAAAAATAATTTATCAATAATACATTTTGCAAAAAATCATGTTTAAAAAATTAGAAGCTACTTTTAATAAATTATTTTTAATATTTAATTACAAAAGGTGTTCAAAATTACCTCCTAACACATTTATGCACTCCTAAAAACGATCATTGAATGAGCTACTTACTCTACGAAGCATTTATGAAATACACATCGAAATACACTTTGTATTCTATTTTTCATCTCATCCTTTGTTGTTAGAAGTATTTTATAAACTTCATTATTAACGTAACCCCAAAAAAATCAGTCCAGTTTATTAAATTCTGGTGATTTGGGTGGCCACGCCATTGAAAAATGAAAATATCTCGAAAACTAATAAATTTAGACATAGGGAATGTTATCTAAAAATTAAAGTACGGTAATGGTACTTTTCAATAGTGATGTAAAATACAGGGTGTTCCATTTAAAATTACAGAGAAAATAATGTACTTGAGCATAAGAAAATGAGCATTATTAATCATTCTTGAAAATTTTGAAAATACGTAAAAAATATGGCATTAATAAACCATTGCTGTTTTGTTTATTTTTATTTATACATGGAGTTAAACTTGTTACGATTTTCATATAAAATTGGTTATAACTTTGTAAATACCCTGTATAACATACCAAACCTTTATATTTTTGTGATGGAGAAGTAAACAGGATTTCAAATTTAAAATAAAATATAGGGTGTCCCATTTAAAAAAAACATAAGTTTGGTCTGCCACTGTGTTATCGAACACCCTGTAACATTTTAACCAATTTTGTAATGTGAAGCTCAAAAGTGGCTAAAATTTTTGTTATTTACTTTTATTGCTATCTATTACTATAGCGGATCTATTGAGTTTTACCCCACTAATCAATCACCCTGTATATAAATATGTTACAAGTTCTGGATCAAATCTAGAAGTTCTGACGCTCCTAGATTTGACTAGCCACTTCTCAGGTCTAACAATTAACGGTCTTAGTCAAACCCCGAAATAAATTCCATTTTCAGCCTTAGACTAGTCAAACCTAGGAGAAACTAATTTGGTCAGGCAAACGTCGAAACCTAATTTCATGAAATTGGACTTTGACCAGTCAAACTTCGATCAGGTATTTAAATATTATAATTTGTTAGATTGGATTTAATAAAACATCATTTTTTAATTTTAGAGTTTATTGTATTTATATTATGATTAGTCTTTATTCTTACATGGTGAAACATTGTAACATTTCTAATTGCACAATACGTTAGACCTTTTACATTTACATAATTTCGAAAAGCATTTTTTATTGCAGTAGCATTTGATAAAGAGTTACCCCCATTTAGAATCTTTTGCACTGATTCTTTTATTTGATTCCTCGAAAAAAGTGTGTTTATGGATCATCCCCACTCTGAACAAACCGTTAACTATTTTATCTTGTACATTTCGAGTATTTCCTTCAGCTCTGTCAAAGCTATGGTATGGTTACAGTTTTTCCGAACGCAACTGGCTGAAAATATTTGTTTAGTTAATTATTATTTCATAATATTAGCCTGACCATGCGTACTTTCAATTGCATTTTCTTTATTTATTTTTATATTTTCTGTATCTGCTCAATGCATGTATGGAATTGTGTTGTAAGTGCACACAATATGTACAACCTGATTACAAATCAGGTTACAAATCAACCTGATTATAAACCACATTATGAAGAAGTAATCCCAATTATTATTGAACAATTTTCTTCATCTCTTAAGTTGTGCTCACTACGGAGAGCAATGGATTGTATCCTCGCTCCGACCCTTGCTCCCTGGTATTTATATTCGTTATATTCGTGAATTCTCGCATTTAAAATAATGTATTTATTTTACATAGCGATCGATAATATAGTTTCGATCGCTGTGTAAAATAAATACATTATTTTAAATGCGAGAATTCACGAATATAAATACCGGGGAGCAAGTGTCGGAGCGAGGATACAATCCATTGCTCTCCGTAGTGAGCAAACCCTTTTAGTAACGACGGTCCAGGGGATTTGTCAATACATATCGTGATCCTTAGTTTTCTCTCCCATTGAAGTATCTCATTTCACAGTTGACGACGACATTTCCATTTCACATCTTTGAGCTAAAGTAAAATATTTATTTTAAATTGAAACGTTTTTTATATCAAAGTAGGTACTAACTCTAAGAATGTACCACAAAATTTATTAAAAAGTTAAATATTAACAAAGTTAAAGTTTTAAAAAGTTAAATTTATTAAAAAGTTAGTATTTAACTTTTTAATAAATTTTGTGGCACATTCTTAGTTAGTATTTTGTTACCTCTAGACCACATTTGTGAAATTAGGATACTTCCTTTTATCGTTTTTTATAATATTTTTTAAGATTCTAGGCGAAGCAAGAGCAAGGCACGTACACGGTGTAGTGTACTGTATAGTAAAGCAATTGATCTAATCTGCACAAAGTTATAAAAGAAACATTATTAAAACGAATAGTTAAGTAAATCTAAAATTCCAGCAGTTAATGAGAAAGTTGCCACTTACTAGTATGATCAGTATTATTTTGCTTCTCACCAGACGAATTTATAGCTTTCGCTAACTCTTCCTCTGTCTGAAGAACCTTTTTATTGAATCTGGGCCCTGATTCTAATTCAAATTTCGACTCAAAACAGGTCAATATGGCGACGTTGAAATGCGATTTGCGATCCTTGTGGATTTCAGTTGAACTAACTAAAGGACGATAGGTCGATAAATTAAATTTCGATAGGTCGCAATTAATTTCGACTCCTCAAAAGTGGTTGAAATTATAATTTCGAGTCGAAATTATTGTGACACGGACATGAATGAATAGCCGAAAGCGAGGTTAGGTTTAGTTTAGGAGATGCGTTTTGTTTGTTTCTTTCAAGGAAAACTAAAGCAAAAGGTATTAATATAGCTGTGTTTTATGGAAATTTGCTGGTTTTGGAGGAATTAGATAGAACAGTATTAAATTATAAATATAATAGTTGACAATGTCCACAACGTGAATTATCAACTCAATGAAAGATATAAGGTAATAATCTGGGAAAATTAGTATAAAACAAGGAAAATTATGTACCAGCTATTTTATTGCTGGACATGCTGGAATCAAATCTTAAGATTTCATATATTGGTAATATAGCTATGCAAAGTCCGCAGAAAGTGTGCTATTTGGTTTATAAACAAATTAGCGCTGCGAAATATTTTTCTCAATTATTGCTCTATAACTCAGAAGATTTTAACGTTAAACCAAAAACACTCACATAAAAATTCACTGTAATTTAATTCTACACATAGATATTTTTTCCGATTTCCTTAGGCGGAAATTTTCCTCGGAAAATTCGGGTGTTCCAAACAAAATCTTTAATTTTCAACTAAAATTTTAGGGAAGTAATTATTTATCAATAATTAAATAACTTGGTGACATAAATCTTTTTTGTTATGAGTGTCTTGAAGATATGAAAATTTGTATGTACAAAGAGGACCGGAATAAAAAAGGTAATGGTTCAAAGATTGAAATCCTGTTGTTTATAACTCTGTCGCAAATGCCGGTCAAATTTAACCGGTTATACCTGAAACCACTCCTCGCAATTCAATTTTTTTTTCTTCGAAAAGGGCACAGAAGCCGTGGCCTTTTCAACAGCGTTAACTTAATTTAATTTAATCTAATATTTTCTGAGGGACTCTATTTGTTTATAAGCCAAAAAATTGTTTCTGTATAACATTCCTGAGACCGCTCAAATAGTCCAATATCAATTCTGTAAAGTATGTTGAATACGCATAGTGCTTTTTTATACGAAAATCATAGTTATTCTGGTGTATCATAATCTTTCTGATTATTATTTCCTCCGAAATTTTTTAATTAACATTTTAATTATTGCTAAACTAGTGGTTAGATTGTCACCGGCCTCCTGATATATAATCTACTATAAGAAATCTTTAATGGCACCAATTTATTTAATTATTGATAAATTATTACTTCCCTAAAATTTTAATTGAAAATTGCAGATTTTTTGGGAAAACTCGGATTTTCCGAGGAAAATTTTTGTTGAAGGAAATCGGAAAAAAAATAACTTTGTGTAGAAATAAATTACGGTGAATTTTTATTTGAGTGTTTTTGGTTTAAAAAATTTTTTAATTTAGGAGTGCTAATTTGTTTACAAATAAAATAACACACTTTCTGCGGACTTGTTATACTAATATATGCAATCTTAAGATTAGATTTTAGCAATAAAATAGCTGGTAAATAACTTTTCATAGAGGAAATAAATAGAGGAAATAAACAAAAAATTGATTTCTACCTACCACTCACAAATAAAAGTTATCAAGTCTATTTCTCATAAAATAAGAACACATGAACTCACAATAACTAAAGCGGATAAAGGGAACTGCCTAATAATAATGTACAGTAAAGACTATATAAATAAGTTTGAAAATTTTCTATCAGACAACACATTTATACCACTCAACAAGAGTCCAATGAATAAGTTAAATACTGACTTAAAAGCCATTTTATCAAATCACTCAACCTTCTTTGAACATCTTCAAACTAATCCCAAGTCATTTATTGTCAAGAACCCTTTAATACCACGCCTATATAGACTTCCAAAAATCCATAAATTAAATTTCCCAATCAGACCCGTTATTAGCTTTGTTAATACTCCTTTGTCGAACCTGGCCCAGTTTGTAAACAAACTGCTGAACGATCTTATCAACTATTCTCCTAAGTATACAGTCAAAAACACCCAAGAGTTAGTCTCTAAACTTTCTTCTATAACTTTACCATCCGACTTCATAATGGTCTCCTTCGATGTGACAAATCTCTTTACAAATGTTCCAAGACAAGAAACCATACCCATTGTTAGTGATTTATTATTATCCAACAAAATAGATCCTCAAAAAATCATTCACATCAAATCTCTGCTACAATTTTGCCTGTCTCAAGACTTTTTTGTATTTAACAACAAACTATACAGACAACCAGAAGGGCTAGCCATGGGAAATCCACTCTCTCCTTTGTTAGCTGATCTTTTCCTAGATTCACTTAAAACTAAGTTCGTACAATCACGTCCTGAAATTATTCTTTGGCACAGATATGTAGATGACATCTTAGCCGTCATTGAAGGTCCCACCAACACACCCAATCACATCCTATCTCTGATCAACGGTCTACACCCATCTATCAAATTTACTCTCGAGACTGAAATCAATAATAGTATTAATTTTCTAGATCTGACTATTGAAAAAACACCTTCTAAACTGGAATTCTCAATCTTCCGAAAACCTACACAAACTGACCACATTATCCCAAATTCATCTAATCATCCATACCAACAAAAAATGTCAGCTTTTCATTGTTACATACATAGACTGTTGAACATCCCTATGTCTAAAGACAACTATAATAATGAGGTTTCTATACTAAAACAGTTAGCAGTCAACAACGGTTACTCTCCTTTGATAATAGACAACATTATAAGAAAGAAATTGCTCAAAATAAGATTGAATCAAGCTTTTCACACAGATGAACACAATACCAAAAACTGTATTTACAGATCTATCTCTTATTTGGGGCCAATTTCAGATAAAGTTTCAAGTGTATTTTCAAATAAAGTTGAGAACCTCAAAATTTCATTTAAAACTAAAAATACCATCAAATCACTGTTTAGTAAAACCAAAGACAAAATAGATAAATTAAATAAAAGTGGCATATACAAGCTATCTTGTGGTGACTGCAGTACCACCTATGTAGGAAGGACAATGAGAACCCTTTCTCAAAGAATCAAGGAGCATGTCAGAACTCCAGAAAAATCAAACTTTGGCTATCATGTTAATTCTACCAATCATTCCTTCTCTCCCACTAAAGACAGCCAAATTTTGCATAACATTCCATCTAAAAATTATAGATTAATGAATTTGTTGGAGGACCTGGAGATTTCTAGAGAGATGAAGTCTAATCCTGATTTTTGTGTCAATACTCAGATCAATTTGAATTGTAATTATAAACCTTTATTCAAGTATCTATGGGAGACAGTGGAGTAGTGACCTAATACAATCTTTAATATATATAAAAACTAGTGTATTTATATTTAACATTTAATTTTATAACTTAAAATACAAATAAGGAAAACTTGTGTCTATTAGCCGGATTTATATATACATTGTTGTATTACAGATATTTACATAATATACTTATATCATCAAGAAATGAGAACTTTAGAAATAAAACACTTAACAACAAGAGTGTTTGAAACTATTTTGTTAAGAATTGAATTCCACTGAACACTATCCTATTGGTTTGCTATCAATGTCTTACAACAGTAGAAACTGAATATACTCATTTTAACATCTTAGCATTTAAATAATTTAATATTTCTACTATAAACATTAAGGATTCAACTTAGTAAAATATCCATACACTCTGTCAAGGTCATTTCAATGACTTACATAATTTACAAAAGATGAATAACAACAACAATCTAATATTATCTCAATCTTTAATTTCAATGATCTAATATCTCCTAGAATATTGAATTTGAGAATTCACCATTACAAACTGATCTTCCTCATTACTTCCTGTTTTTATTTTTTATCTGACAAGGTGTGTATGTATGTTGGGCCAATTAGTCTTAAAATCAATCATGTTATCAATTAATTTATTAGTTGATTAGTACAAACATCTAAGGTACATTTCCTTATCAATTTAAATTTTTTAAAATAATTTTTAATTTTTCTTTCAAAAATGTTAAAAATATTCAGAATTTAATGTCATATGTCATACGTCAACGCAGAACAGATAAAAGCAGATTTAAATATATATCCGACTTTGTCAGTCAGCTGTTTCTACTAGGCCAACAATGGATGGGTGATACCTATACCATGAAAAAATTCTTTTTGTGTTTGTGTAACGTGTAATGTGGTCGTTTTTCTGTTTTTGCTGTTTGGGGTTGTACGGAGGACATAGCATATCCAACCAAAATTTATTTTCACAAGATGCAAATGTTAACACCTCAATTTTGTAGCGGTACTTTTTTAACAATTGACGTAAGTAAAAAAAGAGTTTTGTACTTCTTTTTCTTACAAGACCTCTTTTTTATTTTAGCATTAGCTCCGATGATGACGTTTATGTCGAAAGCGCTCAGCTAAAGAAATAAATTATTTACACACTTTGATATACTACATTTTTTATTTCCTCTATTCATTCAAGTGTGTACAAACTTATCAGTCTTTCAACTATTTTTTCTAAATAACTTTTCCCAAAAAAGACATTTTTTCGATAATTTACCCAGACTATCAACCCAAGGACCTACCCAAATTCTGAGCAGTGTAAAAATGATAACGTTAATATCCTCAGTTAGGACTAATATCGAAATGAATAAGAATCGCTATAAATTGCGACTGTCATGGCGGAGTCGAAATTAAACTGCGACCTCGAAATTAATTAGAATCAGGCCCCTGGTAGCGTACGGTACAGTAAAGATCGGCATTTGAACGAGTCTGTCAGTCATTTCTAGGATCGCCTAGAAAAAGCCAGAAACAGATTATTTTTTCTTTCGGCGTGTGACTGAGAAGTTAAGCACTCCTAGGATTGATTAAAAACTCTTCAGTCAAAGGCCAAAAATGTAATTTATTTCGGGGTTTGACTAAGACAGACAGTCAGACCTGAGGAATGACTAGTCAAACCTAGAAGTGCCGGACCTCGGGATTTGACTATTACATAAAATATACATTATACATAGAATCGTTTAATGTATTTATATCGTGACGTTATATATTAACGATTAATTTTATTGGGGATGCCATATAGGGGGTATTTTCACGAATTTTTTTTACCAGAAAAAGGGACCAACTTTATTTTGAGCAAAACTCACTTAGTGTTGATGCTGGAAATTGTGTAAAAAATAAAAATGAATCTTTTTTACACCCTTAAATTTTTTTTTATTGATTCATGATATCCCTTTTTTTAATGAAACAAATCTGCAACAGTAAGTTTATAGTGAGAGGTAGGTATTGTGTATTTTCGACAAAAAATATGTCAACATATTTGCAAGCAGAGCAAATGGACGTTAAAATCCATTTCTTATGAACATTATTTGATTTGAAGAGCATAATTGTAACTTTACCGTTATGCACAGGATGGATTGAGCTATTATTCTTCTTTTTTAATTTGCGAGTTTGATCCAATGCACTTTCCAGCAAAAAAGAGCCAAACCAAACAACGTTGCTTTGTATACATTAGTTAGCTCACATAATTTTTATATTAACTAAAAGTGTACATAAAAGTCAATATTTATAGTTAATTTGATTTATTAACAAATGGTTGCTATCTACATTTTCGTAAAATAGAGTGCTGATTTTAATTAAATTAAGGTAACGGTGACGGCTCTTTAAAATGTATTCCTTTGATGCTTATGTTCTAAGTGCATCAGCTATTTGTATACAAATTAGAGGTTCAGTGGCTTTGATTAAACCGAGGAAAGTCATTTAAAATATCAAGTCAACAAAATTGCTTCCTGTTTTTAGTGCATAATTGAGATATAATAAACTCAATTTTATACAGTGCACTGGAATAAGTGTTACCCCCCTTATTAAATTATTTATTTTTAGCACATAAGCAAAACGCTAGGACAGGTCGATTTTTAAAATAATCATAGTATATTATACACTGCGCGTCATAGAAAACAGGCAGCCCAAAAAAGGGGGCTTGTTTGATGTCTCGTATCTCCTAAACCTGTCGTCCGAGTTAAGTAATTTTTTTATCATGTTATAGCCTTATTCTTTAACAATATCGCTGTTATAATAGTGTTGATAAACAGGTAAATCTTCATTGTCAATTGGGTGTACGAATCAAACTGTGTTTTTTTGTCAAAGTTCGCAACACCCTGTGGAATATTCTAGCACTTATAAAATACTGCAATTAAAACCAAACTATAGCCTCAGGTTTTCTTAACATCCTTTTTTTTATTTGTTCGCTTATGTTGGATAATACAGAAATTAGGTACTTTAACAACTAGCCATGTTCTTCATCAGTATATGACGGTTCTAAATAAGTCCGACAAACTTTAGGGGGTAATTCTGCATTAAAAAATAATGACAATTTGTTTCCTAATCGTATGTCTGCAAATGGTTCGTTTCCGAGATACGGGATGTTGAATTTTTTCTTACAAACTGAGGATTTATTTATTGCTTTAAAACCTGTTGAGATATGTGAATAAAATTTGTTGGGTTTTAAGAAGTAATTATTGCGCATTTTTTGACATACAATTAATAATTTTTATTCACCACTGGCGTGCATACGGGTAATATGATCGTTATTTTTACCCGTATGCGCGCCAATGGTGAATATAAACTTCTTAATTGCATGTCAAAAAATGCGCAATAATTATTAATTATGTCTTAAAAACCACCAAATTTCATTTGCATATCTTAATAGGTTTTAAAATAATAAATAAATCGTCAATTTTTTAGAAAAAATTCAACATCCCGTATCTCGGAAACGAAGCATTTGCGGATATACGAATATAAAGCAAACTGTCATTATTTTTTAATGCAGAATTACCCCTTAAAGTGTGTCGCACTTATTTAGAAACATCCTGTACTGATGAAGAACATGGCTAGTTGTTAAAATACCTAACTTCTGTATTATCCAACCTAAGCGAATGAATCAAAAAAAAAGAATGTTAAGAAAACCTAAGGCTATAGTTGGGATTTAACTTCAGTATTTTTTAAATGCTATAATATTCCACAGTTGGGTGTTGCGAAAACCCAAAGGGTGTTGCGAACTTTAAGAAAAAACACCGTTTGATCCGTACACCCGGTATACAATGAAAAGTTATCTGTTTAGCAACAATATTATTACAGCGATATTATTAAAGAATAAGGCTATAACATTTTAAAAAAATAATTAAATCGGACAACAGGTTTAGGAGATACGAGACATCAAACATGATCCATTTTTTTGGGGTGCCCGTTTTCTATGACGCGCAGTGTAGTATCAATGTTTCGAACTTTACGCGTTTTTCTTCAGATGACAGCCATAAATTTGATTTTTTTTAAATGGGAAAGTACATCATGTGACACATCATTTACAGTGGAACTCCGATAAGTCGGCCCCCGATAACCCGGAAGTCCGGCTAACCCGGACCGATTTTCATCAGACAAACATTTTAAGAATAAAAATGTAAGTAATATAATATTTGAGAGATAATGGGTATTTGTGTAATTTGAACTATGTATACGATAGTAAAAATGACTCATGGCACACGGCAGCAGAACAACGTTCATTGTCTCGGATTATCGGAAACAACAGGCACCTGTTATTCCTTTATTTATTTCAAACTGTCTTAGCATTGTTTAAAAAAGACTAAAAGACTATTTTAAAAATTCTTTTTTAAACAATGGACTTAGTCTCCACTGTTCTTAAATAACATAACATCGTTCCGATTGTGACCGTATTGTGTGTAGTACAGTCGTATTTCAATTATAACGCAGTTTATCTGTAAGTGTACCGTATTTTATTAATTTTTACCATATTCTCCGGCTAACCTGGATTTTCGATAATCCGGATTGGCCGTGGTCCCGATTAATCCGAGTTATAGAGGTTCCACTGTAAAAGCTTTTGAAATACTGATTATAAAAATGTATAATACTTTAATCCTTTTTGAAAGCGTATTCGCAAAATTTTGGTCCAATTATTTTTAAATGTAACACTTTTTCGCGAATCCTGAGAAAACTAATAATAGTCCAAGTAATGAAGCTTAAAATAGGACAAAACCTCGCAATTTTTACAGAATGGATCGATTTGCTTGAAAATTTTAAAATAAGTAGTGGATAATCCAAGGATCAAAATCTATATAAGGCAGAAAGGCGCTTTTACCGTAGGGGTGGTTGCCACCCCATCTCGGGGGTGGAAATTTTTTATTTTATGTTGACCACAAAAGTTGGTAAAAACATTTATTCTAAGCAAAAAACGAAGTTTTCGTTTTATCAAAATAACTTTGCTTAACAAAAAAAATGTACCTTTTGAAAAAATAAACAAAAAAGTTATTTTATTTTCTTTAAGACCAATAGTAATCGACCTATACTTTATTATATGTTAGCTCTTCTTCGTCAAATGCTAAATATTGTAGATTCAAACTCAAAAGAGGGGAAAACTGTGCATTTTTCGAGGATAACCTGTTGAAACTAATTTAAAGTATTTAAACATATATATCTAAAGAAATAAGAAAAAAGTCTCTAGCTCAAAAATTAAGTGACTTATTATGAAAAGAATGTCAGTCCCTATTTTTTTCAGCGAAAAAGTGATCGGAAATTTCCCCCTACTTACCACTCTAATTAAAATTAGTCATTGACCTTATTTGGTCTTCTATATTTATGTATTATTAATAGGTTCTAGAGATTTGACCGGCTTAGAATGATTAGTTTTTAAAGAAATGGAGTTAAAAGCGAATAACGAATTTTTGTAGTTTGGTAAAAAATGCCCATTTCTCCAGAATAGAAAGATTAGCATCATAGATACGAACAAATATTTAAATATAAAATTGTAGCTTATTTAATTCCCAAGAACAAGGTTAGCAAAAATTTTTACTACGGCAAAAATTGAGTGAGCTATTGACAATTAAAACTTGTAATAACATGCAAAAACCACCTTAACCAACCCTTTTACAGTCACCTCTTTTTGCGACTGAGGATTTTAAAAGAATTTAATATTAATAGTCTTATAGATCTTGTAGAAACCTACAAAATTCTTTTTTACTAAACTTTCTAGGATAAAAAGTAAAAAAGTTAGGGTTAAAGAATCAATATATTTTTTTGAAAAAAGAATGAAAAATCCAATTGGGAGCATAATAATGTAAGTTAGCGGTGTTTTTAATCATTAGCCTTATTCATACTTCTTTATTTATGGCAAATCGTCTTTGGCAAAACGATTTTGGCAAATCGTCTCTCTCTCAATAACTCAAAATCACAAACAGTGAACTTTACCCTAAGACATAACACCATTACACATCCCATTTTAACAGATTGTTCACAGGAAGCTAAATTTCTTGGTGTTTATCTTGATCAGGGACTCACTTGGGAACGGCACATACTGAAACTTTCCCAAAAGCTCTCAAGCCAACTCTTTTTATTTAGAAACCTATCTAAGGTTACCTCCCTTCAAACCCTTCTTACATCATATCACAGCAACTTTCACTCACGACTAACTTACGCAATCCTTTCCTGGGGACACTCTTGCCATATAGATAAGGTGTTTGGTCAGCAGAGAAAGTGTATTCGCATAATCACAGGTCAGGGTTATCGGGACGATTGTAGGCAGTCTTTCAGAAACCTGAGGATTCTCACACTACCTTCTGTGTACATTATGCAGTGCCTGTTGTATGTTCATCAAAATGTAGATCTGTATAAAACACAACAGCATACTTATCAGACTAGAAATCATGATGCCCTTGTACCAGACTTCAGTCGACTTGAGAGGACCAGAAATGGAACCAGATACCTAGCATTGAAATTTTATAACTGTATACCAATATCTATTAAAAGTCTTGATTTTAACCAATTTAAGAGACAAATTAAAAATTATCTTCTGATGGGTGCTTTCTACTCATTTGAGGAGTACTTCAGATCTAAATTTTGTTTTGTCCTGTAATTTAATTAGTGTTTAGTTTTTAAATTTTAGTAATAGGTTTTTTTACTGAAGTACTGTCAACTTTTAATGTAATTTTAGACAATTTTAATTATTGCTGACCTGTAAAAGTACATTTGTACATTATTACCAATAAATACTCTACTCTACTCTACTCTACCCTATGTATTAGTAATAGATTCCAGAAGTTTGACTGGCTTAGAATGATTAGTTTTAAAACAACTGGAGTTAAAAGCGAATAACGAATTTTTGTAGTTTGGTAAAAAATGCCATTTTCTTCAGAATAGAAAGGTTAGCATCAGAGATACGAAAAAATGTTTAAATATGAAATTGTAGGTTATTTAATTCCCAAGAACTTGGTTTGAAAAAATTTTTTTACGGCAAAAATTGAGTGACTCGTAAATGAGTATAATATCGAAAACATTGATTTTTTCGATATAAAACTAACACTTTCGATAGCGAATAAATCGAAAAATATTAATTTTATCAAAAAAATGTATAGAATATTTTTTGCTTAAAATGAATGTTTTTATCAACTTTTGCGGTCAAAATACAATAAAAAATTTCCACCTCCAAGATGGGGTGGCAGCCACCCCCATGGTAAAAGCGCCTTTCGGCATCATATATATTTTGATCCTTGGACTATCCACTACTTATTCTACAGTGCGGTGGAATAAGTGTTGCCCCCTCCCCCTGTTAACTTGTTTATTTTAAGAATGTAAGCAAAACGCTCGGACATGTCGATTTTTAAACTAACCATAGTATATTATAGCATCAACGTTTCGAACTTTACGCGAGCCCTCTTCATGTGACAGGCATAACTTTGATTTTTTTAAATGGTAAAGTACATTATGTGACACCTCATTTAACAGCTTTTAAAATACTGATTTCAAAAATGTATAATACTTTAATCCTTTTTAAGATCACAGGCCCAAAATTTCGGTCGAACTCTTTTTAAACGCATTAATTTTTTTCTAATTCTGAGAAAACTAATAAGTATTTTTGAAAAATTTAAACGCAGAATGAAAGATTAGATTATTACCGAGGGCTGACAGTCCCTTAGAATAAACAAAAAGTTTCTTTTGAATGATATATTTGAAATTAAAAATCACACTAAATTTTCTCTTTTTTCCACCACTGTGACTTATTAAAATAAACATTATAGAAGTTCTCAGGGACTTTGGATCATCGAAAATACTGTAATATTTCATTCTCCGTTTAAATATTTTCAAAAATATTTATTGGTTTTTTCAGGATTCGAAAAAAATTTAGAAAGAATTCGACCGAAATTTTTCGCCTACGCTCTCAAACAGGATTAAAGTATTATACATTTTTGAACTCAGTAATTTAAGAGCTTTTAAATGAGGTGTCACATGATGTACTTTACCATTTAAAAAAATCAAAGTATGGCTGTCACCTGAAGAGGGATCGCGTAAAGTTCGAAACGTTGATGCTATAATATACTATGGTTAGTTTAAAAATCGACCTGTCCGAGCGTTTTGCTTATATTCTTAAAATAAACAAGTTAACAGGGGGGGCAACACTTATTCCATCGCACTGTATATACAAATTTTCAAGCAAATCGATCCATTCTGTAAAAATTGCGAGGTGAAAAGCTTCGGTTCCTGGACTATAAGTATTTTTGAAAAATTTAAACGCAGAATGAAATTTTACAGTATTATCGAGGGTCGAAAATCCCTGAGAACTTCTATAATGATTATTTTAATAAGTCACAGGGGCGAAAAAAAGACAAAATTTAGTCTGATTTTTAATTTGAAATATATCATTCAAAAGAAACTTTTTGTGTATTCTAAGGGATTTTCAGCCCTCGGTAATAATGTAATTTTTCATTCTGTTTTTAAATTTTTCAAAAATACTTATTAGTTTCCTTAGGATTCGAAAAAATGAATGCGTTTAAAAACAATTCGACCGAAATTTTGCGCCTACGCTTCTAAAAAAGATTAAAGTATTATACATTTTCGTAAATAGTACTTTCCCATTAAAAAAAAATCAAAGTTGGGCCTGTCACCTGAAGAGGGATCACGTAAAGTTCGAAACATTGATGCTATAATATACTAATATTATTTTAAAAATCGACCTGTCCGAGCGTTTTGCTTATTTGCTAAAAATAAATAAATTAATAAGGGGGAGTAACACTTATTCCAGCGCACTGTATGTTGAATGGTTGAATGGGTTGCATATGCGAGTTCATTGCGAATGAAATAAAAAAATAGACGTACTCGCAATCATTTATTTTCACGCGACGACCGGTTTCGCTCTCTAAAATTTGCAGAGCATCTTCAGGTCAACGGTTACAAGTAAAACCCAGAGTTAGAATGTTGTCTGGTGGTTACCAAAGACTAGATGATCAAACTAATATTAAAATATAAATGACAACCACAGACACACACACACACATATGCATGCACATATACCAGTATAGGGTGAGGCAGATAACTGGCCTATTAGAAATATCTCGATAACTAAAGGCAACAGAATCATGAAAATTGGAAACAAGGGGTTTTGAAGGATGATCTATTAAATGAAAATATTTTCATCTCTTTGCAACTTCCGGTTATAACGGATGTGGCTTATAACTTCGTTTTTTAAATGGGACACCCTGTATATTTTTCAATTTTTGGATTCTCCTCAATATCTTCTTTCTTAAAATATGTGGTTTTGTAATATTATACAGGGTATTTTAAGAGATATTTACGTGTTTTTTATTAATTTCGTGGCAACATTCACACCCCATAGAATTGTAATAGTTTGACATTAAAAACTCTGCTTACGTTCAAGTGATTTTTAATATAGTCTATTATTGTTAAGAATCATCAGTATAGCTAATTTTGAAATTTTAATATACAGGGTTGGTCGAAACTCCGAATGAATATTTTCTGAGTTTTCCTAAATGGAACACCCTGTATTTTAGTATTGTAATGAAATGATATTTTATGGTACTTTTTTATTTTATAAGTATTCCCTATACCTAACTGCTTTAATTTGTGAGTTAATGGTGATTCAAACTAAACAGTAATTGCAACAAAAAATACGTAAAATTTTATTAGGTTAGCCGTGAAAATATTAAATCACAAATAATTTTTTAAAAATAAATACATATTAATCCAGACTGATCCTTAAAATTACCAATAATGGTTTAGTTATCAAAATACCTACATAGTTAAGATTGTTGGTGCGATTAACAATTAAGCACAAATTAAAGCAGTTAGGTATAGGGAATGCTTAAGAAATAAAAAAGTACCATAAAATATCATTTTATTACAATAATAAAATACAGGGTGTTCCATTTAAGAAAACTCAGAAAATACTCATTCCGAGTTTCGACCAACCCTGTATACTAAAATTAAAAATTTAGCTATACTAATGATTCTTAACAATAGTAGACTATATTAAAAATCATTTGAAGGTAAGTAGAGTTTTAGATGTCAAACTACTACAATTCTACAGGGTGTGAATGTTGCTACGAAATTAATAAAAAAACGTAATTATCTTTTAAAATACCCTGTATAACATTACAAAACCTCATATTTTAAGAAAGAAGACATCGAAGAGAATCCAAAAATGTAAAAATATACAGGGTGTCTCATTAAAAAAAACGAAGTCATAAGCAACTTCCGGTATAACCGGAAGTAGCAAATAGATGAAAATATTTTCATTAAACAGATGACTCTTCAAAACCCCTTAATTCAAATTTTCATGATTTTGTTGCCTTTCGTTCTCGAGATATTTCTAATAGGCCCTTTATTTGCCTCACCCTGTATACACTCATATTATATCCACACACACATATGTGCCCATATATAGCTGTATATTATTATGCAATGTAGTTATACTTACAATACCGATGCAAGGAATGTTTTCTAAAGTTTTCACTATAATATTTTTTGGCCCAATTTATGCTAATAAGGAACTGAGAGGATTGACGGATAATGTTGTATAGATTAGCAAATATTTAAAATTTAATTTTATATATTAGCAATTATTTTAAAAATATTGATAATTGATTTGACCATAGCCTATACGCTCTGAGCTTCGCTGGTGTCGCTCCTAGCGGACTACTAATATTACTAATGCAACTTTCACCGGTAATTTTTAAATTTATTATTTAATTGTTATCGCTTAATATTTACAACGCAAAAAAAGTAATTAAATTGTAATCGATTTTTTAAACATTTTGCTAATCATTTTAACGTTCTATGAATGAAATATTAATTTCTTACTTCGGATACTTTCACAATTATCGTGTAGATGGCACTTAGATTCATTTATAATTACATATTCCGAAGTATTAAAAAAACTTAAATTCAGTATTTAAAACGTAAGTATATTTAAGGTAAAAATATACACCACAGCTTTGACTAACTAATATTATTTCCTATTAATGTTTTTAATTTCAATGTTTTAAATTAATCACTTTGACATTTATGTCAAATTTCCAGTAAAAGCTTACAGACTTGTCACTACAGGCGCTCGCGAATTTTTGATTATCCCCTCTACCTACGAGCTCATAGGGTATACCCCAATGAATTACCGTTTTGGAGTGTAATTTTCAGCGTCACGACTGAATACTCACTAGTTACTAAACTAAAAACGTCTACTCACAGATTTAGCTGCTAATTGTTTATTAATTGTTGAAACAATAACAATTGTTATGTATGAATAATTTTAAAAATATCGTTGAATTTATTATTTTATCAAAAATGAATAACCATTTTTAATTTCGTTGCAACACGAAACTACAGCCGCATCATTATTCCAGTTCAATCAGAGAGTGCAGCAAGCACCTCTACCGGTTTCGAAACTTATTAGTCTCTCATCAGGAGGCACATATGCTGCTCTCTCTGACCCAACTAGGACAAACCCCGGCGTGCAGTCACGGATTGCAACGAACGAAATGGCAGGGATGTCCTAGCGGCAACTGCTATCAAAAAACTAAGTTTTCAATCTAATAGCACATAAAACGGCACCAAAAAATGTTACTCTACATCCTACCAGACCGAAAACAATGGGAACCTTCTCTGGTAACACCTCCGAGGCTTCTACAATTTGCAAGCCATAACGGATGCTGAGACTAAGGAAGATGAGGGAATTTTACAATTTATAATTCACGTCCCATCTGCTCAGCGCGGTAAGTTTTTTTTATTATTTTACTTTGATCATGAATGTTTCTATTTTGTTTTTGACTATGCTGAATCCGAATGTGACATTAAATATTGAGGATTAAAAAATTTTTTTAAGCTCTTATACCTACCTACATTATGTCTGCGTAACTAGGAACCATATGGAAAATTTTTTTATTATCAATTTTACGAAAAAAGTCATTCTTCATAAAATGCCTTGCATGGTCCAAAATCTAAAACTCACCCATCAAATTTTATCAGTTTTATTGTATAAGGTACGAGCAAAAATATGAATTTCGTTCAAGAGTAAAGTACCTTTATATTTCAGAATATCAAACATTTTTATTATGATAACTTGTTTGGAATTAAAAACTATGTTTTAATATGCAACTAAATCCTTTTAATTAAAAAAATAATTTCAAATTTTTCTCAAATTACGGATACCCAACATCATTTAATTACAATTATGATAACTATTTTATTATCAATTTTACAAAAAACTGTTATTCTTCATCAAATGTTCTACCTGGTCTAAAATCTGTGATGCAGCCATCAGATATTAAACTTTAATTTTATACCAGGTATGTGAAAAAATATGAATCTCGCTTATAGTGTAGGAAACAGAGGTTGAACCTTGCAAAATGGACACAAGTCCGGTTTTATTTTTTTTCCGTCGTATCAAGGAGTGGTTATTATAAGACTAACTTTTTCTGAAAAAATTTCGCCCCGGAACCACCCTTTTCACCCCTTTAAAGGGGGTAATTTGTGGTTTTTGCGGAACGTAGCCCTTCCTGTACCTTTTACAATTTTTTTTATAGAAATATGAAGAGGACTATGTTTTCTATGATTTACTTAATAATAATAATATTTATTTCGAAAATTGTACATACATATATACATATACACATACATATACGCAGAGCGAAATATTCGTCAACATAAAAAAACTAAATTAAAATTACAGAAATCCTGTTTTACTCTATGTTTTGAATTTTTTTGTGTCACTTTTGGGTGAGTATTTTTTACAGTACTGCAAAATTACCCCCACTTAGAAAATCCTTGTGACGGTTAAAATCGAAACGACTTATTCCTACACCACTAGGCCAAAAAGATGGATCATATAAAATATCTTTTTTCTTGAGAGATGCTGTTACGACAAACGCTTTTAATCGATTTTCATCCGATGGTAATTCCTTCACTTGTACTATTTCGTTTTGAAACTCCACGTTATTTTTAATATACTTTTTAATCACCTCTTCAGTTGCGGCCCTTTTTAATCTATTTATGTAGAGCCATACTTTACGCTCCCCTCCTGAGAACTCCAATTCTTTATCATTGAAACTATTCCCCGTACCTATGTTTTTTCTTTGTCGGTTTCTTCTAACCACTGTTTGAAATTCTTCTCTAGTGTCTTCACGTTCTTCTGCGGATGTATCTTCGCTAACATTTTCCTTTTGTTCGCTATTTACCTTTTTTTGAGGTTCCTTCTTACCTTGTTCATGTTCCATTGGTAAAACGTTTGGTTTTCTTATATTTGATTGTACACTTCTTGGAGGCACTTGTCTGATAAAAGTAGGTACACTGCTGATAGGTGTAGTAGCCACTTCCGCGAAAGTTTGTTTACATTTGAGATTAGCATTTTCATGTTCCAATCTCCTAATCCTATCTAACAATAATTCGTTATTTAGGGCTAAAATTTTATTTTATCCTTTACTTCATCGACCAGTTCCCTTAAATACTTGTTTTCAACTGCTAACACTAATCGTTTATCGTTTTTGTCGTCCGGTTTTTTCACCACTTGACAACATGTTATTTTAGTCTCATCCAAAAACTTGATTTCTGGACACCTTTTTGCGCAACTTTGGTGATAAATCGATAAACAATTTATACACACACATACTGAACACTTTTTTGTATTACAACATTTCATATTGCCACTATTATTATTATTTTTTTCACCATCTTCCGACACACAATCATCGTCGGTCGACATATACGTACTTCCCGACAGCATACGTCTATCATCCACCGTTTAGCGGGGGTGGCGCCCCAACGTTAACAAGTTTTTAAAAAAGATGTTTTTAAAAAATATATATTTTCCCTAACTGGAACGGAAATTAAGAAGAAATCCTTCGACAATTATTCACAAATAAGTGACTGATTTTTTGGTATATAGTCCAGAGAAATAAGATTTTTCTCGTGACACATCCCCCTCCAGGCCGAAACCAAATTTTTTGAGTAGTATGGACATCTATATTAATAACCTATATGTTCTTCTTCTTCTTCTTCCTTTATTGGGTTATATCCCTCGGGATAATTCGCCCAGCTTACACCAGGGAAATACTCTTGTCTTGCTCTGGGCAGTCGAATATTTCCAAATATATATGTTAAAGCCTCAATTTTTTTTTTTTTAAATATATATTAGCAGGAACATCTTCGTATAGGGCCAGACAGTCCCTACAGGAAAGGCAATATTATACCATAAGGGTTAAGGCTTTTATCATTTGGAGGTCCAATATCTTTTTATATCTTTATCTTCTTAATTTTTTTAATTCAAATTTGGGAATTGATTAATTTATAAATTAAGTTTGGCTAAGTTAAGGAATTTAAGGATCAGGTTAATCCTACGTGGATTAAGGTTGGACATAAGTAAGCAAATTTCAATGGGAGTAGGGATATTTGTCTTGGCTAATTCTTTATATAGGTCAAAATTGGGTGACATATTTATAGGGCACTCAAAAATCAGATGATTTAAGGACCCAACTCGGCCACAGTCACAATATGGGTCATCTTTTACTCCTATCCTGAATAGGTGAACTGGAGTAGCACAATGACCTGTCCTCATTCTAATAATGGTGGTTATATGTCTTCTGTCTTGGTATGCAAAATTGTGGTACCAGGGGAGTTTATCTATCTGACCTACAATTTTAGAGTAAAATGAATTATTTCGATTTTTCCCCTGCCATTCTTGCTTCCACCGATTCCAGATGGAATGCTTGATGTCTGGTAGAAAGTTGGAATAGTGAAGAGTGATATCAGCAGCTACATTTAAGGTTCTACCTATATTAGCTAGTTTATCAGCCACCATGTTCCCTTTAATATTCGAGTGTCCTGGAATCCATGCCAGACTAATATTAACGTTATTTTCTTTCGCTTCAATGATGCCTCTCTTGGTCATGAACGATGAATGTTCTGTTTCCATAGAATAGGTTGATCTGCCTATTTTCTGTAAGGCACTTTTAGAGTCCGAGCAGATGATTGCTTGTTTAATCCCATTTTTCAAAATAATTTGGAGGGCATGATTAATTGCGACAATCTCACAGCGGCGGCTCGTGGGTCAATCTTCAGGGGGGTCATTTTGGTTTGAAAACTTCAAACTGTTGATTTTTTAAAGTATTTAAAAGATCTTTTAGCATTTATATTTTAGATAAAAAATACAGACTTAGATAAAACTCAATACTATTTACCCTAGTTTTCCGAAAATTAAATTTGTCTTTTTTTAGAGTAAATCTTTTAAAAAATATAGGAAAAATGGTATGAACAGGTTATTGACTGATATATAGATAGGAATATTTATAGTATAATAAATTGTAAATTTATTAAAACGAAACTTACTTTAAATATTTTTATATTTTAAGTCAATTCTTCTATCCTTTAGTTCTGCAAAATAGTCTATATGACCTTCTCATTGAAATTTGGAATGCTCTTGACAAGCGTTTTCTCGATGCTCAGCATAGACAAGGCACTAAGTCTAGGTTGTCCCATCGTATTACGCAGGAATGTTTTTACTCTTTTTAAAGTAGAAAAACATCTCTCACTTTCCACGGTTGTCATAGGGAGTGTGCACAAAATATTTAATAACTTCACTGCTTCAGAAAATGTTTCAGACAAATTCATGTTAATAAAAAGCTGAAGTATGGCTACTGCACCAGCACTATTGCGAAAATCCTCACGACAATATAAGACTTCAAGTTCCGATTTTAGTTTGGAAATATTCACTGTGGGATAATTAGCCGTCACCATTTTTAAAATATTTTGCGGAAAGTTGGTTGTGTATGCTTCAAATTTCTCTATGTAGAATAACTGTGAAATCATGAGATGATCATTGAAACTAAACCTGTGATTTATTTCAGATATAATAATATCACAAATTTCAAGTGCAGTTCGTCGCTTTGGATCCTCTGCAGTAGTTTTTCTTTTTTTTGCTGTTGATGTGCTTGGTACTTCTGATTCCAAAATAGTATTTCTAATTATTTGGATATTGTTGTTAAAAGACAGGATACAATTTTTGACAGATATAACATCAATGTCTCGCATTTGCAATTGTTTAAACAATATATCAACATGGGGCATTATTTTATGGAAAAAATTTAACCAAAATAAAAAATGCTCATCTTCCAAATGTCTTTTTAAACCAGTTGCTTGATTTATATTGTTACCATCTTGCTCCTCATCAATAATTTCCTCTAAGCAAGATTTTAAATCATCTTTATAAGTGTATACAATTTCAACACATTTTGTATTGAAAGCCCATCGAGTAGGCGCAGCTTTAGGTAGCCTTACTTTAACCACTCTATCCAGAACCATCGTACGTTTTGGAGATCGGCCGAAAAAGGACGAAAATCCGTGTAAATTTGCAAAAAATATTTTTATCGGTTTGTGTTGACTCGCCGCTTTTTGGAGGATAAGATTAAATTGATGGGCATAGCAGTGAATGAAGTGTGCATTTGGGTATATTTCTTTAATTTTTGTTTGTACTCCTCCCAGTTTACCGCTCATGACTGATGCACCATCGTAACTTTGGGCAATCAATTTTTCAGGTGCTTCATTAATTTTTAATAATTGAAGTTCTTCCAATATTACATTAGTTAAATGTTGTGCTGTAGTACCTAGGGGGTTAACAAATTTCCAAAATCTTTCATGTACAATACCAGTTAATACATATCGCAATATGATAATCATCTGCGTTTTATTGGAGCTGTCTGTGGTCTCATCTACTTGAATGGCCACAAAATTTGTCTGGCCAATCTCCTTCATGATATGAGTATGCACAATGGCTAACATTGATTCTAAAATATCGTTCTGAATTGTTTTCGATGTTCCTTTAAATACTGTACTTTTTTCAATGTGTTCTTTAAACATTAAATCCAGTTCAGAAACAAAATCGATAAGGCCCAGAAAAATTCCACGATTATTGGAGCTGTCACTTTCGTCATGACCGCGCAATGCAATTTCGAAAACTCCACAAAATTTTACACAGTCGATTAGTTTGTTTAAAATATACCTATTTTTAGATACCAATTCATTAAAGTCATGCACAGATTTACGATATACACTATCAAGTTGCTGTCTTATGTTAACACGTCCTAAACTTGCGTAACTCATTGATGAATTTATATGAGTAGTTGAAGAGGCATGTTTTGTAATTTTCACTTTTAAATGCTTAATGTCAGTTACTCCATTTTTCGCCCATACAGCGTCATTCGAAAACAGTAAACACGGATAGCAAAAAAATGCATTTCTCACACTGCAGCCACAAATCCAATCACACAAATTGTACATTGATTCTTTAAAATATCTTTGAATGTCCTTACCCCTATCCTTTGTTGTTTGTTTTAAATTCATGTTTGGTTTTGGTCGACCACTTTCTTTTTTCTCAAGCCGCCGTTCATAATTTAGTGTTCCAGCAGATTTTAAGGCAATTATTTCGTCAACAACACTCATCTTGTTTTTGTTACAATCACAAAAAAATCCAACAAAACAAAATAAATTACGCAAATACGCCGCGATCGATATAGACCTGCCGTGAAGTGCGGTCAGCAGACGGTAACTAACTAAACGTGAGGCCGTCGACTCTACTAGAGGTATACGACGGAAAGGTCACTCCCACTCTCGCCCACGAAATTGCTATCTGCCGTCTCTTTTCTATTTTACATGCATTTGTCCATAAGCCATAAGAACTGTATATAGACAATTTAAAATACGGCCCAGCCACGGGCTTGTGTATAGCGCGAGGCGCGACGTTATTATATCTATTATATTTGTTTTGCCAATGCAGACTGCTGAGAGAGAATTTTATATTTCAGAGTGAAGTTTTAGATAAAAGATATTTTTAATAAAATTGGTATTTTTATGAGATTATTTTAGGGGGGTCATTGACCAATTGACCCTAAGGAGGAGCCGCGCTTGCAATCTCAGCCGTACATATTTGGGTATACTTAGGTAGTTTACTGGTATAAGAATAGTTGATCTCTCGGCTAAAGACACCAAAGCCTGCTGATCCTTCATCATCAACCGAGCGGTCCGTGAAGAATTTGGTGTGACTAGGTTTATTTAGAATTATTTTTTGGAGTTGAACTGAGGCAAGTTCATCTGAACGATTAGATTGGATATTTATGATTGGAATTGTTGATAATTGATGGTCTAGTTCAAAGTTATGGCATGGGTATAAGTCACTTAAATATAAGTTGGGATAAGTACTTTTAAATTTGTTTTTTAAAAGCACTAGAAATGGAATACTTCTGTTTTTCCAATGATTTTGGTTCCTTTGAATTGCCAAGTCTAACAGGTCGAGAGCGGAAATAATTGGGTTGCCAATTAACATTAAATTTTTTAATATAAATTTAGAGCTAAGCCATTCCCATCTAGATTTAAGCGAGATCTGACCACTTTCACTTAAGAGAGCATGAATTGGGGTAGATTTCATGCATCCAGTTATAATTCGGATACTTTTGTATTTTAGTTTCTCCAATCTTTTAATTAAGGAAGTTGGACAATCGAAAATTACCTGGCAGCCAAAGTCCAGATGGCTCTGAATCAGACCATTGTGTACAATTTGTAAGGTTTTTGGATCACTTCCCCAATAAGTCCCACAAAGAGCTCTCATCACATTCAGGCCACGATTTACTTTTAGTTCTATTGAGTTTACATACGAATTCCACTTTAAGTTTTTTTGAATATTTACCCCCAGGTATTTGACTGAATCCACCCAACCAATATTCTGGTTACAAAATATTACGTTAGGGGGAGAGATTTTCGTGTTTCCTTTTGTAAATAATATTGCAGAAGATTTGTTCTTAGACAGATTTAAATTGTGGTCTAGCAACCATGATTCCATCTGAATCAATAATTTATTTACATTAATTACCAATTCATTAATATCACTCCCTCTAATCAGAAGAACCAAATCGTCTGCATACTGAATTAGTTTGCATGAAGAGGGGATTAAATTATACAGGGAAAGACAATATAGGTTGAAGAGGATAGGGCTTAATGGGGAACCTTGGGGTAGTCCCAGACTTGATTTTCTTGGGCCATGGGTTTGTCCCAGTTTGTCTTTGACAAATAGCTCTCTATCATTTAGAAGGCAGAAAATCAAATTAGCCAGTTGGGTTGGAATGTTATACTTTAATAATTTGGAATACAAGAGTGATATATTGACATTATCATAAGCAGAAGAGATATCTAGAAATATGCCAACAGTGTATTGATTTTGAGCGAAGCCTATTTGAATTGTTGAGGTGAGGTATGTAAGGCATTCCGTACAACCTCTACCCCTTCTAAATCCTAGTTGTAGTGGATTAAAAATCTTATTATGTTCCACAATCCACTCTATTCTATTCTTTATAAGAGTTTCGAGCATTTTGCCTACACATGAAGAAAGAGCTATTGGTCTAAAGTTTAACGGATTATTACAATCTTTATCTTTTTTGATTATAGGTAAAATTACTGATTGTTTCCACTGAACAGGAACTATACCCGTTCTAAGACTTTCATTGAAAAGTTGAATTAATAACAAAGATCCAACAACGGGAAGATTTTTTAACATTGAGTAGGAAATCTGATCCAAACCAGGAGCCGAGTCAGATTTAATTGAGAGGGAGTTCTGATACTCGTCGAGAGCAAATGGCGGTTCTAGGGCTTGAGGAGATCTAACCAATACTTTATTGACAGCGGAAAGGGGGGTTAAGCAACATAGAATTTCGTGGGATATAGGAGTAGAGGGCAATTGTGTATATATTGAAGGTTTCGAAGCCGATACCTTATTAATTTTCTCCCACACAACTTTTAGAGGAGTGTTTCTATTTAATTTACTGCAAAATAGTCTGAAACTATTTTTACGTTTTGATTTTAGGAATTTTCTTGATTTGGCTATATTCTTTTTAGCCTCGATATAGTTTTCCATTGAGGGGATATTTTTAAATTTTTTTAAGGCAGACACTCTCGCAGAGACGACTTCAGCACATGAGTCATCCCACCATGGAATGTGGTATTTGGAATTATTAGGAGGGTGAAGCCAAGGTATTGTTTCATCAGCTACCGATGATATGGAGTTAGTAAAAAATTCGTAATCTTCCCTGGGAGAAGCTAAGAAAATGCTGTTTAAATTGTTATGATAAGTAGACCAATCAGCTTTCTTTAGATTTCTTCTTTTACATGAATGCGGGGGAGATTGAGGACATACACCTATCTGACATATTATGGGGAAGTGGTCACTAGTTCCAGTATCTGAAATAGTGGACCACTTGCCCACACTGGCTGCCACATCGACTGATGCCATTGTTAGATCTACTACCGACTTACTGCCTCCTGGGGCCACCAGTCTAGTTGGGGACCCATCATTGAGAAATACTAGCTCAAGTTCCTCCAAAGAATCAAAAATAATCCTACCATTGTGACTGTCTCTAGAACTACCCCATGCCTTATGATTACAATTTAGATCACCCATGATTAAAAATGGCTTATTAAGTAATTTAACAAGGGAAAACCAGTTGGATTTGGAGATAGAGTTGTCTTGTGGACAGTATATATTAAGAATATTCAAATTAAAGTTAGGGAGAAATGTGAGTTGGAATTGGACATCATGATTGAAGCCTGGATTGGCAATTTGAATTTCCCTATAATCAATATTATTTTTGATAAGAGTAATTAATCCGCCATAGCCATCCTCTCGATCTTTTCTGATTATTTGATACCCTCTACATCTTATAACATGTTGGTTTGAGAGCCAAGATTCGCTAATAAGGATTATATCTGGGTTAAGGTTTTTTATAAGGATTTTTAGATTGTCAGAATTAGTGTTATACGAACGTATATTCCACTGAATAATAGTTATCGGAGTGTTAGGATTCATTATAAAGAGTATGTTTGCTAGACCAAGGAGTCAAAAGATCTCGAATCCTCAGGCTCGAGATCCTCTATTCCCCTCCGACCCTGGTTTACATTTGTATTGAAAGGTGATACACTTTTGTTTATGCTAGTCTTTAGATCTGCCATATTGTAAGGAATGGAGTATGATTTTGAGTTTATTAAGTCCCCAATGAAGGTCATGACGAGCTCCCTGTGAGATTGGTTCAGCATAGACATGGCCTGATTGAAATCCAAATGAAGTTGGGATAAAGATTGTGAGTTAGTGATTTGAGAATCAGAGTGAGCAGGATTGAATTTTGAAGTCGAAGGCTCATTTATTCTTCTACCTGATGGATTAATAAGTAGTCTTTGGTGGGAGATTTTATCATAACCTGTATTTTCTTGTATTGAAGGTCTTCTTCTTTTTGGTGGAGATTGAGTGACTTGACTAAAAGGTTTTGAATATTGAGCTGAGGCTGCAGACCTCCTCTCCTGTGGTAAGATGCCATTAGAATTATTCTGATCGCTATGTAAGGGGGGGAAATCGTTTATGTTTAAAGATGAAATATTATGGATCCTAGGAACCTGCTGACTTGCCTCATAGAAAGATAGATTAGAAAAGGACATTAGATCCTTAATATCTTTTTGTCTGACTCTCTCTCTACAATTACGACTATTTGATTCATGGTCAGAAGATTTGCAGAAAATGCAATATTTTGTACACGTATTAGATGAAGAATCCTCATGAGAAGTTCCGCATCTAGCACATTTCTTTTTTCCTCTACATTGGTTCGTAGAATGGCCATAAAGTAAGCAATTTCCACATTGAAGAACAGGGCTGATGAATGGTGTGACCCTCATTGGTAGTTGATATATGGAAATTTCTTTATGAATAGTTTTTCCTGAAAAAGTTATGCTAATAGTTCCCGTGGAGACAAATTCAACCTTTGAATCCACTTGTACTCTCCGGTTCATTCGCTTTACACTTAATATCTTACATAAAGCCAAGTTGGTTTCTGATGCCTCCTTTATTTCTTCCTCTGTGAATCTTTTATTAACTCCCCTTACTATACCCCTACAAGAAATCTGATGAAATGGAATGAACACGTCATACCCTAGGGCTTCCCAATCTTTCCTCACAACGAAATCGTTGGCTGCTTTTCTAGTGGCAAATAATACCCCTATCCTGTTTTTACCTTTTCTACTGATTTTCGTGATGTCTTTAATTTTTAAAACAGAAATAGATTTAGCTATACTTAACACGTGGTAATCTCCAATATTTTTATCCTGACCCTGGACAAATACTTCATAAGGACCTATGTCGGTCTCCGAAAATAGTATTTGTTTTTTTCCTTTAAGACTTTTCTGAATAATTGGAGGTTGAGATTGACATTCATGTTGGTTGATTTTATTAGGAGGGTCAGGTGGTGGAGGAGGATCGGGAGGAACTTCTTCCTCCATCTTATGCGGCAGATTGACGAATTTAAAATCTATGCCAGTCGATGCAAATTAGAAATTAACAGGGAAATATAGATAGTTTTGGCCCTTACCCTTTGGATGAGTCGTCCGTTCACCTCGAACGATAATCACAGATTTGTCTATTTTAAGTTTTTCTTCCAAAAAATCAAATGTCAAACACAACAAAATTCACAACAGATATTCACTGCGAAAAGAAGCCGAGGCTGTTCATCCCAGCGGACCTCGACTTCTTATCAACGATAAATAAAAAATTAACAAGAATTAACAACTGTTTTCACACTAAATTAGGTTTGATGAGGTTTTTTTAGCAAAAATTAAAAACTGTCAACTGTGACGTTTTCAACCAACCCAACCTATATGTTTCCTGCAGCCGATTTTGATGATATTCTCCTTTTCATGAACATTTTTCAGTGCGTCACAAATTATAGAAAAAAAGGTAAGTCCGTGATAATACACATTTATGACATTTATTCTAACGTGACATTTTAGTTAAATCTGACAGTTGTCAAATTTTATTTTCAATTTGGAATAAAACCAAATCAATTGTGTCTATTGCATTTATAAAATGGTATTTTCTTTCATTTGTATAGTCTTATAAATTGTACAGATTATATTGATAATATTATTATTTTATTTAATAAATAATTCGTTTTTGATTATGGCGCCATCTATCGACAACTAGAATAATCACCGAACTAGAATAATTACCAAAGTATTCAGAGACGTGCCTTTTTTTCTGTCACATACAATTTAATGCGTTAGAGAGAAATCGAAAAACTGTGACGCACTGAAAGATGATCATGAGAAAAAGAATATTCTTGTTCTCATGATCATTTTTCAGTGCGTCATTAATTATGACGTCATATACTGTATTGGGGGTGTCGAGACTTATTTCATGTAATTATTGACGAATCTGACAGATGCCAGAATCGTACTTTAGATGAAAAGCTTGTGTAATTAAACTAATTAGTAATTTAGTAGATTTGATTTTTACACAATATGTTAACATGTAGGTATTTTTTATAAAGGGGAATAAAATTAAAAAGTAAACAATATTGTTAATTAAATTTATAAATATGGAAACATTAAAAAATGACACAAAACTATCCATAAACTGTGTTTTTATCTTCTTCTCTAGGTGCTGTCTCCGCTTAAAAAGTTGGTAATCATCAGAGCTATCTTTATTTCTGAAACCGCGGCTCTAAATAATTCATTGTTATTACATCCAAACCAGTTCCTAAGGTTCTTCAGCCATGAGTTACGTCTCCTTACTATGGATATTTTTCTTGCATAATGACCTGGAGTATAAACTAATTTCTAACGAATTAAATTCTAAACCAAAATACAAAACTAACTTTTAACGAACTAAATTCTAAACCAAAACACAAAATAATGCACAAAAAAGTTGTGAAACACAAGGGATGTCGAATTCGAAATTTCAAAATGACAGGTACACAAAATACTGACCTGAATAATAACCGTCACTTGACTCTTTGACACTTCTAAAAAATGGCCAAAATGGACGAAGTTTTCGTCAAATGTTCGTAATACGTGTATTTGATTGGCTAGAAAAAACGCGCATTCTAAATATCAACGAATCAAACGTAGGTTAGGAATAGACATCTTATGTATATAACCATTGTAATGCTGCATTATTTTTGTGTTTAATCACGGAGCTACCGCTTTTTCCGTCTCATCAAACTTAATGCATTAGAGAGAAATCGAAAAACTGTGACGCACTGAAAAATGATCATGAGAACAAGAATATACATAGCTATAAACAAATGAAGATCAAAAAACGCTAAATTTTCGCTTTTTTCGTCTATTACTAAAAAGTGAAGCACTTTAAACAAATTTGAGAGTAAGAAACTGATAAATCATATAAAAAACTTCAATATGGCGTTCGCTGCATATGTCTATCCTTATTTGTTGCTTAGAAAATTGCAAAATAATTCATACATTTTGAGATTTTATAAATGTTCATAACTTATGTAAAAATTAAGTTAGAACTTTCTTATTAAACGGAATGCTGAGACTTCTAGTGCTTAAATCATATTTTAAATTTCAAAGCAATTGGTCAAATAGTTTAAAAGTTATTTAATTTGTTTATCCCAAATTAATTTTTTTTGCAACACTCTAAGTCAGAAAACGATGAGGTTACAGTAATATTTCGGACAGTTTATGAAAGAAGAAGATTTATGCTATTAACTTAATTAAAAAAAATGACAAAAAATAATTATAAATAGTGTAAAATTATTTTGGAAAAACATGTCGATTTTTTGCTTATAAACTAAAAATAACTTTTTAACCGTTACGCTTAGAAAAATTATTTTTCCATATTTAGAAAGACTAAATTTTTATACACATTTAGAAAGAAAACAATTGTTCTACGACAATTAGAGACCAAGTTCCCCCTTCTTTTTTTAATTCACGGCAGCTTTGTTTATAACAATTCAGAAATAAAATTAGCCGCATTTGAAAGAACCTACTTCAAAGTTTTAACGTATCAAGTATACAAAAGATTTCGTTTCAAGGAAATCGTCCACAAAGCTTAAAAATGTGGCCCTTAAAATCGGCCGGCGTTGAAACTTGGGATAGCGATGAGAGGGGGAAGAAGCTGTTAACTGTATCTCTCGTTCTCGATTATTTATTTCGTTGTTTCTTTTTTTAATTTGTATGTACTTTTTACGTACATTACGAATATGCGTTATTTAAATAAACTAATTGTTATATACACCATCAAATTTGTTTAAACAATTTTTTTGATGTAACTTTTATTGTAAAACGTACATAATAGTTATACAGGGCGTAACAAAAATACAGGTCATAAATTAAATCACGTATTCTGGGACCAAAAATAGATCGATTGGTCCTAACTTACCTTAATACAAATGTGCACATAAAAAAAGTTATAGCCCTTTGATGTTACAAAATGAAAATCGATTTTTTCCAATATATCGAAAACTATTAGAGATTTTTTATTGAAAATGGATATGTATCCTTCTTATGACAGGAACATCTTAAAGAAAAATTATAATGAAATTTTTGCATCCAATAAAAATTTTATGGGGGTTTTGTTCCCTTAAACCCCCCAAACTTTTGTGTACAACCCAATTAAATTATTATTGTGGTACCATTAGTTAAACTCACTGTTTTTAAAACTTTTTTGCCTCTTAGTATTTTTTCTATACGGCAGTTTTATCGAGTTGCGGCTTCTTTTTTAATATGTTTACATGAAAATTTTATGGGGGTTTGTTCCTTTACACCCCCCAAATGTTTGTGTACGTTCCAATTGAAGTATTACTGCGGTACCATTAGTTAAACACAATGTTTGTAAAACTTTTTTGTCTCTTAGTATTTTTTCGATAAGGCACCTTTTATCAAGATGTGGCTTCTTTTTTAATATGGTTCAAAATATGCCTAAAAATGTAAATTATAAATAATAAATTTTCATACGATTACCAAGTCTTCATAATCGTACTTAACCATATTATACAAATATGTGGTGGATTTGACGAATATTTAAAATATCTCGATAAAAACTGACTCTTCGAAAAAGTACTAAGAGGCAAAAAAGTTTTAAAAACATTGTGTTTAACTAATAGTACCACATTAATAATTTAATTGGAACGAACACAAAAGTTTGGGGGGGTTTAAAGGAACAAAACCCCCATAAAATTTTTATGGGTGTCAAAATTTTACTATAATTTTTTTTTTGTAAGATGCTCCTGCCATCAAAATACCACATGTCTATTTTCAATAAAAAATCTCTTCTATACAGGGTGTCCCGGAAAATAGTGCGTTCCTTTAAGGTATTGAGAGAATACACAATTTGGAACAAAAAAGTCCTATACCATTTTTTTCTAAAGTTAACCGTTTCCAAAAAAAAGTTAACATTGTTTTCCATATACCTGTATTTTAATGTTTGGAAATTTTAATAAACTGGCAACATCGTACGCACTACGGAATAATAACATAATAAGAACTCGTTTGTGATTGTGATTAACAGTATTTAAAATAATCCAACCTAATAGTAGGTAATACTTATGTATTTACTATTTGTTTACTAAAATTATTTTCTTTTGAAATGTATTGAAATACCTATTGCATAATTTTAAACGAATTACACATCTTTTAACATAAAAACACAGCTTTTAACTGAACTAATATTATGTATTTAGTAAGGTTTAAATGGGTTGAATGCTGAGTATTGCTGAGGGCTTTAACTGAATTACATAGTTTTAATAGTTTACAGTGGAACATAAATACACAAGATAATGTCTCAGTAATTTGTTTACTTGTGAACTGAAATAACTAAGTTGTACTTACTTGAAAATAATTATTATACCGAATAGATGTTTCAAGTAACCTTTCACAAACACCATTCATAGGTTATAACATAATAGGTAATACACTCACTATCCGAAAACATTTTCGGCATTGACACTAAACAGGATTCTTTAAAACTATCTGTTTACTAGCTATGTATCTTCTATCTATTTACATGGGACTGTCTATGTTTAAATTTGCGTACCGCACATAGTTGTCAGATTTAAATTTACATACCAAAATACATTTTAATTTTTTGGTCAAACGGTTGCATTTAGAAAAAAATGTTATAAGAGTTTTTTGTTCTACATGGTGCCTTCTACCTATACCTTTAAGGAACGCACTATTTTTCGGGACACCCTGTATATTGGACAAAATCGATTTTCATTTTGTAAATTCAAAGGGCTATAACTTTTTTTATGTGCATATTTATACCAAGGTAAGTTAGGTTCAATAGAACTATTTTTGGTCCCAGAATATGCGATTAAATTTATGACCTGTATTTTTGTTACACCCTGTAATTATTATATTACTAATCCTATTCAATTATTCCTAAATCAAGAATTAATAAATAAAGTGATTTTCTTGGAATCCTTCACACACAATGCCCTTTATTAATATGCTTCATATATCATTTTGTGCACGTTATTATTACCCATGCATGAACACCAAAAGCGATTTCCTCGTGCAACTCCTGTAGCCAAAAAAAAAAAAAAATAAAAAGGGGAGTTGAATTTTTTTTTGTTTTTTGCTTTTTGATCCATATGGGCATATGCTTCATCAATAGTGCTTTTCAAAAATATATATGGTTATTGCAACATCCCTGCAGAAACTACCCTTATCCTTGAAAATATACTGCAGAAACTACCCCTATCCCTTGGCGAGGATGTTTTTACGATTTTCTCATTACCTATGCATTCTTTTTAAACAAAACTTATACAAGGTTAAAGACCACTATTTACTCTAAAAATTAGGTCCTATTCATTTTTTTCGTATAAGCAACCGTTACGGCACAGTGGCGCCGTAAACCTCATATATGCTTTGTCGGGCTCCAGTTTTTGTTTTTTTTTTCGTCATCTCTTCGTTTTGTTGATAAAGTACTTATGTAAAATAAAACAACACATTGTAACCTACAAATTATGACCTATGCACATTTTACAAGCTTTGCTCCCCAAAGCCACAGTGGTGGCCCAAAATCAATTTTGGCATATTTTCGCCACCTACATGCATTTTATTGCATTAATGCTACCTTAATAGCACAATATTTACCCTTAAGTGGTCGCTAAGCAGTGGTGGATCCAGGGAGGGGTGATGGGGGTGATCACCTCCCCCCCTCTCAAACCAAGTGATATTATATTCAAAGATTATAAAAAAATTCATTTATTTTTATAGAAATACTTATATTATTATTTTTATAAGAATGGCGTACTTTTTATGCTTTACCGACAGTGGAGGATCCAGCATCGTTAAGAGGGGGGTGCCAATTGGCTAAATTTCTATAAAAATAAAATAATATTTTTATAATCTTTGAATATAATATCACTTGGTTTGAGAGGGAGGGGGGAGGTGATCACCCCCATCACCCCTCCCTGGATCCGCCACTGCTTAGCGACCACCTAAGGGTAAATATTGTGCAATTAAGGTAGCATTAATGCAATAAAATGCGTGTAAGTAGCGAAAATATGCAAAATTGATTTTGGGCCACCACTGTGGCTTTGGGGCGCAAATATTGTAAAATGTGCATAAGTCATAATTTGTAGGTTACACTGTGTTGTTCTATTATACATAAGTACTTTATCAACAAAACGAAGAGATGACGAAAAAAAAAAAAACAAAAACTGGAGCCCGACAAAGCATATATGAGGTTTACGGCGCCACTGTGCCGTAAGGGTTGCTTATACGAAAAAAATGAATAGGACCTAATTTTTAGAGTAAATAGTGGTCTTTAACCTTGTATAAGTTTTCTTTAAAAAAAATGCAGAGGTAATGAGAAAATCGTAAAAACATGCTCGCCAAGGGATAGGGGTAATTTCTGCAGTATATTTTCAAGGATAGGGGTGGTTTCCACAGGGATGTTGCAACAACCATATATATTTTTGAAAAGCACTATCGATGAAGCATATGCCCATATGGATCAAAAAGCAAAAAACTAAAAAAAAGTTTTCAACCCCCCATTTTATTTATTTTTTTGGCTACAGGGGTTACACTAGGAAATCGCTTTTGGTGTCCATGTATGGGTAATAATAACGTGCACAAAATTGTATATGAAGCATATTAATAAAGGGCATTGTGTGTGAAGGGTTCTAAGAAAATCACTTTATTTATTAATTCTTCTTTTTTTTGGGGTCGTTCTGGGGAAAAAAATGGGGGTGCATTATACAAATTTGTAAATAGCACCAGTACATGGGTAATCGCTGAAAGTCTTTTTACTCTAGCATAAACGGTTCAGATGGTATAAAAAGGGGTTTTTTAAAATGTAACACCCTGTAATTAAAAAAGGGCAATTACCGTTAAGTGAAACCTATACCAAAAAATCAATCAATTATTTGTGAATAATCGCCGTAGGATTTCTTCTTAAATTCCTTTACAGTTAAGGAAAAATATATATTATTTAAAAACATCTTTTTTAAAAACTTGTCAACTTTGGGGCGCCACCCCCGCTAAACGGTGGATGATAGACAGATGCTGTCGGAAAATAAATCGTAGAAAATATAGTCCTCTTCATATTTCTATAAAAAAAAATTTTTGTAGAAGGTACAGGAAGGGCTACGTTCCGCAAAAACCACAAATTACCCCATTTAAAGGGGTGGAAAGGGGGGTTCCGGGGCGAAATTTTTTTCAGAAAAAGTTAGTCTTATAATAAGCACCCCTTGATATACCAGAAAAAAAAAATAAAACCGGACTTGTGTCCATTTTGCAAGGTTCAACCTTTGTTTCCTACACAATTAAGAGTTAAGTACTTTTATACTTCACCATATTTCAATTAGAAGGATGTAATTGAAAATTGGAACATTGGTTTTTAATTCCAAAAAAGTTTTCTTAATAACAATTTTCGATATTGGTAAATTTAAAGGTACTTTACTCTTAAGCGAAATTCATATTTTTTGACATACCTACCTAATATAAAATTAATAAAATTCTGATGGTTAATATCTGATGACTGAATAACTTTTTTCGTAAAATTCATAAAAAAGAAGTTTTCGATAGGTTCCAAATCATGAAGAAATACTGTATTAGAGCTCAAAAAAACATTTATTATTGTTTATGTTTGTTATTAAATGTATTTTAGGTAAGTTGTACACAAAAAAGTGTTGATGACTTTGTATAAACATTTTTTTAACTGAGAATTTTCGGTTTTTATAATACATTTTTTTTATCTTTCTTAGTTTTCTCAAGAATAAGTTGTTTTAAAGTAAAATAATTTAAATATTGAATGGGTTGCATATGTGAGTCCATATTAAATGTAGTAATGAAACACAGACTTACTCACAATCATTTAATTATACTTTGACGACCGGTTTCGATCTCTACATTATACAGATCATCTTCAGGTCGGCGTTACAAGTAGTTAAATGCTACAATTAAAGAAAACCAGAATTAGAACATTATCTGGTTGCACAAATATTAATAAAAAGCCAAATTCGAAAAAAATTTTGAAATAAAGGTTTGCAACTGTTGACATTTCAGAATATTGATACATACAAATGCACACCTATGAGTTAAAATGCTCATAAGCATATATGAGCAAATGGGTGCATGCAGTTTGTGAATATTTGTTGAAATTTAAATTTTTTAACTATTAAAAACAAATTAAAACATTAAGCAACCTTAAATATGCATCCCAACTCAAAATAATAATAATAAATAGATAGTAATATTGTTCAAACCTACTCACATGCCGTTACAAGGGATGCGTTGCCACTTAGTTGTTATCATATTAATTCGTCCAACTTATGCCAATTGGTTTGCTGGGAGAGTTATACGGTAAACAGACATGTTACGCAGGTCAAAACAAAGTAAAATTACTAACAAAGTAAAATTTTACTTTGTTTTGACCTGCGTAACATGTCTGTTTACCGTATAACTCTCCCAGCAAACCAATTGGCATAAGTTGGACGAATTAATATGATAACAACTAAGTGGCAACGCATCCCTTGTAACGGCATGTGAGTAGGTTTGAACAATATTACTATCTATTTATTATTATTATTTTGAGTTGGGATGCATATTTAAGGTTGCTTAATGTTTTAATTTGTTTTTTAATAGTTAAAAAATTTAAATTTCAACAATTATTCACAAACTGCATGCACCCATTTGCTCATATATGCTTATGAGCATTTTAACTCATAGGTGTGCATTTGTATGTATCAATATTCTGAAATGTCAACAGTTGCAAACCTTTACTTCAAAATTTTTTTCGAATTTGGCTTTCTATTAATATTTGTGCAACCAGATAATGTTCTAATTCTGGTTTTCTTTAATTGTAGCATTTAACTACTTGTAACGCCGACCTGAAGATGATCTGTATAATGTAGAGATCGAAACCGGTCGTCAAAGTATAATTAAATGATTGTGAGTAAGTCTGTGTTTCATTACTACATTTAAAATAATTTAGTGAATTTTAACGACTATCTTAAGCTTTAAAAAATACATACAAAGTTGTAATATATCCGTTTAAACTTGAGTTATATCTTAAATTGGAACTAATTCTGTAAAACTTTTTGTTTTGAAAAATTACCTTGTTTTTAGACGTCCATCGTATAATTTGAATTAAATTTTTAAGATTTTTTTAATGAAACATTGTTTAACAAAACGTTTGAAAAGTAAGTTGTGCAAATTTTAGAGTTTTGTAGGTAAAATTGTATTAGTTGCACATTTTTAAATAATTTTTAAACACTACTCACGTAAGTCTCATTTTCTGCCCACAACGTACTTATGCCCATGTTTTTTTTTATTATAACTGTAGGATAGCTTTGATATATTCTCTCATTTCCAATTTATAGAATTTAATTTGATAAATAAGTTAAAACATTATATAAAATTAAATCAAACGCGCGCTGCGTCGAACGCTAATATACAGTGCGCCAATGTTTGTGAGAGGGATGATTTGAGCAATAAAAATAAAAATTATAGAAGCTGTAGATTTAATTTTAGAAAAATCTTAATATAAGTTTTTTTGTGTAAAATTTTCTGATGTTTTCAATGGTCAAAAAAGATTTTGTCTAAAATTTATATTTTTGTAGATATTAAAAAAAAAACAGTTATTTTTGCAGTTCCTTTGTCTAATAAAAAGTGAAGCACCCACTGTTGGAGTAGAACTTTTTGTTATGTTGTTTATTAAAAATTTATTAATGAGATTACAAAAAGTTTTATCTTGTTTGATTTTTTCCGTAAGCAAAAACTCCATTGACTCCCCTACTACCATTATTTCAAAACTTCCTTCCAGAACATTCCATCAGTTCACGCTGACTGCTACAAACAATTTAAACATTGCTAGTTATAAGTTTTGTTCTTATAATATTTTAATACACGGATTTAATTCTTCACTTCAACATCTTGATTTAATTCTATTTAATATTATTTACTTTAATTTGGTTTAATTTAATTTTATTCATTTTTATTTAATTTTATTTAATTTTATTTCATTTCATTTCATTTTATTAAATTCTATTTTTTAGTTTTATTTATATTATTTAATTCTATTTGATTCAATTTTATTTTATTCAATCTTATACAAATATTTTTTAATTAAAATTAGCCAAATCGATTTACTTGTCTATTATGTATACAGGGTGTAACGAAAATACAGGTCATAAATTTAAACACATATTCTGGGACCAAAAATAGTTTGATTGAACCTAACTTACCTTAGTACAAAAGTGCATATAAAAAAAGTTACAACCCTTTGAAGTTACAAAATGAAAATCGATTTTTTCCAATATATCGAAAACTATTAAAGATTTTTTATTGAAAATTGACATATGGTATTTTTCTGACAGTAGCATCTTAAGAAAAAATTATAGTGAAATTTGGACACCCTATAAAAATTTTATGGGGGTTTAGTTCCTTTAAACCCCCCAAACTTTTGTGTACGTTCCAATTAAATTGTTACTGTAGTACCATTACTTAAACACAATATTTTTAAAACTTTTTTGGCTCTTAGTACTTTTTCGAAAATTCAGTTTTTATCGAGATATTTTGAATATTTGTCAAATCCACCACATATTTGTATATGGTTATGGAGACTTGATAAAAATATGAAAATTTATGTATGATTTACATTTTTAGGTATATTTTGAACCGTATTAAAAAAGAAGCCATATCTCGATAAAAGTTGCCTTCTCGAAAAAATACAAAGAGGCAAAGAAGTTTTAAAAACATTTTGTTTAACTAATGGTATCGCAGTAATAGTTTAATTGGAGCGTATACAAACATTTGGGGGGTTTAAACGAACAAAACCCCCATAAAATTTATATGTAAATATATTAAAAAAGAAGCCGCAACTCGATAAAAACTGCCTTATCGAAAAAATACTAAGAGCCAAAAAAGTTTTAGAAATATTTAATTTAACTAACGGTATCACAATAATAATTTAATTGGAACGTACAGAAAAGTTTGGGGGGTTTAAGGGAACAAAACCCCCATAAAATTTTTATGGGGAGCACAAATTTTGCTATAGTTTTTCTTTAAGATGCTCCTGCCGTAAGAATGCCACATATCTATTTTCAATAAAAAATCTCTAATAGTTTTCGATATATTCGAAAAAATCGATTTTCATTTTGTAACTTCAAAGGGCTATAACTTTTTTTATGTGCATATTTGTACTAAGGTAAGTTAGGTTCATTCAAACTATTTTTGGTCCCAGAATATGTGATTTAATTTATGACCTGTATTTTTGTTACACTCTGTATTATTTATTATATTACTGTACACCACAACGTTACTGAACGCGTCTTGTTTTTTCAAATAACCCTAAATAAGATTTCGGGCCGGTCCAAAAATATCATATATCGAGCAATAAGAAGTATTCACAATAAATTCAATGAAATTCAGTACATCCAAACCTTAACCACCTGTTGTCTACACTTACCAGTTTTTGAGTTGTTGTGCCACGTTTACGACGAATTATGACTTATGCAATGGCGTATTCCCAATGTTTGACACACGCACCAAGTACTTCCGCCATTTTTTAGAACACAACGAAATTGAAATTAAATTAGGCTAGGCAGGTGCTTGCATAACACATTGAGTGCCACCATAGTAACACAAAAATAGGGTTTCACAGGCTGAAGTTGTCAAAATGAAGAAAACAAATATAAAACATGGTCTTAGTATGGCAGTTTAAGAAAAACCTGTAAAAACATAATTTGGTTGTTATATTGCGTCATTTTTAGTATGTATCCGCATTGGATACACGCGACCACAATAAGCCTATTTTATTATTGTGGCCGCGTGTATTCAACGGGGATCCATCCCTGGCAACACTGTAAGCAAACTGTAAATCAGGTGTCCGGCATTTGTTTCAGGCTGGAACTAGTCGGGTCGCCCAGGTTTTCTCAACTGTCATCAATACGACTAACTTCACGCGTAACTTTGATACGAGAATTATAAAAAAACAAATGCATTGAAATCCAGATCCCGTAATTTTTTGAGCGTTATAAGGTGAGTACAAAGACATACATAATATTTCTTTTTTTGTAATTACAGTTTCAATGTACCGTACACTTTTCGTAGACTGTGCCGATAAGGTAGAGTCGTGTTGAGAAAACCTGGCGAGCCCTAACTAGTCACAACTTGTAAATTTTGGTAGTAGGTTGTACGTTATCGTTACTTGCCGTGTGTTGTTTTCGTAAAAAGTATAGTTTGCTTGCAGTGGCGTAGCTAGCCCCACAGGGGCCCCATATCAAAGTTTGTCGCGGGGGCCCTTTCCACCACTGATATGGCATAGTTCTAAAAAATGTTCAACAAAAGAAGAAAAAACGCTTGTATAGAATAGAATAGGTAGAACAGGTACTAGAAATTCGCAATTTATGGAGTCGATTTATCTCTGGAAGATAAATAGGTGTACCAGTTTTCGATTGTCTAAATAGAAGCATTCTGGAGGTATTAAAAAAAAACTAATTACAAGATGCCTTCTTCAAAGAGCTCTAGCTCCTTTAGGAAGCATTTTCGAACTAAGTGATTTGGGTTAAATCTTAATATTTTGAGCCCAGGAATCTACAGTTTAATTATTTCCAAGTATTAAGGAAACACCCTGTATATTGCAAAATTTAAATAAATTACAAATTGCATAATATAGGGGAGGAAAGTATGCCAAATTTGCAGTTACTCGAGCGTTATAGCGACCTATTGGGTTGTGAAGATTAAGTCCGAAAACCAAAGAAAGTTAAGTAAAATTTTCCATTTAAGTGGGGACTTTCCATTTTTTAATTTAATTTTTCATTTCCAACAATCGTTTTTTCCGATTATAGCGCCATCTATCCATAATTCGAAAACATGTCTCGAATAAAAGTTTTCTATTTTTACGTAAGGAATCCAAATCTGCAATAAGAAATGGGGGCTTCTATATAAGATTTTAAAGTAACCCTGTCACCCCAACTCTGTGGGGAGTCGTATTTGGTGTCATTCGATAGATTTTTCAAAAATATTAAATACGTGTATTTTGCAGTTTTTCGATCTGATGTTCATTTCGCGAAATATCGCGGGGTTCCTATTTAAAATTTTAAATGTACCTCCACCCCTCTCCGGTGCGGGTCGTGTTTAGTATCATTCGATGGATTTTTAGAAAACATTAAACACCTATTTTTTAGTTTTTCGATCTGACGTTTATTTCTCGAAATATTCGCTTTTTTCTTGTGACACTTTGTGACTCAACCCATTTCCTTACGCCCAGCTCAAACCGTCAGATTTTTTAAATATACACTCTTTTGCATGTACTTAACTTACCTTACCTTAATCTGACGATTTCGACATTTTCTCAGTATAGATTTTTTCCGGGCCCCCCTTAACGAACTCCTCTGTGTTAAGATCCAATATATGATAGAGGTACATTTACAGGGTACAAGGTTTCTCCCCATATGATAATCTTACGCGCTCGAGTAACTGAAAAAATCCCTGCTTGGGCTCCCCTAATACAACCTTGTGAACTAATAAGTTCTGCGTACAATACCCAAATATAGATAATAATAAACCTAATAAACTCTAATAAACCAAAGTCGAAAAATATATTTGAATTGTTGAGAAGTTGAGACTCATTGTTTTAAAATAGATTCAGTTTTTTCAAGCCAAGGGTGAATGGACATTGAAAATGACAAAATGGACACAAACAAAGAAACTCTGTTCTTTAACGGCGAGCGACCGGCAAAAAGATATACCTAAATACAATTTATAGATAAAGAACAGATTACACGAAAATATACGCAAATATTACACAGTGTTTCAATGTTTCAAATATTGGTAAAGCGATTACAAATATTGAAATTTGGCATTATACATTGTACAATGTCTCACACACAGCCAACGGTGAAGAGACAATAAAAAGTAGCTTGAAAACAAGAAAGCTCTGTTGTTATAGAACGGCGAGAGGCAGAAAATAGATAGGTACCTGTACATAAATATAGTTTATAATATATAGATAAAGAACCCATTACACGAAAATGTCGATATGCAAACAATATACACTGTTTCAAAACGTTTTAATAGTAAAATAATTATAGAATATTTTGTTCAATTTTTTGAATGGAATTTTGTTTCGACATGAAGCGCTGGGGCCTCTGAATGTCGGGGCCCCCGTATAATTGATACGGCTGATACGGCGGTAGCTACGCCTCTGTTTGCTTGATAAATTACTGCTTTTGTGATATAAAATGGCCTACGAGAAAGAACAAGAAAGATTACAAAAACTGATGCAAGAAATGTTGTTTGAAGACGAAAATTCGCTCTTTGGAGGTGTATACTTATCAGACCACTATTCTATGGAAGGTTCCGAAAGCAGTCACAGTGACTCGTCTTCAGAAAATGTGAAAAAACCCAAACGCAAGAGAGTTAGAGCTGGCAGGATATCAGCTGAAGGTAAGTGTGAATGCTTTACTGATTTTAGTTACAATCGCGACCAATATTCGTTATGTTGCGAATTTTGGTAGTGGCTACTACACATTTTCAAAATATTATTTTAAAACTAACAGATGATTTACCCATTCTAATGACAAATGATTGTAACATATATTTCTCTGCCAACTACGAGTAGAGCATCGACTTCGAAAGAAGGTTGTGCTAATACCTTAGGCAATAACTGTTCCAGTACCAGTACCATTTTACAAACAATAAAGGATGTTATTCCACAGTTTGAACTAGATACATCTACATGTTAAAGTGAAGTGGATATTCCAAATTCAGTGGATGAGCTGACATGGAAACCCGTCCAAGGTAAATATCTAAAAACGTTTCCATTTTCTGAAGCAAATACTGGCGTAAACGCGGAAGTATACGAACAATTGTATAATAAATCACCATATCACTTTTATAAACTCATGGTATCCGATGACATCATAAACCATATTGTGATTGAAGCAAATCGTTATGCCGACCAGTGCAAGCAAAAAAATATTTTATGAAGAGCAAGAATAAACAAATGGGTAAATACTAATCCGGAAGAAATTAAGAGATTTTTTTGGAATTATATGGATGGGGCTTGTTCAGTTGCCAAGCATCCAAGCGTATTGGCAAAAATCATTTTTATACCACAATAGAATAAAATCGATAATGAGCAGAGAGAGATTTCAGCTCTTGCTTCAAATGATTCATTTCAATAATAACAAAGCCGTCGCAGTACATCGACTTCATAAGATAAAACCGCTTATCGATAAACTCTTGTTGACATTTCAAGCCTCGTATTATTCCCCAAGAATATCTTTGCATAGATGAGACGATTGTGCCCTTTGGAGGGCGCTTATCTTTTAAGCAGTACATAAAAAACAAACCGCACAAGTTCGGTATCAAGCTTTTCAAATTATGTGTCCATAAAGGATACACTTCACATACAAGGTCAATCGGTGGCAAGTAGTGGAGTAGTACTTACACTCCTAAAAAATCTGCTTGACCAGGGGAGAACACTCCATACTGACAGTTACTATACGAGTGTTGCATACTCTCATAGACTCATAGACCGGAAGACGCACTTTGTAGGAACATTGCGTACAAATAGAAAGCTTCAACCCCAAAGACATTCTATCGAATAAGTTAAAGAAGCACAAAGTTGTCGCAGCCGAGAGTAATACAGATGTTGTTGTTCTGAAATGGAAAGATAAAAGGGACGTTCTAGTTCTTAGTACTAAACACAACGATCAGCTTGTAACAGTGAAACAAAGAGGAAGTGAAGTACAAAAGCCCAAAATAATTGACGATTATAACAAATCTAAAGCTTTCATTGATCTTTCTGATCAAATGAAAGTCTTTTCATCATCCCTCAGGAAAGGCCTAAAATGATACCGTAAATTGGCAATTGAGCTCCTTATGGGTACGGCACTGGTAAACGCATACATATTACACCAAGAGGTAGCAAATGAGAAAATCTCTATTACAAAATTCAAGGAAAATCTTATAATGAAATTATTACATTCTCAGATCGACACACATGAGCCTACAGAACCAGAGGTGTCACAACACAGTCCAACATTATTTAGAAGAAAGTCAAATAGTAGTAGAAAAAGAGGCCGATGTGTAGACTGGTACAAAAGCTGCAAAATATCCAGATACCCAAAGTAAATTTAGATGTGTCCAATGCGAAAAATATAATATTGTTTAGCGTGTTTTTTCGAGACCCACAAATGCTTTATAAACTGATATTTTTTCTAAAAGATTCTTTATTTATGTAGAGGATTAATTATTTCGTTTTTGTATATTTTATAAAAAAGATAATATTATTTAGTTTAGTGTTTTGAAAGACATAAACGTTTTGTAGTTATTTTTTTATGTATCTAGAAACTAGTTTCATTTCGTTCATTTTATCGAAAAATACTATCTTTTAATTTGATTTTTTAACCCACAAATGTTTTACTATATATATTGTATTTTTTTCTGTATAAAATAAATAAATTGTTTCATTTTCCTTTATTTTGTTTAAAAATATGTCTAAGCAAAAATCATCGCAGTACCTGCAGGCCAAACACAGTTTTGGGTTTCGTAGGCCACTACTTACAAGCACCCATAAAGATATTTAGATGGTGTGTATCTGATGCGGATGTACACAGTACACGGCTCAAAATACAAAAATACATGTGCATCCACATTGGATACACACAACCACTAAATCAGTGTGACGCGTGTATCCATGTTGGATACATGTGGCACTGAACGTGATCTTTTTCTTTATTGTGCGTCTATTATAAATGGTTTTTAGAGAGAATTGAGAAGTCCCAAATCTAAACAATAAATCTGAAAATTCTCGTGGAACCACTTTCTGGTAACATTCTTAATTTCCGCTTATTACATTTTATAGTTGACGAATAAAGGCGACAAAAGTGACTCTACAATATGAATTCACATTCCGTATATTCGTCTAGGAGAGAACTCCAACGAAAGTTGATTCGGTGTACTCAAAATATGTGTAAAATTAAAAATTAAAAACAGCTTATGTTTCATTTCAGTTCAGAGATGATCCACCATCCCATACGTACGTTTATGTCTCTCCAGACGTCTTCAGTGGGGCTACAGACGAATAGACGGAATGTAACTGCATATTGTAGAGTCCCCTTCGCCTACTTTATTCGTCGTCTTCTTGCTTTACAAATTGGAAAAGGAAGAGATAAAGGATGTTACCAAAAATCGTGTAGGACCTAGGAATGGAAATTAAGAATAAAAATAATCATTAAGACAGAGGCAGGATAAATTAGATACTAACACCTACGAGATAAACCAACAATGGGAAACACTAAAAAACTGCCTACATGCAAAGAGATATTAAAAAAACCGATACGAAAGAGAGACAACTGGATGACCGACGAGATACTCGGCATGATGGACCAACGAAGACAAGCCAAGAACAGAGACAGTCACAATTACAAAATAATTAACAATGAAATCAGAAAAAAGATAAGAGAGACAAAACAAACTTACTATGAAGAAAAATATGTAAAGAGATAGAAGATCTTCAGAACAAATACGATCTATTTGATCTGCATAAAAAGGTTAAAGAAATGGCAGGTCTGGAAAAAAGAAACCACCAACACAACTCTTTTAGACAAAAATGGAAATACTATTATAACGACTGACGAAAAGCTAAAACGATGGAAAGCATATATGGAAGAGCTTTTCGACGACGAAAGAGGAAACCTACAAGACATATCTTTAGAAAACAGAGAAACAAGTATAGAAATTACAAAGGAAGAAATATTGTATGCACTAAAGAACACCAGCAACGGAAAAAGCCCGGGGCCAGATCAACTGCCTATTGATATCCTTAAAATAATAGAAAATGAGTACATAGATGTTCTCTTAAAGCTCTTTAATGAAATTTATCAGTCGGGTGACATACCCAATGAATGGTTGACCTCAACATTTATTTGTTTCCAAAAAAAAAATGCTAGAGAATGCACCGACCACCGCACCATAAGCCTGATGTCTCACACACTTAAAGTGTTTTTAAAGATCATTCATAAACGCATTTACCAAACACTTGATATGGATATTGAAGAAACCCAATTTGGATTCCGTAGAGGCATAGGTACCCGTGAAGCTCTCTTTGCATTCAACGTACTAATCCAGAGATGTTTGGATGTGAACCAGGATATGTAAAATCTAATATATCTTGACAGCGATTGTCCCAATTATAATTAATTAAACACTAAATGCAAGTTGAACTCTTTCTGAATAAAGTTCAACTGAAGAAAAATTAAAAAGACTGGTATTTTTTAATCAATTAGCATTTTACCAAAAAAAAGTGCATTGTTACAACTTACCCCGCGCTTGGGGTTAGTTGTAACATCTATTGGGGCAGGTTGTAACAGTACGAAAATTCGAATTTTTTGGAATATTTCGAAGAAAATACCAATGCTGGTCCTCTTGAAAGATGTTGCTCGACTTAATAACGTGGCTTTCGGTGTTCTCAAATATAAATGTAGATTTCTACGCATAAAATTTTGGACCCAATCTGGACCAACTGTATAATTTTGATGCCAAGAAGAAGGAAGTTTCTTATCACTGAGTTTCACGGCACATTGGTAAGGCAGTTTTTACATCATCATGGGTGTTAATCCAAAATATATTTCGGCGCACTTCAGAATATACGAAGCAATTTTACTTTCTTCTTCGGCTGTAAAAACTATCCCTGGTTTAGTACAACCCACTTGTAGACTCTTAATGTTTTTCTTCTTTTTTCTATATCGTTATAAAGATACATGACCCAGTCCGTGCTGTTTTACTTGCTTGCCTTATGCTACATTGATTATCTAAAATTTCCGCTGAAGCTAACTCGTAGACTACACTTCCTGGCTTTGAGATGCCGTTTCTGATTTTCTTTTATATTGTCTAATTCTGGAAGAAAAAACTAAATAATACTTATAAAATAAAAATTTTATTTTTTATTTTTTATTTTTAATTCAGTTGCAATGCGAAGGCAAAACAATCTTACTTTTCAATTAGAATACGGAGCGCAGTCCAGTCCCTTGAATCGCGATTTTCGGCTCTTATTGGAGCCTCATCGGAAAGAACGTAGGCTTGTTCTCCATATCCCAATTGATCCGCACTGAGAGGTTTTCCCACCCATTGCAACTGAAGTGAAAATATTAGGTGACTAGCGTCATCTGGCAATTAAAAGATGAAGTTTTCGATCCTAATAGCATTATTAATAATATTTAGAAAATATTAAAATATTACTAAAAGATTTTTAAATCGAAAACTTATTGATCCATTTCCTTGGTAACACCTCCAAGGCTTCTAAAATTGGCAAGCCAAATGGATGCTGAAGCGAAGAAGACAAGAGGAAATTCAATAAACTTACAATTCACGACCCCGTCTGTTCAGCTGGTAAATTCCAACAGAAAATGGACCTAGTTACTCGAAGGAGTAGATAAAATAAAAATTTTATTTTTAATTCAGTTGCAATGCGAAGGCAAAACAATCTTACTTTTCAATTAGAATACGGAGCGCAGTCCAGTCCCTTGAATCGCCATTTTCGGCTTTTATTGGAGCCTCATCGGAAAGAATGTAGGCTTGTTCTCCATATCCAAATTGATTCGCACTGAGAGGTTTTTTAAATAAAACAAAAATAAAATTTTTATTTTATTTTTATATTGGTCTTTACTCCTTCGAGTAACTAGGTCCATTTTCTGTTGGAATTTACCAGCTGAACAGACGGGGTCGTGAATTGTAAGTTTTTTGAATTCCCTCTTGTCTTCTTCGCTTCAGCATCCATTTGGCTTGCAAATTTTAGAAGCCTTGGAGGTGTTACCAAGAAAATGGACCAATAAGTTTTCGATTTAAAAATCTTTTAGTAATATTTTAATATTTTCTAAATATTATTAATAATGCTATTAGAATCGAAAACTTCATCTTCTAAATAATACTTTTTTATATTATAATATATCATATTGTAATCATGTATATCATACTGCAATATATTTTATTGTATCATAAATTTAGTAAGATTCAGCGCAATTTGTGACATGTTACAACAAGCCCCAACGTATTGTTACAATTTAGTCCGTAGCACACTTTTGTATATTTATTAAAATAACTGTAATAGTATATTAAGTATGGAGAACGGTAAGGGTTTTATACCGATCGAAGACAATTGTTTGGAGGAGGAGCGGAGCGACGACTCCAATTATTGTCTGAGATCGGTTACCCTTAACGTTCGACATGCTTATAACGTTTTTTGCACGATTGATACCATTATAAATTATAAAATTAAACATTTTCGTCATATTGACTAGTTTCATTCATTTTATCAAGATAGATACTTTGGTTGTTAGGTAGTAACTAGGGTGCATAACAACAATGGAGAATTGAGTTTTTATTTAGTTGTCAATAATTTTAAGTACAATTTTGATTATTATAAATTAAAATATGAGCGAAAGTGAATTTGAAGAAATTGAACGGGCTTGGGAAGAAGGGTGAAGAAAAATCCAAAATCCGTTATCAAAATACCTACCAAAGTTTTAAAAAATGGTGCGAAGGCAAGAATTTAAGAATCGAAGAAAAGACTCTATTGGCATATTTCGTTCAAAGACATATGCAGTTGAAAGCTCCTGGAAGCCTCTGGGCAGAATATTCAATGATAATATTCACCATTTTTCTTTATGATGGCATTGATATTTCCAAGTTTTCAACTTTGATCGCGTATTTGAAGAGAAAAAATGTTGGATACTACTAATGTATGCGATTCTGCAGGAGTTTCTGTTAGAAGTGAAACCACAGCCCAAACAAGTGGGATTTCATTAAATAATTTAACAAATTGTATCATAAGTTTCAATATTAATAAATACTTCGTTAGTTTTCTTTATTCTTTCAAAAAATAAATTAAAATTAAGAGATTTTTTAACTCGACGGTAAGTGAATCACTTACTGTCGAGTTGGAGTACTTACCGTCGAGTTGGATTACTTACCGTCGAGTTGCTAGTAAATGTCACCTACTGACGTAAAATCTGTCACGGTAAACAGTCAAAAATGATCAATCGTGCAAAAAAGTATCTTTCTAATCGTAAAATCGTTAAGCAACATCAAAGTATAACTAAATAATAGTGTATAAATGAAGTATAACTTCATTTCCGTTTAAAACAATAGCGACAACCAAAATTTTATGAGTGTCAAATTTTAAATTACCTTATCCAAATTAAGCACGTGCACAAAACAACTGTTTACAATTAACGAAGGATGACTGGCTAGACGGTGTCATTTGCAGGGTGATAAGAGAATAAGATTGAGTCAGCTAAATTATTTAAAAACGGTCAAATAACCTATGAAAAAGCCGTGTTATTACTTACCCCTGTTACAACAAGCCCCGTCGTTCCCATACGTCTCTTTCATAGATTACAACAAGGCTTTCGATAAAGTCCGCCACAAACAGCTAATGGACGTCCTCAAAGCAAAACAATTAAAATACAATGACCTTCGAATTATAACAAATCTATATTACAAACAGCAAGCACACATACGCATTAATGAACACACATCAGAAGAGTTCGAAATTAAAAGAGGAGTGCGACAGGGGTGTGTATTGTCACCACTACTATTCAATGAATACTCTGAAAAAATTATGAAAAGAGTTCTTGAGGGAGAAACAGCAGGAATAAAGGTAAATGGAACGCCAATTAACAACATTAGATATGCGGACGACGCTATTATAATCGCAGACAACCTTAAAGACCTCCAAAAGCTAATGAACAAGATAGTTGACTATGGAGAAGAATATATATTATCCATAAACATCAAGAAAACTATGAGGATATCAGAAACCCAAAATAATGATGAAAGTCTGACAATTAAAGGTAAAACTTTAGAACAAGTTGAAAACTACAACCGTCTTGGCGCAATAATTAATCACACAAACGATTACTCTAAAGCAGCGTTTCCCAACCGGTGGGTCGCGACCCATTAGTGGGTCGCAAGCGGATTTCAGGTGAGTCGCGGCGTGGCTCTTACAGTAGCTGAATACCGTAAATATATAAGATCATAGGTGAGGGATGGGTCGCGAATATGAAAAAACATCAGAAGGTGGGTCGTCGCAAGTAAAAGGTTGGGAACCACTGCTCTAAAGAAATCAAAGTTCGAATAGAGAAAGCAAGAACAAACTTCAATAAAATGAGAAAGGTACTTTGTAGAAGAGAGCTGAAATTAGACTTGAGAGTTAGTCTGCTTTACGGGATAGAAACATGGACACTTAACGCGTCGACTACTAAAAAGTTGGAAGCATTTGTACTGTGGGTGTATAGAAGAATCCTGAAGATGTCATGGACCGAGCAAATAACAAACAACGAAGCCATAAGAAGAGTCAACAAAAGACTGGAAATATTGGAAACCATCAAGACACGAAAGCTGCAGTACCTGGGGCATGTTATGCGTCATGAGAGATACAACATACCTCAGTTGATTATACAGGGGAAAATCCAGGGCAAGAGAAGTGTAGGAGGAGAAGAATCTCATGGTTGCGTAACTCGAGGGAATGGTACGGATGCACATCAACCGAACTTTTCAGAGCAGCAGCATCTAAGATCAAAATAGCCATGATGATTGCAAACCTCCGTCGCGGAGATGCAACGACTTAATAGGCACGAGAATATTGAAACAATCCAGCTCTTCGATACTACTAGGCAAACTAGAGGATTGCAGAGGACAAAGCCTTTTAAACTAGTTTGAGTGATAGGTGATAGTGAAAAGCAGAACATAGTGCTTGTGCGTGTGTGCATGTTAGAATAGTGCAATATCTTGTTAGTTTGGATAAGAGACGCTATGCGGTAAGCTCTTAATTTTAAGGAACAGTAGGTTTTTTTGCAGAGCTTCACGATACGATACAATATCGATACTTTTTAAGTATTGAGTATTACATTGGTTATGCCAATGAAGTATCGTATCGTGTATCGATATCGGCAATATTTTCTCATATCGTATTGATATTGATTTCGATACGATATTGATACAATACTCGATAAAATATCGACATAAAAATGATTAAAGGCAAGAATATCGAGGTAAGCGTATCGACAATACAAGATTATTATATTGATTTCAGGTAATGAGTATCGTATCGACATTAATATTTTTAAGGTATGTATTATATCTGCATCATATTGATTTTCGATACGATATCAATACAAGATCGATATTTTTATCCAATATCGTGAAACTCTATACAGGATGATTGATTAGTAGGGTAAAGCTCAATAGCTCCGCTATAGTAATAGATAGCAATAAAAGTTAATAACAAAAATTTTAGCCACCTTTGAGCTTCACATTACAAAATTAGTTAAAATGTTACAGGGTGTTCGATAACACAGTGGCAGACCTAACTTATGTTTTTTTAAATAGAACACCCTATATTTTATTTTATATTCAAAATCCTGTTAACTTCTCCATCACAAGAATATAAAGGTTTGTAAAGTTATATAGGGTATTTACAAAGTTATAACCAATTTTGTATGAAAATCGTAACAAGTTCAACTCCCTGTATAAATAAAAATAAGCACAACAGCAATGGTCTATTAATGCCATATTTTTTTATTTATTGTCAAAATTTTTAAGAATTATTGATATTGCTAATTTTCTTTATATCAAATACAGGGTGGATCAAAACGCAAGTACATTATTTTCTCAGTAATGTTAAATGGAACACCCTATATTTTATATCATTATTGAAAAGTAACATTAACGTACTTTAATTTTTATATAACATTCCCTATGCCCAAGTTGATTAGTTTTCGAGATATTTTCATTTTTCAGCGCAAAATATTTTAGGCGTTTAAATTTATCTAAATTTTAAGTAAGCGATGACTGAATTGACAATTGAAGATTACCGATTATCAATCCGGTAATCAATGTAACACTGTAGCAAATAAAGAAATAAAAATAATTTATTAGTAATACATTTTACAAACAAAAACACAACCACCACATGCAACATTTTTGAAACAATTAAAAACTATCTTTTTATGTAAATGCAACAAATAAACAAAGAAAATTAGTAATAAATTTTACAAAAAAACACACAAACACAAAATACAATATTTTGTAAAGACAATTAAACACTACTCTTGTATGTAAATGTAACAATGTAACAAATAAAGAACGAAACATAATTTATCAGTAATATATTTTGCAAAAAAACATGTTTGAAAAAATTAGAAGCTACTTTTAATAAAATATTTTTAATATTTAATTACATAAGGTGTTCAAAATTATCTCCTAACACATTTATGTACGCCTAAAAACGATCATTGAATGAGCTATGTACTTACTCCAGCGTTTCTCAACCTTTTACCCTTTGCGACCCAATTTTCCATAATTATTTTCACCGCGCCCCCCTCGTATAATAACAATATATCTATGCAATAATATTGTACCTTGAGTATTTTGACAAAAAACAGTAAAATCTTACTTTTTAGTATTGAGTGCGCTCTTTGTGATTATAACTCCTCATTAGTCTTCATGTGTATTTTATTTTTTATTTTGTCAGAATTTTGTTTTGCTTTGAGTTTAGTCATCATCATTCTCTTTGCCTTATCCCTATGCGGGGTCGGCTTCCCTAATTGCATTTCTCCACACAATTCTATCTTGGGCCATATCAATGTTAATCCCCTTTACCAACATGTCCTGCCTTATCGTCTCCCCCCAGGTCTTCTTTGGTCTTCCTCTCCTACTCCTTCCAGGAATCTGCACTTCAGCTATTCTTCGTATTGGGTGGTTAACGTCTCGACGTTGAACATGACCAAACCATCTTAACCTATGCTCTCTCATTTTGGCATCAATTGGTGCCACACCTAGACTTCCCCTAATATACTCATTTCTAATTTTATCCTTCTTTGTCACTCCACTCATCCATCTAAGCATTCTCATTTCCGCCACATGCATTCGCTGTTCCTCTTTCTTTTTCACTGCCCAACATTCAGTTCCGTACATCATAGCTGGTCTTATGGCTGTTTTATAGAATTTTCCCTTCAGCTTCATTGGAATTTTTCTGTCACACAACACACCACTCGCTTCTTTCCACTTCATCCATCCAGCCCTAATTCTACTGCATGCATCTCCATCTATTTCTCCATTACTCTGTAATACCGATCCTAGGTACTTAAAACTATTGCTTTTTACAATCATTTCACCATCCAAAGATACCATTTTATTTGTAGTAGCTCCATCTTTAAATGAACATTCCAAATACTCTGTTTTTGTCCTACTAAGTTTTAAACCTTTTTCCTCCAGAGCTTGTCTCCACTGTTCCAGTTTTTGTTCTAAGTCTCTTTCACTATTTCCTACTAACACGACATCATCAGCATACATTAAGCACCATGGAATGTTACCCTGTATTTTCGCTGTTATCTGGTCCAAAACTAATGAGAATAAATACGGACTAAGCACAGAACCTTGATGCAATCCTACTTTCACATGAAATTTATCAGTCTCTCCCACACCTGTCCTAACACTAGTCGTTACTCCCTCATACATATCCCTCACAATCTTTACATATTCACCAGGGACTCCTTTCTTATTGAGTGCCCACCACAGAATCTCTCGAGGAACTCTATCATATGCTTTCTCAAGATCAATGAATACCATATGAGCGTTTGTTTCTTTACTCCTGTATTTTTCCATCAACTGCCTTATAGTGAAAATTGCATCTGTTGTTGATCTACCCTGCATAAAGCCAAATTGATTCTCGGATATTTCGGTCTCTTCACGTATCCGTCTATCAATTACTCTTTCCCATATTTTCATGGTGTGGCTAAGCAGTTTTATAGCCCTGTAGTTTGTACATTGTTGTATATCTCCCTTGTTTTTGTAAACAGGTACCAGTATACTGCTTCTCCATTCGTCTGGCATTTGTCCAACTTCCATAATTCTATTAAATCGACCTGCTAGCCACCTTGTTCCTGTCTCTCCCAATGCTCTCCATACTTCCCCAGGAATATCATCTGGTCCTACCGCTTTTCCTTTCTTTATTTTTTGAAGCGCTTGAGCCACTTCCTCATTGGTTATTTTGGTGACCATTGCTGCTACTGTCTCCGTTGACTCTACAGGCTGTCTGTCAAATTCTTCATTTAATAAGCTGTCAAAGTACTTTCTCCATCTCTTTTTGACATCCCTTTCGTGAACTAGTATTTTATTATTTTCATCTCGGATACATCTAATCTGATTAAAATCTTTTGCTTTCTTTGCTCTCTGTTTGGCTATTTTTTGTTTGGCTATTTTGTTTGGCTTTTGCTTTGAGTTTAGTAAATTAGGTAATGTTGTTGGTGTGTATTTTTATATGCTCACGCCCCCCCCCCCCATTACTAAAAGCGCGCCCCCTAGGGGGGCGCGCTTATCGAAATACACTTTGTATTCTATTTTTCATCTCATCCCTTGTTGTTGGAGGTATTTTATAAACATTATTAACGTAACCCCAAAAAAATCAGTCCAGTTTATTAAATTCTGGTGATTTGGGTGGCCACGCTACTGGTCCATTGAAAAATGAAAATATCTCGAAAACTAATAAATTTAGACATAAGGAATGTTATCTAAAAATTAAAGTACGGTAATGGTACTTTTCAATAGTGATATAAAAATACAGGGTGTTCCATTTAAAATTACTGAGAAAATAATGTACTTGCGTTTTGACTCACCCTGTATTTGATATAAAGAGCATTAGCAATATCGACCATTCTTGAAAATTTTGACAATACGTTAAAAAATATGGCATTAATAAACCATTGTTGTTTTGCTTATTTTTATTTATACAGGGAGTTGAACTTGTTACGATTTTCTTATAAAATTGGTTATTATAACTTTGTAAATACCCTATATAACATAACAAACCTTTATATTTTTGTGATGGAGAAGTTAACAGGATTTCGAATTTAAAATAAAATATAGGGTGTTCCATTTAAAAAGACATAAGTTTGGTCTGACACTGTGTTATCGAACACCCTGTAACATTCTAACTAATTTTGTAATGTGAAGCTCAAAGTTGGCTAAAATTTTTGTAATTAACATTTATTGCTATCTATTACTATAGCGGAGCTATTGAGCTTTACCCTACTAATCAATCACCCTGTATTTAGCTTAAACTAAAATTGCTCATTGGTCATATATGACCAGATTGTAATTATAATAATCATCATCGTAGTGATGATTATGGAAAAAATATTAATTGTATTCTTAGCTGTAGGCCTTCAAGACCTTTTGAGATTTTTAAATAATAATAATAATAATCACTCTAAAATATTGTACCTTTATCTTCAAAATGTAGAAGTACCCAGGTACCGGCACTTAAATTTATCTGTTTGTCCTTCGTGTAGTGTATGTTAAGTATTTGTTATATGTTAATTTAAGGTGCCACCACTTAGACAAATGTTAATGACATTCAAGGATATCTTCCTTTTTTGACGAAATGCCCCTGAAGCTGCTATAGGAGCGAAAGTATACTTGGGCAAGATTAAATAAAACTCAGTGCTCGATATCTGCCTTTTATTTCGTAAAATTAATAAAAACTTTAACTATACTAATGAGTTTTATTTTACTATGTAATGTAATATAGCGATAAATAGCGGCCTCTATATATAACTTATTAAAGATCGATAACTGGAACATCCGAACTAACGAATAAAAACTTGTAATTCCTAAGATAATTTAGTTGTTGCACTAATTCCCGAGATACCTCTCCAAAATGAAAACTACTTTAACATTCAACATGATTAACTTATGCACCTAGATTTCCTCAAGAGAAGCAACGTGGCAGAACTATTTTAATATGTAGCAAGTAGCTGACAATTTTAAGTGATATTAAAACGCGATATCCATGAAAAATCGAGTGACGACAATTTGTGATCGAAGTTTTTCTTAGATGTCAATTTGAATAAACTTTTTGAGATGTTTTTAAACAATGGCATTTACAACACTAACTCCTGTGATAGAGCTTAGATAAATAATCCTCAACCAGTTATTTACAAAAAATTACCTTATGCAAAAATTAAACAAACCAAATTGCCCCGCATTTCAAAACATTTCCCAGCATCAAATTATTCAAGTATATTCCACTTCTAAATTCAAAGTTGTTCTCAAAAACTAAAGCCAATACTCCAAACTCATTAATGAGCGACATAATTTACAAAATAAATTGCATTGAATGTTAAGGTTGTTATATTGGTCAAAGTAAACAGTGGCTTAAGCAACGTGTCACTCAACATAAAAGTGACTGTACTATCAGAAAAAACTGTTGTGCCTTAGTAGAACACCACTTATAGACAGGACATAAATTTGACTTTAACAATGTAAAAATCTTGGAACAAGTTGACAATTAAAAAAACGACTCTTCCTTGAGATCCTTGAGATGGTACACATTAACAAAACTCCGGAATATATTAATTATAAGACTGACACTAACCATTTGAGTAGTATCTACTGTAACATTCTAAATAATACATAACATTTAAAACAGTTTTTCCAGAAGTATAAAAATTCAAATAAATTACTCTACTTAATCTTCTAATAATTAATCCATCTTAATTTTTATTTAATTTCTAAAAATATCTTTTAGGAAGGAAAGAGGAACAACAGACAATATATACATACTGAGAAATACAATTCAAAGGAAAAACGGAATAGAAGAAGAGTTAAACAGTATGGTGCAAATGTTTGGAATAAATTCGTTATTTCGTAAGCCAGCGACTTTAGGGAAAATCCTGAGATAGGTCGATTTTTATTTTTAAATTATGATTTTCTGACACATATACCACACTAGTGACGTCATCTATTTGGACGTGATGACGTAATCATTGACTTTTTTAAATGAGAATATGGGTCGTGTGCTAATTCATTTGAAAGGTTATTCAATTTTCCATTCAGTATTATAAACATTAACATAATTATTTATACAGGGTGTCCAAGAAAAATTATGTTGAATTAAATTAAGTGACACAAAAAAAAGAATGTACAGTTGAGTCCCTGAATCTTTAACCCGTGCGTCATCATTTAAAGCGTACGAAATAAGTCGATGATAAGTCGGAAATTGAAATTTACTAAATGCAACAGCAAGTGACAGTAAGTGACTTGCTGTTGCGTTTAGTAAATTTCAATTTCTGACTTATCATCGACTTATTTCGTATGTTTTAAATGATGACGCACGGGTAAAGATTCAGGGACTCAACTGTATGTAATTTATTTAACTCAAAATACATTCTACTGTTGCCAGAAAACAGAAACAAATGTTTATTTCACAATTAAACATTGTTTTTCGCTGAAATTAATTGTTCAAACTGTCAAGAGACAGATGGGTGGCAGCTTGAACATTGAAATTAAGCGAAAAGCAATGTTTATTTATCAAAATACATTTTTGTCTTTTTCGACAGCAGTAGAATGTATTTTAAATTAAATAAATTACATACATTCTTCTTTTGTGTCAATTAATTTAATTCAAAAAAAATTTTGTTGAACGCCCTGTATAAATAATTATATCAATGTCTATATTACTGAATAGAGAATTGAATAACCTTTCAAATGAGCAAGCACCCGACCCCTATTCTCATTTAAAAAGATAATCGATTACGTCATTATGCAAAGATGGATGACGTCACTAGTATGGTATATAGGTCAAAAATTCATAATTTAAAAATAAAAGTCGACCTGTTTCAGGATTTTTCGATAAAGTCGCGGTATTACGAAATAACAAATTTATTCCAGACATTTGCACCATACTGTATATTACGTTTGTAGATATTAAAGCTGCTTTTGATTCTATAAATAGAGAGAAATAATATGGTCAGTAATGGGAGACCTGCAAATCACACAAAAGATAATAAGCGTGGCAAAAAGTACATATAGAAACGTACTCGCGAAAGTAGTAATAAACGGAAACAGATCGCCAATAATAAACCTGGGAGGAATAAAACAAAGGGACAGTCTCAGCCCAGTGTTATTCATATTAGTAATGGATAGAGTAATGAAGAGCGTTAAAAGAAGATCAAGGCAATTACAGTCAACAATAGGGTATAGGAATTTAGTACCAGTGAGAATGGAGGAATTAATCGGTATATTGGTGGAAGAAATAGAAAATTTGAAAATGGAGATAAATGTAAAGAAAACGAAGACCATAACTTAGTAACGTAGAAAAAAAGGGAAGAAATAAACCAAACGATATTCAGATGCAAAAACGAAATAATAGAAACAGTCTCGACGTTTAAATACCTGGGAGTAATAATATCAAAGGATGGAAAGCTAGATCAAGAAATCTCATACAGGACGAAAAAAGCAAGTAAAATCTACCATGCCAACGGCGGATCCAGCAACCTTGCGAGGAGGGGGCAATGAAATAAAAAGTTTCTCGTCACTCGCGTACGCAGGATTATTTTCGGAATGGGCTGTTACTTTCTTTTTCTTCATGTACCATGTCCTTTCAGAACGTTGGTTTATATAATAGCTATCTTAATTATTTTATTCACTGCCACCCTAAATCAACCACGAAGTACTTCTTCGTCCTGGACTGCGTTTGGCTTCTATTTTCACTTGCATAATATTTTGTAGCAACCTATATTTGAAACTTCTCATTACATGTCCAAAATACTCCACTTTTCTCTTCTTCATACCTTCTATAATCTCAGTAGTTTTGCTGAGACGTTCTAGTATGGTGGAGTGTCGAATTTTCTTCACCTAAGATACTTTTAAAATTCTTCTTTAGCACCACATTTCGACCTTCATTACCTCAAGGCGATTTAATTAGATCGATTTTAACGAAAAGTCTTGGATTTAAAATATTGTTTATTATTTTTATTTCAGTTATTTTAATTGTTTAATTGTAGTAAACTTTGTATCTAGGGCTTTTCGTCTTCCTCGTTTTACGAGAGATGTCGCTGTTTTACGTCTCAAAGGTGGAATCATTGCATCGCGGTGATTCCCCTTAAATAGGCAGGCTGTTGATATTTTAGCTATAATGGCTATCTGGAGATGGTGGTCCAACTCTGAATCAAATAAAAACAAAAACTGCTTTTTCCTCCTTCCTAGATCGTTTTTATTCACAGTCCAAGACTCGACACCATACAGTAAGACTGAGAACATGTTCTTCGGAGAAGGAATTCTGTTTGATGTTTCAGTTATTCAGTTATCAACAGGACACAAAACCCACAATTTATTTTCGAGTAATTATCTCTTTCTTAAAAAAAATCCAACACCAGGCGAAGTCTCAAGGAGGGGGCAATTGACTCCATTGACCCCCCTTGGATCCGCGCCTGTACCATGCACTAAATAAAACAATATTTGGAACGGAAGAAATAGACAAAGAAATAAAACTGAAGGTAAACAATGCAATATCTGTACCAACTTTAATATATGCAAGTGAGACATGGGTAAACAATGGAAAAATAGACAGTACAATAAACGCAACGGAGATGAAGCAGTTGAGAAAAATAGCAGGAAAAACGAAATTGGACCGAATAAGAAATGAGGATATTAGACAAAGATTGAAACACTAATCGATCATAACAAAGATCCAAAAAAGAAAATTAAAACGGTATGGACATATTAACAGAATGGACCAGGGAAGATTACCAACGCAGGTGATGGAATCAAAAAGATATGGTAAAAGAAGGAAAGGGAGGCCAAGGAAAAGATGGAATCAGATTATAGAAATTGGACAGGAAAAAGAAAAAACACATCAACAAATGAAAGAGACTCCGACGCAACTGAGGGGCACAAGGAGTTTCGAGAAAGAAGAAGGAGATGGGTATGGTTAGAAAATTTTGAAATTTTCTATTTTTTATTAGTTTAGATGAAAGTCGATAACTTCAAGAATACTCTCTGAAAACATCAGATTGATCAGTGTAAAATACCGCGCTTGAGCGTAGTAAAAAACGTTCAACAGCTGTTCCCCTTCTCTTTTACAAATTACTCAGCGATGAAAAACATATTCCAGTGTGTTACGATTTGACGACAAAAAAGAGATTGAAAATAAAAGTTGTTAAAACGTTAAATGGGTTTTTCTCAAAATCTCTCCAGCCAAGATTTGGTAGGCAAATTCGCGTAGTGGATCCACATAATGGCCGCGCTGAATGTAGTTCTTAGGAATTTCAGTGGATCCTGGCTCCCACCGGGTGCCTCATCCACTGCCTCTTCCAATTTTATCCGAACCAGGTCTGCTTGTTCCTTAAATTTTACCTAAGGATGGCGTCTGTCTACCACCGCCATCCTCAGTTTGTCTGTAACTCCCGTAAGTGCCAGTCTGCGTTTTACTGCTCCTGGCGGCGTTGTTAGCTGCGTGTTTTGTATTTCCCTTTGATCTTGTGGTCTCGGGATTTTTTGTTGAGGTCGAGCCGGACCGGGCCCTTTTCACTCTCTTGGTTTGGTCACTTTTCCCTTTTTGGCCTTTGGTCTTCTTATGTGGGTTTTCTTTAACACACGCCCCAGCAGCCATTTTTTCTTAAGCTTTCTTCTTTGAGCCCCAGATAGTTTCTTTGTCCCGAGGCTTAGTTTCTCGAGGCTTGTCTCTAACTGGTCAGCTTCCATGTGTGTCTCCTCGGCATGGTCTTCATGCCGTTTCCACAGCTATGTCCGTTTGTTCTATATGGTCTGCTGCTCCCGCAGCTTCCATTCTTGTTTTTTTCGGTTTTTCGCCCATTTCTGAGTCCCTCTATGCTTGCTTTCCGTCTCTTGTTGGTTCAGTTGTTGTTCCCACTAGTAGGGTCGAAATAAATGTCGAGTACGCCAGTGCGCCCTTACCGCACCAAGGCTATAGCCTTCCCCCAGAGTTCGCCATCTCTCTAGACTCTAGGGCATCGCTACAGGTACACTTTACTCCCTGTACCATGCATGCATCCCGTCGGCACAATGGTGTTACACCTTAGGATTGGGAGTGATGGATCATTTGGCGTTACGATGTCTTGGTCCAATGCTATTTAAAGGGATTCATTTTTTTTAGAATCCTGAGAAAACTAATAGATATTTTTGGAAAATTTAAACACAAAATGAAAGAGTACGGTATTACTGAGGGCCAAAACTCCCTGAAAACTTCGATAATGTTTATTTTAATAAGTTACAGTGGTGAAAATAAAAGAGAAAATTTAGTGTGATCTTTAATTGCAAATATTTCATTCAATAAAACATTTTATTTATTCTAAGAGACTTTCGGCCCTCGGTAATAATATAGTCTTTCATTCTGCGTTTAAATTTTTCAAAAATACTTATTAGTTTCCTCAGGATCCAAAAAAATGAATACATTTAAAACACATTGTAAATTTTGACATCCGTCAAAATTTTGCATATTGCTCCGTTTCATTAAAACGAGAAAAAAAACTACAATACTGCCGAGGACTGAAAGTCCCTTAGAATACTTAGAATAAATAAAAAGTATCTTTTTAATAAAATACTTAAAATTAAAAATCACCCTAAATTTTCTCTTTTTTTCACTCCTATAAGTTATCTATTAAAATAAACATTATAGAAGTTTTCAGGGAGTTTCAGCCCTCGGTAATAAAGTAGTCTTTCATTCTGCGTTTAAATTTTTCAAAAATACTTATTAAGTTATCTCAGAATTAAAAAAAAAAATGAATTCATTTAAATAGCATTGAACCAAGATTTTGCGCCTGTTTCCTTAATAATAATAAATATGTTGATTTTTACCCTTTTGTACGAAAAAATTCGTTATTTTAATTTCTGAGTGATAACAAACATTCAGAAATCGTTAAAACTAAAAAACTCAAAAATATTAACTCGAGAAGCTAATAAATCTTTTTGAATTTTACAAACGCAACAGCAAGTCACTTACTGTCACTTGCTGTTGCGTTTAGTAAATTTCAATTTCCGACTTATCATCGACTTATTTCGTATGCTTTAAATGATGACGCACGGGTAAAGATTCCCGGACTCAACTGTACACATCTAAATGACTAAAAACACGCAAACACAAACCTAAGCAAACGGAAGCGAACAATACAAGACTGTACTACACACAATACAGTCACAATCGGAACGATGCTATGTTATTTAAGAACAGGGAAAACTAAGACCATTGTTTAAAAAAGAATTGTTTAAATAGTCTTTTAGTCTTTTTTAAACAATGCTAAGACAGTTTGAAATAAATAAAGGAATACTACTGTAGTACCTGTAACAGGTGCCTAATCCGAGATAATGAACGTCGCTCTGCCGCCGGCGCCGTGTGCCATGAGTCATTTTTACTATCGTATAGATAAAATTACACAAATACACATAATCTCTCAAATATTATATTACATACATTTTTATTGTTGAAATGTTTGTCTGATGAAAATCGGTCCGGGTTAGCCGGACTACCGGGCTATCGGGGGCAGACTTATCGGGGTTCCACTGTATTACCTAATAAATAATTATAAATACAAAAATGCCCGTCACAGTTCGGACGAGAATTTTAGTTATTAAGGGAAACGGAGCAATATGCAAAATTTTGACGGATGTTAAAATTTTCAATGTGTTTTAAATGTATTTCTTTTTGGATCCTGAGAAAACTAATAAGTATTTTTGAAAACTTTAAACGCAGAATGAAAGACTACTTAATACCGAGGGCCAAAAGTCCCTTAGAATAAAAAAAAGGTTTTATTGAATGAAATATTTGCAATTAAAGATCACACTAAATTTTCTCTTTTATTTTCACCACTGTAACTTATTAAAATAAACATTATCGAAGTTTTCAGGGAGTTTTGGCCTTCAGTAATACTGTAATCTTTCATTTTGCGTTTAAATTTTTCAAAAATATTTATTAGTTTTCTCAGGATTCGAAAATAAATGAAAACATTTAAAACATATTGAAAATTTTGACATGCCTCAAAATTTTGCATTTTGTTCCGTTCCCTTTAACAAGTAAGTGTCAAAAATGGCAATTTTTTCGTTTAAATCGCAACAGGTAAAAATAGGGTAATTATATGGTATTTTATTTGGAGTATTCAAGTATTCATCTTTTAGTAGATGAGCAGAGATTTAAAATGGCAGTTTTTGAATTTTGGTTCGATCACTTGTTGATTCGGAAATTGCAAAATAAGACTAAAAGTTCGAAAATGAAAAATTTGTTATAACTTTTGCAAGAATGAACTAAACGCTTTGATATTGCAAGAGACGTTGAGATAAACAGCATATGAGGCCCTTATAGACAATTTTAGGAAATTGATCCGACCAAATTCAAAAACTGCCATTTTAAACCTTTGCTCTTGTAATAATTTGTAATCATTTGTAGCATGATTTGTAATCATGCTCTTATCCCCCTTCATATGTAGTTTGGGTCTCACAGAGTCACCTAACTGTGAGTGTGGAATAGAAGGTGATCTACTACATATTCTTCTCGAATGTTCACATCAATCAGTAAATATAAACAAATTTTATGATAATCTTAATATATTAAAAATTCCACTTCCCGTTTATCTGAACAAGTTGATATTTTCTGAAGATATTAATACATTAAAAACAATTTACGAACATATCAAAAACTGTAAATATAGATTGTAGCAATAAAATCTACCCTGTATTTAAGTAATTTTGTTAAAACCAAGCAGGCATGTTTGTTAAAACAAAACAAACATGTTTGTTTTGTTGTTATTTTTTTAAACCATGTAGATGTAAGTAATAATTGTATATTATAATTGAAAAAAGAAAAGAACAAGAAAAAAAAAGAGAAAAGAAAAAGCAACAAAAAGCAACAAAAGAAAAAAACAAAAAAATAAGAAAAAAAACTAAGAAGATGTAAACCTCCGAGATGTTAAATCGGGTGTATGTCTTAACGTAGTAAAAAAAAACAATTAATAAAAAATAATAATAAAAAAATAATAAAAAAAAACAAATTAAAGGTATAAAAAAATACAAAACAATACAAAAAAATAAATATGTACAAAAAAATATTTACAACCAAAACAGTGTATTATTTAGATAATAATAATTGTAATATTGTTACGTTTAAATTTTGTGCAAAAGCACAAATATAATTTGTCATAAATATAAACTAAATGTTGACTGTACTGGCCTATCATCTTTTGTGTTATTGGTCGTAAAGCTATAATTTTATCAGTATTGCCAAATACATTTCTGGTGGTATAAAATAGTAATTAGTAACTAATTATTTATGTGTATTTGGGCCCTACCTGTAGGCAACACATATTGTTTTATATATTTAATTATTAGATATTTAAATGAGCCGCGTATATATTAGGGCCTAATTGATCTAAGCATTGGCGACACTGTTGTGGAAGCTGAAGAATTTCCTTCCGTAGAGGAGGTCCGGGGGGACATTTTTGGAATGTGTTAGTGAGACATGGTGGAAGGCAAAGTTTGAAAAGGGCGTGATAGCAAATATTCTGGATGAATCCTACCTCGTGCTGAGGGATATTATTGCACACCCCTCTATAAGGGCTACCTATTGTGTTGAGTGTTCCTAGGTCAGCCTATCCTCAAGGGATAAAGTTATTTGTCATCTCCTGCCGGTCTGATGTCCCGTTGACTATATTGGACTCCTGGACTATATGGGAATTTGGAAGTTTTCGAAGATATTGTGAATTGTATAAAAACCCCAGTTCAATCATTGGTGTAATTTGCTGGGTAAGTTATGTATATTTTTTTGTATTAATTTTTTTGGTTGTCATCATTCTATTTTTTTATGTCATTTTTTTGGTTTAGCTTTCTTCTTGAACGTTATTTAAATAATAGATAATTAAAGAATGGTTTTTGGATATAAACTTTCTAGTTTCAATGAAGTCTTAGTTACTACAATTTTGTAAAAAAAGTTTAATTGGGGGAAGCTTATATTTTATGAAATAAAAAACATTTTTCTGATTTCTCCGTGTTGTTTTAGGGTTTTTTTTCCCTGATCCGGGTTTGAAGAATTATTTTTGTGTTGGGTATGAAGAATCATTTTTATTTCCTGGTATAAAGAATTATTTCTATTTCCTGGTATGCAGAGCATTTTCTACCTATTTTTGCTGGTAGAGGAACTTGTAAGCAGAATTGTCTTTCATGGTATAGGGACTTTTCCTCTCTATAAATGAACTTTTGATTTCGTGTACGTTGATATTTCCTACTGAACATATCTTACGTGGACATGTGGAAATCCTACCGGCTTTCCGTAAAGGCCATATCGACGGCGGAGGAAGAAATGCTATGTTATTAAATTCAGATAAGTTTAGTTGTATGGTCGGACGGTAAGTTCTTATAAAAAATTTTTATTTACTTGCCTGGTTTCAAGCAATATCTACTATCATTATTTAATATTAGGCCAGGTATTGACAACTATTTTAAATTAATTAATTGTAATTTGTGTAATTGATAGTATATTTAACCCTACATATATATGACATCAAATATTTATCCTGACGGTCCCATATCTGATCAGATACGCAGGGCTTGGTATTGCGTACATCTACACCTCTTCTTTAATTTTATTGTTACAGCGGAGAATAATATTATATAATATTTATTATTACAAAACTTACTTATGTTTTACAGGTTGTTTAATTTATATATTTTAATAGTGCTGAAAATATGTTATGCTTTACAGGGTGTTTAATTTATATTTTTAAAATGAGGAACTTAGGTACATGTTATTGTTAAATTTTATTAAAGTTTCTTTTTTATTTATTTTTTTTGAAAAAGAGGTGCATTTGTTCGATTGGTATTTATTTATTATTTTGTTTGTTAGGACTTACCGATTCCGTTATTCCTTTCATTCATTTATTAATTTGTTTTACGTATTAGAAGAGTCAATACATGTTTGGTTTACTTTAAGGCTCGTTTTATTTCTTGTCTGTTCCTAAAATAAAACATTCATAGCCGAGGGGTAGTCCGTTGGAACGGACTGGCGCCCCTTATTACATCATATTTAGGTCTATAAAGAACTCCGACCCACTCCGCTGCCTGACAGGGTTCAGCTAGCCGGACATACCCCTATGTCCCCCCTTCTACTTGTAAGTAACTTGAAGGGTGGGGGGTGACATTTTTGGCGCCCAACGTGGGGCCATACAGCTTGTCGCATGTCGTTGTTAGTTATCTTGACTCTTCTATGTATAATTATAATATTCATTATAGTACTCGAATGTAGTTTTGATACTTCACTTGAGTAACCCATTGTGCCAATATTTTTGTGTCTGATTTGTGTGTTGTGGATAGATTTAAGTGCTGAATGATTTGTTAGATCTTATAGACATACATTTTTACTTGTTTGTCCAAGTTTTCTTATTGATTTCTTGTTGCCCATTTTCTTAGCAATGTCAAGAAAGCTCCAAGTTAAGCGATTGAGTCAGGGTGAGCTGACTTATGAACTCAAAATTCGTGGAATTGCCACTGGTACGGTGGATAGTATGCGTAGTGAGCTATCCACTGCCCTTCGACTTGAAAGTAGTGGTGATAGTATAAAATATCCTGCTTATCCTTTTAAACCTGAAGAAGATGTTAAGGCTGTTCGTGATAAGTTACAAGTTTTGGGACCTTTGGTAGAAGCGTTTCGTGGCTCTAAAACTAGCAACGATTATTTGAAATATCAGTCAAAATTGTCTCATATCTTGAGTAGAATCGAGAACATTCCTGAGACTCAAGAAGAAAGGCCTGAATTTTTGGCTACGGCTTTTCGCCTGCTGGACTCTTTGCATCGTCAAGCAGAAGAAGACGAAAGGTTGGCTTCAGTGCCTACCCAAGTTGACTTCCTGGGTCCTAATCAAACGCAACAGTTTGCGGCAGCTATAGCTCAAACTTCGAGTCCTGTTACCCCCACTGCTCCTCAAACTTCTGCTACTTCTTCTTTTATTAAGCCTGTTCCTCCTAGTAAATGGAATCTTAAGTTTTCTGGCGATAAGAAGGGTATGTCGTTGAGTGCTTTTATCTCTCGAGTTGAAGAGCTGAGAGTGGCTAGGCATGTTTCGAAAGAAACTTTACTGGAATGTGGTATTGATTTGTTTAGTGGACGAGCTTACCAGTTTTATTTAGCATATAGGAGTCTAGTGAACAGTTGGGATGATTTTCTGGTATTGTTAAGGGAAGAATTTCTCTCCCCTAACTATAATGAGCATTTGTTGGATGAGATTCGCCGAAGGACCCAGGGTCCTGACGAATCAATGGGAATTTATTTGGCAGTGATGTCTGGGTATTTTAATAGGCTTACTTGCCCAGTCTCTGAGGATACGAAATTAAAGATTATTTTAAGAAACATAGCCCCTTTCTATCAAGACCAGCTGGCCTTGGTGGAAATAAACTCCTTAGCTGAACTGCGGGAGTATGGTAGAAAGTTAGAGGTTAAAAAAGAGGCAATGGACAGTTTCAGTTCTCCTGTTGGAAGAAGAAACGCCTCTATGAATTTTATGGAGCCCGACCTCGCCTATGTTGAAGTATGCTCAACAAGTAGCGGGGATACTAGTCACACAACATCTAGTAGTAGACGTTCGAATATTCTGTCTACTCCAAAACCCATTATTTGTTTTAGATGTAATCAACCTGGCCATAGGGCTGCTGGTTGTTCTGAACCGAAGGGTAAAATGTTTTGTTATAGATGTAAAAAGGAAGGGTTCACAGTGAAAACCTGTCCTGTCTGCAATAAGAAGGAAAACTAGAACCATCTCACCTGAGTGATCGGATAGGGTGTGATGATGTGAGTAATTCGATCGATAAATTTAAGGTGATATTGGATTATGTGTTAGAAAATAGGGGATGAAAGACCCTATTTAAGTATTGAAGTTTTGGGTAAGAAGATACTAGGATTGATGGATTCTGGTGCTTCCAGAACTATTATGGGTACGAAGGGACTAGCTTTTATTCAGGAGGTAGGACTGCATATGAATGCAAGCCGTACTCTCACTTGTACAGTTGCCAATGGACAACGAGTAAGCAGTGTTGGAACCGTTGAGTTACCTGTAGTATTGAGGGGTAACTTTCGGTTAATTGACGTATTGGTGATCCCAGAATTACCACATTTATTAATTTTAGGTACCGATTTTTGGCGTAGTATGGGTGTTGTGCCCGATCTTCGAAGAAATGAGTGGCATTTTTCTGATGAACCAGTGTTAATAAATACTGTTGAACAGATGCTCGGTAGAACTAAGTTGGCATCTTTAGAGAAAGATAGGTTACAAGCTGTTATTGACCGTAATGTGAAATTAATGGGTACAACCTTGGGTTGTACGGACAAAACAGAACATGTTATTGTTACAAATAGCCCACCGATTAAACAACGATATTATAGGGTTAATCCAGTAGTCCAAGCTCAAATTGATAAGGAACTTGATGAGATGCTTAGTCTAGGTGTGATAGAGTCTTCTAATAGTGCTTGGGCTTCCCCAATCCTGCTTGTTAAAAAGAAAGACGGGACTTATAGATTTTGGCCTTTACCCCAGGTGTCCGACACTCTCGATAAGCTTCGTGATGCAAGGTTTTTGTCTAGTCTTGATGTTAAATCTGCTTATTGGCAAGTGCCGGTGGCCGAATCTTCCAGACAGTATACAGCTTTCACCGTTCCCAACCGTGGACTCTTTCAGTTCAAGCGGATGCCCTTTGGACTTCATAATGCTCCTGCAACCTGGCAAAGACTAATCGACAATGTTATAGGTCATGATTTGGAACCTTACGTTTTTGTATATTTGGATGATATCGTCATTGTAAGTCAGAGTTTTGAACAGCATTTAGCTACCTTAGAAGAAGTTTTTCGACGCCTTAGGGATGCTAACATTACTGTTAGCATGGATAAATGTCAATTTTGTCGTCCCGAATTGAAATATTTAGGTTATGTTGTAGATCGTAATGGTTTACATGTTGATCCTGATAAGGTAAAGGCAATGTTAGAGATTTCTGCTCCTACTAACGTGACTGAAGTTAGACGTGTTGTTGGAACCTTTTCTTGGTATAGAAGATTTGTGCCTGATTTTTCTTCTATTATTGCTCCGATTACTGCTTTACTTAAGAAAAAGGTTAAATTTGAATGGACAGATGAGTGTGATAGATCCTTTAAACGTTTGAAAGAATGTCTGATTGCTGCCCCTGTTTTGCGATGTCCCGATTACACAAAGCCGTTTGTAGTTCAAACAGATGCCTCGGGGTACGGAATTGGTGCTGTTCTTACTCAGACACATGAAGAGGGTGATTGTGTGATAGCTTACTTGAGTCGTTCTTTAACTCGTCAGGAATGCAATTATTCTACAACTGAGCGTGAATGTCTCGCAGTTTTATGGGCCGTTGAAAAACTGCGCCCTTATCTTGAAGGTGTGGCATTTAGTGTCATAACTGATCATTACAGTTTATTGTGGCTTCAGAATCTGAAGGATTTAAATGGTCGTTTGGCACGTTGGGCTGTTCGTCTTCAACAGTTTAATTTTAAGATTATCCATCGTAAGGGTAAGGACAATGTCGTTCCTGACATGTTATCTAGGTCTGTTCCTGTTGTTGATGCTTTGGAAGCTGAAGATGTTTCGGATTTTGTCGGTTTGGATTCTGATAAGTGGTATCAGAAAATGTTGTTGAGGGTTCGAGATAAGCCCTTACATTTTTGTAGTTGGAGGGAGTCAGATGGCAAGCTCTGGAAATATGTAGCTTCGCCATATCCTTCTTTGTCTCCATCTTCGGATTGTTGGAAGCTGGTCGTACCTAAAAAGGATAGGCCTCGTATTATTTCGAATTGTCATGAGCCACCCACTGCAGGACACGTTGGAGTGTTCAAAACATACTCGAAGATTGCAGAACGTTTTTATTGGCCAAAGATGAGGAGTGACGTCGCTAATTTCATTCGTCGTTGTAACATTTGTGCTGAGTATAAAGTTTCTCAAGAACGCCCTACGGACAAAATGGTTTCTCATCCCAAGGTAGATCGTCCGTGGGAGTTAATCTCTATAGATTTAGTAGGACCTTTACCGAGGTCAAAGCAAGGTCATACTTTTATTTTGAATGTAACCGATTATTTGAGTAAATTTGTTCTTTTGTTCCCTCTTCGAAAAGCCACTGGTGATGCAGTTGTTAAGAAATTGGAGAATGAGGTATTTTTGTTGTTTGGTGTTCCTAAGGTAATAATAAGCGACAACGGGCCACAATTCCGTTGTACACAATTTAAAAAGCTTGCTGATGCTTATGGTTGTAAGATCAAGTTTAGTGCAAATTATCATCCTAGGGCTAACCCCACTGAGAGGATGAACCGCACTATGAAGACAATGTTGGCCATGTATGTCTCTGATAATCATCAAACGTGGGATGTAAATCTTCACAAAATTGCTTGTGCCCTTAGGACTTCTGTGCACGAAACCACTAAATTGACTCCATATTTCATTAATTTCGGAAGAGATATGAAGTTATCTGGACAAGACTATTCTAATGTTTCGGTTCCTGAAGATGGTACTCAAACAGTTAATGCTAGTCGTAATTCGTCTTTTAAACAGATGTTCACTGATGTTCGATCTCGTCTGGAAATTGCTGGAAAGAAGGCTTGTGATAGGTATAATTTGCGACGTCGTCATGTAGAATATTTTCCCCACCAACTGGTGTGGCGGAAAAATTATGCCCTCTCGGATGCCACTAGGAATTTCTCACACAAGCTGGCACCTAAGTTTCTAGGTCCGTTTTCTATAAAGAAGAAGTTGTCTCCTTGGACATATGAGTTGTGTGATGAACGTGGTCTCTATAAGGGGGTTTGGCATGTAAAAGACCTGAAACCAGGTCCGGAATTAGAGTAATTATAATGTTGGTTCTTCTTGTTAGCCATGGATTCCTTGAGGTGCATTGACCCTCGAAGCACAGATGCAGCAAGAGAGGTGATCTGGGATACTTTCGCGCTGAGGCCTAGCTGAGAGGGGTAAGACTAATTTTGAGCGAATTGAGGAAGTACTAAGCTGGCAAGAAATTTTCTACGAAAATTTCTCCGAAGTTAAGGGGGAATTGTTACGTTTAAATTTTGTGCAAAAGCACAAATATAATTTGTCATAAATATAAACTAAATGTTGACTGTACTGGCCTATCATCTTTTGTGTTATTGGTCGTAAAGCTATAATTTTATCAGTATTGCCAAATACATTTCTGGTGGTATAAAATAGTAATTCGTAACTAATTATTTATGTGTATTTGGGCCCTACCTGTAGGCAACACATATTGTTTTATATATTTAATTATTAGATATTTAAATGAGCCGCGTATATATTAGGGCCTAATTGATCTAAGCATTGGCGACACTGTTGTGGAAGCTGAAGAATTTCCTTCCGTAGAGGAGGTCCGGGGGGACATTTTTGGAATGTGTTAGTGAGACATGGTGGAAGGCAAAGTTTGAAAAGGGCGTGATAGCAAATATTCTGGATGAATCCTACCTCGTTCTGAGGGATATTATTGCACACCCCTCTATAAGGGCTACCTATTGTGTTGAGTGTTCCTAGGTCAGCCTATCCTCAAGGGATAAAGTTATTTGTCATCTCCTGCCGGTCTGATGTCCCGTTGACTATATTGGACTCCTGGACTATATGGGAATTTGGAAGTTTTCGAAGATATTGTGAATTGTATAAAAACCCCAGTTCAATCATTGGTGTAATTTGCTGGGTAAGTTATGTATATTTTTTTGTATTAATTTTTTTGGTTGTCATCATTCTATTTTTTTATGTCATTTTTTTGGTTTAGCTTTCTTCTTGAACGTTATTTAAATAATAGATAATTAAAGAATGGTTTTTGGATATAAACTTTCTAGTTTCAATGAAGTCTTAGTTACTACAATTTTGTAAAAAAAGTTTAATTGGGGGAAGCTTATATTTTATGAAATAAAAAACATTTTTCTGATTTCTCCGTGTTGTTTTAGGGTTTTTTTTCCCTGATCCGGGTTTGAAGAATTATTTTTGTGTTGGGTATGAAGAATCATTTTTATTTCCTGGTATAAAGAATTATTTCTATTTCCTGGTATGCAGAGCATTTTCTACCTATTTTTGCTGGTAGAGGAACTTGTAAGCAGAATTGTCTTTCATGGTATAGGGACTTTTCCTCTCTATAAATGAACTTTTGATTTCGTGTACGTTGATATTTCCTACTGAACATATCTTACGTGGACATGTGGAAATCCTACCGGCTTTCCGTAAAGGCCATATCGACGGCGGAGGAAGAAATGCTATGTTATTAAATTCAGATAAGTTTAGTTGTATGGTCGGACGGTAAGTTCTTATAAAAAATTTTTATTTACTTGCCTGGTTTCAAGCAATATCTACTATCATTATTTAATATTAGGCCAGGTATTGACAACTATTTTAAATTAATTAATTGTAATTTGTGTAATTGATAGTATATTTAACCCTACATATATATGACATCAAATATTTATCCTGACGGTCCCATATCTGATCAGATACGCAGGGCTTGGTATTGCGTACATCTACACCTCTTCTTTAATTTTATTGTTACAGCGGAGAATAATATTATATAATATTTATTATTACAAAACTTACTTATGTTTTACAGGTTGTTTAATTTATATATTTTAATAGTGCTGAAAATATGTTATGCTTTACAGGGTGTTTAATTTATATTTTTAAAATGAGGAACTTAGGTACATGTTATTGTTAAATTTTATTAAAGTTTCTTTTTTATTTATTTTTTTTGAAAAAGAGGTGCATTTGTTCGATTGGTATTTATTTATTATTTTGTTTGTTAGGACTTACCGATTCCGTTATTCCTTTCATTCATTTATTAATTTGTTTTACGTATTAGAAGAGTCAATACATGTTTGGTTTACTTTAAGGCTCGTTTTATTTCTTGTCTGTTCCTAAAATAAAACATTCATAGCCGAGGGGTAGTCCGTTGGAACGGACTGGCGCCCCTTATTACATCATATTTAGGTCTATAAAGAACTCCGACCCACTCCGCTGCCTGACAGGGTTCAGCTAGCCGGACATACCCCTATGTCCCCCCTTCTACTTGTAAGTAACTTGAAGGGTGGGGGGTGACATTTTTGGCGCCCAACGTGGGGCCATACAGCTTGTCGCATGTCGTTGTTAGTTATCTTGACTCTTCTATGTATAATTATAATATTCATTATAGTACTCGAATGTAGTTTTGATACTTCACTTGAGTAACCCATTGTGCCAATATTTTTGTGTCTGATTTGTGTGTTGTGGATAGATTTAAGTGCTGAATGATTTGTTAGATCTTATAGACATACATTTTTACTTGTTTGTCCAAGTTTTCTTATTGATTTCTTGTTGCCCATTTTCTTAGCAATGTCAAGAAAGCTCCAAGTTAAGCGATTGAGTCAGGGTGAGCTGACTTATGAACTCAAAATTCGTGGAATTGCCACTGGTACGGTGGATAGTATGCGTAGTGAGCTATCCACTGCCCTTCGACTTGAAAGTAGTGGTGATAGTATAAAATATCCTGCTTATCCTTTTAAACCTGAAGAAGATGTTAAGGCTGTTCGTGATAAGTTACAAGTTTTGGGACCTTTGGTAGAAGCGTTTCGTGGCTCTAAAACTAGCAACGATTATTTGAAATATCAGTCAAAATTGTCTCATATCTTGAGTAGAATCGAGAACATTCCTGAGACTCAAGAAGAAAGGCCTGAATTTTTGGCTACGGCTTTTCGCCTGCTGGACTCTTTGCATCGTCAAGCAGAAGAAGACGAAAGGTTGGCTTCAGTGCCTACCCAAGTTGACTTCCTGGGTCCTAATCAAACGCAACAGTTTGCGGCAGCTATAGCTCAAACTTCGAGTCCTGTTACCCCCACTGCTCCTCAAACTTCTGCTACTTCTTCTTTTATTAAGCCTGTTCCTCCTAGTAAATGGAATCTTAAGTTTTCTGGCGATAAGAAGGGTATGTCGTTGAGTGCTTTTATCTCTCGAGTTGAAGAGCTGAGAGTGGCTAGGCATGTTTCGAAAGAAACTTTACTGGAATGTGGTATTGATTTGTTTAGTGGACGAGCTTACCAGTTTTATTTAGCATATAGGAGTCTAGTGAACAGTTGGGATGATTTTCTGGTATTGTTAAGGGAAGAATTTCTCTCCCCTAACTATAATGAGCATTTGTTGGATGAGATTCGCCGAAGGACCCAGGGTCCTGACGAATCAATGGGAATTTATTTGGCAGTGATGTCTGGGTATTTTAATAGGCTTACTTGCCCAGTCTCTGAGGATACGAAATTAAAGATTATTTTAAGAAACATAGCCCCTTTCTATCAAGACCAGCTGGCCTTGGTGGAAATAAACTCCTTAGCTGAACTGCGGGAGTATGGTAGAAAGTTAGAGGTTAAAAAAGAGGCAATGGACAGTTTCAGTTCTCCTGTTGGAAGAAGAAACGCCTCTATGAATTTTATGGAGCCCGACCTCGCCTATGTTGAAGTATGCTCAACAAGTAGCGGGGATACTAGTCACACAACATCTAGTAGTAGACGTTCGAATATTCTGTCTACTCCAAAACCCATTATTTGTTTTAGATGTAATCAACCTGGCCATAGGGCTGCTGGTTGTTCTGAACCGAAGGGTAAAATGTTTTGTTATAGATGTAAAAAGGAAGGGTTCACAGTGAAAACCTGTCCTGTCTGCAATAAGAAGGAAAACTAGAACCATCTCACCTGAGTGATCGGATAGGGTGTGATGATGTGAGTAATTCGATCGATAAATTTAAGGTGATATTGGATTATGTGTTAGAAAATAGGGGATGAAAGACCCTATTTAAGTATTGAAGTTTTGGGTAAGAAGATACTAGGATTGATGGATTCTGGTGCTTCCAGAACTATTATGGGTACGAAGGGACTAGCTTTTATTCAGGAGGTAGGACTGCATATGAATGCAAGCCGTACTCTCACTTGTACAGTTGCCAATGGACAACGAGTAAGCAGTGTTGGAACCGTTGAGTTACCTGTAGTATTGAGGGGTAACTTTCGGTTAATTGACGTATTGGTGATCCCAGAATTACCACATTTATTAATTTTAGGTACCGATTTTTGGCGTAGTATGGGTGTTGTGCCCGATCTTCGAAGAAATGAGTGGCATTTTTCTGATGAACCAGTGTTAATAAATACTGTTGAACAGATGCTCGGTAGAACTAAGTTGGCATCTTTAGAGAAAGATAGGTTACAAGCTGTTATTGACCGTAATGTGAAATTAATGGGTACAACCTTGGGTTGTACGGACAAAACAGAACATGTTATTGTTACAAATAGCCCACCGATTAAACAACGATATTATAGGGTTAATCCAGTAGTCCAAGCTCAAATTGATAAGGAACTTGATGAGATGCTTAGTCTAGGTGTGATAGAGTCTTCTAATAGTGCTTGGGCTTCCCCAATCCTGCTTGTTAAAAAGAAAGACGGGACTTATAGATTTTGGCCTTTACCCCAGGTGTCCGACACTCTCGATAAGCTTCGTGATGCAAGGTTTTTGTCTAGTCTTGATGTTAAATCTGCTTATTGGCAAGTGCCGGTGGCCGAATCTTCCAGACAGTATACAGCTTTCACCGTTCCCAACCGTGGACTCTTTCAGTTCAAGCGGATGCCCTTTGGACTTCATAATGCTCCTGCAACCTGGCAAAGACTAATCGACAATGTTATAGGTCATGATTTGGAACCTTACGTTTTTGTATATTTGGATGATATCGTCATTGTAAGTCAGAGTTTTGAACAGCATTTAGCTACCTTAGAAGAAGTTTTTCGACGCCTTAGGGATGCTAACATTACTGTTAGCATGGATAAATGTCAATTTTGTCGTCCCGAATTGAAATATTTAGGTTATGTTGTAGATCGTAATGGTTTACATGTTGATCCTGATAAGGTAAAGGCAATGTTAGAGATTTCTGCTCCTACTAACGTGACTGAAGTTAGACGTGTTGTTGGAACCTTTTCTTGGTATAGAAGATTTGTGCCTGATTTTTCTTCTATTATTGCTCCGATTACTGCTTTACTTAAGAAAAAGGTTAAATTTGAATGGACAGATGAGTGTGATAGATCCTTTAAACGTTTGAAAGAATGTCTGATTGCTGCCCCTGTTTTGCGATGTCCCGATTACACAAAGCCGTTTGTAGTTCAAACAGATGCCTCGGGGTACGGAATTGGTGCTGTTCTTACTCAGACACATGAAGAGGGTGATTGTGTGATAGCTTACTTGAGTCGTTCTTTAACTCGTCAGGAATGCAATTATTCTACAACTGAGCGTGAATGTCTCGCAGTTTTATGGGCCGTTGAAAAACTGCGCCCTTATCTTGAAGGTGTGGCATTTAGTGTCATAACTGATCATTACAGTTTATTGTGGCTTCAGAATCTGAAGGATTTAAATGGTCGTTTGGCACGTTGGGCTGTTCGTCTTCAACAGTTTAATTTTAAGATTATCCATCGTAAGGGTAAGGACAATGTCGTTCCTGACATGTTATCTAGGTCTGTTCCTGTTGTTGATGCTTTGGAAGCTGAAGATGTTTCGGATTTTGTCGGTTTGGATTCTGATAAGTGGTATCAGAAAATGTTGTTGAGGGTTCGAGATAAGCCCTTACATTTTTGTAGTTGGAGGGAGTCAGATGGCAAGCTCTGGAAATATGTAGCTTCGCCATATCCTTCTTTGTCTCCATCTTCGGATTGTTGGAAGCTGGTCGTACCTAAAAAGGATAGGCCTCGTATTATTTCGAATTGTCATGAGCCACCCACTGCAGGACACGTTGGAGTGTTCAAAACATACTCGAAGATTGCAGAACGTTTTTATTGGCCAAAGATGAGGAGTGACGTCGCTAATTTCATTCGTCGTTGTAACATTTGTGCTGAGTATAAAGTTTCTCAAGAACGCCCTACGGACAAAATGGTTTCTCATCCCAAGGTAGATCGTCCGTGGGAGTTAATCTCTATAGATTTAGTAGGACCTTTACCGAGGTCAAAGCAAGGTCATACTTTTATTTTGAATGTAACCGATTATTTGAGTAAATTTGTTCTTTTGTTCCCTCTTCGAAAAGCCACTGGTGATGCAGTTGTTAAGAAATTGGAGAATGAGGTATTTTTGTTGTTTGGTGTTCCTAAGGTAATAATAAGCGACAACGGGCCACAATTCCGTTGTACACAATTTAAAAAGCTTGCTGATGCTTATGGTTGTAAGATCAAGTTTAGTGCAAATTATCATCCTAGGGCTAACCCCACTGAGAGGATGAACCGCACTATGAAGACAATGTTGGCCATGTATGTCTCTGATAATCATCAAACGTGGGATGTAAATCTTCACAAAATTGCTTGTGCCCTTAGGACTTCTGTGCACGAAACCACTAAATTGACTCCATATTTCATTAATTTCGGAAGAGATATGAAGTTATCTGGACAAGACTATTCTAATGTTTCGGTTCCTGAAGATGGTACTCAAACAGTTAATGCTAGTCGTAATTCGTCTTTTAAACAGATGTTCACTGATGTTCGATCTCGTCTGGAAATTGCTGGAAAGAAGGCTTGTGATAGGTATAATTTGCGACGTCGTCATGTAGAATATTTTCCCCACCAACTGGTGTGGCGGAAAAATTATGCCCTCTCGGATGCCACTAGGAATTTCTCACACAAGCTGGCACCTAAGTTTCTAGGTCCGTTTTCTATAAAGAAGAAGTTGTCTCCTTGGACATATGAGTTGTGTGATGAACGTGGTCTCTATAAGGGGGTTTGGCATGTAAAAGACCTGAAACCAGGTCCGGAATTAGAGTAATTATAATGTTGGTTCTTCTTGTTAGCCATGGATTCCTTGAGGTGCATTGACCCTCGAAGCACAGATGCAGCAAGAGAGGTGATCTGGGATACTTTCGCGCTGAGGCCTAGCTGAGAGGGGTAAGACTAATTTTGAGCGAATTGAGGAAGTACTAAGCTGGCAAGAAATTTTCTACGAAAATTTCTCCGAAGTTAAGGGGGAATTGTTACGTTTAAATTTTGTGCAAAAGCACAAATATAATTTGTCATAAATATAAACTAAATGTTGACTGTACTGGCCTATCATCTTTTGTGTTATTGGTCGTAAAGCTATAATTTTATCAGTATTGCCAAATACATTTCTGGTGGTATAAAATAGTAATTCGTAACTAATTATTTATGTGTATTTGGGCCCTACCTGTAGGCAACACATATTGTTTTATATATTTAATTATTAGATATTTAAATGAGCCGCGTATATATTAGGGCCTAATTGATCTAAGCATTGGCGACACTGTTGTGGAAGCTGAAGAATTTCCTTCCGTAGAGGAGGTCCGGGGGGACATTTTTGGAATGTGTTAGTGAGACATGGTGGAAGGCAAAGTTTGAAAAGGGCGTGATAGCAAATATTCTGGATGAATCCTACCTCGTGCTGAGGGATATTATTGCACACCCCTCTATAAGGGCTACCTATTGTGTTGAGTGTTCCTAGGTCAGCCTATCCTCAAGGGATAAAGTTATTTGTCATCTCCTGCCGGTCTGATGTCCCGTTGACTATATTGGACTCCTGGACTATATGGGAATTTGGAAGTTTTCGAAGATATTGTGAATTGTATAAAAACCCCAGTTCAATCATTGGTGTAATTTGCTGGGTAAGTTATGTATATTTTTTTGTATTAATTTTTTTGGTTGTCATCATTCTATTTTTTTATGTCATTTTTTTGGTTTAGCTTTCTTCTTGAACGTTATTTAAATAATAGATAATTAAAGAATGGTTTTTGGATATAAACTTTCTAGTTTCAATGAAGTCTTAGTTACTACAATTTTGTAAAAAAAGTTTAATTGGGGGAAGCTTATATTTTATGAAATAAAAAACATTTTTCTGATTTCTCCGTGTTGTTTTAGGGTTTTTTTTCCCTGATCCGGGTTTGAAGAATTATTTTTGTGTTGGGTATGAAGAATCATTTTTATTTCCTGGTATAAAGAATTATTTCTATTTCCTGGTATGCAGAGCATTTTCTACCTATTTTTGCTGGTAGAGGAACTTGTAAGCAGAATTGTCTTTCATGGTATAGGGACTTTTCCTCTCTATAAATGAACTTTTGATTTCGTGTACGTTGATATTTCCTACTGAACATATCTTACGTGGACATGTGGAAATCCTACCGGCTTTCCGTAAAGGCCATATCGACGGCGGAGGAAGAAATGCTATGTTATTAAATTCAGATAAGTTTAGTTGTATGGTCGGACGGTAAGTTCTTATAAAAAATTTTTATTTACTTGCCTGGTTTCAAGCAATATCTACTATCATTATTTAATATTAGGCCAGGTATTGACAACTATTTTAAATTAATTAATTGTAATTTGTGTAATTGATAGTATATTTAACCCTACATATATATGACATCAAATATTTATCCTGACGGTCCCATATCTGATCAGATACGCAGGGCTTGGTATTGCGTACATCTACACCTCTTCTTTAATTTTATTGTTACAGCGGAGAATAATATTATATAATATTTATTATTACAAAACTTACTTATGTTTTACAGGTTGTTTAATTTATATATTTTAATAGTGCTGAAAATATGTTATGCTTTACAGGGTGTTTAATTTATATTTTTAAAATGAGGAACTTAGGTACATGTTATTGTTAAATTTTATTAAAGTTTCTTTTTTATTTATTTTTTTTGAAAAAGAGGTGCATTTGTTCGATTGGTATTTATTTATTATTTTGTTTGTTAGGACTTACCGATTCCGTTATTCCTTTCATTCATTTATTAATTTGTTTTACGTATTAGAAGAGTCAATACATGTTTGGTTTACTTTAAGGCTCGTTTTATTTCTTGTCTGTTCCTAAAATAAAACATTCATAGCCGAGGGGTAGTCCGTTGGAACGGACTGGCGCCCCTTATTACATCATATTTAGGTCTATAAAGAACTCCGACCCACTCCGCTGCCTGACAGGGTTCAGCTAGCCGGACATACCCCTATGTCCCCCCTTCTACTTGTAAGTAACTTGAAGGGTGGGGGGTGACAATATGTTAGTTTGTTATGTATTTATAGAGTTAGAAATACAGAAAAATTCCTCTGATTGAAAAAACAAATTTGTTTTTTTTTAAATAACAAAATGTCTGGCTAATTAGCTCGGCCAAGGCCATCAAATTCACAAAAAAAAAATAAACCTTTGCTCATCTTCTAAAATATGAATACTCTACTATCAATAAGATATTTAATTATCCTGTTTTTACCTGTAGCGATTTAAACGGAAAAATTGCCATTTTTGACACTTATTTGTTAATAACTAATATTCTCGTCCGAACTCTGACGGGCATCTTTGTATTTATAAGGTATTAGGTATATAGTACTAGATCTGCATCCCGCGTACCAAAAAAGTTGATTAATAGTGTAACGTTACAAACGTCACATCTTTGATATTTTATTTTTAAATAATTATTTTACCTTATTTCCTTTAATATTTCATTAATAATTATCTTCTTCTATTTGGTTTACCCATTTCCCCCTTTAAAAATCGGTTGGCGCCCTCTTTTATTATCCTCTTTGATTATTCTCTTTGATTATTCTTTTTTAATACCCTCTTTTATTATCTTCTATTTACTATATCTCTTTTTATTTAAATAATCAAACTGAACGCACCCTGTATATACTCTCTAAATATCTGTATTTCAATACTGAACATACCTGCTACTTCATAGTACTTGGTCGTCGTTTCAAATGTCGTTTTCAATGACAGTGCCACTTCATCCGTCATCCCTACCCGCTGACACAAAATCCAAATGGAAGGGAAGAATAAATCTATTTAAAGAGATGAGCCCATAAGGCCCTATCTATTTCCATATCATTTCTCTTGGGGTGAGTTCTTATCGTATTAATTACATTTCTACATCTTACAGTTTTTCTAATGTTTTTTTTATCCAACCTAACTTTCAATGTCAGACCATGTGTTCTGATATTTTAGTTTTGAATATATTTTTTTTTAATTTAGATATATTCACGTTTAGTAATCAAAATTTTAACTATTCTTCTCATCTAAATTTCATTTAGTTTATTCTTGTCATCTGCTACTCTTCCTGACGATTAGAACGGCAGATGGCACACGTTGGTTTTTCTTCTTGATGATTGATATTATGTGTCTCTATTTTATAGTTTTTGGAATAAGATCACCGTTCTCCCTCCGGGAGTTTCAACAACCCTCAAATCGCCGGCGATAGAACAACGAGGACATGGCATCCATACTGCAACCCCAACAACTACACTGCAACGATCAACACCTGTAGGCCTGGTGGAGTACAGCTTTTAGAACCCCAGAGCCCGTTGCAGAACCAGCAGCAGTACCATACGACATCAAGAAGTTAGCATCGAGCCGAATACCAAAAGCTATAAGTATAATCCAGAATTGTTAGTTTTTGGCAAGAATTTGAATACATTTGTTAATGCAATTTACTAAGTCATTTCATTTATTATATCTTTATGAACAATAAACATGATTAGTTAAAAATATTCTTTTGTTTGCTTCCATTCCAATTTTCATAGTTCATATCTAAGGTTAGGACAAGACGAACACACACCTGAGTGACTGAGCTAAGCTAAGGGTGTAACGATGGCTACCTTGGTTAGTTGGGGTAATATTTTCGAATATTATTTCAATTAGCTGGGTAGTCCATCGCTTACTCGTTACAATAACAAGCTGAAAATTTGTTAATAGCTTAACGGTGTCTAGTCGGACAAACTTTGATGTATGGAAACACTGGAACACGGGAGGTTTTAATTGTGGAACAGGTTAACAATTTGGAACGTCAGACTACGAAAACGTTCCATGTATTTTGTCGGACAGAACTTTCAATTGATTTGTTACCATTTCATTAAACTCTCATGCAAAAATCAGACTGGTCTTTATCACCAACTGGGCATTTTAATGAGTGGAACATGAAGAACATGTCAAATGACAGGAATTATATTGGTGATAAATAGCAGTCTGGTTTTTGCATTAGAGTTTAATGAAATGGTAACAAATCAATTGGAAGTTCTGTCCGACAAAATACATGGAGCGTTTTCGTAATCTGATGTTCCAAATTTTTAAACTGTTCCACAATTAAAACTTCCCCTGTTCCAGTGTTCCCATACATCAAAGTTTGTCCGACTAGACACCTTTAAGCTATTAACAAATTTTCAGCTTGCTATTAATCAACTTTTTTTGGTACGCGGTATCCAGATCTATACCCAAAAAACCCATTGCAACCTGGCTGGTCAAGTGTCCTGAATATGGTACATTTTTCCCTTATTGCCCTTGAGGAGAAGTAGAAACGTCATATAAACGTTAAAGTAAAATTGAAGCGTATTTCCAACAAAAGTAGCAATTTGCATAAGTTGTCATAAGAAGATAATTTGAGAACAATAACAAAAAAAATCTAGAAAAAGATCCCTAAACTTTCCCTATGTATTTTATATAAAATATATTATTTTCACAAAAAGTTATTAGATCAGTAAATATATTGGCGGGAAACATCTCAGCCGCCTCCGATCTAAATTTTGGCAGAGATAGCGCGCGCAACCTTGCGCCGTAGCGGTGAATGCGGGCGGGCAGCCGCCTCACGAAGCGCAGACGCCGCCCTGACCTGGCAACTGGACCGCTCCCATTCTGGCGGCGCGCGTAAGGTCGGCTGCATGTTCGGCAAGAGCTGGTGGCGGCCGCTTAGCGATGTTTCGTGTAGGGGCGGGGCGGACACCGAGCCGTCGACTCTCCTGACGCCAACCTAGGCCGTGTACAGTGATGTGTGCACTTTTTTTAGTGACTAGATCAAAACAATTACATGCCAGTTGCCGAAAGTGTCCACGGAATAAGATGGCTGCCGCTCCTCGTAAGGGTTTCGCTCTGTCTGTCCTCCAAGGGTACGTTTTTAGCTGATATGCTCGACCTTCTGGGTCAGGACTCGCTTTGCTCCACTTGCTACTTATCGAATTCCTACATATACTTAAATGACACTTGCTTAAACACAAATATATACAGATACACAACCTGCATTCACTTAACGATTGTAAAGTTGATAAACAACACCATATTGACATAAATTTATAAATCAACAAACGTAACTCCTTTAGATAACTAATTATAATATTGTCTGAACAAGAAATAAGAAAAATAAAAAATAGGTATATTTTTGGTGGAAGGGGCGTGGTATCTAATCGGTGTGCACTGATTTATTAGGGAAAATACAATGTTTTATGGGTTAAGTAATACTTTCTGTTTTCAGCAATTCTACTGACGTTTAAATAGAATTCCCCAAATACTTTACTTTGACAAACGTTTTATTATGGTGCATGTAATTGATGTTTATTTGTTTTGTTATGATCAGCTTATTGCAACATCAATCTTCTCCGCAGTATACCTTTTTATTTATCCGTACTTAAATCTCATACCTTTTTATTTTTATAGCAAACAGTTTTTACAACTAACATTAAAACAGTCATTATCTTATTATTCATTATTAGTTTAAACAGAAAGAAAACATAATAATTATGAATGATACATTTCTTATGATATTCATGACTAATAAGACAAGCTTTAATAATTTTTACTTATTTATATATTGAATGGATTTAATGTTGGTCATGTCAACTTATATGAAGGTATAGCATATTAGATTTGAATATTCAGGGGCGTGGTAAATTCTTTAAAAGCAGGGTTTGCATCAATAAAAATAAATTGGGTGTGACAAATTACAAATACAGTCGAACCCGCTTATTGGAATAGCCTTCGTGCCAATCAAAAGTATTCCTATACCCGGGATATTCTAATAACCGATCATTGGTAGCTAATAGAAACGTTTCGGGACCTCAAATTTTTATTCCTTAAACCGGGATATTCCTTTAAGAGGTATTCTAATAAGCGGGTTTGACTGTAATAAGAAATGTACAAATATAATTCTATAATTCTACCTATATAAATCTAAATAAATAATATAATTCTACCTATATAAATTTTTGTATAATTAAAGGGTGGAGCATAAACGTAAGACACACAGGATTAATAAAACTATAGTCTATGATATAACAAGTAATTTATAATTAGAACAGGCAAACTAAAACAACTTTAGAATAATTACGAACATTTTAAGTATAAACAAATAAGAACATATAAATAATTAATACTTCTTCATAATATACATCCTGCTCCCCTAGGTTTACTAGAGGTCCAAAGAGCTTTTATGTGTGACTAGTGTTGCCCAAATGCAAGACCAAGATGAGACTTAGAGAGTCTTGGTCTTGCACCAATACACCTGGTCTTGGTCTTGGTATTGCATTCCCGGTCTTGGTCTTGGCCTTGCAGCAAGAGTCTTGCAAGTCTCGCAGTTACCCACTAGCATATTGCTATTTATTAAGCGTTACTTTTGATCTTGGAACAACGTAACAGTACAGGTACATTTTCAGCTTGACTTAACATACAGGGTGAGGCAGATAAACTTCCTATTATAATTATCTCGAGAACTAAAGACAACAGAATCATAAAAATTGGAATAAAGGGGTTTTGGAGAGTGATCTATTTAATTAAAATATTTTTATATTATTTCCTACTTTAAGTTATACCGGAAGTTGCTTATAACTTCGTTTTTTTTTAAATGGCACACCCTGTATATTTTTACATTTCTGAATTCTCTTCCATGTCTTCTTTCTAAAAGTATGAGGTTTTGTAATGTTATATAGGGTAGCTTTGAAGATAATTACTTTTCTTATTAATTTCGTAGCAACTTTCACACCCTGTAGAATTGTAGTTATTTGACATCAACTTTATTTACGTTCAAATAATTTTTAATAGAGTCTACTATTGTTAAAAATTATTAGTATGTATATCTAAATGTTGCATTTGATATACAGGGTTGGTCGAAACTCGGAATGAGTATTTTCTGAGTTTTCTTTAATGGAACACCCTGTATTTTAGTATTGTAATGAAATGATATTTTATGGTACTCTTTTATTTCTTAAGCATTCCCTATACCTAACTGCTTTAATTCATGCATCAATTCCGATAAGAACATATGGGGCACAATTTGATGCATGCATTATTCCGATATTAACATATGGGGCACAAACATGGACAATCACAAAAAAGAATATGAACATACTCAGAGTCACTCAACACGCGATGGAAAGAGCAATGCTTGGCATATCACTTAAGGACAGAAAAACAAACACATGGATAAGACAGAAAACCAAAGTCATCGATGTGGTACAAAAATCATTAAAGTTGAAATGGGAATACGCTGGACATGTAGCTAGGAGCGATCTAAACAAATGGCACAGAACAATTCTAACCTGGAGACCTTACGAACACAAAAGACCCAGAGGCAGACCTCCTATGAGATGGACAGATGATCTGAAACGAACTGCCGGGAAAAATTGGCTACAAATAGCGTACAACAAAAAACAATGGAAAGGAAGACTTGAAGAGGCTTATGTTCAGATGTGGACGTGAATGGCTAGACGAAGAAGAAGAAGATATAACTGCTTTAATTTGTGGTTAATTGTTAATCGCGCCAACAATGTTAACTACATAGGAATTTTGATACTTCAACTATTATTGGTAATTTTTAGGATCAGTCTAGATTAATATCTATCTATTACCGAAAAATTATTTGCGATTGAATATGTTCACGACCAACCTAATAAAATTTCACTTATTTTTTGTTTCAATTAATATTTGGCTTGAATCACCAATAACTCACAAACTAAAGCAGTTAGGCATAGGGAATTCTTAAGAAATAAAAAAGTACCATAACATATCATTTCATTATAATACTAAAGTACAGGGTGTTCCAATTAAGAAAACTCAGAAAATACTCATTCCGAGTTTCGACCAACCCTTTATTCTAAAATTAAAAATTTAGCTATATATACTAACAATTCTTAACAATAGTAGACTATATTAAAAATCATATGAACGTAAACAGAGTTTTTGATGTCAAACTACTACAATTTTACAAGGTGTCGATATTGCTACGAAATTAAGAAAAAAAATGTAATTCTCTTTTAAACTACCCTATATACATTACATTACATTACATTACAAAACCATATATTTTAACAACGAGGAGAATTTAAAAATGTAAAAATATACAGAGTGTCCCTTTCAAAGAAACGAAGTTATAAGCAACATCCCGTATAATCGGAAGTAGGAAATAGATGAAAATACTTTCATTAAATAGATCACTCCTTAAAACCCCTTCGTTCCCATTTTCATGATTCTGTTGCCTTTAGTTTTCGAGATATTTCTAATAGGACATTTATGTGCCTCGCCCTGTAGACATAGTAAAAACGAACCAAATTAATAAATGTCTAAACAACTCACATCGGGTGGGGTTTGAACCCACGATCTAAACTATCCCTGCCTATACTCTCACTAACTGAGCTATCTACCATATCCCACGGGAGTCGGTCTGTTTCTTTAAACATTTGTATTTAATAACCTTATATTATATATTATGTGCTAAAACATGGTTAAAGCATAAAACAACTAAATAAATGACATAAACTTGACTGTATTAAAGAACATTCTCTGTCTAATAGAAAGGAATTTTGTTTGACCCATTGATATAAAATTGCACACTCTGCAGAAAGTTTACAAGTATATGTTTAATCTTTATACGATGTGGTATTTAGAATCCTACTAACTGACAAGGAAAAACAATTGAGTGTGTGTCGTATCATATTTTTTATCAACTTAGGCGACATATCTTTAAAAAGTTTCAATAGGATATTACTGTTGCCGTCACACCACAGATTATTTTATGAAAGGACAGCTATTCTCAAAATCTAGACAATTAATTTCAGAGGTCTTGCGAAATGGTCTTGCGAAAACGCAAGAACAAGACCAATACTGCAAGACCAAGACCGATTTTGGGCAACACTATGTGTGACATGTTGAGCAAATCCATGGCAAGCGTATTAGGGATGGCAAGACAGTTTGGTCTTGTATTTTGAACTTATAGTACCAATGGCTTCTCTGACAGTTGGAATTTGTAGCTGTTAGTGTAAGGACTGATTTATTCTTCTTCTTTAAGCGACATTTCTCAATTGGTAGTTGGATATCACTACCACTATCTTTACTATATCTACCGCTCCTCTGAAGAGTTCTACTGAATTGCATTTAAACCAATCCCTTAAATTTTTCCACCATGGCACTCTCCTTCTTACTGTACTTAGTACTATCTTACTATACTACAGTATGCGGTGCAGGTATATAGGTATCTATTATTGTGTGCAGAATAAGCCAATTTTGTGGCTTATTCCCAACTAAAATAGTAAACTGTTATAGCAAGTATTAATTTGTAAAATTAAATTCTTCTGATTATTCATTGTAAAGATTTTTCATGCGGGCACTGTATACCTGTGCTGCTAAACATCACGATAAACTTTTCTCAGAAGGGTTTGCACACAATAATGAACATTTTTACAAAGTGAACAAAACACATAAATCAGAAGAATTAATATTTTAATTTTACAAATTAATACTTTGTCATATCAATTTACTACATTATATCTTAGTTAAGAGAAAGCCACAAAATTTGCTTATTCCCAACTAAAATAGTAAATGGATATGACAAAGTATTTATAGACCTGGATCCCGCATACCAAAAAAAGTTGATTAATAGCAAGCTGAAAATTTGTTAATAGCTTAACGGTGTCTAGTCGGACAAACTTTGATGTAGGGGAACATTGGAACAGAGGAAGTTTTATTTGTGGAAGAGTTCCAAAGGAGTTTTAATGTATAATACAGGTTATACACCACATCCCTCGGTAGACTATTAATTTATACTCTCGGCAAATTAGCAAAATACAAAGAAAAGCAATTTTATTGCTGAAATCGAATCTAATGATTGTATATATTAATAATATATGTATAGTCCAGAGAAATAAGGTTTTTGTCGGGACACTTGAGCAGCCAAGCTGTAAATGGGTTTTTGGGTACTATATACCTAATACATTATAAATACAAAAATGCCCGTCACAGTTCGGACGAGAAATTTAGTTATTAACAAATAAAAGTCAAAAATGTCAGTTTTTTCGTCTAAATCGCTACAGGTAAAAATAGGGTAATTAAATATCTTATTTGTAGTATTATTCTTTTAGTAGATGACCCAAGGTTTAAAATGGTAATTTTTGAATTTTGGTCCCATCACTTGTTGCTTCGGAAAGTGCAAAATAAAACTAAAATTTCGAAAATAAAAAAAAATTGCTATATCTTTTGTGAAAATAACCATAAGATTTTCATATTGCACGAAAAGTTGAGTCAAACAGTCCATATAATGCACAAAACATTTTAAGACGATTCGTTAATTAGTTTAAATTTTATTCAATTTGTTTATCCCAAAGAGCTTTTTTCGCAATGTTATTGTTCAGAAAATAATAACGATATAGCAATTCTGTGGAAACCACGTGAAAGGAGAATAGTTGTTTTCAATGTATTGAAAAAAATCATTAAAAAGACGTTTTTTTTCACTCCGAAAACATTTTACTAAAGTAGAGTCAATAACTTCGTTAATATTGACTGTAGAGTAAATCTACTTTGGGATTTCAAAAGCTGGTATTTTTCAAATTTTCAAAAACAAACTTTTCGCCTAGGTTAATTATGGTCAAAGTTATACACTTTTATTATTTAATTCACAGTTACCTCTATATACATAAAATTCTCCCGTAACAGTGTTAGTTACCATACTACTCCGAAACGGCTTGGCCGATTTTTATGAAATTTTACACCTATACCCTATAGGACTGAGTATAGGTTTTAATCTATTTTTCATACCCATAAGTTATAGGGTATTTTTATTTTTTTGAACAAAATTGTCCGCCTTAATTTTATATGATGTATAATTAAAAAATACATACAACACTTAATTTTCACTTTTTATGAGCAACCCCTATTTGTTAATTGCCACCTATATATATTTATATCTATAAAATTCTCCTGTCACAGTGTTAGTGGCCATACTCCTTCGAGACCGCTTGACCGATTGCTATGAAATTATATATGTATATTTGGTAGGTCTTACAATCGGTCGTAATATATTTTTCATATCCCTGAGTGATGAGGGGGGTTCTCCCTAAAATTTTGTAATGTTAGGTGGGGATATGTGTACATAACGTACTCTATAAGACTACGAGTACATACAAATTAAAAAAATTATGATCAAAATCCATCAACAAGCTCCGGAGACATTAATCGCAGCATATGTTTGGAGAATTAGTTTTAGTTTTTGAGTGCACGGATTTTAATAATTCCCCTCCGCAGACCACGAGTCGATTTCGTTAGGACGTCATTTTTCAAGCTTTATTAATCACTCTGTTGAAGTTGAAATTTACTCAAACCTTCATTTTCTCCTCAAAATCATTTTCACCTCATACTCAAACCTTCATATACCTTCATCTTTAAAATTGCGCTAGTTAGGTTGCTTAATTGTTATAAACAAAGTAGCCGTCAATTAAATAAAAAAAGTGGCTAACTTCGACCAAAATGAAAATAAGCGAAAAGTTCTTTTTTGAAAATTTGTGCAAAAATAGCAGCTTCTTAAATTCCATTGTAGTTTTAGCCTAGAGTTAGTATTAACAAAGTTATTCAAATTGTTTATAAGCCAAAAATGACTATAGTAAAATGTTTTAGGAGTGATATGAATGATTTTTTTAAATACGTTGAAAATATGACTATTCTTCTTTCATGTGGTTTGTACAGAATTGCTATATCATTATTATTTTCTGAACAATAACATTAAGAAAAAAAAAAGCTTTTTGGGATAAACAAATTAAATAACATTTAAAGTACTTGACGAATCGTCTTAAAATTTTTTGTGCATATATGGACTGTTTGACTCAACTTTTCGTGCAATATGAAAATCTTAAGGTAATTTTCACAAAATATATAGCAATTTTTTTATTTTCGAAATTTTAGTTTTTATTTGAAATTTTTGAAGCAACAAATGATGGAACCAAAATTCAAAAACTGCCATTTTAAACCTTGGATCATCTACTAAAAGAAAAATATTATAAATAAGATATCTAATTAAGTAGGTACCCTATTTTTACCTGTAGTGATTTTAACGAAAAAACTGCCATTTTTGACCCTTATTTGTTAATAACTAATATTCTCGTCCGAACTGTGACGGGCATTTTTGAATTTATAATGTATTAGGTGTATAGTACCCAAAAAACCCATTTGCAACCTGGCTGCTCAAGTGCCCCGAACATGGTATATTTTTGCCTTATTTCCCTGGCGTAGTATGAAAAGTCCGCAGATACCGATTTTGAACTTGAGATTCTATTTTCTTCAACCTAGCTTTTGATTAGGATTTTGGTATTTTTGGTATTTTTCACGGGTAGTAGCGATCGTTTTTATTATTATATGTAATGTACGGAGTGTTTCAATGAAAACTTGACCCCACCACCAGTAACTCAGAAACCAAGAGTTTCTTCAGAATTAAAAAAAAACATGTCAATTTGTATTGATAGGGGTTTTCCCTGCCCCGCATCAACCCCCACTTTTTTTTTAAATAGCAAGTGTGGTCGAGTGGCACATCATTTGAAAGCAATTTTTTTATTTTTTCCTCTACAGAACCCTCTATTTTTTTAATTTGCTGAATAACTTTAAAGGTAATTTTGGATTTAACTAATTTATAATAGATTTATTAAGTCCAAAATGATCTTCAAACTTATTAAGTAAATTAAAAAAAATAGAGCGTCGTTTAGAGAAAAAAAAAAAAAAAACAACCTTTCAAATGATGTGCCACTCGACCACACTTGCTATTTAAAAAAAGTGGGGGTCGATGCGGGGCAGTAGGGGGTTACATTTGAGGACATGAATTTTGTATGAAAATTCGTCACCCTCCCATTATAAATTGACGTGTTTTTTAAATTTTGCAGAAGCTATTGGTTTCTGAGTTTCTGAGGGGGTCAAATTTTCGTTGGAATAGACTGAATGTTATGAGTCTCTTGAAGATATGAAAATTCGTATGTAGAAAGAGGACCGAAATAAAAACGTAATGGTTTAAAAATTACCTTTATATTTTTATAAATTCGTCGCAAATGCCGGTCAACTTTCATTCATCGCAATTAAACTTTGTTTCTTTTAAAATAAGCATCCTGTCATGTCCTTTGCAATACCGTTTTCTTAACTAAATTTAACTTAATACTTGCCGAGATATTCTATTTCTTATAAGCCAAAAAAATTGTTTACAACTTTAAAACATTCTTGAGGCCGCTCAAATAGTCCAATTTCAATTCTGTAATATCTGTACCAAAAATACTATACCAAAAATGGCTTAACACAAAAAATGAAGAAGACTACAACAGATATAGAGAAAAGAAAAGATAATCAAGACATAAAATCATTCAAAGTAAGAGAGAGACCTGGGATCGAAAGTGCCAAGAAATCAAAGCACACATAGGAGGACCAAAATGTAGTGAATCATGGAAATTTCTGAACAAAATCAAGAATAACGAAACACGCAACGACAAACTACAATTAATATCAACAGATAAATGGGTCCAACATTATAAGGACTTATTAATTGAACATAGGCCCGAATACTCACAACCAACAGAGACGGAAATACAAATTGTAGGGGAAGAAATAAACATAAACAGTGTAGCAGTTAAAAATGCAATTAAACAACTAGAAAGTGGAAGATCTCCGGGTCCAGGTGGGATCAATGCCGAACTACTGAAAAATGGAACTGAAAAACTTTTCGAATCTCTGGCATATGTATTTACAAAGTACATCAATGCATGGCGAAAATGTACACAGTGACTGAAAAATAGCTTATTAATTAATAATTAATTAATTCATAAAAAGGGCAATAAACTAAAATGTAGCAATTATCGCGGAATATCAGTAACAAATACAATAAGCAGAGCATATACAAAATTTTTAAGAGAACTGATTGAACAAGAATACTCAGGATACGAAGAAGAAGAACAATGCGGGTTTAGAGCTGGAAGGACCTGTACGGATAATGTATTTTCGTTAAAACAAATCATCGAAAAAAAATTAGAACGGAATAGGCCAATACACCTAGAAGTACTGCAAAACTCCAGCATTAACTTTACTATCATAAAAGCTGTCCAAAATTTATACAGTGACATGAAATCTGCGGTAAAATTAGGAAACAAAATAACAGAATTTTTTACAGTCAACAAAGGTCTACGACAAGGTCTACAATATGGAACAGAAAATGCAGTGGAATGGGCATCCAAATCGACGACAACACCTGCCTGTACACCCTGCAGTTTGTAGACGATCAGATTATATGTGCAAACGATAAAGAAGATTTTTAATATATGATATTAAACTGATATGATATTGGACAATAATCAGAAAATATCTAGCTGTGATGAATATAAGTATTTAGGAATTAATTTCAACAAGGAAGGTACGGTCGATGCAGAAATTAAGAGCAGAATAAATAAAGCAAGAACCATAATTAAATCATTGAACGGAGTTTTGTGGAGTACCGAGATAGGGAAACAAAAAAAGTGAGAATATATAACACCATGATTAAGAGCACATTGGTATACGGATCCGAAACATGGAGAATAAAGGAACACCAAAAAAGAAACATAGAAGCTACTGAGATGGACGCCTTAAGAAGAGCAAGTAGAACATCGAGATTGGACCGGGTTAAAAATGAGGAAGTAAAGCGAAAAATGAGTTTACAGGAAACGGTCGTAGAATGCATTGAGAAGAAACAATAATTAACGAGGTACGGCCATGTTCAAAGAATGGGGGAGAAGAGACTGCCAAAGAAACTTATGAAATGGATACCTACAGACAACAGGAAAAGAGGAAGGCCAAGAACGACGTGGATACAAGAAGTAAGACGATCAATGAGTGTACGAGGATTAGAAGATGAAAACTTCAATGATAGAAGATACTGGCAACAAGGCATCGGACAACGTCGGAGGACGTTTTGAACCCGAATTTATATATAATATATAATGTCTGTTAGATAGGTATAGTACGTTTTTATACGAAATTCATAGTTATTCTGGTGTATTATAATTATTATGATTATTATTTGAAGTCCCTTGAAATGTGGCTGCACAGACGTACACTAAAAATGCCATGGACGGCTATGCTGACAAATGTGGCCTTGACAGAGTAAATGCTGCTCGCAAGCTGCTTGATAATATCAAATGTAGAAAGATAGCCTATTTTGGACACGTAGAAGACCGATATAATATTCTTCAACTTATTATGATGGGTAAAATCGAAGCACGCTGAGGAATTGTTAGAAAACAGGCTTCTCGGTTGAAGAATATCAGGGAGTGGACAGGCATAAAGAAAACCGAACAACTATTTACAATAGCTCAAGACATAGACAGTTTCGCCATGTTAATCGCCAACGTCAATTGGACTTGATAGGGCACGTTAAGAAGAAGAAGGAGGTTATTATTGCGACCGTAAATTGTTAATTAACAATTTAATTGTTGCTAAACTATTCGTTAAATTTCCACCGGCTTCTGAAAATATAATCTACACCAAAAAATATTTTATGTCTCCAAGCTATTTAATTATTGATAAATAATTACTTACCTAAAATTTTAGAAGAAAATTAAAGATTAAGTTGGAAACACCCGCATTTTTCGAGGAAAATTTTCGTCGAAGCAAATCGGAAAAACCAGTCTTTATATATGCAGAATTTAATTACAGTGAATTTTTAATTGGGTGTTTTTGGTGTAGAGTTAAAATTTTCTGAGTTATAGAGTAAAATAATTTAAAAAATCACAATTTGGGGGCGCCATTTTGTTTATAGAAAAATAGCACACTATCTGCGGACTTTGCATACCTACACACGTGTCCAAAAGTTTGGAATACGTATTAATAATATTTCTATGCCTATTGTGGTTTCAAAACTGTTGTTGATATTCCTTCTAGAGCGTTTTTAAATGAAAATGATAAAACAATTTGAATCATGTTTGTATCATTCTAGTTACATTCAACTGATTAGCGGATTTACACATTATTTCAGTCTTTGTTTAAATTTGATCTAAACCATTTAAATGTCTAGAAACATAATATCTCATTTTGAGAGATCTAGAGTAATTGCTTTATTACAACAGGGCTTTATTCAAAGTGATATCGCGAATATTGTTGATGTTACTCAGAGTGCTGTATCGAAAATAAAAAAAAATCCAAGATACAAATAACGTGAAGGATCTCTCCACAAGTGGAAGAAGTCGATGTACAACAGCAGCACAACACTGATAGCTCGAAGAAATCATCTGGAAGCTACAAGTGGTATATACAGAGAAATTGCTAAGCTTCAAGCACTGAATATTTCACGGCAAACAATGACACGGATACGCGGTATATTTGTATCGTAGAAGACCCTTACGTGTTCCCATACTAACCTTCAACACAAAATGGTAAGGTTGCAATGGGCGAAAGAAAAGGTGCATCATGGTCCTAACTGGAATGACGTGATGTTATTCTCTGATTAATAAAAAATTGGCTTGGTTTCTGTTTCGCGAAGAAGACTGGTTTGGAGGGCCTCAGGATGACAAGCCCGACTAGAAACAGTCCAACCGCGTGCCCCATTTGAAGGTGGCAGTATTATGGTTTTGGGTGGTATTATGAGTGGTACACGGACGCCACTGCTGGTTCTGGAGAGAAGAGTCACTGGGGCTGTGTACATCTAGGAAGTTTTAAATCCTGCCGTGCGTCTATTCCGAGGGGCAGTAGGTGACGGATTTGTGTTTATGCATGACAATGCACCTCCTCATCGAAGAGCAGCAGTACAAAATTTTCTGGAAGAAGAAGAAATATCCACATTACTTCTTCTTCAGGTTCCTTCCCCTATCGGAGGTTGGAAATCATCATCGCTATTTTAATTTTATTGGCCGCACTTCTGAATAATTTTAATGAGCTGCAACCGAACCACTCTCTCAAATTTCTTAGCCAGGATATTTTGCATCGTCCTGGGTTTCTCTTCCCTTGTATCTTCCCTTGCATAATTAACCTAAGTAATACGTACTTCTAGCCCCTCATTATATGACCCAGATATTGAATCTTTCTAATTTAACAGTTTTTATGACTTCACATTCTTTCTTCATTCTTTGTAACACCTATATATTAGTTACTTTTTCAGTCCACGATATTCTGTGGATTCTCCTGTAGCACCACATCTCAAAAGAGTTTAATTTTTTGATTTCAGACTGTTTTATTGCCCACGCTTCCCTGCCGTAGAGTAAAGTAGAAAAAACGTAACAACGTAGCATTCTTGTGCGGATCTCTAGATTAAGGTTGCAAAGTAAGTTCTTCAATTTTATGAACGTGTTTCTTGCCATTTCTATTCTAGATCTGATTTCTTTTGTTTGATCTCCATCTTCGGTTAGCCACGTTCCTAAATATTTATATGTTGTTACTCTTTCGATCGTTGTATTATTAATGATCAGGTTATCTACATTTTATGTTTTTTTGAGAATATCATTGATTTCGTTTTCTTGAGATTCATTTGCAGTCCGTACCTTTCACATGCATTGTATACATGTTGTATTATGTACTGTAAATCTTCCATGTCACTTGCAAATATGACCGTATCGTCGGCATATCTAATATTATTAATGCTATTTCCGTTGACCAAAATACCTCCCACAATATCCAATAAGGCTTCTTGAAATATCACTTCACTGTAGACGTTGAATAAGAGTGGTGAAAGTATGCACCCTCGTCGAACTCCTCTAAGTATACTTACTTCCTCTGTCAGTTCTCCTTCGACTCTTACTCTTGTTTTCTGATTTTGATACAGATTTGATATAATTGATATAATTTGTAGATCTCAACTATCTATGTTTTTGGTCTTAAGAATACTTAAAAGCTTTTCATGTTGAACTCGGTCAAAAGCTTTTTTAAAATCTATGAAGCAAGCATATATGTCCTGATTCATATCGAGACATCGTTGTGTCAGAAAATTTACTCCGAACAATGCTTCTCTAGTTCCTAGACCTTTTCTAAAACCCATCTGCGAATCACTTATTTCTTGTTCTAAATTCATGTGGATTCTGTTATGTATGATTTTAAGGAAGGTTTTCAATGTGTGGCTTATTAATGCAATTGTCCGACAGTCATTGCAATCTTTAGCATTTGTGATTTTTGGAATCATTACAAAAGTTGAGAGAAGCCATTCTTTGGTTGGCCACATTACAGTGGCCCTCAAATTCCTCCGACATGAACCTCGTTGAACATGCTTGAGACATTCTCAAAACACGCATCAAGAAGCGAAACAATCCTTCTATTACAGTTCGAGAAATAAAAGATGCTGCTCGTGAAGAATAGGAGAGAATTCCGCAAGCCCAGCTTGACCACTTAATCGGCAGCCTGCCAAGTCGCCTACAGGCATGCATACAGACCAATGTAGGAAATGCTGAATATTAGTTTTATTAAAAATTATTTTTATCTATACTAATTTCTTTTTTAATATAAGTAGTACATTGTAAGATTTCACTCTAAGAGATTAAATCATTTTTTTGCATATCGTTTATCTGGTATTGAGATTTATTTAGTATCGATGAGAATTGAAGCAAAATGACGTTTAACTATTCAGAAGAGTTTATGCAGTGTGGTGGAATAAGTGTTACCCCCCTGTTAACTTGTTTATTTTAAGAATATAAGCAAAACGCTCAGACAAGTCGATTTTTAAAATAATGATAGTATGTATATTGTATATTATAGCATCAATACATCAGCTTCAAGCATAATACATAGCATCAACTTTACGCGATCCCTCTTCAGGTGACAGGCACAACTTTGATTTTTTTAAATGGGGAAGTACATCATGTGACACCTCATTTAAAAGTTTTTAAAATACTGATTACAAACATGTATAATACTTTACTAATTTTTAAGGGCGTAAAAGCAAAATTTTGTTCGAATTATTTTTAAACACTTTTATTTCTTTCAAATCCTGAGAAAACTAATAAATATTTTTGAAAAATTTAAACGCAGATTCGAAGATTACATAATTGCCGAGACTGAAAGTCCTTTAGAATAAACAAAAAGTTTCTTTAGAATGAGATATTTGAAATTAAAAATCAGACTAAATTTTCTCTTTTTTTTTCACTCCTGTGACTTATTAAAATAAACATTAAAGAAGTTTTCACGGACTTTCGGCCCTCGGTAATAACGTAATCTTTCATTCTGTGTTTAAATCTTTCAAAAATACCTATTAGTTTTCTCAGAGTTCGAAAAAAAAATTAATGCATTAAATAGCATTGGACCAAGATTTTGCGCCTACCCCCTTAAATTAAACATGTATCAATATTATAGAAGTTCTCAGGGACGTTTGACCCTCGATAATATTGTAATATTTCATTCTGCGTTTAAATTTTTCAAAAATACTTATTAGTATTCTCAGGATTAATAAAAAATAAATGAGTTTAAAAATAATTCAAAACAAATTTTGCGCCTACCACCTTAAAAAGGATTAAAGTATTAATTAATATACAGTGATGAGCACGCTAATAACCCGCAAATAACGCAAAAGATGAAAAACATAATACATTGTGAAATAAAAAGAGATGCAACTAGCAGAGGTGGAAATTATCGATATAAACGTATGAATTAACATTAGATACATTACATACAGTTGAGTCCGCAAATCTTTACCCGTGCGGCATCATTTATAATCGTGAGAAGATCCTTTTTTGTCTAAAAAGTTTTGTATATTCTCTGTTGTATATTGTAATATTCTGTTTTTTTTGGCAAAATAAACTTTTTGTATTGTATTGTATTGTATTGTATTGTATCATTTAAAGCATACGAAATGAAAAGTGACAGTAAGTGACTTGCTGTTGCGTTTAGTAAATTTCAATTTCCGACTTATCATCGACTTATTTCGTATGCTTTAAATGATGACGCACGGGTAAAGATTCGCGGACTCAACTGTAGTTTCCCACCTTTAGACATGTCTGGCAGGAGTATTTTACAAAGTTCTCCTATCACAATCACAGTTGTCATAATCTTCCGATACGTCTAAAGGTGGAAAACTATGCAATGTAATGTTAATTTATACGTTTATATCGATAATTTCCACCTGTACTAGTTTCATCTCTTTTTGCTGAACAATAAATTGTGTTTTTCATCTTTTGCGTTATTTTGCCGGTTATTAGCGCGCTCATCACTGTATATACAATCAGATTCGATGCCAGCAATAAAATTGCTGGTAAATAACTTTTTCCAAAAATGGCCTATTCTCTGATAATCTGCCCAGACTAATAGTATACGCATACTGTAGAGCATCGTTGAAACATCATATTCATAATCTCCGACTGGCATTTATTTTGCATCAGCTCTACGAAAATATATTGTATAAAACAAATAAACTAAAGTGTTCATAAAACACAGCAACTAACATAAAAAGTGCGCCTGAAGCTATAAGATAACCAGTTTCGCCTTTGTGAATCCCTACCCTTGTATTTAACACGCCCTCTTATTTTTCTACCGCTACATCGTAAGTAATGTTTTTCCTGTAAATACAAAAATGTATTTTGCTAAACACTGCTAAATCAGTAGCAACGATGGTTCAGTTAACAGAATTTCTACTAACACGTATAGTACGCCGTCCTTTTTTGAAAATGATTACAAAAGTCTTAAAAATGGTTTTAACTGCTTCGTTTGAGCGAGTCTACCATTTTCCGGAAATTTTGAGATAGTCGAGGAAATGAAGCATTTTGGCTCGCAATTTTTTTGTGCATGGATTCACTTGAAAATTTCACAGAACGTAGGGAATAGTCCAAGGATCATTTTCTATATCATGTCGTTGTACGCTAAAACCTTGGGGTGGTTGCCACCCCATCTAGGGGGTGGGAATTTTTTATTACATTTTAACCATGTCAATCGATGTAAAAATTAATTCTAAGAAAAAAATGTTTTTTACATTTTCTTCGTAAAACTAATATTTTTCGAGTTATTCGCGCTTGAAACTAACAGTTTTTCGTCGAACAAATCGACTTTTTTAGAGGGTTTTTTGAGAAAACCTCGAAAAATATGCATTTAATCAAAAAAATTGTAGATAACAAAATTGTATCTTTTAGTAAAACAAACTAAATTAAACTACTAAATTAAACTCCTAATTAAAAATTGGTCTTCACCTTTCTGTAATTCCTTGTATATTTATATTGTCAATACACTTAAGAAGCTTGACCTATTTAAAAGGCCTAATTTTAGAAAAATTGGAGTTTAAAGAAAAATTGATTTTTTGCAATTTCGTATTTTTCACCTTTTACTTCAAAATATCTCCGAAAATACTGGAGATACGAAAAAAATGATAAACTATTAAATTGTAGCTTTTTTAATAACTAAATAGTATATTGTACAACAAGAGAGAAAAAAAGACATATTTCTCACGAGCGCCGCAAATCAAGCGAGAGAGAAATAAGTCATTTTCTTTCGTGTTGTACACTCTACTTTTTGTATGGATGCGTTTTTGTCAAGAGTTAAAACTTCAAAATTAAATAATTTAGGTGCTTTTAGGTATATTATATGCCTAAATTGAAATAAAATACATATATGCACATAGGTATTTAATATTCTTAATATTTATATACTTTATTTATTTAAAATTATAATTCACAGTTGAACAGTCTTATAAAAGGTAATTTTTGATAAGTTTTGACAAGTGTCAACACATTTTGTTTGACAAAAATAATTGTGTTTGTATTGTGCATGTTACCATGGAAATGGCGATCATATGTATGTAAACCGGCGCTGAACCCGTGAGAAAAAATATTTCTCACTGCAATGGGCGACTTTTCTCACTGCCTAAGAAATTGTTCGTTTTGAATGTATGTAAGTAGTCAGAGAAGTTGCACATTGTATAGCATCCATAGAAAAAATATATTGTGCATAACTTTTCATTATAGTGAATAGTTAGGGACATATAGCTGTTTAAAACCTCTATTTACGAACAAACACCCCCTTATTTAGGAATTTAAGGAATTTAATTTACACAGACTTACAGTTCTTCAAAAATTCTACCAAATCATTTTTGAAAAAAAATTTTATTTCCAAAAATGAAGGAGCTATCTTTATAAAACGAATTGTTGTTTCGAAATATTCTAATAGTCTGCTTATGGAAAAGTTTCAATGCATGTACCACAGAACCTTTTCGTATACTGGAAGATGACTTAAAAACTATTTGTATTTGTACTTCTACATATTTGTAAATTCGTATTTTTGTGTAAATAAATGTTTTTGTAATTCTTTAATTCTCCTATTTTTTCTGTATAGATCTATTTAATTATCTACTTATAAAAATTGTAATGTTCTTAAGGGTGGTTTTTAAGGGTTGAAATATTATGATAATATATCATAAATTATGATATTATATTACAAAGCATAAAACAATCATTATTTTTAGCCAATCAAAACAAAATTTTACCCATATTAAATTTTACAATATTTTTATATAATTTTTGACAATAAGGGGTAGTTTACACCCCTAAAAATAATCGACGCCCTTGAGCATGTTATAGAATATGAAGTACAGGGTGAGATGATCCTAATCCCAAATTTTTATGTAAATCGATGCAAGCCGAAATTATTCTTTTAGGATAAGTAATTTTTTATATAAAGCTCCAACAGGGGTGGTTTTAAGGGTTGAAATATTATGATAGTATATCTTAAAGCATAAAACAATCATTATGTAACTAATAAGAACCAAATGTTGACAATATTATATTTTTAAAAGGTTATTTTATAATTTTTTACAATTAGGCTTAGTTTTCACCCTTAAAAAACCAAAAGCGTACAACGGCTCAATATAGAAAATGAACTAGAGGGTAAAATGAGCCGAATCCCAAATTTTTGTACAAATCGATGCTGGACGAAAAAATTGCGAAGTTTTGCATTTTTTCAGTTTCATTTCCTCGACTAAGAATGCAGGTTGGACGTTTTTCCGCACTCACTGTTATGTTTTGTTATTGCAAAACTACAATTTTTAATTTTAATCAAAAGATTATACGCTAAAATAAAATAAATTATTTTTGTCGGACAACAAAGGAGGAACGATCATCGAGTCCGACACCCGCAAAATGTCAATCTAGCGCGGTACCGTTTTGTTATTACAAACTTCTTAATTTTCGATTGAAAGTACTTATAATTATCTACAAAAGATTGTCTATCTTTTATCGACAAATTTACAGCCTCGATTATTTAGATCCGATAATAAACGTAAATGTGTTAATTATGGCAGGTTATGGTTTGAGATTACTAAATTTCGGACACGAATCATAGGTGATAGATTGGAGGGTCTTTTATACAAATATAGCACTACCCGATCATCTCTCTCTCTCTTGTCGTTTCCCCATTACTGAGGATCGTGATTTCTTCCAATATTCCTAACAATGTTTCTCCATTGGTCTCTATCTTCAGCTGCTCTAAGAGCTTCGCAGAATGAGTTTCCAGCTGAATTCTTTATTTGGTCGGACCATCTAGTTGGTGATCGTCCTCTTGATCTTCTCCCCGGAACGTTTCCAGAAACGATGAAGCAAGCAGAGGTGGAAAGCGTTTCCAGCTGAATGCTTTATTTGGTCAGACCATCTAGTTGGTGATCGTCTTCTTCATCTTCTCCCGGAACGTTTCCAGAAACGATGAAACTAGCAGAGGTGGAAAGCGTTTCCAGCTGAATGCTTTATTTCCGGGCTACCAAAAATTACATTTTTAATTAACTAAAATTTTGACGTTTCGCTTTGCACTCTGGAAATCGTTTTCTCAAAAAGAAAAAGAAAATAATTCTGAAAAATTCTGGGAAAATTTTATAACCTGTTTTTCTAGAAGTATCAAATTCTGACTGCTTTTATGTTTTATTGTATGTTACTTTGTTTGTGTGATCTGTATAATAAAAATGATTGTTGAAAAAAATTAAATTTAAATTAAATTAAATTCCATTATCAAATTTTTATATTTAACAATAATCTTAAAATTCTTCTTCTTCTTCTTCTTCTTCTTCTTCTTCTTCTTCTTCTTCGTCTTCTTCTTCTTCTTCTTTTATTTAGACAGTACTGCCTGTTTTTCTTCAACGGTGCCTTTCATTCTGCCCCTAAATTGTCATTCCATATTTTCCTTGGGCGTCCTATACTTCTTCTGCCTAACTGTGACTTGGCCCTGGCTATTCTTACTATCCTTTAGGTATTTATATTGTCTACCCAACATATGCGTCTGATTTCCTCACTTCTTACCCTGTCCTGTAGTCCTTTTCCAGAAATCCTTCTAAAGATCTTCATTTCGTTGTTCTCCAGATGTCTTCATGCTTTGCTTGTATCTGGTCTTGTTTCGGCCGTGTAAGTCATAACTGGCCTAATAACTGACATTATATTCGGGCCTTTGTTTCCAATCTTAGGTGTTTGTTTTTCCAAACTGTGTCGTTTAGGGATATGGCCGTTCTACTGGCTTTAATTATTTGGTCTTTTACCTCTTCTTCGATATTGTTGTCGGCTGATAGATTAATTCCCAGATATTCGAAAGTCACTATTTGTTGTATAATTTGATTGTCTAACTCCAATTTGCATCTTATTGGTTCTTTGGCTATTACTAAGCTTTTTGTTTTTGGGTTGATATTTTCATATTCATTTCTATTGCGTTAATGTTGAATTCGTGCAGTAATATTCGTAGGTCTTCTTCGCACTCTGCTACTAACATGGTGTCATCAGCGTAACAGAGTATTTTTTATCTCTCTATCTCCCATTTTGTACCCACTTTTTTTCTTCACTTGCTTTATTATTGCATCCATCCAACATTATGTTAAACAGTAGAGGGCTTAGTGAATCATCTCCTTGCCTGATTCCTGTGGTTGCTTCTATGGGTTCTGTTATTATTCCGTTGACTTTCATTTCTATTTCATTTCTTACATATTATATATATATATATATATATATATATATATATATATATATATATATATATATATATATATATATATATCTATATATATATATATACAGGGTGGTTCATCTTATTCGCCTCGGTCTCTGTACGGAAAACCACTTAATATTTAAAAAAAATTTTTCTTCACAGAAATATACAGGGCCTTTAATACTACAACCTAAAAATAATGAGAATTATACAGGGTGTTCCAAAAAAGAGTGGTATATCAAAGTTATATTTTTTCTTATGGAATGCCCCATATCTGATGACATTATTGAATTGACCTTAAAAAATAAGCTATACTTTCATAAGGGTTCCCTATACCTAAATACAGGGTGTTTTGATTTATTTCGATTTTCATAAAAATGTAAGGTTTTAGAAAAAAATAAATATCTACGAATCTAAGAAGCAGTAACAAATTCTTTCTTGGATCTTAATAATAGACTATTTAGCATACTTAAACAGATGCTTATTGCAACAAAATTTCTTACAGGGTGGTTAAAATATGAGATTGTTCTATTAACAAATTCAAGCTGTAATAACTTACTTATTTTAAATAGAACACCCTGTATCTTACTAGTCTATCGCGTAGAAAATTTACTTAGCTTTCAATTTGTACTAGGGTTTCCTATACCTATCTTTTTACAGGGTGGTCAAAATATTAGATTGTTCTATTAACAAATTCAAGCTGTAATAACTTACTTATTTTAAATGAAACAACCTGTATCTTACTAGTCTATCGAGTAGAAAATTTACTTAGCTTTCAATTCATATTAGGGTTTCCTATACCTATCTCCCTTCATTTTTTAAATATTTAAAGATTTCCTAATTTGTAAGCTTTAAAAATTAGAATTAAGTACCTATGTCGTGGTTATGTACAACACATCACCAACACCGGCAATATACTTAAATATCTTAGTCAAGATAGTTTCATTAATAAAATTCACATTTTTATCATTTAATCACACAGAGTGTTCTTATTTTAAATGACATACTCGATATTCTATTCTTTATAATGGTAGATATTTAAAATCTCTTCAATTCCATGTTAACATTCTCAATACACATGTTATTCTGTAGATATAAATTCCCATGTTATTCTGTAAATACCCATTTTTACATATTTTTGTACAATAGGCTCGTTTTCGTCAAAGTAGCCATTGCATTTAATTGTTTGTAATTGCGATTTAAAGATTCAAACAAAAAGTGGCGTTCTTAAATTTACTTAATAACCGTTGGGTTAAGATATGGAAAATACTTATACGGAATGAAATATAATTTAAATATCTTCCTGAATACGGCATCTAATATAGGGTATGCAGTTTAAAATAAACGTATTATTCAATTTCACATGTAGGCCAAAATCAAATAAAATAAAACAACACTCTGTGTGATTACATGATAACAATGAAAATTTTATTATTAATGACAGTATCTTGTCTAAGTATATTGCCGGTGTTGGTGATGTGTTGTACATAAACACGACAAAGGTACTTATGTAATTCTAATTTTTAAAGCTTACAAATTAGGAAATCTTTAAATATTTAAAAAATGAAGGGAGATAGGTATATGAAACCCTAATAAGAATTGAAAGCTAAGTAAATTTTCTACTCGATAGACTAGTAAGCTATAGGGTGTTCCATTTAAAATAAGTAAGTTATTACAGCTTGAATTTATTAATAGAAAAATCTAATATTTTGACCACCCTGTAAAAAGATAGGTATAGGAAACCCCTAATAAAAATTGAAAGCTAAGCAAATTTTCTACGGGATAGACTAGTAAGATACAGGGTGTTCTATTTAAAATAAGTAAGTTATTACAGCTTGAATTTGTTAATAGAACAATCTCATATTTTGACCACCCTGTAAGAAATTTTGTTGCAATAAGCATCTGTTTAAGTATGCTAAATAGTCTATTATTAAGATCCAAGAAAGAATTTGTTACTGCTTCTTAGATTCGTAGATATTTATTTTTTTCTAAAACCTTACATTTTTATAAAAATCGAAATAAATCAAAACACCCTGTATTTAGGTATAGGGAACCCTTATGAAAGTATAGCTTATTTTTTAAGGTCAATTTAATAATGTCATCAGATATAGGGCATTCCATAAAAAAAATATAACTTTGATATACCACTCTTTTTTGGAACACCCTGTATAATTCACATTATTTTTAGATTGTAGTATTAAAGGCCCTGTATATTTCTGTGAAGAAATTTTTTTAAAATATCAAGTGGTGTTCCGTATAGAGACCGAGGCGAATAAGATGAACCACCCTGTATATAAACTGCGCGTCATAGAAAACGGGCACCCTAAAAAATGGGTCATTTTTGATGTCGCGTATCTCCTAAACCTGTTGTCCGATTTAAGTGATTTTTTGAATATCTTATAGCGCTATTCTTTGTCAATATCCCTGTAATAATATTTTTGCTAAACAGGTAAATTTTCATTGTATACCGGGTGTCCGAATCAAACTGTATTTTTTTCTCAAAGTTCGCAACACCCTGTGGAATATTCTAGCATTTATAAAATACTGAAATTACAACCCAACTATAGCCTCAGGTTTTCTTAACATTCTGTTTTTTGATTCATTCGCTTATGTTGGATAATACAAAAGTTATGTACTTTAACAACTAGGCATGCTCTTTATCAGTACAGGGTGTTTCTAAAGAAGTACGACAAACTTTAAGGGGTAATTCTGCATGAAAACATAATGACCGTTTGCTTTATAAACATATGTCCGCAAATTCTTCGTTTCCGACATACAGGATGTTGAATTTTTTCTTACAAACTGACGATTTATTTATTGCCCTAAAACCGGTTGAGATACGCAAATGAAATTTGGTGGGTTTTAAGACTTAGTTATTGAACATTTTTTGACATAAAATTAAGAATTTTTTATTCACCATTGGCGTGCATACGAATAATATGATCGGTCATATTACCCGTATGCGCTCCAATGGTGAATATAAAATTCTTAGTTGAATGTCAAAAAATGCGCAATAACCATCTCTTAAAACCTACCAAATTTCATTTGCATATCTCAACCGGTTTTAAAGCAATAAATAAATCGTCAGTTTGTAAGAAAAAATTTAACATCCCGTATCTCGGAAACGAAGCATTTGCGGATATATGATTATAAAGCAAACTGTCATTATTTTTTAATGCAGAATTACCCCTTAAAGTTTGTCGAACTTATTTAGTCCCTAAAACCCCTTAGACTTATAACACCCTGTACTGATGAAGAACATGGCTAGTTGTTAAAGTACATAACTTTTGTATTATCCAACATAAGCGAATGAATAAAAAAACAGAATGTTAAGAAAACCTGAGGTTATAGTTTGGTTTTAATTTCAGTATTTTATAAATGCTCAATAAAAAAATGCGCAATAACCATCTCTTAAAACCTACCAAATTTCATTTGCATATCTCAACCGGTTTTAAAGCAATAAATAAATCGTCAGTTTGTAAGAAAAAATTTAACATCCCGTATCTCGGAAACGAAGCATTTGCGGATATATGATTATAAAGCAAACTGTCATTATTTTTTAATGCAGAATTACCCCTTAAAGTTTGTCGAACTTATTTAGTCCCTAAAACCCCTTAGACTTATAACACCCTGTACTGATGAAGAACATGGCTAGTTGTTAAAGTACATAACTTTTGTATTATCCAACATAAGCGAATGAATAAAAAAACAGAATGTTAAGAAAACCTGAGGTTATAGTTTGGTTTTAATTTCAGTATTTTATAAATGCTAGAATATTCCACAGGGTGTTGCGAACTTTGAGAAAAAAACACAGTTTGATTCGGACACCCGACATACAATGAAAATGTACCTGTTTAGCAAAAATATTATTACAGGGATATTGACAAAGAATAAGGCTATAACATATTCAAAAAATCACTTAAATGGGACAACAGGTTTAGGAGATACGCGACATCAAAAATGACCCATTTTTTAGGGTGCCCGTTTTCTATGACGCGCAGTTTATATATATATATATATATATATATATATATATATATATATATATATATATATATATATATATATATATATATATATAGTTATATATATATATAACAAGGTTGAAATATTGGGGTAGCAGCAATAATTCAACCTTGTTTCCTAACTGTTCAGCAAAGATTATATACCTGTTATATATATATATATATATATATATATATATATATATATATATATATATATATATATATATATATATATATATATATATATATATATGCTTTGTATCAGTTTTATGGTATCCAGTGGTAAATTTGTGTCAGATAGTAGGTGTACCACATCTTTTAATTGTATTCTCTAGGTCTATGAAATAGAAAACGGCTGGTTTGTTATAGTCTAACGATTTCTCCGCTATTTGCCTTATCACGAAAACTGCATCGTTACAGACATGATCTTCTACCTCTAAATCCTTGTTGTTCATCCGATATACACTAAGCATCGAAATTAACGCACCACCTTAAAAATGGGACATCCTTGATGGCTCGTATTTCCTAAACCTGTTATCCGATTTTAGTGATTTTTTTAGTATATTATAGCTTTATTCCTCAAGAATATCGACGTAATAATACTATTGCTAAACAGGTAAGTGTCACTGTATACCGGGTGTAACAATGATAGTGTGATTTTTCATCAAAGTTTGGAACACCCTGTAGAATACTCTAGCGTATATAGAATATTGAAATTAAAACTAAACTGTAGCCTTAGGCTTTCTTAACATTTTAATTTTTAGTTCATTCGATTATATTAGATAATAAAAAAGTTAGGTACTTTAACAACTAGCCATGTTATTCATCAATACAGGATGTTTCTAAATAAGTGCGACAAACTTTAAGGAGTTAATTCTGCATGAAAAAATAATGACCGTTTACTTTATAATTATATGTCCGCAAATGCTTTGTTTCCGAGATACAAGATGTTGAATTTTTCTTACAAACTGACGATTTATTTATTGCTCTAAAACTGGTTGCGATATGCAAATGAAATTTGGTAGGTTTTAAGGGGTAGTTATTGCGCATTTTCTGACATACAATTAAAAGTTTTATATTCACCATTGGCGTGCATACGGGATGTATCTAAAATGTTTATACCCGTATGCAAGCCAATGGTGAATATAAAATTCTTAGTTGTATGTTAAAAAATGCGCAATAACTACCCCTTAAAACCTACCAAATTTCATTTGCATATCTTAACCAGTTTTAGAACAATAAATAAATTGTCAGTTTGTAAGAAGAAATTCAACATCCCGTATCTCGGAAACAAAGCATTTGCGGACATATGTTTATAAAGCAAACGGTCATTATTTTTCATGCAGAATTACCCCTTAAAGTTTGTCGCACTTATTTAGAAACAACCTCTATTGATGAATAACATTGCTAGTTTGTTAAAGTACCTAACTTTTTATTATCCAACATAATCGAATGAACCAAAAAAAAAAAAATATTAAAAAAGCCTAAGGATACAGTTGAGTTTTAATTTCAATATTTTATATGTGCTACAATATTCCACAGGGGGTTCCAAACTTTGAGGAAAAAACACACTATCATTGTTACACCCGGTATACAATGACACTTATCTTTTTAGCAATCATATTACTACATCGATACTGCTAAAGAATAAAGCTATAATATACTAAAAAAATCACTCAAATCGGACAACAGGTTTAGGAAATACGAAACGTCAAAAATGTCCCATTTTTAAGGTGGTGCGTTAATTTGGATGCTTAGTGTATTTATGCACTCCATTATTTTCTCCATGAGTATTTTTGTTGTGAGTTTCAGTATAGTGCTCAGTAAATTTATCCCTCTATAGTTACTGGGGTCTGTCCTAACACCTTTCTTTAAAAATAACGCTATCATTTGAGTGGTTCACTATTCTTCTGGAATTCTTCCTGTATTTATTACTTTACTTATAAGGATATTCAGTTCCTTGTGAAGTCTATCTCCTCCGTATTTTAAAAGTTCATCAGCTATTCCCATCTTTTCAATTTTTCATCTTTTTTAAGGCGTTCTTTATATCTTCCTCTTTAATTTCTGATTGATCATCCGATTCTAATCCTGGTGTTTCCAGTTCTTCGTGATTAGCTGTTTGATACATGATTTTAGGTAAGTTGTCCATGTATTTGTATCAATATATTTTATTCTATCAATTCCTTCATCTTTGCTCTTTGACCTCTTTTCATTTTCCACATTTCCTTTTGCATCTTGCAGAAGTCGTGCTCCATTTTAGTTTGAAGAGCAACCCTTCATGCCAGACTTTATCAAAAGCCTGACTGACGTCAAGAAAAAGTGCAGTACAGTATTTTTTTTCTTCAAAAGTTTTATTAACTATATCAACCACTCTATGAACTTGTTGTATTGTTGAATGCTTCTCTCTGAAACCAAACTGGTGATTCGGAAAAAGATTATTATCTTCATTAGCCTGGTCGCTAATAGCTTCTCAAATAGTTTAGATAGTACCGGTAAGAGACTAATAGGACGATAAGAGGCATGTTCGTGAGGTGGTTTACCATGTTTATGGATCATTATTATATCAGCAATTGAATAGTTGTGTTATCATAACTACACCTTTATCTGGTAACTCTTTTAAGATAGTTCCAGTTATAAGGTCATAGCCAGGAGCTTTTTTGGTTTTTAATCTATATTGAATAATATTTTCTACATCTCTTTTTGTTACTGGTTTAATTTGCTCACTTGGCTGTTGGATTGTTGTTAGACTTTCATAGATAGCCTCATCTTCTTCAGCACTGACAGAGGTTAGAGGTTGAAAAACTTTTTCAAGATATTTTCCAAATGCCTCTGCTTTTTCTTGATCTGTTCTCGACCATGAGCCATCTGGATTTATTAATTCTGGTATGTGTTACTGGGTTGTTTTAATTTCCTGGTGGCCTTCCAAAGTGAATAATCGGTATCTGCTGTTGGTGTTAAATTTTGAAGATAATTTTCGATGTAGGAGTTTTTGTGCTGTAGTATTGTATTTTTCAGCTATCTTGAGTCTCTATTGTAGTTTATTTTGTCTTGATACTGCCTTGGGTTTTGCCATATCTTTCTTAGTCTCCTCTTCTCTTTAATTTGGTTTCTTATATTAATAGGATTTTTTCTTTTATTCTGTGTATCTTTATATTCTGGAGTGACATTTCATGTGGAGTGGATAGTAAAAGTAATTTAGACATTAATTCATCGATTCTAAAACAAAGTTCTAAGGAGCATTGTCAACTCCCCTTGGTACCAAAGAAACAATGACCTCCATAGGGACCTAGAAATGCACATATTAGTAAGACCATTAAAAAATTTGCCAAGAGTCATGAACAACGATTTTTCAACACGTCAATGTTGAGGCCATCCAGCTCCTCGACAACACAGATCTAGCTAGAAAACTCAAGAGGAAGAAACCCTTCGAATTAGTTAAGTGACAAGCAGAGTATAGTGCAAGTAATGGTACAGGATAATATTTGTGCAATAAATTAAGAGAACTTAAGGGATACTAGTGAGTTTTTCCTTAGTCTTAAGTTTTAAATAGTAATACAGGCCAGAAAAAGTTGCTCATTGATCATATTGTTTGATCAGAATGTAATGTTCTTTATCATATTATCGATGTTTATTTGACAAAAAAAATATTACCGAGCATTGACGACGCTACAAAAATATTTTTGATTTAGGTAATGCCACCTAATTCTCTGCAACATAACTTCTCAAGTAAAGACATACTAATTAATTTGAAATCCAAATAGAAGACGTGTCATTTCGCTAAAATCATCAACTCATAATTTCAAATTGGAAATGTTCTGGCCGTATTATTCTAAACTTTGCCACATCCGAAAAAATTTCTGGTTATGATAACGTCGAAAGGGTGTCGAAATCTTGATGTGGAAGCGGAAATATTTTATTAAAAGTGACTTTTTGTCGTTTTGTGCCGACATGATGCGCGTCAGCATTCAACGCCAGGATCATTCTATTTCGTTTCCACTTATAGAAGTGAGAATTGGATAAATCAAAAGGGCAAAGACCGCTGATACCGCTGATGGATGATATCAGCATAAATACCAAACATACTTTAGATTTCACATCAGTAAAAGTATAGTCCATCAAAATGTTACATTTAGGGTTGAATTTTTTAGAGGACGATATTTGAATTTTTTAATGTGTGTGTGGGGGAGGGGGGTCAGTAGAAGCTTAAGTTCAAGTCTGTGCAAAGGATGTACCTTGGAAAAGGGGGTGTAAAGGGTTTTTGCGCTGTATCTCGTAAACTAGCAACCCTACAGAAAATTAAATTCAACATAAAATGTAGCAAATTATTTATAATTGTATATACGTAAAGTGATCAACAAAAAAGTTATAAACAAAAATAAGTAAAAATTTTGTAACAAGTTTCCTTTTGGAGGTTATAACTTATTTTAAGTTCATTTTACAATAAAATGACATTATAGCAGTTTTTTAGAGGGTTTCTTAACGAACAATTTTCGGTGACAAAATTAGGTTTTACGGCGCTCCAAACTTGACCAGATTCTCGAACGCTCATAGGAATACAATAAAAACAAAACGTTAGGCTTACTTTTCTATCTATATATTTTTTTATTCATACAATTTATTATGATCTTAACATTTCAATGCTATTATTAAACTTATTTTGATCTTTCTCCCCACTACAAAACTTAGAACCCTAGGCCTTTCGCACACACTGCTACTAAAAAGAAACTAAACTAGTTGGTAACTAGAATTACCAACTGGTTATCAACTATGGCTAGCACACTACGCTACTGAAAATTAATAAAACGAGTCACTTCTTGACTGTACTTTGTACTGAGTAGCTTTGTTAGGCGGAGTTTAAGTTTATATATGTTGTTCTGAAGCTATTTTCTTGTGGAATTTTTGTAATTAACTAGTTTTTGATGGGAAATAAGCCACAATTGTACTAAAAACATGATTTTATTAACGTTTCGATGTCCAAATCGGATTCCTTTGTCAAAATACAAAAAATATTAATGAATTAAACAAAAATGTTGTTGGTTGGTAAAAAATTCTTATAATAGCTTATTTAATCTCACTCATTTATATCGGCAATTCAGACATATATTATACATTTTAAAGTAGAAGATTTTAAAATGATATTGTTGTTATTATTTAGTGTCACCGTTGCATGTAGATGTATTTTTAAAGACAGATCACATGTTATGATTTTTTGTGACGGATATTCTTGAGTTGGGGTTGATTTTATGTAATCGAATGAACTATCTTTTAATAAAGTCGTCCCAGGAACGCAACTCATAAATATTCGCAATATCATTTTAAAGTCTTCTACTTTAAAATGTATAATATATATGTCTGAATTGCCGATATAAATAAGTCAGATTAAATAAATTATTGGAAGAATTTTTTCCTAAGCAACAACATTTTTGTTTAATTCATTAATATTTTTTGTATTTTGACAAAGGCATCCGATTTGGACATCGAAACGTTAATAAAATCATTTTTTTAGTAAAATTGTGGCTTATTTCCCATCCAAACTAGTTAATTAAGTTTATATAGGCACGGATGTTTTCCACTTCTTGCATTCATTTTATATTAAACGACTCTTCCGCCAATTTCGCGTGTTAAACTTTACTAAAATATCACAAAAGGCTGGAAACTAGTCCCCAAGCGACCTGCATGTCCAGTCCGCTGTCGACTGATCACTCCCGCATTATAGACCGGCTGCTAACTAGTAGCGCTGTGTGCGGACACTCATTAAAATACATGGGCAGTGACTACTAAGTAACTAATTGGTAACTAAAGTTACCAACTGGTTTATTCGACAAATGCCAAAGTTATAATAAATTTTTTATCTCTTACAGAAAATATTGAATTTTGGCGGTTTTTTCGTAGATAGTGTGTTGGTTTGTGTTCCCGTTTGGTTTTTTAATTTGTTATTTGCAGTTTAGAACAGTTTACTGACAATTTAGTTCTTCTGATTAGGTAAGGTATTGGAAATTTTATTATACTATAGCATTAAGGTAATATGGACGATAAAATAGGCGGGGATCAGCCCCCGCCTAAACAGGATCCACCTGATAGAAGCGTTATGAACTCAGAAATGGATATAACAAAAAATAATGGTAAAGTTTATGATATTCAGAACAGGTATGCAGCAATAGATATAGGTCCCTTTTATGTCATTGTTGAACCAGTAGATAATAGCTATCCTTTATCACCAGTAAAAGTAGGTCATTTTCTTTTTAATAATTCTAATTTTAAAAACGAGGTTGTTGACATTAAATTAATAGGTAGAAACAAAGTAAAAGTTATATTTAAAACATTCCATATAGCAAATAAAATCATTGAACATGAGGTTATTAAAAAAAAATTTAATTGCTTACATACCTATGTTTTTTAATCACAAGAAGGGTATAATCAAAGAAATTGACACATTTTTAACTGACAAATATATACTAGATAATATTGAGAGCGACAGAAAAGTAGTACAGGTAAAAAGAATGACGAAGAAAATACTAGGCCCAGATAAGGAGGTACAATATGTACCTAGACAAATGCTTATTGTGACATTTTTAGGTAATAATTTACCACAATATGTAAAAATAAATTCGGTCAGGTTTGTAGTAGAACCATATGTTTATCCAGTGGTCCAGTGTTTCAAATGTATAAGGTATGGACACACAGCAAAGTACTGTAGAAGTACCACAAATAAATGTAAACGATGTGGCCAAATACACGAAAATGCAGACACTCAAGAATGCACAAAAGAAGAATATTGCATACATTGTGAAACAAATGGACATCAGTCTATTTCCAAACATTGTCCCAAATATTTGCAGCAGGTAAATATAAAAAAGATTATGTCACAAAAAAATTTATCTTTTAAGGAAGCGGAATTGTTAGAAAAAAATAGCAGTTACTCTAAAGTAACTTCTAATAATAGATTTGATGTATTGAACAATTTGGAAAATTTTCCACAAATGAGTCAAATTGATAACTCTGACATATCATCTACGCCAACCAGTTCAAATAAAAACTGGGTACCACGACCACAATCACAACCAAAAAAGCGTAAAGCTATTTCACCGATTATTATAGAAGAAACACCAAATTTTCAAAACAAAATTAAAATAAATAATTCAATCTTACCTAATCCGCACAGAGAAGACTTTCAGATATACAAGGAAAAATTAGAAATGATAGTAATGCAAAAACTACCTATAATATTCGAAAATATATATAAAAAACTTAATTTAGATGTCACAGAAATGCAGGTTATAAAAGAGACACAAAATGAACTAAAAAATTTATTAGGATCTATTCAACAAGATGCTGGAAATCAAGAAAATGAATAAGGAGTTTAATATATTACAATGGAATGCAAAGTCTATAATAAAAAATAAAGCAAATCTCTTAAATCATATAAACCAAACACAAAACGTTGATTTAATTGCACTAAATGAAACTTGGTTATCACCTAACCAAAGTTTTAGATTAAATAAATATAATTTTATAAATAAAAGTAGAGCAGATGGATATGGTGGCGTAGGAATACTTATAAAAGATCATTTTTGTTATTCTGAAATAAAATTTAGAAACAACTTTAATACAAAAATAGAAATTTGTGCAATATATATAGAAGACCTCAAAATATCAATCATATGTATATATAAACCACCAAATGTACAAGCTACAAAAAATGATTGGACGAACATATTTACACAAATACAAGGAGAAAGTATAATTTGTGGAGACTTCAATGCACATCATAGCATATGGGGCTCGGTGCACGACAATATTCAAGGTAAAAATTTAGCAGGCGCTCTAGAAAATCTCAATTTTATTGTTTTAAATGATGGTAGACCTACAAAAATTACTAGACCAAATGAAAATCTTTCTCCAGTGGATCTAACACTTACTTCACCAAGCTTGATCGGTTACATAGGATGGAATCCTTTAGATGATACGCTAGGCTCAGACCACTTTCCCATAAGTAAAATCTTAACAAGGAGATATAATAACAGCATAATACAACCAAGTAGAAAATGGATTGAATCTTCGGCCAACTGGGAAAACTATCAAAATATTTTAACACACAGCATGGAAATTAAAAGTATTACTTCCACTGAAGACAATTTTGAACAGTTAGTCTCTAATATTAATAAAGCAGCTTGTGAGGCAATGAAATGCCGCACAGCCGCTAGTAAGAAAAACACAAGACCAGTGTGGTGGGATAGAGATTGCGACGAGAAAGTGAGAGATAGAAAAGACGCTTTAAAGAAGTATAATAGAGTATCAAATTTTCAAAATTATATAGATCTATGCAAAATACAAGCACAATGTAAACTACTATTCAAACAAAAACAAAAAAAATGTTGGGTAGAATTTATCAATCAACTAAATAAAAACACACCAATATCAAAAATTTGGAATTTTATTAAAAAAATATCAAATAAGAATAACACTCACAAAAAACTTCCACTAACGCAATCAATTATTGAGGAATTATTAGATACATATGCACCAACTTATGTACCAAATATATTAAAGACTATTGATAATAATATGCATGTAATAGATTGCAATGAGCTTCAAATTCCGTTTGATCTTGAAGATTTGGAGGTTGCAATGAAAACAGCGAAGAATACTACTCCTGGATATGATTTTATTACCTATGAATTAATTTATAATTTACCCATAATAGCTAAGGAGCAATTAATTAAAGTTTTCAATAGTTGGTGGGTAGGAGAGCAATACATAGATCATTTTAAAAAATATATCATACAACCATTATTAAAAGCTAATAAAGACAAAAATTTATCCAAGTCATATCGACCAATTTGTTTAATGTCATGTATAAGTAAAACCTTTGAAAGATTAATCAAAGCTCGATTAGAATGGTTTTTAGAATCAAATTGTATTTTACCTAGTACACAGTATGGATTTCGCCGAGGTCTTGGATCATTGGATGTAGTAACAAAGCTAGTTACAGATATACAAATTGCGCTGTCTAAAAATGAGTACCTAGTTTGTTTGTTTCTGGATATAAAAGGAGCTTATGATTCAGTAGATCTTAACATACTAAAATATAAAATGTGTTCACTTGGTTTCAATAATGAAATCTGTAATAATATATTAAATCTATATACTAATAGAACAGTATGGTTAAAAGATCATAGAAATATACTACACGGACCAAGAGTTGTAAATCAAGGTCTGCCACAGGGTTCAGTATTAAGTCCAACATTATTCAACTTATATTCTGCTAGTATTCATAGTTTGTTTGACGAAAATATTAAATGTTTACAATATGCAGATGATATCTGTATATACTCCACCCAAAAAACCTACGACGACTGTCTACGATCATTGAGGCATATAGTTGAAATTATTATACAATGGACAAATGAAAATAATATGACAATGTCCACAGAAAAATCCAATATTATGTTTTTCACCAGGCATAGGTTGCGCGCACCGGGAAACGTAACCTCGAGTGGGCGTACTATACCAGTGGTGAATCAGTATAAGTATCTAGGATTAGTACTAGATAATAAACTTCTGTGGACTAAACATATTCAATACATCAAAGGTAAGTGTGAAAAAAAATAAATATACTAAGGTGTATTACCAACAGAAAATGGGGTGCAGATCCCAAAACAGCTTTATTGTTCTACAATGCTTGTATTCGGTCAGTCGTGGAATATGGGTGTTGGATATATGGATCAGCAAGCAATACGAACTTAAAAATTTTAGATCTGATACAATACAGATGCTTGAGAATATGTTTAAGTGCAATGGTATCCACTCCAATAAACGTTATGCTAGCAGAGTGTAACGAAATCCCATTAAATTTACGTAGACAATTTTTAGCTCAAAAATACTGCATAAAGCTAAGAAACACTGAGTCAGACCTTTTAACAAATCTGGCTTTATTAAACATGGAAAACTTAACTAGTAAATATTGGAGAATAAAAAATTCACCACCACTAACAGATGCATTCATTGAAACCAGGAATTATACAGATTTACACAAGAGTAAATTATTACCAATTTATAAATTTCCGTATAAAACTTTGATAAAAAAACCCAGAATCATAATTCCTAAATATACAGAATCAAATCATTTAAATAATATTTTAGTAAAATCTATACTGAGCGACTTTGTGGATTACACAGTAATTTATACAGACGGTTCTAAAAATCAAACAGGACTAGGATGTGCTATGTATGTGCAAAATACCCATCAACATAATAATTACAAATTATCTAGTATTAGTAGTATTTTTACAGCTGAGATTATAGCCATCGAAAAAGCTCTAGAATGGATCAAAGAGAATAATATTGAAAAAGCTGTGATAATAACAGACTCCAGATCTGCAATATATGCAATTGAAAATACTGATTTTAGTTCATACAAATCAAAAATTTTATGTAATATAAAAAATAATTTGTCTAAAGTGGAAGTAGTATTTATATGGGCAAAAGGGCATGCCGGTATACTGGGTAATGAGAAAGTGGATGAGTTGGCCAAAGATGCAATAAAAAAGGTAAGATACTAACTCATATCTTATCGACAGATGCAATAAATGACGTCAAAGTTAGAATAAATAAAATATGGAAAAAGAATGGAAAAATATTACAAGCATGTCAAAAAATTTATATTTTTCTTTACATCGAGAACTTCCTCCGCCACCTGAATACATATTTAAATATAACCTGCCAAAGCAAGATATTTCTACTATCGTCAGATTAAAAACTCGACACGGGAAATATGAGGCACATCTGCACAAATTAGGAATAATTAATTCATCAGTATGTTTTTGTGATAATGTTTCGATTAGATATTTAAACCATATTTTCTTGGAATGCAAAATTAACGAGAGATATATAAATCAATTATATTACAATTTACGACAAACACAAATTCATTTTCCAATTAGTATAGAATATCTACTAAGTTGTCATAAAATGGAAATATTTAAATTACTCATAAACTACTTGAAAGAAACAAATATAATCATTTAAGTGAAATACGTATAAATATAACAAAACTAATAAATTGAGGTAAAAATAAAATAAAAATCTGTGGCTAACGGACTCGCATCCAAGCCATTTTTTCACACACACGCAGGCATGCAGAGAAGGCCCAAGTAGTTTCCCAGACAAATTCGTTGGTCCGGAAGAAGAATGACGCAATTGCAAAAACCAAAATTCTTCAGAAGAGAAAAAAAAAACGTTTTTTAAATATTTAAAATAGGTATTAAATGAAGAGTAATCGTCGAGGAGAATCGGCATGGCGTTTATTCTTACAACAATGGCTTTTATTTTTATCGCTATTAGTTCCATTTTTATTATCTTAATTTAATCCCCCCATTTTCAACCCTATCTAGAGTTCTGTCATTGTTCATCTTAAAATTTTTAACTATTAAAATAGTGATCAACTGAAGAAAAATCGTCCGGGAGCATCGGTATGGCTTTTATTCTTAAATTATGTCTTTTGTTTTCATCCCTATTTCTTCGAATTTCATTATGTTCATTTAATCCCCCCATTTTCAACCCTATCTACAGTTCTGTCATTGTTGATCTTAAAATTTTTAAATATCAAAATAGTGATTAATAGTTAGTGGGTGGAGACCCCACAAACTTGAACTTAAGCTTCTACTGACCCCCCCTACACAATAAAAAAAATAAGATTGCGTCCTTTAACAGATGCAAGCTAAGGCCTAAAAAATGTAACATTTGAATGGACTAATAGCAGGATATTGGATATTAAAGCTAAAATAATACTAATGACTTTAATAATACTCTTTCTCTAAGTCAAACCACAAATCAATTTATTATAGTATATTATGCAACGAACATTTAATGATGGTCATTATGATGTGAGTGTGGCGGATACGAAACGAGAAGCGAAGCGGCGAGTTTTGAATAGAATACGAGTATCATAATGATAATTAAATGTAAGTTGTATACATGCTTTATTCTATGATCATTCACAACAAAAAAACATATTGAAGCTTATTTATATTATAACACAAACAAATTAAGTAGTTATATGATTAAATTAATTATCAGTACTAATAACCCGAGGACATTGATAATTGTGTGAAAAAATTTAATAACAGGTTTCAAAAGTTTTTGCTTGGTAACAGACTGACGCCGTAGGTGGAGGTCTGTTTCCAATAAGCAACAAGCTTGAGAAAATTGTTATTACATTCTTGAGGATTTATCAATGTTCGAGGGTTATTCGGAAGAACATTTTTTGCTTTTTTTTTTTAAATAAATACAACCACACAATTATTTATTTAAAGGTAAAATTAGTAAATGAACCATTTGAAAATTTAAACGAAGACCCACAGGTGTTAGTTTCAATAACTGACGACGAAGAATTTTCACGCATGCTGTTAACAATTAGGTTGAGATGATCTTGGTCAATATTTAAGTAAGGTTTTATGGAGTTAGCGTTGTTGTTGTGGCCTGTAATCTTTATGAGCTGCTGCTCTTGAACCCCATTTTTTGCCAGTTGACTAACTGCGGTCGATCTGTTCGAGTGATTTGTAATCTTTTTCTCTTAAGTATTTAAGCCAATTGCTTCTGCAGATGATTTTGTCCAGTTCTGAATTGTATTTTTCGGAGGCGTCACGCAGGGAGCCTCCTACAAACCTGCGTAATATCGACGGAAACTGTTTATTACTAATTTGTTTCAGCTACAGAGTTCGCCCAATTAGAACTACCTCGTTAACGCCCTTTGTATAAAACGGTAACACGTATTTATGAATCTTTTAGAAATGTAACTCAACAATAGAAATGAAGAATATAACGAATAAATTTACATAATCGTGAGAAGCAGTGGCGTAGATAGCCATACAGGGGCCTCGTATCAAAGATTGTCGCGGGGCCCTTTTCCACGACTGATATGGGATAGATCTAAAGAATTTTTCAACAAAAGAAACAAAAACGCTTGTATTTAACAAAATATTTATTAAATATACACTCATCGGCACAAAATCCAACAACCTTCTATACAAAAATATTCTACATAAAATTTAAAATCAAAAAAGCGCTATGCATAATCCTTCTAAAATGAACGGTTCCAAAGTTACGGAGATAGTATATTACAGGGTGTAACGAAAATACAGGTCATAAATTAAATCACATATTCTGAGACCAAAAATAGTTCGAATGAACCTAATTTACCTTAGTACAAATATGAACATAAAAAAAGTTACAGAATATATCGAAAACTATTAGAGATTTTTTATTGAAAATGAACATGTGGCATTCTGATGGCAGAAACATCTTAAAAAAGAATTATATTGAAATTTGTGCAACTCATAAAAATTTTATGGGGGTTTTGTTCCCTTAAATCCCCCCAAAGTTTTGTGTACGTTCCAATCAAATTGTTGTTGTGGCACCATTAGTTAAATTCAATATTTCTAAAACTTTTTGCTTCTTAGTATTTTTTCTATAAGGCAGTTTTTATCGAGTTGCAGCTTCTTTTTTAATATGTTTACATAAAAATTTTATGGGGGTTTTGTTGCTTTAAACCCCCCAAATGTTTGTGTATGTTCCAATTAACTTTTACTACAGTACCATTAGTTAAACACAGTGTTTTTAAAACTTTTTTGCCTCTTTGTATTTTTTCGAGAAAGCACTTTTTATCGAGATGTGACTTCTTTTTTAATATGGTTCAAAATATACCTAAAAATGTAAATCATAAATAAAGGACATCGCACACATCTTATCATTGCGCCAACTCTATATTTTCAATAATAAGAGCAGAAATTGATATAAATAAATCTGAAATCAAATGGGTACGTAGATAAGTTAGAGAGAGAAAAAATATTTTAAAATACCCAAATTGTCGGTACTCCATAAATCAGCGGATTAGTTTCACTAATCCGCTTAGGCCCAGCGGGGTTTAAGCTCTTTTGAATAGCACCCAGAGCAATAGTGATTGTAACTGGCACTTTTACTGACTCCAAAAATGTGATTTCGATAAACTTTAATTGCAATTTGCGCCGTAATTAATCATAATTAAGAGTTGGCGCAATGATAAGATTTGATCGTTAATTTAAAACGAATCTATTCGTATAAATTTTATTGAATTTGAGTGACATTATATTTTCCATAAGATGTGTGCGATGTCCTTTTCATATTATTATCAAGTCTCCATAATCGTACTTAGCCATATACAAATATGTGGTGGATTTGACAAATATTCAAATTATCTCGATAAAAACTGACTTTTCGAAAAAGTACTAAGAGGCAAAAAAGTTTTTAAAATGTTGTGTTTAACTAATGGTACTACAATAATAATTAAATTGGAACGTACACAAAAGTTTGGGGGGGTTTAAAGGAACAAAACCACACCATAAAATTTTTATGGGGTGTCCAAATTTAACACCCGTGTTGAGCTGCCCCCCCCACTTGCAAAAATCAAAAAACAAATAGCCCTGATTTATGAGCTATTTATGAGCTCTCATATTCCGCAAACTAAAAATTTTGAGCTCGTTCCACTGAGCAGGAATTTAATACTTTAGTGGGGGGGGGGGGGGGCTGAGTCAGCCACCCCACTACTTAAAAATAGGAATATTGAATCGGTTTTTGCGGCAGAATTACGAGATATTTATGAGCTCTTGAAATTATATAGTTTCGATTTTTGAGCTCATCCCCTTCACCCCCAATCAACCCTTTAATTGATTTAACTTAAGAGAAAAATGCTGAGAAAACTTAAAATATATCGTATTGCGGATATAATTCCTATGGCTTATATACTCTAAAAATAAACCATTAAATCACGTGCATTTCGATTATTGAGCTACAACCCCTTCGCAAGAAAATCACCCTATCCTCCCGGCTTAAGAGAAAGTTGTTATTAAAATGCATTAAACTAATTATTTGGCGAGTAGATATCATTTAATAATTTATAAGCTTCCAAATTACGCGCATTTAGATCAGTAAATTGCAATTTATTTTGTATAGTGCAGTCACTGAAGGTAAAAATCAACGATTACCTTCAATTTCGGTGAACCTTCATCGATTTTCACGAAAATTGGTCAGTGGTTAGAGGATACGTCAAGAAACAAAGGTGGCATGGTACCACCTTGCGCCTTTACCCTGAGGGTGGATACCGCCCCTTCTCGGGGGTGAAAATTATTTTATAAAAAATAACTGCACAAATCAATAAAATAACAAATTAAAAGCAAAATTTATTATATAAAGTTAATAAAATAAGTCAATACTTTTTAAGTTATTAAAGATCAAATATTTTAATTATTCGTGAAAAAATGCATGTTATGAAGCGGTTTTTCGTAAATCACTTAAAAACTGTAAGTTTTTACAATAAAGTTAATAGTAGTTTAATTCGTAGAGCTTATATGCTAAGAATAAACTCTTATATCACGCGCCTTTCGATTATAGAGCTACAACCCCTTCGCAAGAAAACCATCCCATATTCCCGGCTTAAGAGAGAGTTGTACTTAAAATAATTTAAATTAATAATTTGGCGACTACATATCGTTTAATAATTTATGAGCTTGCAAAATATACGCATCTCAATTATTGAATTGCCATTTTCTTTCTATAGTGCAGTCACTGAAGGTAAAAATCAACTATGACCTTCGATTTCGGTAAATCTCCATTTATTTTCACGAATTGACAATAAGAACTTGGGGTTTTAACCTGGGGTATATGTCACCCCTTCTCGGGGGTGAAAATTACTTTATTAAAAATAACCCCACAAATCGAGAGAGGGACAAATTGTAAGCAAAATTTTTTATATAATGTGATTAAAATAAATCAATACTTTTTGAGTTATTAAAGATCAAATATTTTAATTTTTGTGAAACAAAATACATGCTTTAAAGCGATTTTTCATAAATAACTCAAAAACTGTAAGTTTCTACAAAACAGATTTTATCACTAAAATTGAAGATAATAAAAATTATAATAAATTGCTTACTTGAAAAACCCTTTAATGTTAATTTAAAGTAAGTTATTGGTATTTAAATTTATATTTTTTTCTGCGACTGTTCAAATCTAAGAATTGAAGCTTAAATAAAGGAAAAGAGATGCATTTTATTACACTTAGGTACTAAATACTTGTCAAAGTACTTAGAAATACCTATCAAAAATAAGCTCCAGAAAAAGTTGATGGCATCAAAATCCGCTCACCAATTTTCGTGAAAATGAATGGAGATTTACCGAAATCGAAGATATAGTTGATTTTTACCTTCAGTGACTGCACTATAGAAAGAAAAGTGCAATTAAATAATTAAGATGCGTATATTTTGCGAGCTCATAAATTATTAAACTATATCGAGTCGCCAAATAATTAATTTAAATTATTTTAAGTACTCTCTCTTAAGCCGGGAATATTGGACGGCTTTCTTGCGAAGGGGTTGTAGCTCAATAATCGAAAGGCGCGTGATTTAAGAATTTATTCTTAGAATATAAGCTATACGAATTAAACTACTATTAACTTTTTTGTAAAAACTTACAGTTTTTCAGTGATTTACGAAAAACCGCTTCAAAACATGCATTTTTTTCACGGATAACTAAAATTTTTGATGTTTAATAACTTAAAAAGTATTGACTTATTTTAATAACTTTATATAATAAATATTGCTTACAATTTGTTCCTTTATAGATTTGTGCAGTTATTTTTATAAAATAATTTTCACCCCCGAGAAGGGGCGGTATCCACCCTCAGGGTAAAGGTGCAAGGTGGTACTATGTCACCTTTGCTTCTTGAGCTATCCTCTAACCACTTACCAATTTTCGTGAAAATCGATGAAGGTTCACCGAAATTGAAGGTAATCGTTGATTTTTTACTTTCAGTGACTGCACTATACAAAATAAATTGCAATTTACTGATTTAGATGCGCGTAACTTGGAAGCTTATAAGTTATTAAATGATATGTAGTCGCCAAATAATTAATTGAATGCATTTTAAGTACAACTTTCTCTTAAGCCGGGAAGATAGGGTGGTTTTCTTGCGAAGGGGTTGTAGCTCAATAATCGAAATGCACGTGATTTAATAGTTTATTCTTAGAGTATATACGCTATAGGAATTATATCCGCAATACGATATATTTTAAGTTTTCTCAGCATTTTTCTCTTAAGTTAAATCAATTAAAGGGTTGTTTGGGGGTGAAGGGGATGAGCTCAAAAATCGAAACTATATAATTTCAAGAGCTCATAAATAGCTCGTAATTCTGCCGCAAAAACCGATTCAATATTCCTATTTTTAACTCAGCCCCCACCCCCCACTAAAGTATTAAATTCCTGCTCAGCGGAACGAGCTCAAAATTTTTAGTTTGCGGAATATGAGAGCTCATAAATAGCTCATAAATCAGGGCTATTTGTTTTTTAATTTTTGCAAGTGGGGGGGGGGGGGCAGCTCAACACGGGTAAATTTCACTATAATTTTTTCTTAAGATACTACTATCATAAGAATGCTACATGTCTATTTTCAATAAAAGATCTCTAATAATTTTCGATATATTGGAAAAAATCGATTTTCATTTTGTAAATTCAAAGGGCTGTAACTCTTTTATGTGCACATTTGTACTAAGGTAAGTTAAGTTCAATCGAACTATTTTTGGTCCCAGAATATGCGATTAAATTTATGACCTGTATTTTTGTTACACCCTGTATAATTGGTCCAAAAAAAGGCCTAACCCAGATATCCAAAGTAAAAGTTTTCCTACAACACAAAATTGTTCTATATGGTCCACATATTGTTCAGTAAAAAGTTACACCAATTTGAGCGAACAGTTTGGGGGGGGGGAGTGGAGGGGGGGAGAAGTCGGTAAATTAGTAGTTGTTTTACGTTTTTCGTCAATATTTCTAAAACAATGCTTTAGCGTAAATTATGTTCTATACTCAAATTTACTACATAAAATTTAATACAAAAAAGGTCCAATACATAATTGTTATAAATCAACGGTTTCAGAGTTACGGAGGGTGAAAATTGGAGGTTTTCGATACTTTTTTGGGCAATTTACAATATTATTACTGATGAAAGAAATTTTTTTGTAAATAAAATTTGCTATTTCAGTGGCCGATGGTATGTTAGTGATAAGCCCTTGAAGAAACGTTAACCTCACCACCCAAAATCATCATCAATTGTCCAAATAATATAAAAAGTATCGAAAACCTCCACTTTTCACCATCCGTAACTCTGGAACCGTTGATTTTATAACAATTATGTATCGGGCCTTTTTTGTTTTAAATTGTATGTAGAACATTTTTGTATAGAACATTGTTTACGCTAAAGCATAGTTTTAGAACTATTGACGAAAAACGTAAAAAAAACTACTAATTTACCGACTTCTCTTCCATCTCCCCCCAAACCGGACTCTCAAAATAATGTAACTTTTTGCTGAACAATATGTGGACCATATAGAACAATTTGATGTTGGAGGAAAACTTTTACTTTGGATGTCTGGGTTAAGCGTTTTTTGGACCAATTACACTATACTACCTCCGTAACTTTGAAACCGTTCATTTTAGAAGGATTATGCATTGGACCTTTTTTATTTCAAATTTAATGTAGAACATTTTTGTATAGAAGGTGGTTTATGCTAAACCGCATAGTTTTAGGAATATTGACGAAAAACGTAAAAAACTACGAATTTACCGATTTCTCCCCCTCTCCCCCCCAAACCCGACGCTCAAAATGGTGTGACTTTTTTCTGAACATTATGTAGACCAAATAGAACAGTTTGGTGTTGGAGGATAACTTTCACTTTGGATGTCTGGGTTATGCCATTATTTGGATCAATGTTATCATACTATTTATAGACATCATTACTGATTATACATTATATAACCATTTTTTTAAATTTTTTATAAACTACACTTTTTTAAGAATATTTTTTTCGATAAAATATTTACGTTTTGAGTTATTTGCGGAAAACCGTCTGATAAACATTTTCATTCTCAAATATCTCGAAAAGTGTTGAGTCACATAAAAAACTCTATAGAACGAAAGTTGCTTATAATCAGTCAATTTATCTATTTCAGGGATTATCTTAAACGGATGTTTTTTCACCCCCAAGAAGGGGTGTCTGTCACCCCCCAAGTAAAAGCAACCAACGGCACAAATTCAACTTTGAAGTGGAGGGTAAATAGAACCAAAATCCAAATTTTCATGCAATTCGGAGTGGCCCCTTAAAATTACACTCCAAAACGGTCATTTATTGGAGTACCATACTGGTCACCCCCATCTATCAAAAAAACTTTGTTACTGAAATAATATCACACGACAAGAACACATTTTTACCTACAAATTGATGCAAGAATCGGAGAACAAAAATAATAAAGTTATAAATTGTCAAACTTAATCAAAAATTTTGGGTGGCGAAATTTTGTGCCGGTGAGTGTAGTTATAAAGTATACAAATATAATTACAATTACAAATACTCCTGTAATCCAATAATGTGTTAGCCAAATAATTTAAAAATGAACTTTTCTCACTCTTCTCACTTTGAAAGCATCCATAGTCTGTTGGATAGAGAGAGAGAAGCGAAAACATAAGAAGATCATGCAATGTAGAAGACATAAATGGATGGGTGACAAAACGGAAACAGGAACGTGGAACGTGAAATGTGGAACGAACACATTAGTAGAATGGCAAAAGATAGGATAGTACGAATAGCACGAGATAAGTCACCAAATGGATGAAGAAGTGTTGGCAGACCAAGAAAAAGATGGTGCGATAACTTAAATAATTTAGCTGGCTAATATTGAAGAAGAAACAAGCTTTAAAGCCTACATACAAGAAGGAAGAAGAAGAAGAAAGCATCGATAGCTGAAGATTTAAATTTCTCTCTAGATTTTCGATTGCTATTCGCTCCGTGCGTGACCATGGTGGGGATACACGAAACTATGTCAACGTCCGTAGGGCGAAATATGACAACTTTGGCGAATAATGATTGAATAATATTTTTTTTAATAGGTATTTCGCTTATCTTATTATTGCCGTTTTGATTTTTAATATTTATTTTTTCAAACTGACTTTCTTTCCTTCCCCGATCTGGTGGTATATTCCTATCGTCATCTATTTCCATTTTGTGTTACACACACAAAATTAATAGTTCAATAGACCTGGGTTTCTTAAAATCTGGTACTAATAATTCACCCTGCCTAATTGGTTTCGACGTACACTTAATTAATGTTAATACCGACAACTAAACTGTAACGAAAAAGTGAAGAAAAACCCTTAAATTATATTTTTTTCAGAGAACTTCCAAATATCCGCTTTTTAATTTAAAGTTTATTTGACACGCGAACTTATTGTTTGTATGGAATAACAAATTTTATCAAAAATTGTAAATAAATATTACATATTAAAGACAAATATGTCATATGTGTACCGTATGTTTAACGTCAAATTGTGGTCGCCAAAAATGTCAAACGACTACGCTAGGTGGCGCGTCATGCACGGAGCGAATAGACAGCAACGACTGTCTGATAGTCGGTCCTGTTCCATAGAAGTCCTGAGATAATTTTTATTCAATTTTAATTTTGAAAAATTTCTTTCAACTACGGCACTAGTTACCGGAAAAGTTAAAAACAGAAAACATGCTGTTATTACCTTAGGAAAACTAGGTGCAAGGTTATTATATTTTATTATTAGTAATCCTGTAAGTTCTTTAAGAGATTTAATTTTCTGAATATCAGTTTGTAGGCAGATTTTTAAAGCAAGTAACTGTTCATAAAGATCAAATAAAATGTTTTTATCGTATTTAGTACTTAGTCTTTCGACTTGCTTTTTTATAATATTATTTGGAAATGATAGAAGTTTCCCACGTTGTAATACTTCAGATGTGTTACTCAAGTCACAGAGACTTTGAACCATTGTTTAGTTTGGGAAATCAAAATATCTAAATCGCAATAATATATATTGACCCTGAAGTACGTTTCCGGGTCTAAAATCCGTTTATCTTCTGATAACTCAACCAAAAATTGCTTTGTTACTTTTCGTCTTTTATTTTAAAAAATAGTTGTTACCTCTCACTTTTTTGCTTGGTTTTTAGACCGGTATATCAAAAAATAGTTAAATTAATTTTGATTTCTTTTATCTTTCAGCATATTTAAAAGATAACTTAATAGAATACCAGATTTCTGTAAATCATTGTTTTCATCCTGCACAGCTTTAGAATCAGGGTTGATTATTTCAAACACTGTTGAAAAAAAAAGACGAGAAGCACTATAAAATGGTAATTTTCCAAAACAGGAATTATATTTTTACATTAATAGCGTTCGTCTTTTTTAGTAGAAATTAAATTGATTTTATACAAAATTTTTATTATCAGTAAATACTTTTTTTATAGCCGATAAAGCTTCGTACCTCGAATACTGTCTAGTTGGACATACTTTCTTCCGATTAATTTTATATTTTTCGGATTTATCGTTATTCGTTTTATACTATTACCAAAAAAGAAGTATACTATACTTTTTCCAAATTATAAAAATAAAGAGTTTTAGGCCTTTCTGCACTGCAATCAGCTACTGATATGAACCCCCAAAAAGGGTATTTTTGGGTACAAACTCATTGTTTTCTACTCTTGACACGTATCTAAAACTACAGAAAGTTGGTCAGTTTTTGACAAGTCTTGAGTTGTATCCAAAATAATCACAACAAATTAGAGATTTTTGATTTCTGACACAATTGTTTACCTATGCACTACCAAGTAAACTAATAATTATTTCAGTTTGAATTGTAAGGCTTAAATAAATAATCTCAAATAAATAGATAGATACATACATATAATTTATATATAAAGAATAGATCACACGAATATACCGATACCGAAACACTGTTTTAAATATTTTCAAAGGTAAAGCGATTACAAAAATTCCAATTTGGCATTATACATACAGTGTCTCACACACAGCCAACGGTGAATAGACAATGAGAATGAGCTTAAACATAGAAACTCTGTTGTTATGGTATAATGGCGAGCGGCGGCAAATTGATAATACATGAATATAATTTATACAGGGTGATTCATTAACAATTGTCCATATAGTAACTGAAGTAACCTTAGAACAAAATATGACTCCTTACTGAGATACAGAGTGTTTTATTTAAAAAATTAAAAACTATTTGTATCCAGTACTTTAAAACCATTTGACATATCCTTGTCATACTAGGCAGCAAGTGTAGTACATACAAGACTGTACACCCTACTAAAATATCTTAAAAAAACTTTTCTTCCTACTACCAGAGGCGTATGACGGGGGAAAGTGAAAGGTCGACCCTTTCAAAATTCTACGCCACTGGCGCAATTGCTATATTAGTGCAATTTTTGGATTCTCCACTATATTCTATGTAAATAATAAACTCTTCATTATTAACGATAAAGTCATTAGTTTTCGAGATATTATAAAAATGCCGATACCGAAACAAAACATACTGTTTAAAAACGGCCAAAAGTGAAATTTTGTAGAATACTCTGTTCAATATTTTTAAATGGAATTTTTGTTTCGGCATGCCGGGGGCAGGGGCCCCGTATATTTAATACAGCTGATATTGCGGTAGCTACGCCTCTGGTGAGAAGGCAATTGTTCGTTTTGTATCGCTTGTTAGGCTAATGTTCAAAGATTCCAAAATGGGGATTTATGTGAAAAATGTCGGGATGAATATCAAAAGAAGTTTATTTATCTTGGACTTTTCGGTTAAATCGTTTTACTTCGCAAACGTATTTAAAGGGTTGTATGCATAAGAAATCTAATAAAACAAAAGCTCCAAAAGATTTCCATTTAGAAGGGAAAAAATGGAGGTCTTTGTGGAAAACGTTTTCTTTTTAAAATAAATAAGAGGGTGAACAACACTACAAACATTGCTTACAGGGTGAAGTTCGGGCCTCGAAAAAATTTGTGAGTACCTACATATATTTGTTATACAGTGCGCCCTTAAAAAAACGCATAAATTCATTATTTCGTAAACCGGCGACATTAAGGAAGAGTGCCGAAACAGGTCGATTTTTATTTTTAAATTACAATTTTTTGGCATATATATCATACTAGTGACGCCATCCATCTGGGCTTGATGACGCAATCGATCATTATTTTAAATGCTAATGGAAGCCATGTGATAGCTCATTTGAAAGGGTATTTAATTCTCTATTCACAAATGTAAACATTGATATAATTATTTATACAGGGTGTTAAAAAAATGTTTTTTAATTAAATTAATTGAGATAAAAAGAAGAATGTATGTAATTTATTTAATTCAAAATACGTTTTACTGTTGTCAGAAAAAAGGAAAAACATGTTTATTTGACAAATAAATATTTATTTTCGCTTAAATTCAATGTTAAAGCTACCCCCACCCGTCTCTTGGTAATTTGAATATTTTGTGTAAGCGAAAATCAATGTTAATTTTTTAATTAAAATATTTTTATGTTTTCTAACTGCAGTAAAATATATTTATATATTTATATATATTTATAGAATTAAACAAATTACATACATTCATCTTTTTGTGTCAATTAATTTAATTTAAAAATATTTTTTTGGACACCCTGTATAAATTATTATATTAACGTTTATTTTAGTGAATAGAGAATTAAGTACCCTTTCAAATGAGCTATCTCATGACTAGTGATGTAAAATTTCCGGGAAGATTCAAACCCCGGAAAGTTTCCGGAAACTTTCCGGGAATATTGGAAATTTTCGGAAACTTATGGAAGTATTGCATTTGTATTAAAATTATTATAATAAATTATACAAATCAGTAGTTAGCTTTACTTATTGTTGTGGTATTACGACTACAGAAAAAATCTGTTAAAAATTAAATGTTCAAAAATACTAAAAAATTATTTAACTTAAGAGGATCGGAACGTATTTTCGGCTGCAATGCTATTCAAATGGGGATTCATTTTTTTCAAATCCTGAGAAAACTAATAAGTATTTTGGAAAAATTTAAACGCAGAATGAAAGATTACGTTATTAGCGAGGGCCGAAAGTCCCTGAGAACTTCTACAATGTTTATTTTAATAAGTTACAGGGGTGAAAAAACTAAGAGAAAATTTAGTGTGATTTTTAAATTCAAATATCTCATTCAAAATAAACTTTTTATTTATTCTAAGGGACTTTCGGCCCTCGGTAATAATTTAGTCTTTCATTCTGCGTTTAAATTTTTCAAAAATATTTATTGGTTTTTTCAGGATTTGAAAAAAATGAACACAATGCCGTGGTAATATTTTCCAAATCTGTCTTTGTCTTACAACGCACTCAACCGAATATAATATTGTCAGCATATATTGTCAGTCAGACACTGACAATCAGTGACAATTTTAAATATTTGACATTGCATCGGGAATATTTTGAGAAATTGATTAAATATTATTGATATATAGTGTATTTGATAAATAATTGATTTAAGACGTGAACTTAATAAAAAGTTATTTATTGTGTATTATTTGTGAAAGATCCAAGCAGAGAATACATCAGATATATCCTGTGATCCAAGTATTTTTTTGTTAGAGATGTTCAAAATTGTAAGCGTTCCAAAATAACAACATATTATTAAAAAATCACTTTAACACTTTTCCTCTTTTCTCGATTGATTATTAGTTTTTGTTGTACAAATAAATTATTACAATCACTGAAAACATAGTTAGTGAAAAAATTATTACATTTATTAACTGAATTAATAATTTGCAATTATAAAAATAACAGTTATCCAAGAACATTCAAAAGCCATCTCTTTAAATTAATTATGACATTTTCAAGTAGAATGACATTCTAGTAATGTTTACATATCCACACCAGTGTGAATTTTACTACACGTAATTTGCCGTGTAAAGACAGAAAAAGTAGGGATACACGTAAAATATTTGCGAATTATGTACCCATAGCCTTAATTAAAAAATACTCTGAATATTTGTTATTAGTCATTATAATTTAAAAATAAAAAGTTATTTTATTTAAAAAAAATATTAAAATGCAGCTATACACTGCATAGCTAATATGCTCTTCATCAGTGAGGCTTTGTCATGTTAAAGAAGAATCAAGTAAGTTTGCAGCATAGTGCACAGGCTTCACTGCCATTTTTTTTTAAATTCAGGTAAGCATTCGTTTTCCTCAGACTTACTAATTGGAAGTAATGGAATATTCTAGGTAAACATATTTTCTCTATCCTTAAATGCATCGACATTCGACAACCTGGGATATTTTAAACATATTGCCTTCCAATAAAGTACCTAATCCATTTCACAATTGGTGTTAGAATAACTGCTACTTTTTGCAACTTTATCGAAAATATTTCATCATCATCATCCAGACAGTTCTGTTTAAAATTCCGTGAAAATTTTCTCCCTCTATCACCATAAGTATCGGTAAAGCACTTTTAGACGCAATAATGTTATATATACAATAATTAAGGATTGAACCCCATCTAGTTTTTACAAGAAGTTTTAATGATCTAAGTTTATTGTAGTTTTGAATTTTTTCTTTTTATTTATTATTTTTCTTTTGAAATATTCCCATGCATTATACCTATACTACATCACAATAAAAATTCACTAGAAATAAACAAACAAAGACACATTGAATGTTCGAGGAGGACTTTGATGATTTGGAAGATTGTTGGGAAATTGAAGATTTGGGAAATCATGATTTACAATATATATGTACATTGTAAATCCCAATCATGATTTGCAAAGTTTACTCCTCTTAACAGTCAACGTGTCTTAGTTTGTTTATTTCTAGTGCATCTTTATTGTGATTTTAGTATAGTTTAGGCATTTTTAGTATAAAATAATGAAGGTAATGATCAAAACAATGTTCCACTTGGCAGTGGTATAGGTTCGCCAGCCATGTGAATTAAATAGCGCTACTTTCATGTAAATTCAAATTACGTCACTGACTCTTATGTCCAAAAGGCTCTTGGAAATATTCTCAAAAGTTCTCAGAAATATTATGGAAAGTTCTCGGAAACCTTCTTGAAAATTCTTGGAAATATTCTCGAGAATTTTCCATTGAAAGTTTATGGGAATATTCGCGGTCAGGAGAATATTTCCATTTTTTATAGACGAATATTCTCGGAAACTTTCCAATATTCGCGAATATTCGCTTGGAAATATTCTCGACTCACATCACTACTCATGACCCTCATTCTCATTTGAAAAAATCATCGATTAGGTACTTCATCACGCCCACATTGATGACGTCACTTGTATGATATATATGTAAAAAAATCGTAATTTAAAAATAAAACTCGGCCTGTTTCGGGATGTTTTTTTAAAGTCGCCGGTTTACGAAATAATGAATTTATGCGTTACTTTATGGACGCACTGTATAATATCATTAACGTTGGCGCTCAAATAAGTAATATTGTGGACTCTTTCCAACTTTATTCCATAGGCTCTGATTTTCATTGGTTGTAACTCCGTTCTGCTGACAACCATAAGTTTTGTCTTAGAAGTATTAAGTTAAGCCCATATTCATCACATGCCTCGGTTACCCTGTTTATAAGTCATTGCAAGTCTTTTTCATTGGAAGAAAAATCAGTACCGTGTCATCTGCTTCTCTGAGATTGTTGACATTAATTCCGTTGATTTTAATGCCTGCATCTTCATCTAAGACTGCCTTGAAAATAAATTCGGAGTAGATATTAAAAAGTAGAGGCGATAAAATACATCCTTGTCTCGCTACACGTCGTATTTCCACTGCTTCCGTCGTGTTATGACCTATTCGTATGTTTAGACATAGATGCCAATAAAAATTTTTGATCATACGAAGGTCTTGTTCATCAATTCCCACCTATCAGTTTGTCGTGGATGACTCGATAAAAGGCCTGTTCGAAGTCGATAAAAAACATATTTACTTGTTGTTCTATATCTCTACATCATTGAACTATGACATGCAAACTAAATATTGCTTCTGTTTAATAATATGAATAATAATTAATAATAATGAAACTAAGCTGTTTGCACTAATAGACGGCCAGATTTTCAACGCAGTTCAACCACGATTTCATGCCTTATGCCTTTGAGAGTACTGAAAGATAAAATAAAGAAGAATAAAATATGTAAAAACTGTGAAGCGTCGTAAAAAATTTTCCTAGGAAAATTAAATCTTGTTTAGTTAATAAAATCGCATGTGCTGCGTAGTGATGTTGATTATAGTTACTATCGAGTATTCGTTACAAATCGTTACTTTTGTATAAAGTAATCATTTTTTACAGTATTCGTTACTTTTATTACTATGATCAGTACATAACTTTGGTTAATCATCATCATCATCAGTAGCTCGACAACCCTTTTTGGGTCCTGGCTTGTTCTAAGAATTTTCGCAATTCTCCTTGCTTTGTTTTTCGAGTTGGTAATCTTAAGTGTTTTCAGATCTTGTTCCACTTGTTCCATGTATCTAAGTTTGGGTCTTCCCTTTTACCTTCTCCCTACTGGTGTCTGCCTCATTATATGTTTTGGTGTTTCAGTCTCCAAGAGACCATTCGTTCAACATGGCCCATCCAGCGCAGACGTTCGATCTTTATGGATGTTATGACGTCGGGTTCATTGTATGCTGCTTATAGTTCAAAATTATATCTTCTGCGCCATACGTCATTTTCTTTCACCCCCTTATACTCGTATATTATGTGTCTAAGGATTTTTCTCTCAAACGTACCTAATAGGTTCTCATCACTTTTCGACAGTGTCCATGTCTCTGATCCATATATAAGTACCGGCTTTATCAGGGTTTTGTATATTTTATATTTGGTTTTTCTTGTTATGTTAGATCTTAGATGTCTAATTAGTCCATTATATGTTTTATTAGCAACATGTATTCTTCTCTTAATTTCTTTACTGACATTGTTATCTGCGGTAACTAGTGAACCTAGATATATGTAAAATTTTTCACGCTTTCGATGTTATAGTCTCTGATTGTCAGATTCTGTAGGTTTCTTTGGACTGTCGATTTGCTGGCCTTCATGTATTTGGTTTTTATTTCATTAATGTTTAGGCCACTGTTTTGTGCCGCTCTTTTTATCGCATTAAATGCTTATATCATCTCTCTTTCGCTTCTAGCTATGATATCAACATCATCTGCATATGCCAATATTTGTACACTTTTTGTTATTATTATTGCTCTGGTGTTGACTTTTGACTCTCTAATTACTTTCTCTAATGTGGTGTTGAACAGAATACAGGATAGGGCATATCCCTGTCGTAGGCCCTTCTAACATGGATTGCATCTGTTCGTGCGTTTTGAATTCGAATGTTGCTTTGTACATTAAGTGTTCCTTTTACTATATTAATGAGTTGAGTTGGAATATTAAACTCTTTCAGGGCGTGGATTAGAAATTCTCGATGGATGCTGTCATAGGCACTCTCAAAATCAATTTGCCTCAAGACGAAGATCTGATCTATTGTGAACTTCTGCCTGCAGAAACCACATTGATCTCCCCAACTATTTGTTCCGCATATGGTCTCAATCGCTCATACACAATATTTGACAGTATTTTATGTCATAGTCAGTAGCGTTATTTTCTGGTAGTTTTTACATTGAAGCTGATCTCCCTTTTTATGTAGTGGAACAATTACTCTGGTATTCCAGTCTTCTGGCAGTTGTTTATTATTCCATATGTTCACTATTAGTTCGTATATCGCATTCAATAGGGAGTCTTCGCCTTCCTTTATTAATTCTGCGCTAATGTTGTCTAATCCAGGTGACTTGTTGTTTTTCAGTCTGGTAACTTCTTCTTGCATTTCAGCTACTGAAGGGTGGTTGTTTCTCTGGTATCCGTTTGATCCAGTATAATTCCATCATAGTGGATCTCCGTTTTTTTTCAAACTCTTCTTTGAAGAATTCTGTCCATCTTTGTAGTATTTCACTCTATTGAGTTTCTATATCTCCTTCATTATCTCTGCACACCATTGTTCTTAATTTAAATTCTTTTCTGCCTTTGTCAAGTTTTTGGTAGAATTTTCTGATTTCTGTTAGTTTATTTAGTTCTTCCATTTCTTGGAGTTCTTTTTCTATATGTTCTATTTTTTTCTGCGATGTATTTTCTTCTCTTCCCTCCTTAGCATTTTATATTCCTCCTATGCCTGTCGTATTCTATGTCGTTGTTGTAGTCGTTGATATGCATTATTTTTTCTCTCTGTCAGGTTAGGACACTTTTCATCAAACCACTGCCCTTCAGTTGATTTGACCTTTTTTGTAGACCCAGGGTCTCTTTGGTAGCGTCTTGTATGATGTTTTTACGCTTCCCATTCTCTGTTTATATCCTCGTGCTTTTGTCTATTTTGTAGCCTTCCTTTTATATATTCTTTGTATTTTGCCTTTTTGCTGTTGTCTACTAAGTTTTTTATTTCATATTTTTCAATTTTGGATCCCTTTTCTTTTTTTATGTTTGAAACTCTGGCACTTATTCCACTTTACACTAGGTAGTGATCCGAGTCTGCATTTGCCCCCCTTTTGCTGCATACGTTTATTACGTCTGAGTGATGTTTAGAGTAAATAATAACTTGATCGATCATGTTTACTGTAACTCCATTTGGAGATCTCCACGTTCCCTTATGCATATTTTTTCGCTGGTAGCATGTGCTGGCAATGTCCATGTTAAGGGAAGTTGCTAGATTTATTAATCTGATGTTATTGTCATTGGATACTTCACTGAGGCTGTGCTTTGGTAGGTATTGTTGTTTTTTTCCTATTTTTGCGTTGAGATCACCATAAATAATGTTGATGCCATTCTTTGGGCATGAATGGTATGCAGCTTCTAGTTCTTCATAGAATTTTTCTTTGACATCGTCTTCCTTTTCCTCTGTAGAGGCATGCACTTTAGTTAATACATACTGCAACAATAAACCTATCCAGGTGCCGACATAGGATCAAATCACAACCCAGTAGTGACCAAAATTAGGCTCAAAATGAAAATAATAAAACGCAGAACAACAGATGTAAAAATCGATACAAGTAAACTAAGAAACCCACTCATAAAACAACGCCTGACAGATGAAATTAATAACCGTTTAATGAATGTCAAAGAACAAATCCAGCAAAATACTGAAACAGAGACAAAATGGTTATTAATAAAGACAGAAATAGATAAATGTGAAAAAGAAATTTTTACACCAACCAGATACAAAAAGAATCAATGGATGACGGGGAAATCTTAGATTTAATGAAAGAAAGACGTCGGCATAAAAACAAAATAATCAGATGTACAAAAATGTGAATAAACAAATAAAATCAAAAATTAAGCAGGCTAAAGAACAATGGTTAAAAGAACAATGCTCAGAAATAGAAGAACACGTTTGTTACGTTGATTTTAAGACAGCTTTTGACAAAGTAAGACATGAAAAATTAGTCCAAATTCCAAAGACAAAAAACATAGACAAAAGGGACTTACGAATAATAACAAACCTTTACTGGAATCAAAGAGCACAAATTGTAATAGATAACGAACCCAGTCCAGAAATTGAAATCAGGAGAGGAGTTCGGCAGGGATGTATTATGTCTCCGTCTCCATTACTCTTTAATGCATATAGTGAAGCCATTTTTGAAAAAGCATTGCTATCTCAAAGTGAAGGAATAATAATTAACGGAAGATCTATTAACAACATAAGATATGCAGATGACACCGTGATTATGACAAGCTCTGCTGAGCAACTCCAACTACTACTAAACAAAACAAACAATTTCTGTGAAGAATATTGACTAAAAATGAATATAAAAAAGACCAAATACATGATAATAACTAAGAAAACAAACATACAAACAAGCATACATTTGGGAAATGTACCGATAGAAAGGGTTGATAAATACAAATACCTAGGAACCTGGATTTCAGAGAAAAATGATCAAACAACAGAAATAAGAACCAGGAGAGAAGTAGCAAGAAATGCGTTTATAAAAATGAAAACAGTTCTCTGCAACAAAGACCTTAGCTTATAACTGAGAGTAAGAGCTTTGAGATGCTACGTGTTCTCGATACTACAATATGGACTTGAAAGCTGGACATTAAAGCAAGAACACATAAATAAACCACAGGCATTTGAAATGTGGTGTTACAGAAGGATGCTTAGAATAGCATGGACATAGTTCTATAGAATACTTTAGAGCAGCGGTGGATAGAGTAAAGATAGTGATGATGATATCCAACCTCCGATTAGGAGACGGCACTTGAAGAAGAAGAAGCAACAATAAATATTTGAATAATACATCGTTGCAAAGCTGATTAGGAGACCTTTAAAATAAGTTGTCCCGTGACCTCATTAAGCCAACACTGATGACGTAATGTCCAACACATAATATAGCAAATAATGGCGTTTCAAAAATTAAAATTGACGTGTTTTATTGTTTTTTTAAAAGTCGTCTGTTTCTGAAATAACGAAATTATTCCACAGTTCTGCATCATACTGTATATTTATTCTATACTCCCTTTTTATTTAGCGTTTAACTATGTATTTAACATGCAATAAAGAGAGATTTATAATATTAATGACATATGAAATTTTATTTGCAAAATAAATTATTTATGAGTTAATTATTATTGAATAATTTCAAATATTTCAATTTAAATTGAGTATGCCTTAAACATTTTTCCAATTAAAAACAGTTTTACAATGCGTCGGTGGAATATTGCGGTATTATGTGAAAATCCATTTATATAAATTGTTTGAGTGTGCAATGAGAGGTAAAATGGCTAATCTTTTGTAGGGGATAATACAGAATGGTTATTCATTTATTGTACCGAAAATTTTTCAAACTGTTTCACTCAAAATAATATGTAGGGATACCCGGTGGAATGGGGTACTAAGTTGAAATTGATTTTTGAAAATAAGGACGGGTTAATAATGGCGGTCAAAATCACTATAATGTTTTTAATAATATTTTATAATACTAATTTTAAAAAACTAAAAACAAAATATTTGTGAGCAAATTAATGTTAATAGCTAGTGTAACCCAAAAAAAGAAATTCCCATTCCATCAAGAACATGACAACATTTTTTACAAGATCAGACCTTATAGTACGGGATCCGAATCCAGGTCGACCTTTACCCATCTAGCCCAATCAAACAACACAAGACTTTACGAAAACCTCCAAAAAATAAAGGAAGGATGAAAATTTGGGAAGAGGTAGTTGAAATAATTGTCTAATATTATATAAGAGAAAGTTTACAATTCTACATCTCCTCCATTTTACAAAAATTGGGAAAAATATTTTCTCGGGGGTGAAAAAAAAATGTGTGCGCTTGAAGCCTCTAGACTCAGTAGAAGCAGAGTTGTAGCTAATGAAAAATAGGTTCTTATTCGTCAAATTCCAAATCGAATATTTCAACGTGAAATAACCAAAAAAAGGAGCAATTTTCAGGGAAATCTCATTACAACTTTTTTAAAGTGTTGAAAAAAAAGGTTTATTTTTGTTTAAAAAAATCTTTTAACATTCTAAGTAAGTGAGTTATGCTAAAAATATTATTGGTCCCTTTTATTTTTTGGTAAAGCGAATCGCGAAAATCACCCCCTAATTAGTATCTTAAATAAAATTAATCGTTACCGCTTCACAAGTTACTTTACTTATGTATTGTTTAAATGATCTATAAGTATATTTGGTTAAAAGTGCTCATTAAAAAGAATTGGTTTTAAAGTAAAACATTTTTTTTATTTTGAAAAAAAATTCCATTATTAAATGAAAAGAGAGATAGTAAATAGAAGATAACAAAAGAGGTCGCCAACGAGTTTTTACGAAGAAAATTTGTAACGTCACCTTTCACCCATCAGAAAAATTTTGAACACAAATGAGAAATTTTTCTCAAAGAAAACAGGAACGTTGTACACTTGAAAATTCCGAACACATGTGAGAAATTTTTCTCAAAGAAAACAAGAACACACCGTTCTAACCAGAAATAAATATATGCAGTAGTAATCGTTCAGAACAAGTCAAAAATAAATACTCATAATAAAGTAATCATTAAGTCAATGTATATAGTTAATTTAAATGATTAATCATAAAAATTTTAAAGTATCAAAATAATCTTTAGATGTTACTCTGGAGAAAATAAAAATATTACCCAATGAATTCTAGTATTCCTCACACTAAAATAATTCATTTATTTTAAATAAATAACTTCAGAGAGTATCTCTGGTTAAAAAAATAAATGTACTTTAAAAAAGTATGAAATTACTTCAAGATTATAAAGTCTAAGTAATAATCAAATTTAAAGTTAAACATTAAGTTTTTATAATCAACTTAAACTGAACATTAACTAAAGTTCTGTTTAAAGTTGACATTTACCCATATGTGCCCATATGTATTGCATAGATAACAGTGCCGGTTTAACCTAACTTCGGGCCCTGGGCGCTGGATATTTAGGGGCCCCCTTCATTGCTATTCGTTATCAGTTTTTAACAAGAAAACACATGCATTAACTATAAATGTTTATTGTAAAATCTATACAATAAATTTTGTAAAACAAACATAAATAAAAGCAAAAAAAATATTCCAAAAAATCATTTAAAAATATATAAAAACAGAAAGTTCCACAAAACAGCACATGACAAACAAACAAACATAATATTCTAAAAAATACATAAGATAAAAATTAGATCACTTTTTTTCATGACCTATCCAATGATACTGTTTTCATGTCAATGTCAATGTTTTCATGACTGAATAATTATCCAACTGCTATATACTACTAAATAGCAACGTTCAGTTGCTCCAGTTCTTCATTTTGTATAATACCATACTGATAATGCGTCTAGGTTTTCTTGACCCAAATTTGACCTTAAATATATCTTTATTCATTTTAGGGCCGAAAAAGACTGCTCGCCTAATGCATTAGAAATTGGTATTGTAAAATAAACTTGCAATAAAGTTAAAATATAGGGAAAAATTGAGTTTACATCCTGTATGACACCAAATGTTTCAACTGTTTATTTAAATTTTGGCATAACGTTATAAAATGAGTAATTTCATTATGCAAGTTCTCTTTGGTTTTATCAACATCTTTTTTATATTTCTCGCATAAAGAATCAATTGACGTCTTCATTGACTTCTTATTTAGCTCAAAAAACATCTAACAGCTGATGTAACACCTTTGTATCATTAATTTCTCTTTAAAAGATCTTGAGTAATATTGTCGCATATAACATTAAATACTTCAATTCTGAATCTCACTTGCCCCTTTAAAATTGTTTCACTTTCACCTGCTTCATCGAAAAATGTTTCTCTTTTCTTTGTTCTCTGAAGGTTAACTCTAAAGGATATGTTTGAGATATCCTCGCCAAAATATTTTTGGATTCTACTTCAATTTTGCTTAACTTATTTCTTACTACGTCTCCAACAAAGCTCAAAACAGATGCCATTAATTCTACTCCAGTTGACACGTTCAAGTCCACAGTTTTTAACGTATTACTTGTTGCATTCACTCGTTTTAAAATTCTTGCCCAAATCAGTGTCAATAGAACTGTCTCAAAAGTATCCATTTTATTCTGCACTGCCTTGGCTTCAATTTTAAGTGTTAATTTTTTGTCTTTATTATTGCTTAACTGGAATTCATTGCAAATTTGGTCAGACAGCTAACTGAATCTTTTCCTTTAATCGCATTCCGCTGTAAATGCTCAGATAAGAAGGTGTCAAAGGCCAAGTATACAAGAAAACTTAAGTAATTTCCTTTATGACGACTCGTTAAATCCTCATGGGAGCTTGTCCTTGAAAAGCAAATAATTTAAATGGTGACAACTCTTCTTAGGACCTTTACCCAATAGTCAGCTTCGCGTTCTATTTTCTCTTTCAAGCCAGCGTCACAGTATATAGAGGTTCCCTCTTTATACTGTGCCAGCGTCTATAACTCCAATTAATGATGATATTTATTGTTATTAATAAAACCATAGAGTTCATTACTTTCTTCGTGACATTTGAGCAATCTATTTAAATGTTGCCAGTGGATACATCCAAAATCAGTTAAATTATTTTTTTTTCAATACAAAATAATTTGCATCGTTAACAATAAACAGCTTTAACACTTCCGTCGTATATCGGCCAATCTCTCTTCTCTTTACCTTCATTGGGTTTTATTCTATAAAAGTTGCTTTCATTTAGTTCTATATCATCTTCTATAATAAGCTTTATCTCCAGCTTCGTGCATTTTTTCCAATTTTCTAAGGAATTAATTTTTGGATTAAAAGTTATCACAGTTCTTATAAAGTCATCAGTGTTAAAATCAGACTATTTTGAAATCACAGGTATTTCGTCGTCTTTTTCTCTATTTCGTAAAATATGTACCTAGATTATTTAGCAAATTTTTTTTTATTAATAAAAGCGACGGGTCCCTTCTAGCTCCCTTCGGGCCCCTGGGCGCCCGCCCCAAGCGCCCAGTGGATAAACCGGCACTGATTGATAAATGTACCAACTTAAAATTTAAAGTCTAAAGTTAAACTGATTTTTTTTTTCAGAAAATACGTATTTAATTAAAATTTTTGCAAACAATTATTGTTCAGAAATCATTTGTGGCATTTTTCAATGTGTTTGTTTGTGTTTTATTTTTTTATTTTTATTTTATTTTTGGTATTGTTTTAATAAAATTTTTTGGAAAGTAGTAAGTATTAAAATTAGTTTAATATTTAAATAAAATATAACAAACTGTTTAAAGTATATTAATTTCGTTAAAATCATATAATATAAGTATAACTTCTTACGTGCGTACAAAGTACACACACATTATCTTTTTTACAATAATAAATATACGACGAAGTAGTAGACGAAGTAGTTTTCAATCCTAATAGTAAATTATTAATATTGAAAATATTAAAAATATTACTAAAAGATTTTTAAATTGAAAACTTATTGGTACACTTTCCTGGTGACACCTCCAAGACTTCTACAATTTGCAAGTCAAATGGATGCTGCAGTGAAGACGAGAGGGAAGGAATTCTACACTATGCAATTCACATCCCCCGTCTGCAGCTGGTAAAGTTCCAACGGAAAAATGCACCTAGTTACTCTACGGAGTAATACGACTATAAAATAAAAATGTATACCATTTTTATTCAGTTGCAATTCGAAGGCAAAACAATCTTACTTTTCAATTAGAATATGGAGTGCAGTCCAGCCCCTTGAACCGCGATTTTCGGCTCTTATTGGAGCCTTCATCGGAAGGAACGTAGGCACTGTTCTCCATATTTTAACTGATTCGCATCGAGAGGTTTTCCCACCCATTGCAACTGAAGTGATGATAGTAGGTGGCTAGCGCCATCTGGCATTGAAAGACGAAGTAGTTTTCAATCCTAATAGTAAATTATTCATATTGAAAATATTAAAAATATTACTAAAAGATTTTTAAATTGAAAACTTATTGGTACACTTTCCTGGTGACACCTCCAAGACTTCTACAATTTGCAAGTCAAATGGATGCTGCAGTGAAGACGAGAGGGAAGGAATTATAAAGGAATAATAAATATGTTGATTTTTACCACTATTTTGCAAAAAAATTCGTTGTTTTGGCTTCTGAGTGATACCAAAAAATCAAAAGTCAATAAAACTAAAAAACTCGACAGCGATACCACGAGGAACTCAAAAGCTAAAAAAATATATTTTTCAATTTTTTGTTTACCATGATTCAACGATAAGTTGTGGTCTCCACAGCAAAATTCATTCTCTTTTGAGGTGTCTTTAAAAAGGATCCCGCAGAAACCTTATGGGAAATGGCTCTCTGTCAAATGCTCCGAAACTTTGGGTTTTGGTAGTCCTTGATGTGCAGAACAAAAGATTCAATGGGCGCGTGGCTCCAAAAAATCATGTTTTTAAGATATAAGCCTCTGAAGTTATAGGTACAGTTAGGACGTTTGAGTTGGAATACATTCATTTTCTCAAAAATAGGCGACTCTGGAGATAAATTACGAATCAGGTCGATTTTTATTTTTAAATTATAATTTTTGGCATACTAGTGATGTCATCCATCTAAGCGTGATGACGCAATCGATAATTTTTTTAAATAAGAATATGGGTCGTGTGATAGCTCATTTTAAAGGCTATACAATTCTCTATTCAATAATATAAACAATAGCATAATTATTTATACAGGGTGCCCAAAAATTTTTTTGAATTAAATTAATTGAGACAAAAAGAAGAATGTATATAATTTATTGAATTTGAAATACATTTTACTGCTGTCAGAAAACAGAAAAAAATGTTAATTTGAAAAATTAGCAGGGGCAACTGCCAATTTTTTCTGATTCAAATATGGGTTTCAATTGAACAATTAAACAAACCTGGTAAAAACTGTATGTGAAGGTGCCGTTTCAAAGAATGTAGTATGATAAAACTAATCACACTAACGTAACTAATGGAAATGATAAATGGGATAGACTAAGGTACAAGTGAACACACCAGGTGACACAGGAAGCTGAGAAGATGGTTCTGTTAATTTGAAAATACAAACACATAATACTTATAGCACTAGGATGATGAGGATGACTTATAGTGTTCTTCCGCTATAACTTTTCCCATGCGTCACGATTCATTTTCAAACAAATTAAGTCAAAACATAAAGTGAAACGTACGCCGATGTGTGTAGTATATAATAAACAGTATACAAAATGTATATACACATCGACGTTCGTTTCACTTTATGTTTTGACTTAATTTGTTTGAAAATGAATCGTGACGCATGAGAAAAGTTATAACGGACCAACAATATATGATGACAAACTAAAATCAATACAGTTGACTACATTTAGACTAACATAAACTCCAACGAATTCAAAAGCTGAGAGGTACATTCATTACATCAATTAAATGTAAGTGACAGTTGACATGATGCCGTTAATGAGAGGGTTGAATAATACTTGCAGCCAATGTAATAATAATTATTTATTTTTATTTCAGGTGAAATCGTAGGTTAAGGCCTGTCGTTTACCTCCCGACCTTGCTACCGACACTGACGATATGGTAAGTTCTTTAAATATCTTTATTATATTATATAACGTATCTTCATAAACTTTTTCAAGTTTTCATAAAAAAAATATTTCATCAGGTTAGTTGTGATCCTACAGAAATATTTAATCTGGTTGTAATAAGTTTGGTAGTGTACAACAAACATAATTATGGGCTATTCCACGAATATACGCCTGTGTTGAATTATCGCGACAACAAATATTTTAGTGTGCAACATAAGAAGTGCGAAAATAAATGGCTCTAATAATTGTTCCAATAAACAACAATGTATTTTGCAATTTAATTTCGTTCTTCATAATTTGCACAGTAAAATATTCGTTCTCGCGATAATCCAAGACAGGCGTATGTTCGTCGAACAGGGTATATAACGTATGATATAAAACCATTGTTTTACGTCATCATCATCATCATAATCTTGGTGCTACAGCCCTTAGAGGGCCTCGACCTTCTCAAGCTTTCTACGGCATTCTGTTCTGTCCCTTGCTTGCATTTTCCAGTTGCCGACTCCGATCTTCTCGGCATCTTATGTTACCCCGTCCATCCACCTCAGCTTTGGTCTACCCCGTCTTCTCATTCTCATTTTTTCCCAATTTTTTTACGTCAGCAAAAATAATACTGCTATACTTCACAATGGTATGATACCACATCATTTCTGAAAGGGGTAACCTTAACCCTAAGGGCCAGCACCCATGATGCAAACATCGGTTGAAGGCAGGTTTCAGACAAATCGTCTCGTGGGCAAATCCCTATGTTTTTACGCTGTGATGATAACAAAATAGTTTAGAGTACAATTGGATTTAGACCAGTGGTGGGCAAACTTTTTTAATGGGGGCCACAAAATTTAAGAAATTCTAGAGCAAGGCTGGAATTATAAGAAAAATGCGTTTTGTGTTAAAGCGGGCCATATACTATCCATTTAGATGGATCCTCGGCGGGCCAGATTAAATACATTCGCGGGCCGGAGTTGGCCCGCGGGCCGTGCTTTGCCCATCACTGATTTAGACTGTAGCTTTAAAAGAGTTGCGTCGTGAGCCCTGACCCTTAAGAGCAAATTAGTAAGGACCCAAAATTATGTCTATTATTTATTGTCTATCGGTGTTTTTCTTCTTGATGTGTCCATCCGTGACGAATGTTGGCGATCATCATGGTAATGTTTACCTTATCTGCAGCATCGAAAAGCTGCACATTATGTTGTGTCGAACCAGGTTCTGAGGTTCTTCAACCAGGATGTTCTTCTTCTTCCTGGAACTCTCTTTCCAAATATTTTTTCTAGCTGGATGGCTGATGGTAGGGGAGCAAAGTATGCTAAATGTGCAGTCACTCGAGCGTTATGGGGACCTATTGGGTTGTGAAGAGTAGGTCCTAAAACCAAAAAAAGTTAAGTAAAGTTTTCCATTTTAGTGCGCGCTTGCCATTTTTTAATTTAATTTTCCATTTCCAACAATCGTTTCTTACGATTATAACGCCATCTATCCATAATTTGAAAAAATGTTTCGAATAAAAGTTACTTATTTTTATAGGTCTGGATCCCGCGTATGAAAAAAAAGTTGATTAATAGCAAGCTGAAAATTTGTTAATAGCTTAAGGGTGTCTAGTCGGACAAACTTTGATATATGGGAACACTGGAACAGGGGAAGTTTTAATTGTGGAATAGGTTAAAAATTTGGAACGGTCAGAACACGAAAACGTCACATGCATTTTGTCCGACAGAACTTCCAATTGATTTGTTACCCTTTCATTAAACTCTCATGCAAAAATCATGCTGCTATTTATCACCAAATGGGCGTTATAATGAGTGGAACACGTAGAAAATGTCATATGACAGGAATTATGACAGGTGATAAATAGCAGCCTGATTTTTGCATGAGAGTTTAATGAAAGGGTAACAAATCAATTGGAAGTTCTTTCGTACAAAATACATGGGACGTTTTCGTGGTCTGACCGTTCCAAATTTTTAACTTGTTCCACAATTAAAACTTCCCCTGTTCCAGTGTTCCCATATACCAAAGTTTGTCCGACTAGACGCCCTTAAGTTAGTAACACATTTTCAGCTTGGTATTAATCAACTTTTTTTTCATACGCGGGATCCAGACCTATTATGTAAGGAATCCAAATCTTCAATAAAAAATGGGAGCTCCTATTTAAGATTTTAAAGTAACCTCCCACCCCTTCTCCGTGGAGTGGCACCCCTTAACGAACTCCCCTATGTTAAGAGCCAATATATGGTATAGGTACATCTGCAGGGTACCAATTGTTTCCCCATATGATAATCTGACGCGCTCGAGTAACTGCAAAATTTCCCGCTTGGGCTCCCCTACCATGATAGATGTTCATATCTGAATTCATTTCTCATAATGTGCCCGAAGTATTATAACTTTCGAGATTTGATGGTGGTCAGTAGTTCTCGGTTCTTCTTAATTTTTCTGAAGAACTTCTCATTTGTGACCTGGAGAGTCAAGGAATTTTAGGTATTGTTCGATGTAGCCACATCTCAAATACTTACTTCCAATTTTCGAACATTGTCAATTATCATGGCTATTCTAACTTTGTTTACGGCAAATCTGAATATTTCGGCATATACAATTCGAACCGTTTCTGCAAGTTTTGGAGCCACGAGTGACTCTTCTCCCTGGACCCCTTCTGATGTCTTTTTTCCCTTGAATGAAGTACTCTTTATTTACTGTGCCTCATAACGTGACCCAAGTATTTAAACTCTATTTTTTTTCTAGTTATTCCTACCTCTCTCTCCTTACCTATCCTACGTAGTACCTCCTCGTTGGTCACGTGCTTGGTGCAGGATATACATACATATACATACATACATGTATACGTACCTAATATACGTCGGTAGGCCCACATTTCGAAGTCCCTTACTTTCTTCATTAATATTGCGGTCATTGCCCATGCCTCCATTCGACGCTATTACTTTTTATATTCTTATACGTATCTCCTTTGCCTGATCATAACTTGAATTAACTGTTGTTCCTAAGTAGTCCAGGGCGGATCTGCTTTGAGATGGACGTTGAGAGGTGACTCTAATTTTTTTGCAGAAATTGCTTGGAATTAACCTATATAATAAAAATTGAGTTATCCTCCCACTCAAAAAGGTCCGGAACATTGTTTAAATATTCAAAATGTCAAAAAATGAAGGAAAAATTCGATTTTTTTCTTCGTTTTTTGATTATAACTTTAAAAGTATTCACTTTCGAGAAAAGTTACACTAAAATAAAGGTTGTGTAATTAAATTTCCTACCATACAAGATTGGTTAAAAATTTTTAAAATTGTTACCCTTGTTGCAAAAGGGTCTAGGACGTTTCATCGCCGCCGTTTCGATGCCGCCAGTTCGATGCCGATGCCGGCCGATTCATCGCCAGTCAATTAATCGCTATCTGATATATTTCCGAATTTTCGACAGTTACATTTATTATTTATTTTTAGTATTAATTAGGAATTCTAGAAAATGCGAGATATGACGGCGATGAAATGGACCGGCGATGAACCGGCGGCATCGAAACGGCGGCGATGAACCGGCGGCGATGAAACGTCCCATTCCGTTGCAAAATAGCAATAATTGCGAAAAAAACATAAAAAACAAGTATTCGCATTTTACGTTTTTCAACCATTTCTGCTAAACTTAGGACCTTCATATTTCACCCAGAAAAACTTTATGATATGATAAAACAAGACTGTAAATTTATTTAAGGTATGCTCAATAGATTTTGCAAAATAAATTTTGAAATCCGGCTTTGGCAAAAACAATTCGTTTTTTCAAAATGTTGCAGGACTGAAAATAGAGCAGATAGCAAGTTAATTTTTTTTTGCAAATAGAAGAATACTGTAACTTTCATTTGCGATTTGCAAAATTAATATCGGTTAAATACCACGGTGTCAGGAATTTTTTAAAATAAAAATTAATTTTTGGTGCTACGCGCAGGGCAGCGGTATTCGATTCACACAAGTTGATTTCCACCAAAATTTCTTCCAATCTTTATCTAATATATTATATTCTTACTCTATATTTTGTTGTATGTTCATATTTTAATTCCACAAAAATCAAACTAATTTGATTACTGTTTGTGAAAAATTGTTTAAACAATTGCATAAGTTTAACAATAATACACTTTTATTTTGTAAGTTAAAATATATGAACAAAGAAAGTTTTTGCTAAAAAAAGTGTTATTTCAAAGAACAGAGTATGTGTTTTTATTTTGAAATAAAAATATGTAATAATTTATTTCGAAATGTACTAAAAATTAAAATTTATCAAACCTTATCAAAGGTCATTGGAATGCCCAATCAGAGCGAACGTATCCGCTGTCCTGCGCGTAGCACCAAAAATTAATGTTTATTTAAAAAAATTCCTGACGCCCGTAGTAGTTAACTGATTTTAATTTTGCTAATTGCAAATGATAGGTACAGTATCCTTTTATATGTAAAAAAAATCAACTAGCTGTCTGCATTATTTTAAGAGTTGCAGCATTTTGAAAACATGAATTTTTTTTTGCGAAAACTGGATTGCAAAATTTATTTTGCAAAATCTATTAAACCGATCTTAATGAAATTTACAGCACTGTTTTATCATGTCATAAAGTTTTTCTAGGTGAAATATGAAGTGTAGCATAAATATGTTTTTTTTTTGAAAAATGGCTTTGGCAGAGCCAATTAGCCAGACTTGTTTCTGATTGATTGCAGATTCATAGTCATAAATATCTTATAACATAAGTACATTCCACAATTTTATTTTTATAGATACATTGGTACATTGTGTAGCTTTTTTTTATTTTGTTTTTTTTTAATTATTTTACTGTTATTTTTAATATATATTTTAATTTGTGCGAAACACTTTTTTTTACTTCTTTTTTTATCCTTTTTTATTTTTGTTCCTTTTTTTTTCTTTTTTTTGTTTATTATTATTTTTTGTTATTATTTTATTTTGTGTTTTTTTAATATTATTTTTTTTATTTTTTTTTAATTTTTTCAAACCACATTAACAAATTATGCCTATTTATTACATATTATGTTTACAACTTGTATTTACATAATTTAACATGTTTATAAATGAGATGAAGAATTTCCATATCATTTGTAAATATTAAAGTATTTAGGTTTATTGGGAAAAAATTTTTAAATCTTTTAATTCCTTATAAAGGTCGTTTATGTTATTTATGTTTAAAAGACATTCTAATATGACATGTGTTAGATCTCCGATTTTGCCACAAGTACAATTGGGAGTATCTGCCAAGCCGATTCTATGCATGTAAGATGGCGTAAGAGCATGATTGGCTCTCAACCGATTAATGGTCTTTATAAAATGTCTGTTATGTTCTGTGTAAAACCATCTTTTTGAGAATATTCTAGGGTTACAATGAGCAAAATTTGAGCCAGTATTACATTCTCTGTAATGCAATTGCCAATTATTTTTAAGTTTTTTTCTGCTAAAAGTATCAATATCTGAAGCTGGAATTAAATTTTTGTTTATTTTTTCTCCGATCACATAAGCTGATTTAGCAAAATTGTCAACTATTTCATTGCCTTTTATTCCCGAATGACCCTTAATCCAAGCAATTGTTATATTTACTCCTAATTGTATAATTTCAAACAGAGTTTTAAGAATATTCAATTCAATGTGGTTTATGTGTTTGACTGTTTGAATGTTACTCAATCTGTCCACCACGCTTTTACTGTCAGTAAATATAACATAATTGCTAGTTGGATTCAGTAGTACATACTGAACAGCAAACATTACTGGTACATAAATGGTTGAAAAACGTAAAATGCGAATACTTGTTTTTGATGGTTTTTTTTCGAAATTTTTGCTGTTTTGCAACAAGGGTGACAATTTTTAAAATTTACAGTTAATTCTATATTGTAGGAAATTTAATTACGCAACTTTTATGTTGGTACAACTTTTCTCGAAAATAAATACTTTTAAAGTTATAATCAAAAAACGAATAAAAAAATCGAATTTTTCCTTAATTTTTTGATATTTTGATTATTTAAACAATGTCTCGGACCTTTTTGAGTGGAGGATAACTCAAATATTATTATATGAGTTATTTTCAAGTATTTTTTGCAAAAAATATGAGTCACCTCTCAACATCCAAATGTACTAATATTTTTACAGATGCGCCCTGGTCTAAAGTAAGTGTACGAATCCACGTGTTCAGTTTCTTGATTTTCTAATATTATTTGTCCTGTTCGTTGTTGGGTTTTGCTTATTAGCATCCATTCGGTTTTTGTGATGTTCAGTTTGAGCTCATATTGTGCACTTGTTCTTTGTATCTTACCCATCAGGCAACTCAGCTCCTCCATGCCACTCGCGAGAATCACAATATCGTTAGCATACCTTATGTTATTAATAATTTCTCCGTTTATCTTTATCTCCTTTGTGCTTTACTCTATAGCGCGGTCTTAAATACTTCTTCCGAGTATATGTTAAATAGAATAGAAGATAAGATACATATCTGCCATACCCCTTTCTTGATTTCAATTTTATTGGTCAATTTAGATGCTGCCTTCACTTTAGTTTGACCCCAATAGACACTCGCTATTGTTTGAATAGCGAGTGACGATCTATTCAACCTGCATAAAAAGGTTAAAGAAATGGCAGGGATGCAAAAAAGAGACCACAACACAACTCTTTTAGACAAAAATGGAAATACTATTATAACGACTGACGAAAAGCTAAAACGATGGAAAGAATATATGGAAGAGCTATTCGACGACGAAAGAGGAAACCTACAAGACATATCTTTCGAAAACAGAGAAACAAGTGTAGAAGTTACAAAGGAAGAAATATTGTATGCACTAAAGAACACCAGCAACGGAAAAATCCCGGGGCCAGATCAACTGCCTATTGATATCCTTAAAATAATAGAAAATGAGTACATAGATGTTCTCTTGAAGCTCTTTAATGAAATTTATCAGTAGGGTGACATACCCAATGAATAATTGACCTCAACCTTTATTTGTCTCCCAAAAAAGAAGAATGCTAGAGAATGCACCGACCACTGCATGTCTCACACACTTAAAATGTTTTTAAAGATCATTCATAAACGCATATACCAAACACTTGATATGGATATTGAAGAAACTCAATTTGGATTCCGTAGAGGCGTAGGTACCCGTGAAGCTCTCTTTGCATTCAACGTACTAATCCAGAGATGTTTGGATGTGAACCAGGATATGTACGTCTGTTTCATAGATTACAACAAGGCTTTCGATAAAGTCCGCCACAAACAGCTAATGGACGTCCTCAGAGCAAAACAATTACAATACAATGACCTTCGAATTATAACAAATCTATATTATAAACAGCAAGCACACATACGCATTAATGAGCACACATCAGAAGAGTTCGAAATTAAAAGAGGAGTACGACAGGGGTGTGTATTGTCATCACTACTATTCAATGCATACTCTGAAAAAATTATGAAAAGAGCTCTTGAGGGAGAAACAGCAGGAATAAAGGTAAATGGAACGCCAATTAACAACATTAGATATGCGGACGATACTATCATAATAGCAGACAACCTTAAAGACCTCCAAAAGCTAATAAACAAGATGGTTGAGTATGGAGAAGAATATAGATTATCAATAAACATCAAGAAAACTAAATTTATGAGGATATCAAAAACCCAAAATAATGATGAAAGCCTGACGATTAAAGGTAAAACTTTAGAACAAGTTGAAAACTACAACTATCTTGACACAATAATCAATCACACAAACGAGTACTCCAAAGAAATCAAAGTTCGAATAGAGAAAGCAAGAACAGACTTCAATAAAATGAGAAAGGTACTTTGTGCAAGAGAACTGAAATTAGACTTGAGAGTTAGGTTCGCAAGGTGTTGTATTTTCTCGACCCTGCTTTACGGAATAGAAGCATGGACACTTAACGCGTCGACTACTAAAAAGTTGGAAGCATTTGAACTGTGGGTGTATAGAAGAATCCTGAAGATATCATGGACCGAGCATATAACAAACAACGAAGTCATGAGAAGAGTCAACAAAAGACTGGAAATATTTGAAACCATCAAGACACGAAAGCTGCAATACCTGGGGCATGTTATGCGTAATGAGAGATATAACGTACTTCAATTGATTATACAGGGGAAAATCCAGGGCCAGAGAAGAGTAGGAAGTGTAATGTATGCCTCTTTAGGACTGTGGGACATAATATAACATAAAGCTATTTACGATAGGTTTTATTAAGCTTTATAAGGATATATGTAAATTAACAATATTACCAACTATTACTCTTGTTCACATGGAGTCCATAACCTAAGTGTGTTGTCAATGTATGGTTGTCATGTCACAGCTGTCACTTGTGGTTCCGTTTACCAAGTGCAACGTTGCCAAGTATATGCGTACATGAGAACCATACATAACAGGAAGGAGAAGAATCTCATGGTTGCGTAAGTTGAGGGAATGGTACGGATGCACATCAACCGAACTATTCAGAGCAGCAGCATCTAAGATTAGAATATCCATGATGATTGCCAACCTCCGTCGCGGTGATGGCACGTGAAGAAGAAGAAGGTTGTTTGAATATTTCTGTATTTGATTTCGAACTTATGGAGTACTGCAACTATCTTTTCGGGCTTTACCTTATCGAATGCTTTTACGTAGTCTATAAAGCATATTACGTCTATGTTCATGTGATCTCTGGTAATCGAACTGGAGATCATAATTCATCTCTACCTGCTTTTCTGTTCACTTCGTTAACACATTCTCTTCAATATTTAATATATGTATCTGACATAAACTTCCGTAAACTAAAATTAATCAGATATCTTCAAAACGTATACTACTCAAAATTCAATCGATATGTAATATAAACTTACCGTTTCTATCTTAAACTTTATAGAAACTAATATTATACATAGGATTTATTCCAAAATAGCAAAGTTTATATTAACTTTCGTTGAGACAGAAAATACATAAAAGTAGGAAATATTTTACGGAAAATGTTGCACTCAGTACAGTGACCAAATTCGTAGAATTTCGTTAACGATTTCCCGCATATGTGCTGATGAAGTATCTGGAACAAATGGAACATCCCTGAAACTAATGAAACTTTGGAATTTTAGCTGAACTCGTCAATTTTTAATTGAAAATAGTCTTATATGTTATTGAAAAGCTAACTCCATTGACAATATTTGGCAAATATGAACGGTTAATAGCTCATAAAGGTAACTTTTTAGATATAAAAGAAATATCACATACAATTTTTTAAGCGAGGCAATTAAGCAGTAAAAGGCTCAAATCCTACCAAATTTTTGAAGTTGGATGAATCTGAATGAAATTTTTTGAATTCGATTCGTAAGAGCCTCAGGAAACTTTGTGAATAAAAATGATGATGTCTAAATGAAAATTTCATTATTGAACAAGCAAAATGCATTTTGTACAAAGCATTTCGAAGTGACGAAAAACGATCAATTTGCAATTCGGAAATAATTGACCAGAATGAGTTCAATTTAGCTACCCGTGAGTTTTTAAGATAGCTGAATACGAATATCATGACAGCGATTGTCTCTGAGGCACCTGGTGCCTAGGATGGGTCCCGTCTCCTGGAGTTTTATGGAAATTGGATACAAAATCAATGTAAACTGGTGACTCGGGACTTTTGGGTTGCTGAACACTAATATCACGTTGACGATGGTTTCCAAAGCACGTGGGCCACGTTTTCTGGAGATTTATAATTTGGTACAAAATCAACGCAAATTCGTATCTCAGGGTGTCTTTGAGGCCGCTGGACACTAATATCATGTCGGCTATAGTTTTCGAGACATCTGGTGCCCATAAGGAGTCTCATCTGGAGTTTTATGAAAACCCGATACAAAATCAGCGGAAACTCATTACTCGGGAATTTTTAGGGACACTGATCACGAATACGGCCCCTAATTTTGTAGAAACTCGTTACTTGATGTTTATTTGCGGTCCAAGTCAGGTGTCGTTGTCAAAATACAAAATAATACTAAATTAAACAAAAATATGGTTGCTTAGTAAAAAATTCTTCAAATAATTTATTTAATCTGACTCATTTATATCGGCAATTCAAATAAGTCTTCTACTTTAAAATGATATTGCCAATATTGTTAAAAACAATTGCCATCCGTTTTATTTAACAATGATTATCCTTTATCGTTTATAAATAAGGAATTGTCAAGATTGAATCGAATAGAACAGAACAACGCAACGTAGAACGGGATCCTATAACATCCACAAGAAATAATACGAGGAAAATATCAATACCATAATATATAAAAGGACTATCCGAAAAACTTAAAACAACAGGAAATAAATTTTCAACATTTCAACAACATTCAAAACAACAAACACATTGAGACCTATTCTATCTAAAACTAAACCTAACAATGAACAAGAAAGAACAAAGAATTATATTTATAAGATACCTTGCGAATACGAACAATTTTATTTAGGTGAAACATCAAGACCATTAAACGTTAGAATAAGTGAACATCCGTCTTATATTAAAAACAGAGAATTTGATAGAACTCAAATATGTCAACACGCATGGGATAATGAACATAGAGTTCAGTGGAGAGATTCAAGTATAGTCCTGAAAGAAACATATAGTAAAAAGGGAAAAATTAAAGAAGCGGCTCTAATTATGCTAAATGAAACCAATTGTGTCGCAAATTCCTCGGTAGAATGCAGTAGGTTACCCATACTGAAAGAGGAAGTCAATAGAAAGAAAATACCACGATTAGTAAGTCAGTGACATATCGAGTTAGTACATATTTTATATTTTAGTATTATGTATATAATATCTATGTATTATTAATATTATTTATAATTTAAAATAGCATATACAGGGTGTAACAAAAATACAGGTCATAAATTAAAGTACATATTCTGGGACCAAAAATAGTTCGAATGAACCTAACTTAGCTTAGTACAAATATGCACATAAAAAAAAATTACAGCCATTTGAAATTACAAAATGAAATTCGATTTTCTCGAATATATCGAAAACTATTAGAGATTTTTTATTGAAAATGGACAAGTGGCATTCTTATGTCAGGCACATCTTAAAGAAAAAATTATAGTGAAATTTGTGCACCCCCTAAAATTTTATGGGCCTTTATTCCCTTAAACCCCCCCCCCCAAACTTTTGTGTACGTGCCAATTAAATTATTATTGTGGTACCATTAGTTAAACTCTCTATTTTCAAAACTTTTGTGCCTCTTAGTATTTTTTCGATAAAGCAGTTGTTATCGAGATGCGGCTTCTTTTTTAATATGTTTACATAAAAAAATTATGAGGGCTTTGTGCCTTTTAACCCCCCAAATGACTGTGTACGTTCCAAATAAACTATTGCTGCGGTACCATTAGTTAAACACAGTGTTTTTAAAACTTTTTTGTCTCTTTGTATTAATTCGATAAGGCACCTTTTATTGAGATGTGGCTACTTTCTTAACATGGTTCAAAATGTACCTAAAAATGTAAATCATAAATAAATTTTCATAATATTAGCAAGTCTCCATAATCGTAATTAACCATATACAAATATGTGGTGGATATGACAAATATTCAAAATATCTCGATAAAAACTGACTTTTCGAAAAAGTACTAAGAGGCAAACAAGTTTTTATAATATTGTGTTTAACTAATGGTACTACAATAATAATTAAATTAAAACGTACACAACAGTTTGAGGGGATTTAAAGGAACAAAACCCCCATAAAATTTTTAAGGGGTGTCCAAATTCTACTATAATTTTTTCCTAAGAAACTACTGCCATAAGAATACCACATGTCCATTTTCAATAAAAAAGCTCTAATAGTTTTCGATATATTGGAAAAAATCGATTTTCATTTTGTAACTTCAAAGGGCTGTAACTTTTTTTATGTGCACATTTGTACTAAGGTAAGTTAGGTTCAGTCAAACTATTTTTGGCCCAGAATATGTGACTAAAGGACATCGCACACATCTTATGGAAAATATAATGTCACTCAAATTCAATAAAATTTATACGATTAGATTCGTTTTAATATAACGATCAATTCTTATCATTGCGCCAACTCTTAATTATGATTAATTACGGCGCAAATTGCAATTAAAGTTTATCGAAATCACATTTTTGGAGTCCATAAAATGTTAGTTTACAATCATTATTGCTCTGAGTGCTATTCATAACAGCTTAAATTCCGCTGCGCCTAAGCGGATTAGTGAAACTAATCCGCTGATTTATGGAGTACCGAAAATCTGGGTATTTTAAAATATTTTTTCTCTCTCTAACTTATGTACCTACCCATTTGATTTCAGATTTATTTATATCAATTTCTGCTCTTATTTTTGAAAATAGAGAGTTGGCGCAATGATAAGATTTGATCGTTAATTTAAAACGAATCTATTGGTATAATTTTATTGAATTTGAGTGGCATTATATTTTCCATAAGATGTGTGCGATGTCCTTTATGACCTGTATTTTTGTTACACCCTGTATATTAAAGTCGGAATTTGGTATTAGATTTGAGAGTAAACTAAATGTAAGCCCAAATACTTACGATGATGTCGGGATAGTATCACGAGGTTTTTCCTGGTTTTCCCTCGTGATTTACTATGAGATCTCTAAGGCTAAGGCTCCACGGGCGGGAAATTGACGCTAGCAGTAGCAGTAAAATGAACTTAAGGTTCCGCGGAACGGAGTAGGGATAGCCGAACTGTACCGACTACAGGACTTGTGCGTAGTCGGTTCAGTTCGGCTATTCCCATTCCGTTCCGCGGAACCTTAAGTTCATTTTACTGCTACTGCTAGCGTCAATTTCCCGCCCGTGGAGCCGTAGCCTTACACTAGAATTTTACTGCCACCGTTGCATTTGGTTGTCTTTTTAAAGACAAATCACATGCTATGATTTTTTGTGGCGGATATTCTTGAGTTGGGTTGATTTCATGTAATCCAATGAACTATCTTTTAGTAAAGTCGTCCCATGAACGCAACGCATGAATATTAGCAATATCATTTTAAAGTCTTCTACTTTAAAATGTATAATACATGACTGAATTGCCGATATAAATGAGTCAGATTAAATAAATTATTAGAAGATTTTTTTACTAAGCAACAACATTTTTGTTTAATTTAGTATTATTTTGTATTTTGACCACGACACCCGACTTGGGCGTCGAAACGTTAATAAAATCTTTTTTTTGGTAAAATTGTGGCTTATTTCCCATTGAAAATAGTTGATTATAAAAATGCCACAAGGAAATAGCTTCAGAATACCATTTTAGGTATAAGAGAAATTTCACATAAAATAAAAAAAATATATATATTTATTAGGCGAAGCAATTAAGCAATAAAAAGCTCAAAACCTACCAAATTTTCGAAGTTGGTTGAATTTAAATGAAACTTTTTCCATTCGATTCGTAAGAGTCTTAGGAAACTTTGTGAACAAAAATAATGATGATTAAGTGAAAATTGCAATATTGGACAAAAAAATTTTCTAATACGAATTTAAACGTGCTGAAAATGATAAATTTGTTATTCGTAAATAATTAAGGGAAGTGAGTTCCATTTTGATACCTGGTCATTTTTGAGCTCGCTGACCACGAATATTATGACGGCGATGGTCTCCGAGGCACCTGTGTCCAGGATGGGGCCCGTTTACTAAAGTTTTAGGGAAAATTGATACAAAATCAATGTAAACTCGTTACCTGGGGTGTTTTTGGTCTCGCTGAACAGAAATATCATGACTGCGATGGTCTCCGAGGCAGCTAGTACCCATGATGGTCCCCATCTACTGGAAAAATAGTTTTATGGAAAATTGATACAAAATCAATGTAAAGTGGTTACTCGGGGTTTTGGGTTGCTGAACACTAATACCACGTTGGTGAAGGTTTCCGAAGCATGTGGGCCGCGTCTTCTGAAAACTTATAAAAAATTTATATAAAATCATCGCAAACGCGTTACTCGGAGGGTTTTTGGGGTCGCTGAAAACTAATATCATGACGGCGATGATCTCCGAGGCCACTGATGTTCAAGCGCTCAGGACGGGCACTGTCGCATGTAGTTTTGTAGACATTTCATATAAATTCAGTCTAAAATGGTTATTGATGGTTTTTGCGGTCGCTGAACACTAATATCAGCTCAGGGATGGTCTCCGAGGTACCTAGTGCCCAGTATGGACCTCATCTTCTTAGTTTATTTTAACTTTCGTTAGGACAGAAAATACATAAAAGTAGAAAATATGAATGTTGTTCTGAAGCTATTTCCTTGTGGCATTTTTATTATCAACTATTTTTAATGGGAATAAGCCACAAGTATTTGGTCTTACATTTAATTTACTTTCAAAAAACTAATACCAAATTCTGACTTTTAATATGTTTAAATTATAAATAATTATGTATTAATAATTATTTATAATTTAAACATATTAAAGTAAGAATTTGGTATATTAGTTTTTTGAAAGTAAATTAAATGTAAGACCAAATGCTTACGATGTCGGGATAGTATCACGAGGTTTTTTCCTGGTTTTCCCTCGTGATTTACTATGGAATCTGTAACGCGGGAATTTCTTTTTAAAAACAGATCATATGTTATAATTTTTTTGTGAGGGATATTCTTGAGTTGGAATTGATTTCATGTAATCGAATGAACTATCTTTTAGTAAAGTCGTCCCTGGAACGCAACTCATAAATATTGGCGATATCATTTTAAAGTCTTCTACTTTAAAATGTATAATATACGTCTGAATGCCAATATAAATGAGTCAGATTAAATAAATTATTAGAAGAATTTGTTTACTTAGCAACAACATTTTTGTTTATTTTAGTAGTATTTTGTATTTTGACAACGAAACCCGATTTGGGCTTCGAAACGTTAATAAAATCATTTTTTTTTGGTAAAATTGTGGCTTATTCTCATTAAAAATAGTTGATAGAAAATATTATGCAGAAAATGTTGCGGTCAGTACAGTAACCAAACTCGTAGAATTTCGTTAACGATTTCTCGCGTATGTGCTGATTAAGTATCTGAAACAAATGGAACATCCCTGGAACTAACGAAAATCTGTAATTTTAGCTGAAATCGTCAATTTGTAATTGAAAATAGGCTTATATGTTATTGAAAAGCTAATTCCATTGACAATATTTGGCAAATATGAACAGTTCATATGATCATAAATAGAGAGCGGAATATATGCAAAGTGCATATAGATGCATATATTACATATTTTCAGACGACAAACACAACATTGCATATTTAAGCTAAACACAATTTATTTTGCATATTTTATAAATAAATTATATAAAAGTTTAAAATTTTCCTCTCTTAGTTGGAATTTTCTAACTTCGATATGAACGAGCTCGTTATTTATCTATCTATCGCTCATTATTATCTATCTGGACTTTCCCATTACTACCTGAATTTAACAATTATGGGTGTTCCCAGAAAAATATTATTTTATTAGCGTAGCAAGTCGTAGGTACCTACCTGCTTTTAAGGGTCTAATATTTATTTTGTCAGTTTCCGGCCAACATTTGTTTAAAGTAAACGTTGTATCGTATTTAGTGTTTTTGAAGTGATTGGTATATATTACATTTAAATATGTCTACCATTCAAAAAAGTGCTTGGATAAAGTGTTTCCCCGAGTTAAAGCTAAGTGGAGACAAAGTATTTTGCAAGGCCTGTTCCAAAATCGTAAGTTACATTCATTTTCACATTTCATTTTTTAAATGAGGAACTGACAAACAAAAGCTCATTGCTCAAACAAAAAAACTGTTAACACTTTTGTGCTCATTGTCAAAAAATTCCCGGAAATACAGGGATTACAATTAGAAATAAATTAAAAAATGTTTTAGAAAAAAATGAGGGCTTCGATTGTTTGAGGAAAGTTGTACGTATTTTTAAAGGCAACTTTTCTGAAGATCTTACGACTTGGCAAATTAGTTTACTGCCTAAATTAAAATATTATCCTATAACATCGGTAGATGTAAAACGAATTTTTCTGTGTCCAAACACGTTTTTAGTGATAGAAGGCAAAAGTTGCTAGTTGAAAATTTTGAAAAATATTTGATTATAAATTCATACTATAATTTAGATTCTTAATTTAATTATAATATCAGTTTTTGTGTGTCATTTCATTTGTTTTAATGTGAAAAATAAATATGTATTAAACATAAATGTAGGTTGAATTTTGTAGGTATTTTTAATATGCATTTGCATATTTAGACAAATTTAGAAAAAATACCTGCATATTTGTAGTAAAAGTAATGCGCATATATGCGCATATTTTGATAATGTTGTGTTGCATATATTCCGCTCTCTAATCATAAAATATTTCTTTTTAGGTATAATACAAATTCCCCATGCTTTTTTTAATATATTTAATAGGCGAGACAATTTAAGCAGTAACATGCTTAAAATCTACCAAATTTTTGTAATTGAATGAATATCATTGAAACTGTTTGCATTCTGAATAGGACATACTATTGCCTCTCTTCATCATCATCATTCTCTTTACCTTATCCCTATGTGGGGTCGGCTTCCCTAATTGTATTTCTCCACACAATTCAATCCTGGGTCATATCTATATTAATCCCCTTAACCAACATGTCCTGCCTAATCGTCTCCCCCCACGTCTTCTTTGGTCTTTCTCTCCTACTCCTTCCAGGAATCTGCACTTCAGCTACTCTTGGTATTGGATGATTAACGTCTCGACGTTGAACATGACCAAACCATCTCAACCTATGCTCTCTCATTTTGGCATCAATTGGTGCCACACCTAAACTTCCCCTAATATACTCATTTTTAATTTTATCCTTTCTTGTCACTCCACTCATCCATCTAAGCATTCTCATCTCCGTCACATGCATTAGTTGTTCCTCTTTCTTTTTCATTGCCCAACATTCAGTTCCGTACATCATAGCCGGTCTTATGGCTGTTTTATAGAATTATCCTTTAAGCTCATTGAAACTTTTCTGTCACACAACACACCACTCGCTTCCTTCCACTTCATCCCTCCAGCCCTAATTCTACTGCATGCATCTCCATATATTTCTCCATTACTCTGTAATACCGATCCCAGGTACTTAAAACTATGGCTTTTTACAATCAGTTCACTATCCAAAGATACCATTTTATTTGTAGTAACCCCATCTTTAAATGAACATTCCAAATACGTCTTTGTCCTACTAAGTTTTAAACCTTTTTCCTCCAGAGCTCGTGTCTACTGTTCCAGTTTTTGTTCTAAGTCTCTTTCACTATTTCCTACTAACACGACATCATCAGCATACATTAAGCACCATGGAATGTTACCCTGTAGTTTCGCTATTATCTGGTCCAAAACTAGTGAGAACAAATACGGACTAAGCACCGAGCTTTGGTGCAATTCTACTTTCACATGAAATTTATCAGTCTCTCCCACACCTGTCCACACTTGTCGTTATTCCCTCATACATATCCCTCACAATCTTCACATATGCACCAGGGACCCCTTTCTTATTGAGTGCCGACCACAGAATCTATCGAGGAACTCTATCATATGCTTTCTCAAGATCAATGAATACCATATCAGCGTTTGTTTCTTTACTCCTCTTTACTCCTGTATTTTTCCATCAACTGCCTTATAATGAAAATTGCGTCTGTTGTTGATCTGCCCTGTATAAAGCCAAATTGATTCTCGGATTTGTCGGTCTCTTCACGTATCCGTCTATCAATTATTCTCTCCCATATTTTCATGGTGTGGCTAAGCAGTTTTATAGCCCTGTAGTTTGTACACTGCTGTATATCTCCCCTGTTTTTGTAGACAGGTACTAGTATAATACTGCTTCTCCATCAGTCTGGCATTTGTCCAACTTCCATAATTCTATTAAATAAACCTGCTAGCCACCTTGTTACTGTCTCTCCCAATGCTTTCCATACTTCCCCAGGAATATAATCTGGTCCTACCGCTTTTCCTTTCTTTATTTTTTGAAGCGCTTAAGCCACTTCCGCGTTTGTTATTTTGGTGACCATTGCTGCTACTGTCTCCGTTGACTCTACAGGCTGTCTGTTAAATTCTTCATTTAATAAGCTGTCAAAGTACTTTCTCCATCTCTTTTTGACATCCTTTTCGTGAACTAGTATTTTATTATTTTCATCTCGGATACATCTAATGTGATTAAAATCTTTTGCTTTCTTTGCTCTCTGTTTGGCTATTTTATATATCTTCGTTTCGCCTTCCCTGGTATCAAGTTGATCGTATAGGTTTCGTATAGAATAACCTTCTTTCTCATCTTTTAGCATCCACCACTTGATTTTTTGTGGTCCTCTCCGATATTTTGGTTTAGTTTCACTTTTTACTTCGATGTCCAAAACAAGCAGCTTATGTTGTTGGCTTACTGTCTCACTAACTATTACCTTGCAGTCCTTGCATTCACGTATGTCTTCTTTTCTTATCATGAAATAGTCTATTTGGTATTGATGTTGTCCACTTTTGTACTTAATAAGTTAAGTTTCTCTCTTTTTAAAGAATGTGTTAACAATCGCCATATCTAGTGCTGTTGCTAATTCAAGCATATCATCTCGAGCTTCATTTGTAGTTCCAAATCCTAATCCCCCATATATTGCTTCGTATCCTGCCTTGGCTTGGCCCACATGTGCATTGAAATCACCTCCTATTATAACTTTCTCCTCTGACGGAATATCACTCAGGACGTCTCCTAATTGGTCATAGAAAGCTCTTCTTTCATTCTCACCCAGACCTGTTTGAGGAGCATACACACACACAACATTCAATACCTCTTTATCAATTACAAAATTCACTGACATCATTCTATCACTCGTTCTTACAACTTCCACTACGTTATCTTTCATTTCACTATCGGCAATTATACCAACTCCATTTCTAGTGTTACTATTCCCTGCATACCACAATTTGTATCCTTTACCTAGTTCTTTTGCCCTTTGTCCTTTCCATCTAGTTTCTTGAATGCAAGCAATTTGAACTCTCCTTCGTTTGAGCACATCCACTAACTCCAGACCTGTAAGACTACCAAGATTCCACGACCCTATCCTGATTTTTCTAACCTGCAATGGTGTTCCCCCTGAGATAGTCCTCACCCGGAAATCCGAATGAAGGCTCATTTTACTTCCGGCACATTTTACCTCAGGAGATGCCATCATTTCAGTATAAGTTTTTGATATCACTGGAGAAGGTCTTTTCATTATTATGGCTTGAAAAGGTTTTGTTTGGATATTTGATGCCTGAATATTGCCTCTCTCCATATTTTCGGCATTTCCTGTCGCTCCCAGATTTTTGTCAGCAGGCTAAATATTTGCGTTATAAGTGCTTCTCCCCCATGTTTGATTAATTCTGCAGTAATACCATTGCGATCTGCACTTTTATTGTTTTTCATGCTATATATGATTTCTTTCATTTCTTCCACGGTTGGAGTCTCGGTTGTTTCTGCCGGGTCGTTAATTTTCTCAATCATTTCAACTTGCCCCTATCACTTCTATAAGGTTCTTCATTAAGTAGCTTTCTAAAATGGTCCTGCCATCTATCTAGCTTCCCCTGCTTATCTCCTATTAGGTGTCCTTCCTTACTCTTGTAGTAATTCTGTTTTCTTGCACATTGGTCACTGTTCCTTTTCGCCTTTTGGTAGAAGTTCCTTAAATTTTTATTAATATAATGCTCTTCAATCTCTTGAAGTATTTATCCATATGCTCCTTTTTCTCCCACCTACATAGATCTGGATCCCGCGTACCAAAAAAGTTGATTAATAGCAAGCTGAAAATTTGTTAATAGCTTAACGGTGTCTAGTCGGACAAACTTTGATATATGGGAACACTGGAACAAAGGAAGTTTTAGTTATGAAACAGGTAACGCCAGATTACGAAAACGTTCCATGTATTTTGTCGGACAGAACTTCCAATTGATTTGTTACCATTGCATTAAACTCTCATGCAAAAATCAGACTGGTGTTTATCACCAACTGGGCATTTTAATGAGTGGAACACGAAGAACATGTCAAATGACAGGAATCATGTTGGTTAGTAATAGCAGTCTGATTTTTGCATGAGAGTTTAATGAAAGGGTAACAAATCAATTGGATGTTCTATTCGACAAAATAATGTTGTTCTGAAGCTATTTCCTTTTATCATTTTTATAATCAACTATTTATAATGGGAAATAAGCCACAATTTTACCAAATAAAGATATTATTAACGACAAAATACATGGGACGTTTTCGAAATCTGACGTTCCAAATTTTTAACCTGTTCCACAATTAAAACTTCCCCTGTTCCAGTGTTCTCGTACGTCAAAGTTTGTCCTACTAAACACCGTTAAGCTATTAACAAATTTTCAGCTTGCTATTAATCAACTTTTTTTGGTACGCGGGATCCAGATCTAACACATTTTTTCGCATTTCTTCTCGCTGCTTCATATTGATTCTTGTTTTCGTCACTTGGTTTATCCATATATTTTAGTCTTGCCTCGTTCCGTTTGTTAAGGCCTTTCTTGCAATCGGTTTCAAACCATTCTTTGTCTCTCCCCTTCTTAAGTGGACATAACGGCTTTTGGGCTGCTGGGCGCTTTGGGATGAAGGATCATAGCTTCAAAGAAAATATATAAAAATAAAAAAGATAAGTGTTAAGTAAGGGAGAATATTTTTATATAAATAAATTAAAATGTAGGCAAGCATACATTTATTTTTAAGACTACGCAATAATCGGCAAAATACTTATTCTATAAATAACAAAATAGTAGAGGATCCGATATAAGGTCGATTTACACCAATATGTTTAATAGATAAAAATTATTGGATATGTAATTTAGCATGTTAACAATTACAAAAAACAAGGGTTGCCCGATCTAATCTTCTTCTAACTATTGCTCAAATTGCTCAACATGCCTCAAAAGCATAAGTAAAAAATATTATTTTTGTAATCATCAAGTACATAAATTCAAGCTCAAAACTTTTTCTATTAGGTCTCGATAAGAATTTTAGCCATGTTTTATTCTAAAATATATTTTTTTAATTGTTAATGAGGAAGGTTTCTTATGGGGAGACGAGCATTAACAACTTAATTTTTTTTCAAAATGAATTAAGTCCAAAAGACTTATCAAGAACTGATAGTATAAGGTTTGAAATTGAATTTAGGTATTTCGTAATTTCAAAAATTATATTTTATACTTATGTTTTTAATCCTTGAAAATCGTCATCTTTAGTTCTTTTTTCAGTTTTAAATTGTTTATAACTCAAAAACGATCATCTTTAGAGAAAAAAATACAAAATACGTTTTTTGTTTATAGGCTATTGATTATGTTCAAAATAAGAGAGCTAAAAGGAACTACAACGTTAACGGAATTTTATTGTCTCATATGGTCAATGGAACTATAAATTTGAAAAAACCGCGGAGTGCTACCATTTAAATGGGTGCGTTTTTGAGAAAGGGGTGAATTAGTCCCTAGGCACAGGGTGAATTAGGGTGAGTTTTATTCACTTTTGGTACAAACACTTACTACAGGAAAATTGTTCCAGGTTAAATTTACTATCGAAATATCATATTTTAAAGTCAAAAGTATTTTTTGTTACAAAAATATATTCAAAAGAAAAGCAAGAAAAAAACACGAAAGAAAGCAATTTTGTTTTTTGCCCCATAACTTTTTTCCACAGGGATATAGGTATAGGCATTGCTTCAGCGAAAAATAATTTCCATCCTTCCTATTTAAAATGACGTTTGGTAGAAGTCTCTATAGTTTATAGTTTCCGAAACAGGGTTTTTCAAAGTTTGCCGCTCACAGAATTTTTGAGCCATTTTCCCCATTATTTCGCAAACATTGTTCTGTAACTTTTTTCTACGTATTTCTAGGTATATGCAATGGTACATTTAGTAGAAATAGAACTCAATTACCTTTAACATGGTCTGTTGTGTAAGGTTGTACGACTATTTTTAAACAAGTTATGCTTTTTCAAGATTTTATACTTTTAATGATTTTTGATATTTTTTATGATTATTTTTTAAATTTCTCATTATGACTTTTTTTCTTGTACATTTAGGTATATACACTGTGGAATAAAAAAAGCTTATTTTCTTTACTTTAAAATACCTCTAGGATATATACCTCGCAAATACCTCTAGGACTATTTTTAAACAAGATATCCGTAGGATATCCGAGGATATCCGTAATTTGAGAAAAATTTTAAGTATTTCTATTTTTTTTAATTAGAAGAATATAATTGCATATTGTAACATCATTTTTAATTCGAAATAACACTTTTCGATATTGTGAAAATTACACCTTACTCTTGAGCAAAATTCATATTTTTTAACATACCTCGTACATTATTGATAAAATTTCATATCTGATGATTACATCTTAGGTTTTAGACTATACAGAGCATTTTATAAATAATACTTTTTTTCATAAAGTTAATAATAAAAAGTTTTCCATGTGGTTCCAACTTAGTGGGATCTATTGCATGTGTATATGTCAAATTTTGAAAAAGCATATCTTGTTTAAAATTAGACCTAGAATTTTTTTCAATACACCATTTTAAATTAAAGAAAATGAGCTTTCTTTTTTATTGGACAATGTATATATCTAAATATACAGTAAAAAAAGTTAAAATGAGAAATTAAAAAAAAACGTAAAATATATCAAAAATCATTAAAAGTATAAAATTTTGAAAAACCATATCTTGCTTAAAAATAGTTACACAGCCTTCTGCGATAGACCATTTTAAAGGTAATTGACTTTTATTCCTACTAAATGTAACATTGCATATACCTAAAGCTGCGTAAAAAAGTTACAGAACAATGTTTGCGAAGTAACAAGGAAAATGGCCCAAAATCGCTGTGAGTGGTGAAATTTGAAAAATCATGTTTTGGAAACTATAAATCATAGAGACTTATACCAAACGCCATTTTAAAGAAGAAGGATGGAAGTTTTTTTCTGTGAAGAAATGCCTATACCTTTATTGCCGTTGAAAAAAGATATGGGGTAAGAAACAATAATGCTACCTTTCGTGTTTTTTTCTTGCTTTTCTTTTGAATATATTTTTGTAAAAAAAACAATTTTTGACTTTAAAATATGATATTTTGATAGTAAATTTAACCTAGAAAATTTTACCTGTACACGTGTTTCTACCAAACATGCATAAAACTCGGCCTAATTCGCCCTGTGCCTAGGACTAATTCACCCCTTTCTCAAAAACGCACCCCTTTAAATGGTAGCACTCCGCGGTTTTTTCATATTTAGAGGTCCATTGACTATCTGAAACAATAAAACCCCGTTAACGTTGTAGTTCCTTTCTAAAATACGTAATCAATAGCCTATTAGAATGATCCAAAAAATCTGAAATAACATCTGCTCGGGTCGTATTTTTTTTAATTTATAAAAAAATGTCATTTTTTAATTATTAATTAATTATAGTTAAAACAAGATTAGTTAAACACCTTGCTAATGCTACCTATTACTAACAAAATAAATGAATACATCATGCTCAAGTTTGATACCATGAAACATTTTACACAAATTAATTATTCAATCTAACATAGTCTTGCTAATTGGTTCTCACCAAAGCCATAAATTCCACGAAAAAAAAAAAAACAAGAATAGATCGGGCAACCCTTTTTTTGTAATTCTTAACATGCTAAATTACATATCCAATCATTTTTATCCATTAAACAGATCGGTGCAAATCGACCTTATATTGTATCTTAGACTAAAATGTTTAACTGACGAACATGTCTCATGCTCAAGTATCATTGTGTTAACATTTAATAGAACTCTTAAGTTTAGTATATCTTATATCATTTATAGATACTTAATAGAAGGGTAATACACATTCACTCCTTTTTATTTAACTATAAATAGTTTATTAGGGTCTCAGCCAACGACACACTGGTACTTAAACTTTAACGAGATAATACATAAAATTATTGTTTCCACACAGATTCACCCTCGAGGATACAAAACAAAACCAAATTGTTTTATATTGATGTTTACAAGAAAATAGTAATAAACTTTACTACAGTATTTTACACAAAATATACTGGGTGTTTCACATATACCACATAGTAAATTTATCTTTGAAAAAAATCGGTTTTGAAATTTTTGACTTTCGTATTACTGTAGTTGATCTATAAGTAAATTTACCATTTTATTTTAGGAAATAAGCCACAATTTAAGTTTGAATTTAAATTTTTTTTGACGTTCCGATTTCTACTTCGTAAATAGTTATCAAAATACAAAATATTAGATGCCTCGGATGGTGTAAGCAGAGAAGGTTTACCATTGTTTTTAATCTGGTAGAATATTAAATGGTATCATTTTATGTGCTATCTTAAACCTTTTTCTAGCAGATGTCGCTAGGACATCCCTGCCATTTCGTTCGTTGCAGTCCGTGACTGCTCTCGGTGTATTATCCTGGTCCATTCAGAGAGAAGAGCATATGTATCTCCTGATGAGGGGCTAAGAAGCCCCGAAACCGGTAGAGTTACTTGCAGTTAACTGCAGTTTCAGGTTGCAAGGAAATTGAAAATGTTTATTCATTTTCAATTTTTTATATTTTTACTCCTTTTGGAGTACTAAGGGAACCATTCTCGCTGGAAATTTACCGCCTGAGCAGATAAGATGTGAATTATAAATTGTAAAATTCCCTCATCTTCCTATAGTCTCAGAGTCCGCATGGCTTGCATGTTTAGAAGCCTCGGATGGTGTAACCAGAGAAGGTTTTCCATTGTTTTTAATCTGATAGGATATAAAATGTTATCATTTTATGTGCTATTGGATTAAAAACTTATAGTCTGGGCTGGTTATCGGAGAATAGGCCATTTTTGGGAAAAGTTATTTACCAGAAATTTTATTGCTGAAATCGAATCTTATGATTGTATATATTAATAATATAGGTATGCAAAATCCACAGATAGTGTGCTACTTTTTTTATAAACAAAATGGCGCCCGAAAATCGTGTATTTTTCAATTTTTGCTCTATAACTCCAAAGATTTTAACTTTACACCAAAAACACTCAAATAAAAATTCACCGCAATTAAATTCTGCATAGAGACGTGTTTTTTCCGATTTACTTCGATGAAAACTTTCCCCGGAAAAAGCGGGGTTTTCCAACAAAATCTTTAATTTTCAACTAAACTTTTAGATAAGTAATTGTTATTCAATAATTAAATAACTTGGTAATGTAAAAGCCATTTTCACATAGATTATAATTCCAGAAGCCGATGGAAATTGAACGAACAGTTTAGCAACAATTGAATTGTTAATTAAAAATTTACGGTCGCTATAATAACGACAATAATTATGATGCATAAGAATAACTATGATTTTTTCATAAAAAGACACTATACCTATCTAATGTACTTTACGGAATTGAAATTGGACTATTTAAGCGGCCTCAGGAATAGGTATTTTAAACTTATAAAGAATTTTTTGGCTTAAAAACAAATAGAATATCTCGGGAAATAATAAACTAAATTAAATTATAAAACGGTTTTCGAACAGCAGCGGTAGGAGGCTTCTTTTAAAAGAAAAAACGTTTAATTATGATATGCAGTTCCTGAGATACAACCGGTCAAATTTGACCGGAATTTACGGCAAAGATATAAAAAATAGGATCATAATTTTCAAACCATCACCATTTTATTTTTGTCATCTTTCGCCACACCAATTTTCATATCCTTAAAATACTCATAACATATATTATTATAATAAAAACTATCGATAATACGTGTGAAAATTGCCAAAAATAGCAAAATTCCAATCAAAAATTAGGTTGGAGAAAATGTAACCCTCAAAGTTCAAAATCGGTATACGTTAAAAAATGCATTTTCTCGGCTTCTCATGGAGCAATTTCCTTCATTCTTTTTTTGTTCCCAAGTAATTCGAGTAGAGCCATCGAACTAACGCCTTATTAAATGTCAAACTTGCTTTTGTTTTGTTATAATAAATTAATTTATTTATTATAACACAAAATTTTAATTTGTTTAAATAAAAATTGTTTAAATAATTATACAGCTTTCAAATGAGAATATTTATGTTTTTAACTTTAAAAGCTACACTTGTAGTAAGTTTATCTAAAAAAAGCCTACAACTGGAAAAAATATGTAGTTTTCTGTTCTTATAAATAAATTAATCTATTATAACAAAACAAAAGCAAGTTTGACACTTAATAATGCGTTAATTCGATGGCTCTACTCGAGTTATTAGGGAACAAAAAAATAATGAAGGAAATTGCTCCATGGGAAGCCGAGAAAATGCATTTTTTTAACGTATACCGATTTTGAACTTTGAGGGTTACATTTTCTCCAACTTATTTTTTATTGGAATTTTGCTATTTTTGGCAATTTTCACACGTATTATCGATAGTTTTTATTATAATAATATATGTTTGACACTTAATAGGTTTTTAATTATGACTGGAGATTTAGATATAGAAAATTTTTGAGTTTCATTATTTATGAAAACAGCTGGAGTAAAGTGATCAGTCATGTCAGTATGAAAAACGATAGGATTAATATTAATTTACTGTTTTAAATTAGTTTGAGTTTTATAAATATATGATGATTTATATTTAATGTTTACTAAAAACTTTTGATATACAATGTATGTTTTTATTGGGCGGGAGGCCCGCATCCCAACTGGAACCAGGGCCCGCGGATCTATCAGTACGCTACTGAGATTGACAACAGGTGGAATACTTTCTTTGGTTACCGCCTGTTGTCAATTTGGTGGTATGGGAACGATATTTATTGTCGTTTTCTGTGCTACTTCGATTGATAACTTATTTTGTTTTTCGGTAGATGTCTCTAGTATATCCGCGGCATTTCGTTCTTTGCAATTCGGAAAGGCCCGAAGCAGGGTACCTGGTGAAATCGGAGAGATGAGGATATGGGACAACTGATGAGGGGGAAAAGACCTCCGAAACCGGTATTGACTCTTTCTGCACTCTCCGATTTAACCAGAGTATTATGCAGCTGCTTAATTTTCGTGTTGCAAAGAAATTGAAAATGTTTATACATTTTTAATTCATTTATTCTTTTGTAGGCCTATTAGGAATCTTTCTTGTTGGAACTTTTACCACGCTGAGCAGATGCATTGTGAATTATTTAAAATTCTCTCATCTTAATTTCCTCGGCATCCTGTTTGATTTATAAATTTTGAAAATCTCAGGAGGTGTAACCAAAGAAAGTATTCCACCTGTTGTCAATCTGGTGAATCTGGTGGTATGGGAACGATATTTATTGTCGTTTTCTGTGCTACTTCGATTGATAACTTACTTTGTTTTTCGGTAGATGGCGCTAGTTCATTCGTGCATTTCTTTCTTTGCAATTCGGAAAGGCCCAAAGTGTGATGCCTGGAGAAATCGGAGAGAAGAGGATATGGGACTACTGATGAGCGGGAAAAGACCTCCGAAACCGGTATAGACTCTTCCTGCACTCACCGATTTAACCAGAGTATTATGCAGCTGCTGTATTTTCGTGTTGCAAAGAAATTGAAAATGTTTATACATTTTTAAAAACTTAAATTTTTTTCTAGCAGATGTAGCTAGGACATCCCTGCCATTTCGTTCGTTGCAGTCCGTGTCTGCTCTCGGTGTATTATCCTGGTTCCTCGTTCGTTGCAGTCGTGTCTGCTCTCGGTGTATTATCCTGGTTCATTCAGAGAGGAGAGCATATGTATCTCCTGATGAGGGGCTAAGAAGCCCCGAAACTGGTAGAGTAACTTGCTGTACACTCTGATTGAACTAGAAATACAATACGACTGCAGTTTCGGTTTGCAACGAAATTGCAAATGTTTATTCATTTTTACCAAAATATTAATTATTATAAAATATTAATAAATTAAACAAATTCTGTTTTTGTTGTATGGTAAAAATAATAATATCTACCATATACAGGGTGATTCATTAATAATTGGAAATATTTTAACTGTAGATTCTTGTGCTCAAAATATTACGATTTAACCCAAATCACTTAAATAAAATATGGCTCCTTACTGAGTTACAGGGTGTTTTATTTAAAAATTTGAAAGACTATTTTTGTACCCAGTACTTTAAAACCATTTGACATATCCTTGTCATACTTAGCAGTAAGTGTAGGTACTATACATTCTACTAAATAATGTTAAACACACGTTTCTGGCTCCCATCAGAGGCGTATGACGGGGGAAAGTGAATGGTTGACCCTTTCCATATTCTACACCACTGGCGGAATTGATGTTTTAGTGCAATTTTTAGATTCTCCAATACCTTCTATGTAAATAATATACCCTTCATTTATAACGATAAAGTAATTATTTTTCGAGATATTTGAAGTTAAAAACCAAATGGCACAATTATTTTGATTAATGTGTACCCTTTCCTTTTTAGCTTTAAATAATATATATTTAAAACTAATGATTTTATCGTTACGAGTGAAATGTATTTACGTAGAAAGTATTGGAGAATCTAAAAATTATGCTAAAATAGGAATTCCGTCAATGACGTAGAATTTGGGAAGGCTCAACCATTGACTTTCCTATGTCGTACGCCTCTGGTAGTAGCCAGAAACGATTATTTAACATAATTTAGTAGGGTGTAGACCTAGTACCTACAATTTATGCCAAGTATGACACAAATATGTCAAATAGTTTTATAACATATTTTTTTAATAATTTATTCTTTATTTAAAACTTTAAAACCTATTTGTACCCGGTAGTTTAAAACTATTAGACATATCTCTATCGTACTTGGTAGAAAGTATGGGTACTGTACACCCTACTATATTATGTTAAGTAATCGTTTCTGGCTATTACCAGAGGCGTACGATACGGGATAGTGAATCGCTGATCCTTCCCAAATTCTACGCCACTGACGGAACTGCTATTTTAATATAATTTTTAGTAAAAAACGAAATAGCATAATTACATTAATCGAAATAATTGTGCGGTTTCATTTTTATCTTCAGATATCTCAAAAACTAATGACTTTGTCGTTACGAATAAAGAGTATATTATTTACATACAACATACAAAGTATTGGGGAATCGAAAAATTGCACTAAAATAGCAATTCCGCATGTTGCCTAGAATTTTGGAAGGGCCAACCAATGACCTTCACCCGTCGTACGCCCCTGGTAGTAACCAGAACCATTTGTTTAACATAATTTAGTAGCGTGTACAGTACCTACACTAGCTGTCAAATATGACAAGGATATGTCAAACGGATTTAAGGTACTGGATACAAATACTTTTTCAATTTTTAAATAAAACACCCTGTAAGTCTGTAAGTGACCACATTTTATTTAAGTGATTTGGGTTAAATCTTAATATTTTGGGCCCAAAAATCTACAATTAAAATATTTCCAATTATTAATGTAACACCCTGTATAAAAGAACTATACGAGAAACTTAAATATACACAGTCCCTATAAAAGGGAGGACAGTCCTCCCTAAAAGTCTCTTAAACTTAACATAAGAAAAACATTTCGTTGCTTTCACCCGGTATAAGTTCAAATAGAAGTTTTAGTAAACCTGTGCCGAACTGTGTAAATATCAAATAAAAATCTAAAATGATAAAAAAAATAGCTGTTCACGAAGAAATCAACTAGAAAATGAGCTTATTTTAGGTAATGCATAACTATGTGTAATATTTAGTTAATCAAATAAAAACTCTGTTGTTCATATCTCTTACCCACCACTGATTCGAATACTTCGTCACCATTGTGGCCGCCATCTTAGCAACTAAACTCGTGAACTGTTGCATAATTCAGTATCCAGAAGACAATTTGAAAGTTGGATGTGCTTTCTGTGTGTTAGATCGGGGGAGGAATGTTACTGAATGTTCTCGAAAGCTACCCTTTCGAATTATACAACATATCAACACAACTTCCCCACTATTACCACCTAGTTCTTGTTCACACCTTCATCCCTTAATTGCTTTTAGCCGACTTTCGTTTGTACAGCTTTCAGATGACTTTATTTACATGATAGATAAAATGCGTGCCTAAAAGATTAATAGCGGAAAATACCTAATGCAAAATCATTAATATCTCATACTATAAAATTATAAAGGAAGAAGTTTTAGAAATCTTTAATTTAATAGAAAAAGAAGTTCAATTCATTTAATCACTTCTATCTACTATCTAATCCAGTGCCGCGCCAGCACGTGTTAGCGCCTGTGTGCAAAACATTTAATGGCGCCCAAAAATACGCATTCTTTTAAAAATCGTCTCGTTAAATTAAACAATGTGGATACAAGTGAACAATTATTTATTGTAACCAAACAAAAATAGCTACAAATTCTCATACATACAACAGGATAATAAAAAGTCAGAGCAATATTAAGAGCACACAGTAGCGATCAACAGGTAGCAACAAACGCGGTTTAAGATTGCGAAAGTTCTGCGAACTTTCAAAAGTGAGGCAACAATGCGTCGGTAATTCGAAACTGACAGTGACGATTATACTATCAAAAACAATAATGTTTACACACATAGGCGCGAAATGTTGCCAAGTCAGTGACATTCGACTTCTTGTTAAAAAAAATCGATTTTTAGTAGTTCCAATTTGACACAAAATCTAGACACGGGATAAAAAAGTTTATTTGAAGAAAGTGTATGTTTTTGTCATTCTTAATGGCGGTACAGATTCCTTTTTTCAATATTTTATTTAGTTATAGAGTAATTTCCACATACTAACATTTTTCTGAAATTGGGGCCTGTACCGCCATTCCTTATTCTATTACGAATATGTGTGCCATATATCTCGACAAAATATTCAAAATTAGAGCCGCAATCTTGGAACGCGTTTGTTGCTACCTGGTGATCGCTACTGTTTGCTCTTTGCTGTGAAAATAAATATCTATTTCAGAAAAAAATCACTTTTCGCGCGTTCAGTTCGGAAAATCTTTTTATAACATGGTGAATATCATCAAATATTGATGACTATAGAAATGATAGATTTTGTCAACCCCTCTTGACTGATGGTCGATCTTAAATAATGTTTTATAAGTTTCAGTTTAGAAAGAGATCGTTCATCAGTGGCAACAGATATGGACAGAATGCGAAAAACTGTTGTTAAATTTGGGTAAACCTAAGTTAATTCAAGTATTATTCCAGTTCTCAATACAAGTATCATTCCAGAGATGCAGAGATGTCAATTGCGACATATATACGCCTGTCGGTTGATTACGAGATAGCGTTTGATCGGGTATAGCATGCCAAAATAATGTAAATACTAAAAGAAGCACGAATTAACAACCAAGACCTGAGAATAATTAGAGACATTTACTGGAATCAGACTGCAAACCTCAGAGTTAAAAATAAACACACCGAATACGTGAAAATCATGCGTGTTATCATTATTTAATTCTTTTAACAAAGGCTAAAGCTGTATAATTCATATATTTCTTCAAACAAATCGTCTGCCTTTACATCTAGATGATCATTAAATCTGTTTTTTTTTCCAAATTTCTACACTAAAGTTTTATTGTGAGTTTTCTGTATTGTCGTTCAAATTATCTAAAAATTTGAAACAATTAATATGATCTTCCATTATGAAAACCTTTTATTTACCGACATTAATGCTTGCTCGAGAACACAATATAAGAAAAATTAACTTTGTATGACATTTTAGGGTCCAAAATCGGTTCGTCTTTATGTTCGTAATCGAGCTGTTAATAACATCATTAAATTTGCTATCTGTCCGAAACTCGGGAAACAATTGTTTTAAGTACCTCTTGTAAAGTATTCAAGACCAGCCGCATATTCATTGTTTTTGATTGAAAAATTTTGCTAACGAAGTTAACTTTCATCAGAACTTTATACCATAGGTATGTAGACTGATCAACTGATCACATGAATGTAAACGTTGATATTTTATCTCCGAAACATCTTGATTGATATTTTGAATCACGATCTTTATCCGAATGCGTCATATCACATAAAGCATAATAAATTTCTGACAAAATTTGGTATAATGGCTTTAAAGCATCAATTCTGCTGGATCAGCGTGTATTAGATAAATGCTTTAAAGCCAGACTTGCAAAGTGTTGTTTTATGATATCCTAATGTTTGGTACAAGCTGAAAAAAATGAGTAACTGTTATTTTGACAAGCCTAAATTTTTTGTGAAAACTCTAGTGGCGCCCCTTAATTTCTGGCGCCTGTGTGCTCTGCACACATCTAATCTGTACAGTACAGTACTAATCAGTACAGACAGATCTAATCTGTCAGTAACTGACATCCTAATGCGACAAGTCAAGCAGTCTGTAACACAAATAGTCGAGGAAATGAAGCTGAAAAAATGGCAAAACCTCGCAATTTTTTCGTCCAGCATCAATTTGTACAAAAATTTGGAATTAGGCTCATTTCACCTTCTAGTTCATTTTATATATTGAGCCTTTGTGCGCTTTTGGATTTTTAAGGGTGAAAACCGCCCCTAATTGTAAAAAATTATAAAATAACATTTTAAACTTTAATATTGTCAACATTTGCTTCTTATTAGTTACATAATGATTGTTTTATGCTTTAAGATATACTATCATAATATTTAAACTCTTAAAACCACCCTTGTTGTAGCTATATATAAAAATTTACTTATCCTAAAAGAATAATTTCGGCTTGCATCGATTTACATTAAAATTTGGGATTAGGATCATCTCACCCTGTACTTCATATTCTATATCATGCTTAAGGGCGTTGATTATTTTTAGTGGTGTAAACTACCCCTTATTGTCAAAAATTATATAAATACATTGTAAACCTTAATATGGGTAAAATTTGGTTTTGATTGGTTAAATAATGATTGTTTTATACTTTAGGATATATCATAATATTTCAACCCTTAAAACCACCCTTAAAAACATTACAGTTTTTATAAGTAGATATTTTAATAGAACAATACAGAAAAAAAAAGTAGAATTAAAGAATTACAAAAACATTTATATTCACAAAAATACGAATTTACAAATATGTACAAATACAAATAGTTTTTTAGTCATCTTCCAGTATAATACGAACCGGTTCTGTGGTACTATACAGGGTGTTTCATTAATAATTGTCCATATAGTAACTGGAGAAACCTTGGCACAAAATACGAAGATTTAACCTAAAACACTTAAATAAAATGTGGTTCCTTACTGAGTTACAGGGTGTTTTATCTAAAATTTAAAAACTATTTTGGCTCAGCATTTTCAAACTATTTGACGTATCCTTTTCATACTTGGCAGAAAGTGTGAATACTAGACACCCTACTAAATTATGATAAACAAACGTTTCTAGCTACTACCAGAGGCGTACGACAGGGGATGGTGAATGGTTCACCCTTCTCAAAATCTACGCCACTGGAGGAATTACTATTTTAGTGCCATTTTTAGATTCTCCAATACTTTCTACGTATCTAATATACTCTTCATTGTTAACGATAATGTCATTAGTTTTCGAGATATTTGAAGTTAAATATGAAACGGCACAGTTATTTTGATTAATATTTATGATATGTTACATATTTATTATGATTAAAATTTAAAAATTATTTGTACCCAGTAGTTTAAAACTATTTGGCGTATCCTTAGCATACTTGGCAGTACTGTACACCTTACTAAATTAAGATAAATAAACGTTTCTAGCTACTACCAGAGGCGCACGACAGGGGATAGTGGCTGGTTGACCCTTCCCAAATTCTACGCCACGACGAAATTGCTATTTTAGTGTAATTTTTTGATTTGGCAATACTGTTTATGTAAATAATATACTCTTCATTCGTAACGATAAAATGATTAGTTTTCGAGATATTTGAAATTAAAAATGAAGCGACACAATACATTAATCAAAATAACCGTGTCTTTTCATTTTTAACTTCAAAGATATCGAAAACTAATGACTTTATCGTTACGAAAGAGGAGTATATTATTTTCATAGAAAGTATTGGAGAATTCAAAAATTGAACTAAAATAGTAATTTCGCCAGTGGCGTAGATTTTGGAAAGGGTCAACCATTCACTTTCCCCCGTCGTACGCCTCTGGTAATAGCCAGAAACGTTTGTTTAACATAATTTAGTAGTTTGTACAGTACCTATACTTCCTGCCCAGTATGAAAAGGATACGGCGAATAGTTTTAAATTGCTGAGCAAAAATAATTTTTAAATTTTTAGATAAAACACCCTGTAACTCAGTAAATAACCATATTTTATTTAAGTGTTTTAGGTCAGTTCTTCGTATTTTGTACTAAGGTTTCTCCAGTTACTATATGGACAATTATTAATGAAACACCCTGTATATACATTAAAAATTATCCATAAGCGGACTATTCGAATTTTTCGAAAAAAAAATTCGTTTTATAAACATAGCTTCTTCATTTTTGGCGATAAAAAGTTTTTTCAAAAATGACTTTATAGGATTTTTGAAGAGTTCTAAGACTGTGTAAACTAAATTCCGTAAGATCCCTTAGTTTTTAATTGGGGTGGGTTTAAAAGGCTTGACTAAGGGGGTGTTTGCTCGCAAATAGAGGATTTAAACAGCTCTATCTCGCTAACTATTCACTGTAATGAAAATATATGCATAAGGGAATTTTAGTTATTGAAAAAGCTACAATTTAGTTGTGCATCTTTATTTTCGTATCTCCAGTATTTTCGGATATATTTTTAAGTAATAGATGAAACATGGGAAATTGCAAAAAATTAATTATCCTTTAAACTCCAATTTTTCTAAAATTAGGCGTTTTAAATAGGTCAAACTTCTTGGATGTATTGATGATAACAATATACAAGGAATTACAGAAAGGCGAAGACCAATTTTTAATTAGGAGGGTGGTTAGGGGGTTGTTTTCACTGATTTTTTCATAGAGAAAAGCAGGTACCGACCTTTTTTTGATGATAAGTCGATTAATTTTTAGGCTAGAAACCTATTATTATTTTTTGAAAGAACTAACTGTATGCTTGAAAAATTATTATTTAAGTTTTCCTCGAAAAATGCAAAGTTTTTCCGTTATTTGGCTTTGAACATTTCAAATTATGCATTTGACGGAAAAAGCTAACTTTTACATGCTGTATCTCGGTTTGTATTGGTCTTATAGGTCTGGATCCCGCGTATGAAAAAAAAGTTGATTAATAGCAAGCTGAAAATTTGTTAATAGCTTAAGGGTGTCTAGTCGGATAAACTTTGATATTTGTGAACACTGGAACAGGGGAAGTTTTAATTGTGGAACAGGTTAAAAATTTGGAACGGTCAGACCACGAAAACGGCGCATTTATTTTGTCCGACAGAACAGACTTAAACTCTCCGAACAGTTATCACCTGTCATAATTCCTGTCATTTGACATATTCTACATGTTCCACTCATTAAAACGCCCATTTGGTGATAAATAGCAGTCTGATTTTTGCATGAGAGTTTAATCTCTGTTCGGAGAGTTTAAGTCTGTTCTCTCGGACAAAATACATGTGCCGTTTTCGTGGTCTGACCGTTCCAAATTTTTAACCTGTTCCACAATTAAAACTGCCCCTGTTCCAGTGTTCCCATATATCAAAGTTCCGACTAGACACCCTTAAGCTATTAACAAACTTTCAGCTTGCTATTAATCAACTTTTTTTTCATACGCGGGATCCAGACCTATTAAAGATATTACAGAAAAAGAATTTGGTTTGTGTTACTGTAAGATACAATTTATATATCTACAGTTTTTTTAATTAAATGCATATTGTTCGAGGTATTCTCAAAAAACCCTCTAAAAAGTCGATTTTATTCGTCGAAAAACTGTTACTTTCAAGCGCGAATAACTCGAAAAATATTAGTTTTACGAAGAAAATGTAAAAAACATTTTTTTCTCATAATTACCTTTTACATCGATTTACATGGTTAAAATGTAATAAAAAATTCCCGCCCCCGAGATGGAGTGGCAACTACCCCCAAGGTTTTAGCGTACAACGGCATGATATAGAAAATGATCCTTGGACGATTCCCTACCTCCTGTGAAAATTTCAAGTAAATCCATGCTGGACGATAAAATTGCGAGCCAAAATGCTGCATTTCCTCGACTAAAACATATTTTCTGTATATTAATAATTTTCGATATTGTCAAAAATAGAGATATTCTTGAGCAAGGAGCACATTTGTTATACACTTCCTATACAATTTAGAAAATTTGATATCTGATGGGATATTGTAAAGATCTTCTTTCTTAGACTTTTACAAATATTTCAAAATCAAAAGTAGCCAAATCAATCTAGCCCTTCTCGAATTACGAAATAAAAAATTACAAAAAATAGGATTCAGAAAAACATGGAGGGTACTAGAAAAAATTGGGGGGTGACAGAAAAAATTGAAGGAATCAGAAAAAATGGGGGATGTCAAAAAAATAGGAAGGAGATATTAATAAATTGAAAAATTCAGATATAATTCTGAATGACCCACTTGAGACAAACAGCTCCCCACTCCGCAACCTATTCAGTTAGAGATTTAAAATGCAGACACATAGTAACAAATCACTTAAGAAAGGCATTCTGTCGAAGTTGTAGTGACATTGTTATAATAAATTTTGTGGCAGCGTTGAAAACAAAAGTTTTCAGTGTTTCATTGTTACATAAAATGAACTTCATAGATATTTGTTAACAATGACTTGCAGTTTGTCTGTAAGGGTTTTTGTCACTTTACAGGTTTCACATCCGTAGAGTATAACAGACATGCCATGTTACTGGAATATTTGTATTTTTATCATTGTAGTCTACAGTGAAGACCTCCAAACAGGGTTAAGAATGCTGACTAATTGTTCAGCTTTTCGTATCCCTATACGAATATCGTCTTCTGTAGGTACTTGCGCTTTCTGTAATGATACTTCCAAGATAACAGTCTCGGATTAAAAATCTTGAGGCTCCTAGGCAACCTAAGCTATGAGGCTCCTTAAGAAACCTCCTCCTTCTCCTTTCAAAACCTCGGATAACCACTCTATTTTCGAGCGGTATTCCTTAGATAATACATATTAGTGGGCATTTTATAGACCCAAACGTACATGTTGCTTTTGTTTTATTTTGTAAAACGTGTTACCTGAAGAAATAAAACTAAGAAATAGTAAGACACTGTTTATTTATATATGTTGCTAAACTGCTAAAAAGTTAAGAAAGTTTAGTTTGAATTTTAATACTTAAGGCAAACTCCTGTTCAGAAACACCTTGCTTGAACAAGGCTGACACAGCTAAAGATCGATGAGAATGGTTTGTTATTTTATGTTTTTTTTGTGTCTATTCCAATTTTTTCAGCTGACATTTTTGTCCACTTAGATACGGTGTTGATTCCAAGTGGACAGTTTTTGAACCAAGATCCATCCTTCCAGCTGGGGTGAACGGTAAGAAAGAGTCTGTCTGATAAAACCTTTGGTTCCCTTTTTTCCATTAATTTCAAAAATAATCTAACTGGACATAAATTTTCGTTTGATGAATTCCTTACCAGCCAATTGCTGCTTGCCAAACTCTTCGAACCGCCTTGATTTGTTTTGGAAAAAATGCTGTTGTATTCAATTCGACCCTTAAGTTCTCCCATAATATCAAATTCCTTCTGGAAAAAGTAAATATTGCAGTTTACGACCTCATTGCCTCTCCAAGCAAGATCAAATGAGCAAAGGTGAAAAAACTTTTTTTGTGCTCCATCGGGGGTTTCCTTGTCGTAGCTTTGGGTGATTTTTTATAGTTCATCGGTGGATAATACTTTTGAACTGAGTTTTCTTTTTTCTTGAACACTTTGAAGCTGCCTCCGCTTGGTATCTCTGGCCAATCTTGCACATTTAAAAGATATATCTGTGGAAGGGTCGATCTTTATGTCGTACTCCGTAAAATATTTTTCTTGTACCATTTTTGCTGTAGTATTCATTCCACATTGACTTTTTTCATGATAACGGCATAATCCTCGAGATTTTTTGCTAGTTCCGTTATGTAGTACATCTTTCAAGCGTAAAATTTCTCATCCGTAGGAACTTCGAAAATTGGGTCCAAATAGAGCTTTTCAATGGGACATTTTCAGAAACCAATTTTTTTATTTCTTCACCTGACTTGCATCCAAATCTTGATTTTTCGTCTGGATTCATTCTATCTGTCCAAAATTGATTACTCCTGAATGACGTTTGTCAAACCGACAATAATAGAATTACCACACACCTTCGTAACGGGTCTGTCATAATTTAGTCGCTGAGAAATCACGGGCAATACAAGTTTTGTCAGTAGGAAAGTGGCGTTGCTATGACGTTTTTTTAGTTAAAAAATAGTCTAGTGAAATAGTCAACATAATGGTTTATACTTTTTATTTAATTGTAATCATTTTTTCGTTTTGGCCCCTGCGAGGCCGCTAGGCAACTGCCTACTTTGCCTAATGGTTAATCCGGCTCTGCAAGATAAGTAAAATTTTACACATTTGCAATCTACATGTTGTTAATAGTGAATAGTATGTTGAATTAGCATCCGTTCTCTTGGATTTGATTTTATTAATATTCATTTTTTTTCTGATTCTGGCTTTGGTTTAGAACTAGAACCTTTAGCCACGTAATTGTATAACTTATCACTAAGTCAGGGGAGTAATGTGTAGTGTGTGTGTTGAGTAAGTGTCTTGTTACTTTTGCAAAGTCGACATCATTGTCTTTGCAAAGAGACGCTAATTGTTTCCGAACGTCTGCGGTCCCTCCGGTGAGATATAAAATAAAAATATTCATTTTTAAACCTATTTTATTGGCTTTAGTGGAAAGTGTTTCCAATTGATCAGCCACATCTTGGAACTTTTGTTCTAAGAGGCAGATATCATCGGCATATTCTAGATCTCTCAATCGTGCGGTTAATGTCGAGTGTATACCTCTGGTGTCGGAGTCTAGTTTTGAGAGAACATAGTATACAGCTATATTAAAAGAAACGGAGAAAGCACGCATCCCTGTCTGACTCCAGTAAGTATTTTAAAATCGTCACTGTTGATCCCATTGTGTGTCAATCTGCTTTGTCCTAAGAGACAGATATCATCGGCGTGTTCTAGATCGCAAGATCGCATAGGCATGTGGTTAACGTTCAATCTATACGTGTGGTGTCGGAGTCTAGTTTGGAGAGAAAATTGTGTAGAGCTATATTAAAAAGAAACGGAGAAAGCACGCATCTTTGTCTGGAGTGAAAGCACTCCAGTATGTTATATTCGACACTGTTTAGCCCATTATGCGGGATGTTTTTTAGCTCTAAAATTTTTCATATAGCAGCATGAGATAAGTTGTCAAAGGCACGCTCGAAATCGAAAAAAAAAAGATGTGTAAGAGTGTGTTCCATTCAACCGATTGTTCCATTATTACCCTCACAGTATTGATGTGGTCTATACAGGAGGATTCTGTGATAGCGTCTTATTTTTTTATTTCAATAATTTTTAAAATGTTTACTTATAGTCTAAGAGCTGGGAGCGGATTTTGTGCGTGATAAGAAATATGGAGAAACTATACGGGAATATGTTGAATTAGTTGTGTACATGACTTTCCCCAACGGCCGGAAACCAGAGTGGGGGACGATGGTAGTTATAAGGGGTCAAGGTCGCGGTTTTTATTGTTTTTTTTGTGACGCTCATGATCGAGATAGGGCACCAAAATTTAGGAATAAGTAGGTCATGACGTAACTAAGTAAAACCTCTAGGGGCGGAACGCTGCGTGGCCGACAAAGGGCTGGGGGTAGGGGTGAATATAAAAAATATGGGGGTTTTTTTGCGACGTTCGTGATTGTGATAGTGCACCAAAATTTGGGAATAAGTAGACCATGACATAACTAAGTAAAATCCCCAGAGCCGGAAACCACAGTGGGGGACGAGGGTAGTTATAAGGGGTAAAAGTCGCGGTTTTTATTATTTTTTTTGTGACGCTCATGATGGAGATAGTGCAAAAAAATTTTGGAGTAAGTAGGTCATGACGTAACTAAGTAAAATCTCCAGTGGCGGAACGCTGCTTGGGGTACAAAGGGGTGGTAGGAAGGGGTGAGTATAAAAATATAAGGGGTTTTTTGCCGTTCGTGATCGAGATCGTGCGCCAAAATTTGGAAATAAGTAGACCATGACATTACTAAGTAAAATCTCCAGGGGCGGAACGCTGCGTGGGGGACAAATGTTGTGCTGCGTCACAAAAAAAATAATACAAATTGCGAATTTGGCCCCTTAACACTACCCTCATCCCCAACTCTGGTTTCCACCCCTAGAGATTTTGCTTAGTTATGTCATGATCTACTTACTCCCAAATTTTGGTTCACTATCTCGATCACGAACGTCACAAAAAATCCCTTATAATTTTTATAATTACCCCTGTCCCCACCTCTTTGTCGGCCACGCAGCGTTCCGCTCCTGGAGATTTTACTTAGGTACGTCATGACCTACTTATTACCAAATTTTGGTGCACTATCTCGATCATGAGCGTCACAAAAAAATAATAAAAACCGCAACTTTGACCACTTATAACTACCATCGTCCCCAACTCTGGTTTCCGGCTCTCGGGATTTTACTTAGTTATGTCATGGTGTACTTATTCCCAAATTTTGGTGCACTATCTCAATCATGAACGTCGCAAAAGGCCGCTTATATTTTTTATATTCACCCCTGCCCTACCCATTTGTTGGCCACTCAGGGTTCCACCCGTGGAGGTTTTACTTAGTTACGTCATGACCTACTTATTCCCAAATTTTGGTGCACTATCTCGATCATGAGCGTCACAAAAAAGAATGTGTGTGTACTTTGTACGCACGTAAGAAGTTATACTTCTATTATATTATTTCAACGAAATAAATATACTTTAAACAGTTTATTTTAATTTTATTTAAATACTAAACTAATTGTAATGCTTACCGCTTTCCAAAAATAAAAAAAAAAAGAATAGGAATGGTCTGGATTTGAACCGAAGACCTCTCGATCTCTAGCGCTATACCAATCACGCTACGAGGTCTCTGTGTATGTCGTCTCGAACATAATGACAATTCACGGTAACAAACAGACGAAGTGAAGTATAATAACAATATAAATGTTTTAATAATAAAAATAATGAATGGGTTGCATGTGTGAGTCTATAGTATTGTAGTAAAGAAAAGAGAGACGTTCTCACAAACAATTTATTTTACAACTGACGACCGGTTTTGCTGTCTACAATATTCACAGCATCTTCAGGTCCGGTTAAAGTAAAATTAAATGCTACAAACAACAAAAAATCAGAGTTAGTTAAGTGGTCTGGTTTAAATCAAAAGTTAATGATCAAGCCAATATCAAAGTACATATTTATTTATGCATGCACATGAATACCCACATGTACGTACGCATGGTGTACAATCCTCATACTCACATACATGCACGCATTCATATGCAGTGACAACCAAAAGTATGTCAAGTATAAGATATATACTTACTTTCCGGTATAAGGGAAGAATATAGTAGTATTCAATATCATACTTTTTCTCATGCACTTTGCTAAAGGGATGGTTGGTAAAGGGATAGATTTGAATGTAATATATTAACAAAACATTGGCAGGATCTTGAAGGCATTAGTAAGATACACGACATTAAACCGAGGAACTAAAAATTGTTCATTATATATAAAGTGATGTTATTTTTAATTAATAGTGTAGATTTTATTTATATAGGATTGTTAGATGTTGTTGAGGATGTTCAAGAACTTATAGATGTAAAAATTGGGTGTGCGATTTTTTAACAAGATTGGTCGGTTATGCAATAGTTGTGATCTAATTGTGAAATTTGTTTGATTTGTTTAAAAATTGAAACTGAAATTGAACAATAGTAATTTGTTAGATTATTTCATTCATAGGAGATTCTGACCAATAGAAAGATACAGAAATCTGAATTAAATCGATATTTTTTGATAATCTCCCGTCGTTAAGTATATTACGTCAGATGCCCTTCGTTGCTACTAAAAAATACATTCAGTGACATTAATGACAATTAATGTTTTAAAAATTATAAAAGTGATGACTTTCAATCGTCAAATATTTATAAAAACTGTGTGTTTAATGGTACTTACATAAATAAATTACAATAAAATTTTGGTTTTGAACAGTTTTATTCATGAAATAATCGCAACAAATTGCACTCGACCTCTGAAATTAATATAGAATTTTTGCTCTCGTGACACTTTGACATAATTTCACTCGCCTTCGGCTCGTGAAATTAAAACTGTTAAAGTGTCACTCGGGAAAAATTCAATAATTTCAGAGCTCTTGTGCAATTACTACTGAAAATTTTTTATATCAAAAATATTAAAAGTGTCAAACAATAAAATCATTAATAACTAATTCAGAATTAAAGTCAAGTGTATATAGGTGTGGATCCCGCGTATGAAAAAAAAGTTGATTAATAACAAGCTGAAAATTTGTTAATAGCTTAAGGGAATCTCGTCGGACAAACTTTTATATATGGGAACACTGGAATAGGGGAAGTTTTAATTGTGGAACAGGTTAAAAATTTGGAACGGTCAGACCACGAAAACGGCACATGTATTTTGTCCGACAGAACAGACTTAAACTCTTCGAACAGAGAATAAACTCTCATGCAAAAATCAGACTGCTATTTATCACCAAATTGGCGTTTTAATGAGTAGAACATGTAGAATATGTCAAATGACAGGAATTATGACAGGTGATAAATAGCAGTCTGATTTTTTGCATCAGAGTTTAATCTCTGTTCGGAGAGTTTAAGTATGTTCTGTCGGACAAAATAAATGTGCCGTTTTCGTGGTGTGACCGTTCCAAATTTTTAACCTGTTCCACAATTAAAACTGCTCCTGTTCCAGTGTTCCCATATATCAAAGTTTATCCGACTAGACACCCTTAAGCTATTAACAAATTTTCAGCTTGCTATTAATCAACTTTTTTTTCATACGCGGGATCCAGACCTAATAGGTAATGCAGTAGGTGAAATTAAATTTATTGTAATATAAAGTTATAATTATCTGTAGTGCAATTGAACTTTATGGAATACAACTAAAAGAGTTTGAAAAAGTAATGTATGAAAAAAATAATACATGAAAATGAAAAAATCTTTTTTCATTTATGTTAATATCTATTGAATTTAATAAATAGTTGGGTAAGTTTAAAATTAATTTAAATTTTTGAAAACATTACCTGGTTGAGTTGCATTGAATGGTTTCTTTGTGATGATAAAAATTTTTTTGTTTTAAAGTCGATAAATAACACATAAAAGATTCTAGAACGAACACATAGGAGATGGACATAACAGGAGTTTGGAAATTTTGATGAGGAAAGCAAACTGAGCACTAGGTACATCTTATTTATTTCCGATTTTCAGAATAGGAAAAATTCGTCTAAGTTTTTATGGAGGCTCCAATGTCACTGAGAGTGAATTTAAGTCAATGTCAAAATCTTCTTATGTTAGGATGTAGTAACAGTTGCGTGCTTTGTCATTTTACAATAAAATAGATTGTGAAAAATAAAATAATTAATGGATATTGGCTGAATCTTTTTTTTCTCTGCTTCTGGCCTTGGTTTAGAACTAGAACCTTTAGCCACGTAATTGTATAACTTATCACTAAGTCAGGTGTAATGTGTAGTGTGTGTGTGTTGAGTAAGTGTCTTGTTACTTTGCAAAGTCGACGTCATTGTCTGGCTGAATCTAATAAAATTTTGTGCAATACTATTGTAGAATTCAGTTTAAATTTACATTAACGAAAATTACTTAGGCTATAAGAGAAATTACAGATAATTAACAAAGTATTTGAATGTCTATAGTAGTGGGGGGTATCCAAATGAGGAAAAAATTCAGGATGTAATATTTTGGTTTGGTTTAAATACTAATAAATAATACTTATCTTACTACTGAGGAAGACAAATCCAAAGACACAAAAATTATAATAAATATATTTACTAAAAACACTAATATACTTTTCACACCTTTTTTGCTCTGACAGTCTGACATATTTATATAACTTGAAAGATTTAGCAACCATAGCAACTAACGCCATCCATACTGTCTGTGTGCGCATGCGCGCAGAATAATGAAAATTCACTCCCAGTCGCGCCTAAAGAAGTATAACTTCAAAAATAATAAAAACCACGACTTTGACCCCTTATAACTATCCTCGTCCCCCACTCTGGTTTCCGGCCATTGTGGAAAGTCATGTACACAACTAATTCAACATATCACCGTATAGTTTTTCCATATTACTTATCACGCACAAAATCCGCTTCTATCTCTCCTACTATTATGTCATTTATGTAATTTTTAGGCTCTAAAAATTAAATGGATTTAAAATATAAATTTCAAAAAACTAAAAACGTTGTGAAATCGGTTTGACATGAATTTTAATTAATTGGTAAAATCGACTTGAAACAAAATTTGAATTTTATACCGATTTCCACTCTCCCACTGGAGCAAAAGCCCTAAGGGGGGAACCGACCAAACATTCTTTCTTAATTTTTCTTGTCACTTTAAGATTAAACATTAACCGTTTGGTGAAATAATTCAATACTTAATTTTAATTTGCAGATTCTTAAGTTTCTTTTAACTTCTTTCGTCGAAGCCCAGGAGTATGATAAAATTTGAAACATTTCTGGAAAAAGTTTCTTAATTTACTTTAACGTGTAATCGATTTATCTGTTCTCAAAGTACATTTTAAGCCACTTTTAAAGGTTGTCACCTAAAGAATATTCAGTCGATATTCATTATGTATAGAGAATTTCCTTTTAGGACGACGGAATGGCACAATATAAAAGACAAAGACAAGGCTGTCTAGGTTTCTGTATTAAAGAGGTTAAGACGTTTTTCCTTGTCTTTTAGTAATTATTGAGGGCTACTTATAATTAATTTTACTTGAATTTTAAGTCAAATTTCCAAAACATAGGTAATACAGTAGACTCCCTCTATAACGAGAACTGAAACAGCAGACTAATTACCTCGTTATAAGCGAAACAATATGTCAAGAAGCGCTCCTAGAGCAAAACATTGGTATGGACATTAACGGAGAGTTAATTAACAATATACGATACGCTGATGACACGCTCTTAGTAACAGATAACCTAACAAATTTACAGTATTTGCTGAAAAACATAAAGACTGATACCAACAAGTATGGTCTAAAATTGAACATCAAAAAGACTAAACTTATGATTGTAATGAAGAAGATATACACCAATGTTAATTTAACCATAAATAATAAGCAAGTGGAAAGAGTTACGTCCTACAAATATTTAGGGGATTGGTTCACTGATACTAGTGGCCAGACAAGAGTAATTAAGAGGCGAATAGAAATAGCGAGACAATCATTTATCAAAATGAAGAAGTTCCTATGCTACCGGGACATAAATTTGAAATTAAGAATGAGAATTTTAAGGTGCTATGTTTTCTCCTTACTGTCATACGGCATGGGAGCTTGGACACTGAAAAAGATAAACATCAAAAACATTGAGGCATTCGAGATGTGGTGCTACAGGAGAATGTGGGAAATACCATGAACAGATAGAGTGACAAATCAAGATGTTTGGCTGAAGATGAGAAAGAAATGTGAAGTCATAAAAACAATACAAACGAGAAAACTGGAATATCTAGGCTATATAATGAGAGGCGAAAAGTACTCCCTGCTAAGGCTCCCAATCCACGGAAAAATCTCGGGAAAGAGAAATGTGGGACGTAGGAGGTTTCCTGGTTGCGAAATTTAAGGGAGTGCTATGCTTATTTCCTGTTACTCCGTAAAGGAGCATAGGGCATCCACGAAGCTTTTCCATTGGACTCTGTCTCTGGCCATAGCTGCTACCTCTCCCCAGCTCTTTCTTATACCTGTGTAGTCAGCTTCAATTGTTCTTCTCCAGGTCGTTGCGGGTCGTCCTTGCTTTCTTCGTCCTGCTACTGTCCATTTTAGAGCTTTCTTTGTTATATCTGAGTTGTCCTTCCTCAAGGTGTGTCCCAGCCAATTCCATCTTTTCCTTTTAATTGCAATTTCAATTGGCTCTTGTTTGGTTTTCTTCCAGAGTTCTTGATTTGTTATGATGTTGGGCCAATATACTTTCAAGGTAGTGGTATGGGTGCAGTTCAATACAATTGTTCAGAGCTGCAGCCAACAAAGTTAAAATTGCTGTGCTGGTAGCCAACCTCCAATAGGAGACGGTACTGCAAGAAGAAGAAGCGGATCTCGTTATATCAGACAACAATACTATTGTGCATACATTTGAATATATAGTTTTCTAAAACATTAAGGCCATTCGGAGCAATAGAATATGCTAAATATTGTTTCTTCAACAATAAAACTTCGCCATCATAAATTGTAAATTTTCGTACAATATTCAATATCGGTCCATAGATAAACAGAACAGGAAGAGGTGTATTAGGCGGTTGATTTTATTATAGCACTATCTTCGATAACAACACAGATGTGTCGACACCGTCAATTGGGGTATTTATTGTAGCCATTACAGCGCTAAAAACAGGTAAACATACATATTCTACGATTTCATTTTTCCTCGTTATAACCAATATGCCTCGTTATAGAGGTGTTACAGTTTAATAGGAATTTCATGGGACATCTAGTGTACCTCGTTATAAGGAAAAACCTCGTAATAACCGTGTTCATTATAGAGAGAGTCTACTGTACTATCATCATGGTATCTACACTCTAGGTAATCCTATATCTAGGATTCACAATATTTCTTCATCTTTCTGTAGGCACATTACTTCGATATAATATGTGAATTTTTGGTCGAATTGTTGCTTTGTAAATTTTCAGTTTAGTATTTTGAGTAAGCTTCTTATCTTTGAAGAAGTTGTTATATTTCCAGTAGGTTCTATTTCCTGCCAGTATTCTTTCATTGATGACTATACTTTTATCGTTAATTCGATTAACTGAAACCCAAGATATTTAGAGTTTTCTACCTTTTAAAACTCATATTCTCCAATACTTAACAGCGGCGGCTCGTGGGTCAATCTTCAGGGGGGTCATTTTGGTTTGAAAACTTCAAACTGTTGATTTTTTAAAGTATTTAAAAGATCTTTTAGCATTTATATTTTAGATAAAAAATACAGACTTAGATAAAACTCAATACTATTTACCCTAGTTTTCCGAAAATTAAATTTGTCTTTTTTTAGAGTAAATCTTTTAAAAAATATAGGAAAAATGGTATGAACAGGTTATTGACTGATATATAGATAGGAATATTTATAGTATAATAAATTGTAAATTTATTAAAACGAAACTTACTTTAAATATTTTTATATTTTAAGTCAATTCTTCTATCCTTTAGTTCTGCAAAATAGTCTATGACCTTCTCATTGAAATTTGGAATGCTCTTGACAAGCGTTTTCTCGATGCTCAGCATAGACAAGGCACTAAGTCTAGGTTGTCCCATCGTATTACGCAGGAATGTTTTTACTCTTTTTAAAGTAGAAAAACATCTCTCACTTTCCACGGTTGTCATAGGGAGTGTGCACAAAATATTTAATAACTTCACTGCTTCAGAAAATGTTTCAGACAAATTCATGTTAATAAAAAGCTGAAGTATGGCTACTGCACCAGCACTATTGCGAAAATCCTCACGACAATATAAGACTTCAAGTTCCGATTTTAGTTTGGAAATATTCACTGTGGGATAATTAGCCGTCACCATTTTTAAAATATTTTGCGGAAAGTTGGTAGTGTATGCTTCAAATTTCTCTATGTAGAATAACTGTGAAATCATGAGATGATCATTGAAACTAAACCTGTGATTTATTTCAGATATAATAATATCACAAATTTCAAGTGCAGTTCGTCGCTTTGGATCCTCTGCAGTAGTTTTTCTTTTTTTTGCTGTTGATGTGCTTGGTACTTCTGATTCCAAAATAGTATTTCTAATTATTTGGATATTGTTGTTAAAAGACAGGATACAATTTTTGACAGATATAACATCAATGTCTCGCATTTGCAATTGTTTAAACAATATATCAACATGGGGCATTATTTTATGGAAAAAATTTAACCAAAATAAAAAATGCTCATCTTCCAAATGTCTTTTTAAACCAGTTGCTTGATTTATATTGTTACCATCTTGCTCCTCATCAATAATTTCCTCTAAGCAAGATTTTAAATCATCTTTATAAGTGTATACAATTTCAACACATTTTGTATTGAAAGCCCATCGAGTAGGCGCAGCTTTAGGTAGCCTTACTTTAACCACTCTATCCAGAACCATCGTACGTTTTGGAGATCGGCCGAAAAAGGACGAAAATCCGTGTAAATTTGCAAAAAATATTTTTATCGGTTTGTGTTGACTCGCCGCTTTTTGGAGGATAAGATTAAATTGATGGGCATAGCAGTGAATGAAGTGTGCATTTGGGTATATTTCTTTAATTTTTGTTTGTACTCCTCCCAGTTTACCGCTCATGACTGATGCACCATCGTAACTTTGGGCAATCAATTTTTCAGGTGCTTCATTAATTTTTAATAATTGAAGTTCTTCCAATATTACATTAGTTAAATGTTGTGCTGTAGTACCTAGGGGGTTAACAAATTTCCAAAATCTTTCATGTACAATACCAGTTAATACATATCGCAATATGATAATCATCTGCGTTTTATTGGAGCTGTCTGTGGTCTCATCTACTTGAATGGCCACAAAATTTGTCTGGCCAATCTCCTTCATGATATGAGTATGCACAATGGCTAACATTGATTCTAAAATATCGTTCTGAATTGTTTTCGATGTTCCTTTAAATACTGTACTTTTTTCAATGTGTTCTTTAAACATTAAATCCAGTTCAGAAACAAAATCGATAAGGCCCAGAAAAATTCCACGATTATTGGAGCTGTCACTTTCGTCATGACCGCGCAATGCAATTTCGAAAACTCCACAAAATTTTACACAGTCGATTAGTTTGTTTAAAATATACCTATTTTTAGATACCAATTCATTAAAGTCATGCACAGATTTACGATATACACTATCAAGTTGCTGTCTTATGTTAACACGTCCTAAACTTGCGTAACTCATTGATGAATTTATATGAGTAGTTGAAGAGGCATGTTTTGTAATTTTCACTTTTAAATGCTTAATGTCGGTTACTCCATTTTTCGCCCATACAGCGTCATTCGAAAACAGTAAACACGGATAGCAAAAAAATGCATTTCTCACACTGCAGCCACAAATCCAATCACACAAATTGTACATTGATTCTTTAAAATATCTTTGAATGTCCTTACCCCTATCCTTTGTTGTTTGTTTTAAATTCATGTTTGGTTTTGGTCGACCACTTTCTTTTTTCTCAAGCCGCCGTTCATAATTTAGTGTTCCAGCAGATTTTAAGGCAATTATTTCGTCAACAACACTCATCTTGTTTTTGTTACAATCACAAAAAAATCCAACAAAACAAAATAAATTACGCAAATACGCCGCGATCGATATAGACCTGCCGTGAAGTGCGGTCAGCAGACGGTAACTAACTAAACGTGAGGCCGTCGACTCTACTAGAGGTATACGACGGAAAGGTCACTCCCACTCTCGCCCACGAAATTGCTATCTGCCGTCTCTTTTCTATTTTACATGCATTTGTCCATAAGCCATAAGAACTGTATATAGACAATTTAAAATACGGCCCAGCCACGGGCTTGTGTATAGCGCGAGGCGCGACGTTATTATATCTATTATATTTGTTTTGCCAATGCAGACTGCTGAGAGAGAATTTTATATTTCAGAGTGAAGTTTTAGATAAAAGATATTTTTAATAAAATTGGTATTTTTATGAGATTATTTTAGGGGGGTCATTGACCAATTGACCCTAAGGAGGAGCCGCGCTTGATACTTAACCTTGTCACATTAACTGTAGTTTTTCTTGAGCATACTAGGTATATTGTTTTATTTTATTTATTGCCATACATCTCTTTGATGCTTCTTTATTAACAACATAAGCAAATTCTTTCTTTAAAATGTTTACGTTTCTGTTAATCAGTGCTATGTCATCAACGTACGCCACAAGTTGCGCCGTCGATGTTAAAATGGCACCTTTTATTTCGGTAGCTCTTATTGACTGCGTTCACCAGATGCAAACACATTCACAAATGTTTGCGCTTTGATTCTAAACTTGTTGACAGCGAACTGAACGGATGGTTGTTTAGGTTAAAATTTGACATTTTGCTTGCTTGGTTTGAACGTAACCTAAAATAAATTTTCTCAATAAATACGTTTTTGAATTTATTTTCTTTATTAAAGGAAAAAAGAAAATTTATTTAATAGATAATAACGTAGCAGAATGTCTTCAGTAGCCTTTATTTTATATATAAAACCCTTATCAATATATTTTACAATATATACAATTTAAATTCCCGCCATATTTCAACACGTTTGCAAAGTTCAACTTTATTTAAGTTAAATATGTTATGTTTGCAAAAATGGCGACCGCTTTCCAAACATGTTTGACGTTAGCAAGTCGTTCAGAACCATAAAGCGCAAACTGATTGCCAACGTTTGCATCTGGTGAACGCGCCCATTGTTCCTTCTACAGCGACATTAAATAATGACGTTGATAAAGAGTCGGCATGTCGTACTCCAGTTGCTATTTCTATATTTTTGGTGATGCCTTCATCTGTTATTATAGCTGCCGTCGATCGTTCCATTGTCATTTTCGAAAGCTTTATAAATTTCATTGGGATAATCAGGTTTTTCATGTCTTGTATTAAGTGGGGTCTTATTAGCTGTCAAATGCTTGCTTGAAATCTATGAAAAGGATGTGTAAGTTGATATGATGTTCGTAATACTTCTCAATTGACTGTGCGATTATGTGTATTGCCTCTATTGTTGACCTTCCCTCTCTAAATCCCCGTTGATAGTCTGCTATTTTAGTTTCAATGTATTTTGAGAAACTTTGTCCGACTAATGATGTCAATAGTTTGTAGTAGCTGTTTAACAATGTTACTCTTCTATAGTTGTTTATTGTGTGGTGTTAACTTTCTTTAGAATAGGAAATATCCATCCTGTTTTCCATTCTTCGGGCATTGTTTCTTCTTCCCAATTTTAAGCCAATTTTAAAGGTTGTCACCTAAAGAAAATTCAGTCGATATTCATTATGTACTTATAGAGAATGTCCTTTTAGGATGGCGGAATGGCACAATATGAAAGACAAAAACAAGGCTGTCTAGGTTTATGTATTAAAGAGGTTAAGACGTTTTTCCTGTTTTTTAATTAAAGGTTACTTCCAACTACTTTTAGTTAAATTTTAAATAAATTAGTAGTTAGTAATTTTAAATAACCTAGTTAGCCAAACTCGGAGCTCCAACTTAAAATCTCTGCACAGTCCTCTTCTTATTTTGTTAGAATTTGCTCTAGCCTCGTCTATTCTGATTTTGATTTCCTGGAAGTAATAATTTGTGGAGTTGATCATTGTTCCGAGATATGCATTTATGAGAAGAATATCGTTATTTCTTTGAGTTTTCGATATTCTCATAAATATAGTCTTCTTGACGTTCATTTTTAGACCGTATTCTTCTCCATACGCTGTTATTATGGTCACCAGTCTCTGAATATCTCCAATAGTTTCAATACCTTTAATATTCCAGTCTAAGATGACAGTGTCATTTTCATGTCTAATATTGTTAATAAGAACTCCATTTACCTTTATTTCAGCTTTTTATCTCTAAAAAATCTACTGTTTTCTAGGATCTCTTTCTAGTAGACACTAGCGGACAATACGCATTTTTGTCTCACCCCACGTCTAGTTTCAATTTCCTCTGACAGCTCTTCGTTAACACGTACATTTCATTGTAGTCATTGTGGCCTGTCTTCTTTGATTTCCGGTCATTCATTAATTGTTTATATTGTACTTTATTAAATATTTTATTATAGTCAATAAAATATCCGTATATAGTATGGTATAATTAAACAAAAACCCAGACATCCAAAGTGAAAGTTATCCTCCAACATCAAATTGTTCTATATGGTCCACATAATGTTCAGAAAAAAGTCACACCATTTTGAGCGTCAGGTTTGGGGGGCAGAGGGTGGATAAATCGATAAAATCGTAGTTTTTTACGCTTTTCGTCAATATTTCTAAAACTATGCGGTTTAGCATGAACAACCTTCTATACAAAAATGTTCTACATTAAATTTCAAATAATAAATGTTTTATGCATAATCCTTCTAAAACGAACGGTTTCAAAGTTATAGAGGTAGTATAGTATAATTGGTCCAAAAAAGGCCTAACCCAAACATCCTAAGTAAAAGTTTTCCTCCAACACCAAATTGTTCTACATGGTCCACATATTGTTCAGTAAAAAGTTATACCATTTTGATCGTCCGGTTTGGGAGGGAGATGGGGGAGAAATTGGTAAATTAGTAGTTTTTTTACGTTTTTCGTCAATATTTCTAAAAGTATGCTTTAGCGTAAACAATGTTCTATAAAAAAATGTTCTACATAAAATTTGAAATAAACAAGGTCCGACACATAATTGTTATAAAATCAACGGTTCCAGTGCTACGGAGGGTGAAAGGAGGAGGTTTTCGATACTTTTTATATTTATTAGACAATTTATAATATTATTACCGACAAAAGAAATTTTTTGAACAGGATTGTGTTTTGTAAATAAAATTTGCTATTTCAGTGGCCGATGGTATGTTAGTGATAAGCCCTTGAAGAAACGTCAACCTCACCACCCAAAATTATCATCAATTGCCCAAAAAATATAAAATGTATCAAAACCTCCAATTTTCACCCTCCGCAACTCTGGAACCATTGATTTTATAACAATTATGTATAGGACCTTTTTTGTTTTAAATTTAAGTAGAACATTTTTGTATAGAACATTGTTTACGCTAAAGCATAGTTTTATAAATATTGTCAAAAACGTAAAAAAACTACTAATTTACCGACTCCTCCTCCCCCATCTCCCCCCAAACCGGACGCTCAAAATGGTGTAACTTTTTACTGAACAATATGTGGACCATATAGAACAATTTGGTGTTAGAAGAAAACTTTTATTTTGGATGTTTGGGTTAGGCCTTTTTTTGTATCAATTATACTATACTACCTCCGTATCTTTGGAACCGTTCATTTTAGAATGATTATGCATAGGACCTTTTTTATTTCAATTTTAATGTAGAACATTTTTGTATAAAATATTGTTCATGCTAAACCGCATAGTTTTAGAAATATTGACGAAAAACGTAAAAAACTACGAATTTACCGATTTCTCCCCCCTCTCCCCCAAACCCGACGCTCAAAATGGTGTGACTTTTTCTGAACATTATATGGACCATATAGAACAATTTGGTGTTAGAGGATAACTTCCACTTTGGATGTCTGGGTTATGCCATCTTTTGGATCAATTTTATAACTTGATTGACGTCCAGGCACGTTTGTATGAGTAAGTATATTAAGTGAAAAACATTTTCACGCATTCCTAGGCCTTTGCGAAACCCAAATTGTGTACATATAAATATAGATATGATAAGAACGATAAGAAGATTCAAAATGGAAATAAAATACTGAAAAAAGCTTACTGCTAATTGAATGTTGTCTCAGAACTGAATATTGCGATGTTAAATTAAATAATTCCGCATGTACCTGTGATTTCTTTATTCCTTACTTACCCCTAGGCCGAGTCTTGCGCCCACGATCATTCCGAAAGTCTTAAACATAACTGATCTTAATCTGCTTTTGAAAACGTCGAAAATTATTTTCCTAAATATAAGAAAAAAAATATAAAAGTCCAGGAACCGAAGCTTTTCACCTCGCAATTTTTACAGAATGGATCGATTTGCTTGAAAATTTAAGAATATGTAGTGAATAGTCCAAGGATCAAAATCTATATGATGCCGAAATGCGCTTTTACCATGGGGGTGGTTGCCACCCCATCTCGTGGCTGGAAATTTTTTATTATATTTTGATCGCAAAAGTTGATAAAAACATTAATTCTAAGCAAAAATGTTCTATGCACTTTTTTGATAAGTTTTCGATTTATTCGCTATCGATTTAAACATTTTTTGGTATCTCTGACGCTAATCTTTCTATTCTGAAGAAAATGGCATTTTTTACCAAACTACAAAAATTCGTTATTCGCTTTTAACTCCAGTTTTTTAAAACTAATCATTCTAAGCCAGTCAAACTTCTAGAATCTATTAATAATACGTAAATAAATAAGAATGAATAAGGACAATGACTAAAAACACCGCTAATTTACATTATTATGCTTCCAATTGGATTTCTCCTTTTTTTTTTCAAAAAAACATATTGATTTTTTAACAGTAACTTTTTTCATTTTAATCTTAGAACATTTGGTAATAAAAATTTTTGTAGGTTTTTGTAAGATCTATAAGCCTATTGGTATTAAATCTTTTTGAAAACCTTAGTCGCACAAAGAGGTTACTTTGAAAGGGTTGGTAAACGTGGTTTTTGCATGTTATTACAAGCTTTAATTGTCAATAGCTCACTTAATTTTTGCCGTAGAAAAAATGTTTGCAAAACAGTTTCTTGGGAATTAAATAAGCTACAATTTCATAGTTAAACATTTTTTCGTATGTCTGATGCTAATCTTTCTATTCTGAAGAAAAAGCCATTTTCTCCAAACTACAAAAAATCGTTATTCGCTTTTAACTTTTTTTTTTTAAAGTATTCATTCTAAGCCGGTCAAACTTCTAGAACCTATTAGTAATATATAAATAAAGAATACCAAATACGGTCATTGACTAATTTTAATTATGGTGGTGATAAGGGGATTGCTCCCGATCACCTTTTCGCTGAAAAAAAAAAAAAAAATTGGGACTGACATTCTTTTCATTATGTCACTTAATTTTTGAGCTAGAGACTTTTTTTATTTGTGGAGATAGATATTTTTAATGTTGTTCTGAAGCTATTTCCTTGTGGCATTTTTATGATTAATTATTTATATGGGAAATAAGCCACAATTAAAATGAAAAAAATAATTTTATTAACGTTTCGACGCCCAAATCGGGTGCCGTTGTCAAAATACAAAATATTACTAAAATAAATATAGATATTTTTAAATATTTTAAATTAAGTTACAAGTTATCCTCGAAAATGCATAGTTTTTCCGTCTTTTGACTTTGAAACTACAATATTTAGCATTTGACGAAGAATAGCTAACATATAATAAAGTATAGCTCGATTACTATTGGCCTTAAAGAAAATAAAAAAATGGTTTTGTTTATTTTTTCAAAAGGTACATTTTTAGTAAGTAAAGTTGTTTTGATGAAACGAAAACTTTTGGAGTTATTAGCAGAATATATGATACCAACACATTCGATAGAGAATAAATCGAAAACTATTACTTTTATCAAAAAAATGTATAGAACGTTTTTTGCTTAGAATGAATGTTTTTACCAACATTTGCGGTCAAAATATAATAAAAAATTTCCACCCCCGAGATGGGGTGTCAACCACCCCCATGGTAAAAGCGCCTTTCGGCATCATATAGATTTTGATCCTTAGACTATCCACCACTTATTCTCAAATTTTCAAGCAAATCCATCCATTCTGTAAAAATTGCGAAGTTTTGCCCTATTTTAAGCTTCATTACTTGGGCTATAAAGCGCATAAATATATGTGGAGCATCATTTTTGTTATAAAATCTACAAGGATAAAATTTTCCTTTAGCTGGCTGTATACCATCAATCACAAAAAATTCTACTTGAAAAATCCTTTATAAATGGTTTTACATTTATTAAAAACCTTTTAAGGGCTACATCAATCACATAACCTTTTCGATATATAAAATATCATCACCAGTGTTTAGAACTGGTTGATCACATGCTGAGCCCCAAAAAATACCAGGGTAAAAGCCTGGTATAAAAATTTGTTACATTAACATAGTTGCTTACAATAATTCTAAACTAGTTACCATCCAACATTTCTCATATTGAGACAAATCCACCTGTTTAGCAACCCACGAGATACGGAATAAATGTTATCCATAGTTTGGAATGTATGGAGTGAACCCTGGTATTTTTTGGTGGCTCAGCATGTGATAAACCAGCTCTAAACACTCATGATGATATTTTATTTATCGAAAACGTTCTGTGATTCTTAAAGGGATTTGTCTATCAATTAATATTGTTGTTAAAAGCTCTTTCGTTTGGTTTTATATACAGGGTGTCCAGAAACTCTACCGACAAACGAAGACAGGAGATTCCTCAGATAATTTTAAGACAATTTAACCCAATTCACCTAGTCCGAAAATGCTTCCTAAGGGAGCTAGAGCTCTTTGAAGATGGCGCCATGTAATTAGTTTTTCTTAAATACCTCCAGAACGCTTCTATTTAGAAAAACGAAAATTTGTACACTTATTTACTTTCTAGAAATGAATCGATTCCATCCATTGCAAATTTCTAGTACCGGTCATAGGCGTCCGTTTTGGGTAGGGCAACGGTTATTTTATCGCATAACTTTTTTGTATTCAACTTTTATCCATTTCTGATACTGAATTATTAAATTGTGAGGAATTCTAGTACTGAAAGGTACTCTTACTTTAAGTCGGTAGGACACGCCGTTTTCTAGAAAAATCGGATTGAAAGTTTTTAGTTTTGGGAATTTGAAAAAAAAATTGAAAAAAATGAAAAAAAAAAAACGATGTATTTTACCAACTTAAAGCAAGAGTAACTTTTAGTGCTCGAATTTCTCATAATTTAATAATCTAGTGTCAAAAATACTTAAAAATTAAAGACAATAAAGTTATGCTATAAAATAACTGTTGACCTGCCCAAAACGGACGCCTATGACCGGTACTAGAAATTCGCCATTAATGAAATCGATTATTTTCTGGAATATAAATAAATGTACCAGTTTTTATCTTTCTAAATAGTTTTTTTTAATTTTTTTTTGAAATTCAAAGAACGAAAAATTTTCAAATCGATTTTTCTAGGAAACGGTGTATCCTATCGACTTAAAGTAAGAGTACCTTTTAGTACTAGAATACCTCACAATTTAATAATTCAGAGTCAAAAATGCTTAAAAATTAAAGACAAAAAAGTTAGGCGATAAAATAACCGTTGCCCTACCCAAAACTGACGCCTATGACCGGTACTAGAAACTCTCAATGGATGGAATCGATTCATTTCTAGAAACTAAATATGCATACCAATTTTCGTTTTTCTAAATATAAGCGTTCTGGAGGTATTTAAGAAAAACTAATTACATGGCGCCATCTTCAAATAGCTCTAGCTCCCTTAGGAAGCATTTTCGGACTAGGTGAATTGGGTTCAATTGTCTTAAGATTATCTGAGGAATCTCCTGTCTTCGTTTGTCGGTAGAGTTTCTGGACACCCTGTATATTTTTCATTAAATCTCGGACGTGCCAAAGATATCCTGTCTAACACGGAATACTGTTAGGTGTAGGTATATAAACGTTAAAAGATATCCCATTTAATAATGTCGGTGAAAGACAGAAATCGATGTCTGCCGTCAAATAAATAAAATTCTTCTACGAATTTTATTTGAAATTAAAACGTAAAAATCATTTAACGATAAAAATAGTGCCTTACCCTTTTCTACTTAGAAAAGCCCTTTGACGCTAAGATGAAAAAGGCGACGATTCGACATCCTTATCCTTTTCGGTGGCGGCGCTTCTTTCCCTGCCGTCGCCGATATTGATGTTCAAAAAGATGTCGGCCACACCTCACCAATCGGTGTTTGCTGCATGTTGTCCTGTTTTGGTCGCTCGAAAACAAGATTTAGCATTTTTCAAATATTCAGCGTTTGTACGAAGGATATTCGGTTGAAGGGCGAAGCTCGAAATTTATTGTTGGTCCTGCCAATCTGTGTAACAGAATAATGTTTAAAAATTACCCGTGGAGAAACACTTCATTTGAGTTCGATATAAATCTAGGATAGTTTAAGAAATAGATGTTGTTGTTATCCCTTTTAATATATTACACAGGGTGGGGCATTAGTTTGACAAAGTGCAATTTCTCGTTTGTCGTAAAAGATACGAAAAAAAGTTATTGAAGTAAAAGTTTAGGCACAGATAGTACCATAGTTTAATAGTATTTTCGAATATACAGAAAGAAGTATTATTATGTACGATTATTTTGAAAGAAGTCATTCTTTTTACCGTACTACTAGGATGATGTTTTTGGGTCTATATGAGGTGTGATATTATTGTAGGTTTGTTAAAAACACTCGTAATAAAAGTCCGTATGATACTTAACAGTTTTAATTAGTAAAATAGACAACTCAGTTATAGATTACTGATAAGTTGACGAAACGTAAAAGTGTTTGTGTAATTGCGACCAAAATTTACGTGTTCTTACAAAAATAAATGTATTTGAAAATAATCGCGTCTAATCAATATTAAAACCGGCTTGTCATAATACCCCTCTTAAAGCGTCTCTTTAAGTTGCGTCTTTTTCGATTATCCAAAATAGCACCTCCGCCGAGATTCTGATGTTAAAACCGACTGCCTGTTAGGGTGGTTCGAAAAAAACTTTTTTTTTTATTTCAGATCGCTATCGTGCGCAAAAGTTGCCATTGGTATAGACTTGAAAAAAGCCCTAATTATTATTTTTGTAATAATTTGTCTTCCGGTCGCGCAATGCCATCGAAATTAGCAAAAATTGTGAAAAACCTTAATTTTTCATATATTTTTTAACGGGCCAGATAGTTTTAATTGCGTTCCTATACCATGAATTAACTACTAAAAGTATGTAAAATCAATATAAATGCACTTATTATATAATAATACATTTGTTTCATATCTTCTGGTCGCGCAACATAATACAAAATGAATAAAATTAGTAGTTTTTGCAAAATTTCAAAGTTTGACTGTTTGGTACAATTTAATCATACGACTTAGAGATGGTATAGTTTAATTCAATTACAATAATATATTTAAAATCCAAGCATATAAGATAAATTTTGATATTCAAGTGGAATTCGGTCGCGCAGCTTCGTCAAAAACAGCAGACTACCGAGAGGCGAAGCGAAAGTGACGAATGCCAGCGAAGCGCGCGTAGCCACAAATAAAGATACATGTGGGAATACCTCTACAATGGAGTATTTTTGTCTTCTCCATTACAACGAACTGCCATTCCACCACCTTTTCCAACACTTAGATGAAAATACAACAGGCTCAATAGAATATTCCGGACCAATTGGAAAGGCCCTACCTGATTGTGAAAGACTATCACTTCTTGATTTTAATCCTATTGATTGTGAGATTCCAAAAGTTGACAAGCGTATTCTTAGCAAGCACCAATAACTGTACTTGTTTGAGATATCAGAAGTCATCAAGTCAGGACATTGTTCAGAAGACTTTGTAGTGGGTACGTGATCCTAGCCCAACGTCACATTCAAGATGGCTTACTACTGCAAGGCGAGTTTTGCGTTTCTACATCAGTGTGTCTAACCCTTCTGAAAATCTGAGAGAGATTGTCACATTCATTCTCAAATGTTATAATATGCCTATGTGGTTTGCCACAAAAATAAACTAAAAATTCACAGATTCGCCTAGACATGATTACAAAATCATTGAATCTTTAAGTTACTTACCAGAAGAGCTTCTTCAAGTTGTTGATCCTGTTTTACAATGGAATGATTACTTTGCCCATCCCGAAAATTTACTTTTGGCTATGTTAACTGATGACACAAACCATATCCGAAAGCTGGACTTTAGGCGTATCATGAAGGAAAAGCAAGCAATATCTGAAAGTGACTCCATCAGAATCTTTAAACCACCAAACTTAAACTTTGAAGCTAAATAGTATTACGAAATTATCAAATGGAACACCAGTACACTGACTCCCCTCTACTGCTAAGAACATTGACTAATGAAGAGATAAAACAGTATGTGAGCAATGACTTTGGGCCTGTTATGAGTATAGATACTTTGCCATGCCAGACACAGGCAGTTGAAAGATGCGTTAAGCTAGTGACCGAAGTTTCAAGTGAAGTGTGTGGACACAGTTCCAGAGACGGCTATATTAGAACCACATTATTGCACCACTCAGCGATGCCAACGATTAAAATCAACAACAACTGGTAGTCTTTCACAATCAGGTAGGGCCTTTCCAATCGGTCCGGATATCCTATAGTGCCTGTTATATTTCCATCTAAGTGTTGGAAAAGGTGGCGTAATGGCAGTTCGTTGTAATGGCGAAGATAAATACTCCATTGTAGAGGTCTTCCCACATGTATCTCTATTTGTGGCTGCGCGAGCTTCGCTGGCATTCGTCACTTTCGCCTCGCCTCTCGGTAGTCTCCTGTTTTTCTTGTCTCCAGTCAAACTTTGAAATTTTGCAAAAACTACTAATTTTACTCATTTTGTATTATGTTGCGCGACCGGAAGATATGAAACAAATGTATTATACCGGGTGTCCACTTATATTTTCCCCCATTTTAACTGCCTATAACTTCTAAACGGCTCAAGATAGAAATATGCCGTTTTCACTGAAATGTTTTATTTTAGTAAAAGTTTTGTCTGAATGGATGGAATTTTTTATATCGCTTTCAAATACGAAATAAAAAGTGGCGGATTTTTGAAAAAAACTTTGTTGACTTTTTTAATGGAATACCCAGTATATTCTTTTGCAAATTGAAAGAACGGTCATTCACCTATCTAGCGATATAAAGTTTTTCAAAATCGGTTGTCAAATCACTGAGTAATTAATTTTTAAAATGAGAGGTGCAACGTGGATATCACAAACCTAAATAACATAACTAAGCAAATTATGTGATTTCCACATTGCAGCTCTCATTTTAAAAATTAATTGCTCAGTCATTTGACAACCGATTTTAAAAATTTTTATATCGCTGGATAGATAAATGACCGTTTTTTCAAGGTTTTAGGTAAATTACCATTTTTTATATCGCTTTTAAATAAAAAATGGCGGATTTTTGAAAAAAAAACTTTGTTGACTTTTTTTATTAAAACACCCAGTATATTCTTTTGTGTCTTGAAAAAACGGTCATTTACCTATCCAGCGATATAAAATTTTTTAAAATCAGTTGCCAAATGACTGAGATATTAATTTTTAAAATGAGAGATGCAATGTGGAAATCACATAACATAATATCATTTTGCTCAGTTATGTTATTTAGGTATGTGATGTCCACTTTGCGCCCCTCATTTTAAAAATTAATTACTCAGTGATTTGACAACCGATTTTGAGAAACTTTATATCGCTGGATAGATGAATGACCTTTCTTTCAATTTACAAAAAAATATACTGGGTGTTCCATTAAAAAAAAGTCAACAAAGTTTTTTTCAAAAATCCGCCATTTTTATTTCGTATTTGAAAGCGATATAAAAAATTCAATCCATTCAGACAAAACTTCTACTAAAATAAAACATTTCAGCGAAAACCGCATATTTCTATCTTGAACCGTTTAGAAGTTATAGGCAGTTAAAATGGGGGAAAATATAAGTGGACACCCGGTATAATATATATATATATATATATATATATATATATATATATATATATATATATATATAGTTCAGCTCAACAGGCCTTAGGGGCCCAAGGCTTCAATTGTTTTCTTCCATTTCTTTCTGTCTTGTGCTAGGTTTTTCCAATCTTGTACCCTCAGCGACTTCAGATCTTCTTTTGCAGACTCCAACCATTTTCTTCGGGGGCGTCCTCTTTTTCTTTTTGTACCAGCCTCCGTGTTTATTAGTTTTTTGGGAACTCTTCCTTCTTCCATTCTTGCTATATGCTCAAGCCATCTTAATATTTGAATTTTGGCGAGTGTTGTTATTTTTGGATGTCCATATATTTGCATTATTTCTTCATTCGATCTTCTTCGCCAGATATTCCCCTCTTTTAAACCTCCATATATCCTTCTGAGGATCTTTCGTTCCCATCTATCTAATTTTACTTCCATATCTTTATTTAATGTCCAGGTCTCGCTAGCATAGAGTACCGTAGGTCGGATAACTGTTGTATATATTCGTTTTTTTGCTTTTCTGGATATTATCTTCGACCTCAGTATCTTATTTAGACTTCCAGCACTCTTACTACCTTTCGCCATTCTTTTTGCTATTTCTTGGTTCTCTTCGTTCCTATTTGTTAGTGTTACTCCCAAGTAATCGAATTGGCCGACAATTTCGAAGTTATATTCTTTACTTGGGCTTTGTATCTTAAAGGACTGTCCCAGATGATTTTCATTTCTCTTCATCACCATATATTTCGTTTTCTCTTCGTTTATTTCTAAACCATATTCCTTGGCTGTTCTTTCTAGTCTATTGAAGATTTCTCTTAATTCTGCAGGTCTCCTTTTTATTAAGGTAATATCATCTGCGTATGCTACACATTGATGCCTGTCATGATAAACTGTGCCTTTAGTATAGATATTCTAAAACCCGCTTGATATTCACCTAGACAATTTTCCACTTTTGTTTTAATTTTATTTCTAATTAATATGGCCAGAATCTTATATACTGTATCTTGTAGAGCTATTCCCCTGTAATTTCTACAATCTGTAACGTCTCCTTTTTTATGTACAGGACATAGGATAGCTTCTTTCCACTGATTGGGTATATTTTCTTTGATCCACACTTCGCTTATTAACTCGGTGATTTCTTCTTGAAGCCCTTCGCCACCATCTTTTAAAAACTCTGCAATGATACCGTTTTCTCCCGGTGCTTTGTTGTTTTTCAAGTTTTCTATGATATCTATAATTTCTTCCTTGGTAGGTACTTCTTCATTCACATTTGGGTCTCTTTCTTCTTCATGTGGTAGTTGCATTTGCTCTATTTCGTCTTGATCGTCTGTGCATAATATATTCTGGAAATAATTGGCCCATCTTCTTAATTTTTCATCTATTCCACCTATCAGATTTCCCTCTTCATCTTTATAACATCTTGATGCGGTTTTGTACTGGGTTCGGTCGCGTTTTATTTCTTGGTAGAAATTCCTGACTTGTTTATTTAAAAAATCTTCTTCAATTCGGTCTAATTTCTGCTCTAGATTTAACCGTTTCTTTCTTCTACAGATCTTCTTTGCTTCCCGTCTTTTTTCAGCATAGGCTTGTTTACTTTCTTCATTATTTCTCATTATGCTGTTTATTCTGGCTTTATTTCGCTCCCTAATTGCTTTCTTACAATCTTCATCGTACCAGTCTGTTTGTTTACTTTGTCTTTTTCTTAGTAATACTAAGTCGGCTGCCTCTTGAATGTTTCCCCTTAGCTGTACCCATCTGCTTTCTATATCATCTACTGTTGTCTGGCTTTCTATTTTCTGTTCAATTTTCTGCTTGAATTTTTTCTTAACCTCTTCATTCTGAAGTAGTGCACCGTTATATCTTTTCATTTTTGTGCAACTAGTCTTAGGGATTGTGGGAATTATTTGCTCCATTTTGACTTTGACCAAATGGCCCGGTATTTGACCCGGTATAATAAGTGCATTTTTATTGATTTTACATAATTTTAGTAGTTAATTCATGGTATAGGAACGCAATTAAAACCATGTGGCCTGTTAAAAAAAAATATGAAAAATTAAGGTTTTTTTACAATTTTTGCTAATTTCGATGGAGTTGCGCGACCGGAAGACAAATTAATAAAACAATAATAATTAGTGCTTTTTTCAAGTCTATCCCAATGGCAACTTTTGCGCACTATAGCGATCTGAAATAAGAAAAAAAGTTTTTTTCGAACCACCCTACTGCCTGTATTGATTTCCACACTAACCAAACCGTCTCATTTATTCCCCTCTTCTTGCTTAAATCCGAAACTATTTAATCTCTACTGCAACAAATTTCGCTCCCTATTAGTAAAAAAATTTGTTCAAACAGTGGCGAACAGTTTACTGATGTCTTAAAGATTCAAAGTTAAAAGTAGTTCGCACCGGCTGGGCCACCGTAGTAATCCCAATTTGTTCCACCCATCTGGGCCGACGTATGTCCATATGCGTGGGACCCTTATTTCTTGCTCGTAATGATAATTAAAAAATATATACAAGAAACTTAAAATTTAAGATACAATATTTACAATTCTACATTATTATCCTGATTTGAGCCATAAGCTCATACTCCCACTAAAGGGGATATCCACTCACGCCAAATACCTACGGTATCAAAAGGGTTGAGCTATGGTTGGATTCATTTTATGTTATCAATTCATGGGTGACCTGGTGTGCTAGGCAGCGCACATACATAGATTTTAGATATTTAGGCGGCCAAAAGTCATTTTTAAAAAGTCGAAATAACGGTAGGCTATCAACCGTTCCGGTGAGCCAACAGTTCCAGCTACGATATATCATCCCCTCCACCCACGACCGAAGCGCAGGAGTTGGCCTGCGGTCATTCGAATTCGACAGTGAACGAGTGTGTATGTGTTAGTTTTCGACGCGCTCCTAAACTTATAACTTTCTTAAGTGCATTATTCATTTCAAGCTAATTGTTTCGTTTGAATTGTGATGGATTGCGATAATACAGGTAAGAACTATTGTTTTTGAAAACACAATAACTCAGTTCACATTATCTATCATTAATTTTGAACACGACAAACATCACCCTGTTCATAATGTATTTCTTTACATCAATTTATATTCAATAACTGTTTTAAAGCACTTCTTAGTCCGTCCCTGTCATAATTTTTATTATAATATATACTTGACATACGTAACTAAGTAATTCTATAAAAAACAGCCGCGCAGTCGCGCTTTTTTGAGTTAAGCCTTTTTGAAATACTCTATGTCAAATATTTCAAAATACTGAGTTTGCGTTATTTTGTATCAAACTAGTTTTTCATTTGTTTCAGGTCTACCTACTGCATCGAGTACTAAAGTCAATATATATTTGACCAACTACAAAGTCAAAATTTACCAACATTAAATGAAAAACTTGACTATTATGAGAATTTTCTCCTAATACGTTATGGGCACAACCAAGAGGCTAAAGATGTCTTATCGAAATCGAATAAACACCTAGATGTTTTCCTGAAAAAAAAACAATCGTGGTTAGAGGGAACATTCGAGATTCCCATTGAAACAGCCTTCACTCAAGGTCGACCACCCAAGTCTTTTGGGGAATTAATACGCTTCAGCGTAGTAAACGAAGGAAAACGGAAGAAATAAGAGCCTCCGTAGGTAATGAAGTTATTGTCCACGCTGCTAAATCTGTGTTGCAGACAACAGGACATAGGACCGCCTCAAAATTGCTTAAAGATATTACGAACTCACCAACACGGGCCAGTAAATATAGAAAAGCCTACAGTAAAGTTTGCGACAAGGATGAGCTACCTCCATTGACGCCTCTGCAAGCACTCAAGATGTTAGTTGAAGCTGATCTATCAAGACGGCAGTATGAGATAGTAAGAGCAACAAATCCAAAACATTTCCCTTGCTATGATCTTGTTTTGAAAGCTAAACAAGAGTGCTATCCGCCGAAAGAATCCCTAAAAATTACGTCTACCTGCGCAGAGAGTAACCTATTACAGTGCCTAATGGATCTAACCGTAACACGATTATCAAAACACCTAGAAGATGTGCTAATTCGACTTAACGAGCAAGAGAGGAAGTCTTTAGTGATAATTTGCAAATGGGGTTGTGACGGTGCCCAACAATCCAAATTTAAACAAAGTTTCAATAATGATACTGATTCAGATGCAAACATTTTTATGAGTTTCTTTGTACCTTTGCGCATTGTTTGTGGAAAAAACGGTAGTAAAATTATATGGCAAAATCCAACCCCTTCTTCGTCAAAGTTTTGCCGGCCAATTCGATTTAGATTTGTGAAAGAAACAACGGATGTAACTAAAGAAGAAATAAAATATGTGCAGGAGTCTATTAAAAAACTGAACTATACAGTTGTTACGTTAAATGAAGAAGAGTTTTCGTTCGGGCACCAACTCAAAATGAGTATGATTGGCGGTAAGGTGTGCAACGCAGCCACAGACACAAAGTCAACATCCCGTGCTACATTTGTAGAGCTACCTCGAAGAACTTAATTGATTTGTCAATGAAAAATACTGTAAACCCTCAAGCTTTGGAATTCGGTTTGTCAATATTACACGCGCGGATCCGTATTTTTGAAAGTATTATACACCTTGCATATAAACTACCTGTTAAAAAATACAGGGAAAGAAAAAGTGAAGAAGAAAAGGCATTAGAAGCTCAAAAGAAGTCGGAAATTCAGGAGACTACTCGTTGACATGCCAAAGGCCAACTTTGGCAACACCAATGATGGCAACACAAGCCGCAGATTTTTTGAAAACCCCGAATTGGCTTCAGACATTACAGGTATTAGCTTTGATCTGATTTACAGATTCAAGGTTATTTTAGAAACTATTTCAAGTGGTCACAAAATAGGTGCTGAAAAATATGATACGTATGCGTACGAAACAGCAAAATTGTACGTGGAACTGTATGGTTGGCACCCAATGACGCCTACCATGCATAAGCTATTGATACATGGAAGCCAAATCATAAAAAGTTCGCTACTTCCAATAGGACAGCTATCAGAAGAAGCTGCAGAAGCCCGGAACAATCATTTCCGATCATACCGGTTAAATTTTGCAAGAAAGTTTTCTAGGGAAGAGTGTAACTTAGATATATATTATAGACTTTTATTGAGTTCAGATCCCTTCATTAGTTGCTCGAGACAAATAAAAACCTTTACGCAAGGCATTTCTATCTGAAACGATTGAACTTTTATTACCTGCTGACCCAAACACAGAGTCAGTGGAGACGTCTGAACTGGAAGATAATGATTATTAATATATTTTTTATTGTTAATTCGAGTTTTCATTCATTTGTGTTTTGTAACTAAACTGTTTTTTTTTAACATGATAAAATATGTTTGTTGTAAAAAATATATACTTTTCCTTTAATTTAATTGAACGTAGAACCAAAATTACCTTAAAATTAATTTTGGCCGCCTAAATCTTTGAAATCTATCTATGTGCAGCGGTGCTCAAACAGTCGATCGCGATCGACCGGTCGATTGCCAAAGTTTTTGAAGTCGATCGCGATTCACGGAAAAAATACAAATGGAAAAGATGTGGACACTAATTTACTTCTGCAGACATATGTGAGGTGGTTGAAATAATTAGTCCCTAAATAATTTCTTTTCTAGAAGAACGAGGGGAAATTTTACTTCAAAACGAAAAGCTACAGGGTAAAAATAACAATTATCGACATGATGAGCGCAGTCCATTCCTTTGTCAACAAATTATTATTATTGATTAATCAAATGAACAGAAAGGATTTAAACAACTTTCTATCGTTGAAAAAAAGCTTAACCGCCCATTTGATTATTATGAGACGGAGATGCAAATAGTTCATGGCGAGTTTGAAAGACGCTTGGCTGATTTTAAGAAACTGACAGATATTGTTACATTCATGTCTAATCCATTTACTTGTGAAGACGTGGAAAAAATTGCCACTGAAATATTAATTACTTTCAATATGGAGATCATTTCCGTCCAAAATGAGGCACTGATACTAAGGACCTTAAGTACAGAGCGGCTGATAAGAAATTTTGGTCTTTCATACCGTATAACAAATATCCATCTTTGAGGCAAATAGCTCTGAAGCTCATAGCATTTTTTGGATCAACGTACTTGTGTGAGTCTGCATTTTCCCAAATGAAGGTAGTGAAATCAGAGTATCATAATCGACTAACTGACGAACATATCTCATCATGCTTGCATCAGGCCCTCGGTAATTGTGTACCATCATATGAAAATCTTGTGAATATTATGCAGTGCCATGCATCACCATCCAAATAAAATTAGGATGAAAAACATGACTTTAATTACAACTCTCTGAAGTTACAACTTTTTATCAAATAGAAATGTGCAACAAAGTTTTTTATTTTCGAAACTGTTGTTTTTTACTAGCAGTCGATCGCTGGAGGCTTGCAGTTTATGTGGTAGATCCCACACAGTGTAAGTCTGAGTACCACTGTGCTAGAGTATCTAAATTTTCGTAGAAGAGCCTTCACGTAGATATCAAATCCGTATTACTTTCAGGGAAATTCCACCCCACAACATCACAGAGCCTTCATTAAACAATCTCGTCTCTCATATGTTGCGCTATGCATACCGCTTACCTGGTCGACAAATAACTCTTATAGGTGTCGATAAGAACAAACTGTTTACGCTTTGTGCCTTTCTGTTTTTAAAGATTTGTTAATTGTTATTTTTTATTGCTAGTTTAGTTTTGATCCAATTAAAACACATGCTAAGAAGTAAAACCACCTGTTTTCTTTGTGATTTTCTTTGTTTCTAAAGATATCAGGGAGATTCAAAAAAGAAAATGTTCACAAAACGTAATACGAATATTATTTGTACGTCGTTCTCCGTACAACATACTATCGATGCATAACCACCTTTTTACCTTTTCCTCCCTACAGGGTGTCTTAAACTTTTGTTTCGGTTAAAACACATGCTAAACTACAAAAAGGTTTATTTTCTTTGTTTCTAAAAATATCAGGCACATTCAAAAACCAAAATGTTCACAAAACATAAGACTACAATACGATTCCAATATATACTCATTATTAGAGCTCGGGAAATATGCACTTCAAAAACCCTAAAATATGCATGAAAATATGCACAAAAAACAGTTGAAATATGCACTAAAATATGCTTTTATGCATTTAATGCATATAAATAAAAAACGCAGCAATCTATGTATTGAAAGTATTTAATTTATTGTATGCTAAAGTCACAAAAATATTTATTGAAATTTCTAGATCATTATATTCATGTATTCTTTATATTCATCAGCATCATTCTTTATTATATTGTTATTAAAGTTCAAACTATATATTATTATTAAATGTTTTTCTAAATTTTCTAGAGAAAATCTGTTCCGTCTATTTGATAATAATTGTTTATACTCGGAAAAATTTCTTTATATTTCACCCCTGTTGAGCTGGCCCCCACCTTGTAGAGATTAAAATACAAATAGCGCTAAATTACGAGCTGTTTATGAGATTGCATATACCTACCGTAGATTAAAAATTTCGGGCTCGTTATTCTGGGCAGAAATTTAATGTTTTTGTGGGAGCTGATGCAGTTCCCCTCCCACTACTTAAAAAAAAGATATATTGAGTTGATCTTTGCGGCGGAATTACGAGCAATTTATGAGCTTTCGAAGTGATATAGTTTAGATTTTTGGGCTTATCTTCTTAACCCTCGAACAACACTTTAATTGATTTAACTCAAGAGAAAAATGTATAGACAAATTAAAATTTATCGTATCGAGGATATAATTCGTATAGCGTCTAAAATCCAAGAATAAACTTTTAAAATACTCGCATTTCGATTATTGAAGGGGAGGTTTTCGCAAGAAAACCTCCCCATCTTCGCTCAAGAGAGAATTGTACTTAAAATTAAAAAAAAAAAACTATTATTTTGCGACTACATAACGTTTACTAATTTATGAGCTTGCAAAATATGTGCATTTCGAATAATGAATTGCAATTTCTTTTCTATAGGGCCGCCACTGAAGGTAAAAATCAACTATTAGCTTCGATTTCAGTCAATCTCCATAGATTTTCACGAAAATTAGTGAATGGCTAGACGATACCTCAATAAACCAAAGTGAATAGTGCCAACTTCCGCTTTTACCCTGGGGGTGGATATCGCCCCCTATTCAGGGGTGAAAATTACTTTATTAAAAATAACCCCACAAATGATACAGGGACTTACTCTAAGGAAAATTTGTTATATAAATTTATTAAAATAAATAAATACTTTTTAAGCTATCAAAGATAAAAAATTTTGATTTTTCGTGAAAAAATGCATGTGTTTTAAAGCGGTTTTTCATAAATAACTCAAAATATGCATTTTTTAATAAATGCATATGCACTTATAAAATTTATCCAAAATATGCAAATATGCACTTAATATGCATTTTGCATATTTCCCGAGCTCTACTCATTATTGTACCTCGTACTCCCTACAGGGTGTTTCAAACTTAACATAAGAAAAACATTCCTTTTCTTCCACCTGGTATAAGTACAAAAAAGAAGTTTGAGTAAATCTTTGCACAACTGTGTAAATACTAAAGAAATATCTAAAATAGTAAAAAAAAATAGCGAAATCGTTTAATCCGTTCACGAAAAAGTCAACCATGAAAATGAGCATACATTTTCTATATCCTTAACTTGCCTCACAGTGTATGCTATATCCAGATTTAAAATTTAAAAATGCGCCAATCTGAAAAAAATATTTAAGTTTTGTGATATTACCACTATTTCTAACTATAAGCATACGGTACATAAGCAAAAACAATGATTGATCTTCGATAGTATTCTCCCAGAATATAATGTATATTAAATGTACTGAAACATTTTACATATTTTTGTTTTCAAATATTGGTTTCTCCGTATATCACCAATATAATATAAATCCGACATTGAATATTGAATGAAATTTTATATGACGCTAGACTTTTTATTAAAAATAACTATTTTCTTATAAAGGAGAACAAGATCTTTATCCACTTCAAAAGCTTGTAAGACAAACCAAACAACGTAACTCAAAAATACATTTCTTTTATATTTTCTCATTTTTGCACCATACGAAGTATATTCCATTTGAGAAATTTTTGATTACAAAAACCATGGTAACACCCTTCGTAAGCCTGTGTGCGTTTTATGAAAAGTTAACGATAATGAGTTACAGTGTCGTTTGCAGAAATGAAATTATATCGTGTAAAAATAATAAAAGGTACATGCTTGGGGTATATACCCAATTATTAACTTTTGTACAAAAATCTTCAATTATGATTATAGTCGAGGAAATGAAGCATTTTGGCTCGCAATTTTTTTTTCCAGCATGGTTTTACTTGAAATTTTCACAGAAGGTAGGGAATAGTCCAAGGATCATTTTCTATATCATGCCGGTGTACGCTAAAACCTTGGGGGTGGTTGCCACCCCATCTCGGGGGTTGGAATTTTTTATTATATTTTAACCATGTTAATCGATGTAAAAAGTAATTCTAAGAAAAAAAATGTTTTTTACATTTTCTTCGTAAACCTAATATTTTTCGAGTTATTCGCGCTTGAAAGTAACAGTTTTTCGTCGAAAAAATCAACATTTTTAGAGAGTTTTTTGAGAATACCTCGAAAAATATGCATTAAATCAAAAAAACTGCAGATAACAAAATTGTAACTTTTAGTAACACAAACTAACGTCTTTTTCTATAGTATCTTTAAGACCAACACAAACCGAGATACGGCATGTTAAAAGTTAACTTTTCTCGTCAAATGCATAATTTGAAATATTCAGAGTCAAATAACGGGAAAACTTTGCATTTTTCGAGGAAAACTTAAATTTTCTTTTTTCAAGTATACAATTAAACCTTTCAAAGAATAATAATAAAAAAAATTATCATGAAAATAGAGCGACTTATGAACAAAAAAATCGGTACCTGCTTTTATCTACGAAAAAATCAGTGAAAATAACCCCCTAACTACCCTCCTAATTAAAAATTGGTCTTCACCTTTCTGTAATTCCTTGTAATTCAATACACCCAAGAAGTTTGACCTATTCAAAAGGCCTCATCATCATCATCATCCAACCAATTTACGTCCACTGCTGGACATAGGTCTCCCCCAATTGTTTCCTTCACGGTTTTGTGCTGATTTTTGCCAGTAATAAAAGGTACATGCTTGTCTAATTTTGGAAAATTTGGAGTTTAAAGAAAAATTGTTTTTTTTGCAATTTCGTATTTTTTACCTTTTACTTCCAAATATTTTCGAAAGTACTGGAGATACGAAAAAAATGATAGATTACTAAATTGTAGCTTTTTTAATAGCTAAATTTATATTCCAAATAGATTTTCATTACAGTGAACAGTTAGCGAGATATAGCTGTTTAAAACCTCTATTTACAAGCAAACACCCCCTTATTCGAGCCCTTTAAACCCACCCCAATTAAAAAGTAAGGGATTTAACGGAATTTAATTTACACAGTCTTATAGTTACTTAAAAATCCTACAAAATCATTTTTGAAAAACTGTTTATCGCCAAAAATGAAGGAGCTATTTTTATGAAACCAACTTTTTTTTCGAAATATTCGAGTAGTCCGCTTATGGAACATTTTCAATTCATGTATAATACCACAGAACTGGTTCGTATACTGGAAGATGACTTAAAAATTACAGTCAAACCCGCTTATGAGAATACCTCTTAAAGGAATACCCCGGTTTAAGGAATAGAAATTTGAGGTCCCGAAACGATTCTACTATCGAATAATGATCAATTATTAGAATATCCCGGTTATAGGAATACTTCTGACTGGCACGAAGGGTATTCCAATAAGCGGGTTCGACTGTATTTGTATTTGTACTTCTACATATTTGTAAATTCGTATTTTTGTGTAAATAAATGTTTTTGTAATTCTTTAATTCTACTTTTTTTTTCTGTATAGATCTATTAAATTGTCTACTTATAAAAATTGTAATGTTCTTAAGGGTGGTTTTTAAGGGTTGAAATATTATGACATTATATCCTAAAGCATAAAACAATAATTATTTTTAGCCAATCAAAACCAAATTTTACCCATATTAAAGTTTACAATGTTTTTATTTAATTTTTGAAAATAAGGGGTAGTTTACACCCCTAAAAATAATCGACGCTCTTGAGCATGTTATAGAATATGAAGTACAGGGTGAGATGATCCTAATCCCAAATTTTTATGTAAATCGATGCAAGCCGAAATTATTCTTTTAGGACAAGTAATTTTTTATATATAGCTCCAAAAAGCGTGGTTTTAAGGGTCGAAAAATTATGATAGTATATCTTACAGCATAAAGCAATCATTATGTAACTAATAAGAACCAAATGTTGACAATATTAAAGTTTAAAATGTTGTTTTATCATTTTTTACAAGTAGTTTTTTAGGGGTAGTTTTCACCCTTAAAAATCCAAAAGCGTACAACGGCTCAATATAGAAAATGAACCAGAGGGTGAAATGAGCCTAATCCCAAATTTTTGCACAAATCGATGCTGGACGAAAAAATTGCGAGGTTTTGCCATTTTTTTAGTTTCATTTCCTTGACTATTACCATATGTTGGAATTTTTATATTAAATAGTGATTTTGGAGATCCAATCAATTGCCATCTACAGTCACTCCACTCAATTTTTTCAAAATTTTAGGCTCAACAAAATTTCAAAAATTAAATTTTTAAAATACCTACATATTGGACGTCTTGCACGCAAACGAAGTAGGTAAGTATAAAGGAACATTGAACTTAAAATCTATTTTTCTTAATCAAGTTTCCAATATTTTTATGAATTTGCGAAAATACTTATTTTTTCTACAACCACTATTCAAAGTGCACTTTTCTGCACGGTTTTATGTTAGCAAACTTGATATTTTCTCACAGTATAAGATATTTGACATTAGTGTACAGAAATGTGACGTTTCTGTGCCGCAAAGTGACGTTTCTGTGCCGCAAAGTTCTTTTCTGCACAGTTGACTACCTCATTCTGAGTAACGTTATATTCTCTTTACATCCGTGGACTACCGCATTCTGAGTAACGTTATATTCTGTTTACATCCGTGGTTAAACTTTAGACAAATATATAACCTATAAGACAATTATTATATTTAACTATAGCATAGAAACTAAATTATGGATGTTACAACTGTTTTATTTTACAATTTTATTCTTATTAAACATTTTATAATTATCAAATAACCAATAAGGATTTAGCAACCTGTGCAAGAGACGTCGAATGAAGTAGGTTTTGTGTAAATCCGTGACTGCATAAATATAATGTCAATAATGTGTAATAATTTTTTAAATTTAAACAAATTAAGGCAGCGCATTAATTTTTTAACTGATTTCTGTGCAATTTATTTAGGTATAAGGAATTTAAATTGATTAGTAGGTATTAATTAAATACAGTTTAAAATTTATCACATAGGTACCTATTATAATTAATCGTCGTTTGGAAATTGTGATTTTTATTTTTAGGAAAAACTGTGCTTGTAGAAAAAGTATAGTGTGAAACACGTGCAGAAAGGTCATTTCTCACTCGTTTGAATTGCGGCACTCGCTTGCGCTCGTACCGCAACTTTTCAAACTCGTGAGAAATTAGTACCTTTCTGCACTTGTTGCACAATTTACTATTTCTACAACCACTATTCAAAATGCACTTTTCTGCACAGTTTATATTGACATTAGTGTGCAGAAAAGTGACGTTTCTGTGCCGGAAAGTTCTTTTCTGCACAGTACCATTACATTCAACAATAAAATCTTAAAATTAAAATATGTTTTGATGAAATGGTTTTATTTAAAATATTAGATTTGATAGTGCTTTTCAAAAAAGAACCGATTTAACTCGTATCCGAGATATCTGCAAAATTCGCTATTTTAACACATTATTTTTGAACTTTATATATTTAGTATCTTAAAAATGACTACCTCATTCTAAGTAACTTTTTATATTCTGTTTACGTCTGTGGTTAAAGTGTAGACAAATATTTAACCTTCTTCTTCTTCCTTCTTGTATGTAGGCTTTAAAGCCTGTTTCTTCTTCAATATTATCCTCCTAAATTGTTTAGGTTATCGCACCACCTTTTTCTTGGTCTGCCAATACTTCTTCGTCCATTTGGTGACTTATCTCGTGCTATTCGTACTATCCTATCCTCTGCCATTCTACTAATGTGTTCGTTCCACTCCTGTTTCCGTTTTGTCACCCATCCATTTATGTCTTCTATATTGCATGATCTTCTTATGTTTTCGCTCCTCTCCCTATCCAACAGACTTTTCCCTGATATTCGTCGGAGTATTTTCATCTCTGTTGTTTCTAGTAGTCGTCTCGTTTTAGATGTGTCAGGCCTTGTCTCCGCCGTGTATGTTAATATAGGTCTAATTGCTGCTTTAGAGATTCTTGCTTTTGTGTCTTGTCTTAAGTGTTTGTTCTTCCAGATTGTGTCATTAAGAGATCCCGCCGCTTTACTTGCTTTTAAGCTTTGTTGTCGTACTTCCTCTTCAACATCTCCGTAACTGGTTATATCAATTCCCAGATATCTAAACCTTGCTTCCTGCTTTATTATTTTCCCATCAATTTCGATTTTACATCGTAGTGGGTATTTAGATGTTGTCATACATTTGGTTTTTTCTGCTGATATTATCATATTGTATTTCTTGGCTGTTGTATTAAAGATGTGTGTTAATCTTTGGAGATCGTCTTCTGTCTCGGTGATTAATGCGGCGTCGTCTGCATAACACAATACTTTGATTTCTTTATTCCCCATTCTGTAACCACGACCTTTACGTACTGCTGCTATTATTTCGTCCATTATTATATTAAAGAGCAGTGGGCTTAATGAGTCACCTTGTCTGACTCCACTTTGTACTGGTATAAACTGCGTTAGTTTTCCATTTATCTTTGCCTGTATTCGATTATGAAAGTAGATGTTTTCGATGGTTTGTATAATATTGATTGGTATGTTTCTTCCATACAGTAAATGTCAGACGTCTTCGACTTGGATGCGATCGAAAGCCTTTGTCAGGTCTATAAAACATAGATATGCTGGTTTATTGTACTCAATGGCCTTTTCTGTGATTTGTCTCAGTACAAATACGGCGTCTACGCAGGATCTTCCAGATCTGAATCCTTGTTGTTCATCTGATAAAGTTGTTAGTTTATTGATTTTGTTGGTTAGGACTTTTGTGGTTAGCTTAAGTGCGGTGTTTAGTAGATTTATACCTCTATAATTGTTGGGGTCTTCTTTGTCTCCTTTTTTGAACATTGATATCATTATGCTGTTTCTCCATGCGTCTGGTATCTTGCAGTGCAATATTAGTTTTTGTATAAGTTTTGTCATCTCTAGGGTTATACTTTCTCCTCCGTATTTTAGAAGCTCGTTGGTTATTCCGTCTGGTCCTGGTGACTTCCTATTTTTGAGTGAATTTATGGCTACCCCTACTTCCTGAAAACTGATTTCAATTTCGTGTCTTAATTCAGGTAGGTTATTATTTTGATTATGATTTTCCTTTCCTTTAAACAGTTCCGTCAAGTATCTTTCCCATTCGTTTGCTGCTATGTTATTGTATTCCTTCAATTCTGCCATTTCTTTCCGTTGGTTTCTTATGAATCTCCATATTTGTTTTTGTGTTCCCTAGAAGTCGCTTTCCATCCTTTTTGTAAACTGTTCCCAGTGTTCATTTTTTGTTCTTCGTACCAATTGCTTTGTTTCATTTCGTATTCTTCTATAGGTGTCTCTGGATTCTGGAGTGTTTGATGTTTTATACTTCATGTAGGCGTCTCTCTTCTCTTTACATTTGTCTTTTATTTCTTTTCTGAACCATGGTGTATTGTTGTTGTTTCTTTTGTTCAGTATGACTTTGCGTTTTCCTAGAGCTTCTGTTGCTGCCTCTTCAATATTGTTTTTAATTTTCTCCCAGCTCGCGTTTATATCTTCGATGTCGTCTATCTGCTTCAGCTGTATCTTCTGTGCTAGCCTCCTTTGGTACATTTCTTTGGTAGAATCGTTCCACAGTGATTCTACATTGAATTTTTCCTCGGTGATTTCCTGTGGAAAATGTTTTGGTGTTAGTTTCATTCTTATTTTTGCTAGGACTAATTTGTGTTCACTCCCTGCGTCTGCCGAGTTTAAAGTTCGAATATCTAGAATCTGCTCTGGGTGGATTTTTCTATTAGTGACTATAAAGTCAATCATAGATTTGTGCCCCCTGGAGTTTTCAAACGTATATTTATACTGAAGCTTATGGTCGAAAAATGTATTATTGATTCGCAGTTCGTTAAAAGCACAGAGATTAGCCATGAGTTCTCCATTTGAGTTGACATGGTTTTCATTGAATCTTTGTTTTACTCCTGGAACTATTTCATTTCCGATTCGTGCATTAAAATCCCCCATAAGAATTAAGTGTTCTTCATGAGGTATATCGTCCAGGATGGTTTGCAACTGTTCGGCAGAATGCCTCTCGTTCTTTCTTAGGTTTGCAGTCCTCGGGGCTATAGATAGATATAACAATATTTAACCTGTAATACAATTATTAGGTATACTTAATTATCGAATAGGAATTAAATTATGGATGTTACAACTGTTTTATTTTACAATTTTATTCTTAATAAACATTTTATAATTATCAATTATCCAATAAGGATTTAGCAACCTCAGAAAGATACGTCGAATTAAGTAGGTTTGGTGGAACTCCGTGACTGCATAAATATAACGTCAAATGTGACATTATTTTGTAATAATTATTTAAAATAGTTTAAATTCAAACAAATTAAGGCAGTGCATTAATATTTTAACTGGTTTCTGTGTAATTTGTTTAGGTGTAAGGAATTTAAATTGATTAGTAAGAATTAAATACAGTTTAAAATTTATAATTTATTAGATATTATAATAAATCTTCGTTTGGAAATTGTGATTTTTATTTTTAGCAAAAACTGTGGTTGTAGAAAAAGTATAGTGTGTAATACGTGCAGAAAGGTAATTTATCACTCGTTTAAATTGCGGAATTTCAATTTTTCAAACTTGTCAGAAATTAGTACTTTCTGCACTTGTTGCACAATATACTATTTCCTAACAAGTGCGGAAAGTCATACTTTTCCGCACGCTATTGCAGTTTGCCGAACGACGCGAAGCGGAAATGTTCGAAGTAGCTGTGAAGCTGTTCGTCAACACCTCAAGAAAGGTATAAAGTAAATGATATACCTGCTAGAGGACCAGCTTTGTCCGTAGCTCATCGCATAGCGTATTTAATATTTGCACGAAATCATTTCCATTGGTTAAAAGCTTATTGGAATAGAGTGTTGTTTGCAGCTGAGAGAAGATTCTGTTGGGGTGGCGTTTCATTAAAGGACCATACAGAATTGGTGCTATTGAATAACGGCAACATCAACGCTCATCGATATATCGTTGACGTTCTTCAAGACCACGTTGTGCCATTTGGCCCTTATGGCGAAAGTTTTGTTCTCATGCATGATAATGCACGACCGTACGTTGCAAATATAGTGGAAAATTATCTAGAGGAAGTTAGAGTCGACATTGTGGGATGGCCAGCGAATAATGCCGATCTTAATCCTATAAAATAGGTTTGGGACTTGCTTGGTAGACACCTGAGAAATTTTCCTAATCAATCAAACACTCTGCTGGAACTGGAAAAACATCTTGTTCAAAAAGGAATGAACTGAATGAATCGTCGATGCCAAGTTGTCATACTTTTCAGGGGTGCATTAAGCAAAAAAATTTTAACAATTTTAATTTTTAGCATTAGCGATGTTGTTGTTCATTGTTTTAAGATTGTGTTAAGTTTATGAATATTGAAGATGGTTAGTGATAACACCACCAAATCTGTGTGTTTTACAGAGTAAAGTAATACGAAATAAAATGCGTTTCATTTCAGTTAATATTTTCATGTTATATGGTAAGTTTTAAAGTGGGGCGTTAATTTCTTGGAGCAGTGTACATATATTCTATACTAAATAAAAATGTATAACATTTTTATTCAGTTGCAGTGCGAAGCCAAAACTGTCTTAATTTTTACTTAGTTCAGAGAGCGCAAACCAGCACTTTATTCGACGATTTGGCCTCTTATTAGAGGCATCATCAGAGAGGCATAGGTTTGCTATCTCTAACCCAAGTGAAAATATTCAGCCAGCTAGTCCCCGCATTGCAAATAACGTGATGGTATACATTTAAATGGGGGAATAAAATTGGTATACATTTATATTTTATATTAGTATTACTCCTTTAAGTAACATAGGTCCATTTTCCGTTGGAATTTACCACGCTGAATAGAAGGGGTCATGAATTCCAAATTTTAGAATTCCCTCTTGTCTTATTCGCTTCAGCATCCATCTGGGTTGCAATTTTTAGACGCCATGGAGGTGATACCAGGAAAATGGTCCAACAAGTTTTCAATTAAATATCTTTTAAAAATATTTTTAAATATTTTTATTAGGACGAAAACTTTGACTTCTATACTAAATGTTACATCTGTGGCATTTGATAAAATTAAAGTTAAAACCAGATGAAAGCGCTAATATACTTGTGTTTCAATGATCATGCCCCTGTCTTGCTCCTAGATATCAGCATTCCTGCCATTAATTTGTATATTCACCAAACTATTTCGGTATAAGTTGAATTTCCCTGCTCTATAAACTCCAAGCTCACATACCTTTTTAGTATTGAGGTCGCATACGGAATATCGAGGATTATGGTTCATAGTGGAGATATTAGGGAGGGAGGATGACCGAGCAGCGCGCTCAATGGAATTGGCTCAAAAGCCTGCAATTTAGTAAAGGGATTGATGCTTAGACAACGACAATTTAACCCCGGCTTAACTACTTATATGTGAAAGAATAAAAAGTAAATGGGTTCTTTGTTAAAACTACAATCTAAATAATATGATGAATACAAGGCTCACCCGATGGTATAGCTAAACTTTTTTTATTCGTACAAACTAGTTTGAACTTTGAACTTTCGAAGTTATAATGAGAGATAAAACATATTTATGTTTAAATGATTTTTAATTAAGTCTAAAATTGTTAGAAATTATTAATATAGGGAAATGTTTAATTTTGGTATACAGGGTTGGTCGAAACTCGGAGTGAGTATTTTTTCTTAAATGTAATAAATCGTACATATTTAGTATTGTATGTTGTTCTGAAGCTATTTTTAATATGAGATCTCTAACGCGAGAATTTTAATGTCACCGTTGCATGTGGTTGTCTTTTTAAAGACAGATCACATGCTATGATTTTTTGTGACGGATATTCTTGAGTTGGGGTTGATTTCATGTAATCGAATGAACTATCTTTCAGTAAAGTCGTCCCAGGAACGCAACTCATAAATATTGGCAATATCATTTTAAAGTCTTCTACTTTAAAATGTATCATATGTATCTGAATTGCCGATATAAATGAGTCAAATTAAATAAATTATTAGAAGAATTTTTTTACTAAGCAACAACATTTTTGTTTATATTAATAGTATTTTGTATTTTGACAACGGCACCCGATTTGGGCGTCGAAACGTTAATAAAAATAATTTTTTAATAATATTGTGGCTTATTTCCCATTCTAAATAGTTAAAATTTAGTATTGTAATGAAATGCTATTTTATGGAAAATTCTGTATTTTAACAATTATCTATAGCTTAAGCCAAACAATAATTGTAACAATTACGTGAAAAAATGATGAAAAGCATGCTTATTTCTTGTTGTATTTTACAATACATAAGAATTTGGTAAAAGTAGGCAACTAATTATTCAGCGACTTTATAGTCCATTCTTTCACGGTTTTTGCTCTAAATTTTAAAGAACCGCTTGGATTGACATGAAATTTGGCATGCATATAGCTTACATGTCAAAGAAAAAAAGTGATATTGTGCCGATGTGTGCTTTTGCCCTGGGGGTGACTTTCACCCCCTCTTGGGGGTGAAAAAATATATGTCCAAAATAAGTCCGGAAATGGGTAAACCAACTAATTTTAAGTAACTTTTGTTCTATAGAGCTTTTTCGCCAAGTCAACACTTTTCGAGTTATTTGCGAGTGAATATGTTCATTTTTCAACAAAATAACCACATTTTTAGACGATTTTTCGCAAATAACTCAAAAAGTAAATATTTTGTCGAAAAAAACGTTTTTAGCAAAAATATAGTCTATAAAAAAGTAAAAAAAAAATGGTGTACGCGTTAGGTCTCTGGATCTCGTAGAACTAGAGTTATAGCCAATGAAAAATAGATTCATATTCACCAAATTTCAAATAGAATATTTCGACGTGAAATATCGAAAAAATTAAGCACTTTTTGGGAAAAACCCATTATAACTTTTTAAAGTGTTTAAAAACGCTTTATTTTTGTTTTCACAAAAAGTCTCTAGCATTAAATTTAAGCAAGTTATGCTCAAAGTAAAGTTGGTCCTTTTTGTTTTTGCAAAAAAATCGGGAAGACAACCCCTAATTAGCAACTTAAATGAAATTAATCGTTACCGCTCCACAAATTATTTTACTTATGTTGTGTTTATATGATCTGTAAGTTTCATCGATTCAAAGTGCTTATTTTTGAAAAAATTTGGTTTCAAAGTAAAATAATTTAAAATTTAAAATTTGGAAAATATGCTTTTTTTTTCAAAATAACTTAAAAATTATTAGAGATACCAAAAATCTCGAAAAACAAAAAAAGTCAGATTTGCTTTTCCAAATAGGTATCATGTATTTTTTGTTTTTCTGTTAGACAAAAATTCATTAAGATTTGGTGTTTCTAAATTTGCATACATTCGTGATCAGTGACTCGTTCAACCCCTTTTAACTACAGCCCTTTCAATAGTAAGGACTTTGAACCGATGAAACTTACAGATCATATAAACAATATATACACGAGTCAAGAAACTTGTGAAGTCGTAACGATTAAGTTTATTTAAGATACTAATTAGGGGGTGATTTTATCGATTTTTTTACCAATACCAAAAGGGGCTAACTCTATTTTGAGCCTAACTTGTTTAATTTTGATGCTAGAAATTTTTTTTATAAAACAAAAATGAAGCTTCTTTTAAACACTTTAAATAAGTTGTAATGAGCTTTCCCCGAAATGTGCTTAATTTTTGGTTATTTCACGATAAAGTATTCCATTTGGAATTTGAATATGAACCTATTTTTCATTAGCTATAACTCTGCTTCTACTAGGTGTATAGACGTGATGTATACACCATTTTTTAAAATTTTTTACAGGCTATATTTTTGTTATGAATGTTTTTTCGACAAAATACTTACTATTTGAGTTATTTGCGAAAAACCGTCTAGAAGCGTGGTTATTTTGTTAAAAAAATGAACACATTCACTGCCAAATAACTCGAAAAGTATTGACTTAGTGAAAAAACTCTATAGAACAAAAGTTACTTAAAATTAGCCAGTTGATCCATTTCCTGACTTTCTTTGGACGAATATTTTTTCACCCCCAAGAGGGGGTGAAAACCACCCCAGGACAAAAGCACATATCGGCACAATATCACTTTTTTTCTTTGACTTGTTAACTATGTGTATGCCAAATTTCATGTCAATCCAAGCGGTTCTTTAAAATTTAGAGGTTTCGCAATATTTTACCGTTAAAGAACGGACTATTAAACAAACTGACACTGACAAACTACTTAATTTGTTTGCGTTACAAAATTAATAAATTTGAATATATTTTTTGTTGTGAATGATCATAGAAAAAATCGTATATACAACTTGCATTTAGTGATCATTATGAAGCTCGTACTCTATATATACGAAACTCGCCGCTAGGTGCCTCGTTTCGTATCCCTCATACTCGCTTCATAACGACCATCATTAAATGCTCGTTGCATAATATACTAATTTTAGCTCGTAGTTTTGTTAAACAAACAAATTATATTACCTATAAGTCTTGAAACCGGTAGCCAAAATCTACTACCAATAAAAACTACTAAAAGATAGTAAATATTGACTCATTTCATATACATTAGAACTACGTGAAATTTTATTAGGTTGACTGCAAAAATATTCAATCAAAAATAGTTTTTCGAAAAAAAAAATACATAATAATCTAGACTGATCTTTAATTTATTAATATTGGATTAGATATCAAAATACATAAGTATTTAATATTATTGGTGTGTATAATATTAATAAATATACAATACAATATTTTATCTAGTAGGCCTGGATTCCGCGTACAAAAGAAAAGTTTATTAATAGCAAGCTGGAAATTTGTATAGCTTAACGGTGTCTAGTCGGACAAACTTTGATGTATAGAAACACTGGAACAGGGGAAGTTTTAATTGTGGAAAATTTCATCCTGACCAGTTTATGATTGTGAAAACTACCAGTTTGTTTTTAAGTTATTCAATAGCAAACTTTATAGTATACCTAATATTTGAAAAACATTTGTCCGACAAATACGTTGGGCATTTTAATAAGTCCGACACGTAGAACATGTCAAATGGCAGGAATTATGTTGGTGACAAATAGCAGTCTGATTTTTGCATGAGAGTTTAATGAAAGGATAACAAATCAATTCGAAGGTCTGTCCGACAAAACACATGGGACGTTTTGTCCCATGTATTGTCGTCCCTATAACCTATTCCACAATTAAAACTTCCCCTGTTTCAGTGTTCCCGTAGTTGGTTATGACTTTGACACGAACTGATTATTATTATTTTTGTGCTAGGAGATTGTAACAAGTAACAAAAATATGCTATTAGCAATAAGAATTTATCAGTAGTAATTCCCTGATAGACTACAACAAAAAAGAGAAAGTTTACTAAACTAAAACCATAATAAAGATGCACTAGAAATAAACAAATCAAGACACGTTAAACGTTACCAGGATAGCTCCCAAATTATGATTTACAATGAACATATATATTGTAAATCCCAAATATTGATTTACAAAGATTATACATCGTAAATCATAATTCGGGAGTGCCCCTCGTAACATTTAACGTGTCTTGGTTTGCTTATTTTTAGTGCATCTTTATTCTGATTTTAGTATAGAACGGTTTCAACGGACTAGGCACGTATATTACGAGAATCGTCGTACTAAATGCGAATTCTCTGTGACAATAAGGATTACATTTAATTAATTTTTTTCATTTACAATAGTCTTTGTTCGATCAGATTTCTCGTAATCTACGTGTTCAGTCCGTTGAAACCGTTCTATGAAACTTTGAAAAGCTTCTTTTCTTGGTTGTCGTCTTTCAGAGAATTGCTGATAAATTGCTAGTAAAACATTTTTGTCCTACTCTCCTATCACAAAAACTATATTAATCATATATTACATATAACTTAACTTCATAAAGTATCAAAGTAATTTGAATTATAAAAATCGTCGAAAAATTATTTTTGAATAAAAATTTCCAACCTAAAAAATTTCACGCAATTGTTGTCGAAATTAATGTTTGTCTTAAAGAATCACGAATAACTCAAAATGAAATCAATTAGCTGTAGGAAATGCTTAACAAATCAAAATAGTACAATAAAGAATTTTATTACTATACTAAAATACAGGGTGTTTCATTTAAGAAAATCCAGAAAATACTCATTCCGAGTTTCACCAACCCTCTATACGAAAATTGTTAAATTATGTGCTACGAAATTATTAAAAAAACCGTAATTATCTTTTACACTGCCTCGTATAATGCTGCAAAACTTATACTTCAAGAATGAAAACATCGAGTAGAACCCAAAACTTCAAAATATACAGAGTGTTTTATTAAAAAAGATGAGCTTATTTTACCCTGACAATACGGGTGGCAGTGTCATCATCATCATTCTCTTTGCCTTATCCCTATGCGGGGTCGGCTTCCCAAATTGCATTTCTCCACACAATTCTATCTTGGGTCATATCAATGTTAATCCCATTTACCAACATGTCCTGCCTTATCGTCTCCCCCCAGGTTTTCTTTGGTCTTCCTCTCCTACTCCTTCCAGGAATCTGCACTTCAGCTATTCTTCGTATTGGGTGATTAACGTCTCAACGTTGAACATGACCAAACCATCTTAACCTATGCTCTCTCATTTTGGCATCAATTGGTGCCACACCTAGACTTCCCCTAATAAACTCATTTCTAATTTTATCCTTCTTTGTCACTCCACTCATCCATCTAAGCATTATCATTTCCGCCACATGCATTCGTTGTTTCTCTTTTTTTTTCACTGCCCAACATTCAGTTCCGTACATCATAGCCGGTCTTATGGCTGTTTTATAGAATTTTCCCTTCACCTTCATTGGAATTTTTCGGTCACACAACACACCACTCGCTTCTTTCCACTTCATCCATCCAGCTCTAATTCTACTGCATGCATCTCCATCTATTTTTCCATTACTCTGTAATACCGATCCTAGGTACTTAAAACTATTGCTTTTCACAATCATTTCACCATCCAAAGATACCATTTTATTTGTAGTAACTCCATCTTTAAATGAACATTCCAAATACTCTGTTTTTGTCCTACTAAGTTTTAAACCTTTTCCTCCAAAACTTGTCTCCACTGTTCCAGTTTTTGTTCTAAGTCTCTTTCACTATTTAATATTAACACTACATCATCAGCATACATAGGCACCATGGAATGCTACCCTGTAGTTTCGCTGTTATCTGGTCCAAAACTAATGAGAATAAATAAGGACTAAGCACCGAGCCTTGGTGCAATCCTACTTTCACCTGAAACTTATCAGTCTCTCCCACACCTTTCTCTCTGTCTCTCCAACGCTAGTCGTTACTCCCTCATACATACCTCTCACATACATATCTCTTACGGGTGGCAGTGTATATTTAAAAATATTTTTGAATTATGGACCTATCTAACTATTGCTTCAACTTTTACCCAAATCTTTTTTCCTGTACCTTACGAAAAACGAATAATTGGACTTCCCCGCACTAATATCACATCCTGTATAAAAATATAGGTTGAAAACGTTACATTACACAAAATCCTGGAAACTTATAAATCAGTTTTTTAAATTATAAAAGACCGTATCATAATTTAAGTCCACCAATCTGGTAACGGCCAGGGAAATTATTAATCTGCTGGGAGGCGTAAAGATTCTTATTTAATCCAGACATAGAGTTTGTTTTGGATTATTTGCTTAGGCTCAATTAGTACAGAAGTTTAATTGTTCTAACAAGAGGAAGAATTTAGGTTAGCAACCACACAAAATAAATTGAAAGCGATTTTACAACCAATGTTTATACAAAATTTAAATCGGTTTAAATTTTTTTTAATTAAATTGAGTTATATTTCTGTAAGATAAAATAATATTGTAAGGGTAGTTTTTTAATTAATAACATTTGTTTCTACCTGTAGTGCCTATCCGTTTCGGATGTTGACGACCATCATAGCAATCTGTACTTTGCACTCTACTGCTCAGAAGAGGCTTGTGGTTGTGTTGAACCGCGTACGTAGATTTCAGCCAGGAAATTTTTTACCATTATTATTACTGAAATGTATCAAAAGTTAACTGAAATCAATTTTCCATTAAAAAAATTGCGAACTCATAATAAAGCTCCAATTTCTTGGTTTGATGATGAATTAAAACTTATGCGAGAAAATCTTTCCACAGTCAAGGTAATTGCTGACTTTACAAAAGATTATAGTGAATATAAAAAGTTTAAGAAGCATTGTAGATCAACAATATCATTAAAGAAAAAACTAGCTTATGGGTATTTCTTTTCAAATTCTGAAAATATATATCGTGACAGTTGGAAAGTTATAAACTACCACAGAAATAAAGTTCAAAATAAAAAAGTTGGTCCTAGTACGATCTCATCAAATGATTTCAATAATTATTTTACTTCAGTAGCTATAAATATTAGAGGTTCTTTTAGTTCTACAAGTAAAAATGTAGCTATAGATATTTTGAAAGATGTACAATCTCCTTGCCACTCTTTATTTGTACTACCTGTTACTGATATTGAAATCAGAAATGTTTTGTGTGGCTTGAAAAATTCACATTGCACAGATTTTTATTTCTTAAACAAAAAAAAATTGTTAAAATTATTGATGTTGTTATTGACAAATTAGTTTTACTTTATAATAATTGTCTTACTGAGGGGATTTTCCCAGATGTATTAAAAGTAACAAAAGTGTTACCACTATTCAAAAAGGGGTCTTTAGATGAAATTGGAAACTATCGTCCCATCTCTATCATTGCCATTTTCGGTGAAATTTTTGAAAGCATTCTTAATACTCGTTTGATGGAATATCTAGATAAACACAAAATACTTCACTGTAATCAATATGGCTTTAGAAAAAAGTGCAGCACTACACAAGCTATACCGAAAATTGTGAGATATAGTCGACGGTTTGGAAGAAGGTCATTTCGTGTCTTTGACATTGTGTGATTTATCCAAAGCTCTTGAATGTGTTTCGCATAAATTACTGTTGGAAAGAATGATAAATCTGGTATAAGGGGAACCACTCTCAATCTATTTAGATCTTATTTAACAAATAGAAACAGGTAGTTTTTCTTAATAATAGCTATTCTGATTTAAACACGGCCGAATACGTGGTTCCTCAAGGTTCAATACAAGGACCCACTTTGTTTCTTATTTATCTGAATGATCTATTTCACTACACTTTTCCCATAAAATATGTGTGCTTTGCAGATGATACCACTCTCATAAATACTGACATTAATCAACATAATTTGAAAATTAAAATAGATAGTGATACTCAGAAAGCAAAAAACTGGTTTTTGCATAATTGTCTGAAACTAAATGAAGACAAAAATCAGAATTTGATGTTAAGTTTTGATCGGAAGTATGTCTTAGGAAATAGTGTTAAACTCTTAGGAATTTTCCTAGATGATGATAATTTGGACTGGAGTGCTCATACAGACTACGTAAGTTCTAAACTTGCTACAACTATATTTTTGATACGCAATTTAGTTTTGATGATTCCTAAAAGTACTCTTAGAATGATCTACTTTGCACTGTTCCATAGCCATTTAAAGTACGGAATAACTGTTTGGGGTGGCTCTTGTCACGCAGACAGAATTTTTAAGTTACAAAAGAAAGTAGTGAGGATATACTTGCAGGAGCAGATTATAGGGAACACTGTAAACCTTTATTTCAGAAGTTAGGTATTATGTCATTACCTTCACTCTATATATATGAGACGCTGATTGAAATTCATTGCAACAAATAAGTTTAACATAAACTCCAACTTCGATGATCACCATACAAGATCGAGAGATACTACACTGGCTGCGGTGCAAAAAAATCGATCCACTAAAAATTTGGTCATTTTTAAAGTTTCGGATTTCCTAAACCTGTTGTTGCATTTTAGTGATTTTTTTATCGAAATATAGCCAGGGAGGTAGTGTCAAATTTGACCGGAGCATTTTAGCATGACTGGTTTCTTATTATTTAGGTAGGTGCTCCAAAGCTTATTAACAAATGATGTGTCAGCTGGCCCAAAACCGGGGATTTTAGTCAAGAAAAGGTAAAACATGAAAGTTGATGGACCAACGCTACAGCTTAAATGTCAAATATTTATATACGTTACTCAGAACATTTAATGGACTTGTTTACTTGGCGCCTACATTTCACTCAGGAGATCGGGGTTCAAATCCTGGCGCGGAAAATTCTTTTTGTTTTTTAAATTGACATTTTATTTTGAAAAATATTTATTTTTCTAATACCACGTTTTTATTATTTATACGAGACAATATAAAAGAATCTGTATGTCTTTTATAGAATTATGCATAGAACTTATGAAATAGCATAATATATGCATTTGATCATAAATATTATGATTCACCTTAATAAGCAAAATTACTGTACATGAACCCCTGAAGCTTCCTGAGTTAGTACGACCAATCTAAGTGAAAAAGGGGGTTGGCCTCCCCACCCCACCCCCCTCCTGACATTTTTTTATCTTTTTAGACAAACTGTTTTTTGCATAATTTTATGTGATGTAAAACCAAAAAATACATACAACCCTAATTTTTCACTTTTCTATCACCAACCCCCATTTTTAATAGCAATCTAATTATTTCCCTGTTCTCTATATATAAAAATGAATTTTTGTCTGTATGTCCCTTATAGAATCGTAAACTATGCATTTAATCATATAATGACCTCAAGCAAAGTTTTTGTACTTACATGAACCCAGGAAGGAGTTAATACGACCAACCTAAGTAATCATTATTTTGTGATGTCTGCGTAAATAAATTATTTACGCAGACACCACAAAACAATAAGTATGTTATTGTTTATTAGAAAAAAGTAGAAGCAACATTTTTGAGTATTTTTTGGCTTTCTGGTAATTTTTAGGTATTTAACTTTTAAACATTATTTGGTTCTAAGGCGGTACGAAGTTTGCCTGGTCAGCTAGGTAATACTAAAAAAAATATTCTTGGACTAGTTTGGCAAAGAATAAAAAGTATAAATCATTAAATTTTTGAATTTTAGATTGTAAGAAAAAAGCGTCGACATGGAACAAGTGGAAGAAGGTCTGAAAACACTTGAGATTACCAATTGGAGGAACAAAGCAAGGAACAGAACAGAATGGCGGAAAATCTTAGAACAAGCCAGGAGCCAAAAAGGGTTGTCGAGCTACTGATGATGATGATGAAGAAAAAATGATACGGGATTTCCGTATTTTTCTGTCACGTTCACTTGGCCAGCTAACATTTTTTGCCATGTACCTACATAATGCAGCTGACGATTTTTTCTTCATCATCATCATCAGTAGCTCGACAACCCTTTTTGACTCCTGGCTTGTTCTAAGATTTTCCGCCATTCTGTTCTGTTCCTTGCTTTGTTCCTCCAATTGGTAATCTCAAGTGTTTTCAGATCTTCTTCCACTTGTTCCATGTGGACGCTTTTTTCTTACAATCTAAAATTCATAAATTAATGATTTATACTTTTTAGTCTTTGCCAAACTAGTCCAAGAATATTTTTTTAGTATTACGTAGCTGACCAGGCAAACTTCGTACCGCCTTTGAACCAAATAATGTTTAAAAGTTAAATACCTAAAAATTACCAGAAAGCCAAAAAATACTCAAAAATATTGCGTCTACTTTTTTCCAATAAACAATACATACTTATTGTTTTGTGGTGTCTGCGTAAATAATTTATTTACGCAGACATCACAAAATAATGATTACTTAGGTTGGTCGTAGTAACTCCTTCCTGGGTTCATGTCAGTACAAAAACTTTGCTTGAGGTCATTATATGATTAAATGCATAGTTTACGATTCTATAAGGGACATACAGACAAAAATTCATTTTTATATATTATAGAGAACAGGGAAATAATTAGATTGCTATTAAAAATGGGGGTTGGTGATAGAAAAGTGAAAAATTAGGGTTGTATGTATTTTTTGGTTTTACATCACATAAAATTATGCAAAAAACAGTTTGTCTAAAAAGATAAAAAAATATCAGGAGGGGGTGGGGTGGGGAGGCCAACCCCCTTTTTCACTTAGATTGGTCGTACTAACTCAGGAAGCTTCAGGGGTTCATGTACAGTAATTTTGCTTATTAAGGTGAATCATAATATTTATGATCAAATGTATATATTATGCTATTTCATAAGTTCTATGCATAATTCTATAAAAGACATACAGATTTTTTTATATTGTCTCGTATAAATAATAAAAACGTGGTATTATAAAAATAAATATTTTTCAAAATAAAATGTCAATTTAAAAAACAAAAAGAATTTTCCGCGCCAGGATTTGAACCTCGGTCTCCTGAGTGAAATGTAGGCGCCAAGTAAGCAAGTCCATTAAATGTTCTGAGTAACGTATACAAATGTTTGACATTTAAACTGTAGCGTTGGTCCATCAACTTTCATGTTTAACCTTTTCTTGACTAAAATCCCTGGTTTTGGGCCAGCTGACACATCATTTGTTAATAAGCTTTGGAGCACCTACCTAAATAATAATAAACCAGCCATGCTAAAATGCTCCGGTCAAATTTGACACTACCTCCCTGGCTAATAGCCTTATTCATTGACAATATCGCTGTAATAATATTGTTGCTAGACAGTCAAACTGTCATGTTTACCGGGTGTACGAATCAAATTGTGCCTTTTTCTCAAAGTTCGCATCACCCTGTGGACTATTCTAACATTTATAAAATACTGAAATTAAAACCTAACTATAGCACCAGGTTTTCTTAACATTTTGTCTTTCGATTCATTCGCTTATATTGGATAATGAAAAAGTTAGGTACTTTAAGAACTGGCCCTGTTCGTCATCAGTACAGGGTGTTTCTAAATAAGTGTGACAAACTTTAGGGGGTTATTTTACATGAGAAAATAATCACAATTTGCTTTATAATCATATGTCCGCAAACGCTCCGTTTCCGAGATACGGGATGTTCAATATTTTTTTACAAACTGACGATTTATTTATTGCTTTAAAACCAGTTGAGATATGCAAATCAAATTTGGTGGGTTTTAAGAAGTAGTTAATGCACATTTTTTGACATACAATTAAGAATTTTATATTCACCATTGGCGCGCAAACGGGTATTATGACCCATAATATTACCCGTACGTACGCCAATGGTGAATATAAAATTCTTAAGTGTATGTCAAAAAATGTGCAATAACTACGTCTAAAAACCCACCAAATTTGATTTGCATATCTCAACTGGTTTTAAAGCAATAAATAAATTGTTAGTTTGTAAAAAAATATTGAACATCCCGTATTTCGGAAACGAAGCGTTTGCGGACATATGATTATTAAGCAAACTGTCATTAAGCAAACTGTCAAGCAAACTAAGTTTGCCGCACTTATTTCAAAAAAACCCTGTACTGATGACGAACATGGCCAGTTGTTAAAGTACGTAACTTTTTTATTATCCAACATAAGCGAATGAATCGAAAGACAAAATGTTAAGAAAACCTGAGGCTATAGTTAGGTTTTAATTTCAGTATTTTATAAGTGCTAGAATAGTCCACAAGGTGATGCAAACTTTGAGAAAAAAACACAGTTTGATTCGTACACTCAGTATACAATGACAGTTTGACTGTCTAGCAACAATGTTATTACAGCGATATTGTCAATGAATAAGGCTATAACGTGGTAAAAAAATCACTTAAATCAAACAACGGGTTTAGGAATTTCGAAACTTCAAAAATGACCAAATTTTTAGTGGATTGATTTTTTTGCATCGCAGTGTATTAGAGCACAACGTTTTAGGTTGACAAAAAGTATAAAAAACTCGACTGATGTTAGTTTGTACAATTTTTTGCCAGATGAAGTAAAAAGTTTTCATTTACACTCGTTTAAAAATAAAATAAAATCACACTTTTTAAAACATAGTTTTTACACAAAGACAGAGTACTTAGGTACCGCTTTTATACAGTGCTAGTCAAAAGTCCGTACCCCCCTCGTATCTTTTGATCGGTTATACCTATAATAGTGAAATTTGGAGGGAGGAAATAAACGGAGGTATGCTTCTTAACTAGTCATGACAGGTGGCGTAATAGTGACAGATGACGTTACTGAGCCACTGTGACCGATAATTTTAAATGGGACTTTATGGCAAGTGATACCTCATTTGAAAGGTATTCAAAATACCTATTCAGTTATACTATTTTTTTTGGGTTTAAGTTGATTTTGATTTTGGTGAAAAAATTAAATAAATATAATATTGTAGTTTCGCATTTAATTAATAAAAATTCAAATGTCCGCCTATGGGTTTTTTGTCAAAAAGATGACGTTTTTCAATTCTCTAGTAGTTTTTACGTCAACGTCAACCTTTTTGACAAGTAATCATATGCGGAATTTTGAATTTTTTTAATTAAATGCGAAACTACAATTTTATATTTATTTCATTTATTCATCAAAATTAGCTTAAACTCAAACAAAATTAGTATGACTGAATAGGTATTTTCATTACCTGTCGAACGAGGTATCACTTGCCATAAGGTCCCATTTAAAATTATTTGTCACAGTGGCGCTGTAAAGTCATCTGTCACTGTTACGTCATCTGTCATGACTAGTTAAGAAGCTCACGTCCGTTTATTTCCTCCCTCCAAAATTCACTATTATAGCTATAACCGTTCAAAAGATACGAGGGGGGTACGGACTTTTGACTAGCACTGTATAATAGTACTAGTTTGGTCAGAGTTTTTTTGCTGATAATGACGATATTTCATGTTTTTATGTTTATTTCATGTTTTTACGTTTTTACATATTGTGTTAAATTGTTTAAATTTTTTAGTACCTGTTTGTACTTATATCTCTTCATTATAAATTATAATATTTAACTTTTAAATTTTGTCAAATTTTTGTAATATACGTATTCATTCGACTTGTCAAAAATAAAAGAAATTTTGTATATTTGATTAAATAAATTCTATTCTATTCTATTCACCTTCCTGGTTCTCGTTTTTCTTCTACTTCTTCATGTAAAATTAGTTGCGGCGATCCATATCTTTCACTGTTCCTCATGATGCGACCGAGCTTTTATATTTTGGCTATTTTTATTGTGGTTATTAGATCTATTTCTTTTTGTATTATTAATAAAATGTCCTGATTGGTAACGTGGTCAGTATAAGATGTCTTCAGGATTTGACTATAAAGCCACGTTTTGAAATCCTCAGCCACGTTTTTGAAAATGGGACCAGGACACAGAAATTAAGGCGAAAATACACCGAGCTAAAGCAGCTTTAACAATATGAAAAAGCTCCTCATAAGCAAAGATTTATCTAAAATCTCTAACATGAAGTAAAAACAACTTCTATGTAATTGGTACATTTATTAAAAATTTTAAAAATCCCAATGGATTGAAATCCAATTCAGAACGTTTCCGGACCTATCAGTCCATCATCAGTGAATCTAAAATAGAATAAGTAATCCCACTATTAAAATTGAAAGATGGTTGAAATTTTGAAAGTTAAAAAATGTGGTTATGATACTAACTGACTTGCAAAATAGCTCCAGAACCCCCCTGGGAATATTTAGCAAGTATGTGAGTAAGTAATCATAACCACATTTTTTTAACTTTCAAAATTTCAATCATCTTTCAATTTTAATAGTAGGGTTACTTATTCTATTTCACTGATGATGGCCTGATAGGTCCGAAAACGTTCTGAATTGGAAGTGGCTTACAGATATTATTATTCAGTTGAAAATAAGTGTTGTTTGTGCAAAGCACATAATACACCAACGACAAAAAGCGACACAAGGACGATTTTCATTAACAAAATTTTAATGCGCATGCGCGATATCGGCAATTCTATAATACGTTTTAATGTCAAAGTCAAATAGCTTTGGTGACGGTGACCTTTCTAATTGTACAGAATCGGAGTTCATAGTGCTTTATTATATTTTTATCTTCCGACTTTATAGACTTTATAGACCATAAACTTTTATAAAAGTTTAGGTTTAACATAGGTTTAGTTTTAAAACATCACAAATATTAACATATTTTTTATAGAATATAAATTGTTGGCCTTGCATTTAAATATGCTTTTAAACTAAAACTTATCTACATTGTTTAAATTTTTTTTTAAATAAATATGTGCTTAATAGGAAATAATAATATTATATTTAAGTAAACAGTTTGGTTGAAATAAAAATGTCTTAAATCTATCCAAACTTTTTAATACAAATGCATATTATACTTATAATTCGGAATTTTTAGGGAAAGAAAACATAGATATCTCGCAGCCATATTTAGAATGACAGCCACGAAAAGCACATATAGTACCTCCCGACATATTTTACGTTTTTCTGTAGTAAAAACGTTAGTAATTCCACTATTATTAAAAATGTCAACAGGAACTGCATGCAACCTTTTTCTCAGTGCAATTATAATTTTGGTGATACACGCCAGAAATAAGTGAGACTTTTCTCAGTGTACTGGTAGGTCAAATCAATACTAAAATTAAGTACGTGCTAACATGAAAGGAACCGACCAAGCTGTCGATTCTTGTCGTTGGTGTATTCTGTGATGTAGCTCCATGACGGCTGACAAACTCAGTTTGAATTTAATTAAATCGTTTTTATATACTTGGATTCGACTTTGTCACTATCTCCGCAAATTTTAATGTAATCCATTTTAAATAGAGCTCTGAACTACCTAGGTACCTGAAATTTTCAGAATAACTCAGAACTTGCTAACAATGCAATATTCAACTGCTATTATATGGATAAATCTTCTTCTTCAATCTAATGCAATGACATTTAGATTCCATTTTAAAGTACGTCAACAAATCGATAACTACAAATTGATGGTGGCTCAGTGGTAGAGAATTAGACTGCAGATCGAGAGGTCCCGAGTTCGAAACCCGGCTGTTGCGTACCTTTTTTTAATTTTTTAAATAAATAGTTAAAAGTTAATATACTTAAAGTTCATATTTTATAAGTTAATTATTATACACCGTGCACTGGAATAAGTGTTACCCCTCTCTATTAACTTATATATTTTTAGCACATAAGCAAAGCGCTCGGACAGGTCGATTTTTAAAATAGTCATAGTATATTATAGCATCAATGTTTCGAACTTTATGCAATCCCTCTTCAGGTGACAGCCATAACTTTGATTTTTTTAAATAGGAACGTACATCATGTGACACCTCATTTAAAAGCTTTTGAGATACTGATTACAAAAATGTATAATAATTTAATACTTTTTAAGAGCGTAGGCTCAAAATTTCCGTTTTAATGCTTTTAAAGTGCAATCATTTTTTTCGAATCCTGAGAAAACTAATAAAAGTCTCTGAGAAATTCTAAAATGTTTATTTTAATAAGTTACAGGGGTGAAAAAAAAGAGAAAATTTAGTGTAATTTTTAATTACAAATAGCTCATTCTAAAGAAACTTGTTGGTTATTCTAAGGGATTTTAGGCCCTCACTAATAATGGGTAATAATGGAATATTTCATTCTGCGTTTAAATTTTTCAAAAATACTTATTAGTTTTCTCAGGATTCGAAAAAAAAATGAATGCATTTTAAATAATTCGACCAAAATTTTGCGCCTACGTTGTCAAAAAGGATTAAAGTGTTTAAAATGTAAACATTTTTGTAATCAGTATTTCAAAAGATTTTAAATGAGGTGTCACATGATGTACTTTCCTATTTAAAAAAAATCAATGTTATGCCTATCACCTGAAGAGGGATCGCGTTAAGTTCGAAATATTGACGCTATAATATGCTATGATGAGCGTTTTGCTTATGTGCTAAAAATAAACAAGTTAATAGGGACGGGTAAGACTTATTCCGGCGTACTGTATCAATATGTATGTATTATATTCTTTGGTTCATATGAGTTTAAATCCGCTAGAGAAAATATGCCTCTAAAATAGTCGATTACAAAATTCTTTTATGACAGATATTGAAACAACAAAATAGTTTATGATTTTAAATTGGTTCAGATAAATAATGAAAACGTTTTATTATAAAAAGTTCTTTTTTATAAAAGTGTAATTATTTTCAATATGGATTTAATTATTCTTTTTTTAATCAATGATTTGAATGGTGAAAAGAATGATGCTATCGAAACTTACTGGCATATTATAATTATAAAGTGGCAGTTGAATAAGCCAAATGCTACCTCATTGAACCTATCTACATAATTATTGTTTAATTATAAGGTGAATGGATATCTGTATCCCGAATAACGTACGTGCCTCCTTGTGGCGGGATACGGGCAACAATACATTGGCTTATAGGGCAGTCCTTACAGTAGGGATCCTGGCCTATACAGAAAAATGCAGGCGGGTGTGGGGTAATACTGCACTTTGGTTGCATTGGTGGTGTATTGGCTAAACGTGCAGGGCAGGGTATGGTGCTGACAGAAAAGGCATTCAGGCATCAAATATCCAATCAAAATCTTTTCAGGCCATAATAATGAAAAGACCTTCTCCCATGATATAAAAACTTATACTGAAATGATGGCATCTCCTGAGGTAAAATATGCCGGAAGTAAAATGAGCCTCCGTTCGGATCTCCTGGTGAGGACTATCTCAGGGGGAATACCATTGCAGGTTAGAAAAATCAGGATAGGGTCATGGAATCTTGGTAGTCTTAGAGGTAAGAGTCTGGAGTTAGTGGATGCGCTCAAACGAAGGAGAGTTTAAATTGCTTGCATTCAAGAAACTAGGTGGAAAGGTCAAAGGGCGGAAGAACTATGCGAAGATTACAAATTGTGGTATGCAGGGAGTAGTAACACTACAAATGGAGTTGGTATAATTGCTGATAGTGAAATGAAAGGTAACGTAGTGGAAGTTGTAAGGACGAGTGATAGAATGATGTCAGTGAAATTTGTAATTGATAAAGAGGTATTGAATGTTGTGTGTGTGTATGCTCCTCAAACAGGTCTAGGTGAGAATGAAAGAAGAGCTTTCTATGACCAATTAGGAGACGTCCTGAGTGATATTCCGTCAGAAGAGAAAGTTATAATAGGAGGTGATTTCAATGCACATGTGGGCCAAGCCAAGGCAGGATACGAAGCAATACATGGGGGATTAGGCTTTGGAACTAGAAATGAAGCTGGAGATGACATGCTTGAATTAGCAACAGCATTGGATATGGCAATTGTTAACACATTCTTTAAAAAGAGAGAGACTCAACTTATTACCTACAAAAGTGGACAACATCAATCCCAAATAGACTACTTCATGATAAGGAACAAAGACATACGTGAATGCAAGGACTGCAAGGTAATAGTTAGTGAGACAGTAAGCCAACAACATAAGCTGATTGTTCTGGACATCGAAGTAAAAAGCGAAACTTAACAAAAATATCGGAGAGGACCACAAAAAATCAAGTGGTGGCTGCTAAAAGATGAGAAAGAAGGTATATTCAGGAGAAGAATAGTAGAAAAAATATGTTGGAACATGAAAGGAATCCCTAATACAATTTGGAGCAAAATGGCCAGTAGTATTAGAGAGACTGCTATCGAAATACTTGGGAAAACGCCAGGAAAAAAGTTTGAGGATAAAGAGACTTGGTGATGGTCAAACGAAGTACAAGGAAAAATAAAAGAGAAGAGAAAATTATATAAAAAGTGGCAATAAACCAGATCCGACACAGATCTTCAAAACTATATGGTGGCGAAAAAGGAAGCGAAAGTAGCAGTAGCAAAAGCCAAAGCAGAAGCGTATTCAAACCTATACGATCAACTTGATACCAGGGAAGGCGAAACGAATAAAATAGCCAAACAGAGAGTAAAGAAAGCAAAAGATTTTAGTCAGATTAGATGTATCCGAGATGAAAATAATAAAATACTAGTTCACGAAAGGGATGTCAAAAAGAGATGGAGAAAGTACTTTGACAGCTTATTAAATGAAGAATTTGACAGACAGCCTGTAGAGTCAACGGAGACAGTAACAGCAATGGTCAGCAAAATAACAAACGAGGAAGTGGCTCAAGCGCTTTAAAAAATAAAGAAAGGAAAAGCGGTAGGACCAGATGATATTCCTGGGGAAGTATGGAGAGCATTGGGAGAGACAGGAACACGGTGCCTAGCAGGTCTATTTAATAGAATTATGGAAGTTGGACAAATGCCAGACGAATGGAGAAGCAGTATACTGGTACCTGTTTACAAAAACAAGGGAGATATACAACAATGTACAAACTACAGTGCTATAAAACTGCTTAGCCACACCATGAAAATATGGGAAAGAGTAATTGATAGACGCATACGTGAAGAGACCGAAATATCCGAGAATCAATTGGGATTTATGCAGGGCAGATCAACAACAGGTGCAATTTTCATTATAAGGCAGTTGATGGAAAAATACAGGAGTAAAGAAACAAACGCTCATATGGTATTCATTGATCTTAAGAAAGCATATGATAGAGTTCCTCGAGAGATTCTGTGGTAGGCACTCAATAAGAAAGGAGGCCCTGGTGAATATGTAAAGGTTGTGAGGGATATGTATGAGGGAGTAACGACTAGTGTTAGGACAGGTGTGGGAGAGACTGATAAATTTCATGTGAAAGTAGGATTGCACCAAGGCTCTGTGCTTAGTCCGTATTTATTCTCATTAGTTTTGGACCAGATAACAGCTAAACTACAGGGTAACATTCCATGGTGCTTAATGTATGCTGATGATGTCGTGTTAGTAGGAAATAGTGAAAGAGACTTAGAACAAAAACTGGAACAGTGGAGAGCTCTGGAGGAAAAAGGTTTAAAACTTAGTAGGACAAAACAGAGTATTTGGAATGTTCATTTAAAGATGGAGTTACTACAAATAAAATGGTATCTTTGGATGGTGAACTGATTGTAAAAAGCAATAGTTTTAAGTACCTGGGATCGGTATTACAGAGTAATAGAGAAATATATGGAGATACATGCAGTAGAATTAGGGCTGCATGGATGAAGTGGAAAGAAGCGAGTGGTGTGTTGTGTGACAGAAAAATTCCAATGAAGCTGAAGGGAAAATTCTATAAAACAGCCATAAGACCGGCTATAATGTACGGAACTGAATGTTGGGCAGTGAAGAAGAAAGAGGAACAACGAATGCATGTGGCGGAAATGAGAATGCTTAGATGGATGAGTGGAGTGACAAAGAAAGATACAATTAGAAATGAGTATATTAGGGGAAGTCTAGGTGTAGCACCAATTGATGCCAAAATGAGAGAGCATATGTTAAGATGGTTTGGTCATGTTCAACGTCGAGACGTTAATCATCCAATTCGAAGAATAGCTGAAGTGCAGATTCCTGGCAGGGGTAGGAGAGGAAGACCAAAGGAGACCTGGGGGGAGACGATAAGGCAGGACATGTTGGTAAAGGGGATTGACATTGATATGACCCAAGATAGAATTGTATGGAGAAATGCAATTAGGGAAATGACCCCGCATAGGGATAAGGCAAAGAGAATGATGATGATATAAGGTGAATGGATAATATTCTAAAATCAGAACTTATATTATAAAATAACTGATTTGATTTTATTAGTCCAAACTTAATCAGTCCAATTCCTTACAAGTTGTTTATAAAGAAAATATGGTTTAAACTTCTATAACTGCAACTATGTATCAATTCCGACCATACCCTTTTAGAGTAGCAATAAGAAAACAACTTTACGGAAAAAGCACTGGCGAAAATAATAAACTACGATAACTGTCAGCGATATTTTACTCCTTGAAAACAGGTGTAAATATTGGTTTATGACAAATTGTTGTATAGATACGAAAGAAAACGTTATGTTCCTTTTTTCTCAGAGCAAACAAGGTGTAAAATAAATCACCCTTCAACTTTTCCTGACTCTATCGACGCTGGTGCATTTTTTGTCGCTACTGACTCAATAATAACCATTTGTCTTTCGCAGAAATCTCCAACACCGCCGTGAAAGTGTTTTTCTCGTGCTAACCTTTATAACGAAATTGAGAGCAACAAAAGTGAATCTGACTAAGAAACACAACTTGGAATTTATTTCGATCATTTTTAAGGAAATAACAATAACTTAATCATTTAATACAACTACATATATGTATAACTATATAGTTAACTATTATGTTTGTATGAGATTAAACCATAATTGACTAATATTTGACTCTCAGCCATAAGAAGGGAGATAATTCAATGCCATAGGTTTACTTAATTTTCACTAAAAGAGGAAATTGTAAGTAGGTACTGAAGACACTGTCTGTTATACTGTTATAAAATATCAGTAATAATAAATATAGTATATGTTATAGTCAAAGCCCGAATTTCAGGCACTCCTAGGTTTGACTAGGCAATCCTCAGGTCTGACTGGTGGTCTTAGTCAAAGCCCGAAATAAATTACAGTTTCGGCCTTTGACTAGTCAAACCTAGGAGAGACTAAGTTGGTCAGGCAAAGGTCAAAATTTAATTTTATGAAATCGGGGAAAAAGTTATTCTTTCTAAAAAGTTCTGCATGGTCCAAAACCCAAGATTCAACCATCAGATATCAAATTTTATGAATGTTATACGAGCTTTGTCAAAAAGTTTGAATTTCACTCAAGAGTAAAGTAGATTTATTTTTCACAATATTGGAAGTTGCTATTATAAAAAGTTGTTTGGAATTAAAAGCTATATTCTAATATGCAATTACATCCTACTAAATGAAGAAAAAATTATTAAAAAAAATACGTCTGTGGGCCTCAGACGTATTACGTGTACTATCCGTCGATTGTATTTACGTTAACCCTTTCTGTCCCAACGCTGCATATATATGTTTTTGAAAAAGTGGGTCTGTATTCCCAGCCGCCGTATATATACGTTCAAGGTGTTATGCTCTCAATTTACCAAAGCCGAAAATATGCGTTGCTTATAAAATTCTAGATTCATTGGTGTCCCAATGCCGTAGAAATATGTCCGAAAATGTTAGATTATTGTTCCCAAAGCCTCAAAATGTTGGCACCTAAGACAGGTCATGCGGCATTGCCGTATATATTTGTTCACATATTTTAGATATATGCTATATTGTAGCACTGGTGGCAGAGCTCATAGTAGCTGCTAGAAGGTGAAGCCGTTTGTAGCCACAGAAAAGACCAGAAAAAAGAAGCGAATCGAGATACATGTGTGCAAGATGCGGAGTCGGCCTTTGCGTAGTGTCATGTTTTGAGGAGTACCACACAAAAGAAAACTTTTAATGTTAATTTACATTACATTATTTTTTTAAGTTAGTTACATTTTTTCAAGTTGGTTTTGTTCTCTGATGAGTACTTTTGAAAAGAAAACGTTTAAGTTGGTTAAAAAAACTCATTAAAAAACATGTTTTTGTCATTTATTTGTTTATTTATATGCGACGTAAGTATATATAAGGCAATGGGAATTTAATTTAAGCATGAAAAAACCTTTGGGATTGAGGGACCAACATGCAAATTAAGGCTTGGCATAAAAAATATTAAAATCAGCGTTTTCGTACACCTGCTGTGTAAAGCACGGCTGGTCAATTTACTGCGGATCGCCTGCGATTGCTGTCACTTTCAGATAAGCAACGCGCTTGCTCAAAGTCTTGTAGCGGCAGTAAGACCCAGATAGTTGGTCTCACCATTCCTTTCAGGGTTGGCCGTTTTCTCTACAAGAAGTACGGCTCAAGAAAATAGGTTGATGTAGTTTCCTCTTTGGGGTTTTGTTCATCCTATACAGAAGCTGTTCGCCTGGAAGTGTCAGCATTCGCAGGCGATCCGCAGAAAATTGACCTGCCGTGCTTTACACAGCAGGTGTACGATAACGCTGATTTTAACGTACATACAATCGACGAATACCACACTTTTCACGTCATATGTGGCATTTCTTGTATTGCATCAAAACATGGAGTAGCTCCTAAGCAATCCATTCCTCGGATAAAAAAGAAACCCGCGCCTGAGGTTTACGGAAGTCAGGAAGCTGTTCAACTAATTCATTTTAAAAGGACAAAACCTCAAGGTATATCAAAAATCAAGATAACAGATCCGAAAGAAATGTTCAACTGAAACTGTGACTCCATCTGTGCCTTATCTTCTGTGGCTCTAAGGGAAAAGCAGAGACATTCCCGGCCTCTTAGGACGGAATGGACTCATGGAAGCTGTCATAAGAGACATACCATACCTATAAACTAACATTTATTACTTGTACAGAAAACTAGGAAAAATTTATCAAATGACAGCATTCTAATAAAAAATAAAGTTTTGGAATGTAAAAAGTGGGTTTTGCCGAGACCGTTAAAAATAATTGTAAATTTTCAACTTGTACTTTAGGTCGAATGGTTCGTCTGAAAAAAAAAAGTAAATAGTGATATTTATACATAATTTTAAGTAATTTAATTTCTGTTAACAGACCATTTACTAAAAGTTAATAGTTTTCGAGATTTGAGCAAAAAGCGGAAATAAGCTGAAATTTTTCGCTTTTTTCGCGATTTTTTCAATGTTCCGGCAAGAAGTTTTGTCCGCAAACCCCATATTCGTATTCAGCAGCCCAAATTCCATATATAATGAAAGAAATCAGAACTACCCCAAAACTTTCCTAGTCAAAACACAATTTTATTGAATCATATAATTATAAATGGCAGTGAGATAGAAAAAGCTGGGATATATCTATCTTCGCAAAATCGTGAAACTTGACAAAGAGAACCAAAATGCGGAAATTGCTAGGAGAGCAAGACTAGCATGCGCAGGATTTGGCAAACTTAGTTGGATACTTAAGAACCGCAAAATACCCCAAACTTGAGGAGCAAATTGTTCAACCAGTGCGTCCTTCCTATCGTGACATCTGGATGTCAAACCTGGACACTAACCAAGGCAAATATAAATAAACTAGCCACAATAGGAAGATCAATGAAAAGAGCAATGTTAGTTATACGACTGTCAGAGAAAAAGAGGAACGACTGAGTAAGATCAAAAACAAAAGTCGAGGACATAACAACAAAAGTTGCCAAACTTAAATGGAGCTTCGCAGGCCACACTACTAGACAAAAGGATTACCGTTGGAATGCAACAATACGTCACTGGGATTCTAGGTCAATTGCTCAAATGCAATTGCTCGAAATGAATTGCTCGAAATCGATTGCTGGAAAACGAATTGCTCGACATGTAAATTGCTCGAAATAGGGCTTTTCATTCACAGTCATTTGTTTCGAGCTTCTGTCATGTGTCACATAATATTAATATATCTACGTCATACGTTATTGGTATAACCAATGATACAAACCAAAGACGTATGTCGTAGATATATTAATATTATGTGACACATGACAGAAGCTCGAAACAAATGACAGTCGATGAAAAGCCCTATACAAATTGCTCGAATAAAAAAGAAAATTATATATTTTTATAAATATTCATTCACAATAATGCAAAATATATACCTAAATATACATAAGAAAGATACTTTTAATGATATATTATGTAATATTCTGCTTCTTCTTCTTCAGGTGCGATCTCCGCTATGGAGGTTGGCAATCATCATAGCTATTTTAATTTTTGTGGCAGTAGCTCTAAATAGTTGTTTTGAGATGCATCCAAAATTCTCGCAGGTTCTTCAGCCATGAAATTCGTCTTCTTCCGATGTTTCTTCTGCCATTTATCTTTCCTTGCATTATGAGTTGCAGGATGCCATACTTCCCGCCCCGTATCACATGTGCGAGATACTGTAGTTTTCTTTCTTTAATTGTAAGTTTAACTTCCTTCTCTTTACTTATTCTTCTTAGTACTTCGTTGTTCGTAACTCTATCTATCCATGAAACCCTCATAATTCTTCTATAGGCCCACATTTCAAAGGGGTTAAGTCGTCTCATTGTCTCTACATTTAACGTCCATGATTCCACTCCATAGTATACTACACTGTATACGTAAAATTTTGTTAGGCGTACTTTAAGATTTAACTAATGTTAAATCCTTGCTACATAGGACCTTTTTCATTTTCATAAAATTAGAACGTTCTTTTTCGATTCTGGCTTTGATTTCTGCAGTGTAGTCATTATTTTCTGTTATAAGTGTTCCTAGGTAAGTGTACTTTTTTACTCTTTCGATCTGTTGGCCCTGTACTATCATGATTGCGTTAGTATTATGGTTGTTTTTACTAATTCTCATAAACTTCCTCTTTTTGATATTGAGAGAGAGAGTCCGTACTCCCTATTACCCTCATGAGTCTTTGCAGGTCTTGTAAACTATCGGCTATTATTACTGTATCATCTGCATATCTGATGTTGTTAACTAAGACTACATTTGCTATTATGCCGACTGTTTCATCTTCCAGAGTTTCTCGCATTACCTCTTCGGAATAAGCGTTAAATAATAGAGCCTGGGGGGCTCTATAATAATATACAGCCTGGAGGGACCTTTGGCGGCAATGGCCGCCGAAGAATGTTTTATGTAGAATGAAAAATTTATTTGAAGTTATCTAAATAATCCCCAAAGAAAAGTTAATTTTTAGTTATAATTCGTGAAAGTGAAGTAGCTTAGTGTTGTCTGTTATAGTTATTGTAGTAAAATTATGGCAATTTATCTTTATTAAGGAAGAATTATTTTCGAGCATGGTTGCTAATGTGTTTGTTCTTAGTTAAATGCAATAATGGATATTTGAAGAAAAGTTATATATATTATTATTTGTAAGGATAAAATCGTAGGTTGTGCATTGCTTCGAGCAAGACTCGCATAACCTACATAAAATGTGCTGGCAGATGCACTTGTATGCAAGCCAAAAAAACGAAGAAGAAGAAGAAGAATATACAGCCTTGACGGACTCCTCTCTTTATTTCCATTTCTTCAGATGTTTCTTTTTCAATTCTTACTATTGCTCGCTGATTGTAATAGAGATGTGTTATTAGTCTTAAATCTCTTTCATCTAGGTTTTTAGTTTTGAGAATTTCCATGAGTCAATCCTGTTTTACTTTATCAAACGCATTATTGTAGTCTATAAAACAGACGTAAAGAGGACGTTTAACATCCAAACATCTCTATGTCAGCACGTTGAAGGAGAATAATGCCTTTCTGGTACCCAGACCATTGCGGAACCCATATTGAATGTCACTAATATCCAGCTTCAGTTTAGAGTGTATTCTGGCGTGGATAATTCTCAGCAGAATTTTCAAGGTATGTGACATTAAGCTTATGGTTCGGTAGTCACTGCATTCGTTGGCATTCACTTTCTTTGGCAAACACAAAAATGCTGAGGTCAACATTTCTCTAGGGATGATTCCCGTACTATAGATAGCGTTAAACAGTTCTACTATTATGCCCAGGTTTTTCTCGTTGACCAACTTTTTCAGATCGCTAGGTAATTCATCTGTACCAGCAGATTTATTAGTTTTCATAGAGTATATTGCCTGACTAACCTTTGATTCTATTCTCTGATAATATTCCATGTAGATAATTACCTAAATATTATTTTTGTTGTTCATAATTGTTTATTAAACGCAATAACCTATCAGCACTTATTTGCAATTTTTGAGGTAACGATTTTAATCCTTCCCTAATACCTGGAAATTATCATATCTAATTATCATATTGAGACTAAATCAAAATAATTATTTTTCTTTTTAGTTCCAAAGTTTAAATATATTTTAGTTGTAATCAATATTTTTTCAGCATAAATTGATATAATGTTATATACCTGGAATATCACATAATTTGTCCTATTTAAAATATTATTCTGATGTCTATATTTTGTATTATTATGAATAAATATTTAGATATATTCGTATTGTACTAGTAGGCTATTGATTATGTACTATAGAAAGGAACTACAACGTTAACGGGGTTTTATTATTTCATATCGTCAATGAATCTCTCTATATGAAAAAACCGCGGAGTGCTACCATTTAAAGGGGTGCGTTTTTGAGAAATGGGTGAATTAGTCCCTGGGCACAGGTTACATTAGGGTGAGTTCTATGCACTTTTGGTACAAACACGTCTACATAAAAATTGTTCCTGGTTAAATTTCCTATCTAAATATAACTTTTTAAAGTCAAAGATACTTTTTTTTTACAAAAATATATTCAAAAGAAAAAGCACAAAGAAACCCAAAAGAAAGAAATTTTGTTTTTTGTCCCATAACTTTTGCCCACGGGGATATAGGTATAGACATTGCTTCACAGAAAAAAAACTTACATATTTTCTCTTTAAAATGATGTTTAGCAGAGGTCATTAGGATTTACAGTTTTCGAAATATGATTTTTCAAAGTTCGCCACTCACAGCAATTTTGGGCAATTTTCCTTGTTATTTCGCAAATATTGTTCTGTAACTTTTTTTCTACGTAACTTTAGGTATATGCAATGGTACATGTAAGAGGAAGAGAAATCAATTACCTTTAAAATGGTCTAATGTATCATGTTGTACGACTTATTTTAAAGAGGTTATCTTTTTCAAGACTTTTAACGAGTTTTTATATGTTTACGATTATTTTTTAAATTTCCCATTATAACTTTTTTTCTATATGGTATATATTATATAATAAAAAAGAAAGCTTATTCTGTTTACTTTAAAATGGTGTATTAAAAAAAATTCTAGGGTTATTTTTGAATAAGATATGCTTTTTCAAATTGTAATAAGTACTTGCAACGATTTTTGATTTTAGGATTATTTTTTAAATTCCCCATTATAACTTTTTTATGTGATTGTGTGTTATGATTGAATCTTATTTTTTATAGGTAATACTTTTGATCCACTTGACTCGGCCGGGCAAACTTGAAAATATGGATTAATTCCAATATTTTCTGTCAAAGCTCCTGTACCACAAGTTTTGATTGAAAAAATAGCATGTAAATGTACCAAAGGATGTACAAAAAACTGCGGTTGTAGGAAGATAGGAATTAGTTCCTGTTGTAGGTTAGCAAAGGGTGCATGTGCATGGGTACTAATTGTGGGAACTCTAAGATAACTGAGGTGTCAGAGGAAGATATTGAAGCTAATGCTAACGAAGAGATGGACTTTGATTTTGAAATTTTTTTAAATGTCAACGTTTAAATAATTTTAACTAAAGTGATGTTTTTTAAGACTAATGTTTTTGTAATTTTTGTAAAAGAAATATTTTAAATAATACAGGTAAAAAAATATCAAAGAATCACTCGGTTTCCATTATGTATTTAAATATAGATGATACACCATTTTAAAGAACAGAAAGTAAGCCCTCTTTGTTGCGCAATATATAGATAGTATATTCATGTACCTACAATAGAAAAAAAGTTATAATGAGAAATTTCAAAAATAATCGTAAAAAATGTAAAAAATAACTTTTATCTTTAATAATTTTCCTAATTTTAACTTTTATCTCATTTAATTAGGTTATACTTAATTTTAGGGCTTTTAAACACTGATGATGGATTCCTTAATCCGAAAACGTTTTGTATTGTGACCCTTATTTAGGGTATTTTAATATATACCTTTTACAAGAAACTTGGTATTTTTGTGATTTATGGTATACAGCCAGCTACAGGAAGTTTATTTTCCTCATGGATTTTTTAAAAAATAATATTTTTTTATATTAGGTATTATATAATATATAATATATTATATAATAATTTTGCTTTATTTTTATATTATATTATAAAAAAAATCGTTAAAATATAAAATCTTGACAAACCACAATCTCTTTAAAAAAAGTTGTACAACGTTATACAGTAGACCATTTTAAAGGTAATTGATTTCTATTCCTATTACGTGTACCATTGCATGTACCTAAAGTTACGTAGAAAAAAGTTACAGAACAATATTTGCGAAATAACAAGGAAAATTGCCCAAAATTGCTGTGAGTGGCGAAGTTTGAAAAATCATATTTCGGAAACTGTAAATCCTACTGACCTCTACCAAACATCATTTTAAAGAGAAAATATGTAAGTTTTCTTTCTGTGAAGCAATGTCTATACCTATGTCCCCGTGGACAAAAGTTATGGGACAAAAAACAAAATTTATTTCTTTTGGGTTTCTTTGTGCTTTTTCTTTTGAATATATTTTTGTAAAAAAAAGTATCTTTGACTTTAAAAAGTTATATTTAGATAGGAAATTTAACCAGGAACAATTTTTATGTAGAAGTATTTGTATCAAAAGTGCATAGAACTCACCCTAATGTAACTTGTGCCCAGGGACTAATTAACCCATTTCTCAAAAACGAACCCCTTTAAATGGTAGCACTCCGCGGTTTTTTCATATATATGTCCATTGACCATATCAAATAATAAAACCCCGTTAACGTTGTAGTTCCTTTTAGCTATCTTATTTTGAATATAATCAATAGCTTATAGTTAATATCTCTGAACTATGAATATTACTTCAAAGTATGAATAATTTCAAGTTTAAGATAATTTACTAGCTTTCCTTAGGACGTCTTCATTGGTAACGTGGTCCACCCATCAACATCTCAATAACATTCTAAATTTCATCTTTCTGAAGGTAATATCTGATTCAGAGATCTTATTTAAAGCTATTTTATTTCACTATCTCATAGAATGAGTGTTATCGATAGCGAACCATTATATTGATACTCGAACGAAGCATACGTATATAAATCGGCCGGTGATATCGTGTGTTAATTTAAAAAAACCGAATTAAAACTCATTAAATTACTTCTGTAAAATAACAGACAGCATAGGCGTAACCAGGATGATCCTAAGGGGGGTTACAACTACCTAAAAGGGGGGAGTTACAACTACTGGAAGGTCTCTGAAGGCTATGGTGTTAAGCGTATAGAGCTCAAAGTACATCCCAATGGGGGGGGGGGTTAGAACCCCCCAAATCCCCCCCTGGTTACGCCTATGACAGACAGTGAGAGTGGGAGTGTAAAGGCATATAAAATGAGTGTATATCTCGGGGTAAAGCTTCACAACAATCTTATCTTGACGTTTTCGTGACATTTTATATCTTGTCTTGACTCAAGAAATTTCAAGATCTTGAAATTTTGATTCCCCGGCGATCTTTTTATTGCGTTGCGTGCTAACACGGCTAACACGTGCTAAAGAACGGGTTCTGATCAGTAAATTTTGTCAGTATCTGAGACGCTTTAAAACACTGTCTTCAATACTCGAAGGCTCGAAGGGGAAAATATTGCACACTCGTATTGGTGGTAATTGGAGTAAACTTACTTTTAGACAAACTAGAAATATTGGGCTCATTAACTTAATAATTAAATTGATAGAGACACTACTGACGAGTAATTAATTTACTTCATTCAAGCTGCGAGAAATAAAATACTGAAACACTATAACAAAACTAATTGGATATACTATATAGTTCTTATTTTGGATCCTCGGCATAAAGTAGAGACATTTTGAGACGTTGACTCCATGAGAAGTGTTATCTGCCTTAATTCATGGCTTATCAATTCCGATTAAAAAATGAGCTCAATTTGTTATTTAAAATAAAATTTAGTTTGCAATTTTATTTTCAACAGGATTAGGTATGTATCATTATTAATTATTTTTAATTTACATTTTTGTAAATTGTTTTAGCAAAAAAAGTGTTCAATAAATTAAAATATGTTATGTTAAAATAATGTTATCTTTATCACAAATGAATAGGTTTTAGAGTTTTCATTATTAGTCAAGATATTTCAAGATTTCTTGTTTTCTTGACAAAAAATCTTGGTATTGATATAAAATTTCTTGTTTTGTCTTGAAGCCTAAAATTACTACTGTTCTTGATCTTGTCTTGAAATCAAGACAAGATCAAGACAAGATCTTGAAATTTTCAAGAAGTTGGCGATCCCTAGTTGTTTATATTATTACCATTTATTGAGCTATTCGAATTTATTGGAACCATTTTTCTCTAAAATATTTAGGAATAGTCCAGTCGGGTTAGACGAATAACAGGCCTAACCTTGCATTAGGACCTGCCCCAAATTTTATTTTTTTAATCTTTAGGGGGGCTCAATAGTAGTGTAAATTTAAAATCTCGACTGAATTCCGCTATTGCGTTAGCCGCCATCTTGATTTTAAACGAGAACCGTTTTTGCTCAATATCTCCGCCATTTTCAACTTTTAGGCAAAAAGTATAACGACCAAAATTGTTGAAAATATAATTTTATATTTTTTCTGTTTTTACAATTTTTTCGTACCATCGATATTTTCCAAGTTATAGCGGAAAATAGTGACAGTTATATATAAATAGAGCATATTTATTGAATTCTCCCGTTTATTGTTAGTTTTACGACAAAAATGTTCCTATACAAAAATCGAGAGAAATGAATTCTACACAATTTTAGTTTCTTTCATTTTTTTGCTAAAGTTAATATTTAAGGTAGTACCTATGTATGCGATAATAGCGCGAGCGTAAGACCTGATTGATTTTGTAGCAATTGTTTTTGTTCAAAATCTACGCCATTTTCAATTTAAATTGTTTCAAATATGATTTCCTACAATTTCTTTTTAACAATTTTTTTCATGCCGTTGATATTTTCCGAGTTAAGTGGGAAAATAGTAAAAAGTGGCGGGGGAGCATAATTACTGAATTGAATCTTTTTTCCGAGCTGCCCCAAATTTTGTAACTCTATCCTTTAGGGGAGATCAATAGTATTGTAAATTTAAAATCTCGACTAAATTCCGCGGTTGCATTAGCCGCCATATTGATTTTAAAAGAGAACCGTTGTTTCTTAATATCTTCGTCATTTGCAACTTTTCGACAAAAACGGTAGGAACTAAAATTGTTGGAAACGCAATTTCCTACAATTTCTTTTCCATAATTTTTTTTATGCGATCAATTTTCTCCGATTTATGGAGGAAAATAGTGGTAGCGGTGGGGAAGCATAATTATTGAATTGTCTCATTTATTATAAAATTTACGACATAATTGTACATAAACAAAAATAAAGAGAATTATATTTTATACAATTCTTAAAATTTCCAATGAAACACCAACCAAACTAAGTATATAAAAGACAAATAATAACTTATATGCATTAAGTTCACTTAATTTTATTAACTAGCTGGTTTTATGGGTTGAATTTGTCTGTCGATAATTAAGATTGGTGTCAGCTAACATATTTTAATATTTCAACAATTTTTTTTTAAATTTTGGACCCCGTTGGGGGGAATTTTCTCATTCCCCCCCTCTTAGACCCGCCACTGGTTCTCTCAAAAAAGTAATTGCAACAATTTCAGTCCTTACACTTTTTGTCGAAAAGTTGAAAATGGGAAATATATTGAACAAAAATAATTGCTTTAAAATCCATCGGGTCTTATGCTCGCGCCTATACCGCATACGTACTACCTTAAATACTGATTTTATCAAAAAAATGAAAAAAAAAAAACAAAATTGTACAAAATTTAATTCTCTTCATTTTTGTATAGGTTAAAATTTGTTGTAAAAGTAATAATAAACGAGATAATTCAATAAATCAATAATTATGCTTTAAATATGGACCGCACGAAAAAAAATATAATAAACGAAATTATAGAAAGTCGCATTTTCAACAATTTCAGTTTGTATAGTTTTTGTCGAAAAGTTGAAAATGGCGGAGATATTGAGCAAAAACGGTTCTCGTTTAAAATCAAGATGGCGGCTAACGCAACAGTCAAATTTTGTCGAGATTTTAAATTTATACTACTACTGACCCCCCCCTAAAGATTAGAAAAATAAAATTTGGGGCAGCTCCTAATGAAAAGTCAAATGGTATCCCGACTGGGCTAGAAAGGTTGTATAGGAAACAAATAATTTTTTCACTTTTTATGCTAAAAAAAAAACAAATCAAAATAGCTCTATCTCTTCGATGATTTCTCATCAGCTCTTCCTGATATACTTTTTAGAAGCTTCAAAACCTGTATAAGATTTTTTGAACTCTTTTTTTTTCTTTAGTGGCCTATTAACAAATTTTCAGTGTTTAATTTATATTTATTATAACTAGATTATTGGTTCAAAACTTATATTTCGTATAATATATTCGGATAATAAAAAATGATATTATGGATCCCGAAAAACGTCCGCTATAGGTGGATGTTGTCTAAAAATACGAAAATTCTTATTATTACCCCGTTTTACCGCCATAGTTTACTTCAAACTTTTTTCAGTCCATTTAGCCTCCCCTTTTGACATTTTAGGCCGAATTATCGTGGTCATCCGTCTTTCTCTAACCCAAATTTTATTTTTTTTTCACGCTACATAAACAATTTGCGACACTGGCTCAATGTACGGCTCCGTATTGATTTTTGGCGCAAGCCCTTCTTCTACAACACAACGAAGGGTATTTAAGTTCGGGCACTAAGGAATTCCAATTAACAGATTATTTTTCTTGATTGGCTAGGGACTTGATTGGCCGAGGACGTTAATTAATTTGGGTTTCTTATAGGCGTGAAATATTTTAGACATTTCTTTAATTCGAAATTAAATTCTATTATACGTAGTAGACGATAAAAATGGTTTTGAATTTTAAATAAAAAATTTGTAATATTTTCTTTGAACTTGTGAAAAAAATTACCGAACAGTGAAAATATGCTATCTATAATTGACTTCTCTTTAATAATAGTACCTTAATAATAACTAACTGTTTAGGCCAGTTTTAGATCAAGTCCCTAATGTATTCCTGAGCAGATGATAAGCAGATTCCTGAGCTTCCCAGCCCAGAAACACAACCTGAAAATACACAGCAGGAAAATAACGAGTTGCGCGATAGTCTAGCAAACGAAATGGCTCGTGCCGTACCAGAGTTTAATGGAACAAACCCACTTATAGGGTCGATTTCTCATACCTGCGTTAATCTATGGTTCAGTTGAACCAGGTTCACCCGTGATCTGTGGTTTTGTTTGCAATGCATTTCTCATTGCCCGTTCATGTCAGCGCTCGTTCTACAGTTTTCGAGAAATGCCAATAGATGGCAAAAGGTAAAAAACTGTCGCCATTTTGAACTACCATTTTTATGCTGTTTTTGAATAAAGTTAAATTTAAGTATTTATAGTCAAATAATCATTTTAATAATTATAAATAAATATTATAAAAACAAAAATAATGTTATCGTTTATCGTTGGGCTTAATATAATAAAATAGGATATATTTATATTATGACAGCGGTTCGTGTTAATACAACGCATGCGTAGTCCATGGAATCATCTGAACTTAGTTCTGAAATCTTTGAACGGCCGAATTCCACCGTTCAAGGATCGTTCAAGTTTAAACTGCCATCGGTTGATCGTGAATTGAGAAAGACGATTTTGACTTTAAACTGACGTTTACTAGAAGTTCAGGTTAAACTGGAGTTGAACTCGATATGAGAAATTGGCCCTTGCAGACCACCGCTACCACGAATAAACTCTTGTAAGAAACTAGAGGTGCGCTGTTACAAATTGTGAACACTGAAGTCCTACCCAACTATGTCGTAGAAGCCCACACATTAGAATATCTGCATATGCTAATCTACTGTGCAGCAACAGCAATTGCTAATGTAATGGGCGTTAAGATCAGAATACGACGAGGTACTAATAAGGTAAGAACTGGTAACAGAATTGCAACCTGGGAAAAATACTGCTCGGAAAGATTGAATTACTACGTAGGGATATTAGTCAAGTCACAGAACATATACAAGGTGTAACAAGTAGAAAAGTCATCAGGAGAGCTGAAGAAATAATGCCAAGTACCGCAAGACACTCAAGATATTATCCAGAAAACAACACAGCCCAACAGTGTCTGGATACATTAAAACAAAAACTCTCCATTTATTCAGGGCGACTAAGGAGGTACAAAGATAGTAATAACCGCAAATGAGACATGCAATTTTTGAGAATTCTGAGAAGGCGTTCTATCGAAAACTCAATTCCACCGTAGAACGTGTAATAAGTCTTACACAAGCCAACAAAAAATTCATGAGTTTTGGGGAAATCAACTTTCCAAACAACCTGCTCTTAACAACAATGCTCGATGGATAGAAGATATGAAACAGAACTGCCAACACTACATTACTACTCTCTACGAACTCTTCACTACTGAAGAAGTCTCAAATATCATCAAAGAGCTTCATAACTGGATCTCTGCTGGACCAGATGGAGTTCACAACTTTTGGCTCAAGAAGTTTTGGAGTGTTCATGAATGCTTATCAACACTAATTAATCATTTTATTTCTAATCCGCAAGAAATACCATCATTCTTAACTCAGGGAACCACTTATTCAATACCGAAGGATCAAAGTAACACCCAAGATTTTGAAAAATACCGCCCAATTACTTGTTTTCCAACTTTGTATAAATTGGTCACATCCTGTGTAGCTCGGCGTATCTACCAACATTGTGCTCTGAACAATATCATAGAGCCTCAACAGAAAAGATGCACTAAGGCCGATGCCACATTATGCGTTTTGACCGGATGCGTTTCAGCCGCATCCGGTGAAAACGCATAGTGTGACAGATCGGTCCAGTTGCGTTGGAAACGGATGCGTTTTGAGTCATCGGTACGCGCTTACAAACTGCACCAGACTAAACGCATAGTGTGACAGGTCGGTCCGGTTGCGTTGGAAACGGATGCGTTTTCACCGCATCCGGTCAAAACGCATAATGTGGCATTGACCTAAGGGTTTCATGGGTTGCAAAGGACAACTTATCATCGAGTCAGTCATTCCTAGACAAGCATATTCCAAAAAGAGGAAATCTTTTTACTGCCTTCATTGATTCCAAGAAGGCCTTTGATTCACTGCTGCATGAATTGCTAATAGATATATTGAGAATATACAAAGTCGATGATAATATAGTGAACTTTTTGAAGCATCTTATAATGACGGAGTGGAAAACTAGAATTTACCTTCAAATACCTGGTAAAAATAACACAGAAACTGAAAATATCGCAGTCAGCTGGGGCCTGTTTCAAGGAGATTCGTTGAGTCCGCTGTGGTTCTGTCTAGCTATGAAAACACTATCTCAGCTATTAAACTCCTGTGGCGCAGGTTTTAGCATCAAAAATAACAACAATGTGGTGGCGAAGTTTAGTCATCTGTTGTATATGGACGATTTGAAATTAATGGCTTCTATTCGAAATCAACTAGATGAGATGCTAAAAACTGTAGATTCCTTTTCTAATGATATTAGTATGCACTTCGGACTAGACAAGTGCCGTGTTTTAAATATAGTCAGAGGAAAATTACAGCCCGGAGGATTCGATATACAAAATGGCCAGAACATCGAGGCCATGGGTGAAAACGATATGTATAAATATCTTGGAGTACAGCAAGCGCGGAAAATTGGCCATAAGCACATGAAAACTGAGATAACTAAGGAGTTTATACGAAGGGTAAAATAGCTGCTTCGTTCACATCTTAACAGTAGAAATTTGTTTAAGGCACTAAAAACCTACGCTCGTTCAGCGCTTAGCTATTCATTTGACATTGTTAAGTGGACAAAAACGGACATAGAAAATCTTCAGCGAAAAGTAAGAACACACCTTACAAAGGCACAAAAACACCATCCTCGAACTGCAGTGGAAAGAACGACATAACCACGGAATTTAGGAGGAAGATGACTTATGGATATAGGTGAGCAATTAGATAAAAAATTGCTAACTTATGAACTTATTTTCAGATGCAGGCTGACATCTACTCTACATCGTGCTATCTGCGCAGTAGATGACACAACACCGAGGAAACTGAGGGAACCAGAAATGCGCTTAAACCACCATACTAAGGACGAAAAAATAAGCGCCTGGATGGGTAAACCTCTGCACGGGCGACATCCCAGTGAGGTCAACCAAGACTACGTCGACAATATAGCGTCGAACTATTGGTTGACATCAGGAAAGATGTTCCCCGAAACGGAAGGTTCATTACTGGCCATTCAGGATTAGGTTATACCAACCAAAAATTACCTGAAATATATCGTCAAAGTCCCTTAGGTCCAAAACGATAAATGCCGATATGGATGTCAAGCCCAATAAACCATCTAACATATTACCGGGGACTGCCAGGCATTTGCTACAACTAAATACAAGGAACGGCATGACTTAGTAGGAAAGATCCTTCATCAAGGGATAGCTATCAAACTGGGACTTCTCCAAACGGACTATCTCCCATATTATCAATACTTTCCTGAGAGTATGCTTGAGAATGACAACTAAAATATAATATGTTGGGACCGCACTGTGCTCACAGACCAAACAGTGGTATATAATAGACCAGATCTCGTATTAGTCAATAAATTACAAACAACACTCATTGATGTGGCGATTCCTAACAACAATAATCTACGTACGAAATTTACTGAAAAGATCGCCAAGTACAGAGATCTGGAAATTCAAATACGAAGACAATCCTCCTCCTCAGTCGTTTCCTCATTGCTGAGTGTCGTGATTCCCTATAATACGAGCAACTATCTCTTTCCATCAGCTTCTATCCTGAGCTTCCCTCACGGATTCAGATAATGTTTTTCCACTGGCTTTCTGTACTTGATCCGTCCATAGCGTAGGTGAGCGACCCCTAATTCTGCGCCCTTCAACGTTTCCCGAAATTATAAGTCTCTCAAGATTATCATCACTTCTTCTTGCAATATGGCCGAAAAATTTTAAGACGGTGAAGAGGCAAATAGAGGAATGTCGAGTCTGAATATTAAGCTCTTCGAGGATTGGGTGATTTATTCTGTGTTCCGTCCATGAGATCCGAAGCATTCTTCTCCAGCACCACATTTCAAAGGCGTCAATCCTTTTTCTGTCGTCCGATTTCATTGTCCATGTTTCGGATCCGTAATTAAATATGGGAAAAATTAAGGCACGTACTAATCTTATTTTGGTGTTCTTCTACAAGGAGCGATCTTTCCAGATTTTCGATAATCGACTCATAGCGTTTTTGGCCATGCCTATTCTCCTACGTATTTCTGTTTCACAAGATCTTGTATGAAGACCCTGTACGAAGACAATGGAGAATGCAAAATACCCAGACAATACCTATTATAGTCTCTACTACTGGAGTCATCCAGAAGAACCTCCTAGAAAACATAAAAAAGCTGGGTCTGAATGAACATCTTTATAAGACCATGCAGAAAGCTGTACTACTCTCGACGGCCAAATGTGCACGAAAATTTTTGGGAGATACAGCTGCATACCAAGTCACCTAGGGCTCGATAACACGGAAAGAGCCCCACCAGAGCTCAATCCTTTTGATACCCTAGGTATCTGGATGAGTAAATTTTCCACCTAAGTGGGACTGTTAGCCGTATGGCCAAATCTGGACTAACTGTTAATTATATTGTTTAATAATAATAAATCAAAAATATTCTCAAGACCAGCAAAAATAAGAGTATATGAGACAATATATCGTCCAACAATAACGTATGAAAGCGAGACATGGACTCTGAACCAGCGAAAAACGACAAAATTACTGGTACTTGAAAGAAAGATACTGCGGACTATATATCATGGGCCTTGCCGAGAAGAGACAACAGGACAATGGAGAAGAAGACACAATGATGAACTCCAGACAGTATATGGAGATGAAAACATTGTACGCTACATTAATGCAAACCGAATAAAATGGGCGGGCCGCGTGCTAAGATCGAGTGACGAAAGACTTCTGAATGCCACATTCTGGGAAAGGCCCGATGGAAAAAGGTCAGTTGATCGCTCAAGAAAGAGATGGAAGGACGCAGTAGCCAGTGATCTACGCAAAATTGGAGTACAGCAATGGAAAATAGCTGCTCAGGACCGACAACAATGGAGGGAAATAGTAAACGCGGCCAAGACTCACATAGAGTTGTAGAGCCAAATGATGATTATGATGATGACGATGATGATGATCATGTAATAAAACATTGTAATAAATATTTGGCCCGAGAGTTCAAGCCAAAACTGTAAGCCATTCAAGACCAAAATGGAGAAAAATAAAAACCGACATAGAGAGCACTGCAGAGACCTGTAAAAATTACTGCTTATAATTATACCAAAGAGTATTTAAAAGATACATCAGTCTTAGATCACAAGAAACATCCAATCAAAGAGACGAGCTCAGACAGAAGTAGAGAAGGCTCTCAGCTAACTAAGACCCAAGAAAACCTCAGGGATCGATGGCATACCAGAGCAGACTCTAAAAGCCATAAGCGAGATTAGCTTAGATGTAATACTGGATATGGGGAACATGATATGACACTAATTGTATGCAGCAATTACAGAACCATTGCCCTTATTTCTCAGGCAAGCAAAATCCTGCTACATATAATCAATAAACGGCTAAAACACTTTTTACTTCCTGAGATAGCCGAAGAAAAATGCGGATTCATGCCAGGAAAAGGAACGTGTGAGCAGATATTGAACACCTGACACATAATAGAAACAATAGCGGAAGAACACACTATACCAATGTTGCTTTGAAAAGATTTCAATCCTCTACAAATAGTTCCTAATGTAACAATAAAACATTGAAAACGTTTGTTTTCGATATTTCCACAAAATTTATTAAAAAACTATATGACTACAGCTGATTCGGCAGAGTGCCTTTCTCAAGTGATTTATTTTACTATATGTTTGCATTTTAAAGTCCTTAACTGAAGAGGTTTAGGAGTGGGGAGCTGTTTGTCTCAAGTTTGTCATTCAGAATTATATCTGTGCTTTTTAATTTAATAATGTCCATAGATTCTAATAAAGATAGCTTAAGGCCTTTATTTTGAATATGAAGAATTTGAAACTGTTCATTAAAAGAATAATTATGATCTAGTAGGTGATGTGCATATGTAGAAGTGTTTGTTTTTCTATTCTTGTATGCTCATTTGTGTTCTGCTATCCGTTTGTCAAAAGTTCTGCCAGTTTGACCGATGTAAGTTTTCGAACAGCCATCACAAGTCAGTTTGTAAATACCACTCTGTAGTTGATTTCTATTTCTGCTCTTATTGCTCTTAATGTATTTGCTTAAGTTGTTGTTAGTTCTGAAAGCTGGTGTTATTCCTTTCAGTTTCTTATGTGTTTTGATGTAAAATAATTAGAGAAGCAGGAATTCAACAGTTTAGAATTTTACATTGAATTTCCTATGGCCCGTTTTCCAATTCACCAGCCGGAATATAGTATTATATTATATTATAATCTACGACCGTTTAATAATATGCTCATTATTCGCTATTTTTGAATAGATAATAACACCCATTACTTTACCCTGAGTAATAGTTCATTACTCACGGGCTGAAGTTACTCACGGGTCATTACTTACGGGCTGAAGTTAGGTTCAACTGGCGAATCTCACTTTTAATATTAGTCTTATATAAACTTCAAATAAAATTACTTACTTAAATTTGTTTATTTAATACAATAATTATTGTAATGTATATCAATAATTAACTTCGAAAAATTTTTAAAGGATTTTTAACTGTAACAGTGCGTTAGTATATTTTTTACTTTTATACATTGTCTTTTTTTTATGGCTTTGGCAGTTTGCCATACAGCCAGTTTATACATTGTTTACTATTATCAAATTTTGACGTTTACCATTTTCAATGACAGTGACATTTGCGTATTTGGTGTGTTTATTGGAATTTAAAACTTATATTGTGTCTATTTTATAAAGTTATCTTGTGTTATAATATATTCTAAATATATTATAACAAATTATAGATAGTTATATTATTATATTATATATAGTTAAATATAAATGTGCATTATAACTTTTTAAAAATACGTCCTCGCACCGGTAATAGCCATTTCCTATTTACAATACTGTTGTGACTTTTACAATACATAATTAAGACAGCATTGCTAATTAATAGTAAGCAACCAATTATTCAGTTGTGTACCTACTATTGGTAAACAAAATTTGTTGTTTTACTAATTAAAATAAAAAAGGTCATAGAAAAAGTATAGTATTCTACTTGCACGTAATGGCTATTACTCACTCTGATGAATCGGCGGGTGTAATTTCCTCACCAAAATAATCTTTTACCTGCGTTTGGAAGGGTATGCCATAATCCCACAGGTATTTTCCTCACCAAAATCGAAGTGATTATTTCAGGTAGATTTTACAAAAAGCATTCAGGGATTTATTTATCTACCTAACTCTAAGATTACAGTAGGTACCTATAATAATTAATGAATTAATAATTATCGTATTTTATTTTTAGTCACAATTCCAATTTTGGCATATTTAATATGCAATGGCATATTTAATAGAAAGTAATCGCGATAAACCTTTACTGCTATGTATTTGAAAACTTTATTTTTTATTAAGTGAAAGTTTTATAAAGTGAAAGTTTTAAAACGTGAAGAAGTGTACTGGAGGTGTAATAAAACAATTTGTAGTGCGAAATTGTTTACTATTGGTGCAAATTTTACAATTTCTAGAAGTAGCCTACAACATAATCCTGTACCAGATCGTCAGTAGATAGATCGGAAAATTGTTTCTAACTCTTGTAAACGTTAAGCCGAAGAGAATATTACTGAAAAACCAGCAAAAATTATACGCCAAGAGCTTGCAGCTAATTTGCCTGAAACAATTCTACGATTGATATAAGAAAAAATATACGTTAATAATAAATATACGTTAAATATATACGTTAAATATACGTTATATGTAAGTTAAATAAGAAAAAATATATAATTATCGACAAAAAATGATGCCTGGTCGACTTCCTTCCAAAATTGATAAGGTTCAATAAGGGGAAAAATATTCCCTCTATAAACTGTGTCAAAGGTAAGATAATAGTGAAACAAATGTAAGAATTTTAGCCACATTGAATTTTACATATTATATAGATGGCACATTTTCTTAGTGTACCAGATATTATTTGCAATCATTACTATTCACGGGCTAATTAATGGGCATTGTATTTCTTTATTATACTGTTTACTGCCAAACAAAAAAAAAACATAAACTTACAAAAATCTTTTTTATTTGTTAAAATCAGAAATTCTTAAAGCTCTCAAAATTAAGTTTAATCCTAGTAAAATTTTTATAGATTTTGAAAAAGCTATACATAATGAAATCATTCAAATATGTCCGAACACTGAAATACATGGTTGTAGATTTCACCTATTGCAAGCTTCTAGTATGTGGTATAGAAAAATTCTGTCTCTTGATTTAACATCAGAATCAGAATATACGAATGATTGTGAAGTAGGCAAGTGGCTCAAACATACTTTTGGCCTTACATATATAAAACCAGAAGACATATCAGATTGTCTTGTGTTTGATTTAATGTCATGCAAACCAGAAAATGAAATTTTAGATAGATTTATGTTGATTATTTAGTTGAAACTTATACAGGGTGTTTGGTAAGGAAAGGACCGTAGCTTACCCTTAGATTTCTGAGGTTAAAATAGGTCGATTTAAGCTAACTTACCTTAGTACGAAAGTTGATAATAACCGAAATACAGGGTGTCAAAGTTAAACTTTTATTTTATTTATTCTTGAATATTTCCTAAACTAACAGGCATGGGATAATAATACGAAATTTGGTAAGCGGGAGTTTTTGTGACAAGAAATCTAAATTTGCCACGAAAAATGAGGTATTATCCAGAGGGCGCCATATATTATGCCTTTCACCGCTCATTTGATAGGTTAATTTTTTTATTACTCACTCTATATACTTTTTGAATCAAAACTTTTATTCTCTTAAAATTTTTACTTAAAAAAGTTATGCTAGATTTATCTCGCTGAACTCAACCGTTTTCGAGATAAACGCATTTTAAATCTGAGAGGCAACATAATTGAATGCATAATAACATCATTATAGTTATAGGTACCCTAAAAATAACTTAAAACAATAAACATTTCCAAAAATATATCGCAAATTTCTACAAATGAAATTTGCGATGCAAAATGGCAAAATCTCCGCTTCGCGTCGTTCGGCAAACTGCAATCGCGTGCGGAAAAGTATGACTTTCCGCACTTGTTAGGAAAATAACTATTGCCGGTCCCTAACGTTCACTTTCCGGTCTTGACTGGCGAAACGATATTTTCTGTACAAAAAATTATTCAGAAAGTGTAAAACTATAATCAGTATAAAACTATCATGCACCGTTGGGAATTTTAATACAGAAATAAAATTAAAATATTGTTTCTCTGATGTGGTATTGCACGAGTTCTTTTAGCTATAAACATTAAAATGTGTATTATATATGTAAAAAACACAGAAGTAAAACACTTCTAAGTAATATACCTATTACGTAGAAGTGTTTTACTTCGGTGTTAGAGTTTTTTACCTATTTTGTTTGTTACAAAACCTCCTAATATACTTTTTCAGAGTGATTTTGTCGATTTATCTTTATTTTACCTTGAAATGACCTTTACCTGACGTGATAGAGGTCAGTGGACTCCGGATTCGTGATCAGCGACCGCAAAAACTTCCTAGTCATATGGTTTCGTCAAATAGTCAAATTTTTTTTTTGTAAACATGTGTTATTATTGTAGACCTACGTTTTCGGGTTGTAGTTTCGAAATATCGAAAGCAAAGCGTACTATTTTGGAATTTGAGAACACTGTTCTTCTGAAATTGTGAATGGCTATTGGTGAAAATTTAAAAAGATTTTTGTAAGAAGTCAGGACCTCGATTTTTGACCCTTCGCTTCGTTATCGATCATTCGCTATCTGTATACTAAACAGATACGAAGCGAATACGTTCGATAATGAAGCGAAGGGTCAAAAATCGAGGTCCTGTAAGTTTAAGTCTTATAAATTTCTGAGATTCTACTAAATATAGGTTTTCCACGTTCAGTAAAACTTTTATAGGTCTGGATCCCGCGTATGAAAAAAAAATTGATTAATAGCAAGCTGAAAATTTATTAATAGCTTAAGGGTGTCTAGTCGGACAAACTTTGATATATGGGAACACTGGAACAGTGGAAGTTTTAATTGTGGAACAGGTTAAAAATTTGGATTTATCAGACCACGAAAACGGCACATGTATTTTGTCCGACAGAACAGACTTAAACTCTCCGAACAGAAATTAAACTCTCATGCAAAAATCAGACTGCGATTTATCACCAAATAGGCGTTTTAATGAGTGGAACATGTAGAATATGTCAAATGACAGGAATTATGACAGGTGATAAATAGCAGTCTGATTTTTGCATGAGAGTTTAATCTCTGTTCAGAGAGTTTAAGTCTTTTCTGTCGGACAAAATAAATGTGCCGTTTTCGTGGTTTGACCGTTCCAAATTTTTAACCTGTTCCACAATTAAAACTGCCCCTGTTCCAGTGTTCTCATATATCAAAGTTTATCCGACTAGACACCCTTAAGCTATTAACAAATTTTCAGCTTGCTATTAATCAACTTTTTTTTCATACGCGGGATCCAGACCTATTAGAGCATTCCACATTGTTTTGATTGCAAGTAGTTAGGTATTACAAAGTGAAAGTGAAAAGAAATTTAAACTTTTTTAAACTCAAGTTGGTTTTCCCAGAAATTATAATGTAAGAAAATTAACGACTTTATATTCGGATTTCGGATTCTTTCATAATAAAAATATTCTTAAATTACATCTATCTTTTTATTTTATTACCTGAGTGAGTTGGTGAGGAAAATACCTGCCGGGTTAATATGAACCTTTAAATTTGGTGAGGAAAATACCTGTAGGATTCGGCGGGTGTAATTTCCTCACCAAAATAATCTTTTGCCCGCGTTTATAAGGGTCTGTCATAATCCCACAGGTATTTTCCTCACCAAGACCAAAATGGTTATTTCAGGTAGATTTTACTTAAAGGCATTCAATTGAATTATTTATCTACTATTAAATTACAGTAGGTACCTATAATTATAATAATTAATTAATTAATTATAGTATTTTATTTTTAGTCACAGTTGGAATTTTGACAAAAATGGAATGTTTAACAGAAAGTCAAAGCGGTAAACCTTACGCGGTATTGGTATTTGAAAATTTTATTTTTTATAAAGTGAAAGTTTTAAAAAGTGAAGAAATATTCTGGAGGATAAAACAACTTGTAGTGCGAAATTTTTTACTATTGGTGCAACTTTTACAATATCTAGAAGTAGCCGACAACATAATCATGAACCAGATTGTCAGAAGTTAGATCGAAAAATTGTTTATAACTATTGTAAACGTAAAGCCCAAGAGAATTGAAAAACCAGCAAAAATTATACGCCAAGCACTTGCAGCTAATTTGTCTGAAACAATTACTACGATTGTTGTCAGTTACATAAGAAAAAATATATAATTATCGACGAAAAATGATGCCTGGTCGACTTCCTTCCAAAATTGATGAGGTTCATGAATTTGTGACGGGGTGTGCTCAAAAACCAATCAAGAGAGAAAATTTTCTCTTTATAAACTGTGTCAAAAGTAGGATAATTGTATTTAGTTGTGAAACAAATATAAGACTTTTAGCCACATTGAATTTTATTATATGGATGGCACATGGCAATTATTCATTATTCATGGGCTAATTAATTGGCATTATATTTCTTTATTATACTGTTTACTGCCAAACAAAAAAAAAAACAGAAATTTACAACAATATTTTTTATGTGTTAAAATCAGAAATTTTTAAAGCTCTCAAAATTGAGTTTAATGCTAGTAAAATTTTTGAAGATTTAGAAAAGAAGTGCAATTATTGAAATGTGTCCGAACACTGAAATACATGGTTGTAAATTTCACCTACACTAAGCTTGGTATAGAAATGTCTTGGTCTCTTGATTTAATATCAGAATATAATTATTATTCTGTAGGAGCCAAGTGGCTCAAACATACTTTTGGCCTTACATATAAAACCAGAAGACGTATCAGCTTGTTTTGTGTTTGATTTAATGTCATGCAAACCAGAGAATGAAATTTAAGGTAGATACATATGTTGATTATTTAGTTGAAGAAACTGTCATATTCTCCCCATATTTGTGGACAGAGGCAAATTATTGTAATTAAGTATTTTCTATGGGAAATAAGCCACAATTTTACTAAAAAATTAATTTATTAACGTTTCGTTGTCAAAATACAAAATACTATTAAAATAAACAAAAATGTTGTTGCTAAATAAAAAAATTCTTCTAATAATTTATTTAATCTGACTCATTTATATTGGCAATTCAGACCTATATTATACATTTTAAAGTAGAAGACTTTAAAATGATATCGCCAATATTTATGATTTGCGTTCCTGGGACGACTTTACTAAGAGATAGTTCATTCGATTACATGAAATTAATCCCAACTCAATTTTTGTTTATTTTAATAGTATTTTGTATTTTGACAACGAAACCCGATTTGGGCTTCGAAACGTTAATAAATTCATTTTTAAGTAAAATTGTGGCTTATTTCCCATAGAAAATACTTAATTATAAAAATGCCACAAGGAAATAGCTTCAGAGCAAATTATTGTGTTATTTGTATTACGAATGCTTGCGAATCTTTTCATTCGCATTTTAATTTATCGTTCTGTAATACGCATCCATCCATATATTATATTTTCTTTGAAAAAATTAAAAAATTTCAGGTAGATACGTATGTTAAAATTTAAAGTTTGCATATTGCAAAACATATCAAAGGTAAACAAGCTAAACTGAAATTTAAAAATGTAGAAAATTCATTAATAAGATATCAGTCTAATCAAATGACTAGAATGGATTTTGTAAAGTGTCTGTCTTATTATAGTAAATATTAAATAATAATTTATACGTCTTGCATAATATTATCTATATTATAAACTATTATTATAATGTAAGGAAATTAATGTCTTGTATTCGGATTTCGGATGCTTTCATAATATACATTCCTAAATTAAATCTATATTTTTATTTTATTACCTGAGTGAGTTGGTGAGGAAAATACCTACCGGATTAATAGGAACCCTTAAATTTGGTGAGGAAAATACCTGTCGGATTATATGTTTTTACTGGTTGGTGAGGAATTTACCTCCACCCGTAGGATTATATGGTTTTACTGGTTGGTGAGGAATTTACCTCCGCCCTGATGAATTACGACACTCACCTACGGCTCGTGTCGCAAACTTCATCATCGTGAGTAATAGCCATCATTACATGCTCGTTGAATAATAGATATACTATTATATCCAGTATTAAAAGTTTATTTTTAAAAATATTATTATTTAATTCCATTATAAATCTAGATTTGTGTGTTTTCTAATAATGTTTGAAGGACAAGAATCTTGGCAGCGTACCGTTAATACCGTCGTTTTTCTCAAGCGGAATAATGAATAGAGATGCAAAAATCAGCATATCGTTATGGCGTTACCTCGTTTACATTTCATATTTCCCTAATTCAGTCGGCATAGCGTGCGGCGGTGGAATTTTAGCGACATTTACGTGGTTTTTACAACCTCCTTTCTCCGTTTACCTAACCTAATTTTAATTTTTTACGCTACTTGAACACCAGTACGTGAAGATGGGTAGGTTCATTTTGATTTATTCAGATACTGCAGATTCTTTCGTTTTGGCGCATTTGGTGAAAGACCTTTTGAGTGCTTCGGTTTCAGCGGAGCGAGAGACGGTTAAATACACATTATATTTGGTTGTTATACAGGGTATGAGCAAATAAGTGCGACAAAATTCAGAGGGTAATTCTGCATGAAAAAATAATGACAGTTGGTTATATAAACGTATATTTACAAAATATTCGTTTCCGAGATAAGGGGTGTTGAAACTTTTCTTCCAAACTGTCGATTTTTATATTGCTCTGAAGCCGGGTAATGTGTAAACGAAATTTTGTTGGGTTTAAGAGGTAGTTATTGGTAATTTTTGACATACTAAAATAGACAAAAAAATAGTATGCCACTGAGGTATTTTAAATTAAAAATGATTTTTGAATCTTTCATTTAATCTGTGACAAAAAAACTTCTAAATTAAGGCGCATTCTCACGGTTCGTTTTAGTTGATCAACTTTAGTGGATCAACTTAAATCGGTCAAGTTTTTGTTCACATATTTCAAACAAAATTAAAGCAATTAGGTTTATAAAAATGGCGCCTTGTGTAGTTATACAAAAAAAAATAAATATTATTAAGTGGTTTACTGATTCAGCAACTTACAAAAATTATGTTAACCTTCCGATGACGAACCTTTTTTGGTTACATGGATGACCAACGGGGGTCAAAAATGACCCCCGGTCAAAAATGACAATTGACAAAAAAATAAGTTTTTTCAAGAAATAAAATAATGTATTCGTACTTTTAATGTTAGTATTGTATCAATAAATGATAAATAAACATTAGTAAACATATTTTAATTACAACTGACCAAAAACAGGAATCATCATTCTGAACATAGAGCTAAATAAATTTTAAAATATAGACTAATTTACGTCGCCACAAGTTTAACAAACATTGTTTTTTCAATATTGGGATGTTTCTTACAAACAATTCATCATAATAGACGGTATGTACTTAATATAAAAATGGAACATGGAAGGCCAAGGGAGTTCTTCTTTGACCCCAAATTCAGAAAAAAATTTTTTTCGTAAAATATAGGGAATTTTTTTTATTACAAAATATGAGGGTATCTAGAATGATATTAAAATCAAATAAAAAATAATGAGTTTAAAATTGAAAATATTTCTGAACTTATTAAATAAAAACGTATATTGGGGTCAAAATTTACCCCCCTTGGTTATCCAAAGGTTAAGACGGAATAAAGAACGTAAAAGACGTCGTTTCTGGATACGAAATTGGATTAAGCCCTGATAGCGAACAAATCTTACAGCTTTATATCGGTCCCGACAAATTTATAAATTCAAGTAGTTAAAAGTTGAAATATAATTTAATTTTTATACTGTTTGCAAGATAAAGTTTAAATGTGAAAGTGTGTTAAAAAACCAACGATTCTGTGAGTACAAAATTACATTATTTATATCTAACCATAAAATCAGAAGTTAAAAGGCAATATTTTATCGATTTCAATCCAATTTATCGATTATCGACAACAATCTTTTGCTGATTCAAGTAATTAGGCTGCCGTCAAATTTTGTTAAGTGGCCAAGTCCGGCTTCGGATGCACTGTTCCAATGCATGTAAATTTTCAACGAGACGATGGCTGAACCGGAGTTGACTACTACTTCACGAAATACACCGACTACGTCACATATCTCTTACTCTCAAGCATTAAACAGTTTTAAACATCCTTCAAAAGACCAAGGTATCATACTCTCAACCATACAAGGAATACAAGTTTTTGAATATGTAAAAGCTGTTGGATCAATAGTACAGCCCAAAAATGTTATTTGGGCATCCAAAATCGCAAACAACCGCATCTGCATCTACCTCTCGTCTAAATATATAGTTGACCAATTTCTTAGCTCCCACAAACATGTAATTATTGACGGCAACCAAATTGAAGTAAGAAGACTAATAACTCCTGCCCAGAGATTAATCATATCTAGTGTATATCCTACTATACCTAATAGCATAATTGAAGAGCACCTAAAAACTATGGGTATAAAATCCATCTCCAACATGACGTTTCTACGAGGAGGCATGCAAGACCCGGAATACCGCCACGTGCTTAGCTTTAGAAGGCAAATCTTCATAAGTCCTTTAGAAAAGGAATCGATTCCTGTCTTATTCCTAATTTCTTTCGACCATACATCATATCGGATATACATTTCCATAGACGGTTTAAGCTGCTCCAGATGCAAGACGGTCGGACATCAAGATTCTGACTGTCCTTCTTTATCATTATTAAGTAGTCCAATTAATCAAATGGAAACTGACCATCAAGCGAACATACATAACTCTACCAATGAAGAATATAGTCAGCTAGAAGAACAACCACGAACAGAACACGAAGAAGGTACCCAGATATTAAAGAGACCGGAACCTAACACCACACTAAATCCCAAATTAACATCACCCACAAACGACCAAACTACTTCCTCACAAACAAACAAAGAACTACAGATTTTGTCACAACCACAAATATCCCAAGATTCAATAACTGAAAGCGATAGAAATCCAACATAAAAATAGTTATTTTCCTAACAAGTGCATAAAGTCATTCTTTTCCGCACGCAACTGCAGTTTGCCGAACGACGCGAAGCGGGAGTTCGGCAAGCAGTCGAGTGCGGAAAAGAGACTTTCTGTAAGAGTTAGGAACAATATTTTTTCTAAGAGCCTTTAAAAAATTACCAAATCTGAATCAATTAATTTAATTAATATGAAAATTCATACACAAATTAATTCTTTGACAAGGTTGTCAAAACCAAACTTTCAATATAATTAGTTAGCATGACGACGATCTTGGTTTCCATGACGATGATTCAAAGCGACTGTTATTGTCTACCGATTTGACTTTCGAATATTATGTCAAAATAAATTTATTTCATCGAATTGTCGCGTTAATTTCATTAAAACAGGAACACAATAAGATATATTTGAAACAAATTAGTAAATAATATCTAAATATTAGTTTATTGCATGTATTATAATTACTTTAAGGCCATATTAACATATCTAAATTAACACGCGTGCGGAAAAGTAAGAACCGCGTGCGGAAAAGTATCACGCGTGCGGAAAAGTAACACGCGTGCGGAAAAGTGAAACTTTCTAAACTAAAATGCGTGCGCGAAAGTAGATATTTTTGCACGTTCGTAGAAAAAATAAATTTCCAAACACAGACCCGATTTAAATAACAACTAATCCACCAATCCAAAAAACTTAGACAAACACTCTTAAAATCGACCTAGAAAATAAGACACAGTATATAAACACAGACAAAGCACAAAACAAACGCAAAATCTCCCAAATCTCTCCAACAGCTACTACATCCATAGAGGAACCTACTTTCATAACACCAAAAAATAAAGAGAAAAAAATAAAATCAGATCAAAATATCGCAACAAAAAAAAAACACTGGAGGAAATGCTAAGTTACACTAAAATATTATTTGACAACCCAAATTCCAAGTACCCTATAACTTACGAACAGTTATTAGACTTTTTTGAAAACTGTGAGAACGCAGCAGACCTTTTGAGTATCGCAAAATGTACACAGAAAAAACAACAGAAGTCATAGATCTATTATCTGACATATACCCTTACCTGAAGGATCGAAAAATTAAAGTCAAATGCACTAGAATAAGAAATAAAATAGTAACGCAAGACATTCACACTGACTTAGAAAGCGACGCATCTACAGACACTTATTAATACATCATCTTCAACTCCCTAATTCAATGGAATATAAATGGGTATTATACCCATTTAGAAATGTTAAAATTATTAATTTCAAAACATAAACCTAGTTTAATATGTTTACAAGAAACCAATTTCAAAAATAAAAAAACACAACTTAAAGAACTTCAATTGTTTTTTTAGAAACCGAGCAAAACGATTTCAAACCACTCTTAAAACAAAAAATAATTCAAAAATGGCAACAAACTTGGAACAACACCCCATCAAGACTATACGAAGTCAACAAACACCCACATCTTTGGAAACCAAGAATAAAAGACAGAAGAGAACAAGTGATATTTACCCGTCTCCGTACCGGTCATACAAGACTTACTCATAACTACTAACTACAACGTAAAAATAAACCAGTGTGTGAAATGTGCAACAGTGGTCTAACGGTAAAACATTTTTTAATCCAGTGTCCCAAATATAACAGCGAACGATGGAAGTATAACATACCCAACTCCCTAAAAGAGGCCCTAGAAGAAAATACAGATACTAAAAAAATATTTTCGTACCTTAAAGACTGTCAAATACTTCAAAAGATCTAAAACCCACATTGTAACAAACATATCATTATTAACTTATGTATATACATTGTTTATATAAATTATTGTTACATTAACCTAAATGCGCTAATGACCCTACGTGGTCGATGCGATCTATCTATCTATCTAATCAGCCCTAAACATCCATCCTTGGATATAGGCCTCCTCTTCCTTCTTCCATGCCTCTCTATCTTGGGCAACTTGCATCCATTTTGACCCAGTGTGTTTCTTCAGGTCATCTGACCATCGCATCTGTGGCCTTCCCCTTTTTCGTTTGTGGTTCCATGGTCTCCAATGTATTACCATCTTAGTCCATCTTTCATCCTTCTGCCGTAGGGTGTGTCCGGCGAACTTCCATTTAAGCTTTGCTACTTGGGTAGAGACGTCTTTCACTTTTGTTTTGTTACGGATCCATTCGTTTCTTTTCCTGTCTGATAATTTAATGTTCAGCATTTGTCTTTCCATGGCTCTTTCTGTCTTTGCTATTTTTTCCATATTCTCTTTTGTAAACGTCCATGTCTGAGAGCCATATATTAAAACAGGGAGTATACATTGATTGAAGACTTTTGTTTTTAGGTATTGCGGGTATTTTCTGTTCTTTAGAATATAAGACAGTTTTCCGAATGATGCCCAGGCCAACCTTATTCTTCTCTTTATTTCTTCGGTCTGATTTTCTTTATTTAATCTAGTGATTTGTCCTAGATATATATATATATATATACATCCCGCTATCATTATGTCATCTTTTCATGTTGCAGTCATTTGGCATCACCAAGAAATACTATCATTTTCGAATTTTAATTCGTGTATGTTTGTTGAGCGCATTTTTTAACGCCCTGTATCGTTCTCAGTTTTCTAAAATTTTAATTTTAAAAATTTAAATTATATACAAAAATTTTTACACTTCATAACCATTTTGACTTCCACCACATAAAAATGTGTATTTCCCATCATTTTGCCGCTTTTCGACGTTGCCACGAGTTAAAAATACCGATCTTTTGAGGACAGGTAGAAAAGGTCTATTGTAAACTTAGAGGATGGAATATTTTGGTAAAATATTCCATCCTCTCAGATTATAAACTACATAAAAGGTAGGTTCTTTACCTGTTCAGCTGGATTACCAAGCAAGGGTCTAAATATTTTACGAGTTGAATTGTGTTTATTTGATTTCATCGGTTAAATTAAAATTTCTCATACCGACTTAAAATATTTGTTTGAAAAATTCATTTTATATTTTCGTTTAATTTACTTAGGGTTTTTGGTCAGAATTTTGAAGAAATTTTTCGTGGTGAGTTGTGTGAGTTTCGTCGGTTATAGGGTATGAAAACAAATACGTTCAAATAAGTCCGGAATTGGATAAACTGACTAATTCTAAGCAACTTCTATTTTATAACGTTTTTCACTAAGTCAATACTTTTAGAGATATTGGCGAGTGAATATGTTCATTTTTCAACAAAAAAAAAACGTTTTTATACGGTTTTTCGCAAATAACTCAAAAAGTAGGTACTTTATTGAAAAAAAATTAGCAAATAGTAAATATAGCTTATAAAAAAGTGAAAAAATGGTATATGTGTCAGGTCTGTAGACCCAGTAGAAGCAGAGTTATTGCTAAGCTTTGTTTTAAAACCAAGAGGAGTAGGTAAACTAAATGGCAGATTCACACCCAAAAAGTCACTAGAAATATCATCAGATAAATCTTCTTTTTTGGTTGATCATATCGGCCTTTGACGGTAATCTTGACTAAAAATCTAAAAATAAAAGGAAGAACGCAGAAAATACAAAAATTGCTGATAAAATAAATAAACTAACCTATGAAATGCCAATAGTGTCAAAATTTGATATGAGTAAAATTGCCTGAGGTTGTACCAATTACAAACAAGGTGTACGGCGCGGGAAATTTGAATGACTCCTCTTGTTTAAAAACAGACTATAGTGAAAAATAAGCTCTTATATCTCTAATTCCAAATCGAATATTTTAACGTGAAATAAAAAAAATGAAACACTTTTCTGGGAAAACTTATTACAACTTTCTTAAAGTGTTTAAGAAAACGTTTATTTTTATTTTTTTTTTAAGTTTCCAGCAGCAAGAGTAAGCAGGTTACGCTCAAAATACAGTTGTTCCTTTTTTTTTGGTTAAAAATATTCTAAAAACTCCCTCTAATTAACAGCCCAAATGGAATTAATCGTTACCACTTCACAAGTAACTTTATGTATTGTTTGTGTTTGTAAGTTTCATCAGTTCAAAGTGCTTATTTGTGGAAAAATTTGGTTTTAAAGTAAATTTTTTTAAATCTTTAATTTTGAAAAAAAGACTTTTGTCAAAATAACTTAAAAATTATTAGTGATACCAAATATCTTAAAGAGTAAAAAATGTAGGTGTTGCTTTTTTAAATATTTGGAATTTTTTGATTTTCTGGAAGACAAAAATTGGTTAAGATATGGCTGTTCAAAATTTGCATATACAATACGTACTCGTGACTAGTGATTCGTTCGAGGCCTTTCAACAAAACCCCTTTCAAAAATAAGCATTTTGAACCAATGCAACTTACAGATCATATACAGGGTTTCCCCGAAAATAGTGCGTTCCTTAAAGGTATAGATAGAAAGCACAATGTAGAGCAAAAAAGTCTTATAACATTTTATTCTAAATTCAGCCGTTTGACCAAAAAACGAAAATACATTTTGATATGCAAATTGATACTCAATTAGTAAATAAACAAGGGGTCCCATTAGATTAAATTTCACAGTCACAGGTTCTTCTACGCCATGTTGCCAGGTCATATAAATTTATGAAAATAAAAATTTACTCTTATGGAGAACAACGTAATTTTTGTTGAAACGGTTAACTTTAGGAAAAAATGTTACAACACCTTTTTGTTCTAAATTGTGTATTATATCCACACCTTAAAGGAACGCACTATTTTCGGAGACACCCTGTATAAACAATACATTTATCTAAAGTAACGTGTGAAGCGGTAACAATTAATTTTCATGACTTTCTTTTGCCAAAAAAAAGGGAACGATTTTATTTTCAGCGTAACTTGCTTACTTTTCACGCTAGAAACTGTTTTAAAAACACCAAAAAAAATTTTTTTTAAACACTTTAAAAGAGTTATGATGAGTGTTTCCCGAAAAGTGCTTTATTTTTTTGGTTATTTTACGTTGAAATATTCGATTTGGTATTTGACGAATAAGAACCTATTTTTCATTAGCTGCAACCCTGCTTCTACTGGGTCTACAGACCTTATACTGACACCTCTTTTTCATAAGCTATATTATTGCTAGGAATATTTTCTTCGATAAAATATGTACATACTTACTTTTTGAGTTATTTGCGAAAATCCGTCCAAAACGTGTTTTTCTATGAAAAATAAACATATTCACTCGCACATACCTCGAAAAGTATTGACCTAAAACTTTTATAGAACAAAATTTGCTTAGAATTAGAATTAGTCAGTTTATCCACTTCCGGACTTATTTTGCACGTATGTTTTTTCACCTCCAAGAAGGGGTGAAAGTCACATCCAGGACAAGAGAACATATCGGCATAATCTCACTTTTTTCTTTGGCATTTTAGCTACGTGTGTGCCAAATTTTATGTCAATCCAAGCGGTTCTTTAAAATCTGGAGGTTTTGCGATATTTTATCGTGAGTGAATGGAATAATAATTATTACAACGGCAATTCTTGCCGTTGTCACTTTTAGATAAGAAGTCATTATCACAATGATATAGTCAGGTTAACTGAATTGTATAATTATTGTTTTTATCATTAAATGTGAAAACCTAGAATTATCCATGTCTGTCCGTCAATAAACACAACTCGTCTATTAGTAGGACAGAAAGAATGACAAATAAGGTGTCAAATGAAAGCCTACAACCAAAATATGATATTACATGTGAGAAGTTTGACCTCGGACTGCCTGTTCCAGAGTTGCAACCGAAAGTACTGTTTTAAATTCGTCGAAATAGTACAAACTATTGGTCAACACGACTAAGAAAGACCAGAACAAATACATACTTCCGGTTTCATGCCTGTCTGTTCGTCCATATCTGTAGGTGAACAAAATTCATCCGTCATATCAGCTGACAAAAAGTTACACGAAGGGTTCAAATATCGACTGCCGGTTCAACTTCCGGTCACTTTTTGTGAAAAATTAGAACTTACGATGTCCAATTGCTTGTTACAATTTTTTTTATAAGTGTTCTACTCTATCTATTCTGACTTTTCATTAACTTACTTAGATCACATATAATTTAATACAGTTTTGATGTCAGGGTCTTCAAAATTTATGTGGTGAGTTCCGGTATGTGATGAATGAAAAACGACTCCATAAGCAGAAGAAAAAAGTGTTCTCAAGACCTAAGACAATACATCGACTCACAAGAGCGTTGTGACAGTAGCAAAAATTCGAGTTGGGGTTCTAATTACTTTCTCATGCGGCTTACTCTCCTGACTTGGCCCCCTCCGATTATTAAGTGTTCCCAAATCTGAAGAAATGATGGGCGAGTCACAAAGTTTCACAAAAAAGCGAATATTTCGCGAAATGAACGTCAGATCGAAAAACTAAAAAATGCGTGTTCAATATTTTTCAAAAGTCTATCGAATGATACCAAAAACGAACCCCCACGGAAAGGGGTGAGGAGTAAATTAAAAATTTTAAATACGAATCCTGCGATATTTCGCGAAATGAACATCAGAGTGCCAGTGTGTGCTTTTTTTCTGGGGATGAGTACCACCCCCTTCTCGAGTGTGAAAAAATATAGGTCCAAATAAGTCCGTAAGTGGATAAACTAATTAAATTCCTTGTAACTTTTGTTTTTAGATGGTTTTTCGCAAATAAATCAAAAAGTAAGTATTTGATCGAAAAACTATTCCTAGCAAATATAAAGCTTATAAAATAGTAAAAAAAATGATGTATGTATGAAGTCTGGACACACAATAAAAACAGAGTTGGAGCTAATCAAAAGTTGGTTCTTATTCGTCAAATTCCAAATCGACTAGTTCAACGTAAAATGTCCAAAAAATAACGCACTTTTCGGGGAAAACCCGCCACAAATTTTTTAAAGAGTTTAAAAAAAGTTTTATTTTTGTTATATAAAAAGTATCTATTCTATCACCATCAGCATCAAAAGTAGACCGGGCAGTATCGTCACCCCCGCTAGCGAAATTATTCCGATTCGATTTTTTTGCACAAACTTACTCAAAAAGAAGTCCTTATAACATATCCAAAGGGTGCCGGGCGGTGCATTGGTCGAAAAATTGTTTAAAAAATTTTTTTGAAACAAATTCACAAAAACAATTTTTTCATTTCGAACAATTTTTTTTAGATAACTTGTGTCATTCTGGGCAAAAAAGGTGTCTTGCCATTTTTGTTTAAAATTGATTGTTGTCGAGTTATATGCGATTAAAAATTTGAAAAATGCGAAAATGGCCATTTTTAAGTCTTAATAACTCGATTAAAAGTTATTATTATGAAATTAAAAAGTGAGCAGATCAAGTTTCAAACCCTTGCTTCAAGGTCCTTAAGAGATTTTTGTCATTATTTTATTACAAAGCTGTTATTTTTAATTATTAATAATTAGCGCTATAGTCCCGGATTTATCGTCGCCCCTGTTAGTGAAATTATTCCGATTCGATTTTTTTGCACAAACTTACTCAAAAAGAGGTCCTTATAACATATTCACAAGGTGCCGTGGTCGAAAAATTGTTTAAACAATTTTTTAAACAAATCCACAAAAATAATTTTTTCACTTTGAACAATTTTTTTTTAGATAATTTTGGACATTCTGAACAAAAAAGGTCTCTTGTCAATTTTCTCTAAAATTGATTGTTGTCGAGTTATACGCGATTTAAAACCTGAAAAATGCGAAAATGGCCATATAACTCGACAAAAATCAATTTTAGAGAAAAATCTCAAGATACCTTTTTTGCTCAGAATAACCCAACTTATCTAAAAAATCGTTCGTAATGAAAAAATTATTTTTGTGAATTTGTTTAAAAAATTGTTTAAGGTGATACAGTAGCGATCAACAGGTAGCCAAAACGCGTTCCAAGATTGCGGCTGTAATTTTGAATATTTTTTCAAGATATTTGGCACACGTATCCGTAATATAATAAAGAATGGCGGTACAGAGCCCAATTTGAAAATATATTAGGTAATATTTGAAAATTATTCTGTAATTAAATACAATATTAAAAAAACGAGCCTGTACCGCCATTAAGAAGAACAAAAAAATACACTTTCTTCAAATAAACTTTTTTATCCGATGCCTAGATTTTGTGTCATTTTGGAACTACTAAAATGTTTTATTTCATTAGTCCAAAACAAAATTTAAATTTTTTAATTCGACAAAATATTTCCACGCACAGGCTGTGGTCTGTATTAATTCGAGAACCAAGAGAGACAGCTCATTAACCGCCTTTCATTTTTTCTTAGAAAATAAACGATCTCTACACAAAGTACTTATAGGATAATACGCCGCCGTTATGAAATGATTGTAGGATGTTAAAATGACGAAGGATGTTTTACCCGGAAATCCGAATTTTATATACTTTTGTTATATTTAATACCCTAATAGCACACGACATCCTTTGGACGTCCAAAATAGGTCAATTTTTGGTCCTAACGTCCATGGACCATAAACGGACGTCCTTTGGACGTCCGACGCTGGACGTACTTCGGGTGTACTAAATATGTACGTCCTTTGAACGTCCGGCGTTGGACGTCCGGCGTTGGACGTCCTTCAGGTGGACTAAATATGTACGTCCTTTGGACGTCCGGCGTTGGACGTCCTTCGGGTGGACTAAATATGTACGTCCTTCGGACGTCCGGTGTTGGACGTCCTTCGGGTGGAATAAATATGAACGTCCTTTGGACGTCCGTACTCGGACGAAATACGGACCTTTTCCAATCGTCCATATTGGACATATTCTACCAATAAGGGGATTAAACAGCAAAATTATTTAATAAAATATTAACTTAATTATGTTAATAAAATAGTTTAAATGGAAAAGATTATAAATCATATTTAATTCAAAACTGTATATGTAGTTTAATATCTAATACATGTTTTTGTTTTTATGTAAAGTGTGAAAATCTGATCGGTAAATTATTCGTTATGTCCACTCTACATCAACAATAAATTGAACAAGAAATTGACTAAGTTATTCAAGGCCAAATTTGACGAGTACAAAATGTATGATTTGTAAAAGAAAATGAAGGAATTTGATGAAATAGAACAATTGGATATGTTTTATTTTGTCAAATTTCTTTATTTTCTGTTTATTCACGGCAAAATTGGAAGTAGAATTGTGTTTTGTATAAGCCAAATTTGACCTTGAATAACTTGTCGTCAATTTCTTGTTCAATTATTGTTGATGTAAAGTGGACTTTATAATGTTTTATTATTCCCGTTACCAAGATGATAGAAGTTTGGTGGTTAATTCTAATAAGCAAAAATATAATTTTTATCAATGTATCCTTACTACAGATGAATATTGAGAGCATCTTTTTGAAGTTGAGCGTACGTGTGCCCAAAATAGGTCCAGTTTTAGTCCTAATGCGGATGGACTATAAATGAACGTCCTTCGGACGTCCGACGTTGGACGTACTTACGTGTTGAATAAATATGAACGTCCTTTGGACGTCCGTGCTCGGACGTCCGTTGGACATTGACATCGATCCGTGAGCGTCATCTGCAAAGAAGAAAATCACAAGCCAGGACAACCAATCCAAATAGTGAGTGTTTCAAACTTTTGTGTTGTGTTGTCAAAAGTTTATTTAATTATTTATGTTTTTCCTTACATACTTACATATTTTTTCAAGCTTTTTGGTATATTTTTCATATTTTTTACTATATTTCGATAAAAAAATTCTTCGCAGTTTTATCCTAATCAACATCATCATCATTCTATCCAAAAAGGCAAATCGCCAAAATCGCAATTTTATCATAATATGATATGTATATTTGCATTTTACCACATTTTTTCGATGTTTTGAAACATTTTTGTATATCTTTTGTGTATCTATCTATATTTTGTATATCACCCCTCCTCGGGGTGAAACTCACCCCCCAAATTCACATACTAATTTGTAAGTACACATACTTTGTAAGTATGGAATAAAGGTTGCTTAATATTAATCAGTTTATCGAAGTCCGGACTTATTTTGAACGTTTTTCACCCCAGAGAAAGAGTGAAACTCACCCCAGGGCAATAACACACATTGGCACAATATCACTTTTTTTCTTTGGCATGTTAGCTATGCGTATGCCAAATTTCATGCCAATCCTTTAAAATTTACAGCAAAAACCATCAAAGAATGTAGTAATACTTGTTTTCATGAAGTCGGTGATAGAGTTTGACAAATCTTTATGGTTGTTAAATATCTTTTAATTTGTGTATTCGATTTTTAAAGGTAGGTACTATATACGTCCATTTGGCACAATAAAAAATAACCTTCGACCGGTACATATTGCTTGTATCGATGCTCGGTGCATTGTTCAGTCATAAATTTTACCTGTCCCTATAGCGTCGGCCGTCGGGTCCTATTGTAGATTATTATAATAATAGTCCGTCTCGGTATTTTATTATTTCTGTCATAAGTATCTCTGTGGAAATGCAAATGCTGCTTGTAACATCCCAAAAACCAGCTCTACTATTAATTGTACTCGTATAAATAAGTGTATAATATGTACCTACCTACTTATTTATTGTATTCATTTATAGACCTGGATCCCGCGTAATAAAAAAAGTTGATTAACAGCAAGCTGAAAATTTGTTAACAGCTTCACGGTGTCTAGTCGGACAAACTTTGATGTACGGAAATACTGGAACCGGGGAAGTTTTAATTGTGGAACAGGTTAAAAACTTGGAACATCAGACTACCGAAAACGTTCCATGTATTTTGTCGGACAGAACTTCCAATTGATTTGTTACCATTTCATTAAACTCTTATGCAAAAATCAGACTGCGTACCAGTCTACTTTTATTCTCTTAATATTTTTACTTAAAAAAAGTGTACTACAATCATCTCGCTAAACTTAATATAACTGTTTTCGAGATAAACCCATTTTAAATCTGCGATATAACATAATTTTTTGCATAATATTGTAGTTAAATCCGAAAAATCAACTTAAAACCATAATAATAATTGTGCCAATTCTCATTTATGTCATTTATATTTTTGGAGATTTTTATGGTTTATAAGTTATTTTTCGAGTTTAGCGAGACGAACGTAGTATATATTTTTTAAGTAATAATATTAAGAGAATAAAAGTTTTGATTCGAAAAGTATATGTAATGTAGAGTTCCCTCAGCGATGTGATATAATATTATTACAGTATAGCTCCCCGTGCATGACAAGCTTATGGAGGTAGCCCATATAGCCTAGGCTATAATATTATTAAAAAAATCACTTAGATGGGACAATGGCTTTAGGAAATTCGAGACATCAAAAATGGCCCATTTTTAAGGTGGTGCGTTAATTTCTTGGAGAAATGTAATTATAATTTAATGTAAATAATCTAATATCCAATAATTGTAAATTAATATAAGATGTAATATAAGTTCCTTAAAAAATATATTTTTTATTTCCCACAATACATTCTCCACAGGTATAAATATCGTCTCTAGACGTCCACCGAACGTCCTCCCAGGACGTTAGATGGATGATCGGCAGCAATACATTGGACCAAACTGGGACGTCCTATGAAGGCCCAATTGACGTCCACCGAACGTCCCTTCGGACGTTAGGTGGACCTCCATTGGGCGTTTGGCAACGTGGAATTTGGACCAAAATTGGACGTCCTGTTAAGGTCCAATTCACGTCCCCTAAGACGTCCGATTAAGATCCAATTTACTCCGATTAAGGTCCAATTTACGTCCAATTAAGGTCCCATTTACGTCCGATTAAGGTCCAATTTACGTCCGATTAAAGTCCAATTTACGTCCGATTAAGGTTCAATTTACGTCCGATTAAGGTCCAATTTACGTCCGATTAAGGTTCAATTTACGTCCGATTAAGGTCCAATTTACGTCCGATTAGGGTCCAATTTACGTCCCCTAGGACGTCCGATTAAGGTCCAATTTACGTCCGATTAAGATCCAATATATGTCCCCTCGGACATTAGATGGACGTCCAATGGACGTTCGGTAGCGCGACATTTGGACCAAAATAGGACGTATAAAGGACGTTCCTCGGACGAAAACGGACGTCCAATGGACGTCCCTAAAGTCCGTGAAGGACGTCCATTGGACGTCCTTGTGCTATTAGGGTAGGTACCTACCTATAATTCTGGTGATTTTTTAAATCCTCTATTGTTAAGAGAATTTACACCTTTAGCCAAAGTTTTACGATTTTCTAACGGAAATTAACAAGTTATTTTAAATACGCACCAATTATCGATGTTGAAAGGAGTTTTTCAAGTTATAAAAATATTTTGTCTGATCAAAGAATATGTTTCCTCGTAAAGAATTTGGAAAAACACATTGTAGTGAATTATAATCGAAGATATATTTATAGTGATATTGTTGTTTTATTTTAAATAGGTAACTATTGGTAGCAGTTTTTGTAAAAACTGTGAATAAATTGCATATATAAAAAATGATTTTATTTGAAAAATAATAAATAAGATTACTAAATAAGACAGAAAATTTGTGGTTTCCCGAAATGCGCATTTTTTGAATTTTTGTGCATATCTTGCGCATATTTCGTAATTTTTTACCGCATATATATGCGAATATTTCATCAAAATTGATTGCATATAAATCCGCTCCCTAGTCATTGTATTCTGTTGGCTGATTCCAATGATTTGAGCCGCCGTACGACACGTTGGGACCAATGGGAGTGAAGATACGTAACTAATACCTATCAAGAGGTTTACTCAAACTTCTTTTCTGTACTTATACCTACCACTCGGTATAAGTACAAAAAAGAAGTTTGTGTAAACCTTTGCACAACTGTGTAAATACTAAAGAAAAATCTAAAATATTAAAAAAAAATAGTGGAATCCGTTAATCTGTTCTCGAAAAAATTAGCTATGAAAATGAGCATAATTTTCTATATCCCTAACTTTTGACGAGCAGTTTAGCTTAAATGGGGAAAAGCGGTAAGCTTAGACCAAACACCAGTAGGAGGCATTCAATTAATTGAGGAAAAAAATTAAATGGATAACAATATTCATTTCAGTTATAGAAAAGGCATTGCCCCGCTAGAATGGTTGAAATCACAAGTAACAATTAATAGTCCTACAAAAAAGACAGGCGCTTGAAAGTGATAAGACCATTGAACAATAAGCCTGCGAACTGCCTTTTAAACACATTCTTAAAAATAATCCATAACACAATTAAAAAAAGGTTTGTTAAGAAATTCTTTTATAGACTTCAGAAATTCAACAACTTCTCCTGATTATGTTTAAAAAACGTACGGAATGCACTAAATGAAAAAAAGAAGAAAAATATTTATCATACCGTTATACTCTAATATATTCTTACGTTGAATATTTGATACTTCCCTGTAGAGTATAAAACGGACAGTTGTGTTTTTCCCGTGAGCTGCCTTGTTTAGTCTTCTTTGTCGTTCTATTCGTTAAATCCTATCCTCTCAAGTCACAGCGTCAGAAAGCAGTGGGTATATGCAGTGAACGGGAGGCCTATGTCGAGCAGTGAACGTTGGGGCCCTTTCGCGTTTATCATATGTAGAGAAGTCGCTTGTCAAAACCTGGACGTATGTAATCGTATTCTATTTGTTAAATACTCTCACCTAATATGTCATACCATGTGTGTTAATCCATTTTATTTCTACAATTTTAAAGTGTTATTACATGCCGTCATTTTCATTTGTCTACACCATCTTATTCTGCCAGTTAAATCCCATCATTTCAGACGCTGTACGTCACGATTGAACCAATAGAACCGTAGATACAAGACTAAGGCCCTTTTGACATGATGCTGTAATTGATTTTCATACGTCATTGTATTATATTAGTCAAATCCAGTTATTTTAGGTGCTGTACGCCACGATTGGACCAATAGGAGCGAAGATACGTAAATAAGGCCCTTTTGACATATTGCTGTATTTGATTTTTCTGTGTCATTGTATTCTGTTCATTAAACCCTACCATTTGAGCTGCTGTACGTCACAATTGGACCAATAGGACTAGATATACATAACTAGGGCCCTTTTGACTTGTTGCTGTATTTGATTTTTCTGTGTCATTGTATTTTATTTGTCAAGTCCTATTATTTGAGATGCCGTACGTCACGATTGGTCTTATAGGACCGAAGATACGCGACTAAGGCCCTTTTGACATGAGGTTGTATTTGATTTTTCTCTCATTGTATTCTGTTTGTCAAATCCTATCATTTGAGGTGCTATACATCACGATTGGACCAACAGGACCGAAGATACATAACTAAGGCCCTTTTGACATATTGCTTGTTTGATTTTTCTGTGTCATTGTCTTCTATGATGTCTAAGGCATATCTCTAATATGCCCTATTTTTAAATTGGACTTCGTAAGTCCTAGGTTTTCACCCACAAGCTTTTATTTGACACCTCATTTGTCATTCTACCCGGTATAATGGCGGAGGAGTTATATTGGCGGTCGTACGGACCGACAGAAAGAGTACCCAGCTCAAATATCTCACCTTTAGTACCATCCTTGGATTATAAGCTTTCATTTGACACCTCATTTATTATTATAGCTGGTATAATGATAGAGGAGTTACATTCGCGGTCGGACGGACCCACCGACAGACCGCCTAGGTCAAATATCTCACCTTTAGTACCATCCTTGTATTACCAGCTTACATTTGACACCTTATTTGTCATTCTACCTGGTATAATGACGGAGAAGTTATATTCGCGGTCGTACGGACCGACAGAAAGATTGTCTAGGCCAAATATCTCACTTTTAGTACCATCCTTGGATTATAAGCTTTCATTTGACACCTTATTTATCATTCTACTTGGTATAAAGACGCAGAAGTTATAGTCGCGGTCGTACGGACCGGCGGAAAGACAGCTTAGGTCAAATCGCTCACCTGTAGTACCATCATTGGATTATCAGCTTTCATTTGACACCTCACTTGTCATTCTACTTGGTATAAAGACGCAGAAGTTATAGTCGCGGTCGTACCGACCGGCGGAAAGACAGCTTAGGTCAAATCGCTCACCTGTAGTACTATCATTGGATTATCAGCTTTCATTTGACACCTCATTTGTCATTCTATCTGGTATAACGACGGAGGGGTTATATGCGCGGTCGTACGGACCGACGGAAAGACAGCCTGGGTCAAATATCTCACCTTTAGTACCATCCTTGGAATATAAGCTTTCATTTGACACCTCATTTGTCATTCTACCTGGTATAATGACGGAGAAGTTATATTCGCGGTCGTACAGACCGACAGAAAGATTGCCTAGGCCAAATATCTCACCTTTAGTACCATCCTTGGATTATAAGCTTTCATTTGACACCTCATTTATCATTCTACCTGGTATAATGATTGAGGAGTTATACTCGCGGTCGGACGGACCGACGGACATACCATGTAGGTCAAATATCTCACCTTTAGTACCATCCTTGGAATATCAGCCTTCATTTGACACCTCATTTCTCATTCTACATGGTATAATGACGGAGGAGTTATATTCCCGGTCGTACGGACCGTCGGAAAGACAGCCTAGGTCAAATATCTCACCTTTATTACCATCCTTGGAATATAAGCTTTTATTTGACACCTCATTTGTCATTCTACCTGGTATAATGATGGAGGAGTTATATTGGCGGTCGGAGGGACCGGCGCACAGATCGCCTAAGTTAAATATCTCACCTTTAGTACCATCCTTGTATTATAAGCTTTCTTTTGACACCTCATTTGTCATTCTACCTGGTATAATGACGGAGGAGTTATATTCGCGGTCGGAGGGACCGACGGAAAGACAGCCTAGGTCAAATATCTCACCTTTAGTACCATCCTAGGATTATCAGCTTTCATTTGACACCTCATTTGTCATTCTACCTGGTATAATGACGGATAAGTTATATTCGCGGTCGGAGGGACCGAGTCACAGACCGCCTAAGTCAAATATCTCACCTTTAGTACCATCCTTGTATTATAAGCTTTCTTTTGACACCTCATTTGTCATTCTACCTGGTATAATGACGAAGGAGTTATATTTGCGGTCGGAGGGACCAACGGAAAGACAGCCTAGGTCAAATATCTCACCGTTAGTACCATCCTTGGATTATATGCTTTCATTTGACACCTCATTTGTCATTCTACCTGGTATAATGATGGAGGAGTTATATTCGCGGTCGTAAAGACCGACGGACAGACCGCCAAGGTCAAATATCTCACCTTTAGTACCATCCTTGGATTATCAGCTTTCATTTGATACCTCATTTGTCATTCTAGCTGGTATATTGACGGAGGAGTTGTGGTTACAGACAGACGGACGTGGATAATACAAAGTTTTCACATTTTTTCAAAATTGGGTGAAAACAATAAAACATGATGCCAGACTGATTTCTTTATGAAAATAATATATACATTCTCAAATTGTCTATTTTTCGTTGTGAATAATATTGTATTCAACAGTGATGCCAAATTTCTGATGCCAAAATGATTGATAATGAAAGTGGGATATACGTTTTCATGTATATAACGGCAGCGACAAAACGGTAAAACACTGAACTAAATGTATATAATATTTTCACTGTACGATCATTTTGGACTCAAACATTTTATGGAATAAACTTATATAACTTAGTAAGAGGTAAACAAGGAAAGCTGATATATTAAAGTAACATCAAGGAATCAAATCTCTAACTACCGAGCTGATTAGACTTCTGGTAGCAAGTACAGGAATAAAGTTATTAAGGTAGTGTAAAGTGGCATCGATATACAGATGCCACTTTGCAAGACGATGCCAAATCGATGGTAAATGCATAATGTATCGATGCCAAATTGATAGTAGGATGTATATATATATATATATATATATATATATATATATACATCCCGCTATCATTATGTCATCTTTTCATGTTGCAGTCATTTGGCATCACCAAGAAATACTATCATTTTCGAATTTTAATTCGTGTATGTTTGTTGAGCGCATTTTTTAACGCCCTGTATCGTTCTCAGTTTTCTAAAATTTTAATTTTAAAAATTTAAATTATATACAAAAATTTTTACACTTCATAACCATTTTGACTTCCACCACATAAAAATGTGTATTTCCCATCATTTTGCCGCTTTTCGACGTTGCCACGAGTTAAAAATACCGATCTTTTGAGGACAGGTAGAAAAGGTCTATTGTAAACTTAGAGGATGGAATATTTTGGTAAAATATTCCATCCTCTCAGATTATAAACTACATAAAAGGTAGGTTCTTTACCTGTTCAGCTGGATTACCAAGCAAGGGTCTAAATATTTTACGAGTTGAATTGTGTTTATTTGATTTCATCTGTTAAATTAAAATTTCTCATACCGACTTAAAATATTTGTTTGAAAAATTCATTTTATATTTTCGTTTAATTTACTTAGGGTTTTTGGTCAGAATTTTGAAGAAACGCTTGGTTTGACATAAAATTTGGGACACGTACCTATAGCTAATATGTTAAAGAAAAAAAGTGATATTGTGCCGATATGTGCTTTTGATCTGGAGGTGAGTTTCGTCGGTTATAGGGTATGAAAACAAATACGTTCAAATAAGTCCGGAATTGGATAAACTGACTAATTCTAAGGAACTTCTATTTTATAGCGTTTTTCACTAAGTCAATACTTTTAGAGATATTTGCGAGTGAATATGTTCATTTTTCAACAAAAAAAAAACGTTTTTATACGGTTTTTCGCAAATAACTCAAAAAGTAGGTACTTTATTGAAAAAAAATTAGCAAATAGTAAATATAGCTTATAAAAAAGTGAAAAAATGGTATATGTGTCAGGTCTGTGGACCCAGTAGAAGCAGAGTTATTGCTAAGCTTTGTTTTAAAACCAAGAGGAGTAGGTAAACTAAGTGGCAGATTCACACCCAAGAAAGTCACTAGAAATATCATCAGATAAATCTTCTTTTTTGGTTGATCATATCGGCCTTTGACGGTAATCTTGACTAAAAATCTAAAAATAAAAGGAAGAACGCAGAAAATACAAAAATTGCTGATAAAATAAATAAACTAACCTATGAAATGCCAATAGTGTCAAAATTTGATATGAGTAAAATTGCCTGAGGTTGTACCAATTACAAACAAGGTGTACGGCGCGGGAAATTTGAATGACTCCTCTTGTTTAAAAACAGACTATAGTGAAAAATAAGCTCTTATATCTCAAATTTCAAATCGAATATTTTAACGTGAAATAAAAAAAAATTAAACACTTTTCTGGGAAAACTTATTACAACTTTCTTAAAGTGTTTAAGAAAACGTTTATTTTTATTTTTTTTTAAGTTTCCAGCAGCAAGAGTAAGCAGGTTACGCTCAAAATACAGTTGTTCCTTTTTTTTGGTTAAAAATATTCTAAAAACTCCCTCTAATTAACAGCCCAAATGGAATTAATCGTTACCACTTCACAAGTAACTTTATGTATTGTTTGTGTTTGTAAGTTTCATCAGTTCAAAGTGCTTATTTGTGGAAAAATTTGGTTTTAAAGTAAATTTTTTTAAATCTTTAATTTTGAAAAAAAGACTTTTGTCAAAATAACTTAAAAATTATTAGTGATACCAAATATCTTAAAGAGTAAAAAATGTAGGTGTTGCTTTTTTAAATATTTGGAATTTTTTGATTTTCTGGAAGACAAAAATTGGTTAAGATATGGCTGTTCAAAATTTGCATATACATACTCGTGACTAGTGATTCGTTCGAGGCCTTTCAACAAAACCCCTTTCAAAAATAAGCATTTTGAACCAATGCAACTTACAGATCATATACAGGGTTTCCCCGAAAATAGTGCGTTCCTTAAAGGTATAGATAGAAAGCACAATGTAGAGCAAAAAATTCTTATAACATTTTATTCTAAATTCAGCCGTTTGACCAAAAAACGAAAATACATTTTGATATGCAAATTGATACTCAATTAGTAAATAAACAAGGGGTCCCATTAGATTAAATTTCACAGTCACAGGTTCTTCTACGCCATGTTGCCAGGTCATATAAATTTATGAAAATAAAAGTTTACTCTTATGGAGAACAACGTAATTTTTGTTGAAACGGTTAACTTTAGGAAAAAATGTTACAACACCTTTTTGTTCTAAATTGTGTATTATATCCTCACCTTAAAGGAACGCACTATTTTCGGAGACACCCTGTATAAACAATACATTTATCTAAAGTAACGTGTGAAGCGGTAACAATTAATTTTCATGACTTTCTTTTGCCAAAAAAAAGGGAACGATTTTATTTTCAGCGTAACTTGCTTACTTTTCACGCTAGAAACTGTTTTAAAAACACCAAAAAAAATTTTTTTTTAAACACTTTAAAAGAGTTATGATGAGTGTTTCCCGAAAAGTGCTTTATTTTTTTGGTTATTTTACGTTGAAATATTCGATTTGGTATTTGACGAATAAGAACCTATTTTTCATTAGCTGCAACCCTGCTTCTACTGGGTCTACAGACCTTATACTGACACCTCTTTTTCATAAGCTATATTATTGCTAGGAATATTTTCTTCGATAAAATATGTACATACTTACTTTTTGAGTTATTTGCGAAAATCCGTCCAAAACGTGTTTTTCTATGAAAAATAAACATATTCACTCGCACATACCTCGAAAAGTATTGACCTAAAACTTTTATAGAACAAAATTTGCTTAGAATTAGAATTAGTCAGTTTATCCACTTCCGGACTTATTTTGCACGTATGTTTTTTCACCTCCAAGAAGGGGTGAAAGTCACATCCAGGACAAGAGAACATATCGGCATAATCTCACTTTTTTCTTTGGCATTTTAGCTACGTGTGTGCCAAATTTTATGTCAATCCAAGCGGTTCTTTAAAATCTGGAGGTTTTGCGATATTTTATCGTGAGTGAATGGAATAATAATTATTACAACGGCAATTATTGTCGTTGTCACTTTTAGATAAGAAGTCATTATCACAATGATATAGTCAGGTTAACTGAATTGTATAATTATTGTTTTTATCATTAAATGTGAAAACCTAGAATTATCCATGTCTGTCCGTCAATAAACACAACTCGTCTATTAGTAGGACAGAAAGAATGACAAATAAGGTGTCAAATGAAAGCCTATAACCAAAATATGATATTACATGTGAGAAGTTTGACCTCGGACTGCCTGTTCCAGAGTTGCAACCGAAAGTACTGTTTTAAATTCGTCGAAATAGTACAAACTATTGGTCAACACGACTAAGAAAGACCAGAACAAATACATACTTCCGGTTTCATGCCTGTCTGTTCGTCCATATCTGTAGGTGAACAAAATTCATCCGTCATATCAGCTGACAAAAAGTTACACGAAGGGTTCAAATATCGACTGCCGGTTCAACTTCCGGTCACTTTTTGTGAAAAATTAGAACTTACGATGTCCAATTGCTTGTTACAATTTTTTTTATAAGTGTTCTACTCTATCTATTCTGACTTTTCATTAACTTACTTAGATCACATATAATTTAATACAGTTTTGATGTCAGGGTCTTCAAAATTTATGTGGTGAGTTCCGGTATGTGATGAATGAAAAACGACTCCATAAGCAGAAGAAAAAAGTGTTCTCAAGACCTAAGACAATACATCGACTCACAAGAGCGTTGTGACAGTAGCAAAAATTCGAGTTGGGGTTCTAATTACTTTCTCATGCGGCTTACTCTCCTGACTTGGCCCCCTCCGATTATTAAGTGTTCCCAAATCTGAAGAAATGATGGACGAGTCACAAAGTTTCACAAAAAAGCGAATATTTCGCGAAATGAACGTCAGATCGAAAAACTAAAAAATGCGTGTTCAATATTTTTCAAAAGTCTATCGAATGATACCAAAAACGAACCCCCACGGAAAGGGGTGAGGAGTAAATTAAAAATTTTAAATACGAACCCTGCGATATTTCGCGAAATGAACATCAGAGTGCCAGTGTGTGCTTTTTTTCTGGGGATGAGTACCACCCCCTTCTCGAGTGTGAAAAAATATAGGTCCAAATAAGTCCGTAAGTGGATAAACTAATTAAATTCCTTGTAACTTTTGTTTTTAGATGGTTTTTCGCAAATAAATCAAAAAGTAAGTATTTGATCGAAAAACTATTCCTAGCAAATATAAAGCTTATAAAACAGTAAAAAAAATGATGTATGTATGAAGTCTGGACACACAATAAAAACAGAGTTGGAGCTAATCAAAAGTTGGTTCTTATTCGTCAAATTCCAAATCGACTAGTTCAACGTAAAATGTCCAAAAAATAACGCACTTTTCGGGGAAAACCCGCCACAAATTTTTTAAAGAGTTTAAAAAAAGTTTTATTTTTGTTATATAAAAAGTATCTATTCTATCACCATCAGCATCAAAAGTAGACCGGGCAGTATCGTCGCCCCCGCTAGCGAAATTATTCCGATTCGATTTTTTTGCACAAACTTACTCAAAAAGAGGTCCTTATAACATATCCAAAGGGTGCCGGGCGGTGCATTGGTCGAAAAATTGTTTAAAAAATTTTTTTGAAACAAATTCACAAAAACAATTTTTTCATTTCGAACAATTTTTTTTAGATAACTTGTGTCATTCTGGGCAAAAAAGGTGTCTTGCCATTTTTGTTTAAAATTGATTGTTGTCGAGTTATATGCGATTAAAAATTTGAAAAATGCGAAAATGGCCATTTTTAAGTCTTAATAACTCGATTAAAAGTTATTATTATGAAATTAAAAAGTGAGCAGATCAAGTTTCAAACCCTTGCTTCAAGGTCCTTAAGAGATTTTTGTCATTATTTTATTACAAAGCTGTTATTTTTAATTATTAATAATTAGCGCTATAGTCCCGGATTTATCGTCGCCCCTGTTAGTGAAATTATTCCGATTCGATTTTTTTGCACAAACTTACTCAAAAAGAGGTCCTTATAACATATTCACAAGGTGCCGTGGTCGAAAAATTGTTTAAACAATTTTTTAAACAAATCCACAAAAATAATTTTTTCACTTTGAACAATTTTTTTTAGATAATTTTGGACATTTTGAACAAAAAAGGTCTCTTGTCAATTTTCTCTAAAATTGATTGTTGTCGAGTTATACGCGATTTAAAACCTGAAAAATGCGAAAATGGCCATATAACTCGACAAAAATCAATTTTAGAGAAAAATCTCAAGATACCTTTTTTGCTCAGAATAACCCAACTTATCTAAAAAATCGTTCGTAATGAAAAAATTATTTTTGTGAATTTGTTTAAAAAATTGTTTAAGGTGATACAGTAGCGATCAACACGTAGCCAAAACGCGTTCCAAGATTGCGGCTGTAATTTTGAATATTTTTTCAAGATATTTGGCACACGTATCCGTAATATAATAAAGAATGGCGGTACAGAGCCCAATTTGAAAAATATATTAGGTAATATTTGAAAATTATTCTGTAATTAAATACAATATTAAAAAACGAGCCTGTACCGCCATTAAGAAGAACAAAAAAATACACTTTCTTCAAATAAACTTTTTTATCCGATGCCTAGATTTTGTGTCATTTTGGAACTACTAAAATGTTTTATTTCATTAGTCCAAAACAAAATTTAAATTTTTTAATTCGACAAAATATTTCCACGCACAGGCTGTGGTCTGTATTAATTCGAGAACCAAGAGAGACAGCTCATTAACCGCCTTTCATTTTTTCTTAGAAAATAAACGATCTCTACACAAAGTACTTATAGGATAATACGCCGCCGTTATGAAATGATTGTAGGATGTTAAAATGACGAAGGATGTTTTACCCGGAAATCCGAATTTTATATACTTTTGTTATATTTAATACCCTAATAGCACACGACGTCCTTTGGACGTCCAAAATAGGTCAATTTTTGGTCCTAACGTCCATGGACCATAAACGGACGTCCTTTGGACGTCCGACGCTGGACGTACTTCGGGTGTACTAAATATGTACGTCCTTTGGACGTCCGGCGTTGGACGTCCGGCGTTGGACGTCCTTCAGGTGGACTAAATATGTACGTCCTTTGGACGTCCGGCGTTGGACGTCCTTCGGGTGGAATAAATATGAACGTCCTTTGGACGTCCGTACTCGGACGAAATACGGACCTTTTCCAATCGTCCATATTGGACATATTCTACCAATAAGGGGATTAAACAGCAAAATTATTTAATAAAATATTAACTTAATTATGTTAATAAAATAGTTTAAATGGAAAAGATTATAAATCATATTTAATTCAAAACTGTATATGTAGTTTAATATCTAATACATGTTTTTGTTTTTATGTAAAGTGTGAAAATCTGATCGGTAAATTATTCGTTATGTCCACTCTACATCAACAATAAATTGAACAAGAAATTGACTAAGTTATTCAAGGCCAAATGTGACGAGTACAAAATGTATGATTTGTAAAAGAAAATGAAGGAATTTGATGAAATAGAACAATTGGATATGTTTTATTTTGTCAAATTTCTTTATTTTCTGTTTATTCACGGCAAAATTGGAAGTAGAATTGTGTTTTGTATAAGCCAAATTTGACCTTGAATAACTTGTCGTCAATTTCTTGTTCAATTATTGTTGATGTAAAGTGGACTTTATAATGTTTTATTATTCCCGTTACCAAGATGATAGAAGTTTGGTGGTTAATTCTAATAAGCAAAAATATAATTTTTATCAATGTATCCTTACTACAGATGAATATTGAGAGCATCTTTTTGAAGTTGAGCGTACGTGTGCCCAAAATAGGTCCAGTTTTAGTCCTAATGCGGATGGACTATAAATGAACGTCCTTCGGACGTCCGACGTTGGACGTACTTACGTGTTGAATAAATATGAACGTCCTTTGAACGTCCATTGGACGTCCGTGCTCGGACGTCCGTTGGACATTGACATCGATCCGTGAGCGTCATCTGCAAAGAAGAAAATCACAAGCCAGGACAACCAATCCAAATAGTGAGTGTTTCAAACTTTTGTGTTGTGTTGTCAAAAGTTTATTTAATTATTTATGTTTTTCCTTACATACTTACATATTTTTTCAAGCTTTTTGGTATATTTTTCATATTTTTTACTATATTTCGATAAAAAAATTCTTCGCAGTTTTATCCTAATCAACATCATCATCATTCTATCCAAAAAGGCAAATCGCCAAAATCGCAATTTTATCATAATATGATATGTATATTTGCATTTTACCACATTTTTTCGATGTTTTGAAACATTTTTGTATATCTTTTGTGTATCTATCTATATTTTGTATATCACCCCTCCTCGGGGTGAAACTCACCCCCCAAATTCACATACTAATTTGTAAGTACACATACTTTTTAAGTATGGAATAAAGGTTGCTTAATATTAATCAGTTTATCGAAGTCCGGACTTATTTTGAACGTTTTCACCCCAGAGAAAGAGTGAAACTCACCCCAGGGCAATAGCACACATTGGCACAATATCACTTTTTTTCTTTGGCATGTTAGCTATGCGTATGCCAAATTTCATGTCAATCCTTTAAAATTTACAGCAAAAACCATCAAAGAATGTAGTAATACTTGTTTTCATGAAGTCGGTGATAGAGTTTGACAAATCTTTATGGTTGTTAAATATCTTTTAATTTGTGTATTCGATTTTTAAAGGTAGGTACTATATACGTCCATTTGGCACAATAAAAAATAACCTTCGACCGGTACATATTGCTTGTATCGATGCTCGGTGCATTGTTCAGTCATAAATTTTAACTGTCCCTATAGCGTCGGCCGTCGGGTCCTATTGTAAATTATTATAATAATAGTCCGTCTCGGTATTTTATTATTTCTGTCATAAGTATCTCTGTGGAAATGCAAATGCTGCTTGTAACATCCCAAAAACCAGCTCTACTATTAATTGTACTCGTATAAATAAGTGTAGAATATGTACCTACCTACTTATTTATTGTATTCATTTATAGACCTGGATCCCGCGTAATAAAAAAAGTTGATTAACAGCAAGCTGAAAATTTGTTAATAGCTTCACGGTGTCTAGTCGGACAAACTTTGATGTACGGGAATACTGGAACCGGGGAAGTTTTAATTGTGGAACAGGTTAAAAACTTGGAACATCAGACTACCGAAAACGTTCCATGTATTTTGTCGGACAGAACTTCCAATTGATTTGTTACCATTTCATTAAACTCTTATGCAAAAATCAGACTGCGTACCAGTCTACTTTTATTCTCTTAATATTTTTACTTAAAAAAAGTGTACTACAATCATCTCGCTAAACTTAATATAACTGTTTTCGAGATAAACCCATTTTAAATCTGCGATATAACATAATTTTTTGCATAATATTGTAGTTAAATCCGAAAAATCAACTTAAAACCATAATAATAATTGTGCCAATTCTCATTTATGTCATTTATATTTTTGGAGATTTTTATGGTTTATAAGTTATTTTTCGAGTTTAGCGAGACGAATGTAGTATATATTTTTTAAGTAATAATATTAAGAGAATAAAAGTTTTGATTCGAAAAGTATATGTAATGTAGAGTTCCCTCAGCGATGTGATATAATATTATTACAGTATAGCTCCCCGTGCATGACAAGCTTATGGAGGTAGCCCATATAGCCTAGGCTATAATATTATTAAAAAAATCACTTAGATGGGACAATGGCTTTAGGAAATTCGAGACATCAAAAATGACCCATTTTTAAGGTGGTGCGTTAATTTCTTGGAGAAATGTAATTATAATTTAATGTAAATAATCTAATATCCAATAATTGTAAATTAATATAAGATGTAATATAAGTTCCTTAAAAAATATATTTTTTATTTCCCACAATACATTCTCCACAGGTATAAATATCGTCTCTAGACGTCCACCGAACGTCCTCCCAGGACGTTAGATGGATGATCGGCAGCAATACATTGGACCAAACTGGGACGTCCTATGAAGGCCCAATTGACGTCCACCGAACGTCCCTTCGGACGTTAGGTGGACCTCCATTGGGCGTTTGGCAACGTGGAATTTGGACCAAAATTGGACGTCCTGTTAAGGTCCAATTCACGTCCCCTAAGACGTCCGATTAAGATCCAATTTACTCCGATTAAGGTCCAATTTACGTCCAATTAAGGTCCCATTTACGTCCGATTAAGGTCCAATTTACGTCCGATTAAAGTCCAATTTACGTCCGATTAAGGTTCAATTTACGTCCGATTAAGGTCCAATTTACGTCCGATTAAGGTTCAATTTACGTCCGATTAAGGTCCAATTTACGTCCGATTAGGGTCCAATTTACGTCCCCTAGGACGTCCGATTAAGGTCCAATTTACGTCCGATTAAGATCCAATATATGTCCCCTCGGACATTAGATGGACGTCCAATGGACGTTCGGTAGCGCGACATTTGGACCAAAATAGGACGTATAAAGGACGTTCCTCGGACGAAAACGGACGTCCAATGGACGTCCCTAAAGTCCGTGAAGGACGTCCATTGGACGTCCTTGTGCTATTAGGGTAGGTACCTACCTATAATTCTGGTGATTTTTTAAATCCTCTATTGTTAAGAGAATTTACACCTTTAGCCAAAGTTTTACGATTTTCTAACGGAAATTAACAAGTTATTTTAAATACGCACCAATTATCGATGTTGAAAGGAGTTTTTCAAGTTATAAAAATATTTTCTCTGATCAAAGAATATGTTTCCTCGTAAAGAATTTGGAAAAACACATTGTAGTGAATTATAATCGAAGATATATTTATAGTGATATTGTTGTTTTATTTTAAATAGGTAACTATTGGTAGCAGTTTTTGTAAAAACTGTGAATAAATTGCATATATAAAAAATGATTTTATTTGAAAAATAATAAATAAGATTACTAAATAAGACAGAAAATTTGTGGTTTCCCGAAATGCGCATTTTTTGAATTTTTGTGCATATCTTGCGCATATTTCGTAATTTTTTACCGCATATATATGCGAATATTTCATCAAAATTGATCGCATATAAATCCGCTCCCTAGTCATTGTATTCTGTTGGCTGATTCCAATGATTTGAGCCGCCGTACGACACGTTGGGACCAATGGGAGTGAAGATACGTAACTAATACCTATCAAGAGGTTTACTCAAACTTCTTTTCTGTACTTATACCTACCACTCGGTATAAGCACAAAGAAGAAGTTTGTGTAAACCTTTGCACAACTGTGTAAATACTAAAGAAAAATCTAAAATATTAAAAAAAAAATAGTGGAATCCGTTAATCTGTTCTCGAAAAAATTAGCTATGAAAATGAGCATAATTTTCTATATCCCTAACTTTTGACGAGCAGTTTAGCTTAAATGGGGAAAAGCGGTAAGCTTAGACCAAACACCAGTAGGAGGCATTCAATTAATTGAGGAAAAAAATTAAATGGATAACAATATTCATTTCAGTTATAGAAAAGTCATTGCCCCGCTAGAATGGTTGAAATCACAAGTAACAATTAATAGTCCTACAAAAAAGACAGGCGCTTGAAAGTGATAAGACCATTGAACAATAAGCCTGCGAACTGCCTTTTAAACACATTCTTAAAAATAATCCATAACACAATTACAAAAAGGTTTGTTAAGAAATTCTTTTATAAACTTCAGAAATTCAACAACTTCTCCTGATTATGTTTAAAAAACGTACGGAATGCACTAAATGAAAAAAAGAAGACTCTAATATATACTCTATACTCTAATATATTCTTACGTTGAATATTTGATGCTTCCCTGTAGAGTATAAAACGGACAGTTGTGTTTTTCCCGTGAGCTGCCTTGTTTAGTCTTCTTTGTCGTTCTATTCGTTAAATCCTATCCTCTCAAGTCACAGCGTCAGAAAGCAGTGGGTATATGCAGTGAACGGGAGGCCTATGTCGAGCAGTGAACGTTGGGGCCCTTTCGCGTTTATCATATGTAGAGAAGTCGCTTGTCAAAAACTGGACGTATGTAATCGTATTCTATTTGTTAAATACTCTCACCTAATATGTCATACCATGTGTGTTAATCCATTTTATTTCTACAATTTTAAAGTGTTATTACATGCCGTCATTTTCATTTGTCTACACCATCTTATTCTGCCAGTTAAATCCCATCATTTCAGACGTTGTACGTCACGATTGAACCAATAGAACCGTAGATACAAGACTAAGGCCCTTTTGACATGATGCTGTAATTGATTTTCATACGTCATTGTATTATATTAGTCAAATCCAGTTATTTTAGGTGCTGTACGCCACGATTGGACCAATAGGAGCGAAGATACGTAAATAAGGCCCTTTTGACATATTGCTGTATTTGATTTTTCTGTGTTATTGTATTCTGTTCATTAAACCCTACCATTTGAGCTGCTGTACGTCACAATTGGACCAATAGGACTAGATATACGTAACTAGGGCCCTTTTGACTTGTTGCTGTATTTGATTTTTCTGTGTCATTGTATTTTATTTGTCAAGTCCTATTATTTGAGATGCCGTACGTCACGATTGGTCTTATAGGACCGAAGATACGCGACTAAGGCCCTTTTGACATGAGGTTGTATTTGATTTTTCTCTCATTGTATTCTGTTTGTCAAATCCTATCATTTGAGGTGCTATACATCACGATTGGACCAACAGGACCGAAGATACATAACTAAGGCCCTTTTGACATATTGCTTGTTTGATTTTTCTGTGTCATTGTCTTCTATGATGTCTAAGGCATATCTCTGATATGCCCTATTTTTAAATTGGACTTCGTAAGTCCTAGGTTTTCACCCACAAGCTTTTATTTGACACCTCATTTGTCATTCTACCCGGTATAATGGCGGAGGAGTTATATTGGCGGTCGTACGGACCGACAGAAAGAGTACCCAGCTCAAATATCTCACCTTTAGTACCATCCTTGGATTATAAGCTTTCATTTGACACCTCATTTATTATTATAGCTAGTATAATGATAGAGGAGTTACATTCGCGGTCGGACGGACCCACCGACAGACCGCCTAGGTCAAATATCTCACCTTTAGTACCATCCTTGTATTACCAGCTTACATTTGACACCTTATTTGTCATTCTACCTGGTATAATGACGGAGAAGTTATATTCGCGGTCGTACGGACCGACAGAAAGATTGTCTAGGCCAAATATCTCACTTTTAGTACCATCCTTGGATTATAAGCTTTCATTTGACACCTTATTTATCATTCTACTTGGTATAAAGACGCAGAAGTTATAGTCGCGGTCGTACGGACCGGCGGAAAGACAGCTTAGGTCAAATCGCTCACCTGTAGTACCATCATTGGATTATCAGCTTTCATTTGACACCTCATTTGTCATTCTACTTGGTATAAAGACGCAGAAGTTATAGTCGCGGTCGTACGGACCGGCGGAAAGACAGCCTAGGTCAAATCGCTCACCTGTAGTACTATCATTGGATTATCAGCTTTCATTTGACACCTCATTTGTCATTCTACCTGGTATAACGACGGAGGGGTTATATGCGCGGTCGTACGGACCGACGGAAAGACAGCCTGGGTCAAATATCTTACCTTTAGTACCATCCTTGGAATATAAGCTTTCATTTGACACCTCATTTGTCATTCTACCTGGTATAATGACGGAGAAGTTATATTCGCGGTCGTACGGACCGACAGAAAGATTGCCTAGGCCAAATATCTCATCTTTAGTACCATCCTTGGATTATAAGCTTTCATTTGACACCTCATTTATCATTCTACCTGGTATAATGATTGAGGAGTTATACTCGCGGTCGGACGGACCGACGGACAGACCATGTAGGTCAAATATCTCACCTTTAGTATTATCCTTGGAATATCAGCCTTCATTTGACACCTCATTTCTCATTCTACATGGTATAATGACGGAGGAGTTATATTCCCGGTCGTACGGACCGTCGGAAAGACAGCCTAGGTCAAATATCTCACCTTTATTACCATCCTTGGAATATAAGCTTTCATTTGACACCTCATTTGTCATTCTACCTGGTATAATGATGGAGGAGTTATATTGGCGGTCGGAGGGACCGGCGCACAGATCGCCTAAGTTAAATATCTCACCTTTAGTACCATCCTTGTATTATAAGCTTTCTTTTGAGACCTCATTTGTCATTCTACCTGGTATAATGACGGAGGAGTTATATTCGCGGTCGGAGGGACCGACGGAAAGACAGCCTAGGTCAAATATCTCACCTTTAGTACCATCCTAGGATTATCAGCTTTCATTTGACACCTCATTTGTCATTCTACCTGGTATAATGACGGATAAGTTATATTCGCGGTCGGAGGGACCGAGTCACAGACCGCCTAAGTCAAATATCTCACCTTTAGTACCATCCTTGTATTATAAGCTTTCTTTTGACACCTCATTTGTCATTCTACCTGGTATAATGACGGAGGAGTTATATTTGCGGTCGGAGGGACCGACGGAAAGACAGCCTAGGTCAAATATCTCACCGTTAGTACCATCCTTGGATTATATGCTTTCATTTGACACCTCATTTGTCATTCTACCTGGTATAATGATGGAGGAGTTATATTCGCGGTCGTAAAGACCGACGGACAGACCGCCAAGGTCAAATATCTCACCTTTAGTACCATCCTTGGATTATCAGCTTTCATTTGATACCTCATTTGTCATTCTAGCTGGTATATTGACGGAGGAGTTGTGGTTACAGACAGACGGACAGACGGACGTGGATAATACAAAGTTTTCACATTTTTTCAAAATTGGGTGAAAACAATAAAACATGATGCCAGACTGATTTCTTTATGAAAATAATATATACATTCTCAAATTGTCTATTTTTCGTTGTGAATAATATTGTATTCAACAGTGATGCCAAATTTCTGATGCCAAAATGATTGATAATGAAAGTGGGATATACGTTTTCATGTATATAACGGCAGCGACAAAACGGTAAAACACTGAACTAAATGTATATAATATTTTCACTGTACGATCATTTTGGACTCAAACATTTTATGGAATAAACTTATATAACTTAGTAAAAGGTAAACAAGGAAAGCTGATATATTAAAGTAACATCAAGGAATCAAATCTCTAACTACCGAGCTGATTAGACTTCTGGTAGCAAGTACAGGAATAAAGTTATTAAGGTAGTGTAAAGTGGCATCGATATACAGATGCCACTTTGCAAGACGATGCCAAATCGATGGTAAATGCATAATGTATCGATGCCAAATTGATAGTAGGATGTATATATATATATATATATATATATATATATATATATATATATATATATATATATATATTCTTTTACTTGTTCTATTCTTGTTTGTGCCACTGTAATTACTAGTTCTTCTTGTTGATTGGTCATGGTTTTTGTTTTACTGTAATTCATCTTCAGTCCTATCTTTGTCGATTCTCTATCTAGTTCTTCCATCATTTTTTGTAATTCTTCACTTCTTTCTGCTATTAATACAATATCATCAGCATATCGTAAGTGATTCAGATATTGCCCGTTTATGTTTATACCCAAACCATCCCAGTGCAGTTGTTTGAACACATCTTCTAGCGCTTGGTTGAATAGCTTGGGCGAGATGGTATCTCCTTGTCTTACTCCTCGGTTTATTTTAATAGGCTCCGTTTGTTTCATTAGCTTGATAGTTGTTGTTGCCTTATCATATATATTTGTAATTAAGTCGGTATATCTGTAGTCTATTCTGCTGTTTTGTAGGGAATTCTTTACTGCCCAGTGTTCCACACTATCAAATGCTTTTTCGAAGTCAATAAATGCCATGTATAGCGGGATATGATATTCGTTAGCTTTTTCGATTAATATCTTCATCGTTAAAAGGTGGTCACTTGTACTGAAGCTTTTTCTAAATCCGGCTTGTTCTCTTGCCTGGTATCCATCTAATTTAGTTGTTAATCTGTTTGTTAATATCTTGGTTAATAGTTTGTACATCACATTTAGTAAAGTTATGGGTCTGTAATTCTTTAGATCCTTTTTATCTCCTTTTTTAAATAGTAACAATGTTACTGCTTCGTTCCAAGTGTTGGGTATTTGTTTTGTCGTTAATATTTTATTCATAAGTGTGTACAAAACTTCTCTAGTTGTTTTCCCACCATTTTTTAGCATTTCTACAGTTATCCCGTCTTTTCCTGGCGATTTATTATTCTTCATCTCCTTGAGTGCTTTTTATCTCATTCTTACTGATTTCTGGTTGTAAGTCGGAATTGACATTTTTTATTTTTATTTGTAATTGCTTAACCCGCCATTACACGCGCTATGAGGAAATCCCTCACCATATTTGTTTATAACCAATGAAATTGTGTAAACTAATACGATAACCTTAAGCACCCAGGAATGCCTTTAGCATGGTTTATGAGAGGGTATGAAAAAGTTATAGAATATTTCAGGCGGCCAGTGTGCTGTGTGATAGTTGAAAGAAGAGACATCCCTCTTCAAGTGAGGGAATTCCTCACTGCGCGTGCAATCACAGTGAAATCACGTTTCTATTATCTCAAAGAAACTTTTAGGTTTTTATTTAATATTTAGGTAGGTTTAATTAAAATAATATTGTTTGGATTAGGTTAGGAACAGTGGCACACCGAGGGGGGGGGTTTGGGGGTTAAACTCCCACCCAGAGCATATAGAAATATATATAAAAGAAAGTAGGAAAATGTAACTTGTCTTTCACAAATAATACAAAAAACTTTTGGTGCCCAAGCAAACCCCCCAGAGGAAAATTCTAGGTGCGCCACTGGTTAAGAACCCATTTTTAAATTTACCTATTCTAATAATTGGGAAATAAGCCACAATTTAACTTGAAAAATTGATTTTATTGACGTTTCGAATTCCACCTCGGACGTCGTTATCAAAATACAAAATATTAATAGTTAGTTACATAAATGCCACAAAGAAATAACTTCAGAACAGTTTTTAATTTTAATTTGTATTTTTAGTAAAATTAATTCGCGTAAAGAACGTTAATTTCTTCAGTGGCTTGCTGAAATTGAAAATTAAGAAAACTTGCTTTTGATCTATATTATTTTTAATTTGTTTGGTTAAATTAATAAAAAAAAAATTGGTTTACGAGACTTTCTATAATATGTGAGTACAACCCATTTTATATTTATACATGTTGACATTCATTCTTCCTCGAAATAAGTCGAATTTATGTAGGTGAGGGCGACGCTCATACGCGTGCAACCATGTCACAATAGAAGACGCGTGTAACGGCGGGTTAAGGATTTCTTGTGTTGGTTTCTGTTTTGTATTGTAGAGGTTTTTATAATATTCGATGTGATATTATAATAAAAAAAAATTGGATTGAAAAAAGGAATGAATGTCGTGTTTCAGAAAATTGTGATGGGTAGTTCTTATAAGACGACAGACTCAGTAAAACACAGGTTAAAACAAAATAAATCTATCCAGTCTAATTATTTACAAAATAAATAAAAATAATATACCTCATTCTATCCGTCGCAGCGGAGTCCTCCTTTGGCTAGACGTCTGGAAAAGAAGAACAAAATAATTAACAATGTTATTCAAATATATACATTTATCGGGGGCTCGCTCACTATGCTTGCCTCCGTTTACTTAAGCCGCAAATCACTTCACTACGGTGCACCTTGCGGCTCGAGTTGACCTGCCTAAGCTTGCGAATCACGTCAGTACGGTGCACCTCGCTACTCAGGTCGGCCTGCCTAGCTCATCTCGCTTGGCTGATTGTGGAGCCCAGAACTGTCGTTTCAGGATCGTCGGATCCAAGCAAGCAAGCAATTTGATTTAACCCGACCTGTGGGAATGTCCACCCTCTCGAAAGAGTACATTCGGGTGTAACAATTCATTGGGGCGAGGTGTTTTGACCCGAGTGTAAACAGGGATCACCCCACCTCGCTCCAATGCCCCAGGCCATCCCTTTCCCCCCCATAGCACGCTGATGCGCGATGAGGGCACAACTATCGTAGCCAAATGCTCTTCACAATGGAATCCTGGGTAATAAGATTCCATGTGGTACCCTAATCGAATGCAAACATCTTAGGCTCAGCGTGGTGCGCTCTATGCCTTTATCGTCTTACTTACTTAACCGCGGTACTAAAAATTGCTTGCTTGGGCCCCAAGTCATCGTGCTGAGCCCTATTGGGCTCCGCCCAATGACTTGTTGCTCGAGTTTTTATGTGTTTTTTATGGTTTTTTATATTTTTTTGGGGCCTTACGCCTTTTTATTTTTCTATATATATTTTTTTGGGGGCCTGCGCCCTTCTATAATTTTCTAAAATTGTCTTACCTTGAAGGTGATCGTGGTGTTGGATCTCCGTATGTAACGCTATCTTCGGCACTTGTTTTTGAGCTACGAACTGACTACTATCACTTTTCACTTTTGATCACTTTATTCCACTATTTGCTGTTTCGGTCTTCTGTGCTTCCATCGGTGGAACTCATCATACCTTAGCATCTCTCGCAGTATATGACTTGGGTGATGCTCCAGTTCCGCGAATTTGACCCTTGCTTTGTCTGTCATGATTTCGGTGACTCTCACCTGTTGGAGTTCTCTGAACAGGAATCTTTCTGCTACGTATCTTGGGACTCTGGCGGCTTCTCTCAAGCTGCTGTTGTAGACCGCTTGGATCTTCTTTTTGTGGGTGTTACATGCTTGTCCCCATACGAGAGATGCGTATGTTAATACCGGTAGTATAATGCTGTTTATCAATCTTAACCTTGTTTTTAGTCTTAGTTTGCTTTTTCTGCCTGTAAGTCCTCTTAGTGTTGCTTTCGCTATGTTGGCCTTATGGGCTGTGGCTTCTACATGTTTTTGGAAGGTTAATCCTTTGTCCATGATGACTCCTAGGTATTTAGCTTCGTTTTTCCACTCGATGGGGGTGTTCTGTACCGTCAGCTGTTCCTCTGGTTGTTGTCTTCCTTTCTTGTATAGAACCGCTTGTGTCTTTTCCGAGTTGATGGCTATCTTCCATTTTATACTCCATTCCTCTATTTCTTGTAGTGCTGTTTGCAGGTTGGTCACTGCTATATCTACATTTCTGTGTTTGGCCGCTATCGCTGTGTCGTCGGCGTATAGGCTCATAAGGGTACCTGGTGTTCTAGGTACGTCAGCGGTGTATATCGTGTACAGCAGGGGTGACAGGACCGCTCCCTGGGGTACTCCAGCCTCCGGGTTCCCGAGTTCGGACAGGACTTGTCCTATCCGAACCCTGAAACTCCGGCCGCCTAAGTACGTCATAGCCCCGCTGTACCCGTAGCCCCTCATTTTGTATAGAAGCCCCTTATGCCATACTCTGTCGAACGCTTTGCTTACGTCCAGGAACGCTGCTCCAGTGTACTGCCTGTCGTTGAATCCAGCTGCTATGTATTCGGTTAGTCTGAGTACTTGTAGCTTGCTGGAGTGCTCTGCTCTGAATCCGAATTGAGCTTCTGGGATAATGTTTAATCTATTTGTTTCCGCTTGCAGTCTGCTAAGAATGATTCTTTCCACTATATTGCTGATCGCTGGAAGTAAGCTGATTGGCCTGTAGTTCTGCGGGAATGTGTGGTTCTTACCAGGTTTTGGGATTATAATGACGTGGGCCATTTTCCACCTGTTCGGAAATATCTTGAATCTTAGTATTGCGTTCACTATGTTTGTGAAGTACACTATAGCTTTTCTGGGCAAATACTTTAGGGCTCTGTTTGTTATTTCGTCTGGACCAGGTGCTTTTCTCGGTGAACTGTTTCGGATGTGTTCGTTGATTTCTTCCGGTGATGTTGGGGGAATCCTCTGGGTCTTCTGGTCCTTCTTCTTGTTCTTCGACTTCTTCTAGGAAGTCGTCGTCTTCGTTTTGGTGGAAGTTTAGGTCGCATTCTCTTTCGAGTGTAGCCCTCATCGCCTCTACTTTATCCTCTATGGTGTATACCATGCCGTCTCTTCCATGTAATGGGGGGATGGGTTTTCTGTCGCTTCTCAACATTTTTTGGAGCTTCCAAACGTTTTTCATGTTTGAGTCTAGTTCTTCCATCTCTTGTACAAAGTTGTCCCATTTTTTGCTGCGGTGGAGTTGTAGGGCCGTTTTGACCTCTCTGTTTAAAGTATTTGCCCAGGTTTTGTCTACTCGATTTCTTGTTCTTCTGGCTATTTTTTTCTTCTATTTTTTTCCCTTATCAGCTCTTGAGTTTCTTGTGGTATGTCTTTGAACCTTCCCGTATGGATCTCGACTTCTTCCTCTGTTGTGCTGTTTCTGATTGCCTCTTGGATGATGTTTTCGAACTCTAGGACTTTTACTTCTATTTCTTCAGGGCACTTATTTATAACTGGCACTATATTTATTCTTTCACTCACTAATCTTTTATAATTCGTCCACTTTGTTTTCTTTTTTGTTCTTTTCGGTGGGTTTGTCTCTTCCCATGTTCCAATTTCTAGTAGAATGGGGTTGTGGTCTGTTGATCCTTCGTCCAGCGTGATTAGTTCTGATTGTAGTCCTAGGTTTTTGGCCACAACTATGTCGATATGGGTGGGAAGTCCATTTCCTGGGAAGTGTGTTGGTTCTTCTGGGCCCATTGCCACTGTATCTTCGTTATTTTCTATGTAGCTATTTAGTAGTCTTCCATTTCTGTTCGTAGCTCTATCGTTCCAGTTGGGGGATCTTGCATTCAGGTCTCCTATTATGATGGATGTTTCAGCGATGTTAAGGAACGCGTCTAGGTCATCGTCCATTAATGGGTGTTGCGGTCTTACGTAGGCTGATGTTATTCTGACTGCGCCTTGCCTCATTTTCACTTCTACTGTTGTCGCCTCCATGTTAACTAGTGGTGGAGTCGTGAATCTGGTGTGAGTGATTCCCTTCTTAACTAGAATGGTCGTTCCTCCTGATCTTCTATTGAGGTCGTTCCTATATACATCGTACCCAGGGAATTTTAGGTTGAAGTTGTTTGTTAGCTTGGTCTCCTGGATTGCTACGATGTCCATCTCATATCTATTGGCGATTTCATCCATGATGTTTTGGTTCGTTGATATACCGCCCGGATTCCAGGAGCCTATCCTCAAATATTCAGCATTACTTCTGTGCTTCCCTGGTGCCTAGTATAACTTCTTTGACTACCCTAGTCACTATTCTGACTATGTAGTCTTCATCAGGGATCGCTGTTTGGTGTTGGTTGTTCTGCGTGGCCTGGGCGTAGGTGGTGCCGGCAGCTTGTGGTTGTTGTTGTTGCGGCCTCCTTGGTGGGGGTCTTCCCCACGTAGGGTATCCTCTGTAGCTGGCTGGATGGCTGCCTTTACAGTTGGCACATGTAGCTTTGACTTCTTTGGCCCTTTTGCACATCTTAGTGGGGTGATCCTCACCGCATTTGACACACCTGGGGTCCTTGTTCTGGGCGTGGTGGTAGCCTTGGCAGTTGAAACACTGCGTTGGTCCTGTCGCTTTTCGGAGATCCTCTACCACGACCTTCATATGGCACAGGTTGGTTATGCGCCTCGCCGCCTCGACGTCCCCCTGATCCAGAGCTAATGACGAACATAGGTAGCTGTCTTCTTGGGCCGGCTCTTGTTGACATGTTTTTTGCTGCTTGATGGCCCTAGTTCATCCGTGACATTTCTTTCTTTGCAATTCGGGAAGGCCCTAAGCTATGGTAAATGGTTAAAGCGGAGAGAAGAGGATATGGGTTTACTGATGAGGGGAAAAAGATCTCCGAAACCGGTATAGACTCTTCCTGCACTCTCCGCTTTAACCAGAGTATTATGCAGCTGCCGCATTTTCGTTTTGCAAAGAAATTGAGAATGTTTATACATATTTATAAAAAAGTTTGCTATATAAATTTATATTCGCTTCTTTTCCGACATTCGGGGTGTTAAAACGTTTCTTACCAACTGGAAATTCATTTATTGTTCTGAAATGGGTTGAGATTAAGAGTTAATTATTGCACATCTTATAACAGTAATTGTATATTAACTAAGAATCTTATATTCATCAGTGGTGCGCATACAGGTAAAGACCTAAATTTTTTTAAGAAAAAAATGGTACGCTTAGATTCTTCGTTCAATTTGTGACATAAAATCTCCCTTGTCTATTTTTTATACAAGGCGCCGTTTTTACGCGAAAAAAATAAAACATCTTAACACGTTAATGAAATGAAAATTATGAGTTAAGATGTTCTATTTTTTACAAAAAAAATGGAGCCTCATATAAAAAAAAATAGGCAAGACTGATTTTTGTCATATTATATAAAATGACTGGTTTAAAAATAATATTATTATCATTTTACATACGGTTCTGACAGTCTTTTAAAGTTAATCATATCTACTTACTTACTTAAGCCGTCCTTTTGTACCTTACGGTGTCGAGGTTGAGTATTGGCAAGCGTGGAGAACGGACGTGCTTTATTTGGTGTCGTCAATGAACAACTCGACAGCGGGCTTTATCACGAAAACCATTTAGATTAGTTAATCATATCTAATAAATTAGTAAATATGAAAAAATCAACACAATACAAAAAACTTAAGCACTTTTTTACTACAGCAGGACAACGTAACGTTTGTTGCTTAAACGCGTTATTCCTCTTATATAAAGTTGAGTTTATAATTTCAGAAAAATCTAGGCACCGATTTAGCGTCTTTTCTTGGTTAAACATAAAGGGAAACCGTAAAAAGAAAGAAATTGTAAAACTGGCTCATTAATGGTGCAAATAAAAATAATTTTCTCTATTAAACAACAACGCTTACAACAACTGAAGAGCAAACACGAAGATGGCATGAGTACTATAGCGAGCTTATGACAGAAGAAGAAAATGAGCCGCCGTTCCAAGAGGGTAACGACGTAGAGCCAAATGAAAATTATCTAAGGATAAACGAGGAAATTCCAACGAAAAAAGAAATAGCTGAAGCAATCCGGCACCTGAGGAACAACAAAGCAGCGGGAATGGACGATATCCCAGCAGAACTGTGGAAAGCGGACACTGAGAGAACCGTGGACCTAATAGCACCATTATTAGCAGATGTATGGACTGAAGAAATCCTACCTAAGGAATGGAATAATGGAATTATAGTCAAGCTTCCAAAAAAAGGGGACGTACAGCTATGCGAAAACTGGAGAGGAATAACGCTGTTATGTTCCATAAATAAAATATTAGCATTTATTTTTCATCAAAGAATCAACAATATAATAGACAAAACTCTCAGAAAAGAACAAGCGGGTTTCAGAAGGGGAAGATCCTGTATAGACCAAATCTCGACGGCAAGAATCATCATAGACGAAACTATAGAGAAGAACGCAGCCTTGATAATGACCTTTATAGACTTTGCTAAAGCCTTCGACAGCATAAAACATACAGCCCTGTGGAAAATCTTAAGACTAAATAGATTACCTCCAAAGATCATTGGAATAATCAAAATGATGTATCAGCAAACAACATGTCAGGTATTGCATAAAGGGCAAATGACAGATAAAATACCAATTGAAGTAGGTTTAAAACAAGGTTGCATACTGTCACCTTTGCTCTTCAATATATATCTTAATCATATACTGGAAAAAACAATTGAAAGAAAAAATGGGATCCCTTGGAACTACCTTCAGAACAAGAAACTAGCAGATATGGAATACGCAGATGATATCTGTTTTGTAGCGAACACAATAGATGATATGAAGAACATGTTAAGGAAGCTAGAGGTGAAATCGGCAGAAGTGGGTCTTAAAATCAACACGAACAAGACCGTAGAGATGAGAATAGGAGTAACTAACTGTGACAAACTATACATCAACCAACAAAAAATAAAACAGGTTCAAGAATTTTGCTACCTAGGCAGTATAATCAGTGCAAAAGGTGGAGCTCAAGCAGATATTAAACAGAGAATACGAAAAGCACAACAAGCCTTTGGAACCCTCGCAAATATATGGAGATCAACACAGATCAGCCAAGATACTAAAATAAGGCTATTTAATAGTAACGTGAAAACTGTGCTACTTTATGGGAGTGAAACATGGGCAATAACTGACGGAAATTTAAATAAAATCCAAGTTTTTGTAAATAGATGTCTACGTAAAATTCTAAAGGTATACTGGCCCAATATCATAAAAAATGTAGCACTATGGAAAAAAACCAAACAAGAACCCATCAGAACAACAATAAAGAGGAAAAGATGGAACTGGCTGGGACACACACTGAGGAAAGAAAATGCAGACATAACAAAACAGGCACTCAAATGGAATGCAGTAGGACGAAGAAGCAGAGGACGCCCGACCAAAACATGGAGGAGTACCGTTGAAGAAGACCACAAAAGTATGAAGAAAACCTGGGGAGAAATAGCAACCATGGCCAGAAATAGAGGAGAATGGAGAAGCTTCGTGGATGCCCTATGCTCCTTCACGGAGTAACAGGATTGGATATACATATTAAACAACTAACTGTACTAAATCTTAGATGGCGTATTAGATCGTCCCCTTGATTTGTCAATGTTATTAAATGACGAATGAATTGGGCGTGATAAAACCAGGGGGTCACCACTATTGTTTTTTTAAGGAGTCTCCGACAAAAGAAAGTCTCTGAAACACTGACCTAGAATATACAACATTTAATAGGTTCTTTAGTAAAAAAAGCACTTATTTTTCATTTTAAGTTTAATACATTTTACGTATGTATAAAAACACTTTTGATTTGTCAATTATTCGTAACTTTATTTGGAGTAATTGTCACTGTACGCGATGATATAAAACTCTATAAATATACGCCACTGCGTCACAACAGTGGGGTTGTTTCACGAGATAAAATAATCGGACATAAAACAAAATAGGTCGGTTGGATGAAAATAATCGGGGTACAGAGGATGTATAAAACAGTGCATAAATAATATGCAAATCTCTGGATTTCACAGTTACATAGTTTTACTACGACAACTGGTCCTACTTAGCACGTCAGACTGTAAAAATATCGCTGTATAAACACAGAGAGCTATTTATTTTAACTTTTTTGGTTTACAATTTAAAGGGCGATATAACTTAAAAATGCGCAGTCCTTGGAGATTCATTTTGACGTTTATTAATATTATGATTAAAGATAATTCATTCATATAATATCTATACCATATTTTATATTATTAGATAATTTTTATTTTTTAAACGAAAATATTAGAAACACAAATTTTATTTAAAATTTAAAATTTAAAAGAAATCTCTATAATATTAATAGGGGAGTGCATATAGATTTTCACTTCGGAAAAAATCAAACAAGATTGAACTTTTTGTAATTTCATTAAGAAATGTTTAATAAACAACATATTAAAAAGTTCTAGTCGAGAAGTGGGTGCTTCAATTTTTATTAAACAAATGAAAGATGTTTTTTTAAATAACTCCGAAAATATAAATTTTAGAAAAAAACTGACTTGACCAATGAAAAATTCAGAAAATTTTACAAAAAAACCTTATATAAAGAATTTTATAAAACTAAATCTGTATCTTCTATAATTTTTTATTTATAACGCTAAAGTCACCCTTCTCACAAACATTGGCGCACTGTAAACTAGCGTACGGCGAAGTGCATGGTTGAGTTATTTTAACGTAATTCTTTAACTAATGGATCAAATGAAATTTTACAAATTGAACGTGAAAGAAGAATAATTAGGCTATCTTATGGTTATAATAGAAAGAAATAAAATGTATGGTTATAAGTACGGTGTGGGCGGAAAATGAGCCTTACATGAACTTTGTTTAAAAATAATTTGAAAATGTGTAACTAATACAATTTTTCTTATAAAACTCTCAATTTTGCACAACTTACCTTTAAAACATCATACTAAATGATGTTTTATTCAAAGAAAATCTCAAAAGTTTATTTCAAATGATATGACGTCTCAAAAAATGTAATTTTTGAAATCTTCGTAGTTTTATAGAATTACCACCACTTTAAGACGGTATTACTCAAGTCTAAACAGATCTATTACAGCTTTATAAGTACTTTTTTAAAGCTTAGGATGTAATGTTTAAAATGCACTGAATTATTTAATTTTAAAAATGAAGAAAACTATTTCTTTTTGAGAAAATTAAGAAAGGTAACACAAATGTAATACAAAAACCGAAAATTACCAGCTAAAAAAATGTTTATACAAAGTGATCAAAACTTTTTTCTGTAAAACTTACCTAAAATACATTTAATAATAAGCTTCAACAATAATAAATGTTCAGTAAAAATTTTTTTTTAGCTCTTATATAGTATGTCTTCGTAACTTGGAACCTATTGATAACTTTTTTATTATCAGTTTTACAAAAAAACTTATTTTTTATAAAATACACTGCATCGTATCTAATCTAAGATGCAATCATCAAATATCAAATTTAATTAATTTTATACGAGGTATGTCAAAAAATATGAATTTCACTCAAGAGTAAAGTACCTTTACATTTCACAATATCGAAAAGTGTTATTAAGAAAAGTTGTTTGGAATTAAAAATTTGTTTTAGTGTTCAATTACATCCTGCTAATTAAAATATTGTGAATAATAAAGGCACTTAACTCTTAAGAAAAATTCATATTCTTTACATACCTCGTATAAAATTAAAAAAGTTTGATATCTGATGGTTGTATCTTAGATTTTTGACCAGGGAGAGCATTTTATGAAGAATAACTTGTTTTCGTAAAAGTGATAATAAAATAGTTATCATAATTGTAATAAAATGATGATGAGCATCGGTAATTTGAGAAAAAATTAATTTTTTTTCAATTAGAATGATGTAATTGTATATTTAGACATATTTTTTAATTTCAAACAACTTTTCATAATATCATTTTTTGATATTCTGGAGGAATATAAAGGTACTTTACTATTTAACGTAATTCATATTTTTGACATACATCTCATATAAAATTTATAAAATTTGATATCTGATGGTTAAGTTTTAGATTATTGACTATCCAGAGCATTTTATGAAGAATAACTTTTTTTCGTAAAATTGATAATAAAAAAGTTTTCCATGTGGTTCCTAGCTACGCATACATACTGTATAAGAGCTTCTGTATAAGAATTTTCAAATTGCAATGCCATAGGTATTCGGATTCAGCATTAATCAAAAACAATATAGAAACATATTTGATCAAAGTAAAATGATGAATTTAACGATATTTTTAAAATTATTTATACAAAACAATTGTTATTGTTTAAACAATTAATAAACAATTAGCGGCCAAATCTGCGAGCAGAACTTTTTACTTTAACAAGTATATAAACTAACAAAAAAAGTTTTAGAAAAATATAAGCTTGTTTGAATTTTTCCGAAACAATGAATGTTTTCGTTCTAATTGCATTCCTCTATAATTAACATTCTCGGCCAATCAAGTTCCTACCCAACCAAGAAAAATAATCTGTTTATTGGAATTCCTCTATACGCGAACTTAAAAATCATTGGTTGTGTTGTAGAAGTAGGGATTTTTCTACATCCTTTAGTGATTCCTCCATCCCATTCGTCTAGGACTTTACTCATTAAGGGAGTAGGCCCAAAATTTTGGTCCAATGCTATTTAAATGCATTAATTTTTTTTCGAATCCTGAGAAAACTAATTAATATTTTTAAAAAATTTAAACACAGAATCAAAGATTACATTATTACCGGGGGCCAAAACTCCCTTATAATAAACAAAAAGTTTCTTTTGAATGAAATACATGAAATTAATTAAAATCACACTAAATTTTATCTTTTTTTCACCCCTGTAACTTTACATAAAAAAATATTAAAATAAACAATAAAGAAGTTTTCAGGAACTTTGCGTCCTCGGTAATAATGTAATCTTTCATTCTTCTCAGGATTCTCAATTTTCTCAGGATTCGAAAAAAAGAAATGAATGCATTTAAATAGCATTGGACCAATATTTTGCACCTATTCCCTTAAGTCATTGTTTATTCAAAATATATGTTGTATAATAATGGTGATAGTATGCAGTCCTGTCTAGTTCTCTTGTTTGTTTCGAACGCATTTGAATATATTTCGCGTATTGTCCTTTTCATGATCATTTTTCAGTGCGTAACAAATGATAGGAAAAAGGGCAAGTCCGTGATAATACACATTTATGACATTTATTCTAACATGACATTTTAGTTCAATCTGACAGTTGTCACATTTTATTTTCAATTTGGAATAAAAACCAATCAGATGTGTTTCTTGCATTTATAAAATGGTATTTTCTTTGATTTGTATAGTCTTATAAATTATACAGATTATATTTGTAATATTATTATCTAATTAAAAAAAATATTTTTTTATTATGGCGCCATCTATCGACAACTAGAATAACTAGAATAAATGTTATAAAAATGTCACCGACGAAATGTAATCACCGACGTGCCTTTTTTTCTGTCACATACAATTTAATGCGTTAGAAAGAAATCGAAAAACTGTGACGCACTGAAAGATGATCATGAGAAATATTGTACTTTACCTTTATCTAAGTTTTTGTCATGTAGATTTCTTATTGGACTAGGTGGTTAGGTACTGCCATATTTTTCATTATACTTCAGAGGGAATCTCATTTTGCTGAATCTAAAGCCTTTGTGTAATCTACGAAAAACTTAAACGGAAAAATTTGTTTAATGTTATTTTCGGCCACTAAAGCAAAAATTGATGTTGAAACTACCAACAAGTCGGAGAAATAAAAAATATCATGGTCCACTCTAATTTCCGCGTTTTGTTTTTTCGATGGCTGTCTATTATTATTATCACGGTCCTATTGAAACAAATCTTCTGTCTTACAAACAAATTCAAATAAATACACTTTATTTGAAACAGAAGGAAAATTATAAATACGAAAATAACAATGGAACCTCTTAAAAAGATATTTATTTTCCGTAAATGTCTAATTAGTTTCGAAGAATCCAAAAAGACAGTCTTCCGAATCAAAAGGCTATTAATTATGTAATCGAAACACAATTACCTCTGACCGTAGTCAATTTTTCCATTACAAAAGCAATCTTTCAACGTCTTCTTCATATAAAGGCTCTTTGAGAAAGTTGTAAAGGCGAATTTGAAAACTCTCAACTCAGCTTGTCTATTTTGGCCTGAGATGGTTGTTTGATTATAGCTGAAAGAATGAGAGTTGAGATTTTAACTTTAAAATAAACGTAGTTTTCGAATTTAGTTGAGTGAATTTTGAATATAAAACAAAACGTATAAGATATCAATTACCTTTTAGGAATATAAAGTACCTAGAAGTAAAATATATAGCTTCAAGGAAAAGAGCAAATTATTTTCACAAAATGTATTTTTATTATAATAGTTTCAATGTTCATTTATAGATTTTAGACTAAAATAAACGGACGAACAAGGACGAAACAGATACGACAGATAAATGGTAATGGTTTTTATTAAGAAGGATAAGTATATCTTGTGTTCCGTGACCCGTCAAAATAGCCCGGTCAAAACAGCCCCGTCAAAAATCCCCGTCAAAATAGCCTGGACACAAAATAGCCTCGACAAAATAGCCCGCAAATAAAATAGCCCGCAAACAAAATAGCCCCGACAAAATAGATCGCACACAAAATAGCCCCGGTCAAAACAGCCTCGACTAAAATAGCCCCGGCTAAAACAGCCACTTTTAAAACACCACCAATAAAAAGTTTTACCTTTTAACGGAGTACCATTTATTTTAAATTACTATTCTAATAGGGAAATAAGCCACAATTTACTTAAAAAAATTATGTTATTAACGTTTCGACTTCCACTTCGGATGTCGTTGTCAAAATACAAAATATTATAAATTAAACAAAAATGTTGTTAAAACTTAAAAAGCGGTAAACCCTGTTGTTGCTCAGTAAAAAAATTCTTCTAATAATTTAATTTAATCTGACTCATTCGTATCGGCAATTCAGACGTACAGTATGGTGCAAATGGAAGGAATAAATTCGTTATTTCGTAAACCCGCTACGTTAAGGAAAAATCCTGAAATAGATCGATTTTTAATTTTAAATTACGATATTCTATTATATATGTCATACTAGTGACGTCATCCATCTGGGCATGATGACGTAATCGATGATTTTTTAAATGAGAGTATGGGTCGTGTACTAGCTCATTTGAAAGGTTATTTAATTCTCTATTTATAGCCCAATAAATGACCGTTTTGGAGTGCAATTTCCAGGGGCAACTCCGAATTACATGAAAATTTGGATTTAGGTTCTACTTACCTTCCACTTCAAAGTTAAATTTGTGCCGTTGGTTGCTTTTACTTGGGGGCTGACATTTACCCCTTCTCGGGGGGTGAAAAACGCTTGTTTAAAATAAGGCCGGAAATGGATAAATTGACTTATTTTAAGCACCTTTTGTTCTATAAAGTTTTTTACGCCAATCAATACTTTTCGAGTTATTCGCGATTTAAAATATTGATTTTTCGACAAAAAAACCACGTTTTCAGACCGTTTTTTCCAAATAACTCAAAAAGTAAGTATTTTATCGAAAGAAATATTTTCAGCAAAAGTGTAGCCTATAAAATAACGAAAAAAATGGTGTAAGAGTAAAGTCTTTGAGCAGAAACAAAGTTGTAGTTCATGAAAAATACGTTCTTATTCGTCTAATTCCAAATCGAATATTTCAACGCGAGATCACCGAAGAAAGAAGCGTTTTTCGGGAAAACCTTATTAAGATTTTTAAAGTATCGAAAAGAAGCTTATTAACTGTTTTTTTATAAAAGTTTACAGCATCAAAAATAAATGAGTTACACTGAAAAAAAAAGTTGGCCCATTTTTTTTGGTAAAAAAAATCGTGAAAACCTCCCTCTATTTAGCACCCTAAATGAAATTAATCGTTTGGATTTACCATTTTTTTAACTGTATGTGTATTGTTTATATGATCTGTAAGTTTGATTGGTTTGAAGTGCTTATTTTTGAAATCATTTGGTTTTATAGTAAAAAAAAATTTCTAAAAATTTTTTAAAAATTTCATTTTTTCAAAATAACTTAAACAGTATTAGTGATAAGAAATATCTTAAAGAGTAAGAAAATGTAGGTTTTGCTATTATAGATATGCTAGTTTCATTTTGTTTTTCCGTAAGACAACAATTGGTTAAGATATGGCTGTTCAAAATTTGCATACACTCGTGATTAGTGACCCATTCAAGCTTTCTCAATTATAACCCTTTCAAAAATAAACACTTTAAACCGGTGAGACTGACAGATCATATAAAAAATAGATAGGTAAGTAAATTGTTTGTAAAGCGGTAGCGATTAATTTCATTTGGGGAGCTAAACACGGCGAGATTTTTATGATGTTTTACAAAAAAAAGAGGGCTAACTTTATTTTGAGCGTAACTCGCTTATTTTTAATGCTAAAACTTTTGTTAACAATTAAAACAAAGCTTTTTATCTTCTTCTTTAAGTACCGTGCCCAAATTTTTAGGCGTGGGTAGCTTCCATAACAATTTGCCAATATCGTTCTCGATCTTGTGCGGCATGTAACAATTGATCTGCTGATAAGCCAGTCCATTGACGAAGGTTTCGGAGCCATGAATATTTCTTTCGACCAATTCCTCTTTTTCCGTCGATCTTTCCATTGAGTATTAATTGCAGCATTCTGTATCTGCTACCTCTCATTATATGCCCCAGATATTCAAGTTTTCTCTTTTTTATCATCTTCATTAAGTCACCTTCGCCTTGACCTACTCTGTTTAAGACTTCTCTGTTTGAAATGCGTTGAACCCAAGATATTCTGAGCATTCTACGATACGACCACATCTCAAAGGCTTCTAATTTGTTCATCATGTTAACCTTCATGATCCAGGTTTCACATCCATATAGTAATACAGGATACACATAACATTTTAGGAACTTGATTCTTAGTTGTAAATTCAGCTGAGAGTTGCTCAGAATAGATCTAAGTTTCATAAATGCTCCTCTTGCAATTTCTATACGAGTTTTAATTTATTCATCCGGATTTAGTGTCTCGTTTATCCAACATCCTAGGTATTTAAAATGGTTAACTTTTGTTATTGATTCATCACTGACAATTAGTTGCATAGGGCCGACGTCTTGTTTACTAACCACAAGTAACTTTGTCTTTGTTGCATTTATGTTAAGTCCGTTATTGGAGAATTCTCTAGTGACTCGATCAATAAGGAACTGAAGATCTTCGATATTTTCAGCCATGATCGCGGTGTCGTCTGCATATCTGATGTTGTTAATAGTTTCTCCCCCGATTCGAACTCCACATTGTCCTTCCAAGGCTTCATTAAAAATTATTTCTGAGTATACGTTAAACAAAGTTGGGGATAACACACAACCCTGTCTGACACCTCTTTGAATGCAAATTTTGTCTGTTTCTTTGCCGTCTACCAGAATAGAAGCTTCTTGATTCCAATATAGATGTTGTAAAAGTCTCAGATCTTTATCATCTATTCCAATCATTTCTAGATATTCAAACAACCTATCATGTTGAACTCTATCAAACGCCTTCTCAAAATCTATAAAGCAGACGTAAATTGGTTTCTGTACTTCCCATGATCGTTGAAGTAATGTTAGCATTGAGAACAAAGTTTCCCTTGTTCCCAATCCTTCTCTGAAACCGAATTGTTTGTTTCCCATTGTCTCTTCACATTTCTCCTTGATTCTATTAAGAATTATCTTAAGAAGTAGCTTAAGAGAGTGGCTCATGAGACTAATTAGTATAAAGTCTTTACATGATGATGTATTAGGTTTTTTTGGGAGTGGAATAAATGTAGACTCCAACCATATCTGTGGCATCATTCCAGTCTCGTATATATGGTTATAAATGTTTGTTAATTGTGAGACATTATCCTCATCCAGAAGTTTGAGCCAGTCTGATGGTATTTGGTCAGGGCCTGGAGATTTCCCATTTTTGCTCTGTTTGATGGCTTTCTCTACTTCCGCTTTTAAAATACTAGGACCAGTATTCGTATACTTTGTGGTGTTAAGTGGTGGCCTCGTATCCAGGAAGAGCTCTTTTATATAGTTAGTCCATTCTTCCTTTTTTCATCCAAGTCAAGAATTATGTTACCTTTGGGGTTTCTCATAAAGTGAGGAGTTATTTTTCTCTGAGTGTAGGTAATTTCTTTAAGCTTTTTATGTATATTAAACTCGTCATGTTTTCTTTGTAGTTCTTCCATTTCACGACATCTTTGTTCCATCCAGTCCTCTTTTGCTCGCTTAACCTCGTATCTTATTTGTCGATATATCTCTCTATTCAACAATATATAATTCAACCTTATTCAACAAAGAAGAAATTGGAAAAACAAAGACGAGATTCGGTATAGAGAGATATATCGACAAATAAGATACGAGGTTAAGCGAGCAAAAGCTTTTTATAAACACTTTAAAAAGTTTTAAATGGGTTTTTCCTGAAAAGTGCTTAATTTTTCGGTGATTTCACCTTGAAATATTCGATTTGGAATTAGACGAATAAGAACGTATTTTTCATGAGCTACAACTTTGTTTTTATTTGATTGATAGACTTTACTGATCCACTATTTTTTTGGGCTCTTTATAAGCTACACTTTTGCTAAGGATATTTTTTTCGATAAAATATTTAGTTTTAGAGTTATTTGCGAAAAACCGTCTGAAAACGTAGTTTTTTTATCGAAAAATCAACATTTTCAATGGCAAATAACTCGAAAAGTATTAAAAAACTCTATAGAACAAAAGTTGCTTAAAATCATTCAATTTATCCATTTCCGGTCTTGTCTTGAACGTATGTTTTTTCACCCCCGAGAAGGGGTGACTGTCACCTCCCAAGTAAAAGCAACCAACGGCACAATTTCAACTTTGAAGTGGAGGGTAAGTAGAACCTTAATCCAAATTTTGCCCCTGAAAATTACACGGTATCGCCGAATTTTCCGTTCATTTACTGGGCTATTAGCAATACAGTGCGTCCATAAAGTGACGCATAAATTCATTATTTCATAAACCGGCGATATTAGGGAAAAATCCTGAAATAGGTCGATTTTTATTTTTAAATTTCGATTTTTTGGCATATATATCATGCTAGTGACGTCATCCATCTGGGCATGATGACGTAATCGATGATTTTTATAAAGGAGAATAGGGGTTATGTGATAGCTTATTTGAAAGGTTATTCAATTCTCTATTAACTAATATAAACGTTAACATATTTATTTATACAAGGTGTTCAAAAAAACATTTTTTTAAATAAAATAATTGAGACAAAAAGAAGAATGTATGTAATTTATTTAATTCAAAATACGTTTTACTGTTGTCAGAAAACAGGAAAAAAATGTTTATTTGACAAATAAATATTGTTTTTCGCTTAAATTCAATGTTAAAGCTGCCACCCACCTGTCTCTTGGCAGTTTGAACATTTCGTTTCAACTAAAATCAATGTTTATTTGTCAAATACAATTTTTTTTTGTTTACTGACAGTAGTAAATGCATTTTGAATTAAATAAATTATATATATAATATTCTTCTTTTTGTCTAACTTATTTTAATTAAAAAATGTTTTCTGAACACCCTGTATTAATAATTATGTTAATGTTTATATTATTTAATAGAGAATTGAACGCCCTTTAAAATGAGCTATCACATGACCCATGTTCCCATTAAAAAAATCATCGATTACGTCATCACGCCCAGATGGATGACGTCACTAGTATAGTATATGTGCCAAAAAATCGTAATTTAAAAATAAAAATCGACCTCTTTCGGGATTTTTCCTTAAAGTCGCCGGTTTACGAAATAACGAATTTATGCGTTACTTTATGGACGCACTGTATAAACAAATACATAATTATTTATACAAGGTGTCCAAAAACTTTTTTTAATTTAAATTATTTAAAAGACCATTTTTATTTAATGTGGTTAAGATAAACATCTGAATAGAGGATAATTGCCATTTCCGAAAAAATGTATTTTTAAGGGATTATTTCATGATGAATTCTGAAGGGAGCTTTTTTGTCGGGGCTATTTTGTCGGCGGGCTATTATTCCGCGGCTATTTTGTCTGCAGGCTATTTTGTCGGAGCTATTTTGTGTGCGGGATATTTGTCGGGGCTATTTTGTCGGAGTTTTTTTGACGCGGCTATTTTGACGGGGTACCCTTGTGTGGTATCTTATAACTACCCTCTTGTGGCGATTAGGAACAGTAAAAACAGTAGTTTTTGAAAGTCTAATCTTTTTTATGTTAAATTTTATTAGGGCGATCGAACCGCTAGTTATATTTTTGACAGCTGCATAAAGTTGACGTGTTAGGAAAAACGACAAATACGGAGAAAAACGATATCTGATCTTTCACTTTTTTGTAATGGTAGGGAAGCCCAAGCGGAGATTTTTGCAGTTACTCGAGCGCGTCAGATTATCATATGGGGAGAAACCTGGTGCCCTGCAGATGTACCTCTACCATATATTGGCTCTTAACAAAGGGAAGTTCGTTAAGGGGGGTCAAAAATCTATCGAATGATACCAAACATGGCCCCCACGGAGAGGGGTGGGGGATAAATTTAAAATTTTAAATACAAATCCCGCGATATTTCGCAAAATATTTCAAAAATATTGGGTTTCAATATTTCAAAAAATATTCGCAAAAGTTAAGTTGTATTAATTGCAGATTGCTGCCCATCAGATCAACAGCGTGAAAATAAATTAGTCAAAAACTATTTAATTATAAGAAAACTATTATCTAAAAAATTATAGAAACTTGTGCATTGGCTGAAGAGACGCAAGTAACAAAAAAATTGTTTAAATTGAATTTTAAGAACCATTTACGAGTTACCAATTGAAACCACGAAATATTTTTTTACTACATGTTGTTCATTCATTTTAAATAAAATAGCATAAAAATTTTACAAGCAAATTATTTCAGAATATTTCCTACTCTCTATAATCTTTTCTAGTCACTGTGACCTCAACATATTCTATTGGCTTTACTTTTCTACTCTAATATCCTTCTATAAGCTTATAATTAAGTAAACTGCGACTTTTTAAAAAAATAAGTGCCAGAACATTTAAAAGTAAAAACCGATTCTGACAGTTTCATTCACGCAAATGGATGCTTTTGGGCCAATTAGGTCCCTAAGATATTAGAAATATTGTTATTCATAAATCATCAGAGGGGTGAGAGTAGTCTCGTGGAAATTACATTTAGACGGAAGGCGAATCTAAATGCGCATAGCAAATTACAAGTTAATTCAGGTGATGAATGCCCAAACAGAGAACATTAGGTAATTGACCTTCTGGTATAATAGCTGTGTGGGATATTCAGCGAAGGAGGGGACAAACAATTATTGCCGTATATATTTTTTTATTGCAAAATATTATACGATATAAAGAAAAGTAAATAAAAGCTATGACCATGATTACGATCCTATGAAACTTCACAAAGAACGAATTGCAAAAAACACGATTTAAGCAGTTAGGTCCCCCCCCTCTCTCTCTCTCTCTCTCTCTTTCTTATTATATACATTTTTAGATATATTTTGAACCATATTAAACATGAAGCCACGTCTCGATTAAAGATGCGTTATTGAGAAAATACTAAGAGGCAAAAAAGTTTTAAAACTAAGTTTACTTAAAAAATAGTAAACTAAAAAAGTTTACTAATGGTACCGCAATAATAGTTTAATTGGAACGTACAGGAACATTTGGGGGGTTTAAAGGAACGAAACCCCCATAAAATTTTTCATCCTCATTCTCTTTGCCTTATCCCTATGCGGGGTCGGCTTCCCTAATAGCATTTCTCCACACAATTCTATCTTGGGTCATATCAATGTTAATCCCCTTTACCAACATGTTCTGCCTTATCGTCTCCCCCCAGGTCTTCTTTGGTCTTCCTCTCCTACTCCTTCTAGGAATCTGCACTTCAGCTATTCTTCGTATTGGGTGATTAACGTCTCGACGTTGAACATGACCAAACCATCTTAACCTATGCTCTCTCATTTTGGCATCAATTGGTGCCACACCTAGACTTCCCCTAATACACTCATTTCTAATTTTATCCTTCTTTGTCACTCCACTCATCCATCTAAGTAGTCTCATTTCCGCCACATGCATTCGTTGTTCCTCTTTCTTTTTCACTGCCCAACATTCAGTTCCGTGCATCATAGCCGGTCTTATGGCTGTTTTATAGAATTTTCCCTTCAGTTTCATTGGAATTTTTTTGTCACACAACACACCACTCGCTTCTTTCCACTTCATCCATCCAGCCCTAATTCTACTGCATGCATCTCCATCTATTTCTCCATTACTCTGTAATACCGATCCTAGGTACTTAAAACTATTGCTTTTCACAATCATTTCACCGTCCAAAGATACCATTTTATTTGTAGTAACTCCATCTTTAAATGAACATTCCAAATACTCTGTTTTTGTCCTACTAAGTTTTAAACCTTTTTCCTCCAGAGCTTGTCTCCACTGTTCCAGTTTTTGTTCTAAGTCTCTTTCACTATTTTCTATCAACACTACATCATCAGCATACATTAGGCACCATGGAATACTACCCTGTAGTTTAGCTGTTATCTCGTCCAAAACTAATGAGAATAAATAAGGACTAAGCACCGATCCTTGGTGAAATCCTACTTTCACCTGAAATTTATCAGTCTCTCCCACACCTGTCCTAACACTAGTCGTTACTCCCTCATACATATCTCTCACAATCTTTACATATTCGCCAGGGACTCCTTTCTTATTGAGTGCCCGCCACAGAATCTCTCGAGGAACCCTATCATATGCTTTCCCAAGATCATTGAATACCATATGAGCGTTGGTCTCTTTATTCCTGTATTTTTCCATCAGTTGCCTTATAATGAAAATTGCATCTGTTGTTGATCTGCCCTGCATAAAGCCAAATTGATTATCGGATATTTCGGTTTCTTCACGTATCCGTCTATCGATTACTCTCTCCCATATTTTCATGGTGTGGCTAAGTAGTTTTATAGCCCTGTAATTTGTGCATTGTTGTATGTCTCCTTTGTTTTTGTAGACAGGTACTAATATACTGCTTCTCCATTCGTCTGGCATTTGTCCAACTTCCATAATTCTAGTAAATAGACCTGCTAGCCAACTTATTCCTTTTTCTCCCAATGCTCTCCATACTTCCCCAGGAATATCATCTGGTCCGACTGCTTTTCCTTTCTTTATTTTTTGGAGCGCTTGAGCCACTTCCTCGTTTGTTATTCTGGTAACCATTGCTGTTACTGTCTCCGTTAACTCCACAGGCTGTCTGTCAAATTCTTCATTTAATAGACTGTCAAAATACTTTCTCCATCTCTTTTTGACATCCTTTTCGTGAATTAGTATTTTATTATTTTCATCTCGGATACATCTAATCTGATTAAAATCTCTTGCTTTCTTTGCTCTCTGTTTGGCTATTTTATGTAATTTTTATGTAAACATATTAAAAAAGAAGCCCCATCTCGATAAAAATTGGCTTATCGAAAAAATACTAGGCAGCAAAAAGTTTTAAAAATATTGTGTTTAACTAATGGTACCACAATATCATTTTAATTGGAACGTACACAAAAGTTTGGCGGGTTTTAAGGGAACAAAACCCCATAAAATTTTTATACGATGTATAAATTTCACTGTTGTTTTTTTAAGATTTCCCTGTCTTAATAATACCACAAGTCTAATTTCAATAAAAAATCTCTAAAAGTTTTCGAGATTTGAAAAAATCGATATTCATTTTGTAACTTCCAAGGGCTGTTGTACCTTTCTTTATGTGCACTCTTGTAGGTAAAAGAGGTTCAATCAACCTATTTTTGACCCCAGAATCTGTGGTATAATTTATGACCAATATTTTCGGGACACCCTGTGTAATAAAGAAGTCCCCCTAGATATCATAAAAACTATTGAAAATATCTACGAAAAAAAAATGAATGTCAGAATAGATGGACAACTTACAGAACCTATAGATATAGGCAGCGGAATAAGACAGGGAGACTCATTGAGTCCTATGCTTTTTACTCTTCAGTTTAATCATGGATTAAGTCATCAAAAGCGTCAACAAAGGAAGAGGATACAGAATGGCAGACAAAAAGTAAAAATACTCTGTTGCGCCGATGACGCAATTTAGCCCGATGCCCAAGATGAAGATAGTCTGCAAAGATTAATCCACAGATTTAATATACATAAGAGCAAAATAATTCAATATGACAATTTCATCTCGGAAAACTAAAACAATAGTAATCAGTAAAGAACCGATTAGATGCAAAAAAGTAATTGATGGAATCGGTATTAAACAAGAAATGGAAATAAAATATCTTGAAATTACACTGTACAGTTGTACAGCTACATACAGGGTGATTGATTAGTAGGGTAAAGCTCAATAGCTCCACTGTAGTATTAGATAGCAATAAAAGTTAATAACAAAAATTTTAGCCACCTTTGAGCTTCACATTACAAAATTAGTTAGAATGTTACAGGGTGTTCGATAACACAGTGGCAGACCTAACTTATGTTTTTTTAAACGGAACACCCTATATTTTATTTTATACTCGAAATCCTGCTAACTTCTCCATCACAAAAATATAAAGGTTTGTAATGTTATACAGGGTATTTACAAAGTTATAACCAATTTTGTATGAAAATCGTAACAAGTTCAACTCCCTGTATAAATAAAAATAAGCGCAACAGCAATAGTTTATTAATGCCATATTTTTTTATTTATTGTCAAAATTTTTAAGAATTATTGATATTGCTAATTTTTTTTATATCAAATACAGGGTGAGTCAAAACGCAAGTACATTATTTTCTCAGTAATGTTAAATGGAACACCCTGCTTTTTATATCATTATTGAAAGGTAACATTAACGTACTTTAATTTTTATATAACATTCCCCATGCCCAAATTTATTAGTTTTCGAGATATTTTCATTTTTCAGAGCAAATTATTTTAGGTGTTTAAATTTATCTAAATTTTAAGTAAGCCATGACTGAATTGATAATTGAAGATTACCGATTATCAATCCGGTAATCAATGTAACACTGTAGCAAATAAAGAAATAAAAATAATTTATTAGTAATACATTTTACAAACAAAAACACAACCACTACCACTACCACTACATGCAACATTTTTGAAACAATTAAAAACTATCTTTTTATGTAAATGCAACAAATAAACAAAGAAAATTAGTAATAAATTTAACAAAAAAACACACAAACACAAAATACAATATTTTGTGAAGACAATTAAACACTACTTTTGTATGTAAATGTAACAATGTAACAAATAAAAAACGAAACATAATTTATCAGTAATACATCTTGCAAAAAATTAGAAGCTACTTTTAATAAAATATTTTTAATATTTATTTACATGAGGTGTTCAAAATTATCTCCTAACACATTTATGTACGCCTAAAAACGATCATTGAATGAGCTACTTACTCTACGGAGCATTCGTAAATTAACACATCGAAATACACTTTGTACTCTATTTTTCATCTCATCCCTTGTTGTTGGAGGTATTTTATAAACTTCGTTATTAACGTAACCCCAAAAAAATCAGTCCAGTTTATTAAATTCTGGTGATTTGGGTGGCCACGCTAATGATCCATTGAAAAATGAAAATATCTCGAAAACTAATAAATTTCGACATAGGGAATGCTATCTAAAAATTAAAATACGGTAATGGTACTTTTCAATAGTGATATAAAATATAGGGTGTTCCATTTAAAATTACTGCGAAAATAATGTACTTGCCTTTTGACTCACCCTGTATTTGATATAAAGAAAATTAGCAATAACGACCATTCTTGAAAATTTTGACAATTAATAAAAAAATATGGCATTAATAAACTATTGCTGTTGTGCTTATTTTTATTTATGCAGGGAGTTGAACTTGTTACGATTTTCATATAAAATTGGTTATAACTTTGTAAATACCCTGTATAACATACCAAACCTGTATATTTTTGTGATGGAGAAGTTAACAGGATTTAGAATTTAAAATAAAATATAGGGTGTTCCATTTAAAAAAACATAAGTTTGGTCTGCCACTGTGTTATCGAACACCCTGTACCATTCTAACTAATTTTGTAATGCGAAGCTCAAAGGTGGCTAAAATTTTTGTTATTAACTTTTATTGCGATCTATTACTATAGCGGAGCTATTCAGCTTTACCCTACTAATCAATTACCCTGTAGAAAATGTAACGTACAATGTATAAACGAATGAATACTAAATAGAAAAAGGGAATGGAATAATCACATATGCAGAATCGGGGACACACGTGTGGTCAAAATAGTAAGAGGTAAATCACGAATCGGTAGAAGAAGTATCCGCCGACCGCGCAAAAGATGGAGTGACAACCTTAAATAGATAGAGGCAGAGGTATCAATCCGCCAATCAACAAGCAGAATGCTTATAGAGAGGTAGAAGTAGGAGAAGAAGAACTTAACAACAGAGGAATCATCCGTCATTGACCTCTTAATTTAAGAAATATTAGCTAAATATAAATCAAACGGAATCTCATTTGTTATAAAAAATATAGTGAATACAATAATTCTTCTTCTTCTTTACGTGCCATCTTCGCGACGAAGGTTGGCAATCATCATTGCTATTCTCACTTTTGACACTACAGCCCGAAAGAATTCAGTTGAGCTGCATCCAAACCATTGGCGGAATTCAGTCGAGATTTTAAATTTACACTACTATTGACCCCCCCTACAGATTAAAAAAATAAAATTTGGGGCAGCTCCTAATGCAAGGTTAGGCCTGTTATTCGTCTAACCCGACTGGACTAATATTTCTGTCGGTATTTCGTCCGGTCCTACAGCTTTCCCAGTTTTCGGTTCTTTAATGGTGTGTTTTACTTCACTTTCTGTTATTTCTGGTCCAGTCTCCTTAACGAAATATTCGTTATTTATTGCGTCTCGGTTGTCGTTAAACAGCTGTTCTATATAGTTTGTCCATACCATCAATTTGTTTTCTGTATCCACTACTATGTCTCCCTTTTCATCAATTAGTATATAATACAATAATTATTGAAATGTAAATAATTGACTATGTATTTATTCGATTAGTTCGATAACCCTCTTATAGTCGAATAATAAATATATTGACCAATATTATTGTTCTGTACATTCCATTGCTACTTTGATATTAAGGTTCAAAACAGACGAACCACTCTGCAGCACTACTCGGTGGATCCACAAAGTGGCTGAAACAAGCGATTTTTGTAGCCACAATGATTTTGTAGGTAATAGACACCATAGTGGCGAGGATCGGTGATCGTGGCCAGCCACTGTCACTCGTGTGGAATGGCATGTTTAATTTACATAAGAATTCACAGGTAATCATCAAGAGCTACTTTGTGGATCCACAGAGTAGTGCTGCAGAGTGGTTCGTCTGTTTTGAACCTAAGGCGCTGGTTTCCTCGAAAGCGGCACCGACAAATTGCGACCGTAGCACTGCGATGAATTACGTCAGATTACGGTGAAAAATTCAAGGTTCTTCACTGCGGCAATGGAATGTGCAAACTCAGCAAGCGGTGGCTTCCAACGCATCCTTGGAAACCACCGCTGTTATTTTGCATGGTACAGTTTTTGTGACGTCATTCATCGCAGTGTTACGGTCTCAGTTTGTCGGCACCGCTTTCGAGGAATCCAGCGCTTTAGGGGAAAGGCGCAAACTCTCGCCTGTCAAAATATTCAATGTGTTTTAATAGTTATTTATGATATAAGTGTTAAAAGTACAATTTTAAGGCACGCATGTGAAAGTTTGCAATTCACATGAGTGACTTAAATAGGTATATATGAAACAGTTCGTGAAGTATGCTTTTTGCGAACGCACACGATGTTTAGAGCACGAGCGACAGCGGAGCGAGTGCTATACATCGCGTAAGTTCGCAAAAAGTTCTTCGCGCACAGGTTCATACAATATTTTATCTACGATAAACAAATAAAAAAACTGTAACTCTTCATCACTGGAACTCATTTCTATTCTACAATTTTTAGAACTTTGATATTTAAAAATTCTAACTTCTTTCAAACCACACAGCTGTCAAAACTATTGTCGTAATTTATTGCTGACAATGTCATCACCATGACAACGCGAAAATTAAGGATAATGGATTATATGAAAGTGTGCCAAAAACAGTGCGAAAAAGTAAATCCCATTTAAAATACATTGTTACTTCACGCACACTTTAAATCCTTCACGCACTGCTATCTATAATGACAGTTTTCACAAACTAAAAACTTATACATAATGTGAGATAGAGTAGATAAATGTACTTTTTAACACGTATGTCCTACAATATTTTTTCTACAAACGTCTTATATATTAACAATTATAATTTATTCATTCTCAATTATTACAGGACAATACCTACAAAAACTTTTACTTGAACTTGACTGACATTCCATTTTTATATTTTTCTTGACATTACATCAAAACTGCCTGTACTGTCAATACGTAAATCATAACAACTATAGAATAACATTTTAATTTTATTGTTGCATATTCTAACAAATTTTAATAGTTTTTTTCTACAAACGTGTTAAAAATGCAATAATACAGTTTAAATTAAATTTTAAAAAACCTTTTAAACCACCTTTTCCAAATAGCGCAAGTTGTACTATTAATATTAATGTTAATAAATGAAATATAAATATTTTGACGTTTAACAATTCGACAATTCACATTTAACTGCAGTGCCTTAAAATTTTTAAAGAACTAGTGCTTTAAAGTAGCATCTTTAACGCACCTATGAAGTGCTAAAATAGTTATTTATGAAACAGTTCGTGAAGTATGCTTTTTGCGAACGCACGCGATATTTAGATGCTATACATCGCGTAAGTTCAAAGTACTTGTAGGTAAGTTCGCAAAAAGTACTTCACGCACAGCTTCATACAATATTTTATCTACTATTCGATAAACAAATAAAAAAAACTGTAACTTTTCGTCACTGGAATTGATTTCTATTCTACAATTTTTAGAACTTTGACATTTAAAAATCCTAACTACTTTCAAATCACAAAACTGTCAAAAATTTCATTCTAGTTCGGATATCTGAACAGTAAACATATCGAATACCTGCTCCGCATAGCAATTAGTGATAAGTTTTTAGTGTAATTACTTTTACGATTAAGGTTGTATATTTAGATTATAGTTTTAACAAACTGTATAAAGGTAAGAGATTTTAATATATTTATTTTCCAATGAGCGTTACATCTGATGGGGGTAATAAACCCCCAGATGATATGATTATTGAGGAAAATGACATAGGTAAATATAATTTGGATAACAAATATTCAGAAAATGATATTGGTCCCTATTATGTTACTGTAGAACCAAAAGAAAAAACAAACCGTTTGTCAGCGGTAAAAATGGGTTTCTATCTGTTTAATAATAATACATTTAAAAATGACGTTTTAGATATTAAAAATGTAGGGAAGGACAAAGTTAAAATTATTTTTAAAAGTTTTAATGTTGCTAATTCAATTATTGGTCATGAAATAATAAATTCAAATAAATTAATAGCGTACATTCCTCTTTTTTTCAACCACAAAAGAGCCATTATACGCCAAGTGGATACATTCTTTGACGAAAAATATCTATTAGAACACATTGAAAGCGATAGGAAAGTTGTTGAAGTAAAGAGAATGAAGCGCAAAATTATTGATTCAGATAAAGAAGTACAGTTAGTTCCTAGGCAAATGATTATAGTTAACTTTTTAGGAAACAGCCTACCGCAAACAGTAAAAATTAATTTGGTTCGTTTTACGGTAGAGCCGTATATTTATCCGGTAGTTCAGTGTTTCAAATGCTTTAGATTTGGACACACGGCAAAGTACTGCAGGAGTACAAACTTTAAATGTAAGAGATGCAGCCAAGAGCATAGTGACGAGAATTTTCAATGTAATAATGTAGAATTCTGCATTCATTGTAATAAAACTGGACATCAATCTATTTCAAAAAATTGTCCAAAATATCACACTCAACACAATATTAAAAAAATAATGTCAGAAAAAAATATAACCTTCAAAGAAGCAGAAACACTAGAAAAAAATCCAACTTATTCTAAAATAGTACTTAATAATAGATACGATTTATTGAACAATCAAGAAAATTTTCCTTCTCTTCAACATAATGAGGATAGTAATTCATCGGCTAAAAATTGGGTACCTAAGCCAGTACATCATTTTCCTAAAAAGCGTAAAGCTAACTCACCCATAGAAGTTAAAAATGCACCTACTTTCACACCTAAAGCAATTACCCGACCATCTACTTCTAAAACCATTTTACCCAATCCTTATAGAGACGAATTTCAACAATATAAAGAAAAACTTCAACTAGGAATTTTAGAGAAAATACCCAAAATCTTTGAAAATATTTTCAAAAAATTTGAAATGACGGTACCAAATAAACAATTGTTTTATGAAACACAAAACGAAGTAAAATACATATTAAACTCAATATCAATTAGTGATAGCGAAGACGATAACTATAGTTAAAATGTTACATATACTTCAATGGAATTGTAACTCAATTATTAAAAATAAAGCTAACTTACAATATTTCTTAAATTCTTCTAGCTTATCATTTGATATTATTATTTTAAATGAAACTTGGTTATCCAAGAAAAGAACTTTTTCTCTTAGTGGATTTAATTTTGTTCATGTGGATAGACAAGATGGTTACGGAGGGGTTGGTATACTTATTAAAGACAACTTATGTTTTTCGGAGTTAAATTTAATAAAAAATTATAACAGTGATATTGAACTTTGCGGAATAAAACTTAATACTTTCAAAATTTCTCTGGTTTGTATTTACAAACCTCCTAACGTAAAGGCTACTACAAATGATTGGTTATCAATATTTTCACAACTACATGGTGATGCATTAATATGTGGTGATTTCAATGCCCATCACACCAATTGGGGATCCGCACTAAACAGTACACAAGGGAACAAGTTGTCAGATGCAATCGAAGAGACTAAATTAACTATATTAAATGATGGTAGGCCAACTAAACTAAGTCGTCCTAATGAAAGACCATCAGCTATAGACCTTACTCTTGCCTCCGGAAGCTTAATAAGCCAATGTGAATGGAACCCATTAGATGATGATTTCGGTACCTTACATTTTCCAATTGTTATTTCTGTAGGTAGGGACCAACATTCTCCTTCTCCTAACTTAACTAGGAAATGGATTGAATCTACTGCCGATTGGCAGCTTTTTCAAAACCTGGTAAATGAATATATAATAAGCAATAGGGAAGATAAAAAACAAAATAATAATTTTGAATTACTTACAAATGCTATAAATATTGCAGCTTCTAATTCTATAAAATCTCGTACCTGCAAAGTAATTAATCACAAAAAACCAATTTGGTGGGACGAAGAATGTACCCGAATGGTTTCAGAACGAAAATCGGCATTGATTGATTACAATCAATTGTCAAACTTTCATAACTACATCAACCTTAAACATGTTCAGGCCAAGACGAAAAGATTGTTTAAGACAAAACAACAGGGCAGTTGGATAAAATTTGTTAATGGATTGAATAAAAATACACCAATATCGAAAATTTGGTCCTTTGCAAAAAAAATTTCAAATAAAAATTCTTTTTCAAAAAAACCACCTATTTCAGAATCCATTATCAATCAAATTTTCGATATAATATCTCCAAGTCTTGCTCCGAACATCCTTAATAACTTTCATACAGATCAAAGAATATATGAAATTGAAAACCCGTTTGATATCATAGAATTGGAAGCTGCAATAAAAAATGGGCCGAGTACGGCCCCTGGAAAAGATTTCATTACGTACGAAATAATTAATAATCTATCGAGTGAAGCTAAAAATATCTTGTTGGAAATATATAATGATTGGTGGGTTAATGCAAATTATATTAACCAACTAAAAGAAATAACTATTTGTCTCATTTTAAAACCGAAAAAAGATAAGAATATGGCAACTTCTTATCGTCCTATATCCCTTATGTCTTGTCTAACAAAAACTTTTGAAAGAATGATCAAAACACGTGTTGAGTGGTTTATTGAACGAAATGCCTTATTGCCGCAAAATCAATATGGTTTTCGTAGGGGTTGTAGTAGTTTAGATGCAGTTACCCATTTAGTTAATGATATTCAGATGACACTCTCAGAAAATAAATATTTAGTTAGTCTATTTCTTGATATAAAAGGTGCATATGACTCCGTGGATTTAAATTTACTAAAAAATAAAATGATAAATATTGGTCTCAGTAATAATGCTTCTCATGCTATAGTGCAGATTTATCACTCGCGCAATATTTACATTAGGGATCATAATAACGTATTACATGGCCCCAGAACTGTCTATCAAGGTATACCTCAGGGTTCTATATTAAGTCCTACACTTTTTAATATATATTCAGCTGATATACACTCCTTGGTTAACAAAATTCACGGAATTCACTGCATTCAATTTGCGGATGATATCTGTATATATTCCATCCAACAAACCTATGATGGTTGTGTGGGGGCTTTGGAAACCATGATGCAAACTGCAATTAAGTGGACTGACGATACTGGTATGACATTATCAACAGAAAAATGCTCAGTTCTCTTCTTTACCAGGCACAGGCTGCGCTCGCCGAGGAACCTAGCCTTGTGTGGGCGTACCATAGCAGTGGTAAATGAATATAAATATTTGGGCATAATTCTAGATACTAAATTATTATGGACTAAACATATACAGTACGTCAAAAGTAAATGTGACAAAGGTTTTAATTTATTAAGATATGTCACAAATTGTAAATGGGGAGCCACTCCAGATATTGCAGTTATGTTTTACAGAGCCTATATACGATCTATTATGGATTACGGATGTTGTCTCTACGGATCCGCGAGTAACACAAATCTATTATATATTGATAGACTCCAGTACAAATGTCTTAGGACTTGTATGGGGGCAATGAAATCAACACCTGTGAATGCTATATTAGCTGAATGTAATGAACAACCATTACAGTTCCGTAGAAAACTGCTTGCCCAAAAGTATATTATTAAACTAAAAACTCGGGAGTCTACAATGATAGACAAGTTAAACAAATTAGCAATCGAAGACCTAACCAATAAATATTGGGAAATTAAAAACAGTCCACCACTAGCAGAAGCTGTTATTGATACCAAACACCTTTCCGTTACTTACGGCAATTATAAAAAACTACCAATGTTTAACATAAATTATATGCAATTAATTAAAAAACATAGAGTCATAATACCGAACTATACAGAGTCCAAACAAATCAACAAAGCAATACTAAATTCCGTACTAGAAGATTTTGTAGACAAAGACATAACTACTCTTTACACTGATGGATCTAGGACGATAAATGGCGTCGGTTGTGCCGTTTTTATTCAAACCGCCAACCAATCATTATTGTATCAGCTCCCAAAACATAGCAGTATATACACTGCAGAATTATTTGCTATTCAAAAAGCCATAAGTTGGTTAATATCAAAAAATATTGAAAAGGCAGTTATTATATCAGATTCTCAATCTTCATTGATGTCTATTCAAAGTACCAAATTCGAGACGCTAAAATGTCCAATATTATGCGACATTAAAAGATACCTTCAAAATATTGATGTAACTTTTGTTTGGGTAAAAGGACATATAGGGATAATGGGTAATGAAAAAGCTGATCAATTGGCCAAACTTGCAATTACAGAGGGAGAATTCTGTAATGTAATTACTGAAAGAGATAACAAAAATATTATACAATTTAACATCCAGTCGCAATGGGAAAATCAATATATTAATCTAGCAAATTCATCATTCAACCCATACTTTAGTATTCATCCAAAATTGCCAGGTTCTTCTTATTTTAAATTAATGCACACACACTCTAAATTATTTTCCGCCTGCTTATTTCGTATTAAAACAAACCATGGCAAATTTCCTGCTCACTTATCCAAATTAGGTATAACACAAAATGCATTATGTAGCTGTGGGTCTTTTGGAGACTTAAATCATATATTTTTTAATTGCAATAATTATAACTTAAATACAAAAATTCTAATACAATCACTTATTCAAAAGAATTATTTACCACCTTACCATATCCATAATGTTGTCTGTACCACTGATATGAACATATTAAATCTGCTAGTTAGTTTTCTCAAAAGTAATAATATATATTTATAAATGTTTATAATATGAATTTATTTTATTATCGTACATGATTATCTTGATAATTATGACATAAAAAAAATCTGTGGCAAATGGACTTGCATCCAAGCCAAAAACAAGCACACACACACACACATGTCAAAAATTTTGTTGTAAGTCATTGCTCATATTGTCATCACCATCACAACGCGAAAGTTAAGGATATTTGATTAAATGAAAGTGTGCCAAAAACCCATTGAAGGTGTGCGAAAAAGTAAATCCCATTTAAAATACATTGTTACTTCACGCACACTTTAATCCCTTCACGCACTGCTATCTATAATGACAGTTTTCACAAACTAAAAACTGATACATAGTATGACATAGAGTAGATAAATTGCATTTTTAATACGGTTGTAGAAAAAATTTATTAATTTTTTCTAATCCTGAGAAAACTAATAAGTATTTTTAAAAAATTTAATCGCAAGATGAAAGATTACGTTATTACTGAGGGCCGATATTCCCTAAAAACTTCTATAATGTTTATTGTTACAGGGGTGAAAATAAAAGAGAAAATTTAGTGCGATTTTTAATTGCAAATGTTTGATTAAAAAAAATGACAAATTTTGACAGGCGACATTTTGCGCCTTCCCCCTTAAAGTAAAACATTTTACTAATTTTCCTTACGCTACTATTCACGCTAATATTATTCTTTTTCTGATCCAATATCGGCTTGATTTAAATATATATTGTTATTTATAAGATAACTGTTATAATTATGCTAATAATTATTCTTTTTTTACAGGTAAGCATTCGTCTTATATATTTTGCTAGGATTGTGTATACGGTGAGTTTTTAAAGCAAATAAAATGATGTCTGTTAAATATGATGACGTTAAGTAATTATATATGCATATACATTAGCACTTCGAGCCAAGCAGACTGATGGCTTGGTTTACCATCTTACTCCATTCTTGCTTGTTCTTCGCTTTTTCTTTCCTTGAGATACCTCAGGTGATCATTAACTTCATGGCTCCATCTGGTCCTAGGTCTTCCTTTTCTCTCTTTGCCACCTATTGTAACGCTTAACATGATTTTGGGCATTCTAACTTGGGCCATTCTTTGGACATGTCCTCGTCTATTTCCTGATTGTATTGCCCTAATTTCTTTATTTCTTGTAATGCGACGATTTGAAAATTAAATCTTTTAAGTTCAAGTACCATGTGTTTTAATTTTCCTTCTTTGTGACTTCCTCTTATATTCCATGCCGCCATTCGTATTACTTCATTTCATTTCATTTATTTCTTTTTTGTTTCGTCTTTTCCCTCTTGTCTCCTTTTTCTTTGCCGTGTCGTCTTTATAATATTGTTCTGTCCGTTATTCCTTATTAGTTTTTTGACCGGGTATAAATAACTTTTTTCAGCTTTTCTCTTTAGTTGTTCCATTTTCATACTTCATTATCCAAAATTAACTTTTGATATCCCACCTTTTAGTCCAGAAAGCCACTGCGCATCCGCTAGGAAAAATATTCTAATTCAGATTTTTTGCACAATCTTACTCAAAAAGGACTCCTTTTAACAAATTTGCATGTTGCCAGGACCAAAAGGTGGTCAAAAATTTTTTAAACGTTTTTTTTTTGTTTTTTTCTTAAAATTATTTTTTTTGCATGGAAAAAAGTTTTTTTAGGTTTTTTGGATCATTCCAAACAGAAAAGGTCTTTAGTAACTTTTCTCTAGAAATGATAGTTTTTGACATATAAGCGATTAAAAATTGAAAAATTGCGAAATCGGCCATTTTTAACCCTCAAAAACTATGTGAATAACTGAAAATTTGAATGTTGCCAAGGTAGACAGATATTCTTTAAACATCGATTGATGAAATCCCGAAGAGTTTTTTGCAATACAATATTCAAAACTCCTATTTTTTTTTAATTGCTAATCAAGCGTGCTCGACACTATTTTCCACCGACAGTATGGTGCAAATGAAAGGAATAAATTCGTTATTTCGTAAACCAGCGACTTTAAGGAAAAATCCCGAAACAGGTCGATTTTTATTTTTAAGTTATGATATTGTGACATACATGGTATACTAGTGACGTCATCCGTCTGGGCGTGATGACGTAATCGATGATTTTTTTAAATGAGAATAGGGATCGTGTGGTAGCTCATTTGAAAGGTTCTTCAATTCTCTATTCAGTAATGTAAACATTTACATAATTATTGATACAGGGTGTCCTTCTACTTCTTTTTTTGTCAAATAATTTAATTTAATAAAATTTTTTTGGACACCCTGTATAAATAATTCTTGTAAATGTTTATATTACTGAATAGAGAATTGAAGAACCTTTCAAATGAGCTAGCACACGACCCCTATTCTCATTTAAAAAAATCATCGATTACGTCATCACGTCCAGATGGATGACGTCACTAGTATATCATATATGCCATAATATCATAAATTAAAAATAAAAATCGAACTGTTTCGGGATTTTTCCTTAAAGTCGCCGGTTTACGAAATAACGAATTTATTCCTTTCATTTGCACCATACTGTCGGTGGAAAATAGTGTCGCGCATGCTTGATTAGCAATTAAAAAACAAAGAAGTTTTGAATATTGTATTGCAAAAAACTCTTAGGGATTTCATCACTCGATGTTTAAAGAATATCTACCTACCTTGGCAACATTCAAATTTTCAGGTTTTCACATAGTTTTTGAGGACTAAAAATGGCCGATTTCGCAATTTTTCAATTTTTATTCGCTTATATGTCAAAAACTATCATTTTTAGAGAAAAGTCACTAAAGATCTTTTCTGTTTGGAATGATCCAAAAAACCTAAAAAAATTTTTTTCCATGCAAAAAAAAATAATTTTAGGAAAAAAACAAAAAAAAAACGTTTAAAAAATTTTTGACCATCTTTTGGTCCTGGCAACATGAAAATTTGTTAAAAGAAGTCCTTTTTGAGTAAGATTGTGCAAAAAATACGAATTAGAATATTTTCCCTAGCGGATGCGCAGTGGCTTTCTGGACTATTTATAATATTCCGTTTAATCTTCTCTTCTTTAGCAGTTGATCTAATTTTGGATTGTATTTATCTTTCAAGTTTTGTTAGATCATCATTTATGTATATGCGGTTCGGCAGTTACTTGAGTTTATGTATGTTTTTCATTATTTTCATCTTTTCGTATTTGCTATCCAGTTCGACTAAGTATATTAATTTTATCTCCCAATTTCCTTGCTTCATTTATTTTTACTTCTATACCCATTTACTTGTCGATAAAATTTTTCACTGATTCTCTTCATATCTTTGGATTATTTTATCTATCGGGATGCCTTGTATAAGTATATTTTTCCTTCTTTTGTCACTTTCAAAATTTTGAATTCGCTCGTTGCAACTCATTATTTATATCTGCAAAATATTAATTTCTTGTAACATTTTTTCATTATTATTCTTCATTACTGATATTTCGTTTTTATTTTCAATCTGTTCTTTTTGAGTTCTTTTAGTTCCTTTGTTTTTTTTTTGTTGTTTTATTATTTCTTCCGTGTCCTCTTAAAATTTTTTTTAACATAGACATAATTTGAATTGGCATTTCTTTGTTGGAACCGTCATCTTTCTTTGGAGATCTGGTGTTTTTCAGATTTTTTAAAAGCATCCAAAACATCTGTGGCTTTTCTTTTTTCCGATTCATCTGCTGTAGTTGAATCATCGGAGTCATACATTTTGCTCACACCGCGATAGGAACTGGTATCCAGGTCAACTTAGTGTAGCAATTTCTGTGTATTCTTAATATCAAATTATACTATATAGTCCGATCAAAGAACAATCTCACCCCAAAAAAATAAAGGAAGGATGAACATTTGGGAATTGGTGCTGAAAGTGTCTATTATTATATAAGAAAAAGTTTACAATTCTCCATTTCTACATTTCTACATTTTACAAAAATGGAGGGGAATACCCCCTCTCGAAGGTGAAAAATATACTTTCAAAATAAGTCCGGAATTGGATAAAATGACTAATTCTAAGCAACTTTTGTTCTATAGAGTTTTTTCATAAGTCAATACTTTTCGAGTTGTTTGCAAGTGAATATGTTCATTTTTAACAGAAAAAAACATGTTTTTGGACGGTTTTTCGGAGATAATTCAAAAAGTAAGTATTTCAGCGAAAAAACTATTCTTAGCAAAAATATAGCTTATAAAAAACTGAAAAAAAAAACATGTTGTACGCTTGAGGTCTGTAGACCCAGTAGAAGCAGAGTTGTAGCTTATGAAAAGTAGGTTCTTCTTCATCAAATTCCAAATCAAATATTTCAATGTGAAGTAACCCAAAAACGGAGCACTTTTCGGGGAAAATTCATTTCAACTTTTTTAAAGTGTTTAAAAAAAGGTTTTTTTGTTTTTTAAAAAACTTGTAACATTAAAAGTAAGTGAGTTATTGTACCCTCGGAGATACTTGGGAAAATTTACATTCAAAATAACAAAATCCAGTTTGGCAACACTGTGTTAATGTTGATAGTAACATATCTCTTTTAAAATAAACAGAACTGTTATTTAGTCCAATCAAATTAATATATTTTTTTGCCAAAAAATGAGATTTTTCAACCAAATATTGTTTCAAATATGATGTGCAAAATAATTTTTAATTGGGTTCTGCTAATCAGCTTCCTTTTTTTTGTCATTAAAATAGAAAAAAATTTAAATTTAACTCATTAAATCATTATATTCTTAATTATTTTAACTGTACTAATATCCATTTAAATCCACTAATTCGGAATGATTAATGGGTTGTTAAGACATTTTATCTGTAGCGTCTTCTGGAATGTCTTAAAAATATCGAATTTCATTGATTAAATGCGCATATACCACCGATCTTCGCTTCGATCATACGCTCAAAATATTGTTGGTCCCTTTTATTTTTAGGTAAAAAAATCGCGAAAATCACCCCCTAACTAGCATCACAAATAAATTTTATCATTACCACTTCACAAGTTATTTTACTTATGTATTATTTATATGATCTGTAAGTTTCATCGGTTCAAAGTGCTTATTTTTGAAAAAGCTGTAGTTAAAATGGCTTGAACGAGTAACTAATCCCGAGTTTAGGCAAATTTTGAACAGCCATAGCATATCCAATTTTTGTCTAAGAAGAAAACAAAAAAGCAAAAATATTCAGAAAAGCAAAACGTACATTTTATTACTCTTTAAGATTTTTGGTATTACTAATAATTTTTAAGTTAATTCCATGAACAATTCCATTTTTTTCAAAATTAAAAAAATTGTTTTATTTTAAACCCAATTTTTTTCAAAAATAAGCACTTTGAACCAATGAAACTTATAAAAAATTAAAAAAAAATACGTAAGTAAAGTAACTTGTGAGGCGGTAACGATTAATTTTATTTGGGAAGCTAATTAGGGGGCGATTTTCGCGTTTTTTGTACCAAAAATAAAAGGGACCAACAATATTTTGAGCGTAACTCACTTATTTTTAATGTTAGAAGTTTTTTTAAAAAACAAAAATAAACCTATTTTTAAATACTTTAAAAAAGTTGTAACGCATTTTCCCCGAAAATTGCTCTGTTTTTTTGGTTATTTCACATTGAAGTATTCGATTTGAAATTTGACCAAGAAGAACCTACTTTTCATTAGCTACAACTCTGCTTGTACTGGGTCTACAGACCTCACGCGTACACCATTTTTTTCAATTTTTTATAAGCTATATTTTTATTGGGAATATTTTTTTGCTACAATACTTACTTTTTGAGTTATCTGCAAAAAACCGTCCAAAAACATGCTTTTTTTGTTAAAAATGAACATATTCACTCGAAAATAACTCAAAAAGTATTGACTTAGTGAAAAAACTCTATAGAACAAAAGTTGCTTGGAATTAGTCATTTTATCCATTTCCGGGCCTATTTTGAACGTATATTTTTTCACTCCGAGAAAATATTTTTCACCACGTATTTCCCAATTTTTGTAAAATGGAGGGGATGTAGAATTGTAAACTTTTTCTTATATAATAATAGACAATTTCAACTATCTATTCCCAAATTTTCATCCTTCCTTTATTTTTTTGGAGGTTTTCGTAAAATTTTATGTTCCCTGATTTGGCTATTATGTATATGATACCCATCCTTCTCGTACTCTATTATGTTATAGGCAATGCAATAAACTCATAAAATGACGTTTAATTAACAAAACGATTTAATCCTGACTATCTAACATCTCATCTGACAAGACAATGTACGGTGGACGCCTACGTAGAAATGCACGCCACCTTACGAAGAAGAAGAGAATCAGAGCAAAAAAGTCGTTCTAAATATTGAAAAAGCACCTGTACAACCATTTGAATGGACTTTTTTGTGCAAACGAAATACATAAGGTAAAAACGAAAAGTTACATACGAAATATAGAATTGTTTAAAACCTACTCGACCGATCGGGCCCATTTTTCTGGACATGTAGCAATTGCATAAAAACTCTTCTTCTTCTTATTTTTCTTCTTCTTCCTCTTCTTTTACTTCGTGGAGATCTTTCGATCTGTTTAATTCTGAAGTTGCCTCTGGTTATAAATGCTCTGGGCATAAAAACTCATATTGTGAATATAGCCCAGTAAATGAACGGGAAATTCGGCGATACCGTGTAATTTTCAGGGGCAACTCCGAATTGCATGAAAATTTGGATTTAGGTTCTACTTACCCTCCACTTCAAAGTTGAAATTGTGCCGTTGGTTGCTTTTACTTGGGGGGTGACAGTTACCCCTTCTCGGGGGTGAAAAAACATACGTTCTAGATAAGACCGGAAATGGATAAATTGACTGATTTTAAGCAACTTTTGTTCTATAGAGTTTTTTACGTAAGTCAGTACTTTTCGAGTTATTTGCCATTGAAAATGTTGATTTTTCGACAAAAAAACTACGTATTCAGACGGTTTTTCGCAAATAACTCAAAAAGTAAATACTTTATCGAAAAAAATATTCTTAGCAAAAGTGTAGCTTATAAAAAATCTAAAAAAATGGTGTATCAGTAAAGTCTATCAATCAAATAAAAACAAAGTTGTAGCTCATGAAAAATACGTTTTTATTCGTCTAATTACAAATCGAATATTTCAAGGTGAAATCACCGAAAAATGAAGCACTTTTCGGGAAAAACCCATTTAAACCTTTTTAAAGTGTTTATAAAAAGCTTTGTTTTAATTGTTAACAAAAGTTTTAGCATTAAAAATAAGCGAGTTACGCTCAAAATAAAGTTGGCCCTCTTTTTTTTTGTAAAAAATCATGAAAATCTCGCCGTGTTTAGCTCCCCAAATGAAATTAATCGCTACCGATGTACAAACAATTTACTTACCTATCTATTTTTTATATGATTTGTCAGTCTCACCGGTTTAAAGTGTTTATTTTTGAAAGGGTTATAATTGAGAAAACTTGAATGGGTCACTAATCACGAATGTATGCAAATTTTGAACAGCCATATCTTAACCAATTTTTGTCTTACGGAGAAACAAAATAAACTAGCATATTTATAATAGCCAAACCTACATTTTTTTACTCTCTAAGATTTTTCTTATCACTAATACTTTTTAAGTTATTTTGAAAAAATGAAATTTTCAAAAATTTTTTGAATTTTTTTTTTACTCTAAGACCAAATGTTTAAGCACTTCAAACCAATCAAACTTACAGATCATATAAACAATACACATACAGTTAAAATATATGGTAAAGCCAAACGATTAATTTCGTTTAGGGTGCTAAATAGAGGGAGGTTTTCACTATTTTTTTACCAAAAAAAGGGGCCTACTTTTTTTCAGTGTAACTCATTTATTTTTGATGCTGTAAACTTTTGTAAAAAACAAATGATAAGCTTTTTTTCGATACTTTAAAAATGTTAATAAGGTTTTCCCGAAAAACGCTTCTTTCTTCGGTGATTTCGCGTTGAATTATTCGATTTGGAATTAGACGAATAAGAACGTATTTTTCATGAGCTACAACGTTGCTTCTAATCAATTGGTAGACTTTACTGGTACACCATTTTTTTCGTTTTTTTATAGGCTACACTTTTGCTAAAAATATTTTTTTCGATAAAATATTTACTTTTTGAGTTATTTGGGAAAAACGGTCTGAAAACGTAGTTTTTTTTTGTCGAAAAATCAACATTTTAAATCGCGAATAACTCGAAAAGTATTGACTTACGTAAAAAACTTTATAGAACAAAAGGTGCTTAGAATAAGTCAATTTATCCATTTCCGGCCTTATTTTAAACACGCTTTTTTCACCCCCCGAGAAAGGGTAAATGTCACCACCCAAGTAAAAGCAACCAACGGCACAAATTCAACTTTGAAGTGGAGGGTAAGTAGAACCTAAATCCAAATTTTCATACAATTCGGAGTTGCCCCTGGAAATTACACTCCAAAACGGTCATTTATTGGGCTAATATGCTTTGTAGGTGAAAGATATTTTGATTGTTTGTTTTAATAATTGATGATAAAATAAACATTAAAAAACCAAATTGATGTCAATTCCAAAAAACCAAAACGTAGTTCAAACTTGCACAGTAAATGGGCACATTTTAAAACAGGTGCTGGACAGGGCTTAATTTTGAACAGCTAATAATAAGAACAGCTGACGACAGAGAACAGTTTGCAATTCAACAAACTATTTTGCAAGAGGCAACCTTCATTGGGGAGAGGGCACTTTAAGAAGAAGAATTTTAATGATTATAAACAATTGAAACAAATTCTTGCTTTCTCATTACATGTTCTGAAATATATCTTTATCATCTGTGGGTGTATTTACCATTTGACTATTTAGCTATAATATAATATTATAGTCTAGCTTCTCGTGCATGACAAGCTTTAGTGTAAATAGAAACTAGTTTGAAAACTACTTTCACTAAAACTTAAGAAATACTCCTCGTATAAAACTTTCGTATCAACGTGAAGTCTTTACTGCATTACTGCAACAAAATGCCACCCGGTTCGAGGCTCGAAACAAAAGTTAAGTAATTCTGCACAAAATGGTTTGCAATAATTTCCGTGTGCCCAAGACATTCCATGCAGTATTTCGTGCTTGTGATGATTTTCGTAAAGAGCATAGTCGAGGTTATGACCTCGAGGCATAAAATAAAGAAGTCTCCGTCCGTAAAATGTGGCGCACAGTGTATCATTATCAGCATCAAAGTAGTATTCGGTGGCTGCTGAATATGCCACCACCGTTGTGTCTCGATGCTGCGTGGAGCGTCGGTCTCCTAGACCGACGGCAGCGACGCCGGCGCTGCGGCATTCCCGCCACGCCCCACTCGGCCATTCACCGAGGCCGAGGTCTGGCGATGTTGCCATATGTTGTGCGATTATCCAGAATTTGGTGTGTACTACTATTGAGCCCTATTCTGTTTGGCAGAAAATTATTTTACATATAAGCGGTGTCCTAACGAAACTTCTTAATACCCCACTAAAACTCGACAAAATAAATGTTTTGACAAAAATTTGGCAATATTTGTATCCGGAGCGACCAGTTTAAAAGTTAAAAGTAATGAATGTATTGCTCGAAATAAGCTCTTATAACTTCTATACATCTTCTTCTTCCTACTTTATAAATAGGCTCAATGCCTGTTTCACTTCTGTTTTTAGCCTCAATTTACATTGTCTGACCATCTTTTCCTCGGTCGTCCCAACGATCTTCTAGTCCATTCTTTCACGGTTTTTGCTCTAAATTTTAAAGAACCGCTTGGATTGACATGAAATTTGGCACACCTATTGCTTACATGTCAAAGAAAAAAAGTGATATTGTGCCGATGTGTGCTTTTGCCCTGGAGGTGACTTTCACCCCCTCTTGGGGGTGAAAAAATATATGTCCAAAATAAGTCCGGAAATGGGTAAACTGACTAATTTTAAGTAACTTTTGTTCTATAGAGCTTTTTCGCCAAGTCAACACTTTTCGAGTTATTTGCGAGTGAATATGTTCATTTTTCAACAAAATAACCACATTTTTAGACGGTTTTTCGCAAATAACTCAAAAAGTAAGTATTTTGTCGAAAAAAAACGTTCTTAGCAAAAATATAGCTTATAAAAAAGTAAAAAGAATGGTGTACGTGTTGGGTCTTTGGATCTTGCAGAACCAGAGTTATAGCCAATGAAAAATAGATTCATATTCACCAAATTTCAAATAGAATATTTCGACGTGAAATATCCAAAAAATTAAGCACTTTTTGGGGAAAACCCATTATAACTTTTTTAAAGTGTTTTAAAAAGCTTTATTTCTGTTTTTACAAAAAGTTCCTAGCATTAAATTTAAGCAAGTTACGCTCAAAATAAAGTTGGTCCCTTTTGTTTTTGCAAAAAAAAATCGGGAAGACCACCCCCTAATTAGCAACTTAAATGAAATTAATCGTTACCGCTCCACAAATCATTTTACTTATGTTGTTTTTATATGATCTGTATGTTTCATCGATTCAAAATGCTTATTTTTTAAAAAATTTGGTTTCAAAGTAAAATTTTTAAAAATTTAAATTTTGAAAAATATGCTTTTTTTTCAAAATAACTTAAAAATTGTTAGATATACCAAAAATCTCGAAAAACAAAAAAAGTTAGATTTGCTTTTCTGAATATCATGTATTTTTTTTAATCTGTTAGACAAAAACTGATTAAGATTTGGTGTTTCTAAATTTGCATACATTCGTGATCAGTGACTCGTTCAACCCCTTTTAACTACAGCCCTTTCAATAATAAGGACTTTGAACCGATGAAAGTTACAGATCATATAAACAATATATACACGAGTCAAGAAACTTGTGAAGTCGTAACGATTAAGTTCAATTAGGGGGTGATTTTCTCGATTTTTTTACCAAATCCAAAAGGGACTAACTTTATTTTGAGCGTAACTTGTTTCATTTTGATGCTAGAAATTTTTTTTACAAAACAAAAATGAAGCTTTTTTTAAACGCTTTAAACAAGTTGTAATGAGTTTTCCAAAAATATGCTTCATTTTTGGTTATTTCACATTAAAGTATTCCATTTGGAATTTGACGAATATGAACCTATTTTTCATTAGCTATAACTCTGTTTCTACTAGGTGTAGAGACCTGATATATACACCATTTTCTAAAATTTTTTACAGGTTTTATTTTTGCTAAGAATGTTTTTCGACAAAATACTTACTATTTGAGTTATTTGCGAAAAACCGTCTAAAAGCGTGGTTATTTTGTTGAAAAAATGAACATATTCATTGCCAAATAACTCGAAAAGTATTGACTTAGTGAAAAAACTCTATAGAACGAAAGTTACTTAAAATTAGCCAGTTTATCCATTTCCTGACTTTCTTTGGACGAATATTTTTTCACCCCCCAAGAGGGGGTGAAAACCACCCCCAGGGCAAAAGCACATATCGGCACAATATCACTTTTTTTCTTTGACTTGTTAGCTATGTGTATGCCAAATTTCATGTCAATCCAAGCGGTTCTTTAAAATTTAGAGATTTTGCAATATTTTACCGTTAAAGAAAGGACTATTCTTCCATTTGGCGATTTGTCTCTTGCTATTCATACTATTCTATTTTCTTTCGTTCTTTTTATGTGTTGATTCCATTCTATCTTTCTTCTTTTGGTCCAGATGTTTATTTCTTCTATACCACATCTCGCTCGTATTCCCTCACTTCTTACTCTGTCTTTTAGAGTTTGGTTTGTTATTTTTCGTAAGACTTTCATTTCTGCTGTTTCCAGCAGTCTTTGTGTTTTTGCCGTATCTGCTCTTGTTTCCGCTGTGTACGTCATTATCAGTCTTATTGTTGATTTATACATCCTGGTTTTCGTTTCCAATGTGAGGTATTTGTTTCTCCAGATTGTTTGTTGAGACATCCTGTTGCTCTATTGGCCATATTTACTTGTTTTTGTACTTCTTCTTCCACTTCATAACTTCGATACAATAATACATAATCTTGATTCAAACCGTGATCGTACATTCCATATAAATTTAAGTATTTCCCGTATTTTCGGTTTGACAGGTGTAAACGTTTGATTTCTGTTAGGCTAGAGGAAAAAATCTAAAGGGTTGAAACCTGGAGACCTAGACAGCCATTATATTGGAAATTGTGGTCAAATCCACTATTAGGAAAAACTCTAATTCAAAAATTCTTCATCCTGAACAGCACGATGAGACAGTACACCATCTTAAAACATCTAAATAATCCAAAACATTATCAAACCATCTAAAAGGTTATTGCCGTTTTCTAAACTTTTAATGGTCAATAGTATTTTCTAATAATTCTACATAAGTATTCTATTCAGATTGTGATCCATTAAAAATGAACCGAGTAGTAGTTAGGAGAATAGATTCGATGTCATTCTATTCGGTCTATGTCGGTCTCAATACCACCTAACAACCTAACTCGCGGTTGGCCTCTATTTCTTCTTCCTACATATGTTTCTGTGGTTAGCTTTTTAGCTATCGTGTTTTCTGGAAGTTTTATTATGTGTTCAGCCCATCTAATGTGCTGTGTTTTAATGAATGTTACGACGTGCGACATCTGGTTCATTAAATAGTTGGTGCAGTTAGAAGTTATATATTTTGCGCCAGTGTGCATGGACGTCTATAGCTCCAAATATTTTGCCAAAACTTAAACGTGATACATTTTTGATATTGTTTGTTTTTAAATAGTTGTCCTTTTCATTATTTGTCTACTCTATTTTAAAATTTGTTCAATTGTCGGTGATATTACCATACCGTACCATAGTATTATATATATTATTTCCTGTTATTCCGTAAAGAAGCATAGAACATTCACGAAGCTTCTCCATTGGACTCTGTCTCTGGCCACAGCTGCTACCTCTCCCCAGGTCTTTCTCATACCTTTGTAGTCAACTTCAGTTGTTCTTTTCCTGGTCGTTGCGGGTCGTCTTTGCTTTATTCGTCCTGCTACTGCCCTTTTTAGAGCTTTCTTTGTTATGTCTGCGTTGTCTTTCCTCAGGGTGTGTCCCAGCCAATTACATCTTTTCCTTTTAATTGCAATTGGCTCTTATTTTCTTTCAGAGTTCTTGATTTGTTATGATGTTGGGCCGATATATTTTAAAAATTTTTTCGGAGGCACCTGTTTACAAATACTTGGAGTTTTTTACGGCGGCCCTATTTTGCACAGTTATTTTAACAAAAATAAAAAAATGTACTTACTGTTAGTGATTTTTACATCTACACTCACCCTTACACTTTATAGCATTAATAATATAGCTATTATAATTTATAGTTACAAATATTCCGCTAATTTTCACTTTTTCCTATGCCATTAAGGTATAATTATATTTTAATGGTAAATTGATAAGAGTACAATCACAAATCATAATCACAATCAATCACATAAATACCGTACCATAGTGCTGACAATAAAAAGCTAATCGAGGAGCTTAAAGCATATATTGTAATGGGGCAATTCATCGATGCAACAGCTTCGGGATATAGCTTGACAAAAAATTCAAAATTACCACCAGGACAATAACAGGGGAATCAGTTCCATAAAGAACATTCGCCAAAATTTACAGCAGACTTAATAAGCAAAGACAGGAAAACAGTCAAAGCCACAGTAGGTCTGCTAATAGGGCACTGTAAGCTTGATAACCAGTTAAAGCTGATGGGATTGGCAGATGATTATATATCCAGACTACATATTTTATCACTTAGAAGAAGAAACTGCTGGAATTGGCATCGAAAAGCTGATGGGATTGGAACATGCTAACATAATATGCAGATTCCATTACAACTATAATCAGTAGAAAACTGTGAAATATATTTAAAGCAATTAGATTTTGGGTAGATAAGTTGGACATTGGCTGTAACTCAAGAATTACCAGACGAACTGCTACGAGTAGTACTAAATGAACGAAGTAGATGAAACGAAAGCATAAAGGGACAATTTGAAAATGATGATTTGTTTTAATTATTTATTAGTGGGCACGTATATATATAATCATATCTCTTCTACCATAAAATGGTGTAGGGTTGCAACATTAATCTACCAAATTAACATATCTAATTTTACATTGGTACTTACAAATATACAAATTAAACCTTTACATCTAATTCTACAGTTCTAAAATTAATTTTATTAATTCTATAAAAGTATCAGTTATCTATATACAAATTATTTCCACTCTTTTCTGTCTTGTGCTATCGCTCTCGCATCTATCCAGTTTGATATTTTCTTTTGCAGAATGGCTCCTATTGCTTTATCCCATGTTTGTCTGGGTCTTCCTCTCTTCCTATTTTTTGATATTTTTGCTTCCCATACTCTTCGAACTGGTCTAGTTTCTTTCCTTCGTTGTAAGATGTCCCCACCAACATAATTGCCTTTGCTTTATATACTCCAATGTGGATGCTATTTTTAACTCGCTTCTTATGTCTACATTCCGCAGTCGGTCTAATTTAGTGACGCCTTTTACTCTTCTCGCAGGAACTTCATTTCCATGGCTTGGATCTTGCTTTTTTGTTGGTTTGTTAAGACCCAAGATTCGCTGCCGAAGGTTAGTACTGGTCTATAAATTGATTTGAACACTTTTATTTTTGTTTCTCTTGAAATTTTTTTTCTACTGATAAATTTTTTATTCATTTCATGGTACAGCTTTATTGTTTGGCTCAGCTGCCTCTTGACATATTGAACAGTTAATTTAAGCGAAAATCAATTATTATTTTAAAATAAACATTTTGTTCGGTGTTCTGAGAGCAGTAAAATGTATTTTGAATTAAATAAATTACATACATTCTTCTTGTTATGTCAATACATTTAATTAAATTTTTTGGACACCCTGTATAGTTAATTATGTTAATGTTTATATTACTGAATTACCTTTCAAATGAGCTATCACACGACCCCTATTCTCATTTAAAAAAAATCATCGATGACGTCATCACGCCCAGATGGGTGACGTCACTAGTATGATATGCCAAAAGTCGTAATTTAAAAATAAAAATTGACTTGTTTCACTGTAGTAGATATCACAACAATGATATTAAAAAAGATTATTAATTATATTATTATCATGTATTTTGTATTATGTAATTTTCTTTTTATATTCAAATATCAATGTTTTTAATCTGTTTTGTTATTTTACGTTCTGATATTTAGGCTTTTAATCTGCAGTAATTTACATATCTTCCTGATTTAATTTACATTTTACCATTGCAAATAAATATATTGCAATATATTGCAATAAAAGCCAATACAAAATCTAACATTTATACAACTGGCAGGTTCAAAACGTTTAACGCTGGCAACACCGCCTCCATAGGATTCGGAACATTTAGAGCGACTTAAAAACAAGCACGTTTGGAGAAAACGATGGAGTTGAACAAATTTTTAAAGAGCTCATACCAGATGGCATACGAGTTCTTACTTCCACACTAAAAAAGGCGGAGGTATAAAACCAGTGGGCAATAAAGCTTTGTGAGTTGAGGTTGTTCTGGTTAAAGTTTAAATAAAATAAATTTGTTAAAAATTCCAGTCTTCTTGGACATTCAATACTGAAATGTATATTTACCCTGCTTTATTACATGGAGAGAACTCAGGGCGCATCAATAATTGCAAATACCTACATAAGTGGGGCCGATTTTTTTGAAAACGATTAAAAATTACGTAGATTATTTTTTAATGATTTTAAATTCCAATCATGTAGTAAGATTCTTTATCATGTGTTTAATTCTGTCCAATCAGATTATTATTATAATGGGAATTTTCTACCTAGATTATTACAGTGATAATATTTTCAGGTAAACTGTTTCTATTTATTTACAACGAATTTCCTAGTTTTGACAACTGTCACATTTAAGAAAATGAAACATAATAAACTTTTAGTTCTCCATCTAACGTCAAAATATCACGAGGACAACACAAATCAGCAATTTGGAGATCACTTTTGACGTCATATTCGCTTTCAGCGACCCTAAAAACCCCCGAGTAACAAAATTGAACTTATTTCCGCCGATAATTGACGAGTTCTGAATTTTTTTTATTGTCTGTTTGAGATGAACTTTAAGGTGATACAGTAGCGATCAACAGGTAGTCAAAACGCGTTCCAAGATTGCGGCTGTAATTTTGAATATGTTTTCGAGATATTTGGCACACGTATTCGTAATATAATAAAGAATGGCGGTACAGAGCCCAATCTGAAAAATATATTAATATGTGGAAATTACTCTGTAATTAAATATAATATTAAAAAAACGAGACTGTACCGCCATTAAGAACAAAAAAATACACTTTCTTCAATTAAACTTTTTTATTCGATGCCTAGATTTTGTGTCATCTTGGAACTACTAATGAAATAAAAAATTTTAGTATTTCCAAAATGTCACAAAATCTAGGCATCGGACAAAAAAGTTTATTTGAAGAAAGTGTATTTTTTTGTTCTTCTTAGTGGCGGTACAGGCTCGTTTTTTAATATTGTATTTAATTACAGAGTAATTTCCACATATTAATATATTTTTCAAATTGGGCTCTTTACTGCCATTCCTTATTATATTACGAATACGTGTGCCAAATATCTCGAAAAAATATTCAAAATTACAGCCGTAATCTTGGAAAGCGATTTCGGTACCTGTTGATCGCTACTGTTTCCTCTTAAGAATCCATTTTTTGTATGCAGTTTTTTAATACTATATCATGACTTCAGTGCAAAAACTTTCCTGGCGCATTCACGAATCGAATGCAAAAAGCATTATTAAGATCCGTCCAGCGTTTTTTTTCGGAGGTAAGGCCGATTTTAGTGCTTTATTGCTTCATCTACAAGAAGTTGTTACTCTTTGAAACTCGCAAATATTAGCTATTGAAGTACTTTCCAATACTTAACCCCAAATCATTAAAATTTAGACTTGTTATTCATTGGAATTGGTAACTAGTAAAACAACAACAAAGAAACAGACCCAAGTGGTCCCAAGAAATAAAAAAGCAACTAAAAGTGAAGAAAAAAGCACGGAAAAAATATTTGAAAGGTAACACAAACTGAAACAACAAAGAAGAAACTTCTGTTGGAGTGAAAGTAAAGAGGAAGATATACTCCAACAGAAGTAAGGAAAAAAAAGTAACTACTAGATGTAGCTTATGGGACATAACAAAATGAAGGGGCTTCTACGTTGAGAAGCCGAAGTAGGAAAATACTACTTTTTGCAGTAGTACAATGTAGGGGAAATAATGATAAGATGATAAAGTTGAGGAAAGGGGAATTAAAAGGAATAGAAGTAGAAGTATGAAGAGACATAGGCAAACTGAATAGAGTTGGCTAGCAAGAGATGCAAGAGAACAACTTAGTTCAGTAAGTTCACTCCTTTGTTTCACGAAGAAATGTCTTTCTGATAAGGAAGATTTTAGTAGTAGATAGTGAGGATAGGGTTAGAGGACTTTCAGTTTAAATTGTAGGCCGTGATACTACACTTTGTCAAAAGTCTGTGATATATCCAAGAAGGCTGCCAAGCAATATCTTTTACCGTTCAAATCCCTGTAAATTTGGTTAACTTATCTATGTACCTGCTCAATTTTTCCCTTCTTTTTTTGAAATCCAAATTGGTGATCTGGAGTCAGTTTTTTGCCTTTATTATTATGCGTCTTGGCCTAGAGCTTTTTAAAAACTTTAGATAACATTGGAAGCATGCTTATTGGCTATATAAGGAGACGACCTCCGGTTTTTTTCCGGGCTTGGGGATACTGAAGATTTGTGCAACCTTCCAGGTGCAGGGAAAGTAACTGGTCCATAGCATTGTGTTGAATAGCCAAGTTGAATAATGTAACATTCAAGGTAGCCTGAACTTAAAATGTATTTAGTGACGGCTTAAAGAAAAATTTGAATATGTTAACATTCGGGCTATTTTAAACCCATAAATATTTGATTGGCCATTGGAGATTTTCTATCATCTGGTTTTTGTAAACTGTAAACATAAAACTCAATATAAATCAACTACAAAACAAGATGCAAACAAGGCATTATATCGCGCATTTTGTCTTATTCAGAAGCACGAAAAGCACGAAACTGACCCTTTGGAAACCACATTTCAGCCATCTCCTGCATTTATTAGTGTCAGTTTACGAAAACTTTACGAAAAATTGCGATTCTCCTTCTTTGAATAGATTGATCTGCAGAAGTAAAACAAATAAAACTCCCTGGAAATCTCTTTTATTTATTTATATATTCCTTCGACTAAACTTGGTATTTGAAATTTGTCTTGCGAAAAATCAAATGGTAATATATGCTTGGATGTCTTTGTGTATATTTTTCTTTTTTCTTTTTATCTGCAACTTTTTGGGTCAGAGTTATACTGAAATCTGCACCAAATATGTAACAAATATTTTCAGAATAATTTTTTTGTAACCTCCTCTAATATAAAGTCAGATGAAGTATATAAAATATAAAATTTATTAGATATCCACTTTTAGATGTCAAACTTCAAATCTTCTATTAAAATCTTATAGGTTTGCTATTTATTAATTGTTTGACGAAAGGTGTGTCATAATATTATGTGACCATAGCTTCATTCAAATTTATAAATATTTTTTTGGAACAATACACTGCAAAAATTTATTTTTCAAAATATTTATAAGTGGTCAAACTTTACAGAATGTATCAAATAAATCAAGATTATAAATATATAGGGGAGTCAATAGAGTTTTTACTTACGGAAAAATTCAAATAAGATAGAACTTTTTGTAATTTCATTATAGACCAGGGCGCATCTGTAAAAATATTAGTACATTTGGACGTTGAGAGGTGACTCAAATTTTTTTGCAGAAATTGCTTGAAAATAAATCAAATAATAATATTTGAGTTATCCTCCCTCTCAAAAAGGTCCGGAACATTGTTTAAATAATCAAAATGTCAAAAAATTAAGGAAAAATTCGATTTTTTTCTTGGTTTTTTGATTATAACTTTAAAAGTATTTATTTCCGAGAAAAGTTGTACTGACATAAAAGTTGTATAATTAAATTTCCTACAATATAGAATTAGTTAAAAATTTAAGAAATAGTTACCCTTGTTGCAAAATAGCAATAATTGTGAAAAAAACATACAAAAACAAGTATTTGCATTTTACGTTTTTCAACCATTTATGCTACATTTAGGACCTTCATATTTTACCCTGAAAAATTTTATGATACAGTAAAACAATACTGTAAATTGCATTAAGATCGGTTCAATAGATTGTGCAAAATAAATTTTGCAATCCAGCTTTCGTAAAAAAAATTCATTTTTCCAAAATATTACAGGACCGAAAATAAAGCAGATAGCAAGTTAAAAAATTTTTTGCTTATAGAAGTGTACTGTACCTTTCATTTGCAATTTTGTAAAATTAAAATCGTTTAACACCACGGCCTCAGGAATTTTTTTAAATAAACATTAATTATTGGTGCTACGCGCAGGACAGCGGATAGGTTGCTCTGATTGGGCATTCCAATGACCTTTGATAATGGTTGATCCATTTTAATTTTTATGACATTTCGATATAAATAAATAAATTTGTTTATTGCAAAATAAAAACACATACTCTATCCTTTGAAATTACACTTTTATTAGCAAAAACTTTCTTTGTTCATATATTTTAACTTAAATAATAAAAGTTTATTATTTTTAAACATATGCAATTGTTTAAACAATATTTCACAAACAATAATAAAATTAGTTTGACTTTTGTGGAATTAAAAAATTCAAATACAACAAAATATAGAGTAAGAAAATAATATATTAGATAAAGATTGGAAGAAATTTTGGTGGAAATCAACCTGTGTGAATCGAACACCGCTGTCCTGCGCGTAGCACCAAAAATTATTGTTTATTATAATCGATTTTAATTTTGAAAATTGCAAATGAAAGGTACAGTACACTTCTATAAGCAAAAAAAAATTCAACTTGCTATTTGCTTTATTTTCAGTCCTGTAACATTTTGAAAAAATGAATTTTTTTTGCGAAAGCTTTAATTTTAATATTTTATATATGCTGGAATATTCCACAGGGTGTTCCGAACTTTAAGAAAAAAACACAGTATGATTTTTACACCCAGTATAAAATGACATTAACCTTTTAAGATTAGTTTCTTAATCTGAATTTGTTAAGCAAATCATAGGTTATTTACATTTGAGTTTGACACTTCATGAATGTCAAACGAAATTTTAAATTAAGTATTAATAAAATATCAGTGACATTTGATAGTGAATTTATTATATAAAATAAATAAAATGTTCAAAAATATAATTTGAGTATATTTTAAAAGCAATAATTTATTAACAGCTTTAAAAAGGTTTATATGAGTATACGGCTTCCCCTTTAATGAGAGTACCTAATGATAAATGGACTGTTCCATTTGTTATGAAATGAAAATTGTTATTATAGTCGGTTCGCTAAACTCAGACACAACTGGCTAGTGATGTTAGTAGGTATTTTGTTTTTGTTTTTTTTTGCCAATTTTGCCAAAATTGGCAAAATTAATAATTATTTAGTAATTATTAACTATTTAGTAATTATTTTTTTTGCTAAATTAGCAAAATTACTGACTAAAATCACTAGCCAGTTGTGTCTGAGTTTAGTGAACCGACTATATGAAATGTTGTTTGGAATAAAAAATTATGGTCTGATATGTGCAATTAAATCCTTCTAATGAAAAAAAAAATATTTAAAGATTTTTCTCAAATTATGGATACCAAAAACATTTATATTTATAACTATTTTATTTTTAATTTGACGAAGAAAAGTTATTCTTCATAAGAAGCGCTTAATGGTCTAATATTTATGATGCAACCATCATATCAAATTTTATTAATTTTATACGAGGTATATAAAAAATATGAATTTCGATCAAGAGTAAAGTACCTTTATAGTTCACAACATTTAAATTAGAATGATATAATTGCACATTAAAACATAATTTTTAATTCTAAACAACTTTTCATAATAGCAATGTTCCATATTATGAATTAAAATACGTAAATAAACAAAGTTTTCGTTATGATAATATGATAATAATATTTTCAGCTTGTTGATTTCAAATAATACTAACAAATAGTACTTATTTTTATATTTTTAGTTATCTATGTACATTTTTTGTACAAAACTGAAAATACTTTTTTCTAATACACAAAATGATGGACAAGCTCGTATTTTTTATTTATTTTTTTTGTACCCCGTTTAAAAAGAATCTAATCTAATCAAGAGCTTGAAAAAGAGTCTTTGTGAAACCACATACATTTTTATTGTTAAGAAATTCTTCGGATGTGACTTTCGTTTCGTGTAACAGATTGAATAACGGTCGAAATTGTGTTTGCTTTCAATGGTGCCATTGTATAGCACCGAACAATTTAGGATATTGAAAACCTGTCCAATCTTAATAAGTTGGATTCAAATATTTGCAACGTCGAAAATTTTAAATGAGGTGAAGTGCCCTAATATGAAAACAAATTTTAGAAAATACGATTAACGTGATAAAATATAGGTAAGTATTTAATATAACGTGATATGAAAATTAGGATTTAAAAAATAGTTATTTATGAAACAGTTCGTGAAGTATGCTTTTTGCGATCGCACGCGATATTTAGAGCAGGAGCGACAACGGAGCGAGTGCTATATATCGCGTAAGTTCGCAAAAGGTACTTCACGCACAGTTTCATACAATATTTTGTCTACGATAAACAAATAAAAAAACTGTAACTCTTCGTCACTGGAATTCATTTCTATTCTACAATTTTTAGAACTTTGACATTTAAAAATCCTAACTACTTTCAAACCACAAAACTGTCAAAAATTTTGTTGTAAGTCATTTTTCATATTGTCATCACCATGACAACGCGAAAGTTAAGGATATTTGATTCTATGAAAGTGTGCGAAAAAGTAAATCCCATTTAAAATACATTGTTACTTCACGCACACCTTAAATCTTTCACGCACTGCTATCTATAATGACAGTTTTCACAAACTAAAAACTGATACATACTATGACATAGAGCAGATAAAAACTATTTTATCTACTCTATGTCATATTATGTATAAGTGTTTAGTTTGTGAAAACTGTCATTATAGATAGCAGTGCGTGAAGGGTTTAAAGTGTGCGTAAAGTAACAATGTATTTTAAATGGGATTTACTTTTTCGCACTGTTTTTGACACACTTTTATATAATCAAATATCCTTAACTTTCGCGTTGTCATGGTGATGACATAATGAGCAATAAATTACAACAAAAATTTTGACAGTTTGACAGCAAGCTAGATTATGGATCAATAGTCTACAGTTCAGCTAAAGATAGTTTATTAAAGCAATTGGACATCATACAAAATACCGCATTAAGGCTTTCAGTTGGAGCCTACAGGACCAGTCCAGTAGAGAGTTTGTATATAGAAGCTGATGAACCACCTCTTTCAATTAGAAGACACAGACTAAGCCTACAATATTCAGCTAAAATTGGAGCAAACTCTAATAACCCTGCTTACTCCTACAAATTTTCTGACAATTTTCATTTAATTTTTAAACAAAAACCCTTTCTTTCTGCATCATTTAGTAAAAGAATCACAGGTTTCAATTTTCCGAAAATTATTTCCAATGAAATAAACTACCCTCCTCCTTGGACCATAAAACTCCCCAAATGTAATACAAATCTTCTACAGTATCCTAACTCTGATACTTCATCACATATAATTCTACAACGGTCTCAAGAGATTAAAGACAAATACAAAAGGTATTACCAAATATATACAGATGCGTCAAAAACTTCTGAAACGGAAACGGTAGGCACAGCTTTGGTTGACGAAACAATTAAACATCAGTTCCAGCTACCTAAGGAGTACTCCATATATTCCGCCGAATTGTATGCCATATCTAAAGCCCTACAACATATATCAAAGCAGCCCAAATTTGAAGCAGTCATTTTCACAGATTCTTTAAGCGCAGTACAAGGAATATTAAGGGTTTACCCAAACCACCCAATACTATTCCAAATTAAAATTGATCTAGAAGAACTTTACAGTAAGAATAAACAGGTTGAATTTGTTTGGGTTCCATCTCATGCAGACATAATAGGTAATGAAAAAGCTGATCGGGAAGCTAAAGAAGCCTGCTATACAAATAGAACAGATTAAGGGCTCCTAGAAATTCCTCATTCCGACATTCAAAACACTGTCAAAGAATTTTCAATGAGAATATGGCTCGAAAGATGGAAAGAACTTGACGACAACAAACTACAACGCATCAACCCAAATTTGTCACCAAAAGGGATAATGCCACAAAAACGACGAGATCAAGTCTTACAACACCGCTTGAGAATAGGACATACCAGGTTAACCCACGAGTACCTAATGAAGAAAGAACACCAAAAACTGTGCTATGTTTGTGATATTCCTCTGACAATCGAACATATTATTGTTAGTTGCCCACTCTATCACCTGGAACGACTTCAAAGTGATTTACCAAGTGATCTGAAAAGTGTTCTGAACTATAGTAAATGTGATACAGTGACTAATGCCCGGTTGCACCAACAGATCTTAAGCTTAAGTCGAGAATATCATAAGAATTAATATAATATAATTATAATATATTACAATAATAACAAACTTCAGTAAAATGAGAAAGGTACTTTGTGCAAGAGAACTAAAATTAGACTTGAGAGTTAGGCTGGCAAGGTGTTACATTTTCTCGACTCTGCTTTACGGGATAGAAGCATGGACTCTTAACGCATCGACTACTAAAAAGTTGGAAGCATTTTAACTGTGGGTGTATAGAAGAATCCTGAAGATATCATGGACCGAGCATACAACAAACAACGAAGTCATGAGAAGAGTCAACAAAAGACTGGAAATATTGGAAACCATCAAGACACGAAAGCTGCAGTACCTGGGGCATGTTATGCGTAATGAGAGATACAACATACTTCAGTTGATTATACAGGGGAAAATCCAGGGCAAGAGCAGTGTAGGAAGGAGACGAATTTCGTGGTTGCGTAACTTGAGGGAATGGTACAGATGCACATCAACCGAACTGTTTAGAGCAGCAGCATCTAAGATCAGAATAGCCATGATGATTGCCAACCTCCGTCGCGGAGATGGCACGTGAAGAAGAAGAGACAATAAGAATACCATAATATAATAATAGAAATAATTAATAATAAGCTAAGAATATAAAATTATGATGCAACGTAAGTGATACTCAAGAAGGCCCTATCTATAAGTAGAGCTTAGCTAAGCTGGAGCTTAAGATCTATTGGTGCAACCGGGCATTAGTTTCTAAAACTAACTAAATTGTACAATCTAATATAAAAATAAGCTTAAGTTCTCAATTGTAATTAGTTGTTATAAGCAAACATCTGATTTTATATACAACTCTTCCCCGCCAATAACCTTTCATGGTTGACGCGGTTTACTTAATAAAAAAATAAAAAAAAAATATTTATGGTTTTACTATAAAACTACACTCACCGGCACATAATTCCACCACCCAAAATGTTTGATTAAGTTTGACAATCTATAACTTTATTATTTTTACTCCGATTTTCAAGATTCTTGCATCAGATTGTAGGTACATGTATTGGTGTCGTTTGTTATTATTCCGGTAACAAAATTTTTTTGCTTAGGTGTCATTATACGGGGGTGAATGAAAGCGTTGTTTCTTCTCCTAATTTTAAAAAATTCTGTTAAAAAATTGGAGGGCTAAAAAATTGGATTTTGTTTCATACTCCTTTTGTATTAACCTGGAGGTATCACTAAGGTTTTGTTTTTTGAAATATCTGAATATCTCTTTTCTTGTAAGAATTGTAAATAAAAACACTGCTTTGAAGGTTTATTTAATTAAAAATATCAAACGCACTAAAATTAACAAAACAAAACAAAATTAACAACAAAATAAAACAATTAAATAGCGGGTATGTCCACCTCTTGCAAGCAAAGACTGCTCGCAATCTGTTTAGCATCGAATAAAGATGTGTTATCCTTGCCTGGGGAATAGCCAGATATTCTTTTACCAGGGACATAACTGTACCAAATTTTCTGGAGGCCTAGGATAACGGCGAATAGCTTCTTTTTAATTCATCCGATAAATGCACAACAGGATTGAGATCTGGGCTGCATGCCGACCATTCTAATCTTATCAATCCAACCTCTATTTTATGAGTTAATCAGTGTTTTATTTAAAAAAAAACGGTACAGCTCTTACAAGAAAAGAGATATTGGGATAATTCAAAAAATTAAAAACCAGTCATTCCATTTTTCTACAGAATATTTTAAAGTTAGAGAAAAGGGAAAATACAACGCTTTCATTCACCTCTGTATAATCAATGCCATATAAGCAAAAATTTTTTGTTACCGGAATAATACCAAACGATATCAATACATGTAGGTACCTACAAACTGGTGCAATAATCTTGAAAATCGGAGCTCAAATGATAAAGTTATAAATTGTCCAACTTAATCAAAAATTTTGGGTGGCGGAATTTTGTGCCGGTGAGTGTACAGGGTGTTTCATTGAGAAAGTAATAGACTTTAATAATTTCATACGTTAACTGTAGAAAGAGGACAATTAGGCGGTCTCAAAAATACCATACTTAATGGGTCTTACTTCATTAATAAAAAAGATACTGGCTGTTTTATCTATTTTGCCTTTTTTTTATTTGGTTCATAACTTTTAAACCACACTGTATATTTATTTTATATTTGACACGCAAATATTCTCTAAGGTGTACACTCAATTCACTTATTTACAATTGTAAAAAATCCAGGTTCGGATTAAAAAATATTGGAAAAATATCCCGACCCAAAAAAACACCCTGTACATTAATTTTTTTTTTAAAATGGATTTTGCATTTGAAAAGAAGATGAAAAACTAAATTTAGTGGTATATTTTGAATTTTCTGGAGAATGATTTTTCTGGTAAAATTTTGAATTTTAATTCTGAAATTATGTGAATTGCGAGAGCTTGAAGTAGACCAAAATTGAAATACGACTTACAACTTGTTAACCGCACTGTACATTTATTTTATATTTAACACCCGAATATTGTTTAAGGTGCCCAGTCAATTAATTTACTTACAATTATAAAAAAATCCAGGGCCGGATTATAAAATATTGGAGAATGTTCTGACCCAAAAAAACACCATGTATAGTAAATTTTTTTAAAATTAATTTTGCATTTGAAAAGCCGATGAAAAAATACATTTAGTGGTTCACTTTGAATTTTCGGCAAAATCATTTTTCTGGTAAAATTTTGAATTTGAATTCTGAAATTATGTGAATTGCGAAGCTCGAAGTAAAAATTAAATTTTTTTAAAATTAATACCATTATTTAATCTAAATTGGTAAAATATTAACATTTTGACACATAACAATAATTTTTGATGGTGGTAAGTTTGAATAAGTACTTTAGTTTTAAATAGTTATTATCCTGCAAATTTTCGCTGTTTTGTTTTAATTTTTAGATTCTGTGTTGATTAAAGTGATGTATTTTTTATTGACCCTTTATTATTTATTCATTATTTAAAGATGAATATTCGCTATAAACTATTCATCACTAATAATAAAAAACACTGGAATGTTAACATTTTACCAATTTAGATATCAATTGAAATTAAGTCGCATTTTATTTTTATTTCTACTTAGAGCTGTCGCATACCCCCTAATTTCAGAATTCAAATTCAACATTCTACCAGAAAAATGATTTTGCCAAAAATTCAAAGTATACCACTAAATTTAGTTTTTCATCATCTTTTCAAATTCAAAAGCCATTTAAAAAAGTAATGTAGAGGGTGTTGTTTTGGGTCGGAATATTTTTCCAATATTTTTTAATCCGGACCTGGATTTTTTACAATTGTAAATAACTTAGTTTATTGAAAACTTTAAAGATAATTTCCGTGCTAAATATAAAATGAAGATACAGTGTGGTTAAAAAGTTATGAACCACATAAGAAAATGACAAAATAGATAAAACACCCTGTATCTTTGTTATTAATGAAGTAAGACCCATTAAGTATGGTATTTTTGAGACTGCCAAGGTGTCCTCGTTCTACAGTTAACGTATGTTACTTTCCAAATGAAACACCCTGTATAATGCGTCTTGATAAAAGTTAGCTAGCACAGTTAGTTGCATTGCCACCAATGAAGTTGTTTTAACAATATTGTGTGCCTTTATAATAGCAGCACTGTCTTCGGCGTTAAATTATAAAAGCAATTCCTTAATTGCGACAAAATGTTCAGCATAAAAAAGTGCAGCTTCCAACCAAATTCTTCACCTAGTCAATACTGGTTAGGGAGGTAAAGGTACATTAGGTAAATTTGTTCCTGTACAACTGGACCCGTAAAGGACTTTTGACAAATACTTTTTTTACGCTACTTATTAGTACATTTACAATAGGAAATTCACATCTAATATGTTCAGCTACTCTGTTAACATCCATGCACTAAACAAGTTACGTGACCTAAATTTGTATAAAATAATTTAATTTGTTGACCAGCTTTAAAAATGTAAGGGGCGGCGTCTGAGAGTATAAGTAAAATGTTTTCAGTGGGAACTACATTAGGAGCAAAAAATTCATTAACAAATCATCATTTTAACATCCTACAATCATTTTATACGCTGTGAGCTCGTACGTAGAGGGGATATTTAAAAATTCGCGAGCGCCATTAGTCTGTAAACGTTTACTGGAAATTTGACATAAATGTCAAAGTGATCAATTTAAAATTAAAAATAAAAACATTAATTATAAAAAATATTAGTTGGTCAAAGCTATGGTATATATTTTTTCCTTAAATATACTTACGTTTTAAATACCGAATTTAAGTTTTTTTAATGTTCCGTAATATGTAATTATAAATTAATCTATTAATCTTAGCGCCATCCACACGATAATTGTGAAAGTATCCGAAGTAAGAAATTAATATTTCATCAATAGTACGTCAAAATGATTAGCAAAATTAAAAAAAATCGATTACAATTTAATTACTTTTTTGCCTTGTAAATATTAAGCGATAAAAATTAAATTGTAAATTTAAAAATTACCTGTGAAAGTTGCATTACTAATCCGCTAGGAGCGACACCAGCAAAGCTCAGAGCGTATAACGGCGTACCTACTATAATCACTTTTTGTAAAGATCGGGTGTTTTCTATAGTCTGTTTTTAAACCAAGAGGAGTAATTCAAATTTCCCGCACCGTAAAGCTTGTTTGTAATTGGTCCAACGTCAGGCAAGTTTACTCCACTGTTATCAAATTTTGACACTAATAACATTTATGAAATTTTGACACTTCTGTCATTATATAGGTTAATTAAGTTATATCGGCGATTGTTTTTGTTTTCTGCGATATTTCTTTAATTTTTAGATTTCTAGGCTACTATTATACAGGGTGTCCACAAACTCTACCGACAAACGTAGAGAGGAGATTCCTCAGGTTAGTTTAAGACAATTTAACCAAATTCATCTAGTCTTCCACCAAATTCTAGAACTTTGGTCTAGAACCAAATTCTTCAGCTAGAGCTCTTTGAAGATAGCGTCTTGTAGTTAGTTTTTCTTAAGTACCCCAAGAACGTTTCTAGTTAGAAAAACGAAAGTTGGTACACATATTTATCTTTCAGAGATAAATCAATTACATCCATTACGAATTTCTAGTACCGGTCATAGGCTTCCGTTTTAGGTAGGGCAACGGTTATTTTATCGCATAACTTTTTTGTCTTTAAATTTTAAGCATTTTTGACTTTGGTTTATTAAGTTGTAAGGTATTGTAGTACTAAAAGGTACTCTTGATTTAAGTCGATATGATACACCGTTTTCTAGAAAAATCGATTTGAAAATTTTTCGTTTTTTGAATTAAAAAAAATCCAAAAAAAAGTATATAGAAAAACGAAAACTAGTACGTTTAATTATATTCCAGAAATGAATTGATTTCATTAGTTGAGAATTTCTAGTACCGGTCATATTCGTGAGTTTTGGGTAGGTCAACCGTTATTTTATCGCATAACTTTTTTGTCTGTAATTTTTTTAACATTTTTGATACCAGATTATTAAATTATGAGGTATTCTAGTAGTAAAAGTTACTCTTGCTTTAAATTGGTAAAATACACCGCTTTTTTTGAAACATTTTATCAATTTTTTTTTCAAATTCATGAGACGAAAAATTTTCAAATCGATTTTTTTAGAAATCGGTGTATTCTATCGACTTAAATCAAGAGTACCTTTTAGTGCTAGAATGCCTCACAATTGAATAATCCAAAGTCAAAAATGCTTAAAATTTAAAGACAAAAAAGTTATGCGATAAAATAACCGTTGCCCCACCCAAAAAGGACGCCTATGAACGGCACTAGAAATTCACAATGATTGGAATCGATATATCTCTGGAAGATAAATATGCGTACCAATTTTAGTTTTTATAACTAGAAGCGTTCTGGAGATATTTAGGAAAAACTAATTACAAGACGCCATCTTCAAAGAGCTCTAGCTCCCTTGGGAAACATTTTCGTACTAGGTGAATTTGGTTAAATTGTCTTAGAATTATTTGAGAAATCGCCTGTCTTTGTTTGTCAGTAGAGTTTCTGGACACCCTGTATAAAAACAGTTGTTTTTAGAACTCTTTAGCGACGTATTAGTATAATATAATATTTATGGATTACTGTCAAAGGCCGATATGATCAACAAAAAAAAAGATGTATTTGGTGATATTTCTAGTGACTGTCTTGGGTGTGAATCTGTCTTTTTAGTTTACTCCTATTGGTTTAAAAACAAAGTATAATAAAAACCGAAAAGCAGTGAATGAGCCGTCTTCAGGTAGTTCTCGAATTAAAGATACGACACCATGTGCGGGGGAATATTTTTTGTCGAATTAAAAAATTTTAGAATTTTTTGTTTGGTCAAAAATGTTTAAATCGACACGAAATGTGCATGTTTCTTTAAAAATATGCAAAATTTGGTAAAGATCTCAAATATGCGAAATATGCATGCAATATAAGTTTAGCATAAAAACCGCTCCCTATTTCTAACTATTGGATCGACATAATAATACTAACATTTATTTCGATTCTATAGATTATGTTTGTCCGGCCGACCACCGGTGCGTCTGTCTGTATATAGACCAGGGCGCATCTGTAAAAATATTAGTACATTTGGACGTTGAGAGGTGACTCAAATTTCTTTGCAGAAATTGCTTGAAAATAAATTAAATAATAATATTTGAGTTATCCTCCCTCTCAAAAAGGTCCGGAACATTGTTTAAATAATCAGAATGTCAAAAAATTAAGGAAAAATTCGATTTTTTTCTTCGGTTTTTGATTATAACTTTAAAAGTATTCATTTTCGAGAAAAGTTGTACTGACATAAAAGTTGCGTAATTAAATTTCCTATAATATAGAATTGGTTAAAAATTTAAAATAGTCACCCTTGTAGCAAAATAGCAATAATTACGAAAAAAACATACAAAAACAAGTATTTGCATTTTACGTTTTTCAACCATTTATGCTACACGTACGACCCTCATATTCCACCCAGAAGAACTTTATGATACAATACTGTAAATTTCACTAAGATCGTTTCAATAGATTTTGCAAAATAAATTTTGCAATCCAGCTTTCGTAAAAAAAATTCATTTTTTCAAAATGTTACAGGACTGAAAATAAAGCAGATAGCAGGTTGAATTTTTTTTTGCGGATAGAAGTCTACTGTACCTTTTATTTGCAATTTTGCAAAATTAAAATCGGTTAACACCACAGCGTCAGGAATTTTTTTTAAATAAACATTAATTATTGGTGCTACGCGCAGGACAGCGGATAGTTTGCTCTGATTGGGCATTCCAATGACCTTTGATAATGATTGATACATTTTAATTTTTATTAAATTTAGATATAAATAAATAAATTTGTTTATTGCAAAATAAAAACACATACTCTATCCTTTGAAATAACACTTTTATTAGCAAAAACTTTCTTTGTTCATATATTTTAACTTAAAAAATAAAAGTTTATTATTTTTAAACATATTCAATTGTTTAAACAATATTTCACAAACAATAATAAAATTAGTTTGATTTTTGTGGAATTAAAATATTAAAATACAACAAAATATAGAGTAAGAAAATAATATATTAGATAAACATTGGAAGAAATTTTGGTGGAAATCCACGTGTGAGAATCGAACACCGCTGTCCTGCGCGTAACACCAAAAATTATTGTTTTTTTTTAAATTTCCTGACGCCGTGGTAATTAATCGATTTTAATTTTGCAAATTGCAAATGAAAGGTACAGTACACTTGTATAAGCAAAAAAAATTTCAACCTGCTATCTGCTTTTTTTTTCAGTCCTGTAACATTTTGAAAAAATGAATTTTTTTTGCGAAAGCTGGATTGCAAAATTTATTTTGCAAAATCTATTAAACCGATCTTAATGAAATTTACAGTATTATTTTACTGTTTCACAAAGTTTTTCTGGGTGAAAGACGAAGGTCCTAAGTGTAGCATAAATGGTTGAAAAACGTAAAATGCGAATACTTATTTTTGTATGTCTTTTTCGCAATTATTGCTATTTTGCAACTAGGGTGACTATTTTTTAAATTATTAACCAATTTTATGTTGTAGGAAATTTAATTACGCAACTTTTATGTCAGTGCAACTTTTCTCGGAAATAAATACTTTTAAAGTTATAATCAAAAAACGAAGAAAAAAATCGAATTTTTCCTTAATTTTTTGACATTTTGATTATTTAAACAATGTTCCGGACCTTTTTGAGAGGGAGGATAACTCAAATATTATTATTTCATTTATGTTCAAGCAATTTCTGCAAAAAAATTTGAGTCACCTCTCAACGTCCATCTCAAAACAGATGCGCCCTAGACTAATATGAAAAACTTATTTTGACAACGGACATCGGCATGCAAAAATAATCTATACCAAAAAATGTCTTGGTTAACTTCCGGTCATAAAAACTTTTCATTTCCGGTGAAAATTTTTGTTTGATTTCCGGTCTATTTTTGATCTATTAGATTTAAATTGAATCGTGGAATATGCCAAAGTTGCTAAAAATTGAAAATTTTCGTTATTTAAAAAGATCTAAGAAAAAAAATATATATAGGGTGAGGCAGATAAAGGGCCTATTAGAAATATCTCGAGAACTAAAGACAATTGAATTATGAAAATTGGAATAAGGGGGTTTTGAAGACTGATGTATTTAATGAAAATATTTTCATCTATTTGGTACTTCCGGTTATACCGGAAGTTGCTTATACCTTCGTTTTTTAAATGGGACACCCTGTATATTTTTATATTTTTGGATTCTCCTGGATTTCTTCTTTCTTAAAATATAAGGTTTTGTAATAATATACAGGGTAGGTTAAAAGATAATTACGTTTTCTTACTAATTTCGTAGCAATATTCCCACCCTGTAGGATTGTAGTAGTTTAACATAAACTCTATCTATGTTCAAATGATTTTAAATATAGTCTACTATTGTTAACAATTATTAGTGTAGCTAAATTTTTAATTTTAGTATACAGGGTGGGTCGAAACTCGGAATGAGTATTTTCTGAGTTTTCTTAAATCAAACACCCTATATTTTAGTATAGTAATGAAATGATATTTCATGGTACTTTTTACCTCTTAAGCATTCCCTATACCTAACTGCTTTAGTTTGTGCTTAATTGTTAATCGCACCAACAATCTTAACTTCGATGGTATTTTGATACCTCAACCACTATTGGCAATTTTAAGTATCAGTATAGATTAATATGTATTTATTTCCAAAAAATTATTTGTGACTGAATATTTTCACGGCCAACCTAATACAATTTAACCTATTTTGTGTTGCAATTAATGTTTGGCTTTAATCACCAATAACTCACAAATTAAAGAATTTAGGTATAGGGAATGCTTAAGAAATTAAAAAGTACCATAAAATAACATTCATTACAATACTAAAATACAGGGTGTTCTATTTAAGAAAACTCAGAAAATACTCATTCCGAGTTTCGACCAACCCTGTATACTAAAATGAAAAGTTTAACTATACCAATAACTCTTAACAATAGTAGACTATATTAAAAATCATTTGAACATTAATAGAGTTTATTATACCAATCTACTACAATCCTACAGGGTGTTAATGTTGCTACGAAATTAATACGAAAACGTAATTATGTGATATTATAATATCACCCTGTACAAAAGATGTTTAAAACTCATTCAAAGTCATTAATCCATGTAGTATCTGTTCTTGGTAAGTAATCATTGACTTATGTCTAAGAATTAAAGCGAGGAGCATCACATTTTAAAAATATGTAATTTTAACAAAACGGGGAGGTGTGGTATTATAATATCACCCTGTACAAAAGATGTTTAAAACTCATTCAAAGTCATTAATCCATGTAGTATCTGTTCTTGGATTCAATAACCGCAAGTAACATTGAATTGTCATGTTTTGTTATTATTTAAATGTGTATATAAACATTAACTCGGTCGAGAAAGATTATTATGATTATCGATGTAGTTGGAAGGTATTCACGTATAGGATAGGTCAAGTTAATATTGTAAACAACCTATGTAGTGAATCATCGGCTTCGAATTAAATATAATGTTATCGGAAAACCTGAGTTTTAATTAATTGGAACCAGAAGGCATAACATCACACTATTTAATACATGGCTGATCCTGCAGACTAGAGGAGGTCTTCTGAAAGGAGCAGAGATGGCGGCACCAGCTCGGAAATATGGACGGCGAGAATGGACCAGGAACCGAGGATCCAATACTGCCCGTATTGTGAGACGGTCAACCCAGTGAGCGACAGTGCAAAGACAAAGTGGAAATAAAATGTAAGTAGGAATGTCTATCTTTATTAAAAATGCTTCCCTCGTTTTATATTATTATTGAAAATTGAATATTTATCTTTGCTGATTTTTGAATAATTTATGAAGTATCGATTTTTTTTAAGAATATCTATGAATTTTGAAACATGAAGTGATTTTTGAATTGAATATTTTTATCAAAGTTTATTATATATGTTATTATTGAATTTTTATTGAATTTTTATTGAATTTATTTGAAAAATCTCTATCCGATTTCGATTTTTAGTCCGTTTATTTTTGAATATTTTATGGAATCTCGAATTTTTTTCAAAAATTTCTATCGAATTTAATGCTATTTTTGAATTTTTTATTGAATTTTTTTTCGAATATGTATACTATTATTGAATTTTATTAGCCAGTTGTTTTTGTTATTGATCTTTTAGATACATTTTTATCGATTTTGTGTTAAATTTTGTATGATATGAACCTGAATTAATAATTTTTTGAGTGATAAATGATTTTTTTTAATGAATAATGATTAGTGATGACATACGTTGATATAAGAACTTTAAGACAAACATTGCTATAAGCAAGAGATATATTTTTAACGAACCGACCTGAAGAGTCGAGATAAAGAATCTGGAGGACTATATAGATAAGAAGAAGAACTAACAATATTATAAGCTAAATATTATAAGGCAACTAGAGACAATAAGAAACCCGCTGCTCTTGTCAAATTAGGAAGGTACTAATGATTTATAGAAGCTTGAACGCTTATTAGAGACCCACTCTGTGTTTTGAAGGGTACCTATTTTATTCATGATTATTCGTGAATAAACAACGGCCTCAAAGCAAGGGATTGATGTTGTGATATTTTTAGAAGAATTTGAACCGCATAAAATACCTATTTCGTGTTTTGAGTTAACTATACCACCTTAATGGTGCGTACAGATCAGGGCGAAAATTCGGGTTAATATTGGCGGAGAACTAAGACATCCGAGTGAAACCTCTTTTATTAAGGTAAAACGAAGGTATCGGAGCTAGTATATGAAGTGATGATTATGATATTATATGAAATGATATATGAGATAAATGATATATGATTTTTATATGAAATATGTATATGAAGATGAATTATGTACACTATAGAAGTGCTATTATATGAAGAAAAATGAATTATATGAGTTGTAGTACCAGACAAGAAGAAAAGAAAGGAAAAAAGAGAATTTTATTAAAATATGTGGGAAAAATGAAAGAAGAGACATAAAATTTGTAAGAAATGTCAAAATAAACAAGCAGAATTAAGAATAATATACTGATCAAATAAGTAGCTAATCATTGAATTGTGGGTAAGAATTAAAGTTGTAAATTTTTTTTCTCTAAAGTAACGTAAACTATAAATAACTTATTTTTAAATGTATATAATGAATTCAGGTTAAATTTTCGCGGAAAATGGAAGTGTTTGAATTAAGTATAGACAATATCTTACAATAAGTGTTAGTAGATAGTAAGCAAAGGGACACAAAAAGTGAAGTTTTTAGAGAGATTAAATCTTTATTATAGGTACAAGAGAGTTATTAGAAGTTTTTTTAGAGACACATTAGAAGTTTTTTAGAGAGATTACATTTTTATTATAGGTACATTATTTTAGAGTTAGTAAGACATATATAAATAAATCAAAAGAAGACTGAAATAGGAATTATTAATAGAGTAAAGGATACATTTTTTTTACTTATTCGAGTAATATTAGCTTAGCTTAGGACTTTTAGTTAGATACGAGATTTTTAGTTAGGTAGATTAGATTATTCCCCTGCTTATAGGAGATGCATATAGGCACTAAAAGACTATTTAAAAGTAAGGATCAATTTCATTCACTGTGGACACTGTTTTGATGAAGTGAATTAGTGAACGAAAAAAAAAAAGGACGAAAAGACACGACGTGAAAGTACGTGAACTAGTAATAGGTTATAAAATACCAGTTTTAGTATAGGGAAAATATGAACTTTTGTGTAAAATAGGAAAAAGAATATATATGTTTAGGGAAAAATTGATTGATCTGAAATGTACCATGTTACAGTTAGTTAGCATAGTTAGGAAATTTAATTTTTCAAAATAGTATTAGGTAACCATAAACATTTTTGTAAAAGGGAAAGAGGAGCATCACATTTTAAAAATATGTAATTTTAACAAAATGGGGAGGTGTGGTATTATAATATCACCCTGTACAAAAGATGTTTAAAACTCATTCAAAGTCATTAATCCATGTAGTATCTGTTCTTGGATTCAATAACCGCAAGTAACATTGAATTGTCATGTTTTGTTATTATTTAAATGTGTATAAACATTAACTCGGTCGAGAAAGATTATTATGATTATCGATGTAGTTGGAAGGTATTCACGTATAGGATAGGTCAAGTTAATATTGTAAACAACTTATGTAGTGAATCATCGGCTTCGAATTAAATATAATGTTATCGGAAAACCTGAGTTTTAATTAATTGGAACCAGAAGGCATAACATCACACAATGTAATACAATTATCTTTTAACCTACCCTGTATAATATTACAAAACCTTATATTTTAAGAAATAAGAAATCGAGGAGAATCAAAAAATGTAAAAATATACAGGGTGTCCCATTTAAAAAAACGAAGTTACAATCAACTTCCGGTATAACCGGAAGTAGCAAAGAGAAGAAAATATTTCCATTAAATAGTTCATAACTCAAAACCCCTGTATTTCAATTTTCAAGATTCTCTTAGCTTTAATTCTCGAGATATTTCTAATAGGCTCTTTATCTGCCTCACCCTGTATACTAACATTTACCGAATTACTAAAAACTCGAGACTCACTTTTTTCTTTAAGGCGAATTTCTTACTTCACAATAGGGATGGGAAAAACCTACCGGTTTAAACCTCAAACCGGTTTTTTTACTTAGCAATAACCGGTTTTACCGGTTGTTTTTTGTCCCGGTTATAACCGATTTTTTCTTTTTAAAGTAAAAACCGGTTATTAGGTTTTTACGGTGATTAGGATTAGGTTAGGTATTATTTCGGATCCCAATCCTAATTATTATTCTCAAGTAATTATTCCAAACAAAACCATAATACAAATTTTATTTTATTTTATCAAATACAGAAGCAAACTGAAAGTGCAATCTCACATCAGCCAGAAACAATTATTAAGTTTTATTATAATATTTCCTTGAAAAGGTATTTGTAATCATAATATTTACATAAGAAGTGATCTGGTTGAATTAGACGCAAACATCATCTATTTTTCACACTTAACTCTTGACGTTGAAAGTGGGTGAATGACTTTTTCTGATTACCAAAAATAATGCTCTGACTATGAATATCGATTTACTGATTACGAATACGAATCTCCAAGAATTTCGCTACGTTTTCAAAACGATACACTCATACAGGAAGTATTAAATGAGTTAAAATGTACCTATTCTACAAATATACAAACGTGTTAAAAGTAATACATTCATGTTCTTTCGATAGTACTAATTTTGATCATATTGATACCGAGTCTAATAGAGTATCGTAAACTAAAATGTATTGTAAATGTAACTTTGTAACCTATTGGATTAAAAAAACCGAAAACCGGTTTTTCCAAAAACCGGTTCTTTTTAGCCGGTTATAACCGCCAGGTTAAACCGTAAGCAAAAAAAACCGGTATAACCGAAAACCGGTGTTTTGTCAAAAACCGCCATCCCTACTTTACAACCAACGATAGATTTGATTTCGATCCATAACTTTGCTTAAAAAATAAATTCTCACAGGAAAATGATTTGCACAAGATTTTCTTCCTTTTTGTGATGTGTTAATGTACTTTTAATCATAGTTGATATCTGTCTACATTTATTTTATTGTTTTTTTATTTATTGATATTTTTAATCGGTATTGTGTGTATGCGAGCCAATGTTTTAATTTAATTTATTAATTTTATTTATTTTGCTGTTGTGTACATTTAACCTTTTAATCAATTAAATGTATTATTCATCAGTTCTAGGAAAACTGCACATTCAAATAATGAATTTATTTTCAAAATTAAATAGTATCGAATACAACTCTTGATTGTAGAGCAGGCTCGTGGTAAATATTTGGTCTTATATTGTTATTGGGTTAGTACTATAATGTTCATGTATGTAGGGGAGACCGGGGCTGGTTGGGGCAACGGGTTGGTCGACGCAGTGCGATTTCCTTAAAACTAAGAAACGAGGCAATCACGTGTTTACACAAGTTATATTGCCTCCTACAAAGCGCACTCTCGGAAGGTAGTTTCCGTTTGGCGCGATTACTAGAATAGAGTGTACAGTAGGTTTTGTAGTTTTTTACAGTGATGAGTAAATTTTTATTACCATACATTTTTTGTCCTAGAAATCTGATTTGTAAAGATAATTATTCGTTCTTTGCTTTGTATTAAAGCTTGGAACTACGACTATAAGATACAGTTATTATATTTCCCAAAAATTAATTAACATAGAGTCGTTTACCATAAATACCCAAACATGCGCTCTGGGGATGGTTGACGCATTCGATGAGGGGCTGGTTGACACATGCGTCAACCATCCCCGAGCATAAAAAATATGGTTTTATTGATTTGAAATTTTGCAGATTCAAACCATTCCGACGATTTATTTAGAGGACCTTCAAGTTTTGAAAATCCCACAAAACTATCAAACCAATCCAACGAACAGCTGCAACCAGAGTGTTTGAAAGAACTTGATGCTCACAAAAATATTGAAAGATCTTTGAGCAAACCTGATGAAGGGTCGAAGATGGACTCAAACCTTCTAAAAGTAATCCAGAATGTTCCAAGGAACAAGATTTTCTCTTCAAAAAAAAAAAAAAAAATAAAAATCAATCCAAAATCCAAATAAAAACTCTCCTTCGAGTCCGTTCCGTTTGAAACCACTAAAAAGTAGCGGCTAGAAATCAGGATGCTAAATATAAGAGAAGGAAGTAAGGACAGCGATTTTAACCGACACCCCAACAAAAACAAGCTCTCGAGGAACTGCAAAATAATAGTAAAACTCTTAAGAGAAAAATTTGCCGAGGTAAAAATGCCGAATCAAAAAAATAAGAAAGTTGATAAAGACATCGACTTGGAGGGTGAAGAATGCTTCTGTCTCTTTTATTTAGACACGTATGAAAACAGCGCTTCATCAGAAAAGTGGATACAATGTAGTACCTGCAAAAAGTGGGCACAGGAAGCTTGTGCTGATGATCCGGGAATTTTTTTTGTTTGCATAAATTGTGAAAGCGACTAACAATCTGAAATTAGGTATACTTACAGAATATGTATAATTTGGCTATAAGTTTTGTTTAAATCTTTTTTAGTCGAGGAAATGAAGCATTTTGGCTCGCAATTTTTTCGTCCAGCATGGATTTACTTGAAATTCCCACAAAAGGTAGGAAATAGTCCAAGGATCATTTTCTATATCATGCTGCTGTACGCTAAAACCTTGGGGGTAGTTGCCACCCCATCTCGGGGGGTGGGAATTTTTTATTACATTTTAACCCTGTAAATCGATGTAAAAGGTAATTTTAAGAAAAAAATGTTTTTTAGATTTTCTTCGTAAAACTAATATTTTTCGAGTTATTCGTGGTTGAAAGTAACAGTTTTTCGATGGAAAAATCGACTTTTTTGGAGGGTTTTTTGAGAATAGCTCGAAAAATATGCATTTAATCAAAAAAACTGTAGTTATCAAAATTGTATCTTTTAGTAACACAAACGAAACTGTTTTTCTATAATATCTTTACGACCAATACAAACCGAGATACGGCATGTTAAAAGTTAGCTTTTTTCGTCAAATGTATAATTTGAAATAATCAAAGCCAAATAACGGGAAAACTTTGCATTTTTCCAGGAAAACCTACATGGTGTTTTTTCAAGCATGCAATAAGATCTTTTAAAAAAATAATAAAAAGGCTCTAGCATAAAAATTGAGCAACTTATGATCAAAAAAATTCGGTAACTGTTTTTCTCTACGAAAAAAAAAAACAGTGATAACAACCCCCTAACTACCCTTGTAACTAAAAATTGGTCTTCGCCTTTCTGTAATTCCTTTTATATATATAATATCAATACGCCCAAGAAGCTTGACCTATTTAAAAGGACTAATTTTAGAAAAATTGGAGTTTAAAGAAAAATTGATTTTTTGCAACTTTTCATTTTTTATCATTTTCTTCAAAATATCTCCAAAAATACTGGAGACACGAAAAAAATGATAGACTACTAAATTCTAGATTTTTTAATAGCTAAAATTTCTTTATACATAGATTTTCCTTACAGTGAACAGTTAACGAGATATAGCTGTTTAAAACATCTATTTACGAGCAAACATCCCCTTATTCGAGCTCTTTAAACCCACTTCAATTAAAAATTAAGGGATCTTACGGAATTTAATTTACACAGTCTTCTTGTTTTTAAAAAATCCTACAAAGCTATTATTGAAAAAACTTTTTATTGAAAAAATGAAGGAGCTATGTTTACAAAACTTTTTTTTTTTTCGAAAAATTCGAATAGTCCCCTAATAGAGCAATTTCCATGTACCTATATAATACCGCAGAGCCGGTTCGTATACTGGATGGCTAAAAAACTATTTGTATGTGTATTTTTATATATTTGTAAATTCGTATTTTTGTGTAAATAAATGTTTTTGTAATTCTTTAAATCTACTTTTTTTCTGTATAGATCTATTAAATTTTCTACTTAAAAAAATGCAATGTTATTAAGGGTGGTTTTTAAGAGTTGAAATATTATGCTATTATATCCTAAAGCATAAAACAATCATTATTTAACCATTCAAAACCAAAGTTTACCTATATTAAAGTTTACAATGTTTTTATATAATTTTTGACAATAAGGGTAGTTTACACCCCTAAAAATAATCAACGCCCTTGAGCATGATATAGAATATAAAGTACAGGGTAAGATGATCCTAACCTCAAATTTCTATGTAAATTGATGCAAGCCGAAATTATTCTTTTAGGATAAGTAAACTTTTCATATATAGCTCCAACAAGGGTGGTTTTAAGGATTGAAATATTGTGATATTATATCTTAAAGCACAAAACAATCAATATGTAACTAATAAGAAGCAAATGTTGACAAAATGTTTTCACCTTTAAAAAACAAAAAGCGTACAACGACTCAATATAGAAAATGAACTAGAGGGTGAAATGAGCCTAATCCCAAATTTTTGTACAAATCGATGCTGGACGAAAAAATTGCGAGGTTTTGCCATTTTTCCAGCTTCATTTCCTCGACTATTTCAATAAATAAAAAAATCGATTTATTACTTTTATTTTATTCAAAATTTGGTTACACTTAAATTAAAAAAAAAAAAAAGATTTTATGCTGTTAGTTGTATGCCTAATTTATTATTTAAGTTAAATTTAGACTCTAGAACTATAAATACACCAGTGTTTTTCATAGGTAGTAAGGTTTTGTGTACTATTTTGTTGATTTGTTACTTTATAATATGGGCGTCAACCAACCCCATGTGTTGCGTCAACCAACCCCGTGACGGGGCTGGTTGGCGCACAGTGACATATATTTTTCTTTCTCAAATTGGACATAAAGTACAGTCTGTAAAATGTTTATTTTTGCAAAATACCTTGCGCAAAAGATTAGATTTTCATACATTGAGAAAAAAGTTGTACTAAATCTTTTAATTTAACATCTAGGTACACTTCGCGTCATATAAAACTGGTACACTTTTTTTCCCCAATGTAAACCTGTGTTCAGTCTGACAATTATTGTTCGTGAATCACGTCGTTGTTGCCATCACAGATAACGGAATTGCACTAAATCTGAATACAAAAAGATAACGTTTAAAATGTATATTTCGAATTGTAATACATATTATATTTAAATTCCACTTTGTTCACTGTAAAAGTTATTCATTTTGTATTAATTTCAAATTAAATTTTTAATTTTTCCAGTGTGTTTTATTTATTTTACACAACTTAATGCAATTTTGTCTTGCAATTTACGAGAAACCAATCACACCTCTCGATTTGACATTAAACATAATATGTAATTTAAAGTCATGTCAAGATTTATTATCTATTAATATTTTTGAATTGAAATATTTTCATAAATTATAATAAAGCACGAATTATGGGTGGAATGCATAAAACGTAGTACCTGCTAATGCTTCAAGTATGTACTCCATTTTTGAATATTTTACTACACTTAAAAAGCACTAAATGCTTTGTCAGTGTAGTAAATTACTAACAAAGCATTTGTAAGTGTAATAATGCTTTGTAACTGTAGTAAAATCTTCAAAAATGTAGTACATACTTGAAGCATTAGCAGGTACTACGTTTTATGCATTCCACCTATGTATGAATACTTAATTGAGATGACGGAAAATTACAATTGTTTTAGTTTTTAGTATATTAAAAATGCGGTCTGTCGCACAGCCCCATTTTTACCTAGTTTGATATAATATTTTCGTTGAACTGGCAACGTTGCCCTAGAAATTAGAATGACACTTGTGACAAGATCAACTTACACAACTTGAAAAATACGATTTTCGGTTATAAGAGTTGTACAAGTTTTTTTTGACGCGAAGTGTACAAAAATGTAAAAAATGCGTCAACCAGCCCCGGCCAACTAAATGTTCATGTTAGTACTATAATAAGTCATATTACCCGTTTGCACGCCAATGGTGAATATAAAATTCTTAATTGTACGTCAAAAAATGCGCAATAACTAACTCTTAAAACCTACCATATATCATTTGCATATCTCAACCGGTTTTAGAGAAAAAAAATTATCAGTTTGTAAGAAAAAAAATCAAAATTCCGTATCTCGTAAACGAAGCATTTGCGGACGTATGTTTATAAAGCAAACGGATATTATTTTTTCATGCAGAATTACTCCTTAAAGTTGGTCTCACTTATTTAGAAACACCTTGCATTGATAAAGAACATGGCTAGTTCTTAAAGTACCTAACTCTTTTATTGTCCAACATAAGCGAATGAGTCAAAAAACAGAATGTTAAGAATACCTGAGGCTATAGTTGGTTTTTAATTTCAGTATTTTATAAATGCTACATTAAAAAATATTCCACAGATTGTGGCAGAGTTGGGTCGGATACTGAAAAAAAGTATCCGGATACCGGATACGGATACTCAAAATGTATCCGGATACTTTTTAAAAAAGTACGAATACTTTCATTTAAAAATGTATTTGGATACAAGTATCCGGATATTTTTTTCGGGTACTTCCTAGGATACTTTGAAGGATACTTTTTTTAAGAAAGACATAAATTATTAGTATTAGAACTATGTGATGTGCATGTATTTTTAATGTAATATATAATAATAAAAATACATTAAATTATGGAGAAAGAAATCAGAAAGTACTCAACAAATTGTTTATTGCTGATGAGTAATAAAACTAGAACATAAACTTATAAAGAAACATTAAATTAAAATAAAAACATACTAATACAGAAAGTATTACAATTGCTGACGAAGTCAGAAGTGAATTGCCTTTGAATTTGCCTTTGTAAGTACCAATACCTCAAAGTGTTCATTGCTTAAAGCTCTTCTTTTAGGCGTATCAATCATAGTTGCAAAAGAGAAAAGTCTTTCAACTGTTGCTGATAGCACAAATATTTATTATAACTGATTAGGTAAAAACAAAGCTCCATTAGCTATATAATAATATATTATAACGGTGACGAGTACGAAAAATGGGATTTAACATATTAGACACGTCTGGATTGAAGGAATGGCAGTGTTGTGCCTACGTTAGGTGCATTATCGGCGGGCGATAAATATTTAAAAATATCAGAATATCAAAAAGAGTATCCGGATGCCGGATACTTTAAAATTTGATCACGGATACGGATACCGGATACAAAATTTAAAAAGTATCCGGATACAGCTTTCGGATCCATAAAAAGTATCCGGATATTGTATCCGGATACAGAAGTATCCGGATACTACCCAGCTCTGGTAAACTTTGAGAAAAAAAAACGCAGTTTGATTGGTACGTACACCCGGTATACTATGACAATTTACCTGTCTATTATAGCAACAATATTATTAGGTACAGCGATCTTGTTAAAGAATGAGGCTATAACATATTATTAAAAAAATCACTTAAATCGGACAACAGGTTTAGGAAATTCGAGACATCAAAAATGACCCATTTTGTGAGTGGCCCGTTTTCTCTAACGCGCAGTGTATGTCATTCTAAACAAAGTATTGAAGATTTTTCCATCAATAAATATCATTCAAAATATGACTAATAATGTGATCAAAGCCATTTTTATTATGGCTTATAGTATCATCTATTTCATGCACCGATTATTTCATTTTATATTTGAGTACTTTTTTAACATCTAATTTAACGATCTTTATAAAACACTAGCTTAGTTCATGATTTTAACATTTTCGGTAATCGGATATTTACCCCTTTTCGGTGAATGGCCGAAGCATTTTAAAAATGAATACTATCACCTGATACTTGTACATTCGCAGTAAAAATCTGAAACATGGTAATGGAGTACGTGCACGCTTAACTTCCGACCTATCCTACAGGATAATGCCCGTTTCGAATTCGGCGTGAACGCAGCGCATATGGTTGTGTATTTCAAATTGGGGCAACGTTAATCACTGTTGTCAGTTGAGGACACGCTTTGACCAGATCCGGATTAAACGATTTATGAAACTAATTAAGGGCTAATCTTGTGTCAGATATACTTCAACTATCAGTAGTAGAATTTAGTGTTAAGAACTTATATAATATTCTAAATATATATTGTTATGCTATGTATTTCTCTCTTTTATGAGATTTATCAGCAAATTCTTAATTTAATGAACTACTCAATTATTTTAATTACTGCTTATGTAAAACAAAACCAAATTTAAATTAAATTTTCAGTAGTAATTGCACAAGAGCTCTAAAATTCTATATTAATTTTAGAGTTCGAGTGCAATTTGTTGCGATTATTTCATGAATAAAACTGTTCAAAACCAAAATTTTATTGTAATTTATATATGTAAGTACCAATTAGTGAAATTAAACACACAGTTGTTATAAATATGTATTTGACGGTTGAAAGTCATCACTTTTATAATTTTTAAAACATTTGTCATTATTGTCACTGAATGTATTTTTTCGTAGCAACGAAGGGCATCTGACGTAATATGCTTAACGACGGGAGATTATCAAAAATTATCACTAGTAATACCACTAGAGGTCAAATTATTTCCGGAAATTTTTTTGAGATCATGAATATTTTGTCGCAGACGAGGGAAATTTTCTAAAAATATTCATGATCAAAAAAATTTCTGGATATTAATTTGACTTCGCGTGGTATTCGGTAAGAAAATTCCACACAAAATTTGCATTTGAAAATCCAAAGCTGCATGAACAGATTAATAGCGCGCCATAGCTTTGTCAGCAATTATTTAGGCTTTCAAATTCGTAATTTCTACTCATTGTAGTTGCATGGGAATACCATTTCAAGATAGAAAATAGTATATTCTTCAATTTTACATAAGTTTTGAGTAACTACAAGTGATAGAAAATGAATCAAAACTAAATTATGTAAACAAATAAAAACCAGTCTGTCAAAAATGTTCTGTTATTGTAAACGTCAAAAAATTTCCACTATAATTCGCTGTTGGGTACCCCACGAGCAAAAAATTTCCGATAAAAAAACCTCCTTTGCCATGGTGATCTGTCAAAATAACGTATTTTGATTGGTTCAAAATTACAGGTGTGGAATTTTCACTAGTAATACCACTAGAGGTCAAATTATTTCCGGAAATTTTTTTGAGATCATGAATATTTTGAAAATTTCCCGAGTCGCAGACGAGGGAAATTTTCTAAAAATATTCATGATCAAAAAAAAAATTTCCGGATATTAATTTGACTTCGCGTGGTATTCGGTAAGAAAATTCCACACCAAATTTGCATTTGAAAATCCAAAGCTGCATGAACAGATTAATAGCGCGCCATAGCTTTGTCAGCAATTATTTATGCTTTCAAATTCGTAATTTCTACTCATTGTAGTTGCATGGGAATACCATTTCAAGATAGAAAATAGTATATTCTTCAATTTTACATAAGTTTTGAGTAACTACAAGTGATAGAAAATGAATCAAAACTAAATTATGTAAACAAATAAAAACCAGTCTGTCAAAAATGTTCTGTTATTGTAAACGTCAAAAAATTTCCACTATAATTCGCTGTTGGGTACCCCACGAGCAAAAAATTTCCGATAAAATACCTCCGTTGCCATGGTGATCTGTCAAAATAACGTATTTTGATTGGTTCAAAATTACAGGTGTGGAATTTTCACTAGTAATACCACTAGAGGTCAAATTATTTCCGGAAATTTTTTTGAGATCATGAATATTTTGAAAATTTCCCGAGTCGCAGACGAGGGAAATTTTCTAAAAATATTCATGATCAAAAAAAAATTTCCGGATATTAATTTGACTTCGCGTGGTATTTGGTAAGAAAATTCCACACCAAATTTGCATTTGAAAATCCAAAGCTGCATGAACAGATTAATAGCGCGCCATAGCTTTGTCAGCAATTATTTATGCTTTCAAATTCGTAATTTCTACTCATTGTAGTTGCATGGGAATACCATTTCAAGATAGAAAATAGTATATTCTTCAATTTTACATAAGTTTTGAGTAACTACAAGTGATAGAAAATGAATCAAAACTAAATTATGTAAACAAATAAAAACCAGTCTGTCAAAAATGTTCTGTTATTGTAAACGTCAAAAAATTTCCACTATAATTCGCTGTTGGGTACCCCACGAGCAAAAAATTTCCGATAAAATACCTCCGTTGCCATGGTGATCTGTCAAAATAACGTATTTTGATTGGTTCAAAATTACATGTGTGGAATTTTCACCTTAATTTGCATGTCTGTAGCTTTCTATTGGTCAGAATCTCCTATGAATGAAATAATCTAATAAACTTTATTCTCAGGGCTATTTTATTTTTGATGCATTACCTCTGGTTTGTGGCTTCTGGTATGTCTACTTTGGACTTACTCCATCCAGGATAAAACAGGGAAATTAAACACACTCAATGTCATATAAATGTTAAAATTATTATTTATTTATTTAATATACCATAAAAATAGGGTTTAAAAAAGATGCTAAAATCTAAATTTGTTGCAACTATTTCTCATCTACTAAATTAAGCTTTAATTCTGATATCTCCTCTGCTATAACAAAAAAAAATTATTTAAATAATTCGTTATTTATTCTTACAAAATTTAATAAAATTTACTTTTCTCTTTTTGAAATGATTACGTATTTCTTCTTTAAAATTTGGAATGACTAATTATGTTATAGAATTGTTCAATACAAAAGTTAAGCAAATATGGTGTGGATATAAACAAACTTTCTTCGTTTCACAAATGATTTGACTAACCTTTTTTGTTTCTTCTCTACTTCTTTTCCCGGATTACGTCGTCCTCGATTTTCCTACACCTACCCTTAGGATGTTGCGAAAGATCCCTCTCGTCCAAACTGCTTCACAAACAAACAAACAGGACTCGCTCGAATTCTCGACTCAGTTTTCTCTCTGCTCGATATCTTGTACAAATAGATACCAATCGGCTACTCGTTCTAGAAAGAAATAGGAATCTTCCTCTGACACAGGAAAATTATCTTCTCAAACCGGTCAACGATTTCGTTTCAACTTTATTCTGCTCGCAAAGGCCAATTTCACCACTTTACACTGACTTCTCACTTTTCAAAAACTGGACTGCTGTCTCCAGATATTCATTACACAGTGCCTATTTTCTCTCTAATCAAAATCAGACTCAATACTCTCACCCCTTTAATTCATCATTTTCCACCAATCACAAAACATCCTTTCTACACACTACCCATATTATCATTTCTCAAGAACCAATTTAATTTGTATACAACTTTCCATTTTGTTAAATTCTCGGAGATATCAAATTACTTTCGTTGCTAAACAAAAAGCCTTACATTCTAAACTCAATAAATTTGTTTACCGCTTAACCTTCTTCGAATTTTTTATAAAATGTCTTATTGTCCATTGCAAAGCGAAATAAACGGTATTGTTTAATCACCTCACCATTGTTTAAGTCCGTTCAAAAACCCATTAAGAAAAACCACCTTTTTAACGATTTCACTTTTCCGCGAAAACACTGATTAGCAACTAAATTATCCTATTACAATTTTTGGTCATATACAGGGCGATGAAAATCTATAATTTCGTGGTCTCTGATATAAATTTATTTTCTAAAAATTTCCCATAAAAAATTATACAACAATATTGCTATTTTGACGTTTAGGGTTTCTTATGGAGATATATATGGGAAAAGCATTCATTTTTCATCCGGAGTTACCTTGGCTATTTACTCACCGGACCTGTTTTTTAGTATTTAACATCAAAGGTCGCCATGCAAGTGTTTCTAGATTGGAAAACCTTTGACATAATATTTTAAATGGTTTGATTATTCGTTGTACTTGCTTGGTGCCTATCAGTTTAAGATGTGGGCGATCAGCATGGCTATCCTAACTTTGCTTGCTGCTATTCGGAATATAGGCTATTGATTATGTTCAAAATAAGACAGCTAAACGGAACGACAACGTTAACGGGGTTTTTACTATTTCATATGGTCAATGGACCCCTAAATATGAGAAAACAGCGGAGTGCTTACAATTTAAAAAGGTGCGTTTTTTAGAAAGGTGTGAACTAGTTCTTAGGCACATGGTGCATAAGGGTGAGTTCTATGCACTTCTGGTACGTCTACAGAAAAAATGTTTCAGATGAAATTTACTATCGAAATATTACCTTTTAAAGTAAAAAATATTTTTTTACAAAAATATATTTAAAAAAAAAGCAAACAAAAAACACGAAAGAAAACAATTTTGTTTTTTGCCCCATAACTTCTTTCCCCGGGGATATACGTATAGGCATTGCTTCACAGAAAAAAAAACTTCTATCCTTCCTCTTTAAAACGAAGTTTGATAGAAGTCTTTTAACATTTATAATTTCCTAAATATGATTTTTCCCAAGTTCGCCAGTCACAGTATTTCGCAAACATTGTTCTGTAACTTCTTTCTACGCAGTTTTAGGTATATGCAACGGTATATTTAGTAAGAATAGAAGTCAATTGCCTTTAAAATTGTCTATTTTAGAAGGTTACATGACTATAAGTTTTATACTTTTAACGATTTTTGATATGTTTTGCGTTTATTTTTAAATTTCTCATAATAACTTTTTTTCCACATTAAAGTATATACATTGTTGAATACAAAATAAAGCCCATGTCCTAAAAATGGATGGGTCATATGAACCACCAAGTGACGTATATAGGACGATATAAGACCATAAAATAATAAGATTCAGCACTATGCCGTCACTTGTAAACTGTCCAACTGAGTGCCTGGTAAGAATTCAAAAGTGCAGGTAGAGTGAGTATTTTTTGGTCATATATCTTTGTACGGCATTTTTACCATCGATAGATCCATGAAAAATAATAAGAAAGCGCTCAGTGCCGTAGAAAAATGGTGCGCCACAAAGTTGGTAAATTTGTTGGATTTTCTGACATTTTTCAGGGTAAATTTGGTCATTTCGTTCCGTACGGCATCAGTTTGATACTGTTTCAATACAGCTTCTAATCCATTATTCCGCAACGCCGTACAAAAATCTTGCGACAAGGGGAAAATCGAGGGTTGCAATCACTTCTCTTTACGTGGTCCAGGAGGTGATTGAAAGAGTACGGCTTCGGTTCCAAAACATTATCTAGCACTCAAAAGTACTATAAATAATGCCGTCAAAAAATTATTGTTCATTTGAATGTATATTGATAATTATTATCTTAATTTCATGGTATATGTACTTGATTTATAAAGCTGTAAAATCATTCGACTCTGTAAAGCAAGTTTTTTTAACATGATATTGTAAAACACAATTGTTATAGTATTCCCGTTCAAAATAAACTGTTCTAAAAAAGATTATAAAGAAATACAAAAACAGAAATTTTTTAAATTATTGCAAAAGTTTAAATATTCATAGATTAATAAAATATAGCAATTTTCTACATTTTTTCCTTGTTTTAAATACTATTAAGATAAATAAATTAGGAAAAAATAATGCCGTACATTTTAATGCAGACCATACCTTTTAGGCTGATAAAAATGACGCTACCATTTTAAGGGTGTAGTACTTTATGGTCATCTGATACAGTACGGTATTAGCATATTTTTGAAGAGAACAATAATTGATAATATGATATAGTTATTTTCCTAACAAGTGCAGAAAGTCATTCTTTTCCCCACGCAACTGCAGTTTGCCGAACGACGCGAAGCGGGAGTTCGGCAAGCAGTCGAGTGCGGAAAAGAGACTTTCTGCAAGAGTTAGGAACAATATTTTTTCTAAGAGTTTTTAAAAAAGTACCAAATCTTAATCAATAAATTTAATTAATATGAAAATACATACACAAATTAATTCTTTGACAAGGTTGTCAAAACCAAACTTTCAATATAATTAGTTAGCATGACGACCATCTTGGTTTCCATGACGGTGATTCAAAACGACTGTTATTATCTACCGATTTGACTTTCGAATATTATGTCAAAATAATTTTATTTCATCGAATTATCGCGTTAATTTCATTAAAACAGGAACACGATAAGATATATTTGAAATAAATTAGTAAATAATATCTAAATATTAGTTTATTGCATGTATTATAATTACTTTAAGGCCATATTAACATATCTAAATTAACACGCGTGCGGAAAAGTAAAAACCGCGTGCGGAAAAGTAACACGCGTGCGGAAAAGTGAAACTTTCTAAACTAAAATGCGTGCGCGAAAGTAGACATTTTTGCACGCTCGTAGAAAAAAATCATTATGACGTCTAACTGAAGTTAAAGGGTGTGTATATAATATCCAAGAATTGAAACTGTAAATCCCAGTATCAACAGTTTTGTATACCTAATTTTTGGTTTAATATATACTTTAAACATTATATTGATAAGTACATGCATATAAATATTGATTTGTTTCATTTTAATGATGTGAATAAATAAAACAACTATTTTTTAGAAAAATTCGATATATTTAAAGATTATAATACAAAATAAGGTTTTTATTTAAATTATTCAGTATCGGAATTGAGTGCCGCTGAGTTGTTACCGGAATCAACGGTAACTTTATGGCAACTGGTGCCATAAAGTCATCGAAATGTAAACAACTCAATTTTTTGCATCCCACATGTTGGGAATTTAAATACCTTACCTTAGGGCATTATTCCTGTTGCCATTTGCCCATCACAAGGCATTTTAAGTAAATATGCATCTGTAAAGCATAAATTTCATATTTGAAGGGTTATTACCCCTATATTTCTTTGGTGGCTCAGCTAGCATCCAGACTGTCTTACACTGATGATGATTTTGTAATAAAATCGAAAACGTTTTGTTCTGATGTAGCCCTTTAGGGATGTTAATAAATTTTATACCTTTTACAAAGGATTTATTCCAATTTTTGTGATTGATGGTATACAGCCAACTACAGGAAAACTTTTCTTTCCTTGTGGATTTTGAATAAGTTTTTGTCAAAATCAAAGTCTTACGTACAGATTTGATTAAAGATTTAAAGATTTATTTATTTACCTATGACGTCATCAATTTCTTCGCCTGATGCCTCATTCGGTTCCGTTATGTCATTGACTTTGTGGGGGCATTCCTCGCCATGGAACCAGTCGAAATCGTACCGACCGTCATTGAAAATCCATCCATAGCTTATTGGCAGGCCCGACGAGAGGGCGGTACAGCCGGTACATTTTACCGGGGCCGGCGATATAAGGGGTCCGGCGTCGACCAGGCCAAAGACGTAATTTTTCTCGTTTTTTTTTGCTCATTGAAAAAAATAAAAATTCATGGTCTTCCATTGCTGAAAAATCTAAATTAGTTGCCAGAAATTACATAATAAATCTAGAATTTACATCAAATAAGGAAAAGCGGCGCAAGAAGCCTGCGAGATTTTTTGATGATTGTCCTATGTGAAGCGACTGATTTTGAGCCCGACGCAATATTTCGCTGTGAAACATTTAATATTGTCAAAGATTGTATACTAAGCAATTTAACCAGAAGATTTAATGCAATACATGAAATTCATTCGCTATTTAACATTTTATGGACCTTCCAAGATGACGACAACGTTAAGAAAAAATTGATATATTGCGTAAGGTTTATAAAAAAGACATCAGTAAAAACTGATTGATGAAATTTTTCGTTTGAGTTCATATGCAGTTAAGTTCATTTCTTCATCTAAGAGTCTTACGGCATGGTTACCTATAGTTTGTTTAGCACTGTCTATGAACAACCTTGCCTGTCTAATATTTTTGTACTTTTGGGGCAATGTACTCAGAATTTTCATCATAATAGCAATATCACTCACTTCGTCACGTTCTTCTTTAATTTGCTTAGCAAAATTCTGTACTTTTGCTATGTATTGAGCGATAGTAGCTAGGCCACTCATCTTGTATTTATTAAACCGTTCATGCAACATCATTTTATTTGATTCTGATTTCTGCTCATAAATAGACACAAGGGTCTGCATAATCTCTTTAGTAGTATTACAACTTTCATTCCTGCACTTCGTCTGATGCAAGATGCAACTAGCACCATCTATGAATGTCAAAATGAGGCAGGAACTAATACTCTAAACAGGGGTGGGCAAGTACTTTTAAGCTCGGGCTAAAATGACATTGTGAAAATGTCTCCCGGGCCGGAAGACTATATGTACTGTGAACGAACGCTGTGTACCCGTCAATCTCTTTGGTGGAGTTATTTCCCTGCACTGTCCAATATTTTTTTTGACACAAATGCTATAAATATTATTTTAAAGCATTTAGATTTTAGACAAAGATATTTGATGAAGAAGATTTTTCCACGGGCCGGATAAAGTCAGCAAAAGGGACGGATCCGGCCCGCGGGCCGGCTTTTGCCCACCCCTGCTCTAAAAGAACGGTTTTTCAAAATTTATTAACAGACAACGAAGTGTATAGGCAATAGAGATTTTTAGACATATGTAAAAGTACTTTATGACCTGTGGATATTTCGGGGAACTGTCTGGTTGGTGTTCATAACAAAGTAATAGAGAATTTACTGTCCGAGAGACCCTAACAACTTAGACATATTTAAATTTTTAGGAAACGGTACATAAAACTTTATTCGTTTTTCTGAAAAGTATTCTATGATACGGTCTTGTTTTAACAAAAAGTATTCTTAAATACAGATAAATTAATATATTAAGGAGTAAATAGAAACGCTTCGGGATCTCAAATTTATATTTTTTAAATCGGGATATTCCTATAACCGATATTCAACTATTTAGAAAGAAAAGTGTATAAAATAATAGTACATTGTTTACCGGGTAGGAAAAGCTTAACATTCCTGGACGACTGTGAAGATTGCTAAGTCGAGGCGCAAGCCGAGACTTAGCAACACAGAGTCCAGGAATGTGGCTTTTCCTACGAGGTAAACATGCTATTTTTCCGCAAATCGTTTAAAATTCGACAGATATTGATTGATTTAAAAAAAACGCGATAATTTTATTCCCAAATAAATGGTGCTTTGAAATTCCTAATAAAATTACTTGGGTTACTATGGAAACGTATTGAGGTTGAATTGTCAAACTTGACGCTTATAAATTTAATTGCTGGTGTTCTCGAAAGTAAAATGATAAGTGATGATGAAATTTCCATTCCTGGGACTCCTCCAGAGCTGGTTGAGGCAGTGAATACTGCTTCATTAGAATTATTGCCAAAGAAATCAAGAGAAAAGTACGAAAATGCATACAGACGTTTTCTATCATTTATGTAGAACACTAACAACTGTACGGAAATATCATTTCCTTACAGTAAGGAAATGACATTTCCTTACACTAAGGAAGTCCTGACTTTTTCTTCAAGAAATTTTGACAGGAATGTCAAAATTTCCTGGCGATTTGCGGAAAATGAAATTATTTGTATTCATCTTTAACTCATAACCTCCTAAAAAACCTTTTAATGTTTTTATTTTTTATTTAACTATCTTGAGTTTAGTTCGAAAACATTATCTTTGAAGTCTACAACATAATGTAGATTAACATAAATCACACAATAGTAAAAATTTAGTAAAAAGTCGAAAGCACATTGTAAAATAAATGGAGTTAATCTTCCATTATAAAAAGTGCAACGTGCATTCGGTCTACCGACAGTATACCACATTTCAACTGCAGACTATTTATGAGGTAAAGGAACAAGTAAAATGTGTATTCTGGAGAAAGGTATTTATCTTTGCTAAGAGTTAATATTTCAATATTAACATCGCATAGCCGCAGTTCGCCCTTTGTGAGGCAAAAGATTAGGTTTCCTTAAAACTAAAAATAGAGTGTTTTTATGTTTTCAAAATAGAGAGGCACTCTTTTAGGTCTTTATATTTAATGTTTAAAAAGATGACTAAAAAAGAAAACTAAAAGTTCCTTTTAAACCATGATACATTTTCTCTCTTTAATATTTTTTTCTTCCCGAAATGCAGTTTTGTCAGAGAAGCTGTTTTGGGATCTTCCAAGATAATATAAGTAGTGATTTTGCTCGTATTATTCCCTCTTTGATACCTGTATTGTTGTTTGAGTGATAATTGAATAAATAAATGATGATATGATTAAACCAACATTAAGTAAATAGAAGAGGACATGTCAAGGACATGTATTGTATCATATTTTGTATATTATCAAGGACATACAGTGAGGACGTTTGAGTTGGAATAAATTCATTATCTCGAGAAGGAGCGAATTAAAGAGAAATCCTGAGATAGATCGATTTTTATTTTTAAATTATGACTTTTTGACAAATATATCATACTAGTGACGTCATCCACCTGGGCGTGATGACGTAATCGATATTTTTTTTATAAGAATGGGGGTCGTGTGATAGCTCATTTAAAAGCTTATTTAATTCTCTATTCAGTAATATAAACGTTAACATAATTATTTATACAGGGTGTCCAAACATTTTTTTTTAAAACTAATTGAGCCAAAAAGAGGAATGTATGTAATTCATTTATTTCAGAGTACATTTGAGTGCTGTCAGAAAACAGAAAGGAATGTTTATTTGATAAATAAGAATTGTTTTTCGCTTAAATTCAATGTTAAAACTGCCACCCACATATCTCTTAGCAGTTTGAACATTAAATTTAAATAAAAAGCTATGTTTATTTGTGAAATAAACATTATTTCCTGTTCCTCTGAGAGGATGAACATCTATTTTGAATTAAACAAATGGCTTACGTTCTTCTTTTCGTGTAAATTAATTTAATAAAAACATTTTTTTTGTACACCCTGTATAAATAATTATGTTAATATTTATATTACTGAATAGAGAATTAAATAACCTTTCAAATGAGCTATCACACAACCCCTACTCTCATTTAAAAAAATAATCGATTACGTCATAACATCCAGATGGATGACGTTACTAGTACGTTATATATGCCAAAAAGTCATAATTTAAAAATAAATATTGACCCGTCTGAGGATTTCTCCTCAAATTCATTCTCTAGATAATGAATTTATTCCAACTCAAACGTCCTCACTCTTATATTGAACATTAGAATATCATCTTTAATTAGCTAGATAAACACATAAAGATGAGAACTTAAGATCAATACAAGAGTACAACAACACCTCAGAATTTCACTAAAAATACGACTATTTGTTCAAAAGATTGAGGTCAGATAAGTCGACTGTCAAATTTATCGTGCCACCCAGCGCCATTTTATGAACAATTTTAAGTTAAATTTATAATTTCTTAATTTAAAATAATTTGAAAACGACTGAAAACATGTTAAAAGAATAACATCCGTAAACCCAAAAAAATGTAAGTCCCAATGTAAAAATGTAACCTCAAATGAGGCCAGGGCCCGACTAGTCCAGAGAAATAAGATTTTTCTCATGACACATCTCACTCCAGGCCGAAACCAAATTTTTTGGGTAGTGTGGACATCTATATTAATAACCTATATGTATATGTTTCCTGTAGCCTATTTTGGTGATATACATAGTTATAAACAAATGAAGATCAAAAAATAAATTAATTTTTTTTGTCTATTACTAAAATGTAAATTGGGCAATTGGGCATCGGACAACGTCGCAGGACGTTCTAACCCGAATCTATATACAGGGTGAGGCAGATAACTGGCCTATTAGAAATATCTCGAGAACTAAAGGCAACAGAATCATGAAATTTGAAATACGGGGGTTTTGAAGAACGATCTATTAAATGAAAATATTTTCATCTCTTTGCAACTTCCGGTTATACCGGAAGTTACTTATAACTTCGTTTTTTAAATGGGACACCCTGTATATTTTTATATTTTTGGATTCTCTTCGACGTCTTCTTTATTAAAATATGAGGTTTTGTAATGTTATACAGGGTATTTTAAAAGATAATTACGTTTTTTATTAATTTCGTAGCAATATTCACACCCTATAGAATTGTAGTGGTTTCACAACTAAAACTCTACTTACGTTCAAATGATTTTTAATATAGTCTACTATTGTTAAGAATTATTAGCATAGCTATATTTTCAATTCTAGTATACAGGGTTGGTCGAAACTCGGAATGAGTATTTTCTGAGTTTTCTTAAATGGAACACCCTGTATCTTAGTATTGTAATGAAATGATATTTTATGGTACTTTTTTATTTCTTAAGCATTCCCTATACCTAACTGCTTTAATTTGTGCTTAATTGTTAATCGCACCAACAATTTTAACTACGTAGGTATTTTGATAGCTAAACCATTATGGGTAATTTTAAGAATCAGTCTGGATTAATATGTATTTATTTCTGAAAAATTATTTATAATTGAATATTTTCACGGCCAACCTAATAAAATTTTACGTATTTTTTGTTGCAATTAATGTTTAGCTTGAATCACCAATAACTCACAAATTAAAGCAGTTAGGTATAGGAAATACTTATAAAATAAAAAGTCTATGAAATATCATTTCATTACAATACTAAAATACAGGGTGTTCTATTTAAGAAAACTCAGAAAATATTCATTCCGAGTTTCGACCAACCCTGTATACTAAAATTTCAAAATTAGCTATACTAATGATTCTTAACAATAATAGACTATGTTAAAAATCACTTGAACGTAAGCAGAGTTTTTAGTGTCAAACTATTACAATTCTACAGGGTGTGAATGTTGCTACGAAATTAATAAAAAAACGTAAGTATATTTTAAAATACCCTGTATTATATTACAAAATCTCATATTTTAAGAAAGAAGATATTGAGGAGAATCCAAAAATGTAAAAATATACAGGGTGTCCCATTTAAAAAAACGAAGTTATAAGCAACTTCCGGTATAACCGGAAGTTGCAAAGCGATGAAAATATTTTTATTTAATAGATCATCCTTCAAAACCCCTTTATTCCAATTTTCATGATTCTGTTGGCTTTAGTTCTCGAGATATTTCTAATAGGCCAGTTATCTGCCTCACCACCCTATATACTAAAAAGTAAAGCATTCTAAACAAATTTGAGAATAAGAAACTTATAAGTCATATAAAAAGCTTTAACATGGCGTTCGCTGCATATGTCTATCCTTATTTGTTGCTTAGAAAATTGCAAAATAAATCATACATTTTGAGATTTTATAAATGTTCATAACTTATGTAAAAATTAAGTTAGAACTTTCTTATTACACGGAATGCTGAGACTTTTTGTGCTTAAATTATTATATTTTAAATTTCAAAGCAATTGGTCAAATAGTTTAAAAGTTATTTAATTTGTTTATCCCAAATTCATTTTTTTGCAACACTTTAAGTCAGAATATTATGAGATTACAGTAACATTTCGAATAGTTTATGAAAGAAGAACATTTATACTATTAAGCTTATTAAAAAAAAATGACAAAAAGTAATTTTAAATAGTGTAAAATTATTTTGCACAAACATGTCGATTGTTGGCTTACTTATAAATAATTAGAATAACTTTTTAACCGTTACCTGTAGAAAAATTATTTTTTCCGATTTAGAAAGGCTGAATTTTTATACACATTTAGAAAGAAAAACAATTGTCCTAGGACAATTGGGGACGAAGTTAACCGCCCTTTTTTTAATTCACATGTTCTTGCAAAATAATTTTGTAATATTTAGAATTATTTTTTGTCTTTTGTTTTAATTAAATTGTGTAAATATTATTCTTTCATAAACTATCCAAAGTATTACTGTAACTTCATCATTTTCTGACTTGGTGTTGCAAAAAAATTTATTTGGGATAAACAAATTAAATAAATTTTTAAACTATTTGACCAAATGCTCTAAAATTTAAGGTATGATTTAAGCACCAGAAGTGTCAGCATTCCTTGTAAGAAGAAGGTTCTAAGTTAATTTTTACATAAGTTATGAATATTTATAAAAACTCAAAATTCATGATTTATTTTGCAATTTTCTAAGCAACCAATAAGGATAGACATACTCAGCGAACGCCATATTGACGTTTTTTATACGATTTATGAGTTTCTTACTCTTTGTTTAAAATGCTTAACTTTTTGGTAATTGACGAAAAAAGTGAAAATTTACCGTGTTTTGATCTTCATTTGTTTATAACTATGTATATAATTTCTAAACTAGTTTAGTCCATGTGGTGAGACCGCTCCCGTCTGAAAAAAATTTCTGATTCGGTTTCTTTGTGGATTCCTATTCAGAAATGTCCAATTTAAACAAATCTGAAGGGTTCCGGGCGGATTTTTGGGCAAAAATTGTTTAAGCAATTTTTTTAAACAAATACAGAAGATCATATTTTTTTGCTCTGGAACATATATTTTTAGATTTTGTGGGTTAATCTAAACAAGAAAGGTATCTTTTAATTTTTCTCAGAAATTGATAGTTTTGGAGTTATAGGCGATTTAAAATCTGAAAAATACGAAAATACGCGTTTTCGAGGCTTAAAAACTCATATTTAAATTAGTATTTTTGAGGTTGTCACATACTTAGATTGAAGACTGAACAATCAGCTTCAAGATTCTGAAGAGTGATCGCGTCTAACTTTAATTTATAGCGTTGTTTTTTAATCGTTAAATATGCGTGTTTATGCGATTTTTTTGCCGGTGCGGCGCGCTCCATTTCAAAAATCTCCTATTTTACTCCGAAAAATATATTTTTTAGATGTATGTATGTATCGGTTTTAGAACGTCTTTCGACGTTGTCCGATGCCTAACTTCCACGTCCTTCTATCATCCCATTGGCCATCTCATTTTTTCTAGATTCTTTGTGATATTCTAAATAAAATAAGTTTCTTGCCATTTTTCTCAAAAATTAATAGTTTTTAAGTTATAAGCGATTTAAAATCCGAAAAATGACAAAAAACGCATTTTAGGATTTTGAATCGCTTATAACTTTTGAGAAAAATGTCAAGAAACTTATTTTATTTAGAATATCCCAAAGAATCTAGAAAAAATAACGGAGCGCGCCACACCGGCAAAAAAATCGGACAAACACACATATTTAACAATTAAAAAACAACGGTATATATTAAAGTTAGACGCGATCACTCTTCAGAATCTGGAAGCTGAATATTTAGTCTTCAATTAAAGTATCTGGCAACCTCAAAAATACTAATTTGAATATGAGTTTTTAAGCCTCGAATATGCGTATTTTCGCATTTTTCAGATATTAAATCGCCTATAACTCGAAAACTATCAATTTCTGAGAAAATTTACAAGATAACTTTCTTGTTCAGAATGACCCATAAAACTCAGAATCATATGTTCCTGAGCAAAAAACGTGATCTTTTGTATTTGTTTAAAAAAATTGTTTAAACAATTTCTGCCCAAAAATTCCGCCAGGCACCCTTAAGATTTGTTTAAAGGGGTCATTTTTCAATAGGAATCCACAAAGAAACCGAATCAGAATTTTTTCCAGGCGGGAGCATAATACCGGGTGTCCACTTATATTTTCCCCCATTTTAACTGCCTATAACTTCTAAACGGCTCAAGATAGAAATATGCGGTTTTCGTTGAAATATTTTATTTTAGTAAAAGCTTTGTCTGAATGGATTGAATTTTTTATATCGCTTTCAAATATGAAAATAAAAATGGCGGATTTTTGAAAAAAACGTTGTTGACTTTTTTTTAATGGAACACCCAGTATCTTTTTTTTTTAAAATTGAAATAAATGTCATTCACCTATCCAACGACATAAAGTTTTTCAAAATAGGTTGTCAAATCACTGAGTAATTAATTTTTAAAATGAGAGGTGCAACGTGGATATCACATACCTAAATACCATAACGAAGCAAATAATTGATATTATGTTATGTGATTTCCACATTGCATCTCTCATTTTAAAAATTAATTGCACAGTCATTTGATAACCGATTTTAAAAAATTTTATATCGCTTGATAGATAAATGACCGTTTTTTCAAGTTTTTAGGTAAATGACCATTTTTTATATTGCTTTTAAATAAAAAATGGCGGATCTAAAAGAAAACGTTGTTGACTTTTTATTAAAACACCCAGTATATTTTTTGTAACTTGGAAAAAAACGGTCATTTACCTATCCAGCGATATAAAAAATTTTAAAAGCGGTTGTCAAATGACTGAACAATTAATTTTTAAAATGAGAGATGCAATGTGGAAATCACATAACATAATATCAATTTGCTTCGTTATGGTATTTAGGTATGTGATATCCACGTTGCACCTCTCATTTTAAAAATTAATTACTCAGTGATTTGACAACCGATTTTGAAAAACTTTATATCGCTGGATAGATGAATGGCATTTATTTCAATTTACAAAAAATACACTGGGTTTTCCATTAAAAAAAAGTCAACAACGTTTTTTTCAAAAATCCTCCATTTTTATTTTCATATTTGAAAGCGATATAAAAAATTCAATCCATTCAGACAAAACTTTTATTAAAATAAAACATTTCAGCGAAAACCGCATATTTCTATCTTGAGACGTTTAGAAGTTATAGGCAGTTAAAATGGGGGAAAATATAAGTGGACACCCGGTATATAGGGTGTCCCAAAAGTAGCGGAACTGTCGAATATTTCGCAAACTGAACATCGGATCGAAAAACTGAAAAATACGTTTTCAATCATTTTCAAAAATCTATCAAATGACACCAAACACCAATCCCCACTACACCCCCTGGAGGTGGGGTGGGGGGTAACTTTAAAATCTTAAATGGAAACCCCCAGTTTTTCTTGCAAATTTGGATTTCTTACGTAAAAGTAGGCAACTTTTATTCAAGACATTTTTTCGAACTGTGAATAGATGGCGCTATAATTGGGATAAACGATTTATCCTGATACCATAATATGTAAAATTATAGAAACTGTCTAATATCTCACGAAATACACTTCCAAATGAGAAACCAAAAAACAGATTTTTAATCTTTTTTGAAAACCTATCGAATAACACCAAACATGACCCCTAACAACACAAAACATTCCAGGAATTTACTATCAAAGTTCTATTAATGTTTGAATATCCTGGACATTCAAGGAACATTCGGTGAACATATGATTAAGTTATTGGTGGAATGTTACCACAAGACATTCTATGGACATACTACCAATATCCTATATTTTAAGAGAGGCCATTTACTATTAAATTTGCATTCATTTTCAAATTTGCCGCGCGTGTATATATGTATTTAGGCAATCCAAACCACGTGACTTCTGGTTCTGGTTGGCATACAAAAAGTTACAGGTTACAGAGGTTATGTTTGTAATATCATTTTATTTCATTGTTTATCGTCGTATTTTGTCTATTTTGGATTCATTTGGATTTCGTTTGCTGTATTTTGTGAACTTTATAAACTTTACCACACTGCAAAGTGATTATTTAAGGAAATTATTATTGGAAACTCCAGATGTTTGGAGAAAGGTAGGGGAAACAATTTTTATTCACTGTTAATTTTTCTCTGATATTTATCAATATTGATGAATTTTGCAAGCAATAACATTATTTCTTTTATTGTTTTAGATATTTATTGAAGCTGACAATAATTTTGGATTTAGATCCATATACAATTCAGTCAGAATTGGATTTTACCATAAAGTGCATTCCATCAAATTACTATTATAGATATTTATACATATCTGGTGGAGTCTCACAGTTACTACTCTAAGCAGCAGATGAAAGCATACAAAAGCCTTCAGGCACATAAATATTTTACAGCTGGATTTGTTTTTAAAGTTGGAGTAAAGTTGGAAGTCACAAGCAACAACTTGTTAAGTACCTAAAAGAATATTGAGGAAATCCAGCTCCTCCATACTACTGGGCAAACTAAAAGATTGAAGAGGACAAAGCCTTTTGAACTAGTTTGAGTGATAGGTGATAGTGAAAAGCAGAGCATAATGCTCGTGTGCCTCCTGTGTATGTTAGAATAGTGCGGTTAGAAAAGCAGAGCATAGTGCTTGTGTGCCTGTTAGTTTAGATAAGATAAGCTATGGGGTAAGCTCTTCATTTTAAGGAACATTTATTCATTTTAAGGAACAGTAGTAATTTAGGTTAAATTAAAATTGCTCATTGGTCAGAGTTAGGACCAGATTGTAATTGTAATATACAATTCAATACAATGAATCGTTATCGTAATGATGATTATGGAAAAAAGTATATGACAAGATTTTGTGCAATATAAATGTTTATATTTTTCAAGGATGTATTATTTGGTATAGCCACATATACTTCTGGTATATCGTCGGTGATGGGACGATACCTCCTATCTGCTTTTTCATGAATTTTGTAGGAGATGAAAAACTTGTTTGCGCTACCTCCTGTTTTCATATATTTTTTGACTTGTTTTGTAGTAAATTCAACTATCTATTTACTACAAAACAAGTCAAAACTTACGTATGAAAACAGGAGGTGACCTTAAAAAATGTTTTTCGTCTCCTGCAAAACTAATGAAAAAATAATAGGAGGTATTGTCACATCACTGACGATATATTTCAGAGAATGTCTAAAAAATATATTTTGAATGTTCTAAGAACATTCGTAGACATTCATGGAATGTTTGAACAAGACATTCAGTCTAAAAAATATACTGTGAATGTTCAAAGAACATTCGTAGACATTCATGGAATGTTCCAACAAGACATTCAAGGAATGTTTAAAATGCTGACACAGCACTTTCCTGGGACTTTCCAGGGACGTTCGTGTGCTTTTGGGGACATTCCAGGAATGTTTTCAATGTCCTGTGTGTACCTTCTAGGAACATTCCTGGAATGTTTTGTGTTTTTAGGGACCCTCCAACCCACCCCCTGGAGGTGGGGTGAGGGGTAACTTTAAAATCTTAAATAGCAACCCCCACTTTTTATCACAGATTCGGATTCGTCATAAAAAATTAAGCAACATTTATTCGAAACATTTTTTAAAATTTCTGATAGATGGCGCTAATAAATCGTATTTTTCCAATTAAAGCGCCATCTATTAACAATTCTAAAAAATGTTTCAAATAAATGTTGCTTAATTTTTCATGACGGATCCGAATCTGTAATAAAAAGTGGGGGTTGATATTTAAGATTTTAAAGTTACCCCCACCCCACTTCCAGGGGGTGGGTTGGAGGGTCACGTTTGGTGTTATTCGAAAGATTTTCGAAAAAGATTAAAAATTTGTTTTTTAGTTTCTCATTTTGAAGTGTATTTCGTGAGATATTAGACCGTTTCTATAATTTACCTATGGTATCAGGATAAATCGTTTTTCCCAATTATAGCGCCATCTATCCACAGTTCCAAAAAATGTCTTGAATAAAAGTTGTTTATTTTTACGTAACGAATTAAAATCTGCAAAAAAAACTGGGGATTTCCATTTGAGATTTTAAAGTTTAAAGAGTTTTTACGTAACGGATTAAAATCTGCAAGAAAAACTGGGGATTTCCATTTGAGATTTTACAGTTTGAGAGTTTAAAGTACACCCCACCTCCAGGGGGTGTAGTGGGGGTTGGTGTTTGGTGTCATTAGATAGATTTTTGAAAATGATTGAACACGTATTTTTCAGTTTTTCGATCCGATGTTTAGTTCGAGAAATATTCGACGGTTCCACTACTTTTGGGACACCTTGTATAACAAATTTTTAGGTATAAAGATAATTGTCAATACAAACGACAGTGGCTAATCCCATATAAAATAAATATATTATATGTAAGTAGAAACAAATAATGTAAAATGTTATTTTAATTAAATCAAATATGTTTTAATCCTACCAAAACGAATATTTAATTTATACATGCTACAAGAACGCAGTTTCAGAACTTCATTGTGCTTAACTTAGATCCATAAAAAATCTATCAAAAATTCTTCTGCGCTCTGGTTAAATCAGTTTTTAAGTAGTGAAGTACTGCAGTTTAGTCTAATCTATTTTAGGTTATACTTGTGTAGGAGAGGAGATTTGGAAACCATAATTGCTGTATAATTATATTTATGTTCGTCCCGTTGTATACAGTATAGGTTTACTCTAATGCTTGAATAAACCTCCAACATAGTAGGGCTAAATATCCCTGTTTTAAAATTAAGATTATCTACCCATTTTCAATCCATTAATGCTATTGAATATTCAATGCCATTATCATCTGAAAGCCATTTTCCATCCAGTCTCGATTATTTTCACTTGATGTCAAACCGATAACCTTAATAATTCTCATAAAACTATTTTAATTTTCCGTTAGACTCAAGATAAAGTTTTAAATGCATTTTAACGACATCTGAGGAATACGGATTTTTTCCTTCCATTTGATATTTTCTTGAAACTTTTTCGATTAATAAAAAATTTAATTAACAAGAAAACCTGATAAGTTTTACCTTAGAACTAAATTCTACTTTACGGGGTCTTATTTAGTTCGTTCTCTTTGGTGAAATTTATGGTAAAGCTATTAAAGGTATGATGAAATACTTGAATTAGAATTATTTAAATTTATTACAATATTATATGAAGTTTATATCTGAATTCCGGAGGTAAAGAGCACTGCCAATTTGAAATTTTACAGAAAGCAGTTTAATGTTTTTCATTATTTATTTACAGGTTATCTATTAAAGTAAATTATATCATAAAGCTATTCCAATTTAATGTTCAGAATATTAACTTTCAAAATTATGTTATTCAAAATATACAGGGTGTGACAAAAAGGTAGGTAATAAATTAAATCAGATATTCTGGGACCAAAAATAGTTCGATTGAACCTAACTTACCTTGATACAAATGTGCATATAGAAATAATTACACCCCTTTGAGTGACAAAATGATAACCATTTTTTTTCAATATATCTAACGAATATGCGTTGTTTATTCCCCGTTTAGGCCTGAGCCTACTTAGGGCCAATACATCAAAAACTTTAGAGATTTTATATTGAAAATGGGCAAATGGTTTTCTTATGACAGAAAAATATTAAAAAAAATAACAGTGAGAAGTGTGCACCCCATAAAAATTGTATAGGGGTTTTGTTCCCCCTCAAATGTTTGTGTACGTTCCAACTACATTATTATTGTGATACCATTAGTTAAAGACAGTGTTTTAAAAATTTTTTTGCCTCTTAGTACTTTAATTATAAGCCAGTTTTTATCGAGATATTTCGAACGTTTGTAAAATCCACCACACATTATTTGTAAATGGTTAAGTAAGATTTTAGAGACGGCAATAACATTATAAAAATAATAAAATATGCTATAATCATACTTAACCATTTACAAATACGTGGTAGATTTTACTAATGTTCAAAATATATTGATAAAAACTGGGTTATCGAAAAAGTACTAAAAGGCAAAAAGTTTTAAAAACATTTTTTTAAAACACACAGAAAACTTTTTTGCCTGTTAGTACTTTTTCGATAAGGCAGTTTTTTATCGATATATCTTAAACATTTGTAAAATCCACCATGTATTTGTAAATGGTTAAGTAAGATTGTAAAGACATGGTAATAACATTATGAAAATAATATTCTATAATCTTACTTAACCATTTACAAATACGTGGTGGATTTTACAAATGTTTAAAATATATCGATAAAAAATGGGTTATCGAAAAAGTACTAAAAGGCAAAAATGTTTTAAAAACAGTGTGTTTAACTAATGGTGCCACAATAAAAATTTTAACGAAACGTAAGTACACAAGTATTTTGGGGGGTTCAAGGTAACGAAACCCCATAAAAAATTTTTTTGTGGTGTGCACAAATTTCACTGTTACTTCTTTTAAGATGTTCCTACCATAACAAGGCACATATCAATTTTTAATATAAGATCTTTAACATTTTTCGATATATTGGAAGCAACCGATTTTAATTTTGTAACCTCAAATAGTCAAAACTTTTTTTATGTGCACATTATTGTTCAAGGCAATTTAGGTTCAATCGAACTATGTTTGGTCCCAGAATATGTGACTTAATTTATGACCTAGCTCTTGTTACTCCCTGTATATTTTAATGTTAAAATCGATTACTTTTTGTAAATGTAGATATTTTGCTCTTTACCTCTTAAAACCTCTAATTAGTGCTAAAACTGAAATAACTTTTGTATAAGGGACTAAGGTACTTAACACAAATATACAGTGCTGTTTAAGAATGGGATACGTTCCGCTTTTGTGGAAGGTAGCACAAATTATACTAATTCTTAAGCCAGAAAAACCTTCTAAGCAGACAACACCATACAGACCTACAGACCATCGTCAGCCTACTCCATGCTGTGGCAAAGATACTGGATAATTACTTGTAGAGGAATTAGAACCAATTCTGAAAACAAATCAATTAATTCCTAATCAATAATTTGGATTTAGAGCTAACCATGCCCCCATCGAACAAGTCCACCGATTTATAAAAAAATACATAAATCCTTTGAACATCAAGAATACTGCTTTACTGCCTTCTTAGATATCGCACAAGCTTTTGACAAAGTTTGGACTAATACAAAAAATCAGAAAAAGCTTACCAAACAACCAAAATCACAGCTCTACACCTAATAAGATCTGGCTTGTCTCAACAGAGTATATTTGGTCCAATCCTCTATATTATTTACACAGCTTCTACTAGCAAAAATATACCATTGCAACATAATATACAGTTGATACCGCTGTATTGGCATCTCACAAAGATCCGGTCATTGTTTCTCAAATCCTGCAGGCTCACTTATATGTTATTTCCTCCTGCAGGCCTGCAGGCCAAAAACGTGGAAAATTAAAGCAAATGGAGTTAACCCTTCGTTAGGCGCGTCGTTATTGCTGACAAGCTTAGGCGCGTGGTCTACGATCGTAGACCAATAGTTTTTTGTCGTATAATACCGGATTTTGGCAAAATTAACAAATTAGTGGTTAATAACATGTTTATTTATATTCGCACTTTGATATTAGATATGTTTTGTTCCTTGGCTTTTCTCATTTTGACAGTGGTAAAATTAAAAACCAAGTCATGATTTTTTGGGACTTTATTCGCAAGTAAATGAAAATGGTCACAAAAATAAGCTCAATTTAGTAAAAAACACAAAATATTTTTTATCTTTGAACTTATAGAATGACCAATAGGGATAAATAATAAAGAATAGAACTAAAAAGTAAAAAAACAACAAAACTATTAAATGGTCAAAGTAGCACAATTTTAGTCCGTCAAACATTCAGTGCAACTATCCCCAAAATGATCCTTAAATGCAAATGTGTCACATCTTTGGCATGCCCTTCTTGTTGACATATTGCAAATTCATGCACAAATACAACTTCATCCCACGTAATTTGTTGGAATATTAGGGGAAGGGGGTACGACTTCTTGAACTCCGAGCAGTACGCGAGCTCGTCGTCTAAGTTCTCTTAGCAGGGAAGGCATAGTTGATCCATATTCAATTTGCTGTTTGATTAGTTCCTATGCTAAGTTTTCAATGAAGTCGCTTCTTGAAACATTTTCTTTTATGTTATTAGCTTTATATACACAGCAGACTACATATTAGCTTTATATATACAACTAAAAACTGGAACGCGCTTAGTCGCGTGGTCTACGGTTGTAGACCACTGCTCTTTGAATAATGGTAAAAAAAATAATGCAAACAGATCGGCGGCGTTTAGCAAACTGAAGAGTAAATTTGAAGTATTAGTGACAGCTAGTAAGCGGGATGGGGGCGTATGTGCAGTTTTATGCAATTGGCGACCACTAAAAAGAGAGTGGTCTACGATTGTAGACCACGCGCCTAACGGAGGGTTAAATGTATCCGCAACCTACATTCCGCGAAGATGTGTCTGTCCAACAGTGGCTTTAAATTAATGGTCAGCTATTGCAACAAAGAAGATGCAAAATATCTGGGAATCCATCTGGAGCGACGATTGACTTGGAGGACGCATATTATAAAATTTGCTAAGAGTAACTGGACTTAAATATTAGCAGATTGTACTGAATGTTCGGTCGTAAATCACAACTCATAGTTACTAATAAATTTATAATTTACTTCTGTCGATTTTTTACTTGACGTCAAACCGATTACATTATTAATTATCATAAAACTATTTTAATTTTCTGTTAGACTCAAGATAATGTTTTAAATGCATTTTCCTGACATCTGAGGAATACAGATTTTTTATTTCCGTTTGAAATTTTCTTGAAAATTTTTCGATTAGTAAACAATATAATTAACAAGAATACCTAAAGTTTTACCTTAGAACTAAATCTTACTTTGGAGGTTTTATTAAGTTCGGTCTGTGGTGAAATTTCTGTTAAAGCTATTACAAGTACGATTGAAACACTAAAATAATACCTAATGCATAAATATGTATTGTCATTTTAAAATTGATTACTTCTTAATAAAAAAAAATTCAACCAATGTCGATATACCTACTGCTCTTTAGTAGGGTGTATAGTGTATAATACCTTCACTTTCTGCCAAGTATGATAAGCATATGTCTAATAATTTTAAAGTACGAATACAAATAGTTCTTATTTAAACAAAGAATAAATTATTTTAAAAAAAATAATACTTTAAAACTATTCGACATATCCGTGTCATACACGGCAAAAAGTGTAGGTATTCTACACGCTACAAAATTATGTTAAATATTGGTTTCTGGCTAGTACCAGAGGCGAACGACAGGGCAAAGTGCATGGTTGACCCTTCCCAAATTCTACGCTAATAACGGAACTGCTATTTTAGCATAATTTTTAAATTCTTCAATACTTTCTATGTAAATAATATACTCTTCATTCGTAATGATACAATCATTAGTTTTGGATATATTTGAAGTTAAAAAAGAAGGGGAATAATACATTAATCAAAATAGGTAACTGTGTCATTTCATTTTTAACTTTAAATAAGTTGAAAACTAATGGTTTTATCGTTACGATGAAAAGTACCTATACTATTTTCATAGAAAGTATTGGAGAATACAAAAATTGCACTACAATAGCTACACTTGCTGCCAAGTATGACAAGGATATGTCAAATGGTTTTAAAGTACTGGGTATAAACAGTTTTCAAATTTTTAAATAAATCACCTGTAACTTAGTAAGGAGCCACATTTTATTTAAGTGATTTGGGTTAAATCTTAATATTTTGAGCCCAAGAATCTGCAACTAAATTAGTTCCAATTATTAATGAGCAACCCTGTATAATGTGACTTTGGGAGATCAAATACCAGTTAAAAGTGCCGCAGAATTAATTTGAAATAATAATGAAAAATATTAAAATTTCTATGACATATACAAGGTGAATAGAAGACACAACAACAAACATCAATGTATTGAACAAAGAAATAGTCAACACAATGCCACAGGCTAAAATTAAATATTATCCACCAAACGAAACGGATGTACAACTAAGTCAATCTACGAAAATCTCAGTATAGTCGACATCCCAATAAAGCCAGTCAAGACTGTGCCGATAATACAGTTCGACTATGTTTGCCTATCTAGAACTATGTTATTGTTTGATGTCGGCAAACTTTCTGAACACATGTATAATTTTGCTAGAATTTACCTCTCCAAGGTATTTTGAATGGTCATAAGATTTGAAACATAATTGGTATGAACACCGTTGGAAGATATCCAGTTTAGCAAAAAACAGATATTTGTGTTAAATTACACTTATGCTAAGGTATTTAAATCTTCTCAAACCTCCATTGCCGAGCAGGTCTGAAACTCTATTAGCTTTCTCATCACCCCATCAACGACAGACACAGTTTTTTAACAATAAAAACTTTTTATTATGTATGCAGATGCTCGAAAGTTTGTTTAAAAGGCTTTGGGAACTCCAGACACTGGCGAGCGATGCTCTTCCAAAAAGGTGCATAAATAAATCAAATACACCATCAATAAAAAACTACTGATCCAAACCAAGTGTAAGTGATATTTTACCTATAGTCCGTCCGCTATAACTTTTCCTATGCGGTACGATTCATTTTCAATAAAATTAAGTCAAAACATAAATTAAAACGAACGTCGATGTGTATATACATTTTGTATACTGTATACTATATATTACACACATCGGCGTACGTTTCACTTTCTGTTTTGACTTAATTTGATTCAAAATGAATCGTACCGCATGGGAAAAGTTATAGCGGACGGACTATATATCATTTGAAACAATTATTTGTATTTACTTAACCATTCACTACAGAATAAAAAAAATTGAAAATAGGTAATGATACTACTTTTTCTGGGCAAATTTGGCAAAAATAAACACTTTTGACCTTTGGATTTTTTTCTGAAAAAAGCTCTCTCTTCGAGTTATGAGCAATTTAACGGCAAAATCAGGCCAAAAGATGAAAATTTCCAAAAGTCATATCTTTACTTCTACCTACTAAAGAAAATACATATGTGCATATGTATACCCTATTCCACGAACGTACGTCTGTTGTCACAGCCTCCTACATTTACAAGCCATGAAGTAAAAAAGGCAACCTCGCAACACGTGATTTAGGTAGTCCTACGAAGGAGAATTGGTGGTCCGTTTCATAACGGAACATTTTAAATAAAATGCATGAATCTCTTTTTAAAATTGCACAAATAAGAGAAATTTTAATTAAATTGAAATTTAAAAAGCAAAGTATGAAATAAATAAGTTAAATAAAAATGTATACCATTTTTATTCAGTTGCAATGCGAAGGCAAAACAATCTTACTTTTCAATTAGATACGGAGTGCAGTCCAGTTCCTTGAATCGCGATTTTCGGCTCTTATTGGAGCCTTCATCGGAAGGAACGTAGGCACTGTTCTCCATAGGCGTTCTCTCGTAGGCACAGTTTTCAATTTAAAAATCTTTTAGTAATATTTTTAATATTTTCAATATTAATAATTTAATATTAGGATTGAAAACTACTTCGTAAATAAGTTAAACTTGTTAGTAATAATATTTATTTTTCATACAAATGTTAGAAATGTATAGGAATAGTCAATATTTTTAATTTTTAGAATCTAGTGTTTTAATAATTAATAATGTGTAGTACCTAGCAGATTAATCCTCGTAAAGCGGTGCTTAGATTCTTACGTAAACAACGGTGCATTTGCACCCCATCTGTATATCCATTTTTTTATATGTGAACGTCAGGGAGATTGATTTGAAAGATAATTAGGACTTGTTTATTATAGTATGAAATATAATTTCACAAACAAAGTACCCATTTCTTCTTAAAAAAATATTATCATTGCAAGATAAACACATAACATTTTTCGCAGAGTGAGCAACACAAAGTTTTTACACATAATACAGTTATGTCGGGACTTTCAGTCTTTTTTCTGTGACATAAGTAACACCGACCTTATCCCGTAGCTCTATTAGCTCCAAGTGGAACACCAGAAACGTTAAATTCAGGATATGAAATTTTCATCATTTGCACAATACAGTTTTCCAAAAAATCATATAAACGTAAAGCGTTTTTGATGCTGCAACAGGTGTAATGAAACACAAGGAAGAGAAGGAGAGGCGTCTGCAGACGGGATGACCACTATATTTATTTATTTAAAATGTGTTTGTGTCGTGGCGGGCAGTCAGCGGGGGGAGGATCCTTTACATCCAAACCACACTGACTGTCTATTTTTATTTTTACATGGTTTTACTTATTTATTTATTTATTTTATTTATTATTTATTTATTTATTATTATTTATTTATTTTATTGTAGTTTATTTATTTATTTACTTAATTTTATCTATACAAGTAATCGTTCTTTGAACAATTTTATCTTTCTATTTCCTATTTATGTTCTCTATCTTTACTTTTTCTTTTCCTTTTTTGCTTCTTTCCTATTCTTTCTTTTCTCTTTCTTCTCTCTTCTCTAATTCTATCTCCACTTTCTCTTTTCATCTACTTTTACTCTAGTTCTTTCTTTGTATGTTATACCATGTTTTGTATTGTTTTGGGACAGTCAGTGGGGAAGGACCTTTTACATCCGACCTACACAGACTGCCCCATCTAAATGTCAGAATGAATGGGTGGACGAGTAAATGTGTATAGATGAAAGTAAGGAATGTTTGGAGTTAAATGAAAGAAAGTATGAATGGGTGGATGAGACAGCGTGGATAGATGAAAGTATAAATGAGTGGAGTTGCTCGTAACTACTGCCAACTGACATTCTCTGGTTAGTTCCATCCTGGGTTGGGGGACACCCCGGTAGACCTACCCGTGCACGGGTTGAGCTAGGCGGTCGCTTCACCGGCCTGTCTGGTGCGAGGCGTGTGCGGGGGAACGGCCGAGCCGCCAACCAATCCATGGAATGCACGCTAGAAGTGCCGGAGGGGAGCTATGAGTAAGGTCGACGGGTCAGATATGCTCGCTAAGAGCGGTTCCAGACCCGTAGGCTGGAGAAAGAGGAGGTGGGTTTAGTCGGTAGGCGGCTCGTGATACAGAGAGGGCGGGCCGAATCCGACACACCTGGGACACCTTCCCAGACGGTCTTAAGAAGATTCCTACCTCCCAAAAAAAAGGTGTAATATGTTTAGAATTGAATTTAATGTGAATAAAAAAATGGACAAAAATCAAAAAATTTATTAAAAAAGATAGGTGAGAAAAACGAGGTCTGGGGTGCAGCTGCATACCGCACCGCCTTACGAGGGTTAAGAGAAAATACGGGTATGTACTCAGTATACAAGCCTTAAAAATGCATACAGGGAGTCGTAAATCAAGCACTATGAATTACAATATTCTTTAAAGTATAAAAAAAAACACTTTTCATTAGATACTTTTCTAGCTCAGTGCACAACTTGTATGTGTTATCAATTTTATTATTATTACAGTAACAAACGGAGGGCTTAGATTATAACTTAATTTAACGCTGTAATCACTATTGTCACTGAAAATTGTACAATTTTATGGAAAAAGCTAACAAAAAAGTGAAATAATATAAAAATATAAACCAACAGAACAAAACAATCTTAAATTAGTAAAATTAAAAAGAGTAGCCATAATCAGGTCTTTCAGGAAAAATGTTTAGATGCTCGTGAATTCAACAAGCAGTTTCTAAAATATATTTAGAGGAAAGCAATGATTTGCTTTTTGATATCAAATAGATAACGAATTGCTCTTTTTTGTAATTTAAACGTAGCATCAAATTGGGCAGCAATACTAGAACCCCAAAAATGATGCCCATATCGAAGAAGATACTTTAGACAATGACAAATATGCCATTTTTGCAGATGATAAATTTATTTCCTTTGAAACAGATCTTATTGCAAAGCAAGTTTCTTACTTAAGGAAGGCTAGTTACTGAGGTTAGTTTCTTTCTAGGGAATCAGTATGCAAGGACCATTTACGATTATTGTCGATAAGAATACCTAGTAAATTTTACAAAGTTAACGATACTGATTTGAAACATTATATTGAGAGATAACAATCGGTCTGAATGCCACTTAAGTTCGACTTGACTAAAAATGACTATTATTTTAAAGATAAAAAAGATCAAGGCAGGTTTTGTTTATATTTGATTCACAGTTGTACCACCATCTCCATATAGCTATTTCAGCATCCTTATGCCTCATCAGTGAAGCTCAGAAGTCTCAACTCTAGACTATTATTTTGTTAATGTTGATAATTTTCTTTTTTTGGGCACAGTTTCAACAGTTCCTTTTATTTTTTGTTTTTACGTTTACCTATCTGCTTCTGTTGCATGTTTGCTATTATTTTCGTTTTTAGTAAAATTATTTAAAATTATATTGCCTATAATTTTTGATGCAACAAGATAAATATATTTTGCGCAACAAATACATTTTTTTGTAAAGTTTACATAACACTGATCACTTTCAAGACTAGCCATAGCAATGTTCTATGATCTATCTTGTGCTTACAGGTCCTTCCAACTTCAGAATGCTGGTATAATTACTTTGGCATCGAGGTAATGTCTCGGCATCTAATCAATGAAAAAAAATAAAACATTTTTAAGCTTTCGTGGCATTTCGACTATTACGATATTAACCGCAGAATAAACCCACAGTTGTCGCAAGAACTGTGATTGCATTGCCTCCAGGATTAATATAAAAAATAATTAAACATTGCGTTAATAAATATCAAAGATTCTTTGTAAATACTGAGAATACAATTCGACACACAACGTAACAATGTTTATGTTATTTGTTTTTACTTAGGTAGTTTGAGTTTATTTCAACCTGTAGTACAATATAAATAATATTAGTCCAATAAGATAACTTAAATAATTTCCCAGACACATAAAAACACTTAATATTAAGTACAAAAATATAATTTACACATAGTTGCCATACATTTACAATGCACTGCAATCAGCTGGCCACATTCGAATAGGACTACCATTTGACGTTGCCAAATTTCTACTTCATGGCTTGTCTGCAGGAGAGTCATTTGAAATTTTGTTTGGGGGGGGGGCAAGCACTATATATACAATACATTATATATGATGTTATGATGAATATTGATGTATTTTCTGTAAATTTCAGTCATTTTCAGGGCCAGGGGGGGCAAATGTCCCCCCCCCCCCTGGACGCTCAAATGACGCCCCTGCTTGTCTGTTGTGGATTATCTCGACAACGAATATTTTACTGTGCAAATTATGAAGAACGAAAGTAAATTGCAAAATACATTGTTGTTTATTGGAACAATTATTAGAGCCATTTACTTTCGCACTTCTTATGTTGCACACTAAAATATGCGTTGTCGTGATCATCCAAGACAGTCGTATATTCGTGGAATAGCCCATAATATAGGAAAATCTCTGCATGTTTTACTATGTTGATCTAAGTTTGATATCGGAAAAGGAAAAAAGTTTCCCGAAAAAAGGTATTTTCTACATTACATGAAGGATCAGGTCGTCTTAAGTAAAAACTACCTGAAATATATAATATTTAAGGTCAGATACAAAAAAAAACAAAAAGTGCCGAAATGCATTTGAAGCCCATCCACCATTTTACGGGGTTGCCAGGCGTTTGAAAAAATAATTCTAAAGAAAAGCATGATTCAGTATGAATGACAAAAAAGAATAAGCCACAAACTGAAATTTTTCAACGAAACTACCACTTTTATTAGCCATAACCTCCAACAAAACTAACAACGACATTTCTCCGTACTTTCACACTTCCTGGATACTATTTCACTACACACGACATTGTACAAGCTCTATCCAATTAGAGAAGGATTATTCAAAGAAGTAAATTTATTATGTAAAGTAATTTTAAAGTTGATTATTAAAAAAATTATTATTCAAAAAATTAATTGAAATTAAAATTAAGTTACTAAACATTTTCAAACACCATTAACATAACTGAAGTAAGGATCACTTTCTTTTTCTTCTCAAGGTCCCCTCTCCATTACTGAAGGTTGGCTAAAACTACAGCAAATTACCCTCTATCTTGAGCGGTTCGTAGTATCGAATGTGTGTCCATGACTGTCCAATCTCCTACGTTCTTCAGCCAGGAGCATTTTCTTCTTCCTAGACCTCCTCTTCCTCCAACTTTCCCTTCCATTATGAGTCCTAAAAAGTTGTATTTTTCTCCTCTGTAAAAATATGTCCTGGATAACTCGCTTTTCTGTTTTTTTTACAATATTTAGGAGTTCTCTCTCAGTCACCACTCTTCTCAGTACCTCTTTGTTGGTCACGTGCTCTGTCCCAGAGATCTTCAGCATCCTTCGAAAAACCCACATTTCAAAGGGTTCTATACGCCTCATACTTGTAATTCCGAGAGTCCATATTTTCACTCCGTATAGCAATATGGAGTAAATGAAAGTTTTTACAAATTGGTATCGGATATACAATAACTATAAGGTAGAATTTATAAGGAATTTGTTCATTCTGTGAAAAAAGGACCTAGCGTACTCTATACGTGCACGTATTTCGACCTCGTAGTCTAGATCGTTTGTTATCCAGTAACCAAGATACTGGAATCTTTGTGCGGGTTACGGGTACAAAATTTGATTAATTTCACTAGATGATGCATTCTTACAGTCAAAGAGCTGCCTACAGCTCATAGTGACAACACTGTACGTTAATTCCTATTCCCTGACAAAGTCACTACGACTCTTTGTTTCTAGGATCCGTCTTGCTAAATTTTTTTATATCTAAAGACCGAGCTCTTTCATGTTTAATACTAATTAAACTAAGATCACACAGTCTAGTATTGGAAATAAAATTCCTTAAATAGTTTTTTTATTATTTTTAGTTTAGAAAAAGACCTTTCATTACTTGCAACAGTTACGGGTAATGTAAGAAACATTATGAATGCTGTACATACGTTTGGCACATTTGATGCAATAAACGTATTCCTAATCAATAGATAATCAGCCAACTGGCTGATTTTGCTTATTTTATTTCTTTTGATATCGTCTTTGACTACATTTCTAAAGCAAATTACTTCATTGACCAAAGCATGAGTCACATCAGATTCATATTTTTTACAAAACTCAGGCTGACTTTACAAGTTGTTCGCCAGAAAACCATATTAAACCATCCGGGTATAAAAAACTGAACGTGTCAGTTATAAATAGCATAGATATAGCATAAATCTTTCGTTTAACTGTGAAATAGAAATATCAACAGGTCTCAAAAATACCTTAACTTTAAAGCTATGCACAGGATCACTAAACTCATAGTCACTAGAAAGTTCGGCAAAAAAGTCAACTTCTTTGCTTTAACATATTTTTTGCCGAAAATTTTCCAGAATATCAGTTTTTTGCGCCCCCCTAGGGCTTGCTTTCCAATGTACCGCATTGGTTGCATTGGCGTTAGTTACGCCACTGCTTTCTGAACATGTATAATTTTGATGGAACCAACCTCTTCCAACAGAGTTTACTACTGGTTGGTAGGAACACTGTTGGAAGACATCTAATTTAGCAAAAAACAGATATTTGTGTTAAATTACACTTATGCTAAGGTATTTAAATCTTCTCAAACCTCCATTGCCGAGCAGGTATGAGACTCTATTAGCTTTCTCATCACCCCATCAACGATAGACACAGTTTTTTAACAATAAAAACTTTTCATTATGTATGCAGGTTCTCAAAAGTTTGTTTAAAAGGTCTCTATGTAAAAAACTCGTTAAAAGTGAGGGCACATTGAAAACTTTCAGATACGTTCAGGGTTGGCAAGGCTATAAGGCAGTGCTGCTGAGCCCCATTGTGAGTTTGAAAGCAGGGCTGTGCTTAAATCAATCAAAAATAAAGATTATGATCATAGACAGAAGAAATAACAACCAGTCAGGTATTGTCACACTCAATAGCATCGAAGTGGTAAATCAATTTGTGTATCTGGACACCCTCATACAAATTCCAGAGGGTGCACCAAAGAAATGAAAAGAAGGTCAGCGATGGTCAAGGGAGCATGGCAACAGCCACCAAAAGGAAACATGAAACAACATCGCCATATATAAAAATAAGGCTTATACAAACAATGGTCTTCTCCTTTTTTATATATTATGGATCTGAATGCTTGTGTTTAAAGGAAGTTGATAAGCGCACTATAGACTCGTTTGAAATGTTTTGCTGGCTAAGAATGTTATGAATACCCTGGACCGGAAAAAGAACCAACGAGCCTATTGACATACAGCTGCACCTTACAGGTAGGTTTCGAAACATGTTACCAAAAAATCACAGCTTACTTTGGTTATATGGTGCGTAGGATTGGTCTGGAGAAGCTGATATTGCAGGGGATGGCGCAAGGAGCGAGAGCCTGTGGAAGATCACCAACAAGTTATGTGGACCACATTACAAAAGGTGCCGGAGCTCCACTGAACCACTGCTTCAGAGTTGCTGAGAATAGAGAAATATGGAGACAGTTTAAGAGAAATAATTGAAAATTCAAAGTGGCACAATATCCGTATCGGATGACCGACTAGGAAGAATGACTCAGTAGGAAAGATACATACCTCATCAAGAACCACTTAACAAACTTGGGTTTTTTAAACCAACTACCTCTCTTATTATCGATATGTCCCCCACAGTACGCTTGTGGGGGAAAATGTATTAGCAGTATATTAAAAATATAAAAGACGGCATTCTGAACACGTAAAATTTTGCTAGAACCAATCTCTCCAAAAATATTTCCAGTACTCATAATATTTGAAATTGAATTGGTATGAACTCTGTCGGAAGAAACCTAATTTAGACAAAAACAGATATTTGTGTTAAGTTACACTTATGCTAAGCCATTCAAATCTTCTCAAACATCCATTCCCTAGCAGGTCTGAAACTCTATTAGCTTTCTCATCACCCTATCAACGACAGACACAGTTTTTTAACAATAAAAATTTTTCGTTATGTAGGCAGATAGTCAAAAGTTTGTTTAAAATGCCTCTATGTAGAAAACTCAACAAAAGTGAAGCAATCTCAAAATGGGAAAGATGCATATCCATTGGTGGCAGAAGAATCAAACATGTAAGGTACGCAGATGATACAATGTACGTTGTTTGCACAATCCTGAATTCGGAAGAATCGACGGAGCCATAAGAACGAACAGGGCTGTCCATAAATTAACCAAAAACAAAGATTATGATCGTAGATAGAAGAAATAACAACCAGCAATACATAGAGATTGTCACAATCAATGACATAGAAATTGTAAATCAACTGATGTTTAAGGGCGCCCTAATAAATTCTGGAGGAAACCTCAAAGAAATAAAAAAGAAAGTTGGTCATGGCCAAGGGAGCAATGACGAAATGAACCAAAATATGGAAAAGCAACAACATGACCATGGATATACAGATAGGACTTGTAAACTCAATGATCTTTTCCATTTTATACATAAATCTGAATGATGGTCTTTGAACAAAGTTGATAAACGCATTATAGTGCAGCCGATATGTGAAACAATTGTGCATTTAATGATAGAAGCATATAATTTGGACCACATATACTACACATATAAAAGTTCATATACAAGGCCATCTCAGGTTTTGCTTTTTACAAAAATGGTGAGCATTCAAAATGGCGACTATAAATATGTGACTAATAGCACGATAACTTTTGAACGGAAGGTCCGATTTTAACCAAATGTGGTATATAGGTTCTTTTTTGATTTATAAAATTTAGATTTCGAACCGGAAGAATTGGTTTACCATAAGTTGTGTTTTTCGTGGTTTTTATGTAAAAATATGTTGATTTTTATTTCAATACTTTCACTCTGCATATACTAATTTTTCAAAAAGTTAATACCGCCATTGAAAAGGGCGTAAAAGTAGTTTTTATGAAATATTTTGAACTTTTTGTTATGTTAATTACCATTTAATAAATGCATAGCGTGTATTCACAAGTACCTATGTGCGGCAGACTTGTGCAAAAATATTATAAGAATTATTGTGCATTTAATGGTAGAAGCATATAATTTGGGCAACATATACAACACGTATAAAGGTTCAAATTTAGATGTAAGGCTATCTCAGATTTTGCCTTTTACAAAAATGGCGGGCATTAAAAATACTGATTATACATATGTGACTAATTGCACGATAACTTTTGAACGAAAAGTCCGATTTCAGCCAAATTTGGCATCAAGCTTCTTTTTTTGACGAATAAGATCGAAGTCAGGAACCGGAAGAATGGGTTTACCACAAGTTGTGTTTTTACTGTTTTTTTATGTAAAAATATGTTTTTTTCCAATTCTTTCACCCTGTATATATTAATTTTTTACAAAGGTAATACCACCATTGAAAAGAGAGCAATACTATTTTTTAGGATATATTTTGAACTTTTTAGTTACATATTTTAATTACCATTGAATAAATGCATAACGTATCTTCACTTGTACCTATGTGCGGCAGATTCAATTTTAATGCCCGCCATTTTTATAAAAGAGAAAATCTAAGATGGCCTCATGTCTAAATTTGAATCTTTGTATGTGTAGTATGTGTGGTCCAAATTATATGCTTCTACCATTAAATGCACAATAATTCTTATATTATTTGTACGAATCTGCCTCACATAGTTTCATAGTTACATACGAATACACGTTATGCATTTATTAATTGGTAATTAGCATAACTAAAGAGTTAAAAATATTTCCTAAAAAATATTTTTACGCTCTTTTCAACGCCGGTATAACCTTTTTGAAAAATTAATATTTACAGGCCGAAAGAACTGAAAAAATAAACAGAATATTTTTACATAAAAAATAAAAAAAAAACGCAACTTCTGATAAACCGATTCTTTTGGTTCAAGACCTCGATCTTTTCCGTCAAAAAAAGAATCTACATAGCAAATTTGGTTGAAATCAGACTTTTCGTTCAAAAGTTATCGTGCTATTGCTATTAATCACATATGTATAGAAGCCATTTTGAATGCCCGCCATTTTTGTAAAAGGCAAACTCTGAGATGGCCTCACATCTTAATTTGAACCTTTGTATGTGTAGTATATGTGGTCCAAATTATATGAGTCTACCATTAAATGTACAATAAGTCTTATAATATTTGCACGAATCTGCCGCACATAGGTACATGTGAAAATAAGTTATGCATTTATTAAATGGTAATTAACATAACTAAAAAGTTCAAAATATTTCCTAAACAATATTTTGACGCCCTTTTTAATCCTGGTATTACCTTTTTGAAAAAGTAATATGTACAGGGTGAAAGAATTAAAAAAACAACATATTTTTACATAAACAATCAGGAGAAACACAACTTCTGGTAAACCGATTCTTCCGGTTCAAGACCTTAATTTTATAAACCAAAAAAAGAAAGAACTTACACACCAAATTTGGTTGAAGTCCGACCTTTCGTTCAAAAGTTATCGTGCTATTAGTCACATATGTATAATGCCCGCCATTTTTGTAAAACGTAAAATCTGAGATGGCCTCCTATCCAGTTTTGAACCTTTGTATGTGTAGTATGTGTGGTCCAAATTATATGAGTCTACCATTAAATGTACAATAAGTCTTATAATATTTGCACGAATCTGCCGCACATAGGTACATGTGAAAATAAGTTATGCATTTATTAAATGGTAATTAACATAACTAAAAAGTTCAAAATATTTCCTAAACAATATTTTTACGCCCTTTTTAATGCTGGTATTACCTTTTTGAAAAAGTAATATGTACAGGGTGAAAGAATTAAAAAACAACATATTTTTACATAGACAATCAGGAGAAACACAACTTCTGGTAAACCGATTCTTCCGGTTCAAGACCTTAATTTTATATACCAAAAAAAAAAGAACTTACACACCAAATTTAGTTGAAGTCCGACTTTTCGTTCATAAGTTATCGTGCTATTAGTCACATATGTATCGTCGCCATTTTGAATGTCCGCCATTTTTGTAAAAGGTAAAATCTGAGATGGCCTCTATCCAATTTTGAACCTTTGTATGTGTAGTATGTGTGGTCCAAATAATATGCTTCTATCGTTAAATGCACAATTCTTATAATATTTGCACGAATCTGCCGCACTACTATAAATGCGTTTGCAATATTTTGCTGGCGAAGAATATTTTGAATATCCTGCACCCAAGAACAAACGAGTCTCTTCTTAGACAGCTGCACGTTATAAATAGGCTTCGAAACATTGTGACAGAAAAAATCACCACTTACTTTGATCATGTGGTGCGTAGATATGGTCTGGAAAAGCTAACATTGTAGGGGATGATGCAAGGAACCAGAGCCCCGGGAAGATAACCAACAAAGTATGTATACCACAGTACAAAAGAGGTCTGAGCTCCACTAAACCATTGCTTCTAAGTTAAGACAGTTTAAGAGTAATTGAAAATTCAAAGTAGCATGATTTCCGAATAGGACAAGTCATTAGGAAGAATGACGCATTAGGAAAGGTACTTCATCAATATCTAGCTAATAAACTGAGATTTTTAAACCAACCACCTCTCTTATGATCAATATGGACCTCATGGTACGCTTGGTTGACAAAAAGATATTCTGAGTGCATTAAAAACATAAAAAAAAAACTTTCTGAATATGTAGAATTTGGCAAGATCCAACCTTTCCAAACTTACTTTGAGTACTCATAACATTTGAAATCTAATTGTTATGAGCACCGTTAGAAGACATCTAATTTAGCCAAAAACAGATATTTGTGTTAAATTACACTTATGCTAAGCTATTTAAATCTTCTCAAACCTCCATTGCCGAGCAGGTCTGAAACTCTATTAGCTTTCTCATCACCCCATCAACGACAGACACAGTTTTTTAACAATAAAAACTTTTCATTATGTATGCAGATGCTCGAAAGTTTGTTTAAAAGGCTTTGGAAAAGCCAGACAATGTCATTTTAATTAAAACGGTTCGAGGATTGTTCTGCCTGCCTATTTTGCATAAATAGTGGAATCGAGGCGATGCCGATCCATTGAATTTGAATATTGTGATTTTGGATTTCGTTTCGCACCGCAGCAGCCAACGTTCGTGGATAGCGATACTGACGTCACCGATGGACAGGGATGGGATGTCCGGGGAAACGGAAAAGGAAGCACAAACAACTTTGGTTTATCTTATGAAAATGTTTCTTTGTCAAAAACTTTTATCTATCGGTGATGCTTTGGAAAGATACCACATTAAGATAACAATAAATATTTTGTTGGTAGATACTAGGTTAAAATTATTTTTTACACGAAACGGTAAATCGCCTATATATTATTATTACATTAAAATTTAGAATATTTTGATCTTTAACAATATACGAGGGATATACAGAAATTTGGTTACGTTTTGATCTGTAGCGCGGCCATTTCAGCATCGTGGCGTTCCTTCGTTCAGTAGCTATCCAGCCATGCTAGCACGAAGTCACTATCTCTTCTCGTTATTTTACAATAGCTGTTTAAAATGTGTGCAGCGATCTAAAACCCCGCCAATTGTGAGGTGCGATAATACGGTTCTTGTTGGCTAGAACCAACAAACCAATTGAAATTTATTCCTAAATTTGTGCTGTTTATGGAAAAAATGTGATTACTGAAGGTAGAGTGCGTCAATGGTGTATTAAATTCAAAAATGGCCGATCCAATGTGCACGATGAAGAACGAAGCGGACCGCCAAGCATTGTGACTAATAAACTTGTCTCTTCTATTTAAGTATTTCCTCATCCCCCGGATGTGTTTCCTCATTCGCCGTATAGTCTAGATCTTACACCTAACGACTATAACCTGTTTCGAGAAATGAAGACCTGGATTGCAACGCAGCGCTTTGATGACGATGCCGAGCTAAGGGACGGCGTTGAACACCTGGTTGAAGTCTCAGGCGGTAGAATTTAATGACAATGAGGTTTCAAACCTTGTTCACCTCTATGATAAGTGCCTGAATTTGTTGGGAGATTATGTAGAAAACTAGTATTTCAGTGTCTCTTTCAAATAATATATAACGAAATCTTTTTCTTGTGCTCGTTTTTTTTTCTATTCCAAAACGTAACGTACTTTCTAGATAGACTGCGTACATACTGCGTACATATAGAACAACTTTGCTGTATAAAATTTTTGTGAATTTTAAAAAATTATTCGACGTAGATATATGTATAAACAATGTAATAAGGTTAAATATTGGCGAGTATGAGTTCGAACATGTAGAACAATTTAAATAGACCAGGGCGCATCTGTAAAAATATTAGTACATTTGTACGTTGAGAGGTGACCCAAATTTTTTTGCAGAAATTGCTTGAAAATAACTCAAATAATAATATTTGAGTTATCCTCCCTCTCAAAAAGGTCCGGAACATTGTTTAAATAATCAAAATATCAAAAAATGAAGGAAAAATTTGATTTTTTTCTTCGTTTTTTGATTATAACTTTAAAGGTATTCATTTCCGAGAAAAGCTGTACTGACATAAAAGTTGCGTAATTAAATTCCCTATAATAAAGAATTGGTTAAAAATTTAAAAAATAATCACCCTTGTTACAAAATAGCCATAATTGCGAAAAAAACCATACAAAAAAAAGTATTCGCATTTTACGTTTTTCAACCATTTATGCTACACCTAAGACTTTTTCTATTTCACCCAGAAAAACTTTATGATACAGTAAAACAACACTGTAAATTTCATTAAGATCGGTTTAATAAATTTTGCAAAATAAATTTTGCAATCCAGCATTCGCAAAAAATATTTTTCAAAATGTTACAGGACTAAAAATAAAGCAGATAGCAAGTTGACATTTTTTTTTTCGTATAGAAGCTACTGTACCTTTCAGTTGCAATTTGCAAAATTAAAATCGATTAACTACCACGGCGTCAGGATTTTTTTTAAATAAACATTAATTATTGGTGCTACGCGCAGGACAGCAGATAGTTTGCTCTGATTGGGCATTCCAATGACCTTTGATAATGAAATTTACATTTGAATTTTTATTACATTCTGATATAAATAAATAAATTTGTTTATTGCAAAATAAAAACATACTGTATCCTTTGAAATAACACATTTTTAGCAAAAACTTTCTTTGTTCATATATTTTAACTTAGAGAATAAAAGTTTATTATTTTTAAAAATATGCAATTGTTTAAACAATATTTCATAAACAAAAATAAAATTAGTTTGATTTTTGTGGAATTAAAATATTAAAATACAACAAAATATAGAGTAAGAAAATAATATATTAGATAAAGATTGGAAGAAATTTTGGTGGAAATCAACTTGTGTGAATCGAACACCGCTGTCCTGCGCGTAGCACCAAAAATTAATGTTTATTTAAAAAATTTCCTGACGCCGTGGTAATTAATCGATTTTAATTTTGCAAATTGGAAATGAAAGGTACAGTATACTTCTATAAGCAAAAAAAAAATCAACTTGCTATCTGCTTAATTTTCAGTCCTGCAACATTAAAAAAAAAATGAATTTTTTTGCGAAAGCTGGATTGCAAAATCTATTAAGCCGATCTTAATGAAGTTTACAGTGTTGTTTTATTATATCATAACGTTTTTCTGGGTAAAATATGAAGGTCCTAAGTGTAGCATAGATGGTTGAAAAACGTAAAATTCGAATACTTGTTTTTGTATGGTTTTTTTCGCAATTATTGCTATTTTGCAACAAAGGTGACTATTTTTTAAATTTTTAACCAATTCTATATAATAGTAAATTTAATTACGCAACTTTTAAGTTAGTACAACTTTTCTCAGAAATGAATAGTTTTAAAGTTGTAGTCAAAAAACCAATAAAAAAATTGAATTTTTCCTTTATATTTTGACATTTTGATTATTTAAACAATGTTCCGGACCATTTTGAGCGGGAGGATAACTCAAATATTATTATTTGAGTTATTTTAAAGCAATTTCTGCAAAAAAATTTGAGTCACCTCTCAAGGTCCATCTCAAAACAGATGCGTCCTGGACTAAAATACCTTGAAGTTTCAGTTAATGGAACTAACGATAGAAGCAGAAGATACTGGCAGGCAATAGAACCTACTGGAGATACAACAGCTTCCTCAAAGATAAAAAGCTTACTCAGAAAACCAAACTGAAAATTTACAGAGCAGAGATTATACCAGTAATCCCATATGGCACCGAAAGATGAGGAAATATTGATGATCCTAGAAAGAAAAATCATTCGGAAATCCCACTAAACTAAGGTAATATTGAATTTAGAAAACTCGTTAACTACGAGATAAGATAACTTTTGAAAGGAGAAAACCTAAAGATATTTATCAACGCACAGAGACTCGGTTTGATGGGACATGTAGAAATAAGAACTCCGGAAGCAATTATCAAGAAGAACACCAAATGGAGACCAGTATCAGGCAGACCACGAGGAGTATCGAAAACGAGATGAGAGAACCAGTTAATTGCAGATATTAAGAAGATGGGAGTTAGAAATTGGATAGCCATAAGCAAAAATAAGGACCAATTGAGAAATATTTTAGAAGACGCCAATTCAAACAACCAATTGTAACACCAAACTGTTAATGCGGACTGATTTTCTGCGACAAATGAATCGAAAGAGCCCATAGAGGGCGGTAATCACTCCGATAGGAGTGTAGATGCCATTATGATGAGAAGAATTAAGGTGATGCCGATCCATTGAATTTGAATACTGTGATTTTGGATTTCGTTTCGCACCGCAGCAGCCAACGTTCGTGGATAGCGATACTGACGTCACCGATGGACAGGGATATCTGGGGAAACGGAAAAGGAAGCACAAACAACTTTGGTTTATTTTATGAACATGTTTCTTTGTCAAAAACTTTATCTATCGGTGATGCCTTGGAAAGATACCAGATAAAGATGACAATAAATATTTAATAGTTACTATTTTAAAATAATTTTTAAACGCTAGCATTATAGTCCACAGTAAATAACCTTTCTTGGAAGATGATTACAATAGTCTTAAAAATGGTCTTAACTGCTTCGTTTGAGTGAGTCTACCACTTTCTGAAAAAATTTAGAGTGCAGGTTGGACGCGTTTCCGCGTCCCGCGTCTTTAACATATTTACGTTGTCGGACTAACGAAACGCGGCTGTAAATTTGTCGGACAAGAGATCGACAATCTTTATTAATTAAATATAAGTAAATAGGTACTTTAAATTGAAAATTGAAGACCCTGATGCAAGAAGGGGATAAGTAACAATATGTAAATTTTACAGGAGAAGCAAAAAAAGTTTTATTTTTTAATTTAAAATTTATGTTGTTCATGAAGTAGGGCCGAACTAATATAACAGGTATGTATGATTTTGCCGCCATTTTACAGCCAAACAACAATGCTATTAAGGAAAAAAAAATGTTGGTGCAATAATAGGATAAGTTTAAGCCTTTTTTGTACTGTAGTTTACAGCAGGTGCAAAAAGGGGATAAGTTACATTAAAACCCATTTTAGACGAAATACTTTATTATTAAAACCTCCATATTTTACTAAACCGTACCTCTCGTACTAGCACTATGTACTATGTTAACTCTCCAACAGTTTCTCGGTGCCTACATGACTTAGATCGCGTTCGTGGCTCGTGCAGATACCGGTACCTTTCCCAATCGCAGCAAGCCACAGGTGCAATAGTGGGACAGAATAACACACATATAAAAATTAACTCAAAATTTGGTGCAAGAATGGGATAAGTTACACATTTCTTATACTGTTCTTGCACCAGACCATACCAAGGGATAAGTAGTTTTCTCTTATAATTTCAGTATCTATTACCTATACATATCCTATACTTGCGCCAGGCAAGAACAGTTACTTTTTCAACCTAAATAAGCACCTATCTCGTTTTTGCAGAATTTGGTACTTATCCCCTTCTTGCACCAGGGTCTTCAATTAAGAGTTTTGTAATAACAAAATCGTAGAGTCCGACACCCGCAAGATGTCACTCTAGCGCGGTAGTTTTCTTATTACAAAACTCTTAATTTTTAATTTAAAGTACTTATATTTAATTAATCAAGATTGTCGATCTCTTGTCCGACAAATTTAAAGCCGCGTTTCGTTAGTCCGACAACGCAAATATGTTAATGACTGCATTCCAACCTGCATTCTAAAATTTTTCAGAAAGTGGTAGACTCGCTCAAACGAAGCAGGTAAGATCATTTTTAAGACTTTTGTCATCATCTTTTAAAAATAACGATGTACTGTGGACTATGGAAATACTTCCATTTTTCATTTTTTTGAATTGACATTTTTAGTGTTCTGATCTTTATTAATATACTTTTACACACCAATTGTATAAAAAAAAACATAACATAGAACTAAATTATATTAATTGACAAAAAAAGAAGAATGTATGTAATTTGTTTAATTCAAAATACATTTAACTGTTGCCGGAAAACAGAAAACATGTTTATTTATGAAATAAACATTTTTTCCACCTACCTCTACCGAAAGTATACATTTTCTGGCCTCATTTTAAGGAGCAAAGTCGTACTTTTCCTCCCTAGGGAGATACAGTAATTTTTCTCCCTAGGTAGTAAAAGTAAAAGTAACGACATGGCATGTCATCTATGAAATAAATTATTGATGCCTTATATTATATTTTATTTTCTATTACGTACGTATCTATACATTTTAACTTTTATTTATAGGACACCCTGTATTTTGCAGAATGATAAAAAACAGTAAATTGTTATATTTATTTAACAATGTTTACATTAATAATTTGACTTTTAATAATTGACAGTTGACAGTTACACTGTACCTACTCGTACCTACTTGTTAGTTTTAGTTCTCTAATAAATTTTGTTAGTTACATAAATAAATTATTTAAAAAGGAAAAAATGACATGCTCTTTGAGGTAGGTGGAGAAATCATACGTGTAACATGGGAGTAAAGTGCCTTTTCCTCCCTTAAATGATTACTGCCCTCCGCTACGCGTGGGGCGGTAAACTTCAGTCTCGGGAGGAAAAGTAGCACTTTGCTCCCTTGTTATACAAATATAACCTACAATTATTATACAATATACCTATTGTAGCTATTTTCTACGACCGTTTAATAACATGCTCAATATTCATTATTTTTGAATAGATAATAACACCCATTACTTTAACCGTGGGTCATTACTCACGGGTGGAAGACGGGCAACTGATCAGTTGCAACAACCATTCAACATGTGAACATCTCAATTTGGGGTCAGATGGTACCCTGGGCATAATACATGTGATATTTTGTGCAACCATATTTAATTTTATAATTATATTCAATGTTTCCATGACTGATAAAGTTTATAGGGTTTTATCCTAATATTTTGTATTTTGGTGGTAGACATGTCAGCATCTTCTCAGTACTTATGATGATCTGTTATCAGATTGAAAACTAGTTCTGCTTGTGATGTAGCCCCTTTTAGGGAATTTTAATAAATATACCTTTTTTAAAGGATTTTACTTGTTTTTTTTTGTAATATAATGGTATACAGCCAGCTACAGGAAAACTTTTTTCCTTGTGGATTTCTGTATAAATAATTATTTTAATGTTTATATTACTGAATAGAAACTTGAATAACTTTTCAAATGAGCTAGCACACGACCCCTATTATCATTTAAAAAAAATTAGCATACAATATTATAAAAAATCACAATTTAAAAATAAAAATCGACCTCTTTCGGGATTTTTCCTCAGTCGCCGGTTTACGAAATATCGAATGTATTCCTTTTATTTGCACCATATTGTATTTTCGTAACTTGAATCACATTCTAAGTACTGAGAATGTGATATTGTTCTATTGGTCCATTGTCGACGTTTATTTTCGACCGTAAGGGGAATGTTACCTTAAATGCCATAAATTCTTCTTCTGTTAAGGAGATGTTCAGGTTTTACGGCATACAAATTTTTTCAACCAATGTATTTCTAGTTGCCTAACAAATTGTTTGGTTGTAACCAATGCGGCCTAAAACTAAATTGCAAGAAGACAAAAATAATTATCATTAGTAAGATCACCAACATAAACGCTCAAATTACAATAAACGATACACAGTTAGAAAGAGTGTAAAAATATGCTATTTGGGCTGCAGTATTACGGCTACTTGGGTTCATAGCTACAAAATAAAAACTCGTATTGAAAAAGACAGAAGCTCTTTTAACAGTCTTAGGAAGATTTTCTGCAACTTATCTTTAAGTACCAATATACCATTAAGAAACTCAGATATTACGTATTTGGTGTCCTCCTCTACGAAGTAGAAATCTGGAGTCTTACAGAAGATGCCATAAAACAATTAGAGGCATTAAAATGTGTTGCTACCGACGTATGTTGAGGGTCGCATATATAGGTACACCAGACAACTAACACAACTATTCTCCAGAGGCTAAGAAAGTACAAAGACATGATTAACGCCGTAAAGAACAGGAAATTGGCTTACTTCGGCCACATTATGCGTAATAATACATACCGACTTCTACAGTTGATTCAACAAGACAATATTAAGGACAAGAGATGCCCTGGGCGTAGACGTATAACCTGGCTGGCCAATCTTAGGAAGTAAACTGGCCTAACGTCATCTGATCTATTTCGAGCTGTTGTGAATAGAATAAGAAAAGTCAATGTGGACGCAAACAACTCTAAAAGATTTAGGCATATTTAGAAGAAAATTTAAACCGAGAAACCAAGAAAAAAGGTACAGGGTCAGAAAACTTAGGACATTACGACCATTTCTATAGCGGCATATCAAAAGAAAAAAGAGCACAACAAGGAGTCTCAATAATTATTCGTAAAAGCTTAAGAAGATATATCACCACTTGGGAAGCCATAGATGAAAGACTAATTAAAATAAACCTGAATATACATGGTCATAAACTAACAATAATAGGTGTATATGCAGTTAACGACGATGCACTGGTTAACAAGAAAGAAGAATTCTACGAGAAACTAAACCGAGAAATAACATCGATAGTATATACGAGGGAATTAATCTTGCTTGAAAATTTTAATGGCAGGGTCGGAAACAAACAACACTGTAAAATAGTTGGTCCTTACGGAGAAAACATAACAAATGACAATGGGACCAAACTCATCACGATATGCGAACAGAACCAGCTCCGTATTACAAATGGATTCTATCAACATCGAGAAGTACATAAATACACCTGGGGACAGAGAACAAGGAATCTAAAATCTATAATAAATTACTTGCTTGTAGGCCAAAGATCAAATCTTAAAATCTACGACGTAAGAGCTTATAGAGGTGCAGTTTGTGGAAGCGATCACCATTTCTTAAAAGCAAAAATAATGTTTTTAAGAAGATGCCAGAAGGAACAACCAGTAGTTCGCACAGAGATGGCAGAAGATGTAAGCTATAATCTTATAAGCCTCGAACAAGATAATGTAAAAATATTGTATCAAAACAGACTGAACGAGAAGCTTGAAAACATACATTTCAATAACATCGAAGACCACTACAATTACATTAAAGAAAGTATTCACTCTGCAGCAAAAGAAGCCCTTGGATATTACGAAAAGAAAAGCAAAAATACTCCATACTGGTGGGATGAAGAAATAGATTATTTTTTCCTGGTTTTCCCTTGTGATTTACTATGAAGTCTCTAACGCGAGAATTTTACTGTCGTTGCATTTGGTTGTCTTTTTAAAGACAGATCACATGCTATAATTTTTTATGACGGATATTCTTGAGTTGGGGTCGATTTCATGTAATCGAATGAACTATCTTTCAGTAAGTCGTCCCAGGAACGCAACTCATAAATATTGGCAATATCATTTTAAAGTCTTCTACTTTAAAATGTATAATATATGTCTGAATTGCCAATATAAATGAGTAAGATTAAATAAATTATTAGAAGAATTTTTTTGCTTAGCAACAACACTTTTATTTATTTTAGTAATATTTTGTATTTTGACAACGGCACCCGATTTGGGCGTCGAAACGTTAATAAAATTATTTTTTCGTTTTAATTGTGGCTTATTTCCCATATAAATAATTAATCATAAAAATGCCACGAGGAAATAGCTTCAGAACAACATTAAGAAACCGGTATGGGCCTATCGTGTGTCAAAATTTTAGGAAATTGGAAACCTTCTACGAGAAACTGGCACATTGTCAAAATTCAATAAAATTTTTAAGAAGATGTAGAAATAACAACATAATACCAAAGGGCTTGAGGTTACGGCCAGCATACTCGAGCAGAAGACTCCAAAATATTCTACATAGAGCCAGTTTGTCGATGATCCGGGAAAGGTTGCAATTTCACAGGTCAAATTTATTTTTTATCGAACAAGACATCGTAAGTATTGAAGATTTACTTTTCGGAATGATATCAAATTCTGATTTTGATCGAATTATTTTTAGTTTACACATAATTTATAAAAATTCATATCAGAAACAAAGAAATATACATTTAAATAAATTTAATAATCTTTTAGAACAAAATAGTTTACATACTTTTGATAACCTAAATAGAAATAATGACATATTAGCGACAGTTGTCAATCTATCAAATAGACATTTAAATGCAACGGAAAATTTGGTATTGTCAAAAGGTTTAAACTATGCTGTTACTCATCCATCTATTCCAAAATTAGACATAATCAGCTCAGTGGAGAAAATATCCCAGTGTCTACCAACTCATGAAAAAGAACAATATAGGGTACTATGTAAACTTGAATTGGAAAAGTCTAATCAAATTGAACAGAACATCAGCAAAGAAGAAATGAAAGCTTTAAAAACTTTAAGAAATGATGACTCCATAACAATCCTACCAGCGGATAAAGGCAATGCAACTGTAATAATGAATAAAATACAATATGAGGACAAAATTACAGATCTAATTACAAATGGACCTTATAGCAAATTAACGAAGGATCCAACGAAGACACTGGAAAACAAAATATATAGAACTTTATTCAAATTTAAAAATGATCTAACATACTATCAAAGAAAATTAATGACACCTCACTACAGTAAGACACCACACTTTTATGGAGTGCCGAAAATTCATAAAGCGAACATACCACTTAGACCCATTTGTAGTACCATCAATTCTCCTTGTAGTGAACTATCAAAATTCTTATTAAACATTCTAAAACCATTTGCTAATAATGATGACACTTTTATAAAAAAATACAAAACATTTTTTAAACAAATTATCAACTATTGAATTTAATCCAAATAATATTTTAGTAAGTTTTGACATAAACAGTTTATTTACAAATGTACCATTAGATAAAACTTAAAACATAATCAAAACGAAATTAGAGAATGATAATACATTGGCAACTAGGACAAGACTAAATGTATCAGCTATAATGGAGTTATTGACATTATGTACCAATAATACCTATTTTCAACTAAACAATGAATTCTATAAACAAAATTTTGGTCTAGCAATGGGCTCTTCTTTATCTCCATTATTGGCTAATATATTTATGGAGGATTTCGAAACTAATATTATTTCTAAACAAAATTTAAAACCCACAGTATGGTGGAGATATGTAGATGATGTGTTTTCAATATGGCCTCATAGATCAGAATTGTTGGATACGTTCCTGAATATTATAAACGATCAAGAAGAGACAATAAAATTTACAATGGAAAAGGAATACAATAACAGCCTACCTTTCCTCGATGTTTTGATCTCAAAGAAGGATATTGGATATGAGACTCAAGTGTATAAAAAACCAACACACACCAACAGATATCTCAATTACAAGTCAAATCACAACATCAACGTTAAAAAGGGAATCATTAAATCCTTATATGATAGAGCCAAAATTACTTGTTCTAACGAAAATTCCTTTTTAGCAGAAAAAACAATTGTTAACATCTGTTTTATTAAAAAATGATTATCCTTTATCGTTTATAAATAAGGAATTGTCAAGATTGGATCGAATGGAACAGAACAACTTAGAACGGGATCCTACAACATTCACCAGAAATAATACGAGGAAAATATCAATACCATATATAAAAGGACTATCCGAGAAACTTAAAACAATAGGAAATAAATTCAACATTTCAACAACATTCAAAACAACAAACACATTGAGATCTATTCTATCTAAAACTAAACCTAACAATGATCAAGAAAGAACAAAGAATTGCATTTATAAAATACCTTGTGAATGCGAACAATTTTATTTAGGTGAGACATCAAGACCATTAGACGTTAGAATAAGTGAACATCAATCTTATATTAAAAATAGAGAATTTGAGAGATCTCAAATATGTCAACACGCATGGGATAATGAACATAGAGTTCAGTGGAGAGATTCAAGTATAGTCCTGAAAGAATCAGATAGTAAAAAGAGAAAAATCAAAGAAGCGGCTCTAATTATGCTAAATGAAACCAATTGTGTCGCAAATTCCTCGGTAGAATGCAGTAGGATGTGGTTACCCATACTGAAAGAGGAAGTCAATAGAAAGAAAATACCAAGATTAGTAAGTCAATAATATCGAGCTAGTACATATTTTATATTTTAGTATTACTTATATATCTAGTATTATTAATATTATTTATAATTTAAACATGTTACAAGTCAGAATTTGGTATTATTTTTTGAGAGTAAATTAATGTAAGACCAAATACTTACGATGTCGGGATAGTATCACAAGGTTTTTCCTGGTTTTCCCTTGTGATTTACTATGAAGTCTCTAACGCGAGAATTTTACTGTCGTTGCATTTGGTTGTCTTTTTAAAGACAGATCACATGCTATAATTTTTTATGACGGATATTCTTGAGTTGGGGTTGATTTCATGTAATCGAATGAACTATCTTTCAGTAAGTCGTCCCAGGAACGCAACTCATAAATATTTGCAATATCATTTTAAAGTCTTCTACTTTAAAATGTATAATATATGTCTGAATTGCCAATATAAATGAGTAAGATTAAATAAATTATTAGAAGAATTTTTTTGCTTAGCAACAACACTTTTATTTATTTTAGTAATATTTTGTATTTTGACAACGGCACCCGATTTGGGCGTCGAAACGTTAATAAAATTATTTTTTCGTTTTAATTGTGGCTTATTTCCCATATAAATAATTAATCATAAAAATGCCACAAGGAAATAGCTTCAGAACAACATGAAGAAATAGACACAGCGATAAAACAAAAGAAACAAAAGTATGAACACTATTTAAGTGCAAAAACAGATACCAATTGGTCTAGTTACAAAAACCATCAAGCAAAGGTAAGACAAATGATAAGACAGAAGAAAAATGAATCCTGGGATCAAAACTGTCAAAAAATAAATACATATATAGGAGGAACCAGAAGTACAGAAAGCTGGAGACTTATTAAATCTCTTAGGACCAACGACAAGAAAAAGATTTAATCTCACCAATTTCGTTAGAAACATGGGACATGTACTTCAGTAAACTGTTACAAGAAGATCGAAGGGAATTCAAAATAAAAGAAAATAACCCAAACATACGCGTCGAAGCATCTCCTATAAGAATCACGAAAAAGGAAGTAAAGGATATCTGTACTTCACTCAAAAACAAAAAAGCACCCGGACCTGGCAACATACCCTCAGAACTAATAAAATATGGAACTGAAAAACTATATGAACACCTGACAATACTCTTTCAAAACTGCATAAACAAAGTAGAGGTTCCAGCTGAATTTAAAATCTCTACCATTTCAACTTTACATAAAAAAGGAAACAATCAAAACTGCGACAATTATCGTGGAATAGCAGTTACTGGTACCATTAGTAAAATCTATGGGAAAATGATCAAAAATAGAATAAAAAGAGAATACACTGATATGGAGGCAGAAGAACAGGCGGGTTTTAGAGCTGGTAGATCGACCATAGACCACCTTTTTTGTATCACTCAACTTATAGAAAAAAAGGGTGCTGTAGATCAAGAAGTCCACTTTTTGTTTGTTGATCTAAAAAAGGCCTACGATAGCATCCCCCAAAACAAGTTATGGAACACTCTAAGACAAACGAACATCAATTCAAATCTCATAACAGCAGTGGAAAAACTATATGATAACGCCAACACCAAAGTTAAAATAGGAACGAATGTTTTTAAAGGTTTTGTAGTAGACAAAGGACTGAAGCAGGGATGCTGCCTATCGCCGACACTTTTCAAAATATATCTGGAACAAGCATTAAAACTTTGGAAGCGGAAGTGCAGCGGCATGGGTATACAATTAAATAATAACAACTTGTACACTCTATGTTTTGCTGATGATCAAATTGTGATTGCCAACGAATATGACGATCTGGAATACATGACTCGGAAATTAATCGAAGAGTACAAAAAATGGGGATTAGAAGTTAACATAGAGAAAACAATGTACATGAACATCGGTGGCAACGAAAAGAATCTAGTTTTAAACGACGGACAACACATTAAATACAACAATAAATATTCTTATTTAGGAGTAGAAATCACGGACGACGGCAAATCAGATCAGGCTATAAAAAAACGGAACACTCAAGGTAGAAGGGCCATATCTCAACTAAATAGTATTATTTGGGATCAACATATCCAAAAAAAAATAAACATCGAATATACAACACTATTATAAAGAGCATAGTAATGTATGGAAGTGACGTGTGACAGTTAAAGACAACTACTGAAAGAACACTACAAGCCACGGAGATGGACTACTGGAGACGTGCCGCAGGAAAATCAAAACTCAAAAGAATTAATAACGAACGTATACGAGAGATTATGGGAGTCACACATACGATTGTCGAAGATATAAGAGTACAACAATTAAAGTGGTATAGACATGTGCAGAGAATGCCAGAACACCGTCTGCCAAAATAGATTCTAGATTGGTCACCACATGGAAAGAGAAAAAGAGGCCGACCCAGAGAGAGCTGGAGAGAAGGAATTGGGACCGTGCAAGTTCGGCAAAGCGACCCCTATTTCTACGCTCTATACTAAAATTCGCACTTTTAATTATATTGGCCAATTATATTAGTCCTGGTTACTGGATAATTGTCAAGGCCATAGTCCAAAAAAATAATAAGAAGAAAAAATAAGATTCAGGTTATGTTATGAAAACGTCAACAATTGTATGTAGTAAATAAAATTAGTTATTAAAATGCAGTACTGCAAGCAAAATAAAATTAATTAAATTTACCTTTATATAATAATTGCATATCATATCAATATTGTGGAGCAATATATATTTTTTCTGCTTCATTGACAGAAGGTATGAAATATACGTCAATTTGACAATTTCAATTGACAATATGAATTATTTAAGATAGTTGCAATATTTCTCCGCGACTCGCGCACGGTCGTTTCTCGCTTCCCCTTCCAAGTACTTGCACACCGCGAATAGACAGAGAGATCCGAGAGAGAGGTTTAGACGAAGACCTTTGGGAAGATAGAGATGCATGGAGATTGGGCATCGGAAGACGTCGGAGGACGTTTTAAACCGATTATATATATATATATATATATATATATATATGTATATATATATATATATATATATATATATATATATATATATATATATATATATATATATGTAAATTTGGATATTGGGTTATGCAGCAAATGAAAAAGTGTACTCTTTTAAATTTCTTTAATCCGAGCTTTCGGTTAAGATTTTAACCATCATCAGGGTGCTACAAAGATATTTTTGGTGTAAGATAATATGAAAACATGTATAAAATTTTGTACTTACAAACTTATTGAGGATATTTCAAATATGGTGTAACTAAAATGAGAATCAAACTTAACATGGTCATGTAAATGCTTCAATGGAAAAAACGTAAAATAAAGTAGTAATTTAGTAAAATAAAAAATAATTAATTTAGCACAACTTCAAAATCAATAAAAGATAAAATGACATTTAGACATGACATGACATTATTTGAAATATCTTACAAAAATTTTTAATATAGATGAACAATTTATTGAAGGACCAATAGGGTCAATGATAAGAATTGAAATATTTTTAATTTTTATAAAATATTGTTAGCACTATAGAGGGATCGCAGTGATTGTGACTATAGGCCGACTATACTCAAAGGTAACACGAAACCTAATAGAAAATGATATTAAAGACAAAAAACCCGAAGAAAAAGCGGGATATAGGGCCGGACGCTCCAATATAGATATTTTTTTTTTTTTTTTTTTTTTTTTTTTTTTCTCATTATAATTTGCAATGGAAAAACTAGTGCAGAGAAATAGAGAAACCATTTAGATTCAATAGATTTGGAAAAAGCATATGACAGTGTACCGACCTCCCAACTATGGATAGAATGGGTAAATTTAAAATAAATCCAATTCTTATTAACGCCACTCAAAATTACTACGAATAAAAGTTTGCAAGAATTAAAATGGGACAAGAAATGACCTCTCCTTTTCAAACAACAAAGGGACTTGAAACAAGGCTGCTGTCTGTCACCTACTTTTTTAAAATCTATTTGGACAGATTCTTAGTGAAATGGGTAAAAAAATTGTAGAAAAATGGGAATAAAGGTGGAAGAAAACACGTTATATACGACGATCTCAGTTATATGGTAAGAAAACTGCAAGAAGAATATGAGGTGGCAGGTTTAAACATGAATATGACAAAATATGAATATCTCTATATGTAACAGATGAAATATGTGACCTAGTCTTGGAAGACGACAAAATCAAAGGCGTGCATCCTGCAAATATTTGGGGGTCATTTTCAACAAGAAGGGAAATAGCGCAGATGAAATCAGGGAAATAATTAACAAGGGCAGAGCAGTAACTCGTGCCTTAAGCTATCTCCTCTGTGGCAAAAATTTTTTGACAAGAAACCAATACATTTACGGAAGTATAGTCCAAAGTATTACACTTTACTGTTCGGGAGTATGGGACGTCGTCAAAGGTAATAGAAACAAACTTATGACGACAGAAATGGATTATCTGATACGAAGTTGCGGTAGATCAAAACTGGAGTTAGTTAAAAACGAACAAATAAAAACGAAATGAAAGTGGAGCGAAATATCAATGATGACATAGAACGAAAACATTATCTGGTTCGGACATGTTAAAGTAATGCCAGAGTACAGATGGTCTAGAAGAGTATTGGAATGGATTTGAAATGTTTGAAAAGGAGAGGTCATTTCTTGTCCCATTTTAATTCTTGCAAACTTTTGTTCGTAGTAATTTTGAGTGGCGTTAATAAGAATTGGATTTATTTTCAATTTACCCATTCTATCCATAGTTGGGAGGTCGGTACACTGTCATATGCTTTTTCCAAATCTATTGAATCTAAATGGTTTCTCTATTTCTCTGCACTAGTTTTTCCATTGCAAATTTTAATGAGAAAAAAAAATATCTATATTGGAGCGTCCGGCCCTATATCCCGCTTTTTCTTCGGGTTTTTTGTCTTTAATATCATTTTCTATTAGGTTTCGTGTTACCTTTGAGTATAGTCGGCCTATAGTCACAATCACTGCGATCCCTCTATAGTGCTAACAATATTTTATAAAAATTAAAAATATTTCAATTCTTATCATTGACCCTATTGGTCCTTCAATAAATTGTTCATCTATATTAAAAATTTTTGTAAGATATTTCAAATAATGTCATGTCATGTCTAAATGTCATTTTATCTTTTATTGATTTTGAAGTTGTGCTAAATTAATTAACTTTTATTTTACTAAATTACTACTTTATTTTACGTTTTTTCCATTGAAGCATTTACATGACCATGTTAAGTTTGATTCTCATTTTAGTTACACCATATTTGAAATATCCTCAATAAGTTTGTAAGTACAAAATTTTATACATGTTTTCATATTATCTTACACCAAAAATATCTTTGTAGCACCCTGATGATGGTTAAAATCTTAACCGAAAGCTCGGATTAAAGAAATTTAAAAGAGTACACTTTTTCATTTGCTGCATAACCCAATAACCAAATTTATATAATTACTGTCAGCAAAGACTCATTGTCTTCTTTATATATATATATATATATATATATATATATATATGTATATATATATATATATATATATATATATATATATATATATATATATATATATATATATATATATATATATATATATAGAAGAAAATTTAACTAAAAGTACACAACACAAAGAGGTTAGAAGCATTTGAGATGTGGTGCTTTAGAAGGATTTTGAAAATACCATGTATCCAATGAGTTACGAATGCCTAGGTGCTTAGAAGGCTACAAAAGGATTGCGAGGTGGGAAATATTTGGACAATATTTGGGCCACATTACTAGAGGTGCGAAATGTGAGATATTACGGCTCATAATGCAGGGAAAAATTAAGGGGAAAATATTCATAGGTAGAAGAAGAATTTCCTGGCTGAGACTTAAGAAAGTTAGTGTGAGAGTAAAAAAGTGAAACTTAAGAGAGTGGTATAGTTGCAGCTCAGTAGATCATTTCAGAGCCGCCGCCAATAAGGTACGGATAGCTGTGATTATAGCCAACCTCCGACAGGAGAAAGAACTACAAGAAGAAGAAGAAGAAGAAGACGAAGAAGAAGAAGAAGAAGAAGAAAATTTATAGTTGCAGTTGGTATTTTTAGTTGCGTTGCACTATTTTGTCGTCTGCGAATTTTACGGCGCTTAGCTGAGTATGTTGATCTAGTTGTGTACCGCGATATTGGACTCATTTCTAGTCTTAAGGAAGTCGTTAATGTACATCTTAAAAAGTGTGGACGAGAAACTCCAAAGCTGTCTCACTCACTGGTTGATTTTGATTCTTTTGTCCTTTTCTCACCAGTGCTCACCACTCTTTGTGTCTAGTAGTATAGTAGAAACGAAGATCGGTCAGAATGCGCAACAAATTGGCAGTATTAATGTTTGGTATAAATATGTAAGAAATTCTAATATCTGTTTTAAAGGTAAGCACATGCCGGTATTTCAACATGCCATTAATCATTGTAAATTAGTCAATTTAATAATAGTCCAAGTAATGAAGATTAAATAAAATAGGGCAAAACATCGCAATTTTTACAGAATGGATCGATTTGCTTGAAAATTTGAGAATAAGTAGTGTATAGTCCAAGAATCAAAATCTATATGATGCCGAAAGGCGCTTTTAAAATGGGGGTGGTTGCCACACCATCTCGGGGGTGGAAATTTTTTATTATATTTTAACTGCAAACGTTGGTAAAAACATTAATTCTAAGCAAAAAATGTTCTATACATTTTTTTGATAAAATTAATAGTTTCCGATTTATTCGCTATCGAAAGTGTTAGTATTATATAGAAAAAGTCAATGTTTTTAATAAGTTTTCTGCTTATAACTCCAAAGATTTTCGTTTTATCAAAACAACTTTACTTAACAAAAATGTACCTTTTGAAAAAATAAACAAAACCGAACCCTAATCTAGCTATACTGTATTATATGTTAGCTCTTCTTCGTCAAATAATAAATATTGTAGTTTCAAAGTCGAAAGACGGGAAAACTATGCATTTCTAGAGAGTAACTTGTTTAAATTAATTTAAAGTATTTAAAAATATCTATCTCCAGAGATAAATAAAAAGTCTCTAGCTCAAAAATTAAGTGACTTATAATGAAAAGAATGTCAGTCAATATTTTTTTCAGCAAAAAAGTCATCGGAAGCAACCTCCTAATCACCACCCTAATTAAAATTAGTCATTAACCTTATTTGGTGTTATTAACAAAATCGTTTTTTAAAATTTTCTTTCAGACCAATAGTAATCGAGCTATACTTTATTATATGTTAGCTCTTCTTCGTCAAATGCTAAATATTGCAGTATCAAAGTCAAAAGACGGGAAAACTATGCATTTTTCGTGGATAAAATGTTTCAAATAATTTGAAGGATTTAAAAATATCTATCTCTGGAAATAAAAACAAGTCTTTAGCTCAAAAATTAAGTGGTTAATAATGAAAAGAATGTCAGTCTCTATTTTTTTCAGCGAAAAAGTGATCGGAAGCAAACTCCTAATCCCCATCCTAATTAAAATTAGTCATTGACCTTATTTGGTCTTGTTTATTTATGTATTATCAATAGGCTCTAGAAGTTTGACCGGCTTAGAATGATTAGTTTAAAAAAATGGAGTTAAATCCAATAACGAATTTTTGCAGTTTGGAAAAAATGGCCTTTTCTTCAGAATAGATAGGTTACCATCAGAGATAACAAAGAATATTTAATTCTGAAATTATAGCTTGTTTACTTCTTAAGAAATTGGTTTGCAAAAAATTTTTGTAAGGCAAAAATTAAGTGAGCTTTTAATAATTAAAACTTTTAATAACATGCAAAAACCACCTTCACCAACCCTTTCAAAGTCACCTCTTTTTGCGACTGAGGATTTTAAAAAGATTTAATAATAAATGACTTATAGAGCTTGTCAAAACCTACAAATCTTTTTTACCATAATTTCTAAGATAAAAAATAAAAAGTTACGGTTAAAAAATCAATATATTTTTTTGAATAAATAACGTAGAAATCCAATTGGAAGCATAATAATTTATGTAAGTTGTCGGTGTTTTTAGTCATTCGCCTTATTCATTCTTCTTTATTTATGTATTAATGATAGATTCTAGAAGTTGAACTGGCTTACAATGATTAGTTTTTAAAAAACTGGAGTTAAAATCGAAAAACGAATGTTTGTAGTTTGGTAAAAAATGCCATTTTATTCAGAATAGAACGATTAGCATCACAGATACGAAAAAATGTTTAAATATGAAATTGTAGGTTACTTAATTCTTAAGAGCATGGTTTGAAAAAAATTTTTCTACGGCAAAAATTGAGTGAATCGTAAATGAGAGTATAATATCAAAAAACATTGATTTTTTTCTATATAAAACTAACACTTTCGATAGCGAATAAATAGAAAACTATCAATTTTATCGAAAAAATCTATGGAACATTTTTTGCTTACAATGAATGTTTTTACCAACTTTTGCGATCAAAATATAATAAAAAATTTCCACCCACGAGATGGGGGTGGCAACCACCCCCATGGAAAAAGCGCCCTTCGGCATCATATAGATTTTGATCCTTGGACTATTTACTACTTATTCTCAAATTTTCAAGCAAATTGATCCATTCTGTAAAAATTGCGAGGTGAAAAGCTTCGGTTCCTGGACTATAATGCTTGCAATATTAAGCAAGAGAAATTATATTTTTTTCTACTTTTAAGGACAAAAAAAGGAAGTTTATTAGCGGAACCGAATTCAAAATTATTTTGCATGTCATATTTGAAACATTATTTGGTTAAAACATCCCGTTTTTGTCGGTAAAAAAAATATATTAATTTGTCTGGACTAAATTACGGTTATGTTGATATTGGAGAAGACTTCGTATTCACACAATGTTGCCAAACTGAGTTTTGTTATATTCAGTTTAAATTTTCTAGCCCATTATCGAGTCTATTATACAAACTTTTTATTGCTTTTTTAACGTGTAGAAACTCGCCCTTGTCATTTATTATTTACTGAGTATTATTTCGGTAGACACAGTCAAAAGCATTTTCAAAGTACTTCTATTGATACTCCTTTGTTTAAGATCTTTACGTTGATTTTATAAGCAATATTTAATAAACTAATGCCTCTCTAATTTCTGCTGCCTTTCTTTAGTATTTCTGCCGTCCTTCTCCTTTCTTTTGCCTGTTGTAATATTTATCAATTTTTGTTAATTATATATAAAAAAATTTTTAGGCCAAAATTGAAACGCTATATAAACATTAATTTTGTAAAATAATAATTAACATTTTTTTTTGGTTTCAGGTAAGCTATAAAAAGAAATGTGCTCTTCAGTAAGTATAAAATTAACTTTGTTATGAAAAAAAAAACATCCTCTTCAAAACGATTATAATATAGGTACATACATAAACTATAAAATATGGCATATACTAGTTTCTATAAATTATTTCTTTCACTCTATATCCATTTTTTATTTTTATTAGAGATGTTGATAATGCGATAAAGAAATGAGTCATCTATTATGAAAGTCGCGAATCTCACCAATTTGATCAATTTTACAAAAATTGCGAAACTTTTAATAGTGGAGTCACTGAAGGTGGATATGAGCTATTATTCTTTTTCTCATGATCATCTTTCAGTGCGTCACTTTTTTCGATTTCTTTCTGACGCATTAAATTGTATGTGAATTTTTTTTTAATTAGATAATGATATTAGAAATATAATCTGTATAATTTATAAGACTATACAAATCAAAGAAAATACCATTTTATAAATGCAAGAAACACATTTGATTTGTTTTTATTCCAAATTGAAAATAAAATGTGACAACTGTCAGATTTAACTAAAATGTCATGTTAGAATAAATGTCAAAAATGTGTATTATCACGGACTTACCCTTTTCCTATCATTTGTTACGCACTGAAAAATGCTCATGAAAAGTACAATACCTCCGATTTCGTTGAACGTCCATCGATTTGCATGAAAATTGGTGAGTGGTTAGAGAATTTCTCGAGGAACAAAGGGGACATGGTGTCAACTTGCGCTTTTACTCTGGAGGTGGATGCCACCCCTTCTCGGGGGTGAAAATTATTTTTTTAAAAATAACCCCATAATTCGATAGAGGGATCAATTGTAAGAAAAATTTGTTATATAAAGTTATTAAAATAAATCAAGACTTTTTGAGTTATTAAAAATCAAAAATTTTAATTGTTCTTGAGGAAAATGCATATTTTTAACCGATTTTTCATAAATAACTCAAAAACTATAAGGTTTTTCAATTAGTTATTATTACCAAAATTGAAGCTAATAATATACGAAATAAACTGTTTTACTAGAAAAATCTTTTAATGTTAACTAAAAGTGAGTGATAGGTAATTGAATGTATATTTTTTTCAGTGAGTACCCAAATCTAAGTATTCAAGCTTAAATAACAAGAAAATGATGCATTTTATAACGTAAACAAAAAACATTTGTCAAAGTACATAGAAATATCTATTAAACGAGTCCCCGAACAATTTGATAGAATTAAAATTTATGCCCCAAAAATTTATCTTTTAAAAATTTTTCCAAAAAATTTTATTGTTTTTTTGAAAAACTCCTTTAAGTTTTACGGTATCTGGTTCACTTAAAAACCATTTGGAAAACTAATTCCAAGGGCTATTAAACCATGGCGAAACCAGTTATATGGTTCTCCTAGCAAAATTTAAGCTTTAAACGTTTATATCTTGGTTATTTTTTTCCCTATAGAAATAGTAAAAAAGATAAAATACTTGACATAGAAAAAACAAAAATTTGGTTATGTATCATTTTTTAAGTGTATTGTTTATGTATCATCAAGTGTTTGGTTATGTATCATATAAAGAAAATGAAAATTACGATCATTTTAAAATTCTGTTTTTTTGAAATCATAATATGCTTTTTAAAAAGTATGCATTCTAAAACGGTCAAAATTGTTGAAAGCTTTACCTATGCAAATATAAAGAAATTTTTGTAAGGATTACTATAAATTTTAATTTTTGTGAAAATGGCGTATGTTTTATTTTTCACTTTCTCCTAGAAAATTCGAAAGGGTTCTCTTATTTTTATCATAACTTGCTTAATTTTGATGCTATTAACTTCTTCTGAAGCTTATTTGATAGACATTTCAAAGTTCTTTGACATGTGTTAAACAGATATACTTTATAACATGCATCGTTGTCCCGATATTTAAGCTTGAATACATAGATTTGAGTACTCGTTGAAAAAAATATACATTCAATGACCCCTAACTCACTTTTAATTGAGATTAGTTTAGTTTTTAAGTGAGAATTGTATAAAATTATTTATTATCTTCAATTTTAGTAATAATAACTTTTTTGCAAGAGCTTATAGTTTTTGAGTTATACGTGATAACAGCTCTAAAACATGCATTTTTTACGAAAAAATAAAATTTTGGTCTTTAGTTACTCAAAAAGTATTGATTTATATTAATAACTTTATATAACAAATTTTGCTAGAATTTGTTCCTCTATCGATTTGTGGTATTATTTTTAATAAAATAATTTTCACCCACGAGAAGGGGCGGCATTCACCTTCAGGGTAAAAGCGCAAGTTGGCATCATGTCAACATTGTCAATTGAAGTATCCTTTAACTACTCACCAATTTTCATGAAAATCGATGGAGGTTCAACGAAATCGGAGGAGAAAACCTTCAGTAACTGCACTATATTTTGATGTCTTTTGTTTGCTTAACACACACTTTTTACATACATACATACATAATCGGTTGCCTCTTTTACCATTAGGTGTCGAGGATTCCTCCCTTATATAATACTCTCTGCAAATTTACGCCACTTCTTCCTATCTGCTGCTAAAACTTTTGCTTCTTGCCACGATGTTCCTCTTTTCTTAGTATTTCGTTTACACTAGTGTTCCAGCTTTTCCTTGGTCTGCCCCTCCTGCTTTTACCCACTGCTTTGGCCTCCCATGTCATTTTCACTTGTCTCTCACCACTCATTCTTATCATGTGTCCAGCCCATTTTAACTTCTTTTCTTCAACTTTTTCGTTGAGCGATTTTACCTGTAATTCATGTCTTATATCTTCGTTTTTTCTTTGTCTAATCTTCTTGCTCCCACCACTTTTCTTAAGTATCTAATGTCTGTAGCTTGTAATCTTTTTCTTTGTCTGTCATTAAGTACCCAGTTTTCTGCCCCATATATTGTAATTGGCATATATACAGTTTTATATACTGTCATTTTGGTTTTCCTCGATATTTCTTTTTTGTTTAGGAAATTTTTATACAGTGAATAATAAGTTCTCGTTGCCAATTTTATTCTGTTTCCAATTTCATCTTCTTGTGTACCTTTGTTGTTTAACATTATTCCCAAATACTTAAAGAGGTCTACTTGCTCGATTTTTTGCCCTTCGATTTCAATATTTACAGTTGCTTCTTTGTTGGCTATTGTCATTACTTTAGTTTTCTCCATATTTATTATTAAGTTGTAGTTTTTTAGTTCTTCAGCCCAGATTCTAATGTTATCTGCGAGAGCCTTTTCAGTTCTTGCAACTAATACAATGTCATCAGCAAATGCACAGGCTTCAATTTTTATTTGTTGCAAATTTCTATACCCTATAGCGCATTTTTTAGTTTTTTTCCAACACTTTTTAATAACTTCATCCATAACGGAAATAAATAACAGTGGGCTCAACACTCCACCTTGTCTAACCCCGTCGTTATTAGAAAATTCGCCGGAGATTAAGTTACTTGTCCTGACCTGGTTTTTTGTGTTGACATACAAACTCTTTATTACACTTACAAGTTCTTCATCTACTTCCTTGTTTATCAGGCTTTGCCATATTCCTTCTCTATTGACCATGTCAAACGCCTTTTTCATATTTAAAAACGCCAGGTACAGTGTATCGTTTTTTAACAGTGTTTTTTCAGTAATTTGCTGTAGTGTGAATATATGATCTTGTACGCTGTGTGATGGTCTAAATCCACTTTGTATATCCGCCAGTCGAGGCTCAACTATTTCTCGTAGTTTCTTTTCTAGGATAATTTCGTAGATTTTCAACGCTGAGCAGAGAAGTGATATACCCCTATAATTACTTCACTCTTTCGTGTCTCCCTTTTTGTGTATAGGCAGTATTATTGAAATGTTCCAATTCTCTGGGATTTTTTTGTTTGCCCACACTAAATTTAGTAGGTCATGTAATTCTTGTTTACCCTGTTGTCCAAGATATTTCAATAATTCAGCATCTATTCCGTCGATCCCTGCTGCTTTACCAACTTTTAATTTTTCTAGTGCATCTTCAACTTCTTCCATCTTTATTTTAGTTTCATAAAAGTCTTCTTGCCCTCTTTCAGGTGTTTCGTCTGTTATCTGTGTGCGATTCTCTGCTGTTGTATTTTCATTGTTTAAAAGTTCCTTGAAATATTCTCTCCACCTTTATATAATGGGCTCATCCTCAGTTATTATATTTCCGTTTCTATATTTTATCTGCTATAGTTTAATTTCCGTTTTACTTCTCATATTCTTTAATACACTATAAAATAATTTTGTATTTTGGGTACTATTTTCTTCCATAGTTCTTCCAAATTCTTCCCAGGCGTTCTGCTTTTCTTGTTTTATCCTTACTTTAACTTTGTTGCGCTGTTCCTTGTATTTATCGTATGCCTCTTGATTTCTTTTTTGTATGTACATTTACCATAGCCTTTTCTTTTCTCTGACTTCTTTTTTAATATCGTTGTTCCACCAGCTTGTCTGCTTTTTATGATTATTTCTTCTGGTATACCCGCAAATTTGCCCTGCTGTTTCTAATAGTATTGCCTTAAATCTGATCCACTTTTCTTCCACATTTCTACTTTGTCTTCTTTTTTCAATCCTTGCAAACTGTTTTTCTGTTTTTTCTATATACTCATTTCTTGTTTGCAAGTTTCTCAGCTTATAGGTTCTTATCCTTCCGCTATAGTTTTTGTTTTGTATCTGTTTTCGGTCCTCGAATTTGTTGTTATTCTTGAATACTCCTTCTAGTAGATAATGGTCACTACCTATATCATAGCTTCTTTTCACTCTGACATCTTTAACTTTACTCCTTTTTTCTCGAGGAACAATTATGAAGTCTATTATTGATTTTTCATTTCGCTGGGGCATTGCTCTTGTTATCTTGTGTATTTCCTTGTGTTCAAAGAAAGTGTTGGCTATAACTAAATCATTATCTATACAAAACTCTAGCAATCTTTTCCCGTTTTTATTAATTGTGTGTTCTCCGTGCCTACCTATTGCTCCTTGCCATTTCATGTTTTCGTTTCACACTCTAGCATTGAAGTCTCCTAATATTATGAGTGTTCCCTCATAATCTTATACTGTCTGCTGTAGTTGTTCCCAAAATTGATTTTTGTCGTTTGTTTTGTCACTTTCTCCAGGTGCGTATATTACAATCAAAGTTATAATATCGCTTTTACTACAATTCATTTATACTTTCAATAGTCTCTCATTGATGAACTCCCAATTTCTTATACCTTTTACTTTATCTTTGGGTATCAAACAGGCTACTCCTTCTCTGGCCCATTCAGTTTCCTTTACACCAATGTATATTAATAGATTTCCATCTCCTATTATTTGTGTCCCAGCTCCCTTTTTTTTTGTCTCAGTGATGGCTATTGCAGCATAGTTTGTGTTGCTAAGGGTTTCTACTAATTCTAACTCTTTTCCACTTATTCCTCTAACATTCCATGTCGCTGTTCTCCATACCTCTCTTTTCTGATCTATAACTTTCAGTTCCATTTCTTTTTCCGTTTTCATTGCCGAATTTGTCATCGTTTTGTCCGCCTCTGCTTTTATTAGTTTTTTGGATTAGCTCTGTTGCTCTCTTTTTCAATTGTGCCAGTTTCCATATTCCATTTCCATATTTCATCATTTATAATGATCTTCTGGTATTTAACTTTTACAACATTACCTTTTTGCTTCTGTTCATTTGCATATTCTCTTAGTTGTTTTTGAATCTCTCTTTCTTGGATCGTATAGTCATCATCAATAAAAAGTCATCATCAACACACTTTTTAATAATCTATTAACCCTTCAGCGGGCGCGCCTTTTAATTTTACATTAGTGGACGCGTGTCGTAAATTTTACGTCGTTTTGTAAATAACGTTTTCTTTAAGGGGCTATCCTAGTGTAAAAGTACGAAATTCATATACTTTTGAGAATTTCTAAAACAAAAAGTAGTGTACCAGTTGTTTTGAAAATTTGCATGCGCTTTTACTATAAAAAGAAGTACATGTAATAAAATAATTTATATATAAATATTGAAATATGAACGATTTAGGCGCCATTTGATGGCACCTTAAAAAACATGGCTCCACTACTGCAGTGATTGGGATTAATAGAGATCCTGAAATATAAAATTTGAAAAGTGATTAATGATAAATAATTTGCTATACCATCAACTAGGGGTTTTTTGATTGAATAAAAAATGTCAATTTGGCGGTTTTTGAAACTGAAAAATTTTTAGCTAATTTAAAAAAATTCAACACGGAAAAATCCTAGTTGATGGTATAGAAAATAACTTATATTTCAATAATCACTTTGACATTTTATATTTCAGGATCTTTATTAGTCCCAATCAGTGCAGCAGTGGAGCTATGTTTTTTTTTCACGGTGCCAGCAGATGGCGCATAAATCGTTTAAATTTCAATATTCTTTTATGATTTTTTTTTGGCATGTATTTGTTTTTGTAATAAATTCTCATACAAATTTTTAAAACAATGGGTATAGTAATTTTTATTTTAGAAATACCCAAAAAAGTATATGAATTTCGTACTTTTACACTAGGATAGCCCATTTCTTTGGTTTACAAGAAAAAAACAAACTACTCTAAAAATAGAATTTTTTAAACTAAGCAGAAAATGAGGATTTATTTATCAAAAACATAGCTAGCTGTTAACATATCGACCTTTTTTGTTATAAACAAACGAATTAATAAAAAAACAAAATACTTAGGAAGTGTAAGGCTACAATTGAGTATTAATTTCACAGGGTGTTCCAAACTTTAAGAAAAGAACACAATATGATTGTTACACATAGTGTTGCCCAAATGCAAGACCAAGACGAGACTTAGATAGTCTTGGTCTTGCTCTTGCGCCAGTACACCTGGTCTTGGTCTTGGTCTTGGTATTGCGCTCCAGGTCTTGGTCTTGCAGCAAGAGTCTTGCAAGTCTCGCAGTTGCCCATTAGCATATTGCATATCTTAGAACAACGTAACAGAGTAGGTACATTTAAAGATTAAATATCATAGCCATAGGAAAAACCAACCAAATTAATAAACATCTGACACCGGGTGGGGTTTGAACTGACGGTGTAAGTTATCCGTGCACATATTCTAACTAACTAAAGTTTATTAGAAATATGCATTTTTTAGTGTATTTGCTATTCACTATCTGTGATTTGAAAAGCATTCAATTCGGTGACAGATCTGCACAGTATGTTAATGCCAGTTCTAATTTTTATCCACTACGTTGGGTTGGACAGACCAGTATGGGTTTCAGATTTTATGGCACGTCAGCTGCTTCATAAGCAGAGTGAAACTTACTCTTCAATATCTCACTTGTTAGCCTCATATATAAGGCTATATAGCCGTATTCTTTAACAGTATCGCTGGAAAAATATTGTTGCTAAAACCCAACTATAGTCTAATGTTTTCTTAACATTCTGTTTTTGATTCATTCGCTTATGTTGTATAACAAAAAAGTTAGGTATTTTATCAACTAGCCATGTTTTTCATTAATACAGGGTGTTTTTAAATAAGTATGGCAAACTTTAAGGGGTAATTCTAAACAAACGAGTCATGTTAAAATGACGTATGCATGACTTTTACGTATGCATGCCAATCGTGAATATTAAATTCTTAATTGTATGTCAAAAATGCGCAATAACTACCTCATAAAACTCACCAAATTTCATTTGCATATCTCAACCGGTTTTAGAGCAATAAATAAATCCTGAGTTTGTAAGAAAAATTTTAATACCCCTATTTCGGAAACGAAGCATTTGCAGACATACCCTCCTATTAGAGGTGAAACTCACAAAGTGCCCTTTTTTGAGATTTTGACATTTTCATCAATTTGGGAAGAAATCAACTGGGGCTCTATTCTAATTGCTGAGATAATTTATGGTATACTTCACTAAGTGCATGATTGTGAATTTCGGTTTCAAGGTAAAACTCATTAAAACTTATTATTGCCCTTAGTGAATTTTTCCTTACAATCTGGAGTGCCGAATCGGTAATACATATTATTTAGTGATCTTTCAAACAATGCATTATTAAACATAACTGTTTATTATTTTTGGGTTCATTATCTATTCGGCGATTGATTACAGAAATGAGCTTAATTTATTTCTTTGTAGCAAATATTTTACATAATCTATTTTGCTATCAAGCAGGCGACTTGTGTGTTATATTGTATTGTTGAAACTGTATATTATTCGTGTGCATTATCTGTTCGGCGATTGATTAAAAAAATATAGGTTTAAATTTCTTTGTAACAGATAGCCTACGCTTATATTTTATGGTTAAGGCGGCACACATAGTGAAAGCGGTTTCCGCTAGCGGGGAAACCGCAGCGGTTCTCGCGCGCGGGTATGGTAACACAGTGAAGACGGGTAAAAGCGAGAGAGATCGTTCAAATCTGGCAGTTGCGTCTACCACTTGTAGCAAAATGTCGTCTTCCGATGATGATATAATTGCTTTAGATTCTGTTTTGACTAAACTGAAAAGAAAGAGAGTTGATGTACATCCTATTAATCGAGAAAGATTAATTTATGGAGAATATCATCATCTATTTCAAAAATTAAAAGATAATGAACGATTCTTCCAGTATATGAGAATGACTCAAGACTCAAGAGACTTTTAAATATATTTTGGAGAAAGTGGAGTATCGTTTAAAACAATATTAAACGCTCAACTTACAGTCAACCAACAGGATATCGAAAGAGTTGAGAATATACATATCTGGGTACGAATTTAAATAGCGAATGGTACTACTCAGAAATTAAACAGCGAATAATAAAAGCGAAAGCAGCATACTTTAGAATGAGACCCATTTTCAACAGTCGAGACATATCATTTAAAACAAAATACCGTCTGTTGAAATGCTATATATTCACAGTTCTGCTCTACGGAATGGAAGCTTGGACACTAACTGTTACATCTATGAATCGGCTCGAAGCTTTCGAAATGTGGTGTTATAGGAGCACCTTACTTATATCCTGCGTTGACCGAATTACTAACGTGGAATTCCTGCGTAGAATGGGGAAAGAGTGTGAATTTCTCATAACCATCAAAACAAAAAAAAAATAGAATATCTAGGACATGTAATGAGAAATCAAGAACGTTACGGCCTTCTCCAACTGATTCTCCAAGGGAAGGTATGTAAATGGTAAAAGAGGACCGGGAAGAAGACGCATTTCCTGGCTTCAAAATTTACAAAAGTGGTATAATACCACTGAACTGTTCCGCGCTGCGGTAGACAAAGTCAAGATAGCCATGATGATCGCCAATATCCGGAACGGATAGGCACTTTAAGAAGAAGAAGGAGTATCGTTTAATTAAAAACTGGTGTAATTTACATAAGCAGGTTATCCTTCCGGAAGAAAGGCTTGTTATAACATTGAGGTAAGTAGTTTTGTTGTAAATTTATTTTTCAAGTACTGATTTAGTTAATACTTAATACTGGAATGGTTTTAGAAATACCTAAGTCACACAAAATTACGGTTTCAATAAGATTGACTTTATTACTTTTGTTTATTATAATGTACAATTATTTATAAAATTAATCCATGGAGAACTATTAATTCTTATTATAAAAGAGCGAATAAACTAAATTATCATTGCAGTAAACATTAAAACCGCGCGGAAAAAACTAAATTCTCATTCTAGCAAAAGCGGTCAGGCGGGTTGAGGCGGTTGGCCCGCGCGGACCTGCTTTGACTATGTTCGTGTACATTTAAAGACGTGCATTCTTTTTGAAAACGTTTAAAAGCGGGTCCCGCTAGCGTTGCCCGCTAGCGGAAACCGCCTCCACTGTGTGCGCCGACAAGCAGGCGACTTTTGTGGCTGTCGCTGAAAATAATGACATTTATTTTCAAACAACGAAACTTATTGTTCATTTTTTAAAGAATAGACTGTTATTTTGATAGATCGTTAGTAGTTGTAAGTCAGCAAAATTTTGTATAGGTACCTTTGTATGTATAAAATGGATGTTGATATTTTAACAGCAACATTACTTCTGTTTCTATCACATGTGATTTTCTATAGAGGCAACTGTTTTGTATAAACTTATTTATGTACTTAATAATTATTTATTAACATTGTATTCATTACCTATTTCATTTTGTATAAACTTATTTATGTACTTAATAATTATTTATTAACATTGTATTCATTACCTATTTCATTTTGAATCCCAACGTCATGATACTTTATGGAGATAAATTAATTAACTTCTCAATATCCAATAATTGTGTTCATGGAAAAACTCATCAAGTACAAAGTGTAGCTATTGAATTTTACTTCTAATAGGACATACCTATGTTTATAAACCAAATCAAACTGTCATTATTTTTCGTGCTGAATTACCCTGTAAGGTTACAATACTTATTTAAAACACCCTGCATTGATGAAAAACATGGCTAGTTAAAAAAGTACCTAAGTTTTTTATTATCCAACATAAACGAATGAATTAAAAAACAGAATGTTAAGAAAATATGTATTTAAAAACACAGTTTGATTGGTACACTCGTACCAAAAACCTGGACAATTAAGTTCAGAGCAAAGAAATCGTCTGCTGTTAAAGATGTGCAAAATATTTTATTCTCCTATATACTCCCTAAAACGACTTTCAGTTCTAACCGCAAGACGCAAGAGTCTCGCAGGCTTAGTCTTGTTCTTGCTTAAGTCTTGCATGCTAAGTCTTGGTCTTGGTCTTGCTAAAATTAGGCGGTCTTGGTATTGGTCTTGGTCTTGCGAAAACGCAAGAACAAGACCAAGACTGCAAGACCAAGACCGATTTTGGGCAACACTAGTTACACACAGTATAAAATGACATTTACCTGTCTATCAACAGTATTATAACATAGATTTTATTTAAAAACACAGTTTGATTGGTACACTCGTACCAAAAACCTGGACAATTAAGTTCAGAGCAAAGAAATCGTCTGCTGTTAAAGATGTGCAAAATATTTTATTCTCCTATATACTCCCTAAAACGACTTTCAGTTCTAACCGCAAGACGCAAGAGTCTCGCAGGCTTAGTCTTGTTCTTGCTTAAGTCTTGCATGCTAAGTCTTGGTCTTGGTCTTGCTAAAATTAGGCGGTCTTGGTATTGGTCTTGGTCTTGCGAAAACGCAAGAACAAGACCAAGACTGCAAGACCAAGACCGATTTTGGGCAACACTAGTTACACACAGTATAAAATGACATTTACCTGTCTATCAACAGTATTATAACATAGATTTTCTTAAGAATAAGGCAAAACATACTAAAAAAAATCACTCAAATCGGAAAACAGGTTTAGGAAATTCGGAACATCAAAACTGTCCCATTTCCAAGGTGGTGCGTTAATTTTGCTGCTTAGTGTATTTCCATGATTTTGTTCAATTATATTATTTAGAAATTCCACTTTTCTCTCTGGATTTATTCAAACAAAATCATATAACTGACTCCTTGCGACGTCGACGCCATTGTTTTAGATTACATTCAAAGGTCTTTTAACCCTTTCGGGAAATCACATTTGCATAAAGATAGAATACTAACGAACCTCTCTTTGCTTCTATCGGTAGTGTAATTTTATTCTTTACAATGGTATTTTCTGATTATCAGTAATCTTATTGCTAATTTAAATAAATTTCTTTTGTTGGAGGTAGAAATCGATACCAGTAAATTATTTTTTGCTCAGAGTTATTTAACTCAATAATGTTCTAAAAAAATTATGTAGGTCTCCTGTTTGCTATTTTAATTTTGTCAAATATGCAAATAAACAAGTAAAAAAACATTCATGTAAAGTTGTACTGGTTTACTAAAAAATATGTATTTATTTTAGAAAATATGGATACAATATTAAAAAATGAATGTAAAAAATTAATAATTAGACTTAGGCAAATACGCAAAAAAAAGTATGAAATATGCACATAAATATGCAATATTTTACCCAAAAATATGCATGTACAATATTTTTTTATTTGCAAAAATAGTTACAATATTACAAGTACACAACATATACAATTGACAAATCAATATTATTTCGAATTGTGGTAACAATGTGGTAACACGTTTTTCTATTTTAGTCCGTTCTTTAACGGTAAAATATTGCAAAATTTCTAAATTTTAAAGAACCGCTTGGATTGACATGAAATTTGTCATACACATAGCTAACAAGTCAAAGAAAAAAAGTGATATTGTGCCGATATGTGCTTTTGCCCTGGGGGTGGTTTTCACCCCCTCTTGCGGGTGAAAAAATATTCGTCCAAAGAAGGTCAGGAAATGGATAAACTGGCTAATTTTAAGTTACTTTTGTTCTATAGAGTTTTTTCACTAAGTCAATACTTTTTGAGTTATTTGGCAGTGAATATATTCATTTTTTCAACAAACTAACCACGCTTTTAGACGGTTTTTCGCAAATAACTCAAATAGTAAGTATTTTGTCGAAAAAACATTTTTAGCAAAAATATAGCCTGTAAAATTTTTTAAAAAATGGTGTATACATCACGTCTCTACACCTAGTAGAAGCAAAGTTATAGCAAATGAAAAATAGGTTCATATTCGTCAAATTCCAAATGGAATACTTTACCGTGAAATAAACAAAAATGAAGCACATTTCGGGGAAAACTCATTACAACTTATTTAAAGTGTTTAAGAAAAGCTTCATTTTTGTTTTACAAAAAAAATTTCTAGCATCAAAATTAAACAAGTTACGCTCAAAATAAAGTTAGTCCCTTTTGGTTTTGGTAAAAAAATCGAGAAAATCACCCCCTAATTAGTATCTTAAATGAACTTAATCGTTACGACTTCACAAGTTTCTTGACTCGTGTATATATTGTTTATATGATCTGTAATTTTCATTGGTTCAAAGTCCTTATTATTGAAAGGGCTGAAGTTAAAAGGGGTTGAACGAGTCACTGATCACGAATGTATGCAAATTTAGAAACACCAAATCTTAATCAATTTTTGTCCAACAGAAAAACAAAAAAATACATGATATTCAGAAAAGCAAATTTGACTTTTTTTGTTTTTCGAGATTTTTGGTATCTCTAACAATTTTTACGTTATTTTGAAAAAAACATATTTTTCAAAATTTAAATTTTTAAAAATTTTACTTTGAAACCAAATTTTTTCAAAATTAAGCACTTTGAATCGATGAAACTTACAGATCATATAAACACAACATAAGTAAAGTAATTTGTGGAGCGGTCACGATTAATTTTATTTAAGTTGCTAATTAGGGGGTGGTCTTCCGGATATTTTTTGCAAAAACAAAAGGGACCAATTGTATTTTGAGCGTAACTTGCTTAAATTTAATGATAGAAACTTTTTGTAAAAACAGAAATAAATCTTTTTTTAAACACTTTAAAAAAGTAATAATGGGTTTTCACCAAAAAGTGCTTAATTATTTGGATATTTCACGTCGAAATATTTTATTTGAAATTTGGTGAATATTAATCTATTTTTCATTGGCTATAACTCTAGTTCTACGAAATCCAGAGACCTAACGCGTACACCATTTTTTTTTTACTTTTTTATAAGCTATATTTTTACTAAGAACGTTTTCTCGACAAAATACTTACTTTTTGAGTTATTTGTGAAAAACTGTCTAAAAATGTGGTTATTTTGTTGAAAAATAAGCATATTCACTCGCAAATAACTCGAAAAGTGTTGACTTGGCGAAAAAGCTCTATAGAACAAAAGTTACTTAAAATTAGTCAGTTTACCCATTTCCGGACTTATTTTGGACATATATTTTTTCACCCCTAAGAGGGGGTGAAAGTCACCCACAGGGCAAAAGCACATATCGGCACAATATCACTTTTTTTCTTTGACATGTAAGCTATACGTATGCCAAATTTCATGTCAATCCAAGCGGTTCTTTAAAATTTAGAGCAAAAACCATGAAAGAATGGACTAAAAATAGTTACAATATTACAAGTACACAACACATACAATTGACAAATCAATATTATTTCGAATTGTGGTAACAATGTGGTAACACGTTTTTCTATTTACAAATATTTGTAAATAGAAAAACTTCTTTTGACATCAACCAAAAATGTTTAAAAGTTAATTACAAAAAAAAATATGCGATAAAGTAACCGTCGCCTTACCCAAAACGGACGCTTGATGGAAATTGATGGAATAGAGTTATCTCTGAAAGATAAATAGGCGTACTCGTTTTCATTTTTCTAATTAAAAGCGTTCGGGAGTTATTTAAAAATACTAATTATAAGGCGCCATCTTTAAAGTGCTGCAGCTCCCTTGAGGAGCATGTTTGAACTAAGTGAATTGTTTTAAATTGTTTTAAATTATCTGAGGAATCTCCGGTCTTTGTTTGTCACGAGAATTTCTGGACACCCTTTACAGTAGAGTACAGTTAGCTAAAAAACTTTCTTAAATACATACACAAAAGTAATCAATTAATAGAAGGACCAAAATACCTTTTGCCCGCCCTGTTACTTTGTGCAAGGCACTTCATATACATTTTGGAATCTATATACTACATGAAAAATCCATCATGTACTTTGAACTTTCTTCAGCTCATCACCTGCCGTCAATTTACAAAATTGAAAATTTGTCGAACACTTAATGCCGGCTCGTCGGTTGGATATAAAAACGTCCTTCGCTACCGGAAGTGCCAGTGACATGAACAGGAAATAAACTGCGGATGACTCTAGCTGTACGAGACGACCGATGACTGGAAAATGATTAATGATGGAACCACGTAAAAACAACGCCAGAGCTGTTTTGCATACGTGGCCGCATATTTTTAAAGTTTTTGCTGAATTGAATTGCAGGTTTTGTTCAGTGATCGGAAATAAGAAAGAAAAAAGTTTTAAACAATTAACTATTAAAAAATTATAACATATATAAAGGAAACTATACAGGGTGTTCTCTTTTTCTTCTTTATGGTAGAGAGAGTCGGCAATAATCATATCAATTCGAATTTGTGATGCACATGTTTTCCATAAGTCGTCAAATATTTCAATCAGGAAATACGCCTCCTTCTCTAATTATCTGTATCTCTTGTTCTTGGTTCTTCTTCTAGTTCTATGGGAGTTGTCAATCTTTGGATATCATGTGTCTTTATTGGCAGCAGTTCCGAATAATAATTTAATCGTCTTCAAATTCTCAACCATGATGTTCTTCTTCTATCAGAACCACGTTTACCTTGGATCTTTCCCTGAAAGATCAGATGAATATTGTGGCCGAAGTGTTCCAGCTTGCGTCTCTTTACTATATTGACCAATTGTGTTGTTTGGTTTAGCCATCTAAGAACCTTCCTACATCTCAAAGGCTCTTGTTATGTCGGAGCTTATGTCAAAAGCCTGTTCAAAGTCGAATGCACAGATGTATAAATTTTAATGTATGCATCTTTGTATTAGTACTTGGATACTGAACAAGACTTCTCTCGTATCAAAGCCACTCCTAAATCCAAATTCTATTGCTTATTCTCCTCTCCTCTAATATACTGCTTATCCTGCTACGTATTGCTCGCAGGAAGATTTTTAAGATGTGACTCATCAGACTCTTGTTGTAAGAGATAGTGAATTTAATGTTGTGTATTATGATTTAGGCTGTTCAGTTTGCTTTTCAAATTTTGGTATTGTAATTCCAAAAAAGTTGTACTTCCAAATCATTTGGATACAATTAGTGTCTCTTTGCAAAGACAATGACGTCGACATTAAGTAACAAGACACTTACTAAATACACACACCACACTAGGTACTACACTAGGTACCTAATTGGAAAAATCCTCTGTACCATGCCAATGGCCATTAATTGTCGAGGCATTAGCTAAATAAAAATAATCTTTATTTTAGGATTATATAATCTATTTCTAAACAAACTTAGAATATATTATGCTAAATATTATTGGGGACAAAGTGCAGCCCTGCCTTACTTCTCTTCGTATTTTAAGTTCTTCAGACGTGTCCAGGCCAATCCTAGAGTGCAAAATTCGTAAAAATATCTTTAAAACATGACTCATCAATCTAATGGTTCGGCAGTCACTACATCTTTTCGCGTTTGCTTCTTTGGGTATCGCCACAAAAGTCGTCAGCAGCCAATCCGTTGGTAGATAGCCAGTTTGATAAACTTTATTAAAAATATGAAGGAGAGATCTTTTACCTGAACTTTCGAAGAGCCCTATTATTTCACTCGGTATTTTATCTGGTCCCGTCGCTTTTCTGGTCTTTGCTAATCTTATTTCTTGTTCAATTTCGTCCATAGTTATGTCAGTTCCTGTAACCACTTCGTTAATTTCAAGCTGGGCTTTTTGTCATTAAACAGTTCCTCAATGTAGTCTTTCCATCTGTCTATTTTATCAAATTCAGTGATGATCACTTTTCCGTCTCTATCAACGGTGTTATTTGGATGTTTTTTGTTCTGACCTGTGAGTTTTTTTATTTTTTATACATATTAAATGAATCATGCTTTCTCTGCAACTCTTCAATTTCTAAACATTTCTTTTTAAGTATGTTTCTTTTGCAGCTCGTATTTTAGTCCTTATCTTTTTAGTAATGCGTTTATATATTTTGATGTTTAGTATAGTATAGTTGATCCAAAAGATGGCATAACCCAGACATTTAAAGTGAAAGTTTTTCTTCAACACCAAATTGTTCTATATGGTCCACACAATGTCCAGAAAAAAGTCACACATTTTGAGCGTCGGGTTTGGGGGGAGAGGGGGGAGAAATCGGTAAATTCGTAGTTTTTTAAGTTTTTCGCCAATATTTCTAAAACTATGGGGTTTAGCATGAACAACCCTCTATACAAAATTGTTCTACATTAAATTTGAAATAAAAAAGGCCTTATGCATAATCTTTCTAAAATGAATGTCAAACATCCAAAGTAAAAGTTTTCCTCCAACACCAAAATGTTCTATATGATCCACATATTGTTCAGTAAAAAGTTACACCATTTTGAGCGTCCGGTTTGGGAGGGAGATGGGAGAGAAACCGGTAAATTAGTAGTTTTTTTAGGTTTTTCGTCAATATTTCTAAAACTATGCTTTAGCGTAAACAATGGTGTATACAAAAATGTTTTACATGAAATCTAAAACAAAAAATGTTGTATAGATAATTGTTATAAAATCAACGGTTCCAGAGTTACGGAGGGTGAAAGTCGAGGTTTTCGATACTTTTTATATTTTTTGGGCAATATTTATGATATAACTATACCAAAAACCCACACATTCAAAGTGAAAGTTATCCTCCAACAGAAAATTGTTCTATATGGTCCACATAATGTTCAGAAAAAAGTCACACCATTTTGAGGGTAGGGTTTGGGGAGGAGAGGGGGGAGAAATCGGTAAATATAAAAAGTATCGAAAACCTCCACTTTTTACCCTCCGTAACTCTGGAACCGTTGATTTTATAACAATTATGTTTAGAACCTTTTTTGTTTTAAATTTTATTTAGAATATTTTTCTATAGAACACTCCTTGCGCTAAAGCATAGTTTTAGAAATATTGACGAAAAACGTAAAAAACTACTAATTTACCGACTTCTCCCCCATCTCCATCCAAACCGGACGCTCAAAATGGTGTGTAACTTTTTACTGAACAATATGTGGACCATATAGAACAATTTGGTGTTGAAGGAAAACTTTTACTTTGGATGCCTGGGTTAGGCCTTTTTTTTGACCAATTATACTATACTACCTCAGGTACTTTGGAACCGTTCATTTTAGAAGAGTCATGCATAGGGCCTTTTTTATTTCAAATTTAATGTAGAACAATTTTGTGTAGAAGGTTGTTCATGCTAAACCGCTTATTTTTAGAAATATTGACGAAAAACGTAAAAAACTACGAATTTGCAGATTTCTCCCCCCTCTCCCCCCCAAACCCCCCAAACCCGACGCTCAAAATGGTGTGACTTTTTTCTGAACATTATGTGGACCATATAGAACAATTTGGTGTTGGAGGATAACTGTCACTTTGGATGTCTGGGTTTGGGTCTAACTATACCATACTAGTTGCAGTTCTTAAATTTGCGTCATTTTTCCATCAAATTCAAAATCTCATTGTTCATCCACTGTTCCTTCTTTTGATTTTTCTTTTTGAAGTTTGGAATTGAGTTGCTTATAATCGTTTTGATTTGGTTCCTTAAATATACCTTTATTATAATATAAATTGAAGTTTTCTACAGATCAAGAAATATATATTCCCTTTAATTCCGTCCACTAACATTTTAGCAGGAGTTTATAGATGGAAATAACTATTAAATATACATTATACAACGTCATTATCCGTGAGCTTATCCTTATAGTCTAAGAGCTGGGAGCGGATTTTGTGCGTGATAAGTAATATAGAAAAACTATACGGGGATATGTTGAATTAGTTGTGTACATGACTTTCACCAACGACCGGAAACCAGAGTTGGGGCCGAGGGTAGTTATAAGGGGTCAAAGTCGCGGATTTTATTATTTTTTTTATGACGCTCACGATCGAGGTAGTGCACCAAAATTTGGGAATAAGTAGGTCATGACGTACCTAAGTAAAATCTCAAGGGGCTCAACGCTGCGTGGCCGACAAAGGGGTGGGGGTAGGGGTGAATATAAAAAATATAACGGGTTTTTTGCGACGTTCTTGATTGAGATAGTGCACCAAAATTTGGGTGTAGGTAGACCATGACATAGATAATTAAAATCCCCAGAGCCGGAAACCAGAGTGGGGAAAGGAAGGTAGTTATAAGGGGTCAAAATTCCGTTTTTTATTATTTTTTTTGTGACGCTCATGATCGAGATAGCGCACCAAAATTTGGGAATAAGTAGGTCATGACGTAACTAAGTAAAATCTTCAGGAGTGGAACGCTGCGTGGTCGACAAAGGGGTGGGGCAGGGGTGAATATAAAAAAATATAAGGGGTTTTTTGCGACGTTCGTGATAGAGATAGTACACCAAAATTTGGAAATGGGTAGACCATGACATAACTAAGTATTATCCCCAGAGGCGGAAACCAGAGTGGCGGAAGAGGGTAGTTATAAGGGGTAAAAGTCGCGGTTTTATTATTTTTTTTGTGGCGCTCATGATGGAGATAGTGCACCAAAATTTGGGAGTAAGTCGGTTATGACGTAACTAAGTAAAATCTTCAGGGGCGGAACGCTGCTTTGGGTACAAAGGGGTGGTAGGCAGGGGTGAGTATAAAAATATATGGGGTTTTTTTGCCGTTCGTGATCGAGATAGTGCACCAAAATTTGGGAATAAGTAGATCATGACATTACTAAGTTAAATCTCCAGGGGCGGAACGCTGCGTGGGGGACAAATGTGGTGCCGGGTCACAAAAAAATAATACACACTGCGATTTTGACCCCTTAAAACTACCCTCATTCCCAACTCTGGTTTCCGGCTCTGGGGATTTTACTTAGCTAAGTCATGGTCTACTTATTCCCAAATTTTGGTGCTCTATCTCAATCTAGCATGTCGCAAAAAACCCCTTATATTTTTTATATTCACACCTACCCCCACCCCTTTATCGGCCACGCAACGTTCCACCCCTGGAGATTGTACTTAGTTACCTCATGATCTATTTATTCCCAAATTTTGGTGCACTATCTCGATCATGAGCGTCACAAAAAAAATAATAAAAACGGCGATTTTGACCCCTTATAACTACCCTCATGCCCAACTCTGGTTTCCGGCTCTGAGGATTTTACTTAGTTATGTCATGGTCTACTTATTTCCAAATTTTGGTGCACTCCTTTATCGGCCACGCAACGTTTCACCCATGGAGATTGTACTTAGTTACCTCATGACCTACTTATTCCCAAATTTTGGTGCACTATCTCGATCATGAGCGTCACAAAAAAATAATAAAAACGGCGATTTTGACCCCTTATAACTACCCTCATGCCCAACTCTGGTTTCCGGCTCTGAGGATTTTACTTAGTTATGTCATGGTCTACTTATTTCCAAATTTTGGTGCACTCCTTTATCGGCCACGCAACGTTTCACCCATGGAGATTGTACTTAGTTACCTCATGACCTACTTATTCCCAAATTTTGGTGCACTATCTCGATCATGAGCGTCACAAAAAATTAATAAAAACGGCGATTTTGACCCCTTATAACTAACCTCATTCCCAACTCTGGTTTCCGGCTCTGGGCATTTTACTTAGTAATATCATGATTTACTTATTCCCAAATTTTGGTCGACTATCTCAATCACGAACGTCGCAAAAAACCCTTTATATTTTTTATATTCACCCCTACCCCCACCCCTTTGTCGGCCACGCAGCATTACGCCCCTACAAATTTTACTTAGTTACGTCATGGCCTACTTATTCCCAAATTTTGGTGTACTATCTCGATCATGAGCGTCATAAAAAAATTTTTGACCCCTTATAACTACCCTCGGCCCCAACTCTGGTTTCTGGCCGTTGGTGAAAGTCATGTACACAACTAATTCAACATATCCCCGTATAGTTTTTCCATATTACTTATCACGCACAAAATCCGCTTCTATCTCTCCGACTATTACATTTAACCAGGTCACAGTACTATAATATTATGAAATTAGTCGACAATATTGTTCTGGCTAAGGTACCACCCAGAATAATGAAAAGCTGGTCAAATTATTTTCATAGTTAAGCCAAGGAAAAATAAAACTCAGATTACTTCATACAAATCAATAAGCTTGCTACCAGTTTTATCAAAAGTGTTGGAAAACCTTGTCCTTTTAAGCAATTATCTCCGATCACAGAAGCAACAAAACTACAAAAGCCAACACCAATTTGGGTTCAGAAAACAACACGAAACAACAGAACAAGTACATAGACTAGTAAAACATATCAGAAATTACCTAGAAAATAAAAAGTATAAAGTATTATTTTGCTGCATTCCTGGACATTGATCACATTCGACAAGGTATGGCATGCTGGTCTCCTATTTAAACTAAAGAAAAACCTTCCCTTCATCCTTTCACCCAAATCCTAAAAAGCTATATTTCCAACCGTCATTCCTTAGTCGAGCAGGATAATGAATAATAATAATAATAATAATAATAGCTTTATTGCCCAACAGTTTCCCATTTACAGGACAATGAATACACAAGCCTAAAACCAATAAAAACCGGAGTACTAAAAGGAGGTGTCCTGGAACCAATTTTGTCCTTGCTCTACACTGCTGATCTACCGACAAGTAACATAACAACGTTTGCAACTTTTGCTGATGACACCGCTGTACTAGTTACTTACCATGATCCAATCACAGCATCCGTTACCCTTCAAAATACCTTAATAATATCCAAGGAGTACTTAATAAATGGAACACAGAGACTAACAGGAGTAAATCCATCCATGTTACTTAAACCATGAAAAAAATAGACACGTCCAACTGTAACTTCAAACGAAAGTCAACACCCATAAACCGGTACTGTCAAGTACCTAGGAATCCACCTTGATAAGCGATTAATTTGCAAAGCACATTTTCACAAAAAAAAAGTTGGAAAAAAGTTCCGAGAAATAGACTGGATCATCGGTTGTAAATCTCCACTAACTTGAGAAGAAACTACTGATATAATAAAGCTATACTAACATCAACGTAGACTGATGGTATCCATTTGTGGGGGGCAGCCAGTCAAACAAACCTAGAAATATTGCAGAGATTCCAGAACAATAATACTTCCTTGGTATATACCAAATTATGTGATAAAGCAAGACCTCAATGTGTCATCCATAAAAACAGTAATAACAGAATATTACAAAAAATACTCCAAAAGACTAGAATCTCATCCAAACGAGCTAGCAAGCAATCTCACTGATAATCGTAATGATATACGATGCTTGAAGAGATTCAAAATAGTGGACATAGCAAGAAGATTCGAGTAACCTATAATAATTAACCTTGTTTTAACTTGTTTTAATTTAATATAATGTAAAAACACTGATCAATGGATCTCCCTCTACAAGTTAAATTTTCAATAATTTACCTATTGTTCTTGGTTATAAAAAAAATTAATGCACTCGTGGGAGTGAGGGCAGAAGTGAAAACTTCTTATAGTAAATAAATTACGAGCTCAATGCTTTTTCCCCGTCCAAAAATAAGTGCTATACCTATACAGGGTGTTTCATTAACAATTGTCCATATAGTAACTGGAGAAACCTTAACACAAAATACGAAGATTAACTTAAAACACTTATATAAAATGTGGTTCCTTACTGAGTTACAGGGTGTTTTATCTAAAAATTTAAAAATTATTTTTGCTCAAAATTTTAAAACTTTTCGACGTATCCTTGTCATACTTGACAGAAAGTGCGACTACTATACACACTACTAAATTATGATAAACAAACGTTTCTAGCTACTACCAGAGGCGTACGACAGGGGATAGTGGATGGTTGACCCTTTTCAAATTCTACGCCACTGGAGGAATTACTATTCTAGTACCATTTTTAGATTCTCCAATACTTTCTACGTAAATAATATACTCTCTATTGCTAACCATAAAGTCATTAGTTTTCGAGATATTTGAAGTTAAATATTAAACGGCACAGTTATTTTGATTAATTTATGATATGATATTATGATATGCTCATATTATGATAAAAATTTAAAAATTATTTTTACCCAGTACTTTAAAACTATTTGGCGTATCCTTATCATACTTGGCAGAAAGTGTAGGTACTGTACACCCTACTAAATGAAGGTAAATAAACGATTCTAACTACTACCAGAGGCGTACGACAGGGGATAGTGGCTGGTTGACCCTTCCCAAATTCTACGCCACTGACAAAATTGCTATTTTAGTGTAATTTTTTGATTTCCCAATACTTTTTATGTAAATAATATACTCTTCAATCGTAACGATATAATGATTAGTTTTCGAGATATTTGAAATTAAAAATGAAGCGACACAATGCATTAATCAAAATAACCGTGTCGTTTCATTTTTAACTTCAAGGATCTCGAAAACTAATGACTTTATCATTAAGAAAAAAGAGTATATTATTTTCATAGAAATTATTGAAGAATCCAAAAATTGTACTAAAATAGTAATTCCGCCACTGGCGTAGGATTTGGAAAGGGCAAATCATCCACTCTCCCCCATCGTACGTTTCTGGTAATAGCCAGAAACGTTTGTTAAACATAATTTAGTAGTTTGGACAGTACCTATACCTCCTGCCAAGTATGAAAAGGATACGTCGAATAGTTTTAAAATGCTGAGCAAAAATAGTTTTTAAATTTTTAGATAAAACACCCTGTAACTCAGTAAGGAACCACATTTTATTTAAGTATTTTAGGTTAAATCTTCGTATTTTGTGCTAAGGTTTCTCCAGTTACTATATGGACAATTATTAATAAAACACCCTGTATAATATACGCGATGCGTATGCCCTGAGTTATTTATGCATACATACACATAATTTATACACGTACAAAATTTTTTTCAGCGAAATGATAACGGTCGCAAATTCAATATTTTTCCCCATCCAAGAAGTGAACAACGTCCCTAAAGAAATTTTCAATTCAAAAATTTATTTCGTCGAAGCGATGAAGTTCCCTAATTTAATATTTTTCCCCATCAAAAAAGTGCACAACGTTTCTCAAGAAGTTTTTACTTCAAATATTCATTTCGTCGAAGCGATGATAGTCGCGATGACAGTCGCTAATTTAATACTTTTTCCGATCCAAAAAGTTTGAAAGAAATTTTCAATTCAAAAATTTATTTCATCGAAACGATGACGTCCAAAAAAGTGCACAACGTCCCTCAAGAAGTTTTTACTCAAATATTTATTTCGTCGAAGCGATGATAGTCGCGATGACGGTCGCTAATTTAATACTTTTTCCCATCCAAAAAATGCACAACGGTTCTAAAGAAGTTTTCACTTCAAAAGTTTATTTCCCCGAAGCGATGACGGTTGCGATGACGGTCCCTAATTCAATACTTTTTCCCCATCCAAAAAGTGCACAACGTACCTAAAAAATTTTCACTTCAAAAATTTATTTCGTCGAAGCGATGACGTTCGCTAATTTAATACTTTTTTTCATCTAAATGGTGCAAAACGTCTATAAAGAAGTTTTCACTTCAAAAATTTATTTCGTCGAAGCGATGACGGTCGCTAATTTAATATTTTTTTCCCATCCAAAAAGTGCACAACGTGCCTCAAGAAGTTTTCACTTCAAAAATCAATTTCATTGAAGCGATGACGGTCGCAAATTTAATACTTTTTTCCATAAAAAAATTGCACAACGTCCCTAAAAAGTTTTCACCTCAAAAATTTGTTTCGCCGAAGCGATGACGGTCGCGATGACAGTAATTCAATAGTTTTTCCCCATCTAAAATGTGCACAACGTCCCTAAAGAAATTTTCACTTCAAAATTTATTTCGTCGAAGTTATGACGTTCGCGATGACGGTCGCTAATTTAATATTTTTTCCCCATCCAAAAAGTGCACAACGTCCCTCAATAAGTTTTCGCTTCAAAAATTTATTTCTTCGAAGCGATGAAGGTCGCCAACTTAATACATTTTCCCATCCAAAAAGTGCACAACGTCCCTAAAGCAGTTTTCACTTCAATAAATATACGTACAAAATTTATGTCGACGAAGAGATGACGGTCGCGAAATAAATCCATTTTCCCCATCCAAAAATAGGTTTTACATTTATTTTAAATTTAAATACATCTATACAATTTATGTATACATATACATAATATACCTAGATACGTACAAAATTTATTTCGCTAAAGAGATGACGGACGCGATGACGGTCGCGAAATAAATCATTTTTCCCCATCGTAAAATAGGTTTTACATTTATTTTAAATTTAAATATTTCTATACAATTTATATACAGGGTGTAACGAAAATACAGGTCACAAATTAAATCACATATTCTGAGACCAAAAATAGTTCGAATGAACCTAATTTATCTTAGTACAAATATGCACATAAAAAAAGTTACAGCCCTTTGAAGTTACAAACTAAAAATCGATTTTTCCGAATATATCGAAAACTATTAGAGATTTTTTATTGAAAATGGACATGTGGCATTCTTATGGCAGGAACATTTTAGAAAAGAATTATAGTGAAATTTGTGCACCCCATAAAAATTTTATGGGGGTTTTGTTCCCTTAAACCCCCCCAAACTTTTGTGTACGTTATAATTAAATTATTATTGTGGTACCATTAGTTAAATTCAATATTTCTATAACTTTTTTGCCTCCTAGTATTTTTTCGATAAGGCAGTTTTTATCGAGTTGCGGCTTCTTTTTTAATATGTTTACATAAAATTTTTATGGGGGTTTTGTTCCTTTAAACCCCCCAAATGTTTGTGTATGTTCCAATTAAACTTTTACTCCGGTACCATTAGTTAAACACAGTATTTTTAAAACTTTTTTGCCTCTTTGTATTTTTTCGAGAAGGCACTTTTTATCAAGATATTACTTCTTTTTTAATATGGTTCAAAATATACCTAAAAATGTAAATCATAAAAATTTTCATATTACCAAGTCTCCATAATCGTACTTATAGGCTATTGATTGTGTACTATAGAAAGGAACTACAACGTTAACGGGGTTTTATTATTTCATATGGTCAATGAATCTCTTATATATGAAAAAACCGTGGAGTGCTACCATTTTAAAGGGTGCGTTTTTGAGAAATGGGTGAATTAATCCCTGGGCACAGGTTACATTAGGGTAAGTTCTATGCACTTTTGGTACAAACATGTCTAAATAAAAATTGTTTCTGGTTAAATTTCCTATCTAAATATAACTTTTTAAAGTCAAAGATACTTTTTTTTACAAAAATATATTCAATAGAAGAAGCACAAAGAAACCCAAAAGAAAGAAATTTTGTTTTTTGTCCAATAACTTTTGTCTACGGGGATATAGGTATAAAAAACTTACATATTTTCTCTTTAAAATAATGTTTGGTAGAGGTCATTAGGATTTACAGTTTTCGAAATATGATTTTTCAAAGTTGGCCACTCACAGCAATTTTGTGCAATTTTCCTGGTTATTTCGCAAATATTTTTCTGTAACTTTTTTATACGCAACTTTAGGCATATGCAATGGTACATGTAAGAGGAATAGAAATCAATTTCCTTTAAAATGTTCTACTGTATAATGTTGTACGACAAAATTTGTACAAAAAACTGCGGTTGTAGGAAGATAGGAATTAGTTGTTCAATATTCTACAAAGATGCATGTGAATGGGTACTAATTGTGGGAACTCTAAGATAACTGAAGTGTCAGAGGAAGATATTGAAGCTAATGCTAACGAAGAGATGGACTTTGATTTTGAAATTTTTTTAAATGTCAACGTTTAAATAATTTTAACTAAAGTGTAACTTAAAATGTTTTCTAAGACTAATGTTTATGTAATTTTTGTAAGAGAAATAATTTTAAATAATACAGGTAAAAAAATATCAAAGAATCACTCGGTTTCCATTATTTAAATATAGATGATACACCATTTTAAAGAACAGAAAGTAAGCCCTCTTTATTGAGCAATATATAGTATATTCATGTACAAGAAAAAAAGTTATAATGAGAAATTTAAAAAATAATCCTAAAATCAAAAATCGTTGCAAGTACTTTGAAAAATAATATCTGTAGTTTTTTGTATTTTTGAATTTTTTGAAATACACCATTAAAATAAATAAGCTTTTTTTATTATATAATATAATAATATATACCTAAATGTAGAAGAAAAAAGTTATAATGAGAAATTTCAAATATAATCGTAAAAAATGATATTTTTTTATATTAGGTATTATATAATATATAATATAATATTATATAATATATAATATATAATATATTATATAATCATATTATTTTATGTTTATATTATAACTATTATAAAAAATCGTTAAAAGTATAAAACCTTGAAAAACAATAATGTCTTTAAAAGAAAGTCGTACAACGTTATACAGTAGACCATTTTAAAGGTAATTGATTTCTATTTCTATTACGTGTACCATTGTATATACCTAAAGTTACGTAGAAAAAAGTTACAGAACAATATTTGCAAAATAACAAGGAAAATTGCCTAAAATTGCTGTGAGTGGCGAAATTTGAAAAATCATATTTCGAAAACTATGAATCCTAATTACCTCTACTAAACAACATTTTAAAGAAGAAATATGTAGATTTTTTTTTCGCAAAGCACTGTCTATACCTATATCCTCGTGGACAAAAGTTATGGGACAAAAAACAAAATTTCTTTCTTTTGGGTTTCTTTGTGCTTTTTCTTTTGAATATATTTTTGTAAAAAAAAGTATCTTTGACTTTAAAAAGTGATATTTAGATAGGAAATTTAACCAGGAACAATTTTTATGCAGGTATGCTTGTACCAAAAGTGAATAGAACTTACCCTAATGTAACCTGTGCCCAGGGACTAATTCACTCATTTCTCAAAAACGCACCCCTTTAAATTGTAGCACTCCGCGGTTTTTTCATATATAGATGTCCATTGACCATATGAAATAATAAAACCCCGTTAACGTTGTAGTTCCTTTTAGCTAGCTTACTTTGAATATAATCAATAGCCTATTAGCCATATACAAATATGTGGTGGATTTGACAAATATTCAAAATATCTCGATAAAAACTGACTTTTGGAAAACATACTAAGAGGCAAAAAAGTTTTTAAAATATTGTGTTTAGCTAATGGTACTACAATAGTAATTAAATTGGAACGTATACAAAAGTTTGGGGGGGTATAAACGAACAAAACCCCCATAAAATTTTTATCGGGTGTCCAAATTTCACTATAATTTTTTCTTAAGATACTACTACCATAGGAATGCCACATGTCTATTTTCAATAAAAGATCTCTAATAGTTTTCGATATATTGGAAAAAATCGATTTTTATTTTGTAATTTTAAAGGGCTGTAACTTTTTTTTATGTGCACATTTGTACTAAGGTAAGTTAGGTTCAATCGAACTATTTTGGGTCCCAGAATATGTGATTAAATTTATGACCTGTATTTTTGTTACACCCTGTATACAGTGCGTCCATAAAGTAACGCATAAATTCATTATTTCGTAAACCGGCGATATTAAGGAAAAATCCCGAAACAGGTCGATTTTTATTTTTAAATTCCGATTTTTTGGCATATACATATATCATACTAGTGACGTCATCCATCTGGACATGATGACGTAATCGATGTTTTTTTTAATGAGAATAGGGATCATGTGATAGCTCATTTGAAAGGGTATTATTCTCTATTCACTAATATAAATATTAACATATTTATTTATACAAGGTGTTCATAAAACCATTTTTTTAATTAAAATAATTGAGACAAAAAGAAGAATACATGTAATTTATTTAATTGAAAATACGTTTTACTGTTGTCAAAAAGCAGGAAAAAAAATGTTTATTTGATAAATAAATATTGTTTTTCGCTTAAATTCAATATTAAAGCTGCCACCCACCTGTCTCTTGGCAGTTTGAACATTTCGTTTAAACAAAAATCAATGGTTATTTGTCAAATAAATTTTTTTCTCTTTACTGACAGTAGTAAAATGCATTTTGAATTAAAATAAATTACATATATTCTTCTTTTTGTCTTAATTATTTTAATTAAAAAAATGTTTTTTGAACACCCTATATAAATAATTATGTTAATGTTTATATTATTGGATAGATAATTGAATACCCTTTCAAATGAGCTATCACATTACCCCTATTCCTATTTAAAAAAATCATCGATTACGTTATCACGCCCAGATGGATGACGTCACTAGTGTGATATATATGCCAAAAAAATCGTAATTTAAAAATAAAAATCGACCCGTTTCGGGATTTTTCCTTAAAGTCACCGGTTTACGAAATAACGAATTTATGCGTTACTTTATGGACGCACTGTATTATGTACATACAAATAAATAATATATAGCAGAAGCGATGACGGTCGCAATGACGGTCGCAATGACGGTAGCGAATTCAATGTTTTTCCCCTATCCAAAAATCGCACAACGTCCCTTCGAAGAAGTTTTCACTTCAAAAATAAATTTCTTTAATGGAACTGTTCTTATTAATTCTTCATCTTTCAGCAATTTAAAATCACGGTTTAAAACTATTGCTTCTGCAGACAAATGACTCCTTTTTTGTAAGCAGTAGGTGGAATTAGTACTATTATCAAAAGATTCATTTCTACCACGTTATATTAGACACCGAAAGAAAAAATATATATAGAGCAATCGGTAAGGGTCTATTTAAAAAGACAATGAAAAGAAGTTAAATAAACCTTTATTATAAAAGAAGTTGTGAAATAATTCTTAAATGGATCTCAGGAATAGAACTCAGGAAATATATTTAGGTATATTAATTCCGTCCACTTAACATTTTAGCAGGAGTTTATAGATGGAAATAACTGTTCAAATATACATTATACAACGTCAACATCCTTGAGCTTATCCTTACATTTAACCAGGTCACAGTACTGTATTATTAAATTAGCCGACAACAGTGTGATTTCTAATCTGCGCGCTACCGTTAATCGAACTTATAATTAGTTTAACTAAACTTAGCCAAACTATTCGGAAAATTAGCCGCACTACCTGCCACATTGACAAAGTATAGCGAATTTGTAATCATCAATTATACTTGTATCGTGTAGTATAAATGTTTCGCGATATCAAGAGGAATAAGACAAAGATTGAATAGAGCAGGTAAAGTATCGGTTAAAACCACATTGGCGCTGTGATAATATATATAAAGAAAGACATATTATGTATAAAGTTTGTAAAGAAATTGACTGCTTACTGCGCTATCGCTAAACGATCACATCTGCATTTTGTCGTTATATAAATCATCAGCGGATGATAGTACAAAACATACAAGTAACTGTAATATAAAAATAACAAACATAATTTAATACAAAAACAATATAGCTGATAAGGGGGCTTAGAAACCATTGATAAATTACTTATACAGTGTGTCTGCATAAGTAATTTAGGTTAAGCTATGCAGAGCTTTTTAAATACATTTTTCGTAAAATTAATAATAAACAAGGTTTACATATTATGGTTCCAACTTACGCAGACACATTGTATTCAACTTTTGATAATAAATTATCACCACGTTGTTGCAAAATTAAATTGAATAATAAACGGCAAGCGGTACATTTTCGTAACCTGAGTTAACGCTTCAAAAGATGGCACACAAAAGTAACGAAAATTAAGTCAAAATAAATGAAGAATACCAGATCAAGTACCAATCATAAAAATCAAAAGTCTACTTTATTCGATCTGGAGTCCTTCAAGGTAGTATTCTGGGTCCTTCCTATATTACATTTCATATTTACACACGACATACAAGCAAATGAAATTATAACAACTACAACATTAGCAGACGACACTGCTATATCAGTCTCAGATGATAATCCCACACCAGCTACCGAATCTCTTCAAAGGCATATTACTTACTTACTTTACTCCTCTTGATTCCGTTTGAAACATAGGACCTCTACAGTTCCCCTCCATTCATCTCTGTTTCAGGCTAGGGCTGTCACCTCTTTCCATGTGAACCCATTTTGTTCTAGCTCTCTGGTAATATTTCTTTTCCAGGATGTCATTGGTCTGATTTGTTTTCTTTTTCCAGTTGGTTGGTAATCCAGGGCTTATTTGGTTATATCATCTTCATTTTTCCTTATTGTGTGTCCAATAAACTTCCATTTGGGTCTATTTATCGTTTTGGCTATTGGCTCTTCATTAGTTTTTCTCCTAAGTTATTTGATACTTATCCGATTTGGCCAATATATTTTCAATATTCGTTTAAAGCATATATTTACAAATTTTTGAACCCTTTGTATAATCTTTTTCTCTAATTTCTAAGTTTCTGCTTCATATAACAAAATTCTCTTTACATTTGTATTAAATATCCTGATTTTGGTTTTGGTTGTTAATTTATTGGACTCCCATGTTTTCTTCAGCATATAGAACGCATTCTGGGCTTTAGTTATACTTCAATTAATTTCTTCTTCTATTCCATCGCTAACGTCAATTATGCTTCCCAGATAGCAAAATTTCTGTAAATTTTCTACTTCTTCTTCTACAGTGAATATACCCATTTCTCATTCCGTATTTATCTTCATAAGTTTGGTTTTTCTGGTGTTAATCTCTAATCCCATTTTTCTTGCTTCTTTTGTCACCTTTTCAGTTTTTTCTGCATATGTCGTCTTTTTTCGGACACCAGATATATAACATCCGCAAAGTCTAGATCTTCAAGCTGACCGAAAGCATTCCATCTAATTCCTGTTTTATTTTTCGTTGCTTTCTTCATGACCCAGTCGATTAACATCAAAAATATGGTTGGAGATAAAATACACCCTTGTCTGACTCCACTGTCTATGTTGATTGGTTCTGTAAGTTTCCCATTGTGCATTATTTGTGCGGTATAATTTTCATTGAACATTTTGATGATTCTTATGTATTTTATTGGAAATTAATATCTCTTTAATATTTCCCAAATTTTTTCTGTTAATTTGTTCAAGGGCTTGTCTAAAGTCAATGAAATTTATATAGATTTTGTCCTGACATTCTATTGTTTATTCTACAATGTTTCTTAAAATGTTAATATGGTCTGTGCATGGTTTATTACTTCTGAATCCCTCTTGGTTTGGTCTTAACAACTGGTCTATAGTTTTTTTTTATCCTTTCTAGTATCATCCTTATCACTACTTTACTCACTGTACATAATATAATAGTGTTATTGCTCGCCAATTGCTGCAATTCGTTTGACCTCCCTTCTTTACAATAACACCTTTTTTACAATCATCAGATATTTTCTCCTCCTACCATATTTTGTTTATTAGTACATACCGGATTTCTTCCGATGTTTCTCTATCTACTTTCAGTAGTTCTGTAGTAATGATATCTATTCCCGCTGCTTTCTCGCTTTTTTTGTGAATTCCGATTCGGTGAAGCTTAGTTCTTCTTTTATTTCTTCATTTTCCATTTCGTGTTGTATTATTCTGTTGGCATATACTTCTCTAAAATGTTTGATCCATCTCTCAACTATTTCCTTTTCATTCTTCAATATTTTCCTGTTTTTGTCTTTGACATGCTCAACATTCATTTTTCCGCGCGAGCTTAGTTTTTTCGTCGTTTTATATAGAGTTCACATGTCGTTGTTTTTGGCTTGTGTTTCTGCTTCTATTTACAGTTCTTCGTTACATTGCCTTTTGTCGTTTCTCGCACTTTTTTTAACTTCTTTATCTTTCTACCTATATTCTCTCTTTATTTGTTCCCTATCTCTTAGATCATTTTTTAGCATTTTACATTTTAGTAGTTTCCTTTCTTTTATTTCTTCCCACGTGTTTCTCTACAGCCATGGTTTATTACTTCTTTTTGTAATCCTATCGTTTCTTTTGCTGCTTGTCTATATACATTAGTGTTGCCCAAAATCGGTCTTGGTCTTGTTCTTGCGTTTTCGCAAGACCAAGACCAGACCAAGACCGCCTAATTTTAGCAAGACCAACACCAAGACTTACCATGCAAGACTTGAGCAAGAACAAGACTAAGCCTGCGATACCCTTGCGTCTTGCAATTAGAACTGAGGGCCGTTTTAAGGAGTATATAAGTTCGGCTATATTCTTAGATACACTAAGAGAAACAAAAAAAATTTAACAAAAACTTTGAAAATTGGACCTATGCGCATTACGAACAATACCATAAACATACATAGCGAATCAAAATATCCATTACAAGAACACTCGACACATTTGACATGTACTCAGAGGTCATTATTATAATGTAAAAATAAAATTTTTTAGTCATAAATTCTTTCTCAGCACTCAGCAGACTTCTTTGCTCTGAAACTAATTGTCCTGGTTTTGAGAATATTCGTCTTCTAATCATATTCATATAACACAACATTCCTGCGTTGCGCCGCCTACAGTAATATCGAATATTGTATCCCAACTCTTTAAAAATATGTCACCTTAGCACTATAAATTTACATAAATAATTTTTGTCATTATTAGTTTTCTAGGAATTTAAACATCAGAAATCTTATCAGTATACATTATTATAGTAAGACTATTATGTATTGTTTTTGCTTACTGTGTCCCGTGTTCTGTGTTATGAGGTCACTCGGCTAAGCAAAATTTGTCGAAACAGCGCGGCTATTATTTATAATTATCGTAACTATACAAAAGTATAGAGATAATGCCGGATATCGGGTAGACATAATACCGAAATATTTTATCGATATATACTTCTCCAAGAAATTAACGCCCCACCTTAAAAACAGGTCATTTTTAATGTCTCAAATTTCCTAAACCTGTTGTTATTTAAATTTAAGTGATTTTTTTAATATTTGATCTTATGCTATTCTTTATAAAGGTCGCAGTAATAATAGATATTATTGCTAGACAGATCAATTATTGTGAGTGTATACCGGGTGTTCCAATCAAACTGTGTTTTTTCTCATTCTGTGGAATATTCTAGCATTATCCTAACTTATTATTCTAGCATGCAATAATAGCATACTGAAATTAAAGCCCAACTAAAGCCTCATATTTTCTTAACATTATGTTTTTATTCATTCACTTATATTGGATAATAAAAAAGTTAGGTACTTTTTTAATTAGCCATGTTTTTCATCAATACAGAATGTTTTTTAAATAAGTATGGCAAACTTTAATGGGTAATTCTGCACGAATAGTAATGACAGTTTGCTTCGTAAACGTTTACTTTATAAATGCTTTGTTTACAAAATAGGGAGATGTTGAAATTTTTTTACAAACTGACGATTTATTTATTGCTCTAAAATCGGTTGAGATATGCAAATGAAATTTTGTGGGTTTTAAGAGGTAATTTTAACTTTAGTTAGTTAGAATATAGGCAGCGATCACTTAGATCGTGGGTTCAAACCCCACCTGGTGTCAGTTGTTTAGATATTTATTAATTTGGCTAGTCTTTACTATGGCTATAATATTCATGCTTAAAATGTCTGTTACGTTGTTCTAAGATATGCAATAGGCTAATGGGCATTTGCGAGACTTGCAAGACTCTTGCTGCAAGACCAAGACCGGGAGCGCAATACCAAGACCAAGACCAAGACTGTCTAAATCTCGTCTTGGTCTTGCATTTGGGCAACACTAATATACATACTTAATTTGTCCCACAGCTCTTCTATCGTGGCATTTTCTGTGTTGTAAGTTTATTATTTAATTCTCTTAACTTGGTCTTTTATTCTTCAGTACTGTCATTTCCGTCTTTGAGCCACTGAACATTATATCTTTCTCGTTGTTTCATTGGCATTTTCTTACTTCTGGCTAGTTTGAGTTTGAGTTTAAAGGCATATAAAGGTCATTTAAAAGTCGACAAACAGATGGAGGGTAAAGATCAATGGACATGTGTCCCAACATATTATCGTCTTTACAAAATGTCGCCTAGTACAGAAATAAATAACAAATCAATTCCACAAGCTGAAAGCGTCATATACCTTGGAATGCATCTGGACAACACTTTGGGACAACCCATATATGGAACAATCGCCAACCGTTGACCTTCAAATTCAAATTTCGTAATCATTATTGGATACAGTATAGAACATCGAAGTTGTCTATTTGTAACAAATTGTTGGTATACAATACAACACTCAAACAGGTCTGGACTTATGGGATCCAGCTATGGGATAGATCAGCAAAATAATACAACTTATCCATAATGAAAAGATTACAATCCAAAGTGTTACGCTCTATAACAGAAGCCCCATGGTTCTTATCAAACAAAGATATTTACTGTGACCTAAAAATACCTACGATCAGTGAAGTGATTGTTCAGTGCAGTGCTCGGGACATAAAACGTCCAGAAAACCATCTAAATGCCCTGGTAATAAACTTGATTGATATCATTAAATAAACTCAAAGACTAAAACGTAAAAATCCATTGGACCTGATTTATACATAAGTGTTATAACTCATAGTAATTGAGTATATATTTCAGATATAATATTATATATTTTTTGTAAAATAGCACATTATCGGAATGTCATGTTTGTTCCATACTAGATAGTGCAGCCGATATGTGAAACAATTGTGCACTTAATGATAGAAGTATATAACTTGGACCACATATACTGCACATACAAAGGTTCAAATTTAGATATGAGGCCATCTCAGATTTTGCCTTTTACAAAACTGGCGTGGATTCAAAATGGCGACTATAATATGTGACTAATAGCACGATAACTTTTGAACGAAACGTCAGATTTCAACCAAATTTGATATATAGGTTTTTTTTGATGAATAATATCGAGGTCTTGATCCGGAAGAATCGGTTTACCAGAATTTGTGTTTTTACTGTTTTTTATGTAATAATATGTTGTTCCTTTTTCAATTCTTTCACCCTGTATATATGAATTTTTCAAAAAGGTAGTAATGCTATTAACAAGAGTGTAATAGTATATTAAGTGTGGAGAACGGTATGGGTTTTATACCGATCGAAGACAATTGTTTGGAGGAGGAGCGGAGCGACGACTCCAATTATTGTCTGAGATCGGTTACCCTTACCGTTCGACATGCTTATAACGTTTTTGCACGATTGATACCATTATAAATTATAAAATTAAACATTTTCGTCATATTGACTAGTTTCATTCATTTTATCAAGATAGATACTTTGGTTGTTAGGTAGTAACTAGGGTGCATAACAACAATGGAGAATTGAGTTTTTATTTAGTTGTCAATAATTTTAAGTACAATTTTGATTATTATAAATTAAAATATGAGCGAAAGTGAATTTGAAGAAATTGAACGGGCTTGGGAAGAAGGGTGTTCCGCAATTATTCCCGAAAAATCCAAAATCCGTTATCAAAATACCTACCAAAGTTTTAAAAAATAGTGCGAAGGCAAGAATTTAAGAATCGAAGGAAAGACTCTATTGGCATATTTCGTTCAAAGACATATGCAGTTGAAAGCTCCTGGAAGCCTTGGGCACAATATTCAATGATTAAATCCACCGTTTTTCTTTATGATGGCATTGATATTTCCAAGTTTTCAACTTTGATCGCGTATTTGAAGAGAAAAAATGTTGGATACTACTAATGTATGCGAAACTGCAGGAGTTTCTGTAAGAAGTGAAACCACAGCCCAAACAAGTGGGAGTTCATTAAATAATTTAACAAATTGTACCATAAGTTTCAATATTAATAAATAATTCGTTAGTTTTCTTTATTCTTTCAAAAAATAAATTAAAATTAAGAGATTTTTTAACTCGACGGTAAGTGAATTACTTACCGTCGAGTTGGAGTACTTACCGTCGAGTTGGATTACTTACCGTCGAGTTGCTAGTAAATGTCACCTACTGACGTAAAATCTGTCACGGTCAACACTCAAAAATGATCTATATATTTTTTAGGAAATATTTTGAACTTTTCAGTTGTGTTAATTACCATTTAATAAATGCATAACGTATGTTCACATGTACCTATGGGCGGCAGATTCATTTTGAATGCCCGCCATTTTTGTAAAAGACTAAATCTGAGATGGCCTCATATCTAAATTTGAATCTTTATATGTGTAGTATGTGTGGTCCAAATTAGATGCTTCTACCATTAAATGCACAATAATTCCTTTATTATTATTTGCACGAATCTGCCGCACATAGGTATCTACATGTGAAGATAAGTTATTAATGTATTAAATGGTAATTAATATAACTAAAGTGTTCAAGATATTCCCTAAAAAATATTTTCACGCTCTTTTAACGCCGGTATCACCTTTTTGAAAAATTAATATATACAGGGTGAAAGAATTGAAAAAGAAACAACATATTTTTACATAAAAAAAAACAGTAAAAACACAAATTCTGGTAAACCGATTCTTCCGGTTCAAGACCTCGCCTCGATACCATTCATAAAAAAAAGAACCTATATACCAAATTTGGTTGCAATCGGACATCTCGTTCAAAAGTTATCGTGCTATTAGTCAAATATGTATAGTCGCCATTTTGAATGCCCGCCGTTTTTGTAAAAGGAACAAAAACTGAGATGCCCTCGTATCTAAATTTGAACCTCTATATGTGTAGTATATTGGTCCAAATTATATGCTTCTACAATTAAACGCACTATAATTCTTATAATATTTGCACGAATCTGCCGCATATAGGTACATGTCAAGATACGTTTTGCACTTAAGGCTATGGGTACATAATTCGCAAATATTTTACGTGTATCCCTACTTTTTCTGTCTTTACACGGCAAATTACGCGTAGTAAAATTCACACTGGTGTGGATATGTAAACATTACTAGAATGTCATTCTACTTGAAAATGTCATAATTAATTTAAAGAGATGGCTTTTGAATGTTCTTGGATAACTGTTATTTTTATAATTGCAAATTATTAATTCAGTTAATAAATGTGATAATTTTTTCACTAACTATGTTTTCAGTGATTGTAATAATTTATTTGTACAACAAAAACTAATAATCAATCGAGAAAAGAGGAAAAGTGTTAAAGTGATTTTTTAATAATATGTTGTTATTTTGGAACGCTTACAATTTTGAACATCTCTAACAACAAAATACTTGGATCACAGGATATATCTGATGTATTCTCTGCTTGGATCTTTCACAAATAATACACAATAAATAACTTTTTATTAAGTTCACGTCTTAAATCAATTATTTATCAAATACACTATATATAAATAATATTTAATCAATTTCTCAAAATATTCCCGATGCAATGTCAAATATTTAAAATTGTCACTGATTGTCAGTGTCTGACTGACAATATATGCTGACAATATTATATTCGGTTGAGTGCGTTGTAAGACAAAGACAGATTTGGAAAATATTACCACGGCATTGTGTTCATTTTTTTCAAATCCTGAAAAAACCAATAAATATTTTTGAAAAATTTAAACGCAGAATGAAAGACTAAATTATTACCGAGGGCCGAAAGTCCCTTAGAATAAATAAAAAGTTTATTTTGAATGAGATATTTGAATTTAAAAATCACACTAAATTTTCTCTTAGTTTTTTCACCCCTGTAACTTATTAAAATAAACATTGTAGCAGTTCTCAGGGACTTTCGGCCCTCGCTAATAACGTAATCTTTCATTCTGCGTTTAAATTTTTCCAAAATACTTATTAGTTTTCTCAGGATTTGAAAAAAATGAATCCCCATTTGAATAGCATTGCAGCCGAAAATACGTTCCGATCCCCTTAATAGATGGTAATTAACATAACTAAAAAGTTAAAATACTTCCTAAAAAATATTTTTAGGCTCTTTTTAATGGCCGTATTTACTATTTGAAAAATTAATACGTACAGGGTGAAATAATTGAAAAAAAAAACAACATATTTTTACATAAAAACCAGGAAAAACACAACTTCTGGTATACCGATTCTTCCGGTTCAAGACCTCGATATTATACATCAAAAAAAGAACCCATATACCAAACTTGGTTGAAATCTGAAGTCTCGTTCGAAAGTTATCGTGCTATTAGTCACATATGTATAGTCGCCATTTTAAATCCCCGTCATTTTTGTAAAAGGCAAAATCTGAGATGGCTTCCTATCTAATTTTGAACCTTAGTATGTGGAGTATGTGGTCCAAATTATGTGCTTCTATTATTAAATGCACAATTCTTATAATATTTGCACGAATCTGCCGCACTAAGAGGTCCAGGCGTGGGACTGACCTTCCTAAAATCAAGTTTTACTTGAAACCCCAAAGAAGCTTATTATTAGAATGTTTATAACTAACAGATTGACTGAATATACTGTAGCAAAACAATGAGTCACCGGCCGCCAGGCGTAAGCCGAGAAAAGTCTAGATCGAAGCACGCTATACGTGGAACCGATGCGCGGTTGTTGGAAGGTCACACGATAGTCGGAGAGCTGGCTTAGCCCGGAATGATCGAGAATAACGACTAGGATATATAAGGCATAATTTTTGTGAATAGAGTTGAGTCTTAAGCTAAAGTTTGTAAAGTAAACTTGTATAAATAAATAATAAAGTCGTATATAAATACGAACCGCTAGTTTTATTATAATTATAAGTAATTACAATAGTCACGTTACAGTTGGTGTCGGTGTTCGGTTAACTTAGTGCGATATAAATAAGTGAATTACAGAGAGACTTTAAAAGACTTTTGAACTTTATTCGTCGGGAATAACCGGAGTGCGTTAATTGTTCGGTATTCGGAAAGACTTTAAAAGACTTTTGGACTTTATTCGTCGGGAATAGTTAAAGTGCGTTGATTGTTCGGTATTCGGAAAGACTGTTAAAAGACATTTTGGAAAGTACGTGTGTGCCGACCAAAGATGTTGCTACAAGAACTTACAGTAAAACAGCTCCGTGAACAGCTAGAGGAACGGGATCTGGACAGCAGTGGGCTCAAGATAGTCCTACAAGCACGACTCGAGGATGTCCTCACGAAGAACGGAGAAGACCCAAAGACGTTCCACTTCCAGTCAGCAGAACAAGTAATCTTATCGAAATTAAAAACTGTTTCTGAAACGATCGATGAAACTTCTAGAAGAAGCGACGAGAAACTTGAAGAAGTTAGTAGACAGAATAACGAGAAACTTGAAGAAGTTAGTAGACAGAACAACGAGAAATTTGAAAGTGTTTCTCAAAAGATCGATGAAACTTCTAGAAAAAGCGACGAGAAATTTGAAAGTGTTTCTCAAGTAATTAAAGACGTTTGTAGACAGAATGACGAGAAATTTGAAGAAGTTTCTAGAACATTCGATAAGATGCAGAAAAGTGTAGAGACCGTAGAAGAAAAGATCAAACAACTAGAGAGCATGATAACCGATACAAAAGTACAACCATCAGTTAATGCAGCAGCGTTAGATCCGGTAGTGAAAGATGAACTACCGAGAGACGAAACGTCGCATAATATGAGATTCAAATTACCACCATTCGATGGAAAGTCCTCTTGGTCCATATATCTTAGACAATTTGAAGCTATTGCGACCGCCAATCATTGGACCGAACAGGAAAAGGCTGTTTCCTTGACTGCTGCTTTGCGAGGTGATGCTGCAGATATATTAAGATCAATTCCTAAGGGTCAAGAAAATTGTTACCAGACCTTGTTCACTCGTCTAGAAAAACGCTATGGAGATGCCCATCTACAACAAGTATACAAAGCACAACTGCGAAGTAGAAGTCAACGAGCAAGTGAGAATCTGCAAGAATTTGAAGCAGATGTGGCTCGTGTGGTGCGGTTGGCTTATCCAGAGGTGCCAGACAGCGTTTTAGAAGAAATTGCAGTAGATACCTTCGTCAATGGGCTGAAAGATAATGAACTACAGAAAGCTTTACGACTAGCAAGACCGAAAGTTTTAGATGAAGCACTTGCTATTGCCTTGGAACACGAAGCAGCTAGCCAAGCTTCACGAAACAATCGAGTAATAACCGTGGAAAAAGGCGATAAGAGAAAAGATGAACGTTTGGTGGAAATGGTACGGAGGGTGATTCGTGACACGATGCCGAAGAGACGCATGAAGAGGGCTGGAAGAGTTGGTTCAAATACAGATGCTTCCTCGATACGGCCATGCAGTGAAAGTTGTAATCACCGGCTTAAAGTAGATGAACAGCTTTGCCCTGTGAGACGAACTACCGTCGTTAATGAGCAATGGCAGCCACAACAGTTACAAGAAGCCCAAGAAGACGATCCATGTATAAAAAGAGTATTGGATTGGATGCGTCGAGGTGAGAGACCTAGTTGGCAAAACATTAGTGCATGTAGTCCGGAAGTCAAGGCCTACTGGAGCCAATGGAACTGCCTGATACTAAAAGATGATCTTCTGTACAGAACCTTTGAGAACGATGATGGTACAGAATCTAAGCTTCAGTTGATTGTACCTAAAAGTAAAGTGTCAGAAGTATTGCGTCAGTTGCATGACGGTACATCAGGTGGACACTTTGGTATTACGAAGACTCTGCAAAAGGTTCGAGAACGGTTCTATTGGGTGAATTGTAAAGATGATGTAAGAAGATGGTGCCGGAAATGTGAACTGTGTGCATCCGGTAATGGTCCAGTTGGTAAAAAGAGAGCACCCATGAGACAGTACAATGTTGGAAGTCCTATGGAAAGAGTAGCAATCGACATTGCAGGTCCATTTCCAGAAACCGATGCTGGAAATAAATACATTCTGGTAGCCATGGACTATTTTACGAAATGGACCGAGGCCTATGCATTACCGAATCAAGAAGCTGCTACCGTTGCAGAGGTACTTGTTAAAGAATTCTTCAGCCGATTTGGTGTTCCCTTGGAGATCCACTCCGACCAAGGGCGAAACTTTGAGTCAGCTCTTTTCCAAAACGTTTGTAAAGTGATTGGTGCCAATAAGACCAGAACAACACCCCTGCATCCTCAATCAGATGGAATGGTCGAGAGGATGAACCGAACGATGGGTAAACACTTGTCCAAAGTTGTATCTGAACATCAGCGAGATTGGGACCAACACATTCATTTATTCCTGATGGCCTACCGCTCGGCCGTGAATGAAACTACAGGTCAAACACCAACCTGCCTGATGTTGGGTCGTGAAGTTCGTTTGCCCAGCGACCTAGAGTTTGGCTGCAGGCCTTCCGAGGAATATGTTGCAGGCGAAGAATACGTACACCGCCTGAAGTTACGAATGAACAACATTCATGAACTTGCCCGACAACACATCCAGATAGCTAGTGACAGAATGAAAGATCAATATGATTCTCGCTGCAAGAATGAAAGCTTCGAAGTAGGTGATCTTGTCTGGCTTTATAATCCACAACGTCGTCGAGGCCTGTGTCCTAAACTGCAAAGACAATGGGAAGGTCCGTATGAAGTTAAGAAGAAAATAAATGACGTAATATACAGAATTAAGAAGTTACCAAACGGCAAACCAAAAGTTATTCACATAAATCGTCTTGCACCATATGCTGGCTCAAATGAAACAGAGGAAGCCCGAGTCCTCCAACAGGAGATGAAAGACGCCGCACAGCCAAGTTTTAATCAATTTATGTCAAATTACGCAGCGAGAAAGAGTGCTAGATTCGGCGTGACCACAGAAGTTCAGCAAGATCTGTTTGGTGTTCCAGAAAACGTCTCTCTAGCCCACTGTGTTGCCCAAGACCTCGACATGACTAAAGGAATCTCGTCCGTATTCAATAGAAAGTTCGGCCGCCTGGACGAGTTAAGACATCAGCACCCTAAAATTGGAAGAGTACTGCGATTGGAAGATGGTCCTCGATCTTTGCTGTATATGGTGACCAGGAAGTCTTACACGGACACGCCAAGCTACGAGAACATATGGCGTGCTCTAACTAATTTGAAGAAAATCGTGTGTAATTATGACATCAAAGATTTGGCTTTACCAAAAATAGGCCATGCAGTAGAAAATCTGGATTGGAAGATTGTGAGAAGCATGCTTGAAGTGGTCTTCAGAGAAACTGGCGTACGAATTACTGTGTGTTGCATGAACCCGAAGATGTCGGATCCTTCAAAGACAGTAGACTGTTATTTCTTCTTGAAGGGTGTATGCAAAGCTGGAGAGTCGTGTAGATTTCGCCATCCTGGGCCTTCATCTAGAGTTGCTGATCGGGACGCTCAGATCTTAAGAGGGGAGCAATGTAGCAAAACAATGAGTCACCGGCCGCCAGGCGTAAGCCGAGAAAAGTCTAGATCGAAGCACGCTATACGTGGAACCGATGCGCGGTTGTTGGAAGGTCACACGATAGTCGGAGAGCTGGCTTAGCCCGGAATGATCGAGAATAACGACTAGGATATATAAGGCATAATTTTTGTGAATAGAGTTGAGTCTTAAGCTAAAGTTTGTAAAGTAAACTTGTATAAATAAATAATAAAGTCGTATATAAATACGAACCGCTAGTTTTATTGTAATTATAAGTAATTACAATAGTCACGTTACAATACGTTAAAAAAATTACTTTTAAAAACTATATATTCTATTCGCTTTCAAGAGATCAACAAATGAATAACATTTGACTCCAATAATTAGCGCCGTAATTACTTTTATTAATTTGTCAGCTACGTACTCTTCTATTTTATATTTTCATTCTCTAAGGTTTCCTATCTAAAACTCGCATCTTGTATAGCCCCTAATAGAAAGCAACAATTTTTCTCGTAATCTTTTGTTTGTACAAATTCTCGACATCAATTTATAAACTCCGAAAAACAAAGGTTAATATTGGCTGAGGCTCGTATGTGGTATTTTCAGGCTTGACATTAATAAATACAGGATATATTTCTTCGTACGCAGAACTACCAAAAGGTCTTTGGTTGTCTAATAAATAAGTAAATAGTCTTGGGAAATGATTAAATTGTGAGCACTTAGTTTGTGTTGGTCTTAAATTACCAGGAACTGTCTATTTTTCTCTCTCTCTATCTCTCTGTATATATACAGAGTGGGCCAAAGAAAAGACTTCACCTCGATATTAGGCAGTAGTTATTAGATTTTAAGGAAATGCCAAAACAGGTCGATTTTTAATCTAAGGGGGACACATTTTTACATAGCTCGACATGTTGTATCCATTATTATTTTATAATGAAAAATATGATATGTTTTGACAAATGATACTGAATACACAAAATGAACGAGACACTGTTTTGTCCAACTTTACAAATATATTATATAGCTTTATGCAAAATCATACGGTAAATATAAATATTGATTAAATATTTTTTAAACCAAATTAACAAAGTAAATTTTTTATATTTACTTTTTTTTCATAAATTACAAATTAACTAAATCTCAAATTTTGTGGGTGGAAATTAATAGAAAGAAAATACCTACCACTATTAGTCAGTCAATAACATTATCGAGAATACATCATTTATGTAAGTAAAATGTTACGAAATTGCATTTCAATTTCTATTTGTGTCAAAAATGATAAAACCTGTCAATACAATCTTTAACAGCAAAACACTAAAATAGCGTAGATAAATGATTTATGTAAGGGATTTAAAAAGATCCAAACAATCATGTGATGAATCACATCATGGGCTATTATTCATTCCTTATCTGAATATGACCAGGACCATTAATTTTTTTTCCAATATCTACTCGCTTACAGGAATAGATATACTTGAAATATGGAAAAAGATATTAAATCCCGATTTACTAGTATAAAACGTATCTTTCGAAATATATCCATTATAGGAACGTTACACAAATATTGTTTACAACAATTTATTTAAATTAATTAGGTCTGGATCCCGCGTATGAAAAAAAAGTTGATTAATAGCAAGCTGAAAATTTGTTAATAGCTTAAGGGCGCCTAGTCGGATAAACTCTGATATATGGGAACACTGGAACAGGGGCAGTTTTAATTGTGGAACAGGTTAAAAATTTGGAACGGTCACACCACGAAAACGGCACATTTATTTTGTCCGACAGAACAGACTTAACGGTTCCAGCGGGACCGCGGGATCCAGACCAGTTCACCTTAAGTATTATACATCGTTTTTAAACTAGGAGGAGTATTTCAAATTTACCGTGCCTTAATGCTTGTTTGTAATTGGTCCAACCGCAGGCAAGCTTACTCCTCTTAAGGGGGTAGGCGCAAAATCTTGGTCCAATGCTATTTAAGTGCATTAATTTTTCTCGAATCCTGAGAAAAATTTATACGCAGAATGAAAGATTACATTATTACAGAGGGCCGAAAGTCCTTAGAATAAACAAAAAGTTTCGTTTGAATGAGATATTTGGAATTAAAAATCACACTAAATTTTCTCTTTTATTTACCCCTGTAACTTATTAAAATAAACATTAGGTATGAAAGTTTTCAGGGACTTTCGGCACTCGCTAATAATGTAATCTTTCATTCTATGTTTAAATCTTTCAAAAATACTTATTGGTTTTGTCAGTATACGAAAAAAATGAATGCATTTAAATAATATCGGACCAATATTTTGCACCTACCCCCCGAAATAATAAATGATTATTCGCGTTATGGTATAAAACACTTAAAATATTATCAGTAGTAATTACACGAGAGCTCTAAAATTATCGATTTATATCCCGAGTGACACTTTGACAGTTTTAATTTCACCACCCGAAGTAGAGTGAAATTATGTCAAGGTTGCAAGAGGGCAAAATAAATCGGCAATTTTTAAGAGACTCGAGAGTAATTCGGTAAGATTATCTCATGAATAAAACTGTTTTTTAAATAATTTTAACTAATATATTTTATTAATATCTTCACCTGAATATTTGCCAAACCTGTTCATGGTTTTCTCTTGGACAAGTTGTAAATCATTAATTGTCATTAATGTCACTAAATGTTCATATTTGCGTAGCAACGAAGGGCATCTGTAATATTTGACGACAAAAATTTCACTAGTAATACCACTAGAGGTCAAATTATTTCCGGAAATTTTTTTGAGATCATGAATATTTTGAAAATTTCCCAGTCGCAGACAAGGGAAATTTTCTAAAAATATTCATGATCAAAAAAAATTTCCGGATATTAATTTGACTTCGCGTGGTTTCGGTAAGAAAATTCCACACAAATTGTGGTGGGAAATCAAATATTTTTAAAATTTATTTCAACAATGCAAATTATTTTCTTCATCAAGTCACCAGTGAAACATAAAATGTTTTTTATTTACTTCGGGCTACTACAAGTGGTAGAAAATAAAAAAAAATATTAGTTTTACGGTTACATACCTACAGGAACAGATTACATAATAATATTCAGTTTGTTTTCACACCAATGGACTCTTAGCCTATTAAACTATTGATTACCACTGATTGTAGTAGCTCAAAAGTGCCATTTAGGGACAAAAAATATAATATTATTTTATTTTATAGTTACTTGAGCTTAGGACAAGTGGTAGAAAATTATAATTTTAGAGGTTTTTCGGGAAGCTGCATGAACAGATTAATAGCGCGCCATAGCTTTGTCAGCAATTATTTAGGCTTTCAAATTCGTAATTTCTACTCATTGTAGTTGCATGGGAATACCATTTCAAGATAGAAAATAGTATATTCTTCAATTTTACATAAGTTTTGAGTAACTACAAGTGAAAGAAAATTATTTTTTGGCGTTTTTCTTAACGTGCGTTATGCGCGTTTTAATGGTATGGAATTCATAACCAGCGTCAGCAAGCATCAATCATAGGAGGCTGTGATCATTATATTTTGACACTTCAAAACATCAAAAAAAAAACTCGCGTTTTGTTACAATAAATAATATTGCACAGTCAGTAAAACCAATAAAATTCTTTGTTTAAAAAATGAATCGATTTGAAAATCATACAATATGCAAAATATGCGTGAAATTATCTGATGTAAAGATCAATCATCGTACCATGGCTTATTTATTTGAATTAATAGAGGATTGTGGCTTCTACTTGAAGAAAGAAAATCTGTTCCAAATTGTCCACGAATATTTGCGACTAAACTACGCAAAATTGAAAGTACTGAATGGGAAAAAGGTAAATAAATTAGTGTCTAAATATTATATATATTTTATTAGACATAGAAACCTAATTGAAAACATTCAAAGTCCTGCATTTTCGCCATTAAGAAGAGAGGAGGTGTCCGAAGAATATAGAAAACATCTTAGCTTTGTAACTAAAATGAATCAAAACTAAATTATGTAAACAAATAAAAACCAGTCTGTCAAAAATGTTCTGTTATTGTAAACGTCAAAAAATTTCCACTATAATTCGCTGTTGGGTACCCCACGAGCAAAAAATTTCCGATAAAATACCTCCGTTGCCATGGTGATCTGTCAAAATAACGTATTTTGATTGGTTCAAAATTACAGGTGTGGAATTTTCAAAAAAAAAATTCTCAACATTAATAATCACAAGAGAGTGAGAATAAATTGACAATAATGCGAGAATTTTTCGAACATTTGTTTCCTGGGAATAGACACGTAAGCCCGGAAGGCTCGAGTGACTATGGCCGATTGGAAACAACTTTAAGAAAGAAAATTGGAGAATTATTTTCTTATTTATTCTTACTATCGTGTGATACTCGACAGATTATTTTTTAAAACTTACATATAAAATTCAAGTTTTTGTATAAAAGCTTTCAGTGGCATTGATCCCAATTAATGTGATACAAATTTTTCAACTTGTAAAAGTGAACAGCACAGTTTAGCAAATATTTATATGAAGATATTAATAAAATGTTAGTTAAAATTATTTATAAATACAGTTTTATTTATGAAATAATCTTACCGAAGTAAACTCGAGCGCGTAATATTGCCGATTTGTGCTCTCCTCGTAACAATTTGACATTAGATACAGGACTAAGAGTATATTATTGTTAGTTGTCAAAACTAGGAAACTGGATGTAATTGAACAGAAACAATCAATTTAAAAAAAATTCCCACTGTAATTTTGTACAGTAAAAAGTTACCGCTGTAGTAATAATCTGATTGGTCAGAATTAAACACGTGATGAAAAATCTAACTACAGGATTAGAAGTTAAAATCATTAAAAAATAATCAGTAGTAATTGCACAAGACCTCTAAAATTATTGAATTTTTCCCGAGTGACACTTTGACAATTTTAATTTCACGACCCGAAGGGGAGTGAAATTATGTCGAAGTGTCACGAGGGCAAAAATTCGATATTAATTTTAGAGATCGAGTGCAATTTGTTGCGATTACCTATTTCATGAATAAAACTGCTCAAAACCAAAATTTAATTGTAATTTATTTATGTAAGTACAAATTAGTACAATTAAACACACCGTTGTTATAAATATTTGACGGTTGGAAATCATCACTTTTATAATTTTTAAAACATTAATTGTCAGTAATGTCACTGAATGTATTTTTTCGTAGCAACCAAGGGCATCTGACGTAATATACTTGACGACGGGACACTATCAAAAATTATAGGGTATAATATCACAAGAGAGTGAGAATAAATTGAAAATAATGCGACAGTTTTTCGAAAATTTGTTGTCTGGCAATAGTTGCCCAATGACAACAAATTTGAGTAAAAATGAAGCATTATTTTCTTATTTATTCTTACTGTCGTGTGATATTCGTAAGATTATTTTTTAATACGGATATTTTCTTAAATGTGACAGTTGTCAAAACTAGGAAACTGGTTGCCATTAAACAGAAACAATCTACTTAAAAAAATTCTATCGGTAGTTTTCTACAGTAGATAATTCTCAGTATAATTTTAATCTGATTGGACGGAATTAAACACGTGATCAAATATCTTACTATACGATTGGAAATTAAAATCATTAAAAAGTAATCAGTTTAATTTTTATTTCTGTAGCTTTCTATTGGTCAGAATCTCTATGAATGAAAGACTCTTCTTAATAATCCAAATAAAAAGTGTACAAATTATACTTGTATATACATAGTTAGTGTGTCTGTGTAACTTGGAACCGTATGGTAAAACTTTTTTAATATCAATTTTACGAAAAAAAGTTATTCTTCATAAAGTGCTCTGCATAGTCTAAAACCTAAGACACAATCGTCAGATATCAAATTGTATTAATAATATACGAGGTATGTCCAAAAACTATGAATTTCGCTCAAGAGTAAAGTGCCTTTATATTTCACAATATCAAAAATTGTTATTAAGAAAAGATGTTTGTAATTAAAAATTACGTTATAATAGGCATTTACACTCTTCCAATTGAAAAAAAAAAAATTGAAAATTTTTCTCAAATTACGGATACTTAACATCACTTTTATTTAAGATAACTCCGTTATTATTAATTTTGCGAAAAAAGTTATCCTTTATAAAAATGTCTGTATAGTCATACTAACTAAGATGCAATCATAAGATATCAATTTATTTTTATACTTATATAGTTCACAATACTTTTTATAGTTCACAATATTTCAACTAGAAGGATGCAATTGCATATTGAAACATAGTTTTTAATTCTGAACAACTTTTTATAATAGCAAATTTCAATATTATGAAAAATAAACGTAGGTAGTTTACTCTACAGCGAAATTCATATTTTTTGACATACCTCGTATAAAATTGACATTTAATATCTTATAATTTTATCTTAGTTGTCAGACTTTGCAAAACGTTTTATAAGGAATAATTTTTTTTCGTAAAATTAATAATAACGGAGCTATCATAAATAAAAATGATGCTTTGTGTCCGTGATTTGCGAAAAATTTTAAAATTTTTTTTTTTTAATTAGAAGAGTGTAAATGCAGATTATAACATAATTTTGAATTACAAACAACTTTTCTCAATGACAATTTTCGATTTTGTGAAATATAAAGGCACTTTACTCTTGAGCGAAATTCATATTTTTTGACATACCTCGTATACCATTGATAAAATGTTATATCTGATGATTGCTTCTTAGGTTTTAGACTATGCAGATCATTTTATAAAGAATAACTTTTTTTCGTAAAATTGATACAAAAAAAGTTTCCCATATGGTTCTAAGTTACGAAGACACACTGTATATTACACGTTAGCATAAAGTAAATTTAATTACTTGCATAAAGTTAGCAGTTTATGAATAATTTGATTTCAGTCACGTTATACATATTAAAAACCTGTCAAAAAATTTTACTTTCGTTTTTTATTATCCTCAACATTTTCAAACCGCATTTTTTTCAATAAACCTCTGACAATAAGTTCTTTACCTCGATGTGCAACAAAAGCTCTTCGATTTCACGATGAATACTTTAAAGAGACTTTTATGGATGCCGTGATTTTGTAAAAGGTTGACGTATTATGGGAAGGTCTACACTAAATCCTTATACCCACATCTGCTTCTTTTCCGACGAAGTATTTTACAGATTTTGACATTTTTAAATGCTGAAAATTCATCTCTCCCCTTACAAATAAAAAAGGCAAGTTGCTGTTTATGTCTTGGTAGTAATTTTTAATGGCATATAAAAGTTGCCAAATAAATTGTTAATTAGGGAAGTACTAATAAATACTTAATGGTACAGAAATAATAAGCATCGGTAAATGGAAATCTATCATATTGTAATTTTAGTATTTATTCCAAAGCATATAAACAATAGCTATCTTAATTGTAATTATATAACCTTTTTCTATTTTTTTCCTTCTCATTTAGGATGAGTTGAATTCTCTTTTGATCACAAAACAATTATTGTCTAGTTGAGATAGTTGTCCTGCTGTAAATGTGAAGTTCACAATAGTGTGCTGACTGAGGAGTTATGTGGTTGGTACGTTGAGGTGACTTTTGGGCTTAGCAAAAAGAATTCACATCATTGTTTTAATTCATTGTATTAATTATTTGTCGTTTTTTGTTACAAGTAGCAAGGACTTTGTTTCTGAACAATACATTTAGAACAACAAATACACTGACTAGCTTTAACTATTTTGACATACTATTTACTATTATTCTACTCCTAATTCCGTACTCTTATTTATACAGATACCACATTGTAAATCACGCACGCCAGGGTCAAGTAGTGTTTATATCAGGGGTGGGCAAACTTTTTTTAGTAAGGGCCGCAAAATATTTTTGGTCTATTACCGAGGGCCGCAATATTTGTTACGCTAACATGTTCGAATTTTTAACTTTTTACTAATTTTGTTTAAGGGGGGGCATGGTTTGAAATCAACATTTCAAGCACCTTTTCTTGAATTTTGTTTGAAATTGTGGTAGAATTATTTTATTTTTAAATAAAATAAACATATTCAGTACAATTCAAAGACTATTAAAAAAAATTCAAGACCAAATATTGAAAAATGAGCCAACGGTGGAAAATTTTTACAGGCAGCTCCAAAAAAATGGATTTTGAAGTAGAACTTGTCAATGAATCATATGAAACAAAAAAATCAAAAATATTTTATCAGCTTATGAGTTTCTCGAGGTATACTCCAGGCTGTGGGTGAAAAATAGGTCGATTTCAGGGTATAATTCAGGAATTTTTAAAACCTATCAGGTGTTGTAAAGGACGATGCCAGGAATAACTTCTACTAAAATGTGACCAAAAATATTGTGAGCTTTTTTTGTTATTGCGATTGTCATTTGTTAAATTTGCAATTTTTAAAGATTTTTAATGTTGAGGCTTAGGATATTGATTCTAGAGAAAAACTTTTTAATAGAAAGTTGTAGTAAATTAAAAAACCTACAATTTGAGCTATGGTAAGTTTAATTTCCTTTATTGGTTATTGCAAAACAGCCTGAGAAAGCTCCAAAATGGCCGTTTTTTACAATTGCGTTATTTATTGTACAAATATTTTTTTTTATTTTTTAAAGCTTTAAAATGAAGATCTTTCAATTCCAAACATAAAAAAAATTGTAAGGCCGTATTAACGAATTTGTTGCTTAGATATTATAAATTGTTTATCCCAAGAGGTCAAATGTCGAAGGCTATAACTTTTTGAAAAAAAAATGGTAGAGAGTTGGTGAAACACCCAATCTCCTTCTAAAGAGTTATATTTTCATATTCTGATGTAAATAAAGGCGTAAAATATTTTTAAAACTCTACTTTTTGGGTTTGAAAATAAGGGGGCAAATTTCGTTATAAACATTTAGGGCTGAAGCGGCCTTGTACATTATATGAGTTTCTAACTTACAGATTATTGTTGCTGAAGACGAAACCAAGATTTATAAAACTCACGACATTTGGCCCCTTATTTTCAAACCCAACATTTAGCTCGGCTTAAGTTGGTCATAAGAATTTTTAATTTTTTTATAAATCTTCGTTTCGTCTTCGGCAACAATAATCTGTAAGTTAAAAACTCATAAGATGTACAGGGCCGCTTCAGCTCTAAATGTTTATAACGAAATTTGCCCCCTTATTTTTAAACCCAAAAATTAGAGGTTTAAAAATGTTTTACGCATTTATTTACATCAGAATATGAAAACATAACTCTTTAGAAGGAGATTGGATGTTTCACCAACTCTCTACGATTTTTTTTTTAAAGTTATAGCCTGCGACATTTGACCTCTTGAGATAAACAATTTATAATATCTAAGCAACAAATTCGTTAATCCGGCCTTAAAATTTTTTTATGTTTGGAATTGAAAGATCTTCATTTTAAAGCTTTAAAAAATAAAAAAAAATATTTGTACAATAAATAACGCAATTGTAAAAAACGGCCACTTTGGACTTTTCTCAGGCTGTTTTGCAATAACCAATAAACGAAATTAAACTTACCATAGCTCAAATTGTAGGTTTTTTAATTTACTACAACTTTTTATTAAAAGGTTTTTCTCTAGAATCAATATCCTAAGCTGCAAACTTAAAAATCTTTAAAAAATGCAAATTTAACAAATGAAAATCGGAATAACAAAAAAAGCTCACAATATTTTTGGTCACATTTTAGTAGAAGTTATTCCTGGCATCGTCCTTTACAACACCTGATAGGTTTCAAAAATTCCTGAATTATATCACGTTTTTTCACCCACAGCCTGGGGTAGTAACACGGTTGAGTTTTTTAGTTTTAACGATTTTTGAATTTTTGATATCTCTCTAAATACAAGTCAAAATAACAAAATTTTTGTAGAAAAGGGTGAAAATCAACATATTCATTATTTTTAACCAAAAAATATCTCGACAGCGTAACCTCATGAAATGTCCAGAAAAAATCTATGAAAAATTTCAGGTGGATCTGTCAAGTAGGTAGTTTTCGATGTCCACCGCCTTTGAAAAAAGCAGTTTTGAGAAAAACGCGTATGGTTTGACAACTTTTATTTTAATTTGTTTTTTGTCTGTCAAATAGTAAAGTGATGAACGCCGGAATATGGTTTTAAATCGCAGAGTAATTTACAAAAGAGAAGGGAACAGCTGTGGAACGTTTTTCACTACGCTCAAGCTACTGCAAAGCGAGTCGAAGGTAGAGATATTTAACATGCTTTACTTCCGGTAATTTTACTCCGGTAAATAAAAATAAATATAGTTATGTACTTTCATTTAAAATAAAAAAAAATCAAAAATTTCAAATTTTTCAAACCGTACACGTCCCCCCTAAACAGTATTCGCACTTAATTAAGCATGGTATTTCCCTGAAATATATGTGTATCTATATATTTATTTATTTTTATTTTATCTATAAACCTATTTCTTTTTTCCCTAACATTGTTTTGAAGCTATTTCCTTGGGACATCTTAGGCAATTTATTATTTTATTTGGGAATAAGCCATAATTTAAGTTTGAAATTAAATTTATTTGACGTTTCGATTTCCACTTCTTAAATCGTTATCAAAATTCAAAACATTAATAAATTAAGCATTTATTTAATTAGTTTAATTTATTAATGTTTTGTATTTTGATAACGATTTCCGAAGTGGAAATGGAAACGTCAAATAAATTTAATTTCAAACTTAAATTGTGGTTTATTCCCAGATAAAATAGTAAATTTTATTTTCACATTACTATTATTTACTTAAATATTTGAAGGGAAATTCCGTGCTTAAATAGATGCAAACACGCATCATACGTAATATGCAACACGCGTCATTTAAATCAAAATAAACAAAGTTATAAATTTGAAAAATCTTAGATTCCCTTCATTGTTTTTGTTTTCTTTGAAAAAATTAAATAATATAAAAATATGCACGATAGATTTAATCCTATTGAACGAATAATTAACAATATTAGTTATAATTGAATGACGTTGGCGTTGACTACTTGCAAAACATTTTTGCACAATACCTGCTCATGGATTAAGCAGTGAAAAATAATAACTGATGTTCTGAAAATTGTTCATGGACGTAATCTTTAAGTTTTCTCAACATTAAAATATTATTTGCTCCTCTTAAATTTGGTGCTCCGTCAGTTTTTACACTTTCTTGGTGGTTACAGCACTAATTTGAAATTTTCCAAACAGTTCCAGACTACTTCAAATATATCGTTTCCATTTGTTGAAATTTCGTGGATTTCATTGAGGGAGCCGACAAAACTCTGCCGGAAACCAAAATAATTGGCCGCGTTATGTTGAAAATTTGCGGAAAAATCACCCGCTGCGAAAGTATTAATTAATAGCTGCATTATCTATATTTAATTGTTAATATTAGCAATAATTAAAAAAAAATCTTTAAATGAAAATAATTCACTTTTTTCCCGCGGGCCGCAAAAAATGTATAAAGGGCCGCATGCGGCCCGAGGGCCGCACTTTGCCCACCCCTGGTTTATATCTATATATCGGCCGCTGACTCTTTCATAGTCAAATAAGGTTAACAATATTTTCAGAATTAGGTGTAAAAGAAATTTATATTAATTATATTAAGGGTGATTATGACTTCACCACAAGTCTTATTTTTGACTATGCCGCCATGATAAACACAATTATTGATGTTCAGCCAAACTGCAGAGAGGGATAATCATTAAAATCTGCTGTTCATTAAAAGCTGCTCTTTGGTTTTCGTCAAGATCCTTTATTGTTCTTCTATCGCTGCTATCGATATTGTTATTCTCTAATGTTTTCAGTAGCTGATCATGCTTTATCAAAAGCCTTTTATTAATTATTAAAATATGAAGTCGATAAAATATCGATATCAATGTCCATAAACTCTTTGTATTAGTACAATGAACGCAAATAGTGCTTCTTTTTTAAGCTCTTTAAAAAAGTTGCAATGGGTTTTCCAAAAAGTGCTTCATTTTTTATATTTCACAATGAGATATTCTATTTAAAATTGGCGAATATAAACTTATTTTTTATTAGCTATAACTCTGCTTCTACTAGGTCTAGAAACCTGATGCATACACCATTTTTTTCATTTTTTTGCAGGTTATATTTTTACTAAAAATGTTTTTTTAGACAAAAAACTTACTTTTTGAATTATTTGCGAAGAATCGTCTAAAAGCGTGTTATTTTTTGGTGAAACTCGAAAATATTGGCTTGGTGAAAAAACTATAGCACAAAAGTTGCTTAAAGTTAGTAAGTTTATCTATTTTCGGACTTATTTTGGACGTATATTTTTTCACCCCCAAGAAGGGGTAAAATTCACCCTCACGGCAAAAGTACTCATCAGCACACCATCTTTGACTTTTTTTCTTTGACATGTTGGCTATGCGTATGCCAAATTTTATGCCAATCTAAGCGTATGCAATGTTTACAGCAAAAACTATGAGAAAATGAACTAATTACAGTATGATCAATTTTATAATTTTACTACATCTGATTTGTAAGAATATCTTTTTTTTATAAATTTCTTTGTAAATATTTTATATCTTTAATTCCAGGTACTATATGTCCATAAACTGCTTTATTAATTTTCTTTATACTGGGTTTACATTTGTGGATTGTTATAAATAATTAATTTTATTTAAATTTTTTATTGTTTTTAAAGATATCTCTTTTTTTTAGTTTTATCCGTCTTTTAATATTTGAAGATAAAATTTATTGAAAACATAATGTATATATTTTACTACGAAAACAGCTTACATTTCGCATATAAAAGAAGGGGATTATTGCAATTGAAAAGCTAGAAATTTATTTTTACTAAACGTTCATTTCGGTCTATCAAAGAGGCTTGAATCTTTTGATCTCGAACCTAGAATAATGAATGTGATCATTGTTTGTGAAATTAAAAAAAAAATAATGTACATCTGTTTTGTTTAACATCTGAAAACCAAACACCATTATTTTTAATCAAAGATGAACCTATCTATTCAAAATCATTATACCAAATACATACGAGTGAGTTTTATGTATGGAAACCCTCAATTATCTCGAAAACGGCTTGCACAATTTTTATGTGTTTTGGTATCTAAGAGTTTTCTAGTGCGGCCGATCTTACAGTGGTAATTACATTGTTGTGAGATATTCAGTTTTTCTTGAAATCTAATGAACTTTCTTATTTCAAATGGGACACCCTGAATATTTTTTGCGTTTTGAAGTCCATAAGAAATACTGTTTATTCTTCATGTTACATTCCCTATACCTAGATGCTATATTTTCGGAGTCATTGCTACATTTATTTAAAAAAAACATTTTAAACAAATTATAAAAATCAATTTTTTTAGCCCAGGTAGACATTATTTTAGATTCCTTGGATCATTGCGAACAAAAAAGGTCTTTTGTAATTTTTCTCTAAAGTTATTCGTTTTCGAGTTATAAACAATTTAAAACTGAAGAAAACGAAAAATCACGATTTTCAATATTCAAAAACACAAGTAAAAAAATATACTTTTTGTAACTACGAAATACCTAAATTCAAGCTTTTTTGGCACTGTTTCTAAAACATTGTATTTTAATTGTTAATGAAGCGCATATGAGAGGACGGGCGATCGGGCTGCATTAAAAACTAAAAAACAATATTTTAAAATGAAACAAGCCCATACATACAACTTATCGGTAGCTGATAAAATAAGGTTTGATCTTGAATTTTGAAACTTCGTAGTTTCAAAACTAGTACCTTTTATTTGTGTTTTTGAACCTTTAAAATCGTCATTTTTCGATTTTTTTTTAAATTGTAAATTGTTTATAACTCGGAAACGAGTAAAGCTAAGGACACATTATTAACACGTGTCGTGTTAACACGGGTCAACACGGCACGTCAGAATGCGACATATCAGATAGGCCGGACACATATCTCTGTTGCAAAACATGTGTTATGCTGACATTTTGATGTTCTTAAACTAGTGAAATAGTAGTTACAATATAATGGAACACCTACACTGCCCTACTAAGCGAAAAGGGGGTATCTACATTTTATAAAAAAATGAGGTACTACTGTTTAATCATTAAATACACCTTCATACATGCTCCAAACCCACATAGAAACTGTGAAACTATATATGTACCTCATAATGAATTGGACCATACAGTAATAGAAAAATATATAGAATCTTTGAACTCATTCATATATGAGACAATAATATTGTATCTGCAATTATTATATAAATGAGTATCCGAAAAATAAAAATTGCAGATACCCCCTTTTCGCTTAGTAGGGCAGTACAAGAAGAAATGGATTGGTTAGATGAAGAAGAGGAAATGGTAGCTGTTTCTGCGGCATTTCTTATGCTACGATATGAATGCAGAGAGTACTGGGTTCATCCAATAAACCAACATAGACGTTCTTCATATTTAAACGTATAAAATGTACTTATAAAATATGTAAACAAACTCCCGGCACTGTCTTGATGTTTTAACACACTGTAACAATCTGACGAAAATCTAACCACGTTAGATATTGAAAACACGCGTTAAGACGTGTTAGAGCGTGTTGTCGGTTTCTGACGACACATCACAATAGTATGTGTTGATCTATTTAAAATAACGAATAGATATTTCTATGACACGTGTTAATGCGTGTTAACACGACACGTGTTAATAACGTGTCCTTAGCTTAACTTTAGAGAAGAAATACAAAAGACATTTTTTGTTCCTAATGATCCAAAGAACCTAAAATAATGTCTACACGGGCCGAAAAAATTGATTTTTATAATTTGTTGATTTTTTTTTGTAATAAATGTAGCAGTAACTCCGAAATTGTGGCATTTAGGTATAGGGACTATAATATGAAAAATTATCAGTATTTCTTAAGGACTGAAACTCCTTAAGGAATTTCCTAGATTATTGAGTGTTCCCATACATAAAATTCACTCTGTGTAATATATTTGTTTCTACATAACCCATCACATTTATCAAATAGGGCTTTTCATTCATATGGTCAATGGATCTCTAGATATGAAAAAACCGCAGAGTGCTACCATTTAAAGGGGTGTGTTTTTGAGAAAGAAGTGAATTAGTCACTAAGCACAGGGCGCATTAGGGTGAGTTCTATGTCCATTTGGTACAAATACGTCTACAGAAAAATTGTTGCAAATTAAATTTACTATGGAAATATCACTTTTTTAAGTAAAAAAAGAAAGCAATTTTTTTTGCCCCATAACTTTTTCCACGGAGATATAGGTATAGGCATTGCTTCACAGCAGAAAAACTTCAATCCTTCCTCTTTAAAATTACGTTTGGTAAAAGTCTCTAGGATTTATAGTTGCCAAAATATGATTTTTGAAAGTTCGCCACTCACAGTGATTTTGGGCCATTTTCCTGTTATTTCGCAAACATTGTTCTGTAACTTTTTTCTACGCAGCTTTAGGTATATGTGATAGTACATTTAATAGAAAGAAAAATACATTCAATTTAATTTAAAATGGTCTATTGCAATTTTTAAGCAAGATATGGTTTTTCTAAGTTTTATATTTTTAAAATGAATTTTGATATATTTTAAGGATATTTTTAAATTTCTCATAATAAATAATTTTCTATTTTTTTTCCTTACATTACGCACCAACCACGCAGGGTTATTGGCGTGTATGGATTTTTACAAAATTATAAATTAAAAATAGATTTTAAACGTAATAGGAAATTATAAAAAGCTCTAAATCTATACAAAGTAAAGTAAAATACTCTATTTTTGGTAAGAGTCTGCAGTCTTTGAGGAATGTGAAGATACTTTTTGTATCACTGTCTTTTCCGAGTGCACTATTTAATGTTGGTGGTATGTTGTACTTTTTTCGATGCACTTTATACTTCGGACACGGCAATAAACAATGCATTACGGTAAGGACACTTCTACACAAATCACAAACAGGTTGATCGGCACGTGCGTTGGAGTATGTAGTCATGGGTTAATCAAGTATGGCCAATCCAGAGACGAGTGAAGATTACTCGCTCTCTTCTGTTTTTGAATTATGGAATTTGATTGTGGTTAATATCAACTTCGTGTAGCTTGGTTGATGAGTCCCTCCATGTATCCTGCCATATTTTAAAAGTATTTTCTTTGAAATATGCTTTCAGGTCGGTGTGTAGGGTTTTCATGTTCTCTTCTGCGTTTGGATTATTAAGTGCTTTCTTTGCTATTTTGTCTACAACCTCGTTACCTTCGATTCCAGTATGAGATGATACCCAAATAAAATTAACTTTAATATTCATATTTTCTGCATATTTCAGTTCCTTTTTAATAAAAAGTAGTAGAGGATGATCAGAATAGAGATGTTTTAATGCCAATATTGATCTGAGAGAATCTGTGAGAATGATGTTTCTCTTATAATTTTTGTTAACTATCAGAGCCACTGCTTTTAGCATAGCAAACAGTTCAGCGGAGAAGGTTGTTGTATATGAAGGTAATTCATAAGCTGCTGTGTAATCTGACGAGTAGATTGCTGCGCCAGTTCCGTCTTCGTTTTTGGAGGCATCGGTGTAAACTTTGAAACAGCTACCATATTTGCTTAATATTTTAAGAAATTTTTGATTGATTTGACTTGCAGGCGTTTCTGATTTGTTTAGTCGCAATAAGCTGGTATCAGTAGAGGGAAGGCGAATTGTCCAAGGAGGAGGGGTTTGGATTGAGGAAATATCGTAGATGTCTGGATAATGAATACCTATTTTTGATAAGTAAGTTTGTATGCGGAAATAAAAAGGGTGATCAGTTCGATTTGAGTTTTGGAAACAACTTTCAAAGCGGTCAGCGAATACGTTGTGTATAACTGGGTTATCTTGATTAGAGGATACTGCAGCGGCATAAGAAAGACTTAGGATATTGTCTTCTAAACGTGAGTGGGATCTCTCCAGTCTCCCACTATAGAGTTTGTATTGGACTTGTGTGGTGTGCTCCTAAGGAAATTCGAAGACCTGTATTTTGAATCACATCTATTGTTTTTAAGTACGTCTTTTTTGAGGAGCTGTAAACGATTGAGCCATAGTCAAGTTTGTAACGTACTAGGGCCTTGTAGATGTGTAGTAATATAGACGAGTCGGCGCCCCATTTTTTGTTTGCAAGTGATCGTAACAAATTTATTCCAGGCTGACATGTCTTTTTTAAATATTCTAAATGTATTTTCCAAGTTAGTTTTTGATCAAATATAATACCGAGAAATCTAACTTCGTCTACATATTTAACCTGTGCTCCATTTAAGTATAAGTTCTTCAGTTGTATTTGGTGACTTTTCGTAAAACACACTGCTTTGGTTTTAAGGGTATTAAACTGAAGTCCACTTGTGGATGACCATTCTTCAATAAGATTTATGGTTTTTGGACATGTTATGGATGGTTGTTGGGTTCTTTCCTCTACAAAGTATAACCAAATCATCTGCATATAGCCTAGCTTTTACAGGATGTTTAATTTTTGCGGTAATAGAGTTCATAGTTATAAGAAACAGAGTTGTGCTAAGGTTCGAGCCCTGTGGTATACCATTTTCTTGATTTTTTGTTAAGGAATATACGCCATCTACTCTGACTTGAAACTGTCTATTTTCTAATAAGTTTGATATATATTTGAGTATATTACCTCTAATTTTCTATTCGCTAAGAGTTTTTAATATTGAGAATTTCCACAATGGAAATTGTGGATTATAGTAAGAGATATTGTCCTATATGTTTCGGGATCGGATTTTGATTTACTTTGCTTAAGAATAGGAATTATTATTGAATTTCTTCACGATTTTGGAAATAAACTTTTCAAAAAGATTAAGTTGAAAATGCTGAGTAAGTGTTCTTTAGATGGGTAGGTGAGTTTTTTTTTAGAAAAATAGTGGGTATATTATCTGGTCCAGGGCACGAGTTCTTACAGTTTTTTATTACCGCTTCTAATTCATCCATCGATATTGGTAAGTTTATTTCACTATTATTTTGATCTTCATAACCTATGGTATATATTTCTTAATTTATTTTGTTCCTTAAGAAATTTGGTGAATAATTTTCGTCGCTTGAATTTTTTTCATAAACTAATGCCAGTATATTTGATATTTCCTTTTTTGATTTATATATTATATTATTTTTCTCTAACAGATTTATTGACTTGTTTGTGTGATTTTGTACCAGATAATCTTTTTACTTTTTTCCATACAGTTGTCATTGGAGTAGAACTGTCAATTGTTGATACGTATGTTTTTCAAGATTCGCGCTTAGTAGTCCTGTAGCCAGGGGGGGTACAACGGCCTCCTGTATTCAGATGGACTTACCCAAGTTTTTTTTATGTATTTTGACCTGTAAAACACGAATTTTTTGGGTAACAGTTGATCCGGATGTCGAGAAGATTGTTATAAACCAAGAAGTTGAGGAATCACATAACAGCGATTTCTGGCAAAACAAAACATTTTTTTGTATTTTTTGGCCATTCTAACCAAAAAATGTTCCTACAAATTTTTTCGTAGGATGCACAGTTTTCGAGATAAACGCGGTTGAACTTTCAAAAAATCGAAAAATTGCTATTTTTGAACCCGAATAACTTTTGATTAAAAAATAAAATAGCAATTCTGCTTACTGCATTTGAAAGTTCAAGTCAAATTATATCGGTTCTAATTATTTGTATTGCTAAAATGTATTATTTTATTGTTAAAAAAGCTGTAAACACCTAGTGCTTGAGTGATGTTTTTAATGATTTCTCATTTAAAATCGAACGAGTAGGTAGAAGAGGTAAAAGTGCAAGTGAGGCTATTTTTACGTAGCATGCATTAAAACGCTTGTATTAGGCACGGGAAACACTATGTGTTTATAGCTTTTTTTAACAATCAAAAAATAAATTTTTAGCAATGAAAATATTCAAAACAGATATAATTTGACTCAAACTTTTAAAGGCGGTAAGCAGAATTGCTATTTTATTTCTTATTCAAAGTTTATTCGGGTTCAAAAATTGCAATTTTTCGATTTTTTGAAAGTTCAACCGCGTTTATCTCGAAAACTATGCATCCTACTAAAAAACTTGTAGGAACATTTTTTGGTTAGAATGACCCAAAAAATAAAAAAAAATGTTTTGTTTTGCGACAAACCGCTGTTATGTAATTCCTCAACTTCTTTGTTTATAACAATCTTATCGACATCTGGATCAACTGTTACCCAAAAATTCGTGTTCTACGGGCCAAAATACATAAAAAAAACTTGGGTAAGTCCATCTGAATTAAGAAGGCCGTTGTACCCCCACTGGCGACAGGACTATAGCTTTTTTGATAGTTAATCTGGATATAGCTCTTAATCGTTTAAATTCTAAAGAGTTTTGTTAATTTTTCTGTCGTTTGAATTTATTAAACGCTTTCTTGGATTGTTGTATTACTTGTCTACATTCATGATTCCACCAAGGAACTGGATGGAATTTACTATTGAAGTTAATTTTTCCAATATTTTTATCTGCTGAATCTATTATTAGTTTTGTAATTAAATCTACCTCTTCGTTCACATTACTATTTTCATTTATGGCATGCAAGTTGCGTTCGATAGGTTCTGGAATTTCGTCCAATCCGCATTTTTTAAGTTCCATTTTGCTTCTGGTATAGCTGTAGATGCATCTTCGTTATGGATTAAAATAGGATAATGGTCGCTACCGTATGGCTCTGGTAATACATCCCATGAAAGCATATGCGTTATTGATGGTTCACATATAGATAGGTCGATAGCAGAACCCTCGCCCGTTCTTAAGTCGAAACGGGTATCTTCTCCATCATTAAGTAGATGAGTTTTTCGAGAAGTACTTCTATTTTTCTACCAAGATATGTTAATTTTTTTGAACCCCATAAAAGATTATGTGCGTTAAAGTCCCCGACAATTAATCGTGGAGTAGGTATTTGTTCTAAAAGATCCGAGATTTCGTTATGGTTAAGTTCTTGATTGTATATGTTACATACGGAAAAACTAGTTACGTCTTTGATTCTGACTGCAATTGCCTCAATGTTTGTTTCTATTTAGTGGTATAGCTGTGCTATTAATGTCGTCCTTTATGTATATGGCTACTCCTCCGCTGGCTATGTTAGCATGTTGTCGATTTTTAAAGAAAAAATTGAAGTTTTTTAGTTTATGTGCAGTGTTGTTTTTAAAATTAGTTTCTTCTAAACATAGAATCATTGGTCTGTATGTTGAGATTAGTATTTGCAACATTTCTAAATGGGTGTAATACTCATTCAGATTCCATTGAATTAAACTAGTGGATGATATTGATATTTTAATACGTGTCCGTAGAGATGTTGCTTTCTGGTTTGGTATGGAAGTCTGGATCAATCTGTCGTAAAATTTTATTTCTTATTCGGGTGCATCTTCTTTTAATTTTTCGGTCAATTAGTTTAGGGTAAATTTTTGTCAGTAGATCTGTGACTTCAGAAATTTCATTGGTATTTTTGCAATGCTTATTGGCTCGGAAAAATCTGTACAATTTTCGAAGAAATCTATTAGTTCATCATAGATTAAGGGATAACTGGAATTTTGGTCTCTAAATAATTCTTCTGTAGGTTTTAGCATTTCCTCTAACGTTCTTTTTGGTTTATTGCCTTGGTTTAATTTAGTATTTTTCTCTTTGTTTTTGTACATGTTCTGATGAAGGAGTTGGGGAACGCTCAGAAACTGTGCGTTTTTGTGATATTGGATCTGTTTCTATTTGGTTAGTTTGGAGTTCTGTGCTTAGTGTTTCATTTTGCATAACTTAATATTTAAGTTCGGTTTGATTTTGTGGGATGCCACTCGTTAGTTCTTTAGTCGCCTGATTCTAATTATTTTCAATAGAGTTCTGACCTGATTTTTTATTGTGAGGAATTGAAGTGGTGTCACCTGATACAGATGCCTTTGTTGGACAGTATTTTGCTGAATGCTTGGAATTTTTACATATTTGACAAGTCTGGTTGTCTAAAGATATCCATATTCTATATGATGTCTCCTCGTGGGTGATAATAAAAGAATCGGGTAAGGTATGGTTGGTTAAAGGGGATATATAGGTTTGTCGCCTAAAGCTTAATATATGTGGGAACTCAGGACTAGAAGTCCCTATACGGAGAAATGATAAGGGTGACAAAAGGTTGACACCAAGTGCTTGCAATTCGGATTCTAAGATTGAGTGTGGAATAGATGGACATACGCCTGGGAGTACTAGTCGTTGGCTGGGTGTGATTAGTCGTCGTGCTTGTAAGAGTTGTTGATTAACTTTGATTTTTCCGTGGTTGTTAATAAAGTCGTCCACTAATTTTTCATTTGCTAAGTAAATGCACATTCTTTTGTTGGATAGCTTTGAAAGAAAATAATATTTATTGGTCGAAAAATCTGGCTCAAACTGTGAAGGTAATCTTCAATTTTGGTGTTGTCAATTGCGTCGATCACAATTGCTTGGTTTCTTGATGGAAAAACATTAGCGGTTGGTTGTCTGGTTACGGAAGAGTAGCTTTTAGGTTCTAGAGATTGTTGGTCTGGTGTAGAACTAGGTCGAGTTGACATAGATGAGGATGCCGTGATGTAGAAATTGATATTTTGTATGCCAAAATATCAATTATTTGGGGCCAGTAAATACCGACTTATTTTTTAAGTCGTCTATAATATGTATTTAAATAAAGTCACCTTACCAATGTTTTTCGTTAAAATAACACAATCACAAAACGCGTTTTTAACTTTTGCAAAAACTTTAAGCAAATATTAATTAGAATTTAACGTCTTTACTCGTTGGCTGGTATGATCAGATTGCAAAATATTTTTCTTGTACATTTAGGTATATACATTGTGCAATAAAAAAGAAAGTTTATTTTCCTTAAATTTAAAATGGTGTATTGTGAAAAATTGTGGGACTATTTTTAAACAAGATATGCTTTTTCAAAGTGCAGTCTTTTCCAATTTCCAATTCTTGCAGTCTTTTCCAATTTTTCAAAGTGTGACATAAACACATGCAATATGTCCCACTAAATATAAAATGAGAAATTTGAAATAATGAGAGCGGCGAATTTTGAAAAATCATATTTTGGAAACTATAAACGCTAGAAACTTGTACCAAAATTAATTTTAAAGAAAAAGGATGGACGTATTTTTTCTGTGAAGCAAAGCATATACCTATATCCCCGCGGAAAACAGTTATGGGGCAAAAAACATAAAATTGCTTTATTTCATGTTTTTGCTTTTTTTTTTAATATATTTTTGCAAAAAAAAAATATTTTTGACTATAAAAAGTGACATTTCAATAGTAAATTTAACCTGGAACAATTTTTATGTAGACGTGTTTGTACCAAAAAGTGTATAGAACTCACCTCAATTCACCCTGTGCCTAGGGACTAATTCACCCCTTTCTCAAAAACGCTCCCCTTTAAATTATAGCACTCGGTTTTTTCGTATTAAAAGCCCATTGACCATACGAAATAATGAAATCCTGTTAACGTTGTAGTTCCTTTTAGCTTTCTTATTTTGAACATAATCAATAGCAAAATAACAAAAACAACTATCTGATTTTGATGAAAGCACATTAACTCATATAGAGCTTAGTTGCGAATAAAGAGAGGGGAGATAAAAGGGTTGAGAATTAAAATAAAATAAATTATTCTAGATTATTAATTATTAAGAAGGCATTATTTAAATCTGGTGAAAACTTAACAACATAGTCCACAAACTTCAAATGACACTGAGAGTCATGGAACGGAGAATTTAACATTAAAGTTAGCGATCGCATACATTGAAGATGTAAAAAGACGATCAAATTAACAGATGTAATCCAAAATATTGTCATGTTAAAAGGAAATACTGAAAGAATGGAAGACAGCCATTGAAGGAAGGGAATTGTTCAATGGTGAACAAGAACAAAAATAAGAGAAGTAGAGGCAGACCTTAAATCAGATGAACTGATGACATCAAGCTAGTTGCTGGCCACGAGTGGATCTAGCAGAGGCGTAGCTACCGCCGTATCAACCATATCAATTATACGGGGCCCACGACATTCAGGGGCCCTAGCGTGGCATGTCGATAGAAAATTCCATTTAAAAAATTTAACAATTATTTCACTATGAACACAGTGTATATTGTTTGCTTATCGACATTTTCGTGTAATGAATTCTTTAACTATCTACAGGGTGTTTCATTACTAATTGTCCATATAGTAACTGGAAAAACCTTAGCACAAAATACGAAGATTTAACCTAAAACCCTTAAATAAAATGTGGTTCCTTACTGAGTTACAGGGTGTTTTATCTAAAAATTTAAAAATTTATTTTCGCTCAGCATTTTAAAACTATTCGACGTATCCTTTTCATAATTGGCAGAAAGTATAGGTACTGTACAAACTATTAAATTGTGTTAAACAAACGTTTCTGGCTATTACCAGAGGCGTACGACGGGGGAAAGTGAATGGTTGACCCTTTCCAAATTCTACGCCACTGGCGGAATTGCTATTTTAATTCAATTTTTGGATTCTCCAATACTTTATATGAAAATATTATATTCTCCATTCGTAACGATAACGTTATTAGTTTTCGAGATATTTGAAGTTCAAAATGAAACGACACGGTTATTTTGATTAATGTATTGTGTCGCTTCATTTTTGATTTCAAATATCTCCAAAACTAATCATTTTATCGTTACGAATGCAGAGTATATTATCTACATAAAAAGTATTGGAAAATCAAAAAATTGCACTAAAATAACAATTTTGTCAGTGGCGTAGAATTTGGGAAGAGTCAACCAGGCTTTATCCCCTGTCGTACGCCTCTGGTAGTAGCTAAAAACGTTTATTTATCTTAATTTAGTAGGATGTACAGTACCTACACTTTCTGTCAAGTATGATAAGGATGCGCCAAATAATTTTAAAGTACTGGGTACAAATATTTTTAAATTTTAATCACATGAATCATCTCATAAATTAATCAAAATAATTCTGCCGTTTCCTATTTAACTTCAACTATGTCGAAAACTAATGACTCTATCGTTACCAATGAAGAGTATATTTTTTACGTATAAAGTATTGGAGAATCTAAAAATGGCACTAAAATAGTAATTACTCTAGTGGCGTAGAATTTGAGAAGGGTCAACCATTCACTATCCCCTGTCGCACACCTCTGGTAGTAGCTAGAAACGTTTGTTTATCATAATTTAGTAGGGTGTATAGTAGTTGCACTTTCTACCAAGTATGAAAAGGATACGTTGAATAGTGTTATTATGCTGAGCAAAAATATTTTTTAAATTTTTAGATAAAACACCCTGTAATTCAGTAAGGAACCACATTTTATTTAAGTGTTTTAGGTTAAATCTTCGTATTTTGTGCTAAGCTTTCTCCAGTTACTATATGGACAATTAATAATGAAACACCCTGTATAAATTATATGTATCTATTTTATATGCTCTGTCGCTCGCCGTTATTCCATAACAACAGAGTTTTTTTGTTTTCAAGGTACCTTTCACTGTCCATTCACCGCTGTCTGTGTGTGAGATATTGGATTATGCCAAATTGAAATTTTTGTAATCGCTTTACCTTTGAATATTTGTAACGGTGTGTATTGTTTGGGCGTATTTTCGTGTAATCTGTTCTTTATCTATAAATTGTATTTAGGCATATCTACTTGCCGTCCGCTCGCCGTTATACTATAAGAAAGAGCTTCTGTGTTTAAGCTCATTTTCAATGTCCATTCATCCTTGTTTTGAAAAAACTGAATCTGTTTTCAAACAATGAGTCTCAACAATTCAAATCTATTTTTCGTAGAGTTTATTAGGTTTATTATTATTATCTATATTTGGATGTTATAATACGCAGAACTTATTACATAGTTCCTGAGGTTGTATTATGTAATTGACAATTTATTTAAATTTTGCAATAGGTTGTTTTGATTTATTTCATTATCTCTTATTTTGTAATAATATTAACGATTTATGTAATTTTAGTAAACTCTATTTGTTATTGTTTTTTTTTTCGACTCTTTGTAAGCTTTATCCATAAAATTGTAAAATTTTCTGTGACAATAAAGCATATTCCCATTCTATTCTTCTTCTTCTTCTTTAAGTACCGTGTCCAAATTTTTAGGCGTGGGTAGCTTCCATAACAATTTGCCGATATCGTTCTCGATCTTGTGCGGCATGTAACAATTGATCTGCTGATAAGCCAGTCCATTGACGAAGGTTTCGGAGCCATGAATATTTCTTTCGACCAATTCCTCTTTTTCCATCGATCTTTCCATTGAGTATTAACTTCAACATCCTGTATCTGCTACCTCTCATTATATGCCCCAGATATTCAAGTTTTCTCTTTTTTATCATCTTCATTAAGTCACCTTCGCCTTGACCTACTCTGTTTAAGACTTCTCTGTTTGAAATGCGTTGAACCCAAGATATTCTGAGCATTCTACGATACGACCACATCTCAAAGGCTTCTAATTTGTTCATCATGTTAACCTTCATGATCCAGGTTTCACATCCATATAGTAATACAGGATACACATAACATTTTAGGAACTTGATTCTTAGTTGTAAGTTCAGCTGAGAGTTGGTCAGAATAGATCTAATTTTCATAAATGCTCCTCTTGCAATTTCTATACGAGTTTTAATTTCTTCATCCGGATTTAGTGTCTCGTTTATCCAACATCCTAGGTATTTAAAATGGTTAACTTTTGTTATTGATTCATCATTGACAATTAGTTGCATAGGGCCGACGTCTTGTTTACTAACCACAAGTAACTTTGTCTTTGTTGCATTTATGTTAAGTCCGTTATTGGAGCATTCTCTAGTGACTCGATCTATAAGGAATTGAAGATCTTCGATATTTTCAGCGATGATCGCGGTGTCGTCTGCATATCTGATGTTGTTAATAGTTTCTCCCCCGATTCGAACTCCACATTGTCCTTCCAAGGCTTCATTAAAAATTATCTCTGAGTATACGTTAAACAAAGTTGGGGATAACACACAACCCTGTCTGACACCTCTTTGAATGCAAATCTTGTCTGTTTCTTTGCCGTCTACCAGAATAGAAGCTTCTTGATACCAATATAGATGTTGTAAAAGTCTCAGATCTTTATCGTCTATTCCAATCATTTCTAGATATTCAAACAACCTATTATGTTGAACTCTATCAAACGCCTTCTCAAAATCTATAAAGCAGACGTAAATTGGTTTCTGTACTTCCCATGATCGTTGAAGTAATGTTAACATTGAGAACAAAGCTTCCCTTGTTCCCAATCCTTCTCTGAAACCGAATTGTTTGTTTCCCATTGTCTCTTCACATTTCTGCTTGATTCTATTAAGAATTATCTTAAGAAGTAGCTTGAGAGAGTGGCTCATGAGACTAACTAGTCTAAAGTCTTTACATGATGATGTATTAGGCTTTTTTGGGAGTGGAATAAATGTAGACTCTAACCATATCTGTGGCATCACGCCAGTCTCGTATATATGGTTATAAATGTTTGTTAGTTGTGAGACATTGTCGTCATCCAGAAGTTTGAGCCAGTCTGATGGTATTTGGTCAGGGCCTGGAGATTTCCCATTTTTGCTCTGTTTGATGGCTTTCTCTACTTCCGCTTTTAAAATACTAGGACCAGTATTCGCATACTTTGTGGTGTTAAGTGGTGGCCTCGTATCCAGGAAGAGCTCTTTTATATAGTTAGTCCATTCTTCCTTTTTTTCATCCAAGTCGAGAATTATTTTACCTTTGGAGTTTCTCATAAAGTGAGGAGTTCTTTTTCTCTGAGTGTAGGTAATTTCTTTAAGCTTTTTATGTATATTAAACTCGTCATGTTTTCTTTGTAGTTCTTCCATTTCACGACATCTTTGTTCCATCCAGTCCTCTTTTGCTCGCTTAACCTCGTATCTTATTTGTCGATATATCTCTCTATACCGAATCTCGTCTTTGTTTTTCCAATTTCTTCTTTGTTGAATAAGGTCTAGTATTTTATCGGTCATCCAATCCTTTTTCTTTATTGGGTCTTTTTCTGGTTTCAAAACTTCGTTTGCTGTGGTGACCATGGCGGAATTCATGATATCTAGATTTTGACCGATATTTTCTTGTCCACATCTTTCTAACTGTTTTTTAATCTCACGATTTATCTTATTTCCGAACTCATCTGATATTACGGTATTTCTTAGGAGTCGAGTATTAGGTTTCTTCTGCGTTGTGGGGGCTTTTATTCTTTTTAGTTTTAGTTTGAATCCAGCACAGAGCAGATTATGGTTAGTTGCTGCGTCTGCACTTGGGTATGTTTTTGCAGATGTAATACTGTTTCTAAACCTTCTACTAATAATAATGTAGTCAATTTGATTTCTGACTATCTTTCCCTCTTGATCAGCTGGAGATTTCCAGGTATATAGTCGTCTTTTAGGTTGCTGAAACAAAGTATTTGCTATAATGCATTTCTCTTCTTGGCAGAACTGTATTAGTCTTTGCCCTCTTTCGTTCCTTTCTCCAAGTCCATACTTTCCGGTTATATCTTGTGTGATTTCGGCACCAACTTTTGAGTTGAAGTCTCCCATAATAATTGTAGCTTCATGTTTCTATTCTATACAATCGTTTTTGATTCTTTTGTTGAACATTTTTTAGCACCATTCCATATCAGTCGTGGAAAAGGGTCCCGCGACAAACTTTCATATGGGGCCTCTGTGGGGCTAGCTACGCCACTGGGATCTAAAAAATAAACACAAATAAATGGACATACTTAGGTATGCTTACATCTGACGATGGATGGATAAGCGAAAGGAAATAGGAGAAAGTAACAGACGGAAAACTTTAGAAGTAATTTGAAGGATTTTATTATTTTATACTAAATGATGCAAAGAATAACGCTGTAACCAGCATTTATCATATTCTTAAGAAATGATAAAAAAAGATACAAATTTATTTGATTTATTTTTTGGATGCATGTGACATTTTTTCAGTGTAAGAAGTAAGTAATTATACAGGGTGCCCCGAAAAGATTGGTCATAAATTATACCAGACATTCTGGAGTCAAAAATAGTTCGATTGAACCTAACTTACCTTAGTACAAATGTGCTCATAAAAAAAGTTACAGCCCTTTGAAGTTACAAAATGAAAATCCATTTTCTTCAATATATCGAAAACTATCAGAGATTTTTTATTGAAAATGGACATGTATCTTTCTCATGGGAGGAGCATCTTAAAACAAAATTATAGTGAGATTTGTCCACCCCATAAAAATTTTATGGGGGTTTTGTTCCCTTAAACCCCCAAACTTTTGTGTACGTTCCAATTAATTTATTATTGTGGTACCATTAGTTAAACACAACGTTTTTAAAACTTTTTTGCCTTTTAGTATTTTTTCTATAAGCGAGTTTTTATCGAGATGCGGCTTCTTTTTTAATATATTTACATACAAATTTTATGGGGGTTTTGTTCCTTTAAACCCCCCAAATGTTTGTGTACGTTCCAATTAAACTATTATTGCGGTACCATTAGTTAAACACAGTGTTTTTAAAACTTTTTTGCCTCTTAGTCTTTTTTCAGTAAGTCACCTTTTATCGAGATGTGGCCTCTTTCCAAAATATACCCAAAAATGTACATTATAAATAAATTTTCAGATTATAACAGGTCTCTATAATCGTATAATCCACCACATACAAATGTGGTGGATTCGACAAATATTCAAAATATCTCGATAAACACTGGCTTATCGAAAAAGTACTAAGAGGCGAAAAAGTTTTAAAAACTCTGTATTTAACTAATGGCGCCACAATAATAATTTAATTGGAACGTACACAAAGTTCGGGGGGGGGGGGGGTTTAAGGGAAAAAACCTCCATAAAATTTTTATGGGGTGCACAAATTTCACTTTAATTTTTTTTAAGATGTTGCTGCCATAAGAATGCCACATGTCCACAAAAAATCTCTAAGAGTTTTCGAAAATGAAAAAAAAATCAATTTTCATTTTGTAACTTCAAAGGGCTGTAACTTTTTTTTTGTGCACTATTGTATATAGGTAAGTGAGGTTCAATCAACCTATTTTTGAACCCAGAATCTGTGGTATAATTATGACCAATCTTTTCGGGACACCCTGTATAAATGTTAAACTCCTCTTTTAGAATAAGGTCTACTGTTTTTATGATTAGAGGATAGGTTTTTGAATTGTGGCAGTTACAGATTTTGATATAAATACACTCAGGGGCAAAAAAATCGATCCACTAAAAATTTGCTCATTTTTGATGTCTCGAATTTCCTAAACCTGTTGTCCGATTTAAGTGATTTTTTACCATGTTGTACCCTTATTCATTAACAATATCGCTGTAATAATATTGTTGCTAGACAAGTAAACTGTCATTATATACCGGGTGTAAGAATCAAACTATGTTTTATTCTCAAAGTTCGTATCACCCTGTGGACTATTCTAACATTTATAAAATACTGAAATTAAAACCCAACTATAGGCTTAGGTTTTTTTAACATTCTGTTTTTAGATTTATTCGCTTATGTTGCTTATATGCAAATTAAATTTGGTGGGTTTTAAGACGTAGTTCATGCGCATTTTTTGACATATAATTAATAATTTTATATTCACCATTGGCGTGCATACATGTAATATGATCGGTCATAATACCCGTTTGCGCGCTAATGGTGAATATTAATTTCTAAATTGTATATCAAAAAAGTGCAATAACTACGTCGTAAAACCCACCAAATTTGATTTGCATATCTCAACTGGTTTTAAGGCAATAAAAAATCGTCAGTTTATAAACGAAAACTGAATATCCCGTATCTCGGAAACGAAGCGTTTGCGGATATATGATTATAAAGCAAACTATCATTACTTTCATGTGTGAAATTACCTCTTAAAGTTTGCCGCACTTATTTCGAAACACCCTGTACTAATGACGAACATGGCCAGTTGTTAAAGTACTTAACTTTGTTATTATCCAACATAAGCGAACGAGTCTAAAAACAGAATGTTAAGAAAACCTGAGGCTATAGTTGGTTTTTAATTTCAGTATTTTATAAACGCTCGAATAGTCCAAAGGGTGATGCGAACTTTGTGAAAAACACATGATTCAGTGAATTTGTACTCTACGAGCCCCCTAGTGGGAAATTTTGGGGTAGTTTTGATTTTTTTCATTTTATATGGATTTTGGGCTGCTGAATCCGAATCTGAGGTTTGCGGACAAAATTTCGTGACGGAACATTAAAAAAATCACGAAAAAAGCGAAAAATTCCTGCTTTTTCCCGCTTTTTTGCTTAAATTTCGAAAACTAACTTTTAGTAAATGGTGTGTTAACAAAAATTAAAGTACATAAAATTCTCTACAAATATCAGTATTTATTTTTTTTTTCAGATGAACCGTTCGGTCTAAAATGCAAGTTGAAAATTGCTAATTTTCAACGGTCTCTGTAAAACCTACTTTTTACATTCCAAAACTTTATTTCTTATTAGAATTTGTGTCATTTGATACATTCCTGCTAGTTTTTTGCACAAGTAATTAAAAAGAAAAAAAGTCGAAATTGTACAAATTAAGTATCACAACAGGCCAGACAGGGGGCCACGTTCTGCAAACGGTTGAAGCTTGAATTTAAATTCTTCTGGCACATATTTTACAATATTTTTACATCATTAGAAAGAATCACTGTTCTGTCTAAGTTGAACAAGATCTCCTCTAATTGATCCACCATTGGTGATGATAGGGCCATTGACTTAATCACTATTTTGGCCAGAGTTCTGTGAGCCAACATATGAGCTCGTACTTCCCTTGTGTAAGCGTGACCCGACATAATTTTTTCGGTTGATTTTGCCACATATATGGTATTAAAAAGTTCAGCCAATCCACCACCTTGTATAATGTAACCAATTGCCCCCATGAAGGGCATCAATAGTGAAATCCATCGAGCCTTATAACAACATTTTGACAGATCAGGATCATCGGGACGACTAACAAGGATGCCTCTTTCCTTGAGGCAGAGGGGTTGGTCAAATGTCATCAGACATGAAACTTGCTTCAAGGATTTAGTTTTCTCTACTCCGTTCAACAATTCTGTAAATATTGTATTATAATCACTTGGAGGAGCGTTGATAAATAGATGGTAAACAATAAATATTAGTTCATATGGCATGTTTCTTGTGACAGCTTCCATGAATCCATTCCATCCTAAGAGGCCGGGAATATCTCTACTTTTTCCATAGAGCCACAGAAGATCAGGCACAGATGGAATCACAGTTTCAGTTGGTGTGAACATTCCCTTCGTATCTATTATCTTGATCTCTGATAAACCTTGAGGTTTTGTCCTTTCAAAATGAATTAGTTGAACAGCTCCCTGACTTGCATAAATCTCAGGCGTGAGTTTCGTTTTTAACCGAGGAATGGATTGGTTAGGTGCTACTGCATGTTTTGGTGCAATACAAGAAATGCCACCCATGACGTGAAAAGTTGAAAAGTGTTGTATCCGTCGATTGTATGTACTTTAAAATCAGCGTTATCGTACACCTCCTGTGTAAAGCACGGCTGGTCAATTTTCTGCGGATCGCCTGCGATTGCTGATTTTTTCAGACAAATAGCTTCTTTATAGGATGAACAAAACCCCAAAGAGAAAACTACATCAACCAATTTTCTTGATCCGTACTTTTTGTAGAGCAACACGGCCAACCCTACAAGGACTGGTGAGACGAACGATCTGGGCCTTACCGCCGCTACAAGACTATGAGCAAGCGCGTTGCCTTTTTTCTTCCAGTTATCATACTTCCCACGTTTTTTATGAAGTACAACTTTTTCCATAAATGTACGTAGTGTTTCAGGAATAAGTTCTTCATTTCCTTCTAAAAACTTATCCGGTGGGGGGTATTCCTGTGTCTCATAAACCTGGCTCCGGACATCCTCAACAATAATGGCAGCAACCGTCTGAAAATCCGTAGTCTTTCCTCTTTTTCATTTTTTAACGCTTGTTGGTACCAAGCGGCGTTCAAGATTTTGTAACCTGTGTCTTTGAAACAAACGACCGACTTCTTGTTTCGGGACATGGTAATAATTATATCGCTTCCGTATTTTTTGAGTAGATGAGCTTTGGCTGTCTTTTTGTCAGGACGATATTTACCCTTGATTTGGTCGATCAACTCATCGAGCAAAAATTGGCACTCCCATCCCTATTCTCTAAATAATTGATTGTAAACATCTTGCATTGCTCTTTCAAGATCATCGGCAAAGGGACCCTATTTTTTAATCTTTTTTTGAGTGATTGGGCGATTGTGCAGTTTTCTATGGTACCGGCAATCAGAGGCTACTAAGTCTGAGACAGGCAAAAGGCGTTTGATTATGGCTTTGCCATACTGATCATCACGTTCTTTTGCTCGTTTTATAACAGTTTCTTTAAATTTTAAAACTCGAACCTGATACACCATATTGCGGTAGGTTGTCTTTTTACTTTGCTGTTCTATAAACTCAAGTGTTATGACGAGACCACATATAAAACATTGAGTTTTGAAATTAAAAGGTGGTGCAGTAGAACGTCTTTGAACTTGCTCCCTATCCTCCTCAACTTTCTTCAAGTAAGCGTTAATCATTTTTACATCATTGTAATTTTTACGACCTCACGCTATTAACAGCTTAATAAATCTTAATCTGTCATTAAAAAAAGAAGAAATATTGAAAATAATTCTTATTTATTTATAAGTAGTAGAAATGTATTATGTATTTATAAGAATTTAGGAGAAATTTATCAAATGACAGCATTCTAATAAAAAATAAAGTGGGTTTTGCAGAGACCATTCAAAATTCGCAATTTTCAACTTGCATTTTAGACCGAGTGGTTCGTCTGAAAAACAAAGTAAATAGTGATGTTTGTAGAGAATTTTAAGTACTTTAATTTATGTTAACAGATCATTTACTAAAAGTTAATAGTTTTCGAGATTTAAGCAAAAAAGCGAGAAAAAGCAGAAATTTTCCGCTTTTTTCGCGATTTTTTCAATGTTCCGTCACGAAAATTTTGTCCGTAAACATCATATTCGGATTCAGCAGCCCAAAATCCATATATAATGAAAGAAGTCAGATCTACCCCAAAACTTTCCTAGTCAAAACACAATTTTATTGAATCAACAGTTTGATTCGTAAACTCGGTGTACAATGACGGTTTACCTGTCTAGCAACAATATTATTACAGCGATATTGTTAATGAATAAGGCTATAACATGGTAAAAAATACTTAAATCTGACAACAGGTTTAGGAAATTCGAGACATAAAAAATGACTAAAATTTCAGTGGACCGATTTTTTTGCACCCGAGTGTATCACAACCAGACGCCGACCCTCGCTCTCTGGTATCCCTCGTACTGCTCGTACCATATTTTTATTATCGATCGCCAGATGCATTATTTTAAATGGGAGCGTTCACCAAAATGAAGAGTAGGATACTAAGGCTAGGATACGATGCGATAGTCTCCGTAATGAACAAACCCTTAGGTTATATAATATATAATAGGGTCTTATAATAGATTAATTTATGTAGGTATAAGAAAAGAAAACTACATATTTTTTCCAGTTGTAGACTTGTTTTTAGATAAACTTACTACAAGTGTACCTTTTAACGTTAAAAAACACAAATATTCTCATTTGAAAGCTGTATAATTATTTAAACAATCTTAATTTAAAGAAATTAAAAAATATTGTTATAATAAACCGCTCAACTTTGACCTTAGAAACCACTCATGACAATTAAACGTTTTTTTCTTTTAAAAGAAGCGTCCTGTCGATTTTTTACAGCACCGTTTTCATGATTTAATTTAATTTAATATTTCCCGAGATATTTTATTTGTTTATAAGGCAAAAAATTGTTTATAATTTGAAAATATTCCTGACGCCGCTTAAATAGTCCAATTGTAATTCTGTAAAGTACATTAGATAGGTACCGGGTGTCCCAATAAGAATGGCTCTCGGCCATATCTCAGGAACGGTTTATAGTAGAGCTTTGAAATAAAAAATTTTACTCAGGAACAAAAGTTGCCTCAGGAAAAGCCTGGAAATTATTTTCATAATTGTGGGTCCACCGCTAGAGGGCGTAATTGAATATCAAAAATAAAAAAACCTAAATTTTACAAAATTTTCCTAATGAAGGGGCACTGGAAATCCGATTATTGTATTCTTCATCAAATTCTGCGCATATTTGATTTAACAAGTTTAACTCTACCTTTGCAAATAAGAGGTGGGGGTGAGTGGGAACCTTGTTATAAAAAAATGGCTGTAAGTCCGGTTCTGCTAAATCAAATTTTGAAAACTGGGTCTTGTTGAAGACAGATCTTGTTCTTCAATGTAAGCGTGATAATTTTGAACCATCCTAATAAGTAATAAGCCAGCTGGGAGGCGTTATCTAATTTTTTTCAGAAATCTAGTTTTCTTTGGAGAATATTAAATACAAGTATGCATTTTTAATCATACTTTATAAAATTAGATTAAATTAGCAATAGAATAGCGAAAACCGCATGTCGATACCTTTTGTCTATCTTAAGATATCTCGAGAAACGTGTAAATTTTATACATAACTGTTACTATCACCGGTAAACTAAGTTAATGAAAAGTAGTGTGCTGTGGAAAAAAACAAAATAACATTTTCCAGATGTCAATGTATAAATATATAATTAATTAAAACAACAATGTAAAGAGAAACAATACTATTAAAATTAAATATAACACAGAACAAAAAGAACTACTTAGTGACGACCTAAATATTCAAATTGTTGCCCATCATACACTACTCTAGAATACATAATCCAGAGAATACTAAACGCCATTCAAAGCATATCGAGAGCAGAAATTGAGACTGCTGTTCAATCTACTCTTGAAAGAGTAAATGTTTGCAACGAAAATGATGGGCAAAAATTTGAACGTTTATGTCATCACTAAATAGTTGTTTTTATTTCTTTGCAATAGGGCTTTTCAACGCTTCTCATTTGTTTCGAGCCTCTGTCATATGCCGTATAATCCGTGTATAATATTAATATACGAGATATGAACGAGGCTCGAAACAAATGAGAAGCGTTGAAAAGACCTAATATACATTGACAGCTGGAAAATGTTTCTTTGTTGTTTCCATAGCACACTATTTTTAATGAATTATTTCGTTTACTGGTGACAGTAACAGTTATGTTTTTAAATTTACACGTTTTGTAAGATATCTCGAGATAGAAAATAGGTATTAACATGCGGTTTTAGCTATTCTGTTTGCTAATTTTGTCTAATTTTGTAATATGGTATTAACAATGCATGTTTTTATTTAATATTTTCCAAGGAACACTAGATTTCTGAAAAAAATTAAATAACGCCTTCTAGCTGGCATATTACTCAGTAAGTTGGTTCGAAATCATAACTTTTACATTGACGAAAAAGATCTGTCTTCAACAAGACCAAGTTTGCAAAATTTGATTAAGCAGAACCGGACCCACAACCGTTTTTCATAACAAGGTTCCCACTCACCCCCACCTCTTATTTCCAAAGGTAGACCTAAACTTGTCAAATCAAATATGCGTAGAATTTTATGAAGAATACGACGATCGGATTTCCAGTGCCCCTTCATTAGGAAAATTTTGTAAAATTTAGATTTTTTAATTTTTGATATTCAATTACGCCCTCTAGCGGTGGTCCCACAATTATGAAAATAATTTCCAGGCTTTTCCTGAGGCAACTTTTGTTATAAAATTTTTTATTTCAAAGCTCTACTATAAACGGTTCCTGAGATATGGCCGAGAGCCATTCTTATTGGGACACCCGGTACAGTGCCTTTTTATACAAAAATCGTAGCTATTCTTTTGTATCATAATTATTGTGGTTATTATAGCGACCGTGAATTTTTAATTAACAATTCAGTTGTTGCTAAACTGTTAATTCAATTTCCATGGGATTCTGGAATTATAATCTATACGAAAAGTGCTTTTATATTACCAAGTTATTTAATTATTGATAACCAATTACTTATCTAAAATGTTAGTTGAAAATTAAAGATTTTGTTGGAAAAACCCGCATTTGCCGGGGAAAATTTTTGCCGAAGTAAATCGTAAGAAACACGTCTCTATGCAGAATTTAATTGCGGTGAATTTTTGTTTGGGTGTTTTTCGTGTAAAGTTAAAATCTTTGTAGTTATAGAGCAAAAATTGAAAAAGACCCGATTTTCGGGCGCCATTTTATTTGTAGCACACTATCTGCGGACTTTGCATACGTATATTATTAATATATAATCATAAGATTCGATTCCAGCAATAAAATTGCTGGTAAATAACTTTTCCTTGTATTTTGCTAATTATCCCAGAGTATTGTAAAAATGCATTAAAGTTATCAGTAAAAAATGAAAAACAAAATTTAACTTGAAAAACATACTGTATATTTTTCCATGATATTTTATTAAGTAATATTTGGTTACTAGTCATATTTTATAACTGACCCGGTATAGAAGATGCTCTCAAATTTTTCAACGGTAACAACTAAGACGATTATTTGCGTTACCCTTATTGTTTGTCCCAAACGAGACAAGGCACTCCAGAAAGAAACGTATCTCCGCGCCATCTAGCAGTCTCAGTCGATACTCGGAATGACGACAGCCACACCTCGAAGAGCTGTTTTTATAGACTGCCGCCCCCAAAAACGATGATGCGGACGGATATTTCTTCGTCCGCCGGCCTCTAGGGGGTACAACAATCTCGATAGTCAGGCCAGGGGTTTAAAAATTTAGATTTAATTACTTATCTTTACAATAACCTCGTGTATATAGAATTGATTTACTTCAATTAATACAAACATCTTAAATACGGCAGTACATTCTGCGATTTAAATTGTTATAGCCGTAAAAAATTGGTAACCTTGTACCTATTTAATTAGGATGAACAGTTTAGTAATATAATATTAATATGTATAATATTTTTTTTATTTGCAAACTCGCATCAGCCTATACACACACTCAAAAATGTTTTGCATAATGTATTATTTTCAAAAATATTCACCAAATCTGGTGAAATCTATTTTTTTTTAACAAAATACTTTATTATATATATAAAATTGTACGTTTTGAAAAAAACAATAAACAAAATTTTAAGGATTAACAATTTATTATTATTATTTATAATATGTATTATAAATATATTTTTTAAATTTGTTTAGATATAGGAACTAATACTTAATATGCCATATTTCCACCTCTTGCATCAATGCAAGACTGAATGCGATGTCCCATGCTTCTTATAAGTGTATTAATGTAGTTCTGGTCCATGGTGCCCCATTCTTCAATCGCTGCTATTCTAAGGTCTTGTAGTGTCCTTGGGGGTGGCTGCCGGGACTGAATTTTTCATTTGAGCATATCCCATTCGTGCTCAATGAGATTGAGGTCAGGTGAGCAAGGTGGCCATTGTAATCTGACGATATCTTCTATCTCTAAAAAATCTGCCACATGTCTCGCACGATGGGGAGGCGCATTGTCGTCCATAAAAATAAATTCTGGACGAACAGCTCCTCGCCACAAGCGTACAACAGGCCTAAGAATGGTATCAATATAAATTTGTCCATTCATGTTACCAACAATAGGAATTAAAGGAGTTTTATTATTTAGCATGATGCCGCCCCAAAAGATTATGGAGCCACCTTGATATGGGACTCTTTGGACAGCTTGGTTAAGTCTATCCTGTCGATTTGGGTTCCTCCAAATGCTAATTCGGCGATTATCCCATAAAAGGCTAATTTTGGTTTCATCAGAAAAAAACACGTTTCCCCATCTGTTGTCATGCCATTGTAAATGTTCATTGGCCCATTCCAGTCGAGTCCTTTTCTGCTCTAACGTAAGCTTTGGTACAAACAATGGTCTTCTTGTAAATAAATTCGCCGAATGTAACCTGTTTCTAATAGTCTGATCGCAAATTACAATATTATGAGCTTGCTGGAGCTCTCTTCTAATAGCTGGGTCAGTCATAGAGGGGTTTCTCCGGGCAGTTAACGTTAAAAAGCGTTCTTGGACATTGGTAGTAATTCTGGGTCTTTCGCTTTTTGGACGATCGCTAACAGAATTCGTCTCTCGATATTTTTTCACAATCCGAGACACATCACTCTGATTAACTCCAACCCGGACAGCAATGTCGACTTGTGTGTGGCCTTCCTCAATAAAAGTAACGATTCTAGCTCTGTTGAACTCAGATATCATTTGTCTGTTCATATTGTTCACTACAAAGTGAATAAAACGTAAACCAATTTTTACAAATATCGGTTTTCGAAAACTGATGGACGCAATATGAATACTGAGAGTCTTTGTGACGATTAAGAAACAAAAACAAGCAATAAAATACATTATTTTAGTAGACAAAAAAAATCAGTGCAAAAAATCTCAAATGAAAAACGTTCAGTGGCGTTACAAGTAATATGCAAAACATTTTTGAGTGTGTGTATGGCTATTAGCGGAAATGATAGTTTTATTAACAATAATAATAACTATAGAATACTACAATTAAATTTTATATAAACAGTTTATTGCTTTTAAGTATTGAAGGATCACTTTGGAACCGCACTTTGAGAATAGTATTTTCAAATCATCCGGGATTCCGAATTGAACTCTTCCCGCACTGTATAACGGGCACTCCACTAGAAGGTGTTTTATTGTCAGAGGGGTATCACAAGCATCACTCTTGTTGGGGATCTCGTGTCATCAGATATCCATGCGTGAGGCGGCTATGACCAAGCCGCAATCGCGAGATGATCACTTGGGAAAACGATTTGTGGAATTATCAGACCATCGTTGAAATGTTGGTTTTATTTCAAATAACTGCTTCTGTTTTTTATGCCATCTGCTATTCCAGATATCAACTATTTTGCTATGAAAATATGATTTGAGATCTGACGCTGGAGTTTTTGGATATATCTCTATAGTTGCGTCCTCTAAGTCTTCTCGAGCATGTTTATCTACCAGTTCATTTCCAACGATTCCAATATGAGATGAAACCCACAGAAAAGCAACGTTTTTGTGATTTAGATTGTGCAATTTTTGTCTTATGAGTTTGGCCACAGGGTGGGGAGAATAGATTTTAGAGATGATTTCTAACGAATTTAAAGGGTCCGCAATTTTGAGAAAGTTAAATTGAGAACTTTTTCTAACGTGATTTAGGGCTTTATATATCGAAAAGATTTCTCCTGTTAAAATAGTGTTTGTCTCCGCTAGTTTATCGTTATTTCATTCTGTGTTACAAAGGCATATGCTACACAATATTTATAGTCCAAGTAATAAAGCACTAGGACAAAACCTCGCAATTTTTACAGAATGGATTGATTTGCTTGAAAATTTGAGAATAAGTATTGAATAATCCAAGGATCAAAATCTAGATGATGCCGGAAGGAGCTTTCACCATGGGTGAAATAACGAATTTTTTTAGTTTGAAAAAAAAATGGCTTTTTCTTCAGAATAGAAAGATTAGAATCAGAGATATGACAAAATGTTTAAAAATGAAATTGTAGCTTATTTAATTCTCGAGAATCTGGTTTGCAAAAATTTTTTCTACGGCAAAAATTGAGTGAGCTGTAGACAAATAAATCTTTTAATAACATGCAAAAACCACCTATACCAACCCTTTCAAAGTCACCTTTCTTGCAACTGAGGATTTTAAAAAGATTTAATATCCTTATAGATCTTGTAAAAACCTACAAAATCCTTTTTGACCAAACTTTCTAAGATAAAAAATAAAAAAGTTACCGTTAAAAATCAATATATTTTTTTGAAAAAAAAGGAAGAATCCATTTGAAAGCATAATAATGTAAGTTAGCGGTGTTTTTAGTCATTGGCCTTATTCATTCTTCTTTATTCCTGTATTATTCATAAATTCTGGAAGTTTGACTTGCTTAGAATGATTAGTTTTTAAATAAATGGAGTTACAATCGAAATACGAATTTTTGTAGTTTGGTAAAAAATGACATTTTCTTCAGAATATAAACATTAGCATCAGAGATACGAAAAAATGTTTAAATATGAAATTGTAGGGTATTTAATTCTCAAGAACTTGGTTTGAAAAAGATTTTTCTACGGTAAAAATTGGTAAAAAAAATGTTTTCGATATAAAACTAACACTTTCTATAGCGAATAAATCTAAAACTATTAATTTTTTCAAAACAAGGTGTAGAACATTTTTTGCTTAGAATGTATGTTTTTGTCAACTTTTGCAGTCAAAATATAATAAAAAATTTCCACCCCCGAGATGCGGTGGCAACCACCACCATGGTAAAAGCGCCTTTCGGTATCCTATAGATTTTGATCCTTAGACTATCCAGTACTTATTCTCAAATTTTCAGGCAAATCGATCCATTCTGTAACAATTGCGAGGTAAAGCTTTGGTTCCTGGACTATTAGTCTTTGATCCATCAGTGAATAACTGTTTGAATGCGGAAAATTGAGAAATTAAGGTTAGATATTTAGAAATAATTATATGACGATTGGTTTCTTTCTTATTTTCTGACACTAGATCCATTATTAAATGAGGAGAAGATATTAGCCAAGGAGGGGAAGTTGTATATGAGTTATAGCCAAGGAGGGGGAGTTGTATATGTATAGTAATGATGAAATATTTCGTGGAAAAAACTCGACTTAACAAAATAAGTTCACTATATTTATATATAAATATGTTAAATAAAACAAACAATAGTAACAAAATATTCCATTTATACAGAGGATACAGTAATGTATTAAAATTATTTTCATCATATTCTTTTATTTTATCTATGCGAACTCAGTTTTCAAAGACATGTCCTACCTAAATATCCACAGCAAGTCTTTTTTTGTATTACTCTCCTACTGCTTAAAGGAACTTTTAATTTAGCAATTGTTTGTATTGGGCAATTATCATTTCAAAGTTAAACATACTCTTCGTCTTCTAAGCCATCGCCTTCTATCGTCCATTTTGTAATGTAGGCCTCTCCCAAATTCCTCAAAACAATTTGTTTTAAACAAATTATGGTGTTATTATTAATTATAAACAATGAGCTGTAAGATCGGATTGACACGGCTGTAAATGTGATTGCGAGTAAGATGCACTGTCGGAATGGTATTTCTTTCGCACTCACCATTGACGGCCGCCTAATACGTGCATGGCGCTCATTATTATTACGTAAAAATAACAGCTTAGTAATAAAATAATGAAAGAAATTTCTTCAGGATCTTATAGGAGGGCTTTCAGCTTTGATTTAGTCACTTTCTGACTTTCATAATAATAACTTTTAACTGAGTTATTAGGCCTTAAAAATCGCCGTTTTTCGTTTTTTTTTAACATTAAATTGCTTATTTAGATGGGATAACTATTTAGGTGGGATTAAATTTAAATTGATTATAACTATTTAAATTTATAATAACTTATAAATATTTAAATTGCTTATAACTCGAAACCGATTAACTTTATTGAAAAATTATAAGGACCTTCCTTGTTCAGAGTACTCCAAAAAATCTTAAAAAATTGTCCTGGTCAAAAATATTGATTTTTGCAATTTGATTAAAAAAAATTGTAAAAAAAAAATTTGGACCACTTTTTGCGTGAGCGACTTCTTGAATCTTTTTCTGGGATGTCTCACGAATGGGATTATGCAAAAAATCTCATGAAAATATTTCCTCCAACGAACTCTCTATTTTCGCCTTGTCTATCATATTAATGGCTTAAATGATGCGTGTGACTATATTAATCAAAATTTAAATTCAGAGATAATGTGAGACCCTAGGAATTTTTGAGTCTCTTCTTAAGAAGTGTCTGGTAGACCTTACCTAAAGTGATTAGAAGTGAAATGGTCTCTGGGATTCAGAATAGGTCTAGAGTTTAGATCTTTTGAGTATCATGATTTTGTTTAATTACAAGAAAAATAACAAAAACTATCTTATGCTGGGGCCACAGTAACGTCTAATTTCGTTAATTTTCGCATGATTTGCCATCTTTGTAATGCAGATAATGCGATAATTAACGGCATTAGACGTTACTGTGGCCCCAGCATTATTGACTATTGCCGTGATTTTTAAAGATGTACCAAAGCGAAAGTTTTATAAGATATTTGTTGTGCATGCTATTAAACTGGAAGTCGTGTTTCTGTCGAAACTACATATTTCAATGATGTGATAAGAAGTATCGGCCGACCGCGCAAAAAATAGAGTGACAACCTTTCATAGAGGTATCAATCCGCCAATGAACAAGCAGAATTGCTTATAAAGAGGAAGAAGAAGAAGAAGAAGGATTTGGTTCGGCTTCATAAACTACGATTTGGTGGATGCGAACATTAGAAGTAACATGAGGCGCCTTCATCAGAATCTAAAGTTCACTCTGCTATATTTTGGGCGTTTTGGGGTGGGGTATACTGTCTTATCCTGACGTAGGAGACATCTTCCTAATGTACAGGGATGTGTGAGGTATCTATTTACAGAATAGATCAAATAGAACTGAACGCTATAGAAAAATTAGAGTATTAGAAAAAGATAAAAGCAGTTTTTTTTTATTTGATTCAGATTTGGACCACCATCTCCATATAGCTATTTCAGCATCTATGCATCCTTAGTAAAGCTATGCAGTCACAACTCTGAAACAAATATCAACAATCCTGCCTATTTAAAGGAAAACATCGCGATGCAATGTTTCCACCTTTTGAGACGCAAAACAGCCACATCTCTCCTAATACAAGGAAGACGAAAAGCTCTAGATACAAAGTTTACTACTTTTATACAATTAGAATAATTGAAATAAAAGAGTAGTAGAGTATTAGAGTTGTTGGATGGTCATAAGCTAGCCTGGAGGACACTTTTAAAACATCAGTCTTTTCGAGATTTGCTGTAATAGTTTGATTATCAATTTGTAGATTAGATTTGGAACTAGATTTTTGTCTGATCAGGGCTTTAAATTCATTCCATAAGTATCTGCCGTTCCTGTAATCAAGAGCGATTATGTTTGATCATTTTAACCCCCAATCTCGGTCTAACAAAAAGACGGTTGCATCCTCTTTTGATAATAGGATGGGAGGATCGGGCAATATTTCTGTAGGATTAGTGATAGTCTTGAATGAGACTATCGATTTGAAAGAGTTTGGATGATTTTTGGCCCAATCCGAAGCGATTTTGTCGTTTTTAAGAAGGGTTCAGTTAGCAATACTATACTCGCTTGTATATTGCCAAATTATGGAAATTAGGAAAGAGATAAGCGATCTGAAATGAATAAATCGCCTATAGTGGAGTCACTAAAGGTGGATGTGAGCTATTACCTACGATTTCGTTCAACATCCATCGATTTGCATGAAAATTGGTGAGTGGTTAGAGAATATCTAAAGAAACAAAGGTGACATGGTGCCAACTTGCGCTTTACCCTGGGGGTGGATGCCACCCCTTCTGGGGGTGAAAATTATTTTATTAAAAACAACCCCATAACTAGATAGAGGGACAAATTCTAAGCAAAATTTGTTATATAAAGTTATTAAAATAAATCAAATCTTTTTGAGTTATTAAAGATCAAAAATTTTTATTTTTCGTAAGAAAAATGCACGTTTTAATCGATTTTTCATAGATAACTCAAAAACTATAAGTTTTTACAAAAAAGTTATAATTACCAAATTTAAAGCTAATTAAAAATTAAATAAACTCCTTACTAAAAAAACCTTTTAGTATTAACAAAAAGTGAGTTATAGGTAATTGAATGCATATTTTTTTCGGCGAGTACCCAAATCTAAATATTCAATCTTAAATTATGGGAAAATGATACATTTTGTAACATAAACTTATTACACATTTGTGAAAGTACTTAAAAATGTCTATCAAATAAATAATAAAGCTAACAGCATTAAAATTTATGCTCCAAAAATTTTTCAAACTTTATCTTTTAAAAATTTTTCCAAAAAATATTATTGTTTTTTTTTTAATAACTCCGTTAATTTTTAAAATATCAGGTTCACCTACAAACGGTTTGAAAGGTAATTCCAAAGGCTATTAAAACGCGTTAAATTTAATCTTTTAAACCCCTTACTTTTTTAAAAATCAAAGATTAAATCGCCACGGTTACATTGCTCTCGCAGCAAAATTTAAGCTTTAAACGTTTCTATCTCGGTTATTTTTCACCCTACAGAAATGGTAAACAAGGTATTTAATTTGATATAGAAAAAACTAAAATTTGATTATTTACCATTTTTATATATATTGAGTATTTTTATAGTTATTAATTATCAAAAGAAAATGAAAATGACGATAATTTAAAAAATTCTGATTTTTTTAAATTAAATCTTTTTTTCAAAAATATGCATTCTAAACCGGTGAAAATTGTTAAAATCATTACTTATGCTAATAAAAAGAAATTTTTGTAAGGATTACTATAAATTTTAATTTTTGTGGAAATGGCGTATGTTTTATTTTTCACTTTTTCCTAAAAAATTCGAAAGCGTTCTCTTAGTTTCATCATAACTTGCTTAATTTTGATGCTATTAACTTTTTCTGGAGCTCATTTGTTTGGTATTCTGAATTACTTTGATAAGTGTTTAACAGGTAGATTTTATACAATGCATCCCCTTTAATATTTAAGCTTGAATACATAGATTTGAGTACTCATCGAAAAAAATATACATTCAATTACCTATAACTCACTTTGAATTACCATTAGTTTAGTACTTTGAGTAAATAGTGTATTCAATTTTTTATTGTCTTCAATTTTGGTAAGAATAACTTTTTGTAAAGCCCCCAGGGTAAAAGCGCAAGTTGGCATCATATCACCTTTGTTCCTTGAGGTATCCTCTAACTGCTCACCAATTTTCATGATAATCTATGGAGGTTCAACGAAATCGGAGGTGAAAACCTTCAGTGACTGCACTACTATGGAACATTGTTCGTCTAACCTACAACTCATATTTTTGATAGGAGTAATGTGGTTGATGATGGAGTTGTAAAGACGAAGGTCTAGAATAAGGTCTGCTAGAGCTTCTGACTTTAAAAGTGGTAAAGCGGGCGCCAATAATTGTGCAATTCTGGAGTTAAGATCGCTAATGACGACAGTTTTATTTAGATTAGGTATTTTGTCTCAAAGTTACGAAATGGATCTACGATAATATAATGTTATCGTGATTGTCTCTTTATTTAAAACAATATAAACTACTGAGTAGTCTATATTGATAATGTGAAAGTTGGTCGGGAGTATGTAAGGAGAGCTGGATACTTAATGTTTTATTAGGGTGCAATTTCCACGTGAGAATTGATCATGTGCCCTTTGGTTTACAGTAGGTGGTATATATAGTAAAAGAGGGCATTGTGATTACGGAAAGTGAAGTAGGAACTAAAAAAGAATACCACATGGGAGAAAACCAACTTAAAATAATCTGCTGTGCAAACGATATAATAATAATATTTCAAAGGGAAGATGATTTACAACGTATGCTGCACCAATTTAATAAAACCGCTAAAACTTTAACACGCTAATTTCCCCAAAATAGACCAACTGCGTGGTTATAACAGCAAATCAACTACGATATAAATTAGAGCTGGAGGGTCAGATAATAGAACAAGTGATGGAGTTTAAAATCACACTATCTAGCTATAAGAAGCTCGAAACAGAGCTGGAAGATCACGTGAATGGAGCAAACAGAGCCGCAGGTTGGCTGAATAATAAAATATGTACAAATAAAAATATCGGAAAAGAAATGAAAGACAGAATTTACAAAAGAGCTATCAGACCAATAATGATGCGGCAGAAACACGACATGATACAGAAACGACAAAAAGATTGCTCGAAATAGCAGAGAGGAAAATCCTTGGAAAAATCTATGGTAAAGCACTATGGGACAGAGTTAGAATTACAGATACATGACGGAGATGCAAGTTGGAAAATATTAACATCAGTTGGGTAAGAAAGAGAAGAGTAGAAGGAAGGACCACATAAGCCGAACTACAACAAATAGATTAGTAAGGACGTCAAAAGACGGTTCCCCAATAAGAAGAAAATCAGTGGGAAGACTATGAAAACGATAGAACGACACCTTACTTGAGGCACATTGAAAAAACAGACAGAGTCATGTCTTTAGAAAAGGAAGAAGAAAAACAAGAAGAAAAAGAAGAAGAAGGAGAAGCGAAGAAGAAGAAGAAAAGGAAGAAGAAGAGGAGGAAACAGTTGATACTAAAAGATTTTATCTTTAAGGAAATATATTGAACCCTAATGGAAACGAGGACTACATGTGAGTCTTACGGAAGATACTAGAAAACTGAAATAGTGAATCAGTAGTTCCTAATCCGTCATTTTAGTTGGCTTTTCATGTCTTCTTCTTCTTCTTCTTGCAGTACTGTCTCCTATCGGAAGTTGACTACCATCACAGTAATCTTAATTTTGTTGGCTGCAGCTCTGAACAACTGTATTATACTGCACCCATACCACTCCCTTAAATTTCGCAACCAGGAAATCCTCCTACGTCCCACATTTCTCTTTCCCGAGATTTTTTCTTGGATTATGCGTCTTAGCAGAGAGTACTTTTCTCCTCTCATTATGTGGCCTTTCTTCGTTTGTATGGTTTTTATCACTTCGCATTCCTTCCCCATCTTCAGCAAAATATCTTGATTTGTTCTGTCCATGGTATTTTTCACATTCTCCTATAGCACCACATCTCGAATGCCTCAATATTTTTGATGTTTATCTTTTTCAGTGTCCAAGCTTCCATGCCGTACAGCGGGACGGAGAAAACATAGCACCTTAACATTCTCGTTCTTAAGTTTATATTTTTATCTCCCGGCTGCATAGAAACTTTTTTCATTTTGACAAACGATTGTCTCGCTATCTGTATTCGCCTCTTGATTTACCTTGTCTGGTCATTAGTATCAGTGAACTAAACCCGTAAATATTTGTAGGACGTTACTCTTTCAACTGGCTGATTATTTATGGTTAAATTCACATTGGTGTATAACTTCTTTGTTACAATCATGAATTTAGTCTTTTTGATGTTCAGTTTTAGGCCATACTTATTGGTACGAGTGTTTATGTTTTCCATCAAATACTGTAAATTTTCTAGGTTATCTGTTACTATTAGCGTGTCATCAGCGTATCGTATATTGTTAATTAACTCTCAGTTAATGTTCATACCAATGCTTTGCTCTAGGAGCGCTTCCTGACATACTGTTTCGCTGTATATATTGAATAGTCAAAAATGACTAACCATTTTCAATTTCGTTGTAAAACGAAAATACAGCCGCACCATATTCTAGTCCAATCAGAGAGTGCAGCAAGCATCTCCACCGGTTTCGAAACTTAGTCTCCCATCAGGAGGCACATATGCTGCTCTCTCTGATCCAACCAAAACAAACCCCGGCGTGCAGTCCTGGATTGCAACGAACGAAATGGCATAGATGCTCTAGCGGCAACTGCTAGCAAAAGACTAAGTTTTCACTCTAATGGCATGTAAAACAACATAATGTTGCTCTACATCCCACCAGACTGAAAACAATGGGAACCTTCTCTGCTTACACCTACGAGGCTTCTACAATTTGCAAGCCATACGAATGCTGAGACTAAGGAAGATGAGGGAATTTTACAATTTACAATTCACGTCCCATTTGCTCAGCGCGGTAAAGTTCCAACGAGAATGGTTCCCTTTGTACTCAAATCAGAGTAAACATGTAAATCAAAAATGAATAACCATTTTCAATTTCGTTGCAAAACGAAAATACAGCCGCACCATATTCTAGTCCAATCAGAGAGTGCGGCAAGCATCTCTACCGGTTTCAAAACTTATTAGTCTCTCATCAGTAGGTACATAGTGTTCATGTCTTCATGCCGTTTCAATTTTAATTGTTAAGACATTTTAAATAAAATAAAACTGTTATGAGACCTTTTGTGAGATTAGTTTCAATTTCTATGTTTCCACTGATGATAGTTCGAACGAAATTGTACTCCGTTTGGAAAATTTCACTTTTTATTTAACTGTAAATAATATATACCCTATTCAAACTAATATTTTAAAGAATTTTAAGGTATAGCAATATTCACATTAAAGACTCAATCTATCACCACTAACATTAATGCATAGCATACGCGCACGACCTTGCTCTAATAACAAAAAGACCAACAGAATATAGAGAGATTTTTAAAAGATTCGAGAGAAACGCTAGAGTTCGGGCTGGCAGTAAATGGGGGAAAGCAAAATATATAGAAATGAGAGGAAATAATGGACACTTAGGGCAGTTTTGGAAAGTATCTGACAAGGAATATAACCTTGAGATAGTTAGACAATTCGATTATGTGGTAGTAACGTTATCAAATAGAAATAAAGAGACACAAGAAATCGAAAAAAGAATGGCTTAAGGTAGTAAATGTTCTGGAAGTCTAAATAATATGCTGATGTCAAAGAAAATATCCAGAGTAACAAAAACAAGAATATATACTACGTTTATTTAACCAACGGTGCTTTATACTAGTGAGATTCTGAATCTTAAGCAAAATCATAAAACTGAAACTAGATTTATAGATAGTTAGGAGCGGAAGATACTAAGAAGAATCTATGGAAGAATAAAAGATGGGCATATCTGGAGAAGAAGAGCACCTAAATGATGAAATAATGCAAATGTATGGACAACAAAACATTTCAAATATTGCAAAAGTTCAAAGAATAAGATGGCTCGGACACGTAGCTAGAATCCAGGGAGATTAAGTTCTCATGGAATTAATAAATACTGAAGCTGGCACAAAAAGGAAAATAGGGCGACAACGAAGAAAATGGATGGAATCGGTGAAAGAAAACTTGGTATTTTTTTTTCTTCTTATGCAATCGACTAATGGATGTTCGCGATGACATTTGACCATTTTTCTCTATCCCTTGCAGTATGTATTAGGTCTCCTATATTCCTTAGTCCTGTACATTGTTTGACATTACCGAGCCATGGCATTTTATTCCTGCCCATTCCCTTCTTCCTTCGATCTTTCCTTTAATTAAGGTTTGCAGAAACTGGTATCTTTCGTTTCTAATTAGGTGCCCCAAGTATGCCGTTTTTCTCTGTTTAATTGTGTATAGCAGTTGTCGTTCTGTATCAATTCTTCTCAGGATTTCTTCATTTGTTATTCGTGCGGTCCAGGAAACTTTAAGGATTCGTCGATAAATCCACATCTCAAATGCCTCTAGCTTATTCATTGTGCTATTTGGAAAGTCCATCATTCCATGTTATATAGGAGCACCGACCATATATTATAGCACTTCGTGAATCATCTTAGTCTTAGGTTCAGGTCAAAGTCAAAGTTCGTAAAGACGTTTCGGAATTTCATGAATGCACTTCTGGCCCTTTCTGTCCGACATTTAATTTCCATATCCGATATCCAGTCCTCTCATAGCCAGGTTCCCAGGTACTTAAATTTTCTTACGCGCTCTACATCTTGGTTGTTATATGCTGGTCTTGCATTTTGATGTTGACATAATTGACAGCTGATTATAAGGAACTTCGTCGTTTTTATGTTGACGCTAAGTCCCATGTTATCGCTATGTTCTCCAATTTTATTGAGAAGGTTTTGGATGTCTTCTATATTGTCTGCTATTAAGACCGAACCATCCGCATATCGTATATTATTGACCCAGGTACTATTTACTTTGATGCCGCTTTGGCATTTCTCAAGAGCTTCCTGGAAGAAACTTTCTAAATATAGATTGAATATTAGTGGGGAGAGAATGCATCCCTGTCTTACACCTCTGAGAATTTTTTGAGCTTGCGTTGTTTCATTATCCATCTTGACGACATCTGTTTGATTCCAGTAAAGAGCTTCTATGCAGCGAATGTCTTTTTAATCTATGTCGAGTTGTTTTAGTATATGTACGAGTTTATGATGTGCTCGATCGAAGACTTTTTCATAATCTATAAAGCACCTCATTACATCTTTCCTTTGATCGTAGCAGTTCTGAGCTAGCAAGATTTGGTGTTGTTAATGGTACAAAACTGGAAAAACCTAGCACAAGATAGAAAGAAATAAAAGAAAACCATTGAAGCCCCTGTTTGAGCTGATATATAAAAGCTTTTCACTTTACTGTTAGTTTATTTAATGTAGACAGCCAACCACTGGAATCACTCCCTTTTATCAGTTAGTAAATCTGCTTTAAAAATTTCAATGGAAGATTGTTGAAGTGCAGTCATTAAAGCGTAAAATAGGTTTTTACCTCCGAAAGTTTTTACTATGAACCGATTTACATGAGATTTTGGAATTAGGCTTTGGAATTAGCCTTAGCTTCAAAAGTAATATTGACTCGAACTCCGTTTTTTATTTTTAAGGGGTGAAAACAACCCCTTAATGGAAAAATTGACATTGATCCATTTTATCGCCAGAAGACATGTTTAATAATAAAAAATGACATTGTGAAGTGTTTTCTAACACAATAAGCTCATGTTACACTCATTTTCATCCCCTATAAAATCGTACAACCATTGCAAATAACCCCTGAATCGAGAAAAATTACAAAAAATTAATTTAGTACGACATAAAAAGATTTAAATATAGAGTAAATAATATTTTACGTTGTCTATCTTATTTATCATATTGTTAACCCTCATTCAACCCTTAAAAACAACCCCTATATAGAAAAAATTTAGAAAAAATTAATTTGGTTTGACAAGAAGACCTAAATATAGAGTAAATAATATTTTACTTTCTCTGTCTTAATTATTTAATTGTTAATCCCTTTCAACCCTTAAAATCAACCCCTAGATTAAAAATTGTATAAAACATTTGTTTTGATATACTAAAAAGGATTTAAATATCGTTCCACGTTCTCGAAAAAGCTATGCTGGAAAATCATAATATGCTGAAGTTCTTTAACCTTTAAAAATACTCCTAAATTAAAACATGGAATATGCCTGATTATACAGTAGAACCCCGCAAATCCGAACCCCGCAAATCAGAACTTTCGGCGAATCCGAACCAACGGAAAGTGAAAAAAAAATTTAAAAATTCAAAATAAAAATTTAAAAACATGTTTATTATTGTGAGAAAATAATTACGTAAGATGCTAGCTACAGTATTAAACACTGCAACACTAATGGGTGAATAAAAGGGTCGAGTTAGACTAAACACAATCAATAAAGGAATGTGCATAATACACATTTCCCATGGTATACTATGAACGAAAACATTGAAAAAGATAAGAAACATGAGAAACATAGTGTAATCAATATCCAGATTACAAATTAAATGAATCATTTACATGGCCGAATTCCCTTGTCCCGTGACGAAACAAAACTACTGGCGTTAGCGATTTAATATTTCAGTAATCTAAATATTTTTCAGCTTTAGAATATTGGAGGCATAAACGTGCGGATAAAGTTTAATAAAGGGATCGGCGGCAGTCCAAATCTTTTAAAAATCATCTTCGTTAGCTTCTTAGGCTAACTTTCGTATAATCCGAACTTTTCGGAATCCGAACAGGCTGTCCCCCCAATTAGTTCGGATTTGCGGGGTTCTACTGTACATTTACAAATAATTCAATTATAGAGTAAGAAATCACTATTTATTGAAAAATAAGATTAGTTTTTGTTTCATAACTACTTCAATTTTGGAGCCGTCACAACTTATAAAAAACCATTTTGAAGGTAATTAAAATAGCTACACCTTTTGTCAGTATAATATGTAGCGAAAAACCTTTTATTTTGAAACGGTGAAGGGTCAAAGGCTCGAGAGAGACTGTCAAATATTTTCGTCAAATTTTGTGTGATAGGAAAAACAAATAAACCAAAATTTTTGAAAAAACACCAGTATTTTCATTCTTACACATTTTTACGTATTTTTCATTATTTTTGAGATATTATAAAAAGAAGGTGAATTTTTTAAAAATTCGAAATTTTTTTTTCTTAAAATCGTGATTTTTTCAAAAAATATGTATTAAAAAGCAGCAAAACTGCTAGAATTCATCAAACTCTTTATATTAAAGCTGATTCTAGACGGAATACGATAAATTTTAGTTTTGGTGGAAATGGCACTTATGAAATCCATTGATTAAAAAAACCATTAGATATTCCTCTTGTTTTCATTACAGCTCACTAATTTTACGTACAAAAGACTTTTAACAGTGCTCATTTTAAAGATTGTTTTAAGCACTATAAAATCCTTTCTCATTAGCATGCATAAAATTTATTCGCTCTCCGCTAGATGGCATTGAATACATCGATTAAATTTCACACAAAATAAAAAACGGCTTTGATCTTCAATATCTCGCTTAGAACACTCTTTAAAAAACCAATTTGTTCGTTTTTTAACAGCTGTAATTTTGTTTAGTATAATATATCGTTAAAATGCATATTTTTGGAGATATTTGCAAAAAACTGTTGAAAATCGTGAGAAAATTCCGAATTTTCAATTGTCAATAACTTGAAAAATATTGGGTTTTTGAAAAAACTTTATTCAACATTTTTTGCTTAAAATTAGGTCTTCTAACGATATCTGAGGTTATTTTGAAAAAAAAATCCACCAACGAAAAGGGGTGGCAACCACCCCCAGGGTGAAAACGGAGTTCGGGTCAATATCACTTTTGAAGATAAGGGTAGGATACGCCTAATTCCACGATTTTATGTAAACCGGTTCATAGTAAAAAATTTCTGAGCTAAAAAGGTTCAATGACTGCACTATGTGTCCAATCTATTTTATTTTATAATTTATGGAACACTTTTAAAGGAAGCAGTGTATGTTAAAAATTCTCATGCTCTTTTGAGAATTCACCCATTCCTTATCTTATCACATAGCTACAATTATTTGCAAAACACATTTTTCTAATCCTGCTTCTTTTCACAGCGTTCTCTTAAAATATTTCCTGTCGGGTAAAAATAGCTCCGTCTGAGATTCTTAGAAATGAACTCAAACTTTGACCATCACGTCTTGCCTTCTGTTATCCTCTTTCCTTAATTCCTCGGCCCCATTGGAAATATCATCCTTCTGCGGCACTTATTCCCAGCATGAAGTACAGAAGCTCTCTTGCTGGCCCCTCTCAACGTTATCGGATTAGGTTCCAGAAAAATAAACTATAAAAATGTGGAAATCCGACTACCAGTGCAAAATTTCCAGGGAAAAGTTCAAACAGAATATATTACTAAATGTTAGTATGTGAACCTTTTTACTGTAAAAAAATCTGTATGATTATGATATATTATATATACACATATACAGGGTGTTGCTAAATAAGTGTGACAAACTTTAAGGAGTAATTCGTCCTGGAAAAATAATGACAGTTTGTTCTATAAAGGTATGTCCGCAAATTCTTCGTTTCCGAGATATGGAATGTTGAAATTTTTTTTACAAACCCAAGACTTATTTATTGCTCTAAAATCGGTCGAGATATCCAAATGAAATTGAGGTAGTAAAAGGGGTAATATTGCGCATTTTTATACGTATAATTATTAAGAATTTTATATTTACCATTGGCACCTAACCGGTTATGGACTGAAATTAAAAAAAAATAGTACGCCACTGAGATATTTCAAATTAAACAGAATTTTTGAATTTTCTGTTCAATTTGTGATAAAAATATATCTTCCATCTTAACTACTATTATTTTTCTTTAAAAATTTCAGATCATGAACCGTATGTGCGACAATAGTGAATATATAATTCTTAGTTAGGTTTGACGTCAAAAAATTTGTAAGAAAAATTTCAACACTCCGTATCTCATTACTTCTGTCAATATTTTTTCATGTAATCTTACTCTTTAATGGTTTTTATGGGTTACATATTTAACCTATTTTTTTCACTTTTTACCATTTTCAATGGCTTTGATCCTAGATTACAGGATTACAATTGGAAATAGTATATTGTACAACAAGAGAGAAAAAAGACCTATTTCTCACGAGCGCAGAAGTTCGTTGGCACGAGCCGAGGTACGAGGCGAGCACCGCAAATCAAGCGAGGGAGAATTATGTCGTTTTCTCACGTGTTGTACACTGTACTTTTTCTATGGATTCGTTTTTGTCAAGAGTTCAAACTTCAAAATTAAATAATTTAGGTGTTTTAATGTAGATTATATACCAAAATTGAAATAAAGTTCGTATGATACACATAATATGTAGGTATTTAATAGTCTTAATATTTATATATTTTTATTTATTTAAAATTATAGTTACCAGTTATATTTGAACAGTTTTGAAAGGTAATTCCTGGTAAGTTTTGATTTGACACATTTTATTTGACAAAAATATTTGTGTTTGTATTGTACATGTTAGCATGGAAACCGCGATTCTACGTATGAAACCCATGAGAAAAAATATTTCTCATTGCAATGGCTTACTTTTCTCACAGCCTGAGAAATTGTTCGTTTTGAATGTATGTAAGTAGTGAGAGAAGTTGCACATTGTATAGCATCCATAGAAAATAGATATTTTTAGGTTTTGTTGTATGACGTATATGACTTCGAACTATTCGACCAAATCTACCGATATCTCTGAATAATTGTAATTTTTTTTGAAATTAAAAAAAAAGCATTGTAACTGTAGACCAACAGCGTTGGTCTTTTTGTCTAACGGTATGGCCCGCGAAACTCTATTTAAATTTGGCAAATTTTAATATGATATTCTCAACATTTCTTTGAGATCTTATACAGTCGCTTCCCTTTTTATGTGGCAATCACATACCTCACATTACCTTTATCGTTGCCCTTTCTCTCGGGGGCAATTTTAATTATATTTGCTTTGGTTAGGGTCCGGGTTTCGGTTTAACATTTTGTTTCTTAAGTATTAAGATATTTTGCGGTTCTTAAGTGTCAAGTTCAGTTTTACAAACCCTGCCCATGCCCTTAGTGATTTCCGCACTTTAACTCCTCTTTGACAAGTTTCAGCATTTCGTCTAGGTAGATAGTATATTCTTGGAGTAAAAGGGCTATACGGGCACTTTGACCCTTTTTTGCATGTAAATCTCCATAAGAAAATCTAAGGTCCATTCTGGTCATTTTTGACGATTTTTGCGCAAAGCTGACTACAGGCTGACTCGACCTGACTCGACGCTTACTCGACCTGATTCGACGCTGACTCGACGCTGACTCGACCTGATTCGACGCTGACTCGACCTGACTCGACGCTGACTCGACCTGACTCAACGTTGACTCGACCTGACTCGAGAATAGTCGAGTCAGCGGTGAGTCGGCGTCGAGTCAGCCTGTAGTCAGGTCTAGTCAGCGTCAAGTCAGCGTCGAGTCAGCGTCGAGTCAGCGTCGAATCAGGTCGAGTCAGCTTTGCGCAAAAAGCGTCAAAAATGACCAGAATGGACCTTAAATTTTCTTATGGAGATTTACATGTAAAAAAGGGTCAAAATGGGCCCGTTTCCGTATAGCCATTTTCTTCTTAGGGTGCCTGTCCGTTCCGAACGTTGGCGATCATTCTGGCTATGATGACTTTGTTAGTTGCTATACGGAATAGTTGTGTTGAGGCCTTTCTATACCATGTTCTCAGGTTAGCAAGCCAGGATATTCTTCTTCGTCCTGGGGCCCTTTTTCCTTTAATTTTACCTTGTAAAATGCACTGGAGTACCTCGTATCTGCCTTGATTTCTCATTATATGCCCTAAGTACTGCAGCTTACGGCCCTTCACGATGTTGACTAAATCTGCGGTTGTGTTCATCCTCCGTAGTACTTCTTCATTGGTGGCTTTGTCTGTCCATGTTATCCTCAGGATCCTTCTGTACAACCATAGCTCAAAAACTTGAAGTTTCGATAAAGTTTCCGCCTTCAAGGTCCAGGTTTCTACTCCGTATAAAAGCACTGAGTACACGTAACATTTAAGGAGCCTTATTTTTGTTTTTAGAGTGATGTCATGGCTCTTGAACACAGAGCTCATAGTCAAGAATGCACTCTTTGCCTTGCCGATGCGACATTCAATCTCTTGAGTATTGTCCCACGACTCATTGATTATAGTGCCCAAATAGTTGTATTGTGAGGCACGTTCAATTCTCATTTGGTTCACATACAGATTTACTCCAGTTATGTTTTGCTTGCTGATGATCATTAGCTTGGTTTTGTTGGTGTTTATATCTAATCCATATATTCTACTGGTTTCAGTTATTTTATTCATTAAGTTTTGCAGCCCTTTTATGGTATTGGAAAAAACTATTGTATCATCTGCATATCGCAGGTTACTGAGCTTGACTCCATTTATTGAGATGCCTTCATCAATATCTTTTAGAGCCTCTTTAAAAATGTGCTCTGAGTACAGCTTGAATATCAGCGGTGAAATTAAGCATCCCTGTGTTACTCCCCTTAAGATTTTGACCTGATCTATATATTCTCCATCTATTCGGAGCACTGCTGATTGATTCCAATACAGGTTAGCTATTATTTTCAGGTCTCTTCCGTCAATCCCTGTCCTCTTCAGCACTTCCATCATTTGTTCATGACGGACTCTATCGAAAGCCTTTTTGTAGTCAATCAGGCATGCAAAAACATCACAGCTGACATCTCTACATTTCTGAAATAACACCTGCACACTAAATAAAGCCTCCCTCGTACCAACGGCGTTCACAAATCCAAACTGATTGGGCGCAATTTGTTCTTCGCATTTTCGGTAAATTCTATTATGGATGACTTTTAAAAACAGCTTGAGAAGATGGTTCATTAGCCTTATGGTCCTATAGTCTTCACAAACTTTTGCTCCTGTTTTTTTGGGCAATGGTACAAACTCAGATTTGAGCCACTGTGCTTGTATTTTTCCAGCCTTGTATATGTCATTATATATTTCAGTTATTATTTTTATTTGTGCTCCATCTAATAGCTTTAGCAGTTCTGCAGGTATTTCGTCAAGTCCCGGTGCCTTTCCATCCTTCATTTGTCTGATGGCTGTGGGTACTTCTTCTGGTAGGATTTCGGGACCTGAATTATCTTCAATGGTGGGTTCTTTTCCTGTTCTAAGGTCGTGGAAAAGTTTCCCCAAGTATTCTTCCCATACTTTCTTTTTATCTTCTTTGGTTATGGCAAGATTGCCTTCATCATCTGTTATTTTTCCGCTGCTGCGTTTTCGGAACTTTCCAGCTATTTTCTTCACCTTTCGATGGACATTGAAATTGTCATATCGACTCTGATACTCCTCTATTTCTTGACATTGTTCTGTTTTTTGTTCCTCTTTTGCTTCTCTTATCTTTCTTCTGACGATGGTATGTATTCTTTTATATTCTTTGAGATTTTCTTTGTTCTTTTTTCTCTGATCCATAAGCTCGAGTATTTCATCGGTCATCCATGATTTCCGTTTCTCTGTATCTTTCTTCAGATGTTGTTCTTTTATTTCTCTCACTGTTTCTTGTATGATGGTTAGACTTTCATCTATAGTTCCTGCATTTCTGCATTTTAGCATCTTTGTATTGAGGTTTTCACTCACCCTCAGTTGAACATTGGGATCTTTCAGTTTTCTAATATCATACCTCTTGATCGACTTACTTGTAACCCTCTTCATTCTGACTTTGAAATTACCTACAACTGGTACATGATCAGAATTTATGTCTGCCCCCGGGTATGTTTTGACATATGTACAGCCGTTCCTATACCTCTTATTTACTAGTATGTAATCAATCTGATTTCTTACAATCCTTCCCACAGAATCCTGTGGAGATTTCCAGGTGTACAGTTTCCTTGGGTGTAACTTAAACCAGGTGTTCGTTATTACTAATTGATTTGCTTCCGCAAAAATTTCCAATGTATCTCCTCGATCGTTCTGGTTTCCTAGTCCAAATGGTCCAACTGCAGATGATGTTTTGCTAGCCCCAACTTTGGCATTGAAGTCACCCATGACAATTGTTAGGTCTTGCTTTTTCAACCTTTTCACGACTTCATCAATGCTACGGTATAGTTCTTCTACCTCTTCTTCTGTTCCTTCTGTTGTAGGTGCATACACTTGAATTATATTGATGTCGATTGGTCTTGCTTTCAGTTGTATGAGCATAACTCTTGCTGAGACTGGGATGAAGTGGTCAACAGATTTTGCAACTTCTTTTGTCAATATAACACCGACACCTAATTCATGTTTGCCGTTATCTGTTCCAGAGTAGTATACGCGGTGTTCTCCGATATTTGCGGTTCCTGAGCCTGGCCAACACATCTCGCTTATTCCTAGAATATTTAATTGCATGTGTTCCATTTCTTGGATTGCATTCTGGATTTTACCTTCCTGTGCCATGGTTTTCACGTTCCATGTGCCTATTCTCATGTTTTCTTTGCATTTTAATCTATTTGTTATACTTGTAACTGCTCCTCCCGGAGATCCGATTGAGGAGCTTACTCCGGAATTGAATTTCGCTGCAAGTATAGCCATTTGATTCTACTAGGACTTATCCAATCCGGATCTTTAATGAGGTGTCTTGTCCCAATCTTTCTTCCTCATCTCTATGCCGTTGACCGCTTCCGCGGTTCTTCCGCCTTTGAAGCCAGTTTCCCAGCTCCAGGACAAAGGGGTGCCCTACCCTTTACTCGCTCCTCCACCCGCAGCTGTTGGCCAGTAAACGGGGATTGCTTATTTCGGCAATCACTCGGTCCCTATCTGCGCCAGCCATCAAAAGTTGATGTTGCCCACCTTTTACCACGTGGAGGTGCCGATTCGGATTTTTCCTTCATCAAGATTAAGACCTTTCGGCATTTCCTAATCTCTCCAAAGCTTTAGAAGAATAGCCATTTTACTTCTTAGAAATTATTTATCTTGTTACTATTTATAGTTACATCGGGGGTCGTCTGTGTTCGTGATTGTTTTTGTTTTGTCTTATTGATGGGATACGTATTTGGACCGGGCTGTACTATCATAGTTACGTTCTCATATTATCTATTGGTTGCCTATATTTCGAATATATTCTGTAAAATTATTTATAGCTTTTTCTATGACGGTCATCTCGAAAATGTCAAATTTTTTTCATAGTCTACGAAGGTAAGAAATATGGGTGGATTATATTCAACAGCTTTTTCATCAATGTTCTCATTGTTAGAAGATGGTCTGATGTACCATACTCTTTGCGGAAGCCAGCCTGTTCTACAGGATTTTAATTATCCTTTTTCTATGTCATCTAGTTGTTAATAATAATTCTTATAAAATATTTTTAGATTTTACTAAGAAACGATATAGGTCCATATACAATATAGGTGACATTTGTTTCCTTTTTTGTGTAGGTATATTACTAGGCTCTCGTTCCAGTCTTTAGTGATTTTGCTATTAAGGCTGCATCTATTAAATAGCTCTGTTTGTGTTGGGACTGTTACTTTTTTTGCTTGTTTTCAGAAGCTCGGCAATTACACCGTCGTTCCATGAAACTTCTTTAATATTTTTTAGCTCTTTTAAAGCTCTTTCTATTTCAAATCTATCTTTACTTGCTAGTAGGTGTGATCCCAAGTTTTTTTATTTTTGTGTTACGTTCTCTTCAGTTAAAGCATTACGCTGGTTTTACGAGCTGTACAAGATTTTGTTGAAGTCTTTAACTATCTTTGTTATTTTATATTTTTTATCCTTCTCTTAGTTGTTATTGGTGTCTTTAATTTTGATAATTTTTCAAATATCCATGTTCGGAAAATGATTTGTACAAATGTTCAGTGAACAGGAGTACATACATGTGATTTTTACATAAACGACACACCCAAATAAATATTTTATTTTAGATGGTTCTATAATATACATATTTATCTCATTATTTTGCTTCTGTTTAATTTTTAATTTTGCTTTATAGTGATGATATTTTTGTTTTGCTAAAAAGTAAACAATCCTGTAACCAAAAGTAAATGCTTAAGCAATTCCAAATAAAATGTATTGCATTAAGTAAACCTGACCAAGAGCCGTTGAGCACGTAAAGGTCAATATTGCTTCCAAACAACAATAAAACAGCTCGTTAGACTAAGCATCCCCAATATTTATCAAAGCAGGAACACCGGTAAAGTTGCATGTCCGACACAGTTTACATAAGTACATTTTGTTTCCTTTTCTTGTTTAACTACTAAAACGGAAAAGCAAGAAATAACACTGTGGTTTATAAATTTTTGTGGTAACTTCAGTTGTCAGGCTTTAAATAATTAGTAGATACAACATTACCAAAATTAGTAAAAAAAAGATATTTTAATAAAAATTTCGAAATAATATTATCTGTTCATATTTAGAGCAAAAAGTGCAATTTGCCTATAATTATTCTTATATCTATTATTAATTTGTACTTTGAAAACTGAACGTGCAATTTTTAGAGCTTTTAGTACTAATTCCCGATTTTTTGGAATATTATGACTCTGTTCTGATATTGAAAATTATTAATAGTCTGTACATATGAAGGCGTCTGTAAAATTTTCTCTGTTGATTAAATCTTTTCTTTAGTATCTTCTTCTTGTGGCATTATAACGTTACAGCCCAGTAATTTTGATTACTTTATGGTATGATTGCTATTATGATTAATATCTAAAAATTATTTGTACCAAGTACTTTAAAACTATTTGACGTATTCTTATCATACTTGGCAGACAGTGTAGGTACTGTACACCCTATTAAATTATATTAAATAATAATCGTTTTTGGCTACTACCAGAGGCGTACGACAGGGGAAAGTGAATGGTTGACCCTTTCCAAATTCTACGTCAATGAAGGACTTGCTATTTTGGTATAATTTTTAGATTTTCCAACAGTTTTTATGTACATACATAATACACTTTTCACTCGATAAAATAATTAGTTTTCGAAATATTTGAAGTTAAATATGATGCGACACAAGACATTAATCAACATAACTGTACCGTTTCATTTTAACTTCAAATATCTCGAAAACTAATGACTTCATTGTTATCAATAAAGAGTATATTATTTACATGGAAAGTATTGGAAAATCGAAAAGTTGCGCTAAAGTAGTAATTCCCCCAGTAGCGTAGAATTTGGAAAGGGTCAACCATTCACTATCTCTTATCGTACGACTCTTGGTGTCACTATTTCAAAGTCAAAGGTACTATCTGTGCCATGCTACCCATATTATTTTTACACAAAAATATATTGTTAGCAATTCTACTTACAAAAACAATACAAAAAAAAACAAAACGTAAACCTCTTCTCCTTTGAAGTATGCTCTGTGGGTCTTGGAGACTTCTATCACCAAAGTAATAATGAAAACTAATCTTTGAGAACAAACTTAGTTAAAGCACGAAGATGTTCATTTAGGGATAGACTAATCTAATGATCTGTCAGATAGGAAGTTATGTTTCTACTACATATTTAGTATTGAGTCTGTCCATGTGATTACATTGGTACTGTTTTCTTTTTATCGTCAAATACTCTGTCAGGTCTATCAATACATGATATACTAGTGCTAGATTAATGGAATGGAAGAATCACAATGGGAGGCAGAAAAACTGTGACCTGCGATACGCAGACGGCATACTTATACTAGCAGCAAATGAAGTAGAAATGAGTATTATCACCGAACAACTAAGCCGGGTTAGCGAATAATTCTGACTTCAGATCAACACCGGAAAAACAAAAATAATGATCGTAAACAGGACAAATAATAACCTACCGCACATATGTCAATTAGCGAATTGGCGAATTTCGAAGTAGTAGACAGATTTGTATACTTTGGCTTCCTGATAACCAACAATGGCGATTGATTCTCAAAAATAAAGCAGAGACTAGCGATGACCCAAACAGCAACAGTTAAATTAGTTTAAAATATGAAAAGACCGAAGATTTACAACAACTACTAAGCTCAGGTTGGTCAATGCTCTTATTTTCCCATTACTATATTATGCAAATAAAACATGGACTCTCAAAAAAAATTATACAAATAAGATCGACACCTTCGAAATTTGGCTTTACAGAAGAATTCCATGCGTGTTTTGGTCAGAATACAGAACGCACCTATCAATAATTATAGAACAGCTTCACATAAAAAATAGACTATTAAAAAAAGTTAACTGACCATACCTAAATTACTTCAGGCATAGAAAAAAGAGTGAAAACCATGGAATCATTGGTAGTTATAACTATAGAAGGTAACCTTATATAGAAAGTAAGGTAGAAGGCCAAAGACCAATAGAAAGATCTTAAACACGATGGACAGACCCAAATGGAGACTATGGTGGAAAAATCCCTACATGAAGCCATCCAGCTAGCACAGTATCGAAACCAATGGAAAGCGCAACCTAATAATATTTAGAATATCAAAACGTCCTGACGCGGGCTCAAGGAATGAAAAGTATCTATTTCATCTTCAAAACGATTTCAGCTCTTAAAAGTAACACAGACCATAACATTAACCCATTCTTATTTATACGTGAAATACAAGATTAAAATTTATCCTTGGTCATTAATTACAATTTTTTGTATAAAGATTGTCCCTAAACCTGCAGATTTTTTATCTAGATAATGTTACGTTTGCAAATACCTTTGTTAACCTTCCGATGACCAACCTTTTTTTGTTACACGGATGACCAACGGGGGTAAAAAATGACCCCAGGGCAAAAATGACATGGAATGAATGTTTTCAGCATTTAGATTTTCATATAACAATACATCCTCTTCTGATACTATTTCACCTTCTATATCATCATAAAAATCGCTAGCAGTAACAATTTCCTGTAACAGCCTCAGTAAGATTTTTGCGAGCCATATCTTATACATACAGGGCCGGACTGGCACATAAAAAAGGCGCCAACCCAAATCCTAAAAAAGGCGCCAGATCCCCCCCCCCCTTCTTTACATCAAACTTTTTTCAAATCCTAAGGCATGTATTTTCAAGTAGCGCTATAAATATTACTTGTGATTTTTTAAGTTTATTTTAATTTAAATCCATAAAGTAATTTACTATTTTTATTGGAAATAGTAAATTATATTATGATGCCATAAAAATATAGCTTCAGTTTCCCAGTATCCCTTTTACTCCGTTACATTTTTTGGTGATCTCTGGAGATTTAAAACAAATTTTTGAAAAATGAGTAATTTTTCAACTACTTCTACAGAGGAATCTACTGGTTCAAAAACAATTAACAAAAATCATGATTGGTGTTCAATATAAGTCATTTTTTGAATCTTTTCAAATTTTTAGAGCGCTCTGACACTCCATATAATAGAAGAGTAAACTTAGATAAAATATCCGCGATCCGTGCCTGAGTGGTGAATGACCTAGATCAGACAGCCGCAAACAGAGCCCTCGAAGAACTGACGAAACCCTTTGAAATTTGAAATTCAAGCCTTAACGTGGGTAAGAGCGCACTGCCTCGCCGGACAGTATAATTCGCCCATACTCATGGGAACTATATGGATAAGTATTTAATCACGCAGGAAAAAATAAAACAAAACGAAGGGACAATGAAGCGAGTCACCGGTGGTGATGCAAGCTGGAACAAGCTATGAATGAGATGATAATGTTGTGTTCATCAGTGGTGAAGAGAACAGAGGGAAAGTACTCGGCGAAGAAGAAAAAAGGAAGGAAACTTCGGAAAAAGAGGATCTGTTGGAAGAATTCTGGTCAGGGGTAGGGACCTGAACAAGACGGAGCTTCCAGCAGAGGCAACCTTGCAAAGGAACTCCTCACTTGGGGAGAAAAGGTCTAGAGAGAAGGAGTAGAGTTCCGAAATAACGGCTGTGGTAAGAGCAATGAATAAACCTACCAGAGTTACAAATATTTTACTGAAACTAATGTCCGACCATAAGAACACGAAAGTCGAAATCAAGAATGAGGTAAAAAACCTTAAAACAGTCACCAAAGACATCTTCTTTTTGTATAGACATGCCTGTCTGTTTTTTCAATGTGCCTCCAGTAAGTTGTCGTTCCATCGTTTTCGTGGTCTTTCCACTGATCGTCTTCCTATTGGAGAACCGTCTCGCGCTGTCCTTAAACTATCGAAGACCACTGTCGATCGAAGACATGGAGGGCACTTTCAGAGAAGTCGACCTCGGCAGCATTGAGAACCGAAATTTAATAGTGGAGAAAAGCGGTGAGGAAGGAACGACTAAGAGGCGGCAAGCGTGTCCACACAAATGGACTTCGAAGAGTTCTTTCCCGAATAACTTAGTGAAAGAAAGATACAAATGATCGCAACGGTTCTGAACTCAAGGGAAAGAGGCTTTGAAAAAATGAACATTATAAATTCGAATAGGAAGAAGATCACTTTACTTTACGGCCGTCAAACTGGGAAGAGAAAATAAACCTCCAGGCGACTTAGTAATGGTCTTGGAACCTGGACTTCTAGGTGAAGGGGAAAGGTCCAACGACCTGACCAGAAAAAACCGAAACTGGTAGTAAGTGCAGTAGGTACATACAGACCAAGAGACCTCCCACTTAATTCTATGATCACAATTACAAGGTAGAGTCAGGAAAAAGAGAACCGGGAAAATCGTCAGACTATTTTCATGATCCCTGTAGAGAAAGGGGTGACGGAAATGGAAGGGGACAAGAGACTACTGGCAATTATCTCTAAATTATTGAAGACATAGAGACACTGGAGACCAGAGAGGCGCCCCTAAGAGTATAGGGGGCTACAGAAGTAGGAACCTCAGGAAACTCCTCGAAGTCACTTTTATGGGTATGGACCTTCACCTCGCGCTAGAGGAGTATGAACGTGGTGACGCAGAAGGTGATCGTGAAGGGAGGTGGAAAATCCTACGCCGAGTTGCTAAAGCTAAACAAAGGCAGTGCAGACGCGAGGAAAAGTCAAATTGGTGTCAAAAGCGCTAAGAAAGAAGATTAGGTACAGGGATCTAAAGCTCGAAGTGGCATGGAAAGAACAGGCCGAACACCTGAAGAAGATAAGCGTGGCCCGCACAGAGGAAAACGTAGTAGAGAACGTCCGGGGCTATCAGGACCAGGTGGATATATTTAATATAGACAGTGATGTCAAAAAGGAAGAAATCCTGAGACAGGTTCGCAGGTTTATCAACAGCAGAAAATCTAACACATCAAACTCGTCTCTATAAGGGAAAATATAGAAGGCAACACAAACGTCACAGTCAGACTGACGCGCATCGCAGCCAAAAAAGCACTGGAAAAAGAACATATTGGCTATAACTCGTGAAATATACGAAAGAGAGACTACATGTCCAGCGATGCTTCAGATGCCTACAGTTCGGTCATGGTAAAACCGACTGCAAGGGAGAAAACAGCGACTCCTGCTACAGATGTGGCCAGGGAGGCCATCAGGCACGAGAGTCCAGTAGTGAGGCGACTTTTTGCCTCACTTCAGTGCCCGGAGTATAAATGGGATGTGAATAATTAATGGGATGTTACAATATCGGCAAACTCTTATATTTAAACGATGCATATCGAATTTCTTAAAGATTTATACCAAACATTAAAATGGCCACTTTTTGCGCATTCTGACAAAGTTGCGTTTATACTACGCTCACGGGCTTCATTATGTAGGATTCTAGGGCCCAACAATCTTACATGTATAATGTAGTTATGGAGCGCAGAAGAATGCATTCATATATTTTAGGCCAATTGTGAGATGTAACACTCTTATATTATAATAGAAAGAGCGGATGTTGATACCTACGAAAGGCGCCTGAATCGTAAAATTGGTCTTCGAGGGCGCCGCGCGTCGTATCTAAGCCATTTGATTATCTAATACCTGATACAAGTTGACAATTTGTATTTTGTTGTACCCAATGGCTTCATTATTTAGGATTCAGGGGGGCAACAATCCAATATGTATAATGTGGTTATAAAGAGCAGACAACTGCACCTGTCTATTATAAGCCAATTGTGGGATGTAACACTGTTTGTATCAAGTATCAGATAATTAAATGGCTTAGATGCAACGCGCAGCTCCCTCGAACACCATTTTTATAATAGAAACAGCGGAAATTGGTACCTACGAAAGGCGCCCGAATCGTAAAAATTATCTTCGAGAGCGTCGCGCGTCGTGTCTGAGCTATTTACCTATTATAATAGAAACAGCGGATATTGATACCTACAAAAGGCGCCAGAATCTAAAAATGGTCTTCGAGGGCACCGCGCGTCGTATCTAAGCTATTTATTATAATAGAGACAGTGGATATTGATACCTACAAAAGACAAAGGAATCTAAAAATGGTCTTCAAGGGCGCCGCCAGTCGTATCTAAGCTATTTATTATAACAGAAACAGCGGAAATTGACACCCACGAAAGGCGCCCGAATCGTAAAAATTATTTTCGAGGGCGCCGCGCGTCGTGTCTAAACTATTTATTATAATAGAGACAGCGGATATTGAGACCTACAAAAGGCAAAGGAATCTAAAAATGGTCTCCAAGGGCGCCGTGAGTCGTATCTAAGTTATTTATTATAACAGAAACAGTGAAAATTATTGATACCTACGAAAGGCGCCCGAATCGTAAAAATTGTCTTCGAGGGTGCCGCGCGTCGAATCTAAGCTACCTATGTATTATAATAGAAAAACAAGATATTGATACCTACGAAAAGCGCACGAATCGTAAAAATGGTCTTCGAGGGCGCCGCGCGTCGTATCAATGCTATTTGATTATCTGATACTTGGTAAAAGTTGTACTTTGTTGTACCCACTGGCTTAATTATATAGGTTTCTATAGCAGTTTCTGTTTCTTCATTAAGTAAAAACAGTTTTTATGGGAATGGTTGCCACTTCGTCTTTGTGTTAAGGTCAAAAAAATTTTTTCAGCGTTTAATTTTTTTAATAGATATATACTAAGGCAAAAGGCGCACCGGCCCGCTGGCCGGTGGGCCGGCGGCCCAGTCCGGGCCTGTATACATAGACAAAATTCTAAGAAACTATAATAATATACGCCAGGAAATAATAATAATGACTAACTGTAGCAGACAGGAATGTAATGATTCGTACATAACAGGCACCCCAGTCTAAAAATAGATTTTGATAAGGCGCAGTGTAAAACTACTTAGCATTCCACATAATAGACGGTATGTTACTAAATATCAACTTTAAAATATATTTTTTATTCGTAAAATATAGGCAATTTTTTTTTATTTAAAAATATGAGGATATCTAGAATGATATTAAAGTATAATAAAAAAAATAATGAGTTAAAAATTGAAAATACTTTTGAATTTGTTAAAGAAAAACATACGCTGGGGTCCAAATTTACCCCCTTGGTCATCTGAAAGTTAGCGACTTATTTTGTAATACGGAATATCTGTAACTACTACTAATATTATAGTGCAGTCACTGGAGGTGGATATGAGCTATTACCTCCGATTTCGTTGAACCTCCATAGATTTGCATGAAAATTGGTGAGTGGTTAGAGGATATCTGAAGGAACAAAGGTGACATGGTATCAACTTGCGCTTTTACCCTGGGGGTGGATGCTACCCCTTTTCGGGGGTGAAAGTTATTTTATTGAAAATAATCCCATAATTCGATAGATGCACAAATTATAAGCAAAATTTGTTATATAAAGTTATTAAAAAAAAATCAAAAGTTTTTAAGTTATTGAAGATCCAAGATTTTAGTTTTTCTTGAGAAAAATGCATGTTTTTATCTGATTTTTCATCAATAACTCAAAAACTATAAGTTTTTGCAAAAAAGTTGTTATTACCAAAATTAAAGCTAATAAAAAATAAAATAAATCCTTTACTAGAAATACCTTTTAGTGTTTTAGTTAACAGTGTGAGTTATAGGTAATTGAAATAGGTATAGTGAATATAGGTATTCAAGCTGAAATAACGGGAAAATGATGCATTTTATAACATAAACTTATTCAACATTTGTCAAAGTACTTAAAAATATCTATTAAATGAGCCCCCGAACATGTTGATAGCATTAAAATTTATGCACCAAAACTTTTTCAAAAATTAATTTTTTTTTTAATTTTTCCAAAAAATGTTATTGTTTTTTTTTAATCACTCCGTTTATTTTTAAGATATCAGGTTTATCTAAAAACAGGTCGGAAAATGATTCCAAGGAATATTTAACACGTTGAATTTATTCTTTTACACTCCTCACTTTTTTAAAAAATAAAAGGTTAAATGGCCCCGGTTGCATGGTTTTCACAGCAAAATTTAAGATTGAAACGTTTCTATCTCGGTTATTTATTACCCTATGCAAATAGTAAAACAGGTAAAATATTTGACATGGAACAAACTAAAATTTGGGTATTTACCATTTTTACGTATATTGAGTATTTTTGGAGTTGTTATCAAAAGAATATGAAAATTACAATAATTTTAAAAATTATGATTTTTTTAAATTATATGTTTTTTTCCAAAAAATGTGCATTCTAAACCGGTCAAAATTATTGAGATCATTACTTATGCTAATATAAAGAAGTTGTTTTAAGTATTATTATAAATTTTAATTTGTGTGGAAATGGCGTATGTTTTATTTTTCACTTTTTCCTAACAAATTCGAAAGGGTTCTTTTATTTTCATCATAACTTGCTTAATTTTTACGCTATTAACTTGTTCTGAAGCTCATTTAATAGGTATTCCGAAGTACGTTGACAAATGATTAGCAGGTATATTTTATACATTGCATCGTTTTCCCGTTATTTAAGCTTGAATACTTAGATTTGAGTACACGTCGAAAAAAATACACATTCAATTGCCAATAACTCACTTTGAACTAACATTAGTTTAGTTCTTTAAGTAAGGAATGTATTCAGTTTTTAATTATCATCAATTTCAGTAATAATAACTATTTTGTAAAAACTTATAGCTTTTGAGTTATACGTGAAAACTCGATTTAAAACATGCATTTTTTTACGAAAAAATAAAATCTTTGGTCTTTAATAACTCAAAAAGTGTTGATTTATATTAATAACTTGATATAACAAATTTTGCTTATAATTTGTCCCTCAATCGATTTATGGTATTATTTTTAATAAAATAATTTTAACCCACGAGAAGGGGTGGCATCCACCCCCAGGGTAAAAGCGCAAGTTGGCATTATGTCACCTTTGTTCCTTGAGGTATCCTCTAATTACTCACCAATTTTCATGAAAATCGATGGAGGTTCAACGAAATCGGAGGTGAAAACCTTCAGTGACTCCACTATTATAAAAAAAACTAACAAAATTTATTTTATACCGCACGTCGCTACCGGTTTAGTGCTTAAACCTTCTAAATGTACTTAGTGTGTAGTAAAGTGTATACTAGTTATGCCCGTAAAGGCTAGCAAACAGTTTTGTTGGAAGAGGATAAACCGGCAATTTGTGTGTATAATTTCCGTGTAATTTGTTTTTGATTAATAACAGCGAGTGTAAAGTGCAAGCAAAAATTTTAAAAGACCAACAAGCATGTACAAAATTAAACTTTTCAGATTATGTCTGGGGGATAACGTTTATTTTTGTACAGTTAAACGAAACAATAACTTAAAAAATATTATTATCTGTCCAGGATAGGAAATTTTTCATTTAATCTTTCGTGCATAGAAATCGGCCCACTTAAAAATTTGGTCATTTTTGATGCCTCGAATTTCTTAAACCTGTTGTCCGATTTAAGTGATTTTCTTAATATATTGGCTTTATTTGCTTGCTTTCGAACACTCTCTTTAACACCTCCATAACTACATATTTCGAGTCCCAGATATTGGAATCTTCAGACTTCTTCAATGAGTTCATTGTTAATTACTAATTTGCATATTATGGGTTCCCTTGATACTACCAGGGATTTTGTCTTAGCTGTTGATATTTTCATGTTGTAGTTCTTCGCCACTTAGCCCAGTCGGGATAGCATTTGCTGCCCCAAATTTTATTTTTTTAATCTTTAGGAGGGGTCATTAGTAGTATAAATTTAAAATCTCGACTGAATTTGACCGTTGCGTTAGCCGCCATCTTGATTTTTAAACGAGAAGCGTTTTGATCAATATCTCCACCATTTTCAACTCTTCGACAAAAGTGTATAAACTGAAATTGTTGAAAATGCGATTTTCTATAATTAAAAAAAAAACAGTAAAATCCTGTATAAAAGGTATATTTAAAAATATTTAATTTTTAAATAGGCATACCTTTTATACAGGATTTTACTCTTTTTTTTTGTATTACATGGTATACAGCCAACTACACGAAAAATTTTTCCTTGTGGATTACTATAATTTTGTTTATTATAATTTTTTTCGTGCGGTCGATATTTTCCGAGTTATGGGGAAAAATAGTGACAGTTAGAGCATAATTATTGATTTATTGAATTATCTCGTTTATTATTAGTTTTACAACACATTTGAACCTATACAAAAACGAAGACAATTAAATTTTGTACAATTTTGTTCTCTTTAATTTTTTTTGATAAAAAGGTAGTACGTATGCGGTAAAGGCGCGAGCGTAAGACCTGATTGATTTTGTAGCAATTGTTTTTGTTCAATATCTCCGCCATTTTCAACTTTTCGACAAAAAGTGTGAGGACTGAAATTGTTGCAATTACGATTAACTACAATTTTTCGAGAGAACCAGTGGCGGGTCTTCAAGGGGGGGGGGGGGAATGGGAAAATTCTCCCCAACAGGGTCCAAAATTTGAAAAAAAAATGTTGAAATATTAAAATATGTTGGCTGACATGAAACTTAATTACCGACAGACAAATTCAACCAATAAAACCTGATAGTTAATAAAATAAATGAACTTAAGGTGGTATGACACAATGTTAAAATTCATATACTCTTTAGGTACAGTTAGCGTCACTATTTGAAAACCAATCTTCAACATATGAGTATGTACGTGAAGTGTAAACTTTCTATTTTAATAGTATCTAGGTAAAATTTTCAAAGAAAGCAGTAAATTTTTGATAACTGTACTTAAAGGAAACAATGTCATAACTTACTTGGTAACCTGCTCTAAGAATTGGTTTTTGTGTAATAATTGTTGAACTTAGGTACAAAGTAACTACCATAAATGATTAACTATGGAAAAAGCTTTATTTTAAGCAAACGTTCATTATCCAGAGTGCCATAATTTTTAAATTAACTGTACCTAAAGGTAAAAATTATAGTTAAAAGCTGCAATCTAGGGACTTTGTTGATAAAAGCGTAATAAGTTGGCATTGTTCTAGTGATAAATTAGTTTGGCTATCACTTAATAGATGAGAAAATGAGTTCACGTGTCATTTAGTAGATGGCAGCAGTGATGTATTAAATGGCGACAGATGCGCGTTTGCCGGATTTTAAAAAAATCTGCAAACCATTGAAAACAAGTTTTGTAGCGATAAAAATACGAATCACGAGGTATTGTTTAGAAAAGTGGCCCCCTCCCCCTCCCAGTTAATATTTTGTACCTTGTTTGAGTTTCAATCATGATTGTAACCAACTCTGTGGCTCAGTGGTAAGAGCGCCTACTTTTGGTCCTAAAGGTCGTGAGTTCGAATCACACCTTAGTGGAGAATTTTTCATTTATTAAAAATTAATAAACGAAAATAGTTTCTATCCTTGTGGGATCGGTACTAACCGGAGGGACTGCCATAGACATATTAAGGGTAGACAAGGCATACTGCGCAAAAAAGCGTAACGCGGAAGTAGTCGATCAGTGGTCTATCTATCTCTTTTAACCAAGCGATCCTGCGCATGTGACAGATAAAGATGGCTAGACCACTCAATCCTTAATATTGGCGTTACACCTCGATGCACAGAGCGGCCCATAACTTGCCTAATCTACTAGGTAATATATCTATAGGGACCGCAGACGTTCGGACCTTGAGTTTTCTTAAAGAAGCTTCGGGAAGTGTCCAGGCCTCTACTCCGTATAATAATGTAGAAAATGCATAGGATCTGACGATAGAGATTTTGGTACCAAGTGATAAACCGTGACTTTGAAAAGAGACTTCATATGTGCAAAAACTACTGCGTCGTCGGCATATCTAATGTGTTGTTTAGATCTATCATCTACTCCCGTTTCCTTCAAGATGGTTGTGAGCTGATCATGTTTTACTCTATCTAATGCCTTTTTGTAGTCGATAAAACAAATATGTATATAGGTAAGTCACAGTTGACATCTCTGCATATAAGCACTTGGACAGTGAATAGAGCCTCTCGGGTGCCTAAGGGCAAGGCATTGCGGAATCTAATCTGTGTCCATGATACTTGTTCTTCAAATTTTATAATATATCCTGCTGTATATCGCTTTTAAAAATGTTTTAAGTAAGTGGCTCATTAGGCTAATTATTATTCTGTCCTCGCATGTTGAAATAGGAAACAAAATGTAAGTGTGAAATTTTCAGAGGAAAAAATTTCCCTGTTGACATTCGATATGAAAAAAATTGTTATTTTAGGAACGCTGTTTTTCAATTGACTTACTTATTTTACATTTCTTAGAAATACTATTCTTATAAATTATAACTCGATCTTCATTCTCTTGATAATTAACATAATCCCATTTATGGTCATTTAGATAGGTACCTACTTACTGAGCAGGTAAAGAATCACGAAGTAATGAAATATTTCTAAATGAATGAACGTTTAGTATATATTAATGAGAATTTACCCCTATTATATCAGCTCCTACATTATCAGAATAGCAGGTAAAGAAAGGATTAAGAGCTGTCGTCACTAAATACAAAGTACGATTGAGACCGAAATGTGTCGAACGTAAGTTCCAATGCGTGGCATCAATGCTGTCGTTCAGAAAATTAAATAAGAAAGTGAAAATATATGTACGTGCTGCCATCTATTCAAAGAATTGTTAATTAGTTAGTTTATTTACTTGCCACACAAATTGACCGTGGCGTTTAAATACCCCCTTAATGCATATAAGTTATTATTTATTTCTTTTATGTATCTACTTAGTTTGGTTGGTGTTTCCTTGGAAGTTTCAAAAATTGTATAAAATATAATTGTCTTTATTTTTGTTTTTGTACAATTATGTCGTAAAGTTAATAATAAATAAGACAATTCAATAATTACGCTTTCCCTCAGCTTCTATTATTTGCCCCCTTAACTCGGAGAATATTGATCGCATAAAAAATTGTGGAAAATAGATTGTAGGAAATTGCGTCTCCAACAATTTTAGTTTCTACTACTTTTGTCTAAAAGTTGAAAATGGCGGAGATATTAAGTAACAAGGGTTCTCCTTTAAAATCAATATGGCTGCTAATGTAACCGCGGAATTCAGTCGAGATTTTAAATTTACACTACTATTGATTTCCCCTAAAGGATAGAATTATAAAATTTGGGGCAGCTCAGAAACAAGATTTAATTCACTAATTATGCTCCCCCTACCACTTTTTACTATTTTCCCACTTAACTCGGAAAATATCAACCGCATGAAAAAAAATTGTTAAAAAGAAATTGTAGGAAATCATATTTGGAACGATTTTGGTTAAAAATGGCGTAGATATTGAACAAAAACAATTGCTACAAAATCAATCGGGTCTTACGCTCGCGGCATTATCGCATACGTACTACCTTAAATATTGATTTGGCAAAAAAATGAAGGAGATTAAAATTGTGTAGAATTTAATTCTCTCAATTTTTGTATAGGAACATTTTTGTCCTAAAACTAATAATATACGAGATAATTCAATAACTATGCTCTACTTGCCACTATTTTCCGCCATAACTCGGAAAATATCGACGGCACGAAAAAATTGTAATAGAAATGGTATAAAATCACATTTTTAACAATTTTGGTTGTTGTACTTTTTGTCGAAAAAATGAAAATGGCGAAGATATTGAGCAAAAACCATTCTCGTTTAAAATCAAGATGGCGGCTAACGCAACGGCGGGATTCAGTCGAGATTTTAAATTTACACTACTATTGATTCTCCCTAAAGATCAGAAAAATAAAATTTGGGGCAGCTCCTAATGCAAGGTTAGGCCTGTTATTCGTCTAACCCGACTGGACTAACTATATTGAAAGTTTGTGCCATTTGCTGTAGGTTATCCTCGTTTTCGGAGATTAAGATTGCGTCGTCAGCATAACAGAGGAGTTTTATTTGTTTTTCTTCCATCTTATATCCTTTTCTAGTACCTTTAATGTTTTTTATGATTTTGTCCATTACTAAATTAAAAAGCAACGGGCTCAAGCTATCCCCTTGTCTGATTCCCGAGTTGATTTCTACTTCCGATGTTAGTTCATTCTCGACTTTTATTTTGGTTTTGTTCTTCGTATTAATGTCTTTAATTATCCTTATTATTTTGTTGGGCTGATTTTTCTCCTTTAGCAATCTTAGCACATCTTCCAATCTGACACAATCGAAGGCCTTAGTTAGATCTATAAAGCACATAAATGCAGGTTTATTATATTCCAGTGCTTTCTCAGCAATCTGTCTGGCTATGAATATGGCGTCTATTGTGGACCTATTTTTCCGAAAACCTTGTTGTTCCTCACTAACTGTGCATTCTTCATGTATCTTATTGGCAAGTATTTTTGTTAAAAGTTTAAGAGTTGTGCTCAGCAAGGTGATGGTACGGTAGTTGCTAGGGTCTTTGCTGTTTTCTCTCTTGTGTATGGGTATTGTTATACTCGTACTCTACTGGTCTGGTACACGCTGGCTACATATTATTTCTTGAAAGAGGATCTCTATGCTTTCGATTAAGGTTTCTCCTCCTTATTTTTGGGAGTTCATTTGGTATCCCATCGGGTCCTGGGGCTTTTCTGTTTTTATAAAAATATTTAATATCTCTAAAATCATAAATCTTTAATCCACTATGCAAACATATGTGTACTGAATATTCGAAGTTGCTAGTTTTTTGAAAGGCTACATGGTTATCGGATGGGAATGTTTTAAAACGTGCTCATGAAGAAAAAGAAAAAATTGTCACTTTTATAGAAAAGAAAAACCGTCTAGAAGCCAAAAAAATTATATTTCTAGATATTTCATTTATGATGAAATTAAGTTGCTTAGTCAAGATACTCGAGGAATTATATACCTATTTTCAATCTACAACTCCGGGCAGCGCACGTTTGTTGGATACCTGTAATAAAGTTGTGCTTTTTGTAGAAAGTTGAATTCCTTAAAACATACAATAAAGAGGAACAGTATGTGAAAGTTGTTTTTGTAATAATGGAAAGTTATTTAGTCATATTGGCACTCAATCTAAAAAAATGTTTTCTTGTTGACGACAATTCGGGAAAAACTTACGAGTAGGTTATAGACCAGTAAAGGTTCTGCGAAAAAACGTGTATTTTTGGATGTAAGAGGTGGCATTCGGATTTTTGCAGATAAAGTTAGGTGACATATTTAGTAATAATAATTGACTTATCCTCCTTCTCAAATATGCCCGGAACATTAATAAAAAATTAAAATATTTAAAAATTTCGAAAAACATCGATTTTTTCTGCTTTATTTGCTTATAACTTTAAGACGATTCGTTTTGGAACAAAGTCGTAGAGAAATAAAATAAAGATAATGAATTTTGTATGACACACAACTGGTAACAAATGTCTTAAGGTATTACCTTTTCTGCAATACAGCAATAAATACAAAATATGGGGGCAAAATAATTCTGTTGTTATTAAATATTTTTTAACCACTTTGGTGGCACTTAGAACCTTAGTAATTCGCTAGGGAAATTCTTTGTAACATACTTAAATCGTGTACCAAATTTCATTAAAATCGACCTAATAAATTTTGCATAATAAATTTTCAATCTAAATGTTTTTAAAAAAGTTCAAATTTTTTAAATCTTTCTGAACAAAAAGTAGACCATTTAGAAGTTGGCTAATTTTTTTACTTATTAAAGAGGTGCTCTACCTATCTAATACACTTTACAAAATTAAAATCGGATTTTTAGCAATGCAAATAATTAAAACCGGTATAATTTGACTTAAACTTTCAAATACTGTCAGCAGAATTGCTATTTTATTTTTTAATCAAACTTTATTCGCGTTCAAAAATTGCAATTTCTCGATTTTTTGAAAGTTCCACCGCGTTTATCTCGAAAACTATGAATCCTACGAAAAAACTTGTAAAAACATTTTTGCTTAGAATTACCCAAGAAATACAAAAAATATTTTATTTTGCGAAAAATCGATGTTATGTAATTCCTCAAGTTCTTTGTTTATAACAATCTTATCGACATCCGGATCAACTGTTACCCAAAAAATTCGTGTTCTACGGGTCAAAATACATAAAAAAACTTGGGTAAGTCCATTTAAATAAAGGCGCCCGTAGCACCACCTCCTGGCCACAGCACTAATTTGTTTATAAGCCAAACAATTGTTTATAACTTTAAAACATTGCTGAGGCTGCTTAAATAATCCGATTTCAATTCTGTAAAGTGCATTAGATAGGTGAAGTACTTCTTTATATGTAAAAAAATTGAAAAGTATTTGTATGTTCTAGTTTTTGTTGTGCAAGATTTTAAAAATATTTAAATTTTTTAAAAAAAGTTTAGATTGCAAAATTATTATGCAAAATCTAGTACCTCAATTTTAATGAAATTTGGTGTACGGTTTTAGCACATTGCAAAAATTTTCTAAGCGAATTATGAAGGTTCCAAGTGTAACCTAAGTGATGGAAAATCATTGAATAAAGACAGGCTTGTTTTGCCCCCTTATTTTATATTTATTGCTATTTTGAAGCAAGGGTGATAAATTACGACATTCTTAACTAATCGCATCTGATAGAAAATTTAATTACCTTTGTTTTATTCCTATACGACTTTGTTCTAAAATTAATAGTTTTTAAGTTATAAGCAAAAAAATAGAAAAAAAAACGAAATTTTTTGAAATTTTTTAATATTTTTTTTTTAATTTTCCGGGCATATTTGAGAAGGAGCATAATTCAATTATTATTAACGAAGTTATTACCTAACTTTATCCGCAAAAATCTGAATGCCACCTCTCACATCCACCTAAAAACAGATCCTTACTCGTCTATTAGGGATTCATTTCAAACTACTTCCAGTTTTGAAATCAAGTGAAAATTTATCGTTTTTTTTTTTTCGTTCTGATGTGCCGCTGCCCCCTACATTGTGTTATGGCGTCCCCTACTGTGGCGCGCCCCACATGTTGAGAGAGGCTGGTGTAATGTAACGCTAGAAGTTACTTAGTAAGTAGCGGACATGGTACAGGATTGCAATTTTAATCCAATGATTTATAGTTAAGTGTCCGCTGGAGTGAAACTTTTTATTTAAAAAAATAAAGTATTGTCCTTTGTGAATAGAGTAAAATAAAGTGCTTGTCAAAAATAAAGTTATATTATAAAAAGTCGTTAGCAAAATAGAAACGTTCAGGAAAATTGGTTTGCTTGGTACAGAAGAAACGCAGCAGAAAATTATGGGATCATAATACCCATGCCATGATAATTATTAAAAGAATTTTGATTTTATTAAGAGGAAACAGTAGCGATCAACAGGTAGCAAAAACGCGTTCCAAGATTGTGGCTGTAATTTTGAATATTTTTTCGAGATATTTGGCACACGTATTCGTAATATAATAAAGAATGGCGGAACATAGCCCAATTTGAAAAATATATTAATATGTGGAAGTTACTCTGTAATTAAATACAATATTAAAAAAACGAGCCTCTACCGCCATTAAGAAGAACAAAAAATACACTTTCTTCAAATAAACTTTTTTATCCGATGCTTAGATTTTGTGTCATTTTGGAACTACTAAAATTTTTTATTTCATTAGTAGTTCCAAAATGACACAAAATCTAGGCATCAGATAAAACAGTTTATTTGAAGAAAGTGTATTTTTTTGTTCTTCTTAATGGCGGTACAGGCTCGTTTTTTAATATTGTATTTAATTACAGAGTAATTTCCACATATTAATATATTTTTTAAATTGGGCTCTGTACCGCCATTCTTTATTATATTACGAATACGTGTGCCAAATGTCTCGAAAAAATATTCAAAATTACAGCCGCACTCTTGGAACGCGTTTTCGCTACCTGCTGATCGCTACTGTTTCCTCTTAATTAGTTTTTAAACGCTTTTCTTTACTTCAATAGTTTGCATCTGCATCAAATCTTTAGACGTTAATTTGACTGACTTTTCTTTAATACAAATTATTGAAAATTTGCAGACATATCCATTCGCGGGAACAATACACGAATAGTCAATAAATTTTTTTTTATATTTATTAATTGTTTAAATAAAAAAAAACGATTTTAATGGAAAATGCTTAAATTATCTTGTTCGTTAAAATGTAGAAACTTGAAACTTTTACGGATTTTAGCTAATGATATGAACTATACATAATTTCACTTTTAACGTTAATTGTTTACGTTATGCTTCATAATTAAACAATAAAGTTTCAAATTTTGAACGCTTATATATTTTTTTATATATAAATCGGCGTTTATTCGTGTCAAATTTCAATACGACACGAAACAAAGCTTCAACCAAAACTCGAATTCAAAAAATTCGTGTTTTTATCGTAGTCTTAGAAAAACCACCGGTAGAGACATTTTGTGCTACAATTAACATTAGAATTCGTTTTGTCGTATTAATTAGTTTTTTAACGATTAACGATTTTCTTTAGTTCAATCGTTTGGGTCAAATCTTTGGACGTTAATTTGACTGCCTTTTCTTCAATGCAAATGACTAAAAATTTGCAGACATATGCATTCGCGGGAACAATACACGAATAGTCAATAAAAATTTTTTGTTTATTAATTGTTTACATAAAAGAAAATTTTAACCCAAAATGCTTAAATTCTCTTGTTTTTTTTTACAATGAAGAAACTTGAAACTTTTACAGATTTGAGCTAATTATATGAACTATACATAATTTCACTTTTTACGTTAATTGTTTACGTTATGCTTTATAAATAAACAATAAATAAAGTTTCAAATTTTTTGCCGATTCCGACTACTTTTCATGTTTGTACGTCATATGTTGTATACATATTTTAATACACAGGGCGATATATTTTAATGTTTGAAAAGTGTAAGACTAAAAATTAAAAAATAAAAAAATATGAAAAAAATATTTTTAAGAAACGCTTTTTTTTAGTTATTACGAGTGACTAAAATTAAACATATTATAAAAAACGCTGGACGGAAGGGCCGCCCGAGAGCTTTATCGTACCGATCTATTATCGTTATCGTACTAGATACTGGCATTCTATAAAAATAACAAAGTTACTCGTTATTTTGATATTTTAGAAACACCTTGTATACTTAAAAATATTTTATGGTTCTACGCATCATTAATTCCCGCATTTGAGAAAATGTTCGGGGACACACTATAGATTATTGCATAAATCAATAGAATATTAGTCATACTTTCATTTCAAATTAGTCCATTTTTCTGAGAAATTAATAGTTTACAATATTTGCATTTTACTGCATGGATTGTAATGAAATTTTGGGAGTAGCCCAAAGCCCAATCTCCTAATTCAAAGTCTATCCTATATACTATATACTATGGCGCTTTTATCATGGGGGCGGTTCTCACCACTTCTCGGGGATAGAACATTTTTATTTTCGAATTGCATGGAGCAAAAGGAAGAATTTTAAGAAAATTTAAAAATGCGCTCTATAATTTGATCTTATTTTTTTCACCCGTCCAACTTTTTGAAAGCAGAAATAACACTATATTAAGAGATATTGCAAAAGAAAAACAATGCATTTAAATTCTGGTGAATGAGGGGTTAAATGTATGTACTTCTCATTTTTCCTTAAAGTACATTAGTCATATATTTTTTTGCACAATATCTCGCTTAGTTTGGATGTAACCGACATTTAACGGTGCTCGTTTTAAAGGCCTTTTCAAACACTACAAAAGCATGAGCACTTTGAGCATGCACCAAAAAACAAACTCTTTTTACCTACCATATCTCTGTTTGTATTATAAATAGAAAATTTAAGAAGGAACGAATCTCTTTGTTATTTATATTTAAAAACAATTTTTATATAGTGTTTTTAGTTTGATGCATAGTTTTTAAGGTATTCACAAAAAACCGTCCGAAAACGTGTCATTTTTAAATGAAAATGGCCAATTTTCAACTACGCATAACTCAAAAGTATTGAGTTCTCAAAAAAAGTATAGATCAGTTTTTGCTTAAAAATTGGTTCTCTAGCCACTTCCATGCTTATTTTGACCAATAAATTTTCCACCCCCTTGAAGGGGTGGGAATTGCCCCAAGATAAAAGCGTCATAGTATATAGGGTAGATTTTGTTTCTTGAGCTATTCCCTACTTACTGTGAAAATATCAAGTACATCGATGTAGTAGGATGGAATGCGGAGCCAAATACCCTCATTGACTGCCCTATAATAATGCTCTGCTATGATCGCGTGAGAGGGGACACACACAATATTCTAGCAAAATTTCAATTTTCTGTAACTTTTCGAGTTTTTGAGTTACAGCAACGAGTTTTATGTCATTGGAAAGATAATTTTATATTCTTTCAAAATATGTAAAAATATATAGGGCATATGTAAAAAATTAAGATTTTTTTTTTCATTTCCGGTTAAACCGGAAGCCATATTGTGGGTAAAATTTATTGTGCTAATAGATAATAAAGTACTATATATGTCTGCCAAAATTCAAATTTTAGTCTCTATTACAGAGGTAGTTAAGGGGACTCCAATATTTTTTTATAAAAAATTCATAACTCCCCACCTATGAGGAGTTAAGAAATCTGACTAATGTTATTCAATTTACCGATAGGATATCAAAAATATATTAAAAAATAAACAAATTCCTTTTAGTCGTTTTTGAGAAAATTTAGTTCAAATTTATGTCAAATTTTGATCCCTTACATATAGGCAACCCATAACTTTTTCTGAAAAACGATAATACTCTTGTTATAGCCCCATCTTTAGGCTATATAAATGTTTTTTCAAATTAAATTTATCGTAAACAAGTTTTTAGATTGTTAAGGAAATGTATCGGGTGGGCGGTCGGCCGCCATTTTGGCCGCCATTTTGGATTTGGAAATGTCAAATTCCGTATTTCTATTTACCTGTCGATGAGCTAACTTTAAGTTAAATTTCATTCGTTTCGGTCAAAATTTGCAAAAATGGGCCCCAAATAACCCCCCTATTTCGGCCCCCCTTTGAGAGGTTTTTTTCAAAAGCTTAGTTTCTCGACAAAATTCTCTTAAACTTACTCATACCGAATTTCATCGAAATCGGTCCAGTAGTTTTTGCTGGGCGGTGGCGATATACTTACGTACATACGTACGTACGTACATACGTACGTATAGCGATGTGAAATTACGTGTAATTTCAGAAATTGTAAGTTACACGTGTAAAATTACCCAAAAATTACAAACCAGATGTAATTTATGTAACTTATGTAATTTATGTTCATTGTATTAAAAAATCAATTGTTTGCATTCATATTGAATATAATAAACACAAAGTAACTACATACTTATGAAATAAAGAAAAGTGGATAAGAAATACATACAAATAATAAAGAAATGAAAACATAGGTTCTTTAGTTTTGTTTTAAGCGGCTTTTATAAATCACAACTTCCTTTTTCGCAGACAACTGGAGACCTTCTTGTTATAAAACGTCGAAGTTTCAATTGTTTGCTCTTCCAATGAGCCTTGTGTAATTTTTTTTATCTCCGGCAAATCCAGAACTGCATCCTGAAATTAAATAGGAAAGTGTAAACATAGAGAGTAAAAATAATGGGTTTATAATATAATATATACAGATCTAACTACCTTGTTTTCGGCATCTGAAGTATCCTTCTCGACTTCCGTTTTTTTTTGGGGTTGTTCTGTGCCTTTACCCTGAAATTGATAATTTTGGAATATAAACAATAAATATGTATGTGTTTACACTAATTTACCGATTTCATTAAGACGTTTTCTAAAATGTTCACTTTGCTTTGTCTCAAAATGCGTGCTGGTCTCTGTTCCCTAGTTTCCATTCTTTGATCAATTTCATCATCGGTCATTGCAAAGTCAGCAAAATTAAAATCATCGTCGGAATTTCCATTTCCTGTTGTATTTGAATGCCATGATGATATTGTCTGAAAACATAAGATTTATAATTTTTTATTCGAAAACGGTGGAATGCATTGGAAAATCGGAAAAGAAGCAAACTGCATATATCACATGCACATATCACATATCTAAAAAATGCCTAAATTTAAAATTACCTCGTCTAATTCTTCCTCTTCGGAAATATGGTTTTCAATTACTTCTATCTCCTTCTGTAAGTTTCTACCTTCTATCGAAACGTTGTTCTGTACAGTCTCTTCTATAGGATATTGACTTTGTATGTGATGTTGTCGTGAACGTTTCAGCAATTTTGAATTATATTGTATATAATTTAAATTTGCTGCCCTTTGAGTTGTTAGGCGATTTCTTCTCTTCGTATGAATGCTGCTCTGGGAGCTAAAGCTTCTCTCTGTTGCCGCAGAAGTGCACGGCATTGTCAATATCCTGACTGCAACTTTGGAGAGGCATGAATGTCCACAAAATCCTTTCCACCATGTAACCAAAGAGACATTATCGAGTATGTTCCATAAAAATGTTTCGCCAAAAAAGTCTGTTTTAGCTAAATAGTTTCCTAAATCCTCAGTAATCTTTGACACTCCTTCATCACCAATCTCTATCGTGGTCGTGGTTGACATAGTAGTAATGTATTTCATCGCTTCAATCCTTTCGGCTGATGATAAATTTGCACCAACAGACCGAGGGTTTAGTAAGTCTGCGGCAAAATGGATCGGTTGAAGGGCGTATTCCTTCCTTGATATAAATTTATCCATCGCTTCTGTTTTTTCGCAATCCGTTAGTTTCACGCATTCTAAATGAGTAGATATGTTACTACCGATTTTCGCGAAAGTTTCACAAACCAAATGAATTGACGAAGAATCTCCTTCAAGACGTGTTATTGCTTCAGTAATTGGCTTAAGCAATTCAACAAGAGCGCTAGAATTTATCCAGAATCCTTCATCAAGTAAATTTGCTTTTGCGCTGCGTATTCTATCTTGAATTGTTTTATCTGGAGATATTGCTAGACGTTGTAGGACGGACTTGCATTTAGTCAGATCTTGAAGACATTTTACATGTGAACCCCATCTTGTTTTTACAGGTAGGCTAAGAGACACTCCACACTTCATCTCATTTCTTATTTCTGTGAATTGAGCTCTCAGTACTTGACACTGGTTAATAGTTTTAACGATATGTATAATATGTGACAAATGTGTCTCTATTGAAGATAATTTCAAAATATCGCTGCACAATAAATGTAATGTGTGCGCTAAACAGCCGTATGATACAAGATGGGGATACATCTCTTCACATTGTCTCACAGCCTTCCTCATATTCTTTGCGTTATCAGTCACAATAGCGAAAAATTTTTTAGGTCCATACTCCTCCAGAACTTCAACCATTAATTTTGTTATATATTCTGCGGTATGCTTCTCTGCTTTTGTTAGTACTGATTTGACAAATAACGGTTCGGGTGTTGTAACAATGAAATTAATTACACTTTCATTTCGCAAGTTGGACCAACCATCGCATTGCAATGATAAATTGTCAGCTTGCTTAATTTTATCATTAACTTGAACTTCAACTCGCTCGTACTCTTCGGTCAGGAGACGATTTGATAACATATATCTCGATGGTAAGGTGTATGAAGGTCTAATTTTTTTAAAAAACAATTTCCAATCTTCATTCTCGGTAATTGAATGTGGTGCTGAACTGGTGTAAATAGCTCTAGCAAGCAAAATATTCAATTCGTTATTTTGTTCGTGTGTCATTCGATCACAAAATGATTGTATTCTGTTGATTTTTGTGCAAACAGGTGTTTCCACATGAATGTTATCAGAAGCAGATGTTGATGCTGTGGAAACCGTTGATGATGTACAAGCAGCATCAGTGTTATCGTTATCCAATTTTGCCGATGTGATCTTTTTCATGGATGTTTCAAATGGAAATTTAGAGTGATTCCCCTTTGACTTTGGAGTTAAAATATTGAATTTAAGTTTTATCATATGCGGCACATAAGTGCATTGTTGAAGATGAGATTTCATTCTTGTAGCATTTTTTGCATGTACACTCTTGCAAAATTTACACCTCACATTTATGGTCTTTTGATTAGAAGAACCCGCAGGTAACACTTCAAAATAAAGCCAGATATCTGTCTTACGTTTCACCATGTTTTATGACCTAAAAAAAATATTCAGGTAGACTTAAACATTAAGAAGGGAAAAAACATTATTTTTCAAAGTATTTGATGGGCACGAGGGCATAAAAAATTGTTAGGCATCCTTAAATAGAAGAAAGATTAAAATTGAATCTGTGTAACAATTTAATGAAATTCGAATAAGCAGAATACTGGATCGGACAACTACATTATTTTGCCCTCAACGTTATCAAAATTTTTTATTTAGTAAGTTATGTCAGTGTAATTCAATTACACATGCTACATGCACAAGTACCCCCGTTGCTCCTATCATTCTTATAGTTATTGTACAGTAAACTAATCTAAAAAATCGAATAAAACTTGGTAAACCGAATTCAGAATTAAGTACTGTAGCCACATATAAAATGACGCGCGTTAGATTTAACGTACAGTCGATATGCGATAGGCCCGCCCCTGTGTTTCCCAATCTAAGGTTGCTATGGACATCACCGGCACGTGTTTTGCTGTTTGTAGAAATAATATATTTCTTACCTTATAGTTTCTGTGCTTCCTTATAAATAAATGTAAAGTAACCAACGCTGCGTGAATGAATAGAGAAAGAACAGTCGAAAACTAACTTATACATACACATTACACATACAATAACAGAAATGTAAACATAACCTGCCTGACTCAGACTAAGGAACGACTAACGAGCGACGAGCGTAATAGCACCCACTGGTTCGCGCGCGCCGGCACCGGCGCACCGCACTTACGACAATTGCGCGCGCATAAGTTGCCATAATATATGTAATTTTACCAGTAATTACATAAATTACGGTAATTTATGTAAATTTATCATAAGTTACGTTAAATTTCATAAATTACGTAAATTCCAAAAATTACATAAATTACATTAAGTTACGGGTATCATGTAATATTACCGTAAGTTACGTGTAATTTATGTAACGTAAGTTATGTAATTTTACAACTCACATCACTACGTACGTACATACGTACATACTTCCGACATGTTTTTTTTATTTGCTTTTAGACTCAGGGGGACTCAAAACGTCGAAAAAAAGTGAAATCTGAAAAAATTTTTTTTGCACGAGCCTATAACTTTATCTATTATACTCATACTGCGTATGTAGTACGATAAAGTAAAAATCAACTAAAAAGCACAAAATAAAAAAAAATTGAAAAAAACACATTCGTTAAAGAAAAGCGTATTGCGAAAACCGTTTATTCGATGAAGACGCGCCACGCTTTTCTTTGACGAATGTGTTAGATTTTTTAATTTTTTTTATTTTTCCTTTTTAGTTGATTTTCTTATAATATGTTTAATTTTAGTCACTTGTAACTAAAGAAAAGCGTTTCATAAAAATAATTTTTTTCATATTTTTTTATTCAAAATAAATTTATTGATATTGCAAATAGAGCACTTATTTTTATATTCTACATAAACTTTACTTTGAACAGTTCAGTTTCTAATCGTCTCTACCTACATACCCTTCTTCCATTTGTTTTGTTTACTTTTCACTCCGATCAAGTTATCTGTTTTTAATCAGTTTCCTGTGTTTCGAAACAAAACACAAAGTTTTATTGTTTTCCAAGCCTGTTAATGCTATTAGCTAATAACTTAGAAAATAGTTAAAAGTTTCCAATAGCATCCCGCTCGATTCGTCGGCATTTCGAGGCTTCTCTTGGTTTTCCATTTAGGTTGTTAGCAAAGTAGGTTACTTTGTCAAAATAAATTTCCAACCAGTGTGATTGGACTTGAGAGGGAGTTCCCGTTACTTTAATGGGGCTTATATACGGTTAATTGTTTGGGGGTTTGCAAGTTTTTGTTCATGGAATATGTTCTAGTTACATTAATTTTCAAGCGTAGTCATTAAAAGCGTATATACATAGAAATACAGCTACTCGGGGTGAGTTAGAGTTTACGGTTTGTTAGTATTAAAATATGGAAAGAGGTGGCTTTGGTTTAAGTGACTAATGAAATTCTGTTTGAAACTAATACGTATTCATCGAAAACTTTGCCATTAGCTTGTTTTGATATGTCGCACAAAAGAGTTTTTGCTCAGAGGGAGTATTCTCTAATTGTTTCGATATCATTTAACATTTAAACAAAAGATAACTTCGAATCACAAAACAAATTGTTTGATCTCATTATTCTCCTGCTGATTATTAATTATTTTTGTTAGACAGCTGGTTTTAGTGTGTGTTTGAATTATTACAGAATATATTTAATATTTGTTTTACGTATCTTTTTCTTTTTCTTCTAGCTCCATGATCATTATCTATCGTTGGATATTATATGGGCTACCATATTTTCTATCGTGAGTTTATTCATAGCCCAGTCGGGTTAGACGAATAACAGGCCTAACCTTGCATTAGGAGCTGCCCCAAATTTTATTTTTCTAATCATTAGGGAGGGTCAATAGTAGTGTAATTTTAAAATCTCGACTGAATTGGCCGTTGCGTTAGCCGCCATCTTAATTTTAAACTAGAACCGTTTTTGCTAAATATCTCTGCCATTTTCAACTTTTCGACAAATAGTATACCAGCCAAAATTGATGAAAATGTAATTTTCTATAATTTCTATTATTACAATTTTTTCGTGCGGTCGATATTTTCCGAGTTATGGCGTAAAATATTGACAGTTATAGTATAGTTATTGAATTATTTCGTTTATTATTAGTTTTATGACAAAAATGCTCCTATATACTCCATCTAATTTACTTACCGTTGCACGTTATCCGCGTCATAGTCCGTGACGTCACATGATACCAACACGAAATATTTAGGCGGTAGGTGTGTTCTTTTTTAGAATCACTTTGCCGAGTACACTGGCATTACAGCCACCAGACATATTTTATTATATACGCGTAGAAATATTTAAAGATTTCTATTAGTGTTAACTTAAAGAAATACACAATAATATGTTTAATTTAATTTGTATAAATGGATTATAAAGCGTTTTTATGGAGCACATTTGTTCGGAATACACTGTAACTATAATCGAACGGAGGTGATATTTTGGGATAAATTGGTAACATTTATTTGACAGTTGCGGTGATGACACATCATATTTGTTTATATTCTTTACTATAAGTATTTGTTTCATTATATTTACTGTTTTTATTATGTACTTTAACGTAAGATTATAACTTAATTATTGTTTTCTATTTCTAAAGTTTTTATTTATTTACATTGAATATTAATTTATTTTGTTCGATAATCCACTTCCGCAAAAATTGTGTGATGTATTTTATTTAAAATGAATTCAAGAATTTTTTATAATTGGGCAACAATGTCAACTTAGATCTCTAACGTAGATAATGACGTGCAACGGTAAGTAAATTAGACGAACTGTACAAAAATATTGAGAAATATATTCTACTGATTTCTTTCATTTTTTTGCTAAAATTAATATTTATGGTAGTACGTATGCGGAATTGGCGCGAGCGTAAGACCTGATTGATTTTATATCAATTGTTTTTGTTCAAAATCTACTCCATTTTCAACTAGAATTGTTCCTAATATGATTTTCTACAATTTTTTTATAACAAATTTTTTCATGCTGTTGATATTTTTAGAGTTACATGGAAAAATAATAAAAAGTGATATGGAGCATAATTAATTCTTGTTTCCGAGCTGACCCAAATTTTATAATTCTATCCTTTAGGGCAGATCAATAGTAGTGTAAATTTAAAATCTCACTGAATTCTGCGGTTGCATTAGCCGCCATATTGATTTTAAATGAAAATTGTTGTTGCTTAATATCTCCGCCATTTTCAACTTTTCGACAAAAATGGTAGGAACTAAAATTGTTGGAAATGGAATTTCCTACAATTTCTCTTACACAATTTTCTTTATGCAATCAATATTCTCTGAGTTAAGGGGGAAAATAGTGGAAGCGGAGGCTCAATTATTATTAATTTTACGACATAATTGTACATAAACAAAAATAAAGATAAGTTATATATTACACAATTTTTGAAACTTCCAATGAAATATCAACCAAACTAAGTACATAAAAGACATTAAAAATAACTTGTATGCATTAAGTTCACTTAATTTTAATAACTAGCTGGTTATACTGGTTGAATTTGTCTGTCGACATTTTAAGTTTCATGTAAGCTAATATATTTTAATATTTTAACATTTTTATTTAATTTTGGACCTTGTTGGGGTAATTTTCCCATCCCCCCTTGTAGACCTGCTACTGGTTCTTTCGAAAAATTGTAGTAAAACGTAATTGCAACAATTTCAGTCCCTACACTTTTTGTCGAAAAGTTGATAATGGCGGAGATATTAAACAAAAACCATTGCTATAAAATCAATCAGGTCTTACGCTCGCACGCTTAAATATTGATTTTATTAAAAAAAATTAACGACAACAAAATTGTACAAAATATAATTCTCTTCATATTTTTATAGGTACATATTTGTTGTAAAAATAATAATAAACTAGATAATTAAATAATTTAATAATTATGCTCTAACTATCACTATTTTCCCCCCATAACTCGGAAAATATCGACCTCACAAAAAATAATAAAAACAAAATTATAGAAAATCGCATTTTCAACAATTTCAATTTCTACACTTTTTGTCGAAAAGTTGAAAATGGCGAAGATATTGAGCAAAAATGGTTCTCGTTTAAAATCAAGATGGCGGCTACAGCAACGGTGGAATTCAGTCGAGATTTTAAGATTAGAAAGATTAGAAAAATAAAATTTTTGGCAGATTATAATGCAAGGTCAAATGCTATCCTGACTGGGCTATCAGAGCAGTCTTAAATGATGTTCCAGATTTTCCATCTTTCAGCCATGATGTTCTTCTATCAGGACCACCTGTTTATCGTGGATCTTTCCTTGAATGATCAGATGTCAAAGATAATATTTTTCAGCTTTTCTCATAATGTACTCCAGCTTGCGTCTTGTTGTATTGTTTGTTTCAGCCGTCTATGGATCTTCTCATTTCTAACTCTGTCCTCCCAGCTTATGTTTAGTAGTCGTCTGTATACCTACATTTTTCAAAGGCAACCATTTAAACATAACCGCAAATAGTTCACGCTTCCACTACATACAGTAGGACTGAAAAGATATAGCAATAGCTCATTAGAATGCGAAAGTCATAACTAATAAAAAAATATGAAAAAAAATTTTTAGGAAACGCTTTTCTTTAGTTCTGAGTGACTAAAATTAAAAATAATAAAAAATCAACCAAGAAGCAAAAAATAAAAAAGATGAAACAATTCAACACATTCGTCAAAGAAAAGCGTGGCGCGTCTTCATCGAATAAACGGTTTTCGCCCCACGCTTTTCTTTAACGAATGTGTCTGATTTTTAAAATTTTTGAAGATATTCTTCTTTAGCGGCGAATCGATTGAGGGTAAAATTATACATTTACCGCGCGCCTGCGCACACTGACAGTATGTAGTTCTGACAGTATGTATGTAGTTCATTGCTAATCTTTCAAGATAGGTATGTATGTATCTGTAACCGTGCAAATAAGTCATTAAAAAATATATTAGTGGTTTTAGGAAATGTATTATTTATTATAATTCTTGTGTTTTTGGATTAATAAAATATTATGTAAGCATAACATTTTTGTCGTGTGCCGTGTTGTGTATTATATCCAAAACTTACATGTCCATTTCCAGTGCCTCGATGGAGTAGTTAGAAATGCGTTAGCACTGAGATTGGAAGGTTGCGGGTTCAATTCCCGGGCGTGTTCATATTTTTTTTTATTTTGGTTGTTTTAATAAAAATTTTTTTTGAAAGTGGTAGATAAGAAAGTTAGTTTGATTTTTAAATAAAATACAAATAACCTTTTAAGTATATTTACTTCGTTTAAATTACCTATTATATAATAGAAGAATATCTTCTTACGTGCGTACATAGTACACACATTCTTTTTTGATTTTTAGTTGATTTTTTAATATTTTTAAATTTAGTCACTCGTAACTAAAGAAAAGCGTTGCCTAAAAAGTTTTTTTTATATTTTTTAATTTTTTACTTTTTATTCTTACACTTTTCAAATATTAAAATATATCGTCATGTTTATTAAAATATGTGTAAAAGATATGATGTATAGTACAAACATGAAAAGTATTCGGAATCGGCAAAAAATATAAAACCCTATTGTTTATTTATGAAGCATAACGTAAACAATTAACGTAAAAAGTGAAATTATGTATAGTTCATATAATTAGCTACAATCTGTAAAATTTTCAAATTTATTCATTGTAAAAAACAAGAGAATTTAAGCATTTTCCGTTAAAATCGTTTTTTTTTATTTAAACAATTAATAAACATATTTTTTATTGACTATTCGTGTATTGTTCCCGCGAATGCAAATATCTGCAAATTTTTAGTCATTTGCATTGAAGAAAAGGCAGTCAAATTAACGTCCAAAGATTTGACCCAAACCATTGAACTAGAGAAAAGCGTTTAATTAATACGCCAAAATGAATTCTAATGTTAATTGTAGTACAAAACGTCTCTACCTGTGGTTTTTCTAAGACTACGATAAGAACACAATTTTTTGAATTCGAGTTTTGTTTGAAGTTTTATTTCGTATCGTATTGAAATTTGACAAGAATAAGCACCGATTTTTATATAAACAAATACATCAGCGTTCATAATTTCAAAATTGTTTATTTATGAAGCATAACGTAAACAATTAACGTAAAAAGTGAAATTATGTATAGTTCATATCATTAGCTACAATCCGTAAAAGTTTCAAGTTTCTACATTGTAAAAAATAATAGAATTTAAGCATTTTCCATTAAAATCGTTTTTTTTTAAATTAAACAATTAATAAACATACATTTTTTTATTGACTATTCGTGAATTGTTCCCGCGAATGCATATGTCTGCAAATTTTCATTCATTTGAATTGAAGAAAAGTCAGTCAAATTAACGTCTAAAAATTTGATGCAGATTATTGAAGTAAAGAAAAGCGTTTAAAAAAATATTGGCGGTTCTTACAAAATCCTGTATAAATTGAATTACAAAAAAAACCTGAGTACTGGTAACTCAAAAATAGTAAAATAGTCCTTTCCATTTGAAGCTAGAACAACTGGATTAACTTCGGGCCATAATAATATCGAAAGTATACACTGGACTGCTTTTAACTTTAAACGTAAACACTAACATGCGGTACGTGATACCGCAAGAAAACTTTACGTCAGCGTAGCTCAAAACCTAAATCATACTAAAACTGCAGCAGTTGGGAGCAGGTAGAATAACTACACACCACTTGAAGGTACACAGATGGTTTTCTAAATCTTTAATAAAACACGTTTTACTACAAAATATATTTTCGGAGAGGTATAACATACCGCATGACAGTGGTTAAGGGTTAATAGGGATTACGTGGAATCAACTGGCAAGAAAATATTACGGATACAGGTTAATTAGTCAGCCGTGTGAAGTTGGCACCTCTAATACAGTTTTTTCAAAAAAACAAAAATTATTTTTTAATTGTCCATCAAATGTCCACTCTTGTCCAGCAAAAATTTTTTTTTGTCCACCTTTTGTTTACGAGATACTAAAAAAACGTGAAATAAGGCCCAACACCCCGAAGTCAAAAAAAGTCGTAAAAACTGATACGTTTGATTGTCCAACTGTTGTCCACACTTGTCCAGGCATTTTTTTTAATTGTCTACTTTTTATTTATTTAAATTAGCAATAATTATCGTTTATTAGTAAAAATGCCAAAAAATGAGAATTTTTGGAAATTTTTATTCACGTTCGATTGTCCATCGAATGTCCACCCTTGCCAGCAATAATTTTTTTTGTCCACCTTTTGTTTACGAGATACTAAAAAAACGTGAAATAAGGCCCAACACCCCGAAGTCAAAAAAACGTCGTAAAAACTGATACCTTTGATTATCCAACTGTTGTCCACACTTGTCCAGGCATTTTTTTTAATTGTCCACCTTTTGTTTATTTAAATTAGCAATAATTATTGTTTCTTAGTAAAATGACAAAAATGAGAAATTTTGGAAATTTTTTTTCACGTTTAATTGTCCGTCGAATATCCACCCTTGTCCAACAAAAAGTTTTTTTGTCCACCTTTTTTGAAAAAAATAGTTGAAAAAAATTTTTTGGACAGGGAAGAAGTACAAGTTTCCGAATTCGAGAAAAAGTTGTCAGGACTAACAGCTTTAGATTGTCCAATAGTTGTCCATTCGTGTTCAGACATTTTCATTACTTGTGAAACATTGGTTTTTTCTTAGCAATATTTTTTAGTTTGGTAGCAACAACGGATCATGAATGCTAATTCCAAAAAATGATATTTTTATTCAACGCCGTGTAGGAAAGGTTACTTTTCCACACGCTCGAGCGATGCAATATTCGCATTTTCACACATTGTTGAATAAAATATCGTTCTTAACTAGCGTGGAACAGTTTTTTTAACTCATCTGATTACAATGCTCGCCTTCGGCTCGAATGACAACCCTCAGATTCGTTTAAAAAAACTTTTCCACACTAGTGAAGAAATATATTATTGTTTGTTTGATGTTTTTAACTTTTACTATCGCTTAGCAAGACAATTTTCGTTGTCCATTTTTAGCCTAAGAGATAATTAGAAAATGATACATATATTTGACCCATAATAAGGCCAAGCACCTGGACTTTGAAAAAAGCTCGTAAAAACTAATAGATTTGACTGTCCAACTGATGTCTAGACATATTTTGGCATTTTTTTTATTTGTACACTTTCTATTTTTCTTTTTTTTTTGTTGATCGCAGTTGCGATCATAGCGTAAAAGCTATGAACAGGCAACTTTCTCATCAGTTATAATTATTTGCAAAAGTGTTCAATTCATTTTCTAAAATATACAGGGTGAGTCATGAGAAACTGTACATACTCCTACCTCGTATAGAGGCCCCTATAGGTAATAACAAATGACCATTAAAAAGTGTCTGCTCCCATTGTTTAATAATATACAGGGCGAGTTTCGCATTTTGACAGAAATTTGTATTCGTCATAATTTTTGAACGGTCAGATCGATGTGTCTATTATTTTGGTCAATCGTTACACTATTACCACCTAATCAACTGATTTATTCAAACTAGAAAAAAATCAGGTCCGGCTTTAAAAAATTAGTTCGTTTGGGTCTTAGAAAAAATTTCACCCTGTATACACTTTTTGCAAACACTAATATGAATTTGACAAATTAGACAAATAGGCAATTAAAATGGCATATTAATTTTTTCCCCACACGATTACTTAATTTTTTATAAAAAAATAAAATTTGACTATGAATAATTAAGAGTTTGGTAAAGTGAACCATAGATATAAAAAAATTAACTTTTATTACAAAAATTATTTTTTTTAAACAAATATTTAATTTATGTTACCACTCAATCAACTGATTTATTCAAATTAGAAAAAAATCAGGAAATCTAGAAAAAAAAATTTGCTGGACAAGGGTGGACATTCGACGGACAATCAAACGTGAAAAAAAATTTCCAAAAATTCTCATTTTTTGGCATTTTTACTATCAAACGATAATTATTGCTAATTTAAAAAATCAAAAGGTGGACAATTAAAAAAAAATGCCTGGACAAGTGTGGACAACAGTTGGACAATCAAACATCAGTTTTTATGACGTTTTTTTTACTTCGGCGCGTTGGGCCTTATTTCACGTTTTTTTAGTATCTCGTAAACAAAAGGTGGACAAAAAAAATTTTTGCTGGACAGGGGTGGACATTCGATGGACAATCAAACGTGAAAAAAAATTTCCAAAAATTCTCATTTTTTGGCATTTTTACTAACAAACGATAATTATTGCTAATTTAAATAAACAAAAGGTGGACAATTAAAAAAAATGCCTGGACAAGTGTGGACAACAGTTGGACAATCAAACATCAGTTTTTATGACGTTTTTTTTGACTTCGGCGCGTTGGGCCTTATTTCACGTTTTTTTAGTATCTCGTAAACAAAAGGTGGACAAAAAAAAATTTTGCTGGACAAGGGTGGACATTCGATGGACAATCAAACGTGAAAAACAATTTCCAAAAATTACCATTTTTTGGCATTTTTACTAACAAACGATAATTATTGCTAATTTAAATAAATAATAGGTGGACAATTAAAAAAATGCCTGGACAAGTGTGGACAACAGTAGGACAATCAAACGTATCAGTTTTTACGACGTTTTTTTGACTTCGGGGTGTTGGGCTTTATTTCACGTTTTTTTAGTATCTCGTAAACAAAAGGTGGACAAAAAAATTTTTTGCTGGACAAGAGTGGACATTTGATAAACAATTAAAAAATAAAATTTTTTTTGAAAAAATCGTATTTAGAGGTTCCAATTTCACACGGCTTAATTAGTCTGATGAGCCATATATTGAAAAATTTTTCCTGGCATTATTCATGGAAGAATGAGAAGTATTGCGAAAGAGATCTAGATCAAAGGCTTTATAGTGAGGCGTTACTCTATTTATAAGTACTTTCTCTTTGAAATATGCAGTACTAGTTCTTAGTAATTGTTCTTAAACTCATAAAATTTTTTATTTCAGGACACAGTATGGCCCCAGATAACCGGTACACCTCAGGGAGAAGACTTGTACTGTCGATCCTATGCCTACAAGCTATTTGTCTTCAGGTTACCAGTGGTAAGTTTTTGCATATTAACTTATTAAAACCTACACAATTTTATTAATTAAAACAAAATTAAAGGGATAGGCATATTATATCGAAGTGGTAAAAACTTTTACTCTTTTTTCTGCTACACACATAGATGAACACCTGTTTAAGACAGGTAGCATACTTACACAGACCCAAACTTATATAGAATCATCTGATATCTCTTACTATTACGTGCGAATTAAAAAAAAAACAAACACACGAAGTCAAGCAATATTTATTTTAAAGCAATTTAATAACAAATAGATAACAATTAAATAAAACAAAAAAAGTATTTAACAAACAAAGTGAAAGTAGTTGTTTTAAAGTCAATAACATACAAAATTTCAATGCAAAACGAATGATCTTTAAATTATTTTTATTTTTTTTTTGTATTTTGCGGTAGTCAGTCTTATCACTTCTAGTCCTTATACTCTGGGCTAATTAGCAAAATACAAGGAAAAGTTATTTACCAGCAATTTTATTGCTGAAATCGAATCTTATTTTTGTATGTATTAATAATATAGGTATGCAAAGTCCGCAGATAGTGTGCTACTTTTTTATAAACAAAATGGCGCCCGAAAATCGTGTTTTTTTCAATTTTTGCTTTATAACTCCAAAGATTTTAACTTTATACCAAAAAGACTCAAATAAAAATTCACCACAATTAAATTCTGCATAGAGACGTGTTTTTCGCGATTCACTTCGACGAAAACTTTCCCCGGAAAAAGCGGGTTTTTCCAACAAAATCTTTAATTTTCAACTAAAATTTTAGATAAGTAATTGTTAGTCAATAATTAAATAACTTGGCAATATAAAAGCTCTTTTCGTATAGATTACAATTCCAGAAGCCCATGGAAATTGAGTAAACAGTTTAGCAACAATTGAATTGTTACTATAATATAATTGTTACTATAATTGAATTGACAATACTCATGGTGCATAAAAATAACTATAATTTTTCCATAAAAAGACACTATACCTATCTAATATACTTTACAGAATTGAATTTGGTATATTTAAGCGGCCTCAGGAAAATTTTAAAGTTGTAAACAATTTTTTGGCTTATAATCAAATAGAATATCTTGGTAAATATTAAACTAAATTAAATTGTGAAAGCAGTATTCGAAAAACAGCGGCAGGACACTTCTTTTAAAATAAAAAAAGTTTAATTATGATGAGTGGTTCCTGAGACACAATCGGTCAAAGTTGACCGGAATTTACGGCAAAGATATAAACAATAGGATCATAATTTTTAAACCATCACCTTTTTGTTTTTGTCGTCTTTCTCCTCACCAATTTTCATATCTTTAAAATACTATTAACATATATTATTATAATAAAAACTATCGATAATACGTGTGAAAATTGCCAAAAATAGCAAAATTCCAATCAAAAATTAGGTTGGAGAAAATGTAACCCTCAAAGTTCAAAATCGGTATATGTTAAAAAAATGCATTTTCTCGGCTTCGCATGGAGCAATTTCCTTCATTCTTTTTTTGTTCCCAAGTAACTCGAGTAGAGCCATTGAACTAACGCATTATTAAATGTCAAACTTGCTTTCGTTTTGTTATAATAGATTAATTTTTTTATAAGAACAAAAAACTACATATTTTTTCCAGTTGTAGGCTTTTTTTTAGATAAACTTACTACAAGTGTACCTTTTAAAGTTAAAAACATAAATGTTCTCATTTGAAAGCTGTATAATTATTTAAACAATTATTATCTAAACAAATTAAAATTTATAATAAATAAATTAATTCATTATAACAAAACAGAAGCAAGTTTGACATTTAATAATGCGTTAGTTCGATGGCTCTACTCGAGTTACATGGAAACAAAAAAAGAATGAAGGAAATTTCTCCATGGGAAGCCGAGAAAATGCATTTTTTTTAACGTATACCGATTTTGAACTTAGAGGGTTACATTTTCTCCAACCTAATTTTTGATTGGAATTTTGCATTTTTTGGCAATTTTCATACGTATTATCGATAGTTTTTATTATAATAATATATGTTATGAGTATTTTAAGGATATGAAATTTGGTGTGGAGAAAGAGGACAAAAATAAAAAGGTAATGGTTTGAAAATTATGATCCTATTGTTTATATCTTTGCCGTAAATTTCGGTCAACTTTGACCGGTTGAATCTCAGGAACCACTCGTCATAATTAAACGTCTTTCCTTTTAGAAGAAGCATCCTGCCGCTATTTTTCGAATACCGTTTTTCCAATTTAATTTAGTTTAATATTTTCCGAGATATTCTATTTTTTTGTAAGCCAAAAAATTCTTTATAATTTTAAAATATTCCTGAGGCCGCTTAAATAGTCCAATATCAATTCTGTAGAGTACATTAGATAGGTATAGTAGGGTGGAGCGTCGGTATACGTGTGAAATTTTTTTTTAGGAAAATGAAGACGCCTGACTGCGGGAAAGTTGTAATATAGAATATATAATTTTTTCATGTTTTTTGTTTTTTTTTGCTGGCATCCCCTCCACCGCCACAACGCCGGTATATATGTGGTATATAGGTAAAAAAAATTTTTGTGAAAATGATGACGCCTGACTGCGGGGAAGTTGTAATTTAGAATATAGATCTTTTTAAAGTTTTTTGTTTTGTTGTGACAAGATTCCCTCCATCGCCACCAATTCTTTTTGATTTATTTTTTTTTTGAAAATGATTTCTGAACCATTTTAGTTAAGAAACGTACTTTATTTTGAAGTGATGTTAAATTCTTTAATTACATCTCCTTTGTATCTATACAATTTTCCCTTTAATCGTGATTTTTGATACCCTCCAGTACATCTCACAACAATTCCAGTCATCAATAAATTAAGATGATAAACTAGACCAAAGTATTTATCACAACAATTCCAGTCATCAATAAATTAAAATAATAAACCAGACCAAAGTATTTCTTATTTTTTAGTTATTACTACAATAAATTTAAACTAACGTATGTGAACAATTTACAGGTTTGAAATAAAATCTTTCTTGCTTTCAAATGTCGGCATGATAAATCTTGAAGCTAGTTGGTTTCTAATGAGTCCATCTCGTCTTTCATACCCACAAACTTTAAGAGATGCTTCTGTTACCATTTTGACTGCTCTTTCCACGGCCTGTGTGTGACAAGGATACTGTTTTATATGAGAAATTTCGGATTTCTCTGGGTCTTCTACTATTTCTTTCAACTGGGCATCCGTCAATCGAGCAGTTATGGGTGGTTCAGTCCATAGGATGGTTTGACAATCCACTAGTTCATAGTAGTTTTTAGCCTTAAAGTTGAATTCTGGAACTGCGAAGCTACGAATATTTGATTTACCGGCGCTTGCGGTCCTACACTTTAAAATTCTGCGATAGGCCAGCTGTCTTATATGTTTGCGCTCATCCCAAAACATAGAAAGTAGTATATTTTCAGGGTGTCCAAAAAACCCGTTTCTATTAATTACTTTGTAAACAACATTTTTTAAATCTTCGGGCAAATAATGGCATAATTCAATATACTTGAATATATGTTGTGCGCCATAAATGCAGGAAGATTTTGTTTTGATCAAAAACCACATTGGAGCGTAAACTTTAGTTATAAACGTTGTCAATGTAACTAAATTCGGAGTCGGTTTTTTAGTACTAACGTACAAGCGAAGGATTCGGTTAGCAGTAGTTAACCAACGGGAATGAACTAGTTTTCCAGGGTCACGTTTGGAAAGAGCTTCGGAGCAACTGCCGCTTATTACTGATGAACATATTTGATGTAAATAGTTTTGATCCGTACTCAACTCAAAATCAGATGTAATATCAGGTAGTTCTGATTCTATACTAGAAAACTTAACAATCGGAAGCTTTTCGCAGTTATGTAAAAGCGCTCCAATAGGGCCTCGAAATGCACGAGGGCCATTTGTTTCACCATCAAGATGCTGTAGCAAATGTCTCAAAGGAAGTTCATTCGCGTGCAATTGGCAAATAAACCATTGCAAGGGCCGCCCAATTGTTTTTTCCAACAACGAAATAATTCCGCCTTTACTTCCTACATTGGTATTTGTTCCGTCACATCCAATTACCTCTAAACTGTCTAATGAAATCGAAGAGATTTGAAAAAAATTATTGAATGCATCTAAAATATTTGCTGCCGTTCCAGAGATAGGAGATACATGGCCCAGATATTTTGAATCAGGTTCTTGTATTAAACTGATGTGTTCTTCTACTATTGTTCTTTTCCTATTCTCGTCAAAAGTTAATGTTTTATCTTTACGACCGTCTAAGTACAAACCAAGCAAAATTGTTGATTTTGAGAATCTTTGAAGATCTACTCTATTTTGTTGTCTTGCGCGTCTAACTTTGTGACGGTCAATAATATTTTGAGTGTCTTCGTTGTTGACAATGCCATAATCTTGTAACACTGCCGAAGCTATTGCAGCACCTGCTCTGTCTGATACCGCGTATCTATCTAGCGTTTTAGCTAACTCAGAGAGATTCCTTGTGTTACGTTTGGTCGGTTGTAATATAGTTTGTTCATCAGAAATAACGGCAGATTGCTCCTTTTTCTCTTCAGGTTGGCTTACCTCATATTCGTCGATATTGTTAAATACCGGTTCAACTTCTAGTTCCATACCATCTACTTGTCTGTTATAAGAGGATGTGCTAGGTTTTGCGTCATCAATTATATTGTTTCCTTTGTCACACTTACTTCTCATTTCCCGTTTTTGTTGTTGTCGAACAGCTTCAAAATCTACAGATCCAATCATCATTTGCCGACATGACCTCTGATCTTGGAGAAATGGGCGTTCCTTTATCGGCACCTAAAACAATATTGAAGTTTATACATTCCTTTAACGACTCGTTTAAATAACAGTTACATATTAAATTAATTATCAACTTATTAATTTCCTTACCTTGTTCTGCTTTAAACACGAACATGAATTAAAATTCTCGCATTTACACGCAGCAATGTCAAACAATCGCAAACTGTCTTTCTTAAACACATCTAATTTTGATTTGTTAGAAGCGACGTCTTTTCTTTTTAAATATGGCTTCAGAAGATCTTTTCTCTTTTTCTGGTATTCTTTAATTAATGATACAATTCTTTGATGGCTTACAATTGGAATTGAAGCAGATTTCCAAATTCCTTCAACCTTTTGAGCAACAATTTCTGAAGCCTCCGACACAAGAAGATTTCGGTTAGTACCATTATTTTCTAAATTATATCGAACCCATAAAAAGTATTTTATCACATCACAAAACGTGGGTAAAATGGAACATGGTAACTCTCTTGGTACACCAAAAAGAGGGCACTCTATTGCACTTCTTGTATTCTTAGACATTTTAAGTTTTAAATAACTCATTAACGTGTAACTATCTTCGCTGTATCTAGGCGATGACTAATGGTGTACGGTGTTACGGTGTAGCGTCTGTCTATTATTTCGTCTTCGTCATGCATGTCACAACAAGTTTCAGTGATACAGGCCCGGACTCATATTAAAGGTCTACTACCATATTTTGGCTCGTAATTATCACTTATAAATTTCAAGAATTTTTTTTTAATTTGGGAAAAAAGGAACCGGTGACCTCTAAAAATATTTATTATAATATATAATACAATAAACTTTAATAAAAAAAATCAATCCAACCTCTTCTTCCACCGCCACATCAGTCTCAAAATGAAAATATATTGAAAATGGTGGGGGCGGTGGAAGCACTTGACATATATTTTTGTAATTTTCTGAAAATTTTCGTTTTGTACTTCCACAACTTTCTGTAACTCAGGCATAACTAATTTCAGAAAAAAAAATTTTCGCTCCACCCTAAGGTATAGTGTCTTTTTATGAAAAAATCATAGTTGTTCTTATGCATCATAATTATTGTCGTCATTATAGCGACCGTAAATTTTTAATTAACAATTCAATTGTTGCTAAACTGTTCATTCAATGTCCATCGGCTTCTGGAATTATAATGTATACTAAAAGGGCTTTTATATTATCAAGTTATTTAATTATTGATTAACAATTACTTATCTAAAAGTTTAGTTGAAAATTAAAGATTTTGTTGGAAAAACCCGCTTTTTCTGGAGAAAGTTTTCGTCGAAGTAAATCGGAAAAAACACGTCTCTATGCAGAATTTAATTGTGGTGAATTTTTATTTGAGTGTTTTTGGTGTAAAGTATCTTTGGAGTTATAGAGCAAAAATTGAAAAAAACACGATTTTCGGGCGCCATTTTGTTTATTAAAAAAGTAGCACACTATCTGCGGACTTTGCATACCTATATTATTAATATATACAATCATAGGATTCGATTCCAGCAATAAAATTGCTGGTAAATAAGTTTTCCCAAAAATGACCTATTCTCCAATAATCAGCCCAGACTATTATGCAAGCTTCAGTTTGCGTGGGCACGCTCGTATCAAATTATCAACATTTCGTTGTGGTAGGTTGCTCCATCTTTAAGAGCAGCTTGTACTAGTCGTGCGAAGTTTTGTGGATTATCCCGGCGAGCTCTCATTTTTTTTAAGCATATCCCACAAATACTCTATAGGATAAAGCTCGGGTGAGCAAGCAGGTCACTACAAACAAGGGGTACCTTCTGCTTCAGTGATGTCTGTAGTCACTCTAATGGTATGTGGAGGTCCAATATCATGCAATAAAATTAAATTTTCTCCCGTTTCACCTCTCCAAACCTGACTACAGGTTATCAACATCCCTGTGAGCAGTTAAAGTTGATTGGATGAAAATTAAAGGAGTGATATTACGGATCACAATTCCTCTCCAAAACATTACACTTCCCCTTGTATATTTGTGAACAGATCTGACAGTTTTCGTTCTTGCTTGTCTTCTTAGACCTCTAAGTACACGATTTAATGGGTCATCTGATTTTAAACAAATTCTAACTTTTTTTGAAAATAGCACATTTTCTCAATTCCCAATGTTCCAGTTTTGGTGGTGAAGACACCAATATAGGCGATCAATCTTGTGCTGCCTGGATAACTCGGGAACCGATAACTGTCTCCCGCTGTATACTTCCTGGTACGAACTCTTCTTCTTATCGTTTCAGCTGAAACAGTTACACCTGTAGCTTCCAAAAGCTGCCTTTGGAGCTGCAGTTGAGAAATGGTTGGGTGTCTTCCAGCTGATTGGACAATTAAACGATCTTGGAGAGCCGGTATTACTTTTGGCGACTTTTCCTTGCTTTATTTTTGAGCTTTTCTAGTTCTTATTACCTAGCATAGGTTTTGGACAGAACGCCCTGTATTACGCCTAGTTCTACAGCTATGTCCCTCTGAGAACATTACTTTCTCCACAAGACCAATAATCTTTCCTCGTTGTAAGTTCTTTAACCTCATATCAGGCATATTTTCGTTTTTGGACGCAAAAGTTAGTTTATTTATTTTCGTTCAATTTGCAACTCAAGCAAATAACCTATACCGTACCGAGCTGTACTATCCGATTGTCTTATACATTTTATTTATTTTCAATAAAAACCTTTATTCTTCGCAACAATAACAAGTTTTTTCAAAGAAATAAATATTATTTTGAAATAAATGGTGATTCCGTTAAGTTTGAGTGTGTGTATATCACAGTTTAGAGCTAAAGAAATTACTAGGTTCACTCGAGCGGTGGCACTTTGATGTCTATGTTCCATTTTAATCAGGGTAGATCCCAAATTCGTTTCCCATGTTCATTTATGAATGGCGGCGTGTGTTATACTGCTCAACATAATTTTGAATACACTGCGCCAAATAAGTAGGAACATTCATTGTGACTTGAAGCGACCTAAAATTAAAGATTTTCAGAGTGACGAATACTTTTTTAAATTCAGCGGTTGGGAAACTCAGGATAAGTTTTCTATAGTTTCCCCAATAACTGATGGTGTTTCAAAACGTATTATATTAAATCCAATGGATTGGAGTCATCATCATCATTAGGACTTTTCATTCCGGTTGGAATGTTTGCCGCTCTTACTTAGAGCTCTCTGATTCGCTTATTGCGGTGAATCACTCCGCATTCCACTTGTATGTTGTCAAAGTTTGTTGTATGACTTGGCTTTCGTTACAATTTTCTTCCACTCATTTCGATTTGTGCATAGTTCCCTCCAGTTTCTCACTTCCAGAATGTTTTGTTATCTCTCCTGATCTGGTCCTCCCATTTCTCTCTGGGTCTTCCCCTTGCTCTTTCAGCTTCTGGTTTCCATCTGGTGATCTTCTAAATCAGTAGGTCGTTTTTCCTTCTCTCTATGTGTCCCAGCCATCTCACCCTGTGTGCTTTAATAAATCTAACTATATCTTCTCCCTTCATTATGTCTCTTAGTTCATGGTTCATTCTTCTTCTCTTTTCTCCGTTGTCCATTCTTATCGAGCCCATAATCCGTCTGAGGATTTTCCGTTCGAATATTCTCAATTTTTCTTCATCTTTTTCCGTGAGACACATTGTCTCAGCTGAGTACGTAACTACTGGTCTGATTGCAACTCTGTATATTTTCAGTTTTGTATTTATGGATTAGTTCTTGTCCTTCATAAGTCTATGATATCTCCAGTATGTTTTGTTGCCTTCTAGTATTCGTTCCGTTACTTCTTCACTTCTCTTGTTTTGGCCATTCACTATTACTCCCAAATATTTCAATTGTTGGACTCTTTCAAAAGTGTAGTTTTCTATTTTGATTTCTCTCGTCCTGTTATCTTGTCTTCTAGAGCAGAGTAGATATTTTGTTTTTCCTTCGTTAATTCCTAGACCTCTTTTCCGTGCTTCTTTTGCCAGGATTTTTACTGATTCTTTTAATCTTTCCTTGTCTTTTCCCATAAGAACTAAATTATCTGCATATGCAACTATTTGTGCTAAGGAGTGGGCTGTAGTTCCTGTAATTTTGCTGGCCTTGACTGTTCCTTTTGCTGGTATGTTGAATTTTGTCGTTGACAGGGAATCGCTTTGTCGTACTCCTATTTCTATTGCAATTGATTTTATGCTACCTTCTTCTGTTGTTACTTTAGCTCGAGATCCATCCATGGTCATTTTTGTTAATCTGATTAATTCTGCTGGTATGTCTTGATTTTTCATTTCAATAAATAATTTATTTCTTCCAATACAGTCAAAAGCTTGTCTGAAGTCTACGAAGAGGATGTGAAGTTCTATGTTGTGTTCGTAGCATTTTTCGATTGTTTGTGTAACTATGTGGATCGCATCTGTGGTGGATCTGCCTTCTCTGAATCCTTGCTGATAGTACCCAATTTTTTCTCTGTGAATTGATTGAGTTTTTGTTTGATGAGGGCTGTTAAAATTTTATATGTTGTACTCAGTAGAGAAATTCCTCTACAGGGTGATTGATTAGTAGGGTAAAGCTCAATAGCTCCGCTATAGTAATAGATAGCAATAAAAGTTAATAACAAAAATTTTAGCCACCTTTGAGCTTCACATTACAAAATTCGTTAGAATGTTACAGGGTGTTCGATAACACAGTGGCAGATCAAACTTTTGTTCTTTTAAATAGAACACCCTATATTTTATTATAAAGTCGAAATCCTGTTAACTTCTCCATCACAAAAATATAAAGGTTTGTTATGTTATACAGGGTAATTACAAAGTTATAACCAATTTCATATGAAAATCGTAACAAGTTCAACTCCCTGTATAAATAAAAATAAGCAAAACAACAATGATTTATTAATGCCATATTTTTTAACGTATTGTCAAAATTTTCAAGAATGGTCGATATTGCTAATTTTCTTTATATCAAATACAGGGTAAGTCAAAACGCAAGTACATTATTTTCTCAGTAATTTTAAATGGAATACCATGTATTTTATATCACTATTGAAAAGTACCATTACCGTACTTTAATTTTTAGATAACATTCCCTACGTCTAAATTTATTAGTTTTCGAGATATTTTCATTTTTCAATGGACCAGTAGCGTGGCCACCCAAATCACCAGAATTTAATAAACTGGACTGATTTTTAGTTGATATTCATTTATCTCTTGCTTGGTTTTTCTGTTTGACTTTTATTTCGCATTGTGCATCAAACCACTCTTTCCTACTTTTTATTTCCCTTTGTCCTAGCACCTCTTCAGCTGAAGATGGAGTCATCTATACTAAAATCACAATAAAGATGCACTAGAGATAAACATAAACATACTAAGACACGTAGAATGTTACGAGGAGCACTCCCAGATCATGATTTACAATGTATTAACTTTTGTAAATCATGATTTTGGGTTTACAATTTATCAACGTTGTAAATCATGATTTGGGGGTGCTCAACGTAATATTTAACGTGTCTTGGTTTGTTTATTTCTAGCGCATCTTCATTGTGATTGTAGTATAATTAATTTTTCATATTCATTCGAAAATAACGCTGTATTCCCTGATGATTTACTGGTGACAAATTTGAAAAACGAATAACTGATAAAACTTCTCAATAAATAAAAAATAAAAATACATTCGAATTATAAATTTCATTTTGATTGTGATTTTACAAATTGTACAATAAAACCTCGATATAACGGACTAATTGGGGGGACGGGGTGTCCGTTAAAACCGAAAGTCCGTTATATAATAATAGGTTTAAAATAAATTAGACTATTTAGAAATGTGTCCTCATTATGCTATAATAAAAAGTTTACTGAATTTCTTTGTAAAATATAGCGTTTGGGATCCACGGGGACCCCGTTGTTATGCAACGTATCTTGGTATGTGCAGGGTTAAGTATGTATATTATTAAATGGAAGTTTTTAATTTTTTTACATTTGACCGGATCTTTTGTCCATTATATCCGTTAAATAGAGTTAAGTCCGTTAAATAGAGGTCCGTTATATCGAGGTTTTACTATACTTACATATATAAATTACAATAAAATTTGGGTTTTGAAGTTTTATTCATGAAATAATCGCAACAAATTGCACTCGCAACAAATTGCACTCGATCTCTAAAGTTAATATAGAATTTTTGCCCTCGTGACACTTTGACATATTTTCACTCGCCTTCGACAAATTAAAACTGTCAAAGTGTCACTCGGGAAAAATTCAATAATTTTAGAGCTCTTGTGCAATTACTACTGAAAATCTAATAATTATGAAAGACAAAAGTTGTGAACTATAAATACAAGTTAGATTAAAAAAGAAATCACAACTTACTAATAATAAAATTACGAAATGGAAAAATATCATATGAACAAAACGTATAAGGAGTGACATATTATTCTCCCTACTGGACATTATTTTAAATTTAACCATACAATAAATTTCAATCTTCTTCTAAAAGGTCCCACCTTCTAGAGAATTGTGTTGGCGACCTCATTGACCCATCTGATTCTATTCGCAGTAGCTTGAAATAGATCAGTTAACTGAGACCAGTCCAATCGATTGGCCAACCCTGATACGTCTACATCCAGGGCCTCTCTTGCCCTCAATCTTCTCTTGGAGAATTAGTCTGGACAGATTATCGGAGAATAGGCCATTTTTGGGAAAAGTTATTTACCAGCAATTTTATTGCTGGAATCGAATCTTATGATTGTATATATATATTTTTTTATTTATTTAATGGCATATACCTATATTATTAATATGTATATATTAATAATATAGGTATGCAAACTCCTCAGATAGTGTGCTACTTTTGTTATAAACAAAATGGCGCCCGAAAATCGAGTTTTTTTTTAACTTTTGCTCTATAACTCCAAAGATTTTAACTTTATACCAAAAACACCCAAATAAAAATTCACCACAATTAAATTCTGCATACAGACGTGTTTTTCCCGATTTAATTCGACGAACATTTTCTCCGGAAAATGCGGGATTTTCCAACAAAATCTTTAATTTTTAACTAAAATTTTAGATAAGTAATTGTTTATCAGTAATTAACTAACTTGTTAATATAAAAGCTCTTTTCATATAGATTATAATTCCAGAAACCGATTGCAATTGAATGAACAGTTTAGCCACAATTGACTTGTTAATTAAAAATTTACGGTCGCTGTAATAACCACAATAATTATGATACATAAGAATAACTAGTATGCTTTTTGTATAAAAAGACACTGTGCCTATCTAATTTATTTTACAAAATTGAAATTAGACTGTTTAAGCTGCCTCAGGAATATTTTAAAATTATAAACAATTTTTTGGCTTATAAACAAGTAGAATACCTCGGGTAATATTAAATTAAATTAAATCATGAAAACGGTATTGGAAAAAAAGCGGCAGGACGCTTCTTTTAAAATAAAAAAAACGTTTAATTGTGATGAGTGGTTCCTGAGATACTATCCGTCAAAATTATTTTGACAAATTTAATCGCGAACAATTTTTCTGCAGACGTTTTTTAATGCATTCTGTGCCTAGGGACTATGTAATTCACTCCTTTCTCAAAAACGCACCCTTTAAATGGTAGCACCCAACGGATTTTTCATACTTAGAGGTCCATTGACTATATGAAATAATAACACCCCGTTGACGTTATAGTTCCTTTTAGATCTCTTACTTTGAACATAATCAATAGCCTGTAAAAAGAAGTTTTTCTCTGTAGTAATAATACCTAAACTTGGCGACCTAGTTTTTTTCCTTCAGTAGTTGCACAGTATTTATTTTATTCTCCATTACAGAAATTCGGACTGACTAATCTTATATCTTTGATCACGTTCACTGTATTTTATTTTTTATAGCTTTAAACCTTTAAGCGATCTTGGCTTCAAAATTGCTGACAGTATTAGCAGATATAAGCGAGGCTACGGAATTCCTGGTTAGTATCACTCCATGCCTTTATCGCAACTGTTCGACTTAAGCGTTTTTCTCATTTTTTCCTGCAAGCCATTTACAGCCTTAAGCGAAATATGCATTTACGCCTCTTAATATCACCATCATCCTGAAAATTCTTGTCGTAAAATGCATTTTAGGAATTTCAGCTCAAATATTTTGTATATAACCTATAAACTAGTTTAGTAAGTTTAAAGTTTAAGATAATATTTATAATCTATACATAAACTTTTTCTAATTCCTGGGTTTGTTGGTCTGTTATAAATAAAACACTTTATAATTTTATAATTGCTTAAACCTTTCAGGGCAGGTTATTATATTTGGTGAGATGGTAAATGATAACTGACGTCTGTCATAATATTAGAGGCTAAATATGTCAAATTATTGTTTTCAAATTATATTTTATTTATTTAGTTTATGGTACATTCCATGTCAAATCACTCAGGCAAAAAATTTTGGATATCCGATTTGTCTGAAAATTGGTATATAGCTTCTGCGGGACGTAAAAATAAGATATTTAAGGTCAAAAAATTTTGTTCTTCTTTTTTTCTCAAAATGTTATTTTATGCGATTTTACAGTGATTTGGTGTTTATTTAAACAAATTTGCATTTTCTCTCGTAAAGTATCAATGAAAAACATAATATTTAAATTATTATTTTGAATCAAAACAAGTTTTTGATCAAATTTTATAGTGTAAAAAACGTTAAAATACCGTTTTTTACATTTTCCTCCATTCCCAAAATACATCAATATCGATTTGGCTGAAAATTTGCCCATAGATAGCCAAAAGATAGGACTTTAAGTGTTTAGAAAGATTTGAATTATTTTACAATACCAAAAAAGTTACATGCAGTAATATCAGACTCAAAAGTATATATTCGTCCAGTCGGGATAGCATTTGACCTTGAATGCCGAGCTGCCCAAAATTTTATTTTTCTGATCTTTAGGGGAGTCAATAGTAGCCTAAATTTAAAATCACGAATGAATTCCTCCGTTACGTTAGCCCCCATCTTGATTTTAAAGGAGAACCTGTTTTGCTCAATATCTCCGCCATTTTAAACTTTTAGACAAAAATGGTAGGAACTGAAATTGTTTCAAATAAATCGTGATTACAATTATTACAATTTCTTTTTAACAATTTTTGTCGTGAGGTCGATATTTTCGAGTTAATTGTACTTAGAGTAGACGCCTATATTTTTGACTATAATATTGCATGTAACTTTTTTGGTATTATAATATAATTAAAATCCTTCTAACCACTTAAAGTCCTATCTTTTCTCTATCTGTGAGCAAATTTTCAGCCAAATCGATTATGATTTATTTTGGGAATGGAGAAAAATGTTAAAAACGGTATTTTAACGTTTTCTACACTATAAAATTTGATCAAAAGCTTGTTTTGAATCAAAGTAACTTGTTATAATGCCATATAATGATATTTTTGAGTCCCTTCTATTAAAATATTATGTTTTCCATTGATACTTTACGATAGAAAATGGAAATTTGTATAAATAAACAACAAATCACTGTAAAATCGCATAAAATAACATTTTGAGAAAAAAAGAAGAAGATTTTTTGACCTGAAATATCTTATTTTTACGTCCCGCAGAAGCTATATACCAATTTTCAGACAAATCGGAGGTCCAAAATTTTTTTTGCTCCAAAATTGAGTGATTTGAAATTGAATGACCCTTATAATATATCTTAACGACAGTTTATCTTTTAACCAACTTCACTTTCCCTTCCCTATCCTTCATTGGTCTATTAGTTTCGTAATGGTCTTGTATGGTAGGTTTAGTTAGGCGTTAATTTTAAGAAATGTTGCTGGTTAAATGAGCACAGCTTCGAAAGGCCATAAAAGAAGAAGAAGAAACAAAATAATCAAAAATTTTACATAACTTTTTATAGGACAACGTGTATTTGACACTTATAATACAGATAGTTATCTTTGTTTCACATTCTAAAAGACAAAGCGAAACAGTGTAGTCAGTAAATTAATTTATTATAACAAAACAAAAGCAAGTTTGACATTTAATAATGCGTTAGTTAGGTGGCTCTACTCGAGTTACTTGGGAACAAAAAAAGAATGAAGAAAATTGCTCAATGGGAAGCCGAGAAAACGCATTTTTTTAACGTATACCGATTTTGAACTTTGAGGTTACATTTTCTTTAACCTAATTTTTGATTGGAATTTTGCTATTTTTGGTAATTGTCACTCGTAATATCGATAGTTTTTATTATAATAATATATGTTATGAGTATTTTAAAAATATGAAAATTGTTGTGGAGAAAGAGGACAAAAATAAAAAGGTGATGGTTTGAAAATTATGATCCTATTGTTTATATATTTGCCGTAAATGCCAGTCAACTTTGACCGGTTGTATCTCAGGAACCACTTATCACAATTAAACGTTTTTGCTTTTAAAAGAAGCGTCCTGCCGCTTCATTTCCAATACCGTTTTCACGATTTGATTTAATTTAATATTTCCCGAGATATTCTATTAGTTTATAAGCCAAAAAATTGTTTATAATTTTAAAATATTCCTGAGGCCGTTTATACATATAGTCCAATTTCAATTCTGTAAAGTACATTAGATAGGTACAGTGTCTTTTTATACAAAAATCATAGTTATTCTTATGTACCCTAATTAATGTGGTTATTATAGCGACCGAAAATTTTTAATTAACAATTCAATTGTTGCTAAACTGTTCATTCAGTTTCTATCGGCTTTTGGAATTATAATCTATGCAAAAAGTGCTTTTATATTACAATGTTATTTAATTATTGATAAACAATTACTTATCTAAAATTTCAGTTGAAAATTAAAGATTTTGTTGGAAAAACCCGCATTTTCCGGGGAAAATTTTTGTCGAAGTAAATCGGAAAAAACATGTTTCTATGCAGAACTTAATTACGGTGAATTTTTATTTGGGTGTTTTTGGTGTAAAGTAAAAATCTTTGGAGTTATAGAGCAAAAATCGAAAAAAAAAACACGATTTTCGGGCGCCATTTTGTTTATAAAAAAGTAGCACACCATCTGCAGACTTTGCATACCTATATTATTTATATATAGAATCATAAGATTCGATTCCAGCAATAAAATTGCTTATTTTCCGAAGAATCCTCGATGCACCCCTCAGCAGCGGTAGAAGATCTCCACCCCCCATGACAATACAATCAGATCCTTTATCCCTTTTAATATAGGTTTTTAAAAAGGTTTTTTAAAATTTAATTTAAACTGTATTATTGCATTTATAACACGTTTGTAGAAAAAATATTGTATGACATACGTGTTAAAAGTATATTTTTAAGGCACTCCTGTGAATTTCAGAATTGCAGAAACCTTCACATGCGTGGCTTAAAATTGTACTTTTAACATTTATAACATAAAGAAGTATTAAGTTATGAGAAATACTTGATATTATTATTTTGTGTATGGGCTATACGATGTTAGCAAACTATAATTTATTTAATTTATATTTTGATATATTAGAAAATAGTTTTTTAATATCTCTATTACTTTTATTAAAGCTAAATGTAAACATATAGTCAGGACGATGATTTACGTAAACCAGAACGCTGATATAAACAGGAAACACTGATTGTAGTTTAATTTCAAAATTAAATAAATGAAACAATAAAAAGAGAAATGCAAGCAAACTGTAGCAGATAAAAGCTTTGCGCACACTTCTCAGAAACTCGCAAAGAGAAACAGATACATTCTTGTAATTGCTTCTTACTACTTACCTTTAGTTAAATGAAATGTTCTCCAATTTTCACCAAGCAAAAACGTAAAAGCTAGTCTTTCCAAGTCTGCGATAAAGTAAATTTAAAACTAGTCGTTGAGAGAAAGCAGATATGAACGTTTCAGTTTGTTTTATTGCAGTTTTACTCGACTCTGTAGAATCTCAGTATTACGTCTTATTGTTTTTCTTCTAAACTTGCCATAATATTTTTGTTCTTGAGTTTCGTAAATATCGTTGATGAAATACAATGAAGCCTTTAGAATTTGTAGATGGTAAGCTGTATAATCGAAATAATTTTCTATTACATTTATACAGTGAGCACGTAAAGGTTGGAATACATTCATTTTCTCGAGAATGGACGATTTTGAAAAAAAAAATCTCGAAACAGGTCAATTTTTATTTTTAAATTGCGACTGTTTGGCATATATATCATACTAGTGATGTCACCCATCTGTGCGTGATGACGTCATCTATGATTTTTTAAATGAGAATAGGGGTCATGTAATAATAATAATATCGTATGGCATTTTTGCCGGGGAGATCCTTTCGGATAGTTCCAGCACCAATTACATCTTTAACCCTGTTTCAAGTAACTAGTGTCGATGTACACTAGCCCAGGGGGACCGACGGCTTAACGTACTCTCCGAGGCACGGTGAGACGGCTCGTGTCATTATTGGAAATGAAAATGGTTTGTCTTTGGCAGGGATCGAACCCACGTCTACTGGCGTATGAGGCCAGCGTTTATGCCGTTACCCACGGCCGCTCACCGCAGGGGTCATGTGAGAGCTCATTTCAAAGGTAATTCAATTCTCTATTCAGTAATATAAACAGTAACATAACTATTTATACAGTGTGTCCAAAAAAATTTTTTATTAATTAAATCTATTGACATATGTAAAAAGAAGAATGTGTGTAATTCATTTAATTCAAAATACATTTTACTGCTATCATTAAACAGGCAATAATGTTTAGTTTACAAATAAATATTGTTTTTTGCTTAAGTTCAATATTACAGCAGTCACCCACCATCCTCTTGGCAGTTTGAACATTGAATTTAAGCGAAAAGCAATGAATATTTTTCAAATAAACATTTTTTTCTGTTTTCTGTGAGTAGTAAAATGTATTTTGAATTAAATAAATTACATGCATTCTTCTTTTTGTCAATAAATTTAATTAAAAACAATTTTGGACACCCTGTATAAATAATTATGTTAATGTTTATATTACTAGATAGAGAATTGAATTACCTTTCAAATGAGCTATCACACGACCCCTATTTCTATTCCAAAAAATCATCGATGACGTTATCACGCCCAGATGGGTGACGTCACTAGTATGGTATATACGCCAGAAAGTCACAATTTAAAAATAAAAATTGACCTGTTTTGGGATTTTTTTTCCAAAATCGTCCATTCTCGAGAAAATGAATTTATTCCAACTTTTACGTGCTCACTGTATCTGTATATATTTATGTACATAATAAATATGTCATGTATACTGTATATTTAAAAAACTATATTTAAAACATTTAAAATATATAAAAAAACATTTAAAATTAAAAGCGGAAATAAAATATCAAAAGGTTTCCTGGTCACTAAAGGACTAAGGTAAGGATGCCGTGTATGGCCAGTATTATTCAATAATATACAGGGTGTTCAGAAACTCTACCGACAGATGAAAACAGGAGATTTCTCAGATAATTTTAAGACAATTTAACCCAATTCAACTAGTCCGAAAATGCTTCCTAAGGGAGCTAGAGCTATTTGAAGATGGCGTCTGTTAATTGGTTTTTCTTAAATACCTCCGGAACGCTTCTATTTAGCAAAATAAAAATAATTGTTTTGCGTATTTATCTACCAGAGGTAAATAATTGATTGCATATATGGAGAATTTCTAGTACCACTCATAGGCGTCCGTTTTGGGTACGGCAACAGTTACTTTATCGCATAACTTTTTTGTCTTTAATTTTTAAGCATTTTTGACTCTGCATTATTAAATTGTGAGGTATTCTAGTACTAAAAGGTACTCCTACTTTAAGTCGGTAGGATACACCGTTTTCTAGAAAAATCGACTTGAAAATATTTCTGTTTTTTGAATTAAAAAAAAAATTCAATGAAACCGATTTCATTAATTGCGAATTTCTAGTACCGGTCATATGCGTCGATTTTGGGTAGGTCAACAGTTATATTACCGCATAACTTTTTTGTCTTTAATTTTTAAGCATTTTCGACACTAGTTTATTAAATTATGAGATATTCTAGTACTAAAAGTTAAGCTTGCTTTAAATTGGTAAAATACACCGTTTTTTTATGAACATTTTTTCCCATTCTTTTTAAATGTAAGAGGCAAAAAATTTTCTAATCGATTTTTCTAAAAAACGGTGTATCCTACCGATTTAAAGTAAGAGTACCTTTTACTACTAAAATACCTCACGATTTAATAATTCAGAGTCAAAAATGCTTAAAATTTATTGGAAAAAAGTTATGCCATAAAATAACCGGTGACCTTCCCAAAACGGACGCATATGATCGGTACTTGAAATTCGCAATGGATGGAATCGATTTATCTCCGGAAGGTAAATATGTGTACCAATTTTGGTTTTTTTTAACTAGAAGCGTTCAGGAGGTATTTAAGATAAACTAATTACAAGACGCCATTTTCAAAGAGCTCTAACTCCCCTAGGAAGCATTTTCGGACTTTGTGAATTTGGTTAAATTATCTTAAAATTATCTGAGGAATCTTCTGTCTTCGTTTGTCGGTAGAGTTTCTATACACCCTGTATTGTTATGTTTTTATTATATATATAGTGGCTAAACACCCCTTTAGGGGTTACGCCGCTTACGCTCTCTAGATCTATGTTTTGAGGTAGATCAGTCCTCATGTTCGTTATTTAATTTTCTCTGTTATTTTTCTCCACTCTTTCCTGTCTCTGGTTTTCCCTTTCCAATGTCGTATGCCCGCATTGTTGAGATCACTTACTACTTCTTGTAACCATGTAGATCTTGGTCTTCCACGTCTTCTTTTGCCAGCTGGTGTCCATTCCAATATTGAGTATATCGTCGTAGTTGATCCGGATCTCCATATGTGTCCTAGCCATTTTGCTCTTTGCTGTTTTATTTTACATACTATATCCTCCTCAATTTCTTCCAGTAACTCAAGGTTCGTTCTTTGTCTAAATTCATTGTCATTTATTTTTATTGGTCCTAATATTGCTCTTAGTATTTTTCTTTCTTGTATTCTAAGGTTTTCCTCTTGTTTTTTTGTCATGCTAAGAGTTTCGGCTGCATACATCATCGTCGGTCGAATTATTGTTTTGTATACTTTCATTTTTGATTTCTTACTCAATAACTTATTTTTAAGTAATTTTTTATTTGCATGAAAGCTCTTATTTGCTGTAATAATCCTTTCTTTGATTTCGGTTTCTCTTTCTCCATTGTTTGTTATTAATATTCCTAAATATTTAAATTTTTCGACTTCTTCAAAAGTGTATTCTCCTACTCTAACCTTTCTGTTTTCAAAGTTTTTGTCAAATCTCATTATTTTGGTTTTCTCTTGGTTTATTTTTAATCCCATTACTTTTCCTTCTGTTACCATTTCGTTTAACATTCGTTCCATTGTTTTTCTATTTTTTGTTATTAGCACAATATCATCAGCGTATGCTATTATTTGTCCTTCTCTCGTTCGGAGGGTGCCTTTGTTGATCTTCCTGACGACGTATTCTAGGGCAAGATTAAACAGAATTGCTGATAATGAATCTCCTTGTCTCACCCCTTTATTGATGACAAATTCTTCTGTGTCGCCTACTTGAGTTTTTATACTAACTACAGTTCTACTCATTGTCATTTGTATTAATCTTCTTAATTTATGTTGTATTCCCATTTCTTTCAGAGCTACCATTAGTTTTGATCTATTTATTGTATCAAATGCTTGTCGAAAATCTATAAAAAGCAGTTCAATTTCTATTTTATATCCATGAGCTTTTTCCATAATTTGTTTAACTGTATGTATGGCATCTGTTGTAGACTTTCCCTTAACAAATCCGCATTGATAGTGTCCTATGATATTCGTGGTAGCTTCGGTCAGTCTTCGTTGTATTAAGGCGGACATGATTTTATATGCTGTGTTTAATAGCGTCAGTCCTCTGTAGTTTTTACACATCTGTTGATCTCCTTTTTTATGAATCGTGATAATTTGTCCTTTGTACCATTCTTCCGGCATTTTTTCTTCGTCCCATATGTCTTTTATTAAATTGTATAATCTATCTTTTAATTCTTCACCACCATATTTTATAAGCTCCATATTGATACAGTCCGATCCTGAGGCTTTACCATTACGGCTGCTATTAATAATTTCCTCAACTTCCTCTTTTGTTGGTATTTGTAGCTGGTTTCCTAACATCATTGTCTCTTCTCCTCTGTTTTCATTTAGGTCTTGATCTTGTTGTTCTGTTAATAATTCTTTAAAATAGTTAGTCCAAATTTCTTTATACTCTTCATCGTTTTCTGATACTTTTCCATTTTTATCTTTTATGCTTTTTATCTTTCCTTTAAACGTTTTGTTCTGCTCACTAATTTTCTTATAGAATTCTTTTGTGTTTCTGTTCTTACTCTCTTTTTCTATTTCTTTTATCTTATCATCCAACCACTCACGTCTAATTTTCCTTATTTTTTTCTTACATGCATGCCTTATTATATTGTATTCTTCCCTATAATCCTGTCTATTTGTTCTTATCCACATTTGTCTCATTTCTACCTTCTTTTTTAACATTTTATGGCATTCTTCATTATACCATTCTTGTCTTTTTTTGTTTCTTTTTATCCCTACGTGTACTTCCGCTGTTTCATTTATACATTTTTTTATATTTCTCCATTCTGTTTCTATATCCTTTGTAGGTTTAGATTGTTCCTTCAGTTTTTTGTTCATGTCATCAGCATATTTAATCCTTATGTCTGGAGTATTCAGTTTTTCTACGTGCCATTTATTTTTTGTTGTCGTGTTTTTTAGTGTTCTTTTGACTTTTTGTCTTACTTTTGCAGTCACCATAAAATGGTCTGTGTCTGCATGTGCACCTCTGTAGGACCTCACGTCTGTTACCGATGTTTGCTTCCTTCTTGTAATCAGAATATGGTCTATTTGTGACCATGTTTTTTGGTCTGGGGAAATCCACGTCACTTTATGGTATTTGGGATGTTCGAATTTTGTACTAACGATAATCATATTGGTACTAGATGCTAGATTACATAATCGTTGGCCATTGTCGTTAGTTTTTTCGTGTATTGTGTGCTTACCTGCTACTTGGTTAATGTAGTCTTCCTTACCTATTTGGGCATTAAAATCTCCCATTACCAGTATTGTGTCTTCTCTAGGTAACTTCTCCATTTCTCGTTCGAGTTCCTCATACAATTTGTCTTTTTCCTCCGCAGTAGCACTTTCAGTTGGGGCATATACGTTTATGATTGATATATTAAATGGTTTGGCGTTAATTCTCAGGTAAGCCATACGTTCATTTATTGGTTTAAATTGCATAATGTTATTTTTTATTTTTCCCATAATTATGAAAGCAACTCCATATTGACCTTGTTTTTCATGTCCCGAGTACTGTAGTGTGTAGTTTTTTCTATTTATTTCTCCTTGACCTGCCCATCTGATTTCTTGAATCACTGCAATATCAATTTGGTATCTTTCTAGTTCTGAGACGATATCCTGCATTTTTCCTGGTTCAAGCATTGTTCTGATGTTCCACGTACTTATTTTTAGTTGATCACATTTTTTCGGTTTTTTATTATATTTTTTTGTGTTCGTATGTTTTATTTTATCTAATCTGTTCAGGTCCTTTTCCTTTGCCATTTTCGTGTCCGTTTTTTGTGTTGTATCCAATATTTGTTTTTTTATCAGTTTTTTGGCGTGTCCTGCTTTACCCTTTCCAGTTCATTCTTCTCTTTGTTCCATTTCCATTCAGTCCCGTCAATAATTAATTTTTGATAACCTACTCTAGTGTTCTTACCGTTTTCTTTTTGAAATTTTGCAATTCTCCGTATTTCTTGTTGTATTTTCATCTCTTCTTGCGTTAGATCGTTATTGATATATATTTCCGGCTTTGAATTCCTTAGTTTGTTTTTGTTCTTCATAATTTTTATTTTTTCATTTTTGTTTTTTAGTTTTACAAGACATGTTTTGTCCCCTATTTTATAAGCTTCTTCTATTTCTACTTTAATACCTAATTCTCTTTCCACGAAATCTGCCATAACCTCATTGACTACATTTGGGTTATTTGTATCCATCGGTAGACCCTGGACAATAACATTGTTAGCTTTTCTCTCTTTCTCGAACTTTTCTACCTTCATTTTCACTATCTTTAGTTCCTGTTTCATTTCATCATTTTCTTTTTGTAGTTGTTGGTTACTTTGTTTGAATTCATTTATTTCTTTTCTTAATTCTCGGAGGTCATTTCTATATTCTCGTTGTTCTTCTTTTATTCCTTTTACCTCCGATGTTAAACTTTGTGTTTGATCTGTTAAATTTTGCATCATTTTTAAAAGCTGATCAATTTTGTTTTCATCTTTCTGTTGTTTGGTTGGTGTTCTGGATAATTTCTTGCTCTTGTTAAAAATATTGTCTGCATCTATCTCTAGACTTCTCTTTTTACTGTCTTCTGAGGTGTAATCATTATCACTATCCACCATTTTTTATGTATTTGTACTCTATATTAAAGCAAGCGATAAGCTCTAGTTCCCCAGTCGACCCGGCGAAGGCTCTAGAACTTCTCAAGCAATAATTGAGTATGACTTTAAATATATTAAAATTCTTTTTACTTCGAAATCTTGTTTACTTAGTTTATTATTAATTGATTGATTTCCTTTCTTGGATTTTTAAAACTTTTTGGAAAACCGGCAACGTCGCTTTTAATTTGATCAAGACTTGTTCTCTTATCTGTTGTCAAAAGAACTGGAATTTATAAAATGCCGTTTGTTTTGATTAACATAAAATGTTCTATAAGTTACTTATAGGCCGATTTTTGCCACTATTTTTTGCACTTTAGATAGTTTATGACCTTATACAAATGTTCGCATATAGTTAATATTTTATTTCGCACTATTACCTCAAAAATCGGAATAAACTCTGGTGAAAATGTTTAACACTTTTATTTCGCACAATGCGTTGTTGCCCTCCCAACATACGCACAATGCGTATGTTTTTATTACTGATTTATTTTCAGACACTTACTTTTTTTAATAAGAACACTTACTCGTATATTCTTTTATTTACAAACACTTTAATTAATTATAAACACTTAATACTTAATTTATTAGAAACACTACAATGTCTAATTTTTATATACACACACCCAAACTTATATGGAATCATCTGATATTTCTTACTATTTTGTGCGAATTAAAAAAAAACGAACACACGAAGTCAAACAATAATTATTTTAAAGCAATTTATAACAAATTCATAACAATTAAATAAAACAATAAAGTATTTAACAAATAAATTGAAAGTAGTTTTTTTAAAGTCAATAGCATACAAAATTTCAATGTAAAACGAATATTGTTTAAATTGTTTTTATTTATTTTGTGGTAGTTAGTATTATCACCTCTAGTCCTTATGCAAGCTTCAGTTTGCGTGGGCACGCTCCTAATCAAATTACCAACATTTTGTTGTGGTAGGTTGCTCCTTCCTTTAAGAGCAGCTTGTACTAGCCGTGCGGTGTTTTGTGGATTATCCCGGCGAGCTCTAATTTTTCTTCTAAGCATATCCCACAAATACTCTATAGGATTAAGCTCGGGTGAGTAAGCAGGCCACTCCAAACAAGAGATACCTTCTGCTTCAATGATGTCTGCAGTCACTCTAATGATATGTGGATGCCTCAGAAGTCAAACGGTGTAAGTCAATTATCCCTAAAACTGACTTACTAAAGTTTAACACACATTATTATAGGTATATAATATATAAGTAGTGGGGTTCCTACGGTCTCCTCCGCATCCCACATTTCGCCCGCCATCGTTTTCTATCCACCCATTCGTTTTCGTCAATAGCTCTATCTGCCATAGACTGTTCTATGCCTTTCTTCCATGTTTCTGTAGGCCTTCCTCTTCTTCTTCTATTTATGGGTGTGTAATTTAATGCTCTTTTTGGCCATCTTTCCTCTGACATCCTCATAACATGACCATACCATAGCAATTTCTTTGTTTCTATATGGTCAACCGTGGAATATAAACTATTTGTCCGTCGTCTTATTTCCTCATTTGGTACATGTTCTAATCTAGATGCTCTGCATGCTCTACGTAAGTAATCCATTTCCGCTACTTCTATATTTTTTCTTTCCTTTCCTGTGAGTTGCCAACACTCTGCTCCATAAGTTATAATAGGTTCTACAATTGTTCTGTAGATTGGTAACTTTGTGTTCAGCTTCACCTTGTTAGACCATAGTAGACCATTTAAAATACGAGTTGCTTTCCTTCCTTGCTGTATCCTATGCTGTATGTCTCTTTTTGTAGTTCCTTCTTCTGATATTATGCTTCCTAAATATCTATATTCCTTACATTTCCTTATATTTCTTAACTCTAAATCCGGATCTTCGGTTTCCTCTCCTATTCTCAAATATTCCGTTTTCGCCATGTTCATACATAGGCCCCATTTTTCATATTCGATCTGTAACTTTCTTAGCATATAATCTATATCATGTTCACCGTTGGCAAGAATTACTTGGTCATCAGCAAAAAACAAAGTTGTTAACAGTTTTCTTTAATCATTATTCCCATCCCAGCAACTGTTTTCCTCCATTGCTCCAGAGCTTTCTGGATGTATATTTTAAATAGTGTTGGCGATAAGCAGCACCCTTGCCTTAAACCTTTTGTAACAGGGAATGGTTTCGACATAGATTTTCCCTGCTTAATACAGCTTTTCGGATTTTGATACATATTTTGAATTGCTCGCACATATGCTTCGCTTATGCCTATCGTGGTCAAAATGTCAAAGAGTTTCTTTAAAGGTACCGTGTCGTAGGCTTTTTCCAGATCAATAAATGTTAGGTGAGTAGACAGATTCCTTGCTCTTCTTTTCTCTATTATTTGTTGCATCACGAATATAGGAATATTGGTATATAATAATATTATTATTTCCTTGTTTGTATTTATGAATATGTTATCCACATTATGATAAATAAAATAAAGGCGGTTTATTTGTTTTTAATAATGGTGAAAAAAAATCGATCCATTAAAAATTTGGTCATTTTTGATGTTTTTAATTTTCTAAACCTTGTGTCCGATTTAAGTGATTTTTTACTATGTTATAGCCTTATCCATTGACAATATCGATGTAATAATATTGTTGCTAGGCAGTTAAACTGTCATTGCATACCGGGTGTACGAATCAAACTGTGTTTTTTTCTCAAAGTTCGCATCACCCTGTGGACTATTCTAGCATTTATAAAATACTGAAATTAAAACCCAACTATAGCCTAAGGTTTTTTTATCATTTTGTCTTTCGATTCATTCGCTTATGTTGAATAATAAAAAAGTTAGGTACTTTAAAAACTGGCCATGTTCGTCATCAGTACAGGGTGTTTCTAAATAAGTGCGACAAACTTTAAGGGGTAATTTTACGTGAGAAAATAATGAAAATTTGCTTGACAATCATACGTCCGCACACGCTTTGTTTCCGAGATACGGGATGTTCAATTTTTTTTTACAAACTGACGATTTATTTATTGCTTTAAAACCAGTTTAGGTATGCAGATGAAATTCGGTGGGTTTTAAAACGTAGGTATTGCACAATTTTGACATACAATTAAGAATTTTATACTCACCATTGGCGTGCGTACGGGTAATATTATCGGTCATAATACCCGTTTGCGCGCCACTGGTGAATATCAAATTCTTAATTGTATGTCAAAAAATGTACAATAACTACGTCTTAAAACCCACCAAATTTGAGTTGAACATCTGAACTGGTTTTAAAGCAATAAGTAAATCATCAGTTTGTAAAAAAAATTGAACATCCCGTATCTCGGAAATGAAGCGTTTGCGGACATATGATTATAAAGCAAATTGTCACTATTTTCTCATGTACAATAACCCCTTAAAGTTTTGCGCAAATATTTTAGAAACACCCTGTACTGATGACGAACATGGGCAGTTGTTAAAGTACCTAACTTTTTTAATATCCAACATATGCGAATGAATCTAAAGAAAAATGTTAAGAAAACATGGGGCTATAGTTGGGTTTTAATTTCAGTATTTTATAAATCCTAGAATAGTCCACAGGGTGATGCGAACTTTGAGAAAAAAACACAGTTTGATTCGTACACCCGGTATACAATGATAATTTGACTGTCTAGCAACAATATTATTACAGAGATATTGTCAATGAATAAATAACGTGGTAAAAAATCACTTAAATCGGACAACAGTTTTAGGAAATTCGAAACATCAAAAATGACCAAATTTTTAGTGGATCGATTTTTTTGCACCGCAGTGTATTCCTGCAACCACATTCAGAAACATCTTAGTATCTCATTATTAACACTTATTGACTTATACCGATTGGCTTCTCAGGTATCGATGTAGAGGTCCATTATCATGCAATAAAATTAAATTTTCTCCTGTTGCACCTGTCCAGAGCCTGACTACAGGTTATCAACGTACCTGTGAGCAGTTAAAGTTGATTGGATGAAAATGAAAGGAGTTTTTTTACGGATCACAATTCCTCTCCAGAACATTACACTTCCTCTTGTATATTTGTGAACAGATCTGACAGTTTTCATTCTTGCTTGTCTTCCTCGACCTCTAAGTACACGATTTCGTGGGTCATCTGATTTTACACAAATCCTGACTTTTTTTGAAAATAGCACATTTTGTCAATTCCCAATGTTCCAGTTTTGGTGGTGAAGACACCAATTTAGGCGATCAATCTTGTGCTGCCTGGATAACTCTGGAACCCATAACTGTCTCCTGCTGTACACTTCTTGATACGAACTCTTCTTCTTATCGTTTCAACTGAAGCAGTTACACCTGTAGCTTCCAAAAGCTGCCTTTGGAGCTGCAGGTGAGAAATGGTTGTGTGTTCTCCAGCTGATTGGACAATTAAACGATCTTGGAGAGCCGTTATTACTTTTGCCGACTTTCCCTTGCTTTATTTTTGAGCTTTCCTAGTTCCTGTTACCTAGCATAAATTTTGGACAGAACGCCCTGTATTACGCTTAGCTCTACAGCTATGTCCCGGTAAGAACATTACTTCTCCACAAGACCAATAATCTTTCCTCGTTGTAAGTTCTATAACGCCACATCAGGCATATTTTTTTTTTGGACTCAAAAGTTAGTTTATTTATTTTCGTTCAATTTGCAACTCAAGCAAATAGCCTATACCGTACCGAGCTGTACAATCCGATTGTCTTATATAGGGTGAGACAGATAAAGGGCCTATTAGAAATATCTCGAGAACTAAAGGCAACAGAATCATAAAAATTGGAATGAAGGGGTTTTGAAGAGTGATCTATTTAATGAAAATATTTTTATCTATTTTCTACTTCCGCTTATACCGGAAGTTGCTTATAACTTCGTTTTTTTAAATGGGACACCCTGTATATTTTTACATTTTTGTATTCTCCTCGACGTCTCCTTTCTTAAAATATGAGGTTTTATATTATTATACAGGGTAGTTTAAAAGATAATTACGTGTTTTTATTAATTTCGTAGCAACTTTCACACCCTGTAGAATTACAGTACTTTGACATCAAAAACTCTATTTACGTTCAGATGATTTTTAATATAGTCTACTATTGTTAAACATTATTAATATAGCTATATATTGAATTTTAGTATACAGGGTTGGTCAAAACACGGATTGAGTATTTTCTGAGTTTTCTTAAATAGCACACCCTGTATTTTAGTATTCTAATGAAATGATATTTTATGGTACTATTTTATTTTATAAACATTCCCTATACCTAACTGCTTTAATTTGTGAGTTATTGGTGATTCAAGCCAAATATTAATTGCAACAAAAAATACGTGAAATTTTATTAGGTTGGCCTTGAAAATATTCAGTCACAAATAATTTTTCGGAAATAAATACATATTAATCTAGACTGATAGTTAAAATTCCCAATAATGGTTGAGCTATCAAAATACTTATGTAGTTAAGATTGTTGGCGCGATTAACAATTAAGCACAAATTAAAGCAGTTAGGTATAGGGAATGCTTAAGAAATCAAAAAAGTAACATAAATATCATTTCATTACGATACTAAAATACAGGGTGTTCCATTTAAGAAAACTCAGAAAATACTCATTCCAAGTTTCGACCAACCCTGTATGCTAAAATTCAACAATTAGCTATTCTAATAATTTCTGACAATAGTAGACTATATTAAAAATCATTTGAACATAAATAAAGTTTTTGATGTTAAACTACTCCAATTCTACAGGGTGTTAAAGTTGCTACGAAATTAATAAAAAAACGTAATTATCTTTTAAACTACCCTGTATAACAATACAAAACCTGATATTTTAAGAAAGAAGATTTCGAGTAGAATCCAAATATGTAAAAATATACAGGGTGTCCTATTTAAAAAAATGAAGTTATAAGCAACTTCCAGTATAACCGGAAGTAGCAAATAGATGAAAATATTTTCATTAAATAGATCACTCTTCAAAACCTTTTCATACAAATTTTCATGTGTCTGTTGCCTTTAGTTCTCGAGATATTTCTAATAGGCCCTTTATCTGCCTCACCCTGTATATTTGTTTATTTTCAATAAAAACTTTTATTCTTCGCAACAATAACAAGTTTTTTCAAAAGAAATAAATATTACTTTGAAATACATAGTAATTCTTTTTTATATTAATATAATCATGATTATATTAATTCTTTTGAATTAATCCTTAATTATTGGATTAAGACATTTCAGTGTCTAGCTACACTTACCATAACCATATTTTCCGCACGCACTTTCTCAGATTTCGTCCCTCTCATTTGTCATTTACAGAGAAAGTTCGTGGCAAAGGAATAATCAGACAACACAATCTAAATCATAGCTGATCCTTAACTAATATAATAATAGCATTCTAACGATGTAAAACCGTAAAACATTATTGTTTGCAACTGGCGTGACTTTATGAAGAGTTCTTGACTCGTGATGTATTTGTGGATGTCACGCTACTACCTCATAATAAACATAACAAACGCTTAAATGAATCATTTCGAAAACGTTGTCTAAAATGGTCCCAGGGAATCAGTTACGGGTTTGCTTGGTAATTAGTTTTTAGTTTTGGATTTTTTTGATAATTTTTTTAGTTTTTGATTATGGTTGTGCCATTCATCGTTGTATATTTTTAACAATAATGCCTTTTCTTCTTAAAGTGCCTATTTCTTCCGGATGTTGGCGATCATCATGGCTATCTTGACTTTGTTTACCGCAGCGCGGAACAGTTCAGTGGTAGTCGTGTTATACCACTTTCGTAAAATTTGAAGCCAGGAAATGCGTCTTCTTCCCGGTCCTCTTTTACCATTTACCTTCCCTTGGAGAATCAGTTGGAGAAGGCCGTAACGTTCTTGATTTCTCATTACATGTCCTAGATATTCTATTTTTTTTGTTTTGATGGGTATGAAAATTTCACACTCTTTCCCCATTCTACGCAAGACTTCCACATTAGTAATTCGGTCAACCCAGGATATACGTAAGATGCGCCTATAACACCACATTTTGAAAGCTTCGAACCGATTCATAGATAAAACAGTTAGTGTCCACGCTTCCATTCCGTAGAACAGAACTGTGAATATGTAGTATTTCAACAGACGGTATTTTGTTTTTAATGATATGTCTCGACTGCTCAAAATGGGTCTCATTCTAACGTATGCTGCTGTCGCTTTTATTATTCGCTGTTTAATTTCTGTTGAGTGGTCCCATTGGCTATTTAAATTACTGCCCAGATATCTATATATTGCTCAACTCTTTCGATATTCTGTTGGTTGATTGTAAGTTGAGCGTTTAGTATTGGTTTACTAATTGTCATAAATTTGGTATTCTTTATGTTTAGAGCTAGTCCGTATCTGTTGTTGACTTCTGTTATACGATTTGTTAATATCTGTAAATCATTCAGATTATCGGCAAAATCTATGGTGTCATCTGCATGTCTAATGTTATGCAACCGTTCACAATTTATTAATACTCACTTCGCACAACCGTCTAAAACTTCCTTAAATACCCATTCAGAATCAATATTAAATTATAGTAGTTGAGATAAAATACAGCCCTGTCGTACTCCTCGTTCAATTGCAATTTTATCAGTCCACTGGTCTTCTACTTTGATTTTGGCCGTTTGATTGTAATAAGTGTTTCTGGTAATTCCCAGATCTTTGTTTTTAAAATCTTAAAATATAAACATAGTTTCAAAAGTTATGAATCATCTAAAATTACGTTCATTTTCATAGTTGATTTTTTCATAAACAGAAATGTATTCTGCTATTTTTTTATTCTCTTAGATTTTTGTTTAGTATTTACACATTTGAGCAAAGGTTTCCTCAAATTCCTTTTTTGGACTTATACCTTGGTGGAAGAAAATGAATGTTTTTCATAAGTTAAGTTTGATATACTCTATAGAAAGGACAAGGTACAAGTATGGGTATGCATCGAAATCGTATTGTAGTCTTATGTTTTGTAAACATTTTATTTTTTGAATGTCCCTGATATCATTAGAAACAAAGAAACTAGACGGTTTTAGTTTTTAATGTGTGTTTTAACTGACTACATGCGATACGTAAGGAGGTTATGTCTTATCACTTACTAAGATAAAATTATATCCTATATACATTGCGAAAGAAACAGAGTGTGCAAAGAAAGAAAATCTGTACAATGTACCTCTTGCTATTTAAAGAGCCTCCACGTAGACATCAAATCCGTACATACTCTTAAGGAAATTCCACCCCAAAGTATCATAGAGCCTCCATTAAACAATCTCGTCTCTTATGCTGCGCTGTGCATACCACTCACTTGGTCAACAAATGACCATTAAAGTGTCGACCAGAATTGTTAACGTTATGTGCCTTTTTGTTTTAAAAGTTTCTTAACTGTCATTTTTTATTTTTATTGAAGATATTCTTCTTTAGCGGCGAATCGATTGAGGGTAAAATTGTACATAGATCTGCGCGCCTGCGTACACTGACAGTATGTAGTTCTGACAGTATGTAGTTCATTGCTAATCTTTCAAGATAGGTATGTATGTATCTGTAACCGTGCAAAAGTCATTAAAAGAATATATTAGTGTTTTTAGGAAATGTATTATTTATTATAATTCTTGTGTTTTTGGATTTGTGTTTCTCTGTAGTAAAATAATAAACTATTATGTAGGCATAACATTTTTACACTATATGTCGCAGTGTTGTGTAATTATATCCGAAACTTACATGTCAATTCCTAGGGCCTCGCTGGAGTAGTGGGTAATGCGTTAGCTCTGAGATTGGAATGACGCGGGTTCAATTCCTGGGCGATTCATATTTTTTTTTATTTTTGGTTTTTTTAATAAAATTTTTTGAAAGTGGTAGATAAGAAAGTTAGTTTGATTTTTAAATAAAATACAAATAACCTTTTAAGTATATTTACTTCGTTTAAATTACCTATTATATAATAGAAGAATATCTTCTTACGTGCGTACAAAGTACACATACATTCTTTTTTTAGTTTTGTTTCAGTTGAAACACGTCATGTTAAAGAATAAAACCGTCTATTTTCTTTGTCTCTAAAGATATCAGGGATTTCAATGTATACCCACACTTATACCTTGTCCTCCCTACAGGGTGTCTCAAACTTAACACATCAGAAAAACATATCTTCTCTTCCACCCGGTACAAGTTCAAAAAAGAAGTTTGAGTATAACCTTACCCAACTGTGTAAATACCAAAGACAACTCTAAAATGATAAAAAAAAATTAGCAGAATCCGTTGATCTGTTCACGAAAAAATCAACTACGAAAATGAGCATAATTTTAGGTGATGTATAATTTTTAAAATTACGCAAACTATAAGTATGAGTCTTAAGATTTAACTCACTGTTACAACTATTTTCTAAACCGTAAAACACAATAAATGTTTGTCTTTTTATTCTAAGACACCTTCTTTTTATTCATTTTGGCGACGAAATCGTTCAAACTTACTAGATAATGAGCGCTGTTTTCCGATAATTTTAAACAAGAATAAAAAACCGCTAAACGCCGTAAAAATGAGTGGCGTATACAATATTCCAGTTACAAATGATCTGATATGAATATTACGTGACGCGAAAATGTATTTTCATTTTGATGCAAAACAAAATTCTAGTTTTATTTTAAAACATTTTTTCATAATATTTGCTTAATTTGAAGTAAAACGCTTCACAAAAGAGTAACTTTGATACAGTTTGAATTTTGAAACTATTTTGTTGCGCGTTTACTTCAAATTTAGCAAATATTATGGAAAACAATTTTAAAATTAAACTAGAATTTTGCTTTGCATCAAAATGAAAATACATTTTCGCGCCACGTAATATTCATATCAGATCTTTTGTAGCTGGAATATTGTATGCGCCACTCATTTTTACGGCGTTTAGCGGTATTTTATTCTTGTATCAGGGGCTTTTCAAAGTTATTTATAAATTAAATATATGAAGTTGAATGCAATGTTTCTCGATTACACGTTAAGCTTTATAAATGGTCGCCTTTGTCGCATTATTTCCCAAATGATCTAGTGTCCATCGAATGTACACTAGACTTTTTTCTATTTGAAATAGATTGAAAAAAATATTGGGATGGCCGGTAAATATACTCGGATTGCCCGTTACCAGATCAAATTTTGCATCGTAACCACTACAACTACATAAACCATTTCGGGATTAATCGTTAATTGGATTATACTTTTGTAGCTTAATAACTTCTAAACGGCTTAACCGATTTTGATCACTAAACATTAGTTTGAAACGTATTGACAAGTAGTATCTGATGCATCTAAGGTTAAGTAAGATAACTAAAGCTTTTACCGGAATTATTAAGCTTGAAAAACCGTTCTTTCCCATGGGAAATTGATTTGATAATATTTATGAACACTATAACTTAAAAATTCGAATTTTCCCGGATATGAGGTATACACTGTTAGATTCGTCTAGAGTCCTTTTGCAAACTCTCAGTGATTGGCGCAATTCGTAGGTTGAAATTTTGAGTAATTGTCGAAAAACCAAAATTTTCAAAGTTTGTTTTTCAGTTTTCGGGCAATACTGAGCCGTGTGTATGTCTGATCCTGACTACTTAGACAGCATTTGAAAGAAGAACTCAACACTATTGATTTGGTGTATTTGTGGTTATACTGTCTCTTCCTGAACCGAAGATATATACCCCCAAAAAATATGCCATTTTGTACCTACCAAGTCCTATGCTGGCATATTATTAGTCAAAATTTAAAAACTACACCGGTTCTGAATCGACCCTGTCCCCCTCTTCAAACACAGACAAAAAATCAGATCGGTTTAACTTTTCCACATACATACATATCCACAAATATTTTCATTTTTTTAAATAGAAATTGAGTCATATTTCTGAGCTCGGTAACTTTTGAATGGTATAACCGATTTTCAAAATTAGACATGCCTTGGAAAGGTAATGATCAGTACTATTAGAAGTTCTGCAAAGGTCGGACTTAAATTTTCGAAGTTTTTGGGAGTTTTTGGGACGAGAACGAAAAACAGACTCTAAATAGGAAGGGCCGTAAAATCCACACTCTTGGCCAAAATGGATGGTTGACATATGAATGGGTGAGTCTTTTCCTGAATTTTAAGATGGGAATTGACCCAATTTTCAGTTCAGTCAGATTTAGAAAATCGAAAATTTCGTGTATATATATAGTGTCGCGTGTAGGGATGTGTGTGTGCGCCACTGACGAGAACTGCCGTTCTCTAGTAACAGAATCATATGACAGGAAACACATTATTTTGTACGCTATTAAAATTGTTTCCGTAAAATAAACCTGGAGGGGAAAATAGGAGGTCCATAAGTTGGTTTTTAAGCAACTTAAAAATGAACACACGGGACAAAATAGCGAGCGTTGGGAAGCTGCTCAAGAGATATAGAGTTAAGATACTGAAGCCTGAAAGAAAGTAGAAAATAGGATCTTACTAACGGAAGTAAAAAAATGTATCTGACTGACAAGAAAGACTCAAGGATCCTATACGCTAGAGATCTAAACAGAATAAGAAATATAAAAACACCAAAACAAATAGGTTTAATCTTTTCCTGAAATACCCAAAGCGTAAGTGTAAAAAATACATGTGTTTCTGTTATGTCCGTTGAGTTTTCCTTACGTTTATTCGGAGATTTTCTACTGATGCAGTATGTGCCATTTCGTCAAGCAGATGCTTTAATTCAGCGATGTTATCCGGAATCAGAACTATGTCGTCTGCGAATCTAAGGTGCGTTAATCTTTCGCCATCAATATTAATGCCTCTATGATCCCAGGACAATGATTTCATTGCGTATTCAAGGACAGCTGTGAAAAGTTTAGACGAAATGGTGTCCCCCTGTCGAACTCCTATTAGGCCTTGATCCCGCGTATCAAAAAAAAGTTTATTAATAGCAAGTTGAAAATTTGTTAATAGCTTAACGGTGTCTAGTCGGACAAACTTTGATGTACGGAAACACTGGAACAGCGAAAGTTTTAATTGTTGAACAGGTTTCAGATTTCGAACGTCAGACTACGAAAACTTCCCATGTATTTTGTCGGACAGAACATTCAATTGATTTGTTACCCTTTCATTAAACTCTCATGGAAACATCAAACTGCCATTTACTACCAATATAATTCCTGTCATTTGACATGTTCTACGTGTCTGACTTATTAAAATGCCCAACGTAATTGTCGGACAAATATTTTTTGATATATTATATAAAGTTTGCTATTAAATAAACTTAAAAGTAACCTGCTAGTTTTCACAATCATAAACTTGTCAGGATGACAACTTCCACAATTAAAATCACGTTCCACAATAAAAACTTCTCCAGTTCTAGTGTTCCCATACATCCAAGTTTGTCCGACTAGACACCGTAAAACTATAAACAAATTTTCAGCTTGCTATTAATCAACTTTTTTTTGGTACGCGGCATCCAGGCCTATATGCTCACTTTAATTTACCTGTAGTGTCGTGAAATTTCACAGTTCTGGTGGGATTGTTGTATATAAATTTTATTAGCCTCGTGTATCTCTAATCCACTCTACATGGTTCCAATGCTGTTATTATTGATGTTATTTCCACCGAATCAAATGTCTTATAAAAATCGACAAATACCAAGGCTAGGGTATGTTATATTCCATACTTGGTAAGTAGATACTCTTAATCAAGGTAACAAACTGGTAGTCAATGCGCCAGTCAGCCAACGCTCAAAACATTTTATGATGACCTACAGCATCAAATGACTTTTCGTAGTCTACGAATATATAGGAAATATACGCTTGTTTATATTCTTGTAGTTTTCTGTTCATGTTTTAATAACTTGTGGATGATCATTTATTCTATATCTGAAGCGGAACTTGACCTGCAAGGTTTATGTCGATCTAGTTTAGAAGCCGATTTTTTTTTATTATCATGAATATTTTGTATAGATGAGCAAACAAGTAGGAATGTATTTTAGCTCGTTGGATGTGGCATGTCAAACAAACATTGACCTTTTTTTTTTAAATTTGAACATGTTTCCCTCCTTCTTTGATTTATTCGATAACAATCTGATCTGCTCGAGGTGATTATCGTTTTTCATCCTCGAGAAAACTGGAATAGAAATATGCTTTATTGACATAAAAAATTTAACAATTTTATAGACAAAGCTTACAAGAATTATAAATAAAAACAATAACAAATACAATTATTTTTGTATTTAGATAATGCCTCGACAACTAATGGCCATTGGCATAAGAATTTATTAAAATTATATAATTCGTCAATATAAATAAAATAAAATAAAGTTAAACACAAAACAGTAACAATCTATTGCAAAATTAAAAAAAAATGCAAATTGCCTAATCTACCTTAAGAAATTTAATAAACTAAGCTGCTGCATATGACACTCAAATATAAATTAAGATTCTACTTATACATAAGAATACTGTCATTTCTGAGTTATTGGTTAAGAAACTCTGCTATTGAATAATGGTCTTTCAGATAAATAGGCGTTAGTCATTTTACGGAACTTGGGAAAGATGTTGCAGATTTAAGTTGTAGAGGGAGATGGTTGTATAATTTTTTGCAAAATATAATATAGATGTCTTTACTAACTCACTGGACGGGATCGGTAAATAGATATCAAAATTAGAATTTCTGGTGGAATAGTCATGTCTAGGTCTTGCTGTAAAGACGTGTAGATGTTTACGAATTAAGCAAACAGTTTCTAAAATATATAAAGAAGTTAGTGTTAGAATCCTGTGATTTTTAAACCAGCTTCTGCAATGTGTTGTTCTTTTGAGGCCAAACAGATATATGATTGCCCTTTTTTGTAATTTTAAAATAACATCGGATTAGGCAGCTGTACCAGAACCCCAAAAAGGAAGACCATATCGAAGATGGGACTCGCACAAAGAAAATATGGTATTTTGGAAGAGTCTAAATTCATTTTCTTCGAAACAGATCCTATTGCAAAGCAAGCTTAGGATAGTTTCTTGCTTAACACATCGATATGAAGGGACCATTTAAGTTGCTATCTAAAAAAATACCTAGAAACTTTACAGAATCAACGATACTGATCTGGCTGTTATGAAGAGGTAAGGGTTGTAGAGCTCATTTATAGGATAATGATACTGTATATTCACGTTAAAAGAGAGTAAATTAGAATCGAACCAGGATTTTATTGTGAGTAGATCAGAAGTTATAGTAGCATGAAGAGTTGCGATATTTGAGTTGCTCCAAGTGATACTGGTATCGTCAGCAAAAAGAAAAACTTTTCCATCGATTTTTAAACTAGTGATATCATTAATGAGGATAAGAAAAGTAGAGGACCCAATACTGAACCATGTGTTACCCCACATACAACAGTTTTGAGACTAGAGTCTGTATCATATTTGCTCTAACCAGTTGTTTCCTATTATCCAAGTAATATTGAAACCAGTTCAAAGAAATACCTCGAATTCCATAGAAATCTAATTTTTTTTATCAAAATATCGTGAATTACACAATCAAAAGCTTTGGCATATTTAGAAGAAACAGTGACAGTGTGCAGATTATTGTTTAATGCTTGATAAACCTCATGTAGTACAGAAAAGATGGCATCGGTGGCTCATTTATTATTTAAAAAGCCGAACTGATTTTGTGATAAAATGTTGTTATCAACGAGAAGGGACATAAGTCGGGCTTTTATGAGTCTCTCAATAATTTTGGAGAGTACCGGTAGTAATCGATAGGTCTATAATTGCAGGCATTAGATTTTTCACCACACTTATGAAGAGGAATAATGATGGCCGTCTTTAGGCACTCTGGAAATTTACCTTTCTTAAAAGAATCATTAATTAGAGAGATGGGGACTCCCAACACATTTTCTGGGAGATTTGAAAATTTTTTTATGGATAGTCCATCGATACTACAGGAAGATTTACTTTTGATACTATTAATTGTTTGGATAAGTTCAGATTTATCAACCGGTCTTATAAAGAATGAATTCGAGACCTTTTCTAAATTAGGGGGACAGGAAATGGGATCTTGTTGTGACACAATAGTTGATGTTATATGTTTACTCACATTCCCAAAGTATTCATTTAGATTAAAGAGATAACTCTTTTGTGATACCTTCCCTGTTGTGATACCTATTTGTGATATCTTCTAAACCTATATTTTTGACTTTTGGTATCACTCATAATTTTACCTAAATCTCAGGACAATTTTGAGGTGACATGTAGGACTATTTTTCACTTATTTAGGTTTCCTTTAATCCCATAAGTAATAAACTAAGTTAATATTATATTGACTTGAGTTTAACTGATTCTATTTAAATCTTTGTATTAACGACGTGTGTTGAAACTAATTTAAACATCCCATTTATTATTAATTTCAAACAAGTAGAGCACAATAAAACATTAGAGTGGGCACTTGTTTTGATTTTATATGTTTCACTCTACTGTATGATTTCAGCTTTTATATTTGAAATATGCATATTCTTTTCTATTGTATTATTTGTAAGATACTCGGGAGCATTTATTATATTATGGAGAGCTTTGTTCTCGAACCTTTTTAGAATTTGATTTACTAGCAGAATCCGACAACTCAATGCAATATGTTCATATTGGCCTGACTATCGTCTTAAATATTCAGATCTACTTTGTTAGATATTATTTCGATTTCCTTACAATATGCCAGTGAAGTGGTCGTGGTTCAATTTACAAAATTGTTCCCGATTTAAAAATATGTGCTTTTCAAATTAATTATTTATTTACGTCTAAACCCAATCTTTAAATAATTGAAAAACACTGATATGTTTTTGTACACATGAAAAATGAATGAATAAGAAAATAAAATTATTTTTAAACTGTGTAAAATATTTACTTCCTAGCTGAGCATTTTCGACTTACAAAGCTATCTTCAGAGCTATGGTCAAAAACTATAAAAACCACTAATAAAGAGTATTAATTTTTTTTAAATATATTGAAAAATTCCTTAAGGAATTCTTCTTCCAGAGGTAAAAGGAGTTACAGGATGGTTAAAAATTATTTTAATTTTATTAAAAAAACAACTTAAAAAAAGAATGTGTGTGTACTTTGTACGCACGTAAGAAGTTATATTTCTATTATAATATAATCTAACTTCATATTATGATTTTAACTAAATCAATATACCTATCTACTTTAAACAGTTTTTTGTATTGTAATTAAATTTTAAACTAATTTTAGAAAGAACAAAACGAATACCAAAAATTAAAAAAAAAAAGATATGACTTTGTCAGGATTCGAACAGGGGACCTCTCGATCCCTAGGCGAATGCTCTACCGATCAGCTACCACCGCTTTTGTATTCAGTCGATCATTTATGGGACATAATTATAATCACGGTGACATATACATTAATTGAAAATAAACATTTTCAATAATACTTATTAGGAGGAAGACAAATCCACAGACATAAAAATTATAATATATTTACTAAAAACACTTATTCTTTTCACGCACACCTTATAACCTATATAACTTAAAAGATGTAGCGACTAATACCATACTGTCGGTGTGCGCATGTGCGAGGGAATGTAAAAATTCACCCTCGTACCTAAAGAAGTATAACTTCAAAATGCATTTAGAAACAATATACCGGGTGGACCAAAAGTCAGTTAACGCTATCGAAAAAAGTTACGCGCAAGTTTGAGGCAAGAAAATATATCAAGAAATATGTTTGCTAGAAAATATATCATGCTCTCTGAAGGGCCTTGCAAATAATACACAGTTACAAGGTATTCGATATTTTCTGCAAGACGGTGCACCGCTTCATGACGGATTGCAAGTTCGTGAGTTTCTAAATGACCAGTTTAGTGATTGAATAAGGAGAAGAGACACAATTGAATGGCCCGCGAGTTCGCAAGATTTGATGCCCTGAGATTTTACCTTGTGGAAAGTACTTAAAAGTAAAGTTTTTGCCAATTTGAAATTCTCCGTGCCCACTTGGAAGTTCTGTAGAAAGACTTGTTTCACTGTGTATAAGCATTGCCAAAAATGTATTGATGAAGGTGGTTAACATTTTGAAAATAAAATGTAAAGCATGCACTTCTTTGTACCTATTTATTTACAATACACAATAAACAATAAACGTTTTTTTATTTTAGTTATTTTTGCTTTTACATACTAATATACAAAACGGTAAACTGACTTTTGGTCCACCCGGTATTAGGACCTCACAAAAACACGTTAAAAAAGTTGAGTGTGTTAAATAAAAATCTTCTTTGTAGATGGTATATAATTTGTTTAATTTTTTTTTAATTTTTTCTAAAATAGATCCAAGTTGGACTAAAAATGGCATCACTGGTACGATACAAACAAACGTTTTCGGACTAATCAGTTCATCATCAGATTAAAGTCTAAAATAGGTAAACCACTGTTTAAGTATGACAAAGTTAAATTGTGACTGTTAAAAGTTAGGAAAAATTAAAACATGTGTTTACTTACTCCAGATCCAAAGTAGTTGAAACTGGCTACTGTGGTAGGTCGAATGACCTTACCATTATAAAAAATTAGTCATTTCGGCTACATCTAGAGTAACAATAAGTCTATGTTACAAGATTTAAGTGTAATTAAACCAAAATAAAGTCTTCATCTTGGCTTCAAACTAATTGGTTTTGTTGATGACAGTAGGAAACGGACTGATTAAAATTTGACATTGAAAGACTATTGACAAGACCTTCTAGGTAGGGAATTTTATGTACCTATGTAAAGTTATATGGTATTATAAAAATGGAAATAAATTCTAAAAGATTGAATTTAATTAACTATTAAATAAATGAATATTAATGAATCAGTTCAAATGAATAATAACCTAGAGTTATTTATGATAATTCTATGACTATTGAAAGCGAAAATTTTGCCAACAAGGTAATGACGTCACTTGTTCAAAAAGAAGAGAAGAATAAAGAAATACTTAAGAAAATAAAAGAAAATTTTTAAGTAAGATGAATATAAGGTATTAATACTTAAATAATAATATGGAGTTTGACTATTGTGGTATGGAATTTCAGTTAGTTTAAAAATGACAGAATTGAATAAAATTAGGAGTAAAACTAGTTGCCTGAATTTATGTAAATTGAAAGGGAAATAAAAAACAAAATTAAGGTTAAGTTAATATGGTGTGAACAAAAGAAATTAAAGTACCAAATGGTTGAATGAATTTATATGAAAATAAAATTAAAAAATTAAAAAAGAGAAGAAAAAACTAAGGTTGACGAGAAAGGTAGAAATGTATCATTATGAAATAAAACATGCCCAGCTTGAACTACTGGTTGTCTAAATTGAAGAAAAATTTAAAATTAATAAAAGAAAGAAAAGAAAATAAAGTAAAGTTAAAAAACAGAATGAGTATATAATAATTAGGGAGCGGATTTTATGCTAAATGCATATTGCATGCATATTTCGCATATTTGAGATCTTTACTAAATTTTGCATATTTTTAAAGAAACATGCATATTTTGAGCCTATTTAAAAACATCTAAGTCAAAAAAAATTTTATTTTTAATTCGACACAAAATATTTCCCCGCACAGGCTGTCGTATTTATTAATTCGAGAACTACCTGAAGAGAGAGGGCTCATTCACTGCCTTTTCATTTTTTCTTAGAAAATACCCGATCTTTACACAAAATACTTATAGTGCTTATAGTACGCCGTTATGAAATGATTGTAGGATGTTAAAATGATGAAGGACGGTTTACCGGGAAATCCGAATTTTATTTACTTTTATTATATTTAGTACAGTTTGTATCCCAATTTACCTATAATTCTGGTGATTCTTTTAAATCCCCTATTGTTAAGAGAATTTACACCTTTAACCATAGTTTTACGATTTTCTGACGAAAATTGAAATATTCATGCTTTAGATCAGATCCCGTCTTTAAACGGCTTTAAAACTTTGGAGGACATATGCGAAATTTTTAATGAAAATTTTGAAATTGATTTTGGTGCAAAATTTTCGACTTTAACAAGTTATTTTAAATACGCCCCAAATTACTTCTGTTGATGTTGAAAAGAGTTTTCAAGTTATAAAAATATTTTATCTGAAGAAAGAAAATGTTTCCTCGTAAAAAATTTGGAAAAATCATTGTAGTGAATTATAATCGAAGATATATATAGTGATATTGTTGTTTTATTTTAAATAGGTAACTATTGGTATCAGTTTTTGTAAAAAATGTGAATAAATTGCATATATAAAAAATAATGATTTTATTCGAAAGATAATAAATAAGATTGCCGCCCACTCCCTATAAAATAACCCCCTAGAATAGAATAGAACAGAAAATTTGTGGTTTCTCCAAATGCGCATTTTTTTGAATTTTTGTGTATATCTTGCGCATATTTCGTAATTTTTTACTGCATATATATGCGCATATTTCATCAAAATTAATCGCATATAAATCCGCTCAATAATAATAATATTTGGTCAACAGACCAACTGAGACGTATGTACCCAAGCTTACCTCCACAAGAGATAGGAGGCACGCAAAGGCACACACATATCTGCCAGCCTAATGATCACAAATAAAATCATGAAAAAATGGCAAATTTGAGCTTTGGATTAAATTAAAGAATGGTAGTATCATAAATATATAGTGAAATAAGGTCTTGCAAAGAGTTCGGAAATTAAATTGATAATAGGTAAAGTTGTTATAACATAGCTCATATAAAGCAGAATGAGTATGTTTGGGGCAATTTACTTCTTTAGTAAATTCTGTTGGCTTTCGAAAAACTTATATCGGTCAAACTAGCAGAATATTTGAAAAACGTATAACAGAAAACAAAAGGGGTTTCAATAATAGAAAAAGAGATTCTACGAACGCACTTCACCTTCGAGATCATGATCATTCTTTTAATGAACAGTATCAAATTCTTCATATTCAAAATAAAGGCTTTAAAATATCTTTATTTAAACCTATGGAAATCAATAAATTAAAATACAGACATAATTCTAAATGACGAACTTAAGAGCTCCTCACTCCCCGACCTAATAAGTTAGAGTCTTTAGAGTGCAGACACATAGTAAATAAATCACTTGAGAAAGACGCTTAATAAATGCCCAAAGAGATGTGGTGACATAACTTACATATAATAAATTTTGTGGAAAAATTAAAGACAAAAGTTTTTCAGTGTTTCATTTTTCGATTTTTACTAACTACCCAATATCTACGTATTATACATACAATCTTTCAGAGTAGAATATTTAATTAATTTAGAAAAATGAACAATTGTGATATAACATATACCAAAAATAGAGAAAAATAGGCTAATTGAAAATTCTCTAACAATTTGTTTCATTAAATGCTAAAAAGTAAAGCAAAATTTAGCACAACAGTAGTAATAACTTTTCACTATAATTTTTAAACATTACAAAAGTTTTTTTCTATGGATGCTATAAAATGTGCAACTTCGCTCACTACTTACATACATTAAAAACGAACAATTTCTCATGCAGTGAGAAAAGTCGGCCATTGCAGTGAGAAATATTTTTTCTCACGGGTTCTCCTACGTTTTTCTATATATGATCGCCGTTTCCATGGTAACATGCACAATATAAACATAATTAACGTTGTCAAATAAAATGTGTTGAAGCAAAACTTACCAGGAATTACCTTTCAAAACTTTTCGAAAATAACTGTTAATTAGAATTTTAAATAAATAACGTAGGTATATAAATTTTAAGACTATTAAATACCTATATGTAAATGTATTTTATTTCAATTTATGCATATGATATACCTAAAAGCGGTGACGCCCAAAATCCCGACAGCCAAAATCCCCACAGCCAAAATCCCGACGGCCAAAACACCGACACGCCAGAATCCCGACACGCCAGAATCCCGACAGGCCAAAATCCCGACATGCAACAATCCTCGCATAAGTAAAAATCCGACCACTACAGTTTGAATATTTATTGTTTCCTGTTCAAATGCAATACCAAATCATATTATAGAGTATTGAAATTGAAAAATTATTACTTACTAATAAGTACGGGTACTAATTATTATGTATTTTAAAAGAAACAATTATTTAAACACTTTATTTAATAATATAAAAGCTATACTTACTGAAATGGAAGATTGTAAGTGACGTTGTATATGAAGTAAACTTTAGTTTAGGATTTTATTATACAAAATATTATTGGACTTTATATTGGCAAAAAAATAATTTAATTCATATACCCATGTTAGAAATTTTATTTAAAAAATTAGGTTATATTAAATGGTAAACACTTTTGTTTAGTAACAAATAATAAAAACAGATGGCCATAAACAAAAAACAAGATATAAATGTAATTATATGTTAAAAAGAAACTTATCTAACCTTTTCGGGATTCTGGCGTGTCGGGATTTTGGCCGTCCGGATTGTGGCTGTCGGGATTTTTGCTGTCGGGATTTTGGGGTAGACCCACCTAAAAGCACCTAAATTATTTAATTTTGAAGTTTGAACTCTTGACAAAACCGCATCCATAGAAACAGTACAGTGTACAACACATGAAAAAATGACATATTTCTCCCTCTCTTGATTTGCCTCGGCTCGAGCCAACAAACTTCTGCGCTCGTGAGGAAAAAATCTTCTTTCTTACTTGTTGTACAATATACTATTGTCTCATTACTTTCCTCTTTACTCTACACTTTTCGTTAGATAAAGGCAGAAAACCTCAAAACAAAATTTGTAAATAGCTCACAGTTATACCTGCTATTTGGAAAGAAAAACTCATTTTTAAGTAGATATGATTTTTTGAAGCTTTTCTTTTGCGGAAATGTCAATCGAGATGACAACCATATAACATCGTACAGTTCACTGTACTGAATAAAACGGCGAAATTCTTTGTAAATTCACGCTTCCTTGACAGGTCGTATTGGAAATGGCCGTTTTTAAACCTTCTTGTTCTCCTTGTCGACTTCGATTTTGTAGGCTTGTATTGGTTGAATCATCCTCAGTTGAACGATTATGTTTATCCATGTTCGGAACAATTATATTTGGTCCATGTGGTGAGACTGCTCCCGTCTGAAAAAATTTCTGATTCGGTTTTTTTACGGATTCCTATTCAAAAATGTCCCCTTTAAAGAAATTTGAAGAGTGCCGTGCGAGATTTTTGGGCAGAAATTATTTAAATATTTTTTTTTAAACAAATACAAAAGATCACCTTTTTTGTGCTGCAGAAACTATTTTTTTAGATTTTTTTGTTTATTGTAAACAAGAAAGTTATCTTGTCAGTTTTCTTAAAATTTGATAGTTTTCGAGTCATATACGATTTAAAATAGTAAATCACGAGGAAAAATCATAGAAAATTACTAACACGAGATTACTATCACCGTTGCATGTGGTTGTCTTTTTAAAGACAGATCACATGCTATGATTTTTTTGTGACTGATACTCTTCAGTTTAAGATGATTTTTGATAAGTTTGATTGGCAATATCATTTTAAAGTCTTCTACTTTAAACTGTATATTATAAATATGTCTGAATTGCCGATACAAATGAGTCAGATTAAATTAAATTATTAGAAGAATTCGAAACGTTAATAAAATTATTTTTTCAAGTTAAATTTGAATTTATTTTAGAACGTTAATAAAATTATTTTTTCAAGTTAAATTGTGGCTTATTTCCCAATTAGAATTGTTAATTACAAAAATGCCACAAATAAAAAGCTTCCGAACAATATTAAAAATTCTTCTAATAACTAAATTTTATCTAACTCACTCGTACTGACAATTCTGACATATAATAAACATTTTAAAATAGATGACTGTAAAATGATATTGTCAGTATTTATGAATTGCGCTTCTGGGACGACTTTATTGGAAGAGAGTTCATTCAATTACAAGAAATCAACTTTTAGTCCATTCTTTCACGGTTTTTGCTCTAAATTTTAAAGAACCGCTTGGATTGACATGAAATTTGGCATACGCATAGCTTACATGTCAAAGAAAAAAAGTGATATTGTGCCGATATGTGCTTTTGCCCTGGGGTGACTTTCACCCCCTCTTGGGGGTGAAAAAATATAAGTGTAAAATAAGTCCGGAAATGGATAAACTGACTAATTTTAAGTAACTTTTGTTCTATAGAGCTTTTTCGCCAAGTCAACACTATTCGAGTTATTTGCGAGTGAATATGTACATTTTTCAACAAAATAACTACATTTTTAGACGGTTTTTCGCAAATAACTCGTCAAGAAATTTGTGAAGTCGTAACGATTAAGTTCATTTGAGATAGGGGTGATTAGGGGGTGATTTTCCCGATATTTTTCCAAAAAAAAATGGACTAACTTTATTTTGAGCGTAACTTGTTTACTTTTGATGCTAGGAATTTTTTTTATAAAACAAAAATCAAGCTTTTTTTAAACACTTTAAGTAAGTTGTAATGAGTTTTCCCCGAAATGTGCTTCATTTTTGGTTATTTCACGTTAAAGTATTCCATTTGAAATTTGACGAATATGAACCTATTTTTAATTAGCTATAACTCTGCTTCTACTAAGTATAGAAACTTGATATATACACCATTTTTTTACAGGCTATATTTTTGCTACGAATGTTTTTTCGACAAAATACGTACTATTTAAGTTATTTGCAAAAAACCGTCTAAAAGTGTGGTTATTGTGTTGAAAAAATGAACATATTCACTGGCAAATAACTCAAAAAGTATTGACTTAGTGATAAAACTCTATAGAACAAAAGGTACTTAAAATTAGTCAGTTTATCAATTTCCGGACCTACTTTGGACGAATACTTTTTCACCCCCAAGAGGGGGTGAAAAGCACCCCCGGGGCAAAAGCACATATCGGCACAATATCACTTTTTTTCTTTGACTTGTTAGCTATGTGTATGCCAAATTTCATGTCAATCCAAGCAGTTCTTTAAAATTTAGAGGTTTTGCAATAGTTTACCGTTAAAGAACGGACTATTTAACTTATGCATTAAATCAACTTAACATTATAAATAAGGAATTGGCAAGGACGGACCCACTGGAAACACAGAAACTTAGAACGGGATCCTATAAAATTCATAAAAAATAATAAGAGGAGAATAATAATTCCATACATAAAAGGACTATCCAAAAAACTTAAAATGGTAGGAAATAAATTCATCATTTCAACAATATTCAAAACAGCAAACACATAGAGATCTATTTTATTTAAAACTAAATTGTTCCTAAAAAGGAACAAAAAAGAAGAAATAATTGTTTTTAAAAAATTCCTTGCCAATGCGAACAGTTTTAGTTTGGGTGAATCATCAAGACCATTAAACGTTAGAATAAGTGAACATCAATGTTTTATTAAAAATAGAGAATTTTATAAATTCCAAATATGTAAACAAGCATGGGACAATGAACATAGAGTTTAATGAAAAGATTTAAGTATAGTCCTGAAAGAAACATAGTAAAAAGAGAAAAATCAAAGAAGCTGCTCTAATTATGTTAAATGAAACCAGTTATGTCGCAAATTTTTCAGCAGAATGTAGAAGAATGTGGTTACCCATATTAAAATAGGAAATCGATAGAAAGAAAATACCACGATTAGTAAGTCAATAGCATATCGAAGACACATAATGTATATTACTATAAAATACGATACTTACATATTATTATAAAATTAGAATTTATTAATAATCCACGAGGAAAAGAATTTATGAGTTAATTTGAGAGTAAATCAAATGTAAGCCAAATACTTACCATGTCAGGATACTATCCTGAGTTTTTTTCCTTGTTTTTCCTCGTGATTTACTTTGGGATCACTAACATGAGAATTTTACTTTCATTATTGTACGTTGTCTTTTTAAAGACAAATCACATGCTATGATTTTTCAGACGAATATTCTTAAGTTAAAGTTGATTTCATGTAATCCAATGAACTTGCAATAAAGTCATCACAGGTCATCAACTCATAAATATTGGCTATATAATAATGTATATTATATGCCTGAATTGTCAATATGATTGAGTCAGATAAAATTAAATTACCAGAAATTTTTTTTACCAAGCGACAAAAACAAAATTTGTTTAATTTATTAATTATTTGTATTTTGATAACGATTTCCGAAGTAGAAGTCGAAAGGCCAAAGAAATTTAATGCCTAACAACTAATATTGTGGCTTACTCCCAAAAATAGTGAATTTCCATAAGATGCCACAAGAAAATAGCTTCAGAACAATATTAAGATATTATTGTTTGGTAAAATATTTTTGTCTGTTAAACGCAAACTTAGCGAATAGTTATGACTCATACTATATGAGTTAATCCAATAAAGATGTATAATATAAAGATAAATATATGGGGTGGAAGGCACTTACGGAATAAAATTGTTTCTGTCGTTGTTTTAAAAAAATTATAAAAAAAAAGCTGAGACTGGTCGATTTTTATAGATATATAGGTAGATGTGCGCTTTTTAAATATATATTTAATACACAGGGTGATTCGCGCAAGTGTAGCATAGTCCATAATCTTTATTTTTAATGAAACACCCTGTATATTTTTATATTTTTATAAGCTAATTAAGAACTTGATATCAACGAAACTATATCCTGTAGGGTGCATTATGAATAAAACTGGGTGAAATTTTGAAATTGTAAAGTATGGAAACCACTTTTATGGAATAAAATTGTTTGTGTCCTTACTTTAGAAAATTATAGAAAAAGTCTAGCATAAACTATAAGCTTTAGTTTTAGTGATATACCCTGTATATTTTTATGTTCTTGAAGCTACTTAACAACCTCATCTCAAAAAAGTGTATAATGTAGGATTTGTTATGAATAATACCAGGAAATATTTTTAATTTATGTATAATTTTTGTCAAGATATTAAACACATACAATTTTGAAATTAATAATTTCTCACACTTTACACACGGATATTATTGTTTTAATTAGCTAAATAAAGCTAAAATAATTAGCTAAAATAAAGACATGAATTTTCTAAACTAAGTATCAGTAAATTGAATTTTGTGTTTTAATGTCGTGAAGAAATTTATAAATAATTTCAAAATCTTACCTTGTATTATTCATAATACACCCTACATAATACACTTTTTTAAGATGAGGTTGTTAAGAAGCTTTTAAAAATATAAAAATATACAGGGTGTTTCATTAAAACAAAGATCATGGACTATGCTAAACTTGCATGAATCACCCTGTATAGTTAAATTTATGTTTATAAAGCGCACATTTAAATTTAAAAGTTGACATATCCTAGCATTTTTTTTTCAAACAATTTTATTCCATAAGTGGTTTCCATACTTTATAATTTCAAAATTTCACTCTGTATTATTCATAATACACTCTATATAGGTGACATTAATTTGTCCAATCCGTTCCTCTATTTGCGCATGTGCAAGCAATGTCATCTTGAATTTCGTGCCAAAATTTAAATCATGTGCAGTGGACCGATCACGGCTAAGAAAAAAGATAATAAATAATATTATTATTCTTCAACTACTAGATTTCATACTTTGATAGTAACTAAATGTGCTTTTAAACAAATGTTAGGGTAGATTTTAATTAAATTATTTATCTTTTAAAGATGTGGTAGAAACAGATGAAGCAAGTTTAAACTATAAAAAATAGGTTAGGTTAAATCATAATATTTTCAAATAGATTGTATGAAAAAGACGGTATTATTTTATCAGATTGGACACTTTACTATTATTTTAGAGTGTAGTGTGCTTAAAGTGCAATTAAAACAATTGATGGATTCCATGGTTATAACCAAGTATACTTGGTGGAAGTTCATATCTAACAATAAACACAAAACTTTTGTTTTCAATCTTCCCACAAGATTTATTTAAAATACCCATTTGTTGTTATTAGTTCTGAAAGCTGGTGTTATTCCTTTCTTTTATGTGTTTAACTACCTACATATTGTTGATATCTTACCTGTATATTATGTGATATAGAGCAGAAGGTAGGTACTGGGTTTTTCTGTGATAATGGGAAGACTAATTTCAGGGCATTTTTAGGCAGTTTTTGATTTTATATTTTGTTGTTTGTTCCTTGTACCCATTGTTTACTGCTATTTGTTGAATGATGTACAATTTCTATCATGAAGTTATTTATGGCATGGATATTTCTCTCAGTGTATGTAACATATATGTAGGCTGCCAATAGGTTTTTTCAGCCCTTCTCATTTGTTTAGAACTTCTGTTCATAATGTCGTATATTAATATTAGGTATACATGGATTATACGAACTATGACAAGTTCTAAACAAATCAGAAGCGTTGAAAAGTCCTATTTATGTTGTGTTATGATGGGATGATGAAATGTGTCAGTATTTTGTATTAGATAAAAAAATAGCAAGTTGCCCGAATCATCATTGTAAATCAAAAACAGGGCTTTTAAGATATTAGAATTTGGGCATTCATTTATCCAACGCCGTAATAGGCATGAGGAAAAAGACAAGAATAAGAGAACAATACTTTGGGCAACTTGCTACTTTCTTTATCTAATACAAAATAGACACAATTCATCATCCCATCCTAACTATTAGGGTGGCTATTAGAGCCACCTCAGAAAATTTTACTTTTGTTTAATAATGGTATGTAAATTTTTTCTTTATACGATCCATGTTGCCTTTGAAACCTTTGAAACTTTATAAATGGATGGTATGTTTCTGTTGGAGTGATTAGTGTTGAATAATAAAGTTTTTATTTCTGCTATTTTCCTTGGTGAGATGTCTTTGGCCTTTCCCATGATGTTCTTGTACCACTAGTGTATCGAACATGCAATGTTTATTAAATTCACAAAAAATAGTATGACTGTCAGAATATCACTAGAGAGCAATGGAAACTCTCAAAGTTTATTATAACTTTAAACACCAAGATTACAAAATAAGAGGCACACGAGTTGCAAGCTAGCTGGGCAGTACTGACAAACAATGGCATCTGAGTCACGCATTGCCACACACACGTGTTACCACTATTGTCGGACTATTATTTATTGCATTTATTAGGTGCAACAAGACAGTCAAATGGAAACAAACGCATTAATATATTATACACCTCAATGATACCCTTTCTCTAAAACATTGAATTTTACTAGGTGGCTCTAATAATTTGATCACCCACTGTATGTTACATAGACTGACAGAAATATCCATGGCATAAATAACTTCGACATAGAATTATACATCATGCAACAAATATGTAGCAGTAAACAATGGGCACAAGGAACAAACAATTAACAGAATCTAAAATCAAAAACTTCATAAAAAAGGCCTGAAATTATTCTTCCCATTATCACAGAAAAAAACCCAATACCTATCTTCTGCTCTATCACAGGTAAGATATCAACAAATATGTAGCCAAACACATAAAAAGAAAGGAATAACACCAGCTTTCAGAACTAACAACTTAAACAAATATTTTAAATAAATCTTGTGGGAAGATTCAAAACAAAATTTTTTGTTTATTAGACATACATTTCCACCAAGTAACCATTGAATCCATCAATTGTTTTAATTACATTTTAGGCACACTACACTCTAAAATAAATATGTAGTAAAGTGTTCAATCTGATAAAATAATTACCGACTTTTCCGTTGGCATCGGTCCATTTTAATTCATATCTACTTATCCAATATATTATTTGAAAATATTATCATTTAACCTAACCTATTTTTTATAGTTTAGACTTGCTTCATCTGTTTCTATCACATCATATCTAAAACATAAATAATTTAATTGAAATCTACACTAACATTTGTTTAAAAGCACATTTAGATATTATGAATACTATGAAAGTATGAAATCTAGTAGTTGAAGAAAGAAAAAAGGATAATCTTTTTCTTAGCGGTGATAGGTCCACTCCAGATGATTTAAATTTTGGCACGAAATTCAATATGACATTGCTTGCACATGCGCAAATAAAGGAACGAATTGGACAAATTAACGTCTCCTCTCTATATTATAATATAGTTCGTTGAAATCAAATTATTAAGTAGCTTTTAAAAATATAATAATACACAGGGTGTTCCAATAAAAATAAAGATTGTGGTTTATGCTTATGTACCTTTAAATTTATATTTAAAAAGCGCACATTTATTTATACAGAGTGGGTCAAAGAAAACAGTCCACCCCTGAAATTTGGCAGTATTTATTAGATTTTAAGGAAATGACGAAACAGGTCGATTTTTGACCTAAGGGGACACATTTTTACGGTACATACATTTGTCAACCCCCTCCTTTCCACTTCCGCTACCCCTTATTTTTAAATAGGGAACAGGGGTCATGTGCTAGCTTATTTGAAAGGTTATTCAATTCTCTATTTAGTAATACAAACATTAACATAATTATTTATACAGGGTGTCCAAGAAAAAATTTTTTTAATTAAATTAATGGAAACAAAAATAAGAATGTATGTAATTTATTTAATTCAAAATACATTCTATTGCTGTAACAAAATAGAAAACAGTGTTTTTTGATAAATAAACATTGCTTTTCGCTTTCGCTTGAACATTGCTAATGTCAAGCTGCCACCCATCTGCCTCTTGGTAGGTTGAATATTAAATTTAAGCAACAAACAATGTTTATTTATAAAATAAAGATTTTTTTCTATTTTCTGTCAGCAGTAGAATGTATTTTGAGTTAAATAAATTACATATATTCTTCTATTTGTGTCAATTAATTTAATTCAAAATAATTTTTCTTGGACACCCTGTATAAATAATTATGTCAGTGTTAATATTACTGAATAGAGAATTGAATAACCTTTCAAATGATCTAGCACATGACCCCTCTTCCCTATTTAAAAATAAGGGTAGGGGAAGTGGAATGGAGGGGATTGACAAATGGCAGATGTCTGTACCGTAAAAATGTGTCCCCCTTGTATCAAAAATTGACCTGTATCGTCATTTCCTTAAAATCTAATAAATACTGCCAAATATGGAGGTTGACTGTTTTATTTAGCCCACTCTGTATATAAAAATCGACGGGTCTCAACGTTTTTTATAATTTTTTAATACAAGGACAGAAATAATTCTATTCTATACTTGCCTTCCACACTGTATAAAATTTAATCAAATAAAACTTCGTAATATATAAACAGGGTACTTATTCACCTCTGAATTTTTATTTCTAGGCACTTGGCTTGTTCGTTTATCTGGTGAGTAAATGTCACTACCTCTCTTTCAATCTCATTTCAACTTCAAGTAGGACTGAACCTAGTAACTTCCAAATACCTTTATCATTCATCTCATACCTACAGTTCTTAAATTACAGAGAACTGCTTAACCATCTATTCTTAAGGCTTTTAACTGTATTCTGTTGAGGCAAGACTTAGGTATATTTCTCTATATCTAAGTCTAGTTTATTTCTGTATATGTGTATCAGTTTTTTAATTTTTAGAAATATCTGCTTCTTGTTAATTTATTTTTACTAATATAATAAGCCACAGCTTATTAGAGAGATTTCGAATACTTGGTGTAATATTTATTTTACTACCATATGTATATTATCGAAGGTAAAAATATTATCTAAAACGGAAAATTCTAAAAAACCAAAATAAATCAACATTGGCATATCAAATCTGATTATAAAGATTTTATTACTAGATATCTTTAGAGACCTACCTATCTAAATCTAATAATGGTGTAGGCTCAGCTATAATTTCCCCAACATCTAATCATATGTTCAAACTTCCCACAGAAACAACCATCTTCACGGCAGAACTTTATGCTATATATCAAGATCTAACAGATTTAAATACCTCCAACATTCCACGAGTTCTTATTCTTACCGATTCTCTTATCTCTATAATAACCACAGAGTATACATATATATCCTAAATACCCCATAGAAAAAATATTAAATCCGAACGTCAAATTGCCCAGAAATAAATAAGCTAATAAATGTTGTATGGATCCTATCACACATTGGCATCAAGGGTAATGAAGAAGCAGCAGATAAAAGTGCGAGGAATGCAGCAATGAGTGAGGATAGAGAAATAGTAGCCAAGGGAGCCAATAGTAGCCATACAGAAAACCATGTGACTTAAAATCGTGGTTCAAGTCGAAAGTGTTGTGCATATGGAAACGCAAATGTTGCCAATCTCATTCTAAACTTTAATCTATCAAAAACAACAGTCTAATTATCGCCTACTATCTATCCGAGATGCTAGGTGGTATCTGTCCAATAGAGAATCTAATAGACTATCTCATACTATGAGACATATCTTATGAAGTCGATAATAACCTGTGGTTGACACGATTTCGAGATCGTTAAGGCCAAAAAGTGCAGCCTCTCTGCACTTCGACCTATAGATACGACATTCTGCTCTAAATAAAAAAAAATCTGCTTATAGGCTATTGACTATGTACTATAGAAAGGAACTACAACGTTAACGAGGTTTTATTAATTCATATGGTCAATGAATCTTCCTCCATATATGAAAAAACCGCGGAGTGCTACCATTTAAAGGGGTGCGTTTTTGAGAAATGGGTAAATTAGTCCCTGGGCACAGGTTACATTAGGGTGAGTTCTATGCACTTTTGGTACAAACACGTTTACATAAAAATTGTTCCTGGTTAAATTTCCTATCTAAACATAACTTTTTAAAGTCAAAAGTACTTTTTTTACAAAAATATATTCAAAAGAAAAAGCACAAAGAAACCCAAAAGAAAAAAGTTTTTTGTCCCATAACTTTTGTCCACGGGGATATAGGTATAGACATTGCTTCACAGAAAAAAAAACTTACACACTTTCAAATTTCGCTTTTTCAAAATTCGCCACTCACAGCAATTTTGGGCAATTTTCCTTGTTATTTCGCAAATATTGTTCTGTAATTTTTTCTACGCAACTTTAGGCATATGCAATGGTACATGTAAGAGGACTAGAAATCAATTACCTTTAAAATGTTCTACTTTATAATGTTGTACGACTTCTTTTAAAGAGGTTATATTTTTCAAGATTATATACTTTTAACGAGTTTTTATATTTTTTACGAATATTTTTTAAATTTCCCATTATAACTTTTTTTTCTACATTTAGGTTATATATTATATAATAAAAAAGAAAGCCTATTTTATTTACTTTAAAATGGTGTATTATAAAAAATTCTAGGATTATTTTGAATAAGATATGCTTTTTCAAAATGTAATAAGTACTTGCAACGCCTTTTGATTTTAGGATTATTTTTTGAATTTCTTATTATAACTTTTTTATGTGATTGTGTGTTATGATTGAATCTTATTTTTTAAAAGTAATACTTTGGATCAACTTAACTCGGCCTGGCACACTTCAAAATATGGATTAATTCCAATATTTACTGTCAAAGCTCCTGCACCATAAGCGTTGTTTGAAAAAATAGCATGTAAATGTACCAAAGGATGTAAAGAAAAATGCGGTTGTAGGAAGATAGGAATTAGTTGTTCAATATTCTGCAAATGGTGCATGTGCATGGATACTAATTGTGGGAACTCTAAGATAACTGAGGTGTCAGAGGAATCTATTGAAGCTAATGCTAATGAAGAGATGGACTTTGATTTTGAAAATTTTTTAAATGTCAACGTTTAAATAATTTTAACTAAAGTGATGTTTTCTAAGACTAATGTTTATGTAATTTTTGTAAAAGAAATAATTTTAAATAATACAGGTAAAAAAATATCAAAGAATCACTCGGTTTCCATTATTTAAAAAATATAGATGATACACCATTTTAAAGAACAGAAATTAAGCCCTCTTTATTGAGCAATATATAGTATATTCATGTACAAGAAAAAAAAAGTTATAATGAGAAGTTTCAAACATAATCGTAAAAAATGTAAGAAATAATATTTTTTATATTAGGTATTATATAATATATAATAAATAATATTATATTATATATACTATATATAATATATTATATAATAATATTATTTTATTTTTATATTATATTATAAATAATCGTTAAAAGTATAAAACTTTGAAAAACCATAATCTCTTTTAGAAAAAGTCGTACAACGTTATACAGTAGACCATTTTAAAGGTAATTGATTTCTATTTCTATTACGTGTACCATTGTATATACCTAAAGTTACGTAGAAAAAAGGTACAGAACAATATTTGCGAAATAACAAGGAAAATTGCCCAAAATTGCTGCGAGTGGCGAATTTTGAAAAATCATATTTTTAAAAATATAAATCCTAATTACGTCTACTAAACAACATTTTAAAGAAGAAATATGTAGGTTTTTTTCTGTAAAGCAATATCTATACCTATATCCTCGTGTACAAAAGTTATGGGACAAAAAACAAAATTTCTTTCTTCTGGGTTCCTTTGTGCTTTTTCTTTTGAATATATTTTTGTAAAACAAAGTATCAGTGACTTTAAAAAGTGATATTTAGATAGAAAATTTAACCAGGAACAATTTTTATATATGTATATTTGTAGCAAAAGTGCATAGAACTCACCCTAATTTAACCTGTGTCCAGGGACTAATTCACCCATTTCTCAAAAACGCACCCCTGTAAATGGTAGCACTCCGCGGTTTTTTCATATATAGATGTCCATTGACCATATGAAATAATAAAACCATGTTAACGTTGTAGTTCCTTTTAGCTATCTTATTTTGAATATAATCAATAGCCTATTATTAAAATACCATATTGTTAGGTGTCCGGTTTATAGACCTTGGTGTGGAATTATTATTTCGTGACGATTCTGTTGCTGATGAGCCAGGTGTTATCAAAGATAATATGTACAACAATAATACAACGTCGTTTGAACTTTCCTTGTCAACTCCTCATTACTGTTGTTGTCCACTACCACTAAAGCATTATTAGGGACAGCGGCGGCAATTTTATTATCTTCTAATTATGTATTATTAATACAGTATTGTAACATACAAACATGAAATAAATAATTAAGGCATCGATAAACCATCAATTGTAAACAATTAAAGTTGGTGTAGGGAGGAAAGTCGTATAGATTATCGGTACTCGAAACTGATAGTGAACATATACAACAATGCAACTATGACCGTCCGATTACACAAAGATATTAAATCTATAAAGATCAAAAGAGGAATTAGACAGGGAGACACGTTATCTCCCAAACTCTTTACGGCAGTACTTGAACATTCTTTCAAAAAATTGGAGTGGGACGCTAAAGGAATAAATGTCGACGGCGAAAGGCTCTCCCATTTACGATTCGCAGACGACATAGTTCTTATAACAGACAACTTAGAAGGGATTAGAGCTATGCTTACTGAGTTAGATGCCGCCTGTAAGAATGTTGGTTTAAACATAAATTTTGGAAAGACACAATACATATGACAAACCTGGTACCAAGCGAAAATCCAAAAGTCGACGACAACGAAATAGCATTGGTCCATGAATATAAATACTTAGGGCATGAAATCCAAATTGCCAGGGACAATCAAACTGCCGAATTACAGAGAAGGATCACCTAAGCATGGGCCGCATATGTTGCTCTATCAGACATCTTCAAGATGAACTGGCCAAATTATTTGAAAAAGAAGACTTTCGACCAATGTGTGCTTCCAGTCATGACTTGCGGCGCCGAAACATTATGATTAACCCAGGCCACATTAAACAAACTTAGAGTGGCCCAAAGAAGAATGGAACGGTCACTACTTGGACTGACTCTCAGAGACAGGGTCAGAAACGAACAAATCAGAAGAAGGACAGGCGTCACAGATGTCATAGAGCGAGTAGCATGACTGAATTGGGCGGGCCATGTAGCCAGAATGAAGGACGGGAGGTGGACCCAAAAAATTACAGTGTGGAGACCAAGAGAGGACAGAAGAAGTAGAGGTAGACCACCTACACGATGGACAGACGACGTCAAAAGGATTGCTGGAAATTGGTTACAGGAAGCCCAAGATCGACAAAACTGGAAGAAATTAGGGTAGGCCTATGTTCAACTTTAGATGCAAAAGGCTGGATGATGATGATGATGATGATGATGAGGGATAATTCTTTATTAAAAGAAACATACTAAATAAATCCTGTATTAAAGCTAAACCTGCTTTAACTAACATTGAGTTACTTTGTGTAGAAAGTGATAGTATCATAGATAATTTGAATATCACAACCACTGTAAAAACTAACTTTAAGATGTCATGTCTTCTTACATTACACTCAGTCATCAAGAATAATCCAAAAAAGATACAAAAAAATATGATTTATCTATTTTGGTTCTCAAGATTCAGGATGATTTTCAGTATTTCGTATGTGGTGTTCATTAGCATGATTCCTCTATAGTTACTGGTATCTATTGAGTCTCCTTTTTTGTATATGGTTATTAGTTATTATATTTTATCCACTAAATTTGGATATTTTGTTAGTTCTATAATATTTTTTATTAGTTTAGGTATCCGATGCATTAGTTCTTCTCCTCTATTTTTTATTAATTCACTGCAAATTTCATCAGGTCTTGCTGCTTTTACTGATTTCAACATTTTCAGTGTTTCAATAATTTCCTGATACGTCGGAGCGTTCTCTACTTCTAGACCAGGGAATTTAGCACAAAATAAATGGATTTTTCAAACCTAGAAACCTACAATATTCTGTTGCTTATGTTCAGGATGTCAAGAAGAAATCTACTTAAAAAAAATGGATGGAAATGCATAGTTGCACTTTAAAGTGCATAAAATGCATCCAAAAGTACATGAACATGTCAAAAGAGGACCAGATTTTGTTACACGGGGGTTTTTGGGGCAACTGAAGACAAATACGCCATCAAAACCGACCACCAAAGCATCTGGTGGCTAGGTAAATTTCTAAAGGCACGTCATCTAGAGTTTCGAGGGATTTCGGCACTAAATTAATGCAGACAAATTTATAGGCTGTTTTTGGAGTTGCTGAAAAAGAATACGTCATCAGAATCGATCCCCGGTGCACCTGGTGCCCAAAGACCCTCCAATCTCTAGATAAAATGACTTAGCATTGACCTTGGGCACCTTGTGATCCAGTGGTCAGTTCTGAAGGCGTATTCGTATTCAGCGACCCCAAAAACCGCCTAGTAATCTATTTGCATGTATTTAGTGCCGAAAACCTTAAAAACACCAGAAGATGACGTCCTTGGCAGTAATCGTGACCCGTGTTGAGCTGGCCCCCCCCACTTGCAAAAATTAAAAAACAAATAGCCCTGATTTATGAGCTATTTATGAGCTCTCATATTCCGCAAACTAAAAATTTTGAGCTCGTTCCACTGAGCAGGAATTTAATACCCTAGTGCTCCTAGCCTACCCTAGCTGACTCAGCCCCCCCCCACTACTTAAAAATAGGAATATTGAATCGGTTTTTGCGGCAGAATTACGAGCTATTTATGAGCTCTTGAAATTATATAGTTTCGATTTTTTGAGCTCATCCCCTTCACCCCCAAACAACCCTTTAATTGATTTAACTTAAGAGAAAGATGCTGAGAAAACTTAAAATATATCGTATTGCGGATATAATTCATATAGCTTATATACTCTAAGAATAAACTATTAAATCAAGAGCATTTCGATTATTGAGCTACAACCCCTTCGCCAGAAAACCACCCTATCTTCCCGGCTTAAGAGAAAGTTGTATTTAAAATGCGTTAAACTAATTATTTGGCGACTACATATCATTTAATAATTTATAAGCTTCCAAATTACGCGCATTTTAGATCAGTAAATTGCAATTTATTTTGTATAGTGCAGTCACTGAAGGTAAAAAATCAACGATTACCTTCAATTTCGGTGAACCTTCATCGATTTTCACGAAAATTGGTCAGTGGTTAGGGATACGTCAAGAAACAAAGGTGACATGGTACCACCTTGCGCCTTTACCCTGAGGGTGGATACCGCCCCTTCTCGGGGGTGAAAATTATTTTATAAAAAATAAATGCACAAATCAATAAAAGAACAAATTAAAAGCAAAATTTATTATATAAAGTTAATAAAATAAGTCAATACTTTTTAAGTTATTAAAGATCAAAGATTTTTTGTAAATCACTGAAAAATTTTAGGTTTTTACAAAAAAGTTAATAGTAGTTTAATTCGTATAGCTTATATTCTAAGAATAAACTCTTAAATCACGCGTCTTTCGATTATAGAGCTACAACCCCTTCGCAAGAAAACGACCCCATATTCCCGGCTTAAGAGAGAGTTGTTCTTAAAATAATTTAAATTAATTATTTGGCGGACTACATATCGTTTAATAATTTATGAGCTTGCAAAATATACGCATCTCCAATTATTGAATTGCCATTTTCTTTCTATAGTGCAGTCACTGAAGGTAAAAATCAATTAGTACCCTTCGATTTCGGTAAATCTCCATTCATTTTCACGAAAATTGGTGAGCGGATTTTGATACTATCAACTTTTTCTGCATCTTATTTTTCATAGGTATTTCTAAGTACTTTGACAAGTATTTAGTACCTAAGTGTTATAAAATGCATCTCTTTCCGTTATTTAAGCTTGAACCCTTAGATTTTAACAGTCGCGGAAAAAATATACTTTAATTACCAATAACTTACTTTAAATTAACATTAAAGGGTTTTTCAAGTAAGCAATTTATTATATTTTTTATTAGCTTCAATTTTAGTGATGAAACCTTTTTTGTAAAAACTTACAGTTTTTGAGTCATTTATGAAAAATCGCTCTAAAGCATGCATTTTCTTTCCAAAAATTAAAATATTTGATCTTTAATAACTCAATAATAACTCAAAAAGTATTGATTTATTTTAATCACATTATATAACAAATTTTGCTTACAATTTGTCCCTCTCTCGATTTGTGGGGTTATTTTTAATAAAGTAATTTTCACTCCCGAGAAGGGGTGACTTATACCCCAGGCTAAAACCCCAAGTAGTTATTGCCAATTCGTGAAAATAAATGGAGATTTACCGAAATCGAAGGTACTAGTTGATTTTTACCTTCAGTGACTGCACTATAGAAAGAAAATGGCAATTCAATAATTGAGATGCGTATATTTTGCAAGCTCATAAATTATTAAACGATATGTAGTCGCCAAATAATTAATTTAAATTATTTTAAGAACAACTTTCTCTTAAGCCGGGAATATGGGGTCGTTTTCTTGCGAAGGGGTTGTAGCTCTATAATCGAAAGACGCGTGATTTAAGAGTTTATTCTTAGAATATAAGCTATACGAATTAAACTACTATTAACTTTTTTGTAAAAACTTAAAATTTTTCAGTGATTTACAAAAAACCTTTTCAAAACATGCATTTTTTTCACAAATAATTAAAATCTTTGATCTTTAATAACTTAAAAAGTATTGACTTATTTTATTAACTTTATATAATAAATTTTGCTTTTAATTTGTTCTTTTATTGATTTGTGCATTTATTTTTTATAAAATAATTTTCACCCCCGAGAAGGGGCGGTATCCACCCTCAGGGCAAAGGCGCAAGGTGGTACCAGGTCACCTTTGTTTCTTGACGTATCCTCTAACTACTGACCAATTTTCGTGAAAATCGATGAAGGTTCACCGAAATTGAAGGTGATCGTTGATTTTTACCTTCAGTGACTGCACTATACAAAATAAATTGCAATTTACTGATCTAAATGCGCGTAATTTGGAAGCTTATAAATTATTAAATGATATGTAGTCGCCAAATAATTAGTTTAACGCATTTTAAATACAACTTTCTCTTAAGCCGGGAAGATAGGGTGGTTTTCTGGCGAAGGAGTTGTAGCTCAATATTCGAAATGCTCTTGATTTAATAGTTTATTCTTAGAGTATATAAGCTATAGGAATTATATTCGCAATACGATATAGTTTAAGTTTTCTCAGCATCTTTCTCTTCTAAGTTAAATCAATTAAAGGGTTGTTTGGAGGTGAAGGGGATGAGCTCAAAAATCGAAACTATATAATTTCAAGAGCTCATAAATAGCTCGTAATTCTGCCGCAAAAACCGATTCAATATTCCTATTTTTAAGTAGGTGGGGGGGGGCTGACTCAGCCCCCCACACTAGGGTATTAAATTCCTGCTCAGTGGAACGAGCTCAAAATTTTTAGTTTGCGGAATATGAGAGCTCATAAATAGCTCATAAATCAGGGCTATTTGTTTTTTAATTTTTGCAAGTGGGGGGGGGGCAGCTCAACACGGGTGTAATCGTGGACATCAGGTGCTCTGATTGTCGGTTCTGATCACGTATTCGTGTTGAGCAAAATCAAAACCCTCCCTGTAACCCTAATAAATTTTAGTGCCAGAGTCACTCGAAACTTCAAAAGATGACGTGACCCTATACTAAATTAACAATCAAGATGCAGTAGAAATAAACAAAGCAAGACACGTTAAATGCTACTAGGAGCACTTCCGAATCATAATTTACAAGGTATATACATTGCAAATCCCAAATCATGACTTCAGAAGTTTATACATTGTAAATTATGATTCGGGAGTGCTCCTAGTAGCATTTAACGTGTCTTGGTTTGTTTATTTCTACTGCATCTTGATTGTAAATTTAGTATAAAAACCAGTTGCTCCGGGTGTCATTCTGATGGCGTATTCGTTTTCAGCATCCCCAAAAACAACCCCCGAGAAATCTGTTTGCATCAATTTAATGCCGGAAACAATCGAAACTCTAGAAGATGACTTGCTTTAGCAGTGACACTGGGCACCAGGTGCTCCGGGTGTAGTTTCTGATAGCGTATTCATATTCAGCGACTCCAAAAACTTCCAAGTAATCTGTTTGCATCGATTTAGTGCCGATGATTCCCGAACCTTCAGCTGAGGTGCCTTAGTAGTGACCCTGGGCACCAGATCCCCCGGGGTCGGTTTTGATGGCGTAGTCGTGTTCTACGGTCCCAAAATCCACCGGAGTAACAAAATCGGGCCTTTAATATGCTTATTTTGATATGTTTATGCACTTTTGGATGCATTTTATGCACTTTAAAATAAATTACGCATTTCTACCCATTTTTATACGTATTGCAGACTTTTTCCTGACGTCATCCTGAACAGAATGCAAAAATATGCAAGTCGATAGGTGCTGTATTTAAAAATCGATTTATTTTTGTGCTAAATGTCCTCATCTATTTAGAACGTTTTGATTTCCCTGTGAATGTATTCGTTTTTGGTCTCAACAAATTTTACAAGTTTATTTACCAGGTTTTACATATCTAGGTACCTGTCAATAGTAAATTTTGTGTTTTAATAATAAAAGTACTTCATTTTTATTCCAAGAAAAGCAATCTTTATTTTGCTGTTCTGTAAAATTTGTTGTTTCATACAGACATTTCATGCAACTTTCACATTAAGACCGATGATATTTTCTCGATCTTCGTTTTTTATTTTTACTTATTGTGTCTAATGCTACGAAACCATCGGCTTATAAATTTACTTGGTTTTCAAACTTTTTTCCCACCACATTATCCCCTAGACCAAATGACCTACTAAATTAGACATAAATAACATCTATATTGTTCCCGATATCGATCTCATCCTTACAGCTGAATCACATCTCGAGGATGCAATTAAAAGAGCTTTGATTTTCTTTGGCAAAGCAAGTGTTATAATCAAGTATTAACTCTTAACAACTAATACCACGGCGTTCTATTTTTAGATAGAGATGGGAAAATGATATTTTTAAAACTTTTTGTAAGGAATTCCATGAGATTCCTATAGTTGTTTTCAGTTTTAAAAAAATAATTTTACTTATTAAATTTATACGTGATCTTCCCAGATATACGTGACCCAACAAAAAAGATAAAAAAATTTTGGAAAAAATGTATTTATTTTTAAACATAACCTCTTTTTACCTGTTCTGAAGCTATTTTTTGTGTAATCTTATTCAATTTACTATTTTATTTGGGAATAAGCCACAATTTGAGTTTGAAATTAAGTTTGTTTTACGTTTCGACTTCCACTTCGGAAATCGTTAACAAAATACAAAACATTAATAAATTAAACAACTTTTGATTTTATTTTTTGTTAAATCCTATTTTAATATTATCTGACTTTATTTACTATATTATTTACCTTTTGCCAGCAACGTTTAATAATACTCCTTTTATCCCCTTTATACCGCTTTTATAATAAGAAATGTCGCTCCTAAAATTCACCATTAAGAGGGTAGGCGCAGAATTTCGGCTCCAATGCTTTTAAATGCTTTCATTTTTTTCGAATCCTAAGAAAAATAGTAAGTATTTTGAAAAATTTAAACCCAGAATGGGAGATTACGTTATTACCGAGAGCTGAGAAACAGAGTCCCTGAAAACTTCTATAATGTTTATTGTAAATGTAATGTAAATAAATTACAGAGGTAAAAACAAAAAGAGAAAATTTAGTGTGATTTTTAATTTCAAATATCTCATTTAAAAGAAACTTTCTGTTTATTCCAAGGGACTTTACGCCTCGGTGATAATGTAATATTTCATTCCGCGTTTAAATTTTTCAAAAATAGTTATAAGTTTTCTCATGATTCGAAAAACAGTGAATGCATTTAAAAAGCATTGGAGCCGAAATTTTGCGCCTACGCCCTTAACTTCCGACATAAATTATTTACTAAAGGGGGCTAAATCGGGCGAATGGGCTGCATGAGTTAGTAATTCAAATTTTAGCTGTTGAAATAACGGATCTGTGAAATGGTTTTTTGTATTGTATTGGTTTTTTGTATTGATAAAATAACACTTTTTTAAAAAAATGCAGTCGTTTTGCTTCATTTCTTTACTCAAAAGTTGCAATAAGTTCGCATAATTCTCACCTTTGGTAGTTTTTTAAGATAATCAATGAAAATTATCCCACGCGCAATGCGCGTCGCCCATTACAAAAAACTGACAGCGTGACCTTGTCTGTAGATGAAACGGTCTTCGCCGAGCCTGTCTCCTTTTGGTTTTTCCATCTTTAATTCTTTTTATGAAATGACGCAATTATTCTGCTTTGCTGGTGTGAAACGATACTCAATTTAAACATCTTCACGACATTGTTTTTACTCGAGTGCGAGAAAACCCGGCACCCACTTTGCACACAGCTTTCTCGTGTTAAAATGTCAAAATAATATATGCTATATATCGCACTTTGTGAAATACCTAAATGTGCATTAAGCCAACAATTATTATCCAGTACTACTTTTTATAGTTTTTCTTCACCGTTTGTGAAGCCATTAAATACTGCGATACTCGTCTTGGTGGCTCGTAGGATCTCTGGTACCTCTGGTACTTCTGGTACCTCTGGAAACTCTGGTACCCAATACTTTACTGTGGTAATCGAAGGAGCAGACTTACGCAGAGTAGAATACAGTTTAGCTTTTACATTGGCTGGGCTGAAGACTTTCAAATAACAGTGTTGTATCTGTTACGGGTAAAGTTAATATCCGATAGTAAGTCCGAAATATATTTTAAATATGTAGTTAAAATTTCGGGTTTAATTCGGGTAAAACACAATCTACCCGCTGCCTCGTGGTTAGATGCATTGGGTAGACTAGTAATGTCAAAGCAGTAACAGTTTGAAAGATAATATCTTAATTTAAGAAAAAATCGCATTTTACAAAGGTAAGGAAAGTAAAACTATATACAGTAGGAAAAATGAAAGAATACCCATGAACGAACATATAAAACACGCTGTATTTTCCTGTCACCGTGTCATACAAAAAATTGGCCAGCGCAAGTACATGTAATAATTATTATTACATGTACTTGCGCTGGGAAATTTTCTTTGTGACACGGTGACAGGAAAATACAGCGTGTTTTATATGTTTGTTCATGGGTATTCTTTCATTTTTCCGACTGTACATTGCAGAAATAGAAATTATAATCTATTTCTTAAAACAAGACAAGCTGCTATGGCATTTGGAGATACAACAAATATTTCCACTAGCTTTATATTTGCATTTATTTTACCAAAACCTGGCAGGTACTTCGTACTTTACCCAGGTAATCCTAGGATTACCTGTTTACCTAACTTTACCCGTAACATATCCATAATGACCAATGTTCTCCATTTCTACAAACTCACTGAAAACATGAAGATTAGGCTCTAACAATGGACATTACATACATAGCGAACGGTCAATGTTAGTGATACATTTTTGATTTAACAAGAATCTTAAAAAAGTGGCAAAAATTGCGAAGTCGGAAATATATAATATTTGGCTTTAGACAGACGAACAGACAGACAGGAATAAAACTGGAAGATAATATTTGTGCTCGTCTTGCTAAGGCGCGTCGAATAATATATCGCTTGTACTATTTTGGTGACTTTAAAACAGTAATTCCGGTTTAAATTCAAAAACTTCGAGGTCAAATTTCTTACCTCCAGTACCAACTTTAGGTTATAAGCTTTCATTCGACATTTCATTTGTCATTCTATCTGTATTAACAACGGAGGAGTTATATTCGCGATCAGACAGACGGACGGGCAGACATTATTCATTCAGAATTACCCCTTACAGTTTGTCGCACTTATTTAGAAACACCCTGTATTGATGCATACGTTGCTAGTTTTAAAGTACATAACTTTTTTATTATCCAACATAAGCGACTAATTCAAAAAGCAAAATGTTAAGAAAGCCTAAGGCTACAGTAAAGTTTTAATTTCAATATTTTTTATTTGCTATAATATTTCACATGGTGTTCCAAACTTTGAGAAAAAAAACACACTATCATTGTTACACCCGGTATACAACGACACTTATCTGTTTAGCAACAGTATTATTACATCGATATTCTTGAAGAATAAAGCTATAACATATTAAAAACATCACTAAAATGATACAACAGGTTTAAGAAATACGAGACATAAAATATGTCCCATTTTTAAGGTGGTGCGTTAATTTTGATGCTTAGTGTACTAGGGCAGTCCGATAAATACTTAGCCTCTCCGCCCGATGGCGACACTATCGCAAATGAAGTGTACTGTCATTTAATGCGTTCTCGTAGACGGCTAATGTCAAAATTTCAGCCAAATCGAAATTATAGTATTGTTGTGATTGCGTGTGAAAGTCAGCGTGTCCGCGGATTTAAATAAAATGGAAAAAGAGCAATATCGGTCGGTGATTCGATTCTTGTTTTTGGAAGGGAAATCACGCAGCGAAATCAAAGAGCGCGTGGATGCTGTGTACGGTGACTCTTCTCCTTCGATGGCAACTGTCAAAAATTGGTTTAATGAGTTTCAACGTGGACAAATATCGGTTTTTGATGAGCTACGCGTAGGTGTCCCGAAAATGGCTACCACGAAGAATAACGTGACAAAAATCCACGATCTTGTATTGGCAGACCGCCAACTGAGGTGTGCGAGATAGCTGACACAGTAGGCATCTCAAAAGACCGCGTAGGTCATATCCTGCATGAAATTTTGGGCATGAGAAAGCTGTCGGTGCGATGGGTGCCGCGTTTGCTCACTTCAGACAATAAGCGCAACCGTGAGACCATTTCAGAGCAGTGTTTGAGGCTATTTAAGTGTGATTCAAAGAAGTTTCTACGTCGCTTCATAACCGTCGACGAATCATGGATTCACTGGTATACACCAGAAACCAAGGAACAGTCGAAAGGGTGGACAGCACGCGGCGAACGTGCTCCAAAGAAGGCGAAGACTGTCCAATCGGCCGGAAAGGTGATGGCCAGCATTTTCTGGATTCACAAGGTGTGATCTACATCGACTACTTGGAGAAGAGCAAAATGATCCCAGGGCCCTATTATGCCGAATTATTAGGCCGATTCGACGCCGGATTGAAAAAAAGACGACCCTATTAGGCAAAGAAAAAAGTGTTCTTCCACCATGACAAAGCACCGGCTTACACCTCCCATGTCGCCATGGCCAAATTGGTCGAATTGGGCTACGAACTGTTGCCCCATCCACCGTATTCTCCAGATTTGGCCCCGCGCGACTATTTGTTTCCAAACATGAAAAAGACACTCGCTAGGCAGAAATTTAAGTCGAATGAGGAGGTCATCCCCGCCACGGAAGCCTATTTTGCAGACCTCGAGAAAAGGTATTTTTCAGACGGGTTAAAGAAGTTGGAGCATCGCTGGGTCAAGTGTATCGAGCTAAAAGGAGACTATGTAGAGAAATAAATTGCCACTTTTCCAAAATTTTCCTTTTTCTTTTGTAGGCTAAGTACTTATCGGACTGCCCACTTATTATGGCACTATACCCTGTTTGTAAACCAGTTGTAATTCAAATTTACCGCGCCGTAATGCTTGTTTGTAAAAGGTTTAACCATAGGCAATTTTACTCCACTGTTATGAAATTTTGACACTATTGACATCTATGAAATTTTGACACTATTGGAATTTCATAGGTTAATTAAATTATATCGGTTTTTGTGTTCTTTGCGTTAGTCCTTTAATTTTTAGAACTTTTTAGCGATGTATTAAGGCGGAGATACATATGCGCTCTGCTCGGTGTGCGAGCCGCTCGCGCGCAGCGTGTTCGTCAGATTAGTACGTGTTTTCAAGTGACGCACAAACGGCACGCACACGGCGCACCACGATCTAAATTCTGTCGGTTTTTCAACAAACGCTTTGATGGTTCGCAATACGTATTTGGACGGGTTTGCGAGTGGTTTGTTGGTTTTGGCGCGCATGAGTTGAATATTTGTTAGTAATGGAATCGTCGGAACTGTCGGAAGGAAATTGATGTTTACCGTGGAAAATCATTATTGTGGGATCCTCAATAAAGAACCATTTAATTTAAAGAAACAACTTAAATCCGATCTGAACGGAAATAGAAGCTGAAATAAAAAAATGTACATGCGGACCTTTTTAAAAAATGTTAGTTCATTGTTGTACTAAAAATAACATGTATTAAAAATAAGATTTATTATTTTATTTGGGCATAAGCCACAATTCGAGTTTGAAATCAAGTTTACTTGACCTTTCGACTTTCACTTCGGAAATAGTTATCAATATGAAAAAAACATTCATAAGCAGATATATTATATTATGTGTCACCGGAAAGCGAAATAGGTAACGCACGACTTGGAGAACCTATAGTTTTCTAACTTCGTGTCTGGTGAAGCAACGCAGTTGAAACAAGCGGATATATTATAATTGTGTCACCGGAAAGCGAAAAAAGTAAGGCACAACTTGGAACACCCAATAGTTTTCTAACTTCACTTCTGGTGAAGCAACAGAGTTGGAACAAGCAGATATATTATAATTGGGTCACCGGAAAGCCAAAACGGTAACGCACAACTTGGAAGACCCAGTAGTTTTCTAACTTCGCTTCTGGTGAAGCAACGGAGTTGGAACAAGCAGATATATTATAATTGGGTCACCGGAAAACGAAAGAGGTAACGCACAACTTGGAAGACCCAATAGTTTTCTAACTTCGCTTCTGGTGAAGCAACGGAGTTGGAACAAGCAGATATATTATAATTGGGTCACCGGAAAGCCAAAAAGGTAACGCACAACTTGGAAGACCCAGTAGTTTTCTAACTTCGCTTCTGGTGAAGCAACGGAGTTGGAACAAGCAGATATATTATAATTGGGTCACCGGAAAGCCAAAAAGGTAACGCACAACTTGGAAGACCCAGTAGTCTTCTAACTTCGCTTCTGGTGAAGCAACGGAGTTGGAACAAGCAGATATATTATAATTGGGTCACCGGAAAGCCAAAAAGGTAACGCACAACTTGGAAGACCCAATAGTTTTCTAACTTCGCTTCTGGTGAAGCAACGGAGTTGGAACAAGCAGATATATTATAATTATGTCACCGGAAAACGAAAAAGGTAACGCACAACTTGGAAGAGCCTATAGTTTCCTAACTTCGCTTCTGGTGAAGCAACGGAGTTGGAACAAGTAGATATGTTATAATTGTGTCGTCGGAAAGCGAAAAAGGTAACGCACATCTTGGAAGAGCTTATAGTTTCCTAACTTCGCTTCTGGTGAAGCAACTGAGTTGGAACAAGCAGATATATTATAATTGGATCACAGGAAAGCCAAAAAGCTAACGCACAACTTGGAAGACCCAATAGTTTTCTAACTTCGCTTCTGGTGAAGCAACGTAGTTGGAACAAGCATATATATATATATATTATAATTGGGTCACCGGAAAACGAAAAAGGTAACGCACAACTTGGAAGAGCCTATAGTTTCCTAACTTCGCTTCTGGTGAAGCAACGGAGTTGGAACAAGTAGATATGTTATAATTGTGTCGTCGGAAAGCGAAAAAGGTAACGCACATCTTGGAAGAGCCTATAGTTTCCTAACTTCGCTTCTGGTGAAGCAACTGAGTTTGAACAAGCAGATATATTATAATTGGGTCACCGGAAAGCCAAAAAGGTAACGCACAACTTGGAAGACCCAATAGTTTTCTAACTTCGCTTCTGGTGAAGCAACGGAGTTGGAGCAAGCATATATATTACAATTATGTCACCGGAAAACGAAAAAGGTAACGCACAACTTGGAAGAGCCTATAGTTTCCTAACTTCGCTTCTGGTGAAGCAACGGAGTTGGAACAAGTAGATATGTTATAATTGTGTCGTCGGAAAGCGAAAAAGGTAACGCACATCTTGGAAGAGCCTATAGTTTCCTAACTTCGCTTCTGGTGAAGCAACTGAGTTTGAACAAGCAGATATATTATAATTGGGTCACCGGAAAGCCAAAAAGGTAACGCACAACTTGGAAGACCCAATAGTTTTCTAACTTCGCTTCTGGTGAAGCAACGGAGTTGGAGCAGGCATATATATTACAATTATGTCACCGGAAAACGAAAAAGGTAACGCACAACTTGGAAGAGCCTATAGTTTCCTAACTTCGCTTCTGGTGAAGCAACGGAGTTGGAACAAGTAGATATGTTATAATTGTGTCGTCGGAAAGCGAAAAAGGTAACGCACATCTTGGAAGAGCCTATAGTTTCCTAACTTCGCTTCTGGTGAAGCAACTGAGTTGGAACAAACAGATATATTATAATTGGTTCACCGGAAAGCGAAAAAGTTAACACAGGGCTTGGAAGAACCTATAGTTCTCTAATTTCGTTTCTAGTGAAGCTACGCAGTTGAAACAAGCAGATACATTACAATTGTGTCACTGGAAAACGAAAAAGGTATCGCATGACTTGGAAGTACCTATAGTTCTCTAATTTTGTTTCTGGTTGTAGGAACAAGCAGATATATTATGGTAGGGGAGCAAAGTATGCTAAATGTGCAGTAACTCGAGCGCTTTGGGGACCTATTGGGTTGTGATTAGTAGGTCCTAAAACCAAAAAAGTTAAGTAAAATTTTCCATTTTAGTAAGGACTTCCCATTTTTTAATTTAATTTTCCATTTCCAACAATCTTTTCTCCGATTATAGCGCCATCTATCCATAATTCAAAAAAATGTTTCGAATAAAAGTTGTTTATTTTTATACAAACAATCCAAATCTGCAATAAGAAACGGGGTCTACCATTTAAGATTCTAAAGTAACCCCCCACCTCACCTCCGTGGGGGGTCGTGCTTGGAACCATTCAATAGATTTTTCAAAAACATTGATAAAGTGTATTTGCAGTTTTTCGATATGATGTTTATTTTGCAAAAGATCGCGGGATTTGTATTTAAAATTTTAAATTTACCCCCCACCCCTCTCCGCGGGGGGTCAAGTTTGGTATTTTTCGATAGATTTTTGAAAAATATTGAACACGTAGTTTTTAGTTTTTCAATCTGACGTTCATTTCGCGAAATATTCGCTTTTTTTGTGAAACTTTTTGACTCACCCATTTCCGTACGCCCCGCTCAAATCGTCATATTTTTGAAATATAGACTCTTTTGCATGTACTTACCTTATCTTAATCTGACAATTTCGAATATTTTAAGGATAGATTTTTTTTCGGGCCCCCCTGAACGAACTCCCCTGTGTTAAGAGCCAATATATGGTGGAGGTACATCTGCATGGTACCACGTTTCTCCCCATATGATAATCTGACGCGCTCGAGTAACTGCAAAAATCCCCGCTTGGGCTCCCCTACCATTATATTTGTGTTGCCAGGAAGCGAAAAAGGTAGTTCCCGAAATGTTCCCAAACTGTGGCTTATTCCACATAAAATAGTAAATTGCATAAGATGACACAAGAAAATAGTTTCAGAACAATACCAAAATAAGATGTAGTAGAAGTACAGGACAGTGACATGATTATCTACAATTACTAAACGTTCGTAAGTTTCCTCTGGATCGTCAAAATGAAAAATTTTAACGAACAATAACCGCGCCACGAACGCGCGGCGCACACACGGCGCGGAGTTCGCGGCGCGGATATGTATTTCCGCCTTTAGGCAACATACAAACGAACCACTATTTGAAGTCGAAGTCTACAGTAAAAAGTCGAGCGTTTGTGGTTGTCTGTCGCTACTTTAAGTCGTGATTTAACAACAATGCAAAACGCGTTTCCTTTTCACACGGGCGACAGAAGTTGTAGTGCAGTCGAGAAAACGCCTGTATGAATAGAAAAGTTGTTATCTTTTCTCTTAAATGACAACTTCAAGTAGCGACATATAACCGGAAACGCTTGTGTCCTTAGTAAAATATAATATTTATGGATTACCGAAGAAAACCGAGATAATCAACCAAAAAAGAAGATGTATTTGCCAGTATTTGGTGACTTTTCTAGTAACTCTTGGGTGTGAATCTGTCCTTTTAGTTTACTCCTCCTGGTTTAAAAATAAAGCATAGTACAATAACGAACAGTTATGTCATCTCTACTATTACGTATTTGGAAATACTGTAGCCAATTCTACTCTGTATTGCAAATTATACAATGATGAGCGCGCTAATAATCGGCAAAATAATGCAAAAAAGATGGAAAACCTAATACATTGTGCAATAAGAAGAGACGAAACTAGTGGAGGTAGAAATTATCGATATAAACGTATAAATCAACATCACATTACATAGTTTCCCACCTTTAGACGCCTGTGACAGGAGTATTTAATAAAATTCTCCTGTCACAGTGCTAGTTGTCATACTCTTCCGATACGTCTACAGGTGGGAAACTATGTAATATAATGTTAATTTAAACGCTTATATCGATATTCTCTTTCATAAAATTTCATCTCTTTGTACTTCAGAATGTATTATGTTTTCCAACTTTTGCGTTATTTTGTCGGTTATTAGAGCGCTCATCACTGTATTATGTTTTCCATCTTTTGCGTTATTTTGTCGGTTATTAGCGTGCTCATCAACATACAGTGATGAGCGCTCTACAACAGTGGTGAGCGGTCTAATAGCCGGAAAAATAACTGCTAAGATGTGGAAATTATCGATATAAACGTATGAATTAACATTACATTACATAGTTTCCCACCTTTAGACGTATCGGAGGAGTATGACAGCTGTCACTGTGACCGCTGAGAATTTTATAAAATATTCCTGTCACAGACGTCTAAAGGTGGGAAGCTATGTAATGTAATGTTAATTTGTACGTTTATATCGATTATTTCCTTCATAGGAGATTCTGACTAATAGAAAGCTACAGAAATAAAAATTAAACTGATTATTTTTTGATGATTTTAACTTCCAATCGTATAGTAAGATATTTGATCACGTGTTTAATTCTGTTCAATCAGATTAAAATTATACTGAGAATTATCTACTGTAGAAAATTACCGATAGAATTTTTTAAGTAGATTGTTTCTGTTTAATGGCAACCAGTTTCCTAGTTTTGACAACTGTCACATTTAAGAAAGTATCCATAATATACGTATTAAAAAATATTCTTACGAATATCACACGACAGTAAGGATAAAGAAGAAAATAATGCTTCATTTTTACTTAAATTTGTTGTCATTGGGCAATAGCCACTCGAGCCCTGCGGGCTCTCGTGTCTATTGCCAGACAAAAATTTTTCGAAAAACTGTCGCATTACTTTCAATTTATTCTCACTCTTTTGTGATATTATACCCGATAAGTTTTGATAATATCCCGTCGTCAAGTATATTACGTCAGATGCCCTTCGCTGCTACGAAAAAATTTATTCGGTGACATTAATGACAATTAATAATTATAATTTTAAAAATTATAAAAGTGATGACTTTCAGCCCTTAAATATTTATAACAACCGTGTGTTTAATTCTGGACCTCGGAGGTAAACTACGCTATGTCGACATGACGTTGTTTTGCTTTTATTCCTTCAACTCACTCAGCTCTCCAAGAGCTTTCTAGAGGTATACTACACTTGGTACTAATGACCACGAAAACAAAATTACCAAAAAAATAGAACACTATGTTCAAATAATTTGAGAGGTAAAAAGCGCCATGTAAACTTGGGTGATTTTACCTCACAGTTGCTAACTGCGTGCTGATGGCAAACAACACTATGTTGACTTTATGCGCTGAGCAACTGAGCACCTAGCGGCAAACGGGACAAAATTCTTAACAAAAATAAATCTCTTTGTTTTTATCTATTCTTCTTTTTATAGTTACATAGTTGTTGTTTTTATAAAAATCGTGGTTATTAATACATTGTAATAAACAATCAACAAATATTGTGTACCTTCTCTTAAAAATTGGTGTTTCTATTTCGAATGGTATTATACACATAGTTTCAAAAGCTATGCATCACTTAAAATTATGCTGAATTTAAAAAAATCTATAAAAGAAACAGAAATAACAACAAGTATTATTAAATATTATTATTTTGTTGAGCCACAATATGTCAGCAAGCAATTGCCAACATTGTTGTTATTTCTGTTTTCTTTCAAGAGTCAATAAATACATATTGGTTCATGAATAATAATGTTCTATTTGTGATAAAATATAGACAATTAAACGGACAACCAAACAACATACCTTGTGTCTGGTACATACAAGAAACCTATTTAGTATTACAATGGTATTACCTCATAATAAACATTTTTTTAAAATCTTTTATAGTGCGTCTAATAATTTATCCAGAGACTGTATACTACGGAAAAAACAGAATCTGTTCAGATTGTTGTCAGATGTTGATGTAAACATTTGGTGAAGCGTTTTAAAAAATTAACTTACTTTTATTTTTTTATAATACAGCTTCATAATTTTACAACACTAAAATATTTTTCGGCAAACTTTTGTGAATTTAAACCAGACTTTTCACTTTCTCAGCTATTATATTTTTATTAATAAAATATTATGCAGGTTATTTTTAATCTTATTTTAGATAAATTCGATAAGTAATAAAATAGTTTTGGTTATTTTGCAATATTGGGTATTATCAACAAATAACCCTACAAAAATATTTTGGCCGATATTAACTGGTAAATTTCAACGAAATGGGTTTTAAAAATAATGAGATTATTTAGCCGCCTACGTATTATATAAATGGCCGTTAGGACAGGTTGCCGATTTTGACAAGTCTCCGTTAACACAGGTTTTACTGTAATAAAATTTAACTAAAATAAAAATTTGTTTCATGCCTAATTTTTTTGAGCTTAAATACCTTTAAATTCAATAAATATTTTAAAAGTATAGATCAAACCTATCAGAGGTAAACTGCACTATATCACTGTAAATTATCGTTAATTACAGTAATTAGGGCAAATTTTAACGTTTTATTAGTTGTATTGTACAAACTAGTTATATGTTATGATCAAAATACGATCACATTGTCTTTCAGACTGAAAGGTACCTAATTATGGGTTATATAAGATTTTTAAAACATTCAGAGGTAAGCTGCCCTATGTCACTGTAAAATACCATTAATTACAGTAATTAGGGCAAATTTTAACATTTTATTAGTTGTATTGTACAGACTAGTTATATGTTATGATTAAAATATGATCACATTTTCTTTCAGACCGACAGATACCTAATTATGGGATATATAAGATTTTTAAAATATTCAAACGGCTCCACTGAAAAGTTGCTTATAATAACATAGTGTAGTTTACCTCCGAGGTCCAGAATTGTACTAATTTGTACATAAATAAATTACAAAAAATTTTGGTTTTGGACAGTTTTATTCATGAAATAATCGCAACAAATTGCACTCGATCTCTAAAATTATTATGGAATTTTTGCCCTCGTGACACTTAACATAATTTCACTCCCCTTCAGGTCGTGAAATTAAAACTGTCAAAGTCACTCGGGAAAATTTTGATAATTTTAGAGCTCTTGTGCAATTATTACTGATAATTTCCACCTCTAGTAGTTACATCCCTTTTTATTTCACAATGTATTATGCTTTCCATTTGTTGCGTTATTTTGCCGGTTATTAGTGCCTTTATCACTGTATAAGCGTTTACATTTTTTTTTTAATCTAGTGAGTTCCATCTCTATACGTAACTAGTATAGATATATTCCAAGCGTGTCTCATCTTCCTCCAGCACCTGTTTAAGTGTCCCTTTTATAGAGCACTTGGGGCACTCTTTTGTTTATCTCTCTTGATCTGGGGTTGTTATCTCGCCCTTCGTGCACAGTTGCACTTTTCCAAAGCCCACTCGAACAGATTTTTCTTTCGGTAATTTTCAAGGTTACATTTATCCTGGAAGATATGGTAAAAATTTATTTTATAACTCTAAACTAAAGCTCTAACTAAATTGTTATTCATATGATGTATTTTAGATATCCAAGAAAAACTGCAAATATACCGGGTGTCCACTTATATTTTCCCCAATTTTAACTGCCTATAACTTCTAAACGGCTTAAGATAGAAATATGCGGTTTTCGATGAAATGTTTTATTTTAGTAAAAGTTTTGTCTGAATGGATTGAATTTTTTATATCGCTTTCAAATACGAAAAGAAAAATGGCTGATTTTTGATAAAAACGTTGTTGACTTTTTTTTAATGGAACACCCAGTATATTTTTTTGTAAATTGAAAGAAAGGTCTTTCACCTATCCAGCGATATAAAGTTTTTCGAAATCGGTTGTCAAATCACTGAGTAATTAAATTTTTAAAATGAGCGGTGCAACGTGGATATCACATACCTAAATAACATAACTAAGCAAAATGATATTATGTTATGTGATTTCCACATTGCATCTTTTCATTTTAAAAATTATTTGCTCAGTCATTTGACAACAGATTTTAAAAAAATTAATATCGCTGGATAGGTAAATGACCGTTTTTTCAAGCTACAGAAAATATACTGGGTGTTTCAATAAAAAAAGTCACTAACGTATTCTTTTTCCAAAAATCCGCCATTTTTTATTTAAAAGCGACATAAAAAATGGTCATTTACCTAAAAACTTGAAAAGCTGGTCATTTCCCTATCCAACGATATAAATTTTTTTAAAATCGGTGGTCAAATGACTGAGCAATTAATTTTTAAAATGAGAGATGCAATGTGGAAATCACATATTATGTTATTTAGGTATGTGATATCCACGTTGCACCTCTCATTTTAAAAATAATTACTCAGTGATTTGACAACCGATTTTGAAAAACTTTATATCGCTGGATAGGTGAATGACCTTTCTTTGAAATAAAAAAATATACTGGGTGTTCCATTACAAAAAGTCAACAACGTTTTTTTCAAAAATCCGCCATTTTTCTTTTCGTATTTGAAAGCGATATAAAAAATTCAGTCCATTCAGTCAAAACTTTTACTAAAATAAAACATTTCAGCGAAAACCGCACATTTCTATCTTGAGCTGTTTAGAAGTTATAGGCAGTTAAAATGGGGGAAAATATAAGTGGACACCCGGTATTTAATTTAATATAAAATCGTAAACACAAATACCCAACTAAGATCAAAAAAAATTCCTACGAGCCACTTTATTGCCTTAACCATGACAACAAATTTACCATAAAGTTAATTAATTGCTGTTATGATATTATTCTTCAGGTACCTTGTCCACTGCGAAGGCTGGCTATTTTAACATGGAAATTCTGATCTTACTTGTGACATTTCTGAATAGTTTGACCGATGTGAGCCCGAACCACTTCTGGCGATTTTGGAGCCACGAGTGACTTCTCGTGCCTGGCCCACGCCTGCTATCTATATTTTATTGGATAATTAATTGAAGTAAACGGTGCTTATCGTGTCTCAATAGGCGTCCTAGATATTCAAGTTTTCTTTGCTTAATTGTTGTGCGTACGATTTATTTCTCTTTTTCAATTCGGTGCATTACCTTTATCTTGATGATATTTTCACTTCAGGATATACGAAGAATAAGTCGGTACACCCACATTTCGAATACTTCTAGTTTTTTTATCAGAGTCTCTGTGAGCTTCCAGGCCTCCGCACTATACAGTAAGAACTAAAAAAATAAAGCGAGTTAAATAAATCTATTTAACTAGACTAGTTTTAGAGGAAGAGACAAATCCTTGGTTATGAGGAGCTTCCTCATATTAATAAAGCTGTTATGATAGATTTATCACATCGAATTTCATGGTTGTTGTTTATTTAATAATGGTAGGGGAGCAAAGTATGCTAAATGTGCCGTCACTCGAGCGTAATGGCGACCTATTGGGTTGTGAACAGTAGGTCCCAAAACCAAAAAAAGTTAAGTAAAGTTTTCCATTTTAGTGGGCGCTTGCCATTTTTTAATTTAATTTTCCATTTCCAACAATTGTTTTTTCCGATTTAGACGCCATCTATCCATAATTCAAAAAAATGTTTCGAATAAAATTACTTTTTTTACGTAAGAAATCCAAATCTGAAATAAAAAATGGGGGCTCCTATTTAAGATTTTAAAGTAACCCCCACACCACCTCCATGGGGGGTCGTGTTTGCTGCCATTCGATAGATTTTTCAAAAATATTGAATAAGTGTATTTTACAGATTTTCGATCTGATGTTTATTTCGCGAAATATCGCGGGATTCGTATTTAAAATATTAAATTTACTCCACACCCCTCTCCGTGGGAAGTCGTGTTTGCTATCATTTGATTGATTTTTAAAAATTATTGAGAAAATATTTCTTAGTTTTTCGATCTGTCATTCATTTCGCGAAATATTCGCTTTTCTCTTGTGAAACTTTGGGACTCACCCATTTCCTTACGGCCGGCTCAAATCGTCAGATTTTTGAAATATACACTCTTTTGCATGTACTTAACTTACCTTATCTTAATCTGACAATTTCGAGTTTTTTAAGGATAGATATATGGTAGATGTATGTCTGCAGGGTACCAGGATTCTCCCCATATGATAATCTGACGCGCTCGAGCAACTGCAAAATTCCCGCTTGGGCTCCCCTACCATAATGCCTACTAAAAAATTTTGGAGAAAACTGACGGAATTGTCACGGGCTTATCATTTGTCAGCTCATTTTTATTACTCCACTTATAAATACGAAATAATCTTCCCCACTTTTATATTACCTGAAAATGTACTTTTACGTAATGATATATTTACTAAATACCTAAGAGGTAATCAAAACCAAAAGATCTGTTTATTTTTAAATCTTTTTTATATATTTCACTTGTTCTTTGTCTCTTTGTCAATTTGTCCAGTAAAATTCTTGTAATCGATTTTAACCTTCGGATGCCCAAGGGCGTAAATTTTTACCCCAATGCATGTTTTTATTTCATAAATTCAGAAATATTTTCAATTTTAAACTCATTATTTTTTTATTTGACTTTAATATCATTCTAGATACCCTCATATTTTGTAATAAAAAAAAATTCCCTATAATTTACGAAAAAAAAAAAAAATTTCTTAATATGGGGTCAAAGACGAACTCCCTTGGCGTTCCATATTCCAATTTTATATTAAATAAAAATATGTTTTACTAATGTTTATTTATAATTTATTGACACAATAGTCACAATAAAATTACGAATACATTATTTCATTTCTTAAAACAACTTAATTTTTTTGTCAATTGTCATTTTTGACTTGGGGTCATTTTTTACCCCCGTTGGTCATCCGTGTAACAAAAAAAGGTTGGTCATCGGAAATTTAAACATAGTTCCCGACTAGCTGAGTTCCTGAGATCTGAAATTTTGGGAATACCTCAGAACTCGATGACAAAGTAATATTCAACAGCTTTTGTATGGATGCATTGAGTTTTATTATTCCAAAAAATCATAGTTATTTTAATACTGTTGCACTAGAGAACTTATATGCCAAGAACTTATTTCCATACCTAACATCCAATATGGTCTAGTGGCCAAGGTACCTGGCTTTCACCCAGGAGGCCCAGGTTCGATTCCCGGTATCGGAAATCCCTTTTGTTCTTAAAATTGATATTTTAATGTGAACAATAACTTATTTTTATAATACTTTTTTTATATTATGTCCTCATCATCATCATTCTCTTTGCCTTATCCCTATGCGGGGTCGGCGTCCCTAATTGCATTTCTCCACACAATTCTATCTTGGGTCATATCAATATTAATCCCCTATACCAACATATCCTGCCTTATCGTCTCCCCCAGGTCTTCTTTGGTCTTCCTCTCCTACTCCTTTCAGGAATCTGCACTTCAGCTATTCTTCGTATTGGGTGATTAACGTCTCGACGTTGAACATGACCAAACAATCTTAACCTATGGTCTCTTATTTTGGCATCAATTGGTGCCACACCTAGACTTCCCCTAATATACTCATTTCTAATTTATCCTTCTTTGTCACTCCACTTATCCATCTAAGCATTCTCATTTCCGCCACATGCATTCGTTGTTACTCTTTATTTTTCACTGCCCAACATTCAGTTCCACATCATAGCCGGTCTTATGGCTGTTTTATAGAATTTTACCTTCAGCTTCATTGGAATTTTTCTGTCACACAACACACCACTCGCTTCCTTCCACTTCATCCATCCAGCCCTAATTCTACTGCATGCATCTCCATATATTTCTCCATTACTCTGTCATACCGAACCTAGGTACTTAAAACTATTGCTTTTCACAATCGTTTCACCATCCAAAGTTACCATTTTAGTTGTAGTACCTCCATCTTTAAATTTCAAATACTCTGTTTTTGTCCTACTAAGTTTTAAACCTTTTTCCTCCAGAGCTTGTCTCCCTGTTCCAGTTTTTGTTCTAAATCTCTTTCACTATTTCCTACTAACACGACATCATCAGCATACATTAAGCACCATGGAACGTTACCCTGTAGTTTCGCTGTTGTCTGGTCCAAAACTAATGAGAATAAATAAGGACTAAGCACCGAGCCTTGGTGCAATCCTACTTTCACCTGAAATTTATCAGTCTCTCCTGTCCTAACACTTTATGTCCTATAAATAATAAAAACAAGGTATGTATTACAAAAAATTCTTTTTTATAAACGTATAATCATTGAAATTTTTTAGTTAGCAATTAATATAATTCTTCCTGAATAGAGATAAAAACCTTTTTGTTTTTGGCTTATTATCAATAACTATAATAAGTATTGTTTTCAGCAATTCTGAAAAAATGCGAAAACCTTGAATTATCTATGTCAGTCTGTTCCAGAGACTTTTTAACACAACTCCTTAGTCATTAGACCAGATAGCATAACAAGTAGAGTATCGAATGAAAGCCAAAATATAACCCAAGGATGGTACTTAATGTGAGAAATTTGACCTAGTGCTTCTAGTCTTAGAGTTGCAACCGGAAGTACTGTTTTAAAGATAGTACAAGCGATTTATTATTCGAGACACCTAAGCAAGATGAACACAAATATATACATACAGTAGAACCTCGATAAGTCGGATTAATCGGGACCACGGCCAATCCGGGTTATAGAAAATCTGGGTTAGCCGGAAAATATGGTAAAAATTAATAAAATACAGTATACTTACATATAAACTCCATTACACTTGAGAAATACATATGCAGAGTACATCTAAATTACGTATAATTATATACCTACAGTATTGTTCATTTCTTGGTAAAAAACTCAGTCAAACTGAAAAAATGTTTGTTTTGCCTGATGAAAATCGCTTGGGGTTAGCCGGATTTCCGGGTTATCGGAGGTCGAATTATCGGGGTTTCACTGTACTTTCTGTTTCAAACCCCTCTATCCGTCCGTCTGTCTGCATCCAAGAAAATTATTCCTACGTTACTAAAACAGATAGAATGGCAAATTAATTAATTAATAATTAAAAAAATTATACTTTTTATATGATTATTTCATTCATAGCAGATTCTGACCAATAGAAAGCTACAGAAATCTAAATTAGACTGATAATTTTTGATAATTTCCCGTCGTCAAGTATATTACGTCAGAGGCCCTTCGTTGCTGCGAAAAAATACATTCAGTACATTAATGACAAGTAATATTTTAAAAATTATAAAAGTGATGACTTTCAACCGTAAAATATTTATAACAACTGTGTGTTTAATTGTACTAATTTGTACTTACATAAATAAATTACAATAAAATTTTGGTTTTGAACAGTTTTATTCATGAAATAATCGCAACAAATTACACTCGATCTCTAAAATTAATATAGAATTTTTGCCCTCGTGACACTTTTGACATAATTTCAATCGCCTTCGGCTCGTGAAATTAAAACTGTCAAAGTGTCACTCGGGAAAAGTTTAATAATTTTATAGCTCTTGTGCAATTACTACTGATAATTTTTGATAATTTCCCGTCGTCAAGTATATTACGTCAGATGCCCTTCGTTGCTACGAAAAAATACATTCACTGACATTAATGACAATTAATGTTTTAAAAATTATAAAAAGTGATGACTTTCAACCGTCAAATTAATATTTATAACAACTGTGTGTTTAATTGTACTAATTTGTACTTACATAAATAAATTACAATAAAATTTTGGTGTTGAACAGTTTTATTCATGAAATAATCGCAACAAATTGCACTCGATCTCTAAAATTAATATAGAATTTTTGCCCTCGTGACACTTTGACATAATTTCACTCGCCTTCGGCTCGTAAAATTAAAACTGTCAAAGCGTCACTCGGGAAAAATTTAATAATTTTAGAGCTTTTCACTACAAAAATGTATTTTGTCGAACCGATGACGGTCGCTAATTTAATAATTTTTCCCATCCAAACAGTGCACAACGTCCCTAAAGAAGTTTTCACTTCAAAAATTTATTTCGTCGAAGCGATAAAGGTCGCTAATTTATATTTTTCTCCATCCAAAAAGTGCACAACGTCCCTCAAGAAGTTTCCACTTCAAAAATTGATTTCATCGAAGCGAAGACGGTCGCTAATTTAATGCTTTTTTTCCATCGAAAAAGTGCACAACGTCCCTAAAGAAGTTTCACTTCAAATATTTATTTTGTCGAAGCGATGACGGTCTATAATTCAATACTTTTCCCCATCCAAAAAGTGCACAACGTCCCTCAAGAAGTTTTCGCTTTACGAATTTATTTCATCGAAGCGATGACGGTCGGTATGACGGTCGATAATTTAATACTTTTTTCCATCCAAAAAGAGCACAACGTCCCTAAAGAAGTTTTTACTTCAAATGTTTATTTCGTCGAAGCGATGACGGTCGCTTATTTATTACTTTATCCAAATCCAAATTTAATAATTTTTCCCTATTCAAAAAGTGCACAACGTCCCTAAAGAAGTTTTCACTTCAAAAATTTATTTCGCCGAAGCGATGACGGGCGCTAATTCAATACTTCTTGCCCATCTAAAAAGTGTACAACGTCCCCAAAATAAGTTTTCACGATGCCGTTCGCTAATTCAATAATTTTTCCCTATCTAAAAAGTGCACAACGTCCCTAAAGAAATTTTCACTTCAAAAATTTATTTCGTCGAAACGATGACGGTCGCTAATTTAATAATTTTTCCCCATCCAAAAAGTGCACAACGACCCTCAAGGAGTTTTCACTTCAAACATTTATTTCTTCGAAGCGATGACGGTCGCAATGACGGTCGCCAATTTAATACTTTTTCCCATTCAAAAAGTGCACAACGTCCCTAAAGAAGTTTTCAATACAATACATATATGTATGTACAAAATTTATTTCGCCGAAGATGACGGTCGCGATGACGGTCGCGAAATAAATCCTTTTTTCCTATCGAAAAACAGGTTTTACATTTATTTTAAATTTAAACACTTCTATTCAATTTATGTATAGATACACATAATGCAGATACGTACAAAATTTATTTCGTCGAAGAGATGACGGTCGCAATGACGGTCGCGAAATAAATCTTTTTCCCCATCCTAAAATAGGTTTTACATTTATTTTAAATTTAAATAATTCTATACAATTTATATATACATACAAATAATATATAGCATAAGCGATGACGGTCGCGATGACGGTCGCAATGACGGTCGTGAATTCAATGCTTTTTCCCCTATCCAAAAATCGCACAACGTCCCTAAAGAAGTTTTCACTTTAAAAATTTTAAATATTTTTAATATTCGCGGTGTGCAAGTACTTGGAAGGCATACGAGAAACGATCGTGCGCGAATAGCGGAGAAATATTGCAACTTTCATATTGTCAATTGAAATTGTCAAATTGACGTACATTTCATACCTACTGTCGTTGAAGAAGAAAAATTATATATTGCTCCAAAATATTGATATGATATGCAATTATTATATAAAGGTAAATCTAATTAATTGTATTTTGCTTGCAGTACTGCATTTTAATAACTAATTTTATTTACTACATACAATTGTTTACGTTTTAATAACATAACCTGAATCTATTTTTTCTTCTTATTATATTTTTGAACTATGGACTTGAGAATTATTCAGTAACCAGGACTAATATATTTGGCCAATATAATTAAAAGTGCGAATAAAGTTGCAGAGCGTAGAAACCAGGTGTCGCTTTTCCGAACTTGCACAGTCCCAATACTTATTACGCTATTTTATAGAGCTCTAAAAATCATTGTAACTGATTAAAATAGTTATTATTCTAATTTTAATGGTTTTTGAATTAAACACGAAAATGTTATAGGACAAACTTTAAACGTTGTTTTCTCGAAACTTTACTTTTTGACTTATGACAGTCTTTGAGTCGAGGTGCGATATTCTTTTTAATCAGAAATATTATTAACTATTTTTGCTATTAAAGAACTGACAGATAAGCTACTGCGTTTTTAAAGTGAGGCGCTCAGAGCAACAGTGGCCCAACCCACATACACAATTTTACCAAAACGCTTTTACTACATTAAAGTTATGCGTAAATTAAATATTTTCAGATGCAGATTGGCTCAAGCAACTATTAGTTGATCTACTCTGCATCTGAAAATATTTAAATAACGGATAACTTTAATGTAATTAAAGCGTTTCGGTAAAATTGTAGGATGTGAGTTAGGCCACTGTTGCTCTGAGCGCCTCAAATATAGATTAAAAAAAATTACTTTGACCTGATGTAGACGTCAAAGGATCAAATAAAGAATTTATTTGACTTTTTGAAAATATATTCGAAAATAAATATAACTATTTTATTAAAAAGCTTTCGTAAGTCACTCGTTTCTGCAATAAACTAGAGCAACCGGATTTCTACTCGCGCCCCTTTTTGCACTTTTTCAGGTTCCGAATACGTTTACATATACCATACACATTTCGAGATTTTCCGAAACCCTTACGCCGTTTACACTTATGGCAGCGAAATGCTTATTTACATAATAAAATGCCAAAAGGAGAATAAAATTCGGCAACACTGCGAGGAAGAAATATTGATTCTTGGAGCCCTTTTGCTCATCGCAAATACGGCTTAACCGAAGTTACAACGTCTATCGGTGCGTCGACGTGCTGAAAATAGTTTCAGGGATATTCTGTCCCTTTCTGTCCCATTTATCCAACAGAACCGGTCTTTTATCTCTATCAATTTGTCGGCGAAGTTTAGTTTGTAATCAGTAGTTCAAAATCTTTTCGATTAGCTTACATACATAAGTACCATTTGATGTTAAAGTCTACACTTAAAGGCAGAAATTGCCGTTGTCGAAATTTTAAATAGACGTGATTATAGTTTAGATTTACCCTTTTTATGAGGTTCTTTTTAATAGAAATTTAGCAACTACCAGAGCTATTAGTAATTCGCTAAAATAAGGAAGAAAAAATGTTTAAAAAAACAAATTGTCGAAACCAAAAGACTCCATCTTTAAACAAATAAATGTTTAAAAATTTAATAAAATCTTTGGATTTCTTAGTTCGGAAACAGATTCTCTCTTATACCTATGCCCCGTTAATTATATTTTATAGTTAACATAAAAGGCAAGGATTTTTATTTTCTTTTCAGAGCATCATTACGATAACTTTCCTGATGAGAACTAAAGGGTTCGAAATGGCCATAGAAAGGGGGTAATGGTCTCTGAATTGAAAACAAAAATAATGCCTTCTTCTACCTACGTTCTTACTCACGTTTTGAGTATTAGGAGACAGTTTCGTTGATCTTTGCCTCGATGAATTGACGTGTAGTGGAGTGCAACTATTTAGACCCCCACGTCTCTGCATTCATCACCCTTTATTCCTTGTAAATTGTAGAAGGATGGGGCATAGGTATAAGAGAGAATCTGTTTCCGAACTAAGAAATCCAAAGATTTTATTAAATTTTTAAACATTTATTTGTTTAAAGATGGAGTCTTTTGGTTTCGACAATTTGTTACTAGATGTCGCTCACGCGTCTGAACGTTAATTATATTTTATAGTTAACATAAAAGGCAAGGATTTTTATTTTCTTTTCAGAGCATCATTACGATAACTTTCCTGATGAGAACTAAAGGGTTCGAAATGGCCATAGAAAGGGGGTAATGGTCTCTGAATTGAAAATAAAAATAATGCCTTCTTCTAAAAAATGTTTATTTTGTTGATATGATATCGGGTCCTCAGACATTTTTTTCCATTGTCATTCTTTATTATATCCATTATGATTTCAATATACGTGTATCACAATGGAATTTATAACGATATAGATTTTCATTACGATACAGATTTTTAACCAATAGAATCGCTAGATGACGTTCTGTCTCGAAGGTGGCACATGCGCAATGAAAAATGTCAAGTCAAATGCACACGCTTTGATACAATAGGTATATTGAAAAAATCATATATACTACTTGAATTAAATTGTCACTATGATGCTCATATTCTAAAATAAACTCGCCGCTTCGCTGCTCGTATCGTATTCTTCACACTGGGATCATCATTCTTCTTCTTTAAGTGCCGTCTCCTAATTGGAGGTTGGATATCATGATCACTATCTTTACTCCATCCACCGCTGCTCTAAAGAGTTCTATAGAACTGCATCTAAACCAGTCCCTTAAATTCTTTAACCATGACACTCTCCTTCTTCCTATACTCCTTCCGCCTCTTATCTTTCCCTGTATTATCAGTCTTAGCATTTCATATCGCGGTCCCCTCATTACGTGTCCCAGATATTGTAACTTTCTTATTTTTATTGTGTTTATTATTTCGCATTCTTTACCCATTTCTCGCAGTACTTCCGTGTTCGTTTTCCTCTGTGTCCATGCTATTCTAAGCATTCTTCTGTAACACCACATTTCAAATGACTGTAGCTTATTTATGTGTTCTTGCTTTAATGTCCAGCTTTCAAGTCCATATTGTAGTATCGAGAACACGTAGCATCTCAAAGCTCTTGCTCTCAGTTCTAAGCTAAGGTCTTTGTTGCAGAGAACTGTTTTCATTTTTACAAACGCATTTCTTGTTATTTCTATCCTGGTCCTTATTTATGTTGTTTGATCATTTTTCTCTGAAATCCAGGTTCCTAGGTATTTGTATTTATCAACCCTTTCTATCGGTACATTTCCCAAATGTATGCTTGTTTGTATGTTTGTTTTCTTAGTTATTATCATGTATTTGGTCTTTTTTATATTCATTTTTAGTCCATATTCTTTACAGAAATTGTTTGTTTTGTTCAGTAGTAGTTGGAGTTGTTCAGCAGAGCTTGCTTTAATCACGGTGTCATCTGCATATCTTATGTTGTTAATAGATCTTCCGTTAATTATTATTCCTTCACTTTGAGATAGCAATGCTTCTTCAAAAATGGCTTCACTATATGCATTAAAGAGTAATGGAGACATAATACATCCCTGCCGAACTCCTCTCCTGATTTCAATTTCTGGACTGGGTTCGTTATCTATTACAATTTGTGCTCTTTGATTCCAGTAAAAGTTTGTTATTATTCGTAAGTCCCTTTTGTCTATGTTTTTTGTCTTTAGAATTTGGACTAATTTTTCATGTCTTACTTTGTCAAAAGCCTTCTCAAAATCAACGTAACAAACATGCACATCCACATTCATGTCCATGCATCTTTGAGCTAACACATTAAAAGCAAATAACGCCTCTCTGGTTCCTAGTCCGTTTCTGAACCTAAACTGACTATCATCTATTCCTTCTTCTAGTTTTTTGTTTATACGACCATGTGTTATTTTCAAGAATAATTTGAGAATGTGACTTATTAATGATATTGTTCTGTATTCATTGCAATCTTTAGCGTTTGTATTTTTAGGGATAGCACAAAAGGTTGAGAGTAACCATTGTTTTGGTATGTTTCCTGTTTTGTACACTGTGTTAAACAAGTCTACGATAATGTCTAAGGTTTCGTCATTTATACATTTTAAGCTTTCTACTGGGAATTGGGATCATCATAACCATCAATAAATGTTCGTTGCCTAATATACTACTAAATTTTAAAAAATTCTGCTCTATGACCGGCCTTCCTCAAAAATGCAGTGTCTCTTATCTTGTGTCAATTTTTATTATACAGGGTGATTCTTTGAGAGTTCTAATTAGACGTTCTAGAAACTTGACATAATTCGATATGCCTAATTGAGGCGTTGAGCGTGGTAGTTGCTCAAGCCTGTACTGCCGTGTTAGGCCCAAAGGCGGTAACTAACATTTCACAAAATGGTGGCAAAATCGATTTCAAAATTGAGTGCTAAAATTTTGACCCGTAAGGGATTTATGGACTAGCTAATAGTTTTAATGCATAGATATATGCCCCAGTTTATTAAGGGAACCATTAATTACATTTTAAAACAAAGTTTTATATAAAAAGAGGTAGATACCGCTAAAACGTTTTATCAAAACTTACTATAAAACTAAGCCTATTAGCGGTATATGGTTTACAGTTGTGATTGATATGAAATAAAAAGCTTTTCTGTGTATTACAGTTTATTAAATTGAAAGAATTAAAGTACTATTAAATGTTATTATTTTGTTGAGCTACAATATGACAACAACAAATTGACAATATTTAGTTGTAGTTATATCTGTTTCTTTCAAGAGTCAATAAATTCATATTGGTTCATTAATATTAATGTTCTATTTGTGATTCAATATAGACAATTTAATATACCACCAAACAACATAATTTGTGTCTGGTACATATACAAAACCTATTTAGTATTACAATACAATGGTATTACCTCATAATTAATATTTTTTATAAAATCTTTTATAGTGCGTCTAATAATTCGGGCAGAACTGTACTTATACTAAACAGAATTCGTTCAGATTGTTATAGATGTTTAAACATCTGCTGAAGCGTTTTAAAGAATTCTTCAACTGTGAATGTGATTGTAAACCATACTTTTGACTTTCTCAGCTATTTTTATTTTGTTTCTTAGCGACAAAGGTTTGCTATTTTACGACAGGCCTGAGTTATTATAGAGCTTCAAGATTTTTATGATCGCCGACACCTGCCCTAATATTATTATGTATTGTTATATTATTGGGTATTTCACAATATTATATTTGGGAAAATACCATAATTTACAGTAATTAGGGCAAATTTTAACATTTTATTAGTTGTATTGTACAAACTAGTTATATGTTATGATTAAAATATGATGACCATTGTCTTTTAGACCGAAAAATACATAATTATGTGATATATAAGATTTTTAAAATATGCAAACAAATTTTTGGATTATTATCCAGGTACCTGACGCATTCTAAGAAAATTTATAAAGGAATAAAACCAGCATTTTTGTATAAAACTTACGTAAAGAATTCTCAAAAGATTAAATAAAGATATCCCAAATCTACAATCCCGTATCTATAATAGCATTGTATAACTAGACTACTAGACATTATCTAGTTAAACAATGATATTAGCTTGTATTTAAACAAAAAAAATGCAATCAATGGGACTGCTAATTCTAATCCCATGTACGACCAACAAAGGGTTTAAACATACAGAAAACTGAAACAAACCTTGAAACAAAGTATGAAACAAACCTTGCGCCTGTATAGGCTGAACATAGTTTTTTTTCATCTCTTGTAATTGCTTTACAATAAATTTTTCTCTTTCTACAATATTGTCTTCAGTGGTATCACCTCGTGGTTTACAACTCTTACTCGACTCTACTTGATTTTCTAAAAAAACATAATACCTATTTTAAGTCTCTTTTTCTAAAAATGTTTGTGGACAGCGTGTGGATATATTATTAAGTTTTTAAAACCTAATTAAAAAAAAGACATATTTCTTAAATATGAAAATCTCTTACTGCCTAAGATATAAAAAATCATCCACTTGGGGCAGATTCATATTGTTTAGGACAACATAATTTGGTTAATTCTTGAAATATTATAAACAAAAATGAAAATACATTTCAATAGATATAATAAACTCGAAAATTTCTTACCATCCTCGCTAATTATTTCTTTTACTAACTATCTAATGCCATCCCCTCTTTGTGAACACACACACACAAGTCTTTTAACTAACACAATAATTTATTGTAAAGTTAGGCCGAATTTACTTTGTAATACTAAGGCGATTTGGCGGTTTCTAAATGTAGGCGTAGCATTCTTGAAAGTAGATTAGCGGTAAGTGCAATATGCTAAGGTATATGGATGGCAACTGTAGCAGATACCGTCAAAACGCCATAGTATTTAACATTTACCGCCAAATGGCTTAGTATTTTAACTGAAAACTGTAGATACCGCTAAGAAAATTGCAATTTTATTTAAAATATAATGCTTCTACAACTCCAAAAACTTTATAAATATATACTAAATACCCTATTTTACCTAAAAATACAAAAATCTCACTTTCGATCAAAAATCAGTTCCCGCCTTTGGGCTTAGCACGGCAGTGTAATACACAATTCGAAGAAAAGCGAGGACAAAGTTTTCTCTGTTGTTCGAGCATTAATTTGAACAGCTCAAATTGGATTTACTGTAATATTTTCTTTTATATATGCATGTCATTATATGCATCTTAGTACTAAAGGATACTGACATGAGTTTGATTGCTAATTTTTACCGTAAATAAGAGTTTGATTATGGGATGGGCCACTTTTCCATTTATCTGTTTTAGAAAATTTTCAGATTCTGAATGGCCCATTCTCAAAGAAATGAAATTACGGATGATTTCAAACCCATCAATTTGTTCAAAAACACTTTGAAATACTCAAAAATTAATTCAAAATTTTTTTCCATTAATAATAGGTATTAGGTATTATCTTCGTAATTTTCTTCCTGTACAAATAAGCCATCATCTTCAGTTTGTATGTTATGTGCAAGATTCAAATAAAAATTATGATTCAGCAGGAATGTAATTAAGTGAGTGTATTTTTTAGTTTTTAGATCTATCGTTCATTTCGCGAAATATTTGCTTTTTTCTTGTGAAACCTTGTACCCATTTCCTTACGCTCCGCCCAAATCATCAGATTTTTGAAATATACACTGTTTTGCATGGGGTCTAGGACGTTTCATCGCCGCCGTTTCGATGCCGCCAGTTCGATGCCGATGCCGGCCGATTCATCGCCAGTCAATTAATCGCTATCTGATATATTTCCGAATTTTCGACAGTTACAATTATTAGTTATTTTTAGTATTAATTAGGAATTCTAGGAAATGCGAGATATGACGGCGATTAAATGGACTGGCGATGAACCGGCGGCATCGAAACGGCCGGCGATGAACCGGTGGCATCGAAACGTCCCATTCCGTTTTGCATGTACCAACTTAACTTACCTTACCTTAATCTGACAATTTCGAGTTTTTCTAAGCTAGATTTTTTTTTCGGCCCCCTCTTAACGAACCCCCCTGTGTTTAGAGCCAATATATGGTAGAGGTACATCTACAGGGTACCAGGTTTCTCACCATATGATAATCTGACGCGCTCGAGTTAATGCAAAAATCCCCGCTTGGGCTCCATACCATTACTTTTCTATGAATTTTCCATTATCCGTATAAGGTTATGGCTTTAATACACGATCCGGGTCTAATCATATATACCTTGACTGGGAATGGAAGAAGCAGGCAGAAAAAAATTCACCGAGTTATATAGGAGTTATAGAGATAATAACGCCGAAGAGAATTATTTCTCTCCTATTTCCCTTCACTCTTTCTACTTGGAATCGGTTGACGTGAAACTGGTCTTCTGTTATCTTTTTCTTGCTAATTTTTATGAGTTTTGTCTTCGTCACGTCCATATTGTTGACTCTAATACGTGATTTTGTTCATCTATAATGTTATATGCATAACTGATCTTGTTTACCCGGTACCCGTCTCGGACTATGGTACTGCTTTTTTCCATTTCGTGCAAAGCTTCGCTAAATATTCTCTCAGAGTGAAGACTGAAGATTAGAGGAAGCAAAGTACAGTCTTGCTTCACTACATGCATGATTTTCACATCTTTGGTGTATTTACCTTCAATTCTGAGAGTTGCGGTCTGATTCGGTCTGATTCGAATTATTATATTATAAAGAAGGTTTTTTCTATTTATTTTTATATATTTGTTGTTAATTTCTGCCTATTCTATTCTTTTCATCATCTCAACGTACCGTATTCGATCAGACGTTTTCTATAGTGGAAGTCACTTTCAGATGGCAGTGTACGGTACGGATATAGGATAACAGTGTTGCTAATTCCACTGTCACTGTAAATTTTGCCACTTTTTTAAAATAAGCAGGGCCAAACTCAAAAAAAAGGTCACAAATGTGTAGAAGTTTTTTATTTTACATTTATAAATACCTTTCAAATTATAAATCTTTTAAGAGCCAGCCCATAACGTACGATTAAAAACGTTGACAACATTGTAGTTATTTCGGTCACTGCTTTCTTTCTACTTTTCTCGATCTTAGTCGGCAAACATAGTGGAAGCGGTTTCCGCTTACGGTCAATCCGCGCGTACCCGCTTTTAAACGTTTTGAAGGTATTTGTGTACCATTTCAAGTTCGAGTTACGCATGAGCCATTTTCAGTACGAGTACCACTAGTAGTGTGCTAGATGGTTAGAAATTATCATTTCTAACATGTTCATTAAACATCACTTCAACTTCAAAATCTTTCTCAGAATCGATATCTGACAAATCGATATCTTTTATGAAAAAAAAAAAAAAGAATTAATAATTATTTAAACGAAAATCAAGATTCACAGGTACTAAATAGCGTGGATTGTGGATTATTTTGATTGAATCATCAGCTGATCTCATAGCAGTGACTAGTAAAAATGAAAACAATCCTAACTGCGCAAGTCAGTACAAATAGTTTCTGCTTGAAGGCATGTATCAAAAGGACCGTTCAGTTACCGATTTCGAAACGGTACATGGATCGCTTGGAACAACACAGTGTACGATACGAATCATCATTCATGTTTGCTTGGAACGCACTTTTTATAATACGCAACGCATGACGAAGGCAGTACGAAGGACGGATTTCATGTCACTTGGAACGCGCCTATAGTCAACGCAGGTTCGCGCGGGCGAACCGCTTTAACCCGCCTGACCGCTTTTACTCGAATGAGAATTTAGTTTTTTCCGCGCGTTTTTAATGTTTTAATGTTTGTACAATGAATAAGGAGGCATTAATTGCTGCCGTTTTTGAAAGATTTCACATTCTTTCATTATCTTATTTTAAATTTTGAAATAGATATGATATTCTCCATAAATTATTTTTTCGCGATTAAGAAAATGTTTACCAATTTTTTTTCTGTTCAGTTTAATCAAAACATAATCAAAAGCAATCATATCGTCATCAGAAGACGAAATTTTGCTATAAGATATAGACGCAACTGACAAATTTGAACGATTTCTCTTGCTTTTACCCGTCTTCACTATGTTACCATTGCCGCGCGCGACAACCGCTCAGATTCGCGCGGGTTGCCCTTAAGCGGAAACCGCTTCCACTATGTGTGCCGCCTTAGTTCGAAACAGCAGACTTGCGATTTGATGGGGTTAGGCTTTAGTGAGTTCTTGTCGTAGTATTTATCAAAATTATAATGTCTAAAAGTGGTTGCTCGAGCCTGGTCTCGACCCCTTTGAATTTTCGGTTCTGCACGATTAAAGCAAGGTCGACAGTGAACAATAAGTATTCGGCAGTCCTGTAGTGATCGGTTGGTCCTTAAGGTACACATTAAACAACATGAATGATGAGCTAGGTCATTCTTCTGGTTCCGCCAGCGACTTTTATTCCAATCGAAACATACAAAGAATCTCATTTTTTCAAGTAATCATCATCACCAACAACTATTTCATCCCTTGTCGGCTATTATCCTCCCTTAGGTTTGTCCATTCATATCTGTTTGCTATTTTTGCATCTGTTTTTAAGTAATAATGTATTAATACAACCAAAATATAAAAGTTTGTATAAAATATTTGTATTCAAATCAAAGTCAAAAACTTTCTGTGATCCGTATATTTCTCGTAAACCCGAATAATAAACTATTCCTTTTGTGCCAATCAGCATGTTCAAATAAAAAGCTTTACCTTGTAAATAAAATATTAACTGCTACTTACAGCAGATCGCTGTTCTTTTTGGACCTCTAAATAGCTTATTTTAAAAATGGATACACTATTACTTTTCTATGAATTTTCCATTATCCGTATAAGGTTATGTGAAGCTATAATACACGATCCGGGTCTGATCATATATACCTTGATTGGGAATGGAAGAAGCAGGCAGAAAAAAATTCACCGAGTTATATAGGAGTTATAGAGATAATAAAGCCGAAGAGAATGATTTCGGGCGGTATTTACGGTTTCTTGATGTTCGTATGAGATTTAGTTGTCGGCAGAACGCTGGAAGTCGTTTTCTCTGATTAATTTCCTTTTCTCTTTCGGGGAATTTGTTTATTTTTAGGTTACAAGTTATAGAAAAGTATTTTTCTTTTATTTTATGTTGGAGAAGCGGGAGCATCGTAAACACGCATATTTGATGTTGTTTTTCATAGCGTTTTTATATAGAAAAGAATTATAGGGATGGGACCAAAAACGCGAAATGTGTATGCTGAATGGGACAGATCAAGTCTGATAAAAGTTGAGCCAGTAATACACCGTATGGTGAAAATGAAAGGCATAAATTCGTTATTTCGTAAACCGGCAACTTTACGGAAAATCCCGAAACAGGTCGATTTTTATTTTTAAATTATGATATTCTGGCATATACAGATACAGGGCCTCCAGAAACTCTACCGACAAACGAAGACAGGAGATTCCTCAGATAAATATAAGACATTTTAACCCAATTCTTCTAGTCCGAAAATGTTTCCTAAGGGAGCTAGAGCTCTTTGAAGATGGCGTCTTGTAATTAATTTTTGTTAAGTAAATCCAGAACGCGCTTATTTAAAAAAATGAAAATTGGTGCACGTATTTATTTTCTAGAGATAAATCGACTTCATTTGTTTTGAGTTTTTAGTACCGATCATAGGCGTCCGTTTTGGGTAGGGCAACGGTTATTCTATCGCAAAACTTTTACGTCTTTAACTTTTTAGCATTTTTGATACTGGATTATTAAATTACGAGCTATGCTAGTAGTAAAAGATACTCTTGCTTTAAGTCCGTAGAACACACCGTTTTCTGGAAAAATCAATTTGAAAATTTTTCTTTTTTGAATTAAAAAAAAAAAAAATAGAAAAAAACATTTAGAAAAACGAAAACTGGTACGTTTATTTATATGCCAGAGACGAATCGATTTCATTATTTGCGAATTTCTAGTACCGGTCATATGCGTCCGTTTTGGGTAGGTGGAAGGTTATTTTATCGCATAATTTTTTAGAGACCCAGAAACACTGTGTCAGAGGATGGCAAGAGACTCGAATTGAATCAAAACGAAAACGATTATTTTCTTTTCCTTTTTCATGCTTTACTCGGTTTAGAGTACAAAATGACCAAGTGTTCTTAAAGTATTCTGAGACGCATTGTTGGAGAAGCTCCTCCTAGCGGCGCCGCTTGATACTATCGTATCTCGGTTAACAGAATCCTGACTCTTGGTCGAAATTTATTTTATTTATTTTGTCATTCCCCGTTAGAGGACAGTCTAACCACAATATACTGCAGATATTTTAATAGATGCAGTTCTTCTTCGTCTCGAGTTGATTCAATTCAGTCTACTTGCAATAGCCTCTTTGATAAAGGGTAGAGACCCAGAAACACTGTGTCAGAGGATGGCAAGAGACTCGAATTGAATCAAAACGAAAACGATTATTTTCTTTTCCTTTTTCATGCTTTACTCGGTTTAGAGTACAAAATGACCAAGTGTTCTTAAAGTATTCTGAGACGCATTGTTGGAGAAGCTCCTCCTAGCGGCGCCGCTTGATACTATCGTATCTGGGTTAACAGAATCCTGACTCTTGGTCGAAATTTATTTTATTTATTTTGTCATTCCCCGTTAGAGGACAGTCTAACCACAATATACTGCAGATATTTTAATAGATGCAGTTCTTCTTCGTCTCGAGTTGATTCAATTCAGTCTACTTGCAATAGCCTCTTTGATAAAGGGTAGAGACCCAGAAACACTGTGTCAGAGGATGGCAAGAGACTCGAATTGAATCAAAACGAAAACGATTATTTTCTTTTTCTTTTTCATGCTTTACTCGGTTTAGAGTACAAAATGACCAAGTGTTCTTAAAGTATTCTGAGACGCATTTTTGGAGAAGCTCCTCCTAGCGGCGCCGCTTGATACTATCGTATCTCGGTTAACAGAATCCTGACTCTTGGTCGAAATTTATTTTATTTATTTTGCATAATTGTTTGCCTTTAATTTTTAAGAATTTTTAAATTTGATTATTAAATTTTGATGTATTTTAGTACTAAAAGTTACTCTTGCTATAAGTTGGTAAAATAAATCGTCTTTTTTTCAATTTTTTTCAATTTTTTTTCATATTCAAAAAACGAAAAATTTTCAAATCGATTTTTCTAGAAAACGGTGTGTCCTATCGACTTAAATCAAGAGTACCTTTCAGTACTAGAATATCTTACAATATATTAATCCAGTATCAAAAATGCATAAAAGTTAAAGACAAAAAAGTTATACGATAAAATAACCGTTGCCCTACCCAAAACGGACGCCTACGACCAGTACTAGAAATTCACAATGGATGAAATCGATTTATCTCTGGAAGATAAATATGTGTACCAATTTTTGTTTTTCTAAATAGAAGCGTTTTGGAGGTATTTAAGAAAAACTAATTACAAGGCGTCATCTTCAAAGAGCTTTAGCTCCCTTAGGAAGCATTTTCGGACTAGATGAATTGGGTTAAAATGTCTTAAAATTATATGAGGAATCTCCTGTCTTCGTTTGTCGGTAGAGTTTCTGGACACCCTGTACAGGGTGTCCAGAACGAAGACTGGAGATTCGTCAGATAATTTTAAGAAAATTTAACCCAATTCACCTAGTCCGAAAATGCTTCCTAAGGGAGCTAGAGATCTTTAAAGATGGCGTCATGGAATTAGTTTTGCTTGAATATCTCCAGAGCGCTTCTATTTAGAAAAACGAAAACTGGTACACTTATTTATCTTGCAGAGATAAATCAAATACATTAATTACGAATTTCTAGTACCGGTCATAGGCGCCCGTTCTGGCTAGGGTAACGGTTATTTTATCGTATAACTTTTTTATCTTAAACTTCTAAGCATTTTTTATACTGCATTCGTAAATTGTACTGTATTCTAGTACTAAAAGGTACTCTTCCTTAAAGTCGGTAGAATGCACAGTTTTCGATAAAAATCAATATAAAAATTTTTCATTTCTTGAATTTGAAAAAAAAAATTAAAAAAAAAAACTATTTAGAAAAACGAAAACTGGTACGTTTATTTATCTTCCAGAGATAAATCGATTTCCTTAGTTGCTAAATTCTAGTACCGGTCATATGCGTCCGTTTTGGATAGGTCAATGGCTATTTTATCCCATAACTTTTTTGTCTTTAATTTTTAAGCGTTTTTAACACTTGATGATTAAATTATGAGGTATTATTGTACTAAAAGTTACTATTACTTTAAATCGGTAAAATACACCATTTTTTGACAAAAATTTTCAAATTTTCTTCAAATTTAATAAACGAAAAATTTTCAAATCGATTTTTCTAGAAAACGGTGCATCCTATAGCCTTAAAGCGAGAGTACCTTTTAGTACTAGAATACCTCACAATTTAATAACCCATTATCAAGAATGCTTAGAAGTTAAAGACAAAACAGTTATGCGATAAAATACCAGTTGCCCTACCCAAAACGGGCGCCTATGACCGGTACTAGAAATTCGTAATCAATGAAATCGATTTATCTCAGGAAGGTAAATAGGCGTATCGGTTTTCGTTTTTCTGAAGAATAGTGTTCTGGAGATATTTAACAAAAACTAATTCCCAGACGCCATCTTCAAAGAGCTCTAGCTCCCTCAGGAAGCGTTTTCGGACTAGGTGAATTGGGTTAAATTGTCTTAAAATTACCTGAAGGATCCCCGGTCTTCGTTTGTTGTTAGAGTTTCTGGACACCCTGTATATCACACAAGTGACCATCTGGGCGTGATGACGTAATCGATGATTTTTTTAAATGAGAATAGGGGTCAAGTGATAGCTCATTTCAAATCGTATTCAATTCTCTAGCCAGTAATAGAAACATTAACATCGTTTTTTGTACAGGGTGTCCAATTTTTTTTATTAAATTAACTGACAAAAAAAGAAAAATGTATGTAATTTATTTAATTCAACATACATTTACTACTGTCAGAAAACAGAAAAAAAATGTTTATTCGAAAAATTAACATTGCTTTTCTCTTAAATTAAATGTTCAAACTTCCAAAAAGTAGGTGCTTAGCTTGAACATTGAATTTAAGCGAAAAGCAATGTTTATTTTTCAAATAAACATTTTTTTCTGTTTTCTGTTAACAGCAAAAAGTATTTTGTATTAAATAAATTAGATACATTCTTCTTTTTTGTCAATTAATTTAATATAAAAAAAATTGTTGTTGGGCACCCAAAGTTGCAATGGTTTAAAAGAAAAATTGCGAAACTATAACAAGATTTATTATTAAAAGTATGAAGATGTGCTTTTTATAAGTGATATTTTCTAGCACTTGATAATTTTAGTCTGTCGGTCTTAGTATTAACTAAATACATACATAATATACAGTGCGTCCATAAAGTAACGCATAAATTCATTATTTCATAAACCGGCGACTTTCGCGAAAAATCCCGAAACAGGTCGATTTTAATTTTTAATTTCCGATTTTTTGGCATATATATCATACTAGTGACGTCATCCATCTGGGCGTGATGACGTAATCGATGATTTTTTTAAATGAGAGTATGGGTCATGTGATAGCTCATTTGGAAGGGTATTCAATTCTCTATTCACTAATGTAAACAGTAACATAATTATTTATACAGGGTGTGCAAAAAAACATTTTTTTAATTAAAATAATTGAGACAGAAAGAAGAATTTATGTAATTTATTTAATTCAAAATGCGTGTTACTACTGTCAGAAAACAAAAAAAAAATATTTGACGAATAAACATTGATTTTCGCTTAAATGAAATGTTCAAACTGGCAAGAGAAAAGTGGGTGGCAGCTTTAACAATGAATTTAAGCGAAAAACAATATTTATTTGTCAAAAAAACATTTTTTCCTGTTTTCTGACAACATTAAAACGTATTTTGAATTAGATAAATTACACACATTCTTTTTTTGTCTCAATTATTTTAATTTAAAAAAATTTTTTTTGAACTCCTTTTATAAATAATTATCTTAATGTTTACATTAGTCAATAGAGAATTGAATACCCTTTCAAATGAGCTATCACATGACCCATATTCTCATTTAATTCTTTAAAGTCGCCGGTTTACGAAATAATGAATTTATGCGTTACTTTATGGACGCACTGTATAAATTATTATACATGTATTTCATACATACATATGTCATACATATTTCACGTAAATAATTAAGTTTCAAATACCTTTTTTATAGTTTAATCAAGCATACTCTAATTTTTGCATTCCAACTGATTATTTAAACTAATTAATAAGGACAAAATGTAAATGTCAAGATTGACTTTGATACACATTTTGGTATTAATTAGTTTAATAGTATTACAGAACAATTACACGTGTTTCAGCGAAAAGGATTAATTCATAATTAATGAAGCTAAAATCAAATGGATGGCCACATTACTGATATTATAAATTAGTTGCTAGTTAGTGATCAAATGAAGAATGACATAAAATAGGCAAAAACCCAAACTGAAACAGTAAAATTCCATCTAAAAAAAAACTAACATGCAACAGTCAGCCATTAGACAAGGCGAAAACGGCGGGTTCGTTGGGAAAAATATTCCCACGAGATTTTTTTGCATAATTACATTCGTGAGGCATCCCAGAATAAGGTTCAAGAAGTCGCCCACGTGAAAAGTGGGCCAAATTTTTTTTAAAAATCTTTTTTAATCAAATTGCAATAATCAATATTTTTGGCCCTGACAATTTTTTTGTAGATTTTTTAGACCATTCTGGATAAAAAAGGTCTCTTATAATTTTTCTCTAAAGTTGATCGTTTTCAAATTATGAGCAATTTAAAATTGAAAAAAAAAACGAAAAATGGCGATTTTCAAGGCTTAATAACTCGGTTAAAAGTTATTACTATGTAAGTCAAAAGTGACTAAATCAAAGTTTAATGCCCCCTGCAAGATCCCGAAGAAATTTATGTCATTATTTTATTACTAAGCTGTTATTTTTAAGTAATAATATTGAGCGCCATGCACGTGGTAGGTGGCCGTAAATGCTGAGCGCGAGAGAGATGCCACTGCGGCAGTCCAATTATTGTGCATCTTACTTGCACTCACATTTACGGCCACATATCACGTGCATGGCGCTCAATATTATTACTTAAAAATAACAGCTTAGTAATAAAACAATGACAAAAATTTCTTCGGGATCTTGTAAGGGGGCATTAAACTTTGATTTAGTCACTTTCTGACTTGCATAATAATAACTTTTAACCGAGTTATTAAGTCTCGAAAATCGCCAGTTTTCGTTTTTTTCGATTTTAAAGTGCTTATAACTTGAAAACGATCAACTTTAGAGAAACATTATAGGAGACCTTTTTTATCCAGAATGGTCAAAAACCTACAAAAAAATTGTCCGGGCCAAAAATATTAATTTTTGCAATTTGAATAAAAAAAATTGTTAAAAAAAATTTGGCCCACTTTTCACGTGGGCGACTTCTTGAACCTTATTCTGGGATGTCTCACGAATGTAATTATGCAAAAAAATCTCATGGGAATATTTTTCCCAACGAACCCGCCGCTTTCGCCTTGTCTACATAGGAAGCCTCTTTCAAAAGAGACAGATTTGGCTTTATAATTTAGGACTCTGATTTTTATCAACATGAGTCATTTTTTAAACTGAATGACAAACGAATTACATGCTTAATGTGTTGCAGTCATACAGGGTGTCTGCGTAACTTTGCACCATATGGGAAACTTTTTTAATATCAATTTTACGAAAAAAAGTCATTCTTTATAAAGTTCTCTGCATAGTCTAAAACCTAAGATGCAATCATCAGATATCAAATTTTGTCAACAGTATACGAGGTATGTCAAAAAATATTAATTTCGCTCAAGAGCAAACTACTTTTATACTTCAAAATATCAAAAAATTTTATTATGAAAAGTTATTTTTAATTAAAAACCATATTGAAATATGCAATAACAGCCTTCTACGTGAAAAAAAAATGTCTGAGATTTTCCTAAATTACCGATTCCGAACATCATTTTTATTTATTAGACATGTAATAACTCTTTTATTAATAATTTTAGGAAAAAAACTTATTCTTCATAAAAATCTGTGCATGGTCGAAACCTCAAGATAAAACCATCAGTTCTCCAAGTTTGTTAATTTTATACGAGGTGTGTCAAATAATATGAATTTAGAAAGAATATAGAAAGAATTCTGTCTAAATTCATATTATTTGATACACCTCGTATAAAATTAACAAACTTGGATAACTGATGGTTGCATCTTGAGGTTTAGACCATGCACAGATTTTTATGAAGAATACAGAATTTTTCCTAAAATTATTAATAAAAGAGTTATTACAGGTCTAATAAATAAAAATGATGTTCGGAATCAGTAATTTAGGAAAATCTCAGAATTTTTTTTTCTCGTAGATGGCTGTTATTGCATATTTGACTATGGTTTTTAATTACAAATAATTTTCATAATATTTTTTTTGATATTTTGAAATATAAAGGTAGTTTGCTCTTGAGCGAAATTAATATTTTTTGACATACCTCGTATACTGTTGACAAAATTTGATATCTGATGATTGCACCTTAGGTTTTAGACTATGCAGAGCACTTTATAAAGAATGACTTTTTTTCGTAAAATTGATATTAAAAAAGTTTCCCATATGGTGCAAAGTTACGCAGACACCCTGTATAACTCTTCAAAAATAATTCGCATGTTTTCTTGCGTTAGGATATAGTTTTCTACCTAACGTTATGATTTTTCGTGTAATGGAACTAAAACATCAGCAACGACTTTACCTGGCTGATGACTGTATAAAAATTGTAATAATGTGTCGAACAAAACATGAAGTCAAGTTTTACAGAGTCTATGTACCTACTCTGAGTTTTATGTTTATGTACAGATTATTTGGAAAGTAGATAATACATGAAAAAGTTTAAATTTTCTACTATCCTACTCTCCCAAATTAATACACCACCTTAAATGCACCATAAGTTTAAAATGTTTCTTCTGAAACGTTGACTGTATCGATTATTTTTATTTCACATCATAGGCCTATTTCTTCTAATAGAGAATAAATATATCAATGTTTTCTGAGAAACGTCAACGTTTTACCCCCATATACGGCGTGTAAAAATAAAGTTGTGTATGTTCATCTCATTTTGCAGCACTCTGTGGAATTTATTAACATATTAACAGACGCTACATCTTACTAATATTGCGATATAGCTTTATAGTCTGGGAGCTGGTGTCAAATTTTTACGGTGATTTTGGCGCGGATTCTATGAATTTATTTTGGTGATTAGTACTTGTCTGATAAAGAATATGTCTGTCAGCTGGCACGACTACGGGACTTTTAGACAAGAAAAAATAATATGAAAGTAGATAGAAAAAAACTCGAGAACCTATTTGTCAAATATTTATCTCCAAGCGACATATCCATATGGGCTACTGCCTAGTATACCCGGCTTTCACTCAGAAGGCTTGGGTTCGATTCCCGGCATCGGAAATTCATTTTGTATTTAAAATTGAATTGACATTTTGATTTGAAAAATACTAGCATTTTTAAACACTTTTTTATATTGTGTCCTACAAATAATAAAAACGTGGTATGCAGTTGAATGCAAATATATATCTATCCCGATATGATACTGCGACTAAAGGGCGTGGAAAATCAGCTACATCAAGAAATAGTATTTATTTGCTTTCTTCTATATTCGTCGTCTCTTTTGCTTATATATTGTAAAAGCCGGAGCTACAGGATGCAGCTAGAAAGCATTTCCTTAACGAAAAGTCTTTGATATCAAATATTGTTTATTATTTTTATTTCAATTATTCTAATTGTTTAAATGTGGTAAACTTTGTATCTGAGGCTTTTCTTCTTCCTCGTATTACGAGAGATGTCGCTGTTTTGCGTCTCAAAAGGTGGAATCATTGCATCGCGATATTTTCCCTTAAATAGGCAGGGTGTTGATATTTGGTTTAGAGTTGTGAATGCATAGCTTTACTGATGATGCATACATGCTGAAATAGCTATATGGAGGTGGTGGTCTAACTCTAAATCAAATAAAAACAAAACCTGCCTTTATCTTTATCTTTATATTTATATTTGTCTTTATCTTTATCTTTATCTTTATCTTTATCTTTATCTTTATCTTTATCTTTATCTTTATCTTTATCTTTATCTTTATCTTTATCTTTATCTTTATCTTTATCTTTATCTTTATCTTTATCTTTATCTTTATCTTTATCTTTATCTTTATCTTTATCTTTATCTTTATCTTTATCTTTATCTTTATCTTTATCTTTATCTTTATCTTTATCTTTATCTTTATCTTTATCTTTATCTTTATCTTTATCTTTATCTTTATCTTTATCTTTATCTTTATCTTTGTCTTTGTCTTTGTCTTTGTCTTTGTCTTTGTCTTTGTCTTTGTCTTTGTCTTTGTCTTTGTCTTTGTCTTTATCTCTATCTCTATCTTTATCTTTATCTTTATCTTTATCTTTATCTTTATCTTTATCTTTATCTTTGTCTTTGTCTTTGTCTTTATCTTTATCTTTATCTTTATCTTTATCTTTATCTTTATCTTTATCTTTATCTTTATCTTTATCTTTATCTTTATCTTTATCTTTATCTTTATCTTTATCTTTATCTTTATCTTTATCTTTATTTTTATCTTTATCTTTATCTTTATCTTTCTCTTTGTCTTTGTCTTTGTCTTTGTCTTTGTCTTTGTCTTTGTCTTTATCTTTGTCTTTGTCTTTGTCTTTGTCTTTATCTTTATCTTTATCTTTATCTTTATCTTTATCTTTATCTTTATCTTTATCTTTATCTTTATCTTTATCTTTATCTTTATCTTTATCTTTATCTTTATCTTTATCTTTATCTTTATCTTTATCTTTGTCTTTATCTTTATCTTTATCTTTATCTTTATCTTTATCTTTATCTTTATCTTTATCTTTATCTTTATCTTTATCTTTATCTTTATCTTTATCTTTATCTTTATCTTTATCTTTATCTATCTTTATCTTTATCTTTATCTTTATCTTTATCTTTATCTTTATCTTTATCTTTATCTTTATCTTTATCTTTATCTTTATCTTTATCTTTATCTTTATCTTTATCTTTATCTTTATCTTTATCTTTATCTTTATCTTTATCTTTATCTTTATCTTTATCTTTATCTTTATCTTTATCTTTATCTTTATCTTTATCTTTATCTTTATCTTTATCTTTATCTTTATCTTTATCTTTATCTTTATCTTTATCTTTATCTTTATCTTTATCTTTATCTTTATCTTTATCTTTATCTTTATCTTTATCTTTATCTTTATCTTTATCTTTATCTTTATCTTTATCTTTATCTTTATCTTTATCTTTATCTTTATCTTTATCTTTATCTTTATCTTTATCTTTATCTTTATCTTTATCTTTATCTTTATCTTTATCTTTATCTTTATCTTTATCTTTATCTTTATCTTTATCTTTATTTTTATCTTTATCTTTAGCTTTATCTTTATCTTTATCTTTATCTTTATCTTTATCTTTATCTTTATCTTTATCTTTATCTTTATCTTTATCTTTATCTTTATCTTTATCTTTATCTTTATCTTTATCTTTATCTTTATCTTTATCTTTATCTTTATCTTTATCTTTATCTTTATCTTTATCTTTATCTTTATCTTTATCTTTATCTTTATCTTTATCTTTATCTTTATCTTTATCTTTAACTTTAACTTTAACTTTATCTTTATCTTTATCTTTATCTTTATCTTTATCTTTATCTTTATCTTTATCTTTATCTTTATCTTTATCTTTATCTTTATCTTTATCTTTATCTTTATCTTTATCTTTATCTTTATCTTTATCTTTATCTTTATCTTTATCTTTATCTTTATCTTTATCTTTATCTTTATCTTTATCTTTATCTTTATCTTTATCTTTATCTTTATCTTTATCTTTATCTTTATCTTTATCTTTATCTTTATCTTTATCTTTATCTTTATCTTTATCTTTATCTTTATCTTTATCTTTATCTTTATCTTTATCTTTATCTTTATCTTTATCTTTATCTTTATCTTTATCTTTTTCTTTATCTTTATCTTTATCTTTATCTTTATCTTTATCTTTATCTTTATCTTTATCTTTATCTTTATCTTTATCTTTATCTTTATCTTTATCTTTATCTTTATCTTTATCTTTATCTTTATCTTTATCTTTATCTTTATCTTTATCTTTATCTTTATCTTTATCTTTATCTTTATCTTTATCTTTATCTTTATCTTTATCTTTATCTTTATCTTTATCTTTATCTTTATCTTTATCTTTATCTTTATCTTTATCTTTATCTTTATCTTTATCTTTATCTTTATCTTTATCTTTATCTTTATCTTTATCTTTATCTTTATCTTTATCTTTATCTTTATCTTTATCTTTATCTTTATCTTTATCTTTATCTTTATCTTTATCTTTATCTTTATCTTTATCTTTATCTTTATCTTTATCTTTATCTTTATCTTTATCTTAAATAGTATTTCCTTGAACAGAATTAGTGATAATTTGAGATATGATGAAAGAAATCATCTTTTGGAATGTAATTTTATGTTTCATCAAAAATGAGTAACAAAGCTGAATAAAGGTTTTTAACTTGAATGTGTAGTAATTTTCCGAAATAGTGTGCGATCTCATAAAGTAGGTCGTTGTCATATGGCAACGTGCATTTTTGAAAATACTACAACACTGTTTTTGAAAATAATAAATATTTTGGTTTAATTTAACTCATTTGGGATTAACTTTAGCAAAAATTCGACAATTTTCAAAAAAAAGTCGGGCTTTAATGGGTTAATGTTTTTTTCTATAGAGTTGCCATCGATTGGCTCTAAGTACCTACTTATCGGTCGTCAGTTGTATGTATACAGGGTATCCAGAAACTCTACCGACAAACGAAGACAGAAGATTCCTCAGATAATTTTAAGAAAATTTAATCGAATTTACTCAGACCGAAAATGATTCCTAAGAGAGCTAGAGCTCTTTGAAGATGGCGTCTTGTGATTATTTTTTCTTAAATATCTCCAGAACCGTTCTAGTTAGAAAAAAGAAAATTGGTACACATATTTATCTTCCAGAGATAAAGCGATTCGATCCATTGCGAATTTCTAGTACCGCTCATAGGAGCCGGTTTTGGGTATTGTCACGGTTATTTTATCACATAACTTTTTTGTCTAACTTTTAAGTATTTTTGACACTCTAGTATTAAAAGGTACTCTTGCTTTAAGTCGGTAGGACACACCGTTTTCTGGAAAAATCAATTTGAAAATTTTTCGTTTTTTGAATTTGAAACAAATTGAATAAATTTTTCAAAAAAAGGTGTATTTTACCAACTTAAAGCAATATTAACTTTTAGTACTAAAATACCTCCTAATTTAGTAATCTAGTGACAAAAATGCTTAAAAATTAAAGACAAAAAATGTTATGCGATAAAGTAACCGTTGACCTACTCAAAGCGGACGCATATGACCGGTACTAGAAATTCACAATTAATGAAATCGATTCATATCGGGAATATAAATAAACGTGCCAGTTTTCGTTTTTCTAAATAGTTTTTTTTTAACATTTTTCAAATTCACAAAACGAAAAATTTTCAAATCGATTTTTATAGAAAACGGTGCATCCTATCGACTTCAAGCAAGAGTATCTTTTAGTACTAGAATACCTTACAATTTAATAATCCAGAGTCAAAAATGCTTAAACGTTATATATAAAAATGTTATACGATAAAATAACCATTGCCCTACCCAAAACGGACGCCTATGACCGGTACTAGAAATTCGCAATGGATGGAAACAATTTATCTCTGGAAGATAAATATGGGTGCCAATTTTCGTTTTTCTAAATGGAAGCGTTCTGGAGGTATTTAAGAAAAACTAATTACGAGAGGCCATTTCAAATTGCTCCAGCTCCCTTAGAAAGCATTTTCGGACTAAGTGAATTAGGTTAAATTGTCTTAAAATTATCTGAGGAATTTCCTGTCTTCGTTTGTCGGTAGAGTTTCTGAGCACCCTGTATATACATAAAATTTTTTAATTTGTTACGAACATTTTATTTCGGTATAACTGACATCGTTAAAATGTAATAATGTTATATAAAAACTTTTAAACTTTTACGTAAAAACATTCAAAGTAACACCCCAAATCAAATAAAATACAAGAAACAACATCTACACTTTTCCAGGAGCTTTAAAAGTTTTGAAACTCTTTTGAAACAAGTCCATTTCGAACTTTTTGTTTGTAGTTCTTCAAATGAAAGGTCCATTGCGGTAGTCTTTAACTTTTTTAGCAAACTGAAGAGTATCCTTTTTACCAGAATTCGTTTTTTACATTAAATCTCCGTGTTTATTTCCCTTCAGAAAACTTAGTAAGCTGAAGGAAAATGTTTTTGAGTTTGGAATATGTAGTAAGGTCAGAAGGTTTGGGGTATATTTGCTTTATATTTACAACATAAATCATTATAAAAACTCCATAAAAGAATCACAAATATTACTAGCAGAAAACTGTTTATAAAAACAAGTAAAATATAAAAAATATAATGCAGTACCCAGAACAAATATGCAGGTATTTTGACTATATTTATATAATTTGTTTTAAACTATTTGCTTGTTATTGTTTTGTAGAGTGTTAGCAAGATTTAAGCATCCACTATGATCCTATTATCCTGTAGTCAAAATTAAGTGAATATACTGATCTACAGTGGAGTAGTAAAAGAAAAGATGGCCAAAGAATGTGTAGGTGTAGCCTTACTAAAGATACGAATAGCGGACCAAACAATGTCAATTCGTATCAGAAAGGATTAAAGCAACAAAGATAAAACTGGAGAAGAAAGACCTGAACATCATCGGAGTATATGATCCAGAAAATAACAAGCCTCAAGCAACAAGAGGACCATTTTATACGAATTTCAACAAATAAGGGAATGCAGACGTTCGGATAAAATAAGCTTCTCTTTGTAAAGACAATGCAGTCGACTTTACTAAGTAACAAGACATTTACTATATTCACACAATACACATAACACCACAATCTGATTGCAACTGGCTGAATGATTACGATCTTTTCCATTAAAAATACAAGTAGTAGGCTTCAAAAAACAAGTAATCATCATCATCATCATTCTCTTTTCCTTATCCCTATGCGGGGTCCGCTTCCCTAATTGCATTTCTTTACACAAAAATTCTATATTGGGTCATATCAATGTTAATCCCCTTTACCAACATGTCCTGCCTTATCGTCTCCCCCCCAGGTCTTCTTTGGTCTTCCTCTCCTACTCTTTCCAGGAATCTGCACTTCAGCTATTCTTCGTATTGGGTGATTAACGTCTCGACGTTGAGCATGACCAAACCATCTTAACCTATGCTCTCTCATTTTGGCATCAATTGGTGCCCTCCCAGACTTCTCCTAATATACTCATTTCTAATTTTATCCTTCTTTGTCACTCCACTCATCCGTCTAAGCATTCTCATTTCCGCCACATGCATTCGTTTTTCCTCTTTCTTTTTCACTGCCCAATATTCAGTTCCGTACATCATAGCCGATCTTATGGCTGTTTTATAGAATTATCCCTTCATCTTAATTGGAATTTTTCTGTCACACAACACACCACTGGTTTCTTTCCACTTCATCCATCCAGCCCTAATTCTACGGCATGCATCTCCCTCTATTTCTCCATTACTCTTTAATACCGATCCTATGTACTTAAAACTATTGCTTTTCACAATCATTTTAACATCCAAAAATACCATTTTATTTGTAGAAACTCAATCTTTAAATGAACATTGCAGATACTCTGTTTTCGTCCTACTAAGTTTTAAACTATTTTCCTCCAGAGCTTGTCTCCACTGTTCCAGTTTTTGTTCTAAGTATCTTTCATTATTTCCTACTAACACTACATCATCAGCATACATTAGGCACCACGGAATGCTACCCTGTAGTTTCGCTGATATCTGGTCCAAAACTAATGAGAATAAACAAGGACTAAGCACCGAGCCTTAGTGAAATCCTACTTTCACCTGAAATTTATCAATCTCTCCCACACCTGTCCTAACACTAGTGGTTACTCCCTCATACATATCTCTCACAATCTTTACATATTCGCCAGGGACTCCTATTTTATTGAGTGCCCGCCACAGAATATCTCGAGGAACTCTATCATATGCTTTCTCAAGATCAATGAATACCATATGAGCGTTGGTCTCTTTATTCCTGTATTTGTTCATCAGTTGCCTTACCAATGAAAATTGCATCTGTTGTTGATCTGCCCTGAATAAAGCCAAATTGATTATCGGATATTTCGGATTCTTCACGTATCCGTCTATCAATTACTCTCTCCCATATTTTCATGGTGTGGCTAAGTAGTTTTATAGCCCTGTAGTTTGTACATTGTTGTATGTCTCCCTTGTTTATGTAGACAGGTACTAATATACTGCTTCTCCATTGGTCTGGCATTTGTCCAACTTCCATAATTCTATTAAATAGACCTGCTAGCCAACTTATTCCTCTCTCTCCTAATGTTGTCCATACTTCCCAAGGAATATTATCTGATCCGACTGCTTTTCCTTTCTTTATTTTTTGAAGCACTTGAGCCACTTCCTCGTTTGTTATTCTGGTAACCATAGCTGTTACTGTCTCCGTTAACTCCACAGGCTGTCTTTCAAATTCTTCATTTAATAAATTGTCAAAATTCTTTCTCCATCTCTTTTTGACCTCCTTTGGTCAAAAAACAAGTAAAATACCCGGAATTGAGGAAAAACATAAAGAGAATATTCAAAACGATTATGAAGAACTGACGATAAACTTCTGCACTAATAACGAACTTATATTAAATAACACATTTTTTGATCAAAAAACCAACACAAATAAATATACATTCAAGAAAACCCGGTGACAAAGATCTAAGATAAATTATGTTACAATTTACAGTGATAAACATCAATCCAAAATAATCTACGTAGGATGTGTCAACTCGGAGATAGCGACCAAACCAAGTATTATGTAAAATAAGAATCACAATCACCATAAAATATAGCACACACAAGAGGGCTGGCACCAACACAAACAAAAAAAAAATCGAAGGACTAACTATGGAATTTACGCAATACTTCAGAATACCACAGAAAAAGAATATAAGGGAATATTGTTGAAAATTAAATATTACAAAACGGTAACATGGAGAAAAGCTTATAAAAACTCAAACATAACATAACTAACAAAGCAACAAAAGACGTTGGAGAGGGAGGAAAGTAATGAACACCAAGATATCAAAAAAGAAAATCCCCTGGAATAGAAAGGGAATAAAGACACACTGTGAAGATAAGAAGAAAGCCTTTTTACAATACAATACAAAACAACGATGGTCGTTGATGGTCGTTTAACACGAAGACAGTGGTCTTCATTATTTTTAGCAAACTGAATGGTGCAATCTCTGTGTTCGTTTCGCTTCAGAAAACTTAGTAAGCTGCAGGAGAATGTATTTGAATATGTAGTTAGGACAAAAAGTTTTGAGTAAATTTGTTTTATATTTACAACATAAATCGTTATACAAAATTCATAACAGAATTACAAAATATTACTAGCAGAAAACATTGTTTATAATAATAAGTACTTAAGTGAAAAATATATAAAAGGTAAAGAAAGAGACCTATAATGCTGTATCTAGAACAGTTATGCAGGTATTTTAAATACATCTACATAATTTGTTTTAAGATATTTTGTTTTGAAGTATTTTGGTAAAATTTAATCTTACGCTCTGGTCCTATTATTTTTAATCAAAATTATGTGAATATATACAAATATACAAACAAATGAAATAGAGAATGTGGAAAAATCCCCTGCATTTTGAATGTGGATCTTTTGATCACTGAGTGTGTTTCAAAGATCTACATCTTTTGTTTTTTCACAAATATACAAATCTACAGTGAAATAGCAAAAGAAAACAGGGCTAACAAGCTTGAAATAATAAGGGAAACATTTGTTTATGACGAATTATAACAGGTTTTAGAACAAACTGGGGCCAGTGAGAGGGTGCGATAAGGAGACGTGCTGTCATAACTGTTGTTTTGTATCATTATTCGGTATATGTTCAGTATAGAACGCCAATATTTCCTAATAACGTAGTAGTGATAGCCAGAAATAAACACGAGTTAAAAGCAGTAGGAGGCAGAGAAAAAAAATCTGCATAACCGAAGAAACGAGGAAATATATGGAATGGACAGAATGAGAGAATAATACCTGATAATGATCACCTAAGGAAAAATAGATTAATTCGAAGCAGTACAAAGATTCCAATAGATACTTAGGAGTGATATTTACCCGGACACCAAATACAAAGAAAGAATTCCAGGAGAGAATTATGGCTGCTAATGGTTGTGTTCTTTGCTCTAAATAAGTTCTTATGAAGTAGAAACATATCTAGAAAGTATATAGTAAATACCATAAATAATAATGGCTTTAAAACTTATGGAGGACATATGCGAAATTTTTAATGAAAATTGTGAAATTGATTTTGGTGCAGAATTTTCGGCTTTAGCAAGTTATTTTAAATACGCACCAATGATGTTGAAAGGAGTTTTTCAAGTTATAAAAATATTTTATCTGATCAAAGAAAATGTTTCCTCGTAAAAAAATTGGAAAAACATATTGTAGTGAATTATAATCGAAGATATCTGTAGTGATATTGTTGTTTTATTTTAAATAGGTAACTATTGGTATCAGTTTTGGTAAAAAATGTGAATAAATTGTATACAGAAAGAGCCACCATACTAGACACATAGGAACATTGAGCTATTACAGTCCTGGACCCTTCACTTGTTGCAATGTTTATTTTTATACCAAGTGACGTTTAGAACGTCAGAAAATGTATAGAAACTGAATATTCACATAGAAACTTGACAAATAATAGATCAGCTCTATTAAATACATGTGATCTAATTTTGACGTTTATAGTTGTCATTTTGTTAAAGTTGTAAAAGATTTAAAGTATTGTACTACTCTTGGTGTTTGAATAAAATTATTTTAAATCAGACTAATAATACTATTAACTAATGTATTTTTTGTATCGAAAAACAATTATTTTGAATAGTTTTTTGACAGTAACATGACAAGGATGAAAGTCACATCTGAGAACGGACCGGATTAGCCCATAAGCATAGCAATTAGGTTATACATACCCATGTGTCTAGTACGGTGACTCTTTACTGTATATAAAAAATAATGATTTTTTGAATAAGATTGCCGTCACCCCTCCTCCCTATAAAAGGACCCCTAGAATAGAAGAGAACATAAAATTTGTGGTTTCTCGAAATGCGCATTTTTTGAATTTTTGTGCATATCTGGCGCATATTTCGTAATTTTTTACTGCATATATATGCGCATATTTCCTCAAAATTGATTGCAGGTAAATCCGCTCCCTAAATGACGTAATAAAGCATGGATGGATTTAACAAGATGATAAATTAGATCCGAATGGTTTTTGGAAGGAAATATTGCAATGAGGTATTGATACAAGTATTTTTAAATATACATATAAAAGTAACAATTTCTGCAGAAGTAATATTATTGGTCAATAAATAGATTTCGAATTAGACTGCTGTGATGTACGTATATGCTCAGAATTATGTTGCAATAAAAGTCTCGTTCAAAGAGAAAACGATTCTCAGTTAAATAAGGATTTTCCAGAGCACGAATAGTATAATATTGCTTTTTAACTGTTAAGGGAGAACCATTTTTTTATTTTGTTCTAATATTAATATAGAGAGAGAGTCTGTAAATTGGAATAAATTCAATATCTCAAATACTAATTGTTTTTTGAAAAATGCTCAGACCCGTCGATTAGTATTTCAAAATGTCCTTTTTGACATACAATAATAATGTATACAGGGTGTCCCAATTTAGAGATATGACGTCATCGTTGATTTTCTTAAATGGCAACACTGTCATTTTGATAGCTATTTTGATAGGGTGTGTAAAGTTATACACAACTGCAAAATATCAAATTTTTATTCTCTACCATTTACAAGATAATAGAAAATAACAGAGTTATGTCTGTAATTTGGAATAAATTCAATAATTATAATACTAATTTTTTTTTTGAAAAATGCTCAGACCCGTCGGTTAGTATTTCAAATTGTAATTTTTGACATACAATAATAATGTACACAGGGTGTCCCAATTTAGAGATATGACGTCATCGTTGATTTTCTTAAATGGCAACACTGTCATTTTGATAGCTATTTTGATAGGGTGTGTAAAGTTATACACAACTGCAAAATTTCAAATTTTTATTCCCTACCATTTACAAGATAATAAAAAATAATAAAGTTATGAAAAACAAATAATCAAATAATAATTGAATTTAATTATGTCAAATAAGCAAATGCTCATAACGTTGCCCATTGACAATTTGACAATAATTGAGGGCAACATTATGAGTATTTGCTTAATTTAAACATTTAAATTCAATTCTTATTTGATTACTTGTTTTTCATAACTTTGTTATTTTTCATTATCTTGTAAATGGTAGGGAATAAAAATTTGAAATTTTGCGGTTGTGTATAACTTTACACACCCTATCAAAATAGCTATCAAAATGACAGTGTTGCCATTTAAGAAAATCAACGATGACGTCATATCTCTAAATTGGGACACCCTGTATACATTATTATTGTATGTCAAAAATTACAATTTGAAATACTAATCGACGGGTCTCAGCATTTTTCAAAAAAACAATTAGTATTATAATTACTGAATTTATTCCAAATTACAGACATACCTTTGTTATTTTGCAGTTGTGTATAACTTTACACACCCTATCAAAATAGCTATCAAAATGACAGTGTTGCCATTTAAGAAAATCAACGATGACGTCATATCTCTAAATTGGGACACCCTGTATACATTATTATTGTATGTCAAATAGCACAATTTGAAATAATAATCGACGGGTCTGAGCATTTTTCACAAAAACAATTAGTATTTGAGATATTGAATTTATTCCAAATTACAGACTCTCTCTGTATTCTTGTAACAACACAGAGAAAATATTATCTATTATGAATGTTGTTCTGAAGCTATTTTTTTGTGGTATTTTTGTAATATTTTTTATTTTGACAACTACATCCGATTTGGGCGTCGAAACGTTAATAAAATTAGTTTTTCAATTTAATTGTGGCTTATTTCCCAATCAAAATAGTTAATCTATTATTAATTAAGTAAACTATTTTAAAAACAACTTCTACTAACAACTTTATTTGCCGAAAATAATTAACCCTTTACCACTGACATGCGGTATGTCACACCGCGCCGAAAATATATTTTGTTGTAAGTAAAACCTGAATTATAAAAAATATACCTAAAACACCATCTACAGTTGAGTCCCTGAATCTTTACCCGTACGTCATCATTTAAAGCATACAAAATAAGTCGATGATAAGTCGGAAATTGAAATTTACTAAACGCAACAGCAAAAGTGACAGTAAGTGACTTGCTGTTGCGATTAGTAAATTTCAATTTCCGACTTATCATATACTTATTTCGTATGCTTTAAATGATGACGCACGGGTAAAGATTCAGGGACTCAACTGTATGTACCTTCAAGTGGTGTGTAATTGTACCTGCTCTCAACTGCTGCGTTTTAGAATTGTTTAGTCTTTGAGTAACGTTGACGTAAAGTTGTCTTGCGGTATCACGTACCGCATGAAGTATTTACGTTTATATAGTTAAAAACATTACAGTGTCTTCTTTCGATATTATTACGGCAGAAAGTTCATCCAGGTGTTATACTTTCAACTGCTTTGAACATTATTTTACTATTTTTTTGTTACCAGTACTCACGTTTTTTTTTGTAATTCAGTTAAAGGATTTTGTAAGAACCTCCACCATTTTTTTAATATTTGCATTCGTTCATAATTTTCTTGAAAAAAGTTAGTGGAGTCAATGAAGATTTTCACCTCCGATTTCGTTGAACCTCCATCGATTTTCATGAAAATTGGTAAGTATGTAGAGGATACCTCAAGAAACAAAGGTGATATGGTGCCAACTTGTGCTTTTACCCTGGGGGGGATGCCACCCCTTCTCGGGGGTGGAAATTATTTTATTAAAAATAATACCACTAATCGATAGAGGGACAAATTATAAGTAAAATTTGTTATATAAAGTTATTCCAATAAATCAATAGTTTTTGAGTTATTAAAGATCAAAAGTTTTGATTTTTCCTGAAAAAAATCCATGTTTTAAAGCAGTTTTTCATAAATAACTCAAAAACCATAAGTTTCTTCAAAAAATTTGTTATTATCAAAATCGAAGGTAATATAAAAGTAAATAAGCTCCTTATTCGAAAAATCCTTTATTACATATTACAAAGTCAGTTATATGTAATTGAATGTATATTTTTTTCCGCGAGTATTCAAATCTTAGTATTCAAGCTTAAATAACAGGAAAACGATGCACTTTGTTAAATATAGATACTAAACATTTTAATAAAGTACTTAAAGGTACCTATCAAAAAGCTATATAAGAAGTCGATAGCATAAACATTAAGCAAGTTATGATGGAAATAAGAGGACCCTTTCAGATTTTTTAGGGAAGAATGAAAAATGAAATATACGTCATTTCCACAAAAATTAAAATTTATAGTAACCCATTTAAAGCTTTATTTATTTTAACATGAGTAATAACTTCAACAATTTTGACCGGTTTAGAATGCATATTTTTGAAAAAAATACGATTAAAAAAATTAGAATTTTTCAAATTTTCGTGAGTTTCATTTTCTTTTGATAATAACTCCAAAAATACTCGATATACTTAAAAAATGGTACAGAACAAAATTTTAGTTTTAACTTCATTTAAGCTTTTTCTTTTTTTAATATTTTTTTACGATAAAAAATAACGGAGATAGAAACATTTAAAATCTAAATTTTACTGCGAGAACCATGTAACCGCGGCCCTTTCACCTTGTATTTAAAAAAAAATAAAGGATTTAGAAAATTATGTTTAATACAGTGTTATAGACCTTTTACTTAGCTTTATAATGGTTTTTGGATAAATCTCATTTTTCAAAAGTTAACGGAGCTATTTTAAAAAAACTAATAGCATTTTCTTTGAAAGAATTTTATAGCGGAGATTTTGTATGTATACAGGTTGTGGGAAGTCCAATTAGTCGTTTATTGTAGGAGATACGAAAAAAGTTTATTTAGGTGAGATTGGGGCATAGATAATATCAAAATTTAAATATATTTCCAAATATACAGGGCCACCCATATTGACTGGGTGAAACAAAATTTTCTATTTCTTTAAATTTCTTTAAAATTTTCTTTAAAAAAAATTTCTTAAAATATCAGGTTTTGTGATGTTACACGAAGTAGTTTAAAAGATAATTACGTTTTTTTCAAATTTCTTAGCAATATTTACCCCCTGTATAATTGTAGTGATTTGACATCAGAAAATCAATTTATGTTCAAGTGATTTTTAATATAGTCTATTATTGTTAAAAATTATTAATCTAGCAAAACGTTTAATTTTAGCTAATACAGGGTTGGTCGAAACTGAATGAGTGTTTTCGCAAAGTTTGAGAGTATGAGTTTTCTCAAACGGAGCAGCCTGTAATGCCTGTAATGAGCATTGCAATGAAATGCTATTGTATGGCACTTTATTATTTCCCACCCTGCCAGTGAGAACTGAATTTATTTTTTAAATCCCTAACTTTATGTCTTTAATTATTTTAAATATTGTAAACAATTAAAAAACAATCAAATTAAATTGAAATGAATAACCAGTGTATATCTTCCACATTTACTTCATATTTAACGTAGCCTGTACCATAACATTACACAGATTGTTATTCCTGTATAGCAACGATATACCATAAATGTGAATTCATACTTGAGAAATGTCCTATATCCAGTCTCACAAAAACAAAGGGATTCCTCAAACATAATATATATGCAGACAAAATCAGCCAAAGTGATTTGCGATATCTAATTAAAGGCCGTACCAAGTTGGTTTTGTTGAATATAGCATGAAAGCACTGCGATACTTTAGTGATAAGCGTATTTTTCGTAGTAGCTATAGTATGTTGTTTTATATTATGTATTACCTATATTAAATTAGTTTTAGTATATTTCGTTTATCTAAAAAATGTAAAACAAACACAAATTCTGTTTTTCTTGTAGTTGTTTTTTCGTATAGATATTATTTTATATTGTAGTAGGTATATTGAATTTAGTTTTAGTATGTTCCGTTTGTTTGTAGAATTATATTTAATTAGATTTGCTTTAGTTACTAAAATAAATAAATTTTCAATTATATTTTATGTATTTGTGGAAAAGGAAACCTAGCTTTAGCGGTCACATTTCTATAACGGCCAATTGTTTTCTATTTTTAGTGGCCGTTATTGTCAGGTTTTACTGTACCAATAATATTTTATTAAATTATGAAATTTTATTTAAATATAAAATTTATAAACTTGATAAAAGCAAGTTTGCTTAGAATTTACTCCTCTATCTAATTATGGGGTTATTTTTAATAAAATAGTGTTCACCCATGAGAAGGGGTAACATCCACCCCCAGGATAAAAGCGCAAGTTGGTACCACATCATTTTTGTTTCTTGAGGTATCCTCTAACTACTTATCAATTTTCATGAAAATTGATGGAGGTTCAACGAAATCAGGGGTGAAAACCTTCAGTGACTGCCTTTTTGGAAATATAAAAGAATAATTTTTTTCGTGATTGTCGATTTGCTAATTTTCTAATTTTTGGTTGCTATAAGGTTTGAAAAATTAATAAAAATTATAAATCATGCACATAAAATAAATGTAAAAAAATATTTATTTTACTTAATTAAACGAGATTGCTTGAGCCAGAATGCTGAAATCTGCATTTTTATTATTAAAAAAAAGGTGGATTTCACCCCTAAAATGCAGAAAGCGCAACTTGGTGCCATATAACTTTTGTTTTTTGAGGTATCCTCTAACTAATCAACAATTTTCACTGAAATTGATGAAGGTTCAAAGAAATCGTGGGTGAAAACATTCAGTGACTACACTTTCAGAAATATAGAAGAATGTGATTTTCGTTACCAATTTCGTTAATTTCCAGATTTTTGGTTGCTATAAGTTATGAAAAGTTAAAAAAAAATGTAATTCATGCACATAAATATAAAAAAATATTTATTTTTCTTAATTAAACTAGATTACTTGCGCCATAATGCGGAAATCTGCATTTTTTACAATTTAAAAAGTAGGGGTGTATTGCAACCCTAAAATGCAAAAGCGCAGGTTGATGCTATATAACTTTTATTGCCTGAGGTATCCTCTAACTACTTACCGATTTTCATGAAAATCGATGAAGGTTCAACGAAATAGGAAGTGAAAACTACAGTGACTGCACTTTCGGAAACTAAGAAATAATTTTTAAAAAGGGGTGTATTTCACCCCTAAAATGCAAAAAGCGCAAGTTAGCACTATATCACCTTTGTTCCTTGAGGTATTATTTAACCACTCACCAATTTTTATGAAAATCGATGGAGGTTCAACGAAATCTGAGGTAATAACTCATATCCACCTTCATTGACTCCACTATTTGGAGCAGTATTTCATTTTACAGCAGTGTGAAGAATAATTCCGTAGTTTATATGAAAATCAAATACAGTGATATAAAACAAATTTTTATTGGAAACAAAGGAGAACAGGCAACGGTATGAAATACCTCAAGTCAGAGTATATGTCACGAAACATCCACGTCAGTATTTAAGGGGTAATACACAATAGTATTATATTACTATCTATCACTCTGGGGAAACCAAAGGGTTACAAATTCCTCATCAAAAAGTAAGCATTTTCCTTGGGCGTATATCAGATAATATGAATAAACGAGGTTTTGCGCCACTCGCCCGTTTGATAAGAATAGTTATAACTTTTTGATAATTGAATTTGGAAACCAGAAACTTTCAAGAAATTTTCTAAAACTATCAGGTTTTAGTGTTTAATTAATTTAAAAGGGAGATTAAAATTTTTTAACATAATATATATGTATGTTACCGGCCAAACCCGATTTCAGGACAAACTAGTTTTGCCTAGGCCAAACTAGTTTTTCGTAAGCGCGTTAGGATAAACTAGTATGGCCTAGGCCAAACTAGTTTATCCTGATATAAATACACACACTTCAGGCCAAATTAGTTTGGCCTAGGCCAAACTAGTTTATCCTGATTATAATAAAGATTCACACTTCAGGATAAACTAGTACGGCCTAGTCTAAACCAATTTAGCCGAGTCGAAAGTAATTTAGCGAACATGTAAGGACTTTTACATGCGGGGAATTCCCAAATCACGTCCCAACAAGGATGGCAAAAAAATTATACATCGATATATTGTATCATACTTATGATACATCGAATGAAGATATTGATACATGCTAATAATAATAATAAACGAGTCTTCTACAGCTATCGCCGCTTCTCGCATCCTAATCTCCAGCGATTTCTATCGAAGCAATCTTCAGTTTTTAAGTCTCTGGCGGTCATTGCATCTTCGACATCTTCTCTCCAGGATCGTCTTGGTCTACCTCGTTTTCTTCTTGTGGGTGGAGTCCATTTTTCTATTTTTTTCGGCCATCTATTTTCAGGCATTCTCTGGAGGTGTCCATACCAGTTAAGTCTTTTGGCTTCGATTGTGTCTATTATATCTAGATCAATTTCCATTTGTCTCCTAATATCTTCGTTTCTCACCCTATCAAGTCTAGTGAGTCGGCAACATCGTCTCCAATAGTTCGTTTCCATCGCCTTGATTTTTGACTTGTTTCTTTGGTTGATTTCCCAGAGTTCAGCGCCGTACAACCCAATACTTTCTGATACATGCTATAAATCAATATATTCTTGTATAATTAAATAATATAAAAAATAATAAATAAAAGGATGAGGTTTTCTCCAAAAATTAAAAGAAAAGATACACTTACTAATAAAATCGAGTACGAATTAATATTGTTTTCACCAATTTTGAAAAAATGTGGAAACGTTGAATTATCCATGTCCGTTTGTCCGTCCGTCCGTCTGTCTGTCTGTCTGTCTGTCTGTCCGTGAACTCAACTCCTCCGTTAATATACCATATAGAATGACAAATAAGGTGTCAAATAAAAGCTTAGAATCCAAGGATGGTACTAAAGGTGAGAAATTTGACCTAGGCTGTATGTCCGTCCGACTGCGAATATAACTCAATATTATTGATTGTTTGTTACGAGTAATTATAACTTTAATAAAAATGATTATTTTTCCAAGAACAAAGTATTTTATTCAATTTATTATTTATATTAAGCCGTACTAGTTCGCTGAATAACTTTTTTCTTCTTGGCTTTTTCCCATCATGAGTCGCCATTTCTGAGGTCTCTATATATCACCGCATTTCCTATGTGAGTTTTCGATTTCACAGCAAGTCTTCCTCTCCGTCTTCCTCCCTGCAGGTCCTAGTCCAGTAATCTTTTCGGCCACCTGTGCTTCGGCATTCTTTGTACATGCCAGTACCATTTCAGGGCTCTCCTTTTACTACCACAACTTTTTTGTAATTGAGCATTCTACTTCTATTCTGTTTCATATTTCCTCTGTTCATATTCTATCCTACCTGGTAATTTGTAGACACCTTCTAATAAACTCCAATTCAACTGTTCGTATTTTATTTCGTATTATTGTTGTCACCGGCCATTCTTCCGCTCTTGTAGGATAATATTCAGCACTATGCCCTGAAAAATCCTTTTTTGTTTTCTTGAGTTAGAGTGTTCTTCTATATGACTCCATGGAGTGCTTTCGTGACTTGTTTTCCCCGTTCTATTGTCATTTCTATATCTTTCATACAAGTGCCATCTCGGTTTATCATTTACCCTAAACACTTAAAAGTCTTACAACTCTAAATAGTGTCTTCTAAACTTACGTTTAAATCAACAACCAATCTGTAATCAATTATGTACTTTTGACTAGATTAAATTGGTTTAAACTAGGCTAAATTAGTTTATCCTGATATAAAAACATACACTTCAGGATAAACTAGTTTGGCCTGAAGTGTGCATATTTATATCAGGATAAACTAGTTTGCCCTAGGCCAAACTAGTTTGGCCTAGGCTATACTAGTTTATCCTAACGCGCTTAGGACAAAATAGTTTGGACTAGGCCAAAATCGGGTTTGGCCGGTAACATATCTGGACCTCGGAGGTAAACTACACTATGTCGACATGGCGTTGTTTTGTTTTATTCTTTTAACTCACTTACTCTCCAAGAGCTTTCTAGATGTATACTACACTTGGAACTAATGACAACGAAAACGAAATTACCAAAAAAATAGAACACTTTGTTCAAATAATTTGAGAGGTAAAAAGCGCCATGTAAACTTGGGTGTTTTTACCTCACATTTACTAACTGAGTGTTGATCGCAAACAACACTATGTTGACTTAGTGCACTGAGCACATAGCGGCAAACGGGTCATAGGTAACTATTCTTCTGAACAGAAATAAATATCTTTGTTTTCATCTATTCTTTTTCTATAGTTACCTAGGTGTTTTTATAAAAATCATGGTTATTAATACATTGTAATAAACAGGCAACAAATATTGTGTACCTTCTCTTAAAAATTGGTGTTTCTATTTCGAATGGTATTATTCTAATTATACATATAGTTTCAAAAGTTATGCATCACTTAAAATTATGCTAAATTAAACAAAAATATATATATAAAAGAGACAGAAATAACAACAAGTATTATTAAATATTATTATTTTGCTGAGCCACAATATGTCAGCAACAAAATGCCAACATTATTGTTATTTCTGTTTTCTTTCAAGAGCCAATAAATACATATTGGTTCATTAATAATAATGTTCTATTTGTGATAAAATATATAAAATTAAATGGACAACCAAACAATATACCTTGTGTCTGGTACATACATAAAACCTATTTAGTATTACAATAGTATTACCTCATAATAACCATTTTTTAAAATCTTTTATAGTGCGTCTAATAATTTGGCCAGAGACTGTATACTACGGAAAAACACAATCTGTTCAGATTGTTAACAAATATTAGCGTTTAGTGAAGCGTTTTAAAGAATTCTTCAACTTACTTTAATTTTTTTATAATACAGCTTCATAATTTTACAACACTATATTTTTCGGCAAACTTTTTTAAATTTATACCAGACTTTTCACTTTCTCAGCTATTATAATATTTTTATTATATTTCTTAGCGACAAAGGTTTCTTATTTTACGACATCCTTTCTTCGTGTTCGCCGACACCAACCCTTATGCAGGTTATTTTTAATCTCATTTTAGATAAGTACGAAGTAATTAAATAGTATTGGGTATTTCGCAATACTGGGTATTATCAACAAGTACCTATACAAAAATATTTTGGCCGATAGTAACTGGTAAATTTCTATAAAATGGGTTTAAAAAATAATGAGATTATTTGGCCGCGTCCATATTATATAAATGGCCGTTAGTACAGGTTGCCGATTTTGACAGGTGGCCGTTAACACAGGTTTAAATATAATAACATTAAACTAAAATAAAAATTTGTTTCATGAGAAGTACCTAGCTATTTTTTTGCGCTTAAATACCTTTAAATTCAATAAATATTTTATAAGTTTAGATCAAACCTGTCAGAGGTAAACTGCACTATGTCACTGTAAATTACCATTAATTACAGTAATTAGGGCCAATTTTAACGTTTCATTAGTTGGATTGTACAAAATAGTTATATGTTATGATTAAAAGACGATCGCATTGTCTTTCAGAGCGAAAGATACCTAATTATGGGATATATAAGATTTTTGAAACATTCAGAGGTAAACTGCACTATGTCACTGTAAATTAGCATTAATTACAGTAATTAAGGCAAATTTTACCGTTTTATTAGTTGGATTGTGTAAACTAGTTATATGTTATAATTAAAATATGATCACATTGTCTTTCAGAGCGAAAGATAGCTAATTATGGGAAATATAAAATTTTTAAAATATTCAAACGGCCCTACTGAAAAGTTGCTTAAAATAACAGAGTGTAGTTTACCTCCGTGGTCCAGATGTATATTTTTAATTAGAAACAAAATCCAACGTGTAGAACATGATTTATTTTTCAAAAATAAAATCGACATTTTGTATATCGCATTGTACATTAGTACCATAACCATGAAATCGCAAAGTTTTCAGGAGAGCAAAAATAAGACGTTATATGAACTCTTCGTTTTTTTTTCTCTGCAAATTGCTTATCCAAGTTAATTAAATTCTGCACGCATGTTGACTATGTGTGTAGCTATGCAATGCTGGTAGAAATTTTTAATTATTGCCATTGCTTTACCATGCAACTGCCTTAAAATATGATATCGCCGGTCCGGAATACGAATGACGTAACTGCCAAAAACCAAATTTCTCAGGAGAGCAAAGAAACGATTTTGAAATATTTAAAATAGCGGTTAAATGAGGAGTAATCATCCAGGAGCATCAATATGGCGTTTATTCTTACAATAATGGCTTTTATTTTTTATCCCTATTGGTGCGAATTTCATTATCTTAATTTCATCCCCCAATTTTAACCCTTTTTACAGTTGCGGCATTCTTTATCTAAAAATTTTAAAATATTTAAAATAGAGATTAAATAAATAGTAACCATCCGGAACATCGGTATGGCGTTTATTCTTACAATGATGGCTTTTATATTCATCCCTATTGGTCCGAATTTCATTGTCTTAATTTAATCCTCCCATTTTCAACCCTATCTACAGTTGCGTTAATATTCATCTGAAACAAGGTCTAAATTGGTGCGTATTTCAATAACGACGCAACTACCCTGTAGTGGCTCAGTACATAGTTACAGTTCTGTCGCTTTTGTGTCATCTGTATACAGTATTTTAGAAACTAATTACGCAATAAAAAGGAACTCACAAATCGCCGGATTGTCAAGGCACCCATTTTCAAAATTCGGGTTTAGGTTATGGCACTAGAGAAGTTTTACTTGAGTAATTTTTCTTGTCTAACAAATGCATTATCACATGTTAGTGCGATATTGAAAAATGCACGATAGTAATATCACACATCTACTTTAGACCAAAGCGTAACGCAAACTACCTTGTGGCGCCCTGACTAATATTGAAAAAGCCAAAACCGGATATGGTAATAACAACACAAGCGCTTAACGCAGATTCTTAATTCTAAGATATCTTAATTATATGACAATATTTCATAACGAAGGTATTAGACCAAAAACAGATTTTCAATTTTTGAAGTTATACTTCTTTAGGCACGAGGGTGAATTTTTATTTTCCCGGGCGCATTCGCACACCGACAGTATGGTATTATAGTCGCTCAAACGCTATACGGAATCTGATTGGGTATTAAAATCATCTGTCAATAATTGTTCAATATGGAGATTATGGATAAACAAGTGTATATTAGTTTTTATTGTTGAGCTGGCAGAGAAAAAAGCAGGTTTATAATTGTAGTGACTTTTTAAATAGTTTTTAAAAGCGACAGGTACGTAATAATTGTAAATGTTTTAGTATCCTAATAAAAAATTACATAGGTACCTACCTATTTGGAAAATTTAAAATGAATCTGCCAAAATAGTATATAATGCTTTGATTTAGATAATTTGATTACCATCAAAATTTCCACAAATATTTACCTAATATATAGTTATTCCACAAAATATTCCTTTAATTCCACAAAAATCAAACTAATTTGATTAAATTCATATAAGTAATAAATAACTGTCAAAAACTTTATAGTGTAAACGTTCAGTTGGTGTATATTCCCACATGACAGTGTGGGGAAACCACTTCGATTTTCGATCGGCGGGATCGACGGGAAGCGTGTTCGATCCCCAATGCAAGTTACTATTTTTTTATTTTTTTATACATTTTTTGATTGTAAGTATATTATTATATAATTTTTTCAGAAAATACGTATCTAGTTAAAATTTTTGCCAACAATTATTGTTCAGAAATCATTTCTTTGTGGCAGTTTTTAATGTGTTTGTGTGTGTTTTATTCTTTTATTTTTTTTTAATTTTTGGTATTGTTTTAATACAAATTTTTGGAAAATAGTAAGCATTAAAAGTAGTTAAATAGTTTAATTAAATATAAATAAACTGTTTAAAGTATATTGATTTCGTTGAAATCATATAACAGAAGTATAACTTCTTACGTGCGTACAAAGTGCACACATTCTTTTTCTTATTTTTTTAGGGTTATGGCACTATTGAAGTCTAAGTGCGAAATGGTCAAACGTAAGAATTCCGATATATCTCATTTTTGAAATGTGTAGGGTGACAAGTTAGAATTGCCCTAAGTGTTATTTTTTAATCACATAAATCATTAAAAATAAAAAATAATAATTCTAGGAGTTCCCTATATAGTATGTTCTTTGAAGGTAAAATATTGCAAAACTTCTAAATTTTAAAGAACTGCTTGGATTGACAGGAAATTTGGCATATACATAGCTAATAAGTCAAAGAAAAAAACTGATATTATGCCGATGTGTGCTTTTGCCTTAGCGGTGAGTTTCACCCCCTTTTGGGGGTGAAAAATATATGCTCGAAATAAGTCCGGAAATGGATAAAATGCCCAATTCTAAGCAACTTTTGTTCTATAAAGTTTTTTCACCAAGTTAATACACCAAGTTAATTTTTCTACAAAATAACTACGTTTTCAAACGGTTTTTCGCAAATAACTCAAAAAGTAAGTATTTGGTGGAAAAAATTTTTTTTATCAAAAATATAGCACGTAAAAAAGTGAAAAACTTGGTGTATATATTAGGTCACTGTATCTAGTAGAAGCAGAGTTATACCTAATGAAAAATAGGTTCATATTCGTCTAATTCCAAATCGTATATTTTAACGTGCCATAACCAAAAGAAGCACTTTTTTGGGGAAAACGCATTTTAACTTTTTTAAAGCGTTTAAAAAATGCTTATTTTTGTTTTTTAAAAAAATTTTTAGCATCAAAAGTAAACAAGTTACGCTCAAAATAAAGTTGGTCCCTTTTTTTGGTAAGAAATCGGGAAAATCACCCCCTAATTAGCATTTCAAATGAACTTAATTGTTATCACTTCACAAGTTTTTTACTCGCGTATGTATTGATCATACGATCTGTAAGTCTCGTCGGTTCAAAGTCCTTATTTTTGAAAGAGCTGTAGTTAAAAGGGCTTGAACGAGTCACTTATCACGAGTTTATGCAAATTTTGAAACACCGAATCTTGACCAATTTTTGTTTTACAGAAAAACAAAAAAAAAATAAAATATTCAGAAAAGTAAAGCCGACTTTTTTTATTGTTTAACACTTTTGGTATCTCTAACAATTTTTAAGTTATTTAAAAAAAAGCGTTTTTTCAAAATTAAAATTTTTAAAACTTTACTTTAAAACCAATTTTTTTTCAAAAATAAGCACTTTGAATCGATGAAACTTACAGATCACATAAACACAAAATAAATAAAGTAATTTTTGAAGCGGTAACGATTAATTTCATTTAAGTTGCTAATTGGGGGATGATCTTCCTGTTTTTTTTTGCCAAAACAAAAGGGACCTTTAGCGTAACTTGCTTACATTTGATGCTAGAAATTTTTCTTGTAAAAACAGAAATAAAGATTTTTTAAACACTTTAAAAAAGTTGTAATGTGTTTTCCCCAAGAATGCTTCATTATTTGGATATTTCACATTGAATTTCTCTATTTGGAATTTTTCGAATATGAACCTATTTTTCATTAGCTATAACTCTGCTTTTGCTAGGTATAGGGACCTAATATATACACCATTTTTTTCACTTTTTTATAGGCTATAGTTTTGATAAGAATATTTTTTTCGACAGAATGCTTACGTTTTGAGTTATTTGCGAAAAACCGTCTAAAAACGTGGTTATTTTGTTGAAAAATGAACATATTCACTTGCAAATAACTCGAAAAGTATTGATTTGGTGAAAAAACTCTATGGAACAAAAGTTGCTTAAAATTGGTCAGTTTATCCATTTCGGAACTTATCTTAAACATATATTTTTTCACACCCGAGATGGGGTCAAACTCACCCCAGGGCCAAAGCACACATCGGCACCATATCACTTTTTTTCTATGACATGTTAGATATGCGTATGCCAAATTTTATGTCAATCCAAGCGGTTCTTTAAAATTTACAATAAAAACCGTGAAATAATGGACTAATAGGTGCTTAGTGCATTCGGGTACAGTTATTATAGGTTTATTTAAAACTAAAGCACATTTTGTGCGTCCGTCGCTGGCCTATATAGCTGAACCTTGTAAGACGATATCACAAAAAATATCACAGATACAATTCCAATATTGTCAGAAAAAGATCTCAAACCTATCATATCGGATTCATAAGCTTCCCGACAAGAAGTCTCGCTGTTCCCTATTTACTTATTCTTAGACAAATACGAAGTACATGAGTTTACGGATCAAATTTCAGGATTTCGTTAACGGGGTTGTTAACTATATTTGCGGAAACTTTATGACAGGCTCATGTCGCATATTCTAATAGGTATCTAAAGATATAATGTTTTGTCATTTTGTGGCAAAAGTTTTACTTATTGCAAGACAAAATTACGACTAAAATTAGTGTGAAGATAGTTTACTTGGTTATAATTAACAATAGTTTACAGCAAATCCAAGAGAAAAATAAAAATATAATGCATAAAAATATAACAAACATGAAGAATAAGAATATAAGAAAGAATACAACAAATTAAGGAAATATTGTTAAAAAATCTACATAAGGATTTTTTTTCGGACCCCCACGATCTCCCCGGTATTAAGAGCCAATATATGGTAGAGATAAATTTTCAACGTACAAGGTTTCTCCCCATGTGATAATCTGACGCGCTCGAGTAACTGCAAAAATTTCCGCTTGGGCCCCCTTACCATAGTGCACATCCAAATATTACAGAAAATAGTCAGAATGTGACGTTCCCAGAGCACAAAATCAATCCTCATATTTTTTTAGTAGCCAAGTAAGCCAACTGTAAATTTTAAAAAGACATAAGTCCCTCAAAAATATTGTGGCTGTCATTACAATCAATTGTGGCTTAATTCCATATAAACACAATATTTAACTTGACGAAGCCACACGAAAACAGGTTCAGAACCTTACTTCTCTATAGGCATATATGTAAATATAGGCAATAAATTACACCTACGTATATATGACCGGTCATATTACCCGTATGCGCGCCAATGATGAATATTAAATTCTTAATTGTATGTTAAAAATGTGCAATAACTACATACGTTTTAAAACCCACCAAATTTCATTTGCATATCTCAACCGTCAACAACCTCGCAACTAAACCCATAAATAAATTGTCAGCTTGTAAGAAAAATTTCAACACCCCCTATCTCAGAAACGAAACATTTGCGGACATACGATTAGGTATCAAGCAAACTCTCATTATTATTTCATGCAGAATTAACCCTTAAAGTTTGCCATACTTACTTAAAAACACCCTGTATTGATGAAAAACATGACTAGTTGTTAAAGTACAAGTAACAATATTATTACTATACAGCGATATTGTTAAAGAATAAGGCTAAAGCACATTAAAAAAATCATTAAAATTTTTAAGTGGGCGGATTTCTATGCACGCAAGTTTAGTAAAATAAATATTGTTTTTCTTCAAACGTCAAATAATGATGACATTACTTATCTAACTTGATCCTGTCAAAGTTTGATGTCTCCGCCGGCAGCAGTTTTTTTTTCCATTTCTTTACGGCGGAGGGAAAAATGTTGTCATGGTAACAATATGAAACATGTCACAAAGCAACAATACAAATGTCATTAACAACAATTAAACATCATTTTTATTTATAGTAATATTAAAAGTACAATTAGTTAATGAGGCATTTTCAAAATTGAAACCGTGCAAAAATGTTCCCGACTCTTGATACGCATTGGTAATTGTTGATGATACTGATGGTCGAGCACAACTTTCAGCAATCATTCCCGATGTTGGCGAATCATGAGGGTTTAAAATTTTTTGAGCATTATCGTTCTTATTTCTTATTGAATCCTCTATATATCCTTTGGCAACCGTGCTTGATTTCCAGCCCCCATGTCGTTTGAGGCATTCTAGATTTCCGCCTCCATCAATTAAAAGTGTTGGAATTGTACTATTTATGGTTGAAAATTGCTACGTTTGAAGAAAAAATAGTATACTTTATTCGGAAAAGAAGCGACTTTTCTTGACTTGCCCTCTATTACGCGCCACACTTAGTTCGGAGCGTAACATCGGGCGCGTCAAGAAAAGTCATGCTTCTCCGTCTCATAAAGTAATATACTATTTTGGGAGTTCGGCCCTGCATGGAGATAAGTAATGTTGTTCCTAACACGGCTCCGTAAAATTGTTATTTTTAAGCGGTAAAACAAAGTTATAAATTGTGAATTTGTGCCTAATTATAGTCGATAACTGTAAGTGTACAAGATTTAATTAATTTCTTTGTAAAACGTTATGAATTTAATATATTGGGACAGTTTGTTATTTCTATTATAAACAATTTCTCGTTATCAGTAGTTTCACGTTAATTACACCTGTCTTAATACAGACCCATATAGCTGTTCTTGCAGGTGGTCAGGGTCAGATCCTTTTTATTGACAAATAGTGTTTAATGAAATTAATTAACGATGGAAAATAATGTTACCACAATGCAATCCAATATACAATATTAACAAAATGTCTCACAAACATATTCTTTAGCAACTTTAAAAGTTCAGTTTCCTTCTAAAGAGAACGCGATCATTTTTAATGCACGAGACAATACGAAACTCCAAGAATACCTTATCCCGTTGGGAAATATTATCCAACCAAAAAATATTATATTTTGCTCTCGACTGTCTAACAATCGCATCTGTATGTACCTATCTAGCAAACAACTGGTAGAAGATTTCATGACCAACAGAGGATACATTTAAATTCAAGGCGAAATTGTTCGAGCTAGGAAATTAATAACACCAGCAGAGAGGATTGTCCTCTCCAACGTATGTCCCTTTATACCTCATGAAATACTAATCAACGAATTACAAAATATTTGTTTAGTACCGGCTTCACCTATGACATTCCTTAAAATTATTGCCACCTTACGTGAATATATCCATATTCTCAGCTTTAGGAGACAAATATACACCAGTCCCCACAATTTAACACTTCCGGAATCATTTCTACTTAAGTTTTATAATACCTTTCTTAGGATTTTCATATCACAAGATAGTTTGGTCTGCTAAAATTGCAAGAAGCCTGGCCACAAGGCATCTCAGTGTTCCGAATCAACAGTCCTAGAAGATCAACACTCAAATAATGAAAAATCTTTACCCAGCCTAGATAATACAGTTTCGCAACAAACACATACACTATCAGAAGCAATGTTAATCTCCCACGTTCCCAGCAATGCAGATTCCCAACATGTACATCAACTTTTAGAAGAACCGATGTTAGCATCCCATGATTCAAACACAACAACCACGATAACAAACATTGCTCAAGATTCCAACCCTCATAAGCGCACCGTTGACGATATAACTTTACCTTAAGTCGAGTCTTCTTCAGCAGAATGTAAATTGTTCCGTGAGACTAAAATTCGGCAAAAAATCAAGAAAACTAAAACTGTTTCAACGGAAAGTAGTAGTATCACTGCTACTAGAACCAGCAAAAACGTTTATTGAAAATCATTCTCCATCTTTCGTTCTTGATTACAACCAACTGTATATGCTTCTAACTAATATTACCGGTTCTGCTGATCTTTTGAGTATCATTCAAGAATACACAAAAGATTACGCCAGTCTAACTGATATGTTTACAAAAGTATATCCCCACTTAAAAGATAGAAGTATAAAGCGCAAATTAACGTCTATTAAGGAGAAAATTGAGAACACTTCTCAATTAAGTCAAAAATAACATTCACATCTAAGTGCCCGCGATGCTATCGGTAATGACGAATCGGAGGTCGAATATCGGAGTGTGGCAAGTGATTTAAAAGCCTTTTTCAAAAATAAATTGTTATGTGCTTGGAACGGGGAGTGTCAAAATTCTGTTTCGAAACTAAAACTGATTAAAAGTGACAGCAATAAGCAGAAAATCCCAAATAATCTCAACACGTCTGAGACTAGGCCGTAGTAGGTATACACACGCACAACTATTTACAAACAGCGTTCACAAAAATGTTGCGGTTGTAATGTAGCAGGCAGTACAGATCATTTCTTAATTAATTATCCTAAATATATTATTGAAAGACGTCTATATAGCATCCCGAGCAGCTTGCAAAAGTTACTGGGAAAGAACTTTGTTTACAGAAAACTAATAGGTTATAAATATATCTTGTATTAATATGTTGTACAAAATTTAATCATGTAAGTACTAGGTATTACTATTGTTATATTACTAGTATTTGCATACACTGTAAATTACAACCGTTATGTCGCTAATATCATTCGGGAGGATGCGGCTTTGTTTTGAATAAAAAATATTGTTTTTTTATTACTTATTTAAAGATTTCTGTTATCATGTAATGGAACTATTCCCTTAAGAAATATTTATTCAATTTATTAGATAATTTAGCTTAATCTACGGTCTTTGTCGGAAACACTTGATCTATTGAACTCTGATAGCGACAAGCGTTAAAATCTCCATAATTTTCCATAATGTTTACCGATAGATTTTTCAATCCGACAACGCCGAGACCCTTGCTCTGAGCTGGCGCGCGCGGCGGCTCATAACACACAACGGCCTATGTTCCCTTTCCCTTCGTCAGTGTCCTTTAGCGCCCTGCTATGGTGGTCGCTATAGCTATCTGCTGCATTCTCGTCCTGCTGGCCGTTTTCATAGTGATAATCATCGCAGTGGGTCAAACTATTGCACCGCGTGCTTGAACAGCACGCCCCAGACATGGTCCTCAATCCAGCCTCGCTCAATCCGAGAACTTGACAGTGCCTCCAAATCATTCACCAAGTCGACATCCAGTGACTGATACCATGTGACTGAACAGTTGTTGTTTATAATCGTCAGTGTTTTTATAAATATATGTAACCGTTTAGTGGTTTCTGAAAGCTGTTAGTTTTTTAAATGTTGTTGGTGTTTTAGAGAGTTGACTATGTTTAGAGTAACTTTTAGATGTTTTACCTCCCATATTATTTGGGTTCGACGTTGTACGTAGCATGGTGCTCCTGTTGTTTGTAAATTTTATATTTGTATATGGATATATATCGGAATTCCTCATATGAAATAAATATATTTTGTAGTAAGATGTTGGCTTATTTTCTCTATCATTAAAAGACTTTTTTATTATAAACAATTTTTTCAGTTATATACGAGGTTTGTCAAAAAATATTAACATAAAATTCATATTTTTGATAAATTAAAAATGAAAACGTTTTGCATAGGATCCAATAAGTCTCCACCATATCGATTATTTTTATTTTTTATAAAAAGAGCTATTTTCTATAAGGTGTTTTGAGTGATGAACATCAGATCTAATTTTTTTTGTGTTATCTACGCGGTAGGTATGTCAAAAAATAGTAATTGTGGATATTGTGGCTCTTACAAAAAATTCGTATTTTTGACAAATGGCGTATATTAAGGCTAAAACAATTTAATATCTTATTATTGTATTCTAGGTCTTATATCATTCAGAGTGGTTTAGAAAGAGTAACTTTTTTGATAAACTAAAAATAACAAAGTTTTCCATATTATTGTAGTGCAGACTTAATTGGACACTATTTAAACTTTTTATTTTTAATTTTATAAAAAAAAGTTAGTCTTTATAAGAAGTTCCGAATGAACTAAACCCTAGAATACAATCATCAGTTATTAAATTTTTTAATCATATACGCAGTTTGTCAAAACATGAATTTTTTGTTCATATTTTTTAACAAACCTCGTATATGACTTAAAAAGTTTAATATTTTTGACGATTGTATTTTAGGTTTTAGATCCTGCAAACTTTTTATAAAGAATAACGTTTTTTCATAAAACTAAAAATAAAAAAGTTTCCCATATTATGGTGTCGACTTATAGGGGATATTAACTTCTTCACCATATAATGAAATATTTTGTGAACAATTATGGCAGCTCCAAATTCAGGTATGTACAATATAAAACAGTGCTACAGGCCTCTCATCATCATATCCCCGCCCAGCCATTTGGTCCACTGCTGGACATAAACCTCCCTCATTTTTGTTCTTTGTGCTCTATTTTGAGCACTTTGAATCCAATTTCTTGATATTTTCTTAAGATCGTCAGTCTAACGAATAGAGTCTTCCTCTAGTTCTACTTCTTTTGGCAGGCGCCTCGCTTCCAAAAACTTGGATACTTCTCTCCACATTTTCTGTCTACTGCTTGTTCTTTTTAATCTCTCATGCCTCTGTCTAACAAATATTGCTTTACTGCTTCCAATTATTTCTACTTTGGACGTCCTCTTCTTTTTCAGCATTTCTCCCTTCTTCAATATAGTATACAAGAGCGCTACAAATCTTGTAGGCCCCTACCTTCCAAAATGTTGGATATTTTTAAAAAACCAATACAGAAGTAAAAACTTCGAGATGTATTCTGGTATAAAATCGTTTATTTAAAACTATAAAATATCATGGATTGCAGAACGTTTTCGTTCTAAACAGAACATCTTCAGTGCCTGGAATGAAGTATTTCCACGATAGTTTAAAGCAAAAGGTTAAAACTGTGACTGTTAAAATGAAAAATGTGGGAATACTTACATCCTGCCGAGTATTTTGAAACTAGCACACTGTAAATAGTGTTAACATCATCGTATATGGTTTACATAATATAATATTAAAATGTTATGACTACAAGTCGATGTTGATAGATAAAGTGGAACACATTCTAAAAGGGTGCCATGGCTCCCTGCTCGAAGATGCTAGGTACTTGCCAATTCAATGGGCACAGACCAACTGAGAAATTAGGAAGTGGATATACAATTTGACAAGGGTGACATGACATGACAAGATAAAGCCAATTTTTGGTTAAAGTTTCATTTGATATTGGATTTTTTAATAAAATACAGAGGTTTGTCTGCAAAATTAATTTAAATTATTTGAATAATAAATTCTACTGTAAAGTTTAGATTAGCAACTCTCTATTCCAGAATAACTTATAGATTCATTAAATTTAATGCAGATGTATTTCAAGGTTTAAGTTGTGACGTCATCGGATGTGAAATGACGAGATGAAAGTTGAGTTTTGTTGAAACAAGGAAATACACTACATAATAAAAGATAATTAGACTTGCGTGGAAAAACAAAGCTAAACAAACCGAAAAAAACCAGAACTTAAGAGTATTTTTATGTGATGAACTGTTGGTTGCCTAACAAGGCAAGCAGGCGACAGGTTGAAGGTAAACGGTAGAATATTGCGAGAAATATTCTACCGTTTCTCGCAATATTCTACCGTTTACCTTAAACCTATTGGCTGCTTGCCTTGTTAGGTAAACAACAGTTCATCACATAAAAATACTCTTAAATTCTGGTTTTTTTCGGTTTGTTTAGCTTTGTTTTTCCACGCAAGTCTAATTATCTTTTATTATCCTTGTTTCAACAAAACTCAACTTTCATCTCGTCATTTCACATCCGATGACGTCACAACTTAAACCTTGAAATATATCTGCATTAAATTTAATGAATCTATAAGTTATTCTGGAATAGAGAGTTGCTAATCTAAACTTTACAGTAGATTTTATTATTCAAATAATTTAAATTAATTTTGCAGACAAAACTTTGTATTTTATTAAAAAATCCAAAATCAAATGAAACTTTAACCAAAAATTGGCTTTATCTTGTCATGTCATGTCACCCTTGTCAAATTGTATATCCACTTCCTAATTTCTCAGTTGGTCTGTGCCCATTGAATTGGCAAGTACCTAGCATCTTCGAGCAGGGAACCATGGCACCCTTTTAGCATGTGTTCCACTTTATCTATCAACATCGACTTGTAGTCATAACATTTTAATATATTACATTATGGAAACCATATACGATGATGTTAACACTATTTACAGTGTGCTAGTTTCAAAATACTCGGCAGGATGTAAGTATTCCCACATTTTTCATTTTAACAGTCACAGTTTTAACCTTTTGCTTTAAACTAATGTGGAAATACTTCATTCTAGGCACTGAAGATGTTCTGTTTAGAACAAATACGTTCTGCAATCCATGACATTTTATAGTTTTAAATAAACGATTTTATACTAGAATACATCTCGAAGTTTTTACTTCTGTATTGGTTTTTTAAACTATGGTATACAGCCAACTATTGGGATTTTCCCATTGATTTTTTATTTTTTTGGATATTTTTCTCCAGATTTGTCGGTCTACTGTTTATTCGCTTTAATTTCCGATACCTATTTCTAACAAATCTTGTTTTACTGCTTCCAACTGTTTCTGTTTGGACGCCCTCTTCTGTTTTCCCATTTCTCCCTTCTTCGGTATTGTCTTAACATTTCGGTTATCAGGCAGGCATTCGTCTCCATTATAAGAATATCAAGCCATCTAGCTCGTTGGGCTTGTATTTTTGCTGTAATTATTAGTTTTCCATACATCCTCAATTTTTTTTCATTAATTTGTCTTTTTCAATATTCTCTGCCGTCTTTATTGCCCCGAAGATTTTTCTGGGCATCTTTCTTTCCCAAATCTCTTGTGTCTTTTCTTCTTGCTAGATCATAATCCACTTTTCGCTGCCATACATCACGGTGGTTCTGATTAAGGTCTCCTAGACTCGTAGTTTACCTCTTCTTGATACTTGTTTTGCTTTCACTACTGAATTTTGTGACCCTACCGCCTGCTACCTGCATCGATTTTTCGTCTCTTAACCTTGTTACCGAGTTAGTTGTGTCTACTCCTAAGTATGAAATTCGGTCACTTTTTCTAAACTATAGATAACCTCTGCTTCTTTCGTTTTGATATATTTGTAATCATTTGTAATGAACCTCTCCTTTCCTTTCTCTCAGTGCCTTTGAGCGCTCTGCTCTGGTGATCGCTATAGCTATCTGCTGCATTCTCGTCCTGCTGGCCCTTTTCATAGTGATAATCATCGTAGTGGGTCAAAATATTGCACCGCGTGCTTGAGCAACACGCTCCAGACATGGTTCTCAATCCAGCTTCGCTCAATCCGAGAACTTTAGAGTGCCTTCAATTCGTTCACCAAGTCGACATCCAGTGACTGATACCATGTGACTGAACCAGTAAAACTGGCTGATGGCGAATCTCCTTGTTTTAAACCTCTATTCAATGTGATCTTGCTTGAAAAGATTTCCTCCATTGTTACTCAATTTATCTTGTTTCTAAGTATCATTATCACTAGCCTTATAAGCTTTTATGGTGTTTTTGATACTCTCTTGATCTCATATAGCATCCGTTAGTGTATGGAGTTTGTCTGTCTAAAATCGATAAATAACATACAGGGTGGGGCATTAGTGGGAAAAAGTCCAATAACTCGTTTATCGTACGAGAAACGAAAAAAGTTATTTCGGTAAAAGTTGGGGCACAGGTAGAAACATAGTATAAAAATATTATCGAATATACAGGGCCAACCGTATTGACGTGTCACACAAATTAATTTTTTTTAATGGAATACCCTGTATATTTTTACATTTTTAGATTCTCCTCGATATCTTCTTTCTTAAAATATAGGGCTTTTTTATATCATACGAGGTAGTTTAAAATATAATTTTAAAAATTTCTATTTATGTTCAAACGATTTTTAATATAGTATATTATTGTTAAAAATTAATAATGGCGGAATGTTTAATGTTAATATACACGGTTAGTAGAAACTTAGAACGAGTTTTCTTAAATGGAACATCCTGTATTTTGGTATTGTAATGAAATGATATTTTATGGTACCTACTTTTATATTCCTTAAGCATTCTCTATACCTAAGTGCATTAATTTGTGAATTATTCGTGATTCTTTAAGCAATAAATTTATTGCAACAAAAATTAAGTGAAATTTTATTAGGTGGCCGTGAAAATATTTAATAAAAAAATCAAAAACAAACATACATATTATTAATCTAGACTGATTCTTAATTTATTAATATTGAAGGAGATATCGAAATACCTACGTTGTAAATATTAATAAAAACATATAATATTCTACCTTAATTGATATGACACTAAAGCTTAAACATTTGACATTATAGGTACTATTTTTATAGTTCCAGTTGATTTGTTATCATCACTAATTAAATATGAATTTTTCTAATAAGGAACTTGTAACGGGTAGTCCTTTCAGAATGACAGACTCAGCAAAACACAGGTTAAAAACAAAGTAATATATATTTAAGATAACTGTGTACAGTTCAAAATAAATAAATAAAATATAATTGTATCTTCTGCAAAGGAAAAATAACATTATCTTATTACTGTCACCCAAACATAATAGAAATATTAAAACGATACAATACACAACATCCACAGAGAACGGCAGTTCTCACCAGTGGCGCACAACACCCCTACATGCGACACAATATATACACGAAATTTTCGATTTTCTAAACCTGACTGAATTGAAAATTGGGCCAAATCCCATCTTGAAGTTTAGGAAAAGACTCGTCCATTCATATGTCAACCACCAATTTTGGTCCAAGGGTGTGGATTTTACGGCCCTTCACATTTAAAGCCTGTTTTTCGTTCTCGTCCCCAAAACTCCCAAAAATTTAAGCCCGACCTTTGCAGCTTCTGATAGCACAGATAATTACCTTTCCAACGCATGTTTAATTTTGAAAATCGGTTATACCATTCAAAAGTTAAAGAGCTCAGAAATATGACTCAATTTTTATTTAAAAAATGGAAAATGTTTGTGGATATGTATGTATGTATGTATGTATGTATGTGTGTGGAAAAGTTACACCGATCTGAATTTTTTTTTCTGTATTTCAAGAGGGTGTGAGGGCCGATTGAGAACCGGTCTAAATTTTGACTTCTGACTACCCTTAAGCCAGCTAGAGGGCTAAGTAAATACAAAATAGCATATTTTTTGGGCGTATATATCTTAGGTTCAAGGAAAGACAGAAAAACCGCAAATAAACCAAATCAATAGGGTTGAGTTAAACTTTCGAATGGTGCCTAAGCGATCAAGATGAGACATACACACTGCTCACCATAACCAAAAAACTGAAAAATTAAACTATGAAAATTTTGGTTTTTCGACAATTACTCAAAATTTCAACCTACGAATTCCGCCAATAACTGAGCGTTTGTAGAAGGACTCAGGACACGTCTAACGGTGTATACCTCATATCTGGGAAAATTCTAATTTTTAAGTTATAGGCTTCATAAATATGATCAAATCTATTTCTTATGGGAAAAACAGTTTTTCAAGCTCAATAATTCCTGTAATACGTTCAGTTATCATACTCGACCTTGGATAAATCAGATACTACTTGTCAATACGTTTCAAATTCATGTTTAGTGATCAACATCAGGTAAGCCATTCAGAAGTTATAGAGCTCCAAATGTATAATTAGTCCAAGAACTGAAATTTTTCACTTCGCAATTTTTACAGAATGGATAGATTTGCTTGATAATTTGACAATAAGTAGTGAATAGTCCAAGGATCAAAATCTATATGATGCAGAAAGACGCTTTTACCATGGGGTGGTTGCCACCTCATCTCGACGGTGGAAATTTTTTATTATATTTTGACCGCAAATGCTGGTAAAAACATTAATTATAAGCAAAAAATGTTCATTATACATTTTTTTGATAAAATTAATAGTTTTCGATTTAGTGGTTATCGAAGCTGTTAGTTTTATATCGAAAAAAATTACCAGAGAACGGCAGTTCTCGCCAGTGGCGCAGAAATACACCCCCCTACACGCGACACTATTATATACACGAAATTTTCAATTTTCTAAATCTGACTGAATTGAAAATTGAAAACTCTCACCTTCAAGTTCAGAAAAAGACTCACCCATTCATATGTCAACAATCCATTTTGGTCCAAGGGTGTCGATTTTACGGCCCTTCCTATTTAGGGTCTGTTTTTCGTTCTGGTCCCGAAAACTCCCAAAAACTTCGAAAATTTAAGTCCGACCTTTGCGGCTTCTCACAGTACTGATCATTACCTTCCCAACGCATGTCTAATTTTGAACATTACCAGAGAACGGCAGTTCTCGCCAGTGGCGCACACCCACACCCCCCTACACCCGACACAAAATTTCCGATTTTCTAAATCTGACTGAATTTAAAATTGGGACAACTCCCATCTTAAAGTTCAGAAAAATACTCACCGATTTATATATCAACCATCGATTTTGGTCCAAGGGTGTACATTTTACGGCCCTTCCTATTTAGGGTCTGTTTTTCGTTCTCGTCCCCAAAACTCCCAAAAACTTTAAAAAATTAAGTCCAACCTTTGCGGCTTCTAATAGAACTGATCATTACCTTTCCAACGCATGTCTAATTTTGAAAATCGGTTATACCATTCAAAAGTTATAGAGCTTAGAAATGTGACTCAATTTTTATTTAAAAAAGGGAAAATGTTTGTGGATATGTATGTATGTGTGTTTGAAAGTTAAACCGATTTGATATTTTTTCTCTGTGTTTGAAGAGGAGGTCAGGGCCGATTTAGAACCGGAGTAGTTTGTGACTTTTGACCACCCGTAAGCCAGCTATAGGACTTGGTAGGTAAAAAACGGCATATTTTTTGGGGGTATATATATTCGGATCAAGAAGAGGCAGGAGAGCCGCAAATACACCAAATGAATAGTGTTGACTTAACCTTTCAAATGGTGTTTAAGCCGTCAGGATCAGACATGCACACGGCTCAGTATAGCCGAAAAACTGAAAAACTAAACTTTGAAAATTTTGTTTTGTAGAAGGACTCAAGATGAGTCTAACGGTGTATATCTTATATCCGGGAAAATTCGAATTTTTAGGTTATAGGCTTCATAAGTATGATAAAATCTATTTCCTGTGGAAAAAACGGTTTCTAAAGCTCAATAATTCCTGTAATAGCTTCAGTTATCATACTTGACCTTAGATCCATCAGATCCGTCAATACGTTTCAAACTCATGTTTACTGATCAAAATCGGTTAAGCCGTTTAGAAGTTATTAAGCTACAAAAGTATAATCCAATTAACGATTATTCCCGAAATGGTTTATGTAGTTGTAGTGGTTACGACGCTAAATTTTATCTAGCAACGGGCAATCCGACTTCATTTACCGGTCATCTCAATATTTTTGTTTCAATCTATTTCGAATAGAAAAAAATCTAGTGTACATTCGATGGACACTAGATCATTTAGGATATAATGCAACAAAGGTGACCATTTATAAAACTTGACGTGTAATAGGGAACATTGCATTCAACTTCATACATTTAATTTATAAATACTTTGAAAAACTCCTGATACAAGAATAAAAAACCGCTAAACGCCGTAAAAATGAGTGGCGCAAAAAATATTCAAGCTACAAAAGATCTGACATGAATATTACGTGGCGCAAAGATGGATTTTCATTTGATGCAAAACAAAATTCTAGTTTTATTTTAAAAGATTTTTCCATAATATTTGCTAAATTTGAAGTAAACGCGCCACAAAAGAGTTTCAAAATTCAAACTGTATCAAAGTTACTCTTTTGTGGCGCGTTTACTTCAAATTTAGCAAATATTATGGAAAAATATTTTAAAATAAAACTAGAATTTCGTTTTGCATCATATGAAAATCCATTTTCGCGCCACGTAATATTCATGTCAGATCTTTTGTAGCTTGAATATTTTTTGCGCCACTCATTTTTACGGCGTTTAGCGGTTTTTTATTCTTATAATATATATACAATAACAATATCGCTACGCGGAATCAACAGATCTACACATTCAGACCCAGAGACATCGAATTTCAATTCAATGCGGTAACATTGAACAATGACACACGGTCACCCGCCGATCGTTACTACCGGTCATTGCGGTAACGGTTACGGTGGAACGCCACGTCAATACTGAGCGTCTACCTAGGCATAGTACCACCTCAACCCGGTGCACCTCTGCCATCGAGCTATTGCTAATTCAATACGTTAGCAACAACTGATTCTATGATCATCCTGGCTCGTCTTAAATAAGCTCTCGATGCCACTTTTCCTTCGGTTGAGGCATCATATCGTTACAAACTGATTAATATGGTTTTTGTACTAGGAGAGTATAACAAAAATGGGCTACTCGTAATAAGAATTTATCATCAGCAATTCACCTGACAGACTACAACTATGAAGAGAAATTTTTTCTAATAATACTTTATAGTTTTTGATCATAGCTCTAAAGATGCCGTGTGCCGAAAGCGTCCAGCTAGGAATTAAATATTTTACTAACTTCAAAAATACTTTTCTTCTCCCATTAATTCACTATTTAAATGTGTTTTATCGGTACTCACACATTTACCTTTAGACATTTAGACAAGACATTTACTTAACGTACACACATCACATATTACACTGTAATCTGATTGCGAAATAAACTGTACCATGTAGAGGCATTTAGTTAAATAAATAAATGTGTTTATAACACCTAAATGACGTAATTTTTTAAATTTTGAATATAATTTCATCCATGTAGAATTTTGTGTGTTCACTTCACTATGCTAACCTTTAAAATAAAAGTATAAATATACAGTTTACCAACTATTAATCGAAAATTTAAAATATAAATTGCTCTCGGGTTTAATATATATATAAATAGGACCAACAAAATTAATTTTGAAGGTAATTTTTGGGCGCCGTTATTGAAATTTTCCTTTTCGTTAAAATTAACGGCGCTGGAATGATGCCAAAACACGGAAATAAATGAACTTCATTAAAAATGGAGGCTGTAGGGCAGGTTATCAATTGATTGGTTCGAAAATATTATTTGAGATAGGATTCTCTCCTGAACTTTCATTTTTAATGATAAACGACATGTTTTTTATTTATTGTTCAGCATATTAGGTGGTGAGTGTATGGATAAATAAATATGATGAACGTATTATGAAATTTTATTATATTTCACAAACACTCTCTATGACTATACATAGAGGGTGTAGACAGAACACAAATATTAACACGCATATCCACTTCTTTCCTAGTTTTTCCCTTTTCAGCTGTCGCTGATCCTTACTCTTTTGCCACGAATTTCTGTATATCATCTTTTCACCTAAACCTTTCTCATCCTTAAGTCCCTTGTCACACAGTCCTTCCATCTTCTCAATGTTTTTCCTCTATCTCTCCTTCATAACGTGACTAAACCGTTGCAGTCTTTGTGCTCGAATCTTTTTTAAACTGTAGTCACGCTGGCTCTATTCATAATCAAGTTGTTCCTGATCTTGCCCCTTCTAAAAGAAAAGTAAACACCTACATATTTTTTCCGATTTTACTAATTTCTGGTATACATGTTCAGTGTCCCTTACTAGCTTGATTCGTTAACTTGTAGCAGAAGCTGGTTTAATAATGTTTGGGAGATCCTTCTTTATCTTCAAGTCCTCTGTCCGTTGCGAATGTTGACTCTTAACATGGCAATTCTTATCTTGCTTACAGCACTTCTGAATAGTTCTACCGATGTGACCCCGAACCATTTGCCCGATGTGTTTTCGTGACTGGCCATCGTTTACTCTCTATTTTCCCATGGATAATCAATTGCAGCGGCGGTCAATGCGGCATTCATTTAGAGCTTCTAAAATGCTATCCAGCTCTATCGTGTCTAAGGCTTTATGAAAATCCACGAATGCTAGGGCAAGGGGTTTATTATATTCTATTGACTTCTCAATTAGTAACTTGACTGCCTGCAGATGGTCGTTTGTCCCAAAGTTTGATCGAAATCCAGCTTGTTCTTTTGGCTGGTAAAAATCTAGCTTCTTTTCTACCCTTGATGTCACTACTTTTGTAAAGAGTTTGTATAAGTGGTTTAGCAGGCTAATGGGTCTATAATGTTCTAAGTCTGTCTTATCTCCCTTCTTATGCAAAAGTATTGTTACTGCGTTTTTCCATTTTTCAGGTACCGACTTTTGATGAAGGCATAAGTTGAAGAGATTTTTTATTTTACCTATAAGAATGTGGCCTCCGTTTTTAATGGCCTCTATTACGACTCCATCTTCACCTGGTGCTTTTCCATTTTTCATTTTTCTCAGTGCTTGATGGATTTCGCTAGTGGTTATCTCCGGTAGTATTTCGGAGCCTTGGTTTATTATTTTCTTTCAAACCGCTTCCCTCAGATTATTTTGATTCAGCCTTTGGCTCCTATATAGTTCCAAATAAAATTCTTCTACGATATTTAGTAAATCTTCTCTGTTTGATGTTATTTCGCTGTTTTTGTTTTTTAATTTATGTATTTCGCATTTTCCGTTAGTAAATTTCCTTCGTAAAACTTTCAAACTTTTATTTTCTTCTATGGTTTTCTGGATGCTTTGAGTTTTATACTTCCTTAGATCTTTTCTGATTTCCTTTGACACTTTCTTGTTGATGTCTCTTAACGCACTTTTTTCAGTATTTTCGCTTCCTCTCATTTTACTTCGCGTTTTGATTAGTTCTCTAGTTTCTGGGCTTATTTTTTCATCTCTCTTCTTTTTTGGGCAGTTTTTTCGTTGACTTTCTTCAATGGCTCTAATTATCTTTTCATTTAAGTTATTTATACTTTCATCTGAAGTTGTATTTCTTTCCAAAGCAGCGTTTATATGGTGTTGGTATTTATCAATATTTAATGGGGGAGTCCAGGCTTGCAAGGTTTTCTTTTTTATCAAACGCTTTCGTTCTTTTTTGAGGTCTATTTGAATGCCGCATTGACTACCGTTACAGTACACTCATCTATAATATTTATAAAGAGGCAACAATGAGTGTTAAGTTACATGATAAAACCAAACAAATAAGCATAGAACGCGGCGTAAGACAAGGCGACACACTCTCGCCAAAACTATTCATAACTGTTCTGGAATATGCCTTTAAGATGCTCAACTGGGACAATAAAGGGATCAAAATAGATGGAGAAAAGTTAAATCATCTTCGTTTTGCAGATGACATAGTCCTTATAACTGATGACCTAGGAGAAGTTAAGAAAATGCTAAATGAGTTAGACGCTATCTGCTGGAAAATAGGCCTGAAAATGAACTTTTCTAAAACTAAATTTATGGCTAATCTGATTCCTAGCGGGCAGCTGATTATACGCGAACAAGAAGTAGAACTAGTGGAAAAGTACATTTACTTGGGTCATGAAATTAGAATTGGCAGAGATAACCAAACATGCGAAATAAAAAGAAGATTAACTCTTGCTTGGGCAGCCTACGGAGCTCTGAGAGACATATTTAGGAGCAGTATACCGATCGGTTTAAAAAGACAAGTGTTTGACCAATGTGTGCTACCGGTAATGACATATGGAGCAGAGACACTGACTCTAACCAAGGCAACAGCGTCGAAAATGCGGGTTGCTCAAAGGCGCATGGAAAGATCCATGCTGGGCGTAACTCTACGGGATAAAATAAGAAATGAAGATCTCAGACAAACAACCGGTATCGCAGATGTTGTAGAACGTATCACCAGGCTCAAATGGAACTGGGCAGGACACGTCGCCAGGCTGAAAGATTCAAGATGGGCACGTAAGCTGATAGAGTGGAGACCAAGAGAAGATAAACGAAGTAGAGGAAGGCCGCCTACACGATGGACAGATGATATCAGGCGGATTAGTAAAAACTGGCAAAAATCAGCACAAAACCGTGAAGTGTGGAAACAATTGGGGGAGACCTATGTCCAGCAGTGGACGTGAATTGGTTGGATGATGATGGTGATGATGAATCAATTGCAGTAGAGGGTACTTACCTATCGTGTCTCAGTATGTAGCCTAGATATTCAAGTCTGCTTTACTTATTTGTGCTCACGATTTCTTATCTTTTCCGATTCTGTGGATGACCTCTATGTTGGTGACATGTTCGATTCAGGATATACAAAGAATGCGTCGGTACACCCACATGTCGAATTCTTCTAGTTTTTTATGAGTATCTCTTTCAACGTGCAAGCCTCCACATCATAATAAGTTTGGGAAAATGTAGCATTTAACTAGACGTAGTTTTAGGGGAAGAGACAAATCCTTGCTTATGAGGAGCTTTTTCGTATTTTTAAATGTTGTTCTAACTCGTTCTATTTTCGCCTTAATTTTTGTGGCCTGCTTCCATTTTGCATTTACGTTGGTGGCAAGGCATACATAAGATTCTACATGGTCAACTAGTATGTTGTTTATCCATAACTGTCGAGCAGGTTGTTCATTTTTGCTTATCAGCATCCATTTTGTCTTCTTCAAGTTGAGGCTCAGGCCTTATTACTCACTAACTAAATTAACCGGTTCCATTGCCTGTTGTAATAATTCATCTAGGCACTGGCAAGGATCACCGTGTTATCTGCATATTTTACATTGTCCGTTAGCTCGTCGTTTATTTGTATGCCATCATTTGAATTTTTCATACATTTTTTAAATATTTCCTCGTAATAAATACTGAACAATAGTGGGGATGTCCCATCCCAAAAGGTGTGCTGTCGGACACCTTTTTTGATTTTCACACTTTTAGTAACTTCATTGCCAATTTTTGCTCTTGATGTTTGACACCAATATAGGTTTGCCACAGTCCTACTATCCTTGTTGTCAATACCTGTCTCATAATTGACACTGTCAAGTGCTTTTCTAAAATCGATAAAGCACAAATACACATCCTTATCAACGTATCTATACCGCTGTATAAGCACCTGGATAGCGAAAACAGCCTCTCTAGTTCTAAGTGCTTTCCGAAAACCAAACTGCGATCTATAGTCCAGAAAGCCACTGCGGATCCGCTAGGAAAAATATTCTAATTCGGATTTTTTGCACAATCTTACTCAAAATGGACTCCTTTTAACAAATTTCCATGTTGCCAGGACCAAAAGGTGGTCAAAAATTTTTTAAACGTTTTTTTTTGTTTTTTTCCTAAAATTATTTTTATTGCATGGAAAAAAGTTTTTTTAGGTTTTTTGGATCATTCCAAACAGAAAAAGTCTTTAGTGACTTTTTTCTAAAAATGATAGTTTTTGACATATAAGCGATTAAAAATTGAAAAATTGCGAAATCGGCCATTTTTAACCCTCAAAGACTATGTGAAAAACTGAAAATTTGAATGTTGCCAAGGTAGGTAGATATTCTTTAAACATCGATTGATGAAATCCCGAAGAGTTTTTTGCAATACAATATTCAAAACTCCTTTGTTTTTTAATTGCGAATCAAGCGTGCGCGCCACTATTTTCCACCGACAGTATGGTGCAAATGAAAGGAATAAATTCGTTATTTCGAAAATCGGCGACTTTAAGGAAAAATCCCGAAACAGGTCGATTTTTATTTTTAAGTTATGATATTGTGGCATATATGGTATACTAGTGACGTCATCCGTCTGGGCGTGATGACGTAATCGATGATTTTTTTAAATGAGAATAGGGGTCGTGTGGTAGCTCGTTTGAAAGGTACTTCAATTCTCCATCAAGTAATGTAAACATTTACATAATTTTTTATACAGGGTGTCCTTCTACTTCTTTTTTGTCAAATAATTTAATTTAATAAAAATTTTTGGACACCCTGTATAAATAATTATGTAAATGTTTATATTACTGAATAGAGAATTAAAGAACCTTTCAAATGAGCTAGCACACGACCCCTATTCTCGTTTAAAAAAATCATCGATTACGTCATCACGTCCAGATGGATGACGTCACTAGTATACCATATATGTTACAATATCATAACTTAAAAATAAAAATCGAGCTGTTTCGGGATTTTTCCTTAAAATCGCCGGTTTACGAAATAACGAATTTATTCCTTTCATTTGCACCATACTGTCGGTGGAAAATAGTGTCGTGCACGCTTGATTAGCAATTAAAAAACAAATGAGTTTTAAATATTATATTGCAAAAAACTCTTCGGGATTTCATCAATCGATGTTTAAAGAATATCTACCTACCTTGGCAACATTCAAATGTTCAGCTTTTCACATAGTTTTTGAGGGTTAAAAATGGCCGATTTCGCAATTTTTCAATTTTTAATCGCTTATATGTCAAAAACTATCATTTTTAGAGAAAAGTCACTAAAGACCTTTTCTCTTTGCAATGATCCAAAAAACCTAAAAAAAACTTTTTTCCGTGCAAAAAAAAATAATTTTAGGAAAAAAACAAAAAAAAACGTTTAAAAAATTTTTGACCACCTTTTGGTCCTGGCAACATGCAAATTTGTTAAAAGGAGTCCTTTTTGAGTAAGATTGTGCAAAGAATCCGAATTAGAATATTTTTCCTAGCGGATGCGCAGTGGCTTTCTGGACTACTATTAATATTTGACTCAGATTAAATTTATCATATTATTCTTCTATTAGTCGAAAAATGAAACTGAATAAATGCAAAACCTCGCCATTTTTTCGTACAGCATCGATTTGTACAAAAATTTGGGATTAGGCTCATTTCACCCTTTAGTTCATTTTCTATATTGAGCCGTTGTACGCTTTTGGTTTTTTAAGGGTGAAAACTACCCCTAAAAAACTACTTGTAAAAAATTATAAAACAACATTTTAAACTTTAATATTGTCAACATTTGGTTATTATTAGTTACATAATGATTATTTAATGCTTTAAGATATACTATCATAATATTTCAAACCTTAAAACCACCCTTGGAGCTATATATAAAAAATTACTTATCCTAAAAGAATAGTTTCGGCTTGCATCGATTTACATAAAAATGTGGGATTAGGATAATCTCTCCCTGTACTCCATATTCTATAACATTCTCAAGGGCGTCGCTTATTTTTAGTTGTGTAAGCTAACCTTATTTTTCAAAAATTATATAAAAACATTGTAAACTTTAATATGGGTAAAATTTGGTTTTGATTGGCTAAAAATAATGATTGTTTTATGTTTTAGGATATAAAATCATAATATTTTAACCCTTAAAAACCACCCTTAAGAACATTACAATTTTTATAAGTAAATAATTTAATAGATCTGTACAGAAAAAAAGTAGAATCCAGGAATTACAAAAACATTTATTTACACAAAAATACGAATTTACAAATATGTAGAAGTACAAATACAAATAGTTTTTAAGTCATCTTCCAGTATTTATACGAACCAGTTCTGTGGTATTATACATGCATTGAAAATGTTCCATAAGCGGACTATTCGAATATTTCGAAAAAAAAAAATTTGGTTTTATAAACATAGCTCCTTCATTTTGGCGATAAAAAGTTTTTTTAAAAATGATTTTATAGGATTTTTGAAGAGCTATAAGACTGTGTAAATTAAATTCCATTAGATCCCTTACTTTTTAGTTGGGGTGGGTTTAAACGGCTCGAAAAACGGGGGGTGTTTGTTCGTAAATAGAGGATTTAAACAGCTATATCTCGCTAACTATTCACTGTAATGAAAATCTATGCACAATATAAATTTAGCTATTGAAATAGTTACAATTTATTAGTCTATCATTTTTTTCGTATCTCCAGTATTTCGGAGATATTTGGAAGTAAAAGTTGAAACATACGAAATTGCAAAAAATCAATTTTTCTTAAATTAGGCCTACTAAATAGGTCAAACTTCTTGGGTATATTGACAATATATACAAGGAATTACAGAAAGGTGAAGACTAATTTTTAATTAGGAGGGTAGTTAGGGGGTTATTTTCACTGATTTTTTCGTAGAGAAAAGCAGGTTCCGACTTTTTTTGATCATAAGTCGCTCTATTTTCATGAAAAAAATTTTGTATTATCATTCATTGAGAGAATTAATTGTTTGCTTGAAAAAAAGATAATTTAAGTTTTCCTCGAAAAATGCAAAGTTTTCCCGTTATTTGGCTTTCAATATTTCAAATTATGCATTTGACGAGAAAAGCTAAACTCTAACATGACATATGTCGGTTTGTATTAGTTTTGAAGATATTATAGAAAAATAATTAAGTTTGTGTAACTAAAAGATACAATTTTGTTATCTGCAGTTTTTTGACCAAATTCATATTTTTCAAGATATTCTCAAAAAACCCTCAAAAAAGTCGATTTTTTCGACGAAAAACTGTTACTTTCAAGCGCAAATGAAACGAATGAAGCGAATGAAGCGCACGAAGAAAATGTAAAAACATTTTTTTCTTAGAATTACGTTCTTCGATTTACATGGTTAAAATGCAATAAAAAATTCCAACCCCCGAGACGGGGTGGCAACCACTCCCAATGTTTTAGCGTACAGCGACATGATATAGAAAATGATCCTTGAAGTATTCCCTACCATGTAAAAATTTCAAGTGAATCCATGCTGGACGAAAAAATTGCGAGCCAAAATGCTTCATTTCCTCCACTATATGCATTATCTTGGTGAACGCTTCAGTGATATGACTGATCAAGCTTATAAGTCGGTAGTTATCACAGAGCTGGGCATTTGGTTTCTTTGGGATTGTAATAAATGTCGACTGTAGCCAGTTCTCTGAGATTTTTGTTGTTAAAAATTACAACTAGATTATCAAAGAATTTTTTGACCGATATTTATTATTTCGCAGGGTACATTGTCCAGACCTGTTGTCTTATTGTTTTTTAGTGCTGGAATGGCATCTTCTATATCCGATTTAAGGATAGAAGGTCCTGTTTCTCCTTCTCCATATAGTTGATCATCAGTCCTGTCCGATGCAACTAATTTTTCTATGTAGGATTTCCATATTTCTTTGATAGTTCCGAGATAATATCACCATCGCTTCCTTTTATGCTGTTGGGTGGCTTATTAAATTTCTTCTTTGATTTTATTGTTCGTGACAATGGTAGTCGATATCCTGTTGAAGTATCTTATTCTAAACTACTGAAACTTTGTGAGTAGGAGCTGATATATTCTGTAGAGCGTGCTGCAAATTGAAGAGCCTGCGATATATCATGTCCCAAGCATATTTAATTGTAGACAAATTAGTCTATCGTGATGGCCCAGATAAACGGTTGGTGAGTTGTTGATCTACGAAGGCTAACAATTCTCTGACAATATATACGGTCTGGCATTGCGAGAGGCACTTTTGCAATACAAGTTCTCTTTCAAAGATGTAGAGACGTGAATTGTGATATATATGTGTGTTTTGTTGATTATCAGAAAGCGTTCGATAGAATAAAACATGACGAACTGATGAAAATAATAAATTCAATTGGTATAGACAGCAGAGATCGCCCTATAATAAACAATATCTATTACGAACAAACTGCAGCTGTTAAGAGTAGGGGATCAGTTAACAGACGACATAAAGATAAAAAGAGGTGTGCGACAGGGAAGTATATTGTCTCCATTATTGTTCAATACATATTCAGAGCACATTATGAACCTAGCGCTAACGGACATAGACGAGGGAATACTTATAAACGGAGAACGATTGAACAACATAAGATACGCTGATGATACTGTCATTTTTGCAGACAGTCTTGAAGGTCTGCAGACACTTGTCTCCAGGGTGGCAGAAGTAAGTAGCAGGTTTGGGCTTAATTTTAAAAACAAAAAAAACCAAATATATGGTTTTAAGCAAAAATAGGATACCACCTGGTCAATTACTAGTTAACCAACAACCTATAACACAAATCACCAACTTTTGTTATTTGAGTGCAAACTTAAATGAACAGTGGGACCAATCGACGGAAATTAGATAAGGATCGAGAAGGCAAGATCAGCTTTCGTCAAAATGAAAAAAAAAATCTTTAACAGCCACGATATAAATTTGGAAATAAAAGTTCGTTTACTAAAATGCTACTTATTCTCCGTTCTTTTATATGGCGTGGAGTCATGGACCTTAACTGAAGCATGACTAAAGAGACTCGAAGCATTTGAGATGTGGTGCTATAGACGCATGTTGAGGATTTCCTGGATAGACAGAGTTACCAACGAAAAAGTTCTACATAGAATGGGTAAAGAGCGCGAACTAGTCGTAACCAGAAAACGTCGTAAACTGGAATACCTGGGCCATATAATGCGCAATGAACAACGATATGACCTACTTTGGACCATACTTCAAGGTAAAGTGCATGGGAAAATAGGTCCAGGACGAAGAAGAATATCCTGGCTGCATAACCTGCGAAAATGGTTTAACTTAACCACTACCGGACTTTTCAGGGCAGCAATCAACAAAGTCAGAATAGCCATGTTAGTGTCCAACATCCGTAATGGATAGACAACATAAGGGGAAGGCATTGCGGTTCTGAAAAATCGGGTTTTGAATGGTGTTTGGGTGTGAAATACAATGAGAAATGAGACCCCACTACTTTCTGTATATACATATATTCGAGCTTTCGTATTGCCTCTGATGAGAATTAGTGGTGATCTGCTATCACATAAACAATAGCCGTCATATCATAACTCGTATACCATAACTTTCACCACGTCGTCTTCTTAGTCTTGCCCGGCCATAGTGTTTCCCCAGACACAAGAGGAATTCATCACCAAAGGCAACTTGGTTCTATTCACAGTCCCATAAAATTCTTTCTCCACATCAGGATAAACGGCTACGCCGATCATCCGCTGTGAGAGGTACCACCATTGTGAGCTATAATAAATAAGGCCCAACTATACCCTTCGCCTACCAGCAATCCTGGCATGTTCTCTCCTTGACGTCCAAAATGACTCTCTCAGTGTCTCATTGTTCTCGTTCTTTCTGAGTCCACACTTGACAACACTGAAATATACTGCGTAAAGATTTTTGATCTTCTTAAAAACTGTGTCTTGTCGATAAACCTGATAATTCCACGTCTTTCAGAACCACCTAGCTGGCACAGCCGTCGAATTATACGCAACCTAGGCGTTCTAAGAAATAAAAAAAGCTTCTCAAACAGCTACGTGATTTCTTCTTTAATATTTGTTGTTCATTGAACTTTATTATAGTCGGAAAAATGAAAGAATACCCATGAACGATCACATCAACGATCACTTATTTTGTATCCGCTCTCTTTTCTATAACAAACGTTTGTTATTTATAGAAAAAGACACCAAATAAAAAATAAGTGATTTATGTGATCGTTCATGGGTATTGTTTCATTTTTTGACTGTACTTTTTGTTCATGGCAAGGCTTGTCGATATGTACCTAAATACTTAATGAGTTCTAATAAATATACGTAGGTATGTACTTTCTTTTATCACTCAGTAGATTAAATTTATGTGTGCCAAGTGCATCAATCTGGAGATCAATGGAATAGGAATCGACTATAATAGCCTCTCTTACTCAAATGTCAATTGCGGCTACACATATTATACTCCTTGCTAAATATCATTATATCAAGGGAATTGCGAAAAGGAACTTTTACCTAAGGTAAGATGATACTAACACAAAATCCCCACAAATGACCTACTAATGACTCAACAGGATGTATTTACAAATATGACGACCCCTCGAGAAGTCGGAACATAAAATAATAATGATTTGGTTTCAGAAGCTAAAAATGTTGATACAATGAATTCAAAAGTACAACATAAAAACTGCTGTGTTATATATCTAGTGAATAATATATTATGCAACGAGCATTTTATGATGCGAGTATGACGGATACAGAATAAGCCGCGAAGCGGCGAGTTTCCTATAGAATAAGAACATCATAATGATAATTTAATTCAAGCTGTATGCATGACTTTTTCCGGTCCCGTCTTGTTACCGGCGGGTCCCAGTCCAATATTCCTTTCAGCCACCTGTGCTTTGCGCATGTGCATTCTTTGCACATGCTCGTACCACTGCAGGGTTCTGATTTCCAACTTTTTTGTAATTGAACGTTATACTTCGATTCTATTTCGTCTGTTTTTATTCTGTCCTCTCTGTTGATTTGTAAATATCTTATAAAATCCAATCCAACTATCATTTTGTTTCGTATTATTGTTGTAATAGGGTAATATTCATCACTATACTCAGAAGGATTCTTTTTTTTTTGTCTTCTGTTCTTAGAATGTTGTTGTATGTATATCACTTCATGGAATGTTTTCGGATTATTTTTTCCGTGTTATTTTTGTTTCTATATCTTTCATACAACTGCCATCTCGGCTTATGATTGACCCTAACAAGTCTTACAACTCTTAATGGCCTTTTTCAAACTTAAAATCACGGTACCGACTCTCCACAGCTTATATTTTCTTTTAATTTCCTTATAATATATTCCCTGTTCTCCCTGTATATCTTGTGCAAAAATGGCTTGGTTATCGGTGAAAATTAGTGAATATAAAATATTCTCTTGTTCCACAATATATAAAATATTTGGACCACATATACTACACGTATTAAGGTTCAAAGTTAGATATGAGGCCATCTCAGATTTTGCCTTTTACAAAAATGGCGGGCATTCAAAATGGCGGCTATACATATGTGTTCAATAGTACTATAACTTTTGAACGAAAAGTCCGATTTCAACCAAATTTGGTACATAGGTTCTTTTTTGATTTACAAAATGGATGTGGTGAACCAGGAGAATCGGTTTGCCAGAAGTTGTATATTTACTGGTTGTTTATGTAAAAATATGTTTTTTTTTTCAATTTTTTCCCTCTGTGTATATTAATTTTTCAAAAAGGTAATACCGCAATTGAAAAGAGCGTAACAATGTTTTGTAGAAAATATTTTGAACTGTTTAGTTATCTTAATTACTATTTAATAAATGCATAACGTATCTTCACATGTACCTATGTGTGGCAGATTCGTGCAAATATAAGAATTATTGTGCATTTAATGGTAGAAGCATATAACGACACCAGTAGATAACCAAAGCGGGCATGACTATAGAGATAGGGAAATCAATGTGTTAGAGAGAGAAGTACCTTCCCAATGAGTAAGAGTGAGATAGATGCTGACGTCACAAGGAATCTTCCATAGAGATAGGGAAATCAATGTGTTAGAGAGAGAAGTACCTTCCCAATGAGTAAGAGTGAGATAGATGCTGACGTCACAAGTAATCTTCCATAATGGAATCTACCATAGTTATTTTCCGCTAGATGACACCAATCCGCCATTTTTATTCCATTTCAGTATTTTTAGATGGCGGCATAGCCAAAACGGCACTAAAGCATATCTCCGTTGTTATTGGTCCGATCGTGACATGTGAGGTATCATAGGAAAGGGGAGGAGGTAACGAATACGTTAACACAAAAAAAACAAAGATGCAGCATAGCCAAAATGGCACTAAAGCATATCTCCGTTGTTATTGGTCCGATCGTGACGTGTGAGGTATCATCGGAAAGGGGAGGAGGTAACGAATACGTTAACACAAAAAACAAAGATGGCGGCATAGCCAAAACGGCACTAAAGCATATCTCCGGTGTTATTGGTCCGACGTGTGAGGTATTGGAAAGGGGGGTGTTGGATCGTGACGTACAAAGGGATCGTTGGAAAGAAGCACGTTACATATACTATATTTTATCTACGACCATAACATAATATGTTATTTAAACCAATCACGTGCAGAAATCTAAGCATTACGAGTTGCATACTATATTTTATCTACGACCGTAACATATTCGGTATTTTTATTCCAATTCGCCATTTTTATTCAAATTCGCCATTTTTATTCAAATTCACCATTTTTAACCCAATTTTCCTTGACATTACATCGAAGAAATCTACCATAGTTTACCTATTAGCCGCTGGATGACGCCATTTTTAGTCAATTTTTATTCAAATTCGCCATTTTTATCCAATTTTCCTTGACATTACGTCGAAGAAATCTACCATAATTCAGCTATTATCCGATAGTTGGCGCTATACATCTCGTTAGCATTGGTCTGATTGGAGATTGTGGTACGTTAAAGGTGTGGGTAGTAACGAATATATTCATCGATATGAAAAAGAACTTCGACTGAGTTGACAAAGACAAAAAAAAATCTAGAAGGAAGATATTTAATAGAAAAAGATTGCAAATTTTCAAAGCAAAAGTCTTTTAGAGTAATTCGATTGAGAAAATTATATATACACAAGTAAAAAGAGAGGCATAGACAATAAAAGTTGTAGGTATGTAGTACCTAATGACAAAGACAAAAAAAAATCTAGAAGGAAGATATGTAATAGAAAAAGATTGCAATTTTTCAAAGCAAAAGTCTTTTAGAGTAATTCGATTGAGAGAATTATATATACACAAGTAAAAAGAGAGGCATAGACAATAAAAGTTGTAGGTATGTAGTACCTAAACGGCTTAACGTAGAGAGGCATATATTTTATCTACGACCGTAACATAATTTATGTGTAAGCGATGGTGACATCTCATTAGCATTGGTCTGATTGGAGATTGTGGTACGTTAAAGGTGTGGGGAGTATCGAATATGTTATTTAATCCATAAACTAACCGTTACGAGCTGCATACTATATTTTATCTACGGCCATAACATTTGGTGCCACCAATTCGCCATTTTTATTCCAATTCACCATTTTTATTCCATTTCAGTATTTTTAGTTAAACTCGCTATTTTTATTCCAATTTGTCCTGATACAGATATTACGTTGAAGGAATCTACCATAATTCGTTCTAAATGTGATCTCAAAATCCCATACATAAAACAAATTGAATTCATCGATATGAAAAAGAACTTCGACTGAGTGCATTATAAATGACAAAGACAAAAAAAATCTAGAAGGAAGATATTTAATAGAAAAAGATAGCAAATTTTCAAAGCAAAAGTCTTTTAGAGTAATTCGATTGAGAAAATTATATATACACAAGTAAAAAGAGAGGTATAGACAATAAAAGTTGTAGGCATGTAGTACCTAAACGGATTAACGTAGAGAGGCATAGACGTAAGGAGAGACGTGGACAATAAAAGTTGTAGACATGCCTAAATGGCGTAACGTAGAGAGGCATAGACAATAAAAGTTGTAGGTATGTAGTGCCCAACGGTATGGGCGCACAAAAAAATTTCCTAGATCTACTGACAAACTGGGCATTTCGCAACATCTAGCAACAGCGCCTCCCATAAGAGTCTGTGTATTAGAGTTAGATAGAAAATCAATTTTTCCCCAGATGCTGGGGGAAATTAAAAAAAAATTTAAGGTCCATTCTGCTCATTTTTGTCTCGTTTTGTGGTGGAGGCCCGACTTTTACGTCACGATTGGACCAATAAAACAGAAGATATAACTAATGCCCTTTTGGCTGTATCCTGAAAATACGTAACTAATGCCCCTGATAACGTATAAGATATAATAGAAGCAGTATTTTGATATGTCCAATCCATCCCTCTCTGAGAGATATGCGAGGTATCATGTGATTTAACAAATTGAATAATATAGAAAAAATAAACATAACATCATGCCATAAAGACATTAGATACAAATGATTTAACCACCAGACACAGAAAAATCAAATAGAGCAGAATGTTAAAAAGGAGTTCTGTATCTTCGGTCCTCTTGGTGCAATAGGGACATACGAATTCTCAAATGATACGATTTAACCAATAGAGTTCAGTGACAGAAAAATAAAATACATCATGTCAAAAGGGTCTTAGATACGTATTTTCCGTCCAATCGTAACTTACAGTACCTCAACCAATAAAATACAATGGCATAAAAATCAAATACATCAGCATGTCAAAAAGGCTTTAGTATTTTCTTTTCTACTGAGAAACATCCAAATCTTTCGTAAAATATTATACACGGGCGTTCTTTCTATATGTCCAAACTAGTAAACCTCTTATTTTTAACACGCAACTCTCAATATTTACATTATTTCTTCCTAGAAAATATCAGTGTATCAAAATGGAATACAAATATATGCAAACCACCAATTGCTAAATCTATCATTATATCGCTAATACCTAAAATACATATCAGATAAATTCTTTCGCTAAGTCCAAACCACCGATATTTCTCACATTATTTTCAAACCAGATTTAGAGTTCTAGTCAAGCATAAAAATCAAATACATCAGCATGTCAAAAGGGTTTTAGTATTTTCGTTTCTATTAAGAAACATCCAAACTTTTCGTATACTATCGTGTTGTATACTTTTGTACACTATTGGTTTTTATAATTTGTTTAAATTTTTTTAATAAATGTAGCAATAACTTCGAAATTATGGCATTTAGTTGTAGGGAAAATAACATGAAAAATAATCAGTATTTCTTTAGGACTTCAAAACTCAAATAACGACTTCTTGTCCTATTAGAAATACGGAATTGGATTTCCAGAAAAACGGAAAATCTGACAACAATGTAATTGTCACTATAATATAGACCGCCTCAGAAAATTCATACCCATCAAAATCTATAAAAATCTTGCAAGCCGTTTCCGAGATAATTGAGTGTTTCCATACATAAAACTCACTCTGTATGCAAACCAGATTTAGAGTTCTAGTCAGACATAAAAATCAAATACATCAGCATGTCAAAAGGGCTTTATTATTTTCGTTTTTACTGAGAAACATCCAAATCTTTCGTACTCTATTATACACAGGCGTTCTTTCATTATGTCCAAACTAGTAAACCTCTTATTTTTACCATGCAACTCTCAATATTTACATTATCTCTCCCTAGGTGCAAAATGTCAGTATATGAAGCATAAATATATGCAAGCCACTAATTGCTAAATCTATCATTATATCGATAATACCTACAATACATATCAGATAAATTCTTTCGCTAAGTCCAAACCACCGATATTTCTCATATTATTTTCAAACCAGATTTAGAGTTCTAATCAGTTGGAGAATACAAATTTTTGTTATAAAGTACGTTTTAAATGTGATCTCAAATAAAATCCCATGCATAAAACAAATTGAATTCATCGATATGAAAAAGAACTTCGACTTAGTGCAATATAAATGACAAAGACAAAAAATATATCTAAAAGGAAGATATCTAATAGAAATAGGTCGCAAATTTTCAAAGCAAAAGTCTTTTAGTATAATTAGAGTAATCCGATTGAGAAAATTACTTATTATGGGTATACACAAGTTAATAATAAGCAAAAAATCGAACTTCTATTGATCCAATCAAAAAAAATCAAATACATTTGTACTATGAGAATGATCTCCGAAAGGGAAATCGATAGGTCAAAATAAACTAATTTTAAAGTAAAAATGTGGCTTATTCACAATAAAAATAATAAATAATAAATTTTCTTGCGCTCCTTATTGTTTTACGAAAGATACAAAAAAAACACGAAAAATACACGATACGTAGGTAGAAAATAATGTCATTATTAATTATGACTTAATCATTCTTTCGAATGTTTTTAGTACACATGACTCTAAGAATTTACCCTGGTATGATTCTGGTTTCGAAGGATCTTTGGACGGTTTTAAAATAATTCGAACTAGGTGTCGAAGGATCTTTGGACGGTTTTAAAATAATTCGAACTAAATATATTCTTACCAACCATCTGGAAACTTAAGGTGTGTGTCGATATAATTCTTTATTTGCACTAACGCCATTACTACAATCGGAAATTTTCTTAATCATTCTATAAGTACAGTATTTTAATTGCATTTTAAACAGGTTTCTAATTCACTTATGGAAAAATTAGAATTAGAATCAGAATCAGATTAGAACTTTCATATTGTGATACATTTGTATATGGAAGAAAATAATACGGTATGTATAAGATACAAAATTCAAGCATTGGAAAAGCCATACAAGAGGCACACCAAATTCAAAAATCTTGACTATTTCGTCTAAACATGAATTAAAATTTCTAGTTCTATCTTCTAGCTTCTCATCCAGCTTGAAATAGGATATTAGTATTCATATTTATTATTTCAAAATTTTAAGATATCGTGTCTTTTGTTGTAGGTATACTGTCACATTTTCAATACATATTACCCAATTTTTACTTACCCATCATCGAGTTAATTTATAAATGCAATAAGTAACTCCTTAAGATATTATGCTTTCAAAAAACGCTACCAACCAATCTCCTTCATATTGGCTAGTTTCAAATGTATTTCTACAATTACACCATTATTTGCCGAAATATTTTAAAGCAGTGTTGACAACGTCTAAAAAACTGTACATAATTTGGTACATAAATATCAAAAATGATGATCAAAATTGCTTTTATTAGATGATTATTAGCTCTCTTTATCCAGCTTAACAAAATGAGAAAAGTGCTCTGCACAAGAGATCTAAGGTTAGAGCTAAGAATAAGGTTGGCTAGGTGCTACGTTTTCTCGACTCTGTTTTACGGAATGGAAGCTTGGACCTTGAATGCTGCATCAATGAAAAAACTGGAATCATTCGAGATGTGGGTATATAGAAGAATTCTAAAAATATCATGGACAGAACACGTCACAAACAAAGAGGTTCTGAGAAAGATGAACAAAGAAATGGAAGTCTTAAATACAATTAAAACCAGAAAATTGGAATATCTCGGACATATTACACGTGGAGAGAGATACAACTTGCTCCAACTCATTATGCAGGGAAAGATTCAAGGAAAAAGAAGCATAGGGAGACGCAGAATATCGTGGCTGCGCAACCTGAGAGAATGGTACGGATGTACATCAAACGAACTTTTCAGAGCAGCTGTCTCCAAGGTCCGAATAGCTATGATGATTGCCGACCTCCGTCGCGGAGATGGCACTTGAAGAAGAAGATCCAGCTAAAATAAAATAAATAAAGAACTTACATCGTCATATCCATATACTGTTTTGAAAACCGAGGACTTGGAAGCTCCAATAAGTCATAACTCGAAGTTTGAAATAGTAAATAGTATATCAGTGAATGTTTATGCTTTGGAATTAAATCAAGTTAAGGAAAAATAATTTTACGAATTAGTGCCTGCTTGCCTAAACAAAACAAACTTGATAGACATGTAAATTTGAATCTTATTCAGGATAAATATTTTCTAAAATTAAATGATTACCTACGACTCTCATCGTAGCGACGATGGAAATATTGAAATAAAATATCATTACTTCTGGAAAAAAAGGTGTCTAGGTTGTTACACTATATAACCAAAAAAGAAAACTAATTCACCCAGATTTATTGGAAAAATTTACTGTTTCACCGTATCATTAAAATCTTACAAAAAAAGAAATATCGAATTAAATAAACAATACATAATAGAACTAAGAAGTAAATTACGAATATCAGAGTGCATGAGATACGAAATAAACATCTTACAAGCAAAACTATCGATACAACAAATACATATTATATACATTATTCACTTGAAAATTTTAAAGTAATGTTGGCTGAATGTCCAAGAAACTGAGTATATTTAGCCTCTTTTACAATATTTCTGAAAAACTTCAACGAATTTGTCTATTTAGCGAAAAAAAAAATCTAATTCACGCAGTTTTATCGGAAAACTTTGCTATTTACCATTTTTATTCACTGTCTTTTTAATCTGTTGAGTAACATCTTTAATTTATTTTGATTTTTAAGAAGTTTTCTAACCTCCTCTAATTACGATTTTTTGTAGAATTTGGACTGGTTGTATTGAATTATGATAGGTATGTGTATCTGATTACGCAATAATTTCAAAGAGACATTCTTTGTAGCTTAGTATAAATTGGTCTTCTAATACTAAAATATTATAAAAAAATAATAGAGTAAAGCAATACAGGAGACTTAAAAAAGGTTTAAAATCTCATGAAATCTTGTTTATTTAGTCTAAACATGAATTAAAATTTATATTGTTCATACTTATTATTTCAAGAATTTTAAGATCGTTTCTAATTATCCATCATCCAGTTAATTTATAAATTATGAAATAGGTATCACTATGATATATTATGCAGCAATAACTATGTTTTCAAAAACTATACCAACCAATCTCTTTCATTCTGACGATGTATTTATACAATTACAACATTATTTACTTAAAAAGTTTAAAGCAATGTTGGCTGAATGCCCAAAAAACTGAGTATATTTAGCCTATTTTACAATATTTCTGAAAAACTTCAACGAATTTTTCTATTTACCGAAAAAAAAATCTAATTCACACAGTTTTATTGGAAAAATTTACTATTTCACCATTTTATTCACTGTCTTTTTAATCTGTTGAGTAACATCTTTAATTTATTTTGATTTTTATGAAGTTGTCTAACCTCGTGTAATTACGATTTTTTTGTAGAATTTGGATTGGTTTTATAGGATTATGATAGGTATGTGTATCTGAAAACACAATAATTCCAAAGAGACATTCGTTGTAGCTTAGTGTAAATTGGTCTTCTAATACTAAAACATTATAAAACATAATAGATTAAAGTAATACAGGAGACTTAAAAAAGTGTTAAAATCTCATGGTACAAAAAAGAAAATGTCTCGAGTGTGAATTTAAAAATGGAGTTACTACAAAAAAGAAGATGGTACATACCTTTGAATATTAAAAAATATTTGAAAAATTTTAATTTTTTTTGTAGATTGTGTAGTTAATACTAAAAATTAGTAAGGAAATAAAAATGATTATAAATTAAAAAAATCTTCGACGTTTGTTCTTAGAGCATGTGAAACATTAATAATTACCAAAAAATTTCAGTAGGTACCTTTAAATATTAAAAGTATTTGAAAAATTTTAATTTTTGTAGATTGTGTAGTTAATACTAAAAATTAGTATGGAAATAAAAATACATATCAATTAAAAAAAATCTTCAGCGTTTGTTCTTAGAGCGTAGTTCGAGTATGCCCGAACTTTCCCGATCCCCAATATATCTACTTCTTCTTGTAGTGCTCATCCATTTTGGATGTTGACGATTATCCTAGAAATATATACTTTGCATACTAATGTACTGAAAAGATTTGTAGTTGTTGTGCTGCACCACATATATAGATTTTTTAGCCAGAAAATCCTTCACCTTCCTGGTTTTCTTCTACTTTTCTCTGTAAAATTAGTTGCAGCAGTTCATATCTTCGCTCTTTCTTACAATGTGTCGGATGTATTCGATTTTAACTGTTTTATTGTGGGTACCAGCTCTTTTTCTTTTTTAATTCTTAATAAAATAATCTAATTAGTTATGTGATCTGAGTAAGATATATACAAAAATAAGAAAAAAATGTTTTATTTCTTTGGAATAAAATAAAAAAGCCAAGTTGGTTGACTGGTTTAAAGTATTGCAGTGCAGGGGATTTGAACCTATGATCCAACACTTACTTATTTTCAATGCAATGTAACAAAGTCTTAAATCGCTCGACCAACGTGGCTTTGGAACTTTGCTCTAAAAAACAACGATGATATTCACATGTTATGACATTCCTATTGACAATAAAAAGAAATAAAATGTTTTTCAAATAATATTTTATTCAAAATACTGTTATTTAGAGTGTGAGCTTTATGATTATAAATAAAAAAATCTTTGACGTTTGTTCTTAGAGCATGTGAAACATTAATAATTACCAAAAAATTACGGTACCTTTAAATATTAAAAGTATTTGAAAAATTTTAATTTTTGTAGATTGTGTAGTTAATACCAAAAATTAGTGTGGAAATAAAAATAAATATCAACTAAAAAAAAAATTTTCAGCGTTTGTTCTTAGAGCGTAGTTCGAGTATGCCCGAACTTTCCCGATTTCCCAATATTAGCTGTGAGTTTTGGCTTAGGATACCCATATAAAAAGCATGGAAAACGAAAAGTTTCAGCGTTTGTTCTTAGAGCGTAGTTCGAGTATGCCCGAACTTTCCCGATTTCCCAATATTAGCTGTGAGTTTTGGCATAGGATACCCATATAAAAAGCATGGAAAACGGAAAGTTTACCTTGGACAAGTGACGCCGTCACTTGTCCAAGGTAAACTTTCCGTTTTCCATGCTTTTTATATGGGTATCCTATGCCAAAACTCACAGCTAATATTGGGAAATCGGGAAAGTTCGGGCATACTCGAACTACGCTCTAAGAACAAACGCTGAAACTTTTCGTTTTCCATGCTTCTTATATGGGTATCCTAAGCCAAAACTCACAGCTAATATTGGGAAATCGGGAAAGTTCGGGCATACTCGAACTACGCTCTAAGAACAAACGCTGAAAATTTTTTTTTTAGTTGATATTTATTTTTATTTCCACACTAATTTTTGGTATTAACTACACAATCTACAAAAATTAAAATTTTTCAAATACTTTTAATATTTAAAGGTACCGTAATTTTTTGGTAATTATTAATGTTTCACATGCTCTAAGAACAAACGTCAAAGATTTTTTTATTTATAATCATAAAGCTCACACTCTAAATAACAGTATTTTGAATAAAATATTATTTGAAAAACATTTTATTTCTTTTTATTGTCAATAGGAATGTCATAACATGTGAATATCATCGTTGTTTTTTAGAGCAAAGTTCCAAAGCCACGTTGGTCGAGCGATTTAAGACTTTGTTACATTGCATTGAAAATAAGTAAGTGTTGGATCATAGGTTCAAATCCCCTGCACTGCAATACTTTAAACCAGTCAACCAACTTGGCTTTTTTATTTTATTCCAAAGAAATAAAACATTTTTTTCTTATTTTTGTATATATCTTACTCAGATCACATAACTAATTAGATTATTTTATTAAGAATTAAAAAAGAAAAAGAGCTGGTACCCACAATAAAACAGTTAAAATCGAATACATCCGACACATTGTAAGAAAGAGCGAAGATATGAACTGCTGCAACTAATTTTACAGAGAAAAGTAGAAGAAAACCAGGAAGGTGAAGGATTTTCTGGCTAAAAAATCTATATATGTGGTGCAGCACAACAACTACAAATCTTTTCAGTACATTAGTATGCAAAGTATATATTTCTAGGATAATCGTCAACATCCAAAATGGATGAGCACTACAAGAAGAAGTAGATATATTGGGGATCGGGAAAGTTCGGGCATACTCGAACTACGCTCTAAGAACAAACGCTGAAGATTTTTTTTAATTGATATGTATTTTTATTTCCATACTAATTTTTAGTATTAACTACACAATCTACAAAAATTAAAATTTTTCAAATACTTTTAATATTTAAAGGTACCTACTGAAATTTTTTGGTAATTATTAATGTTTCACATGCTCTAAGAACAAACGTCGAAGATTTTTTTAATTTATAATCATTTTTATTTCCTTACTAATTTTTAGTATTAACTACACAATCTACAAAAAAAATTAAAATTTTTCAAATATTTTTTAATATTCAAAGGTATGTACCATCTTCTTTTTTGTAGTAACTCCATTTTTAAATTCACACTCGAGACATTTTCTTTTTTGTACCATGAGATTTTAACACTTTTTAAAGTCTCCTGTATTACTTTAATCTATTATGTTTTATAATGTTTTAGTATTAGAAGACCAATTTACACTAAGCTACAACGAATGTCTCTTTGGAATTATTGTGTTTTCAGATACACATACCTATCATAATCCTATAAAACCAATCCAAATTCTACAAAAAAATCGTAATTACACGAGGTTAGACAACTTCATAAAAATCAAAATAAATTAAAGATGTTACTCAACAGATTAAAAAGACAGTGAATAAAATGGTGAAATAGTAAATTTTTCCAATAAAACTGTGTGAATTAGATTTTTTTTTCGGTAAATAGAAAAATTCGTTGAAGTTTTTCAGAAATATTGTAAAATAGGCTAAATATACTCAGTTTTTTGGGCATTCAGCCAACATTGCTTTAAACTTTTTAAGTAAATAATGTTGTAATTGTATAAATACATCGTCAGAATGAAAGAGATTGGTTGGTATAGTTTTTGAAAACATAGTTATTGCTGCATAATATATCATAGTGATACCTATTTCATAATTTATAAATTAACTGGATGATGGATAATTAGAAACGATCTTAAAATTCTTGAAATAATAAGTATGAACAATATAAATTTTAATTCATGTTTAGACTAAATAAACAAGATTTCATGAGATTTTAAACCTTTTTTAAGTCTCCTGTATTGCTTTACTCTATTATTTTTTTATAATATTTTAGTATTAGAAGACCAATTTATACTAAGCTACAAAGAATGTCTCTTTGAAATTATTGCGTAATCAGATACACATACCTATCATAATTCAATACAACCAGTCCAAATTCTACAAAAAATCGTAATTAGAGGAGGTTAGAAAACTTCTTAAAAATCAAAATAAATTAAAGATGTTACTCAACAGATTAAAAAGACAGTGAATAAAAATGGTAAATAGCAAAGTTTTCCGATAAAACTGCGTGAATTAGATTTTTTTTTTCGCTAAATAGACAAATTCGTTGAAGTTTTTCAGAAATATTGTAAAAGAGGCTAAATATACTCAGTTTCTTGGACATTCAGCCAACATTACTTTAAAATTTTCAAGTGAATAATGTATATAATATGTATTTGTTGTATCGATAGTTTTGCTTGTAAGATGTTTATTTCGTATCTCATGCACTCTGATATTCGTAATTTACTTCTTAGTTCTATTATGTATTGTTTATTTAATTCGATATTTCTTTTTTTGTAAGATTTTAATGATACGGTGAAACAGTAAATTTTTCCAATAAATCTGGGTGAATTAGTTTTCTTTTTTGGTTATATAGTGTAACAACCTAGACACCTTTTTTTCCAGAAGTAATGATATTTTATTTCAATATTTCCATCGTCGCTACGATGAGAGTCGTAGGTAATCATTTAATTTTAGAAAATATTTATCCTGAATAAGATTCAAATTTACATGTCTATCAAGTTTGTTTTGTTTAGGCAAGCAGGCACTAATTCGTAAAATTATTTTTCCTTAACTTGATTTAATTCCAAAGCATAAACATTCACTGATATACTATTTACTATTTCAAACTTCGAGTTATGACTTATTGGAGCTTCCAAGTCCTCGGTTTTCAAAACAGTATATGGATATGACGATGTAAGTTCTTTATTTATTTTATTTTAGCTGGATCTTCTTCTTCAAGTGCCATCTCCGCGACGGAGGTCGGCAATCATCATAGCTATTCGGACCTTGGAGACAGCTGCTCTGAAAAGTTCGTTTGATGTACATCCGTACCATTCTCTCAGGTTGCGCAGCCACGATATTCTGCGTCTCCCTATGCTTCTTTTTCCTTGAATCTTTCCCTGCATAATGAGTTGGAGCAAGTTGTATCTCTCTCCACGTGTAATATGTCCGAGATATTCCAATTTTCTGGTTTTAATTGTATTTAAGACTTCCATTTCTTTGTTCATCTTTCTCAGAACCTCTTTGTTTGTGACGTGTTCTGTCCATGATATTTTTAGAATTCTTCTATATACCCACATCTCGAATGATTCCAGTTTTTTCATTGATGCAGCATTCAAGGTCCAAGCTTCCATTCCGTAAAACAGAGTCGAGAAAACGTAGCACCTAGCCAACCTTATTCTTAGCTCTAACCTTAGATCTCTTGTGCAGAGCACTTTTCTCATTTTGTTAAGCTGGATAAAGAGAGCTAATAATCATCTAATAAAAGCAATTTTGATCATCATTTTTGATATTTATGTACCAAATTATGTACAGTTTTTTAGACGTTGTCAACACTGCTTTAAAATATTTCGGCAAATAATGGTGTAATTGTAGAAATACATTTGAAACTAGCCAATATGAAGGAGATTGGTTGGTAGCGTTTTTTGAAAGCATAATATCTTAAGGAGTTACTTATTGCATTTATAAATTAACTCGATGATGGGTAAGTAAAAATTGGGTAATATGTATTGAAAATGTGACAGTATACCTACAACAAAAGACACGATATCTTAAAATTTTGAAATAATAAATATGAATACTAATATCCTATTTCAAGCTGGATGAGAAGCTAGAAGATAGAACTAGAAATTTTAATTCATGTTTAGACGAAATAGTCAAGATTTTTGAATTTGGTGTGCCTCTTGTATGGCTTTTCCAATGCTTGAATTTTGTATCTTATACATACCGTATTATTTTCTTCCATATACAAATGTATCACAATATGAAAGTTCTAATCTGATTCTGATTCTAATTCTAATTTTTCCATAAGTGAATTAGAAACCTGTTTAAAATGCAATTAAAATACTGTACTTATAGAATGATTAAGAAAATTTCCGATTGTAGTAATGGCGTTAGTGCAAATAAAGAATTATATCGACACACACCTTAAGTTTCCAGATGGTTGGTAAGAATATATTTAGTTCGAATTATTTTAAAACCGTCCAAAGATCCTTCGACACCTAGTTCGAATTATTTTAAAACCGTCCAAAGATCCTTCGAAACCAGAATCATACCAGGGTAAATTCTTAGAGTCATGTGTACTAAAAACATTCGAAAGAATGATTAAGTCATAATTAATAATGACATTATTTTCTACCTACGTATCGTGTATTTTTCGTGTTTTTTTTGTATCTTTCGTAAAACAATAAGGAGCGCAAGAAAATTTATTATTTATTATTTTTATTGTGAATAAGCCACATTTTTACTTTAAAATTAGTTTATTTTGACCTATCGATTTCCCTTTCGGAGATCATTCTCATAGTACAAATGTATTTGATTTTTTTTGATTGGATCAATAGAAGTTCGATTTTTTGCTTATTATTAACTTGTGTATACCCATAATAAGTAATTTTCTCAATCGGATTACTCTAATTATACTAAAAGACTTTTGCTTTGAAAATTTGCGACCTATTTCTATTAGATATCTTCCTTTTAGATATATTTTTTGTCTTTGTCATTTATATTGCACTAAGTCGAAGTTCTTTTTCATATCGATGAATTCAATTTGTTTTATGCATGGGATTTTATTTGAGATCACATTTAAAACGTACTTTATAACAAAAATTTGTATTCTCCAACTGATTAGAACTCTAAATCTGGTTTGAAAATAATATGAGAAATATCGGTGGTTTGGACTTAGCGAAAGAATTTATCTGATATGTATTGTAGGTATTATCGATATAATGATAGATTTAGCAATTAGTGGCTTGCATATATTTATGCTTCATATACTGACATTTTGCACCTAGGGAGAGATAATGTAAATATTGAGAGTTGCATGGTAAAAATAAGAGGTTTACTAGTTTGGACATAATGAAAGAACGCCTGTGTATAATAGAGTACGAAAGATTTGGATGTTTCTCAGTAAAAACGAAAATAATAAAGCCCTTTTGACATGCTGATGTATTTGATTTTTATGTCTGACTAGAACTCTAAATCTGGTTTGCATACAGAGTGAGTTTTATGTATGGAAACACTCAATTATCTCGGAAACGGCTTGCAAGATTTTTATAGATTTTGATGGGTATGAATTTTCTGAGGCGGTCTATATTATAGTGACAATTACATTGTTGTCAGATTTTCCGTTTTTCTGGAAATCCAATTCCGTATTTCTAATAGGACAAGAAGTCGTTATTTGAGTTTTGAAGTCCTAAAGAAATACTGATTATTTTTCATGTTATTTTCCCTACAACTAAATGCCATAATTTCGAAGTTATTGCTACATTTATTAAAAAAATTTAAACAAATTATAAAAACCAATAGTGTACAAAAGTATACAACACGATAGTATACGAAAAGTTTGGATGTTTCTTAATAGAAACGAAAATACTAAAACCCTTTTGACATGCTGATGTATTTGATTTTTATGCTTGACTAGAACTCTAAATCTGGTTTGAAAATAATGTGAGAAATATCGGTGGTTTGGACTTAGCGAAAGAATTTATCTGATATGTATTTTAGGTATTAGCGATATAATGATAGATTTAGCAATTGGTGGTTTGCATATATTTGTATTCCATTTTGATACACTGATATTTTCTAGGAAGAAATAATGTAAATATTGAGAGTTGCGTGTTAAAAATAAGAGGTTTACTAGTTTGGACATATAGAAAGAACGCCCGTGTATAATATTTTACGAAAGATTTGGATGTTTCTCAGTAGAAAAGAAAATACTAAAGCCTTTTTGACATGCTGATGTATTTGATTTTTATGCCATTGTATTTTATTGGTTGAGGTACTGTAAGTTACGATTGGACGGAAAATACGTATCTAAGACCCTTTTGACATGATGTATTTTATTTTTCTGTCACTGAACTCTATTGGTTAAATCGTATCATTTGAGAATTCGTATGTCCCTATTGCACCAAGAGGACCGAAGATACAGAACTCCTTTTTAACATTCTGCTCTATTTGATTTTTCTGTGTCTGGTGGTTAAATCATTTGTATCTAATGTCTTTATGGCATGATGTTATGTTTATTTTTTCTATATTATTCAATTTGTTAAATCACATGATACCTCGCATATCTCTCAGAGAGGGATGGATTGGACATATCAAAATACTGCTTCTATTATATCTTATACGTTATCAGGGGCATTAGTTACGTATTTTCAGGATACAGCCAAAAGGGCATTAGTTATATCTTCTGTTTTATTGGTCCAATCGTGACGTAAAAGTCGGGCCTCCACCACAAAACGAGACAAAAATGAGCAGAATGGACCTTAAATTTTTTTTTAATTTCCCCCAGCATCTGGGGAAAAATTGATTTTCTATCTAACTCTAATACACAGACTCTTATGGGAGGCGCTGTTGCTAGATGTTGCGAAATGCCCAGTTTGTCAGTAGATCTAGGAAATTTTTTTGTGCGCCCATACCGTTGGGCACTACATACCTACAACTTTTATTGTCTATGCCTCTCTACGTTACGCCATTTAGGCATGTCTACAACTTTTATTGTCCACGTCTCTCCTTACGTCTATGCCTCTCTACGTTAATCCGTTTAGGTACTACATGCCTACAACTTTTATTGTCTATACCTCTCTTTTTACTTGTGTATATATAATTTTCTCAATCGAATTACTCTAAAAGACTTTTGCTTTGAAAATTTGCTATCTTTTTCTATTAAATATCTTCCTTCTAGATTTTTTTTGTCTTTGTCATTTATAATGCACTCAGTCGAAGTTCTTTTTCATATCGATGAATTCAATTTGTTTTATGTATGGGATTTTGAGATCACATTTAGAACGAATTATGGTAGATTCCTTCAACGTAATATCTGTATCAGGACAAATTGGAATAAAAATAGCGAGTTTAACTAAAAATACTGAAATGGAATAAAAATGGTGAATTGGAATAAAAATGGCGAATTGGTGGCACCAAATGTTATGGCCGTAGATAAAATATAGTATGCAGCTCGTAACGGTTAGTTTATGGATTAAATAACATATTCGATACTCCCCACACCTTTAACGTACCACAATCTCCAATCAGACCAATGCTAATGAGATGTCACCATCGCTTACACATAAATTATGTTACGGTCGTAGATAAAATATATGCCTCTCTACGTTAAGCCGTTTAGGTACTACATACCTACAACTTTTATTGTCTATGCCTCTCTTTTTACTTGTGTATATATAATTTTCTCAATCGAATTACTCTAAAAGACTTTTGCTTTGAAAAATTGCAATCTTTTTCTATTACATATCTTCCTTCTAGATTTTTTTTTGTCTTTGTCATTAGGTACTACATACCTACAACTTTTATTGTCTATGCCTCTCTTTTTACTTGTGTATATATAATTTTCTCAATCGAATTACTCTAAAAGACTTTTGCTTTGAAAATTTGCAATCTTTTTCTATTAAATATCTTCCTTCTAGATTTTTTTTTGTCTTTGTCAACTCAGTCGAAGTTCTTTTTCATATCGATGAATATATTCGTTACTACCCACACCTTTAACGTACCACAATCTCCAATCAGACCAATGCTAACGAGATGTATAGCGCCAACTATCGGATAATAGCTGAATTATGGTAGATTTCTTCGACGTAATGTCAAGGAAAATTGGATAAAAATGGCGAATTTGAATAAAAATTGACTAAAAATGGCGTCATCCAGCGGCTAATAGGTAAACTATGGTAGATTTCTTCGATGTAATGTCAAGGAAAATTGGGTTAAAAATGGTGAATTTGAATAAAAATGGCGAATTTGAATAAAAATGGCGAATTGGAATAAAAATACCGAATATGTTACGGTCGTAGATAAAATATAGTATGCAACTCGTAATGCTTAGATTTCTGCACGTGATTGGTTTAAATAACATATTATGTTATGGTCGTAGATAAAATATAGTATATGTAACGTGCTTCTTTCCAACGATCCCTTTGTACGTCACGATCCAACACCCCCCTTTCCAATACCTCACACGTCGGACCAATAACACCGGAGATATGCTTTAGTGCCGTTTTGGCTATGCCGCCATCTTTGTTTTTTGTGTTAACGTATTCGTTACCTCCTCCCCTTTCCGATGATACCTCACACGTCACGATCGGACCAATAACAACGGAGATATGCTTTAGTGCCATTTTGGCTATGCTGCATCTTTGTTTTTTTTGTGTTAACGTATTCGTTACCTCCTCCCATTTCCTATGATACCTCACATGTCACGATCGGACCAATAACAACGGAGATATGCTTTAGTGCCGTTTTGGCTATGCCGCCATCTAAAAATACTGAAATGGAATAAAAATGGCGGATTGGTGTCATCTAGCGGAAAATAACTATGGTAGATTCCATTATGGAAGATTACTTGTGACGTCAGCATCTATCTCACTCTTACTCATTGGGAAGGTACTTCTCTCTCTAACACATTGATTTCCCTATCTCTATGGAAGATTCCTTGTGACGTCAGCATCTATCTCACTCTTACTCATTGGGAAGGTACTTCTCTCTCTAACACATTGATTTCCCTATCTCTATAGTCATGCCCGCTTTGGTTATCTACTGACACCTGATATGAAAAACATTGTAACTCACTTTTGCTTAGTTTACAGGAGAGCGATTTAAAGAAATTTCCAAAACATTTTATTTTTTTACTGGGTCAGCTTTTATATTTTTTGTAATGTTCTTAATCCATATTTTATAACTTTTTCTCAGCTTTTCACTTTTACATATCACATTGTTGTCAACAGTACTGGTCCTGATTTAGGTCGAGTTACAGTAGCAAATTTTTTCAGAATTTTAGGTGAAAATCATTGTAAGTGGTTCATACAATGATATTTCAACACATTATGTTTCTTTGGTTAGGTGCATATAAATTGTAACTAATCAGTAAATATTCAAATAAAGAGATTATAATTAATTTATTTTATTGGTTTTACTTGAAACGTGATTTTTTTGCTCAGACAAGTAGTATTTAAGAATTTACGTCATACATACTAACAAGAAGTAGGTAAATAAAATAATATCTTTTAGATTTATTTATTACAAAATGAACATTTACAATGTTGTTCTGAAACTATTTCCTTGTGGCATTTTTATAATAAACTATTTTTAATGGAAAATAAGCCACAATTTTACCAACAAAATGATTTTATTAACGTTTCGAAGCCCAAATCGGGTTTCGTTGTCAAAATACAAAATACTACTAAAATAAACAAAAATATTGTTGCTAAGTAAAAAAATTCTTCTAGTAATTTATTTAATCTTAATAAAATAAATTTATTGTTAATAAAATCATTTTTTTGGTAAAATTGTGGCTTATTTCCCATTAAAAATAGTTTATTTTAGAACATTTACAAATTATAAAACAGTTTATATTCTATTAAAAAATAAACAAAATTAACCCCATGCAAACTTTTATTCAGAGTAATTGTCCGAATATTCCGTTTGTTGAGAGTGGGGAAGATTTAAATAAAAACTGCAATATTGCTCTGGTATAGCTTTACCAGAGCACAAAGCAACAAGATCTTTATATTTTGAAGTGGTTATGGGAAGTAACCCATTATATGCTAAAGGAATTTGTACTTCCCATAAATCGTGTATATTTTTATTCCTGGATTTGGTAGCCCTTTTGCTCGATTTTGGTTTGCATTCTGTTTATAAACGATAATTGATCAGAAATAAGATCGTACTGAAAACTAATATAATAGTGTAGGAAACAGAGGTTGAACCTTGCAAAATGGATACAAGTCCGGTTTTATTTTTTTTCTGGCATATCAAGGGGTACTTACTATAAGACTAACTTTTTCTGAAAAAATTTCGCCCCGGAACCCCTCCTTTTCACCCCTTTAAAGGGGGTAATTTATGGTTTTTGCAGAACGTAGCCCTTCCTGTACCTTTTAGAAAAAATTTCTTTTATAGAAATATGAAGAGGACTATATTTTCTACGATTTATTTTCGACAGCATCTCTCTATCATCCACTGTTTAGCAAGGGTGGCGCCCCAAAGTTGACAAGTTTTTAAAAAAGATGTTTTTAATAAAATATATATTTTTCCCTAACTGTAACGGAAATTAAAAAGAAATGCTGCGGAAATTATTCACAAATAGATGATTGATTTTTTGGTATAGATTTCACTTAAGGGTAATTGCCCTATTTTTAATTACAGGGTGTTACATTTTAAAAAACCCCTTTTTATACCATCTGAACCGTTTATGCTAGAGTAAAAAGACTTTCAGCAATTACCCATGTACTGGTGTTATTTACAAATTTGTATAATGCACCCCCATTTTTTCCCCGGAACCACCCAAAAAAAAAGAAGAATTAATAAATAAAGTGATTTTCTTGGAATCCTTCACACACAATGCCCTTCATTAATATGCTTCATATATCATTTTGTGCAAATTATTATTACCCATGCATGAACACTAAAAACGATTTCCTAGTGCAACCCCTGTAGCCAAAAACAATAAATAAAATGGGGGGTTGAAATTTTTTTTTTGTTTTTTGCTTTTTGATCCATATGGGCATATGCTTCATCAATAGTGCTTTTCAAAAATATATATGGTTATTGCAACATCCCTGCGCAAACCACCCCTATCCTTGAAAATATACTGCAGAAACTACCCCTATACCTTATCCAGTATGTTTTTACGATTTTCTCATTACCTATTCATTTTTTTTAAACAAAATTTATACAAGGTTAAAGACCACTATTTCCTCTAAAAATTAGGTCGTATTCATTTTTTTGTTTAAGCAACCGTTACGGTACAGTGGCGCCGTAAACCTCATATATGCTTTGACGGGCTCCAGTTTTTGTTTATTTTTTCGTCATCTGTTTGTTTTATTGATAAAGTACTTATGTAAAATAAAACAACACAGTGTAACCTACAAATCATGACCTATGCACATTTTACATTCTTTGCTCCCCAAAGCTACAGTGGTGGCCCAAAATAATTTTTTTCATATTTTCGCCACCTACACGCATTTTATTGCGTTAATGCTACCTTAATAGCACAATATTCACCCCTAAGTGGTCGCTAAGCAGTGGCAGGGAGGGGTGATGGGGGCGATCACCCCCACCCCTCTCAAACCAAGTGATATTATATTTGAAGATTATAAAAATATTCATTTATTTTTATAGAAATACTCATATTATATTAATATTATTTTTATAAGAATGACTTTTTATGCTTTAGCGACAGTGGCGGATCCAGCATCGTTAAGAGGGGGGTGCCAATTGGTTAAATTTCTATAAAAATAAATGAATATTTTTATAATCTTTGAATATAATATCACTTGGTTTGAGAGGGGGGGGGGGGGAGGTGATCACCCCATCACCCCTCCCTGGATCCGCCACTGCGTAGCGACCACCTAGGGGTAAATATTGTGCTGTTAAGGTAGCATTAATGCAATAAAATGCATGTAGGTGGCGAAAATATGCAAAAATTTATTTTGGGCCACCACTGTGGCTTTGGGGAGCAAAGAATGTAAAATGTGCATAAGTCATAATTTGTAGGTTACACTGTGTTGTTTTATTTTGCATAAGTACTTTATCAATAAAACGAACAGATGACGAAAAAAAAACAAAAACTGGAGCCCGCCAAAGCATATATGAGGTTTACGGCGCCACTGTGCCGTAACGGTTGCTTATACGAAAAAATGAATAGGACATAATTTTTAGAGTAAATAGTGGTCTTTAACCTTGTATAAGTTTTGTTTAAAAAGAATACATAGGTAATGAGAAAATCGTAAAAACATGCTCGACAAGGGATAGGGGTAGTTTCTGCAGTATATTTTCAAGGATAGGGGTGGTTTTCGCAGAGATGTGGCAATAACCATATATATTTTTGAAAAGCACTATTGATGTAGCATATGCCCATATGGATCAAAAAGCAAAAAACAAAAAAAAAATTTCAACCCCCCATTTTATTTTTTTTTTGCTACAGGGGTTGCACTAGGAAATTGCTTTTGGTGTCCGTGCATGGGTAATAATAACGTGCACAAAATGATATATGAAGAATATTAATAAAGGGCATTGTGTGTGAAGGATTCCAAGAAAATCAATTTATTTATTAATTCTTCTTTTTTTTGGGTGGTTCCGGGGAAAAAATGGGGGTGCATTATACAAATTTGTAAATAGCACCAGTACATGGGTAATCGCTGAAAGTCTTTTTACTCTAGCATAAACGGTTCAGATGGTATAAAAAGAGGTTTTTTAAAATGTAACACCCTGTAATTAAAAAAAGGGCAATTACCCTTAAGTAAAACCTATACCAAAAAATCAGTCAATTATTTGTGAATAATTGCCGCAGGATTTCTTCTTAATTTCCGTTACAGTTAGGGAAAAATATATTTTTTTTAAAAACATCTTTTTTAAAAACTTGTCAACTTTAGGGCGCCACCCCCGCTAAACGGTGGATGATAGAGAGATGGTGTCGGAAATAAATCGTAGAAAATATAGTCCTCTTCATATTTCTATAAAAGAAATTTTTTGTAAAAGTTACAGGAAGGGCTACGTTCCGCAAAAACCACAAATTACCCCCTTTAAAGGGGTGAAAAGGGAGGTTCCGGGGCGAAATTTTTTCAGAAAAAGTTAGTCTTATAATAAGCACCCCTTGATATACCAGAAAAAAAATAAAACCGGACTTGTGTCCATTTTGCAAGGTTCAACCTTTGTTTCCTACACTATAATATCGCTACTTCAATACAAAAGGGCCACAAATCAAAATCACAGTTTTTACAGAGGAGCTACTCAAAGTTTTGACATTTATTTTTGGTTCATTTTTCTTTTATTTTTTATCATTTATATGCAAGTAATATATTGTTAGAAAGGTAAATTTAAACTATATTTGATATTGTATTTACATACAGCATAATTATTTTCCTGAAAGAGATATTAGCAGATATGGCCCTTTTGCATAAAAAATATTTCTTATGTCATGATAGGAATTTGAAATAAACGGACACATACCAAAAAAACAAACATTTTAATCAATGTTTTTGTCACTAATTAATGTAGATTTTGAGTAAAATTATTACAAAAAAGTCTTATATTATCAAAATAAAATATTACAATGTCAGTCTACAAAAATAACAAAAGTTAATTCCAAAACTACTACTAAAAGGTACAATTTATAGCTAGTTAATAAAAACACTGTCACATTTTGTTCATAATTCGTACTTATTAAACATTATTAGTTAAATAAACAACTAGAAACAATAAGAAATCGCGATAAAAATGACTCAACCGTATATAAAAATCTATGTGACTGTATAAATATGTAATTTGAATATCAGTCTTAAAGATTGGAAAAGAATCCTTCATAATACTTTGGTATGATATTTTTATTTATCAGATTAAGAATACCCTGTTTCTTTGGTTGTGCAATTTTCAGCTTCTGAGAATATAGTCTCTTTGGTGTAATATCAGAATTACTCGAGTTTTGTTGCATTTTTTTAATGTCATCACAGATTTGAATGCTTCATCTTGATAAGAAGTCTTATTGACGATTAAAGACGATTAAAAACAATATACAGTGGACTGGACTCTCTCCTAATCTCTATTATCTCTATACATATTTATAAATAGTTCTAAGAATAAAAAACACGATTACCTTCAAACCCCTTCAAAATGCACTAACGCTTTGTATAATAACAAAATACTGAAAATTCTACAAAATTCAATTCCTATTATTCTCAATGGTTCGGGACTGCAAGTTATTAGAAAATAAATCTGATTTTACAATGTCTTCACACTCGCTGCATAATAGAAAAAGGTATCAATGTTTTACAGCTGTTTAGTGTCTCCAATAAAAACAGTTTTTAACAACTCACAAATTTCAATGTAATTGTAACGGTTCCTAAGACAAGTTATTAGATATAATAAATAAATCTGGGCCTCGGAGGTAAACTTCATAGTTACTGTTCAGCAATGTATTTTTACCATATTTATTTATGACTATCGGATGTAATAAACCTTACTCAACAATAATAACCCATAGAGAGACAAAAAAAGTGCCGAAATGAAACTTTTATTATTAATGTGTAAATTTAGATGAGGTCAAAAAATTTGACCAATGTTTATAATTTTTTTACTGAATGGGCGTTTGTAATAATCAAACAAAATGATTGTATTAATCAGTTTACTACATCATAAAATATACAGGGTAAATTTTTTCTTACAATTTAAGCAAAAATGTTAATGGTTAAAAAAATTAAACTTTTAGTATCCCATAAATAGGTCTAATCCTAATGGGTCGCTCGTGTCAGAGTCAAGCGTGTACAAAATTGCCAATAAGGCACGCTCTCGTATCAGAGCGTGCACATTAAGGGGTTAATAAACTACATAAGAGGCAACAAAACAATTCCAATATTATTGTTGTTTGATATAACGAGATCCGCTTATAACGAGGGTCTTGGTCCGCCATTTCAGTTCTCGTTATAGGGAGAGTCTACTGTACAAGTAAATAAAAACAACGGCATTTTACTTTATAATAATAACATTTGACTGTCATAAAAAATGCAAAACAGTCGTGTCCCAAGATATGGCCCTTTTTTTTATTTTAAATGATATACTAACTACGAGAATATAAGCAAAATGAACGTATTCTGTAATACATCCTTTTTGATTGAGAAATAAAAATATATATTATGCGAATATTTTGTATAAAATGACCGTATTTCGTTACACATCTCTTTTGTTTAAGAAATAATAATGTACTTACGTGAATCTTCTTTGCAAAACGGACGTATTTCGGAATGTGGCACTTTCGTTTATAAAAACGGTAACAACGACTAGGGTTTTTTTAAATGTGGCTGTTTAGCACAAAAGAAACGTGCGGTCACTTCGACTGCCAGGACACAACTAACAAAGTGGCGGTTTTGTCCATATTTTTTCTTTCAAACACAAAAATGCAAAAAGGGCGCAAGTGTCATTTCGATATTAAAAAACGTAAAATACATGGGGGTTTCAGTGGTATATAAAAATATGACTGCTTAAGGTTAGATTTTTTGAATAAACGCGATTTTCGTATTTTTTGATTTGTGGCCCTTTTGTACTGAAGTAGCGATATGTGGTTGTTCTTTATATATTTTTACGTATTGTATTTTCGACCAGAAAACTTGTCGTTTATCTATATCTAAATCCCAATTCGGTATTTTCCTTAACATTGCTTTAAAGTCAAAGATGTCATTTTGACTTAGTTGTTTCAAATCGTATGGTTTTCTTTTGCTGGAACAGAGTTTATATGCGCACGAATCGAATTGTTAATACTTTCGTCTGCAGAATTTGCCCTGTTCTTGTGGCGACCACGCATATCTCCAGGTATACGGCCTCCGCCTTCATGACTATCAATTTTTTTGAATAGTGTAGTTAACCACATATCTGTTATGTTAAAAGTGTCCAAAAATGTTTTCTTACAAACTTGAAGTCAGTGTTCTGTCAACTGCAAATTATATTCATATGTCCAGTGTCTTCTGGACTCTTTTAGCTTTCCTCTCTTGGTCATGATCAGCCATTGCCCAAAAATTATTAAATACATGGAGTCTATCATTTTCTGATAATTTCGATTTACATTTTCTGATACATTTATCATTACATCCAGGTCCCAGTTCTCTAATTTTCGATAATTTTCTAGTTTTGCCAGTAAATTCTTGGCCAGAGTTCCTCAGTTTCTTCAAGACCTTCATTTTTCAAACACTAGGATCCCTTTGTCTCTTCCTTCTAAGATTTTTCTTCTTGGGGTATTGTTTTTTCTTAGCAGACGTATCTAATTGTATCTTCGGTGCATGTAGAAGTTTGCACTGTCGATGTATCTTGAGCGTGCAATCCACTGTGACCATTGATTATCTGAGTTTCATCAGTAGAAGTTAGTTCAGCAGTGAATGATATAGGTGATATTATTTTTGTTTGAAATTCTAAACTAATATTTTTATGTGAGTTTTTACGATTTGAGGCATGCTTACTATGCTCAGCAGTTAATATTATAGAATTTACCTCCTGACTATATTTAGTTACAATGTTGTTCATCGTAATATTCCACTACCTTGCTTTCTTGTATCACAACTTACAATGTAGTTATAAAAACTTACTCAATAAATGTTTCGAGAAAAACATTGTATCCCATGTTACAATGTTTTAGTAAAAAAGTTTCATCAATAATAAAAAATTTTAATATTGTAACATTGGTTACAATGTTTTTTCTACCCAGTGGTCAAAAATTTGCACTTACAATGAGGTTATTTTGTTAAATAACTTTATAATTACATAAGATAGTATAAAAGTTCTTAGACCAAATTAAAGGTTATCGTTTATAGATGCTATTTAAGCCATAGCTGAAAAACATTGTAAGTGGAGATACAATGTTTTTCATATCAGGTGTCGATAATTTGGACCACATATACTACAAATATCAAGGTTCAAATTTAGGTATAAAGCCATCTCAGACTTTACCTATTACAAAAATGGCGGGCATTCAAAATAGCTACTATACCTATGTGACTAATAGCACGATAACTTTAGAACGAAAAGTCCGATTTCAACCAAATTTGGTATATAGGTTATTTTTTTGATGTGTAAGACCAAGGTCTGGAACCGGAATAATCGATTTACCAGAAGCTGTGTTTTTCCTGATTTTTATGTGAAAATATGTTGTTTTTTTACCAATTCTTTCACTCTGTATATATATTAATTTCTCAAAAAGTTAATACCGGTGTTGAAAAGAGTGTAAAAGTATTTTTTAGGAAATATTTTAAACTCTTTAGTTATGTTAATTACCAATTATTAAATGCATAACGTATCTTCACATGTACCTATGATTCGTGCAAATAATATAAGAATTATTGTGCATTTTTAATGGTAAAAGCATATAATTTTGACCACACATACTACACATACAAAGATTCAAATTTAGATATGAGGCAATCTCAGATTTTGTCTTTTACAAAAAATGGCGGGCATTCAAAATTAATCTGCCACACATAGGTATATGTGAAGGTAGGTTATGCATTTATTAAATGGTAATTAACATAACTAAAAAGTTCAAAATCTTTCCTAAAAAATATTTTTACACTCTTTTTAATGGCGATATTACCTTTTTGAAAAATTAATATATACAGGGTGAAAGAATTGAAAAAACAACAACATATTTTAACATAAAAACAGTAAAAACACAACTTCTGGTAAACCGATTCTTCCGGTTCAAGACCTCGATCTTATTCATCAAAAAAGAACCTTAATGCCAAATTTGGCTGAAATCGGACTTTTCGTTCAAAAGTTATCGTGCTATTAGTCACATACGTATAGCCGCCATTTTGCATGCTCGCCATTTTTGTAAAAGACAAAATCTGAGATGGCCTCATATCTAAATTTGAACTTTTGTATGTGTAGTATGTTTTTCAAATTATATGCTTCTACCGTTAAATGCACAATAATTCTTATAATATTTGCACAAATCTGCCACAAATAGGTACATGTGAAGATACGTTATGTATTTATTAAATAGTAATTAAAATAACTAAACAGTTCAAAATATTTCCTAAAACATATTCTCACGCTCTTTTCAATGGTGGCATTACCATTTTGAAAAATTAATATATACAGGGTGAAAGAATTGAAAAAAAAACAACATAGTTTTACATAAAACCCAGGAAAAACCAAACTTTTGAAAAGCCGATTCTTCCAGTTCACGACATCGATCTTGTAAATCACAAAAAGAACCTATGTACCAAATTTGGTTGATACCGGACTTTTCATTCAAAAGATATTGTGCTATTAGTCACATATGTATAGTCGCCCAATTTGAATGCCCGCCATTTTTGTAAAAGGAAAAATCTGAGATGGCCTCATATCTAAATTTGAACCTTTATATGTGCGGTATATGTGGACCAAATTATATGCTTGTATCATTAAATGTGCAATTCTTATAATATTTGCACGAATCTGCCGCACTAATGCCCATTTTTTCACATTTTGTATACCATCTTTTCAAAGCCTGATTTATGTATATTATGTTAAAAATTGTAGGTGATAGACCCCATGTAGATTTATTGCGATGATTGTTTTTTTATTTTATTGGCTTTTTTATTTGTACCTGTGTATCTTTATACAGTAATTGCTTTATATTCACCGATATCTCTCTAACGTACATTCTTCTTATTGTTTCCCGGGCACGCTATCGTATGCTTTCTCCAAGTCGATAAAGGTCATAATTATTATTAGAGAGCGGAATATATGCAAAGTGCATATAGATGCATATATTGCATATTTTCAGACAACAAACACAACATTGCATATTTAAGCTAAACACGATTTATTTTGCATATTTTAAAAATAAATTATATAAAAGATTAAAATTTTCCTCTCTTAGTTTGAATTTTATAACTTCGATATTAACGAGCTCGTTATTTATCTCTCTATCGCTCATTATTTTCTACCTGGTCTTTCCCATTACTACCTGAATTTAACAATTATGGGTGTTCCCAGAAAAATATTATTTTATTAGCGTAGCAAGTCGTAGGTACCTACCTGCTTTTAAGGGTCTAATATTTATTTTGTCAGTTTCCGGCCAACATTTGTTTAAAGTAAACGTTGTATCGTATTTAGTGTTTTTGAAGTGATTGGTATATAATAAATTTAAATATGTCTACCATTCCAAAAAGTTCTTGGATAAAGTGTTTTCCCGAGTTAAAGCTAAGTGGAGACAAAGTATTTTGCAAGGTCTGTTCCAAAATCGTAAGTTACATTCATTTTCACATTTCATTTTTTAAATGAGGAACTGACAAACAAAAGCATCATGCCCCACAAAAGAAATTTTTCTGGAGAGAGTGTTTTTATTCGACAAATTCGCTTTTACTTCTATAAAGACGGACATAGAGAGAAGCATCAAAATACAAAAATCCATCAAATTGTAGACAATTCGCGCTTTTGTTCTTCAGCTTCTCGTATGAAAATGGATTTCTTTTTGGTGCTTCAACATTTTTTTTCTATTACAGATTTTCTGTGAGAAGAAGTTTCAAGTCGATTAACATTTAAAAACTGCTACTCATAAGTTGAAGCTAAAAAGATTGCATTAGGACCCGTTCAGCAGTCCATTCATACATCTCTTCAGAATGTTCAAGATAAAGATTAATCAAAAAAAGAAAAACGTTTGTTTAATCAAGACCTGTGTAAAGCTTTGTTGGCAGCAAACATTCCGTTAAAAAATTACAAAATATACATTTTATGCAATTTTTGCAAAAATATTGTAACTTCAATATTCCTAACGAGGCAACGCTAAGAAAGGGCAATGTGAATGCACTGTATGATGGAGTAATTGAGAAAATTAAAGTATCTTTAAACGATAACACCTTTTACGTAATTGTCGATGAAAGTACAGATGCATGTGGTCGATATATGGTGCATCTTATAATCAGCGCCTTAAAAGAGGATGAACCAGGGAAACCTTATTTAATAGCTGCAAAACAACTGGAGAAAACCAATAATGTGACTGTAAGCCGTTTCATTCAGCAAACACTTTCTGCTTTCTTTTTGCCAACAGAAATAAAAAGTGAACATTTTTCAATATTTTTATCAGATGCCGCTCCGTATATGGTAAAGGTAGGACGAAATTTGAAAATATTTTACCCAAATATGGTACACGTCACTTGTCGTCTACATGGCATAAACAGAGTAGCAGAAGTTCTTAGAGGTGAATTTGATTTAGTCAATAAATTATTTTCAAACGTTAAAAAAGTATGTTTGAAACACCTTTACGTGTGCAAATGTATAAAGAAAAATTACCAGGTGTAAACTTGCCTCCAGAGCTAGTAATTACAAGATGGGGAACATGGATTAAAGCAGCAATTTTCTACGCAAATCATTTTGATGCCATAAAAGACGTTGTGTTAGATATTAAAAATGACTCGCAGTGTGTAACTGAAAGTCAAGAACTTTTAAGTAACGTACAAATTTCTAAAGAACTTATGTTCATAAAAGTTAATTTTAGTTTTTTACCAGATCTAATAAAGTCATTAGAACAAAGGAATTTACAATTATGTGATTCGGTTAATCTTGTTAACACTTTTTCTGCTCATTGTCAAAAAATTCCCGGAAATACAGGGATTACGATTAGAAATAAATTAAAAAATGTTTTAGAAAAAATCAGGGCTTCGATTGTTTGAGGAAAGTTGTACGTATTTTTGAAGGCAACTTTTCTGAAGATCTTACGACTTGGCAAATTAGTTTACTGCCTAAATTAAAATATTGTCCTATAACATCAGTAGATGTAGAACGAACTTTTTCTGTGTCCAATTTAGTGATAGAAGGCAAAAGTTGCTAGTTGAAAATTTTGAAATATATTTGATTATAAATTCATACTATAATTTAGATTTTTAATTTAATTATAATATCAGTTTTTGTGTGTCATTTCATTTGTTTTTATGTGAAAAATAAATATGTATTAAACATAAATGTAGGTTGAATTTTTTAAACGTAAATGTTTATATTTAATATATTGTTTTATTTTTGAGTATTTTTAATATGCATTTGCATATTTAGACAAATTTGGAAAAAATACCTGCATATTTGTAGTAAAAGTAATGCATATATATGCGCATATTTTGGTAATGTTGTGTTGCATATATTCCGCTCTCTAATTATTATATTATTCTATATTGTGTTTCACTATTTTTTTCTTTGTTCTTTACTATCACTTTTCTCCTGATAACTATATTATATTTTTTCTTAACATGAACTGGCTTTTCGGTACTCGGCTTGATCTTTGACCTAATAGTCCATGTGTAGTTAGAATTAGTTATTTAAAATTGAGGGGGCCAAACGTAAAAGGGTTTAAGTGCAGTTTTTATAGTTCTGAGATAATCAGCTTCAAAGTTTTTTAAGTTTTATAAATTCTAGGATTCATTAAACTGAAATATGTCTAGTGTACAATGTACTATAAAATGATAAAAATATAAGGGTATAAATATTACTCTTACTATATCCTTCATTTTTTTCAATTGTTCAAAAAATATACTTGAATTGGTACGTGGTGTTGGTAAATGTTACTAGTGAAATGGTTCAAGTGCAGATGTTATTACATATTACTAATCATTTTTATTCCAACTGTTATCCATAGTGTAACTACAACTGGCACGTTGCATAATATTTAATTAGTCTTCAAAATTGGTCACAAATCTATTATTTATTTCATACTTGTATGAAATGACAAATTAATCCTGTATAAACACGTGTTTACACATTAGGGAATAATAACAAAGTTTTGTGATAAAATGGTTCAAGCGCACTTAAACTCGTTTATTACTATTTGTTTTTACAGAATACTAAAAATAGTTTTGTGGTAAAAAGATTCAAGCGCACGTAAACCTGTTTACTACCAAATCAATCTGAAATTGTCTTCAGTGAACTAAATGTAATTACGATATATGGCGACTGTAGGGGGAAATATGCTTAAATCGTTTTATCACCAAGTTATAATACCATTTAAGTATGTGAATCTGCATTTAAAGTTAAATTTAAAAAAAGTGCACTTAAACCCTGTTACTTCTAACCCCCTCAATTATAAAAAATCCAGTGTGGTTCCAAGTTTATACCTGTCAAGATTAAAAAAACTCATGAATTTTGGGTTAACGAGAAAGTAATTATAAGCAATGTTTATAATTTCTTAAGAATGTAAAAAAACAAGTAATATGAGATGTAAGCAAATAAACGATATTATAAAATTTGAAGTGAATTAAAATTATGGAGCTGTTAAACCCCCAAATGATAATTCAAGAAGTAAAATTAAAGTTAAATGTGCTGAACAATCTAAAAGTGGAATAAGGGGAAAAGTCCACAAATTTTATTTTTTTTAAGAGACCAAGTGTTGGATGCAATTAATAAGCATCCGTATCTCCCTAAATTGGAACAAACAAAACTATAGAAAACTCTAAGAAAATTGAAGTTCAAGTGGGCAAAACATGATAGAAAAACAACTTTTATTAATACTGAGGAAATTGTTTGTTGGAGACGGAAATACCTCAGAACCATTTTTAAATTACGAGCAAAAGATAAACCAATATTTTCTTTAGAGGAAACTTGAATGAGAATTACACAGTGGGTAAAATGTGGCAAGACACAAACATTCAATATTCACGAGAGGCTTTTTTGAAAACATTATCTATATGATTCAAGGTTCCTTCCGATAAGAGACGACGCCAAAGGGTAAAAACAGAACAGGTGGGTCGAGGTGAAGGTATAGGTCGCGGTGGATGCTAGTAGCTAAGTCGCGGTCGATGTCGACAGCACATAGCAAGGAGGTCACCTGCGCTGTCAGTCGAGCTAGAACCACTATCAAGTGATGTAGTTTAATGAAATTTGAATGACAAAAAGACTGTGCTTTTGCGATGTTGTGTCAGTCAAGTGATAATAGTGATGAAATGCCAGCTGTAAATAATTAGATCCTCCTTCATATTTAAAAAATTTACTGTATTTAATTACTTTAGAAATTCAAAAACAAACTGAATACAAAAAAGGGATTATATAAAAAGTATCAACTCAGATAGCGCAGGTAATGAAAACTTGGCTTCGAACGGACCAATCACAGGGAAGCATCCTTGTAGCCGTGCAGTAGACATCCATGTAAAACAAAGTCATTTTATTTTCAAAAGCATCGATGTAAACCTCCTGGATGGCATCGCGCTAAACCTCCACCGCGACTTACCTGCTCTGTTCTCTTCCATTCACTACAATGTGTTTTAGCCCAGTAAATGAACGGGAAATTCGGCGATACCGTGTAATTTTCAGGGGCAACTCCGAATTGCATGAAAATTTGGATTTAGGTTCTACTTACCCTCCACTTCAAAGTTTAAATTGTGCCGTTGGTTGCATTTACTTGGGGGGTGACCGTCACCCCTTCTCGGAGGTGAAAAAGCATACGTTCAAGATAAGACCAGAAATAAATAAATTTACTGATTTTAAGCCACTTTTGTTTTGTAGGGTTTTTTTAGTTAAGTCAATACTTTTCAAGTTATTTGCCATTGAAAATGTTGATTAAACTACGTTCTCAGACGGTTTTTCGCAAATAACTCAACAAGTAAATATTTTATCGAAAAAAATATCCCTAGCAAATGTGTAGCTTATAAAAACCCAAAAAAACGGTGTATCAGTGAAGTATATCAGTCAAATAAAAACAAAGTTGTAGCTCATGAAAAATACGTTCTTATTCGTCTAATTCCAAATCGAATATTTCAAGGTGAAATCACCGAAAATCTAAGCACTTTTCGGGAAAAACCCATTTAAGCTTTCTTAAAGCGTTTATAAAAAGCTTTGTTTTAATTGTTAACAAAAGTTTTAGCATTAAAAATAAGCGAGTTACGCTCAAAATAAAGTTGGCCCTCTTTTTTTTGTAAAAATCATGAAAATTTCGCCGTGTTTAGCTCACCAAATGAAATTAATCGCTAATGCTTTACAAACAATTTACTTACCTATCTATTTTTTATATGATCTGTCAGTCTCACTGGTTTAAAGTGTTTATTTTTGAAAGGGTTATAATTGAGAAAGCTTGAATGGGTCACTAATCACGAGTGTATGCAAATTTTGAACAGCCATATCTTAACCAATTTTTGTGTTACGGAGAAACAAAATGAAACTAGCATATTTATAATAGCAAAACCTACATTTTTTTACTCTTTAAGATATTATATTTTTGGACTAATTAATATAGAAAAAAAAGAGTGTGTATTTTATACGCACGTAAGAAGTTATATTTCTGTTATTATGATGTTAACGAAACAAATGTATTTTACACATTTTAATTGTATTTTGATTTAAATATTAATCTAATTTTAATACTTAAAATAATACCAAAAATTAAGGATAACGTTTATACGTCATTTTTATGAACTGTAGCCTCCCTGCAGTTGCTTTTCCCTTGAGAAATCGTAGAAAATTTAAAAAACGTCAGATTTTCTACACAGATGTTTAATTTTAATTTTAATAGAAGTATAACTTCTTACGTCCATACAAAATACATACACTTATTCTTTTTTTTGTAACACCGTGAAACTTTAATTTCTATTTCAGAATTGAATTTTTTTAAATTTGAATAAGACTTTATCGAAAATCTAATTACGTAACCACTTGATTATGCATAACACAAAAAAATGTTACTGTTCTATTTTACCTAAAATCATGATTTAGTGAGAATTATAATTTCTTATTGCCATTTTCAAGGTTGGCGGGGTGCGTTAAATTTAGAAAATCGATCTAAAGTCCATTAGTTACAACTTTTGACAACCCTTTTGAGATACTAAAAATACCACCTAAGTAAATAGTGTTTAGATTGGTTCGAAGTTTTTTTAAAGACGGTTTCTCACACCATTTATATCAGGAATAAAGGTCTATTTAAACGGTTGTAAATTATTATCGATTAGTTTTATATGTATATTATACAGTATGGTGCAAATGAAAGGAATAAATTCGTTATTTCGTAAACCGGTAACTTTAAGAAAAAATCCCGAAACAGGTCGATTTTTATTGTTAAATTATGATATTTTGGCATATATGTCATACTAGTGACGTCATCTATCTGGGCGTGATGACGTAATGGATGATTTTTTTAAATTGGAGTAGGGGTCATGTGCTAGCTCATTTGACAGGTTATTTAATTCTCTATTCAGTAATATAAACATGTATTTAATTATTTATACAGGGTGTCCAAAATTTTTTCGAAATTAGATTATTTAACAAAAAAAAGAAGAATGTATGTAATTTATTTAATTCAAAATACATTTTACTCTTACCCGAAAATATAAAAAATGTTTCTTTCACAAATAAACATTGCTTTTCGATTAAATTCAATGCTCAAGCCAGCTCCCGCCAGCCACCTGCCCCTTGAAAGTTTGAACATTTAATTTAAGCCAAAAGCAATATTTATTTGTGAAATAAACATTATTTTCTGATTTGTCACAGCCGTAAAATATATTTTGACTGAAATAAATTATATACATTCTTCTTTTTTTTTGTCAAATAATTTAATTAAAAATTTTCTTTGGGACACCCTGTATAAATAAGCATGTAAATGTTTATATTACTGAATGCACAATTTAATAACCTTTCAAATGAGCTAGCACACGACCCCTAATCTCATTTAAAAAAATCACCGATTACGTCATCACGACCAGATGGATGACGTCACTAGTATGACATATAATATGCCAAAATATTGTAATTTAAAAATACAAATCGACCTGTTTCGGGAGTTTTCCTTAGAGTCGCTGGTTTAGGAAATAACGAATTTATTCCTTTGATTTGCACCATACTCTATACTGCGAAGAAAGCTTTAACAGCAGTATAAACACGAAACGAATTGAAAGAAATTCATAAAATTACAAGAAGTAAGTTTACAATATCAGAGGAAGACTAAAAGGAGCTGGTTTAAAGTTATATAGTTCAAAATAGACCCGAAACTTCGGGAATGTCGGAAATCGAGGAGCACAGAGAACACACAAATTTTATAGAGAACACAGAGAACATTGTAATTGTCATGATTTTATGCAAAAAGGCGAAAAATCATTTTAGATGATTTTTCAAAATTAACTCGCTGTATCATTGGTTGCTGTAAATATTTCCTTTCGAAAATTTTGCTGAGTCATTTCTGAAGTATTTAGATAACAATGAGATTTGTCCGAGTTGTTTAAACAAATTAAAAAAAGTTGTTAATTTTTAAACATTTTGTCGTCATATTTCGTTAGTTTCATGTTTACCAACACAGCTTTAAAACATGAGACATGTAGAAGTTTTCTGAAAAATGTGAAGTCAAAATATGCAAAAGGAAAAAAGTTATGTGACTTTATAAATGGGTGGCTCTCCCCCAAAAAACGCTTATTTCTCGTGATACTGACCACGGTGTGGTGAATTGGTAATTTTGGTCATACTGAGGGGCCACATTTGGGGGAACATTGTCAAAATCGTAATTTTACCCTAAAAATGAAAAAAAAAAATGAAATTATGTGTTTCTTAAAATTAAAAGTTGCACCATTTTTTTCTATAAAACATTTTGTTCTTTGTACTCTAGATTTTAACATAACCTTGATTAAAATGCTAAATTTCAAATTTTGTCACTTAACTCTTTGCACCTTTTACTTTAAAAAATTCATAACTTTTATTGTACTAAAAGTGAAAGATTTGTCTTTAGAAAAATGAGAAATTACTGACTTACTTACTTAGGCCATTCTCTTGTACCTTACGGTGTCGAGGTAAGTGGAGAAATCAGACGTCTCCATGCCTTTTGGTCAGTAGCTAGTCTTTCTGCTTCTCTCCACCCAATATTCCTTTTTACTCAAGCATTTCTAATATTTGCGTTCCACGTTCTTGCTGGCCTGCCTATTCGTCGTTTGTTGTCGGATGCCGCTTTCCTTACCCTCTTTACAGTTCTACCTTCACTTATTATCGCCATATATCCGAACCACGATAACTGTTTCGTTTCAAGTGTGTCTAAAGTCCTTCCAATACCCCACCTTTCACGTATGTCTTCATTACTTATACGATCATGTCTGGTCACCCCGGATACCGCACGTAAATATCGCATTTCGCATGCTTGAACTTTACTACGGATTTTGTCGTTCACTGTCCACGTTTCACTACCGTAGAGTAGCACCGGCTCGTATATAGTTTGAAATACTTTCATTTTTGTTTTCAGGCTTACTTCTTTCTTCCTAATAAAACTTTTATTTAGTGCATAGTATAATTTTGTTGCACTCATTACCTGCTGTTTATTTCTGGTTATATATTTCCTTGTCCATTCATTGTTGATCCTAGATACTTGAGGTCCTATACTTGTGTAATAGTCTCATTATTCAGCTTTACGTTTATATTTTCTTTAGTTTTCGATATTACTAAAGCTTCTGTTTTTTCCATATTTATTTTCATCCCAAATTTATTAAAAGCTTCATTTCAATCATTCACATTCACTTGCAAGTCTTTTTCTGATTTTGCCACAATTACCAGATCATCGGCATATTATATCAATTCTGACACGTAAACTTGTTAAAGTTTATACACTCCAACCCTAGTTCTGTTTACCTTACCCCTGCATTTTTTTGCAATTTCGTCCATTAGTGTGATGAATAACAAAGGACTCAGAACACCACCTTGTCTTACACCTGTCCTTGTGTAGAATTCTAGAGATGAGCGATTGTTCGTTCTTACATCATTACGTGTACATTTATATATACTCTTTATTGCTTGGATTAACTTCGGTTTCACATTTCTACGGTTTAATATTTACCAGATCTTAATACGTGGCGCCCGATCAAATGCTTTTTCCAAGTCCAAAAAACAGAGAAACAACTTACTGTTATGCTCTAGGGCTTTTTCTGATAACTGTCCCACCGCGAATATGAGATCGGTTATACCTCGCCATGGTCTAAAGCCGCATTGGCTGTCATCCAGTGTGGCCTCGATATTTTCTCGCAGCTTTTTCTCTAGTATTATTTGGTAGATTTTACTAGCAACTACCAACAATGATATTCCCCTTTAGTTAGAACACTTATCTTTATAACCTTCTTTGTGTAATGGTAGAATATTTGCAAGAGTCCAATCTCTAGGTATGCATCCGGTATTCCAACAGCTCCTTATGATCTTCCATAGTAATTGTAATCCTTATCCTTCCATGCATTTAATTAGCTCAGCTTTAATATTATCGTGTCCTGGAGTCTTGCCATTTTTTAATTTTAAAATTGCTTTCCTGTATTCTTCGTCTGTTATGTCATCATCATCTTGTTGTTCATTTAAATTGTACTCCTCCCTGTCATTCTCTATTTCGTTGTTGTATAGAATGTTTTCGCCATCTTTCGGTAATCTCTTTATTTTTTAATAATATGTTACCATCTTTGTCCTCTAAACCTGTTACTGTTACCCTTTACCATTTTATTTCCAAATTCTTCCCATTGACGATTCTTAGCTTCTTTAATTTTATTTTTAACCAGTATTCTCTCTTCCTTATATTCTTGATAATTATTTTTACTTTTATTGCTTTTATACTTTTTCCACAATTTTTTCTTCTTCGAAACTGCCAATTTTATGCCATTATTCCACCAAGCCGTACCTTTCAGATATCTTCCTTTCGTTAAACCACATACTTTACTCCCAGGTGCATACACCAGCTCCTTAAAAATATTACATAATATTTCTATATCCTCCTCATTTTTACAATTTGTTTTTCGTACTTTTCATTTAATTTACGACAGTATTCTTTCCTAATATTTTCAGACTAAAGTTTGTATACTTTAATACTTGGTTGTTCGTAGCCATTTTCTTCATTTTTAATAGTAAATGCCTGTTCTCTCCTTGTCTTTATTTAGCTTCAACGAGAAAACGATCTGAACTGATCTCATAACCTATTTTAACACGAACGTCCGCTATTTCATTTTTATATCTGTTCTGTACTAATACTAGGTCAATAACGGATTTTTCGTTAATTTGTGTTGAAAGAATGTGTTACTAACTTGCATATCATTCATGATTCAAAACTCGATGACTCTTGGTCCATTATTATTCCTGACTATTTTCCATAATATGGTCATGTAGGGTAGTCATATTCATTGCTTGACCCTACTCGCCCATTAAAATCTCCTACTATTATGACCATATGATTATTTTGGTCCATTTCGTCCTGCAATTGTTTCCAGGAGCTATCTTTGAGTTCCTTGGCTTCATTTTCCGATGGTCCATACCCAACAATAATTGTTGTCCTCTCGTTTTACTGATGTCTATTCTAAGGAGTCGTTCCGAAATATTGTTCCATCTGGTGATATTTTTATGCTAATTTCTGTGAACCGTTAGGGCAACTCCTGCCCTCGCACGTTTTGACTCATTAACACCTCCAAAAATCATGTGGTGAGAAATATATACTGTAAAATTTTCAGAAAAAAATATTAAAATGGAAGAGAGTTGTAGTGAGGTAAACGCAAAAAAAACTTGATATTTAGTAGTAATTGCACAAGAGCTCTAAAATTCTATATTAATTTTAGAGATCGAGTGCAATTTGTTGCGATTATTTCATGAATAAAACTGTTCAAAACCAAAATTTTATTGGAATTTATTTATGTAAGTACAAATTAGTACAATTAAACACACAGTTGTTATAAATATGTATTTGACGGTTGAAAGTCATCACTTTTATAATTTTTAAAACATTTGTCATTAATGTCACTGAATGTATTTTTTCGTAGCAACGAATGGCATCTGACGTAATATGCTTGACGACGGGCAGTTATCAAAAAAGTTATCAGTTTAATTTAGATTTCTCTAGCTTTCTATTGGTCAGAATCCTATGAATGAAATAATCTTTTTAATTTTTAGGGCGAAATTGCGATTTTTACAATGTTCCCCCTTATAAAATTCAAAATAAACCTCATTTTCGTTCTCAGCACCATTAAGAATGGTCCAAATTAGCCATTCACCACACCGTGGTCAGTACCTCGAGAAATAAGCGTTTTTTTGGGGTTGTGCCACTCGTATAAAGTCACATAACTTTTTTCCTATTGCATATTTTGACTTGAAATTTTCCAGAAAACTTCTTCATGATTTATGTTTTAATGCTGTGTTGGTTCAAATTATAAACTAAAAAGTTTGTCACTCAACTTTTTTAAGCAAACATGAAAATAACGAAATTTGACGACAAAATGTTTAAAAATTAACAACTCCTTTTAAATTTTTTTTAAATATTTCGGATAAATCTCGTTGTTATCTAAATACCTCAAAGATGATCCAGTAACATTTTCAAAAGGAAATATTTACAGCGACCAAAGATACAGCGAGTTAAAATTGAAAAATCGTCAAAATTGATTTCTCGCATTTTTGCTTAAAATTTGATTTTTGAACATCTTACACCCAGTCTAGATAAAAATAAGCTTCATATTCGGATTTAGTGACCTCGAAAACATAAAGAATGATTAAAATTTGTCATTCACCTATCATGGTCGCTTTTTCGATTTCTAATCCTCAAATTAGGGGTGTGCCGCTCGTCTTTATCGGGGGTTGAACGTTATACGTGGATTTGCAAATCACAACTATAAAGCAGGTGGACTACCGTTCATGTGAATCTTAATACTTAGGTTGAAGTTTGATATGTCTTTACACAAAAATACCGAAAGTATTAAGAATGTAGTCACGTTTGTGTGACCCCAAGCCCTTGGTTTGTAAGTGCACTTTTGGCGATAACATTCGGCGATTTGGCGATATTAATTTCTATTTAATATTTATTTACTTTAATGTATGTTTACGGAAGGGCCACTTTATCCATTAGGCAATATAGGCAGTTGCCTAGGGCGGCACATTATGAAAGGGCGGCAAAAATACTGTACAAAAATATTTGTAGATATATAAAAATTATGGATCTGGGTTAGTTATGTCATTAAAGAGTATGAAGCTCTTTCAAATTACTTTACCGCAAGAAAGCCAGAAAATTGTGCCTAAATAAAACATATTATAAAGAAATAAGAAAGAAAAATTCAATTTGACGAGGGGGCTGATGATGAACTAAACTTTTCAGCTAGTGATGAGACGAAAATCCACACATTCTATATTATAATAATCGACACTCTGATAAGAGACCTGAATAGACGTCTGGAATCTTATCGACTTATTTATCAACGTTTTCGTGTTATTAACAGATTTGCCAAATTTAAGCAATAAGAAATTATTAGAAAAGCTGAAAATCAGACACAAAATAAAGACGACCAAGATACATCATTCATACATGAATGCATTCACTTAAAGGGTCATTTGGATACCACAATAAAATCACCAATTGACATATCTTGATATTTAAAGAAGAGTTAGATATTTTTGCAAATAGCCCAGTAAATGACCGTTTTGGAGTGTAATTTTCAGGGGCAACTTCGAATTGCATGAAAATTTGGATTTAGGTTCTACTTACCCTCCACTTCAAAGTTTAATTTGTGCCGTTGGTTGCTTTTACTTGGGGGATGACAGTCACCCTTTCTCGGGAGTGAAAAAACTCGTGTTTAAAAAAGCCCGAAAATGTATAAAATGACTGAATATAAGCAACTTTCGTGCCATATAGTTTTTTTATGTTAGTCAATACTTTTCGAGTTATTTGCGATTAAAAATGTTTATTTTTCGACAAAAAAACTACGTTTTCAGCCAGTTTTTCGCAAATAACTCAAAAAGTAAATATTTTATCTAAAAAAATATTCTTACCAAAACTGTAGCTTATAAAAAAAAAACGAAAAAAAAAACGTTTTATCAGTAATGCCTATAGACCAAGTAAACGCAAAGTTGTAGCTCATGAAAAATGCGTTCTCGTTCGTCTGATTCCAGATATAGAATATCCACTAATATCCACTAGAATATCCACTAATAGAATACTTCAACGTGAAATCACCGAAAATTAAGCAATTTTCGGGAAAAACTTATTAACATTTGTTAAACTGTTTAAAAATAGCTATTTGTATAACAAGGGGGAAAGAGCTACTTTTCCTCCCGAGAATGAAGTAATCATTCAAGGGAGAAAAAGGCACTTTACTTCCATGTTATACATATGATTTTTCCACCTTTCTCAAATAATAATTAATTCTTTCATTTTTAAATAATTTATTTATGTAACTAACTAACAAAATTTATTAGAGAACTAAAACTAACAAGTAGGTGCCTTATAACTCTCAGCTGTCAAATATAAGTCAAATTATTAATGTAAACATTGGTAAATCAAAATACCAAGTTACTGTTTTTTACCATTCTGCAAAATACAGGGTTCTATAAATAAACGTTAAAATGTATCTATAGATACTTACCTAATATATAATAATATATAATATTGAAGTGCTTATTTTTGAAAAAATTTGGTTATACATATATTAAAAAAAAATTTTTTTCTAAAAATTTTGGCAACATTTCCTTTTTTCAAAATAACTTAAAAGTATTAGTGAGACGAAACATCTCAAATAGTAAAAAATGTAGGCTTTGCTGTTATCAATATGCTAGTTTCATTTTGTTTTTCTGTTAGACAAAAATTGGTTAAGATATGGCTATTCAAAGTTTGCATACACTCGTTCCTATTGACTCGATCAAGCCGCTAAAGCACTTTCAACTATAACCCTTTCAAAAATAAGCACTTTAAACCGGTGAAACTGACAGATCAATATAAAAAATAGGTAAGTCAAGTAAATTGTTTGTAAAGCGGTAACGATTAATTTCATTTGGGAAGCTAAACACGGGGAGGTTTTCATAATTTTTGAAGTTATATTTCTTTAGGCGCGATTGAGATTGAGGGTGAATTTATATTCTATGTTTTGTTGTATTTTTTCAATTCTAAATCATTTCAATTCAAAATCAAAATAATTTAATTTAATTCAAAAATGTCAAAAGCTTAATCTGTTTAGTTAGTCGATCTTTGCACGTAATGACACATTGCCTCCGTGGCGAAGCGTTTAAGGCGAATGAACCCCAATATACCAACTGCGCTGATAGCTGGTTCGAATCCCAATAAAAACTTTTATTTTTTTATTTTTTTTATACATTTTATGATTGTAAGTATATTTATTATATAATTTTATTTTCAGAAAATACGTATTTAGTTAAAAAATTTTCTGACAATTAATGTTCAGAAATCATTTGGGGCATTTTTAATGTGTTTGTGTGTGTTTTATTCCTTTATTATTTTAATTTTTGGCACTGTTTTAATAAAAATGTTTGAGAAGTAGTAAGTATAAATTAGTTTAATATTTAAATAAAATACAAATAAAAAGTATATTAATTTCGTTTAAATCATAATATAATAGAAGTATATATAACTTCTTACGTGCGTACAAAGTACACACACATTCTTTTTTTTTACTAAAAAAAAGGTGGCCCTTTATTTTGAGCGTAATTTGCTTATTTTTAATGGTAGAAACTTTTGTAAACAACTAAAATAAATCTTTTTTTAAATACTTTAAAAAAGTTTCAATGAGTTTTTTCCAAAAAGTGCTTCATTTTTTGGTTATTTCACGATGAAATATTCGATTTGGAATTGGACGAATAAAAACGTATTTTTCATGAGCTACAAATTTGATTTTGGATCTATATACTTCACGAATACACAATTCTTTTCGCTGTTTTTCTAAGCTACATTTTTGCTGCAAATATTGTTTCGATAAAATATTTATTTTTTGAGTTATTTGCGAAAAACCGTCTGAATACGTAGTTTTTTTGTCAAAAAATAAACATTTTGAACCACGAATAACTCGAAAAGTATTGACTTACATAAAAACACTATAGAACGAAAGTTGCTTATAATCAGTCAATTTATCTATTTCCGGGACTATCTTGAACGTATCTTTTTTACCCCCCGAGAAGGGGTAACTGTCACCCCCCAAGCAAAAGCAACCAACGGCACAAATTCATCTTTGAAGTGGAGGGTAAGTAGAACCGGAATCTAAATTTTCATGCAATTCGGAGTTGCCCCTGAAAATTACACGGTATCGCCGTATTTCCCGTTCATTTACTTGGCTATAATTTTGACATTGCTTTGTACATTGATTTGTGCATCCCAGTTGCCAACGTGTCCGCTGAAAGGTCATTTTCGAAAATTTCAAGAATTAAAAATAATTTCCCATCAAGTATGAAGCAAGTTAACAATTTTTCGATTTTGCCAAGAAAAAAATTTTTTTGAAAGGTATTTTTTTTTAAAGAAGTCTTTGATGTGATCGAATTGGAATGACAATTTTTCTGTTATAGGTATATAAACATCGTAGTTTACATCCGAGGCAAATGTTCAGGTTTCGTAACAAGAAGAACACGGGAAAGACGAACATTATTTGAAGTCGCAAGACGGAAAGCAGACAAGACATGTAGAAATGAAAAGAGAGCCTATGAAAATGGACAAATAGAAAAAATGGAAGAACATTTCAAAAACAACGAAATTAGAGGGGCTTACGAATACCTAAAAAAGATAAAAAGTGGGTATAAACCTCAAACAAGTCTATGTAGAGATGAAAGTGGGCAAATAATCAGTGACCAACAGAAAGTCACAGAAACCTGGAAGCATTATTTTCAGACACTACTTGGAACTCAAGTAGACATGGAAGATGAAATGGGTATGATCTACGTAGAAGAGAATGGAGTAGAAGCTCCAACCATAGAGGAAGTTTTCGAAGCCATTAAGGCCCAGAAAAACAATAAAGCTCCGGGAGTTGATGAAATACCAGCAGAACTATATAAGGTAGGTGGCGACCACCTAGAAAGTCACATCCACGCGCTTATCAGAGACGTATGGCAAGAAGAGAAAATACCCGACGACTGGAAGAAAAGTATAGTATGCCCGATCTATAAAAAAGGAGACAAACTCCAGTGCAAAAACTACCGTGGAATCTCTCTACTATGTACAGCATATAAAGTCCTCACGTATATTATAAACCAGCGGCTCCAACCACTAGCAGAAAATATTATTGGAGAGTATCAGACGGGCTTCCGACGGGGAAGATCGACACTGGATCAAATATTCACAGTAAAACAGATCTTGAGCAAAGCATGGGAACACGATATTGATGTTCACAACGTGTTTGTAGACTTCAAACAGGCATACGACTCAGTCAAAAGGAACAAACTATACTATATATTGGCTGAATTGGCAATACCACACAAGTTAATAAGACTCATTAAAGCCACAATGGATGAAACTCAGGCATGTGTACGAATACAAAACCACCGGACAGACTTTTTTAACATTTCGCAGGGACTAAAACAGGGAGATGGGCTGGCCCCAACATTGTTTAACATGGCACTGGAGTATGCGGTTAGGCAAATGCAAACTGGACGAGGAAATCTACTGACCAACCGAACGGTTGAACTGGCCGCTTATGCTGATGATATTAATATTATGAGTAGAACATCAACAGGAGCACAGGAAACATATGCAGAGTTAAAAACACAAACAAAAATGTTAGGTCTGGAAATTAACACAGAAAAAACAAAAATAATGACTCAGACGAGAAGAAATATAGTCCCAGAAAACATTATACATGAAGATAACATTGAAACGGTTGAAAAGTTTACATACCTGGGAGTAGAAATATATGCCGACGGATCAGAAGATGGAGAAATAAGGAAGAGAATAACGCAGGCAAACAGAGCTTATTTTGCCCTCTCCCATATATTTCGGTCAAAAAGTGTCCACCGAAATACAAAGATGAGAATCTATAAAACCTTAATTCGACCAATAACATGCTATGCCAGTGAAGTCTGGGTGCTGAAAGAAACATCCAAAAACAAACTCGACACATTCGAAAGGAAAGTACTTAGGAGAATACTAGGACCTGTGAGGGAAAACGGAATCTTCAGAAGTCGATACAACAACGAGCTTTATCAACTTTATAAGGAAACGCCCCTGTCAGACTTCATTAGATTACAAAGATTGCAATGGGCCGGACATGTGATAAGAATGGGAGAGGATAGGCTACCAAAACGAGCACTGAATGCTAGAATGCAAGGAAAGAGACCGGTTGGGAAGCCACGAAAGCGCTGGGAAGACACAGTAAACAGCGACGCACAAGCCCTTTTAGGAGTCCGTGTATGGAGAAGAGCAGCCACAGACAGGCAAGGGTGGAGGCAAAAAATAAAGGAGGCCGAGGCTCAATTTGGGATGTAGTGCCGTAGAAGAAGAAGAAGAAGAAGAAGAAGTTTACATCCATTTTTAGTGTATTCTTATTAAAAAAAAATCATTCAATTTTTTTTTCGCAAAAATGGTACATATTTGAAGGGCGGCTACTAGAGAATTGTCTAGGGCCTAGCGGGCGTCAATTGACCTAAACTCGGCCCTGGTTTACTGGAATATTCCCAGACTGATAAAACCTTTAAATTTCATTATTAGTTCATGAATTGTAATCGTATGGTGGTATAAATTGGTATGCTTGCCATTTCGCGTATTCAGTATACTGTTAAACACGGTTTCAAGAACTTGAATGTTTAACGTTTCAGTTAGGACATCCTGTTTACCGTCAAATACAAACAAAGCGGCGTACACAAGTTTATCGTGAATAGTTTGAAACGTCATGTTGAAGCTTCGGCTTCTGGGTATTCGTAAATAACTCGAAATTCACGAATGTGAATAGTGGTGTATATATGTGCAAAGTTTAGCCGTTTAATCTCGGAAAATGAGTAAGTTCGCTCAATACTTTCTCTCCATATATCTATTTCGCATACATGATGAATAATATACCATCACACACAATGTCAGAGGGATATAGGCACTTATATGCCAGTCAATAGGAGCAAGAATAGGATATTACCTCCGAATTCTATCCTACTGCATGGATTTTAATGAAATTTTGGGAATAGCCTCTACTTATCTCTTTATTCAAAATCTACCCTATGCCGATGTGTGCTTTTATCTTGGGGGTGGTTCCCACCCCTTCTCGGGGGAGTGGTGTTTTTTGGTTAAAATAACCACGGAAGTCGCTAGAGAACCAAATTCTAAGAAAAAACTGTTCTATATTATTTTTTTTACAACTCAATACTTTTTGAGTTATTCGCAGTTGAAATTGGCCATTTTCATTGAAAAATGGCACCTTTGCGGATGTTTTTTGCGAATACCCTAAAAACTATACATCTAACGAAAAACTATATAAAATATTTTTGTAGCTTATAAAAATTCAAAGAGATTCGTTCCTTCATAAGTCTTCTACTTATAATACAAAAAGAGATATGGTAGGTGAGACGAGTTTGTTTTTTTTGGTGCATGCTCAAATCGGTGTATTTAAAAAAATAACTTGAAATAACAGAGAAACGGTCGACATTACGTGTATAATTATACCAATACCTTTTCTAGTGCTTGAAAATACCTTTAAAACGAGCAATATTAAATGTCAATCACATTCAAACTAAGAGAGATATGCTGCAAAAAAGTTGATGGCTAATATTTTTAAAGAAAAATTGAGAAGTATATCTAACCCTTCATCCTTCAATCCAATTTAAATGCATCGTTTGCCTTTTAAAATGCTTTTATTATAGTGTTGTTTCTATAGAATATTTAAGGAAGCGCTGCATAATTTGGAATGGGTGTGAAGGTTAATGGAATTCTGATAAATACAATCAGATATGCAGACGATACAGTTATTTTAAGTGATGATATGAATGGATTACAACACCTTTTAAATGCCATTGACAGAGTGGGAAGAGAGTTTCGCCTAAATATAAACTGTTCAAAAACAAAGTACATGGTATTTAGCCGTTTGGCCCATCAAGATTCACGGTTATATGTTGATGGTCATATGATTCAAAGAGTACCCAGTTTTAAATATCTTGGTTGCCATATTACTGAACAACTAGATCCAGATAAAGAGATAAAATGTAGAATCGAGATAGCCCGCACGACATTTTTAAAAATGAGGTCATTCTTCTGTAATGATACCTTGCAACTTCAACTTCGGAAGCGCATGATTAAATGCTACATTTGGTCAGTTCTCTTGTATGGTGTCGAAGCATGGACATTAAAAATATCCATCATTAACCGTTTGGAGGCCTTTGAAATGTGGCTGCACAGACGTATTCTAAAAATACCATGGACGGCTATGCTGACAAATGTGGCAGTCCTTAAGAGAGCAAATGCTACCCGCGAGCTGCTTGATAACATCAAATATAGAAAGATGGCCTATTTTGGACACGTAGTAAGAGGAGACCGGTATAATATTCTTCAACTTATTATGATGGGTAAAATCGAAGGACGCAGAGGAATTGGCAGAAAGCAGGCTTCTTGGTTGAAGAATATCCGGGAGTGGACAGGAATAAAGAAAGCAGAACACCTATTTAGAATAGCTCGAGACAGAGACAGTTTCGCCATGTTAATCGCCAACGTCAAGGGGACTTGATAGGGCACGTTAAGAAGAAGTTGTTTCTATGTTCAAAAAGTTAGACGGGTTTAAAATGAATTCTTTTTGAAAAAAAAAATAAGATCAAATTATACATAGAGCGCATTTTTAAATTTTCTTAAATCTTTCTTCTTCTCCATGTAACTTGAAAACAATAAGAGATATAATAATAAAAAATAAAAACAAAATTTTTATCTGAAAAGACCCTAAATTTTTGTGCAGTATCTTTTTTTCGTATCTCTTATCATTTTCGAGTTACATGGAGAAAAAGGAAGATTTCTAAGAAAATTTAAAAATGCGCTCTATAATTTGATTTTATTTTTTTCAAAAACCATTCATTTTAAATCTGTCTAAATTTTTGAACATAGAAATAACACTACAATAAAAAGTTTTTGTGGAAGGAAAATCATGTATTTAAGATGAGGGGTTAAATATACTTCTCATTTTTTCTTAAAATACGTTAGTCATCAATTTTTTTGCATCATATCTCGCTCAGTTTGAATGTAATTAACATTTAATGTTGCTCATTTTAAAGGTCTTTTCGAGCACTACGAAAGGTATTAGTACCATTAGGCAAGCCGCACACCAAAGAAACATGAAACAAAAAACATGAAACATGGCACGTGAAACATGTTTCATGAAAATAAAACACTGCTAAACAAATCTCAAAATCCGCCTACCAATGAAACGAGTGTGATTCATGCTCATGACACATTTTTATTTTCGGAGAGTTTCATAAATGGCCGGACGTATATTTGTTTAGCAGTGTTTTATTTCCATGAAAACGAAAACGAAAACGATTATTTTATTTTTCTTTTTCATGCTTTACTCGGTTTAGAGTACAAAATGACCAAGTGTTCTTAAGGTATTCTGAGACGCATTGTTGGAGAAGCTCCTCCTAGCGGCGCCGCTTGATACTATGGTATCTCGGTTAACAGAATCCTGACTCTTGGTCGAAATTTATTTTATTTATTTTGTCATTCCCCGTTAGAGGACAGTCTAACCACAATATACTGCAGATATTTTAATAGATGCAGTTCTTCTTCGTCTCGAGTTGATTCAATTCAGTATACTTGCAATAGCCTCTTCGACAAAGGGTAGAGACCCAGAAACACTGTGTCAGAGGATGGCAAGAGACTCGAATTGAATCAAAACGAAAACGATTATTTTATTTTTCTTTTTCATGCTTTACTCGGTTTAGAGTACAAAATGACCAAGTGTTCTTAAGGTATTCTGAGACGCATTGTTGGAGAAGCTCCTCCTAGCGGCGCCGCTTGATACTATGGTATCTCGGTTAACAGAATCCTGACTCTTGGTCGAAATTTATTTTATTTATTTTGTCATTCCCCGTTAGAGGACAGTCTAAACACAATATACTGCAGATATTTTAATAGATGCAGTTCTTCTTCGTCTCGAGTTGATTCAATTCAGTCTACTTGCAATAGCCTCTTCGACAAAGGGTAGAGACCCAGAAACACTGTGTCAGAGGATGGCAAGAGACTCGAATTGAATCAAAACGAAAACGATTATTTTATTTTTCTTTTTCATGCTTTACTCGGTTTAGAGTACAAAATGACCAAGTGTTCTTAAGGTATTCTGAGACGCATTGTTGGAGAAGCTCCTCCTAGCGGCGCCGCTTGATACTATGGTATCTCGGTTAACAGAATCCTAACTCTTGGTCGAAATTTATTTTATTTATTTTGTCATTCCCCGTTAGAGGAGTGTTTCTGGGTCTCTACCCTTTGTCGAAGAGGCTATTGCAAGTAGACTGAATTGAATCAACTCGAGACGAAGAAGAACTGCATCTATTAAAATATCTGCAGTATATTGTGGTTAGACTGTCCTCTAACGGGGAATGACAAAATAAATAAAATAAATTTCGACCAAGAGTCAGGATTCTGTTAACCGAGATACCATAGTATCAAGCGGCGCCGCTAGGAGGAGCTTCTCCAACAATGCGTCTCAGAATACCTTAAGAACACTTGGTCATTTTGAACTCTAAACCGAGTAAAGCATGAAAAAGAAAAATAAAATAATCGTTTTCGTTTTGATTCAATTCGAGTCTCTTGCCATCCTCTGACACAGTGTTTCTGGGTCTCTACCCTTTGTCGAAGAGGCTATTGCAAGTAGACTGAATTGAATCAACTCGAGACGAAGAAGAACTGCATCTATTAAAATATCTGCAGTATATTGTGGTTAGACTGTCCTCTAACGGGGAATGACAAAATAAATAAAATAAATTTCGACCAAGAGTCAGGATTCTGTTAACCGAGATACCATAGTATCAAGCGGCGCCGCTAGGAGGAGCTTCTCCAACAATGCGTCTCAGAATACCTTAAGAACAGTTGGTCATTTTGTACTCTAAACCGAGTAAAGCATGAAAAAGAAAAATAAAATAATCGTTTTCGTTTTGATTCAATTCGAGTCTCTTGCCATCCTCTGACACAGTGTTTCTGGGTCTCTACCCTTTGTCGAAGAGGCTATTGCAAGTAGACTGAATTGAATCAACTCGAGACGAAGAAGAACTGCATCTATTAAAATATCTGCAGTATATTGTGGTTTGGACAGACAGTCATAAAACCGGAAATATATATTTGTTTTCGTCTTTCTACAGCGCGTCGGACAATATGTCACTTGTACTATTCAGGTGACTTTAAAGCAGTTCTTCCAGTTGCATTTCTAAAACCGGAAGTCCTAGGTCAAATTTCTCACCTTTAATACCATTCTTGGATTATAAGCTTTTACTCGACAACTCATTTGTCATTCTACCTGGCATAATGACGGAAAAGTTGTATTTACGGACGGACAACGGACGGACGGACAGGCGAACGTGGATAATCCAAAGTTTTCACATTTTTTGTAAATTTGGTGAAAGCAATACAGAAACAGTAACACTAACTTATTAATAACACAGTTATTAATACGTACAAAGGTGTATGCAAGGAGGTGTCAGACAGCAAGGTGTCCGACAGTATACTGTTTAACGTATACTATGAAGCAATATTTACGAACGCTTTATCGTACTCTTCAGAAGGTATCAGGATAAATGGTCAAACAGTAAATAATATCTGCTATGCAGACGACACTGATTTTAATGACCGACTCGGACCATATTCTCCATGCACTGTTAAATAAGGTCACTGAGAGTTGAAGTAAGGCATTAGTCAAATAGAAAATCTACGGTTTTCTACGGAAAACCGTAGATTTTCTATTTTACTAATGCCATACTCTGTATTAGAGTACAAAAACTCGATTCACACAGGTTCTCTGAACCGTAAGTTGGAATATTTTCCTAACGGTGCCTTTTGGTATTGTCATGCCTGGGTAAAACAGAGAACTTGAATCGAGTCGACATTCATTTCACTTATTTACTATGGCTTTTATTTTTGTTTATTTATACAAGAATAAAAAACCGCTAAACTCCGTAAAAATGAGTGGCGCATACAATATTCCAGCTACAAAATATCTGATATGAATATTACGTGGAGCGAAAGTGTATTTTCATTTTGATGTAAAACAAAATTATAGTTTTATTTTAAAAGATTTTTTCATAATATTTACCCAATTTGAAGCAAAACGCTCCACAAAAGAGTAACTTTGATACAGTTTGAATTTTGAAAACTCTTTTGTGGCGCGTTTACTTCAAATTTAGCAAATATTATGAAAAAATCTTTTAAAATAAAACTAGAATTTTGTTTTGCATCAAAATGGAAATACATTTTCGCGCCACGTAATATTCATATCAGATCTTTTGTAGCTGGAATATTGTATGCGCCACTAATTTTTACGGTGTTTAGCGGTTTTTTATTCTTGTATCAGGAGTTTTTCAAAGTTATTTTTAAATCAAATGTATAAAGTTGAATGAAATGTTTCTCGATTACACGTTAAGCTTTATAAATGGTCGCCTTTGTCGCATTATCTTTGAAGTTATGGCCGGTAAATGAACTCAGATTGCCCGTTGCCAGATCAAATTAGCGTCGTAACTACTACAACTACATAAACCATTTAGGGAATAATCAGAAATTGGATTATACTTTTGTAGCTTAACAACTTCTAAACGGCTTAACCGATTTTGTTCACTGAACATGAGTTTGAAACGTATTGACAAGTAGTTTCTTATGCACGTAAGGTCAAGTATGATAACTGAAGCTACATATTACAGGAATCATTCAGCTTGAAAAACCGTTTTGCCCATAAGAAATAGATTTGATCATATTTATAAAGCCTATAACTTAAAAACTCGAATTAGAGGAGTCCTTCTACAAACGGTCAGTTATTGGCGTAATTCGTAGGTTGAAATTTTTAGTAATTGTCGGAAAAACAAAATTTTCAAAGTTTAGTTTTTCGGCTATACTGAGCCGTGTGTATGTCTGATCCTGGCAGCTTAGACACCATTTGAAAGCTTAACTCAACGCTATTGATTTGGTGTATTTACTGTTCCCCTGTCTCTTCTTGAACCGAAGATATATACCGCCAAAAAATATACCGTTTTGTACCTACCAAGTCCTATAGCTGTCTTGTGGGTAGTCAAAACTCACAAACTACACCGGTTCTGAATCGGCCCTCACCCCCTCTTCAAACACAGAAAAAAATTCAGATCGGTTTAACTTTTCCACACACATACATACATACATATCCACAAACATTTTCCCTTTTTTAAATAAAAATTGACTCATATTTCTTAGCTCGGTAACTTTTGAACAGTATAACCGATTTTCAAGATTAGACATGCGTTGGAAAGGTAATGATCGCTTCTAGTAGAAGCCGCAAAGGTCAGAGTTAAATTTTCGAAGTTTTTGGGAGTTTTTGGGACAAGAACGAAAAACAGACCCTAAATAAGAAGGACCGTAAAATCTACATCCTTGGACCAAAATGGATGGTTGATATATGAATGGGTGAGTCTTGTACTGAACTTTAAGATGGGAGTTGGCCCAATTTTTAATTCAGTCAGATTTAGAAAATCGAAACTTTCGTGTATATTATAGTGTCGCGTGTAAGGGGTGTAGGTGTGCGCCACTGGCGAGAACTTCCGTTCTCTGATAATATTCAAACTGTCATGTAAAATTATTCCCTCATATTTATCTTTACTTGTATATCACCTTTTAATAACTATCTACTAAATTTTATTGAAGGTGGTAAAAACTAATTTGTAAAATTTAGGCCCCGAACAAACCAATTCATTTCTCCTTCAAATTAAATAGAAATGCCAGAATTTCAGTTTATAATAAAAAGACAGAGATTTGTCTTTCTTATAACATAACGAGCTATCCCGGCAACTAAGAAATAATTCATACCTGACCTTCGACCTCATAACCTTTCTCTAAAATTAAGCAGTATTCTGACTCTGACACTGGCGGCAACAACATCAATTTCAACGATTGAGATTGCTCGAGGTGAAGGTGGCTGAATGATATATCCGCTTCCTAATGAAGTTATTTCAAAGAGAGATCTCCCAACAGTGTCGTGTTACAGGAACGAATCGGAAATCCTGAAAGAGACTTTGGATGTGATTACTACGGGATAATTGAGGTGGTGTCATTTTTTTACAATAATTTTTTTTTATATGTTTATTAGGCAATCTGTTATAACATAAAAATAGGCACATTTTATCTGAGAAATAACGACATGAAGAGATTGTGATCAGCGCCACACATCTCTATAGAGATAATATTAAATTACTGTATTACATATATTAACTTAGCTACTGTAACAATATTAATGTCTGTGCGGTAAATCTAATGGTGTCTGTCTCTTTGACCGTTTTGTTTCCTGACTGTTGTCTAACAAATTAATTGCAAGCACATTCGCGTGGCTTTCAAGACGTACGATGTATTTTGCACTTAACTCCACTATCACTTCACTGACGGTTTTCGTTTCCAGATCATTGTAAATATCCCTGTTAGTAACAAACCACGGAGCATCGATTATTGAACGTAACATCTTGGACTGGAATCTCTCAATTATGGATACATTCGACTTAGATGCTGTTCCCCAGAGCTGCAGACCATATGCCCAGACTGATTTGAATATTGTGTTGTAGACTAGCAGTTTATTTCTTGTCGTGAGCTTAGACTTACGCCCTAGAAGCCAATAATGCTTACTAAATTTTATGCCCAGTTGTTTCCGTTTGTTCCATATATGGGTTCTCCAGGTTAATCCCCTGTCCAAGTGCATGCCCAGATATTTTACAGAGGTAACTGAGGGAATGACCTTATTATTTATTGTTACTGTAGGTGATTCACCGTGACATTTTGTAAAAACAATATGGTTTGATTTTTGTTCATTCAATTTGATTCTCCAATTTTGTACCCATGTATTTATTTGATTTAATACTCTCTGGAGTTTAGCAGTAGCTTCGACGGGATTTTTGTGTACTGCTAGGATTGCAGTATCGTCTGCAAAGGTGGTGGTAGTTGTATCACGATTTGTGGGTAAGTCGGCTGTGTAAATCAGATACAGTTGTGGTCCCAGAACGCTTCCTTGCGGTACCCCTGATCTGATGGGATATAGTGTTGTATAGGCTGACTCAAACTTCACTCGAAAGTATCTTTCTGATAAATACGACTTAAGGAGTGTATATAGTTCCTCTGGTAAGTTCTTTTTCAGTTTATACAACAATCCTTGATGCCAAACTTTATCAAAAGCCTGGCTAACATCGAGGAATGCTGCTGAACAGTAACTTTTTTCTTCAAATGTTTTATTTATAAGGTTGACCACTCTGTGAACTTGTTCGACGGTACCATGCTCTTTCCTAAAGCCAAATTGGTGGTCGGGTATCATATTTCTGTCTGTTAGTATTTGTAGAAGTCTTTTTTCTATTATTTTTTCCATGATCTTAGACATTACTGGCATTAAACTAATTGGTCGATATGAAGTGGGCTCATTTGGAGGTTTTCCTGATTTTTGTATAAGGATAATTTCCGCAATTTTCCATTGGATTGGGAAGTGTTTTAGCCTTAGTACCGCATTACACAATTGAGTTAGCATTTTATTTGCTTTGGTAGGTAGATTTTTAATTACCTCACCTGTAATTAAGTCATAGCCAGGTGCTTTCTTTTTCATTAGATTATTGTTGATTATGTTTTGAACTTCTTTGGGTGAAGCTTGTAGTGTGTTTTCTCCTGTCGGGGTTTGGTTCTGTAGGAAATTGTAGATTTCTTGATCGTTATTTGTTGCAGCAGCTGGTATAGGTTTGAAAACTTCTTCTAGGTATTCGCCGAAAGTTTCTGCCTTTTCATTGTTTGTTCTGGCCCATGTTCCGTTGGATTTTTTAATTGGTGGGATATGACGATGTTGCTGTTTTAATTTTTTGGTAGCCTTCCATAGCGCATAATCGCTGGCATCTGACGGCGTTAAATTTTCTAGGTATTCTTGAACGCTGTTATTTTTTAGTTGTTTTATTTAGTAGTTCCTTCAATTGTCGTGCTGCTAATTTATTGTACCTACATAATATTATTACAATAATTAATAACTGCAAATTTTTGTTATTAACTAATAGTATATTTACACCTGTCATATAATATAATATAATAGGACAACAAGTAAATTATCAGATGTTTATATTGGAACTCTTAGTTCTGGATCGCGCGTATGAAAAAAAAGTTGACTAATAGCAAGCTGAAAATTTGTTAATAGCTTAAGGGTGTCTAGTCGGATAAACTTTGATATATGGGAACACTGGAACAGGGGCAGTTTTAATTGTGGAACAGGTTAAAAATTTGGAACCGAGACACCACGAAAACGGCACATTTATTTTGTCGGACAGAACAGACTTAAACTCTCCGAACAGAGATTAAACTCTCATGCAAAAATCAGACTGCTATTTATCACCTATCATAATTGCTGTCATTTGACATATTCTACATGTTCAACTCATTAAAACGCTCATTTAGTGATAAATAGCAGTCTGATTTTTGCATGAGAGTTTAATCTCTGTTCGAAGAGTTTAAGTCTGTTCTGTCGGACAAAATAAATGTGCCGTTTTCGTGGTGTGACCGTTCCAAAATTTTAACCTGTTCCACAATTAAAACTACCCCTGTTCCAGTGTTCCCATATATCAAAGTTTATCCGACTAGACACCCTTAAGCTATTCACAAATTTTCAGCTTGCTATTAATCAACTTTTTTTTCATACGCGGGATTCAGACCTATCTTCTTCTTCGTTTTTTTTGTATAAACATAACTTCGTCTGTTTTTCAATGTGCCTCAAGTAAGTTGTTTTTCCATCGTTTTGATGGTCTTCCTATTGGGGAATTGTCTCTTACCGTCGTTACTATTATATTTATTGTTATTCAGCTCATGTGGTTATTCCATTCTACTCTTCTATTAGTTATTTATGTTTTCTACGTTGCATTTTCGTAGTCTATCTGCACTTCTAACTCTGTCCCATAGTGTCTTACCATCGATTTTTCGAAGGGTGTCCATCTCTGCTGTTTCTAGTAATCTTTTTGTCCTTTCTATGTCCGGTGGTGTTTCTGCTGCGTATGACATTATTGGTCTGCTGAATGTTTTGTAAAATCTGCCTCTCATTTCTTTTCCGATATTTTTATTTCTCATATTGTTTCATTCAGGCAACTTGCGACTCTGTTTGATCTATTCACTTTATCTTCAACTTCTGTTTCGAGATTTCCGTAGCTAGATAGTGTAACGTTTAGACATTTAAACTACATAACTTGTTCTAACGTATGTCCTAAAAGTTTGGCATAAAATACTTATCGATTTTTTTATTAATGAAGAAATTCATTTAAACATTAACCACACTTGAGAGCAAAATAATCAAATCACTTACTGAATTGTACACGTTAGAAGTCTCGAATTTCCTAAACCTGTTGTCCGATTTGAGTGATTTTTTAGTACCTTATAGCTTTAATATTTAAAAAAATTAATATTATTGTCGCTATACAGGTAAAGTTTATTTTATACGGAGTGTAACAATCATACTCTGCGTTTTTCTTAAAGTTCGGAACACTCTGTGGAATATTCTGGCATACAAAAAATATTTAAATTAAAATTCGATTGTAGCCTTAGGCTTTATTAACATTTTGTTTTTTGATACATTTGCTTAAGTTGGATAATAAAAAAGTTAGGTACATTAACAACTAGCGATGCTTTTCATCAATATATCCCCATTTTCTGCTCTTAGTTTAATAAACAAGCCTAAAGTAGGCTATGAGAAATTAACAATTTAATGAATGTCAAATGGTTAACAGTCAAGAAGTGTTTGGTTTGTTGTGAAAATTAGTAGATTTATTATTTAAAGTTTCAATTAAATCCGTAGTTTTTTTTGTTATTTGGTGGAAATGGAACGCGCTACAAGGAATTTGACCCGCGATTAGTGTGTTCAAGTAGTGATCTTACATAGCAGAGGACTTAGCTACCATGCTATCGGCTCCTTATATTGTTAACAATTTTTGGCTAATGCACTATAATGCAAGACCACATTCACGAACTGTAACCGAATATTTACAACAGGTAAATCAAGACCAAATAGCATACGTCATTTGTAATATAAAAGTAAATATCTCTTTTATTATCGAACATAAGCGGCTGTATCAAAAAACAAGATGTTAAGAAATCCTAGGCCGTCCGCACATGTGGCGACGCTCGAACTACTCGACTCGATTACAGTCGCGTAGGTCGCTCCCCGCCAGTCAAGTTCCTTCGTTGTGGCATTGAGCTCCGTACGTTTTTAGGATTGCAAATCTCCTCGTCTTGTACGACTTTCGTCGCTTGCGATCCGTAGCGCACGAGAAAGTTCGAGTGAGACGCACGTTTCCAGTCCTATATTATGTAGTTTATTTTATATGTTTTTCTTCGTTTTTTGTTGTTTTTTGAGCTTAATTAAAATTTAGTTTTTTTTAAGATCTGTGCATGTTATGCACTAGCTTTATGGGAATGCATAGCTTTGTGGGAATATATTGTTTGTAATATAAAATTCTGGAAACATTAAACTTCTGTTTGTAGGTGTTTAATAAAAAATTCGTTGGGGAAGTAGAAAAATGTTCTCAGCATAATGCTCATTGTATCCAAATTATACTAAAAATGTAACAATACCGTACTTTTCACCGATTCAAATAGTTGTCTTGGTTGATATAAAAAATGCGTTCTTCCTGGTTGGAAGATGTGAGCAAACTGAATCGACTAGTGTGCGGAGAACAATCGCTTGTGCCGCAGGGTTCGTACAAGACGAGCAAGACGCGCGAACATCGAGACGTGTCTTCGATCGACCCATGTGCGGACGGCCTAAGGTTTCAATTGAGCTTTAATTTAAATATTTTATATATGCTACAATATTACACAGGGTGTTCCGAACTTTAAGAAAAAAACACCGTATGATTGTTACTCCCGGTATAAAATGAACTTTTCCGCAAATCGCCAGGAAATTTTGACATTCCTGTCAAAATTTCTTGAAGAAAAAGTCAGGACTTCCTTACTGTAAGGAAATGTCATTTCCTTACTGTAAGGAAATGATATTTCCGTACAGTTGTTAGTGTTCTACATAAATGATAGAAAATTATTAATAATCCATAAAACGTCTGTATGCATTTTCGTACTTTTCTCTTGATTTCTTTGGCAATAATTCTAATGAAGCAGTATTCACTGCCTCAACCAGCTCTGGAGGAGTCCCAGGAATGGAAATTTCATCATCACTTATCATTTTACTTTCGAGAACACCAGCAATTAAATTTATAAGCGTCAAGTTTGACAATTCAACCTCAATACGTTTCCATAGTAACCCAAGTAATTTTATTAGGAATTTCAAAGCACCATTTATTTGGGAATAAAATTATCGCGTTTTTTTTAAATCAATCAATATCTGTCGAATTTTAAACGATTTGCGGAAAAATAGTATGTTTACCTCGTAGGAAAAGCCACATTCCTGGACTCTGTGTTGCTAAGTCTCGGCTTGCGCCTCGACTTAGCAATCTTCACAGTCGTCCAGGAATGTTAAGCTTTTCCTACCCGGTAAACAATGTACTATTACCTGTCTAGTAGTCCGTTCTTTAACGGTAAAATATTGCAAAACCTCTAAATTTTAAAGAACCGCTTGGATTGACATGAAATTTGGCATACACATAGCTAACAAGTCAAAGAAAAAAAGTGATATTGTGCCGATATGTGCTTTTGCCCTGGGGGTGGTTTTCACCCCCTCTTGGGGGTGAAAAAATATTCGTCCAAAGAAAGTCAGGAAATGGATAAACTGGCTAATTTTAAGTAACTTTTGTTCTATACAGTTTTTTCACTAAGTCAATACTTTTCGAGTTATTTGGCAGTGAATATGTTCATTTTTTCAACAAAATAAGCACGCTTTTAGACGGTTTTTCGCAAATAAATCAAATATAAAGTATTATGTGGAAAAAATATTTTTAGCAAAAATATAGCCTGTAAAAAATTTAAAAAAATGGTGTGTATATCACGTCTCCACACCTAGTAGAAGCAGAGTTATAGCTAATTAAAAATAGGTTCATATTCGTCAAATTCCAAATGGAATACTTTAACGTAAAATAACCAAAAATGAAGCACATTTCGGGGAAAACTCATTACAAATTATTTAAAGTGTTAAAAAAAAAGCTTCATTTTTCTTTTATAAAAAAAATTCTAGCATCAAAATTAAACAAGTTACGTTCAAAATAAAGTTAGTCCCTTTTGGTTTTTGTAAAAAAATCGAGAAAATCACCCCCTAATTAGTATCTTAAATGAACTTAATCGTTACGACTTCACAAGTTTATTGACTCATGTATATATTGTTTATATGATCTGTAAGTTTCATCGGTTCAAAGTCCTCATTATTAAAAGGGCCGTAGTTAAAAAGGGTTGAACGAGTCAATGATCACGAATGTATGCAAAATTAGAAACACCAAATCTCAATCAATTTTCGTCTAGAAGAAAAACAAAAAAATACATGATATTCAGAAAAGCAAATCTGACTTTTTTTTTCGATATTTTTGGTATCTCTAACAATTTTTAAGTTATTTTGAAAAAAAGCATATTTTTCAAAATATAAATTTTTAAAAATTTTATTTTGAAATCAAATTTTTTTAAAAATAAGCAATTTAAATCGATAAAACTTACAGATCAGATAAACACAACATAAGTAAAATCATTTGTGGAGCGGTAACGATTAATTTCATTTAAGTGCGAATTAGGGGGTGGTCTTCTCGATTTTTTTTTGCAAAAACAAAAGGGACCAACTTTATTTTGAGCGTAACTTGCTTAAATTTAATGCTAGAAACTTTTTGTAAAAACAGAAATAAATCTTTTTTAAACACTTTAAAAAAGTTATAATGGGTTTTTGTCAAAAAGTGCTTAATTTTTTGGATATTTCACGTCGAAATATTCTATTTGAAGTTTGGTGGATATGAATCTATTTTTTAATTGGCTATAACTCTGGTTCTACGAGATCCAGAGACCTAACGTGTACACCATTTTTTTACTTCTTTATAGGCTATATTTTTGCTAAGAACGTTTTTTTCGACAAAATACTTACTTTTTGAGTTATTTGCGAAAAACCGTCTAAAAATGTGGTTATTTTGTTGAAAAATGAACATATTCACTCGCAAATAACTCGAAAAGCGTTTACTTGGAGAAAAAGCTCTATAGAACAAAAGTTACTTAAAATTAGTCAGTTTACCCACTTCCTTACTTATTTTGGAGATATATTTTTTCACCCCCAAGAGGGGGTGAAAGTCACCCCCAGGGCAAAAGCACACTTAGGCACAATATCACTTTTTTTCTTTGACATGTAAGCTATACGTATGCCAAATTTCATGTCAATTCAAGCGGTTCTTTAAAATTTAGAGCAAAAACCGTGAAATAATGGACTATAGCTACAATAACATTACATCGATTTTCTTAAATAATAATGATATAATATACTAATAAAAAAACTCAAATCGGATTACAGGTTTAGGAAATTCGAGACTGCTAAAGTGTACAATTCAGCAATTGAGTCGATTATTTTACTCTCAAGCGTAATTATCATAAATTATAACTTAACTAAGCTATGCAAGCAAATTATAATATGAAATGGCCCAATATCAAATCTCTACTAGACCTAAATTTCTACGAATGTTTTTTATTAGGTCCTGGGCGGAATTCAGATCAAATTCCCTTAGTTGTTTCAAATTCGCCGTCTTAATTTTTCTTCATCTTGGGCTTCCCAGAGAGGACCAGGGAGAAGAAGAATATCTTGGCTTCAAAACCTGAGAAAGTGGTTTAATACATGGACAACCGGACTATTCAAAATATCAGCAAGCAAAGTTAGGATAGCCATGCTTATCGCCAACATCCGGAACGGATAGGCACCTTAAGAAGAAAAAAGGGCTTCCCAGCATTCATGATAAACTTTCCTAGACAGTAAAGCCCAAAAATCCCATATTTGGCGAGACTGCGGTAAAGGACATCGCACACATCTTATGGAAAATATAATGTCACTCAAATTCAATAAAATTTATACGAATAGATACGTTTTAAATTAACGGTCAAATCTTATCATTGCGCCAACTCTATATTTTCAATAATAAGAGCAGAAATTGATATAAATAAATCTGAAATCAAATGGGTACGTACATAAGTTAGAGAGAGAAAAAATATTTTAAAATACCCAAATTGTCGGTACTCCATAAATCAGCGGATTAGTTTCACTAATCCGCTTAGGCCCAGCGGGGTTTAAGCTCCTTTTGAATAGCACCCAGAGCAATAGTGACACTTTTACTGACTCCAAAAATGTGATTTCGATAAACTTTAATTGCAATTTGCGCCGTAATTAATCATAATTAAGAGTTGGCGCAATGATAAGATTTGACCGTTAATTTAAAACGAATCTATTCGTATAAATTTTATTGAATTTGAGTGACATTATATTTTCCATAAGATGTGTGCGATGTCCTTTGAAGGATTATCATTTTTGGGAACAGGGGGTATTTGGTGTTCTAGAAGCCAGTTTTGGGCATCTCTTGATTAATAGTATGATGCTAAATCTAAAGGAGTTGCACTTGAGAGTATTTGGGAGAATTACGCCTTTTAAGATATTTAAGAAGATTTTTCCTCAGTTCCAACAATTAATACTCTTAGAAGATCAGTATTGACGAGTCAATCTTCTCGTTTCCCTTCCAAGCTGGTTTTTTGCTCTTTTCACCAATCTCTCTGGCTTGTGTGCAGTAAATACTTGTGGTCTTCCACATTTTGGTAGATTCAGCAATGGTATTTCCTACTTGAGCTCCGTTATTGTTTTATAAATGCCTCTGCGTGGATTGTTTTTATTCTGAGATATTTGACAGATTTACTTTGAGTGCCCGCCCAACCAACGTGTAGATACTTTTTCTTATTTGTAATTTAAATTACATCTTAGAGGCGAAAACTTCAAAATAAATTAATTTTAACTAAAAAAGCTTTTGTTTGCAAAAGCAACTTAATATTATTTTGTTTTTGTTAAAATAATTTTAATTATTAAAGCCAATGAATTTTATGCCAAAACTTTTAGGACATACGTTATTATCTGACCCTTCAGCTCTAATTTACATCCTATTGGCTTTGCTTATAGCCGTGCATTTTTGTCTTTTTTGGGAAAAATAACACGGCGGTTATATTAAATTGGTGCAGCGTACGTTGTAACTCATCATCAGTTTGACAGATTAGTATTGCATCGTCTGCATAGCAGATTATTTTAAGTTATTTTTCTTCTAATTGGTATCATTGGACATGTACGAAATATCTCCAGTGAATTTAAACCTATTGATTTTAAACTGTCTAAGACTAATAAAGGTTTTTGTTTTTTATTTATTGATATTTATGTATGTATGTACGTGCATAATTATGTATATGTGCATATAAATATATGTTATATACATAACGTCCTTATTATAATTACTGCAATCAAAAAACCCATACGATGCTGAAACCCAAAAATAATAAATTAAAGACAGAAACAGAACAGATGCTTAGGGACAGAAGCTGGATGTATCGAAATTCACTAGAATATAAGGAAATGTAGCAGAAGGCCTAACAAAGCAAAATAAGAACGGAAAGGAGTGTTAGACAGGGAGACACCATATCTCCAAAATTATTTACTCTTGCATTTGAAGATGTGTTCAAGGAACACATGTGTAAAATTAGGAACAACGTGGAATTAAAATCGATGGCAGATTTTAAAGTCACCTAAGATTTGTCGATGACATAGTACTCATAAGCAACAATACTGCGGAACTGAGCTCAAAAAGAGCTTAAACGAGAATCTGAGAAAATCGGTCTAAAAATAAATTTGAATAAAACAAAAGTGATGACAGATCAAAATGTCGCAATCGACTTAGATGGAAATGAAATCGAAAGCGTCGAACAGTATACAGAGTAAGTCTGTAATTTGGAATAAATTAATTATCTCAAATACTACTCGTTTTTTTGAAAAATGCTCAGACTTCAAATTATCGTTTTTGGCATACAATAATAATGTATACAGGGTGTCATAACTGCACAATATCAAATTTTTATTCTCTACATTTTACAAAATAATAAACAATAACACAGTTATCCCTGTAATTTGGAATAAATTCAATAATTCCAATACCAATTATTTTCTTGAAAAATGCTCAGACTCGTCGAGTAGTATTTCAAATTGTCATTTTTGACATACAATAATAATATATACAGGGTGTCCCAATTTAGCGATATGATGTCATCGTTGATTTTCTTAAACGGCAATACGGTCATTTTGATAGCTATTTTGATAGGGTATGTAAAGTTATACATAACTGCAAAATTTCAAGTTTTTATTGTCTACCATTTATAAGATAATAAAAAATAACAAAGTTAGGAAAAACAAGTAATCAAATTATAATTGAATTTAATTATTTCAATTAAGCAAATGCTCATAATGTTGCCCTCAATTACTGTCAAATAGTTAATGGGCAGCATTATGAGCATTTGCTTAATTGAAAGAATTAAATTCAATTATTATTTGATTACTTGTTTTTCATAACTTTGTTATTTTTTATTATCTTGTAAATGGTAGGGAATAAAAATTTAAAATTTTGAAGTTATGTACATATATCTTTACACACCCTATCAAAATAGCTATCAAAATGACAGTGTTGCCATTTAAGAAAATCAAGGATGACGTCATATCTCTAAATTGGGACAACCCTGTATACATTATTTTTGTATATAAAAATGACAATTTGAAATACTAATCGACGCCGAAGAGCCTAAGCATTTTTCTAAAAAACAACTAGTATTTGAATTATTGAATTTATTCCAAATTACAGACATAACTTTGTTATTTGTGATTATCTTATAAATGGTAGAGACTAAAAATTTGATATTTTGCAGTTATCTATAACTTTACACACCCTATCAAAATAGCTATCAAAATGACAGTGTTGCCGTTTAAGAAAATCAACGATGACGTTATATCTCTAAATTGGGGCACCCTGTATACATTATTATTGTATGTCAAAAAGGACAATTTGAAATACTAATGGATGGGTTGGAGCATTAAAAAAAAACGATTAGTATTTGAGATATTGAATTTATTCCAAATTACAGACTCACTCTGTATATACCTAGGTCACTCGATCAAATTAGGCAAACAGAAACAAACGGCAGATATAACTAGAAGAATCCGAATGACTTGGGCAGCAGTAGAAGCACTGAGTGATGTGTTGAAAAACAAAAAGATACCAATATATCTAAAGAAACGGGTATTCAACAGTTGTATTCTACCAGTTATGAGTTATGGAATGGAGACCGTGACACTTACAGAGCTGTCAGCCATTAGATTAAGAACAACGCAGAGGGCAATCGAACGAGCTATGTTAGGAGTATTTCTGAGAGAACATGTACGAAACGAGGACGTGCGAAGCAGGACGAAGGTGGAAGATATAACTGGAAGAATTGCGCAAATGAAATGGAACTGGGTAGGACATGTGGCACGTCAAAACAACGACAGGTGGACGAGAAACATTGTACATTGGAGACCACGCGAACACAGTCTTAGTAGAGGAAGACCACAAAAACGATGGCTAGACGACATTAAAGCCAAAGTAGGGAGAGACTGGCATCAAATTTCACAAAACAAAGAAGAGTGGACAGCTCATAGAGAGGCCTTTGTCCAGGAGTGGATGCAAACAGGCTGAAAAAGAAGAATGTCCTTATATTTACGATTGTAACAAACAGTATTTGACATATCGTGGCTGAATGTATCAAACAACCAAAATCATTAATACATATAATTTTTGGTTAATTCCTTATCCCCTTGGTTAATTACTATCAAACAATTTCTAATTTCAAGTAAAATTTTATTTAATTAAAACGTTGAGCGAAGAAATAAATGATATATTTTTTATTTACTTTTTATTTTTTTGGTCTGACCTTTCTTATATAACGTAGCTTTACTGTTTTATCGAAAACCAATTTATATAAGCCAATATATCTTTAACACGATTTTCTTCTTTCTTAAATTAAATTTGTAAGCACCAATGCGACGGTCAAGCACTCCAAAATATTGATAAAACCGCTATAATATATTTTTACTTTCTAGCTAATAGAAGCAATAGTCTGGTAAACGAAAACGTGCTTCAAAATGTGATTTTAAATTTGTTTTTTATGTGTTTTATTTAAGGTTTGTAGACTGTTATGATACACAAAAGAGTAGTACTGTGTGAGCACGTTGATGTTATTTTAAAGTATGCTCTATTTAAATACAGTTTTCTGTGTACGAAACACAAACATGTTTAAAGTGCATAATACGTTCATCGATTTTAATTAAAGCACTGAACAAATAAAACTAGTTTTGAGTTTTGTTGTAAATTTGTACCTTGTATTACTGAACATATTTAAATGTAGCTTAGGGTATGTAAACTTTTATTAGACATACAGTGGAACCCCGATAAGTCGGCCCCCGATAACCCGGAAGTCCGGCTAACCCGGACCGATTTTCATCAGATAAACATTTTGATTTTCAATATTTTGTATTTTTCAATTTAATTGTGGCTTATTTCCAATCAAAATAGTTAATTATCAGACAAACCTTTCAACAATAAAAATGTATGTAATATAATATTTGAGAGATAATGTGTACTTATGTGTGTAATTTGAACTATACGATGTTAAAAATGACTCATAGCACACGCCGCAGAAACAACAGTCACCTGTCTGTAGTACCTATTCCTTTTTATTTCAAACTGTCAGCATTGTTTAGGAAAGACTATTTAAAAAATTCTTTTATAAATAATGGTCTTTAGTATTGTGTGTCTTGTATTGTTCGCTTCCATTTGCTTACGTTTGGGTTTGGTGTTTTTTTTAGTAATTTTAATGAGTAGGTACTGTGCATATTTATAAATATATTTCATTTCATGTTATTTCAATTCTAACGGAGTTTATTTGTAAGTATACCGTATTTTATTAATTTTTACCATATTCTCCGGCTATCTCGGATTTTCGATAACCCGGATCGGTCGCGGTCCCGATTAATCCGAGTTATCGAGGTTCCACTGTATCTATATTTGAATTAGATATAGTTGTTCCATTTTACCTTTGTCCATGCGTCACGATTCATTTTCAAACAAATTAAATCAAAACATAAAGTGAAACGTACGCCGATGTGTATAGTAACAGTATACAAATTGTATATATATATACATCGACGTTCGTTTCACTGTATGTTTTGACTTAATTTTTTTGAAAATGAATTGTGACGCATGTTAGAGTGGAAGAATAATATATACCATCATTCTCTTTGCTTTTATCGTTATGAGGGGACGGCGTTTCTTTTTATATCTCTCAATAAATTTACATCTTGTGACATACCAATATTAATCCCTTTTACTGACATGTGTTTCTTAAGCATTTTAAAATAAATTCATTTTATTGGGTGACTAACTTCTCGACGTTAAACATAACCAAACCATCTTAACCTATGCCCTCTCATTTTGGTTTTAATTGGTGTCAATCATAATCTTCTCCTAAAGTCTGAATTCTTAATTTTATCCTTTTTTGTTATTTCTCTCAACTATTTAAGCACTCTCATTTCTGTTACATTTATCCGCACTTCCCCTTTCTTTTTGACTATCCAAAAGTCTGTGCATCATAGTTGCTCTTATTACTTTTTTCCTTTCAGCTTTATTTGAATTTTTCTGTCATCCAACACACCACTCGTTTCCTTCCACTTCGCCCATGCAACGTTAATTCTACTGCATGCATATATTTCTTCATTATTCCTTAATACGGTTCCTAAATATTTTAAACTATGTATTACTTTTGCTGACAACAGCGTCTGACCCAGAATGGGCGGCTGAATGAAAACTCGCCAACCCGCCTGACAAGCGTGGCGTTTTAATGTCAAAAAACCCTCTTCAAAGAAAAACATGTCGAATCACAAAACAAACGGAATATTACCCCAGGTGGGTAGAGATAACAACTCACAGTCCCACACCGACAAACCGGTCCGCCTCAAGGATTCTGGGGGAGGCAAACATTCGACTAAACTAAACGTAGGTACATATAACATCAGATCCATGAATGAAGACACTAAACTCCACGAATTAGAAGAAGAACTAACTCATATACAATGGGATGTCATCGGTCTGTCAGAGATAAGAAGAAAAGGAGAACAAAAAATACTATTAAACTCGGGAAACATGCTGTACTACAAAGGTAATGAAGATAACACCAACAACGGAGTTGGTTTTATAATAAACAAGAGAATCGTTAGATACATACAATCCACCAAGGGTATATCAGACAGAGTAGCCTACATTATGCTTAAATTAAAAAGAACGTCGTTGAAAATTATACAGGTATACGCACCAACAAGCACATATAAAGATGAAGATATTGAAAACTTCTACGAAGAAATAACACTCGCTGTGGAAGAAAAGAAAACTAAATTGACGCTAATAATTGGAGACTTCAATGCCAAATTAGGGGTAAGAATAGACGAAGACGAACACAGAATAGGACAATATGGATACGGCGAAAGAAATAATAGAGGACATACATTAATGAACTACTTGGAGGAAAGACAACTTTTTGCTATGAACTCGTTTTTTAACAAAAAACCGCAAAGAAAATGGACATGGATAAGTCCCAACGGCAATACTAAAAACGAAATAGATTACATCCTTACAACAGAAAAAGCCATCATCAAAGATGTTACAGTGCTGAATCGTTTCTCAACCGGTAGTGATCATAGACTTGTCAGAGCCAAACTCAGCATTAATAGCCAATTCGAAACAAAAAAGAAAATGGAAAATAGATCGAAACTAGATATGGGAAAACTTAAGAAAGCAAAAGAGGAATATAAACAAAAAATAAGGGAAAGTATAGCGGCCACTAGAGATTTGGAAAACAAAAATATCGATGAAATAAATCAGCTATTAACCGATACATTAGCAAAGGCGGGAAAAGAGGTAGCACAAACAAGAATCAAAAAGGAAAACTATATATCCCAGGAAACAAAAAACCTCATGAGCAAAAGAAAAACATTAATAGAACAAGATAAGAGAAACACAGTAGATTATAAAGAGGTAAACAAAGCTATCAGAAGGAACATCAAGGAAAGTCAAAGGATAGTACAGGAAGAAAAAATTGAAAAACCATTGAACAAAATAAAAATATGAAGTGCTTAAAACCACAGCTTGGAAGCATACAGATTAATAGTATAAAGAACAAAGAAGGCATAGAGACCAATAATATAGAAGAAATTATACAAATAACACAAGAATATTATAAAAACCTCTACAATACAAAACAGAAACCAACACAAGAAATCCTTAAGCAATTACAAATAAAAATAAAAAATGTCAATTCCGACTTACAACCAGAAATCAGTAAGAATGAGATAAAAAGAGCACTCAAGGAGATGAAGAATAATAAATCGCCAGGAAAAGACGGGATAACTGTAGAAATGCTAAAAAATGGTGGGAAAACAACTAGAGAAGTTTTGTACACACTTATGAATAAAATATTAATGACAAAACAAATACCCAACACTTGGAACGAAGCAGTAACATTGTTACTATTTAAGAAAGGAGATAAAAAGGATCTAAAGAATTACAGACCCATAACTTTACTAAATGTGATGTACAAACTATTAACCAAGATATTAACAAACAGATTAACAACTAAATTAGATGGATACCAGGCAAGAGAACAAGCCGGATTTAGAAAAAGCTTCAGTACAAGTGACCACCTTTTAACGATGAAGATATTAATCGAAAAAGCTAACGAATATCATATCCCGCTATACATGGCATTTATTGACTTCGAAAAAGCATTTGATAGTGTGGAACACTGGGCAGTAAAGAATTCCCTACAAAACAGCAGAATAGACTACAGATATACCGACTTAATTACAAATATATATGATAAGGCAACAACAACTATCAAGCTAATGAAACAAACGGAGCCTATTAAAATAAACCGAGGAGTAAGACAAGGAGATACCATCTCGCCCAAGCTATTCAACCATGCGCTAGAAGATGTGTTCAAACAACTGCACTGGGATGGTTTGGGTATAAACATAAACGGGCAATATCTGAATCACTTACGATATGCTGATGATATTGTATTAATAGCAGAAAGAAGTGAAGAATTACAAAGAATGATGGAAGAACTAGATAGAGAATCGACAAAGATAGGACTGAAGATGAATTACAGTAAAACAAAAACCATGACCAATCAACAAGAAGAACTAGTAATTACAGTGGCACAAACAAGAATAGAACAAGTAAAAGAATATATATATATATATATATATATATATATATATATATATAAAAAAAACAAAATATGCACAAGATGGAATGCAACCATAGACACGTGTTTCTGACTTATTAGTCGTCATCAGTATGATATAGCTAAACAGGAGCAATGCAACCAATTTGTGGCTGTAATGTTAGAAGACCCTCAGGATTCGAGAGCAACAACTAACAAATCCACGGAGGAAGCTACAGCTACCTGAGGCAAGGAATGCCAAACGTTTAGAACGTTTTAAACAATCAAACAAGGAGAGGTTAGCGCGAGTTAATAGATATCGGCATGGCTCGCAATAAGTATGAAAAACAAAATATGCACAAGATGGAATGCAACCATAGACACGTGTTTCTGACTTATTAGTCGTCATCAGTATGATATAGCTAAACAGGAGCAATGCAACCAATTTGTGGCTGTAATGTTAGAAGACCCTCAGGATTCGAGAGCAACAACTAACAAATCCACGGAGGAAGCTACAGCTACCTGAGGCAAGGAATGCCAAACGTTTAGAACGTTTTAAACAATCAAACAAGGAGAGGTTAGCGCGAGTTAATAGATATCGGCATGGCTCGCAATAAGTATGAAAAACAAAATATGCACAAGATGGAATGCAACCATAGACACGTGTTTCTGACTTATTAGTCGTCATCAGTATGATATAGCTAAACAGGAGCAATGCAACCAATTTGTGGCTGTAATGTTAGAAGACCCTCAGGATTCGAGAGCAACAACTAACAAATCCACGGAGGAAGCTACAGCTACCTGAGGCAAGGAATGCCAAACGTTTAGAACGTTTTAAACAATCAAACAAGGAGAGGTTAGCGCGAGTTAATAGATATCGGCATGGCTCGCAATAAGTATGAAAAACAAAATATGCACAAGATGGAATGCAACCATAGACACGTGCTTCTGACTTATTAGTCGTCATCAGTATGATATAGCTAAACAGGAGCAATGCAACCAATTTGTGGCTGTAATGTTAGAAGACCCTCAGGATTCGAGAGCAACAACTAACAAATCCACGGAGGAAGCTACAGCTACCTGAGGCAAGGAATGCCAAACGTTTAGAACGTTTTAAACAATCAAACAAGGAGAGGTTAGCGCGAGTTAATAGATATCGGCATGGCTCGCAATAAGTATGAAAAACAAAATATGCACAAGATGGAATGCAACCATAGACACGTGTTTCTGACTTATTAGTCGTCATCAGTATGATATAGCTAAACAGGAGCAATGCAACCAATTTGTGGCTGTAATGTTAGAAGACCCTCAGGATTCGAGAGCAACAACTAACAAATCCACGGAGGAAGCTACAGCTACCTGAGGCAAGGAATGCCAAACGTTTAGAACGTTTTAAACAATCAAACAAGGAGAGGTTAGCGCGAGTTAATAGATATCGGCATGGCTCGCAATAAGTATGAAAAACAAAATATGCACAAGATGGAATGCAACCATAGACACGTGTTTCTGACTTATTAGTCGTCATCAGTATCATCAGTCGTCATCAGCCACAAATTGGTTGCATTGCTCCTGTTTAGCTATATCATACTGATGACGACTAATAAGTCAGAAACACGTGTCTATGGTTGCATTCCATCTTGTGCATATTTTGTTTTTCATACTTATTGCGAGCCATGCCGATATCTATTAACTCGCGCTAACCTCTCCTTGTTTGATTGTTTAAAACGTTCTAAACGTTTGGCATTCCTTGCCTCAGGTAGCTGTAGCTTCCTCCGTGGATTTGTTAGTTGTTGCTCTCGAATCCTGAGGGTCTTCTAACATTACAGCCACAAATTGGTTGCATTGCTCCTGTTTAGCTATATCATACTGATGACGACTAATAAGTCAGAAACACGTGTCTATGGTTGCATTCCATCTTGTGCATATTTTGTTTTTCATACTTATTGCGAGCCATGCCGATATCTATTAACTCGCGCTAACCTCTCCTTGTTTGATTGTTTAAAACGTTCTAAACGTTTGGCATTCCTTGCCTCAGGTAGCTGTAGCTTCCTCCGTGGATTTGTTAGTTGTTGCTCTCGAATCCTGAGGGTCTTCTAACATTACAGCCACAAATTGGTTGCATTGCTCCTGTTTAGCTATATCATACTGATGACGACTAATAAGTCAGAAACACGTGTCTATGGTTGCATTCCATCTTGTGCATATTTTGTTTTTCATACTTATTGCGAGCCATGCCGATATCTATTAACTCGCGCTAACCTCTCCTTGTTATATATATATATATATATATATATATATATATATATATATATATATATATATATATATATATATATATATTTATCTAGGACAAATCACTAGATTAAATAAAGAAAATCAGACCGAAGAAATAAAGAGAAGAATAAGGTTGGCCTGGGCATCATTCGGAAAACTGTCTTATATTCTAAAGAACAGAAAATACCCGCAATACCTAAAAACAAAAGTCTTCAATCAATGTATACTCCCTGTTTTAATATATGGCTCTCAGACATGGACGTTTACAAAAGAGAATATGGAAAAAATAGCAAAGACAGAAAGAGCCATGGAAAGACAAATGCTGAACATTAAATTATCAGACAGGAAAAGAAACGAATGGATCCGTAACAAAACAAAAGTGAAAGACGTCTCTACCCAAGTAGCAAAGCTTAAATGGAAGTTCGCCGGACACACCCTACGGCAGAAGGATGAAAGATGGACTAAGATGGTAATACATTGGAGACCATGGAACCACAAACGAAAAAGGGGAAGGCCACAGATGCGATGGTCAGATGACCTGAAGAAACACACTGGGTCAAAATGGATGCAAATTGCCCAAGATAGAGAGGCATGGAAGAAGGAAGAGGAGGCCTATATCCAAGGATGGATGTTTAGGGCTGATTAGATAGATAGATGTATTACTTTTTACAATCATTTCATCAATGTATCATTTTATCTGCATTAACTCTATCTTTAATTTATCAGTAGACTTAGGCAAATATGCAAGTAAAAAGGTATGAAATATGCGCATAAATGTGTGTCGTATTTTACCCAAAAATATGCATGTTTATTTAGAAAATATGCATGTAATAAAAAATATTTACAATATTTTATTATATGCAAAAATATTTACAATATCTTCACATGTTATATTAATTAACATGTACATAATATGCAATTTACAAGTTTATGTAATTAATTATTTAAGTGATTTAACAAATAAATTATTTTATTTGTGGTTATATTTCGAATTGTGGTAACAACAAATTGTTATCAAATGCTGTTCAAAATTTTTTAACAAAAACTTATGGCTTCTATCTGAGTACATAGAAAAGCTTCTTTCGACATGACCTAACCTGATGTACCTAACTAAGGCATTTTTCAAATTTACTATAATAATTGGTTCTAAATTAAGTGGTCAGAAAATGTTCCAGCTAGTACTTGAAGCACTTCAGAAAAAACCTGGTATAGTCGGTTCGCTAAACTCAGACACAACTCTCTAGTGATTTTAGCAAGTAATTTTGCCAATTTCGTAAAATTGGCAAAAAAAATAATTACTAAATAGTTAGTAATTTTGCCAATTTTGGCAAAATTGGCCACAAACAAAAAAATTACTAAATTTTGAAATTTAAGGGAGTTTTATGGATGCAGTTCAATACAGTTGTTCAGAGCTGCAGCCAACAAAGTTAAGATTGCTGTGATGGTAGCCAACCTCCGATAGGAGACGGTACTGCAAGAAGAAAGAAAAAAATTACCTACTAAAATCATTAGCCAGTCGTGTCTGAGTTTAGCGAACCGACCTGTTTTTTCCATGATTGCTTTAAATTTTTGGAACATTTCCTTTCCAATATACTTTTAACGTTTTGACATAATGATTCAATTTTTTTTTAAATGTATTGTCTAATAATGATAATTTGGATGATTCTAATTGGGTAATAGTTTTCTGAACAAAACTACATAAAATTTGATTTTATAAATGACACTGGGCCCATAGCACGCAAAATAGAATTCTGTTTTGCTGACTTCACAAAATAGAATTTCATAATGCGAGAATCGACGGTTGCTAGGCAACGTGACGTCACTAAAATAGAATTCTATTTTGCGTGCTCCTACTGCTGAACTGTTTTTCGGCATTTTCAAAGCACAATATCTATTATTTACAATTCAAAGACATATTGTATACACAGCTTATTTTACAACAAAAGTGAAATGGACGGCCAAAATAAAAATTTTTACCTACGGTTGTAAACTGGCAGATTTTGGAACCCTTGGTACCCTTGTATCAAGGACAAAACGTGAAAAAACTATGTGTAAGCCGCTATCTTTTATTAGGTACTATGTACATTCCGATACCAAAAATTTGAGTAGCAAGAGATTGTAAAACAAAATTAAATATTGAGATTTCCAAGCTATTTGTTATATGAATATAAAAATATATGTATATTTGCAACCAAAATTTCAAATTATATGCACTTTATGCACGCTTAAACAAAATATGCACAATTGGACATTTTTACATTTTTGTGCATAATATGCAAAATATGCAATTTGCATATTTGCCTATCTCTATTTATCAGTCTCTTCCACACATGTTTTAACACTAGCTTATATTCCCTTATACACATCTCCCAAAATCTTTACTGGGGACTCTTTTTTTTTTCTTAATGAGTGCCTACCATAGAATATCTCGAGGAATTCCATATACTTTCTTACGATCAATTATACCATATGACCATTCCTTTTTCATTATTCCTGTATTTTTATATCAACTGCCTTATAATGAAAATGGCATATGTGTTCTTGATCTGCCTTGCATAAAGTCAAATTTTTAAGATTCATAGTGTTACTAAGTAGTTTTAAAGCCCTATATATTATTGTGTTTTCAAATTTATCAATCAAAGGCAAAATGAAAATTAAATTAAATTTTTTTTAAATAACGCGGGCACATAAATTTGATACACCCTGTATATTGAGCTGTAAATATTTATTAGAATTTAGTTTGGATGTAAGTTGATTTCTCTTTTAATGAGCTTTCCGATGAACCATTAAAGACTTTTGTGAATAATTAAAGTGAAAAGGACGATGTATTTAGATTTAAAATGGAAATAGTTTGTTTATTACGAGAACTATAGAATCCACAGGTAGATGTAATTATCACTTTCTGGGAAAGTGGTTTAAAAAGAAAGTTTGGAATTTTAATATTTGTTTCAACCCGAGTAAATGTTGTAGAGTTTCCCCGAAAGTAATTAAGGATGGTCGGAATAATTTTGAAAATGACTGTTTGTTTGTCGAATGGAAAAGTCGATGTTTCTGATTCTTGGCAATGTGGAAGGGGAAAAGTGGATTGGATGATTGAGAGAGTTTGAAAAAGAAGTCAGTATGTTATTTGGCAGCGCTGAGGAGCGGTCGACGTTTTGGTGGATAAGTAGTTAGCAAATACCAGTGGTTGTTTAATAGTGGAGAATAGTGTTGAAAAGTGGAACGAGAGACAGATCAAATTGAGACGAAATACCTCTTTGATTCTGTATTATTGGGAGAAGGAGAGCAGAGAATTTTTGGAGTTTTGTTTGAATGTGTCAAAATAGGCCCGGCTTGTTGGAGAATTGGTGCTGGTATGCTGATAGTTTTGAAGCTGGAGAACGGAGAGGGCTTTGATGAGTAGCCTTTAACATAGTCAACGAGGGAGAGCTGTTTTGGGTCACGAGAAGACATCAGAGTGAGTGAAGCAAAAGGTCAGTCAACTTATCTGAAAGATATTTTTATGTTCGGAAACTAAAATTTTGAGTAAAAGGCATATGAATTAAAATTCCAATATTTCTAAAAGTAAATAGGAGGTATAGCTAATCTTGCGAATACATAAATTTGTTTTGTTTAGTTTGTTTTACCAAAGTCATCGGGAACAAACCGATAAATTGTTTTTTTTAACTATAATAAATTTAAGTGGTAAAGATTTCATTCGGACATCTGTGTCCACAGGTTTTAGATTTGATAGATTTCAGAGTATTGATTTTGACAAATAAAAGACAAATCTGTATGTTTATTTTAATATTTTGCTTTATTTCTTTTCCCTATTTTATCCCGATTAGGATCAACTAAGAGATACTGAACCCACGAGAGAAGATAAGTATAACGTGAGATAATTTAGATTTTTTTAATAGTATAAAAAGGCACCCTGAGATTTTTTATTCATTTTTATGTATGATTTGCGACAATTAAATAATTAATCAGATAAATAATAATTAATATAAAATTAATAAAAAGCAGATCATAGCAATATATACATTGTTGTATAACCCTGTTTTTTAAAAACAGGTACTAGTATACTTTTCCTTAAGTCTGGCATTGGTCCCACTTCCATCATTATATTTAATTTATATTAGCCAACAACTAACCTTAGTTTATGTTGGCTAACAAATGTTAATTGTTCCTCTCTCCTTCTAATGCTGTCCACACTGCCCCAGAAAAATATGATCGGGTCCAATTAATTTTCCTTTATTCAACTTAAACCACTTTCTAATTTTTTGACAATTTGATGACCATTTCTATTACATAAACAATGCTATTACTGTCTCCGATAACTCTTAACTAGTTTTCAGTAGTAATAACCCAAGGACATTGATAATTGTTCGAAAAAATTTTATAACAGATTTCGAAAGCTTGTTGCTTGGAAACAGACCGACGCCGTAGGCGGAGGTCTGTTGCCTGTAAGCAACAAGGGTCCAATATGATCGGGTCCAATTAATTTTCCTTTATTCAACTTAAACCACTTCCTAATTTTTTGACAATTTGATGACCATTTCTATTACATAAACAATGCTATTACTGTCTCCGATAACTCTTAACTAGTTTTCAGTAGTAATAACCCAAGAACATTGATAATAATTGTTCGAAAAAATTTTATAACAGATTTCGAAAGCTTGTTGCTTGGAAACAGACCGACGCCGTAGGTGGAGGTCTGTTGCCTGTAAGCAACAAGCTTGAGAAAGTTGTTAAAAAATTTTTGAGCATTTATCAATGTTCGAGGGTTATTCGGATAGAAAATTTTTTGCTGGTATTGAAAAAAAAAATACAGAGCAGAAACAATTTATTTAAATGTGCAATTAACAAAGGAACAATTAGAAAAATTTAATGAAGATCCAGACATGTTAGTTTCTATAACTGATGAAGATGTATTTCCACTACGCATGCTGTTAATAATTTTATTATGATGTTCTTCGTCAATGTTCAAGTACGGTTTTATTGAGTTGGGATTGTTATGCCCCGTAATTTTTATAAGCTCTTGCTCTTGAACACCACTTTTGGCCAACCAACTGACCGCGGTCGATCTATTGGAGTGATTAGTAATTTTTTTCCTTGGTTTTCAAGCCAATCGCTTCGGCAGACGTTTTTGTCTAATTTTGAATCATATTTTTTCCAATGGGCATATTATCATACCAATGATCATTTTCGGTTCTCCAGTAACGATTTGTTCTTAGGAATAATCTATCCGTTTTAATATTTGGGCCCCTTTTTGATAACAATTTTTTAAATAATCTGACAGAACATACGTTACTGTCGTTGTTTTCTATTAAAAATTTGCTGTCAGTACACCTTCTTGAACCACCTTGGCAAGTCTTGCTGAATACAGGGTTATATTGTACTCGATTTGTTACAGAACCATCGTTATTTGTTTCAATACGAAAAAAGTCAATCAAACAAGCAGCAGCTTCCCCACCTCGCCAAGCTAATTCTACGGCGGTTATGTGATAGAATTTCCGTTGTAGCCCTTCAGGGGTGTCTTCGTTCCACAAATTTATCATTTTTGTTATTTCTACTGCACTCAATGCCTCTGAACTTTGTTTCCTTTTACAGGGATCCGATTGTAGTTTTCGTCGTATAGAATCGCGGGCAGCTCGCGCTTGTTGAAATACAACGCTTTTGAATGGGTGAATAATAACTTTCATTTCCTTATAATACTTTTCTTGTAAAAGCTTACTTGTTAGGTTCCACATGGTTTTGACAGTAGCTTCTTTAAACTCTGTACCATCTTTTCTTCTCATGTTCACAGCCCAATCCTTTAAAATCGACGCCAATTCTTCCACCGTCCGATTTCCATCTAATTCATATTTTCTATCCTTGCAAAAGTCCATAAACGCTTTCCATACAAATTTTTTACTGTAAACAGTATTCTTTGGTATATTTGATTCGATAATTTCATTAATATTCTCATCAGTATTACAACCAACGAACTGTCAACACTGATTTACTGATCAACGAAATGTCAACAACGAACTGTCAACACTCAGTGTTGACAGTTCATTGATTACAACCAAATCGTGACATTTTGAAATATTGAATATTTGAAATGTCAAAATCGAAATGAAACGAAATGTAGGTATCCATAGCTACATAATTGAGTGAAAACAGCCCATGGGATCTGTTTTCAGTATAATGTTGGTTTTATTGGTTGTATTCAATCAGATGACCACAAATTAATTGATTTCATTGGATTTCTAATTGAGCAAAAAATTTTCTGTAAAATTGTTCATGTAATAAACTGTCAAATTACGTTTTCGATTTCTTTTTGACATCCTTTTCGTGAACTAGTATTTTATTATTTTCTTCCCGAACACATCTAATTTGATTAAAATATTTTGCTGTTTGCTCTTTTTTCGGCTATTTTATGTCTCTTTGGTTTTCTTTTTCTGGTGTCCACTTGGTCGTATATACGTTTGTGCTTTAGCTTTTGCTACTAATACTTTCGCTTCCTATTTTTCAAATCTATAATGTAGTTTTGAAGATCTGTGTCCAACCAGTTTTCTGGCTACTGTCTTTTTTTATACCATTTTATCTTCTCTTTTATTTTTGTTAACTTCGTTGGACCTTCGGCAAGTCTTTTTATTGTGATTTTAGTATCAATAAATAGAGTTTGAAATTCTGAATCTGTGTATAAAAATTGTTTAGTATTTTAACGACATATAAGGCCATATAACGTAACTAAAGCGTGATTTATGATTCTAAACCTGTTCAAGAAAAACGAGTGATTATTAATTGATGATAAGATAACTAATTACTTCTGTTGGATTTGCTAAACTAGTTTCTCCAGTGGTGTCCGGTCATTAAAATGGAAAAGTGTTCGAATTGTAAAGGTGATTTTGATATGAATCAGATATTTTCCTGTGATAGCTGTAAAAATCTATTATGTATGGAATGTGGTGATCTAACGGCATCAGAGATCAAGTGCTTACAGTTAAAAACCAAACGAAAATTGAAATTTTATTGTGATGCCTGTGAGGAAGGTTTTTATAAAGTTCCAATGCTTACTAAGGAGGTTGCTGAGATGAAAAAAAATCTTAATAAATTATTAGATCAACGTAACACTAGTACTGCCAGTCCGGTAAACACTGTTGATAATTGTAGTATGGAGAATGTTATTTCGGAGTTGTGGGACAGACAAAATAGAGCAAACAATATAATTATATACAACATCAATGAATCGAACAAAAACATTCAGAGCGAACGTAATAAAGAGGATAATGCAGTGGTTAAAAAGGTTTTGGAAAATTTTTCAATAGAAAAAGACAATCTAAAAGTATTTCGCATTGGTAAATTCACGGTCAACAAAGCTCGGCCAGTTAAAGTTATTTTAATATCTAATGAAGATGTTAAACAAATATTAAAAAATAAAAAGGAGATTAAAGTTCCTGGAGTAAAAATTTCGGCAGATGAAACTAAGCTTCAAAGAGAATACTTCCAGAAAATAAAGAAAGACCTTGAAAACATCACTGCATCAGGGGATAATACCAAAACTATTAAATACATTAATAACAAACCCACTATTGTTAATAATAATGGACTTATTAGAAGAAAAAACTAAAATATGACCCTAGTATACGTCTTAATACTGATATATTGTATTTAAATGCCCAAAGTCTTCTATGCAATAAAGATCAAATTGAAGGATGTTTGGTTCCATATGATCCTAAATTAATCTTGGTAAGTGAAGCTAGAATAACCAATGACATTGAATATGTCGAAATTAACATTGAGGGGTACAATGCAGTAAGATGTGATTCGACGAGTCGTCATACTGGTGGTGTTATTATCTATGTAAAAAACTGTTTTCACTACTCTGTTTTTAAAACTTTTGCTCTGGAGGGAAACTATTGGTGCAAATTTATAAAAATAGCAATTGGTTCGTCTCTAGTGGTTGTTGGTTGTCTGTACCACTCCCCATCTTCCTCTGATGCAATATTTCTGGATAAATTTGTGGATATTTGTGAACTTTTTGCATCTGATTCTTTATGTATTTTAGTAGGGGATTTTAATTTGGATTACTTAAGCAACAGTTTTTATACTAATAAAATTAAAAATATACTAACAATGTATGGGATTAGCCAGCTAACTGCTGAGCCCACCAGAATTACTAATGTAAGTAAAACTCTTCTTGATTATGTGTTAGTTAATCAAAATAATTGCCTATCTGATATCCATTCTTCACCTGCAATTACCGATCATTCAGTAATTTCAGTGAATTTTTCAAACTGTATTAATAACTTTACTAATTTATCAAGATCTTTTAGGAACTTAAGTAGTACTAATATGAATAAAATTAAAACTGATTTGATTTCATACCGTTGGTCTTTGGATAATGTTGATGTAAATATTTTATACCAAGAGTTACATGATACTTGTGGTAGAACATTAAATAATGTAGCTCCCATCCAAACGTGTAGTTATAGGAGTCACTTGCCATGGTTTGATAATGAAGTAGCCAATAAAATTAAAGCTAGGGATAGCAGCTACAAGGTGTTTAAGAATTCTTTGGGTCAAGAGAGGGATAATAATTGGTTAACTTTTAAAAAACTTAGAAATGAGGTTGTGAATGTGTTGAAAGTCAAAAAGGACCAATACTACTTTGATAAAATTGACAGAAATAAAAATAACTATAAATTAATGTGGAGGACTTTAAAAAAATTAGTTAACAGGAACGGTCGGGATTTTCCAAATAATATAGAATTTGAGTTTAATGGTCAGAAAAGCGTATGTCAGGATAAGGTGGACATTGCAAACAATTTTAATGTGTATTATGTTAATAGCATAGAGGATATAGTTAACAGTATGGAATTACAAGATTCTTGGATTAACGTTAATAGTAATTTATATATGCCCTTTACAAAATTTAAATTAATATCACTTTCTGACCTAAGACACATCATTAACTCTCTTGATAGTAAGTACAATCCACAAGACATTCTTTGTAGTAAAATTATTAAAGAAGTATTTGAAACCATAGGTCATGTTATTTTAAATTGAATTAATACTTCCCTAGATGGTGGCATTGTTCCATCTGACTTAAAAATAAGTACAGTTGTTCCTATCCCTAAAGTGACAAATACTATTAAGGCGAGCGAATTTAGACCTATCAACATGTTACCGGCTTTGGAGAAAGTATTGGAAACGGTTGTATACGAGCAAATTCTTGATCACGTAGATTTGAACCATATTTTAATTAATCATCAATCTGGTTTTCGTAAGAATCATTCATGTGAAGCGGCTGTTCAACTCTCAATATGTAAATTTAAACAAGAAATAGATAGAAATAATTATACAGTTGCAGTTTTTCTAGATCTTAAACGAGCGTTTGAAACGATTGATAGATACATTTTATTGGATAAGCTTAAAACCTATGGCATTAATGGAGCTGTTCTGAATTGGCTAAGGAACTTCTTAACTGACAGAAAGCAAAGAGTAAAAATCTCTGATGTATTATCCGAAACTGTCAGTAATAATGTTGGTGTACCGCAGGGTAGTGTACTTGGACCATTGCTTTTTATATTATATTTAAATGATATAAATTTGTTTGTGAACTGTGAATTTATTAACCTTTTCGCTGATGATACCCTTTTGGCTTGTAGCGATAGTTCTATTGAAGGGGCGGTTGTCAAAATGAATCACGTTTTATGTTCAGTGTCTAAATACTTAAAACTTAATAAACTTAAATTAAACGTAAGTAAGACAAAAGCCATGATAGTTACATCTAAATTTAAGTACAGGAGTCTTAATACTAACAATATAATGTTAAACATTGATGGGGAACCAATTGAACTAGTGACACAAATTAAATATCTTGGTTTTCAATTAGATAATACTCTATCATTCGACAAGCATCTCGAGTATACGTGTAAAAAACTAGCAAAAAAATTGTATTTCTTTACAAGAATTTCTAAGAATTTGTCACTTCAGTCAAGGATCACTGTATATAAATCGATAATCCAACCTCATTTTGATTTTTGTGCATCCATCTTATATCTTTTAAATCTTAACCAACTAGCCAAATTACAAAAATTACAGAATCGTGGAATGAGGATCATTTTACGTACAAGTAGATTAACACCTGTTACATTGATGTTGAATACTTTGCAGTGGTTTTCGGTATCGCAACGTCTTTTTTATTTGACCATGATATTGATTTTTAGAATTGTACATGGATTGGCACCTAAATATTTTCTCGACCTTGTTAGTTACAATTCAGATATTCACCCTTATTTTACGAGAAATTCAAATAATATTTACATCAGCAGAACCAATACTACAGGTGCTATGAACTCACTTCTCTATAAGGGTTTTGATAATTTCAATAAGTTGCCAACGGAACTCAAGTTGAAGACCTCACTGAACATGTATAGGAAAAATTTAAAGAATTATGTTGCAAATCGTATTTAATGTCTCATGTGGCTTCTAAATGTGTTTTTTAACTGCGTGTAGTTTAATGTAATATTTTGAGTAATGTAGTATTTTTAATGCTCGTATTGTAATGGAATATTTTAAGTGTTTTATTGTTTTATTGTTATTATTATGACTTGGATATTGTATCTTAATAACACTTTTTTATTGTCAAATAATTTAAATTGTATATACGTATTACAAAATATCTCAATTTTAACTGTATATTAGGGTTACTTAATTTTTGAATAAATTCTTCTTCTTCTATTGTCAAACTTCTTTTCTGTCACATGTATGCACACAACTAAATCAACATATCCCCGTAAAGTAGTTCCATAGTACTTATCACGAGCAAAATCCGCTACCAGCTCTTGGACTAATATCAAGTGCCTTTTCTAATTTAAGCGTATAATCTCCAGCATCATTTCTAGTCTCAAAGCGTAATGTAAATACATTTATATTGTCTCATATCCTGTCTTAAAATTTTATCCCTTTTTCCATTTTTTTAACCACTGAATTCTATCAAAATTAATCACCAAACCGAAAGACCTAAAAAACGTTAGAATAATCCTTGAACAGGTAATTGATCTCTCGGTCCCATTGAAAGGGAGGAACAATTAGATAAGGAAGTCTATCGTTGTGTAGAAAATATTCAGCAAGTAGCTTGGGATCACAATCTTGATTCAATATAAAAAACAGGGAATAATCGCTTGAATTGAAGGAAAGGGACTTTGTATCTAAAATAAAAAAGAAAAATCAAAAGAAAATGGCAACATACCAAAGGCATGGGCTGATAAAATAGTCAGTAATAAAATATAATAGCCAACCATGACATAAAGTTTGTGTCAAACATGTAACTCCAACAATTCCAATGGCGAAACAGGTCGATTTTTATTTTTAAATTATGATTTTTCGGCATTTACAGGGTGTCCAGAAACTCTACCGACAAACGAAGACAGGAGATTCCTCAGGTAATTTTAAGACAATTTAACCCAATTCACCTAGTCCGAAAATGATTCCTAAGGGAGCTAGAGCTCTTTGAAGATGGCGTCATGTAATTAGTTTTTCTTAAATATCCCCAGAACGCTTCTATTTAGAAAAACGAAAATTGGTACGCTTCTTTAATTTCATGAAATGAATCGATTCCATCTATTGCGAATTTCTAGTACCGGTCATAGGCGTCCGTTTTGGGTAGGGCAACGGTTATTTTATCGCCTAACTTTTTTGTCTTTAATTTTTAAGCATGTTTGACTCTGAATTATTAAATTGTGAGATATTCTAGTACTAAAAGGTACTCTTACTTTAAGTCGATAGGATACACAGTTTTCTAGAAAAATCGATTTGAAAATTTTTCGTTCTCTGAATTTCAAAAAAAAAAGAATAAAAAAAACTATTTAGAAAGATGAAAACTGGCACATTTATTTATATTCCAGAGATTAATCGATTTCATTAATGGGGAATTTCTAGTACCGGTCATAGGCGTCCGTTTTGGGTAGGTCAACAGTTATTTTATAGCATAACTTTATTGTCTTTAATTTTTAAGTATTTTTGACACTAGATTACTCAATTATGAGATATTCGAGTACTAAAAGTTACTCTTGCTTTAAGTTGGTAAAATATATCGTTTTTTTAATTTTTTTCATTTTTTTTTCAAATTCCCAAAATTAAAAACTTTTAAATCGATTTTTCTAGTAAACGGTGTGTCCTACCGACTTAAAGTAAGAGTATCTTTTAGTACTAGATTAGCTCACAATTTAATAATCCAGTATCAAAAATGTTTAAAAGTTAAAGACAAAAAAGTTATGCGATAAAATAACCGTTGCCCTACCCATAACGGACCCCTATGACCGGTACTAGAAATTGGCAATGGGTGGAATCGATTCATTTTTGGAAAGTAAAAAAGTTTATTAATTTCCGTTTTTTTAAATAGAAGCGTTCTGGAGATATTTAAGAAAAACTAATTACATGGCGCCATCATCAAAGAGCTCTAGCTCCCTTAGGAAGCATTTTCGGACTACGTGAATTGGGTTAAATTGTCATAAAATTACCTGAGGAATCTCCTGTCTTCGTTTGTCGGTAGAGTTTCTCGACACCCTGTATAAATATTAATGATGTCTTTCATCTGGGCACATCTAAAAGCACGCAGTTGAAAATAGCTTGTTGCACTTGTTTTAAATAAAGATAGTTTTTTCATTTTAGAGCAAGCTCAACAAAATACTTTTCCTCTATCCACCTTTAATTAGGATATGGCTAAATCAAGGCACTTATGATCAACTATTTAGATGGGAAATAAGCCAAAATTAAATAAAAAAAAAGAATGTGTGTACTTTTTACGCACGTAAGAATTTATACTTCTATTATATGATTTCAACGAAATCAATATACTTTAAACAGTTTCTCTACTACTTTACAAAAATTTTTATTAAAACAATACCAAAAATTACAAAAATTAAAGAATAAAACACACACAAACACATTGAAAAATGCCACAAATGATTTCTGAACAATAATTGTTGCCAAAAATTTTAATTAAATACGTATTTTCTGAAAAAAATTATATAATAATATAATTACAATCATAAAATCTATAAAAAAAATAAAAAAATGATATAACTTGCATTGGGCTTGAACTTACTTCCCGTGTATCCCGCCGTACGAGAGTCGAAGCGATTTCAAACTGCACCACCTTCGCGTATACGTCATGTGGGAATATACACAAACTGAACAACTTTTTGACATTTGGTTTATATAAATTTCTATTAGGTTGATTTTTGTCGAATTAAAATACAACAATATATAGAGTAAGAAAACGATACATTAGATGAAAATTTGTAGAAAGTTTGTTCGTAATCAGATTATGTAAATTAAAGCATTGCCTACTAGGGGCATAGCAAAGCAAGTACTTACTAGGTAAGTACATTATTTTTTTTAAATTTTCCAAATAGGTATGAAGATAATTTTTTATTAGAATACAACTGAAACATTTAGAATTACGTACCTGTGGCTTTTCAAAACTATTTAAAAAGCCACTATAATTATAAATTTGATTTTATTTCTGTCCTCACAACAATAAAAACTAACATATACAACATTTTTGTATACCGATAACCTCCATATTGAACAATTATTGACAGATTATTTCAACACCCAATTAGAGCCCGTATAAAGACTAATACCAAACTGTCGGTGTGCGCATGCGCGCAGATCAATATAAATTCACCCTCAATCTCAATGGCGCCTAAAGAAGTATAACTTCAAAAATAATTTTATTAACGTTTCGAAGCCCAAATCGGGTTTCGTTGTCAAAATACAAAATACTCTTTTGTATTTTGACAACGAAACCCTATTTGGGCTTAGAAACGTTAATGCAATTATTTTTTTCAATTTCATTGTGGCTTATTTCCCATCTAAATAGTTGATCATAAAAATGCCACAAGGAAATAGCTTCAGAACAACATCAAGGCACTTAGTTTGGATATAGCGATATAAACAAATCAACGAAGTCACGGATTAAGTAATAAAACTACAAACACTATAAATACACTTCTAAAATTTGTCTCAATACACACGTTTACTGTTTGACTTGATAACCGTGAATGAAACTATTGTATGGAGATTTAAAAGGTAAATTATTTCTAAACACTTCACCGACACTTCCGCCCCTTTTGGTTTTCGCACCTAAAAAAAATAAAAACAAAAAAATACGTTTTTGGTAGAGGGTAGGGGAATAGGTGTTCAGTGTCCACGCCGACACACTTTCGACGTGGACACTGATCGAGTTAATTTATTTATCCGGTCCATATATGGAATATATGTGTCACTGAAAATTGATAGCATAGTGGTCATGCGTTTTCTTTTAGTTTTTACTATTTAAGATATGGACCCTTAGGTTGCCTTGGTCTATTAGTATACAAGTTTACTTTAAATGGTTCAAGTCCAGTGATTTGAATCTCATTAATCTACGCTGTTCTTGGGAATTGTCTAGAGTCTAGAATTCTAGAAGGTTAAGTGCAAACTGGTTTTCATGATTTTCCAGCTTGGAAATGTAAGCAGTGCTACTATACGTTTTTGATTATTTCGTGTACCATATTTATTTTAAGGTTACGATGAATAATTTTGTTGTTGATGTACCACAGTGCATTTTTGGGAGTTCGGAGGATTTTTGATTGGAAGCGATGATGAAGTGATGATTTCGATATTGGAGTGATTGGCCCAAAAGAGAATGAAGATGGATGTATTAAAATTTTAACTTAACTCAATTATAGTATTAAGTAAACAAATAAAAACGAATTGATCAATAAATCAAATAAAACATACAGCTGGTTCCTAAAAAATTGACACGACTCTTAGTAAGATTTGATCATTTTGAGCAGTGTATTTGATTGGTCTGACATTATAGTATTTTTGTTATGACAGAAAATTAATAAAATAAACAAACAACAAACAACTGACTACATATTATGTTAGTTTATAAATTGTAATAATTATTAAGGTGATACAGTAGCGATCAACAGGTTGCCAAAACGCGTTCCAAGATTGCGGCTGTAATTTTGAATATTTTTTCGAGATATTTGGCACACGTATTCGTAATATAATAAAGAATGGCGGTACAGAGCCCAATTTGAAAAATATAATAAAATGTGGAAATTACTCCGTAATTAAATACAATATTAAAAAAACGAGCCTGTACCGCCATTAAGAAGAACAAAAAAATACACTTTCTTCAAATAAACTTTTTTATCCTATGCCTAGATTTTGTGTCATTTTGGAACTGCTAATGAAATAAAAAATTTTAGTAGTTCCAAAATGACACAAAATCTAGGCATCGGATAAAAGAGTTTATTTGAAGAAAGTGTATTTTTTTGTTGTTCTTAATGGCGGTACAGGCTCGTTTTTTTAATATTGTGTTTAATTACGGAGTAATTTCCACATATTAATGTATTTTTCAAATTGGGCTCTGTACCGCCATTCTCTATTATATTACGAATACGTGTGCCAAATATCTCGAAAAAATATTCAAAATTACAGCCGCAATCTTGGAACGCGTTTTGGCTACCTGTTGATCGCTACGGTTGCCTCTTAAGGTCTAAATTTTGATATTATTTTTAGTCCAGAAAGCCACTGCGCATCCGCTAGGAAAAATATTCTAATTCGGATTTTTTGCACAATCTTACTCAAAAAGGACTCCTTTTAACAAATTTGCATGTTGCCAGGACCAAAAGGTGGTCAAAAATTTTTTAAACGTTTTTTTTTTTGTTTTTTTCCTAAAATTATTTTTTTTACATGGAAAAAAGTTTTTTTAGGTTTTTTGGATCATTCCAAACAGAAAAGGTCTTTAGTGACTTTTCTCTAAAAATGATAGTTTTTGACATATAAGCGATTAAAAATTGTAAAATTGCGCAATTGGCCATTTTTAACCCTCAAAAACTATGTGAAAAACTGAAAATTTTAATGTTGCCAAGGTAGGCAGATATTCTTTAAACATCGATTGATGAAATTCCGAAGAGTTTTTTGCAATACAATATTCAAAATTCCTTTGTTTTTTAATTGCTAATCAAGCGTGCGCGACACTATTTTCCACCGACAGTATGGTGCAAATGAAAGGAATAAATTCGTTATTTCGTAAACCGGCGACTTTGAAGAAAAATCCCGAAATAGGTCGATTTTTATTTTTAAGTTATGATATTGTGGCATATATGGTATACTAGTGACGTCATCCGTCTGGGCGTGATGACGTAATCGATGATTTTTTTAAATGAGAATAGGGGTCGTGTGGTAGCTCATATGAAAGGTTCTTCAATTCTCTATTCAGTAATGTAAACATTTACATAATTATTTATACAGGGTGTCCTTCTACTTCTTTTTTTGTCAAATAATTTAATGTAATAAAAAAATTTTGGACACCCTGTATAAATAATTATGTAAATGTTTACATTACTGAATAGAGAATTGAAGAATCTTTCAAATGAGCTAGCACACGAACCCTATTCTCATTTAAAAAAATCATCGATTACGTCATCACGCCCAGACGGATGACGTCACTAGTATACCATATATGCCACAATATCATAACTTAAAAATAAAAATCGACCTATTTCGGGATTTTTCTTCAAAGTCGCCGGTTTACGAAATAACGAATTTATTCCTTTCATTTGCACCATACTGTCGGTGGAAAATAGTGTCGCGCACGCTTGATTAGCAATTAAAAAACAAAGGAGTTTTGAATATTGTATTGCAAAAAACTCTTCGGAATTTCATCAATCGATGTTTAAAGAATATCTACCTACCTTGGCAACATTAAAATTTTCAGTTTTTCACGTAGTTTTTGAGGGTTAAAAATGGCCAATTGCGCAATTTTACAATTTTTAATCGCTTATATGCCAAAAACTATCATTTTTAGAGAAAAGTCACTAAAGACCTTTTCTGTTTGGAATGATCCAAAAAACCTAAAAAAACTTTTTTCCATGTAAAAAAATAATTTTAGGAAAAAAACAAAAAAAAAACGTTTAAAAAATTTTTGACCACCTTTTGGTCCTGGCAACATGCAAATTTGTTAAAAGGAGTCCTTTTTGAGTAAGATTGTGCAAACAATCCGAATTAGAATATTTTTCCTAGCGGATGCGCAGTGGCTTTCTGGACTATTTGAATTCCTGCATTTTATAAAGAGTATATAAATGATAGTTTTAACATAAAGAATTAGAATAAAATATATTTTTGCTAAATAAAATATTAAAGCCGCCATTTTTGAGCTTAAACAGAATAAGTTATCTGACAAATTTTAAGATTTGGCAGTGACAGTGACAGTATGTAAAAAATAAATATTTATCCTTCAAAATACACTGCTCAATTTTCTACAAAATATGCTTTAAGAGTTGTATCAGTTTTTTTAGGAACCAGCTGTACCTACAATAAATGTTTATAAGACAAATCTCGTGTTGACATATGAATCGTGAGGTACTTTTGAACGTTTATTATTCAAATAGGATGAAATTAATAAATTATTTTATCACCAACCGTCACTAAAGTCATTCATTATTGTACTCATTTGCCCTCATCCCTCATTTGCGGCAGTAAAGTAACACTTTATTCTACTTAAAGAAGAATTTTAGTTTACCTGCCGCGATTAATCGAGATTAAATGTAAGTGGTCGATGGTAGTAATCGATTCACTGGGGAACACATTTTTTGTTGAGTTAGATCTGACACTTGTTTTTTGCTTTTTTTTTTGGCATCTGAATCTAAGAATAACCTCAGATTTTGTCTATCACGTCAACTTTTTAAAATAAGGTACCCATTGGGTGGCCATATCTTACTTTATGAGGTGCCCATGCTTTATCTTTATCACCAAGTTTCACTTTAAAATTGGCAAAATATGCTTGTCTGACAAATGTACTGATGTTTGTACTTTGACTGGGAATGGTAAAACTGCCACATATATAACAAAACGAGTGGGGCCTGTTTTCGCACTTACGACGTGTAGGAGCAGAGGTAGCCATAAGGAAACGATTCAGTTCAAGCACACTAAGAAGTTCTAGACACTTCAGTAACGAAATACTAAATACTGCTAACTGACACACAACGTTTTATCACAAAATTAACTGAGTATAACAGACGTAACTGAACAGGAACAGGCGTGTCTAGACCAGTTGCAGTTATCAGAGCGTCATTCCTCCCACCCACATAGAAAATGAACGTGACATGATAGAAGAGAACTAAAAACAGTTTTGAAACCAGCATACCTAATTCTATTGAAAACAGCTTAAAAATCTAACTCAACAGAAATTAAGTTTCAAATTATTCCCCATTGATTTATTTGAGTTAACTTACAATTTATTTACTTTAACTATTAAAAATATTGTACAAAATGTACGACATTGTTAATTAAATTTATGCCAAAAACTGAAATTCTGTAGTATTTTGTACTTATATTCATATAGGTAAAATAAATCTAAACTCTACCGATTTAGTAATTATTCAATATTGATAACTACCGATTAAAAATTGAAAAAACCGTCATGCAAAAGTCATCTGTCATCACTCTCATGAAATTTTTATTACGTCTAAAATTTTAAAAATTTTTAAATTATTAAATTGTAAATTGTCAGTAAGTGTTAAAACCAATATCAAATTGTTGGCGATAAAATTTTGTATGCACCACGTCAGTAAAGACTCTTTATCGAACTCGTCTGTTACTCGCCTCGCTCGCTACGCTCGCTCTGCTCATAATATCAGACTCGTTCGATAAAGAGAAACTTTACTGACTTGGTACATAAATAACTATTATTTAAGGGCATAGGCGCAAAACGTCTCCAGTCAAAATGTTCAATGTGTTTTAAATGTATTCATTTTTTCCGAATTCTGAGAAAAATAATATGTATTGGTGAAAAATTTAAACGCAGAATAAAAGATTATGTTATTACCGAGGGCTGAAAGTCCCTGAAAACTTATTTTAGTAAGTAATAGAGGTGAAAAAAAAGAGAAAGTTTAGTGCGACTTTTAATTTCAAATATCTCATTAAAAAAAACAAATTGTTATTCTAAGGGACTTTCGGCCCTCGGTAATAATGCAATCTTTATGCGTTTACATTTTTCAAAAATACTTATTAGTTTTCTCAGAATTCGAAAAAAATTAATACATTTAAAACACATTGACAATTTTGACAGGCGACATTTTGCGCCTTTCCCCTTAAACTGTTTTCTGAAACATATAACTAATATATTATTCTATTTTGCGAGTAATTGTAATGCTTAGAGATTAAAATGCAGAAGTCAAGCTAATTAATTTTAAATATTTTAGCTGAAGCTTGGAAAATATTCTGTTTTCGGCGAAACGTTTATGAATGCAATGAATAAATTTTAAAAACTAATTAAGTTCTTTTATAAAATTATGCTAGTTTTATTCTAGCAGGCTTATACACATTAGTGGGTATAAAATGGTACAGAACACGCGTTTTCCAAAAAAAATTCGGAGAAAGAGAGGAGTCAGGCAGAGTTGTATACACTACTATTCAACACCGGGAAATTATTCATAGAGAAGCATTGAAAGCTTCAACAAGTGGTAATTTAGTAATCACAGTAATCAGTAAAAAATCTAGGATTTTTCTAGATTCTAGGATCTAGGATTAAAAAAGAGAAAATTTATTATTTTTTGTAATATTTTTGAAGTGAAAACTCCTTTAGGGACGTTGTGCACTTTTTGGATAGGGGAAAAAGCACTGAATTCGCGACCGTCATCGCGACCGTCATTGTGACCGTCATCGCTTATGCTATATATTATGTGTATGTATATATAAATTGGGTAGAGGTATTTAAATTTAAAATATGTAAATGTAAAACATATTTTATGGTAGGGGAGCAAAGTATGCTAAATGTGCAGTCACTCGAGCGCTTTGGGGACCTATTGGGTTGTGAAGAGTAGGTCCTAAAACCAAAAAAAGTTAAGTAAAGTTTTCCATTTTAGTGGGCGCTTGCCATTTTTTAAGTTAATTTTCCATTTCCAACAATCGTTTTTTCCGATTATAACGCCATCTATCCATAATTCGAAAAAATGTTTCGAATAAAAGTTACTTATTTTTACGTAAGGAATCCAAATCTGCAATAAAAACTGGGGGTTCCTATTTAAGATTTTAAAGTAACCCCCCACCTCACATCCATGGGGGGTCGTGTTTGGTAACATTCGATAGATTTTTTAAAAATATTGAATAAGTGTATTTTACAGTTTTTCGATCTGATGTTCATTTCGCGAAATATCGCGGGATTCGTATTTAAAATATTAAATTTACCCCCCACCCCTCTCCGTGGGAAGTCGTGTTTGGTATCATTCGATAGATTTTTAAAAAATATTGGGCACATATTTTTTAGTTTCTCGATCTGTCATTCATTTCGCGAAATATTCGCTTTTTTCTTGTGAAACTTTGGGACTCACCCATTTCCTTACGCCCGGCTCAAATCGTCAGATTTTTGAAATATACACTCTTTTGCATGTACTTAACTTACCTTATCTTAATCTGACAATTTCGAGTTTTTTTAAGAATAGATTTTTTTTTTCGGGCCCCCCTTAACGAACTCCCCTGTGTTAAGAGCCAATATATGGTAGAGGTACATCTGCAGGGTACCAGGTTTCCCCCATATGCTAATCTGACGCGCTCGAGTAACTGCAAAAATCCCCGCTTGGGCTCCCCTACCATTAAGATGGGGAAAAAAGATTTATTTCGCGACCGTCATCGCGACCGTCATCTCTTCGGCTAAATACATTTTGTAGGTATATACATTATGTGTATGTATATATAAATTGAATAGAAGTATTTAAATTTAAAATAAATGTAAAACCTATTTTAAGATGAGGAAAAAGGATTTATTTGGCGACTGTCATCGCGACCGTCATTTCTTCGGCGAAATAAATTTTGTACATATGTATATTATGTGTATGTATATATAAATTGTATAAAAATATTTAAATTTAAAATAAATGTAAAACCTCTTTTTGGATGGGGAAAAAGAATTTATTTGACGACCGTCATCACGACCGTCATCTCTTGGGCGAAATAAATTTTGTACGTATATTTATTATGTGTATGTATACAGAGAGAGTCTGTAAAGTGGAATAAATTCAATATCTCAAATACTAATTGTTTTTTTGGAAAATGCTCAGACCCGTCGATTAGTATTTCAAATTGTCCTTTTTGACATTCAATAATAATGTATACAGGGTGTCCCAATTTAGAGATATGACGTCATCGTCGATTTTCTTAAATGGCAACACTGTCATTTTGATAGCTAATTTGATAGGGTTTGTAAAGTTATACATAACTGCAAAATATCAAATTTTTATTCTCTACCATTTACAAGATAATAGAAAATAACAAAGTTATATCTGTAATTTGGAATATATTCAATAATTAAAATACTAACTGTTTTTTTGAAAAATGCTCAGACTCGTCGATTAGTATATCAAATTGTCCTTTTTGACATATAATAATAATGTATACAGGGTGTCCCAATTTAGAGATATGACGTCATCGTTGATTTTCTTACATGGCAACACTGTCATTTTGATAGCTATTTTGATAGGGTGTGTAAAGTTATACACAACTGCAAAATTTCAAATTTGTATTCTCTACCATTTAGATGATAATAAAAAATAACAAAGTTATGAAAAAGAAGTAATCAACTAATAATTGAATTTAATTATTTCAATAAATTAAGCAAAAACTCATAATGTTGCCCTCAATTATTGTCAAATTGTCAATGGGCAACGTTATGAGCATTTGCTTAATTGAAATAAATAAATTCAATTATTATTTGATTACTTCTTGTTCTTCATAACTTTGTTATTTTTTATTATCTTGTAAATGGTAGGGAATAAAATTTTGAAATTTTTCAGATGTGTATAACTTTACACACGCTATCAAAATAGCTATCAAAATGATAGTGTTGCTATTTAAGAAAATCAACGATGACGTCATATCTCTAAATTGGGACACCTTGTATACATTATTATTATATGTCAAAAATGACAATTTGATATACTAATCGACGGGTCTGAGCATTTTTCAAAAAAACAGTTAGTATTTTAATTATTGAATATATTCCAAATTACAGATATAACTTTGTTATTTTCCATTATCTTGTAAATGGTAGAGAATAAAAATTTGATATTTTGCAGTTATGTATAACTTTACAAACCCTATCAAATTAGCTATCAAAATGACAGTGTTGCCATTTAAGAAAATCGACGATGACGTCATATCTCTAAATTGGGACACCCTGTATACATTTTTATTGAATGTCAAAAAGGACAATTTGAAATACTAATCGACGGGTCTGAGCGTTTTCCAAAAAAACAATTAGTATTTGAGATATTGAATTTATTCCACTTTACAGACTCTCTCTGTATATAAAACGTGTAGAAGTAATTAAATTTAAAATAAATGTAAAATCTATTTTAGGATGGGGAGAAAGGATTAATTTCGTGACTGTCATCGCTTCGACGAAATAAATTTTGAACGTATATTATTATAATGTACGTGTACGTATAGTAATAGTAATATTGTTGAAGTGAAAACTTCTTTAAGGACATTGTGCACTTTATAGATGGGAAAAAACATTGAATTCGCGACCGTCATTGCGACCGTTATCGCTTCGGCGAAATAAATTTTGTACGTATATGTATATTATTTTGTGTAGGAACCATATCTCAGGAACCGTTTATAGTAGAGCTTTGAAATAAAAAATTGTATAACAAAAGTTGCCTCAGGAAAAGCCTGGAAATTATTTTCATAATTGTGGGTTCACCGCTAGAGGGCGTAATTGAATATCAAAAATTTAAAAATCTAAATTTTACAAAATTTTCCTAATGAAGGGGCACTGGAAATCCGATTATTGTAATCTTCATAAAATTCTGCGCATATTTGATTTAACAAGTTTAACTCTACTTTTGCAAATAAGAGGTGGGGGTGAGTGGGAACCTTGTTATGAAAAAATGGCTGTAAGTCTGGTTCTGCTAAATCAAATTTTGAAAACTGGGTCTTGTTGAAGACAGATCTTTTTCTTCAATGTAAGCGTGATAATTTTGAATCATCCTAATAAGTAATAAGCCAGCTGGGAGGCGTTATTTAATTTTTTTCAGAAATCTAGTTTTCTTTGGAAAATATTAAATACAAGTATGCATTTTTAATGATACTTTATAAAATTAGATTAAATTAGCAATAGAATAGCGAAAACCGCATGTCGATACCTTTTTTATATCTCAAGATATCTCGAGAAACGTGTAAATTTTATACATAACTGTTACTATCACCGGTAAACTAAGTTAATGAAAAGTAGTGTGCTGTGGGAAAAAACAAAAAAACATTTTACAGATGTCAACGTATAAAAATATAATTAATTAAAACAAAAATATAAAGAGAAACAATACTATTAAAATTAAATATAACAAAGAACAAAAAGACGACTTAGTGACGACTTAATATTCAAATTGTTGCCCATCATACACTACTCTAGAATACATTAAACAGAGAATACTAAACGCCATTCAAAGCATATCGAGAGCAGAAATTGAGACTGCTGTTCAATCTACTCTTGAAAGAGTAAATGTTTGCAACGAAAATGATGGCCAAAAATTTGAACATTTATGTCATCACTAAATAGTTGTTTTTATTTCTTTGTAATAGGGCTTTTCAACGCTTCTCATTTGTTTCGAGCCTCTGTCATATGCCGTATAATCCGTGTATAATATTAATATACGAGATATGAACGAGGCTCGAAACAAATGAGAAGCGTTGAAAATACCTAATATACGTTGACAGCTAGAAAATGTTTCTTTGTTCTTTCCATAGCACACTACTTTTCCTAAACTTCGTTTACCGGTGACAGTAATAGTTATGTTTTTAAATTTACACGTTTTGTACGATATCTCGAGATACAAAAAAGATATTAACATGCGGTTTTCGCTATTCTGTTGATAATTTTGTCTAATTTTGTAATATGGTATTAAAAATGCATGTTTGTATTTAATATTTTCCAAAGAAAACTTGATTTCTGAAAAAAAATTAAATAACGCCTTCTAGCTGGCATATTACTCAGTAAGTTGGTTCGAAATCATAACTTTTACATTGATGAAAAAGATCTGTCTTCAACAAGACCAAATTTGCAAAATTTGATTAAGCAGAACCGGACTCACAGCCAGTTTTTCATAACAAGGTTCCCACTCACCCCCACCTCTTGTTTCCAAAGGTAGACCTAAACTTGTGAAATCAAATATGCGTAGAGTTTTATGAAGAATACGAAGATTGGATTTCCAATGCCCCTTCATTAGGAAAATTTTGTAAAATATGGATTTTTTAATTTTTGATATTCAATTACGCCCTCTAGCGGTGGTCCCACAATTATGAAAATAATTTCCAGGCTTTTCCTGAGGCAACTTTTGTTATAAATTTTTTTATTTCAAAGCTCTACTATAAACGGTTCCTGAGATATGGCCGAGAGCCATTCTTATTGGGACACCCGGTACATATACAGCGTGTCTACTTGAGTTGGAAACATATGGGAAACTTTTTTATTATTAATTTTACGAAAAAAAGTTATTCTTTATAAAAAGTTCTGCATGCCCCAAAACCTAAGATTCAATTATCAGATATCAAATTTTCTCAATATTATACGAGGTATGTCAAAAAATATGAATTTTGGCTAAGGGTAAAGTACCTTTATTTCTCTCAATATCGAAAATTCTTATGATAAAAAGTTGTTTGGAATTAAAAACTAAGATGAAATATGCAATTACATGCTTCTTATCGAAAAAAAATATTTTTCTCAAATTTATGGATACCCAACATCGTTTTTAATTATTACAAATATCATAACTCGTTTATTATTCATTTTACGACAAAAAGTTATTCTTCATAAAAAACTTTGCATGGTCTAAAATCTAAGACACAGCCATGATATATCAACTTTTATTAATTTTATACGAGGTGTGTCAAAAAATATGAAATTCGCTCAATATTATAGCACCTTTATATTTCACAGTATTTCACTTAGAAGGATGTAATTGCATATTGACACATAGTTTTTAATTCTAAACAACTTTTTTAATAACTGTTTTCAATATTGTGAAAAATAAAGGTACTTTACTCTTGAGTGAAATTCATATTTTTTGACATAACTCGTATAAAATTAATAAAATGTCATATCTGTTGGTTGAATCTTCGGTCTTAGGACATACAGAGATTTTTATAAAGAATACCTTTTTTTCGTAAAAGTAATAATAAAAGAGTTATCGTATGTGTAATGAATAAAAACGAAGTTAGTATCAATAAATTTGAGAAAAATTTGGAAAATATTTTTTTCCAATTAGAAGCATGTAATTACATATTTGAGCTTGGTTTTTATTTCCAAACAACTTTTCATAATAAGAATTTTCGATATTGAGAGAAATAAAGGTACTTTACCCTTAGCCGAAATTCATATTTTTTGACATACCTCGTATAATATTGAGAAAATTTGATATCTGATAATTGAATCTTAGGTTTTGGGGCATGCAGAACTTTTTATAAAGAATAACTTTTTTTCGTAAAATTAATAATAAAAAAGTTTCCCATATGTTTCCAACTCAAGTAGACACGCTGTAAATAGTGTAGAAGGCACGCAAAGCGTATATAATATTGGTATAACACCTATTTTTGGATGGGGATAAAGAATTGATTTCGCGACCGTCATCGTTTAGTCGAAATAAATTTTGAATGTATATGTATTATCTTCTTCTTCAGCCTGTTTGATCCACTCCTGGACAAAGGCCTCCCCATGAGTTCTCCATTATTCTCTGCTTTGTGCTATTTGGTGCCAGTTTCTCCCCACTTTGGCTTTGATGTCGTCTAGCCATCGTTTTTGTGGTCTTCCTCTACTACGACTGTGCTCGCGTGGTTTCCAATGTACAATCCAACTCACGTTGGATACCATAGGTGCACAGTGGTTTTAATAATGTTTTATATATTTGTCTTTAGAGATAATTGCAATTTACGAGCGATGATCCAGTATATTTCTAGCAATTCTAATCCTAGTTAATCCTAGTTAAACTTAATCTCCCATCAAGGTGGATTACTAGGTATTTGACAGTATCTATTTGACAGTATTTGAGGGAGCTGTGTTTTGTTCAGAGGACATGTTTGTTTTTTTTACAGTGAAAGTTACATGGGTGAATTTACTCATTCTCCTTTATCTTCCATTTTTAAGGCTTCGTTTGATATTGTTAAGGTCTGTTTTAAGGTTTCTAGACGCTGTGATTGGATCATGGTGAGAGGCTAGTACAGTCGTGTCATTAGCAAAAGTTGCACTCGTTGTTCTGTTACTTGTCGGTAGGTCAGCAGTGTAGACCAAGTACAATATTTGACCCAGGACACTTTCTTGTGGCACTTCGGCTTTTATTGGTCTTAAGTTTGTGTATTCATCATCCTGCTTGACTGGGTTGGAAATACAGCTTTTTAAGATTTGATAGAAAGGGCGGAGAAGGTTTTTCTTTAGCTTAAGTTTACAAGCAGGCCATACCTTTTCGAAGGCCTCACTAATCCAGAAATGCAGCAGAATAATATCTTTATTTTCTTAATCCCATTTCATGTGTTTTACCAGTCTATGTACTTGTTCTAATGCCCCGTGTTGTATTCTGAACCCAAACTGGTGTTGGGTTTGGTGATACAGAGAAAGAAATAAATTACTTTCTGAAATACCCCTATCAAATGGACTTATCTATACAAAAAGAAAGTTGCTAAAATTATTCTCATAACTAAGCCAGGGAAAAATAAAACTCAAGTGACTTCATACTGCTCATACAATAAGCCTGCTACCTGATTTATCAAACATATTGGAAAACCTGCTCCTTGAGCAATTATCCCCAATCATAGAAGAAAGAAAAACAATAATGGACAACCTTTACTTAAACTTTCGTAATGAAGAAATCCAGGTCCATTTCAGCAATAGACCTATTATGGTTCCCAACCTTTTATGTCTGGCGACCCACCTTCTGAGGTTTTTTCATATTCGCGATCCATCCCTCATCCACGGACTGGTGCCGTTGCCAGATTATGCACAGTCACTGTACGCTACTGAGCTACTGGCAACGCTGCAACCCACCTGAAATCCGCCCGCGACCCACTAGTGGGTCGCGACCCACCGGTTGAGAAACACTGAATATATGAATCCTTAATAATTGACCTTTTAAGAGGATGGGTACGTATTTTCGGCTGCAATGCTATTCAAATGGGGATTCATTTTTTTCGAATCCTGAGAAAGCTAATAAGTATTTTTGAAAAATTTAAACGCAGAATGAAAGATTACCGTATTGGCGAGGGCCGAAAGTCCCTGAGAACTTCTATAATGTTTATTTTAATAAGTTACAGGGGTGAAAAACTAAGAGAAAATTTAGTGTGATTTTTAATTTCAAATAGCTGATTCAAAATAAACTTTTTATTTATTCTAAAGGACTTTCGGCCCTCGCTAATAATTTAGTATTTCATTCTGCGTCTAAATTTTTCAAAAATATTTATTGGTTTTTTCAGGATTCGAAAAAAATTAACACAATGTCCGTGATAATATTTTCCAAATCTATCTTTGTCTTACAACGCATTCAGCCGAATAGAATATTGTCAACATATTGTCAGTCAGACACTGACAATCAGTGACAATTTTAAATATTTGACATGGCATCGGGATTATTTTGAGTTGTTGATTAAATACTATTGATATACAGGGTGTACCGAAAAGAATGGTCATAAATTATACCACACATTCTAGGGTCAAAAATAGTTCGATTAAGCCTAACTTACCTTAGTACAAATGTGCTCATCAAAAAAGTTACAGCCCTTTGAAGTTACAAAATGAAAATCGATTTTTTTCAATATATCGAAAACTATTAGAGATTTTTTATTAAAAATGGACACGTATCATTCTTATGGCAGGAACATCTTAAAACAAAATTATATTGAAATTTGTCCACCCCATAAAAAATTTATGGGGATTTTGTTCCCTTAAACCCCCCCAAACTTTTGTGTACGTTCCAATTAATTCATTATTGTGGTACCATTAGTTAAACACAACGTTTTTAAAACTTTTTTGCCTCCTAGTATTTTTTCGATAAGCCAGATTTTATCGAGATGAGGCTTCTTTTTCAATATATTTACGTAAAAATTTTATGGGGGTTTTTTTCCTTTAAACCCCCCAAATGTTTGTGTAAGTTCCAATTAAACTATTATTGTGGTACTATTAGGTAAACACAGTGTTTTTAAAACTTTTGTCTTTTAGTCTTTTTTTTCATAAGTCACCCTTTATCGAGATGTAGCTTCTTTTTCAAAATATACCTAAAAATGTAAATTGTAAAAAAAATTTCAGATTATTAATAGGTCTCTATAATCGTACGTAACCATATACAAATATGTAATGGATTCGATAAATATTCAAAATATCTCGATAAACACTGGTTTATCGAAAAAGTACTAAGAGGCAAAAAAGTTTTAAAAATATTGTGTTTAACTAATGGTACCACAATAATAATTTAATTGGAACGTACACAAAAGTTTGGGGGGTTTAAGGGAACAAAACCCCCATAAAATTTTTATGGGGTGCACAAATTTTACTTTAATTTTTTTTAAGATGTTGCTGCCATAGAAATGCCACATGCAAATTTTCAATAAAAATCTCTGAGAATTTTCGATATATGAAAAAAAATCGATTTTAATTTTGTAACTTCAAAGGGCTGTAACTTTTTTTGTGTGCAATATTGTATATAGGTAAGTGAGGTCCAATCAACCTATTTTTGACCCCAGAATCTGTGGTATAATTTATGACCAATCTTTTCGGGACACCCTGTATAGTGTATTTGATAAATAATTGATTTAAGACATGAACTTAATAAAAAGTTATTTATTGTGTATTATTTGTCGAAGATCCAAGCAGAGAATACATCAGGATAATATATTCTGTGATCCAATTATTTTGTTGTTAAAGATGTTCAAAATTGTAAGCGTTCCATAGTAACAATATATTATTAAAAATCACTTTAGCACTTTTCCTCTTTTCTCGATTGAGTATTAGTTTTTGTTGTACAAATAAATTATTACAATCACTGAATACACAGTTAGTGAAAAAATTATCACATTTATTAAGTGAATTAATAATGTGCAATTATTCAAATAACAGTTATCCAAGAATATTCAAAAGCCATCTCTTTAAGTTAATGATGACATTTTCAAGTAGAATGACATTCTAGTAATGTTTACATATCCATATCAGTGTGAATTTTACTACACGTAATTTGCCGTGTTGTAAAGACAGAAAAAGTAGGGATAGCCGTAAAATATTTGCGAATTATGTACCCATGGCCTTAAGTTTAAAAATAATAAATTCAAATAAAACTGGATTCCATTTGATAATATACATATGTATAGTGAATATAATTACAGAAATGTAAATAACTTGATTAATGTTTTTATTCGATTAGTTCGTTAACCCTCTAACTACATAATAGTCGAATAATGAAGATATCGACCAATATTATTGTTCGGTATATTTTATGGCTACTTTGTATAGGAAAGTAAACCATTCTACTAATTTTCCTCACGCTACTGTTCAGGTTTTTTATTATTCATTTTCTGATCCAGTATCGGCCTACATTGAATATTGTACTGTATATTGCATATTGTTTTTTTTAACACAACTGGTATAATTATGCTAATAATTGTTCTTTTTTTACAGGTAAGCCTTCTTATTATATATTTTGCTACGATTATGTATACGGTGAGTTTTTAAACCAAATAAAATATTTTGTTCTGAAGCTATTTCCTTGTGGCATTTTTATAATTAAGTATTTTCGATGGGAAATAAGCCACAATTTTCCCAAAAAAAAAAAATGAATTTATTAACTTTTCGACGCCCAAGTCGGGTGTCAAAATACAAAATAATAATAAATAAACAAAAATGTTGTTGCTTAGTAAAAAATTCGTCTAATAATTTATTTAATCTGACTCATTTATATCGGCAATTCAGGCATGTATTATATATTTTAAAGTAGAAGACTTTAAAATGATATTTCCAATATTGATAAGTTGCGTTCCTGGGACGACTTTACTAAAAGATAGTTCATTCGATTACATGAAATCAACCCTAACTCAAGAATATCCGCCACAAAAAATCATAGCATGTGATCTGTCTTTAAAAAAACAACCAAATGCAACGATGGCAGTAAAATTCTCGTGCTAGAGATTCCATAGTAAATCACGAGGGAAAACCAGGAAAAAAATATTCCACTTAGAACCATTTGTAGTGCCATCAATTCTCCTTGTAGTGAACTATCAAAATTTTTATTAAATATTATAAAACCATTTGCAAATAATAATGACACATTTATAAAAAATACACAACATTTTTTAAACAAATTATCAAATATTGAATTTAATCCAAATAATATTTTAGTAAGTTTTGACATAAACAGTTTATTTACAAATGTGCCATTAGATAAAACTTTAAACATAATCAAAACGAAATTAGAGAATGATAATACATTGACAACTAGAACAAGACTAAATGTATCAGCTATAATGGAGTTATTGACATTATGGACTAATAATACCTATTTTCAACTAAATAATGAATTCTATAAACAAAATTTTGGTCCAGCAATGGGCTCTTCTTTATCTCCATTATTGGCTAATATATTTATGGAGGATTTCGAAACCAATATCATTTCTAAATAAAATTTAAAACCCACAGTATGGTGGAGATATGTAGATGATGTGTTTTTAATATGGCCTCATAGAACAGAATTGTTGGATACATTCCTAAATATTATAAACGATCAAGAAGAGACAATAAAATTTACAATGGAAAAGGAATATAATAACACTCTGCCTGTCCTCGATGTTTTAGTCTCAAACAAGGATACTGGATATGAAACTCAAGTGTATAGGAAACCAACACAGACCAACAGATATCTCAATTACAAATCAAATCACAACATCAACGTTAAAAAGGGAATCATTAAATCCTTATATGATAGAGCCAAAATTACTTGTTCTAACGAAAATTAATTTTTAGAAGAAAAACATTTGTTAACATCTGTTTTATTAAAAAATGATTATCCTTTATCGTTTATAAATAAGGAATTGTCAAGATTGGACCAAATGGAACAGAACAACGTAGAACGGGATCCTATAACATCCACAAGAAATAATACGAGGAAAATATCAATACTATATATAAAAGGACTATCCGAGAAACTTAAAACAATAGGAAATAAATTCAACATTCAAAACAACAAGCACCTTGAGATCTATTCTATCTAAAACTAAACCTAACAATCAACAAGAAAGAACAAAGAATTGTATTTATAAAATACCTTGTGAATGCGAACAATTTTATTTAGGTGAAACATCAAGACCATTAGACGTTAGAATAAGTGAACATCAATCTTATATTAAAAATAGAGAATTTGATAGATCTCAAATATGTCAACATGCATGAGATAATGAACATAGAGTTCAGTGGAGAGATTCAAGTATAGTCCTAAAAGAAACAGATAGTAAAAAGAGAAAAATCAAAGAAACGGCTCTAATTATGCTAAATGAAACCAATTGTGTCGCAAATTCCTCGGTAGAATGCATTAGGATGTGGTTACCCATACTGAAACAGGAAGTCAATAGAAAGAAACTACCACGATTAGTAAGTCAATAACATATCAAGTTAGTACATATTTTATATTTTAGTATTATTTATATAATATCTATGTATTATTAATATTATTTATAATTTAAAATAGCATATACATTAAAGTCGGAATTTGGTATTAGTTTTGAGAGTAAATTAAATGTAAGCCAAAATACTTACGATGTCGGGATAGTATAACGAGGTTTTTTCCTGGATTTCCCTCGTGATTTACTATGGAATCTCTAGCACGAGAATTTTCCTGCCATCGTTGCATTTGGTTGTCTTTTTAAAGACAGATCACATGCTATGATTTTTTGTGGCGGATATTCTTGAGTTAGGGTTGATTTCATGTAATCGAATGAACTATCTTTTAGTAAAGTCGTCCCAGGAACGCAACTTATCAATATTGGCAATATCATTTTAATGTCTTCTACTTTAAAATGTATAATACATGCCTGAATTGCCGATATAAATAAGTCTGGTTAAATAAATTATTAGAAGATTTTTTTACTAAGCAACAACATTTTTGTTTATTTAGTATTATTTTGTATTTTGACAACGACACCCGACTTGGGCGTCGAAACGTTAATAAATTCATTTTTTTGGTAAAATTGTGGCTTATTTTCCATCGAAAATACTTAAAAATAAAATATTGTCTGTTAAGCCGGCCATTCACGGTACTTCGGTGTCGTTCGACAAGATCGTCGGTGATAGCAATTCTGCTGTACTGCGGCAGACAGGCCAGTCTATCTGCGGTCAAATTGTACGATTTATTTGGATGCACGGTCCACAAAGAATCAAAATTGTTGAAAATTAACTGAATTAGACAAAACTAAACGACCGACGCCGCAGTATCATGAGTGGTCGGCTTTAGGTATGATGATGTTAAACAATAATTATTATACTTTATACAGGGTGTCCAGAAACTCTCCCGACAAACGAAGACTGGAGATTCTTCAGATAATTTTAAGACAATTTCACCCAATTCCCCTAGTCCGAAAATGCTTCCTAAGGGAGCTAGAGATCTTTAAAGATGGCGTCATGGAATTAGTTTTGCTTGAATATCTCCAGAGCGCTTCTATTTAGAAAAACGAAAACTGGTGGTACACTTATTTACCTTCCAGAGATAAATCAATTACATCAATTACGAATTTCTAGTACTGGTGATAGACTCCCGTACTGGGTAGGGCGACGGTTATTTTATCGTATAACTTTTTTATCTTTAACTTCTAAACATTTTTTATACTGGATTATTAAAGAGTAAGGTATTCTAGTACTAAAAGGAACTCTTGCTTTAAATCGGTAGGATACACTGTTTTCTAGAAAAATCAATTTGAAAGTTTTTTGTTTGTTGAATTTAAAAAAAAAATTTCAAAACGTTTATTTACGTTTATTTATCTTTCGGAGATAAATGGATTTCATTGGTTGCAAAATTCTAGTACCGGTCATATGCGTCCGTTTTGGGTATGTCAACGGTTATTTAATTGTATAACTTTTTTGTCTTTAATTTTTAAGCATTTTGACACCTGATGATTAAATTATGAGGTATTATAGTGTTAAAAGTTACCCTTGCTTTAAGTGGGTAAAATACATCGTCTTATTAAAAAAAATTATATGTAAATTTTTTTTTCAAATTCAATAAACGAAAATTTTAAATTCGTTTTTTCTAAAAAACGGTGCATCCTACCGCCTTAAAGCAAGAGTACCTTTTAGTACTAGAATATCTCACAATTTAATAATCCAGTGTCAAAAATGCTTAAAAGTTGAAGATAAAAAAGTTACGCGATTAAAATATCAGTTGCACTACCCAAAACGGGCGCCTATTACCGGTACAAGAAATTTTTAATTGAGGGATTCGGTTTATCTCTGGAAGATAAATAAACGTACCAGATTTTCGTCGTTTTTATATATAACAGTCTTCTGCACATATTTAAGAAAAACTAATTCCAAGACACCATCTTCAAAGAGCTCTGGCTCCCTCAGGAAGCATTTTTGGACTAGATGAATTGGGTTAATTTGTCTTAAAATTATCTGAATAATCTCCGGTCTTCGTTTGTCGGCAGAGTTTCTGAACACCCTGTACTTATATGAAAACTTTTATTCGCTTCCTTCTATTTTACCTATTCTTGTCTCACTCTATGATGTTATAGGCCATAGGCAATGCAATAATCTTAAGTGCGATCGAAAAAAATATTCCCATGCGACGTTTTCGCATAATAGCCCGAACATAGAACAATCTGACCCCAACAAAAAAAAAAGGAAGGATGAAAATTTGGCAATAAGTAGTTGAAATTGTCTATTATCACATAAGAAAAAGTTTACAATTCTACATCCCCTCCATTTTACAAAAATGGTTGGGAATACCCTCTCTCGAAGGTGAAAAATATACATTCAAAATAAGACCGCAATTGGATAAAATGACTAATTCTTAAACAACTTTTGTTCTATAGAGTTTTTTCGCTAAGTCAATACTTTTTGAGTTATTTGCGACTAAATATGTTAATTTTTAACAAAAAAAAAAAATACATGTTTTTGGACGGTTTTTCGGAGATAACTCAAAAAGTAAGTATTTTATCGAAAAAAATAATTTTAGCAAAAATATAGCTTATAAAAAATTAAAAAACTGGTTTATACATGAGGTCTGTAGACCTAGAAGAAGCAGAGTTGTAGCTAATGAAAAGTAGGTTCTTCTTCGTCTAATTCCAAATCGAATATTTCAATGTGAAATAACCCAAAAACGGAGCACTTTTCGGGTAAAATTCATTTCAACTTTTTTAAAGTGTTTAAAAAAGATTAATTTTTGTTTTTAAAAAAAACTGCTAACATTAAAATGAAGTGAGTTACGCTGAAAATATTGTTGGTCCCTTTTATTTTTTGGTAAAAAAATTCGCGAAAATCACCCCCTAAGTAGCATCACAAATAAATTTTATCATTACCACTTGACAAGTTACTTTGCTTATGTATTATATATAGTCCGTCCGCTATAACTTTTCCCATGCGGTACGATTCATTTTCAATCAAATTTAAGTCAAAACATAATTTGAAACGAACGTCGATGTGTATAATATACATTTTGTATACTGTTTACTATATACTACACACATCGGCGTACGTTTCACTTTCTGTTTTGACTTAATTTGATTGAAAATGACTCGTACCGCATGGGAAATGTTACAGCGGACGGACTATATATGATCTGTAAGTTTCATCGGTTCAAAGTGTTTATTTTTGAAAAAGCTGTAGTTCAAATATCTTGAACGAGTAGCTAATCACGAGTTTAGGCAAATTTTGAACAGCCATAACTCAAACAATTTTTGTGTAACAAGAAAACAGAAAACCAAAAATATTCAGAAAAGCAAAGACGAGATTTTGCTCTCTGAGATTTTTGGTATTACTAATAATTTTTAAGTTAATTCCATAAAAAATCCATTTTATCCAAATAAAAAAAAATGTTTTATTTTAAAGCCATTTTTTCAAAAATGAGCACTTTGAACCAATGAAACTTATAGATAATATAAACAATACATAAGTAAAGTAACTTGTGAAGCGCTAATGATTAATTTTATTTAAGAAGCTAATTAGGGGATGATTTTCGCGATTTTTTAGCAAAGAATAAAAAAGACCAGCAATATTTTGAGCGTAACTCACTTACCTTTAATTTAATGTTAGATTTTTTTTTAAAAAACAAAAATAAACCTTTTTAAAGAGAAAATTTTGTAAGAAATTTCCTTTTGGAGGTTATAACTTTTTTTACGTTCATTTCACAATAAAATAACATCAAAGCGATTTTGTAGAGGATTTTTCAATAAACAATTTTCACTATAAAGTTGTTTAATTTTATTTATTATCTAGGTTTTACAGCGCTCCAAACTTGACCAGATTCTCGAATTCTCGTAGAAAAATAATGCTTTTCTATCCATATATTAGACGAGCGGCATTAACCGTTATGCCAACCACGAAAATCAAATTCAAGGTGAATGATCAATTTTGGTCTATTTTTATGTTTTCGAAGTCGCTGATTCCGAATATGAAGTTTATTTTTATCAAGAGTTGGTGGAACATTTAAAAAAATAAATTTTATACAAAAATGCCAAAAATGAATTTTGATGATTTTTCAAATTTACCTCGCTGTATCTTTGGTCGCTGTAAATATTTCCTTTTAAAAAATTTACTGTGTCATCTTTGAAGTATATAGATAACAATGAAATTTGTCCAAAATGTTTAAACACATTAGAAAAGGAGTTGTTAATTTATTAACATTTTGTCATCATATTTCGTTAGTTTCATTTTTACTTAAAAAAGTTGAGTTACAAACTTTTTAGTTTATAATTTTAACCAACACAACAATAAAATATAGTTCATCAAGAAGTTTTTTGGAAAATTTTAAGTCAAGATATTATATAATAGGAAAAAAGTTATGTTACTTCATATATTTACAAGCGGCACACCCCAAAAAACGCTTATATCTCGGGATCCTGACCACGGTGTGGTGAATGGCTAATATTTTTATCATACTTTATGATTTTGATATCAAAAATCGTTGTTTTGCTCTGCTTAAGAATTTTGCATGTTGCGGTTGCATCATTCTTCTTCTGAAGCGGCGAATTTGTCCTCATATAACTTCTTGGGCCTTTTCTATATATGCTTAGAGTTATAAGTTTTATAGTGGGAAGAAAGGTCAAAAACAAATAAATAATAGCATAGGAATGTTAAAATCATAATAAATTGTATGAATAAAAAATATATATAGATAGAAAAGTAAGCCTAACTTTTGTTTTTATTGTATCCCTATGAGCATTCGAGAATATGGTCAAGTTTGGAGCGCTGTAAAACTTATATAAATAAATAGAATTAAACAACTTTATAGTGGAAATTGTTCGCTGAAAAACCCTCTACAAAATTGCTATAATGTTATTTTATTTTAAAATGAACTGAAAAAAAGTTATAACCTCAAAAAGAAACTTGTTAAAAAAAATTTACATATTTTTGGTTATATCTTTTTTGTTGGTCACTTGATGATAAAAAGTAATAGAAACAAAATTGTGGAAAATTTCATTTGATACATTTTATGTTTAATTAGATTTTCCGTAGGGTTGGTAGTTTACGAGATATAGCGCGAAACCCCTTTGCACTCCATTTCCAAGATGGCGACCGGGGGACAAGGATGGAGACCCCAAAAACTTGAACTTAAGCTTCTACTGATCCCCCCTACACATTAAAGAAATAAAATTGATTCCTCTAAGAAATGCAAGGTACGGCCTAAAAAATGTAACATTTTAATGGACTAATTAGGTACCTGATTGCAAAAATTCACCGTACATACCATGCCAATGGCCATTAGTTGTCGTGGCATTAGCTAAATAAAAAAAATTTATGTTAATATAAACATGAATTTTTAAGTACACATACCGGTGCAACCATAAGTATATTAAAGGAATAAATTAATTTTGTACATACATGTCAGTTACAAGTAAGTAGGGCTTACAATACCGAACTAAAATCTGAATACCGGTATTTGATATTTGAAATTTGAAATACAGTGGAACCTCGATAACTCGGATTAATCGGGACCGCAGCCGATCCGGGTTATCGAAAATCCGGGTTAGCCGGAGAGCATGGTAAAAATTATTAAAATACGGTATACTTATAGATAAAGTCCGTTATAATTAAAATAACATGAAATATATATGCACAGTACACATCTAACTTACCTAATAGTTGTATAGAGTATAGTATAGATAGTATAGAGTATAGTATAGATAGTATAGAGTGTTGTTCATTTCTAGGTAAAAAAACTCAGTTTCGGTTGTGTCAATCGGAACGATGTTATGTCATTTAAGAACAGTGGCTCTTTCATTGTTTCAAAGACCATTGTAAGAATTTTTTAAAAGAAAGTTGGAAATAAATAAAAGAATAACAGGTGCCTGTTGTTTGCGATAGCCCGAGCTAATGAACGTCGTCTGCCGCCGCAGCCGTGTGCCATGAGTCATTTTTACTATCGTATAGTTCAAGTTACACAAATACCCATTATCTCTCAAATATTATATTCTGGTCAAAGCGAAGTTTTATAAATATAACTCGATATTTTTAAGACATTCCAGAAGAGGCTACAGATAAAATGTTATAATACATATATTTTTATTATTGAAATGTTTGTCTGATGAAAATCGGTCCGGGTTAGCCGGACTTCCGGGTTATCGGGGGCCGACTTATCGAGGTTCCACTGTATCGGTATTTAAACCGGTATTATTAATAAAACTAGCTATATCTTTACTTACCTCAGTTGTTATAATATTGACTTGTTAAACAAATAGTATATGACATCCAATAAGTATTGTTCTGAAATGAGTAGCTATTATTTATTTTATTACATAGAGAGTAGGAGTAGATAGATATAAAAAAACGTGGCATCCAAATTTTTGGGCGATAAACGATTTCTTCTTAGGTTTGTTAACTGCCCAGACTTTGAAAATACTCTTTCAGAAGGTACTGATGTGGCAGGTATTGACAAAAATATTGTATAGCCAAATAATAAAGCTCAGGGAAAGCAGATTTGTATTTTTTCCAAAATTCCATTGGGTTATTTTTTCTTGCGAAATGTGACATTTCATAAGAAAATGTGGCATTGGATAGTAGACGTACCCGTATAGTAGATAGTAGGCATACTCGGCTCGGTATGTGTAATAAATATGCCTGATATAGATTTTAATACAACAAAATTGTTTGTTTATTGTTTGTGTATATATACAGCGTGTCTACTTAAGTTGGAAACATATGGGAAACTTTTTTGTTATTCATTTTACGAAAAAAATTATTCTTTATAAAAAGTTCTGCATGCTCTAAAACCTAAGATTCAATCATCAGATATCAAATTTTGTCAATATTATACGAGGTATGTCAAAAAATATGAACTTCGTTCAAGAGTAAAGTACCTTTATTTCTCTCAATATCGAAAATTCTTATTATGAAAAGTTGTTTGGAAATAAAAACTAAGATCAAATATGCAGTTACATGCTTCTAATTGGAAAAAAATATTTTCCAAATTTTTCTCAAATATATTGATACTGACTTCGTTTTTATTTATTACACATACGATAACTCTTTTATTATAACTTTTACGAAAAAAAGGTATTCTTTATAAAAAGCTCTGTATGTCCTAAGACCAAAGATGCAACCATCAGATATAACATTTTATTAATTTTATACGAGGTATGTCAAAAAATTTGAATTTCACTCAAGAGTAAAGTACCTTTACAATTACATCCTTCTAATTGAAATATTGTGAAATATAAAGGTACTATAATCTTGAGCGAATTTCATAATTTTTGACACACCTCGTATAAAATTAATAAAAGTTGATATATCATGGTTGTGTTTTAGATTTTAGACCATGCAAAGCTTTTTATGAAGAATAACTTTTTTTCGTAATAATTAAAACGATGTTGGGTATCCATAAATTTGGGAAAACATTTTTTTTTCAATTAAAAGCATGTAATTGCATATTTGATCTTAGTTTTTAATTCCAAACAACTTTTTATCATAAGAATTTTCGATATTGAGAGAAATAAAGGTACTTTACCCTTGACCGAAATTCATATTTTTTGACATACCTCGTATAATATTGAGAAAATTTAATATGTGATGATTGAATCTTAGGTTTTGGAGCATGCAGAACTTTTTATAAAGAATAACTTTTTTTCGTAAAATTAATAATAAAAAAGTTTCCCATATGTTTCCAACTTAAGTAGACACGCTGTATGTAATATTATTTAAAATTAGATTTGTATTGTGCATAAATTCAATTTTTATCAACTAATGTAATACCAAAATACCGGTATTTTTACAGAAATATTGTACATACAGGTTTTTAATACCGGACAAAAATTGTTATTTTGAATTCATCCCTGTCGTGAGGAGATGGTGACTTTAAATGCATTCACACACCTTAGCCGCAAGCCTACTTGTACCAGTGGCGGATCCAGCAATTTTTTGTAGGGGGGGGGGTCATGGATATTGAGGGTATTTATTTCATGAAATTTTTTAATAAATTATATAATAATAAAATTTATCAAAATTTTACGAAAATAAATAAAAAAAGAAACCTCTCAAACACACGATTTTCTTTATTGTTCTCGGTAATTTTGAGGTCATTTTACAAAAAAAAAAAAATCATGAATTTTTATATTATCTACAACTTGCACAATTGGAATTCTCTAATACTATGTTAAATTTTGTTGGATTAAACACAAACTTTTTTTCACCCAGTTTGAACTTGCCTAAGTCATTTTCAGCTATTTAGCTACTTTTCAGCTTTACCGGAACTTTTCAGATATTTAGTTTATTTTTATTTTGTGTTTTACACATTTCACCTCCATCATAAAAATTTAGATGACGTTTTTTCACCTTTGTTTGATAATTTGCCTGGTATATCATTATTAATAGGATTATATTATACACTGTATTAATAGGATTATAATACATAGGCATTGGTTTATCAATGTGACGACAACTATTTGAATATTAATATTTGGGTATTTGATTTAATTAGAACACATAACAGGAAAGCCCTTTAACACTTTTCTACTCTAATTAATTTTAATAATTAATTAACAAAATAATAGTCTGTTCGAACCAACCCGGAAATCTCTCAAAAAAATCCTGACATATAAATTGTAATAATTTAAATTTAAGGTGATTTAATCAGGTTATTAATATTTATACTAAGTGACATAGCAAAAAAAAGAACACCGACTAATAATACTGAATTTATAACAACAATTTTTTTGTACATGTCACTTAAGGAGATCGGTACAAATTTTCAGCTTCAATGGTATTTAAATTGGATTTATTTTTTTCGAATCCTGAGAAAACTAATAAGTATTTTTGAAAAATTTAAAAGCAGTATGAAAGATTACATTATTGCCAAGGGCCGAAAGTCCCTAAAAACTTCTATAATGTTTGTTCTAATCAGTTACAGGGGTGAAAAACTAATAGAAAATTTAGTGTGATTTTTAATTTCAAATACCTCATTCAAAAGAAACTTTTTATTTATTCTAAGGATTTGACGGATTTTACCAGACTATCTCCCGCAGACATCCTGACAATGCAGATGCTTTGTTGATCTGACTCCTCAGTTTTTCAGGTCCTTTACTGGGTCGTGAGTGTTTGATATATCAATGCACAGATATCTGAATTGCATCACCTGTTCTATGGGGTTGTTCTCAACCACTAACTTACATCTGAGCGGATCTTTTGCTATTGTTATACATTTAGTTTTGTTGGTAGAGATGTTCATATTTAATTGGCGGCTTACTTGAAAGAACTGAAAAGGCTGTCTCTGAAGATCATCTTCTGATTCAGCAATAATTGCTGCGTCATCTGCGTAACACACCATACCAATTCTTTTGTTGCCCATTCTATATCCGAGGTTTAAGAGATGTTCCTTTGTTTATAATTTTGCCCATAAGTAGGTTAAACAAGAAGAGGCTTAAACTGTCTCCTTGTCTAATTCCTCCCGGTGTTGGAATATTTTCAGTGAAGTGGTCTTCTGCTCTAACTTTGGTTACGTTGTTGTTATTTAGGTTAGGGATTATCTTTGTTATGCTGGTCGGTGTTTTATTTTCTATTAAAATATTTAGAATGTCTCCCAGGCGAACCCTGTCAAACGCCTTCGTCAGATCAATGAAGCAAATATACGCTGGCGTGCCGAACTCTATAGCTTTTTCTTTTATTTGTTTTATTATAAATACTGCGTCTGTTATAGATCGCCCCTATTTAAAACCTTGATGTTCTTCAGTATTAGTGATTTGTCTTTCCAGTTTGTCCTTAAGAATATCCGTGAAAGGTTTCATCGTTGTATTTAAGAGGGATATTCCTCTGAGGTTTTGTGGGCAAGTTTTTTGTCCTTTTTTAAATATGGGGACTGTGATGCTCTTATGCCATTCCTCTGGTGTTTCTGTTTCGTTTAAGATTTTTTTAAAGAGTTGCCACAGTTTACTTGCAAGTTCTTTTTATTTATTAAGCGCAACAGGACTTGTAGGCATAGGGCTAAAATGTTTATATTTCTGATTACATAAATAATATAATAAATAACTTAATATAACAAAATGTCGAAACCCAAAAGACTCCATTTTCAAACAAATACATGTTTAAAAATAATAAAATCTCTCTTATACCTAAATTCTCTCAAAAAAACAGATTCTCTCTTATACCTATTCTCATCCTTCTAAGAATTGCAAGGAAAAGGGTGATGAATGTGTAGACATGGGGAGTTTACATAGTGGCACTCCACAACATATCAATTCACCGAGGTAAATATCAACAAATCTGCTTCCTAGTACTCGATACGTGAGTAAAACCGTGGGTAGATAAAAGGCATTATCAAATAGAGAATGTGGAAAAATCCCCTTATGAATAATTCACACATCCACCATTTCGGGCTGGGAAAATTCTTTGAATATAATCAAAGATCCAAACACCAGTTCTTAGAAATGTGTTTCGTCCTCTTCAACCTATCTGGGCTCATCAGTGAAGATGAGAGGTTGAATATCTTCAGACACATTCCAATCAAAAAACAACATTCGAGTCCTAGACATAACAGGAGCGTAAATCTACGCCCAACCTGACAATGACAGTCTCAAGTTTTAATTCCCTAATTACTTAAAGTAAGATAATGTTTATGAAAAAACAAAACATGTAGATCTTTGAAACACACTCAGTGATCAAAAGATCCACAGGTACTGGTTTCACGACCACTAGTACGAAATCAAGTTTGAATCAAAACTTGATTTCGTACGAGTGGTCGTTAAATCCACAGGTACTGTAATGCACAATAAGATTAAAAGGGGACAAACGAAACATAAGTATAATAAATGTACACGCACCGATTGAAGATGTCACAGAAGAAGAAAAAGATGAATTCTACGAGCAATTGGAAAGGGAATATGATAAATTACCAGGGTTTGACATCAAAATAATAATGGGAGGCTGCAACGCCAAAGTCGGAAGAGAGAATATATACGAGCACATAATAGGGAAATATAGTAAGCATGAGGTGTCGAACGATAATGGCCAAAGAATAATAGGCTTTGCAACAGAAAGGCAAATGGTGATAAGAAGCACACAATTACTCCGAAAAGAGATATATAAAGGAACGTGGATTTCCCCCGATAAAAAGACAGTAAATTAGATAGACCACATTTTAATAGAGAAGAAACATGCAAACAATGTAATAAATCTAAACGGGAACTGGTGTATGTTTTCAAAAGACTGATAGTGTGTAAATTAATTTATTAAATCAGCTAAGTACTTTCAGCATATTAATGCCATCATCAGAGCTATCCTATAAAAAGACTAAGTTGAAAAATCTTATTCATAAAAAATTATAAAGTGAAACTTACGTCTTATAGGTGTAAAAACCTCAAAAGAAGAGAAAACTTCGAACAAACACATTCTATATTTTAAAAATTAACCCAGGGATATAACCACTGGTTAGGGTAAAAAACCCTTAAATGTTAAAAATCACATTTAATGTGTTTTTTTTACAAAATGGCCACCATTCGTACAAAGAACAGCTGTTACTGACAATATTCAAAACGACAGCCTGCTGACGGAAACAATAGTTCCTAGCGACATCTGTGTTATTAAAATTGTTTAAAATTTTTGAAAATGACTAAGTTGTCATATGTAGTTAACTAATTGGTATGACGTTAAAGTTAATATGAAAGACTAAAGTTAAATTTAAATGACAATTGTTAAGTTTAAATTAAAGTTAAATGTGAAAATAATCAAATTATCAAAGTATTATTAATTATTAAAAAAACCAAACAACCAGTCAGTTCTGACCAAATATAGAAGTGAGATAGATGAAAACCAAGGAGAAGCACCGTTGGACAAGCTCAGAGTTCCAAAACTGTTTGAAAACAATATTATTATTAAAAAAGCCAAATCGAAAATATTTAATTTAATTGTAATCAATGAAAGAAAATTCAAATATGTTATAAAGTAATGTTCAAAAAACTAGAGCAATTGTTGGGCATGCTGAATATAACAGTATTAAAGAAACTTCTTAAAGATTGGATCAAATTTACAATTTAATTGAACCTGGGTGTTAACACAATTTTGAGGATTTCTTTTTAATTCCCTGCTAATTTCTAAGTCTTCTAATAAATTCATTTTTGTATAGTTGTTAATGGGTTCTACATAGTATACCCATTAACAACTATACAAAAATGAATTTATTAGAAGACTTAGAAATTAGCAGGGAATTAAAAAGAAATCCTCAAAATTGTGTTAACACCCAGGTTCAATTAAATTGTAAATTTGATCCAATCTTTAAGAAGTTTCTTTAATACTGTTATATTCAGCATGCCCAACAATTGCTCTAGTTTTTTGAACATTACTTTATAACATATTTGAATTTTCTTTCATTGATTACAATTAAATTAAATATTTTCGATTTGGCTTTTTTAATAATAATATTGTTTTCAAACAGTTTTGGAACTCTGAGCTTGTCCAACGGTGCTTCTCCTTGGTTTTCATCTATCTCACTTCTATATTTGGTCAGAACTGACTGGTTGTTTGGTTTTTTTAATAATTAATAATACTTTGATAATTTGATTATTTTCACATTTAACTTTAATTTAAACTTAACAATTGTCATTTAAATTTAACTTTAGTCTTTCATATTAACTTTAACGTCATACCAATTAGTTAACTACATATGACAACTTAGTCATTTTCAAAAATTTTAAACAATTTTAATAACACAGATGTCGCTAGGAACTATTGTTTCCGTCAGCAGGCTGTCGTTTTGAATATTGTCAGTAACAGCTGTTCTTTGTACGAATGGTGGCCATTTTGTAAAAAAAACACATTAAATGTGATTTTTAACATTTAAGGGTTTTTTACCCTAACCAGTGGTTATATCCCTGGGTTAATTTTTAAAATATAGAATGTGTTTGTTCGAAGTTTTCTCTTCTTTTGAGGTTTTTACACCTATAAGACGTAAGTTTCACTTTATAATTTTTTATGAATAAGATTTTTCAACTTAGTCTTTTTATAGGATAGCTCTGATGATGGCATTAATATGCTGAAAGTACTTAGCTGATTTAATAAATTAATTTACACACTATCAGTCTTTTGAAAACATACACCAGTTCCCGTTTAGATTTATATAGAAGTGTGTACAAGTCAAACAGTCTTTTTCTATTTAATGTAATAAATGTAAAAAGCATGAGAGAAGCGGACTGTAACTCGGACCACTACTTGGTGGGAGCAGAATACAAAATAGAGCATAACATAAAGAAAAACAATAAAACAAAAGAAAAAATTGGAAAACAATTCAACAAAGGACTACTAAAAGATAACAACACACAGAAGAAATATGAACAGGGAATAACCAACAGACTAATCAGGGAAAAAGAAACGTCAAACCCCGACAAACAATGGTAAAATATAAAAGAAGCAATCTTGAACACAAGTAAAGCAATCCTAACGAAAACCAAAAGAAAACACAAAACAAAAGATTGGTATGATGAAGAATGTCAAGAAGTAGCAGAAGCAATAAGAAAGGTAAGACTCAAAAATCTCACAAATGACGAAGAAAGCACTAGAGAAGAATACAAAGAACTGAGAAAAATCATGAAAAGAAAATGTAGAAGCCAAAAGAGAAAATACAACGAGAACAAACTGAACGAAATAGAAGAAAAATTAAAAAAAAAGAAATAAGATCATTCTACCAGGAAGCAAAAAAAATGGAAAAAGAATATCAAAAAAACAACCCATATATGAGAGATGATAAAGGGATGCTGCTAAATGAGCCGGAAAAAATAATGGGAAACTGGCAAAACTATTTCACAGAACTGCTAAATAAGAGCGAAGTACAAAATGAAACAAACCATGAAATTGAAGATGATCAGATAGCAATAGAACAAGACCCACAGAAAGAGATATATGACCTGAAAAAAGAATATGGGAAGTAGAAAAAAATGCCAGAAGAGTGGATCATAGCAAGGATATGCCCTATACATAAAAAAGGTGATAGAATGCTATGCGAAAACTACAGAGGCATCGCACTATTAGAAATAGTTTACAAAATCTTGGCACAAAGTATAAGAAAAAGGATAAGTCAATATTCGGAAAAAATACTGGGAGAATACCAGGCAGGTTTTAGAAACAGCAGATCAACGACTGACCAATATTTGCCTTAAAAGAAATACAGACTACCTGTTACGAACATAAAACAGTACTATATGCTTTGTTCGTAGACTTTAAGCAGGCTTACGACACAGTAAACAGACAGCAGATGTACGAACTGATAAAAGAATTGGGGATACCAAGTAAAATTGTCAGGATGGTAAAGATGACAATGGAAAACACAACAAACGAAATAGCTTGGAAAGGGTACACATCCAAAAAGTTTGAAATCAAGGAAGGATTACGACAAGGGGACCCACTATCAACAGCGGTATTCAATCTAATATTGGAAGAAATAATCAGGAAAAGCAGAATAAACATGCAAGAAACGATATTTAAAAACGGCCACCAATGCATAGCATTTGCAAATGATCTGACGCTATTAGCAACAAGCAGAAAAGAACTTCAAAAGTTAATGATACATATTATGTACATAATAACAGAAGCCAAAAAATTCGGACTTAAAATAAATGAAGAGAAGACAAAGTATATGATAATGGGAGAGATCCAAAAAGAAAAAGAGAATAACATCATCATAGTACAAATAGATGGAGAAAAAACATACTCGTTCAAAAGAGCCAAAAAAATTATTTACCTGGGAGCCAAAATAGACGAAATTCGTCATGAAGAAGGGGAGATAAAGGCAAGAATAGCCAAAGGAAATAAAAAATATGGAGCATTACGCACATTATTGAAATCCAAATACGTATCAAGAAAAACAAAAATAAGAATTTATAAGACTGTTTTCAGACCTACAGTAACATACGCATGCGAAACATGGGTGCTGAAAAAGTCAGAAACAGACCTTTTAGAAAGATGGGAGAGAAAAATGTAAAGAGCAATATATGGAGGTGTGAAAATAGAAGGTCAGTGGCGAAGAAGAACCAATAAAGAATTGGAAGAACTATATCAAGAGCCAACGATCACGACGTCGATCAAAGCACAGAGAATACGATACTTGGGGCACATCGAGAGAATGGGAAGTAAACGAATGCCAAAAATGGTACTTTCACGAAGACCAATACAAAAGAGGAGGAAAGGCAGGCCAAGGAAAAGATAGAAGGACAGTGTGTATGAAGATTTGAAGAAAAGTAACATTGACAGATGGAAAGAACTAGCATTGGACAGAAGGAGATGGAGAGAGGTGGTGAAGGAGTGTATAAAACGACTGAAGTGTAATTAAATAAAATGTCTATGTTTTATAAGTAATGTAAGTTATATTAAGTAGAGCATAATTACAGTTGCTTTCCTGATGAGAACAAAAGAGTTCGAAATGGTTCATAGAAAGATGGTAATGATCTCTGAATCGAAATTAAATATAATGCCTTTTATGAAAAAACAAAAGATGTAGATCTTTGAAACACACTCAGTGATCAAAAGATCCACAGGTACTGGTTTAACGACCACTCGTACGAAATCAAGTCTGAATCAAACAAGTTTTAATTCCCTAATTACTTAAAGTAAGATAATGTTTATGAAAAAACAAAAGATGTAGATCTTTGAAACACACTCAGTGATCAAAAGATCCACAGGTACTGGTTTAGCGACCACTCGTACGAAATCAAGTCTGAATCAAACAAGTTTTAATTCCCTAATTACTTAAAGTAAGATAATGTTTATGAAAAAACAAAAGATGTAGATCTTTGAAACACACTCAGTGATCAAAAGATCCACAGGTACTGGTTTAACGACCACTCGTACGAAATCAAGTTTGATTCAAACTTGATTTCGTACGAGTGGTCGTGAAACCAGTACCTGTGGATTTAACGACCACTCGTACGAAATCAAGTTTTGATTCAAACTTGATTTCGTACGAGTGGTCGTGAAACCAGTACCTGTGGATCTTTTGATCACTGAGTGTGTTTCAAAGATCTACATGTTTTGTTTTTTCATAAACATTATCTTACTTTAAGTAATTAGGGAATTAAAACTTGAGACTGTCATTGTCAGGTTGGGCGTAGATTTACGCTCCTGTTATGTCTAGGACTCGAATGTTGTTTTTTGATTGGAATGTGTCTGAAGATATTCAACCTCTCATCTTCACTGATGAGCCCAGATAGGTTGAAGAGGACGAAACACATTTCTAAGAACTGGTGTTTGGATCTTTGATTATATTCAAAGAATTTTCCCAGCCCGAAATGGTGGATGTGTGAATTATTCGTAAGGGAATTTTTCCACATTCTCTATTTGACAATGCCTTTTATCTACCCACGGTTTTACTCACTTATCGAGTACTAGGAAGCAGATTTGTTGATATTTACCTCGGTGAATTGATATGTTGTGGAGTGCCACTATGTAAACTCCCCATGTCTACACATTCATCACCCTTTTCCTTGCAATTCTTGGAAGGATGAGAATAGGTATAAGAGAGAATCTGTTTTTTTGAGAGAATTTAGGTATAAGAGAGATTTTATTATTTTTAAACATGTATTTGTTTGAAAATGGAGTCTTTTGGGTTTCGACATTTTGTTATATTAAGTTATTTATTATATTATTTATGTAATCAGAAATGTAAACATTTTAGCCCTATGCCTACAAGGCCTGTTGCGCTTAATAAATAAAAAGAACTTGCAAGTAAACTGTCGCAACTCTTTAAAAAAATCTTAAACGAAACAGAAACACCAGAGGAATGGCATAAGAGCATCACAGTCCCCATATTTAAAAAAGGACAAAAAACTTGCCCACAAAACGTCAGAGGAATATCCCTCTTAAATACAACGATGAAACTTTTCACGGATATTCTTAAGTACAAACTGGAAAGACAAATCACTAATACTGAAGAACATCAAGGTTTTAAATAGGGGCGATCTATAACAGACGCAGTATTTATAATAAAACAAATAAAAGAAAAAGCTATAGAGTTCGGCACGCCAGCGTATATTTGCTTCATTGATCTGACGAAGGCGTTTGACAGGGTTCGCCTGGGAGACATTCTAAATATTTTAATAGAAAATAAAACACCGACCAGCATAACAAAGATAATCCCTAACCTAAATAACAACAACGTAACCAAAGTTAGAGCAGAAGACCACTTCACTGAAAATATTCCAACACCGGGAGGAATTAGACAAGGAGACAGTTTAAGCCCCTTCTTGTTTAACCTACTTATGGGCAAAATTATAAACAAAGGAACATCTCTTAAACCTCGGATATAGAAGGGGCAACAAAAGAATTGGTATGGTGTGTTACGCAGATGACGCAGCAATTATTGCTGAATCAGAAGATGATCTTCAGAGACATCCTTTTCAGTTCTTTCAAGTAAGCCGTCAACTAAATATGAACATCTCTACCAACAAAACTAAATGTATGACAATAGCAAAAGATCCGCTCAGATGTAAGTTAGTGGTTGAGAACAACCCCATAGAACAGGTGATGCAATTCAGATATCTGTGCATTGATATATCAAACACTCACGACCCAGTAAAGGACCTGAAAAACTGAGGAGTCAGATCAACAAAGCATCTGCATTGTCAGGATGTCTGCGGGAGATAGTCTGGTCAAATCGGTCAAATCCTTAGAATAAATAAAAAGTTTCTTTTGAATGAGGTATTTGAAATTAAAAATCACACTAAATTTTCTTTTAGTTGTTCACCCCTGTAACTGATTAGAACAAACATTATAGAAGTTTTTAGGGACTTTCGGCCCTTGGCAATAATGTAATCTTTCATACTGCTTTTAAATTTTTCAAAAATACTTATTAGTTTTCTCAGGATTCGAAAAAAATGAATCCAATTTAAATAGCATTGAAGCTGAAAATGTGTACCGATCTCCTTAAGTGACATGTACAAAAAAATTGTTGTTATAAATTCAGTATTATTAGTCGGTGTTCTTTTTTTTTGCTATGTCACTTAGTATAAATATTAATAACCTGATTAAATCACCTTAAATTTAAATTATTACAATTTATATGTCAGGATTTTTTTGAGAGATTTCCGGGTTGGTTCGAACAGACTATTATTTTGTTAATTAATTATTAAAATTAATTAGAGTAGAAAAGTGTTAAAGGGCTTTCCTGTTATGTGTTCTAATTAAATCAAATACCCAAATATTAATATTCAAATAGTTGTCGTCACATTGATAAACCAATGCCTATGTATTATAATCCTATTAATACAGTGTATAATATAATCCTATTAATAATGATATACCAGGCAAATTATCAAACAAAGGTGAAAAAACGTCATCTAAATTTTTATGATGGAGGTGAAATGTGTAAAACACAAAATAAAAATAAACTAAATATCTGAAAAGTTCCGGTAAAGCTGAAAAGTAGCTAAATAGCTGAAAATGACTTAGGCAAGTTCAAACTGGGTGAAAAAAAGTTTGTGTTTAATCCAACAAAATTTAACATAGTATTAGAGAATGCCAATTGTGCAAGTTGTAGATAATATAAAAATTCATGATTTTTTTTTTTTGTAAAATGACCTCAAAATTACCGAGAACAATAAAGAAAATCGTGTGTTTGAGAGGTTTCTTTTTTTATTTATTTTCGTAAAATTTTGATAAATTTTATTATTATATAATTTATTAAAAAATTTCATGAAATAAATACCCTCAAGATCCATGACCCCCCCCCCTACAAAAAATTGCTGGATCCGCCACTGGTACAAGTAGGCTTGCGGCTAAGGTGTGTGAATGCATTTAAAGTCACCATCTCCTCACGACAGGGATGAATTCAAACTAACGATTTTTGTCCGGTATTAAAAACCGGTATGTACAATATTTATGTAAAAATACCGGTATTTTGGTATTACATTAGTTGATAAAAATTGAATTTATGCACAATACAAATCTAATTTTAAATAATATTACATACAGCGTGTCTACTTAAGTTGGAAACATATGGGAAACTTTTTTATTATTAATTTTACGAAAAAAAGTTATTCTTTATAAAAAGTTCTGCATGCTCCAAAACCTAAGATTCAATCATCATATATTAAATTTTCTCAATATTATACGAGGTATGTCAAAAAATATGAATTTCGGTCAAGGGTAAAGTACCTTTATTTCTCTCAATATCGAAAATTCTTATGATAAAAAGTTGTTTGGAATTAAAAACTAAGATCAAATATGCAATTACATGCTTTTAATTGAAAAAAAAATGTTTTCCCAAATTTATGGATACCCAACATCGTTTTAATTATTACGAAAAAAAGTTATTCTTCATAAAAAGCTTTGCATGGTCTAAAATCTAAAACACAACCATGATATATCAACTTTTATTAATTTTATACGAGGTGTGTCAAAAATTATGAAATTCGCTCAAGATTATAGTACCTTTATATTTCACAATATTTCAATTAGAAGGATGTAATTGTAAAGGTACTTTACTCTTGAGTGAAATTCAAATTTTTTGACATACCTCGTATAAAATTAATAAAATGTTATATCTGATGGTTGCATCTTTGGTCTTAGGACATACAGAGCTTTTTATAAAGAATACCTTTTTTTCGTAAAAGTTATAATAAAAGAGTTATCGTATGTGTAATAAATAAAAACGAAGTCAGTATCAATATATTTGAGAAAAATTTGGAAAATATTTTTTTCCAATTAGAAGCATGTAACTGCATATTTGATCTTAGTTTTTATTTCCAAACAACTTTTCATAATAAGAATTTTCGATATTGAGAGAAATAAAGGTACTTTACTCTTGAACGAAGTTCATATTTTTTGACATACCTCGTATAATATTGACAAAATTTGATATCTGATGATTGAATCTTAGGTTTTAGAGCATGCAGAACTTTTTATAAAGAATAATTTTTTTCGTAAAATGAATAACAAAAAAGTTTCCCATATGTTTCCAACTTAAGTAGACACGCTGTATATATACACAAACAATAAACAAACAATTTTGTTGTATTAAAATCTATATCAGGCATATTAGACTGGGAGATATTATACAGAAGTTCAGCCACGATTTTCTAAGTCCTGCCTTTTGCAATACTGGAAGGGTAGACGATGTAATTACAATCTGTGGAAACATCCACAAATTTCCTGCGACATTTTCCTGTAAAAATTAGATTTTCCCAAAAAATAAAAATAGGGTTTTGCGATGAATTTCTAAGTCCTGCCATATCCGTAGATAGACAGGATACTATCGATTTTATGAAGAAAATTTTTTGGGCAGGACGGTCGCAAAAGTAATTAGGGAGTATACATATATACAAATATGTAATGAAAATAATGAAATTTTCATGATTTTCTAAGTCCTGCCAACTTAATAAACTAAACATATTTATTTCAAAATGATCAAAAAAATATTGGCATGACGTCTCCTAATGTTTAAGTATACTTGTCCCTTGGAAAATTCTGCGGAAAATTCTCACCCTGATTCCGTGATTTTCTAAGTCCTGCCTTTAAAAAGTTATAATACTCAAATACAATCAATACCTTTTCGGTACTCGGCAGGAAGGTTAAACGGTTCTTGTAAGACGGCAGGAGTCCTAGATTTGTAAGAAAATTCGTGAAAAAGTCAACGATTTTCTAAGTCATGCCATTTTGCACATGTTTCAAGAATCTTAATATAAGTCTATATACAAAGAGGCAGGATGGTTTTATGGTTATTTTGTATACAGGGTGGGGCATTAGTGTGGGCTAGTCCAATTACTCGTTTGTCGTAAGATATACGAAAAAAGTTATTTAGGTAAAATATGTGCCACAGATAGGACTATAATTTAACATTATTTTCTAATATACAGGGCTACCCGTTTTCACAGGGTGACAAAAATTTATGTTATTTTAAATGGAATACCCTGTATATTTTTACATTTTTGGATTCTACTCGATGTTCTCTTTAATAAAATATAGTGTTTTGAAATATTATACGAGGTAGTTTAAAATATAATTCCGTTTTTTTTTAATTTTGTAGGAACATTCACACCCTTTACATGTTATTAGTGATTTGATATCCAAACTTCTATTAATTTATGTTTAAACGATTTTTAATATAGTCTACTATTGTCAGTTATTAATAGTATACCAAAATGTTTAATTTTAGTATACGGGGTTGGTTGAAACTTGAAACTCGGAATGAGTATTTTTTGAGTTTTCTTAAATGGGACACCCTGTATTTTAGTATTATAATAAAATGATATTTTATGGTACCTTTTTATTTGCTAAGCATTTTCTATACCATATTTATATATTAATTTCGGCAGTAAATTGATACAGACAGATTACTCAGGTGGTTTTTGGGGTTTCTGAACAAGAATGTCACATTAGAACAGATCTTTACCTAGTGCTGGGGGTGACTGTATTCTTAAATTTCGAGGCATTCAGACACTAAAGTGATGCAAGTAGATTTCTCGAAGAGTTTTGTGGTTGCTGAACATGAATACGCCACCAGAATCGACCTCCAAAAACTCTCTTAAATTCAAGATCAGTCACCCTGGGCACCAGGTGCTCCGAGGGTCGGTTGTAATGTCATATTTGTGTTCGGCCATCCCAAAAACCATCGAATATTCTGTTTTTTTTTTAAATTTATTGCCGATATCCCACGAAACTCAAGATGGCGTGCCTTAGCAGCAACTCTGGGCACTAGGTGATTCCGAGGTCGGTTCTGCTTGCGTATTCGTAACTCCATAAACCTCCCAAATAACAAAATTTTGCCCTTCATACACCGATTTTGACAGGTTTATGCACTTTTGGATGCATGTTTTGCACTAAAATGCAATTTCCACCCATTTTTATATTATACACCTTTTCCTGATGTTATCCTGAACACAATGCAAAAAGTTGCAAGTAGATAGATGCTGTATTTAAAAATCGATTTATTCTGGTGTTGTTAGTGTTAGTAAATTTTGCTATCAAATATAGGAAACAATATCAGGATAATATCTACAATCCTACAATATCAGGAAAACGAGTTGAGTGCGGCAACTCAGCGCCTGTTACATGCGTGTGTATTTTGTGTTCGAACAAGTAAGAAGGCAGGATAAAATTGATATGCAACAAAATAAATTAATAAAAACAAATTGATTTTAAGGCAGTTAATAATTGCAATAAAGGCAATAATTAATAAATTTAATAATTTTAAGGCAATTTAACACAATTCAACTAATCTGAAAATGCTTCCTAAGGCAGATTAAAATAACATAAAACGTGAAAGATGAGACGTGAAACATGAAACTTGAAATAAGAAACAAATAAATTGTGAAAAAATATTTGATTTCATGTGATATACTAATCGAAGAACCAAAAACAAAATTTGTATAGTCGACAATGGAAAGTTATGACGAGGTCGTTGCTGTCATGGCAAACCTTTATTACTTTCTAAGGGAGGCCGCAGATCAAAGAAACGTGAAGTAAAACATAAAACGTAAAACATGAAACAAAATGAATTGTGAAGGACGAAACCGTTTCATATTATATACTAATCAAAGAAACAAAATGAAAATTTGTATAGCCAACAATGGAAAGTAATGATGACGAGGTTGTTACTCTTGCGGCAACTTTTTATTACTGCCCAACATCATAATCATAGTACGTATTTGGTTGAAAACGAACTAAGTAATCATCTTCCCAAATTTAAATAATTTTATAGATTGAGTATTCAAATATCTACATTGTTTTATTGTGGGTCCTGGTTTAAAGAAAACTGATATTTTCTTATCATTACCTATTCGAGTACCTCTCCAGGTTATAATAATTGTACAACTCTTCTTTCTACTTTACAACAGAAACCAATGCAATATTAAATTCTTGGTTGGAATTCATATTATGCACGTAATTAACTGTCCAAAACAATGAAACTGAAACCGAAAAATACAACACGATCTCTTTCCTGAAACAGATTTCACCAAGAAAAAATGTTTTATGTGCATGAATCACACTCGCTTCTTGTGTGTGCGGACTTCAATTTGTTTAGCTGTGTTTTATTTTCATGAAACGTGTTTTACGTTTCATGTTTTATGTTTCTTTGGTGTGGGGCCTCTCGAAGATAAAAAAGTTTCAGGCACATGAATCACACTCGTTTTATTGGTGGGCGTACTTTTAAATAGACGGAGGCCTATGACCAGTACTAGAAATTCACAATTGATAAAATCGATTCATCTCTGGAAGAGAAATAAACGTAGCAGTTTTCGTTTTTCTAAATAGAATTTTTCTAAATTCTTTTAAACTCAAAAAACCAAAAAACGAAAAATTTTTCACATCGATTTTTCTAGAACACTGCACTGCGTATTCTTCTGAGTTAAAGCAAAAGTACCTTTTAGTACAAAACTATCCCAGAATTCAATAATCCAGTGTCAGAGATGCTTAAAAGTTAGACAGAAAAGTTATTCGATAATATATCCGTTTCCGTACCCAAACGGACCCCTATGACCGGTACTAAAAATTGACAATTGATAATTGACATTTGACAATTGACCTCTGGAAGATAAATAAGTGTACCAGTTTTCGTTTTTCCAAATAAAAGCGTTCTGCAGCTATTTTAAAGAAACTAATTACAAAACTTCGATATGCTTCTTCTAGACGAAGCATATCGAAGTAGAGGTCGTCCGCCAACCAGATGGTCTGATGACATTTGTAAAGTTGTAAACGGTTTTAGATTAGTGTTTTTTAAGCATACTCGGCATGGTATGACTCAAGAAAAATGTGGTGATATGAATATGTTTGTATAACACCCTGAAATAATTTTACAGACAGATAATTTAATTTTTTTATACGAAATAACTATACAACCATCCTGCCTCTTTGAAAATAGATTTATATTAACCTTCTTGAGATATGTGCGAAATGGCATGACTTAGAAAATCGTGTAATTTTCCACGAATTTTCTTACACATTTTTTAACTATATATAGTAAAAAAGGTGTAACTAAACATCCTGCCATTTTGCATAATGTATACTGAAATTATTTATTTTGTAACAAAATTTATTTTATGACTTAGAAAATCACGGAACGAAAGTGAAAATTTTATACAAAATTTTCCAAGAAACAAGTGCAGTCAAACATTAGGTGACGTCATGCCAATATTTTTTTTGGTCATTTTGAAATAAATATAATTAATTTATTAAGTTGGCAGGACTTAGAAAATCATGAAAATTTCATTATTTTCATTACATATTTGTATATATGTATACCCCCTAAGTACTTTTGCGACCGTCCTGCCCAAAAAATTTTCTTCATAAAATAGATAGTATCCTGTTATTCTATGGATATGGCAGGACTTAAAAATTCATCGCAACTCCCAATTTTTTTATTCATGGAAAATCTAATTTTCACAGAAAAATGTCAGAGGAAACCCGTGGATTTTTTCACAAATTGTAAGTACCTTCTCTAACTTTCCAGTATTGCAAAGGGCAGGACTTAGAAAATCGTGGTTGAACTTCTGTTAATATCTCCCGGTTTATATTTATTATACATACCGAGCCGAGTATGCCTACTATCTACTATACGGGTACGTCTACTATCCAATGCCACATTTTCTTATGAAATGTCACATTTCGCAAGAAAAAATAACCCAATGGAATTTTGGAAAAAATACAAATCTGCTTTCCCTGAGCTTTATTATTTGGCTATACAATATTTTTGTCAATACCTGCCACATCAGTACCTTCTGAAAGAGTATTTTCAAAGTCTGGGCAGTTAACAAACCTAAGAAGAAATCGTTTATCGCCCAAAAATTTGGATGCCACGTTTTTTTATATCTATCTACTCCTACTCTCTATGTAATAAAATAAATAATAGCTACTCATTTCAGAACAATACTTATTGGATGTCATATACTATTTGTTTAACAAGTCAATATTATAACAACTGAGGTAAGTAAAAATATAGCTAGTTTTATTAATAATACCGGTTTAAATACCGATATTTCAAATTTCAAATATCAAATACCGGTATTCAGATTTTAGTTCGGTATTGTAAGCCCTACTTACTTGTAACTGACATGTATGTACAAAATTAATTTATTCCTTTAATGTACTTATGGTTGCACCGGTATGTGTACTTAAAAATTCATGTTTATATTAACATAATTTTTTTTTATTTAGCTAATGCCACGACAACTAATGGCCATTGGCATGGTAGGTACGGTGAATTTTTGCAATCAGGTACCTAATTAGTCCATTAAAATGTTACATTTTTTAGGCCGTACCTTGCATTTCTTAGAGGAATCAATTTTATTTCTTTAATGTGTAGGGGGGATCAGTAGAAGCTTAAGTTCAAGTTTTTGGGGTCTCCATCCTTGTCCCCCGGTCGCCATCTTGGAAATGGGGTGCAAAGGGGTTTCGCGCTATATCTCGTAAACTACCAACCCTACGGAAAATCTAATTAAACATAAAATGTATCAAATGAAATTTTCCACAATTTTGTTTCTATTACTTTTTATCATCAAGTGACCAACAAAAAAGATATAACCAAAAATATGTAAATTTTTTTTAACAAGTTTCTTTTTGAGGTTATAACTTTTTTTCAGTTCATTTTAAAATAAAATAACATTATAGCAATTTTGTAGAGGGTTTTTCAGCGAACAATTTCCACTATAAAGTTGTTTAATTCTATTTATTTATATAAGTTTTACAGCGCTCCAAACTTGACCATATTCTCGAATGCTCATAGGGATACAATAAAAACAAAAGTTAGGCTTACTTTTCTATCTATATATATTTTTTATTCATACAATTTATTATGATTTTAACATTCCTATGCTATTATTAATTTGTTTTTGACCTTTCTTCCCACTATAAAACTTATAACTCTAAGCATATATAGAAAAGGCCCCAGAAGTTATATGAGGACAAATTCGCCGCTTCAGAAGAAGAATGATGCAACCGCAACATGCAAAATTCTTAAGCAGAGCAAAACAACGATTTTTGATATCAAAATCATAAAGTATGATAAAAATATTAGCCATTCACCACACCGTGGTCAGGATCCCGAGATATAAGCGTTTTTTTGGGGTGTGCCGCTTGTAAATATATGAAGTAACATAACTTTTTTCCTATTATATATCTTGACTTAAAATTTTCCAAAAAACTTCTTGATGAACTATATTTTATTGTTGTGTTGGTTAAAATTATAAACTAAAAAGTTTGTAACTCAACTTTTTTAAGTAAAAATGAAACTAACGAAATATGATGACAAAATGTTAATAAATTAACAACTCCTTTTCTAATGTGTTTAAACATTTTGGACAAATTTCATTGTTATCTGTATACTTCAAAGATGACACAGTAAATTTTTTAAAAGGAAATATTTACAGCGACCAAAGATACAGCGAGGTAAATTTGAAAAATCATCAAAATTCATTTTTGGCATTTTTGTATAAAATTTATTTTTTTAAATGTTCCACCAACTCTTGATAAAAATAAACTTCATATTCGGAATCAGCGACTTCGAAAACATAAAAATAGACCAAAATTGATCATTCACCTTGAATTTGATTTTCGTGGTTGGCATAACGGTTAATGCCGCTCGTCTAATATATGGATAGAAAAGCATTATTTTTCTACGAGAATTCGAGAATCTGGTCAAGTTTGGAGCGCTGTAAAACCTAGATAATAAATAAAATTAAACAACTTTATAGTGAAAATTGTTTATTGAAAAATCCTCTACAAAATCGCTTTGATGTTATTTTATTGTGAAATGAACGTAAAAAAAGTTATAACCTCCAAAAGGAAATTTCTTACAAAATTTTCTCTTATTTTTGTTTATAACTTTTTTGTTGGTCACTTTACGATAAAAAGTAATAGATACAAAATTGTAGAAAATTTAATTTGCTTCATTTTATGTGAAATTACATTTTCTATAGGGTAGCTAGTTTACGAGATACAGCGCGAAAGCCCTTTGCACCTCTTTTTCCAAGATGGCGGCCGGGGGACAAGGGCCTCAACCCCAAAAACTTGAACTTAAGCTTCTACTGAACCCCTCTACACATTAAAAAAATAAAATTGACTCCTCTAAGAAATGCACAATAAATGTAACATTTCAATGGACTAAATGACATGTGTAGTGTGTGTGTGTGTTGAGTAAGTGTCTTGTTACATTGCAAAGTCGACGTCATTGTCTTTGCAAAGAGACGCTAATTGTATCCGAACGTCTGCGGTCCCTCCGGTCAGTACCGATCCCACAAGGACAGAAACTATTTTCATTTATTAATTTATAATATACGAAAAATCCCTGACCCTGGTGAGTTTCGAACTCACAACCATTCGGACCTTTTGATCCAAAGGTAGGCACTCTTAAGACTGAGCCACACAGGGGGTAAAAATAAGTTAATCTTTTATATTTATCAACTTTTCATAATAGCAATTTTCCATATTATGAACTTAAATACTTAAATAAACACAGTTTTCGTTATGATAATGCTCGCATTTTTAGCTTGTTTAAAATAAGATTGAGCTAATTTGCCTTGTCCATTAATTAAACTCAATATTCACTGATACATTTAAATTCAATTAAAGGGTAACCGCACCTGTGGATCTTTTGATCACTGAGTGTGTTTCAAAGATCTACATCTTTTGTTTTTTCATAAACATTATCTTACTTTAAGTAATTAGGGAATTAAAACTTGTTTGATTCAGACTTGATTTCGTACGAGTGGTCGTTAAACCAGTACCTGTGGATCTTTTGATCACTGAGTGTGTTTCAAAGATCTACATGTACTGGTTTAACGACCACTCGTACGAAATCAAGTCTGAATCAAACAAGTTTTAATTCCCTAATTACTTAAAGTAAGATAATGTTTATGAAAAAACAAAAGATGTAGATCTTTGAAACACACTCAGTGATCAAAAGATCCACAGGTACTGGTTTCACGACCACTCGTACGAAATCAAGTTTGAATCAAACTTGATTTCGTACGAGTGGTCGTTAAACCAGTACCTGTGGATCTTTTGATCACTGAGTGTGTTTCAAAGATCTACATCTTTTGTTTTTTCATAAACATTATCTTACTTTAAGTAATTAGGGAATTAAAACTTGTTTGATTCAGACTTGATTTCGTACGAGTGGTCGTTAAACCAGTACCTGTGGATCTTTTGATCACTGAGTGTGTTTCAAAGATCTACATCTTTTGTTTTTTCATAAAAGGCATTATATTTAATTTCGATTCAGAGATCATTACCATCTTTCTATGAACCATTTCGAACTCTTTTGTTCTCATCAGGAAAGCAACTGTAATTATGCTCTACTTAGTATAACTTACATTACTTATAAAACATAGACATTTTATTTAATTACACTTCAGTCGTCTTATACACTCCTTCACCACCTATCTCCATCTCCTTCTGTCCAATGCTAGTTCTTTCCATCTGTCAATGTTACTTTTCTTCAAATCTTCATATACACTGTCCTTCTATCTTTTCCTTGGCCTGCCTTTCCTCCTCTTTTGTATTGGTCTTCGTGAAAGTACCATTTTTGGCATTCGTTTACTTCCCATTCTCTCGATGTGCCCCAAGTATCGTATTCTCTGTGCTTTGATCGACGTCGTGATCGTTGGCTCTTGATATAGTTCTTCCAATTCTTTATTGGTTCTTCTTCGCCACTGACCTTCTATTTTCACACCTCCATATATTGCTCTTTACATTTTTCTCTCCCATCTTTCTAAAAGGTCTGTTTCTGACTTTTTCAGCACCCATGTTTCGCATGCGTATGTTACTGTAGGTCTGAAAACAGTCTTATAAATTCTTATTTTTGTTTTTCTTGATACGTATTTGGATTTCAATAATGTGCGTAATGCTCCATATTTTTTATTTCCTTTGGCTATTCTTGCCTTTATCTCCCCTTCTTCATGACGAATTTCGTCTATTTTGGCTCCCAGGTAAATAATTTTTTTGGCTCTTTTGAACGAGTATGTTTTTTCTCCATCTATTTGTACTATGATGATGTTATTCTCTTTTTCTTTTTGGATCTCTCCCATTATCATATACTTTGTCTTCTCTTCATTTATTTTAAGTCCGAATTTTTTGGCTTCTGTTATTATGTACATAATATGTATCATTAACTTTTGAAGTTCTTTTCTGCTTGTTGCTAATAGCGTCAGATCATTTGCAAATGCTATGCATTGGTGGCCGTTTTTAAATATCGTTTCTTGCATGTTTATTCTGCTTTTTCTGATTATTTCTTCCAATATTAGATTGAATACCGCTGTTGATAGTGGGTCCCCTTGTCGTAATCCTTCCTTGATTTCAAACTTTTTGGATGTGTACCCTTTCCAAGCTATTTCGTTTGTTGTGTTTTCCATTGTCATCTTTACCATCCTGACAATTTTACTTGGTATCCCCAATTCTTTTATCAGTTCGTACATCTGCTGTCTGTTTACTGTGTCGTAAGCCTGCTTAAAGTCTACGAACAAAGCATATAGTACTGTTTTATGTTCGTAACAGGTAGTCTGTATTTCTTTTAAGGCAAATATTGGTCAGTCGTTGATCTGCTGTTTCTAAAACCTGCCTGGTATTCTCCCAGTATTTTTTCCGAATATTGACTTATCCTTTTTCTTATACTTTGTGCCAAGATTTTGTAAACTATTTCTAATAGTGCGATGCCTCTGTAGTTTTCGCATAGCATTCTATCACCTTTTTTATGTATAGGGCATATCCTTGCTATGATCCACTCTTCTGGCATTTTTTTCTACTTCCCATATTCTTTTTTCAGGTCATATATCTCTTTCTGTGGGTCTTGTTCTATTGCTATCTGATCATCTTCAATTTCATGGTTTGTTTCATTTTGTACTTCGCTCTTATTTAGCAGTTCTGTGAAATAGTTTTGCCAGTTTCCCATTATTTTTTCCGGCTCATTTAGCAGCATCCCTTTATCATCTCTCATATATGGGTTGTTTTTTTGATATCCTTTTTCCATTTTTTTTGCTTCCTGGTAGAATGATCTTATTTCTTTTTTTTTAAATTTTTCTTCTATTTCGTTCAGTTTGTTCTCGTTGTATTTTCTCTTTTGGCTTCTACATTTTCTTTTCATGATTTTTCTCAGTTTTTTGTATCCTTATCTAGTGCTTTCTTCGTCATTTGTGAGATTTTTGAGTCTTACCTTTCTTATTGCTTCTGCTACTTCTTGACATTCTTCATCATACCAATCTTTTGTTTTGTGTTTTCTTTTGGTTTTCGTTAGGATTGCTTTACTTGTGTTCAAGATTGCTTCTTTTATATTTTACCATTGTTTGTCGGGGTTTGACGTTTCTTGTTCCCTGATTAGTCTGTTGGTTATTCCCTGTTCATACTTCTTCTGTGTGTTGTTATCTTTTAGTAGTCCTTTGTTGAATTGTTTTCCAATTTTTTCTTTTGTTTTATTGTTTTTCTTTATGTTATGCTCTATTTTGTATTCTGCTCCCACCAAGTAGTGGTCCGAGTTACAGTCCGCTTCTCTCATGCTTTTTACATTTATTACATTGTTTGCATGTTTCTTCTCTATTAAAATGTGGTCTATCTAATTTACTGTCTTTTTATCGGGGGAAATCCACGTTCCTTTATATATCTCTTTTCGGAGTAATTGTGTGCTTCTTATCACCATTTGCCTTTCTGTTGCAAAGCCTATTATTCTTTGGCCATTATCGTTCGACACCTCATGCTTACTATATTTCCCTATTATGTGCTCGTATATATTCTCTCTTCCGACTTTGGCGTTGCAGTCTCCCATTATTATTTTGATGTCAAACCCTGGTAATTTATCATATTCCCTTTCCAATTGCTCGTAGAATTCATCTTTTTCTTCTTCTGTGACATCTTCAATCGGTGCGTGTACATTTATTATACTTATGTTTCGTTTGTCCCCTTTTAATCTTATTGTGCATAATCTATCTGATATTGGTTGGAATGCCATTACTCTTTCCTTCCATTTTCGCTGTATTATAAAAGCTGTCCCTAACCTTCTGGTTTCTCCCCCGCTTTTAAAAAATACCACGTCTTCTATTTCTACTATTTCTGTCTCCAATTGTTTTGCCTCTTGTAAAGCTATTATTTCTACATTATATCTTTGAATTTATCTAATAAATTCTTTGAGTTTTGCTGTTTCGTATGTGCCTCTTACACTCCATGTACCCAAGTTGACTTTAGTTTTCTTTTTGTTATTTTTACTTATTGCCTTGTCCATTGCCTACGTCGTTTCCGTCTCATTTATCTCTGTTGCAAATTGTCTCTTGTCATTTTTCGGCTTTTCTTTTTTATTGCTGTCTTGATTTGTTTTATTTCCATAGTTCGTAATCCTCTTCTTTGCATTTTTCATCGTCATTTGTTTCCTTTCATTGCTGTTGCTTAATTATTTTGCTTTTTTCTCTACCACCATCGTTTGGTTCTTTCCATCCCAGCGCCATATTTCATGATCGGCATATATTTTCTTATACCCCACTTTTACTTTTCTCCCTTCCTTTCTTAGTTCTTGCACTTTTTGTCTGACACGTTTCTGTACAATTCTGGCGTTCTTTGATAGGTCATCGTTGATATAAACTAGACCTTCTTCTCGATTTCTCAATTTAGTTTTGTTTCGCATAATTTTTCTTTTATCTTCTTCCTTTTTAAGCTCAACAAACCAAACTTTTTTTCCTAACTTCAGAGCCTTCTCTATTTGTACATCTACTTCTAATTCTCTCTACATAAAATTTTTCATTGCATGCTTTAGGATATCTGGGCCATTTTTATCTATGTTCAAACCCTGTATTATTATATTTTTTCGCCTTTTTTGATTTTCTAAACTTTCAAGCCGTTCTTCTATTTGATAAACTGTCTGTTTTAGTTTTGTGTTTTCTTCTCTTAATGTTATATTCTCCTGTCGTAGCTCTCTTATTTCATCTATATATTCTTTCTGTTCTCTACGCATCTCGCTAAGTTCTCTTGATTGTTCCTCGATTTTTAAACTTACTCCTGCCATCATTTCCATAATTTTTTGTACATTCTCCTCCATTTTCTCCTTTCTGTAGGATGGAGATCTGCTTATTTTTCGACTTTTGTTAAAAGCCCGTTCCAATTCTTCCTCTTTTCTCTTCTTGTCGTTTTCATCTGTCGTAGTACCGTCACTTTCTATTCGAAATAGCTCTTTATATTTTTTATCTTCTCTGCTCATTACAACTGGTTCGTTTCACTGCGATAAAGATCTCGTTCGGACTATCTCCTCAGAAACTTAACCTTTCTCAGTGTAACGTCTTACTTTTTTTTTCTTTTTATTTTATAAAATTATATTGAGCCGTATATACTATTTTGATCCTCCCTAGTTATAGGACTTCCTTGTCGACTTGGTAACACCGCGTTCCAATCGAACAAGGTTTCACTTCCAATATCGTAATATTATCGATGACGTTTTGTTTGCTTATGTGTTACGCTTACCTTTTATTTTTGCCAATTTGGAGCACAATTTCAATATTTAGTCTATTATTTTTCGTTCTGCGCAAAGATTACTCACTTAACTTCACACTTTATGCGTTTGCTATAATTGATTTACTCTGCATTTCGCGAAAAACGGGTTTAATGCAGGAGCAAAATACAATAATTAATATTCACACACTTAGCGCTACGTTGCCACTCCCCTTACTTGCAAGTTCATATTTTAAAAGTTTTTCATTGGGTATACCATCCTTTTCAGGTGATTTTCTGTTTTTTAGCTTCTTGATCTTTGCTTTTACCTCTTCGTCATTGATTGTAGCACTTATATGTGTTTCGTATTCATTTATATTCAGCGTATCTTCAGCATTAAATAGCTCTTTAAAATGCTTTTGCCATGTCTCTATAGGTACTCCCTTGATCTGTACGAACTCATTAACTGTTTTTTTCCTATTCCGACGTATTTTTCATACTTTCTTTTGGGCACCATATAGGTCGTAGTCCATGTCGCTAGTGAATTTAGCCCAATGTTCTCTTTTGATTGATTTTATTCTTGCGTTTACTTCGTTTCTTACTTGGACATATTCTGCGAGAGCTTCTTCAGATTTTGTGCTTTTATATCTTAGGTAGCATTTGCGTTTTAATTCAGAGAGTTCTTTTACCTCTTGACAAAACCACAGTTTGGTGTGGTTTGTCGCTCTAGTATTAATTTTGTTTAAAAGGCACATGTAATAATTAATAAATAATATATAATTATGAAAAAATAATTTATAATTTTTAGGTAAAGCTAGCATCTTATTGCAACGTTCGCGTTACTCATGACGAATAAACTATTTGAGAATAATATTTTTCTATAGATGCTATACAATGTGCAACTTCTCTCACTACTTACATACATTCAAAACGAACAATTTCTCAGGGTGTGAGAAAAGTCGGCCATTGCAGTGAGAAATATTTTTTTTCACGGGTTCCATACGTAGAATCGCGGTTTCCATGGTAACATGCACCATACAAACACAAATATTTTTGTCAAGTAAAATGTGTCAAATCAAAACTTACGAGGAATTACCTTTCAAACTGTTCAAATATAACTGGTAACTATAATTTTAAATAATTAAAAGTATATAAATATTAAGAATATTAAATACCTACATATGTGTATAATATGTATTTTATTTCAATTTTGGCATATAATAGCACCTAAATTATTTAATTTTGAAGATTGAACTCTTGACAAAAACGCATCCATAGAAAAAGTACAGAGTACAACACGTGAGAAAACGACATATTTCTCCCTCACTTGATTTGCGGCACTCGCCTCGTTCCTCGGCTCGTGGCAACAAACTTCTGCGCTCGTGAGGAATATGTCTTTTTTATCTCTTGTTGTACAATTTACTATTTTCTAATCCAAGTAATCCTATACTTGAGCAAAATTTAATGAATATTGACCATTATCCCTATAAATTATTCTAACCGTTGTCCGTGGTATTTCAACTTGTCTATTAATACGACGTACATCTGTAGTGGAATATCCAAAACGACATCTAAAATTTGGTCATGTATTTGTACCTGGTACTGTACTGGTTCATTCTATCGTTCAACAAATAATCACGTAATGCGTATTGTAGAAATTGTCTGTGTACCGGGTGTCCCAATAAGAATGGCTCTCGGCCATATCTCAGGAACCGTTTATAGTAGAGCTTTGAAATAAAAAATTTTATAACAAAAGTTGCCTCAGGAAAAGCCTGGAAATTATTTTCATAATTGTGGGACCACCGCTAGAGGGCGTAATTGAATATCAAAAATTAAATAATCTAAATTTTACAAAATTTTCCTAATGAAGGGGCACTGGAAATCCGATCGTCGTATTCTTCATAAAATTCTACGCATATTTGATTTGACAAGTTTAGATCTACCTTTGGAAATAAGAGGTGGGGGTGAGTGGGAACCTTGTTATGAAAAACTGGCTGTGAGTCCGGTTCTCCTTAATCAAATTTTGCAAACTTGGTCTTGTTGAAGACAGATCTTTTTCGTCAATGTAAAAGTTATGATTTCGAATCAACTTACTGAGTAATATGCCAGCTAGAAGGCGTTATTTAATTTTTTTAGAAATCTGGTGTTCCTTGGAAAATATTAAATACAAACATGCATTTTTAATACCATATTACAAAATTAGAAAAAATTAGCATCAGAATAGTGAAAACCGCATGTTAATACCTTTTTTATATCTCAAGATATCTTACAAAACGTGTAAATTTAAAAACATAACTGTTACTGTCACCGGTAAACGAAATTCATTAAAAGTAGTGTGCTATGGAAACAACAAAGAAACATTTTCCAGCTGTCAACGTATATTAGGTCTTTTCAACGCTTCTCATTTGTTTCGAGCTTCGTTCATATCTCGTATATTAATATTTTACACGGATTATACGGCATATGACAGAGGCTCGAAACAAATGAGAAGCGCTGAAAAGCCCTATTACAAAGAAATAAAAACAACTATTTTAGTGATGACATAACCGTTCAAATTTTTGCCCATCATTTTAGTTGCAAACATTTACTCTTTCAAGAGTAGATTGAACAGCAGTCTCAATTTCTGCTCTCGATATGCTTTGAATGGCGTTTAGTATTCTCTGGATAATGTATTCTAGAGTAGTGTATGATGGGCAACAATTTGAATATTTAGGTCGTCACTAAGTAGTTCTTTTTGTTCTGTGTTATATTTAATTTTAATAGTATTGTTTCTCTTTATATTGTTGTTTTAATTAATTATGCTTTTATACGTTGACATCTGGAAAATGTTATTTTGTTTTTTCCACAGCACACTACTTTTCATTAACTTAGTTTACCGGTGATAGTAACAGTTATGTATAAAATTTACACGTTTCTCGAGATATCTTGAGATAGAAAAAAGGTATCGACATGCGGTTTTCGCTATTCTATTGCTAATTTAATCTAATTTTATAAAGTATGATTAAAAATGCATACTTGTATTTAATATTTTCCAAAGAAAACTAGATTTCTGAAAAAAATTAAATAACGCCTCCCAGCTGGCTTATTACTTATTAGGATGGTTCAAAATTATCACTCTTACATTTAAGAAAAATATCTGTCTTTAACAAGACCCAGTTTTCAAAATTTGATTTAGCAGAACCGGACTTACAGCCATTTTTTCATAACAAGGTTCCCACTCACCCCCACCTCTTATTTGCAAAGGTAGAGTTAAACTTGTTAAATCAAATAGTCGCAGAATTTGATAAAGAATACAATAATCGGATATCCAGTGCCCCTTCATTAGGAAAATTTTGTAAAATTTAGATTTTTTTATTTTTGATATTCAATTACGCCCTCTAGCGGTGGACCCACAATTATGAAAATAATTTCCAGACTTTTACTGAGGCAACTTTTGTTATAAAATTTTTTATTTCAAAGCTCTACTATAAACGGTTCCTGAGATATGGCCGAGAGCCATTCTTATTGGGACACCCGGTACATCCAGAAACATTCACTTTTGCGGAATGCGTCTATTTCGAAATCGATGTCGCTTTCACGTTCTGCTTGCCTTGTTCGTCCATCTGAAAACCATAGTTGAAGTCCATATATGCAACCCTTTCATTCAAATGATAATTCATTGGCAGTTTACAATGTAAAATTTTGGAGGTATGAATAAGCATTCAAAAACTTTCAAAAAATTTTCAATCGTATCTTATCTCTTTCTAACCTGGAAATTAATAACAATGATAATTGACAGTAGTATCTAACTGATTCCCTTTAATTTTGATGTGTTTTTAAAAAAGTACATATTTAAATAAAAAAAACACAATAGTAGGGGAGAAAACGATGCTAAATTTGCAGTTACTCGAGCATTATGGGGACCTATTGGGTTGTGAAGAGTAGGTCCTAAAACCAATAAAAGTTAAGTTCAGTTTTCGATAAAGGGGAAGACTTTCCATTTTTTAGTTCAATTTTCCATTTCCGACAATCGTTTTTTCCGATTATAGCGCTACCTATTCATAATTCGAAAAAATGTTTCGAATAAAAGTTGCATATTTTTACTCAACGAATCCAAATCTGCAATAAAAATTCCCCACCTCCGTGAGGGTCGTGTTTGGTACCATTCGATAGATTTTTAAAAAATATTGAATATGTGTATTTTGCAGTTTTTCGATCCAATGTTCATTTTGCGAAATATCGCGGGAATCGTAATAAAAATTTTAAATTTACCCCCAAACCCCTCTTTGTGGGGGGCCCTGTTTTTTATCAGTCGATAGATTTTTGAAAAATATTGAAAACGTGTTTTTTAGTTTTTCGATCTGACGTTTATTTCGCGAAATATTCGCTTCTTTTGTAAAATTTTGTGACTCGCCCATTTTCTACGCCCGCTCAAATCGTTAGATTTTTGAAATATATGTACACTCTTTTGCATATACAGTGGAACCTCGATAACTCGGATTATTCGGGACCGCAGCCAATCCGGGTTTTCGAAAATCTGGGTTAGCCGGAGAATATGGTAAAAATTAATCAAATACGGTATACTTACAGATAAACTTCGTTATAATTAAAATAACATGAATATATATATATATATATATATATATATATTTATATATATATATATATATATATATATATATATATGCACAGTACCTACATATCTAAATTATTAAAAACACGCAAACACAAACTTAAGCAAACGGAAGCAAACAATACAAGACTGCAATACACACAAGAGAGTCACAATCGGAACGATGTTATGAACAGTGAAAACTAAGACCATTGTTTAAAAAAGAATTTTTTAAATAATCTTTTAGTCTTTTTTAAACAATACTAAGACAGTTGGAAATAAATAAAGGAATAACAGGTGCCTGTTGTTTCCGATAAATCCGAGACAATGACCGTCGCTCTGCCGCCGCCCCGCCGTGTACCATGAGTCATTTTTACTATCGTATACATAGTTCATATTACACAAATACACATTAACTCCCAAATATTATATTACATATTATCCCTTGCAAGATAATTCAGATGGAATTCCCCAGATTAAGAGACTGGGCCGATATCAAGCACAAAATAATCTGGTGAATTTCATCCGCATTATCTTGCAACAGATAGTACATTTTTATTGTTGAAATGTTTGTCTAATGAAAATCGGTCCGGGTTAGCCGGACTTCCGGGTTATCGGAGGCCGACTTATCGGGGTTTCACTGTACTTAACTTACCTTATCTTAATCTGACGATTTCGAGTTTTTGTAAAAATAGGTAATATTTTCGGACCCCCCTTAACGAACACTCCTGTATTAATAGCCAATATATGGTAGATGTACAGTTACAGGGTACAAGGTTTCTCCCCATGTGATAATCTGACGCGCTCGAGTAACTACACAAATCCCCGCTTGGCTCCCCTGCCACAAGATTGTAATTGTAAAAACTATTGCACAAATATTAATTTTATTTCAAAAATATAAAAGATTAAAATAGCGTAAATGTAAAAAATCTGTGTGTAAAACCTAAAAAATCTGTGTTACCTATCACTACATACGGAGCAGAGAATTGGGCATTGAACGACAAACAAGAAAAGAGATTGCAAGCCGCGGAAGTGAGTCATTTAAGAAAAGTCGTGGGAGCTAGGAGAACTGATAAAAGACGTAGCGAAGATATTAGAAGAAAATTAAAAGTAAAAACGTTAAAGGAAAAATTCATGAAAAGAAATTAAAATGAACTGGACACTTATTTAGAATGGATGACGACAGACAAGTTAAGATGACATGAAATATTGAAGAATAGAGAAAAATTGTGGCAGGAAGCCAAAGAATTAAATAGGGACAGGAAAAAGTGGCATAAGTTCGCAGAGAATAACGAGTAAAGAAGACACCTCGACACCTTCCGGCATAAGAGGAACATCGATTATGTATGTATGTAATTGTAAAAAAGCAATTGCATATTTTATTATGTCTTGAACGTTGAACAATGAACCAAAATTTGGACGATTATATTTATCTAAACGGATATGTCCCCTACCATCTCTTATAATTACAGGATGTATCAAAATTAGGGTGACGGTCAAATACTTCGCAAGGTGAACATGGGATCGAAAAACTGAAAAATACGTGTTCAACATTTTTCAAAAATATATCGAACGACACTAAACTCAACACCCTCCACGTAACTGTAAAATCTTAAATGGGAACCCCCATCTTTGATTGCACATTTGTATTATTTTTGTAAAAATAAGCCAATTTTATTCGAGACATTTCTTCGAATTATGGATAGATGGCGCTATAATCAGAAAAAACGAAATATCCTGATACACTAGGTAAATTATAAAAACGGTCCAATATCTCGAGAAATACCCTTTAAAATGAAAAATAAAAAAACCTTTTTAATTTTATTTTTTTCAAAAACCTATCGATTGGCACAATAGAAGGTCTCTCACTCTACCCTCAGGAGATGGAGTGGGAGGTAACTTTAAAATCTTTTATAGAAACCTTCATTTTTTATTGCAGATTTGTATTGCACATGAAAAAATAAATAATTAACTCGTATTTTCGTAAATACGAGTAACCTAATAAATCGTATCCATTCATAGCGCCATATATCAATAGTTCTAAAAAATGTCTTAAATAAGTTAATTATTTTTTTATCAGGAATAAAGATCTTCAAGAAAAAATGGGGTTTCTATTTAAGATTTCAAAGTTACCCCAGACCCACTCCCAGGGTGTGGATGTGGAGGGTAGTGTTTGATATCATTCGATAGGTTTTTGAAAAATATTGAACACTTATTTTTCAGTTTTAACAATCATCAGCCTGTCAGGATGACACGTTCCACATTTAAAATCATGTTCCACAATAATTAAAACTTCCCCTGTTCCAGTGTTCATACACCGTTAAGCTATTAACAAATTTTCAGCTTGCTATTAATCAACTTTTTTTGGAACGCGGGATCCAGGCCTAACGCAATAATGCCGCACTCTGTGTATACGTAGCGCAACGTCCAAATTCACTTCGCTTAATCGATAAAATAATCATATCCTATTCATCTTTCAAGCTTAGGAACAAACCTTCCCTAAAATTATCTAAATCATTAAGATTTCCAACATTGGCTATTAAAGACACCATGTCGTATACGTGCAATATTAGCCAATAATCTGCTTATCTGTCGACAAATTGAATTATCTTACATATCAATAAGTCCTAATTTAGGTACATTGAGTATAATTGCTATAGACAAACACTATTATTTAGCTTTCTGGATAGATGCATTTTGACGTTACATCCATAGATATCATCCTAATTTAATTAATGGTAGGGGAGCAAAGTATGCTAAATGTGCAGTCACTCGAGCGCTTTGATGACCTATTGGGTTGTGAAGAGTAGGTCCTAAAACCAACAACAGTTAAGTAAAGTTTTCCATTTTAGTGGGGACTTGTCCATTTTTAATTTAATTTTCCATTTCCAACAATCGTTTTTTTAGAATATAGCGCCGTCTATCCATAATTCGAAAAAATGTCTCGAATAAAAGTTGCTTATTTTTACGTAAGGAATCCAAATCTGTAATAAAAAATGGGGGCTGCCATTTAAGATTTTAAAGTAACTCCCCACCCCACCTCCGTACCACCGTTTGGTGCCATTCGATAGATTTTTCAAAAATATTGAATAAGTGTATTTTTCAGTTTTTCGATCTGATGTTCATTTTGCGAAATATCGCGGGATTCGTATTTAAAATATTAAATTTACTCCCCACCCCTCTCCGTGGGAAGTTTTGTTTGGTATCATTCGATAGATTTTTGAAAAATTTTGAGTACGTATTTTTTAGTTTTTCGATCTGTCATTCGTTTCGCGAAATATTTGCTTTTTTTGTAAAACTTTGGGACTCACCCATTTCCTTACGCCCCGCTGAAATCGTCAGATTTTTGAAATATACACTGTTTTGCATGTACTTAACTTACCTTATCTTAATCTGACGATTTCGAGTTTTTCTATGGATAGACTTTTTTTCGGCCCCCCTTAACGAACTCCCCTGCATTAAGAGCCAATATATGGTACATTATCAGAGTACAAGGTTTCTCCCCATGTAATAATCTGAAGCTCTCGAGTAACTGCAAAAATCTCCGCTTGGGCTCCCCTACCATAATATTTGTTTGAAATATTTTATATAATTAATATGTTTCTGAATGTCTGTGAAATAATGTTTTCAATTTTAGCTTCGAGAGTACGGCCCTGAATAACCTACCGAAAGGTGTGTTTATTTCTGGTCTCAACAACATTGCAAATTTTTTGCAGAAAAAGTAATAGTTTATTTATAAATAATGAATAACCATTTTCAAAAATGAATAACCATTTTCAATTTCGTTGCAAAACGAAAATACAGCCGAACCATATTCCAGTCCAATCAGAGAGTGCTGCAAGCACCTCTACCGGTTTCGAAACTTATCAGTCTCTCATCAGGAGGCACATATGCTGCTCTCCCTGATCCAACCAAAACAAACCCCAGCGTGCAGTCCCGAATTGCAACGAACGAAATGGCATAGATGCCCTAGCGGCAACTGCTAGCAAAAGACTAAGTTTTCACTCTAATGGCATATAGCTCTATTACATTTACTCTGTGTGGAGTATGAAGGGAACCAGTCTCGTTGGAACTTTACCGCGCTGAGCAGATGGGACGTGAATTGTAAATTGTAGAATTCCCTCATCTTCCTTAGTCTCAGCATCCGTATGGCTTGCAAATTGTAGAAGCCTCGGAGGTGTAACCAGAGAAGGTTCCCATTGTTTTCATTCTGGTGGGATATGCTATATGCCATCAGAGTGAAAACTTAGTCTTTTTATTTATAAATAGTTCAGTGACAAGTTTATTAGATACCAGTAAGTGCATCCATCGTATTATTTTTGTTTAGTATAACGTGGTAAACCAGTTTTGGCTAATTCTTATTTAATAACATCAAAAAAGTTCACGATATAAGCTACAATTTATTCCAGTTTTGTTACTGGTTTAATTACCTGCTTAATTACTGGTCAGGTCCGTATTAGTTTTGAACACATGTCTTGTGTTAAATTTAAAAATGGAACCTAACATTCAGAGTCTCTCTGACTCACAACATGTACAACTACCGCAGACAAATACCAATAAAACCTATTCATTAGCAACTTCTTCTTCTTTTCCGTCGAAACTGCAAGCGATTGTCTTCAGCGCCTTAGAAAATACGAAGCTGCAAGATTACTTAGTTCCGTTGGGTAATCTAATTCAACCAAAAAATATTATATTTTCGTCTCGATTGTCGAACAATCGGATATGTATGTAACTTTCAAGCAAACAACTGGTTGACGAATTTATGCAAAAGCACGGACAAATAAAAATCGAGAATAATATTGTACAAGCTAGAAGACTGATTTCTCCAGCCGAACGTATTATTTTGTCAAACGTATGTCCCAGTATACCACACAGTTTGTTAACTGATTATCTACAAAAAATAGGACTTAATCTTCTCTCCCCAGTCACCTTCCTAAAAATCAGTTCTAATCTTCCTGAATACAATCATATTTTGAGCTTCAGAAGACAAATATACGTTAGTCCTCACAATATCTCCTTACCCGACTCATTCCTTTTAGACTTTAATAATACAACATATCGAATTTTCCTAGAAACTACGGCCTGTTATACCTGCAAAAAGTCTGGACACATCGCCACAAACTGTCCCGATAAAATGGAATCACTAGCAAATTCAAATAACAGTCAACCGATCTCTTCTTCCTCATCCGAAACTATGCCTCAAGCTACAGCTACAATTCTATCTCACGAACAAATTCCTATCGAAGAAAGCTCAGCAAATAATCTAGATATAGAAAAAAGTCAAGAAGTTAGCACCATGGACACCTCTACAGCCATTAATGTCGACCTTCAGTCGAAACGTAGTATCAATGAAGTTCTCACTTCTCCAGAAACAAGTCATACAGAAAAACCCTTTACTGTCCCTACATCTAAACCTAAAGCCAAGAAGATTAAAAGCGACGAAGAGCATGTAGCAACGAAATCAGTCAAAAAACATGATCTTGGACCTGCTAAAACTTTTATCGAAAATCATTCGCCCGCATTTGTCCTCAACTTTGACCAACTGCACCTGCTTATTAGCAATATTACTGGCGCGCAAAACCCTATTGATATAATTATTCAAGATTTCACTACCAACCTAACGAGATTACACCACATGTTAACTGAAGTTTATCTACAATTGCAAAATAGATCATCCAAACGTTTTATTACCACTTTCAGAAAGAAAATCCTACGACACTTAGGAAACGAGGTATCTGAATCCGAGGGCGAGTCATCTCAGAGTAATCAGTAAATTTATATTTCCATATAATAAAATTCACTAAGCTATTGCAATGGAATATAGATGGATTTTTCCATCGACTACCTGCCTTACAAAAACTTATTTCTCAATTTTCTATCGAAATAATATGTCTCCAAGAAACAAACTTAAACTCACAAAAAAAATTTAATTCTAAATATTTTAACGTTTTTAGAAAAGATAGAGTACGTGACAATCACTATTCTTCAGGTGGAGTTATGACACTTGTTAAAAATTCTTTGGTTGCAAATGATTTTCCCGTTAATAGTAATATCGAAGCTATAGTTATAGAGATTACAGCTCCTGTTTCAATGTACATATGCAATGTTTATATTCCATCTAGTTCCTCAGTTACGTATGAAGATTTAAAAAATTTTATCGAACAGATACCGTCTCCCCGAATCATTGTAGGCGACTTTAATAGTCATAATTTTATTTGGGGTTCGAAGAGTACTGATCGCAGAGGAAAACTTCTAGAAAAGTATTGCAAGATCTGCAATTAAATTTCCTAAATGACGGGTCACCTACAAGATTTAACATCTGCACTGGGGAATCGTCCGGGATAGATTTAAGTTTGTGCGATCCAGGTATCATCCCACGTCTCTCTTGGAATGTTCTCCAGTATACCTATGGTAGTGACCACCATTCCATTTTAATTGAAAATCTCTCAAGTCAGCCTTGTCCAATGTCCAATATCTTTCTTGCCCAAATGGAATATAAATTCTGCTAAGTGGAACGAATTTGAAAACTATATAGATAAAGCTTTGGGAAATCTTGTAATGAGCGATAATATAAATGAATCTTTGAGTGCTTTTAATGATGTCATCTTGCAGAGTGCGAAGCTCTTCATCGGCAAAACTAAACCCGTCAAAAATCACGTCCCTGTGCCTTGGTGGAATTCGGAGTGTAGCGAAGCCGTACGTGCCAGCAAAACAGCTTTTAATAAATTTAAAAAGCATAAAACGCTTGAAAATAAAATAACCTACAAAAAAATGAAGGCTAGAGCTCAAAGTTTAACAAAACAAACAAAAAAATCCAGTTGGGCACAGTATGTCTCTAGTATTAAAAGTTCCACTCCAGTAAGAGAAGTCTGGAAGAAAATTCGTAAAATTTCCGGCATAAAAGGGTCACCCCCAGTATCTAGTCTTAAAATTGGAAGTCAAATTATCACATCCCCGCTGGAAATTGTTACCCGTGTTGAGCTGGCCCCCCCCCCACTTGCAAAAATTAAAAAACAAATAGCCCTGATTTATGAGCTATTTATGAGCTCTCATATTCCGCAAACTAAAAATTTTGAGCTCGTTCCACTGAGCAGGAATTTAATACCCTAGTGGGGGGGGGGGGCTGAGTCAGCCCCCCCCACTACTTAAAAATAGGAATATTGAATCGGTTTTTGGGGCAGAATTACGAGCTATTTATGAGCTCTTGAAATTATATAGTTTCGATTTTTGAGCTCATCCCCTTCACCCCCAAACAACCCTTTAATTGATTTAACTTAAGAGAAAGATGCTGAGAAAACTTAAAATATATCGTATTGCGGATATAATTCATATAGCTTATATACTCTAAGAATAAACTATTAAATCAAGAGCATTTCGATTATTGAGCTACAACCCCTTCGCCAGAAAACCACCCTATCTTCCCGGCTTAAGAGAAAGTTGTATTTAAAATGCGTTAAACTAATTATTTGGCGACTACATATCATTTAATAATTTATAAGCTTCCAAATTACGCGCATTTAGATCAGTAAATTGCAATTTATTTTGTATAGTGCAGTCACTGAAGGTAAAAATCAACGATTAACTTCAGTTTCGGTGAACCTTCATCGATTTTCACAAAAATTGGTCAGTGGTTAGAGGATACGTCAAGAAACAAAGGTGACATGGTACCACCTTGCGCCTTTACCCTGAGGGTGGATACCGCCCCTTCTCGGGGGTGAAAATTATTTTATAAAAAATTAATGCACAAATCAATAAAAGAACAAATTAAAAGCAAAATTTATTATATAAAGTTAATAAAATAAGTCAATACTTTTTAAGTTATTAAAGATCAAAGATTTTAATTATTTGTGAAAAAAATGCATGTTTTGAAAAGGTTTTTTGTAAATCACTGAAAAATTTTAAGTTTTTACAAAAAAGTTAATAGTAGTTTAATTCGTATAGCTTATATTCTAAGAATAAACTCTTAAATCACGCGTCTTTCGATTATAGAGCTACAACCCCTTCGCAAGAAAACGACCCCATATTCCCGGCTTAAGAGAGAGTTGTTCTTAAAATAGTTTAAATTAATTATTTGGCGACTACATATCGTTTAATAATTTATGAGCTTGCAAAATATACGCATCTCAATTATTGAATTGCCATTTTCTTTCTATAGTGCAGTCACTGAAGGTAAAAATCAACTAGTACCTTCGATTTCGGTAAATCTCCATTCATTTTCACGAAAATTGGTGAGCGGATTTTGATACTATCAACTTTTTCTGCATCTTATTTTTCATAGGTATTTCTAAGTACTTTGACAAGTATTTAGTACCTAAGTGTTATAAAATGCATCTCTTTCCCGTTATTTAAGCTTGAACCCTTAGACTTTAACAGTCGCGGAAAAAAATATACTTTAATTACCAATAACTTACTTTAAATTAACATTAAAGGGTTTTTCAAGTAAGCAATTTATTATATTTTTTATTAGCTTCAATTTTATTTTATTTATTAAGCTCAACAGGCCGTGAAGGCCTAGTGCTGAAAGATTTAATTTTTCCTTACAATTACTATTACATATTTATATATAATGCTATATCCTATACTACTATAATATATACGATATTACATTTGTTTGTATAAAACACTTAATACTACACTTAACATTATAGTCTTTCCATACATTTCTTCACCACTTCCTTCCATTGTTTTCTGTCCAAAGCTTTTTCTTTCCAGTTTACAATATTACTTTGTTTTAAGTCTTCATATACGCTGTCCTTCCATCTCCTTCTTGGTCTTCCTATTCTTCTTTTTTGTATTGGCTTACGTAATAGAACCATTTTTGGCATTCTCGCCTTTCCCATTCTTTCTATGTGTCCTAAGTATCGGATTCTCTGTGCTTTGATTGCCGTCGTTATTTTTGGTTCATTATATAGTTCTTCAAGTTCCTTATTATTTCTTCTTCTCCATTGACCGTCTATTTTCACGCCTCCATATATTGCTCGTTGTATTTTCCTCTCCCATCTTTCTAAAAGGTCTATTTCTGATTTTTTAAGCACCCATGTTTCACATGCATATGTAGCTGTAGGTCTGATAACTGTTTTGTAGATTCTTATTTTTGTTTTTCTTGACACATCTTTGGATTTCATTAATGGACGCAATGCTCCATACTTTTTGTTTGCTTTTGCTATTCTTGCTTTTATTTCCCCTTCCCCATGTCCCTTTTCATCTACTTTTACACCCAGGTATGTAAATTCTGAAACTCTTTTAAATGCGCATACATTTTCTCCTATCTCCAATGTGAAATTGTCTTCATTTTCTTTATCTGTTTCTCCCATTATCATGTATTTTGTCTTTTCCTTATTTATGAGAAGACCAAAAGGTTTGGCTTGTTTTATTATATTGCTCATTAATTTTGTTAGCTCTTTCTTACTTGTCGATAATAATGTTAGATCATCTGCGAATGCAATACATTGGTGGCCATTTTTAAAAATCGTTTCCTGTGTGCTTATTTTACTTTTCCTGATTATTCCTTCCAGTATTACATTAAAAAGAGTCGTTGATAGTGGGTCTCCTTGTCTTAATCCTTCCTTTGTTTCAAAATTATTTGATTTATGTCCCTTCCATGCTATTTCGTTTGTGGAGTTATCCATAGTCATCTTTACCATCCTGACGATTTTACTTGGTATGCCCATTTCTTTCATTAGTGCGTACATCTGTTGCCGCTTTACCGTATCATAGGCCTGTTTAAAGTCGACGAACAGGACGTATACTGCTATTTTATGTTCGTAGCACGTAGTTTGGATTTCTTTTAAAGCTTCAATTTTAGTGATGAAAACTTTTTTGTAAAAACTTACAGTTTTTGAGTCATTTATGAAAAATCGCTCTAAAGCATGCATTTTCTTTCCAAAAATTAAAATATTTGATCTTTAATAACTCAAAAAGTTTTGATTTATTTTAATCACATTATATAACAAATTTTGCTTACAATTTGTCCCTCTCTCGATTTGTGGGGTTATTTTTAATAAAGTAATTTTCACTCCCGAGAAGGGGTGACATATACCCCAGGCTAAATCCCCAAGTTGTTATTGCCAATTCGTGAAAATAAATGGAGATTTACCGAAATCGAAGGTACTAGTTGATTTTTACCTTCAGTGACTGCACTATAGAAAGAAAATGGCAATTCAATAATTGAGATGCGTATATTTTGCAAGCTCATAAATTATTAAACGATATAGGTCTGGATCCCGCGTATGAAAAAAAGTTGATTAATAGCAAGCTGAAAATTTGTTAATAGCTTAAGGGTGTCTAGTCGGACAAACTTTGATATATGGGAACACTGGAACAGGGGCAGTTTTAATTGTGGAACAGATTAAAAATTTGGAACGGTCAGACCACGAAAACGGCACATTTATTTTGTCCGACAGAATAGACTTAAACTCTCCGAACAGAGATTAACCTCTCATGCAAAAATCAGACTGCTATTTATCACCTGTCATAATCCCTGTCATTTGACATATTCTACATGTTCCACTCATTAAAACGCCCATTTGGTGATAAATAGCAGTCTGATTTTTGCATGAGAGTTTAATCTCTGTTCGGAGAGCTTAAGTCTATTCTGTCGGACAAAATAAATGTGCCGTTTTCGTGGTCTGACCGTTCCAAATTTTTAACCTGTTCCACAATTAAAATTACCCCTGTTCCAGTGTTCCCATATATCAAAGTTTGTCCGACTAGACACCCTTAAGCTATTAACAAATTTTCAGCTTGCTATTAATCAACTTTTTTTTCATACGCGGGATCCAGACCTAATATGTAGTCGCCAAATAATTAATTTAAATTATTTTAAGAACAACTTTCTCTTAAGCCGGGAATATGGGGTCGTTTTCTTGCGAAGGGGTTGTAGCTCTATAATCGAAAGACGCGTGATTTAAGAGTTTATTCTTAGAATATAAGCTATACGAATTAAACTACTATTAACTTTTTTGTAAAAACTTAAAGTTTTTCAGTGATTTACAAAAAACCTTTTCAAAACATGCATTTTTTTCACAAATAATTAAAATCTTTGATCTTTAATAACTTAAAAAGTATTGACTTATTTTATTAACTTTATATAATAAATTTTGCTTTTAATTTGTTCTTTTATTGATTTGTGCATTTATTTTTTATAAAATAATTTTCACCCCCGAGAAGGGGCGGTATCCACCCTCAGGGTAAAGGCGCAAGGTGGTACTATGTCACCTTTGTTTCTTGACGTATCCTCTAACTACTGACCAATTTTCGTGAAAATCGATGAAGGTTCACCGAAATTGAAGGTAATCGTTGATTTTTACCTTCAGTGACTGCACTATACAAAATAAATTGCAATTTACTGATCTAAATGCGCGTAATTTGGAAGCTTATAAATTATTAAATGATATGTAGTCGCCAAATAATTAGTTTAACGCATTTTAAATACAACTTTCTCTTAAGCCGGGAAGATAGGGTGGTTTTCTGGCGAAGGGGTTGTAGCTCAATAATCGAAATGCTCTTGATTTAATAGTTTATTCTTAGAGTATATAAGCTATAGGAATTATATTCGCAATACGATATATTTTAAGTTTTCTCAGCATCTTTCTCTTAAGTTAAATCAATTAAAGGGTTGTTTGGGGGTGAAGGGGATGAGCTCAAAAATCGAAACTATATAATTTCAAGAGCTCATAAATAGCTCCTAATTCTGCCCCAAAAACCGATTCAATATTCCTATTTTTAAGTAGTGGGGGGGGCTGACTCAGCCCCCCCCCCACTAGGGTATTAAATTCCTGCTCAGTGGAACGAGCTCAAAATTTTTAGTTTGCGGAATATGAGAGCTCATAAATAGCTCATAAATCAGGGCTATTTGTTTTTTAATTTTTGCAAGTGGGGGGGGCCAGCTCAACACGGGTGAAATTGTTAACGAATTAGCTAAAAACTACAGATAGATGTGTTCCAATGAAAATCTCTACCCCGTATTTCTGGAAAACAAACTAGAAGCCGAAAAGTCTACCCTTTCTCTAGAAAATTCGAACATCCCATTAAACGCTCCTATTACGTTACAAGAACTCAACAACTTACTTAATGAACTAAAAAACACAAGTCCTGAGCCAGGTGATATTCCAATAGTTTTCTTAAAACACCTACCCACTTCTGCTAAAAATTACTTGCTCCGATTATTTAACTTTATCTGGCAACGGCACCAATACCCATCTGTTTGGTCAAAATCTATTATTCTTCCATTTCTCAAAAGCCAAAAATCTCGTTTGGATCCTGATTCTTATAGACCAATAAGCCTAACTTGTGCAATGGGCAAGCTATTAGAAAAAATTATCAATTCAAGGCTGATATGGCAGCTAGAAAGTTAAAACTTACTTATAAATGAACAAAATTGCTTTTGACAAAACCGATCTAGGATAGACAACATATTAGATCTGGAAAGTGATATTCACGAATCCTTGGCAACGAAACAACATTGTATTGCCGTATTTTTTGACTTAAGAAGAGCGTTTAATACATACTGGAGATACAACATCTTAAGAAAGTTACAGTCGTGGAATATTGGTGGAAATTGTCTTCACTATATTAAGAACTTTCTAGAGAATAAGTCGTTTCGTGTAAGAATGAACAGCCACTATTCCAAAAAACAAGAGGAAGAAAATGGGATTCCCTAAGGCTCAATTATCAGCCCTACACTCTTCTTAATCGCCATTAATGATATAATCGGAAACCTGATGAAACCTTTAAAAGCACGCTTATATGCAGATGACTTGGTCGTTTACGTAAAAGGCAAGGATATCAATTTAATTTCAACAGTTTTCCAAAGTTTTTTACACAATCTCGAAGAATGGTCTCGCGATACAGGCTTTCAATTCTGTTACAAAAACCGTAGGTATGGTGTTCTCTAAAAAGAACCTTACAAATAATCCTAATCTCAAATTTTTCAATACACCGCTTTCATTCAAACCATGTGTGAAATTTTTAGGTATGTGGTTTGATAAAAAACTTACTTGGAAAGAATACATTAGGCAGTTAGTATTTACTTGTAATAAGAAACTAAATCTAATGAGAACATTGTCAAATAGATATTGGGCTCTGATCGCTCCACTTTGCTAACTATCTACAGAATGTTAATAAGATCAAAACTAGATTATGGATCAATCGCCTACGCCTCTGCATCCCCCACATTATTGAAACAGCTAGACTCTGTACACAATACAGCACTTAGACTATCTCTTGGTGCATTCCGAACATCACCTGTAGAAAGTTTATATAGTGAAAGTGGAGAGCTTTCCTTATGTCATCGACGAACTTCCTTAACTTTGTCACATGCAACGTCAATAGCTTCAAACGTAAACAAACCTCTTTTCAAAAACACATTCACTAATAAATTTATAAATCTCTTTACCAATAGTACTAAACACAAACCTTAATATGAGCGAGTACTGTGTTACCTGAGATGTCTCGACGTCGAATTCCCAGATATTCTTCCAATCAATATTAAAAACCCCTCACCTTGGTTAATTAAAATTCCCAATATAAATACTGCGCTAACCCAATTCGACAAACATATTAATAGTCATGCAGAGATCCAGCACCATCTAGATTTAGTTCTCAAAGAGAATTATGAGTATTGTTACAAAATCTTTACAGACGCATCAATGTGTGAGAGAGGAGTATGTGCTGCCTTCGTTACCCCAAGCAATACTTATCAATTTCGTCTCCCATCTTACTTCTCGATTTTCTCTCCTGAGCTCTATGCAGTGCTCAAAGCTATCATGCATATCAATTTTAATGACATTTCTAATTCAGTTATCTTAAGTGACTCACTAAGCGCTCTTCAAACCCTTAAACAGATCTATCCCAAAGGTCCTATTGAGAAACACATTAAATTCGAACTGATGCAGGCTCAAGAAAACGCTAGACGAATCAGATTTATATGGATACCATCCCACATTATCATTGCAGGTGCAGGCAACGAAAAAGCTGACCAGTGCGCGAGTGAAATTGCCGTATGTGCCGATATAGAAAAAGATGAGTGTCGAAATACCGCGACTGATATAAATGCTTACTTTAAGAACCGTGTTTTGTGCAAGTGGAAAAACGAATGGCAATCGTCTCAAACTTCACTGAGACTAATTAAAAATGACATTACAGCCTGGCAACCGTCAACTCGTAACAGAAGAGAACAGCTGGTGATAACTCGATTGAGAATTGGACACACGAGACTTACTCATTCATATTTACTGTCTAAAAGCGATCCACCTGTATGTGAAATATGTAATGTCCAAATTACTGTTAATCACTTGTTAATTGTATGCCCTCGTTTTGCCAATTATCGCGTCATGTTTAACATACCTAACTGTATAAATAATTTATTGGGCACTAATTGTTCAACGGACAATATTACAAAATTTCTAAAATCCACAGGAATATTTTATAAAATTTAGCATTGTATTCTGTAGCCGCCGCTAATCACCATCAAGGTGGATGCGGCTGTACTTTCTAAATAAAAAAAAATTTTAGCTTCATTAACTTATGGAACGAGTTTTATTTTTAAATTATAACTTTTTAGCAATGTGCTACGACGATGACACTACCGATTTTGACATGGTGACGTAATCGTTGATTCTTTTTTTAAATGTGGGTCTTATCACACCTCATCTAAAAGCTCCTTTAACAAGTAATTGGACTTCGCCTGGGTTTTCACCCAACGTGACCGAAAGTATAACCGAAAGTCGATATTTAAACTCTTCCTGTAACTATGCGTCGATTGATATACGATTTCACTAATGACGTCAATACTGGTAGGTGCTAAAGATTCAAGCTCGAATTTTTGGGGTCCGGATAAATAATTCCCGGACAAATAATCCCGGACAAAAAATCCTTACAAATTATCCGTGGACAAGCAATCCCCGGACAAATAATTCCCGGACAAAAATCCCCACAAAAAATCCCGGACAAATAATCCCCACAAATTGTTTTGGACAAAATATCCCCACAAAAAATCCCGGACAAAAAATCCCCAAGAAATATTTGCTGCCGAATAGTTATCTAAAAGTTTTCCCGAAATTTTAACAAATTTCGAATTCCAATTCCATGCTGAAAAGTTCAAATTTTACGTGACAAAAGAGTGTGAGTTTTTTCCAAAATCGTTGAAGATATGGGGAATAAGCTAAGGCCCCGTTTTCATGTCAGGCGCTTAACGCGCGTTTTGATAACACTCGATTACAACTACATACATTTTACTGAAGACCGTTCACATGCTAACGCGCGTTTTAGGTCATTAAGACGCGCGTTGGCATGTGAACGGTCTCAAGTAAAACGTATGTAGTTGTAATCGCGCGTTATCAAAATGCGCATTAAGCGAATGACATGAAAACAGGGCCTTAGCTCATTCCCCATATTTTCCACGATTTTTGAAAAAACTCACACTTTTTTGTCATGTATAAACAAACAAGAATAAAAAACCGCTAAACGCCGTAAAAATGAGTGGCGCAAAAAATATTCCAGCTACAAAAGATCTGATATGAATATTACGTGGCGCGAAAATGGATTTTCATATGATGCAAAACAAAATTCTAGTTTTATTTTAAAATATTTTTCTATAATATTTGCTACATTTGAAGTAAACGCGCCACAAAAGAGTAACTTTGATACAGTTTGAATTTTGAAACTCTTTTGTGGCGCGTTTACTTCAAATTTAGCAAATGTTATGGAAAAATCTTTTAAAATAAAACTAGAATTTTGTTTTGCATCAAATGAAAATCCATTTTTGCGCCACGTAATATTCATGTCAGATCTTTTGTAGCTGGAATATTTTTTGCGCCACTCATTTTTACGGCGTTTAGCGGTTTTTTATTCTTGTATCAGGAGTTTTTCAAAGTATTTATAAATTAAATGTATGAAGTTGAATGCAATGTTCCCCTATTACACGTCAAGCTTTATAAATGGTCACCTTTGTTGCATTATATCCTAAATGATCTAGTGCCCATCGAATGAACACTAGATTTTTTTCTATTCGAAATAGATTGAAACAAAAATATTGAGATGACCGGTAAATGAAGTCGGATTGCCCGTTGCCAGATAAAATTTAGCGTCGTAACCACTACAACTACATAAACCATTTCGGGAATAATAGTTAATTGGATTATACTTTTGTAGCTTAATAACTTCTAGACGGCTTAACCGATTTTGATCAGTAAACATGAGTTTGAAACGTATTGACGGATCTGATGGATCTAAGGTCCAGTATGGTAACTGAAGCTATTACAGGAATTATTGAGCTTTAGAAACCGTTTTTCCCACAGGAAATAGATTTTATCATACTTATGAAGCCTATAACCTAAAAATTCGAATTTTCCCGGATATAAGATATACACCGTTAGATTCATCTTGAGTCCTTCTACAAAACAAAATTTTCAAAGTTAAGTTTTTCAGTTTTTCGGCTATACTGAGCCGTGTGTATGTCTGATCCTGACGGCTTAAACACCATTTGAAAGGTTGAGTCAACACTATTGATTTGATGTACTTGCGGTTCTCCTGCCTCTTCTTGATCCGAATATATATACCCCCAAAAAATATGCCGTTTTGTACATACCAAGTCCTATAGCTGGCTTATGGGTGGTCAAAAGTCACAAACTACTCCGGTTCTAAATCGGCCCTGACCCCCTCTTCAAACACAGAGAAAAAATATCAAATCGGTTTAACTTTCAAACACACATACATACATATCCACAAACATTTTCCCTTTTTCAAATAAAAATTGAGTCACATTTCTAAGCTCTATAACTTTTGAATGGCATAACCGATTTTCAAAATTAGACATGCGTTGGAAAGGTAATGATCAGTTCTATTAGAGCAAAGGTTGGACTTAATTTTTTAAAGTTTTTGGGAGTTTTTGGGGACGAGAACGAAAAACAGACCCTAAATAAGAAGGACCGTAAAATGTACACCCTTGGACCAAAATCGATGGTTGATATATAAATCGGTGAGTATTTTTCTGAACTTTAAGATGGGAGTTGGCCCAATTTTAAATTCAGTCAGATTTAGAAAATCGGAAATTTTGTGTCGGGTGTAGGGGGTGTGGGTGTGTGCCACTGGCGAGAACTGCCGTTCTCTGGTAATGTTCAAAATTAGACATGCGTTGGGAAGGTAATGATCAGTACTGTGAGAAGCCGCAAAGGTTGGACTTAAATTTTCGAAGTTTTTGGGAGTTTTGGGGACCAGAACGAAAAACAGACCCTAAATAGGAAGGGCCGTAAAATCGACACCCTTGGACCAAAATGGATGGTTGACATATGAATGGGTGAGTCTTTTCCTGAGCTTGAAGGTGAGAGTTTTCAATTTTCAATTCAGTCAGATTTAGAAAATTGAAAATTTCGTGTATATAATAGTGTCGCGTGTAGGGGGGTGTATTTCTGCGCCACTGGCGAGAACTGCCGTTCTATGGCAATTTTTGTCGATATAAAACTAACAGCTTCGATAACCACTAAATCGAAAACTATTAATTTTATCAAAAAAATGTATAATGAACATTTTTTGCTTATAATTAATGTTTTTACCAGCATTTGCGGTCAAAATATAATAAAAAATTTCCACCCTCGAGATGAGGTGGCAACCACCCCATGGTAAAAGCGTCTTTCTGCATCATATAGATTTTGATCCTTGGACTATTCACTACTTATTGTCAAATTATCAAGCAAATCTATCCATTCTGTAAAAATTGCGAAGTGAAAAATTTCAGTTCTTGGACTAATTATACATTTGGAGCTCTATAACTTCTGAACGGCTTACCTGATGTTGATCACTAAACATGAATTTGAAACGTATTGACAAGTAGTATCTGATGTATCCAAGATCAAGTATGATAACTGAACATATTACAGGAATTATTGAGCTTGAAAAACTGTTTTTCCCATAAGAAATAGATTTGATCATATTTATGAAGCCTATAACTTAAAAATTCGAATTTTCCCAGATATGAGGTATACACCGTTAGACGCGACCTGAGTCCTTCTACAAACGCTCAGTTATTGGCGGAATTCGTAGTTTGAAATTTTGAGTAATTGTCGAAAAACCAAAATTTTCATAGTTTAATTTTTCAGTTTTTTGGCTATGGTGAGCAGTGTGTATATCTCATCTTGATCGCTTAGGCGCCATTTGAAAGTTTAACTCAACCCTATTGATTTGGTGTATTTGCGGTTTTTCTGTCTTTCCTTGAACCTAAGATATTATATACGCCCAAAAAATATGCTATTTTGTATCTACTTAGCCCTCTAGCTGGCTTAAGGGTAGTCAGAAGTCAAAATTTAGACCGGTTCTCAATCGGCCCTCACACCCTCTTGAAACACAGAAAAAAAATTCAGATCGGTGTAGCTTTTCCACACACATACATACATACATACATACATACATACATACATACATACATACATACATACATACATACATATCCACAAACATTTTCCATTTTTTAAATAAAAATTGAGTCATATTTCTGAGCTCTTTAACTTTTGAATGGTATAACCGATTTTCAAAATTAAACATGCGTTGGAAAAGTAATTATCTGTGCTATCAGAAGCCGCAAAGGTCGGGCTTAAATTTTTGGGAGTTTTGGGGACGAGAACGAAAAACAGGCTTTAAATGGGAAGGGCCGTAAAATCCATACCCTTGGACCAAAATTGGTGGTTGACATATGAATGGACGAGTCTTTTCCTAAACTTCAAGATGGGATTTGGCCCAATTTTCAATTCAGTCAGGTTTAGAAAATCGAAAATTTCGTGTATATATTGTGTCGCATGTAGGGGTGTTGTGCGCCACTGGTGAGAACTGCCGTTCTCTGTGGATAAGGTTAACAAAAATATAACACAAATAAAGTTTTCAGCATGGAATTAGAATTCGAAATTTGTTAAAATTTCAGGAAAACTTTTAGAGAACTATTCGACAGCAAATATTTCTTGGGGATTTTTTGTCCGGGATTTTGTGTGGGGATATTTTGTCCAACAAAATTTGTGGGGATTATTTGTCCGGGATTTTTTGTGGGGATATTTTGTCCGAGGAATTTTTTGTCCAGGGATAATTTGTGGGGATTTTTTATCCGGGGATTATTTGTCCTAGCTTCGTTTGCTGACAGACAAACGGCGAAACAAACATGCATGAAACCAGAAGTATAGTCGATTCACTAATCTGAGACACAACTGTCTACACTACAATCACAATCAAGAAGCACCACTAGAAATAAACAAGCACGAGGAGCACTCCCAATTCATGATTTGGGAGTGCTCCACGAACATTCAACGTGTCTTGGTTTGTTTATTTCTATTTAGAGCATTTTTATTGTGATTATAGTGTAGACAGTTGTGTCTCAGATTAGCTAATCGACTATATATATTTTTTCTTGCTAAGGTGCGTCAAATAATATATCGCTGGTATTATTTCTGTGACTCTAAAACACTACTTCCGGTGACAACTCTAAAACCGGAAGTCCTAGATCAAATTTCACACTTTTAATACAGTCCTTGGGTTATAAGCTTCCATTCGATAACTAATTTGTCATTATATCTGCTCTATTGACGGAAGATTTGTGTTTACCGACGGACAGCCAGACATGGATAATTTAAGATTTCCACATTTTTCCTGATGGGTGAAAACAGATAATGGATTCAGCAGCATTATTCTTAACTGACCAATTTTACAAGAAACGAACTCCAATATTAATTAATTATTAAATAGACAACGTAATTTTTATCGATTAATAGCAACTTGGTTTTTAGGTAAAATGCTCTCACTTTCAGTGTGGATCCCCCCAAAAACCATTTTTCAACGCTTCTAAGGATTTTTGAGAATTTTTCCGGGATTATTAAATTTTTTGAAATCGATAAAATTTGAATTATTATTATTTTTAATTATTTACTGGTTTTATGTGTTTAAAAAATAAGACAGCGCAATTTTATACCGCCGCCCCTCCCTCTAACCCAAAAAACCTAATTTTATTGTTTTTATTTTTTTAGGTGCGATACAATCAGTATAAAAAAAAGAATGTGTGTGTACTTTGTACGCACGTAAGAAGTTATACTTCTATTTATGATTTCAACGAAATAAATATACTTTAAACAGTTAATTTCTATTTTATTTAAATATTAAAGTAAAAAAAAAAAGAATAGGAATGGTCCGGATTTGATCCCAAGAGCTCTCCGTCTGTAGCCGAATGCTCTACCAATAACGCCACAAGCTCTCTGCTTATATAGGTTCTCGGACATAATGACACTTCATGGTAACAAACAGACGAAGTGAAGTATAATAAATATAAAAATGTTTTTAATACTACTTATCTAACTCCCGAGAAAGACAAATCCAAAGAGACAAAAATTATAATAAATAGATTTACTAAAAAGACTAATATATTCTTTTCACGCCTTATTTTGCACCGATATATACATAACTTGAAAGATTTAGCAAATAACGCCATACTGTCTGTGTGAGAATGCGCGCAAAATAATAAAAATTTCATTCCCAATCGCAATTAAAGAAGTGTAACTTCAAAAAAATTTCAAAAAAATTACAGGCATAGGGTACCTATAGTTCAGGATTTTATAAAACATGTCTAATTTTTTTACAGACACGTAATTTGGATGTACCGGGTGTCCCAATAAGAATGACTCTCGCTCTCGGCCATATCTCAGGAACCGTTTATAGTACAACATTGAGAAAAAAATATTTATAACAAAAGTTGCCTCGGGAAAAGCCTGGAAATTATTTTCATAATTGTAGGTTCACCGCTAGATGACGTAATTGAATATCAAAAATTAAAAAATCAAAATTTTACAAATATTACCTAACGAAAGGGCACTGGAAATCCGATCATCGTATTCTTCATAAAATTCTGAGCATATTTGACTTCACTAGTTTAAGTCTACTTTTGCAAATAAGAGGTGGGGGTGAGTGGGAACCTTGTTATGAAAAAATGGCTGTAAGTCCGGTTCTGCTAAATCGAATCTTGCAAACTTGATCTTGTTGAAAACAGCTCTTTTTCGTCAATGTAAGAGTTATAATTTCGAATTATAGTTCAAGCCAATTAAGTAATATGCCAGCTATGAGGCGTTATTTAAATATTTTCAGAAATCTAGTTTTCTTTGGAAAATATTAAATACAACTATGCATTTTTAATCCTGTATTACAAAACTAGATCAAATTAGCAACAGAATAGCGATAACCGCATGTCGATACCTTTTTTCTATCTCGAGATATTTTAACAAACGTGTAAATTTTAAACATAACTGTTACTGTCACCGGTAAACGAAGTTAAGGTAGTGTGTTGTGGAAAAAAACAAATAAACATTTTTTAGATGTCAACGTGTATTAATTAAAACAACAATAGGACAAACAACACTATAAAATATAACAAAGAAATAAAAACAACTACTTAGTGACGACTTAAATGTTCAAATTATGGCCCATAATTTTCGATGCAAGTATTTACTCTGATTTGCATGGCGTTTCTTACTCTCTAGATAATATTTTCTCGAGTAGTGGGCCTAGCAGCAAAAACAAGGTCTTTAATCCACCCCCATAAATAAAGTCTAAAACAGTTAAATCTGGTGTTGTTCTGAAGCTATTTTCTTGTGGCATTTTTATAATCAAGTATATTCAAATGGGAAATAAGCCACAATTTTACCTAAAAATGATTTTATTAACGTTTCGACGCCCAAGTCGGGTGTCGTTGTCAAAATACAAAATAATACTAAATAAACAAAAATGTTGTTGCTTAGTAAAAAATTCTTCTAATAATTTATTTAATCTGACTTGCCGATATAAATGAGTCAGATTAAATAAATTATTAGAAGAATTTTTTACTAAGCAACAACATTTTTGTTTATTTAGTATTATTTTGTATTTTGACAACGACACCCGACTTGGGCGTCGAAACGTTAATAAAATCATTTTTAGGTAAAATTGTGGCTTATTTCCCATTTGAATATACTTAAGTTAAATCTGGTGATCTGGCTAGCCAAAAATAGGCTTCCTCGTTCGATCCATCTATCAGCGAATGACTCATCTAAAAAATCTCTTACTACTCTGGAAAAATGCGCGAGTCAATCATCATGCTGAAACAACACTGACCTACGAACTGCTAGCGGTACATCTTCCAGAAAAAGAGGCAACTCATTCTTTAAAAAAATTAGATAGCGTTCACCAATAATAGCATTATCGAAAAGAAAGGGTCCAATTATCTGACTATCACCAGATTTAACCGTTTGGTGTGGGGACGGTTTGATATTTTACTTTTATTTAGGTATGGGGATGGATTAAAGACCTTGTTCTTGCAGCTAAGCCTACTCGAGAAAAAATGACCCAGAGAATACGAAACCCCATTCAAAGCATTTTGAGAGCAGAAATTAAGACTGCTGTTCAATCTACTCTTGAAAGAGTAAATGCTTGAATCAAAAATGATGGGCAATAATTTGAACATTTAAGTCGTCACTAAGTAGTTGTTTTTATTTCTTTGTTATATTTTATAAAGTTGTTTGTCTTATTATTGTTTTAATTAATTATATACGTTGATATCTGGAAAATGTTTCTTTGTTTTTTCCACAGCACACTACCTTTCCTTAACTTCATTTACCGGTGGCAGTCACTGTTAGGTTTAAAATTTACACGTTTCTTAAGATAACTCGAGACAGAAAAAAAGTATCGACATGCGGTTTTCGCTATTCTGTTGCCAATTTGATCTAATTTTGTAATACAGGATTAAAAATGCATAGTTGTATTTAATATTTTCCAAAGAAAACTAGAATTCTGAAAATAATTAAATAACGCCTCCTAGCTGGCATATCACTTAATAGGCTGTTTCGAACTTATAACTCTTACATTGACAAAAAAGAGCTGTTTTCAACAAGACCAAGTTTGCAAAATTCGATTAAGCAAAGTCGGACTTACAGCCATTTTTTCATGACAAGGTTCCCACTCAGCCCCACCTCTTATTTGCAAAGGTAGACTTAAACTTGTAAAATCAAATATGCCCAGAATTGTATGGAGAATACAATGATCGGATTTCCCGTGCCCTTTCGTTAGGCAAATTTTGTAAAATTTTGATTTTTTAATTTTTGATATTCAATTACGCCTTTTAGCGGTGAGCCTACAATTATGAAAATAATTTCCAGGCTTTTCCAGAGGCAACTTTTGTTATAAATATTTTTTTCTCAAAGCTGTAGTATAAACGGTTCCTGAGATATGGCCGAGAGCCATTCTTGTTGGGACACTCGGTACATAAACTCAAACTTTTTATTGGAGATTGCAGCAGGTCCAATTTTTTTATTTGGTGTATTTTATTAAAAAATGTATTGCTGATTTTTATCAGACTTTTTCTGTCAGGTGCGCAATCTTCAAAAACCAGAAAGATAGGGAAGAAATGCTTCATAAAAACCATACAAACGAGAAAACTGGAATACCTAGGCCACCTAATGAGAGGGAAAAAGTACTCCCTGCTTAGACTTATAGGGAAAGAGAAATGTGGGACCTAGTAGAATTTCCTGGTAGTGAATTTTAAGGGAGTGGTACCGGTGCAGCTCAATACAATCGTTCAGAAGTAGTCAAGCTCCGAAAGGAGACGGTGCTGCAAGAAGAAGAAGGAGGATTTTGGCGGTTAAAATTGTGCTGAGTCTTTGTAAAATTTTTAACAGTATCTAGTAACTAATTTTCAAATTGAAAAATAAAAAAATTGTTATTGTCTATGTAGAAATATTCATTCAACAACTATACCATTACTGAATATAGTATTAAAATAAGTTTCAATTCAGGTATTATTATGCCCTCACTTTAATTTAAAAAAAATCAACAGTTACGTGATCGTGTCAAACTTGGTGACGCCATTACTTCTTCACATTTTTACTAAATCGACCTGTTTCAGGATTTTTGTCTTAAATAAACTGTTTGCATAATATTGAATTTCTCCCTAATATATAGCACTCTATATAATACTTAAAATTAAAATAACGAAAATCTCTATTTCCTTTTTATCTCACGTAAATATTTATAAAATATAATGTACATATAACGCTAGCTTACATTTAAAATATTCCATTACTTTAAAATGCAAGCTGAATCCTAAAGCAAAAATTTTCATTTCATCTAAACATTCCGTCCAACAGAAGGACAGGTACAGTGAAAATTTTGCCTTGTGTAAAAGTTGTCCAATAAAATGATGACAAAGGAAATAGCACATCTCAGGTTATAAATAAAATACCAGAAAATAGAGATTTATTCGGCTTGTTACGTTTAAGTATGCAAAATATAAGGAACGAGAAAAGCTTTGAAGTGACGTGTTTGGAATGTTTGTAAAGAAACAGGTGCAAATAACATAATATTGTAAAAATTAAAATAATAATACATAGTAATCTTTAAAAAAATCAGTATAAAAGCAACATCGTAACATTAAGGCGATTGAAATAATATAATGTTCTTTTCACTCATTTTGAAAAAATGTGAAAACCTTAAATTATCCTTGTATGTCCGTCTGAAAAGACAACTTCTCCGTCATTAGACTAGATAGAGTGACAAAAAATGAGGTGTCGAATGAAAGCTGACAACCCAAGGATGGTCCTAAAAATGAGAAATTTGACCTTGGATTTCCGGTTTTAGAGTTGCGACCGGAAGTACTGTTTTAAAATCGTCGAAATAGTACAAACGATATATTATTCGACGCGGCTAGGTAAGAAGAGAACAAAAATATGCTTCCTTTTATGCCTGTCTGTCCATCCGCCTGTCTGTGCGCGAATTTAACTCCCCCATTATTAAATCAGATAGAATGACAAACGAGGTGTCGAATGAGAGCTTATAACCCAAAGATGCTATTAGAGGTGAGCAATTTGCCCTCGAACTTCCGGTTCCAGAGTTGCAACCGAAAGTACTGTTTTAAAATCGTCGACATAGTACGACAACTAACCGACGACGATAAGAATAGAACAAATATTTACTTCCGCTTTTAAGCCTGTCTGTCCACGAATATACCTACTCCGTTATTAAAACATATACAGGGTGTTTCATTAATAATTGTCCATATAGTAACTAGAGAAACCTTAGCACAAAATACGAAGATTTAACCTAAAACAATTAAATAAAATGTGGTTGCTTACTGAGTTACAGGGTGTTTTATCTAAAAATTTAAAAAGTATTTTTGTTCAGCATTTTAAAACTATTCGACGTATCCTTTTCATACTTGGCAGCAAGTGCGACTACTACACACCCTACTAAATTATGATAAAAAAACGTTTCTAGCTACTACCAGAGGCGTACGATAGGGGATAGTGAATGGTTGACCCTTCTCAAATTCTACGCCACTGGAGGTATTACTATTTTAGTGCCATTTTTAGACTCTCCAGTACTTTCTACGAAAATAATATACTCTTTATTAGTAACGATAAAGTCATTAGTTCTCGAGATATTTGAAGTTAAATATGAAACGGCACAGTTATTTTGATTAATTTAGGATATGATTCATATGATTAAAATTTTAAAATTATTTGTACCCAGTACTTTAAAACTATTTGGCGTATCCCTATCATACTTGGCAGAAAGTGTAAGTACTGTACACCCTACTAAATTAAGTTAAATAAACGTTTTTAGCTACTACCAGAGGCGTACGACAGGGGATAGTGGCTGGTTGACCCTTCCCAAATTTTACGCCACTGACGAAATTGCTATTTCCGTGTAATTTTTTGATTTTCCAATACTTTTTATGTAAATAATGTACTGTTCAGTCGTAACGATAAAATGATTAGTTTTCGAGATATTTGTAAATTAAAAATGAAGCGACACAATCCATTAATCAAAATAACCGTGTCGTTTCATTTTTAACTTCAAATATCTCGAAAACTAATGACTTTATCGTTACGAATAAAGAGTGTATTATTTTCATAGAAAGTATTGGAGAATATAAAAATTTAACTAAAATAGCAATTCCGCCAGTGGCGTAGAATTTGAAAAGGGTCAACCATTCACTTTCCCCCGTCGTACGCCTCTGGTAATAGCCAGAAACGTGTGTTTAACATAATTTAGTAGTCTGTACAGTACCTATACTTTCTGCCAAGTATGAAAAGGATACGTCGAATAGTTTTAAAATGATGAGCAAAAATATTTTTAAAATTTTTAGATAAAACACCCTGTAACTCAGTAAGGAACCACATTTTATTTAAGTGTTTTAGGTTAAATCTTCGTATTTTGTGCTAAGGTTTCTCCAGTTACTATATGGACAATTATTAATGAAACACCCTGTATAATGACAAATAAGTATGCTTTAGAAACATGGTATTCCAAAGTTGAAACCAGAAGTACTGTTTTAAAGTAGCGATGTATTATTCGACGCGCCTTAGCAAGATGAGAACAAATGTATACTTTTAATTTTTATATCATTTTCGGTTAAAAAATTTTAACGGGACCATATTATAGCCACAGAAATTGTACATGTGAGATATCCATCGACACATATTGAAAAGCCGAGCTTGAGTCTTTAGTTCCGACGTTTATGCAACCTAAAATTACGTTTTGACGTTTGGCAAAAATGACTCAAAATTAGAGATATCGTATATCAGTCGACGCAAACTTACAGGAAGAGTTCAAATATCGACTACCGTTTCTACTAGGACTTACTAAGTCCAGTTGTTAATTGTTTACTTATAAGTTTCTATGTTTTTGAAATTTTACCGTCAATCTTCTTTCGAGTAGAAATCGTCTTTTAAAATTATAAAAAAAAAAATAGTCAAAAAATAAGTTTAAAAGTTTAAATACCAATGAACGAAAAACTAAGTTTAAATGCAAATACATTTGACAGGGTTAACTCTATTAATAATGTAACGGACTTTATAATAATAATTGTAACATAGATTGTAAATAAGAACACACATTTTAAAAAATATTTCGACGTCTTTTCCGAATATGGTCCGATACACGCACTTCATAGAAGCCATCTGTCTCAACAAACGTCCAAAATTTTTTAAAATAAATGTTAATTTTCAGTACCTTCAAAATAAAAATTTAAACTAAGTAATTATCATTTGACTGTTTACTGCAAAATATATCATTTTTGTTAAAATTAAACTATGATACAGTAACTGACTGGATAATTAATAATTGTTTATCAAACAAGGAAAAAGGTCATAGTACTCCAGGCTGTGGGTGAAAAATAGGTCGATTTTAGAATATAATTCAGGAATTTTTGAAACCTATCAGGTGTTGTAAAGGACGATGCCAGGAATAACTTCTACTAAAATGTGACCAAAAATATTGTGAGCTTTTTTTGTTATTGCGATATTCATTTGTTAAATTTGCAATTTTTAAAGATTTTTAATTTTGCAGCTTAGGATATTGATTCTAGGGAAAAACTTTTTAATAGAAAGTTGTAGTAAATTAAAAAACCTTCAATTTGAGCTATAGTAAGTTTAATTTTGTTTATTGGTTATTGCAAAACAGCCTGCGAAATGTCCAAAATGGCCGTTTTTTACAATTGCGTTATTTATTGTACAAATCATTTTTTTTTTTATTTTTTAAAGCTTTAAAATGTAGATCTTTCAATTCCAAACATAAAACAAAATTGTAAGGCCGGATTAACGAATTTGTTGCTTAGATATTATAAATTGTTTATCCCAAGAGGTCAAATTTCGAAGGCTATAGCTTTTTGAAAAAAAAATCGTAGAGACTTGATGAAACATCCAATCTCCTTCTAAAGAGTTATATTTTCATATTATGATGTAAATAAATCGTTAAAACATTTTTAAACTTCTAATTTTTGGGTTTGAAAATAAGGGGGCAAATTTCGTTATAAACATTTACAGCTGAAGCGGCCCTGTACATCCTATGAGTTTTTAACTTACAGATTATTGTTGCTAAAGACGAAACGAAGATTTATAAAAAAATAAAAATTTTCTACAACCAACTGAAGCCGAGATAATTGTTTCTTTTTTCTTAAATCGTAGTGCCTTTATTCATAACAATTAAGAAATTATTTTACGGTCATTGACTAAAGAAAGACTTATATTATCTATTAAAAATTATTATAAAATATAGTTACATTTAATTATTAAAAATTATTTTTAAAATCGGTACTTTTCCGAATTTGGCAAGTCGCCCGGCTCGCTTCAAATCCGCGCGCTCGGAAAATTTTTACGTAACTTGTATTAAGTTTTGACCAAAAACAATTTAATAATATTACCATTATAATATACAGTCTATTTACCACTGTATTTGTTTTTCTTGATAAAATTTTATATGTGAAATCTCATTTCTGAAGAAATAATATTACAAAAATGATACATATATATGAAATATACAACTATATTTTTAATTTTTTCATTGTTATGTAAATATAATAATAATAATGTTACTTCTTATTATACAATATAATACTTTTTCTTCTTGTAGTGACTATCCGTTTTGGATGTTGGCGACCATCATGGCAATCTGTACTTGCACACTAAATCGGTACTGCTGCTCTAAAAAGATTTGTAGTTGTTGTGTTGAACGACGTAAGTAAATTTTCTTGCAAGGTAATCCTTCGCCTTCCTGGTTCTCAGTTTCCAAATGGGGTTTGCCAAATTGCCATGATGGTCGCCAACATCCAAAACGGATAGTCACTACAAGAAGAAAAAGTTTTATATTGTATAATAAAAAGTAACATTATTATTATTATATTTATATAACAATGAAAAAATTAAAAATACAGTTATATAAATTTCATATATATGTATCATTTTTGTAATATTATTCCTTCAGAAATGAGATTTCACAAATAAAAGTTTATCAAGAAAAACAAATACAGTGGTAAATATACTGTATATTATAATGGTAATATTATTAAATTGTTTTCGGTCAAAATTTAATACCAGTTAAGTAAAAATTGTCCGAGCGTGCTGATTTGAAGCGAGCCGGGCGATTTGCAAAATTCGGCCGCTCGCAAAAGCACCGATTTTAAAAATAATTTTTAATAATTAAATGTAATTTAAGTTATAATAATTTTTATTTTAAGATAGTATAAGTCTTTCTTTAGTCCATAACTGTAAAATAATTTCTTAATTGTTATAAATAAAGGCACTACGATTTAAGAAAAAATAAACAATTATCTCAGCTTCAGTTGGTTGTAAAATTATTTTATTTTTTTTATAAATCTTCGCTTCCTATTCAGCAACAATAATCTGTAAGTTAGAAACTCATAGGATGTACAGGGCCGCTTCAGCTCTAAATGTTTATAACGAAATTTGCCCCCTTATTTTCAAACCCAACATTTAGCTCGGCTTCAGTTGGTCGTAGAAATTTTTTATTTTTTTATAAATCTTCGTTTCGTCTTCAGCAACAGTAATCTGTAAGTTAAAACTTATAGGATATACTGGGCCGCTTCAGCTCTAAATGTTTATAACAAAATTTGCCCCCTTATTTTCAAACCCAAAAATTAGAGGTTTAAAAATGTTTTACGCATTTATTTACATCAGAATATGAAAGTATAACTCTTTAGAAGGAGATTGGATGTTTCACTAACTCTCTACGATTTTTTTTTCAAAAAGTTATAGCCTTCAACATTTGACCTGTTGGGATAAACAATTTATAATATCTAAGCAACAAATTCGTTAATCCGGCCTTGCAATTTCTTTTATGTTTGGAATTGAAAGATCTTCATTTTAAAGCTTTAAAAAATAAAAAAAATTATTTGTACAATAAATAACGCAATTGTAAAAAACGGCCATTGTGGACTTTTCGCAGGCTGTTTTGTAATAACCAATAAACGAAATTAAACTTACCATAGCTCAAATTGTAGGTTTTTTAATTTACTACAACTTTCTATCAAAAAGTTTTTCTCTAGAATCAATATCCTAAGCTGCAAAATTAAAAATCTTTAAAAATTGCAAATTTAACAAATGAAAATCGCAATTTAAAAAAAAGCTCACAATATTTTTGGTCACATTTTAGTATAAGCTATTCCTGGCATCGTCCTTTACAACACCTGATAGGTTTCAAAAATTCCTGAATTATATCACGTTTTTTCACCCACAGCCTGGGGTACAGTGTAAGATCCGAATGTGTTGAGTCCGGGAATCTTTACCCGTGCGTCATCGTCATCATTTAAAGCATACGAAATAAGTCGATGATAAATCGGAAATTGAAATTTACTAAACGCAACAGCAAGTGACAGTAAGTGACTTGCTGTTGCGTTTAATAAATTTCAATTTCCGACTTATCATCGATTTATTTCGTATGCTTTAAATGATGACGCACGGGTAAAGATTCCCGGACTCAACTCTAGGTCGACCTTTACCTATCTGCTTTCTGGATGAGACATTTTTTATTAAATTTCATAGACAAATATTACTTGCATGGGTTGCCTATGGGTTTGAAATCAACATTTGAAGCACATTTTTGTGAATATTGTTTTAAAAGTATGGCAGAATTATTTTATTTTTGAATTAAATAAAAATATTCAATACAATTCATAGAATATTCAAAAAACGGTGGCAATTTTTAAAGACACCTAAAAAGACAATGGATTTTGCGGTAGACATCAGAACTCATCATTGGATCATGCTAAATAAAAAAATCAATAAGATCTTATTAGTTTATGAGTTTCTCGAGGTAACGTTGTTAAGTTTTTTTAGTTTTATCGATTTTTGACTTTTCGGTATCACTCACAAAAGTCAAAATAACGAATTTTTTACAAAAAATAAGCAAAGAACAAAAAATTTCTCCATAGCGTTACTTTAAAAAATGTCTAAAGGAAATATATTCAAAATTCCAGGGGGATCGGTCAAGTAGTTTTTGAGTTACAATGTCTAATGTCTTTGACAAATGCAGTTTAAAAAAATGCGTTTAAAGTATTGTCAACTTTTATTTTCAATTTCTTTTTTGGCTGTCAAATGGTAAAGTGATCCACACCGGAATATGTTGACCGTTGTTCACTACGTCCAGGCGCGCTGGCGAGAACCTGCTGCAAAGCGATTCGAAGGTAGGGATATTCAGCACTATCTCACTACCTCCCTACCTTCGACTCGCTTTGCAGCAGGTTCGCGCCAGCGCGGTAAAGGGTAGTGAGAAACGTTCAACAGCTGTTCCCATGACATGCTGAGCCACCCAAAATGCTCAGCATGTCAAGCCTGTAACACTGATGATGCTCTTTTTAGAGAACAAAAACGTTTTGTGATATTAGTGGCCATTTTAATAATTTTTAAATAAATATACCTTTTATAAAGAAAAATTTTTCATTAAATTTATAAATAATGAATTTCTATGGCTGTCGCCGCCTCTCTATACCCAGCTTCCAATTTTTTCTATTGTAACACATCTAACTGCCTCGAATCCATTGCCTCCTGAATATAATCCATCCAGCTTCTCCATAGTCGTCCTCTTTTTCTTCCCTCCGGTGGAACCCACTCTAATATTTTTCTCGGCCAGCGAGTCTCATTCATTATTTTAACGTGACCGAACCATGTCAGCTATTATAGTTTTTTCTACCTTCATATGTTCTCTAATTGTTTCATTTCTTACATGTTCCAATTTCGAAACCTGACAACTTCTCAAAAAGTCCATTTCTGTACTAAGTAGCGTCTTTTTATTTCTTGCACTTATGTTCCAAACTTCTGCACCGTAGATCGTAGCGTTCTTCATTATCCTTTCATATATTGTTCTCTTTGTTTCCTTCCTGATATCTTTGTCCCATACAATTGAATTGAGGGATCTAGTGATGTTTCTACCTTTATTAATCCTGTGTTGTATTTCATCTTCACTATTTCCTCGTTTGTTAAATATAGCTCCCAGACATTTGCATTGTTTCACACCAACAATATGTCCTTATTCCTATGGTAGGTTTTCAATGTCTTCGTTTCCCACTATGAAGTATTCTGACTTATCCATATTTGTTACTAATCCTTGGTGATGTTCATTTAGCTTCCGTATCATATAGCTTAAGTCATCTTGATCTTGGGCTATAACAACTTGGTCGTCCGCAAAGAATAATGTAAATAGGGAGTCGTTTCCCACTTCCAGCCCCATCGGTTATATTGCTTTTTTCCACCCTGTAAGGATTGGTGAAGGTATATTTTAAAGAGAGTGGGAGATAGACGTCATCCTTGTCGGAAGCCTCTTGAAGTATTAAATGCCTCAGTGAAAGTTTTGCCGTTTTTGATTCTGGTGTTAATGGTCTCGTATAACATTTTAGTTGCTTGTATGAGTTTTCCATCGATACCGATGCCTTTCGTTGATTTCCAGAGTTCTATTATAGGGATACTATCATAGGTTTTTTATAGGTCGATAAAAGCGAAGTGTGGTTCCTGATTTTTCTGTATTCTTTTTTCTAGTGTTATTTTTAAAGTGAAGGGGTTGTCTACCGATGAACGTACCGCACAAAAGACAGCTTGTTCTTCAGCTTGCTTTGCTTGAATTTCTTGTTCTATTTCATTTCTTAATATCCTGGAACATAATCTTCCAATCGTGCTGATGACTGCGATTCCCCTATAGGTTTTGGGGTTATTTTTAGGCCCCTTCTTATGTATGGGGGTAATATGTGATGTTAGCCATTCATCAGGTGTTTTTTCTCCATTCAGACATCTTTTGAAAAGTTTTTTAAGCATATCCCATAGTTTGGGTGGTTGATATTTTATTAATTCAGGATTAATTCCTCCAGTTTCGAGTGCTATCCGGGATATCATAGTTTTAATAGCTTCTTCAATTTTGTTTTTATCTAGTTCTATTTCGTGTTCTTTCCGTATATCATCCTCTTTTTCTTGCAGTCTGGTTATGTATTGTGGTCATTTTTCTACTAATAATTCCTTAAATTGCTGTTTCCATTCGGTGTCAGATATATTCTTAATTGAGGGATCCCGCCTTTATGTGATGTTCTGACATTCTTTATCATCTTCCATGCTTCTGAACTCCTAGTTACTCCTAATTTTTGATCTATGTATTCTCTTTTACACTTCTCTTTTTATTCTCCTATTTTCATTAAATTTTCTTGTAATTGGTATACAGCCAGCTACAAGAAATTTTTCCTTATGGATTTTTAGAAAATTATACTTGAAAATTTTGACCTACTTTTTAGTCAGGTCGCCATGGTTAGATTTTATCTAAGCAAAGTCAATTGTACTCATATTTAGTTATGATGTCCAGTACCCTTGGGCATACGCATTACTACACTTTTCCTCGAGGCACGTACGAGTAGAAAGCTACGTTGGCAAATTTTTCATCAATATATTACGGAAAAGGATAAAATGTTAGATTGTTTCTAACAGCCCGACGACCGATCCCGTGTTAAGAAAAGCAGAAGATAGAGAAGAATTTGCAATGGTTATAGCCAACCTTCATTAGTGGAGTCGGCTCTAGATGAAGAAGAAAAAATAGCTGAACTCGCTAAAATTTGCAAATATAAGAGTTGGACTGTATGTGTCTTTATGCACCGCATACGCGCTTTTATCTTAAGTTTAAGGAACAGAAAAGTAGCTCATTACATTTTAATAAGTCATTACATTTTTACATTCGCTTGTATTCCTTTCTGCCGGATCATTGATATCCAAAGCATCTATTTCCCACAGTTGACTAATCGTCGCGTTGCTAATAAAAACTGAAACACTTGTCGCGGTGCGATTGACCTGTTGATCTAAAGGTATTTTTCCCATCAGTGTCCGCCCAATAAGGTTTCTACAGCTAACAGTCCACATCTTAAAATATGCCTTCTTCCCGTATAGAGCTTTCCTGCAATATCTGCACCTATTAAAGTCTCTATAGGAGATGTATCAACGGAATCTGTTATCTCTATATCCAGCCTCTTCAGTTCTTCCATTAGTAGGTACACTTACCATTAGTAGGTCTACTACCGTTAGTAGGTACACTTATTAGAGTTTAATTTTCTCTTTCTACACCTATTTTCTTCTTTTTTAAGTGTCTTCTCCCAATCGGAGGTTGGATATGATCATCACTATCTTTACTCTATCTACCGCTGCTCTGAAATGCGTTTTCTATAGAAATATAAGTTCTTGTGACCAATGATAAGTTCGTGTGACTAATGTTGAGGTTTTACGTAGAATAGGCAAGGAATGCGAGATTATTAACACAATCAAAAAGCGCAAACTAGAATATCTTGGCCATGTTATGAGGAATGAACAGAGATATGGCTTGTTGCAACTCTTTCTTCAAAACAAGGTATTTGGAAAGAGAGGACCTGGGAGAAGAAGAATATCTTGGCTTCAAAACCTGAGAAAGTGGTTTAATACATCGACAACCGGACTATTCAGAATAGCAGGAAGCAAAGTTAGGATAGCATTGCTGATCGCCAGCATCCGGAACGGATAGGCACCTTAAGAAGAGAAATGCATTCAAACCAGTCCCTTAAATTCTATAACCATGACACTCGCCTTCTTCCTATACTCCTTCCGCCTTTTATCGTTCCCTGTACATTCATATAATTACACAGGCCTACAGAAAAAAAAAATTGTTGAAGGTGCCGTGAATCTTTAAGCTGATTTTTACTATATTAGGGGCGATAAATCGAAATATGGATTTCGTTTTTTTGTATCAGCTCTAGTTTTATGGATATGACAGAATCCGAAATTAGAGTTTTAATATTTGAGATAATGAAGAATATGCTATTCAATGGACTGTACACTGTTAATTAAACTTATTCCTCAGTATATATTTGTTGTTCTCACTGTATTATGCCTTATTTATGCAAGAAATAATACTTTAAGTCGTTACATTACTATTTTATAAGGAAATAGAACAGCTTGGAGAGTATTTTTTAACTTTTAAAATGATAAATTTACCACTTGTAAACCCATGCAACCTCCACCTAATAATGGCTCATAGCCCATGGACCATGCTTCGCCTACATAGGAAGGAAGCTTCCCCAGATAAGTATCGAAAAACTAAAAGCTGGAATCTTTGATGGACCACAGATCAGACTTCTTACAAAGGATCCGGCTTTTGTGGGGTCAATGAATGAGGTAGAGAAAAAAGCTCGGCTTTCATTTGTGGATATGAAAAATTTTCTGGGAAATCACAAAAGTGAAAACTATGTTGAACTGGTAAACCATTTGCTGAATAACTTCCAATCACTTGGATGGAATATGAGCATCAAAGTCAACTATCTTCACAGCCACCTGAACCGTTTCCCTGAAAACTTAGGTGACACAAGTGAGGAGCAAGGTGAGAGATTTCACCAAGAGATAAAAACCATTGAGGACCGCTGCCAAGGAAGATGGGACACCCATATGAAGGCAGATTTTTGCTGGGGTTTGAAGAGAGACTGTTTAAATATTCATTCCAGGAGATCACGCAAGCGAAGCTACCGATACGTCAAGTAAAATTTTTGTTCTATTTTGTTAGTTTTTTTCCCAAAACTAATTGTATATCTGTTTCATTGTGCAAAGGGTTTTATTGTAGTTAAATGGCAGACTAATGGCAGTTAAATTCGCAGACGACATAGATTTGTTCTCTGACAACTTCAAGGAGATATGCGCAATGCTACATGAACTTCAGTTAGTGTGTGCCAGTGTAGGTCTTAAAATAAACATCTCTTAAACAAAATTCATGACAAAACCTATTACCTAGCGGAAATATTAATATTGGAGACAACGAAGTAGAGCTAGTGGAAAAATACATAAACTTTGGACACGAAATAAAGTGCACAAGAGACAACTCAACATGCGAACTACGAAGAAGAATAAACCTAGAATGGGCAGCCTATGTAAAACTCTAAGACATCTTTAAAAGCGATATACCAATTTCTTTAAAACGTAAAACATGTGACCAATGTGTGTTGCCTGTGGTGACTTACGGTGCCGAAACTTTGGCATTGATAGCTACAACTTCTAAAATGGTGCAAATAGCTCAGAGGAATATGAAAAGGTCAATGCTGAGTATATCGCTTCGTGACCGAGTTGGAAATTAAGACTTAGACTAAGAACATGAGTTACCGATGTAATTTCCCGAATTGCCACCCTGAAATGGAACTGGGCCGGGCACGTCGCTGTGATGGGAGGTGGACGAAGAGATTACTTGAGTGGAGGCCGAGATTAGACAAAAGAAGTAGAGGAAGGCCCCCTACTCGTTGGACTGACGATCTCAAGAAAATGTCAAGAAATTGGATGCAAAGTGCTCAAAATGGAGCAAAATGGACAAAAATGAGAGAGGCCTATGTCCAGCAGCGGACGCAAAGGGCTGGATGATGATGATGAAATGGCTTAAAATATACGTATTTTTTAATTGTGTGTTTTTATTTAAATTTATTATATCCATATCAGCATATTCGTATTTTAATGCATAAAAGCTGGCATGACCTACGTTATCTTGAAAACTAGAGCTGATAGTGCAAAACTAAAGCCATATTCGGAATCAGCACCCCAAATATACCTAAAATCAGCTCTAAACACTTTGGCACCAAAAACACTGTAGGCCTGTGTTATATTTGATTTAAATTTTAAAATTTTTAAACTACAAAGTATTTAACTAAAGATATACAAGATACAATTATTCACTTTGTACATTAAGTGATCGTACACTATCGTGTCAGATCATCGTAAACACACATAAAATTGAAACAGCAGCAGCTTGTATTCGTTTTTTATTCCCGACACGACAATTTAGTCGGCACGCAATCCTGAATTATGTAGTAACACACTATGAACAAGTGTACGGTAATTACCTACTAATAGGGTTTTCGAACAATTGAACATTTTTCGTTGATTTTGAATATAAAAGTAGATTATTTACCATAATTGCACAAAAGGAAAAACAAATCAAAGCTTTGACCATAAATAGAATATTTTAAATAGTGGTTATAAAAATAGTTTTTAACAGATAAAATCATACACTGAGACGAAATTCAGCGTTACACCCAATGGGATCAACACGCCGGTCTGGAATAAGAATAACGTAACTGCAAAAAGCCAAATTTCTCAGGAGAGCAAAAAATAGTATATTATTCAACGAACATGTAATGATGGCTATTAATCACGATGATGAAGAAACTTCATCATCGTGAGTAATAGCCATTACGTGCAAGTAGAATACTATACTTTTTCTACTACCTTTTTTTATTTGGGTTAGTAGAAAATTTAATTATCAACTACTAAGATTATTCAAAATCGAAAGATTTTATTTTTCATAAGCAAACATATTTTATATAACTATGGCAACACTGTTAGAATTCCCTCTTTGAGCTTAAGAAGCAATGAAACAGACAGTTGACATTAGCGTCATGGAATGGAGGTGGCTTTTAAAAATACGACATATTTTAAGGCAATTACACGAAAAGGAACGTGTGCTCCCAATAAAAATTTATTGTATAATCAACAGTAAGTAAAACATAATTCATTGATATAAATTTCATATCCGTAAGCCCTTTTACGGAATTAATAGCAATTGTTTATATTTACCTTTGAATAACGTCAATCTTAATATGTCAAGTATTGTTAAGGTGATACAGTAGCGATCAACAGGTAGCCAAAACGCGTTCCAAGATTGCGGCTCTAATTTTGAATATTTTTTCGAGATATTTGGCACACGTATTCGTAATATAATAAAGAATGGCGGTACAGAGCCCAATTTGAAAAATATATTAATATATGAAAATTACTCTGTAATTAAATACAATATTAAAAAAACGAGCCTGTACCGCCATTAAGAAGAACAAAAATATACACTTTCTTCAAATAAACTTTTTTATCCGATGCCTAGATTCTGTGTCATTTTGGAACTATTAATGAAATAAATAATTTTAGTAGTTCCAAAATGACACAAAATCTAGGCATCGGATAAAAAAGATTATTTGAAGAAAGTGTATTTTTTTGTTCTTCTTAATGGCGGTACAGGCTCGTTTTTTTAATATTGTATTTAATTACAGAGTAATTTCCACATATTAATATATTTTTCAAATTGGGCTCTGTACCGCCATTCTGTGTTATATTACGAATACGTGTGCCAAATATCTCGAAAAAATATTCAAAATTACAGCCGCAATCTTGGAACGCGTTTTCGCTGCCTGTTGATCGCTACTGTTTCCTCTTAAACGTAATAGTGTATAAACGTAAAATATATACTAACCCATTGTTACAGTTAAAATCCTTTAAACATTTTTCGAATTTAATTGTTGATATAAATTTCAATGACTATTTTATTAAATAAACAAGTTTAAGTAATTTTATTTGCTAATAGGTATATTAAAAGTGCCATGCACCACTTGAATCTAACTTCAACCCGTGAGTAATGACCCGTGAGTAACTTCAGCCCGTGAGTAATGAACCATTACTCACGGGTAAAGTAATGGGTGTTATTATCTATTCAAAAACAGCGAATAATGAGCATATTATAAAACGGTCGTAGAATTTTTTTTTAATATTTCAAATAGGGAATAAATGAGAAGTAATCATCCAGGAGCATCGATATGGCGTTTATTTTTACCATGATGGCTTTTATTTTTATAAATAAAAAAAGACTGTTTGACTTGTACACACTTCTATATAAATCAAAACGGGAACTGGTGTATGTTTTCAAAGACTGATAGTGTGTAAATAAATTTATTAAAATCAGCTAAGTACTTTCAGCATTTTTAATGCCATCATCAGAGCTATCCTATAAAAAGACTAAGTGGAAGAATCTTATTCATAAAAAATTATAAAGTGAAACTTACGTCGTATAGTTGTAAATACCTCCAATGAAGAGAAAACTTCGAACAAACACATTCTACTATTAAAAATTGACCCAGGGATCTAACCACTGGTCAGGGTAAAAACCCTTGAATGTATAAAATATCACATTTAATGTGTTTTTTAAAAAATGGCAACCATTTTTACAATCAACAGCTGTTACTGACAGTATTCAAAGACGACAGGATGCTGACGGAAACAAGAGTTCCTAGCGGCATCTGTGTTATTAAAATTACTTAAAAATTTGAAAATGACTAAGTTGTCATGGTTACTAATTGGTTTGAAGTTAGAAGTTAATATGAAAATCTAAAGTTAAATTTAAATAACAATATCAAAGTATTATTAAATTATTAAAAAACAAAACAAACAGTCAGTTCTGACCAAATATAGAAGTGAGATAGATGAAAACCAAGGAGATGTACCGTTGGACAAGCTCAGAGTTCCAAAACTGTTTCTTTAAGAACAATATTATTATTAAAAAAATATTATTAAAAAAGCCAAATTAAAAATATTTACTTATTTGTAATCAATGAAAGAAAATTCAAATATATTATAAAGTAATGTTAAAAAAACTAGAGCAATTGTTGGGCATGCTGAATATTAAAGTATTAAAGAAACTTCTTAAAGATTGGATCAAATTTACAATTTAATTGAACCTGGGTGTTAACACAATTTTGAGGGTTTCTTTTTAGTTCCCTGCTAATTTCTAAGTCTTCTAATAAATTCATTTTTCTTTAGTTGTTAATGGGTATACTATGTAGAATCCTACTATCTCTTTGGGGACTGAAGTTATGTTTAGAAGCATTTAAGTGATTGCCAAAACTAGATTTGTCAATCTTAGACAAATGTTCTTTGATGCTTGTTTCCAAAGGTCGCATAGTTCTCCCCACAATGGTAACAGGGCAGTCTCCACAGGACAATTTGTATAATGTATATACCACTTTTTGATGTTTTTCCAATTTTATCTTTGGTGTGAGAAAAAATAGATTTGATATTTTCTTTACATTTGAATGATAGTTTAAGGTTGGGGATGTTATTTAAGATTTTGACTATATTATCTGAAGGATAACCTATGTATGATATAGATCTATACATAACTTCTGTAGTGGAATTGTTAAGGGCAGAATTGTAAGCTAGGGATCTATTCTTTTTACTCCTTAATTTGTTGAGTATATTATCAACTAAAGTAGGGGAGTAACCATTACTATATGCAAGTTGTTTGATAATATCTAATTCTGACTTGAAATTAGTATCTGATAATGGTAGACTAAGTAAACGATGGATGTAGCAATAAAAAGGAGCCATTTTCTGTTAAAAAAGATGGTTAGAAGATCTAGGGATGGTATGGTCAGTCTGAGTAGGTTATCTTAAGACTGAAAAAATTAATTTACTGTCCATTCTATTAATAGTAAGGTTTATAAAATTTATAGACTTGATAGACTCGGATTCTAGAGTGAAATTTATAGCTGGATGTAAATTGTTGAGCGAAAAAAGAATATTTTCAGCATCCGTATAGCTGACATCTATAATAGCCAATACATCATCAACATACCTGAACCAACATAAGATTTTTTGGAAAGAGTTTTGGTTCGAAGAATTATTATCAAATATGTTAGCCACGAGGTTGTTAAGAAACAAATCTGCTAGCAAAGGTGATAAAGGATTGCCCATTGCCAAGCCTTGTGCTTGTCTATAAATAATATCGCTAAAGGTGAAGAAATCTTGCGATGCCTTTTGGAGCATCGGTATGGCGTTTATCCTTACAATGACAGTTACATCCCTATTGGTTCGAATTTAATTATCTTAATTTAATCCCCCCATCTACAGTTGCGTCATTCTTGATCTTAATATTTTTCTGAACAAAAAAACTATTTTTAAATATTTAGTATGTTGTTTCTTCTCACAGCGATGGCTTTTATTTTCATCAATATTGGTCCAAATTTCATTATCTTAATTGAGTCCCCCATTTTCAACCCTATTTACAGTTGCTTTATTATTCACCTGAAACAAGGTCTAAAATGGTGCATATTTCAATAACGACGCAACTATCATGTAGTGGTTCAGCACATAGTTACAAATATGTCGCTTTTGTATCATCTGTATAGAGAATTTTAGAAGTTACTTACTCAATAAACAGGAATTGACAATATTTTGCAGTTACGTCATTATTATTCCGGACCGGGGAACAGACGAATTTAACTTGCTTACTGGAGTCAGACAGGGATGCATTCTTTTCCGTTTTTTTTTTTCAACATAAGTGTAGACTATATTCTTTCCAAACTACACTCCGACACAAGAGTGATACAATGTACGTTAACTACGGCCTAAGTGATCTAGAATACGTCGACGATATCTGCCTATTAGGATAAATGTTTCAATATGTAGCTGACCAATTGGAAATACTTTCCACTGGCAGGTTTAAAAACCAAAATTAATAAAATCAAATCCATGTGAATAAATGCAAAAAATAACTTACCATTTACTATTAACAATACGCAGATTGAAAATTTGGAACATTTTACGTAACATATGGAACGTTTACGTTAAGTGTAACAGAAAGCGGAGGTAGAGAAGACGATATTCGTATGAGGATACACGTGAAGAATATAAAGGTCATCCTTCCTTGAACTGGTTAATGTTTACCAGTTCAAGAAAGTGCCCTTTTTTGTAATTGTCAGTTTGTTCTAAAATTTTACACTATTAAAGTTAATTTGTGTCCTGTTTATGTGGTGGTAAACTAAGTATGTATAATAATTTTTTCTTAGGTTGCGGTTACTTTTATGTTGAGTAATACGTTGTTTAAGCGACTGTAAACTTTGACAAATACAACAACTTTGATATACTATCATTACATTTTTCAATTCTCAATACTTACAAAACATTAGTAATAAATATTTTGTATTTCCAGCGCGATTTTTAAAGTGAATATTGAAACGTCAAACACACTTAATTAATTTAAACACACTAAGGGCCGGTATTTCCAACCTCACTTAAGCCAAAGCTTACTTTAAGCCTTTGCTTAAGCTCAGATGCCTGTATTTCCACTTAAATTTGAGGCTTAAGCCTAGGCTTAAACCAAATAATTTTAAGCTCGCGCGGGAGTTGGTTTAAGCCTTTGCTTAAAATTTGTATTCTGTTTTTTGAGGTTATTTCTATAGATTATTAATTATAGAGTTGTTTTGAAAACCAACTTTTAAGTAATAACGTTATTATTGGATTATTAAATAATAATCTATTAATTTATTAATCGTAATAACGATTATTAAAATTCTTACTATTTTGGAAGGTGTAGGCACATGAAAATTGTTTATTTCTACAATGCTTGGTAGCTATATTTATTTTACAAAAATAAACTTACATTCCAATTTGAAATTTTAAGGAATATATCCAATAAACAAAATTACAAAGATTATTGTTATTATTATTACTATTGCTTATGCAAAATAACAATAAAAATATAACCAGAGAAAATATAGACCATAAACTAAAAACACATATATATACCATGTTTACACAAAATTAAGTGAAGTAAAAATAACATTGATATAGATGACAAGATAAAATTAAATGTCAACAGTAGTGGTTTTTACCTCAGAACAGTTAGCTCTGGCACTTTGACGTATTCAGAGGTACCAAACCAATTAACTTTACAGCTGAGCATCAGTTTAGTTAAGGCTATGGGTACATAATTCGCAAATATTTTACGTGTATCCCTACTTTTTCTGTCTTTACACGGCAAATTACGTGTAGTAAAATTCACACTGGTATGGATATGTAAACATTACTAGAATGTCATTCTATTTAAATGTCATCATTAATTTAAAGAGATGGCTTTTGAATGTTCTTGGATAACTGTTATTTTTATAATTGCAAAAAATTATTAATTCAGTTAATAAATGTGATAATTTGTTTACTAACTATGTATTCAGTGATTGTAATAATTTATTTGTACATCAAAAACTAATACTCAATCGAGAAAAGAGGAAAAGTGTTAAAGTGATTTTTAATAATATATTGTTATGGAACGCTTACAATTTTGAACATCTTTAACAACAAAATACTTGGATCACAGAATATATTATCCTGATGTATTCTCTGCTTGGATCTTCCACAAATAATACACAATAAATAACTTTTTATTAAGTTCACGTCTTAAATTAATTATTTATCAAATACACTATATATGAATAATATTTAATCAATAACTCAAAATATTCCCGATGCAATGTCAAATATTTAAAATTGTCACTGATTGTCAGTGTCTGACTGACAATATATGCTGACAATATTATATTCGGCTGAGTGCGTTGTAAGACAAAGATAGATTTGGAAAATATTACCACGGCATTATGTTTATTTTTGTCGAATCCTGAAAAAACCAATAAATATTTTTGAAAAATTTAAACCCAGAATGAAAGACTAAATTATTGCCGAGGGCCGAAAGTCCCTTAGAATAAATAAAAAGTTTATTTTGAATGAGATATTTGAAATTAAAAATCACACTATATTTTCTCTTAGTTTTTCACCCCTGTAACTTATTAAAATAAACATTATAGAAGTTCTCAGGGACTTTCGGCCCTCGCTAATAACGTAATCTTTCATTCTGCGTTTATATTTTTCAAAAATACTTATTAGTTTTCTCAGGATTCGAAAAAAATGAATCCCCATTTGAATAGCATTGCAGCCGAAAATACGTACCGATCCTCTTAAGCGAATGATGGAAATACGGCACTCAGCTTAAGCTTCTCCTTAACTTTTGACACAGGCTTAGCTAAGCAAAAGCTTAAGTAGCTATTGAAATACCGGCCCTTATTAATATTAAATTAAAATTGTGGCTTATTTTCACCAGAATACTAGATTTGAACTGGATATTGTTAAATAAAAATGCCCTAACTTTGTAGCTATCATAGGGTAAGTGGATAAAAACCACATATTTTGAACACTAACAGTACATCTTCTACGTAGAGAGACAGATCGTTTTGTGAAGATCTTCTTCTTTAAGTGCCATCTCCGAATCGGAGGTTGGATACCATCATCACTATCTTTACTCTATCTATCTCTGCTCTGAAGGGTTCCATAGAACTGCATTTAAACCAGTCTCTTAAATTCTTCAACCATGGCACACTCCTTACGCCTCTTATTTTTCCCTGTATTATCAGTCTTAGCATTTCATATCGCTGTCCCCTCATTACGTGTTCCAGATATTGTAACTTTCTTATTTTTATTGTGTTTATTATTTCGCATTCTTTACCCATTTCTCGCAATACTTCTGTGTTCGTTTTCTTCTGTACCCATGCTATTCTAAGCATCCTTATGTAACACCACATTTCAAATGACTGTAGTTTATTTATGTGTTCTTGCAGTATTTGTAAAAATAGTAAATAATTTTCTAAGTTGTATTGAAAACAAAATACTGACCCTACTTGATAGTTGGATCGCTTATTATATAAAGGGAATAAGTCCACTTTCGTACGAAATTAAAATAAGATATACATTTTGTTAAACCAACGTCGACGGATCGATGGTCTATAAACGAAATATGTATCTGTCACCGCACGCGAAATATCGCACGATAAAATGTTTGTTGAGCGTATAAAGGGAACTAGTCCGGGACTGATTACCTTTATACATTAATTCTTGTGGCGCCACCATCGTTTGTGGCAATTTGTGGTTTATTATAATTACTTCGGTTAGTTTACGTTAGTTAGTCTTACGATGTATTTTGGTCTTTTTTGTAATAATATGTTTCAAACCAAAATATCCCAGGTACTCGGCTGTTTCTCTATGCAGACGACAAGGCTCTGCTCACGACAACCTCTCGATACAACCCACGACTTATCCACAGAAGAGCCCAGGCTCTGTTGGACGGGGTCGGGGAATGGTGTTGTAAGTGGAGAGTCACGCTGAACGCGAACAAAACAACAACAATTGTGTTTCGCGCCCCTTCTGTGTCACATAGAATCATAATAAATGAAGACGACCAATATCCACTGAGACTGTTGGGAGAAAGGCTTGTTGTTAGCCCGACTGCAACCTATTTGGGAGTACTGTTCACCAGGACTCTTAACTGGGACGCAGATCTAAAGGCAACTTTAGATAGGGTAAGGAACAGGGCCAGACTTCTCAACCCTCTCTCTGGACGAATTGGCAAGACACACAAGAAGACTCTCATTCACACTTACAAGACCTTTATTCTACCCGTCATAGAGTACAAATCATGCTTCTACTCTCTTTGCGCTAGAGCAAAACAAGAGAGGTTTTTGCGAGCGGAACGTAGAATCTTGCGTAGATGCAACTACGAGCACTGGCGATATCCCTCAAACGAAATCCATAACATCTCAAACATCCCCAAAATCACTGAGAGAATAAACTCTCTGAACAGGAACTTCACAATCAAAGTAATCAACGGTCCCCCCTCCGACACACAAGAATCTCTCAAATGTTCCTGTTCATCTTCCGGCCACGTACTCTACCGAACGCCCAAACACAAAAAGATTCATTTACCGTCTGCTCTAATGCAAACATGCATTGACGAACTCCCGGTAGAGTACGAAAACATCCTCGAGGCTACTCCGTTAGCCTTCCATACCCACCTATAACATATCCTCTTCCCTACCCCGAACAGGGAGAAGTTGGTTTTTTGCGGTTTCCCAACTTCATTGCACAATTATACCTGTTCGTTCCAAGAAAATAGTCGCAACTGTTTTCACCACTCGAACGCTCACTGTCCACGCTGCGCTCAAAAGCCACCTTCTGACCGCCGACGAGGGACGCAGGTTCGCCTGTCGTTGTACAAGGGTTTCTAGGGAGACTGGTCGAGAGCAAAGCACGGACAGTACACGTAAATGTCTATGGAACCAACAACAACTCCACCAAACTTTCTTCTCTGTTGCCTTTCTAGCCTTCTGGACACCACCGTCCGGCAAAACCCAGGAAACCAGAAACACCAGGATACGACACTTGCCCCAGTGTGTTTTTCGGACTGTTTGCTTTTGCGGCCACATTTACATTCACTTCAAACCCTGAAGAGGACTAAATCCTAAACGGGGACACTCATTGATAGCATTTCTACATAGCAATTTATTCTATACACGCAAATCAAACAATGAGAAGAAGACTGATTACCTTTATACAATAATTCTTGTGGCGCCACCATCGTTTGTGGCAATTTGTGGTTTATTATAATTACTTCGGTTAGCTTACGTTAGTTAGTCTTACGATGTATTTTGGTCTTGTTTGTAATAATAAACCTTTTTTTTATAAATAACTTAATAATTTAAAAAATGAATAACCATTTTCAATTTCGTTGCAAAACGAAAACACAGCCGAACCATATTCCAGTCCAATCAGAGAGTGCTGCAAGCACCCCTACCGGTTTCGAAACTTATTAGTCTCTCATCAGGAGGCACATTTTACATTTACTCTGTGTGGAGTATGAAGGGAACCATTCTCGTTGGAACTTTACCGCGCTGAGCAGATGGGACGTGAATTGTAAATTGTAGAATTCCCTCATCTTCCTTAGTCTCAGCATCCGTATGGCTTGCAAATTGTAGAATCCTCGGAGGTGTAACCAGAGAAGGTTCCCATTGTTTTCATTCTAGTGGGATGTAGAATAGCATTATGTTGTTTTATATGCCATTAGAGTGAAAACTTAGTCTCTTTTTAATAATTTAACTGCAGAGAAACAGCACTTTTTCGTCTTTTATTCATTGATTGTATAAAGGAATCAAGCCCCAGCCTTTAAAAACGAATTTTTGACCTTAATCGTTTTCAAAGCCAAGTTTGCTATATCACATATCACTCTACTAGTCTCCTTCTACATTTCATCTGTAGAACAAAATGTGGTAGATCATCAAGTTTCTAAAGTAAATTTCGTAAGTTTCGTTTTTCTCAAAACTAAGTATTGTGCTCCTTTATACAATAAGCGCTTCAATTACTGTCAATTCCAGCTCAAATGCTAACAAATGTTAATATCACCCTGTTTATAAGAGATTTTGACTAATCTTCTTCTTCATGTACCATCTCCTCTAAGAAGGTTGGCAACCATCACGGCAATTCGCACTTTCGATACCGCTGCTCTAAAGAGATCAGCAGAAGTGCAATTAAACCAAGCTCTCAAATTGTTTAACCAGGAGATGCGTCTTCTTCCGCGACTAATCCGAGACTTTTTTGACTAATAGAAACCTACAAAAATAAAAATTTCACTGAGTATTTAATTCATAGAGATTCTATACAAGAATAAAAATTACAGCGGTAATTTTCTCGATTATTTCATTCATAGGAGATTCTGACCAATAGAAAGCTACAGAAATCTAAATTAGACTGATAATTTTTGATAATTTCCCGTCGTCAAGTATATTACGTCAGATGACCTTCGTTGCTATGAAAAAATACATTCAGTGACATTAATGACAATTAATGTTTTAAACATTTTAAAAGTGATGACTTTCAACCGTAAAATATTTATAACAACTGTGTGTTTAATTGTTCTAATTTGTACTTACATAAATAAATTACAATAAAATTTTGGTTTTGAACAGTTTTATTCATGAAATAATCGCAACAAATTGCACTCGATCTCTAAAATTAATATAGAATTTTAGAGCTCTTGTGCAATTACTGCTGATAATTTCCCGTCGTCAAGTATTATGTCAGATGCCCTTCGTTACTACGCAAAAGTGAACATTTAGTGACATTAAGGACAATTATTAATATTTTACAACTTGTCAAAGAGAACACCATGAACGTATTTAGCAAATAATCAGACGAAGAGATCAACAGAATTTTAGTAAAAATGATTTAAAAAACAGTTTTATTCATAAAATAATCGTTCCTTCCAAATTACTTTCGAGCTCTTAAAAATTCTCGATTTGTTTTGCCCTCGTGCCACTTTGACATAATTTCACTCCCCTTCAGGTCGTGGAATTTAAACTGTCAAAATGTCACTCGGGATACAAATCGATAATTTTAGAGCTCTCGTGTAATTACTACTGATTATTGTTTATTGATTATAATTTCCAATCGTGTAGTAAGATTTTGTATCACGTATATAATTCTGTCCAATCAGATTATTATTCTACCGGGAATAATCTACTTACATTATTATACTGAGAATAAATTGAAGTATTTTATTTCTGTATAACGTCGGCTTAATTCGCAAACTGCTTAACTCCTATCGGTAAAACTTTTCAGGAAACGCTAAAAACTGTTTTCTGTTAAGTATTTCACGACAAATATTAAAGAATAAATGAATCAAGTATAAAGTTTTTACCAAAAATAATGTAGAGCGGACGAATTCACATTGAATTTTAATTATATTAAGTCATTAAAAACAAAATAAAGGAGTTAGGTATTTTTCTTAGTAAAATTTTTCTATAATTTGGAGATACGTCTTTATTTAAAGCAATAAAACTAATAATAACTCTTAAAAAAACAGGTTTATTTTAATATAGTAGTGAATAGAAAATTCATCAAAAGTAGTAAATTAACATTTTTTCTATGTTTCATGGGGTAGCTTATCATAAAAATCGTGATAATCACGTTCCATCGATAAATTTAATTGCTGGAGGTGCTGAAACTTTTCTTTCTATTTTTATGTACTTGGGGAAGGGCGATAGAACTAATAGGCAGAACATTACTCATATTAAGCCGTACTGGTAAGGTTTGCCAATCTTCGGTGTGACGAAGCTTAAAAAAATACCATCCTTTGAGTATTTTAAAGCTTTGATATCGTTTACAGTGGGTGCACCGACAACAGCTTTGCCTGGTCTTATTGATTTAACGAACTGGAGGTGATCATATTTTTTGAAGAAATCGTGCGTTAGATATTCGACGTCATAAGGACTTTTATGGCAAGCAGTTTTACAGATTGATACATAATCTGCTGGAATATTAATTTTTTTATTTCGAATTTGCCTCTCAATGACGGAGTGGACACTGTCTACCTCCATCTGGGTGTGACCTTTTTGCAAATACTTTTGAGTTACTGTTAACCCAGTATCCAATGCAAAGTTTAGTAAACCATTTGATAACGTTGAGATACTGTTTGGGTACCCGCAACCATCACTCTATAATATGATTTCAGTGCCCTCAGTGCTTTTTTCTTTCAAGTTATACAACTGCACCTGCTGGTTTAGGAAATGAACAATAATACTAGTAAACTCATTACTTATGAGCCCACCTTCCGATTCGTTCCACAGGTAGCAGAAGCCTTTTTGGCGTTTAATATCATAAATTGTAAAGTTATGCACAATTAGTTTGGTTTTGTAATAGAGGCTGGATACATTTGATTTAGGACAAAGCAAAACTGATTGAAGATCCATAGTAAACACTTCATTATGGGACTCTTTATCATTATATTTTTCAACCCTTGCTTCTTTTTGATATTTGTCATCCTCATTGTAGATATCTTCTGAAATATTTCCTGTTTGAATTCAAGTGTATTGCCAGAAGTCTTTGAAAATTCTTCTTCTCTCAGGTTCACTTATTTTAGTGCACATTAGGACGGAATGGTTATTTTTACTTAACTTACAATTGCAACTGTCTCTTATGGATTTTGGTTCTTTTAATAAGTCATACCTCCATTTTCCATTTTATTTTTTTTTCCTTGGTAAAACTTTCCCTTTTCTCTATTTAAACTGTTTTGGTTCTTTTTCCAACTATTTTTGTTTATTTCATACTTTGTAGACCGTTTTCTTCTCGGGCTTTCGTCTCGAGGATCATTTTCATTTATTTCACCATGCTGCAAATCTGAAATACTTTCGGACGACTGAGAACTGTTAGACTCTTCTGAATTCGCTACAAAATCAGGATCGTGGTTCTCATCGCCATCGCTAACTTCCACATTTTCTGCAGGGCTACCGGCCAGTATTTGGTTGATATCTTCGATTGTCTCCATATTTTCATTGGGTATTTCTGCATTGTTGTCATGAAAAATGTCATTCTGGCTATGACCTATCTCTACGGCTTCATTATCTGTTTCTGCATAGCTGTCTTTCTGCATATTGCTTAATTGCTGGAATATACTAACGGTCGATGTTGGATTATTATCCACATTTTCTTGCATGATGGCACTCTCATTGGCGTTGTTTAGTGCATTAAATATTTTGTCAATTCGACGGGACATCTTCTTCAAACAAAAAGCAGTTTTTAAATAAAAGATTTTACCACTTATACTTTTAAATGTAGGTAATTGAAACTAACGCCCCGCTAAAAATTCGGGGAAAAATGCGTATCTCCTGTATTCTGAATGTTTATCACTAAAATATATTTAACGAAAACTCCCTATCTCCAATTACTCTAAATACGTGAAATTTACACAATATTTGGCAATAAACATAACATTGCAATTAATCTGTATTATAACTTACAATGTTACTTACCTATTAAGAGTGTTTTCACGAATGTAACCACTTAAATTACTGCACGATTTACTTAAATTTTAGGAGCACATGTGCAGTATTTACAACAACATGGGAACTACTGGAGTTCCGTATCCTGCTATCGCGAAATTGGTAGGGACGGACTTACGGTGTTTTCTGTTGTGCAGATAATAAATAAAGCAATTTAATTTTGGACTTACCGGCCATTTTATCGGATGCGCTCCATTTATGTGAATAAATAACACCAATATAAAATTTTCACCAATATGTGGAGTTACGCATTTTGCGAATTAAGCCGACGATAATTAGAACGAGTTTCCTAGTTTTGACAAATGTCATATTAAAAAAATGAACCAAAATAAACTTCTAATTCTACATTTAATGTCAAATTATCATAAGGGCAATACAAAGCGGCAATTTTATTATCTCGAATGTAAATTGGTAAGATTATTTCATGAATTAAACTGTAGTTATAAATGATTTTAACTAATATTGTATTGATGTCTTCGTCTGAATATTTACTAAACCTGCTTTTGCTGTTCACTTTAATAAGTTGTAAAACATTAATTGTGATAAATGTCACTGATTGTTTATTTACAAAGGCTTAAATGTTGAATGTGAGTATTAAAAAATAATATTTCGAATATCACATGACAGTAAGAATAAATAAGAAAATAAAGCTCCAGTTTGTGCCTCAAACTTGTTGCCACTCGGCAATAGTCACACGAGCCTTGCGGTCTCTCGTATCTATTTCCAGGAAACAAGTTTTCGAAAAATTGTTGCAATATTTTCAATTTATTTTCACTTTCTTGTGATATGGTTGATAATTTTTTTTCATAATTTCCCTTCATTAAGTAGCACCACAGATATTCTTCGTTGTTACGCAGATTTCGAAATAAATAAACATTCAAAGACATTATTCACAATTAGTGTTTTAAAACGTATCAAAGAGGACATCATGAGCAATTTTGACAAATATTCAGGCGAATATAATCAACTAAATATTAGTTAACCCGCCGTTACACGCGTCTTCTATGGTTGCACGCGTATGAGCGTCGCCCTCACCTACACCAATTCGACTTATTTCGAGGGAGAATGAATGTCAACCTTTATAAATATAAAATGGGTTGTACTCACATATCATGGAAAGTCTTGTAAACCAATTTTTTTATTAATTTAACAAAACAGAAGTAAAAATAATATGATAACAGACAAAAGAGATATTCAATACACAAATGGAAAGTTTTAAAAATATTGAACACATCTAAAGATAATAAATACATCTACTCAAGATTCTTCCTCCTCTATTTCCCAACAGGAATTACACTAGTATAGTCCGTTCGCTAAACTCAGACTCAACTGGCTAGTGATTTAAGCTAGTAATTTTGCCAATTTGATAAAATTGCCAAAAATTATTACTAAATAGTTAATAATTACTAAATATTTAGTAGTTTTGCAAATTTTGTCAAAATTGGCAAAAACAACAAAGTTACGTACTAAAATCTTTGGCTATTTGCGTCTGAGTTTAGCGAACCGACTATAATTACATTACCTTAAGTTTTTTTGTGTTCCTTACAAACTGATTTTCTACAATTTGGCAAGCAGCATTTTGTCTGAGTTTTTCTGTTCTTCTTCTTAGAACACTATGCACATTTATTAGATACTTGTTTCACTTCTACAAGCTCTGCTTCACCTCGAATTCCCAAATCGTCCCTTATTTGCATTCGTAACAATACAGGGACAGTTCTTATGTTCGCGGCAATTCAATAGTATTTTTATAATATTAATATTTTTATAACCTCTGTTTTCTTCATTTTCAATTTAAGCAAGCCACTGAAGTAATTGACGTTCTTTACGAGAATCCATTTTACTAAAAAAGCAAATTAAAATTAATAATTGTTCTGAAGTTATTTATTTGTGGCATTTATGTAATTAACTATTAATATTTTGTATTTTGATAACGACGTCCGAGGTGGAATTCGAAATGTCAATAAAATCAATCAAGTTAAATTTTGGCTTATTTCTCAATTAGAATAGGTAAAATTAAAAATGGGTTCTTAACCAGTGGCGCACCTAGAATTTTCCTGTGGAGGGGTTGGCTTGGGCACCGAAAGTTTTTTGTATTATTTGTGAAAGACAAGTTACATTTTCCTACTTTCTTTTATATATATTTCTATATGCTCTGGGAGGGATTTTAACCCCCAAACCCCCCGTCGGTGCGCCACTGTTCCTAACCTAACCTAAACAATAATATCTTAATTAAACTTACCCACATATTAAACAAAAACCTAAAAGTTTCTTTGAAATAACAGAAACGTGATTTCACCGTGATTGCACGCGCAGTGAGGAATTCTCTCACTTGAAAAGGGATGGTCACTTCTTTGAAGTATCACAGCAAACTGATCGCCTGAAATATTCTATAATTTTGTCATACCCTCTCATGAACGATGCTAAAGGCATTCCTGGGTGCTCAAGGTTATCGTAGTAGTTAAGACAATTTAATTGGTTATAAACAAATATGGTGAGGTATTCCCTCATAGCGCGTGTAATGGTGGGTTAAAATGATTTAAAAATACAGTTTCATTAATGAAATAATCTTACCGAATTACACTCAAGCTCATAAAAGTTACCGATTTGTATTGCCCTCATAACAAGTTGAAATAATTTTCCTCCTTTTGGGCCGGAAAATTAAAACTGTCAAAGTAACACTAGGGATACAAATCGGTTATTTTAAAGCTCTTGTGTAATTACACGTGAGGATTAAATTTTGGATGGTCTTCTGGAAGTATTACTTGAATCGCTGTTACGTGGAAGAGGTAAAGTAACTGTATCTTAACCGTTTTCTACAATTTCATAAGCCAAATCCCTAATTCAGCAGATATCATCATCATCATCAGGTAGCGCTACAACCTGGGGTTGGTCCTGGCTGACTGTACAATTTTCTTCCAATTTGTTCGGTCTTCCATCAACCTAGGGTCAAATGGGATATTCATTTTTCGGAGATCTGCTTGAATGTTAACTCTCCATCGCATTCTGGGACGTCCGAGTGGTCTTTTCCTGTAGGAATCTCCTCCCATACCAGTCTTACAAGTCTCGTTATGAAGTCTGTGCACGTGGTCTGTCCATCTTAGTCGCTGTGATTTAATTTCTTGGACAATATCGGTGTCATTGTAGAGTTTTTTTAATTCGAAGTTGGTTCTGATTCTATACTGGTTTGTGTTAATGTCGTGGTGAGCTCCGAAAATTGTTCTAAGTATTTTTCGTTCAAGACGTCTGAGCTTTTCTTCGTTTGATTTGGTCATGGTCCACGTTTCGCAACCATATTTTATGTTAGTACAGCTCTGACGATGGATTTATAGATTTTGATCTTGGAACTTCTTCTAAGATTTTTTGATTTTATAAAATTATCCAGTGCGAATAGGCAGCGATTTGATGATTGGATTCTGTCTTTTATTTCTGTAGTAACATCGTTGTCAGCTGTGATTACGGCCCCCAGATACTTAAAACATTGTACTCTTTCCAAATTAAAGGTATTGACCGTCACATTTTGTCCTATCCTGTCTCTTCGTGTCGTTATATTTATACAGATATATTTCGTCTTCTCTTCATTAATCCTTAGCCCTACTTCGTTTGTTGCTCCTTCCACCTTTTTGAAAATGGCTTTTGTGGAGAGGATGGAGTCTCCAACGAGATGAATATCATCTGCGTATGCTAGTAATACCTTGGGACCTTGAACCGATAGCAGTTCTGTTTTTATTTCGGCCAACCTCATGGCTTTCTCTAATACAAGGTTAAAAAGTAGTGGAGATAACGCATCACCCTGCTTGAGTCCACTGTTGATTTCGAAGCTGTCAGACAGTTTTTTATTTACACGTACTTTTGAGAACTCCGCCATGGCATTCCATACTTGGCTTCTTTCTACGCTGCCATATGCCTGTCGAAAGTCTATGATGAGATTGTGTATGGGTCTGTTATACTCCCATCCCTTTTCTAGAAGCTGTCTCAGCGTGAATAGTTGATCTATTGTGGATATGTTTGCCCTAAAACATATTCTTCTAGGACATTTTCAGCATAAGGGGTTAGTTTACTAAGAATGATGTTTGAGAGGATTTAGTATGCCGTGTTTAAGAGTGAAATTTCTCTGTAATTCGCGCATTTTGTTTTGTCCCCTTTTTGTGGATGGGCACTAGGGTGTTTTCCTTCCATCTTGCTGGTATCCTTTCTTCTATCCATATCTGTATTGTCAACTGGTGGATTGGGCGATGTAGTGTTTCTCCACCATATTTCAGAAATTCTGCTGGTATCTGGTAGCAGATATTACCTCATGCTTAATTCTGAATGGCTATCAACGAGGTCGGGGTGCGATATGTGGAAAAACATGTAAAATAAGACAATAAAGAATAATAATTTAAGGAATAATAATCAAAAATAAAGAATTTAATTTTAACAATTGCAATATCAATTGTTTTCGTTAGGAACTAACATAGTAGAAATTCTGAAATAAACAAACAAAACAGAGGAAAAACATATATAAGGAAATTAAAATAGATATAAAAACCACTAAATATACGAAAGGGAGAATCGTGGAGAGCACTTTTAAAAGACGGACCAAATTCCTACAAGACAATTCTTCTTCTTCTTAACGTGCGGTGCGTCATGATTATACACTTCTTTTTTAGCAGCATTGCAAAACATTTCATAGCTGTGGATTCCTGTCCATTAGCGAGTATCTTCCCTTTGAGTATCAGCTGCTGAAAATTGTATCGTTCTCCTCGTATGTGCCTTAAGTATGCAATCTTCTTACTTTTTATAATATAATAATTAAAAATTTCCCTGTCCTGGAAGCTCGCTCTTCTTAATATTTATCGCAAATACATAATAATATGTGGAAGAAACAAAAATAATTTATTAAGTTACAAATAGTGTAGGAAACAGAGGTTGAACCTTGCAAAATGGACACAAGTCCGGTTTTATTTTTTTTCTGGCATATCAAGGGGTGCTTATTATAAGACTAACTTTTTCTGAAAAAATTTCGCCCTGGAACCCCCCTTTTCACCCCTTTAAAGGGGGTAATTTATGGTTTTTGCAGAACGTAGCCCTTCCTGTACCTTTTACAAAAATTTTTTTTATAGAAATATGAAGAGGACTATATTTTCTACGATTTATTTCCGACCGCATCTCTCTGTCATCCACCGTTTAGCAAGGGTGGCGCCCCAAAGTTGACAAGTTTTTAAAAAAGATGTTTTTAAAAAAAATATATTTTTCCCTAACTGTAACGGAAATTAAAAAGAAATGCTGCGGAGATTATTCACAAATAGATGATTGATTTTTTGGTATAGGTTTCACTTAAGGGTAATTGCCCTTTTTTTAATTACAGGGTGTTACATTTTAAAACACTTCTTTTTATACCATCTGAACCGTTTATGCTAGAGTAAAAAGACTTTTAGCGATTACCCATGTACTGGTGTTATTTACAAATTTGTATAATGCACCCCCATTTTTTCCCCGAAACCACCCAAAAAAAAAGAAGAATTAATAAATAAAGTGATTTTCTTGGAATCCTTCACACACAATGCCCTTCATTAATATGCTTCATATATCATTTTGTGCAAGTTATTATTACCCATGCATGGACACTAAAAGCGATTTCTTACTGCAACCCCTGTAGCCAAAAACAATAAATAAAATGGGGGGTTGAAAATTTTTTTTTGTTTTTTGCTTTTTGATCCATATGGGCATATGCTTCATCAATAGTGCTTTTCAAAAATACATATGGTTATTGCAACATCCCTGCGCAAACCACCCCTATCCTTGAAAATATACTGCAGAAACTACCCCTATACCTTATCCAGCATGTTTTTACGATTTTCTCATTACCTATTCATTTTTTTTTAACAAAACTTATACAAGGTTAAAGACCACTATTTACTCTAAAAATTAGGTCCTATTCATTTTTTTCGTTTAAGCAACCGTTACGGCACAGTGGCGCCGTAAACCTCATATATGCTTTGACGGGCTCCAGTTTTTGTTTATTTTTTCGTCATCTGTTTGTTTTATTGATAAAGTACTTATGGAAAATAAAACAACACAGTGTAACCTACAAATCATGACCTATGCACATTTTACATTCTTTGCTCCCCAAAGCTACAGTGGTGGCCCAAAATAATTTTTTTCATATTTTCGCCACCTACACGCATTTTATTGCGTTAATGCTACCTTAATAGCACAGTATTCACCCCTAAGTGGTCGCTAAGCAGTGGCGGATCCAGGGAGGGGTGATGGGGGCGATCACCCCCCACCCGTCTCAAACCAAGTGATATTATATTTGAAGGTTACGAAAATATCCATTTATTTTTATAGAAATACTTATATTAATATTATTTTTATAAGAATGACTTTTTATGCTTTAGCGACAGTGGCGGATCCAGCATCGTTAAGAGGGGGGTGCCAATTGGTTAAATTTCTATAAAAGTAAATGAATATTTTTATAATCTTTGAATATAATATCACTTGGTTTGAGACGGGGGGGGGGAGGTGATCACCCCCATCACCCCTCCCTGGATCCGCCACTGCGTAGGGACCACCTAAGGGTAAATATTGTGCTGTTAAGGTAGCATTAATGCAATAAAATGCATGTAGGTGGCGAAAATATGCAAAAATTTATTTTGGGCCACCACTGTGGCTTTGGGGAGCAAAGAATGTAAAATGTGCATAAGTCATAATTTGTAGGTTACACTGTGTTGTTTTATTTTGCATAAGTACTTTATCAATAAAACGAACAGATGACGAAAAAAAAAAAAACAAAAACTGGAGACCGCCCTTCATTAATATGCTTCATATATCATTTTGTGCAAGTTATTATTACCCATGCATGGACACTAAAAGCGATTTCTTACTGCAACCCCTGTAGCCAAAAACAATAAATAAAATGGGGGGTTGAAAATTTTTTTTTGTTTTTTGCTTTTTGATCCATATGGGCATATGCTTCATCAATAGTGCTTTTCAAAAATACATATGGTTATTGCAACATCCCTGCGCAAACCACCCCTATCCTTGAAAATATACTGCAGAAACTACCCCTATACCTTATCCAGCATGTTTTTACGATTTTCTCATTACCTATTCATTTTTTTTAACAAAACTTATACAAGGTTAAAGACCACTATTTACTCTAAAAATTAGGTCCTATTCATTTTTTTCGTTTAAGCAACCGTTACGGCACAGTGGCGCCGTAAACCTCATATATGCTTTGACGGGCTCCAGTTTTTGTTTATTTTTTCGTCATCTGTTTGTTTTATTGATAAAGTACTTATGGAAAATAAAACAACACAGTGTAACCTACAAATCATGACCTATGCACATTTTACATTCTTTGCTCCCCAAAGCTACAGTGGTGGCCCAAAATAATTTTTTTCATATTTTCGCCACCTACACGCATTTTATTGCGTTAATGCTACCTTAATAGCACAGTATTCACCCCTAAGTGGTCGCTAAGCAGTGGCGGATCCAGGGAGGGGTGATGGGGGCGATCACCCCCCACCCGTCTCAAACCAAGTGATATTATATTTGAAGGTTACGAAAATATCCATTTATTTTTATAGAAATACTTATATTAATATTATTTTTATAAGAATGACTTTTTATGCTTTAGCGACAGTGGCGGATCCAGCATCGTTAAGAGGGGGGTGCCAATTGGTTAAATTTCTATAAAAGTAAATGAATATTTTTATAATCTTTGAATATAATATCACTTGGTTTGAGACGGGGGGGGAGGTGATCACCCCCATCACCCCTCCCTGGATCCGCCACTGCGTAGGGACCACCTAAGGGTAAATATTGTGCTGTTAAGGTAGCATTAATGCAATAAAATGCATGTAGGTGGCGAAAATATGCAAAAATTTATTTTGGGCCACCACTGTGGCTTTGGGGAGCAAAGAATGTAAAATGTGCATAAGTCATAATTTGTAGGTTACACTGTGTTGTTTTATTTTGCATAAGTACTTTATCAATAAAACGAACAGATGACGAAAAAAAAAAAAAACAAAAACTGGAGACCGCCCTTCATTAATATGCTTCATATATCATTTTGTGCAAGTTATTATTACCCATGCATGGACACTAAAAGCGATTTCTTACTGAAACCCCTGTAGCCAAAAACAATAAATAAAATGGGGGGTTGAAAATTTTTTGTTGTTTTTTGCTTTTTGATCCATATGGGCATATGCTTCATCAATAGTGCTTTTCAAAAATACATATGGTTATTGCAACATCCCTGCGCAAACCACCCCTATCCTTGAAAATATACTGCAGAAACTACCCCTATACCTTATGGGGGTGCATTATACAAATTTGTAAATACCACGAGTACATTGGTAATCGCTGAAAGTCTTTTTACTCTAGCATAAACGGTTCAGACGGTATAAAAAGAGGTTTTTTAAAATGTAACACCCTGTAATTAAAAAAAGGGCAATTACCCTTAAGTAAAACCTATACCAAAAAATCAGTCAATTATTTGTGAATAATAGCCGTAGGATTTCTTCTTAATTTCCGTTACAGTTAGGGAAAAATATATATTTTTTTAAAACATCTTTTTTAAAAACTTGTCAACTTTAGGGCGCCACCCCTGCTAAACGGTGGATGATAGAGAGATGGTGTTGGAAATAAATCGTATAAAATATAGTCCTCTTCATATTTCTATAAAAGAAATTTTTTGTAAAAGTTACAGGAAAGGCTACGTTCCGCAAAAACCAAAAGTTACCCCCTTTAAAGGGGTGAAAAGGGAGGTTCCGGGGCGAAATTTTTTCAGAAAAAGTTAGTCTTATAATAAGCACCCCTTGATATACCAGAAAAAAAATAAAACCAAACTTGTGTCCATTTTGCAAGGTTCAACCTTTGTTTCCTACACTAAAATTCAAATATAAAATCTTCATTTTTTAATAAAAATTTGTTTAATTTATGTCCTAACTTTTCTTAACAACTCCTCTACTCGTAGACGTGTTAACACCGTGATATTAATAATTTTCAGAAAAAAATTATTAGAAGTAAAATTTGTTAATAGTTTAGTTAACTGGTTTCGTTCAATTAATACGAATTAATAGGAAATAATTAAAAACCTTGTATTTTGTCCTTCATATTGTTCTGAAGCTATTTGTTGTCCTTTTTGTCTTCGAATATTAAAGAATACAATTAATAAACTGTCAAAATAAGACTAAAATAAAAATGGACATAACCATTAATAACATCAGACAGAAATTTCATTTAGATTTCTTCAAACGAGATCAACTCTTTTCTAGATAATTTTCCATCTCTCTCTTTAAGGGTGCATCGTAACGAATTCCCGGCATCACGATAGGATAATCTTTTTTCATACCCTTGTTCCTTCAGGAGCTCCTCGAAAGCAGACAGCTTCCTTAATTAGAAATTATTCATGTGTGAGAAACCCCCACAAATGTTGACTTTCCATTACTGAAATATTTGAATACAATATACATGAGCTAAACGGTTCAGTGACGTATTATTAAATTGTAAATCTTATAGTCAAACAATTACCGGTATTTGTATAATATACATATCTTCTTCTTCTTGTAGTGCCTATCCGTTTCGGATGTTTGCGACCATCATGGTAATCTGTACTTTGCACACTGCTGCTCTAAATAGATTTGTGATGGTTGTGTTAAACCACGTACGTAGATTTTTCAGCCAGGAAATCCTTTACCTTCCTGGTTCTCGCTTTCCTTCTACTTTTCCTTGCAAGATTAGTTCCAGCTATCCATACCTGTCACTGTTCCTCATGATGTGACCGAGGTATTCGATTTTGGCTGTTTTTATTGTGATTAACAGCTGTTTTTCTTTTTGCATTCTCAGGAAAACAACATCATTAGTAACGTGGTCGGTATAAGATATCTTCAGGATTCGACGATAAAGCCATATTTCAAAAGCCTCAATTTTCTTGCAGGTGGCGTCTGTGAGAGTCCACGACTCAACTCCGTACAACAGTATAGGAAAGATATAACATGGTAATAACGTGATCTTTATAAGTATCGACAAATCCTGACATTCGAATAACTTAGCTATTTTTTGAAATGCAGATCTTGCTTTCTCTCTCCTACATTCGATTTCTATGGAATGGTCCCAATTTTCATTGACGTTTTTTACCAAGGTAGGTGTATGTTTTTACTCTTTCTATTTTTTGACCGTTCACACTGATTCGTTCAAATTGCTGTTCTTTCTTAGAGATCATCATCCATTTTGTTTTCTTATTGTTAAGTGAAAGCCCGTATAGCTGACTGGCTTCCGCGATTCTGTTCAATAATTCCTTTAGGGCTTCAGAACTGTCAGCGAATACCACCGTGTCGTCTGCGTATCTTATTGACACATTCTCCGTTAATTCGAATTCAGTCTTCAACATCATCCACTGCTTCTTGATAAATTTCCTCAGAGTAGATGTTAAACAGCAGTGGTGATAGTATACATCCCTGACGGACTCCACGTTTGATTTTAATATCGTAGTATTCTCCTGCCTCTGTCCGAATAGATGCTGTTTTATTCCAGTACAGATTGCTGTTAATCCTTAAATCACAGGTGTTTATTCTAATATTGGTTAATATCTCCATCAGCTTGTCGTGCTTTACTGTATCGAACGCTTTATGGTCATCAATGAAACATGCATAAACATCACAAATTACGTCTCTACATCCTTGAAATAGCACTTGTATACTAAATAGAGCCTCTCTTGTACCCACTGTATTCCTAAAACCAAAATGTGTACGGCTGATTTTTTCTTTGCATAGTTTATATTATATCCTTTGATGTATAATCTGTAGAAATAATTTTAAAATCTGGTTCATGAAGATGATGGTCCGGAAAACACTGCAGGATACGGATTTTGTTTTCTTTAAAAGGTATATAATTTATTAAAATTTTATTAAAGGGCTACATCACAAATGGGAAACGTTTTCGATCCGAATACAGATCATCATCAGTGCTGAACAGGATGCTCACATGCTAAGCCACCAAAATTGAAAGTATATGGGTAAAGATCCTTTAAAATGATACAGTTATGGATATATTCTTAAAAATTGTTTTAAATAACATGGATGTTATAAAAAATTTCCATCGACCGTTCAAGATATGTGGTAGCTGAACCCAGGACGTGCCCCAACTCATGTGAGGGTCAAATGGTGCCCGCTGCTTAATCATGTATTATTTATAACATCCATGTTATTTAAAACAATTTTGTCAATGTATCCATGACTGTATAATTATAATGATGATAGACCCGAACTACCTGGTATAATTACATAAATGAACTGTATAATGATGATATACCCGAAGAACTGGAGACTTTATATAGATGAAGGTGAAGGACCAGAAATACTAAAATCAGAAATACTACATGCTATAAAATTGGCAAAAAACAAGAAAGCCGTTGGTCCTGACAACATACCTACAGAAACGTTAAAGCTCATAAATGAGGAAAACATTGGAATACTAGTCAAACTTTTCAATGATGTTTATTCGACTGGTGATATCTCTGAAGATTGGTTAAAGTCAGAATTCATAACCCTACCAAAAAAACAACGTCCTAAAAACTGTACCAATTACAGAATGATAAGCCTTATGAGCCACACTTTAAAAATCTTTCTACGTATCATCCACAGTAGAATCAGAGATAAATGTAAAGAAGACCAGGACGAAACACAATTTGGCTTCAGAAATGGACTGGGAACCCGGGACGCACTCTTTGCACTAAATGTATTATTGCAGAAATGTCGAGATCAAAGGAAAGATATCTTTGCTGTTTTTATTGACTATGAGAAGGCCTTTGATCGAGTACAACATAAAAAATTAATCAAAATATTAAAGGATAAAGGAGTTGATAGTCAAGATGTACGAATCATAGAAAAATTATACTGGCGTCAAACAGCGACAGCTTGCATAAATGGAAAATCAACAGAAATATGCAAAATACAAAGGGGTGTCAAACAGGGTTGTATACTGTCCCCACTATTATTCAATTTATATTCAGATAGAATATTTAAGGAAGCGCTGCATAATTTGGAATGGGGGTGTGAAATTTAATGGAATTCTGATAAATACCATCAGATATGCAGACGATACAGTTATTTTAAGTGATGATATGAATGGATTACAACACCTTTTAAATGCAATTGACATAGTGCGAAGAGAGTTTGGCCTAAAAATAAACTGTCTAAAAAGAAAATACATGGTATTTAGCCGTTTGGCCCATCAAGGTTCACGGTTATATGTTGATGGTCATATAATTCAAAGAGTACCCAGTTTTAAATATCTTGGTTGTCATATTACTGAACAAATAGATCCAGATAAAGAGATAAAATGTAGAATCGAGATAGCCCTTTATTATGTGTAAAAACACGTATCCCCTATGCTTGCGCTCCGAGCTCCTGCAACTGCTCCACATAGTGGACACGTTTGGCGCTCCCGGACTGTGCAATTGTGCGCACTCTGCCTCGGCGCTCCAATCTGTGGCGGTTTATATATAAGGGAGCGCATACCGTATCGATTGGAGAAGTTGCAGGGAGCGCGGACCGCAAGAATTTCGTGAACATAGTGGATGATTGGCGCTCTCGGACCATGCAACAATGTGCGCTCCGCCTCAACGGTCCAATAGGTGGCGGTTTATATGTAGAGGAGCTCATGCATGTAGATGGTAGCAGTTGCATGGAGAGCGGAGCGCAAGAGGTTTGTAAACATAGTGAATGGTAGGCCCTCCCGGACCGTGCAACTGTGCACGCTCAGCCTCGGCGTTCCAATTGGTGTCGGTTTATAAGTAGAGGAGCGCATACCGTATCGATTGGAGAAATTACAGGGAGCGCGGAGTGCAAGAGGTTCGTGAACATAGTGGATGGTTAGCGCTCCCGGACCGTGCAACAGTGCGCCAACGACCGTGCGGCAGTGCCTCGGTGGTCCAATATTACGAACGTAGTGGATACGTACCTTTAGAAAGACGGGTATTCTGGTATTCAGTTTTGTTATAATCTAGGGTGGGGGGGGGGGGGGGGGGCATTACATAAGGGAGGTTGTGTGGTGTTGTAGACAATATGTCGATTTGTCGAATTTATGCAACTGGCAGAGTGCAAGATACAGGATTGGAAAGTGTCAACTGGAAATATCTAAAATAATTTCTAAAAAAGATAGAGGGCCGTTCCACTTCGTTTTTGAGAAAGAAGCTAAAGAAGGTGTAGGCAATGTTCTAACCATATTATTTTTGTTTATCAAAACTTCCATGTCCATTTACACTCTACATGTTTTGAGACTTTTCCCAAAAAATAAAATTGTGTATTTCAATTTTTATATCTCATTTCCGCCAAAGGTTCGAAAACGAACCATTTTGTTGTTTACGAATGTAAAACGAATGTCTAAGTTTATTTTACTCTAGTTAATCAAATATATTACATATTATTGCAGTATTTCTTTGCTTGGCGGTTAATGGGTTAACAGAGCAAATGCTGCCAGCGAGTTGCTTGATAATGTCAAATATAGAAAGTTGGCCTATTTTGGACACGTAGTAAGGGAGACCGGTATAATATTCTTCAACTTATTATGATGGGTAAAATCGAAGGACGCAGAGGAATTCGTAGAAAGCAGGCCTCTTGGTTGAAGAATATCCGGGAGTGAACGGAAAGAAAGAAAGCAGACCACCTATTTAGAATAGCTCGAGACAGAGACAGTTTCGCCATGTTAATCGCCTACGTCAAGGGGACTTGATAGGGCACGTTAACCTTTAACTACACGCGCTGGCGTACTTTGTACGCCAGATATAAGAATTCTACTGGAAATATATTTAAAAATTTAATTTTTGACCTTGCTTATTTTTCTAACCTATCACTGGAATGTGCTTTACAATTTGGTTTTAGTTTCGTTATAATCGGCTTTCGGGAAAGATCGTAAATTACATTTTATTATTTGTTGCTTCCGGTGGTGGACAATATACCCCAGGATTATATTACTATAAGTCGTAATATAAGTACATATTTTAATTGTTTTTTAGTCAATATGGCAAAAAATATATTTTTCTTTGTAAACAATACTTTTTCTCCTGTAAAAAATCACATTTAAAAAAATTTTTTATTAGTAATTTTATTTATCATGGAATCCAGTTATTCCATGATTCCAGTTATAAATCCCAATTGGCTTACTGAAAAGGAACTCCAAGTATTCACTGATGCCAAATAAGGTTTATAACAAACAACTAAATGTATTTTTTCAAAAAAAATTAAACAAATCCGCTGTTTTAAGTGTATTTTCTTGTGGCGTACAAAGTACGCCACGCGTGTAGTTATGTTATAACTTGATGCGCGGGTAGTTAAAGGTTAAGACGAAGATCCATGACTGTATCATTCTAATATGAATTCTAATAAATTATGTACCTTTTACAAACGATTTTAATTAATTTTTGAGATATATAGTATACATAAGAAAGCTTGTTCCTTGTGGATTTTTTACTAAATTGTTAATATGAGCATTTTCCCAACTTGAACTTTCTTTTAATATAATTTAATTGATAATTACCAAAATCCCAGTTGAGCTGAAATGCTAATTAATTTTACAAAACTGCGAGTTGTAGTGTTTCCACGCTGATCTGGTACATTAATTAGCATTCTTGGTATCAGTTAAACATACACATTTAATGGTCAGTGAAATACGTACACCGCGCTTAATGTGTCCAATCTATTATTTTAATTACCTTAAATAATGTACATTTGGAAATAATTAAAATGTTCTCTATCCATAGATTAAAACAAATTTATTAGTTTTCATATGGTGTGGTAGTTCGTTTTACACAAATAATCATCACTAAATATTTCACGCTTGAAGTGTTTTAGTTTTGATGCATAATGTGGATTCATTTATTGTGAAACACAAACTATTTACCGTCTCAGTGTGGAGACTTTAGACCAAAACACATATTATACAAGTGCCAAAAAGATTGCTAAATTATAGAGAAATTATAGCGAAAAATTCTTACATGTTTCTGATGGACCAGTGAATCAGAAACCAGATTTTAGTTCTAGTATTTATTCTAGTCGGATAAAAATGCAACATTTAAACTTAAGAGACAAAATTAAAAGAGCTGTTCGACCACTGAAACCAATAAATCGCCGGTGGTAAAGTTTACAGAGCGACCGAAATAATTAAAGCACTAGGTGAAATAGGAATCCAGACAATCTATAAGCCTTCTGTTATGATTGCACAACATGGCGAGTAACCAAAGGAATGGTCTATCTAGGAATGGAGTTTATTTATATAATTCTGCACAAGAAGATCTAAGGTTAGGTTAAAATCAATATCAGCGGGCCACTACCCTTCCACCGCACCTAAGAGGTCTTTATGGTTCAAGAAGAACTTGTTCACAGACTATATTAACTACAGAATAATAGCTCTTTTGTTCAAGATGTTTAAATCCACATTGCAAAATCAATTTAGATTTTCACATTTAAGTGAAAATCCACATTGGTTAAAAGAATATAGGACCCAATATCCTAAAAAGGGGATGGTTTGGGCCGGCATTATAAACACTTTTAATATTATCAGGCCATATTTTCTTGTAAAAACTTAACTGCACCTCGTTATCTAGAACTTTTCCTGAATCTGGTTATAGCTGAATAACCTATTTTCTAAATAGAAATGACGTGTGGCTCTAACAGGATGGAGCTTCTCCACACTACGGCGTTCAGGTAGGAAATTACCTTAAATAACGTTTACCGAAGTAGGTCGATAGGTAGAAGGTGATCCATCAAATAGCCACCAAGGTTTCCAGATTTGACAGTGTTAGAATTTTTATATGGGTAATTTAGAGAGAAAAGTATATCAAAGTTCATTGAATAGTGAAGAAGAGTTGAAGGAGCGTATCAGAACAAAAATTGCACAAATAACTCTTGAGGTCATCGAAAACATTAGGAAAGAAATGAGTGCAAAACTTCGTACCGTAAGAACTGGGATTATGAGAGGAATCTAAATATGAGCAAGAGGTTATATTTGCTTCACCACGTTAGTAATCACTATCTAGAATTTATTTTCATATTTTCCAAGACTGGGGAATATCATTCTCAACGATTTTAATGGAAATGCTTAAATTTTCTTGTTTTTTACAATGTCTAAACTTGAAACTTTTACAGATTGTAGCTAATTATATGAACTATACATAATTTTACTTTTTACGTTAAGTGTTTACGTTATGCTTCATAAATAAATAATATAGTTTCAAATTTTTTGCCGATACCGACTACTTTTCATGTTTGTACATCATGTTTATAAACATTCTAAGTGGCGACGATTTTGAACGCTCATATTTTTGTTTATATATACATCGACCCTTACTCGTGTCAAATTTCAATACGATACGAAACAAAACTTCAACCAAAACTCAAATTCAAAAAATTCGTGTTTTTAACGGAGTATTAGATAAACCACCGGTAGAGACGTTTTGTGCAGCAGTTCACATTAGAATTCGTAATTCGCGAGAAATTAACAGGGTCTACACCGTGCAATAGTAAAGCATTAGAAGAGATGAAAAGACTGCGAAGAGTTTGAAAGGTGTAAATAATGATTTTGATTTAACTAATGTATGAAGAAATTACAGAAGATGTACAATGTATACAGGGTGAGGCAGATAAAGGGCCTATTAGAAATATCTCGAGAACTCAAGGTAAGAAAATTATGAAAATCGGAATACAGGGATTTTGAGGTGTGAGCTATTTAATGAAAATATTTTGGTCTCTTTGCTACTTCCGGTTATACCGGAAGTTGGTTGTAACTTCTTTTTTTTTAATAGGATACCCTGCATATTTTTACATTTTTGGATTCTCCTTGATTTCTTCTTTCTTAAAATATAAGTTTTTGTAATATTTCAAAGGGTAGGTTAAAAGATAATTACGTTTTTTTTTTATTAATTTCGTAGCAAAATTCACACCCTGTAGAATTGTCGTAGTTTGACAAAATAAACTCTGTTTATGTTCAAATTATTTTTAATATAGTCTACTATGTTAAGAATTATTGGTATAGTTAAATTTTTAATTTTTTGTATACAGGGTTGGTCGAAACTCAGAATGAGTATTTTCTGAGTTTTCTTAAATGGAATACCCTGTATTTTAGTATTGTAATGAAATGTTATTTTAGGCTTTTTTTTTAATTTCTTAAGCAATCCCTATACCTAACTGCTTCAATTTGTGAGTTATTGGTGATTCAAGCCAAACATTAATTGCAACACAAAATACCTGAAATTTTATTAGGTTGACCGTAAAAATATTCAATCACAAATAATTTTTCGGAAATAAATACATACTAATCGAGACTGATATTTAAAATTGCCAATAGTGATTGAACTATCAAAATATCTACGTAGTTAAGGTTGTTGGTGCGATTAACAATTAAGCACAAATTAAAGCAATTGGGTATAGGGAATGCTTAAGAAATTAAAAAGTACCATAAAATACCATTTCATTACAATACTAAAATATAGTGTGTTACATTTAAGAAAATACACATTCCGAGTCTCAACCCACTCTGTATATTAAAATTCAAAATTTAGCTATACTAATAATTGGTAACTGGAGACCATATTAAAAATCATTTGAACATAATATAAAAGGATTTTAATGTAAAACTACTACAATTCTACAGGGTGTGAATTTTGCTACGAAATTAATAAAAAAACGTAATTATCTTTTAATCTACCCTGTATAATATTACAAAACCTTATATTTTAAGAAATTATAAATTGAGGAGAATCCAAAAACGTAAAAATATATAGGGTGTCCCATTTAAAAAAACGAAGTTACAATTAACGTCCGGTATAACCGGAAGTAGCAAAGAGACCAAAATATTTTCATTAAATAGTTCACACCTCAAAACCCCTATATTCCAATTTTCATAATTTTCTTTACTTTAGTTCTCGAGATATTTCTAATAGGCCCTTTATCTGCCTCACCCTATATATCAAATGTTGAAATAAATGCAAAAATGTGTCTATATACATCTTTTTTTTAACATGACGATATATTTTAGTGTTTGAAAAGTGTAAGACTAAAAAGTAAAAAATAAAAGAATGTATATGAAAAAAATTTTTTTACGAAACGCTTTTCTTTAGTTACGAGTGACTAAAATTCAAAATATTATAAAAAATCAACTAAAAACCGAAAAATAAAAAAAATCAAACTCGAAGGATTATTAAAAAAACTGTTAGACAAATTAAATTTACAAAAATCTCACACATTCGTTAAAAAATTTAAAAAATCTAACATATTCGTTAAAGAAAAGCGTGGGGCGCCAAAAGTAAAAAAGTATCTACCCTCAAATCGTTTACTCACTGAAGACGCGCCCCACGCTTTTCTTTAACGAATGTGTTGAATTTTTTCAATTTTTTAACAAATGTGTGAGATTTTTGTATATTTAATCTGTCTAATAGTTTTTTTCGAATAATCCTTCGAGTTTGCTTTTTTTTTATTTTTTGCTTTTTAGTTGATTTTTTTATAATATTTTTAATTTTAGTCACTCGGATCTAAAGAAAAGCGTTTGTTAATTTTTTTTCTATTTTTTATTTTTAAATAACTTTTTAACTTATTATGAACCATAATGAAATTATCGACTAATGTCGCAATAAAAACTCGCTATGTACCTATACAGGGTAAGGCAGATAATGGGCCAATTAGAGATATCTCGAGGACTAAAGATAACTGAATAATAAATATTGGAATTAAGGTAGTTTAAATAGTGAATTGTTTAATGAAAATATTTACGTTTATTTTCTACTTCCGGTTATACCGGAAGTCGCTCATAACTTTTAAGGTTTTTTAAAGGGAACGCCTGTATATTTTTTACATTTTTGGATTTTTCTCGATGTCTTCTTAAAATATAAGGATTTGACATCAAACACTTTATTTATGTTCAAGTGATTTTTAATATGGTCTTCTATTGTTAAAAATTATTAATCAAGAGAAATGTTTGATTTTAGTATACGTACAGGATTGGCCGAAACTTAGAATGAGTATTTTCTGAGTTTGCTTAAATGGAACACCCTGTATTTTAGTATTGTACTGAAATGATATATTATGGTACTTTTTTATGCATTACCTAACTGTTTTACTTTGATAGTCATTCATGATCCTTTAAGCAAAACATTAATTATTGCAATAAAGTTACGTGAAATTTTATTAGGTATTAGGATTAGCGAGTGTACCACTTTCTGAAAAGTACAGGTTTCAAAGTGCATGTTGGACGTGTTTCCGCGTCCCGCGTCATTAACATATTTACGGTGTCTGACTAACAAAACGCGGCTGTAAATTTTAAATTTGTCGGACAACAGATCCACAATCATTATTAATTAAATATAACTACTTTAAATTGAGAATTAAGAGTTTTGTAATAACAAAACTACCGAGTTAGAGTGTCATCTTGAGGGTGTCGGACCCTACGATTTTGTTATTACTACGATTTTGTTATTACAAAGCTCTTAATATTTAATGTAAAGTACTTTTATATTTAATTAATATAGATTATCGATCTCTTGTCCGACAAATTTACAGCCACGTTTCGTTAGTCTGACAACGTAAATATGTTAATGACGCGGGACGCAGAAACACGTCCAACCTGCACTTTGAAACCTGCACTTTTCAGAAAGTGGTACACTCGCTCAAAGAAAGCAGTTAAGATCATTTTTAAGACTTTTGTAATCATCTTTCAAAAAGGAGGATGTACTGTGGACTATGTCTCTATAAAAACTGGCTTATTGAGAAAGTACTAACAGGCAAAAAGTTTTAAAAACACTGTGTTTATCTAATGGTACCACAATAATAACTTAATTTAAACATATAGCCTAATAAAATAAAAGAAAGTCAAAATGTAAATTCGTACAGGTTGAAACAAATTTTATATCAAAGTGTAGGTGGGTACAAAAGATATTTTCAAGAAAGTATCCAAATCATATAAGGGGATCATTGTTTAAATAATTAAAAAGGGGTCATTTTTGCAAAAAAAATACTTTTTTAACTGCTTAGGTAATTCACTTATTAATGAAGGTCTATGGGATTTTTTTCTGCAAAGTTGAAGGGTAAATCTTTCACATAAGACTTACTAAATTAAATTTGACCCCCTATTTATTTAAATAATTGTATATAAACCTTTAAAAACAAATTTGCAAATAATTATTTTTAGCGTTTTAAATAAGCACTATAAAATATCTTATTTTACAGACTAAGTTGCGCTATGTTACCAGCATTAAGCAAAAAAAAAATGGTCGAAAAATATTTCATATTTTTTGAGATATTGAATTTGATTTTTAAATGATACTATATTTTCAAGTGCAAAAACGCGGTTGTTGCCAAATAAATATTCACCTGCATAAGATCTCATTATTTTTATTTTTATGTATGTTTTCGATAAATGTATTGATAAATTCAAATTTCGATTAAACTCCCCCCTAAAATGGCATTTGAAAATTATTCAAATTTGTTTATAATTTGTTTTTTTAACCTTTAACTACCCGCGCATCAAGTTATAACATAACTACACGCGTGGCGTACTTTGTACGCCACAAGAAAATACACTTAAAAACAGCGGATTTGTTTAATTTTTTTTGAAAAAATACACTTAGTTGTTTGTTATAAACCTTATTCGGCATCAGTGAATACTTGGAGTTCCTTTTGAGTAAGCCAATTGGGATTTATAACTGGAATCATGGAATAACTGGATTCCATGATAAATAAAATTACTAATAAAAAATTTTTTTAAATGTGATTTTTTACAGGAGAAAAAGTATTGTTTACAAAGAAAAATATATTTTTTGCCATAACGACTAAAGAACAATTAAAATATGTACTTATATTACGACTTACAGTAATATATTCCTGGGGTATATTGTCCACCACCGGAAACAACAAAAAATAAAATGTAAATTACGATCTTTCCAGAACGCCGATTATAACGAAACTAAAACCAAATTGTAAAGCACATTCCAGTGATAGGTTAGAAAAATAAGCAAGGTCAAAAATTAAATTTTTAAATATATTTCCAGTAGAATTCTTATATCTGGCGTACAAAGTACGCCAGCGCGTGTAGTTAAAGGTTAATAACGTCGTGGGGATTAAGTATTTTGAAATGCCGTTTCGATAATTGGGTTCCTGGGAATTTTTTACTAATTAACAAAATTTTTTTGTCGTTTTTTCTTCTTCTTTTTTTTTCTTGGAGTTATATTACTACGGGCCCTTTTAGGGTTAAATTTCATTAAGATTGTCGAATCTCTGAGTTGTAGATTCTAGGCCTAAAATATTAAGATTTAACTAAAATCTCTTAAATAAAATGTGACTACTTACTAAGTTACAGGGTGTTTTATTTTAAAAATTAAAAATTATTGTTACCAAGTACTTTAAAACTATTTGACGTATCCTTATCATACTTGGCAGAAGGTGTGGCTATTATACAACCTACTAAATTGTGATTAATAAACGTTTCTAGCTAGTGCCAGAGGCGTACGACAGGGAATCATGAATGACTGACCCTTCCCAAATTCTACGCCACTGAGTGAATTACTATTTTAGCGAAATTTTTCGATTCTCCAGTACTTTGTATGCAAATAACTTTATTGGTATCGATAAAGTCATCAGTTTGCGAGATATTGGAAGTTTAAAATGAATGAATAAATAAATCAAAATAACTATTAGGTCTGGATCCCGCGTATGAAAAAAAAGTTGATTAATAGCAAGCTGAAAATTTGTTAATAGCTTAAGGGTGTCTAGTCGTATAAACTTTGATATATGGGGACACTGGAACAGGGGCAGTTTTAATTGTGGAACAGGTTAAAAAATTGGAACGGTCACACCACGAAAACGGCAGATTTATTTTGTCCGACAGAACAGACTTAAACTCTCCGAACAGAGATTAAACTCTCATGCAAAAATCAGACTGCTATTTATCACCTGTCAAAATTCCTGTCATTTGACATATTCTACATGTTCCACTCATTAAAACGCCCATTTGCTGATAAATAGCAGTCTGATTTTTGCATGAGAGTTTAATCTCTGTTCGAAGAGTTTAAGTCTGTTCTGTCGGACAAAATAAATGTGCCGTTTTCGTGGTGTGGCCGTTCCAAATTTTTAACCTGTTCCACAATTAAAACTGCCCCTGTTCCAGTGTTCCCATATATCAAAGTTTATCCTATTAGACACCCTTAAGCTATTAACAAATTTTCAGCTTTCTATTAATCAACTTTTTTTTCATACGCGGGATCCAGACCTATATGCCGTTTCATTTTTAATCCCAATATCTAGAAAACTAATGACTTAATCGTTACCAGTAAAGAATATATTATTTACATAGAAAGTATCGGAGAATCGACAAATTTCGCTAAAATAGTAATTCCCTCAGTGGCGTAGAATTTGGGAAGGGTCAACCATTAACTATCCCCTATCGTACGCCTCCGGTAGTAGCTATAAACTTTTATTTATCACAATTTAGTAGATTGTATAGTACCCACACTTTATGCCAAGTATGATAAGGATACGTCAAATAGTTTTAAAGTACTTGGTAAAAATAATTCTTAAATTTTTAAATAGAACACCATGTAGCTCAGTAAGTAGCCGCATTTTATTTAAGTGATTTTAGACCAATCTTAATATTTTTAGGTCTAAAATCTATAACTTAGAGATTCGACATTCTTATTGAAACTTAACCTTAAAAGGGCCAGTAGTAATATAACTCCAAGAGAAAAAAAAAAAGAAGAAGAAAAAAAAAGAAGAGGCAAAAAGATAAAAAAAATTGTTAATTAGTGAAAAATTTCCAGGAACCCAATTATCGAAACGGCATTTCAAAATATTTAATCCCCCCGACGTTATTAAAAAAACAAATTAAAAACAAATTATAATAATTTTCAAATGCCATTTTAGGGGTAAGATTAATTGAAATTTGAATATATCAATACATTTATCGAAAATATACACAAAAATAAAAATACTAAGATTTAATACAGGTGAACATTTATTTGGAAATAACCGCGTTTTTGCAATTGAAAATAGAGTAACATTTAATCAACAAATTTAATATCTCAAAAAGTAATAAATGTTTTTGGACCAATTTTTTTTGGTTAATACTGGTAACATAGCGCAACTTCTCCTGTAAAATAAGATATTTTATAGTGCTCATTTAAAACGCTAAAAATAATTTTTTGCAAATTTTTTTTTAAAGATTTATTTATAATTATTTTAGTAAATAGGTGGTCAAATTTAATTTAGTATGTATTATGTGAAAGATTTACTCTTAAACTTTGTAGAAAACAATCCTATAGACCTTCACTAGTAATTTAATGACGTCAGCAGTTTAAAAAGTAATTTTTTTGCAAAAATGACCCCTTTTTAATTATTTAAACAATGATCCCCTTATATGATTTGGATACTCTCTTCAAAATATTTTTTGTACCCACCTAATCGTTGATAAAAAATTTGTTTCAACCTGTACGAATTTACATTTTGATTTACATGTAGTGTAATTTTATTTTACTAGACTAATACACATACAATTTTTTATGGGATGCACAAATTTCACTGTTATTTTATTACACCCTGTATAACAAGGTAGCAATAAATATCTTTAGAGTGTAAAATCTAGCATCGCCTCCATCCTCTTGAAGGATAATATAATGCGCATTCAGTTGTTTTCCTGCATCAGGGAGCTTTAAAAATCGTTTTCCCAGAGAGTTGTGTCTTGAAATTAATAGTAGGTACGGTGTCAATAAAAGAAAAAAGCGACTGGAATTCGCAAACAATCCCCAAATGAACTCTCTTAATTGTTCGCTCTCTGTTTGTTCTTCAAACAGTTTCATTTCTCAAAAAGCTATTTTAAAGTATCTACCAAAGGCGGGATTTAAGCTACGGATACACGTGCTGACTAAATCGGTTTTTACAAGAATGCTGATTAAAATTTCTGCTACAAATCAGAGACAATAGTTGAAAATAACCATTCTAATTTGATAACAGCCTGATCTAATGAAGAGTAAATAGCATGTCTGGGTAAACAAGTGGTGATTGGAAGCAGATTAAATTGTTAATAAACAAATGGAGTTTAACAAATAATGGCTGTTCAATAAGTTTTGCGGTTTGATAATAAAAACAATTTTATGGTTTAAAGTACACTTTATTATTCAGTATTAGACCTGGATCCCGCGTAAGAAAAAAAAAGTTGATTAATAGCAAGCTGAAAATTTGTTAATAGCTTAACGGTGTCTAGTCGGACAAACATTGATGCACGGGAACACTGGAACAGGGGAAGTTTTAATTGTGGAACATGATAAACGTGTCGTCCTGACAAGTTTATGATGGTGAAAAATAGCAAGTTGTTTTTAAGTTTATTCAATAGCCAACGTTATTTTATAATATATGAAAAAATGTTTGTCCGACAAAAAGGTTGGGCATTTTAACGAGTCCGACACGTAGAACATGTCACATCACAGGAACTATGTTGGTGATGAATAGCAGTCTGATTTTTGCATGAGAGTTTAATGAAAGGTTAAAAAAGCAATTGGAAGTTCTGTCGGACAAAATTAATGGGAAATTTTCCTAGTCGGACATTCTAAATATGTAAGATATAGACAAAAATGTTGGTGATAAATAGCAAGCTAATTTTGATTTGTTTATGTACAAATTATATTTTGTAACGCAAAACACTTTTGTAACACTCCTATTTAAACAATTTTTAACATTTTTTCTTACTAAAAAGTTTGTTAAAAACTTTGACTTTTCTTATAAAAGATTGGTTAATTTCAGCTCTTAATGTTGTTAATTAACGTAACAGTGATTTTTTCAAAAAAAGGGGCTATCTCAGACCCCAAGGGTCGTAGGACCTAAAAATTGTTTTTTAAAGTTTTGTATTTTAACCAGCTTTCCGTATTTTTTATTGCCATTTAATTTGATCTCATTTCTACGAAATTATTGTAATTGTTTATAAGCTTAAAAACTGCTATTTATTAACAAATAATTTTGTGTACGTATATGTAATTTTTTTTTACTTTTTTTTCATAAGCTGATACTATACATCTTAACGAACGAAATGAGCCCCGGACTATTGAGATACATTCAGCCATATTAACTGGACCAGCCTCAGAAATTAGCTCGTTTTTCAAAAAATTTTATAAACAAATTCAATTTTACGAAAACTATTTAACATATCTGGACCATTTTTTGCACACCATTCAAACACCATAGTGCCCTCAATTTTGGGTATATTAAAACGTATTTTAACAAACAATCAAATTGTTATTAACTACATTCAAAAACAAAATTTTGTCATCCGTTTTGCAATAACTTTTCTGTTTATTAACCGATTTTTATTTAGCGTATCTCATTCGATGTATCTTTTTATTCTGAGAAAGTTACCTGTGGACGTCAAATTTCTAAATAAACAAGTTTTTGAGTTATGAGTAAAAAACTAAGTTTGACGTTTTGATTGTTTATTTAAAAAATGTTCCACTAAAAAATTGATGAATCCAAAGATGGTAGTCTTTTTGTAATATCTCATACTACACATTTCAACTGTCAAACCTCGTCTTTTCCGTTATGTCTAGTAAAAACCTAACTTGATTGGCCTACAAGCGATCCCGCGCATGTGGTAGACAAAGATTGCTAGACCACTCAATCCATAATATAATTTGCCTGATCTACTATAAATGTATTACAGTGAGGTATCTAAATGATGTTGAGATAAATCGAAAGATATCGATTGTAATTGATTGCAGGTACTTTTGACATAGAATAATCACCCCTTATTGAAATTTCAAAAATTATTTTTTTAAATTGTCCGACTACAAAATCTACCCCTTATTTTTTTCCGACAACAGTCATTCTTGGTAATAAATAATTTACTTAATTAAATTTCGTCTTTGTCGGAAAGCTATTTATCACCAGCATTTTTGTCTATATCTTACCTGTTTAGAATGTCCGACTACGAAAACTTCCCATTAATTTTGTCGGACAGAACTCCCAATTGCTTTCTTAACCTTTCATTAAACTCTCATGCAAAAATCAGACTGCTATTCATCACCAACATAATTCCTGTGATATGACATGTTCTACGTGTCGGACTCGTTAAAATGCCCAACATTTTTGTCGGACAAACATTTTCTCATATATTACATAACGTTGGCTATCGAATAAACTTAAAAACAACTTGCTATTTTTCACAATCATAAACTTGTCAGGACGACAGGTTTATCATGCTCCACAGTTAAAACTTCCCCTGTTCCAGTGTTCCCGTGCATCAAAGTTTGTCCGACTAGACATCGTTTAGCTATTAACAAATTTTCAGCTTGCTATTAATCAACTTTTCTTTCTTACGCGGGATCCAGGTCTATATAGTCGACCTAAATAATAATAAACTTGCACCAATGAAATTTCAATTTATGAATCATACCTAAGTAAGAATCATCACCTCACCATTTGATGAAAAACGCTTTCCATGCGTTTTTTAGATCTTAAAATAGATCTTATATAAATATCACTTTGGTCCAAATCTGGTGAATACGGTAGTTGCTCCTTTAATTCGTGGATTTTAGTTATTGTCAAAACGCTCATATAACACGGTGCACTGTCCTGAACAAACAGGTCATCACCACTCTTTAACCCCTTGTAATCCATTTTATCCTTTCTAAAATGCTCTATAAGTTAAGAAAGTCGCATTCTAAGGTGTTTTTGTTCCATTGTTAGCGAACGAGGCACCTATTGTGAACAAAGCTTTCTGAAACCCAATATATTACAGGAATTATAAATTCTGATTTTTGTTTTTCTTGACACGTATTTGGATTTCATTAATGTTCGCAATACTCCATACTTATTATTTCCTTTAGAAATTATTTATTTTTGCCTTTATCTCCCCTTCCTCACCTTCTTTTAAACATTTCAAAAATAAAAATTCAATTATTGCACGATACTTGGTTTTTTTCATTAAAAAACTGTGAACGACTACACTAAATGGTTGGTAAACCAAGAACGAATTGACATATTAAAACGCAACTTTACATACGTTCATATAAGGAATGCAATAACATAAGAAAATATTCATTTCTCATAAAGCTATTTTAAAGTATCTACCAAAGGCGGGTTTTAAGCTACGGATACACGTGCTGACTAAATCGGTTTTTACAAGAATGCTGAGCAAATTTTCTGCTACAACAGAGATAATAGTTGAAAATAACCATTTTAGTTTAATAACAGTTTGAACTAATGATGAGTAAATATTATGTCTGGGTAAACAAGTGGTGGATAGAAGCAGATTAAATTGTTAATAAACAAATGGAATTTGGCAAATAATGGCTGTTCAATAAATGATGTGGTCCGATAAGAAAAACAATAGCTTAAAATACACCATTATTCATTACCGACTCTGTGAATATTAATACACTTATTCCGACGAGATTCCAATTTATGAATTATTCTGTCCTTGAAATGAGAATCCCCAAGGATTGCAAAATAAGCATCTACAACTCTTATGACATTATCATTTGAGGAAAAAGCGTTCTACGTATGAAAGGTAATAAGACAGATTAAAGTCGCTATGGGTCAAATCTGGTAAATACAGTGGATTCTCCAAGATTTCATTTATGAATTTACATGGATTTAAAATGCAAATTAGTATACAGAAAAATTTTTTTCTAAACAAAAGATTAAACTAAAATTAAATTAAAAATTTTCTTTACTAAATAATGTCTAGTAAACAAAAAAAAAATAAAATTTTCATCGCAAATCTAAGGTGTTTCGCTTATCACTTTGAGAATGACAACCTATTGAAGTTAAAAAATCTGCCGTAATAAATTCCTTACTTTTGTTTTTGCTCGTATAGCTCAGTGATTCCCTAAGTGGTCCAGGTGAACCCCCAGGGTTCCACGAGGGACTCAACGGAGGTCTACGTTGGTGTGAAATAAAAATGTGGGTTCACAAGTTTTAAGTTGGGTCCACGAAAATTTTATAGTGATTTGGTATTTATTTTAACAAATTTGCATTTTTTTATCGTAAAATATTAATTGAAAAAAATGATGTTTTAACAGTAGGGTCTCAAAAATGTCATCATAACGCATTATAACAATTTATTCTGATTAAAATAAGTTTTTGATCAAATTTTAATTTAGAAAACGTTAAATAAAATACCGTTTTTTACATTTTCCTTCATTCCCAAAATGCATGTCCTTCGATTTGACTAAAAATTTGCTCACAGATAGCCAAAACACAGGACTTTAACTGGTTAAAATAATTTGTATAGTTTTACAATACAAAAAAAAATATGTGGAATAATATCAGAGTCAAAAATATAGGCGTCTACTGTAAGTACAATTAACTCGGAAAATATCGACGGTACGAAAAAAAAAAATGGTTAAAAAAATTGTATAAATTATTGCAAATACGATTTATTTGGAACAATTTCAGTTCCTACCATTTTTGCCGAAAAGTTGAAAATGACGGAGATATTGGACAAAAACCACTGCTATCAAACCAATTAGGTCTTATGTTCGTGCCTTTACCGCATGCGTACTACCTTAAACATTGATTTTCGGAGAAAAAATAAAGAGATCAAAATTATATACAATTTAATTGTCTCCATATTTGTATAGGTACATTTTTGTTCTACAACTAATAATAAACGAGATATTTCAATAATTATGCTGTCATTATTTCCCCCATAACTCGGAAAATATTGATGGCACAAAAATATTTATAATAAAAGCAATTATAGGAAATCATATTTTCAACAATTTCAGCCCTTACACTTCTCCTTTAAAATCAAGATGGCGGCTAACGCAACGGCGGAATTCATTCGCGATTTTAAAAATGTAGCAGCAGGGGCTCCAGCGAAACCAATAAATTTTAAAGTGGTCTACGAGAAAAAATAATTTGGGGACCTCTGGTATAGCTCTTTTATATCTTTTATAATCTTTTGTTTATATAGATCAGGCAACTTAGCACTAAAAACACCGGAATAAATCGATTTTTAAATGCAGCGCCTAGAGACTTGCAACTTTTTGCATTGTATTGAGGATGATGACAGGAAAAAAGTCTACTATTGAAAAATAGGTGGAATGCATAATTGCATTTTCACTTCTAGCTCTTAATAGGTACACTTATTTTGACATGTTTATCCACTTTTCGATGCATTTTATGAAGTTTAAAATGCAACTACAGATTTCCACCCATTTTTCTATAGTAGACTTTTTTCTTGACACCATCCTGAACATAATGTAAAAACTTGCATATTTCTAGGTGTTGTATTTAAAAATCGATTTATTTTGTGATAAAAATATGAATACTGAACTGTAATGTATTTTCTGGATTATTAAGAAATATAGGCCTGTACGCTAAAAAGGGGATATAAGTAGATATTGTAATATTATAATAGAAACATTTGACACGTTGGAGTAGTATAGAAGAATTATAAAAATAAGCTGGTAACCATTAGTGAATGGTAATCGGAATACAGTGGAACCTCGATAACTCGGATTAATCGGGACCACGGCCGATCCGGGTTATAGAAAATCCGGGTTAGCCGGAGAATATGGTAAAAATTAATAAAATACGGTATACTTACAGACAAACTCCGTTAGAATTGAAATAACATGAAATATATATAAATATGCACAGTACCTACACATCTAAATTACTAAAAACAATACAAACCTAAGCAAACGGAAGCGAACAATACAATACTGTATTCATACAGTCAAAATTATCGGAACGATGTTTTGTTTTTATGTATTAAGAACAGTGAAAACTAAGACCATTGATTAAAAAAGAATTTTTTAATTAGTCTTTCTTAAACAATGCTAACACAGTTTGATATAAAAAATAAAGGAATACTACAGACAGCTTCTACGTGTCATGGCATATTCTGAATACAAACTTCTGCGTTAGTTGTTAAGTTTGGGTTAATAAGGGATTCAATTAATTGGTGATAACATCTTTGTGACCCCCACAGAAAAACGATAAAGAAGAGGAGCAACCACATGGAAAAAGGCATCTTCAAGGCAATGGCGGAAAGAAATTTAAGAGAAGAAGACTGTCACAATAGAAGGTGAGCAGTGGCGACGCGTGACTTTTTCTAAAGTGTTACCAAACCAGATGTAAAAAAATCTTATTTAAAAAAAATTATTTTGAACCTCCCAAATATAAGTTTTTGTTTTCAATCCTGTGGGATAAAATTAAACAAATCACTATTCCCAAATTATATGTATGTAATTATGTATATGTAACAGGTATAACAATAAATTATAAACAAACTAAACATATTATTCTACCATAAAAATGAACAAGTAGGAAAAAGCATAGATTTTGAAAACTATTTTTTATTCATATTTTAATTCTTCCACTTTCAATAATATCATTTTTTTTTCTTCAAAAGTATATATAAAAAAATATACAAGGAGAATAACTTTTCAAGTAGTTGATCAATTACGAAATACGTAGCAACACTCTTGCATGTTTAAATGCACGCACACTGTAATCTGTAATAGGTACTAAGCTAATGTTACCAATCCTCAAAATGGTGAAAATACTGATATACACAGCGTGCCCGCGCGCCGTCTCTATAGTTCAGAGAAATAAGGAAAAAAAATATCATGTTGGTGACACAACCCCCTCCAGGCCGAAACCAAATTTTTTGAGTAGTATGGACATCTATATTAATAACCTATATATTTCCTGCAGCCGATTTTGATGATATACATAGTTATAAACAAATGAAAATCAAAAAACGGTAAATTTTCGCTTTTTTCGTCTATAACCAAAAAGTTAGCACTTTAAACAAATTTGAGAGTGAGAAACTCATAAATCGTATAAAAAACTTCAATAGACCGTCCGCTGAATATGTCTATCCTTATTGGTTGCTTAGAAAATTGCAAAATAATTCATAAATTTTGAGTTTTTATAAATATTCATAAGTTATGTAAAAATTAACTTAGAACCTTCTTATTACACGGAATGCTGGGACTTCTGGTGCTTAAATTATACACTATATTTCATAACAATTGGTTAAATGGTTTAGAAGTTATTTAATTTGTTTATCCCAAATTAATTTTTTTTGCAACACTGTAAGTCAGAAAATGATGAAATTGCAGTAATACTTTGGACAGTTTATGAAAGAAGATGATTTATGCTAATAATTTAATTAAAAAAAATGACAAAAAATAATTCTAAGTATCGCAAAATTATTTTGCAAGAACATGTCGATTTTTTGCTTGTAAACAATTAGAATAACTTTTTAACCATTACCCGTAGAAAAATTATTTTTTCATATTTAGAATGACTGAATTTTTATACAAATTTAAAAAAGAAAAAATTGTCCTAGGACAATTAGGGATGAAGTTGCCCCCTCCCCTTTTTTTAAGTCACAGCAGCTTTCTTTATAACAATTACGAAATCAAATCAGTCACATTTGAAAGAACATACTTCAGAGCTTTAATGTACCAAATATAAAAAATATATACTTACAAACAAATCTTTCACAAACCTTCAAAATGTGAGCCTTAAGAGGAAACAGTAGCGATCAACAGGTAGCAAAAACGCGTTCCAAGGTTGCGGCTGTAATTTTGAATATTTTTTCGAGATATTTGGCACACGTATTCGTAATATAATAAAGAATGGCGGTACAGAGCCCAATTTGAAAAATATGTTAATATGTGGAAATTACTCTGTAATTAAATACAATATTAAAAAACGAGCCTGTGCCGCCATTAAGAAGAACAAAAAAATACACTTTATTCAAATAAACTTTTTTATCCGATGCCTAGATTTTGTGTCATTTTGGAACTACTAAAATTTTTTATTTCATTAGTAGTTCCAAAATGACACAAAATCTAGGCATCGGATAAAAAAGTTTATTTGAAGAAAGTGTATTTTATTGTTCTTCTTAATGGCGGTACAGGCTCGTTTTTTAATATTGTATTTAATTACAGAGTAATTTCCACATATTAATACATTTTTCAAATTGGGCTCTGTACCGCCATTCTTTATTATATTACGAATACGTGTGCCAAATATCTCGAAAAAATATTCAAAATTACAGCCGCAATCTTGGAACGCGTTTTCGCTACCTGTTGATCGCTACTGTTTCACCTTAAAATCGTCCGGTTTTGAAACTTGGGAGATCGATGAGAAGGGGGAAGGAACTATTAGCTGTATCTCTTGTTCTCGCCTATGGATTTCGACATTTCTTTTTTTAATTTGTATGTACTTTTTGCGTACAGTACGAGTATGCATTATTTAAATAAATTAATTGTTATATACACCATCAAATTTGTTTAAACAATTTTTTTTTCAATTTTTTTTATAATATTTTAAGTAATTTTAATCACAAAACATGAGTATTTATGAATAATATAATAATACATAGTTTTTTATTAAACTTAGTAATAATTTAGAGTATGAAAAAACAAATTATCCCATTCAATTGTTTCTAAAAATAATATTGGTCTATGGAAATCAGATAATCTCAAATAAGATTTTGATACACTATTTACTGGTAAACATGCTATTAGATGAATGAAAAACTGAAGTTACAGAACCACCAAACAAGAGATAAACGTAATTGATTGGGGTTGGAAATTAAGCTAAGAACCGTTAGTATCAATCCGATCAACAGATCTTCTTTATACACGGGCGCCCATATAAAAATTTTCAGGGGGGCAGACGTGAAGATGTTGCACATTATATTTTGTATATTTTGGATAACCATATATAGTTAACAGCACCCGAGGCCACGCACCCCCGGGTCCATGGCATATCTTTATACCAGATATTTTATTAAAATAAATTATCTGCTCTTGCAAAACTGGTTGCACCGAGTACTTGTTAGTACAGAGATATAAATAGTTTATGGACTTCGATAACCAAAACCTCTATCTTTCTCTATTATCTATTTTGGAGTTTCTTTTTTAATCTGTATGTACTCTTTGCGTACGTTACGGATATGTTTTTTGTTAATAAAGTGGTTATTTAAATAACTATGTAAATTGTGTAAACAATTTTTGGAAATTCTTTTACGATATTTTTAGAATGACTTTGTTGGCAATCATAGGATTGTATCATATGCACTTGACTTTAATACAATAACTTATAATAAATAGGTAACTGATAATTGTTACGTTTTTCATAAAAATACAAGTATTCCTAAATAAATCTCCTTTAATTTTATTTTAATAGTCTTGTTATAATACCAAAATGTATGAAATATCTTAATTTTTGCTTTTTTGCAATCTTAAAATTATAACTTTCAATCTTGTAAGATACAATTATTACAATGTTGTAGAATATTTCTGAAAATAATTTTATTCTTTTTATCCTCTCTCTAATTTTGTTACATTTCATTTTTCATTTTCTAGTAGCATGTTTATCAAGAAATAAAACTAAGTTTATTTGAGATTTTTTATTTTCAATTCAATATTATAAGCCAATGTTAGATTTAGGAATAATTGAATAGGATTAGTATATAATAATTACGGGGCGTAACAAAAATACAGGTCATAAATTTAATCGCAAATTCTGGGACCAAAAATACTTCGATTGAACCTAACTTACCTTAGTATAAATATGCACATAAAAAAGTTACAGCCCTTTGAAGTTACAAAATGAAAATCGATTTTGTCCAATATATCGAAAATTCCGCTAGATTTTTTATTGAAAATAGACATTGGTATTTTTATGGCAGGAGCATCTTACAAAAAAATTATAGTAAAATTTTGACACCCCATAAAAATTTTATGGGGTGTCGTTTTGTGTACGTTCAAACTTTTGTGTACGTTCCAATTAAATTATTTTTGTGGTACCATTAGCTAAACAAAACGTTTTTAAAACTTTTTTGCCTCTCAGTACTTTTTCGAAAAGTCAGTTTTTATTGAGATTTTTTGAATATTAGTCAAATCCACCACATATTTGTAAATATGGTTAAGTACGATTATGGAGACTTGGTAATCGTATGAAAATTTATTTATAATTTACATTTTTAGGCATATTTTGAACCATATTAAAAAAGAAGCCACATCTTGATAAAAGGTGCCTTATCGAAAAAATACTAAGAGACAAAATAGTTTTAGAAACATTGTGTTTAACTAATGGTACCGCAATAATAGTTTAATTGGAACGTACCCAAACATTTGGGGGGTGTAAAGGAATAAAAAACCCCCATAAAATTTTTACGTAAACATATTAAAAAAGAAGCCGCAACTCGATAAAAACTGCCTTATCGAAAAAATACTAAGAAGCAAAAAATGTTTTAAAACAGTGAGTTTAAGACAAGTAATGGTACCACAATAATAATTTAATTGGAACGTACACAAAAGTTTGGGGGGTTTAAGGGAACAAAACCCCCATAAAATTTTTATGGGATGCACAAATTTCACTATAGTTTTTCTTTAAGATCTTCCTGTCATAAGAATGATACATGTCCATTTTCAATAAAAAATCTCTAATATTTTTCGATATATTGGAAAAAATCGATTTTCATTTTGTAACTTCAAAGGGCTATAACTTTTTTTATGTGGACATTTGTATTAAGGTAAGTTAGGTCCAATCGATCTATTTTTGGTCCCAGAATATGTGATTTAATTTATGGCCTGTATTTTTGTTACGCCCTGTATAACTAATATGTACATTTTACAATAAAAGTTACATCAAATATTATTTAAAAAATTGAAAAAAAAATGTTTAAACAAATTTTATGGTGTATATAACAATTAGTTTATTTAAATAACGCCTATTCGTAATGTACGTAAAAAGTACATACAAATTAAAAAAAGAAACAACGAAATAAATAATCGAGAACCAGAGATACAGTTAACAGCTCCTTCCCCACTCTCATCGCTATCCCAAGTTTCAACGCCGGCCGATTTTAAGGGCCACATTTTTAAACTTTGTGGACGATTTCCTTGAAAGGAAATCTTTTGTATACTTGGTAAGTTAAAACTTTGAAGTATGATCTTTCAAATGCGGCTAATTTTATTTCTTAATTGTTATAAACAAAGCTGCTGTGAATTAAAAAAAAGAAGGGGCTAACTTCGTCCCTAATTATGCTAGGACAATTTTTTTCTTTGTAAATATGTATAAAAATTCAGTCTTTCTAAATATGGAAAAATAATTTTTTTACAGGTAACGTTTAAAAAGTTATTCTAAATTGTTTATAAGCAAAAAATCGACATGTTCTTGCAAAATAATTTTACGCTATTTAAAATTATTTTTTGTCATTTTTTTTAAATTAAGTTCATAGCATAAATTTTCTTCTTCTATAAACTGTCAGAAGTATTACTATAACCTCATCGTTTTCTGACTTATAGTGTCGCAAAAAAACATTAATTTGGGATAAACAAATTAAATAACTTTTAAACTATCTCACCAATTGCTTTGAAATTTAGAATGTAATTTAAGCACCAGAAGTCTCAGCATTCTGTGAAACAAGAAAGTTCTAACTTAATTTTTACATAAGTTATGAACATTTATATAATCTCAAAATTTATGATTTATTTTGCAATTTTCTAAGCAACAAATAAGGATATAGATATGCAGCGAACGGAATATTGAAGTTTTTTATATGATTTATTAGTTTATTCCTCTCAAATTCGTTTGAAACGCTTCACTTTTTAGTAAAAGACGAAAAAAGCGAAAATTTAGCGTTTTTTGATTTTCATTTGTTTATAACTATGTATATCGTCGAAATCGGCTGCAGGAAACATATAGGTTATTAATATAGACGTCCATACTACTCAAAAAATTTGGTTTCTGCGTGGAGGGGGATGTGTCACGAGAAAAATCTTATTTCTCTGGACTACTAACAGATCCGTCGCTCCTTTAAAATTTTCAGAAACGAGCTGGTCCCGAGCGATAGCGAGGTTTCTCCTGCGTTACCACTGCCAGTATTGGTAACGGCATATAATAACGTGCAATGGATTCACATATATCTCGCCAATATTTTCGTGCGTCTAGTTGGCTATTTACTGAATTAGGTACTTAAATCATCTTGGAGGAGATTACTAACTCAGTGAGCTTTATTAGTGGACTGTTTAGCATAGGGTGAATTTAAAATAGAATAAAAAAAATAACAGTAAAAAAACCAGACCTTAAAGTAAATTGTAATAAAAATATTTCCTACCTTGTCATTTCTCGTTGCACAAGCTGGAGCAGGCCTGCTATTTTTCGTACTGCTATTGCTGAGTAGTATAAAGTATAAATCACTCGCGAGGACTATATTGAGTTTCTATACACTTTTCGGAATGATTGTAAGTGACTGTTAACCAAGAGAGTTGGTTGGCGAATTGTCTTTTTAAAATGAGGCGAGTAGGCAGGTAATTACATACAAAAAACTTTAAGGTTTTTACTTGAAAATAATGATAAAAATTAATACATACTCACTGAATTAGGTATTGGCCTACTCGTATATACGGGGTGTCCCATAATATTGAAAAGAAAATGAATTAAAATATTCTTTACAAAAACAAGAAAATTAAAAATTGTTATTCCTACTTATGTGGACGAACCACAACCGCCCACCACAATACGCAGTATTGTTACGGCTCAAAAGGCAAAGGACATAATTTTACTATAGAGCGTTTATATATACCACTATTAGTTTTCACTGTGGCCACTCTAACTATACCATCAGATCCAGGATGAACCTCAATTATACGGCCCAAAGGCCATTGTAGCGGGGGAATATTATTTTGGCGGATTACCACTAAGGTACCTAGTTGGACGTTTGGAGACGGAGAATTCCATTTAGCCCTTTGATGAAGAGTTTGGAGGTACTCCTTAGACCACCGTTCCCAAATCTGTTGGTGCAACTTATTTAATAATTGCCAACGATTCAACCGATTGTGCGGAACATCGAGCAACGTTTCTTCGGGCGGAGCACTCAAAGGCTCCATGGTCAAAAAATGTCCTGGAGTTAACGCACTAAGATCGTTTGGGTCTGAACTTAACGGGCATATTGGCCTCGAATTCATGATGGCCTCAATTTGAGAAAAAATAGTATATAACTCTTCAAAAGTTAGTACTTGTTCTCCAATTGTGCGAATTAAATGACCCTTTACCGTCTTAATATTAGATTCCCATAAACCTCCAAAGTGTGGAGAAGAAGGGGGAATGAGATGCCATTGAATAGATTCATGAGAAGCAGCTTGTGATGCCAATCTGTTAAGTTCTGCTCTGGCTCCAACAAAGTTAGTGCCATTGTCACTATAAACATGTTGACATCGGCCTCTACGACTGACAAATCGCTTAAACGCAGCTAAAAACGCGTCAGTGGATAAATCAGATACGAGCTCTAAATGAAGAGCTTTTGTTGAGAAACAAATAAAAAACGACAAATACGCTTTAAGAGTTTGAGACTTTCGAAGTTTGGAAGCTCTTATAGGAAAAGGGCCCGCAAAATCAACTCCAACATTACTGAAAGGTTTTAGTTGAGATATTCGAGCTAGCGGTAGATTTCCCATTAACGGAACTGGAGACAAAAAATTCACCTTAAAACATTTAACACATTTAGACAGTACTCTACGAATGGCTCGTTTGGAAGATATAATCCAAAAACGCTGAGAAATTAGGTATTGAACAGTTTGAAGCCCGGCGTGTAGATATTGCAGATGAGTAGATTCAATAATCATATCAGTTAATTTACAACTGTTAGGAAGTAATGCCGGAAATTTGCGATCATACGAAATGGGCGCATTAGCTAGGCGACTACCTACACGTAGAATTCCCTTTGCATCGATAAAAGGTGAAAGCTTTCTTAAATTTTTTGGAAGCAGCTGTTTATCTTGGATAAAATTTATTAAAGTATTAAAAAAGATCTGCTGTGTTCGTTTAACAAAAACCAGTAAGGAGTTATGTTGCTCCAATAAACTTAAACAACCTATTTCCAGATTACCATATCGGTTTTTGGTTACATAATGGAAAAAACGAATAATGTAACACAAACATCGAACACACCTATTTAAAGACGAATGACGATCCAATAAAATATCTAAAAAATTATTGGGAATTTCAGCAATCAATGCGACAGTCCGCACTTCCAAATTTACATTAGTAGACTCCTTTGAATTAAGTTCAAAGAACGTTAGCGGATCAGATTGTAAGAAGGTTGGCCCCGCCCACCATTTGGAACAGTTAATTAACTCAGAGGGTAAGCAACCCCTTGAACCAATGTCAGCAGGATTTTCTTCAGAAGGAACATAGTGCCAACATGAAGAAGTTACTCGTTCCTGCACATAAGCTACTCTATTGCTCACAAAAGTTTTCCACTGATGAGGGGAAGATTGTAACCAACGTAATGTAACAGCAGAATCAGAATAACAGTATATTTCCTTGATTTCTACTTTATCTTTAATAACAGAAGAAACAAAGGAGACTAGTCGAGCCACTAAAACCGCAGCAGACAATTCTAATCTGGGAATAGTAAGTCCCTTATTAATGGGTGCGACCTTAGATGTAGCTATAACAAAAGAAACAAAAGGTTGGCCTGAAGGTGATAAGCATCGAAAGTACAAGACAGCGCAGTAACCTTTCTCGCTAGCGTCACCAAAACAGTGAACTTCTAAGCGTAAAATATCGTCAATTAATAAACGACGAGGTAAATTTAATTTACTCAAATATGCTACATCATCAATGTATTTTTTCCACAAACGGATAATTTCTTTTGATGGAGCATCATCCCAACCAATCTTTTGAGTCCATATTCTTTGAATAAGGTGTTTAATTAGAAATGTTATTGGAGATAAAAATCCAAGAGGATCAAATATTTTTGCTAAATTGGACAAAAGATGACGTTTTGTACAAGAAGAGTCTAAAACTTGAACTTTAAAAGCAAATGTATCCGAAGAAGCGTCCCATTCCAACCCTAATACTTTAAGTGTTTTGGACGAAATATCATCATTAAATGTAAGAGGTTTTATTGCTAAATCTGATACAGCTAATCCTTTCAATAAATCGGGTACATTACTGGACCATTTTTTCAACTCAAAACCTCCTTTGGCAAGTAAGGCAATAAGTTCGTCTCTTAGTGCTAAGGCATTTTCGAAACTAGGACAGGAAGAAATGATATCATCAACGTAGGTTCCAGTTTTAAGTGCCTCGGCTGCTAGAGGAAACGAATCCCCGTCATCATTAGCCAACTGATGTAGACATCTAATAGCAAGATAAGGAGAACAAGAGAGACCATAAACAACTCTGTTGATACGAAGATCTCGAACAGGTTCAGAATTATTAGAACGCCAAAGTACTCTTTGATAATCTGTTTGAGTAGGATTAATTAAAATTTGCCTATACATTTTAGAAATATCGGCCGTAATTACATAACCATGCAATCGAAAATTAATCAAAATTGTACAGATGTCAGTCTGAAGCTTAGGACCAGTGAATAATTTGTCATTGAGTGAGGGTTGATTTGGAAGATGCCCGGAACCATTAAAAACGACCCTTAATTTACTTGTTAGACTTTCAGGTCTTAAAACACAATGATGCGATAAATAGTAAACATAAGGTGAATCGAAGTTATTCAATGGGACAGGTTCCATGTGACCGAGCTCAACAAATTCCTTCATAAAGGTGCGGTATTGGTCATAAAGTTCAGGAGATTTTTGAAGCCTTCTTTCTAATGAATAAAACCTACTAAGAGCAAGTGATCTAATATTAGGAAAGACAGGATTTTCTTCCTTAAAAGGTAGATCTACTACAAAGCGTCCTGATTGTTCACGCTTATAAGTATTCATAAACATATTTTCCACTTTAGCGTCATCAGGAGCTAAGCAAAAAACTTCAGGGACTGCTTCTAATTCCCAGAATTTCTTTATTTGCTGATCCAAAGAAACCGTATCTTCAACTTGGCAAAATAAAGAAGTAAGAGTAGGTGCCTTTGAAATATTTACTTTTCCCATAAGCACATAGCCAAATATAGTATTAATTGCATCAGGTTGATCTTGATTGCCGTAAATACGTCCATCCAAAAGAATTGTAGAGAATACATCAGCTCCTAAAAGAATGTCGATGGATCCTCTACGAAAGAAGTTATCATCTGCTAACTTTAAATTAGCAATATGGGGCCAAGTATTAACTTCTAAATTACATAAAGGCTGATCCTCACATATTTTTGTCAAGACTAACGCATCGGTTGTCAAAATAGGAGAAGATTTACGTACTGGTTTAAAAGAAATGGTAACCCCACCTAAATTAGTGGTCGACTGCATAGAACCTAATCCTTGGATGTTAGCTGAAGTTTTCATGGGACGTAAACCTAAACGCCTAAGGGTCTTTTGACAGATGAAGGACGTCATGCTTCCCGAATCTAACAGACACCTAACAGGTTGGTAGTTACCGTGACAATCAAGCACCTCAATACATGCAGTGGAAAGCAAAGTACTTTTATCAGCGGAAGAAAAACACACAGAAACGGATGATCCAGTCGTTGAATTTAAAGTGGATGCCGCCGAATCTTGAACATTCTCTTCTTTCTTAGAAGAGGAGAAGCAAAGGAGTGTATGATGTTTTTTATGGCACGAGTGACAAGTCCATGTAGATTTGCATAGGCTAGAACGATGTGATCCAAGACAGTTAATACACATCTTGTTCTTTTTTATTAATTGAAATCGATCTACAGGAGATTTTGCCAAAAAAACGGAGCATTTATAAATGGCATGGGTATCATTAGTTTTACAGATAGAACATTTTGGTTCAGGTTCTGTTTGAGCAAGCAATGATGTAGATTTGGAAGAATTAGGTTTTTTAGAAAAGTTAGATTTTGGTTTAGTGTGAAAATCAATATTATCTAAAGCGAGACAACTTTGATTTAAAAAATCAATCAGTTTTTTATAGCTTGGGATGGTTGAATTATTATGAAAAAGCTCAAAACGTGTTACTAAAGAAACAGTTAATCGTTTTAAAATCATTTGAACAAGTATAAAATCCCAATGTACTGTGGGTAGTCCTAGCTTATTTAGAGATGCCACATTTTTCGAAAATGTATCTAACAACTTGCGTAGTTCTTTTGGATCTTCTGAAGTCAGTTGTGGTGAACTTTCAAGGTTATTCCATAAATTGGCAGCGATTACCCTAACATTATTAAACCTTTCACAAAGCAGATCATAGGCAATTGGATAATTGTTTGCTGTGATGTCAATATGATCCACAGCATCGCGCGCTGCACCCTTTAAACACGATAGTAACAAATTAAATTTGTCAATTGGTTGTAAGTAAGTAAGAGTATGAACGCGAGCATCAAACTGATCTATAAAACTTCTAAATTCAGTTATTTTTCCACTGAAAGATGGCAATTCCGGTTTTGGTAAATTAAAATAATTTATAGGTAAAGGATTTTGAGACTGTGAAGTTGATGTAGTTTGCTGACTTGATGTTGAAGATTTTCTAAAGGCTTGCACGTATGTTAATTTAATTTTATAATATAATTTGTCAAAATTACTACGGCAATCATCTTCGACTTTAAATAGCGCGTCCTCATTATCTTGCTCAGAAACTAACATAATTATTTTATTATGAAGATCATAAAAATTGTCACGAATTTTTTCCAATCCTTCATACATAACTTCCAAAACCGGGTAAAAATTCTTATCGTCAGCAGCTACCTTTAAAGCAACAGCATGAATTTCAGTCATTTGTTGCACTTCAACTTGTCTTAAAGATTGATATTTTTTAATTTTATCTGCCATTTTGTAAATTTAAATGTAGAATTAATAAATTTAGAAAAATATGAAATTAGCGTTAGGAAATAAAATAGGTTCACCACACGAAAATTAATAAAATACAACCGAACTTTGTGCTAATAAAATAGAAAACTATGTCCTCTGCTATTTGAATATTTATAGACAAAAAATAATTATAAAACATAAACCCTTTAAATAAAAATTACTGTGTAAAATAAACACACAGTTTCATCTATAATAGAGTCAACCTGTATAATAATTATTATAACAAAATTTGTCTATTGGCCGACGTTGACAATTTAATAATAATTACTTTTACATTAATGTGTTCCTTTTTTACTTAAAAAACAACATTAACTGAGGTATAGGTACCACTAACGATCGGCACAAACAAAAAACCAATGTACTAATTGATACGTGATTTTAATTTTGTAAAGAATATTTTATCGCCTTATGTTAAAGAATAACAAAAAATAAAGTCAAAGGAAATGCGGTTAAATAACCTGAATTTGATTCTGATCTTTGTAAATTAGCAAAGTATGACAATAAAATCAAACAATTCAGGTTTAAAAGAAACTTTCCCCGACTATATTACCCTCTTAGAAAAATGAAAAATGCAAGAAAAAAATATAGAAAATGGATCTATCAGGCTCGTAACGGATCAATAAATCATCTTGGAGGAGATTACTAACTCAGTGAGCTTTATTAGTGGACTGTTTAGCATAGGGTGAATTTAAAATAGAATAAAAAAAATAACAGTAAAAAAACCAGACCTTAAAGTAAATTGTAATAAAAATATTTCCTACCTTGTCATTTCTCGTTGCACAAGCTGGAGCAGGCCTGCTATTTTTCGTACTGCTATTGCTGAGTAGTATAAAGTATAAATCACTCGCGAGGACTATATTGAGTTTCTATACACTTTTCGGAATGATTGTAAGTGACTGTTAACCAAGAGAGTTGGTTGGCGAATTGTCTTTTTAAAATGAGGCGAGTAGGCAGGTAATTACATACAAAAAACTTTAAGGTTTTTACTTGAAAATAATGATAAAAATTAATACATACTCACTGAATTAGGTATTGGCCTACTCGTATATACGGGGTGTCCCATAATATTGAAAAGAAAATGAATTAAAATATTCTTTACAAAAACAAGAAAATTAAAAATTGTTATTCCTACTTATGTGGACGAACCAGTACTATTTTAACAAATATTTCTGTTGGTAAAAAATATAAATGGAATTATTTCATAACAGTCATAAAATATTTATTGCAAGATTTTTAACTGTTACCAATGGTAACAGTGGTTACATGGACGCTTCGCCAGTGAAGGTGAGTAGCTATTGGGAACGGAAGTGCATAGAACGCAATAAATCTAGTTTAATATGCAGTGAGCACGTAAAGGTTAGAATAAAATAATTTTCTCGAGAATGGACGATTTTGGAAAAAATCCTGAAACAGGTCAATTTTTATTTTTAAATTTCGATTTTTTGGCATATATATCATACTAGTGATATCACCATCTAGGCGTGATGACGTCATCGATGATTTTTTTTAATTGAGAATAGTGGTCGTGTGATAGCTCATTTGAAAAGTAATTTAATTCTCTACTCAGTAATATAAATATTATCAAATATTTATACAGGGTGTCCAAAAAATTTTTTTAATTAATTTTGTTGACATAAAAAGAAGAATGTGTGTAATTTATTTAATGCAAAATACATTTTACTGCTATCAGAAAACAGGAAAAAATGTTTATTTGTCTATTAGTTTTGAACTTTTCATCATATCATTTTTTGTATTTTATTAGCTTTTTTCACATGCTTTTATTTGCGTTCTCTGGACTAAAAATTTTCACATTTGAAACAGTTTATATTGCAATCATTTCATTGTGGCATTTATCATTAACTGCACATTTCGTCGAAATAATTAACACATTTTTTGGTCGGCTATAAACCATGCGACATACTCAATTGCATTTTAAATACATCCATTGGCGTACCACTTTATTTTCGCTAACTCACTATATTGAGCATGGTTTTAGGGATATCGTTTGAAATGATGAACTACCACAATTTGAATACTATTACAAAATAATATTTCAATTAGCCATGGGAGCCATCCTTTATGCTTTGCTAGCTCAGTCTCTCAAGTGTGATTACGTATTGTATTAATAAAAAATATGGACAATGAAAATTTAGATCGGGACAAATTAAACAATAATTTAACTAACCTTTTTGTTTCATTAAAAATATAAGAGAGATAGATAGATAGATAGAAAGATAAATTTATCTTGGTAATGCCATAATACTTATTTGCGAATTCTTGACGGTTGATTGACTTGCTGATTTCAAGTGGATGCTCTTGTAGGCGTAAGCGCCGGACTCCACTTGCGATTTTGTAGTCGCGCAATTGTTTTGTCGCGAACATTGAACACATTGTTTCAAATACAAGTAAATTCACGATTCTTCTTCTTCGTCACGTGCCATCTCCGCGACGGAGGTTGGCAATAATCATGGCTATTCTGATCTTAGATGCTGCTGCTCTAAACAGTTCGGTTGATGTGCATCCGTACCATTCCCTCAAGTTACGTAACCACGAGATTCGTCTCCTTCCTACACTTCTCTTGCCCTGGATTTTCCCCTGTATAATCAACTGAAGTATGTTGTATCTCTCATTACGTATAACATGCCCCAGGTACTGCAGCTTTCGTGTCTTGATGGTTTCCAATATTTCCAGTCTTTTGTTGACTCTTCTCATGACTTCGTTGTTTGTTATATGCTCGGTCCATGATAGTTATAGTGGTTAGAGGCAAACATGACGGTATTATTGCCGAACGCATGCAGCAGGCCTTAAACATTATAACCACTTGGTGTTCGAGGGAAGGGCTATCAGTCAATCGCAACAAAACGACACTTATGCCGTTCACTAACAGGAGGAAACTAACATTACAGCCTCCGATCATGAATGGAATAACCCTTTCTTTCTCAGAAGAGGTTAAGTACCTAGGAGTCATCCTTGATAGTCTTGATAGTCAGACGTAATGCCTGCAAAACAAGATTTTGAACTCGCGTTAGATGTTATTAATAACGACCGCGAGTTGACAGAAAACTAAATCGCTCAAATCACAAAAGGTGCTCTCACTTACTATACTGATGGGTCAAAAACAAACGAAGAAGTAGGAATAGGGATCACAGGTCCTAATATTAGGATATCCGCAGCCCTTGGAAATACTCAAACAATATTTCAAGCAGAACTAAGAGCAATAGAGTTCTGTGCTCAAGAGTGCCTAAAAAAACGCCTCAACTCAGCAAGAATAATTATTGCATCTGATAGTCAGGCTGCTTTGAAGGCTCTGAAGTCCACAACTTACGAGTCAAAAATAGCCTGGAATTGCAAACAATCCCTTAAACAGCTGGCTAGTCGCAACAAACTAACGTTGCTATGGGTGCCAGGGCATAAAGGAATTGTCGGAAATGAGATTGCCGATAGTCTCGCAAAGGAAGGAGCTTGTACTTCTTTCATCGGACCTGAACCATTTTGTGGCATACCAAAAAGCCGCATAATGGAAGTTCGAAAATATGAAAAGGAACTCAGTGCAGCCTACTGGAAAAATGTTCCAGGCCAAAGACAGGCAAAAAGGTTATTACGACCCTCTGCCCGCTACGCGAAATTACTCTTAGATCTTCAGAAATCTGATCTCAGAGTAATCACAGGAACTCTCACTGGACACTGCTCACTCAGATACCATCTCTGTAAAATGGGCATACTGGACAGTGGGACATGTAGATTCTCCGATGAGGCAGATGAGACGTCAGAACATATTATCTGCAATTGCAGAGTAATTGTTCGGCAACGCCATAAATATCTGGAACAGGTATTCCTTGATCCTGATCAGATTACAAACCTAGCTCCAAAACGGATAATGGACTTTCTTAGAAGCCTAGACCTTTTGGATTAAAATATAGATGTAGGGTATACACAAAAGATCTTATAGGTCGCAGTGTAGTAAGGTCAACTGGGCCAATCGACCCCTTTTGCAATCTACAATATGCTCGGTCCATGATATCTTCAGGATTCTTCTATACACCCACAGTTCAAATGCTTCCAACTTTTTAGTAGTCGATGCGTTAAGAGTCCATGCTTCTATCCCGTAAAGCAGAGTGGAAAAAATGTAACACCTTGCCAGCCTAACTCTCAAGTCTAATTTCAGTTCTCTTGCACAAAGTACCTTTCTCATTTTATTGAAGTTTGTTCTTGCTTTCTCTATTCGAACTTTGATTTCTTTGGAGTAATCGTTTGTGTGATTAATTATTCTGCCAAGATAGTTATAGTTTTCTACTTGTTCTAAAGTTTTACCTTTAATTGTCAGGCTTTCATCATTATTTTGGGTTTTTGATATCCTCATAAATTTAGTTTTCTTGATGTTTATTGATAATCCATATTCTTCTCCATACTCAACTATCTTGTTCATTAGCTTTTGGAGGTCTTTAAGGTTGTCTGCTATTATGATAGTATGTCCGCATATCTAGATGTTGTTAATTGGCGTTCCATTTACCTTTAGTCCTGCTGTTTCTCCCTCAAGATCTCTTTTCATAATTTCTTCAGAGTATGCATTGAATAGTAGTGGTGACAATACGACACGATTATTTAGTCGCAAATGGATTGACTTGTATTTGAAACATTGTGTTCAATTTTCGCGACAAAACAATCTCACGACTACAAATCGCAAGTGAAGTCCGGCGCTAAATGGTATAGTTGTTGATGTCAGACTTGGGCATTGATGTTGGCATCAGGTCTAGTGCAGCTGCAGACGGCGCGTTCTGTTATTGATCCCGCTCTGGTAATGGACCATTCAGGAAGTTCTTCCGAAACGAGAAACGGTTATCTTAATATTTTATCCAAAAACTAGAACACAAACTATGTATTAAAAAGAGACGTCAAAATGGATTTACATTCTTGCCACATATTTATCGAAATCATAATCTAGCATAAGTTCTGCTTAAGCAGAACTAACGATATAAAATATAAAAACAGAGAACGAAGCCGAACTCGGTACCCAACACAGACTAGTGACAGCAGAGATAAACATGAAACTAATGGAAATAATAGAGAGTCCTCAATATACAAGAATAGCAATACATAAGATGAAAAATATGGAAATGAGGAAGTTATACCAAAGAGAGACAGATAAAATACTGGAACAGTATGAAAACAATGAGTAAAATATGGAAGAGAGATGGAAAAAAATTGAGAGACACGTTATGGAACACTGCAAAACAAGTATGTGGAATAAGAAAGAATGGTAAGAATAATAAAAGAATTGGATGGTGGAATAACGAAATAAAGCAAGCTGTAAAAAAGAAGAAAGAAATGTGGAAGCGATACATAAACACAAATGAAGAGCAAGACAGAGACGAATACAGAAGACAGAGAAATAGAGTGAAAGAACTAGTAAAAGATGCGAAGAAGAAGAGCTGGACGGAATTCGGTGAAGAATTAAACGAAGGGTTTGGGAATAACAATAAACAGTTTTGGAATAAAATAAGAAGCATGAAAGGAACAAAAAGGAAACAAATAAGAGGAATTAGAAATGAGCGAAATGAATTGAAAACAAACATACAAGACATACTAACCATATGGAATAAGCACTATAAAGAAAAATTCGAGGCAAGTAACCAACAAAATGAGGAGAGAGGCCAGCAGGCAAGAGAAGTGGATAGAGACAATCGAGTAGACGAAATTCATATCAAAGATATTGAAGAAGGATTGGCAAGAATAAAGATTGGAAAGGCGGGAGGTGCCGATGACATAGATCCGGAGATGATGAAGTACGTGAGAGAACGAGGCAAGCTTTGGCTACTGGAAATAATGGGGGAAGCATGGAGAACAGAAAAGATACCGGAAGACTGGGAAGAAAATTTATTGATACCAATACACAAGAAAGGAGATGAAGCGAAATGTGATAACTATAGGGCTATATGCTTATCATCAGTGGCATATAAAGTCTACACCGGGATAATAGAAAGGAAGCTTAGGAAAGAACTGGAAGGAAAACTAGAAGAAGAACAAGCGGCTTTTAGGAAGGAACGAGGAACAACAGATAATATATAAATACTGAGAAATATAATTGAAAAGAAAAACGAAATAGGAGAAGACTTATATATTACGTTTATAGATATTAAAGCTGCTTTTGATTCTATAAATAGAGAAGTAATATGGTCAGTAATGGAAGTCTGCAAATCCCGCAAAAGATAGTAAGTATGGTAAAAAGTACATATAGAAACGTACTTGCTAAAGTACAAATAAACGGAAACAGATCGCCAATAATAAACCTAAGGAGAGGAATAAAACAAGGGGACAGTCTCAGCCCAGTTTTGTTTATATTAGTAATGGATAGAGTAATAAAGAGCGCTAAAAGAAGGTCAAGGAAATTACAGTCAATAATAGGGTACAGGAATTTAGTACCAGTGAGAATGGAGGGATTACTATATGCAGATGACTTAATAATAATAACAGACAGTAAAGAGAAAATGCAATAATTAATCAATATATGGGTGGAGGAAATAGAAAATTTGAAAATGGAGGTAAATGTAAAGAAAACGAAGACCATGATAGTAACCCAAAAGAAAAGGGAAGGAATAAACCAAACGATATTTAGGTGCAAAAACGAAATAATAGAAACAGCCTCGACGTTTGAATACCTTGGAATAATAATATCAGAGGATGGAAAGATAGATCAAGAAATCTCATACAGAACGAAAAAAGCAAATAAGATCTACTATGCACTAAATAAAACAATATTGGAAAGGAAGAAATAGATAAAGAAATAAAACTGAAGGTATACAATGCAATCTCTGTGCCAACTTTAATATATGCAAGTGAGACATGGGTAAACAATGCAAAAATAGACAGTACAATAGACGAAGCGGAGATGAAGCAGCTAAGAAAAATAGCAGGAAAAACGAAATTGGACAGAATAAGAAATGAACCAAGATACAAAAAAGAAAATTAAAATGGTATGGACACATTAACAGAATGGACCAGGGAAGACTATCAAAGCAGGTGATGGAATCGAAAAGATATGGTAAAAGAAGGAAAGGGAGGCCAAGGAAGAGATGGATCGATCAGATTATAGAAATTGGACAGGAAAAAGGAAAAACACATCAACACATGAAAGAGTTAGCAAAGGACCGCAAGAAATGGAAGATATGGATAGAAGATGAATAAAACCTCCGACGCCCCTGAGGGGCATAAGGAGTTTCGAGAAAGAAGAAGAAGAAGATAATCTAACGATTAGCAGATGGCAAGGATAAAGTAAATAAATACAACGGACAGACAAAGTCATCAATAAAGAAGTGCTAAGGAGGATGAACACAACCGCAGATTTGGTCAACATCGTTAAGGGGTGTAAACTGCAGTACTTGGGACATAACATATAATGAGAAATCAAGGCGGATACAAGCTACTTCAATGCATTTTGCAAGGTAAAATTGAAGGAAAAAGGACCCAAGGACGAAGAAGGATGTCCTGGCTTGCTAATCTGAGAGCATGGTATAAAAAGACCTCAACACAACTATTCCGTATAGCAACCAACAAAATAATCATAGCCAGAATGATCGCCAACATTCGGAACGTACAAGCAGCCCAAGAAGAAAAAGAATAAAATAAAATAGAATTATTATTAAATTTAGTTGTTTTGTAAGTAATGATTCATACATGCATATAAATATATAAAGTATCAAAAATTGTAGGATTAAAACGTGCTGCAAAGAATAAAAGGAAGTGTGCTTAACACGTTGAAGGACAGTCAGTCAAATGTATAAGCCAGTGTTGTAATACTATATGTAAGTAGAACAGAGAAATTGCTGAATTTTTTTAGCACTTATGGATTATGGAAACAATGAGTTTTTAACATTTTTTGAAAACATGTGGACGACGACCATGGACATCGTGTTACATTTCATATGCATCTGTAGATGTAATGTGACATTTTTTGACACCAATTTTTTGTCACAACTCGTTATTTTAAAAATGTCGTCTATGGAAGTTGTGTCACATTACATCAATGGAAATTTTTCGAAAAAGGATTCGTTTTCTTAATTTAATTAACCTAATAGTTGCCGATATATTGTATTTGTTGACAAGCCAAAAAATTGTTTATTTTAACTTTAAAACATTCCTGAGGCCGCTTAAATAGTCCAATTTAAATTCTGTTAAGAACTTAGATAGGTATAGTGCCTTTTTATACAAAAATCTTAGTTATTCTGATCTTATTTATTATGGTTATTACTGCGATCGTAAATTGTTAGTTAACAATTTAATTGTTGCTAAACTATTCGTTCAATTTCCACCAGCTTCTGGAAATATTATAATCTATGCCAAAACAGCTTTTATGTAACCAAGTTATTTAATCCAAGAAACTCATACTAATTCTGGTGTATCATCATTATTGTGATTATTATCGCGAACGTAAATATTTGTTAACTACCAATTTAATTGTTACTAAACTATTCTTTCAATTTCAACCGACTTGTGGAAATATAATCTATAAGATATCTGAAGTTAATATCGCCAAGCTAAGGTTTAGAATTTTTTTGTTGGATAGTGGGTCATATTAAAAAAATGTCACAACTTCAGCTGTTCAATGAACTACTTGAAATTACGTAGAATTCACTAAAAAAATAATTTGGGTATTTTTACACATTTACTGGACAATTAAAAAAAAAGTCATCTTTGGCGATATTTCCAACCCTTGTTGGCAATATCGCCAACCTATTATTTCGAATGCAATACGGTCTAACAATTGAACATTATACTTCAAAATGATATATTTGCTGAAAAATAACAATAAGTAAGTATTTAAGAACAATAACCTTTTTGTACCATAATCTGGAGTGGTTAGCGTATCTGAAAATGAAGTGTCATGTCATTTCATCTGATGTTTCCATCTCACTTAACTCTATATCATCAGAATCACTGCTGCTTGTCGATGACTTAATTTTTCTAACCTTAGACGTATCTGGAGAAAGTTGCCAAGGCAACCAAAACTCCAAGAAGGGATGGTAACGCCAAGGCGTTATTACCATCCATTGTACTTGGCGATATTACCGACATGCACATACATTGTTTGTAATTTTGTTTTCAAAGATAAGCAAAACTATCTTAAAAATCTGAATGCATCATTTTATTCCTTAGGAAACAAAATACAAATCACTGGAAGCAAATAAGATTACTCATTAATAACGCCGCTCCAATCTAATAAACACAAAAGATGTAAAATTATAAACGGTACTCCTTCTATACCGAACACTGATACTCAACTGTCATAAACACCGCTGGCGAATCTAAGGTCATCGCAAACATGATCACGTGATTTAGAATACTATGAGGAACATATCCATGTTGCCATTTATTATTTAGCAAACATACTTTCTGAGAAACCACGAGGTGGCGATATTACCAACCTGGCGTTATTACCTGCAGATACCTTACGAAAAAAGCTCTTATGCCACCAAGTTGTTAAATTATTGATAGATAATTACCTACCTAAAATTTTAGTTGAAAATAAAAGATTTTGTTGGGAAACCCGGATTTTCTGAGGAAAATTTTCATCAATCCAAATCGGAAAAAAGTATTTCTCTGCAGAATTAACTTGGTTGGATTTTTATTTGGGTGTTCTTGGTGTTAAAGTTAAAATCTTCTGAGTTGCAGAGAACTAATTGAATAAACACAATTTCAGAGAGATAATTTGTTATAAAAAAAATAGCACACAGTATCTGCGGAATTTCCATAATTATATTATTAATATATGCAATCATAAGATTCGATTCCAGCAATAAAGTTGCTGGTAAATGGCCAACTAAATGGTAAAATTTTACCAAAAATTACCTGTTTTCCGGTAAATTGCCCAGACTAATTTTAAAGCAGCTGATTTTATGCTCCTGATTATACTTGTTATACCTACTATTTACGTATATTTGTTACATTATGCTATTTAAAAAGACACAAACATTTCACAGATGAACAACTCTGGAACAATATTGAATAATACATATATCACAAACCAATTTTTTCGGAAATTAATGGCTAAAGTTGGTAGTCAATAAATTTCTCACAACGGTGCGCGTGAGATATAATCGATTTTGCAGAACTCACATACATCGAGAGGAATTTGAAACCGTGTTCCAGATTTTTATGTCTCATATCCAGAGGCAGATCGAAAAGGAGGGTTGCAATGCGAGAACACACCTTATTAAGTTGGTTTCTTAATAGGCGTATTCTTTTTATGTTGGGTCTACAGTATTTCTTCGTTCCGTAACAGGGATTGAATATTTGTTCTTCATCCACGCAGAAATAGCTCTTTGTTACAGAGTAATTGAAAAAGAACGCGATTTGGAAGCGGCAATTTGTTTATAAAAAATACCACATTATCTGCGAACTTTGCATACCTATATGACTAATATTATACAGGGTGTTTCATTGGGAAAGTAACATACGTGAACTGTAGAAAGAGGACGATTAGGCAGCCTTAAAAATACCATAATTTATGGGTCTTACTTCATTAATAACAAAGATACTGGGTGCTTTATCTATCTTGCCATTTTCTTATTTGGTTCATAACTTTTTAACCACAATGTGTATTTATTTTATATTTGGCACACAAATATTCTTTAAGTGTACAATCAAGTATTTTATTTACAATTGTATAAAATGCAGGTCCGGATTAAAAAATATTGGAAAAATATTCCGACCCAAAAACAACGCCCTGTACATTAAATTTTTTTAAAATGGATATTGAATTTGAAAAGATGATGAAAAACTAAATTTAGTGGTGTATTTTGAATTTTCGGCAAAATGATTTTTTGGTAAAACTTTGAATTTGAATTCTGAAATTATGTGAATTGCGAGAGCTTGAAGTAGAAAAAAATTGAAATACGAATTTCACTAACACTATACACACAAAAATATTGGAAAAATGTTCCGACCCAAAAAACACCCTGTATATTAAATTTGTTTGAAATGGATTTTGCATTTGAAAAAAGGATGAAAAAATAAATTTAGTGGTATACTTTGAATTGTTGTCAAGATAATTTTTCTGGTAAAATTTTGAATTTGATTTCTAAAATTATGTGAATCGTCGAAACTCGAAGTAAAAAAATATTAAAACATGACTTAATTTTAATTAATGCCATTATTTAATCTAAATTGGTAAAATATTAACATTTTGACACATAACAATAATTTTTAGTGGTGGTAATTTTGAATACATACTTTAGTTTTGAATAGTTATTAGGTACCCTGCAAATTTTCGCTGTTTTGTTTTAATAGGGCTTTTCATTCACAGTCATTTGTTTCGGCTTCTGTCCTGTGTCGTATAATATTAATATATCTACGAATCTACGTCGTACGTTATTGGTATATAACAATGATACCAACCAAAGACGTATGACGTAGATATATTTGTATTATGTGACACATGACAGAAGTTCGAAGAAAATGGCAATCGATGAAAAACCCTATTTTTGATAGTTTGTTGATTAAAGTGATGTATTTTTTATTGAATATTTATTATTTATTCATTATTTAAAGATGAAGATTCGCTATTAGCTATTTGTCACAAATAATAAAAAACACTGAAATGTTAACATTTTACCAATTTAGATTAAATAATGGTATTAATTAAAGTTACGTCGCATTTTAATTTTTTTCTACTTAGAGCTCTCGCATATCCCCTAATTTAAGAATTCAAATTTAAAATTTGACCAGGAAAATCATTTTGCCGAAAATTAAAAGTACACCACTAAATTTAGTTTTCATCCTCTCTTCAAATACAAAATCCATTTAAAAAAAATAATGTACAGGGTGTTTTTTTTTGGCTCGGAATATTTTTACAACATTTTTTAATTCGGACCTGGATTTTTTATAATTGTAAATAAATTAATTGATTGGACACCTTAAAGAATATTCGCGTGTTAAATATAAAATAATTATATAGTGTGGTTAACAAGTTATATAGTGTGTTAACAAATAGTAAGTTGTATTTAATTTTTTTTACTTGGAGCTCTCGCAATTCACATAATTTCAAAATTCAAATTCAAAATTTTACCAAAAAAATCATTTTGCCGAAAATTCAAAGTACACCACTTAATTTAGTTTTTCATCCCCTTTTCAAAGGCAAAATTGGCTTGGAGAGCCTTTGTTCATGACTCTCGGAAAACTTACTTATTGTCTGGCTAACCGTATCTATCTGGAGGTCTCGATAAAGATCACAGTTTTTTAAGTACCATGGAGCATTGACGATGTTCCTTAACACTTTATTCTGATAACGTGGTATAATTTGGATGTTACTTTCTTTTATACAGCCTCACAGCTGTATCCCATATGTCCATATCGATTTAAGGATTTGCTTATACAATAACAATTTGTTATGAGTTTATAGGTATAAGTAGACAAAGTATAAGTTATAAGTAGACAAAGTGTAATAAGACAAGGAGATGTAATATCCCCAAAACTCTTCACCTTATCTCTGGAAGACGTCTTTAAAAAACTGGAATGGGAAGACATGGGTATCAACATAAAACGGGCAGAATCTCAATTACCTCAGATATTGCGATAATGTTGTCCGTATTACAACCAACCAAGAAAAACTACCCACAATGCTGACTCAACTAGCACACGCATCGGAGAAGATAGGATTAAAAATGAACATGAGTAAAACCAAAATCATGACAAATACAAACGACAGAATAAATGTAAATGTAAATAATGTCAATATTGAGGTTGTTGACGAATATATATACCTGGGTCAAATAATCAAAGCTAATAAAGAGAACCAAACAGTTGAAGTACAGAGAAGAATCCGATTGGCGTGGGCAGCATTTTGAAAGTTAAGATGGATACTAAAAAGAACAAAGATACAACAGTCCTAAAAACCGGTGTATTTGACCAGTGCATCCTTTCTGTTTTGACGTATGGCTCAGAAACATGGACATTAACAACGGCCAACATAAACAAAATTGAAATAACTCAGAGAAAAATGGAAAGATCCATGTTGGGAATAAAACTACAAGACAGAAAATTAAACAAATGGATAAGAGAGAAAACAAAAGTAAAAAAATGTAACTGAAGAAATAACAAGGTTAAAATGGAGATTTGCGAGCCACAATGCGAGACAGGAAGATAAAAGATGGAATGCTGAAATACAAAACTGGAGACCGTGGACAAGAAGAAGAGGAAGAGGAAGACCTCAGATGCGATGGAAAGACGATATTGGTAAAGCTGCAGGAACTAACTGGAAAAGCGCAGCCAAGGACAGACGGAAATGGAAAGATTTGGGGAAGGCCTATGTCCAGAGTTGGATAGAAATGGGCCAAAAGAAGAGGAAGAAGAAGAAGAAGACAAAGTGGATTTTTTCCTATCAACCAGTACATTTTTCTGAATTTAATTTCTTATTCTTCCTTTTTTTCTTAATATGTTATACAACGTAGCTTTGAATCTCATGTCTAGAGAGCGGAATATATGTAACACAACATTACCAAAATATGCGCATATATATGCATTACTTTTACTACAAATATGCAGGTATTTTTTCTAAATTTGTCTAAATATGCAAATGCATATTAAAAATACTCAAAAATAAAACAATATATTAAGTCGTAAGATCTTCAGAAAAGTTGCCTTCAAAAATACGTACAACTTTCCTCAAACAATCGAAGCCCTCATTTTTCTCTAAAACATTTTAAAATTTATTTCTAATTGTAATCCCTGTATTTCCGGGATCAAGATTAACCGAATCACTTAATTGTAAATTCCTTTGTTCTAGTGACTTTATTAGATCTGGTAAAAAAACTAAAATTAACTTTAATGAACATAAGTTCTTTAGCAATTTGTACGTTACTTAAAGAACAAAGTACGTTACTTAAGCTGAAGAACAAAAGCGGAATTGTCTACAATTTGATGGATTTTTGTATTTTGATGCTTCTCTCTATGTCCGTCTTTATAGAAGTAAAAGCGAATTTGTCGAATAAAAACACTCCTTCCAGAAAAATTTCTTTTGTGGGACATGATGCTTTTGTTTGTCAGTTCCTCATTTAAAAAATGAAATGTGAAAATGAATGTAACTTACGATTTTGGAACAGGCCTTGCAAAATACTTTGTCTCCACTTAGCTTTAACTCGGGAAAACACTTTATCCAAACACTTTTTTGAATGGTAGACATATTTAAATTTAATATATACCAATCACTTCAAAAACACTAAATACGATACAACGTTTACTTTAAACAAATGTTGACCGGAAACTGACAAAATAATTATTAGACCCTTAAAAGCAGATAGGTACCTACGACTTGCTACACTAATAAAATAATATTTTTCTGGGAACACCCATAATTATTACATTCAGGTAGTAATGGGAAAGTCCAGATGGATAATAATGAGCGATAGATAGATAAATAACGAGATCGTTCATATCGAAGTTATAAAATTCCAACTAAGAGAGGAAAATTTTAAACTTTTATATAATTTATTTTTAAAATATGCAAAATAAATCGTGTTTAGCTTAAATATGCAATGTTGTGTTTGTTGTCTGAAAATATGCAATATATGCATTTATATGCACTTTGCATATATTCCGCTCTCTACTCATGTCATACCCAAATATTTTGCCGTATTTTCATAAGATTCAAAACGACCAAATAAAATGAACTATGTTCTAGTAAGAATTTTTGCGAAAGCACTAACATACAGAACAAAGCGTAAATCTGTCGCAACTGAATTTCATCAATTCTGGTTTGATTTCTAGCGAATTTCAATATACCGAATATTAAACATGGAAAATAAACAAAAATCAATTTGCCATAAACTACACAAACTACACGTGTGTCAGTTTATTTCGCATTTTCCTTTTCTCTTCCATCAAGTTTCAATAATGCGAATACTTTACCGTTGCAAACTTTCAAATAGAAAAAAGGGAACAGAAAAGTTTTAAACGACCCAATCTTGCTCGTCACATCAACATCAGCAAAATTCGTTATTTGCATACGGAATTTGTTTTCCTCTGCGAAGACGTAACCAAATTGAAATCAGGTAGAAACTAAAACTTTTTTAAAGAGTTCTTAAAGATTTATAGGAAACTTAATATGCTCCCTGCTATACTCTTGTAGAATAAAATAATGAGTAACAAATGTTTGAGTTATATTTTTGCATACTAATAACTGCTCTAATGACCGAGGATTATATTCGCGGTCGGACGGACAGACGGACAGAAAGCCTAGGTCAACTTTTCTCACCTTTAATACCATCCTTGGATTATAAGCTTTCATTTGACATCTCATTTGTCATTCTACCTGGTATAATGACGGAGGAGTTATATTAGCGGTCGGACGGACAGACAGCCTAGGTCAAATTTCTCGTATTTAGTATTACCATCCTTGGATTATAAGCTTTCATTTGACACCTCGTTTGTCATTCTACCTGGTATAATGACGGAGGAGTTGTGTTCACAGACAGACAGACAGACAGATAGACGGAAGGGGATAATTCAAAGTTTTCACATTTTTTCAAAATTGGATGAAAACAAAATGAAAGACAGTTAATGGTTCACTTTGTTTCAGAGGTAGACCATGATCCTCTTGTTTACGTTTCACTCTTTTAATCGCTTTAGAGAGGCCTATGATTTGCTGTAAACAAAAAAAAAACGAACCGTTTCACTAAGCAAAATTGTAAACAATAATTTGCTTTTAGACGCCGCCCCGTAGCGACTAAATTTAAATCTAAAACCTTGAATTGTTTTCATTAATGTCACTATTGAGACCGTGCAAGTTCGGTAAAGCGACACCTGGTCTCTTCGCTCTGCACTTTTATTCGCACTTTTAATTATATTGGCCAATCATATGGTCCTGGTTGCTGGATAATTGTCAAGGCCATAGTCCAAAAAGTAATAAGAAGAAAAAATAAGATTCAGGTTATGTTATTAAAACGTAAACAATTGTATGTAGTAAATAAAATTAGTTATTAAAATGCAGTAATGCAAGCAAAATACAATTAGACTAAGTTTTCACTCTAATGGCATATAAAACAACATAATGCTATTCTACATCCCACCAGAATGAAAACAATGGAAACCTTCTCTGGTTACACCTCCGAGGCTTCTACAATTTGCAAGCCATACGGATGCTGAGACTAAGGAAGATGAGGGAATTCTACAATTTACAATTCACGTCCCATCTGCTCAGCGTGGTAAAGTTCCAACGAGAATGGTTCCCTTCATACTCCACACAGAGTAAATGTAAATCAAAAATGAATAACCATTTTCAATTTCGTTGCAAAACGAAAACACAGCCGAACCATATTCTAGTCCAATCAGAGAGTGTTGCAGGCCCCTCTACCGGGGATTCGAAACTTATTAGTCTCTCATCAGGAGGCACATATGCTGCTCTCCCTGATCCAACCAAAACAAACCCCAGCGTGCAGTCCCGGATTGCAACGAACGAAATGGCATAGATGCCCTAGCGGCAACTACTAGCAAAAAGACTAAGTTTTCACTCTAATGGCATATAAAACAACATAATGCTATTCTAAATCCCACCAGAATGAAAACAATGGAAACCTTCTCTGGTTACACCTCCGAGGCTTCTACAATTTGCAAGCCATACGGATGCTGAGACTAAGAAAGATGAGGGAATTCTACAATTTCCAATTCACGTCCCATCTCCTCAGCGCGGTAAAGTTCCAACGAGAATGGTTCCCTTCATACTCCACACAGAGTAAATGTAAATCAAAAATGAATAACCATTTTCAATTTCGTTGCAAAACAAAAACACAGCCGAACCATATTCTAGTCCAATCCAGAGAGTGCTGCAAGCACCCCTACCGGTTTCGAAACTTATTAGTCTCTCATCAGGAGGCACACATGCTGCTCTCCCTGATCCAACCAAAATAAACCCCAGCGTGCAGTCCCGGATTGCAACGAACGAAATGGCATAGATGCCGTAGCGGCAACTGCTAGCAAAAAGACTAAGTTTTCACTCTAATGGCATATAAAACAATAGCAAATGCACAATAGAATAGCATTATGTTGTTTTATATGCCATTAGAGTGAAAACTTAGTCTTTTTGCTAGCAGTTGCCGCTAGGGCATCTATGCCATTTCGTTCGTTGCAATCCGGGACTGCACGCTGGGGTTTGTTTCGGTTGGATCAGGGAGAGCAGCATATGTGCCTCCTGATGAGAGACTAATAAGTTTCGAAACCGGTAGGGGTGCTTGCAGCACTCTCTGATTGGACTAGAATATGGTTCGGCTGTGTTTTCGTTTTGCAACGAAATTGAAAATGGTTATTCATTTTTTTAAAATTAATTACATTTACCTTTATATAATAATTGCATATCATATCAATATTCTGGAGCAATATACAATTTTTCTTCTTCATTGACAGTAGATATGAAATATACGTCAATTTGACAATTTCAATTGACAATGAATTATTTAAGAAAGTTACAATATTTCTCCGCTATTCTCGCACGATCGTTTCTCGTATCGCCTTCAAGTACTTGCACACCGCGAATAGCGACATTAATTCAATATTGGTTTTGGCATATTTTTTATAGCTATACATTTTCTGAATTATCTATAATATTGTGCAGTTGGTATATATGTATCTCTAGAAGGAAAACAAGCCGGTTTTTGAAAAAAAGTTGGTTTGTTGGAAAATCTGCTACTAAAATCAAAGCTAAGAAATGATTATTGGCCAATATTCACAGGAATTAATGGTACGGCATTATAGTAAATAAAATTCATGGCTTCTCGAAAAACCATTCAATAAGTCAAATATTACTTTCTTAGATTTTCGTCGATTTGTAGCAGTTCCATTCCTAAAATTTACTCGTGGTACAAGAAGTATAGTGAGAAGATCGAGAACATTAACACCTAAAATATTTACGCACATAAAGTTCGATTGGATAAACTAGTTTATGGAGAAAGGTGAAGAGCAGAGGGACAATCTCCACGAGAGAATTGTAACGCCAAACCATTACCGTATTGTGGAAAATGAACTGTAACTTTGTGTAAAAATGTTTTTATGCAATATCATAAAACATATAGGGCATTTCAAACTGCTGTCAAAATTAAATCAATATGGCGCCTGGAAGAAAAACACAAATGTTATTCTGTGATTTCTTAATATCTTTTAGATAATTTTTGTAACGTTTCTTTGTAATTGCGTTTTGTATAAGGGTTAATTTAACATTTTCACTGTAACAATTAATTTAAAAAAATAATGTGCTTCATTTCTGTTGTGTATTGGAGTGTGAAATGCGAAGTAATTGTGACAAATTTCAGTTTTATCGGTTACGATCAGTGCTATATTTTAAGCATAAAACTGATCTAAAGTTATCATCTGAGAGACAAAAACAATGGGTAAATGCTATAAAATGTCCTATAAAAATGCTAAATAACTATCTATCTTCATGTTACTTAAGCTTGGAAAACTTCCCCACCGAATGATAATTCAGACTCCTTGTAGTATAGTATAGTTGATCCAAAAGATGGCATAACCCAGACATCCAAAGTGAAAGTTATCCTTCAACACCAAATTGTTCTATATGGTCCACACAATGTCCAGAAAAAAGTCACATCATTTTGAGCGTCGGGTTTGGGGGGGAGAGGGGGGAGAAATCGGTGAATTCGTAGTTTTTTAAGTTTTTCGCCAATATTTCTAAAAATATGCGGTTTAGCATGAACAACCTTCTATACAAAATTGTTCTACATTAAATTTAAAATAAAAAGGCCCTATGCATAATCTTTCTAAAATGAATGGTTCCAAAGTTACGGAGGTAGTATTGTATAACGGGTCCAAAAAAAAGCCTAACCCAAACATCCAAAGTAAAAGTTTTGCTCCAACACCAAAATGTTCTATATAGTCCACATATTGTTCAGTAAAAAGTTACACCATTTTGAGCGTCCGGTTTGGGAGGGAGATGGGAGAGAAGACGGTAAATTAGTAGTTTTTTTACGTTTTTCGTCAATATTTCTAAAACCATGCTTTAGCGTAAACAATGTTATATACAAAAATGTTTTATATAAAATTTAAAATAAAAAATGTTCTATACATAATTGTTATAAAAGCAACGGTTCCAGAGTTACGGAGGGTGAAAAGTCGAGGTTTTCGATACTTTTTATATTTTTTGGGCAATATTTATGATATGACTATACCAAAAACCCAGACATTCAAAGTAAAAAGTATCGAAAACCTCCACTTTTCACCCTCCGTAACTCTGGAACCGTTGATTTTATAACAATTATGTATAGAACCTTTTTTGTTTTGAATTTTATGTAGAACATTTTTCTATAGAACATTCCTTACGCTAAAGCATAGTTTTAGAAATATTGACGAAAAACTTAAAAAACTACTAATTTACCGACTTCTCCCCCATCTCCCCCCCAAACCGGTCGCTCAAAATGGTGTAACTTTTTACTGAACAATATGTGGACCATATAGAACAATTTGGTGTTGAAGGAAAACTTTTACTTTGGATTTCTGGGTTAGGCCTTTTTTGGACCAATTATACTATACTACCTCCGTAACTTTGGAACCGTTAATTTTAGAAGGGTTATGCATAGGGCCTTTTTTATTTCAAATTTAATGTAAAACAATTTTGTGTAGAGGGTTGTTCATGCTAAACCGCTTAGTTTTAGAAATATTGACGAAAAACATAAAAAACTACGAATTTGCAGATTTCTCCCCCCTCTCCCCCCAAACCCGACGCTCAAAATGGTGTGACTTTTTTCTGAACATTATGTGGACCATATAGAACAATTTGGTGTTGGAGGATAACTTTCACTTTGGATGTCTGGGTTTGGGTCTACCTATACCATACTATTGAGGGCAAATGAATCTTTATTATTTATTTTGTCAATCTTTTGCTTCTATCTACTAGCAACATCTGTATTGTCTACAAACAACTCAAAATTATTCACTGCTTAAAAATAAATAAATTTGTTCCAGTAATTCTACAACTAAAAACTACATAAAACCAACAACATAATATTCGGAAAGTACAACTAAATAGTTATTTTCCTAACTAGTGCGGAAAGTGATACTTTCACGCACGAGACTGCCGTTGACCCGAACGACGCGATAGCGGAGTTCGGGCAAGCAGTCGAGTGCGGGGAAGACACTTTCCGCATGAGTTAGGAACAATATTTTTTCTAAAGCCTTACGTTTGGAAAAAAGCAACAAAAAATAGAGTTATATCAATTTTTATTTAGAAGTGAAAATACACAAATTAATTCTGTGACAAGGTTGTCAAAACCAAACTTTCAATATAATGGGTTACCACGACGACGATATTGGTTTCCATGACGACGATTCCAAACCATTGTAATTGTCTACTGATCTGACTTTTAAATATTATGTCAAAATAATTTTGTTTCATCGAATAACCGCGTTAATTTCAATAAAACATGAACACAATACGATAAATTTGAAATAAATTAGTAAATAATATCTAAATATTAGTTTATGGCATGTATTATAATATATTATATTGCCATATTACAAGGTATTTTACTTTCACGCACGCCGTGCAGGAAAGTGCCACTTTCGGAAACGAAATGCGTGCGTGAAAGTGGCTCTTTTAGCACGGCCGTAGAAAAAAACTATTAAAGGTAAAAACTTAAGAAAAACAATGTGGCACAAATAAAACCAAATACAATGTTTGACAGTTTGATTCCCAGCGGTATGATAAACGTCAAAGGTTTGGAATGCCCTATTTTAAACTTAATTTTATTAGATGCAAATTAAAAGGTTAATTTCCATAATTTTTAAAATCACTAACGTCCTATCACTCTAAATAATTATGGATAACACTAACGTCCAGATTTATAGGCCAGGACAAAATTCAGAAATGCAAAGCTATAGTTCATGAATATTTTCATATTAAGAACAACATAACTGATGATTATGTATACAGTGATGAGCGCACTAATAACCGGCAAAATAACGCAAAAGATGGAAAACGTATTAAGTTGTGAGATAAAAGAGATGAACTTAGCGGAGGTGTTAAATTTAGCGATAGTAATTTATAGAATGCCATTATGTTGATTGTTTCCCACCTTTAGAGGTATTGGACGAGTTTGAGAAATGCCACTGTCACCGTGACAGTTTTAGTTGACATACTCTTCTGATACGTCTAAAGGTGGGAAACAATCAATATAATGTCAATTTATGTTACTATCGCTAAAATTAACACCTATACTAGTTTTATTCCTTTTTATCTCACAATTTAATACATTTTCCATCTTTTGCGATATTTCGCCGGTTATTAGCGCGCTCATCACTGTAAATCAAATTGTGAAAAGTGAAAAAAATTTGGAAGTTAAATTAAACTCACTTATTATTTAAATACTTTAAAATTAAATGTAATTTATAGTCAGCGGGTAATATTCTTCTACCTGTTTTCGCATTTTTTAACAGGCCTGCAATATGGTGATTTTGAAACTATTTTTGCATATAAAATGAAAGCTGAAGCATTTGGTTAAATTTAAAAATCCTCACCCCAGTACGGTAATTTAAACTTTCCTGCAGATTATCACCACAACATCCCAATTTTTTATAAGTCATAAATCATTTTGGAACAACTTTTTGATTTTAATTTGATCACTAAATTAGTTTTAAACGTTTATGAGGTATCTAAAAAATATATTGTTGGATAAAATGTTTGTGCAGGTCAATTAATAAATTTCAGGTAAATCCCACAATATTATAGTAAAAAATATTTTACATTTACCGTTTAGATTTTCACATCAAAATATTTCTCACAATACAAACTACATCAATTATTAAGTTTTTCTATCTTTAAAATAGAAGTAATAGTAGGGGAGGAAAGCAGGCTAAATGTGCAGTCACTCGAGCGCTTTCGGGACCTATTGAGTTGTGAAGAGTAGGTTCTAAAACCAAAAAAAAGTTTTCCATTTTAGTGGGGACTTTCCATTTTTAATTTAATTTTCCATTTCCAACAATCGTTTTTCGATTATAGCGCCAATTGTCCATAATTCGAAAAAATGTTTCAAATAAAAGTTACTTATTTTTACGTAAGGAATCCGAATCTACCATAAAAATGGGGGCTCCTATTTAAAATTTTAAAGTAACCCCTAACCGCACCTCCGTGGGGGGTCGTGTTTGGTGCCATTCGATAGATTTTTCAAATACATTGAATAAGTGTGTTTTTCAGTTTTTCGATCTGATGTTTATTTCGCGAAATATCGCGGGATTCGTATTTAAAATTTTAAATTTACCCCCCACCCCTCTCCGTGTGGAGTCGTCTTTATTATCATTCGACAGATTTTTGACAAATATTGAGCACGTAATTTTTAGTTTTTAGATTTATCGTTCCTTTCGCGAAATATTCGCTTTTTTCTTGTGAAACTTAGTGACTCACCCAAAGTCAGGCAAATATGCAAGAGTGCAGATGCATATGCATTTGCATATTTTTGTATTTTCTTTTGAATTTTGCATATACTGGAATATTTAAAAATAAAGTGCATATAATAGGGTTTCAACACGAATTTATTTGTTGATTCATGGTTCAAATACCTTCGTACTTACCTGATATTTAAAAAATATGTACCTAATATTATTCTGATCTAGGTGCTTACAATCAACTAATCGGAAATCAAATGAACAAGAGATATTTAACCATGATATGTACGAAGCATTGTTGAGGTCGAATATACCAATGTCCAAATTATCAAAAGAAAATTTGCACATGTTTCTTAGAAAATAATGCAAATGGAATATTTCAAGTGAAAGAAGCTTAAGAAGAAACGAGGTCGATTGTGTATATTCTGCGGTACTGAGTAAAATAAAATTAAATATAGACAATTATTTTTATGTATGTGTAGATGAAACAATTGATTCTTCTGGACGTTACATCGCACATTTATTAATCGGATCTCTTAAAAATGAGCAAGTTTGTAAATCGTATTTAATTGCTTTCAAGCAGTTATATAAAACCAACGCACTAACAGTTACAAGGTTTTTGCAAGACAGTTTAGCAAATCTTTTTCTTCTTTTAGCTGTTCCCAACGAAAAATGTTTGCTCTTTCTTTCAGATGCTGCACCTTACATGATTAAAGTAGGAAACAATTTGAAAAGTTTTTATCCATGTTTAGTACATACAACTTGCCTAGCACATAGTTTAAATAGGGTCGCAGGAGAAATTAGAAATAAATTTCCTTTTATTTAGGGCACCTATAAGAACTCAGTTGTATAAAGAACATTTGCTCACTCTTCCTCTTTCACCAAAACATATTGTTACTAGGTGGGGAACTTGGTTAGAGGCTGCAACGTTTATGCAGAAAATTTTGCTGAATTGAAGAATGATAACGGAATTAGCTGACGACTCTTCCGAACCACTGACACTTTTCAAAGAATTGCTGAAAAATAAAATAGTACCACAACAACTTTTATACATAAAATCAAACTATGATTTTGTGCTAAGTTGCATCCTTCAGCTACAGGATACAAGTTTACCTTTAATTGAAGCAGTTAAACTATTAAAAAAAATTGAACTATCTTTCAAAATTGTTAAGGGCCAAAATGGCAAAGACATTTTAAAAAAATTTTATTTAGTCATCGATAAAAATATTGGTTTCATATTTCTATCTAGGCAAGGCGCCCATTGAGGTGGAATGTCCGTGGCCCGTGGCGTGGTATTGACTATTAGAGATGCTCCGACCAGCTATTTTGATATAGCAGTTACCTTTTCATTTTTCATTATTCAACATTTTCAAGATGATATGAGAAAAGCAAAATCACATTTGCTTGTTTTGTTTGAAAAAGCATTGTTGGTATTTAATGTGAACATATAAATAATAATTGTTACTAAAATAATACATCTAAGTACGAACATTTTTTGAAATGACAAAAAAAATTAACAAAATACATGGTGGTTGTAATATTTATATGGTCGTAATATTTATTTAAATTTACTGCTGTTTTCACCCAATTTTGAAAAAATGTGAAAACTTTGAATTATCCACGTCCGTCTGTCCGTCTGTCTGTCTGTTTGTCTGTCTGTCTCTCTTTAATCACAACTCCTCCGTCAATATACCAGCTAGAATGACAAATGTGGTGTCAAATGAAAGCTTATAATCCAAGGATAGTACTAAAGGTGATAAATTTGATCTAGGCTGTTTGTCCGTCGATCTGTCCGACCGCGAATATAACTTCTCCGTCATTATACCAGGTAGAATGACAAATGAGGTGTCAAATGAAAGCTTATGATCCAAGGATAGTACTAAAGGTGATAAATTTGATCTAGGCTGTTTGTCCGTCGGTCTGTCCGACCGCGAATATAACTTCTCTGTCATTATACCAGGTAGAATGACAAATGAGGTGTCAAATGAAAGCTTATAATCCAAGGATGGTACTAAAAGTAGGATATTTGACCTAGGCTGGCTGGTTATCGGTCCGTCCGACCGCGAATATAACTCCTCCGTCATTATACCAGGTAGAATGACAAATGAGTTGTCAAATGAAAGCTTCTAATCCAAGGATAGTACTAAAGGTGATACATTTGATCTAGGCTGTTTGTCCGTCGGTCTGTCCGACCGCGAATATAACTTCTCCGTCATTATACCAGGTAGAATGACAAATGAGGTGTCAAATGAAAGGTTATAATCCAAGGACAGTACTAAAGGTGATACATTTGATCTAGGATGTTTGTCCGTCGGTCTGTCCGACCGCGAATATAACTTCTCTGTTATACCAGGTAGAATGACAAATGAGTAGAATGACAAATGAGGTGTCAAATGAAAGGTTATAATCCAAGGATGGTACTAAAGGTGAGATATTTGGCCTAGGCTGCTGTACGTCGGTCCGTCCGACCGCGAATATAACTCCACCGTCATTATACCAGGTAGAATGACAAATGAGTTGTCAAATGAAAGATTATAATCCAAGGATGGTACTTAAGGTGATAAATTTGATCTAGGCTGTCTGTCCGTTGGTCTGTCCGACCGCGAATATAACTTCTCCGTCATTATACCAGGTAGAATGACAAATAAGGTGTCAAATGAAAGCTTATAATCCAAGGATGATACTAAAGGTGAGATATTTGACCTGGGCTGCTGTACGTCGGTCCGTCCGACCGAGAATATAACTCCTCCGTCATTATACCAGGTAGAATGACAAATGAGGTGTCAAATGAAAGCTTATAATACAAGGATGGTAGTAAAGGTGAGATATTTGACCTAGGCTGTCTTTACGTCGGTCCGTCCGACCGCGAATATAACTCCTCTGTCATTATACCAGGTAGAATGACAAATGACGTGTCAAATGAAAGCTTATAATGCAAGGATGGTACTAAATTTGAGAAATTTGACCTAGGCTGTGTGTCCGTCTGTCCGTCCGACTGCGAATATAACACCTCCGTCATTATACCAGGTAGAATGACAAATGAGGTGTCAAATGAAAGCTTATAATGCAAGGATGGTACTAAATGTGAGACATTTGACCTAGGCTGTCTATCTGTCTTTCCGTCCGACAGCGAATATAACTCATTCGTCACTATACCAGATAGAATAACAATTGAGGTGTCGAATGAAAGCTTATAATCCAAGGATGGTAATAAATGTGCGAAATTTTACCTAGGACTTCCGGTTTTAGAAATGCGACCAGAAGTACTGTTTTAAAGTCACCGGAATAGTACACATAATATATTATTCGACGCTACTTTGCAAGAAGAAAATAAATATATACTTTCGGTTCCATCACTGTCTGTTCATCTTTCTTTCCGTCCGCGAATACAACTCCAAGATTTTTCAATCGATTTTTAAACTAGTGATGTCAATAATAAAGACAAGGAAAAGTAGAGGACCCAATACTGAACCTTGAGGTACCCCACATACAATGTTTTTGAGACTAGAGTCTGTATCATGTGCTCTAACCAGTTGTTTCCTATCATCCAAGTAAGATTGGATGATAGGAAACAACTGGTTAGAGCACATGATACAGACTCTAGTCTCAAAAACATTGTATGTGGGGTACCTCAAAGTTCAGTATTGGGTCCTCTACTTTTCCTTGTCTTTATTAATGACATCACTAGTTTAAAAATCGATGGAAAAATCTTTCTTTTTGCTAATAATACCAGTATCATTACCAGATATTATTCGACGTGCTTTAGCAAGATGGGAACAAATGTATACTTTTGGTTTTTATATCATTTCCGGTTAAAAAGTTCTAACCGGAAGTGCCATATTATGGACACAAAAATAGTACACGTGGTATATTTGAAATTTGGTAGATTATTAAGAGGATATATGTTATTAAAAATGTTAAAGTTGAAATATGTTATGTAAAAGAATTGAAAATGTAAATTTTAATAATAAAACCTGTCGTTTCTACAAACAGTAGGCTTGTGGCTTCTCCAAACTCCGGTTAAGTTGATGCGGGAGAGCCAAGTAAGGTATCTTCCGGGTTTCCTCTACCTTAGGGGGAGTACTTCTCACCAACCAGAAGGTACGACGATGTGGTGCGACAAGGAGGTACTTCCTAGCACCGGGAAAACTGTATATCTCCAAAAAACAAAAAAAAAAATAAAATCCATCCAATGCCAAATAACCCAAAATGATCGTCTATTCCATATCCAAAAAGATTGACTTAATCTTGATCTCCACCAGTGGCTAAAAAAACAAACCTTGATCAGCTGATTGCCTTGACCACACAAGAAACAGGGCCTCTGCAAAAAGGTGTACCACCTTATCAGAACTTGACAGAGAAAAAATCTAAGAAAAAATGAAGTTTGATGTACTTGCTTCAAATGTCAGTGACCTTGATTATCCTTGACTGGAAAGAGCCTTTTTAAACGAATATAAGGAAGTATTTGAACAAGTAAATATGAATCTGGTAATCAAGATTACTTTAAGGAGTTATATAAATGAGAGAATAAGAATGGTCATCGATTCCAAACTGATTTTGAACTGGAAGTATATAGTTAGAAAGAATTCTTTTCTCTGTAGAAAAAATAAGTGCGATGGTATTGAAGTATTGCAAATCTGATGATTGAAGAATAACAATTCATTTGAAGATAATATATGTAAGATATTTGAAATCAATAACAGGGTTATTTTTTTATTTAAGGAAAAACATCATTTTTTTAATACATACCCATTACTCTTCAAAAAGGTGTTGGAAAACAAAAAACCTCTTCTTTTCAAAACACTTAACAACCAAGAAAAAAACAACTTCTTCCCACGCAAACTTATATTCTATTCAAATATTTCAACTAAAATTTTATATTCTCTGTAATGGCCACTGGTGTGATGGGTCTGCCTTCAACAACAGCCGAGATTGAAGTGACGAATAGCCCCTTCTGCAATGACAATCACGTCAGCCGGAAGCCGTATCGACACACAAACCAACTTCTAGGTTCCGAATTCCCCAAAAGTTACCAATTTTGTCGTCGATCAACTGCAACTTTCAATACAATTGTCTGTAAAGTTGGTTGCATACCTAGTTCCTATTGGAATAAATATTTTAGTAACGATGGTAATAACTAATCGTTACAGAGTTGTCATTCCTGAGATATCGCGATTCTAAGAGTCACATTATACATGGTATGCACACGTTTCCACACCACCTGTGAGGTAGTGTACTCGGCGTGTTTTTTTTACCATGGTTTCCCCTGTCGGCTTACTCCACTAACTGTTTTGACAATTTTAGGATAATTTAAGGAAACAATACCGGTCAAGTTCTAGACATTACCTTATTATTGATATTGATTATTGATATTGCTTTTGATTATTAGGTTAACTATTGTTTTGATTTCTTTAGATATTTTAATCAGATTCATATTTTTGAAAGTCTACTTCAACAGTCAAGTCTTCTTCGATTTTATCTTCTTCCTCTTCCTCTTGCTGGATGTTCAAAAATTGTTCAAATGTGACTGAGTCTTTGGTCTCTTCATTAAAATCACAGGAGCCTTCCTCTGTTGTACTAAACTGGACATTTGAGCAAGACTGACCTTGGCAGTTGGTACACGCTAGAGAACACAGCAACCCGACTTCTTACATCCACATTTGGCACTACAACCTTTTTTTCAATTGCAAAAAATAGTGTTAAGGGGTTTTTCTGGAGCAGGTGGGAATAAGGTTTTAGTCAGTTCCAGAGTATTATCTATTAATTTCCAACCCCAGTCTTCTGGATTCAGTTCATTGCCTAGCCATGTTTGAACTTGATAATATACTCTATACAAATGTTGAAAAGCAGATGCTGATGTTGGAGGAAGACATGATAGTTGTACTTGTTTCTGGTTTCGCGTATTTTTTACAAAAGTTATATATATCGGTATTATCAAGACAACTAATTTTTTTTGGAGCTCCATCAACCGCAAGAAGAAAACGAATTCCTTCCGTAATTATTGTTTGCGGTGTGGAATCAAGTTCTGTAAAAACTTTACAGCAGTCAGTCAAATCTTTTTTTCGAATAATTTAAGTACTGACGTTTTGCCCCTTCTGTACATTGCTGACGTAGTGTCGCAGCCGTGTATCGCATGTAAAAATAAAATGTACTTTTGGCATTTGGGATAAGCCGATAAACTTTTCGAAGAATATAATCTCTGTTCGCTCTTGAGCGTTTCCAGGTTTCAGAAAATAAATAACTTTATCTACTGGAGTCCTTGCAGTAAGCAGTACTAACAAATCAACATCTTCACCAACTACAATTGTTGTGTTTGTTGCCTTAAATTTTTCAATTGCTGTCTCAATTATAAGGACATCTGCGTCATTTTTAGCTTGTTTCACTTCAATATTCACAGCTGTTAATTTGTCAGTTAACATGGAAATGAAACGAGATTTATTGTTAATGTTAGCGAAAAATTGTTGTTGATTCGCTGGAACTGTTATATTTTCATCAAAGATAATCTCGGAACCAGATGATGTTTTTGCAGTTCGACGACGTTGTTCTGCAGCTTTAATATTCTTTGTCGAGTCACTGTAGCCGTCAAATACCACTGTCACTGTAAGCCCGTAATGCCTGCTAAATGGTAGACGTTTGTAATAAGTACATACTTATATTTATATTTACTTGAACTGAACCTTTAGCACTAAAAGAAACAGATAATATGAACAAGACCTACGGACAATACTGTAGCCTTTGTTTACAGTAGACAATCTGTTCTTTTTTAAACAATGGTATACCCAAATGTTTTTCAAGGCCACGTGGATAGAGGAAATTTAGTTTGGGACTGATTATCTTTTGAGGAAATATTTTCAGAATAGTATAATATATAATTATATAAAAGAGACACAAATAGGCATTTATACTTGTCTTAAGTGCCACATTATGTATATACGTGGCTTATGTGCATAAGATAATGTATAAAGTAACTTTTAAAATCGCGATATCTCAGGAATGGTATTTCTTAGGAAAAAAATTGTAAGGACTATTTTTGTAGAGAATGTTAAGATCTACAACTTTGGTTTGATGTTTTTTTTATATAACTTACCGTTTTCGAGAAAAATCCAAAAAATCTCAAATTTTGACCTTCGACCCCGAATAACTTTTGTTGCACACATGGAATCGATGGGGACTTTTAAAACTTTATTTGTTATGGTAAACTCTAGCTCTCCACCAAAATTTGGCTCTCCGACAATTTTTGATATTTGCCAACTATTTTGATGTCAAAGTTGACCGGATTATTAATATTAAAACAATTTTACTATATTCAGAACTCAGAACGAATATCACTAAATCCACAAGGAAAAGAAAAAGTTTTCCTGTAGTTGGCTGTATACCATCAATCACAAAATTGAAAAGAAATCCTTTGTAAAAGGTATAAAATTTTTTTTATTAAAAATCCCTTAAAAGGGCTACATCACATCAAAACGTTTTCGATTTTAATAAAAAATCATCATCAGTGTTCGATAAACTGGATGCTAGCTGAGCCACAAAAGAAAATATCTGGGTAAAAACCCTTTACATAAAATATAGATGCCTTAAAAGTGCATACTTCAATAAAAAGACCTGTGATGGTCACATGGCAAGCAGAATAATGCCCTAAGGTAAAGTATACAGGTTTCCCAACACGTGGGATCCAAATTAAGTTGATCACATTTCAATGACTTAATGGCAACTCGCATTAAGTCATTGAAATGTGATCAACTCAATTTGGATCCCACGTGTTGGGAAACCTGTATACTTTACCTTAGGGCATTATTCTGTTTGCCATGTGACCATCACAGGCCTTTTTATTGAAGTATGCACTTTTAAGGCATCTATATTTTATGTAAAGGGTTTTTACCCAGATATTTTCTTTTGTGGCTCAGCTAGCATCCAGTTTATCGAACACTGATGATGATTTTTTATAAAAAATCGAAAACGTTTTGTTGTGATGTAGCCCTTTTAAGGGATTTTTAATAAAAAAAATTGTATACCTTTTACAAAGGATTTCTTTCCAATTTTGGAATATCACTACTTTGAAGAATTTCTTTACCAACACCTTTAGGATTTCCGAATTTGCGAGATTGGACGTAAACAGTCATTCAGATAAATTTATGTGCATTTCATTTCGCTCAAATCGTAAAGTATTTCTTGTTTTTAATGTATGTTTTTCTTATACTACAATTTTTGCGAAACAGCAAACGTAAGCAGGCGTTAACGAGGCTCGTTTGTGTTCTGCAGAGTGCTTTTTCGAGTAAAAACTGAGATTTAATACTTATAATGGTTCTAACAAGTCATTCCCATAAACTTTTCGTGTCAATTTATTTCCTGAGACATATATTTCTTTTTCGTTTTGTGCCAACAAATCGATACATCTCAGTTGCTAAAGACGGAGGTATTTTTATCAGCTACTACGAGTATTAAAACGGTTGTTGTTTGGATATTTAGTTTGTAAAATGATTAGGTACTTATTAATTTAACTCAACTAATTTGTGGATAAAGACTTATAAGTAAACTTCGGTGTAGAAGCATGGAAATAAATTTAAAATAGGCACATTAAGAATGTAGGCGCAGAATTTCGGGCCAATGCTTTTTAAATGTATTTTAAATGCTTTTTAAAAAGATTATATTATTAGCGACAGCCGACAGTCCCTGCAAACTTCTATAATATTTATTTTAATATAAGTTACAGGGATTAAAAAGAAGAGAAAATTAAGTTTGATCTTTAATTTTTAATATCTCAATCACTACGATATTATTAATACTAGTCTTTGTCTGGGGACCAAAAAGTCAGTATTGCAACTCTTTCTTTATTGAACTGAAACATGATATTTATTTTTTATAAATATGGAACCAAATAAACTTTATTGATAAATAAATAAAACTTTATTGATTTATAATAATAATAATACACGGTCACGGGCGACATCCGAATGAGGGCAGCCAAGACTATACCGACAATACGGCGTCGAAAAGATGTTCCCTGAAACAGAAGGTTCATTATTGGCCATTCAGGATCACGTTATACCAACTAAAAATTACCTGAAATATATCGTCAAAGACCCTCATATCCAGAACGACAAATGCCGATATGGATGCCGAACCCAAGAAACCATCCAACATCTTACAGAGGGCTGCCAGGCATTTGCTGCAACTAAATAAAAGGAACGGCATGACGCAGTGGGAAAAATCCTTTATCAAGTTATAGCTATCAAGCTGGGACTTCTCCAAACGGACCATCTCCCATATTATCAATACGTCCCTGAGAGTATGCTTGAGGATGACAATTAAAATGGTACCGCACTGTACTCACAGATCAAACAGTGGCACATAATAGAATAGATCTCGTACTAGTTAATAAATTAACAAGACAAACAACACTAGTTGATGTGGCGATACCTAACAAAAATAATCTACGTAATAAATTTACTGAAAAGATCGCCAAGTACAGATATATGGAAATCCAAATACGAAGACAATGGAGAATGCAAAGTGCCCAGACTATACCTATTATTATGTCTACTACTGGAGTCATTCCGAAGAACCTCCTCGAAAACATAAAAAAGCTGGGTCTAAAATGAACACCTTTATAAGACCATGCAGAAAGCTGTACTACTCGCGACGGCCAGATGTCTACGAAAATTTCTGGGAGATACTCCAGCATAACAAGTCACCTAGGGCTCGATAACACGGAAAGAGTCCCACCAGAGCTCAATCCTTTTGATACCGTAGGTATCTGGGATCAGTCAGTTTTCCCCTTAGAGGGAGTGTGAGCCGTATGGCTAAATCTGAAAATAATAATATTTATTTAGGAATAACAATAAAAATTTACAAAATATAAAAAGCATAATGAGTACTAAATAAAAATAAAATCTCACTGAGGTGAGTGGTTTGTATATGTACTACCTTGTATACTACAAGGTAAAAACTACTCTGTATATATAAGTAATATATAGTACTAATATACGTACAAAAGTAACACCCGTTGTGCGTGAGACTTAAAAAAATATATAAAAACTTACAAATATAAACACAAACAAAAAATATTTAACAAATGTATAAATGTCTACAGTTATTTATGGGTGGGCACTTATAAAAATATTAAAAACTACAACAGTAACCCAGAAAAACAATATAAAAATTTAAAATATAATAATTTTAATATAATAATAATATATTATTTTGTGATATAAATAATGTGTCAATAAATGTAAGAAATATTGTAGTTGATAATAAAAGTTTATTTAGATACAAATTTGATTTTATAGATTATTTTTTCTTTTATATTTTTTAAGTTTATTTATTACAATTATTGTCCATTAATAATTTCTTCGCAGTATTTTGTTGTTTTGCTCCCAATCCATTGTTTAGTTTCATATTTATTCGTATGTTCTTATAAGTTTTTATTTTGTTTTAAATTGTCCCGTAGTAAATTGTATAATTTGGGCCCTAGGTAACCAACATAATTATTAATTTGGAGTAGGAATTTAAATAAAATATGGATTTTATAAAACCAAATAAGCAGTAAATGCAAATAAATCAAAAATATGTCACTGTCATTGAAAATTATAAGCGTTAAAATTCATAAGCTATCAAAGACGTTAGATATTGTTTATCCTTGTTTAACTTATTGTGATTTCTATGGAAAAGTAGTTTAATTTCACGATACTACACTACTATTTCACGATGTGAGTTAAAAAGAGAACTAGTATAAAAAGTAGTTCGTGAATAATTTCGTGCATGGGAAAAGTTAGAGTGGAATTACTATAACACACATTACACAAACTTATATTACAAAAAAAAAACATACAAAACAGTCAGAATTTGGTAATATGGGGGTAAAAACATCACCCTTATATGTTTTTTCACACACAAGCATGCTGTCATGCTGTTGCCTAAAATATCGGGGCCAAGATAGTCAACTATCAATTTTGAAAAACATAACCAACAACAACTTGTTTTTTATATTTAAAGTATTCCGATTTTCGGAGGAACAATAATTAATTAAAATGTAACTTTTATTACAATCAATCATACAAGCCATTGTAGCTTAATCCGATATAAACATAATATTTAATAATTTATAATGATGTTCTGTACATTTGTAACATTTTACATCTCTATGCGAATTTTATTAATGTCTATCTTGACCGGCTACGGGTTGGGTATTATTTTTACATCTATATGTATAATTACACTTCCCTGATAGCTATACTTATTTTCTTTCTTCTTTCGCCTCGTTTCCCGCCCTATGTGAACGGTGTCGCGATAGCTTAATTAAAACTTACAACTCGTTTCAAAAGAGGTACGTCATTAAAGTCAAGTGATTTAGTCGTATAAGCGGCAAATTCACTTATAAAGGAGAAAATTTAAATTGACAAATAAAAAGTGGAAAAGTTAGTCAGTTCTCGAGGAGTTAGTTAATAAAAGGCTGAAATAAAAGAATTGTTACATTTTTATTATTCTTAGGATAACTTAATGCTAGAATCATGTTTAGGGGAAAAATCTTTCTTTCTATCTACCCTTCCTTTTATTCTGTCAGGGGGTCGAAATTAGGCTAGCTATTTTAATTTCCATTCAGTCATCTCTTACATTGTTTTCTATTTCTTGCCATTCCCTCAATTCCTCGAGTGATTTTTGATTAACTTTTCCCGCCTCTACTATTTGCTATATCCAGTTTTTTCTTCGTGTGCCCTTTTTCTGTTTGCGATGTTATTTGCGTCGTGTACTTTTCTTGTAGTGCGGCAGATTCGTGCAAATATTATTAAGAATTGCACATTTAATGATACAAGCGTATAATTTGGTCCACATTTACTGCACATATAAAGGTTCAAATTTAGATATGAGGCCATCTCAGATTTTGCCTTTTACAAAAATGGCGGTCATTCAAAATGGGCGACTATATATATATATGACTAATAGCACGATATCTTTTGAATGAAAAGTCCGATTTCAACCAAATTTGGTACTTAGGTTCGTTTTGTGATTTACAAGATCGATGTCGTGAACTGGAAGAATCGGTTTACCAGAAGTTGTGTTTTTCCTGGTTTTTTATGTAAAACTATTTTATATTATGTAAATAATTTATTTTCAATTTTTTCACCCTGTATATATTAATTTTTCAAAATGGTAATACCACTATTTAAAAGAGCGCAAGAATATTTTTTAGGAAATATTTTGAACCTTTTAGTTACGTTAATTATATTTACCATTTGGTTTACTGTTTTGGAATATTTCGACAACGAATATTTTACTGTGCAAAATAAGAAGAACGAAAGTAAATTGCAAATTACATTGTTGTTTATTGGAATAATTATTAGCGCCATTTACTTTCGTACTTCTTATGTTGCACAGTAAAATATTCGTTATCGAAGTAATCCAAAACAGGCGTATGTTCGTGGAATGGCCCATATGTACGGCGCATTCGTGCAAATAATATAAGAATTATTGTACATTTAATGGTAAAAGCATATAATTTGGACGACACACACTACACATACAAAGATTCAAATTTAGATATGAGGCCATATCAAATTTTGTCTTTACAAAAATCGCGGACATTCAAAATGAACCTACCGCACATATGTACCGGGTGTCCCAATAAGAATGGCTCTCGGCCATATCTCAGGAACTGTTTATAGTAGAGCTTTGAAATAAAAATTTTTATAACAAAAGTTGCCTCAGGAAAAGCCTGGAAATTATTTTCATAATTGTGGGACCACCGCTAGAGGGCGTAATTGAATATAAAAAATTAAAAAATCTAAATTTTACAAAATTTTCCTAATGAAGGGGCACTGGAAATCCGATCGTCGTATTCTTCATAAAATTCTACACATATTTGATTTAACAAGTTTAGGTCTACCTTTGGAAATAAGAGGTGGGGGTGAGTGGGAACCTTGTTATGAAAAACTGGCTGTGAGTCCGGTTCTGCTTAATCAAATTTTGCAAACTTGGTCTTGTTGAAGACAGATCTTTTTCATCAATGTAAAAGTTATGATTTCGAACCAACTTACTGAGTAATATGCTAGCTAGAAGGCGTTATTTAATTTTTTTCAGAAATCTAGTGTTCCTTGGAAAATATTAAATACAAACATGCATTTTTAATACCATATTACAAAATTAGACAAAATTAGCAACAGAATAGCGAAAACCGAATGTTAATACCTTTTTTTTATCTCGAGATATCTTACAAAACGTGTAAATTTAAAAACATAACTGTTACTGTCACCGGTAAACGAAATTCATTAAAAGTAGTGTGCTATGGAAACAACAAAGAAACATTTTCCAGCTGTCAACGTATATTAGGTCTTTTCAACGCTTCTCATTTGTTTCGAGCCTCGTTCATATCTCGTATATTAATATTATACACGGATTATACGGCATATGACAGAGGCTCGAAACAAATGAGAAGCGTTGAAAAGCCCTATTACAAAGAAATAAAAACAACTATTTAGTGATGACATAAACGTTCAAATTTTTGCCCATCATTTTCGTTGCAAACATTTACTCTTTCAAGAGTAGATTGAACAGCAGTCTCAATTTCTGCTCTCGATATGCTTTGAATGGCGTTTAGTATTCTCAGGATAATGTATTCTAGAGTAGTGTATGATGGGCAACAATTTGAATATTTAGGTCGTCACTAAGTAGTTCTTTTTGTTCTGTGTTATATTTAATTTTAATAGTATTGTTTCTCTTTATATTGTTGTTTTAATTAATTATATTTTTATATGTTGACATCTGGAAAATGTTATTTTGTTTTTTCCATAGCACACTACTTTTCATTAACTTAGTTTACCGGTGATAGTAACAGTTATGTATAAAATTTACACGTTTCTCGAGATATCGTGAGATATAAAAAAGGCATCGACATGCGGTTTTCGCTATTCTATTGCTAATTTAATCTAATTTTATAAAGTATGATTAAAAATGCATACTTGTATTTAATATTTTCCAAAGAAAACTATATTTATGAAAAAAATTAAATAACGCCTCCCAGCTGGCTTATTAGTTATTAGGATAGTTCACAATTATCACGCTTACATTGAAGAAAAATATCTGTCTTCAACAAGACCCATTTTTCAAAATTTGATTTAGCAGAACCGGACTTACAGCCATTTTTTCATAACAAGGTTCCCACTCACCCCCACCTCTTATTTGCAAAGGTACAGTTAAACTTGTTAAATCAAATATGCGCAGAATTTGATGAAGAATACAATAATCGGATTTTCAGTGCCCCTTCATTAGGAAAATTTTGTAAAATTTAGATTTTTTTATTTTTGATATTCAATTACGCCCTCTAGCGGTGGACCCACAATTATGAAAATAATTTCCAGGCTTTTCCTGAGGCAACTTTTGTTATAAAATTTTTTATTTCAAAGCTCTACTATAGACGGTTCCTGAGATATGGCCGAGAGCCATTCTTATTGGGACACCCGGTACATGTGAAGATACGTTATGCATTTATTAAATGGTAATTAACATAACTAAAAAGTTCAAAATCTTTCCTAAAAAATATTTTTACACTATTTTCATTGGCGGTATTACCTTTTTAAAAAATTAATATATACAGGATGAAATAATTGGAAAAACAACATATTTTTACATAAAAAACAGTAAAACACAACTTCTGGTAAACCGATCCTTCCGGTTCAAGACCTCGATCTTATTCATCAAAAAAAAAAAAAACTTGATACCAAATTTGGCTGAAATCGGACTTTTCGTTCAAAAGTTATCGTGCTATTAGTCACATATGCATAGCCGCCATTTCGAATGCTCGCCATTTTTGTAAAAGACAAAATCTGAGATGGCCTCATATCTAAATTTGAACTTTTGTATGTGTAGTACATGTGGTCCAAATTATATGACTCTGCCGTTAAATATACAATAATTCTTATAATATTTGCACGAATCTGCCACACATAGGTACATGTGAAGATACGTTATGCATTTATTAAATGGTAAATATAATTAACGTAACTAAAAAGTTCAAAATATTTCCTAAAAAATATTCTTGCGCTCTTTTAAATAGTGGTATTACCATTTTGAAAAATTAATATATACAGGGTGAACGAAAACGGCAGACCACGAAAACGGCACATGTATTTTGTCCGACAGAACAGACTTAAACTCTCCGAATAGAGATTAAACTCTCATGCAAAAATCGGACTGCTATTTATCACCAAATGGGCGTTTTAATGAGTGGAACATGTAGAATATGTCAAATGACAGGAATTATGACAGGTGATAAATAGCAGTCTGATTTTTGCATGAGAGTTTAATCTCTGTTCGGAGAGTTTAAGTCTGTTCTGTCGGACAAAATAAATGTGATGTTTTCGTGGTCTGACCGTTCCAAATTTTTAACGTGTTCCACAATTAAAACTGCCCCTGTTCCAGTCTTCCCATATATCAAAGTTTATCCGACTAGACACCCTTAAGCTATTAAAAAATTTTCAGCTTGCTATTAATCAACTTTTTTTTCATACGCGGGATCCAGACCTATAATGTTTAATGCAGCTGCTTGGTATTTTTTATCAATTTTTTCATTACTATTATGAATAGCAAAGAGCTGAGACTATCTCCATTTTTAATATGTACCTCTCTCCAATTAAATTATTTCGATCTTTCCACTGTTATTTCTACTCTTTCTTTTACCTATTTGTGAGCAGTTTGTATAATTTTTATCCAAATATGTATTTGGTATATTTATGTTCCTCAAACATTTCTCTATATTTTTTTATGTCAAATGCTGCTCTTAAGTCTATGAGCGTTTCAAATGGAGTTCGTCATAAAGTCAAGTTATTTATAGCGGCAAATTCACTTATAAAGAAGAAAATTTAAACTAAGTTATCAATCGAAGCAGCGCAGAAAACGACAATAAATATCGCCTCCGTACCACCAGATTGACAACAGGTGGAATACTTTCTTTGGTTACACCTCCTGAGACTTTTACAATTTATAAGTCATACAGGTGCCGAGAAAATTAAGATGAGAGAATTTTAAATAATTCACAGCTCATCTACTCAGCATGGTAAAGCTCCAACAAGAAAGATTCCTTAATACTCAAAAGAGTAAATGAATTAAAAATGTATAAACATTCTCAATTTCTTTGCAAAACGAAAATGCAGCAGCTGCATAATACTCTGGTTAAAGCGGAGAGTGCAGGAAGAGTCTATACCGGTTTCGGAGATCTTTTTCCCCTCATCAGTAAACCCATATCCTCTTCTCTCCGCTTTAACCATTTACCATAGCTTAGGGCCTTCCCGAATTGCAAAGAAAGAAATGTCACGGATGAACTAGGGCCATCTACCGGAAAACAAACTAAGTTATCAATCGAAGCAGCGCAGAAAACGACAATAAATATCGCCTCCGTACCACCAGATTGACAACAGGTGGAATACTTTCTTTGGTTACACCTCCTGAGACTTTTACAATTTATAAGTCATACAGGTGCCGAGAAAATTAAGATGAGAGAATTTTAAATAATTCACAGCTCATCTACTCAGCATGGTAAAGCTCCAACAAGAAAGATTCCTTCAAACAAAAAAGATTACTCTTTTGAGTATTAAGGAATCTTTCTTGTTGGAGCTTTACCATGGTGAGTAGATGAGCTGTGAATTATTTAAAATTCTCTCATCTTAATTTTCTCGGCACCTGTATGACTTATAAATTGTAAAAGTCTCAGGAGGTGTAACCAAAGAAAGTATTCCACCTGTTGTCAATCTGGTGGTACGGAGGCGATATTTATTGTCGTTTTCTGCGCTGCTTCGATTGATAACTTAGTTTGTTTTCCGGTAGATGGCCCTAGTTCATCCGTGACATTTCTTTCTTTGCAATTCGGGAAGGCCCTAAGCTATGGTAAATGGTTAAAGCGGAGAGAAGGGGATATGGGTTTACTGATGAGGGGAAAAAGATCTCCGAAACCGGTATAGACTCTTCCTGCACTCTCCGCTTTAACCAGAGTATTATGGAGTATTATGCAGCTGCTGCATTTTCGTTTTGCAAAGAAATTGAGAATGTTTATACATTTTTAATTCATTTACTCTTTTGAGTATTAAGGAATCTTTCTTGTTGGAGCTTTACCATGCTGAGTAGATGAGCTGTGAATTATTTAAAATTCTCTCATCTTAATTTTCTCGTCACCTGTATAACTTATAAATTGTAAAAGTCTCAGGAGGTGTAACCAAAGAAAGTATTCCACCTGTTGTCAATCTGGTGGTACGGAGGCGATATTTATTGTCGTTTTCTGCGCTGCTTCGATTGATAACTTAGTTTGTTTTCCGGTAGATGGCCCTAGTTCATCCGTGACATTTCTTTCTTTGCAATTCGGAAAGGCCCTAAGCTATGGTAAATGGTTAAAGCGGAGAGAAGAGGATATGGGTTTACTGATGAGGGGAAAAAGATCTCCGAAACCGGTATAGACTCTTCCTGCACTCTCCGCTTTAACCAGAGTATTATGCAGCTGCTGCATTTTCGTTTTGCAAAGAAATTGAGAATGTTTATACATTTTTAAGAAAATTTAAATTGAAAAATAAAAAGTGGAAAAGTTAGTAAGTGTCTTGGAGATAGTTTTAAAAGGCTAAAATAAAGAATTATTACATTTTTATTATTTCTTGGATAATTAAACGCTACAATGATGATCTGATGGGAACGCCGTTCTCTCTTTCTTTCTTTCTGTCCATTCCTTTATCCTATCAGGGGGTCGGGCTTGGGTCGGTATTGGGTCGGTATTGGGTCGGTATTGGGTCGGTATTGGGTTCTATTTTAGTTTCCATTTACCCATATCTTTCATTCTTTTCTATTTCCTGTCATTATTTTCAAATTCTCGAATGAATTTTTGCCGCCTCTACTACTTACTACATACATTTTTTCTTGGTCTGCCTCTTTCTCTTTTTACTATGTTCTTTGCTTAGTGAACTTTTCTTGTAGTGCCGTTTGGTTGCATCCTCATCAAAGGATGAGGTTACCAGTTCATTTATCCCTTGGCTATTTTATTAATTATTAGTTCTGGGTTGGCCATTCTCTTAATAGTTTTGTTGCTTAATCTATCCCATTTTTTCTTTCAAACTATCCTTCTGAGGTATGTTTTCTCCATTGCATTTAAGCTGCTCTTATATTTTTCCAGATTTGGCCATGTCTAATGTCCAATTTTCATATGCATAAATCACAGTCTGTATCACCATTGTGTTCATATATTTTTTCTGCAAACGTGTTAAAAATTGCAATTTTTAGCACTTTATAGGAGCCTTAAAAATGTCACTTCAAAGCACCTTTTGCTTTAAAATTTTTAAGGCACTGCAGTTAAGATTGAAAAATTAAATTTTGAAAGTAAACACCAAAATATTTGTATTTTATTTATTAACATTAATATTAATAGTACAATTTGCGCAATTTGAAAAATGAATTTTTTGCACTGCAGTTTTACCATTTTCAATGGTTAACACGTTGACGGACAGTGCGTCAAATATATAAGCAAGCGTTGTGACACTATATGTATTTTGCAAAGTAGACTAGAGAAAAATGCAACGTCTATATATGTTGTGTCACATTACATCAATGGAAATTAGACGTCTATAGATGTTCTGTCTGTCAACGTGTTAAGGCGAAATGAGTAAAAATAACTGAATTTCTTATTATAAACGATATCATATTGCATTCTGGATTTCCTCGGCAACAAATTCAGGGTAGCTCGAGTGGCCGCTACCTCTATATCTTGAAATTGATCTTTTTCTACGATACTTTCTTGCATTTTAACGAAAAATCCACAACCGCGTTTTAACAGACGGCTGACAGATGCTTCAAAACTTTCGTAAACAATTAAGGCTATGGGTACATAATTCGCAAATATTTTACGTGTATCCCTACTTTTTCTGTCTTTACACGGCAAATTACGTGTAGTAAAATTCACACTGGTGTGGATATGTAAACATTACTAGAATGTCATTCTACTTGAAAATGTCATAATTAATTTAAAGAGATGGCTTTTGAATGTTCTTGGATAACTGTTATTTTTATAATTGCAAATTATTAATTCAGTTAATAAATGTGATCATTTTTTCACTAACTATGTTTTCAGTGATTGTAATAATTTATTTGTACAACAAAAACTAATAATCAATCGAGAAAAGAGGAAAAGTGTTAAAGTGATTTTTTAATAATATGTTGTTATTTTGGAACGCTTACAATTTTGAACATCTCTAACAACAAAATACTTGGATCACAGGATATATCTGATGTATTCTCTGCTTGGATCTTTCACAAATAATACACAATAAATAACTTTTTATTAAGTTCACGTCTTAAATCAATTATTTATCAAATACACTATATATCAATAATATTTAATCAATTTCTCAAAATATTCCCGATGCAATGTCAAATATTTAAAAATTGTCACTGATTGTCAGTGTCTGACTGACAATATATGCTGACAATATTATATTCGGTTGAGTGCGTTGTAAGACAAAGACAGATTTGGAAAATATTACCACGGCATTGTGTTCATTTTTTTCAAATCCTGAAAAAACCAATAAATATTTTTGAAAAATTTAAACGCAGAATGAAAGACTAAATTATTACCGAGGGCCGAAAGTCCCTTAGAATAAATAAAAAGTTTATTTTGAAAGAGATATTTGAATTTAAAAATAACACTAAATTTTCTCTTAGTTTTTTCACCCCTGTAACTTATTAAAATAAACATTGTAGAAGTTCTCAGGGACTTTCGGCCCTCGCTAATAACGTAATCTTTCATTCTGCGTTTAAATTTTTCCAAAATACTTATTAGTTTTCTCAGGATTTGAAAAAAATGAATCCCCATTTGAATAGCATTGCAGCCGAAAATACGTTCCGATCCTCGTAAGTCAAAAACGGTTGCTAAGGTCCGTAATATACGATGCAATTTAAAACTATCTCCTTTCAATGTATTAAAAGTTTTTTATATAAAATTTAATTTAAACCGTATAGACAAGACGAAAACGGCGGGTTCGAAGGGAAAAGTATTCCCATATTCCCATGAGATTTTTTTGCATAATCACATTCGTGAGACATCCCAGAATAAGGTTCAAGAAGTCGCCCACGTGAAAAGTGGGCCAATTTTTTTTTAACAATTTTTTTTTAATCAAATTGCAAGAATCAATATTTTTGGCCCGAACAATTTTTTCTTTAATTTTTTGGACCATTCTGGACAAAAAAGATCTCTTATAATTTTTCTCTAAAGTTGATCGTTTTCGACTTATAAGCAATTTAAAATTGAAAAAAAAAAACGAAAAATGGCGATTTTCAAGGCTTAATAACTCGGTTAAAAGTTATTATTGTGAAAGTCAATATATGACTAAATTAAAGTTTAAAGCCCCGCCTACAAGATCCTGAAGAAATTTTTGTGATTATTTTATTACTGAGCTGTTATTTTTAAGTAATAATAATAAGCGCCATGCACGTGTGCGGGGCTGTAAATGCTGAGTGCGAGAGAGAAGCCATTCCAGCAGTCCAATTGTGCATCTTACTCGCACTCACATTTACAGCAGCGTCAATACGATCTAACCACTCATTGTTATTAATTAAAAATAACAGCTTAGTAGTAAATTAATGACACAGATTTCTTCAGGATCATGTACCGGCGACTTTAAACTTTGAATTAGTCACTTTCTGACTTTCAAAATAATAATTTTTGACCGAGTTATTAAGTCTTAAAAATGGCCATTTTAGCGTTTTTCAAATTTTAAATTGCTTATAAGTCGAAAACGATCAACTTTAGAGAAAAATTATAAGAGATCTTTTTTGTCCAGAATGGTCCAAAAAATTAAAGAAAAAATTGTTCGGGACAAAAATATTTATTCTTGCAATTTGATTAACAAAAATTGTTAAAAAAAATTGGCCCACTTTTCACGTGGGCGACTTCTTGAACCTTATTTTGGGATGTCTCACGAATGTGATTATGCAAAAATTTCTCATGGGAATATTTTTCCCAACGAACCCGCCGTTTCCGCCTTGTCTAGTAGTATTATTGCATTTTTAACACGTTTGTAGAAAAAATAATTTTACTTTTTCTATAAAATATTTAATAGCATAAAATTAGTTGTCTTTTAACGGTATATAAAAAAGGAACAACGTAAAGTGGCCACTAAATAGGCAGATAAATCTATTAAATTATTTACTTAAAAGGCAACCAAGAAGTTTGAATTTCTCCTTTTTAATTTTTTCTTTTTCTTTGTCGTAAATTCCAAATCTGATCGCATCGTTCTGAGAATTACGGCTTCACGTTAACGTCCCTTGTTCTAAAGGGCCTATCAGTGAAATATAGAAGTCGAGATGGTATCTGGCAAATTAAGCCGAAGTAAGGCGAGATATGGTAAACAATTTGGAAGCTTGCCATGCAGAAAGATCAATGATGACGCTGGCTGGACGCCATCAAAATTAATTGACTGCAAAGATACATCCTCTCTCTGATTGTAAATGGAAGCTGAAGGAGGATATTTTTGTGATTAAAGATTTATGATATATGCCGGCTAATGACGGTCGTTTATTACACATGAGTTGTACTTTTGGATTTATAATGTCTTGCATAAAGGTATAATTTTTATGGTACATAAATTTAATGATTTACAGTTTGCTTATAATGCGTATAAGAATAAAAAAACCAAGAACGTCGTTTACTAGCATGAAGCAAATTTTTACCTCTTATAGCCTCGCCCTACCTTTCAAAATCCGACTTTTCAAATGTTATGTATTTCTGGTTTTGTTAGATGGAAAGGAGGCATGGACAATGACTGCAACAAACGAAGAAAGTAGAGGCCTTCGAAATATGGGCTTACCGACGTATAACGTATATCTTGGACCGAGCACTTAACCAACGAGGAGGTACTACGCCAAATATAATATAATATCAATAAAAAAGTAAAGAAATCGTGAGAATAAACTTACACTTTATCCAAGGCTTAGGACTAGCAATCTATAAAATATATTTTATTTTTTGATATGGTACAAGGAAATTAACTTTATATATTGGCGTGTTTCCTCCATTTATTATTCCCTTTGGGTCTTTGTCGACGAAAAATCCATTCGATCAAATGTTAGTCGACGAATTGTACATTCGATGAATTGTGCATTCGACCAACTGTTTGTCGACCAAATGTTGTCGACTAATTTTCCGTCGACGAAGTGTTCTCGACCAACTTTCCGACACCGCACTAGTAGTATTTATTAATTTCTAAAAAGGTAAATACTTAACAATTTAGCTGTGGAGAGTGCACATGTGGCCTAGCGAAGTGCTCATATGGAGAATGTGCAACATGTCAACATTCAACTTTCCGCAAATTGCTGTACACCTAACTTATGATTAGTTATTTTTTATTTGTCTGGATTGTCTGTTTAATTTATTATCATCTCTAGGTACATTAACTAATTGAACAGTTAATGTTTTAGGACAAAATCGTAATATTTGCGTGTGCGACGTTTCTGTTACTCTTAACCATTATGATAAAATAGCTAATTAAAATAAACTAGAAAAAATTATACGTGATCCTATATCTACATTATAGGAAAGTCCATATAGAACGAAAATATGCATTGTTTCGGAATAATTCAAACAAGTTTATATTTTTCTAAAACTTTTTTTGTTAGTTTATATACATGTTAAAGTAAAATGTTCTACTCACAGATTTAGTTGCTAATTGTTTATTAATTGTATAAATAATGGTTTTGTATAAATAATTTTAAAAATATCATTTAATTCATCATTTTATTTTGATCAAATATGTCTCTATTTTGTTTTTGATTACGCTGAATCCGAGTATGATATTACAATTAAAAAAACATTTTTTGAGCTCTTATACAGTATGTCCGCGTAACTATGAACCATATGGGAAATCCTTTCTTATTATCAATTTTACGAAAAAAAGTTATTCCTCATAAATGCTCTGCATAATCTAAAATCTAAAACTCAACCATCACATATCAAATTTTATTAATTTTATACTAGATATGTCAAAAATATGAATTTTGTTAAAGACTAAAGTATCCTTAGGTTTCAGAATATCAAAAATTTTTATTATGAAAACATGTTTGGAATTAAAAACTATGTTTTAATATGCAATTACATCCTTCTAATTGAAAAAAAAAAATGGCATCATTTTATTACAATTATGAGAACTATTTTATTATAAATTTTACGAAAAAAAGTTATTCTTCGTAAAATCTTCTACCAGGTCTAATATCTAAGATGCAAGTATCAGATATCAAACTTTTTCAATTTTATTCGTAGTATGTAAAAAATATGAATTTCGCTTAACAGTTCAGTACCTTTATAGTTCACAATATATCAACTAGAAGGATGTAAGTAATTGAATATAAAGCATAGTTTTTAATTCCAAATAACTTTTCTTAATAACAATTTTCGATATTGGAAAATTAAAAACTACTTTACATATAATATAGGTAAATTTTATACATATCTGATAACTGCATCTTAAGTTCTATACGATGCAGTGCATTTTATAAAGAATAACGTTTTTTGGTAAAATCAAAGAGCTCAAAAAATTTGTTTGAACATTTATTATTTTTTAAGATTGTTATTAAATGTATTTAACGTAAGTTCTACCACATTGTATTACATTTTTTAACTTTTTTAATTTTCTCAAAAAGAAGTAGTTTATTTCAACAGAGGTTTCAAGTTTCCACCTAAATAATACGCTTGCAGGACGAATACTCAAAATCCAATTCGAAAATATCACACTCGCCTATACTAATAAAACACCAAAGTACCTTGGAGTGACTCTTGACAGACTATCCTTCAAGGAACATCTGACAAAAACAGCGGAAAACTTGAATCCACAAACAACATTATCATTCACCAATACAATAAGAATGGTTGCTGAAGTAGGTGCGTTTGTAAACCTACGTATTATGTTTTATACAAAATGTATGTAAATGTAAATATGTCAAGTGCCACACAATAAATAAATTATAAGAGTGGGAAAAATTCCTTACTTTTATTTGAGCAGGACTTCGTTGCAGGTTGAATTGTTATATTTACAATTTTATTAAAGAGGTTAAAAACATTCAGAAAAGCACACGTGACTGTTATTACTTCACAGAAAACACAATTAAAATTTTTGATCATGGTATGGGTCAAAAACACACCATCTTAAGTGGAAGCAACTGGTATAGAAGACAGAAGACAAAAAGATGGCAGCCGATCATGACGGTTCGTCATATTTACCGAAAAAAAATGAAGAAAATGTAGTAATGAAATGCTGTAACAAATTGTGTGCAGTATATGTCTGTAAAATATGTTTTTCTATTTATCATAAAAGTTGTGCTGAACGGGCCAAAGGAAAAATTATCGTAGAAGATGGAAATAAAATAATTTGCTGTAAAAGTGAGGTTAGTTTACCACGAAATGCCCATCAAAAAATTGAATCACTAGAATTGGAAAACAAGTATTTAAAGGAATTGTTAAGTGAAGTAAGAGACAAAAATAATGTGTTACACATTAATAATCAATTATTGCTAGACAAGATTAAAATTATGGAAAAAAATGAAAGTGTAAACAAAGGAGTGAGTACTGCCACGATGGCCGAAATCGTAAGTGCAAACTCAAAAGAGTCTTTAACTGTTGTAAATGCTACAGAAAATATAGAGGCAAATGATAGTTACAAAGCTAAGTTGGTACAACAACCTAAAACCTTACCATTCTCGTCTTCCTCTTCCTCTTTTTCTCATAAAGTACATAAACGTAATCCTCAAAATAAAGTTTTCACTCAGCAAGAAGTAAATAGTGCAGTTTTACAGGCACAGATTACAAATAACATGCAAGATATCCAACAATTAGGGGATCAGGTACGCACACCTAATAAAAATAATGAGTGGCAAGTAGCCGAACGTAGAACCTGTCGTTTTGTGGTGGGCCGAAATGAAAATACTTCCCAGGTTCAAGCAGTTCCAAAATTTATATCATTTCATGTCACTAGGCTTACTCCAGGAACTAAACCTGAGCAACTGAAGGCCTTTTTGGAGCCAAATTTCCCAGGCGTAAAATGTGAAGAGCATTCATCATCCCACCCGGAACATTATGAACATTATTACCATCAGACAAGACGATTCTAGAGAAGCATGGAAACGAGAGGCTTGGCCAAACGGAGCAGTAGTCTCGAGGTTTTTCATGAAAAAGAGGATGCCACCACACCAATATAGGAGGATCCTCAGTTATAAAGAGCAGTATCATCCATCAAAATGCTCAATCAGTGGGAAATTGTATGCATACAATCCAAGAAGAAATCTTACAACATAAAGAGTGCATCGCAGTTTGTTTAAGTGAACATTGGAAATCCAATACCCAATTACAAAATCACAATTTTATGGGTTTCAAATTGGTTTATGCTTTCTGTAGAGATGAAGGCGAACATGGGGGTACAGCAATCTACATAAAAGAAAGCTTATCATGGAGGATAAGAAAAGATGTAAGTGCTAAGGCAAAAACATATGTTTTTGAATGTTCATGTGTAGAAGTGTGTTTTTTAAATTGCAAAATTTTAATTCTTTGTATATATCGTACTCCAAAGTCTTGTGTGCAGGAATTTTTAGATATTCTAGAAAATGTCTTAATGTATATTTCAGGTGAGAGCTCTCTAGTTTTTATTTCAGGTGATTTTAATATAGATTTGAGGAGTCAGACTAAAGATAGAGCAAACTTTCTCTATTTATTACAAACATTTAATATATTGCCATCAGTTTCTGATTATACTCGCATATGTAGAGCTTCAAAAACGTGCATTGATAACATTTTTACAAATTGTGAACTTTATGTAGCAGAAGTATTAGATACTCATATTTCTGATCATCTTGGTCAAAAAATAACTTTCAGTATTCATATAAACAAAAAAGAAAATATAAAAATTAGGAAAAGAATTTTTGATTCTCACAGTAAAGAAAATTTTAGGCAAATGCTGCAAGATGAAGACTGGGAGGAGCTTTTTGCAGTAGCAAATTGGGATATAGAAAAGCAATGGGCTGTATTTATGAAAATCATTTCTTTTTTATTTGACCAATGCTTTCCAGAAAAAAAATATAAATAAACATAAAAAACGTATCAAATACTATAATACAAATGAAATAAACCAATATAAAAGTCGCTTAGACCTTTTGCTAATGTTAAGTAGAGTAGATGACCATTACAAAGATGAGTATAAACAAACAAAACGTCAGTAAAATGCTTGTCGATTCACGAAAAATGCAGTATGGGCAAGAAATATATAATAATCAAAATAAGTCAAAAAGTCTATGGAAAATCGTTAAAGAAATCACACAGGCAAATTCTAGCAATCATAATGTAACAATACTAGGAGATGCAGTCACGGTAAGTAATAATTTTAATGAATATTTTTTAAATGCTGCGACATATCTTTCAGAAAATATACCAAAAATAGAATTCAGCACCAAAATACAATTTAACAAAAACTCATTTTTTCTAACGCCAGTAACTATAAATGAAGTAATTGAATTAATTAGAAAATTGAAAAATAAATTAGCTTCAGGTTATGATGGGATACCTACGAATACAATAAAATGGTGTGCATATGAGCTAGCTATACCAATATGTCATATAATAAACAATACCTTCATAAATGGGATATTTCCAAACAACTTAAAAATAGCTGTAGTAAAACCAGTGTATCAAAAAGGTGTTGCCACTTTACTAGAAAATTATCGTCCAATAAGCCTTTTACCATCATTCTCTAAGGTTTTTGAAACAGTCATGTGTGTCAGGCTTCTCAGTTTTTTCTATAATGAGGGACTGTTATGCCATGCACAACATGGGTACCTAAGAGAAAATCTGTAGAGACTGCCATTTATGATTTTATAACAAAGATAAATGAGGGTTATGAAAACAAAGATATATCCATGGGCATATTTTTAGATTTATCAAAGGCATTTGATACTTTAAATCACAAAATAATAATGGAAAAGCTTTACAGATATGGCATTAGAGGGCCAGGTTATAATTGGATAAAATCATAACTATCAAACAGAAAACAGAAAGTAAAAGAGTATGAAGGAAGAGATTGCTTCTCTGATGAAGGTCTCATTTCGAAGGGAATTCCTCAGGGAAGTATTATGGGTCCTCTTCTCTTTGTTTTTTATGTAAATGATTTAGCTTTAGACATTACAGATAACAATCAGAATAATCTTATTGTGGAATTTGCAGATAATAATAATATAATAATAATAATAGAGTTTATTTGTAGCAACTAACAACATAATAAATAAACCCAATTTCTCACTGAAGTTGTTACTCATATAGACCACAACTTGTGCGTGAGGGTTAAATTTTGATTAAACATATTAAATAACATTAATTTTTCTTATAGGTTAACAAAAAGGAATAAAATATAGTCTTTTTCGATCATCTGACTTCAAATTTGTGCTCCTCTTCTCACATAATTCAGTTACTGTTAAATTTTGTTTATGGGACCTCCGAAAATCTCTCACAATATTCAAGAAAGGATTGCAAACAATTTCTGATGGGATTCTTCTGACGAACTTCGTTTTCTATGAGAATTATAATGATTTTTTGAAGGGGTTTTATCCATTTTTACCATAATTTTCACAATTTAAACATTTATAAGTGACATTTCTAATAAATCATTGTTGACATTATAATATTTTAATATTATATATTAATATTTTAATATATTTAATATATAGATGATACTAGGCAAAGCGACCCCTATTTCTACGCTCTATACTAAAATTCGCACTTTTAATTATATTGGCCAATTATATTAGTCCTGGTTAGTGGATAATTGTCAAGCCCATAGTCCAAAAAAATAATAAGAAGAAAAAATAAGATTCAGGTTATGTTATGAAAACGTCAACAATTGTATGTAGTAAATAAAATTAGTTATTAAAATGCAGTACTGCAAGCAAAATAAAATTAATTAAATTTACCTTTATATAATAATTGCATATCATATCAATATTGTGGAGCAATATAAAATTTTTCTGCTTCATTGACAGAAGGTATGAAATATACGTCAATTTGACAATTTCAATTGACAATATGAATTATTTAAGATAGTTGCAATATTTCTCCGCGACTCGCGCAGGGTCGTTTCTCGTTTCCCCTTCCAAGTACTTGCACACCGCCGTCCTTGAATAATTTATTAAATATCGCTAATAATAGATTAGATAAAGCACAGAGATGGCTCAATATGAATAAACGCATACTGAACAGAGAAAAAACAAATTATATCTGTTTCGTCACTAAAACAAATAATAGTACCATACCAGAAACTGTCTCAAGTCAATCGCAAATGGTTACTCTAAACCAAAGCACAAAATTTCTGGGGGTACATATTGACCAAAATTTAGATTTTGGAGTGCATATAGATGAGATCTGTAACAGGTTGGCATCTATCTGCTACTCTTTCAGAATAACAGCAAATTATTTGGACGAAAAATGTAAACGGGTTGTATATTTTTCAAACTTTCATTCTGTAATGCTATTTGGAATAATTTTCTGGGGGGGGGGGGAGTAGTAGCGCTAAACAGGTTTTTATATTACAAAAAAAGACAATCAGAACTCTACTTAACTTGAAATACAGAGATTCGTGTAGAGGTAATTTCAAAAAGCTCAACATACTAACAATGGCTGGAACATACATATATGAATGCTTACTTTTCATTTTTAAAAGTAGACAAAAATTCTTGAAACACATAACAAACCATAATACTAATACATGAAACAATCTCATAAACTATAATATACCAATACATATAAATTCTTGAAACACATAACAAACCATAATACTAATACACGAAACAATCTCATAAACTAAAACAAAAACGACTAACAGCATCTGAAAAAACCACACAGTCCATTAAAATGTTACATTTTTTAGGCTGTACCTTGCGTTTCTTAGAGGAGTCAATTTTATTTCTTTAATGTGTAGGGGGGATCAGTAGAAGCTTAAGTTCAAGTTTTTGGGGTCGCCATCCTTGTCCCCCGGTCGCCATCTTGGAAATGGGGTGCAAAGGCGTTTCGCGCTATATCTCGTAAACTACCAACCCTACGGAAAATCTAATTAAACATAAAATGTAGAAAATTAAATCTTGCACAATTTTGTTTCTACTACTTTTTATCGTCAAGTGACCAACAAAAAAGATATAACCAAAAATATGTAAATTTTTTTTAACAAGTTTCTTTTGGATATTATAACATTTTTTCAGTTCATTTAAAATAAAATAACATTATAGCAATTTTGTAGAGGGTTTTTTAGCGAACAATTTCCACTATAAAGTTGTTTAATTCTATTTATTTATATAGGTTTTACAGCGCTCCAAACTTGACCAGATTCTCGAATGCTCATAGGGATACAATAAAAACAAAAGTTAGGCTTACTTTTCTGTCTATATATATTTTTTATTCATACAATTTATTATGATTTTAACATTTCTATGCTATTACTAACCTCTTTTGACCTTTCTTCCCACTATAAAACTTATAACTCTAAGCATATATAGAAAAGGCCCAAGAAGTTGTTTGAGGACCAATTCGCCCCTTCAGAAGAAGAATGACGCAACCGCAAAATGCAAAATTCTAAGCAGAGCAAAAAAAACGATTTTTGATATCAAAATCATAAAGTATGATAAAAATTAGCCATTCACCACACCGTGGTCAGGATCTCGAGATATAAGCGTTTTTTGGGGTGTGTTGCTTGTATATGAAGTAACATAACTTTTTCCTATTATATATTTTGACTTAAAATTTTCCAAAAAACTTCTTCATGAACTATATTTCATTGTTGTGTTGGTTAAAATTATAAACTAAAATGTTTGTCACTCAACTTTTTTAAGTAAACATGAAACTAACGAAATATGATGACAAAATGTTAATAAATTAACAACTCCTTTTTTAATGTGTTTAAACATTTTGGACAAATTTCATTGTTATGTACGTACTTCAAAGATGACACAGTAAAATTTTTAAAAGGAAATATTTACAGCGACCAAAGATACAGCGAGGTAAATTTGAAAAATCATCAAAATTGATTTTTGGCATTTTTGTATAAAATTTATTTTTTAACATGTTCCACCAACTCTAACTAAAAATAAACTTCATATTCGGATTCAGTGACCTCTAAAACATAAAAATAGACCAAAATTGATCATTCACCTTAAATTTGATTTTCGTGGTTGGCATAATGGTTAATGACGCTCGTCTAATATATAAATAGAAAAGCATTATTTTTCTACGAGAATTCGAGAATCTGGTCAAGTTTGGAGCGCTGTAAAACCTAGATAATAAATAAAATTAAACAACCTTATAGTGAAAATTGTTTACTGAAAAATTCTCTACAAAATCGCTTTGATGTTATTTTATTATGAAATGAACGTAAAAAAAGTTATAACCTCCAAAAGGAAATTTCTTACAAAACTTTCTCTTATTTTTGTTCATAACTTTTTTGTTGGTAACTTTACGATAAAAAGTAATAGATATAAAATTGTAGAAAATTTTATTTTCTTCATTTTATGTGAAATTAAATTTTCTGTAGGGTAGCTAGTTTAAGAGATACAGCGCGAAAGCCCTTTGCACCTCTTTTTCCAAGATGGCGGCCGGGGGACAAGGGCCTCAACCCCAAAAACTTGAACTTAAGCTTCTACTAAACCCCCCTACATATTAAAAAAATAAAATTGACTCCTCTAAGAAAGAGAATATTGTGCCTGTATTAAATTCTTTAATAAACTGCCTTACAGCATCAAAATAGAAACTGACATAAATAAATATAGAAAGTCTGTTCAACAGTTGCTCATACACCTTGAACCGTACAAAGTGGGAGAGTACCTTCAAGCTGGCCTGCAGGGAGACTGAGGGCTCTTATCTGAATCTAAATGTCACTGTTATTGTTATTATATTTTAATATTACTTTTATGTAAAGTGTAGGTTGTTACAGCAACCATTATAATTTGTAATTGACACCATTCTCTCTATTGACAATTTATATTTTTATGTAACTTGTGAATCCTGAGAATAAAGCTTTTTTCTATTCTATTCTATTCTATTCTATTCTATTCTATAATGAAAAGAACTGACAACAGATTGAAACAGGGTGTGCTTTGCCTAAATGTTCTTCTTTCTAAAAAAGTAATAACTGACGTTTGTCATAAACAGGAAATTAGAATATTTTGTGAAATTTGAGAAAAATTTTAATTAAAAAATTGAGAACTGAATCAAATACTCTCTGAAATTTAGTTACATAAATGTTGTAGTGTCTTGTCTTGAAGTCAAGAATTTATGATGCTAGTGTAAGAAGAAACAAGACCCGAAACAGGCCCAAAACAAAGAACTGAAAACCGTAGAGACGAAATTAATGAGAAGAATTGGGTAAAATACGCTGAGAGATCGATAGAGGAGTGAAAATATTCGAAGAAAAAATAACGTACGTGTATAAACGAATGGACACTGAATATAAAAAATAATAGAATACCCAGATAAGCAGAATGGGCGAGACAAGTGTGGTCAAAATAGCAAGAGATAAATCACAAATCGGTAGGAGTATCGTCGACTGTGCAAAAGATGGGGTGACAGGTGACAACCTTTCATAGAGGTATCAATCCGCCAATGAACAAGCAGAACTGCTTACAAAGAGGAAGAAAAAGACGAAATATTGTAACATAACCTTACACTGCCGAATTTATGGTTTTAAATTTTCTTAAAATAAGCCAAAAAATTCTACTTATAATACTGTCTTTCGTATTTAGTTTCATGTCATTATTAATCGCAAGATTCATAATTATTTGGTTCCCCTGTGTGATCAAAGTAGTTAATTGCTGTATCTATATTATACAGGGTGTCCCGAAAAGATTGGTCATAAATTATACCACACATTCTAGGGTCAAAAATAGTTCGATTGAACCTAACTTACCTTAGTACAAATGTGCTCACAAGAAAAGTTATAGCCCTTTGAAGTTACAAAATGAAAATCGATTTTTTTCAATATATCGAAAACTATTAAAGATTTTTTATTGAAAATAGACATGTATCATTCTTATGGCAGGATGATCTTAAAACAAAATTATAGTGAGATTTGCCCACCCCATAAAAATTTTATGGGGGTTTTGATCCCTTAAACCCCCCAAACTTTTGTATACGTTCCAATGAATTCATTATTGTGGTAATATTAGTTAAACATAACGCTTTTAAAACGCTTTTAATAAGCGAGTTAAACATAACGCTTTTAATAAGCGAGTTTTTATCGAGATGTGGCTTCTTTTTTAATATATTTACATAAAATTTTATGGGAGTTTTGTTCCTTTAAACCCCCCAAATATTTGTGTGCGTTCCAATTAAACTATTAATGTAGTACCATTAGTTAAATACAGTGTTTTTAAAACTTTTTTACCTCTTAGTCTTTTTTTGATAAGTCAAATTTTATCTAGATGTGGCTTCTTTTTCAAAATATACCTAAAAATGTAAATTATAAATACATTTTCAGATTATTAACAGGTCTCTATAATCGTACTTAACCATATACAAATATGTGGTGGATTCGAGAAATATTCAAAATATCTCTATAAACACTGGCTTATCGAAAAAGTCCTAAAAGGCAAAAAAGTTTTAAAAACAGTGTGTTTAACTAATGGTGCCACAATAATACTTAAATTGGAACGTACACAAAAGTTTGGGGGGGTTTAAGGGAACAAAACCCCCATAAAATTTTTATGGGGTACACAAATTTTACTTTAATTTTTATTTAAGATGCTGCTTCCATAATAATGCCACATGTCCATTTTCAATGAAAAATCTCTAACAGTTTTCGATATATGAAAAAAAATTGATTTTCTTTTTGTAACTTCAAAGGGCTGTAACTTTTTTTGTGTGCACTATTGTATATAGGTAAGTGAGGTTCAATCAACCTATTTTTGACCCCAGAATCTGTGGTATAATTTATGACCAATCTTTTCGGGACACCCTTATAGTGCAGTGTGATCGCACTCCACATAACTTTACAAAATGGTACCTGTCCGACATTTGAATGACTACGTCACTGAAACGTCCTAAAAATTGTAAACAGGTGGCTTAGTTTAATAATAAAATTATTTTTGTGGAATCGGTACTCACTGGACCAGATGGAATAACCAACGAGCTTCTAAAATACGGAGGAGAAAGTATAACCCTAGAGATGACAAAACTAATAGTCCAAGTAATGAAGCTTAAAATAGGACCAAACCTCGCAATTTTTACAGAATAGATCGATTTGCTTGAAAATTTGAGAATAAGTAGTGGATAGTCCAAGGATCAAAATCTATATGATGCCGAAAGGCACTTTTACCATGGGGGTGGTTGCCACCCCACTTCAAGGGTTGAAATTTTTTATTATATTTTGACAAAAAAAGTTGGTAAAAACATTAATTCTAAGCAAAAAACGTTCTATACATTTTACAAATTAATAATTTCCGACTTATTCGCTATCAAAAGTGTTAGTTTTAAATCGAAAAAATCAATGTTTTTAATCAGTTTTCTGCTAATAACTCAAAAAGTTTTCGTTCTATCAAAACAACTTTACTTAACAAAAATGTACCTTTTCAAAAAATAAACAAAACCGTTTTTTTTTTGTTTTCTTTAAGACCAATAGTAATCGAGCTATACTTTATTTTATGTTAGCTCTTCTTCGTTAAATGATAAAACTTGTAGTTTTAAAGTCAAAAGACGGGAAAACTATGCATTTTTCGAGAATAACTTATTCAAACTAATTTAAATTATTTACAAATATCTATCACGAGAAATAAAAAAAAGTCTCTAGCTCAAAAATTAAGTGACTTATAATGAAAAAAATGTCAGTCTCTAATTTTTTTTCAGTAAAAAAGTGATCGGAAGCCACCCCCTAATCACCACCCTAATTAATATTAGTCATGGACCTTATTTGGTCTTCTTTATTTATGTATTAATTATAGGTTTTGGAAGTTTGACCGGCTTACAATGATTAATTTAAAAAAAATGGAGTTACAAGCGAATCACGAATTTTTGGAGTTTGATAAAAAATGCCCTTTTCTTCAGAATAGAAAGATTAGCATCAGAGATACGAAAAAATGTTTAAATATGAAATTGTAGCTTATTTAATTCCTAAGAAACTGGTTTGTAAACATTTTTTCTACGGTAAAATTTGAGTGAGCTATTGATAATTAAAACTTGTAATAACTTGCAAAAACCACCTTTACCAACCCTTTCAAAGCCACCAATTTTTGCGACTGAGGATTATAAAAGGATTTAATATCAACATCCTTATAGAGCTTGTAAACACCTACAAAATTCTTTTTTACTAAACTTTCTAAGATCAAAAATAAAAAAGTTACGGTTAAAAAATCAATAAATTTTTTTGGAAAAAAAAGGATAAATCAAATTGTAAGCATAATAATGTAAGTTAGCGGTGTTTTTAGTCATTGCTCTTATTCAGTCTTCTTTATTTATGCATTAGTAATAGATTCTAGAAGTTTGACTGGCTTAGAATGATTAGTTTTAAAAAAACTGGAGTAAAAAGCGAATAACGAATTTTTGTAGTTTGGTAAAAGATGTTATTTTCTTCAGAATAGAAAGATTAGCATCATATATATTAAAAAATATTTTAATAAGAAATTGTGGGGTATTTAATTTCCAATAACCTGGTGTTAAAAATTTTTTTCTGTGGTAAAAGTTGAGTGAATAGTAAATGAGTATATATCGAAAAACATTGATTTTTTCGATATAAAACTAACACTTTCGATAGCGAATAAATCGAAAACTATTAATTTTATCAAAAAATGTATAGAATATTTTTTGCTTAGAATGAATGTTTTAACCAACTTTTGTTGTCAAAATATAATAAAAAATTTCAACCCGCGAAGTGGGGTGGCAACCACCCCCATGGTAAAAGCGCCTTTCCGCATTATATAGATTTTGATCCTTGGACTATCTACTACTTATTCTCAAATTTTCAAGCAAATCGATCCATTCTGTAAAAATTACGAGGTGAAAAGCTTCGGTTCCTGGACTATAATACAAAAACTAATATTGCACTGCAAGATACCAGACGCATGGAGAAACAGCATAATGATACCAATGTTCAAGAAAGGAGACAAAGAAGACCCCAACAATTATACAGGTATAAATCTACTAAACACCGCACTTAAGCCAACCACAAAAGTCATAACCAACAAAATCAATAAATTAACAACTTTATCAGATGAACAACAAGGATTTAGATCCGGAAGATCGTGCGTAGACGCCGTATTTGTACTGAGAGAAATCACAGAAAAGGCCATTGAGTATAATAAATCAGCATATCTGTTTTATAGACCTGACAAAGGCTTTCGATCGCATCCAAGTCGAAGACGTCTTACATTTACTGTATAGAAGAAACATACCAACAATATTATACAAACCATCGAAAACATCAACTTTCATAATCGAATACAGGCAAAGATAAATGGAAAACTAACGCAGTTTATACCAGTACAAAGCGGAGTCAGAAAAGGTGACTCGTTAAGTCCACTGCTCTTCAATATAATAATGGACAAAATAATAAAAGCAGTACGTAAAGGTCATGGTTACAGAATGAGGAACAAAGAAATCCAAATATTATGTTATGCAGAAGACGCCGTGCCGCATTAGTCGCCGAGACAGAAGACGATCTCCAAAGATTATGGCCGTCCGCACATGGAGCGACGCTCGAAGTTATCGATTCGATTCCAATAGCGTAGATCTCTCCCCGTCACTTAAGTTCCTTCGTTGTGGCATTGAGTTCCGTACACAGAGCGTTTAGGATTGCAAATCTCCTCGTCTTGTACGACTCTCGTTCCGTGCGATCTGAAGCGAACGAGAAAGTTCGAGTGAGACGCACGTTTACAGTCATTATTTTATTTGTTTGCTTCGTTTTTGTTTATTTTTGCCCTAAATTAAATTTTAGTCTAAGATCGGTGAATGTTATGTTCGTTGATTGTAGTACTATTAGCTTTGTGGAAATATATTGTTTGTAATGTAAAATTCTGAAAACATTGAACTTCTGTTTCTAGGTGTTTATTATAAAATTCGTTGAGTAAGTAGAAAAATACCCTCAACTGTATAATGCAACTGCATAAAAATGTAATAATACTGCACTCTTCACAGATCGAAATAGTCGTTTTGGTTACTATATAAAAAATGCGTTAATTTATAAAAACAGAATCGACTAGTGTGCGGAGGGCAATCGCTTGTGACGCAAGGTTCGTACAAGACGAGCAAGACGCGCGAACTTCGAGACGTGTCTTCGATCGACCCATGTGCGGACGGTCTAACACACATCAACATGTAACAGCCAAGAAATACAATATAATAATATCAGCGTAAAAAACCAAATGTATGACAACATCTAAATACCCACTACGATGTAAAATCGAAATTGATGGGAAAATAATAAAACAGGGAGCAAGGTTTAGATATCTGGGAATAGATATAACCAGTTACGGAGATGTTAAAGCGGAAGTACGACAACGAACCTTAAAAGCAAGTTAAGCGGCGGGGTCTCTTAATGACACAGTCTGGTAAAACAAACACCCAAGGCAAGACGCAAAAGCAGTGATCTATAAAGCAGCAATTAGACCTATATCATCACCCTAATTAGCAAACCTCGTAACTCCATTTTTACTTAATTTGTGAATATATGCGCCATCTATTTGTAAATTAATTTATCTGTCGTTTAACCAAATCCTGTTACTCCACCTAAATGTATAAATTAAATATAAGCGAAAAAGAAAACCTTGTAACTCAGTATCAGCTTTTCTTTAAGTCTCCTGGACAATTTGTCGTTTTGGAGTTACGAGTTTTGCTAATTAGGGTGACGATATTGACGTACACGGCGGAGACAAGACCTGACACATCTAAAAGGAGACGACTACTAGAAATCTCTTCTTCTTCGGGTGCTATGTCCGTTTATCGAACGTTAGCGATCATGTTGGCTATCATAACTTTATTCGCAGCAGATCTGAAGAGCGATTCCGAAGTGTGACCAAACCATTGCCTCAAATTTCTTAACCAAGATGTTCTTATTTTTCCTCGACTTCTTCTGCCTAATATTTTACCCTGCATAATTAGATGTAGAATGCTATAGAATACTAGAAATAACAGAGATGGAAATACTCCGACAAATATCAGTTAAAAGTCTGTTGGTTAGGGAGAGAAGCGAAAACATAATAAGATCTTGTAATGTAGAAATAAATAAAAGGATGGGTGACAAAACGGAAACAGGAGAGTAACGAACACATTACCAGAATGGCAGAGGATAGGATAGTACGAATAGCACGAGATAAGTCACCAAATGGACGAAGAAGTATTGGCAGACCAAGAAAAAGATGGTGCAATAACTTAAAAATTTAGGAGACTAATATTGAAGAAGAAACAAGCTTTAAAGCCTACATGCAAGAAGGAAGAAGAAGAAGGTACTTACCGGAGGGACCGCAGACGTTCGGATACAATCAGCGTCTCTTTGCAAACTTCAGCGTCACTTACTCAATACACACACTACATATGACACTAGGTAACTAACTGCGCAAAAATTCACCGTACCTATCATGCCAATGGCCATTAGTTGTCGAGGCATTAGATAAATAAAAAAAATATTTTTATAGTGTAAATATTATGTTTTATATTTAATTAGTCCGGGAGGTGACGTCAAATTTGACGGGAGCATTTTGGCATGGCTGTTTTTTTATATAGTCAATTGTTCCAAAGCTTGTTAACAAATTATGTGTCAGCTGGCCCAAAACCGGGGCATAAAATTAAAAAAGACCAGGAAAATTAAGAATAAAAATAATTACACTTTTATAAAAAATAACTGTTTTATAATACATCGTTTTTATTATTTTTATACCACCCAATATAAAATAGTATTATAAATTCAATTATTTTTCAAATCAAAATGTCAATTTTAAAATCAAAAAGGATTTCCGATGCCGAGAATCGAACTCGAGCCTCAGGGTGAAAGCCAGGTATCCACTAGACTATATAGTGGAACTCCGATAAGTCGGCCCCGATAACGCGAAACTCCGGCTAACCCGGACCGATTTTCATCAGACAAACATTTCAACAATAAAAATGTATGTAATATAATATTTGAGAGATAATGGGTATTTGTGTAATTTGAACTACTTATACGATAGTAAAAATGACTCATGGCATTGCCTCAGATTATCGGAAACAACAAGCACCTGCTATTCCTTTATTTGTTGCAAACTGTCTTAGCATTGTTTAAAAAAGACTAAAAGACTATTTAAAAAATTCTTATTTAAACAATGGACTTAGTCTCCAATGTTCTTAAATAACATAACATCGTTCCGATTGTGACCGCATTGTGTGTAGTACAGTCGTATTTCAATTATAACGGAGTTTATTTGTAAATATACCGTATTTTATTATTTTTTACCATATTCTCCGGCTAACCCGGATTGGCCGTGGTCCCGATTAATCCGAGTTATCGAGGTTCCACTGTGTATGAATGTGACGCATAAATATTTGACATATAAGTTCTAGAATTTTTTCCATCTACTTTCATAATGAATTATTCTTTTTTGCCTAAAAGTCCCCGAGTCGCGCCAGCTGACAGACATTTTCGTTATCAAACAAGTACTAATAATCCGGGAGGTAGTATCAAACTTGACGGAAGCAGTTTAGCATGGCTGTTTTTTTTTTATTTAGTTAGGTATTCTAAATCTTGTTAACAAATGATGTGTCAGCTGGCCCAAAACCGGGGCTTTTAGACAAAAAAAGATAAAATATGAAAGTAGATGGAAAAACCCTACAACTTGTAAGTCGAATATTTATCTCGGTTATACATCCATTCCGGTGGTGTGTGTTGACGGAATTAACTAAAAATAAATGTAACACCGAACAGTACTATTTATTTATTTTGGGTAAACAAGCGGTGTTTTGCTTATATCTCGAAAGAGGGTTGTTTGTTAGCGCGAGCGAGGGTGTGTCTGCATCGTTCGCATACTGTGTAGATACTGACTTTCGGACCACCAACTATTATGTCAACTGGTTTTGCGGTTTTGCGATAATGGCCAGAGAGGGCCACAAATTACTGCAATTGCCTTTTAAAAGATGAGAACCTTTTTGTATTTTAAGAAATTGACATAAAAGGTGTGGCGATCTGACATCGTAATCCATTAGTGTTTCCTTGAAAAAAACATTAATTTTATACAATCTGTTTAGGGATACATTTTGGTTTCTCGAAATCAACGGCCCTTGTTGGCATATGGTTTGTATATTACATGTGAGTTTTAAATGACTAATGTTGTTTCGTTTTGAGAAAAGTTATTAAAAATTAAGAAAATAAAATTAGCAAAAATAGTAATTAAAGCGTATCGCTATACATCCATAATGTCATAGTGTTCCTGGCTCCTGGCTTGTCCTGGCTCCTGGCTTGCACCCAGGCGAGTCAGGTTCAATTCCCGTCGTCGGAAATCCCTTTTTGTTTTTAAAATTGACATTTTGATTAGAGGCAACTGGTTTGAATAAGTGTTTTTATGACACTTTTTTATATTGTGTCGCATAAATAATAAAAACATGGTATTATAGAAACAATTAAAAAAGATTTCCGACGCCGGGAATCGAATCCGACTCGCCTGGGTGAAAGCCAGGAGCCAGGTATTCTAACCACTAGGCCATTATGAATGTGTGTCACGGAGATAAATATTTGACCTAGAAGTTGTAGGGTTTTCCAACTACATATTTTATCTTTTCTTGCCTAAAAGCTCCGGTTTTGGGACACATCATTTGTTAATAAGCTTTGGAACACCTAACTAAATAAAAAAACATCCATGCTAAAATGCTCCGATCAAATTTGGCACTACCTCCCGGGCTAAAACCACCAAAATAAATTCATAGTATACGTGCCAAAATCACCGTAAAAATTTGACACTACCTCCCAGACTATACGTCCAAGGAGGATACTTTAGAAAAATGTACTGTGGACATAATGTATATTAACTATATTTAGTAAGGTCTCCGTAAACCAGATCAGTTTATATATTTTCTATTTTTTTCAGAGTGTGATCAGACGTTTGTGAGTCGACCCGGCGGTCCAATGAACGGGACATTTTACGCTCCAGAGTTCGAGAACCCCCGTGGTCACTCGAGAAATTGCGTCTACACGTTTCTCGCGGGGCCAGGACAGAGGGTCCAAGTTACCTTCATCAGTTTCAACCTTCGGGGTCGGCCACCAGAGTAAGTGTTCCTAGAGATATTCATAGTTTAGATAATAAGGAAAGATGAAACAAGTATTTAATGAATTTTTCTAAATAGTAAATCATGTCATTTACGTTAAAAAATAATATAGCAAAAAGGTGTAAGGATACAATAAAATTATCTAATAGAAATTAAAACATTTTACAACTTTTATATCATTTATGTCAATAAACATCAAGACAACAAAAAGTATGACAGTTAAATAAAAGAAAGTTGATGACCGAAACCATTTTCCACTATACTGCAAGGGAACCCAAATTGAGACAGTATCAACTTTTGAATATTTAGGAGTATTGATATCAGAAGACGCAACAATCCATCAGAAAATTTATTATGCACTAACAATACGATATATCGAAAACAAGAAATAGAAAGAGAAGTTAAGCCCAATGTGTATAATGCAGTAATAATACCAACACTATTATATGCGAGCTAGACATGGGTCATTAACACTTAATGCAGAGGAAATGAAACAAATAAGAAAAATAGCTGATAGGCCACAGAAAAGGATCATATTAGAAATGATTACAAAAGAATAGGATCCGATAGGAACTAAAATCAAAAGAAGAAAATTAAACTGGTTTGGACACATTATTAGAATGGAACAGAGTAAACTAGTATGAAAAGTAATGAACTCCAAGAGATACGGAGAGAGAAGAAAGGGAAATCCAAGTATGGAATGGTGGTTTTCCAACAATCTAATCAATTCAACAAATGAAAGAGTTGTAGGGACTGGAATGGATTGAAGAGGTGGTTACAAGAAATATGAAAATATCACTCTGACACCCAAACTGGGCATTAAGGAGTTTCCTTCTTTTCAGTCATTTTGTTGGTTGTAATATACAAATATTTGTAGAATTTATTCTATATTGTATTTTGTTTTTTAACATAAAACAGAAACATAAATAAAATGGAAGTCAATAGGAATCATAGATGAATATCAAAGGAGACAACTGCTCTGGTCTGGTTATGTAGAAAGAATGGACAACGCCAGGCTGCCAAAACAAATTTTAAAAAGGATGCCAAGGAAAAGAAGGAAGAGCGGAAACAATGCTGGCTAGGCGGCATTCAGAAGGCAATATCGGAAAGGAACCTTCACCCTGGCAAATTGAACGATCGACAAAGCTGGAAACTGGAAACTAGGAACCGGATGGCAGTGAACGCTCTAAAAACCGAGATAATAATACATACTTTTGTCTTTTATCTGTTGATTTGTTTTAACATATTATCATTTGATCCCCCACAGAAATTCCCGTTGAAGTAGTTGTATACAAATATTTTTGCTATATATTATTGGCCGATAGTTTCTTTTCAGTATGCAGTAGTATTGATCCAGTTCTAGTTTCTTTTGGCCACTGGTTACAATGAGAGGTTTCAAGGTTATATTTGGTACGTAGATGAGTCTGCATAAGAATCGAATGTAGGAATATTCAATAGTAGTAGGTGTAAATATTTCAATTCCACTATGAGGATACCACTATGTATTCCAGCAAAAGATTTCTGCAATAATATACTGTAAAAGACAAATTAACAAAAAGTCTTTCGAATGTAAGTGGATAGATATATTCTCATAAGGAGAAATCCAGGCTAGTGTAGGAATGGCAAGAAAAATTCGACAGCCTGATGAAACATAACACTTGTATGGGTTCCAGGTCATTTGGAAACGCACAGCAACAAAATAACTAGCAAACTTGCTAGAAAAGGATCAGCTAAAAAATTCGGCTTAGACCAAGTGGTAGGGGTACCCAAGCGATGCCAAAAAATGTCTGGATAATGATTCAACCTCGGTTATGCACATGAGAAAATATATAGTGGATGGGCATGTGCTAAATGGGTAAATAGCAGAAAATGAAGCAGCAAACAGCTGAGAATCATAACAGGTTTCCTTGGGATACGTCACTCAAAGGTCACCTGCATACGTTGGGACTGTTTTATAGCGGGGACTCTGTACAGCAGAGAACTTGAAACAGTACACTTTATCAGAAGCACGTATACCATATCTCACATGTCTGTGAGGTACTAGATTGTAGACGACAGAAACTCTTTGCAGACTATCAAGTGTGTCCCAAACAAAATATGGTACCAATCTACTAGATCTGTAAAAGTTGGTACATGGTTTCAGAACTCTGGAATACGTGTTACAAATGGAAGGTGTACAGTATGACAGAGCTGCAGTATGACCGATATGATATACAACTTCCGACAAAAAACTGGTTATAATCTATGTTCATCTTAATCTTAAATACTTTACCTAATTGTCTTCAAGTGTGTACACCTCATTTTATAATACTCGACAGATCCTTCTCAAAATTCAGTCATTACCTATCTGCCCGTTGTTATATACATAGCTTCTGATGGAAAAGTCCTATTGAAGTTGGGGTCAATTATCTGTAATAATCATTACAGATAGGTTCAGATAGAGTGAACATAAAGTCTTTATGTCTCATAACATCTTCAAAGGTTGTCATATTGTTCTGTTGGGACAAATTCGCAACTTCAATGGGTGGTAGTGAGAAGACGGGGTAGAAGTGGATGTAGGACTAATACTTGGAGTTGTCACTAAATAATGTCGTTACTGTCAATGACTGAAACCAAAAATACGCAAATAAAGTTTTACATTACTGAAAATATTTACATCTTTTTGCTAATTCTAAACAATATTGTAAATCAAGTATTAGTACACCAAACTTTCAATCAAAATACAAAGCAATTATGTTTTATTTTGTGCTAATTGCTCCATTTGATAATTCTAAATCTAAAATTATATGACAGTATTTAAAAAAAACATGCAGCACTTGAAGTCATTTCTAAAATTCAAATCAAGTTTTTAGTCTAAATATTATGTCAAAATAGTAAACTTTTGAAAGATTAAATAAAAATTGAATTATGAAAAGTTATGAATACAAAATTTGATGAATGTCCATTGCACGCCGCTTAAAATGCCGCTTATGACTAAAAATAATAAAGTGTTTTCACGCCAAACGGTTGGGTAAATCCCACTAAATAAATACACTAAAAATGTTATTACCTAAAATATAACCGATATGAAAATATTTTTTGAATTAAACCGATGTTAGAGTGTCGTCTTTAAAGGGCTCTACCTCCCTTAGCATTTTTGATAAGGTTTTTGGCGTTTGCTTATGTGAAGAGCACTTGTGGACAACAAGTACTTAAAACCATTGACTAAACGATACTTTTTACCATTAATGATTATTCTTGAAGACGACAGAATATTAAATTTATGCCTGGTAATCCACGGCCTCCAAATATGGTCTCCAAAAGGAAAGATGGCGCATTATAAGAGGTCAAAGAGCGGAGGTAAATGAACTAATAGAACCAAAACACACAGAAAAGGATACACGGATTGACAATCTAAATAAGCTCTATGCATAGGAAAAACAAATGATGGTAGAACCGGAAACACCAGAAATTACCACAGATGAATATGTTAATATAAGTACACAGAAAGTACGAAAAACATTCGAAAAGCTGAAGAACAGAAAAGCTGCAGGTAAGGATGGAATACCAAACGAATTACTGAAATATTGTGGAGCAGCAATGACAGAACAATTAACAACATTAATTAACAAAATTATAAAACACAAAAAATACCGGAAAATGGAGAACAAGCGAACTAATTCTACTATTCAAAAAAGGAGATAAAATGCAGCCAGAAAACTACAGCTAGAGGTATCAACTTGTTAAATACTACCCTAAAACTTACAACTAAAATTTTACAAGACCTAATGAATCAGAGGATCAGTTTAGCAGATGAACAACAGGGTTTTGTTACTGGAAGATCGTGTATAGATGCAATATTCGTCATAAAGCAAATTACTGAGAAATCACTAGAGTATAATAGACCAGCATTTCTGTGTCTGAATAACTTGAAGAAAGCATTTGACAGAGTCAAATTCAAAGATGTAATCCATCTTCTGTAAAATAGAGAAGTCCATCTAGATATATAAAAAACTATTAAAAACATATACCAAAACAACAAAATGGAAGTCGGAATAGATGGACAAATTACAGAACCTATAGATATAGGCAGCGGAATAAGACGGAGAGACTCATTGAGCCCTATGTTCTTCAATAAAATCATGGATAACATCATCAAAAAGTAAACAAAGGACGAGGATATAGAATGGGAAACAAAAAGTAAAAATACTCTGCTACGCATATGACGCAATATTGATAGCCCAAGATGAAGATAGTCTGCAAAGATTAGTCGACAGATTTAACATAAAAGCAAAAGAATTCAATGTGACAATTTCATCTCAGAAAACCAAAACCATAGTAATCAGTAAAGAACCAATCAGATGTAAAATAGAAATTTATGGTATCAGTATTGAACAAGTTATGGAAATTAGATACCTTGGAATTACATTGCCAAGTTACGGAGACCTAGACAAAGAAGTCAGAAATCAAGTACAAAGAGCAAATAGACTAGTAGGATGCCTTAATTACACTATATGGCGAAACCGACATATTAACACTGAGATGAAGTCGAGAACTTATAAAGCCAGTGAAAGACCAATAATAATGACATATGCATCTGAAACAAGGCTCGATACAGCCACAACACAAAGACTACTGGAAACGGCAGAGATGAGAATACTGAGAATAATTACAGGAAATACACTGAGATATTGAAAGAGGAGTGAAGATATCAGAAGACAATGTAACGTACAGTGTATAAAAAAATGGACACTAACTAGAAAAAGGGAATGGAACAACCACATAACCAGAATGGGGAAGACACGTGTGGTCAAAATATCAAGAGAAAAATCACCAATCGGCAGAAGAAGTATCGACCGACCGCGCAAAAGTTGGAGTGACAACCTTACAAAGAGGTATCAATTCGCCAATAAACAAGCAGAATTGCTTATAAAGAGGAAAAAGAAGAGGAAGAATCCACGGCCTCACATTGTTAGGATATTAACTGAGAATCTTCACGAGGTTCAAATCGCCCGAATTATTTGGCCTACTTGTATTCCAGCTTTAAGTCTCCTTGAAGATGATTTGGGATGAGATACTAAGACGTTTACAGTGACATTTGTCTATTCCCAGAAGTTTTAGAGAACTTCGCATCATAAAGGTACAGGCATGATACAATCTTCTTCGGAATATTATAGAAAATCCGACTCAAAGCATGCCTCGTCATTTGCAGACTGTTCTCATTGCTAGAGGAGGGAATATCCGCTATAAAGTTCTTAAAATTATATCCTTCTTTTCAAAGAATAGCATATTAAAGTAAAATTGATCATTTTAATTACGTTTAGTACCCTCTGAACAAAAAGAAAATAAATAAAAAAATCTGAAATAAATTATAATTTTATGCTCGGCAATACATATTTATGTAGTTGAAATGGCACAATAAAAAAGTTGTAATAGTCATTATTATTAGATACCGAAAACTTAAGAATAGGATGTGCCTCTTTGTAAAATAATGCACCAAATGCTAGACACAGAAAGATTTTTGACTAGCCCGTGGAAAACAGTAAATCTTTATTAGAAGTAAAAGTTATGAATGGAAAAAACCTAGAAACCTAAAGAAAATAGTATGGATCAACAAGTAACTGGACGACTTAAAGTCGCAGTGCAGAATAATGGGATTTCTCACAAACATGAAATTAATTTTTATTACTTAAACGATGTTTGTAAACTTTGTATTTGTAAAATTTAATCCATATTTTTAGATTATTTCACATTTTTAAATTCAATGGAGCAGTTGGTCAGATGATGTCTAACTCTCATTACTAAAACTACTACTACTTGGTTTAACTGGAATTCAAGCGTTAAATCTTTAAAGTTTTAATTAATACATCTAAAATCAAATACTTCATACAATTTGGTATTCGCAGACAATCACAAAACACAATACTGTGAATCACAAGTATAATCTGTCTTCGTATTATTAACGTAAATTAAAAATAAATTGGTTTCATATATTTTAATAAAAATCCTAATAATTTGTATAAAAATATTATATGTATCACTGGTTTCTGGTATGTAGCTTTTCTAGCCTAATACAAACTAGATTTCTTTTATGTATAATATTAATTTTAACTTATTCTTAAATTATTCTAAGTTTAATAACTTTTCCTTAACTTATTCTTACCTTATTCTAGCTTATTCCTGATACACTTTCTGTGACCTTTTACTGTGATACACGATCTTTATTTGTGGCTCCTGTTTTCTGTTTAGCATCCAGTCATTAAATTTTGAATGTTAAGTTTAGTTTAATACCATGGATTTCCAGTACATTATCATGCATCTAAAAGTTATTTTACTGTAATTAAATAAATATTGTTCTTAGATATGTATTGCCAAGATTGTATTATTAACACATCGTGCTATTCTGTTATTTTACATATCTCTGTCACTGTGACTGTGTATCTATCTACTGCACCAAACATTTGATCATGTAATTACGCTGAAATTTCTACAGAGAATATAATAGGTCTGCTTGGTATTATATTATGTTTAATAACAGAGAAATAACGTTAAACACCTGAATATTGCAATGTTTTGAGGAAAACTTATTTCACTGGATTATGAGTATTTCTAAGTAGTTAAAATTTTCTTTTTGTTCATTTATTTTGCCATCTATTTCTGGTTTGCATCGTTTTACTTTTGGAGACCACCATTGTTTTTAATTTGTGGATATTATCACGACATGCTTTTATTTAAAACTAATATTTGAGTCTGCACTCTGTATATCGTATTAGCTTTCTGTAATAGTGTTCCAACACTATTTTGGCTGAGTATATTTATATGTGGCTGACTTTTTCTTATAATTCTGGGGCACACCGTGTTTCATCTTATGATTCTTGCCTAAATTTGTCCTTTTCGTTTATGTTTATTTGTTCTTTTCCAATTTGATAATACTATCAGATACCTCCTTATAATTCATTATTATTCTGGTATGAAAATATAATTATATACCAAAATATAATTAGTTTAAAAATATTTATTTAAAGATTTGTACCCTACCATTTTATTGGCGTTTTTTTAATTCCGTAACTACCAAAATTATAAGTTTAAAAATCTATAATTAAAGGTGTAAAAACGTTTTAAATGTGAATATTAGAAATATATTATATTTCACTTTGGAATAAAAACAAAAATACCTGATATCTTTATATATAATAAAAAAAAATAAAAGAAAAAATAAAATAAAAATGTTTGAAAAACAATTACAACGTAGAGTTTAAGAACTAGCTTTTTTAGTGGTACCAATGAATAGTTTTTTAGGAAAAAAATATCAAAATCTGTTTATTTCTGTAGTAACTTCATGAGTGAGAAACTGATTACCTTAATGTAGAAAGTTTATTTGACAACTGAACTTTCTTAAAAAATCTATCATATTTTTATATTTTTTTTAATAATCGAGAAGTTGATCAGCGTTTTATCTAATTTTGATGAGAAATATAATTTTATTTTATTTATCATTTGAACAATTAGTTGCTTCCACATCATACGCGTGTTAAAATTATTATTTTGTTTATTTTAGATTAAATTGAAATATATTAATTTAAATTTTTGACGTCTTTTTGACCATGTATATTGCATTATTTTTTTATATATCTATAGATGCCAGGAGCTCCCTCTTTTTCTGTTGTGTTTATCTTTTAGAATTGTAGTTTTGTCAAAATTAAATTTATATTTCTTTTTGTTTTAATGTTTTATGAGGACTGTTGAGATATTTGTGTCATATTGGTGAGCACGTATTCTTGACTTGAGTAGATGGCTGATTTGTCCAATATATACACCATCGCAATTTGTGCAGAGAATTATGGTAGAATTATAGGTTTTAATGTTTTATGAGGACTGTTGAGATATTTGTGTCATATTGGTGAGCACGTTCTTGAGTTGAGTAGATGGCTGATTTGTCCAATCTATACACCATCGCAATTTGTGCAAAGAATTTCATATACAACATGCGATTTTTGTAGTTGAAAGGTTTTCGTTTTTAGTTTTTTGTAACATTCCTATTCAAAGGTGAAATAATGACCACCAAATGATTAGTGGTGATTAATGCTTTTTAGCATGGTCTAACAGATAATCTGAAATGGTTTTTGATGAATGTTCTTCTTAAAAACACGTTTATACTTTTCCTTTTTCTTAAAAAGACTTTCTCTTTCAAATAAAAAGATTTTAAAACATTTTTAAAACGATGAACTATTCCGCATATACTTTGATTTCTGAAATTTTTATTTTGCACATTGATTTGAAAATATTATCCTTCAATCACAATAAAGATGCACTAGAAATAAACAAACCAAGACAGGTTGCATGTTACTTAAAGTACTTCTAAATCATATTTTATAATGTATTATAGACTCCAAATCCCAAATCATGATCTACATAGTTGTTTATATTTTACAAATCATGATTTGGGAGTGCTCCTCATAACATTCAACGTATCTTGGTTTGTTTATTTCTAGTGAATCTGTATTATGATTGTAGGATACTAGATATAGAGTTTTAAGCATAATTGATTTACTACAAAAATAGTTATCTGCAACAATAACGTTTTTACAAGTTTATGATATCGTATTACCAAATTGTATGACATAAGAATATTATTACATACATTATACAGATATGTTAATAAATAATAATATATTAACGGCTTAGTAAGATTGTAGGCGGTAATGTTAATGAACATAAAAAGCTTTTGTATCATACATGTAGAATGTGTTTGGAATTAAAAAACAATATTAGTCCAGGTGACCAGTTCGTATGTATAACCAGTCATTGTTTTATTATTTTAAAGTAATCATAACCAATCAACAGTTATTTGATACATACAAAGAGCATTTGGCAAGTCCTAGATCTGAAAATTCTTATTGCTAGGGATCAAATTTTCACTTTTGTTGACAACATGTTAATAGTCAGGGAGCCCAGGCCTATTTTCATTTACTACTAACAAGCTAATTTTTCGTGAGTAGCTTCATTTTGACGAGACACCCAACTTTTTTCTTACAACAATTTCCGTATGTGTAAAGATAGCAGTTATAGTCCAGTCGAGTTAGACGAATAACAGACCTAACCTTGCATGCCGAGCTGCCTCAAATTTTATGTTTCTACCCTTTAGGGAGGGTCAATAGTGGTGTAAATTTAAAATTTCGACTGAATTCCGCCGTTGTTAGCTTGTTAGCTTGTTAGCTCCGTCATTTTGATGTTAAACTGGAACCGTTTTTGCTCAATATCTCCGCCATTTTCAACTTCTTGACAAAATGTATAAGAACTAAAATTGGTGAAAATGTGATTTTTATCCAATAACTCTGAAATTGTCGACCGCACGAAAAAAATGTAATAAAAAAAATTAAAGAAGATCACATTTTCAACAATTTTAGTTCTCATACGTTTTGTCGAGAAGTTCAAAATGCGGAGATATTGAGCAAAAACAGTTCCCGTTTAAAATCAAAATGACGGCTAACGGAACGGCGGAATTCAGTCAAGATTTTAAATTTACACTACTACTGAGCCTTCCTAAGGATTAGAAAAATAAAAATTGGTGTAGCTCGGCATGCAAGGTTAGGCATGTTATTCGTCTAACCCGACTGGACTATCCCTGCTATCTTTGTTATCTACCACATACGGAAATTGTTGCAAGGAAAAAAGTTGGGCGTCTCATCAAAATGAAGCTACTCACGAAAAATTAGCATGTCAGTAGTAAATGGTTAAAATAGGCGTGGGATCCCTGACTATAACGACAGAATCAGAAGAAAAAAATGTAGTTCATTTCTTTTATTGGCATTATTACCATTATAGCCAATTATTAAATGACGTTTTTTAAAATAGATTGGCTTCAGTGCCTTTGCATAACTAAATAATGTATTAACCGCGGCTTTAAAATTCTTCTTCTAGAATTTTTATCATGTAGACAATGCCTTCTTTATCTTCTGCTAAAGCTATTTTATCATGAGCAAACATAGACTTTTATTCTACATTCGTTGTCCTAGTAAAGTTAAGTAATAAGTCAGCATGTTGTTTACTGGGACAATATCATAGGCCTTTCGACGTCTGCGAATGCTAATATCAGTACATAATCGTTTGGGCCAAAAATCTATCTGTCATCATTCGTACATTCGTGTTCACAGGAAGAACAGGAACAAATTATGAATAAGCTCGGCACGGTGAGTACGGAATATGGCTTGGAAGTAAATATACAAAACACCAAAGTAACTATTTATCGATAGAAACAGAAACAATCAAACAAAGATTAAAAACATGACAGGTTACTAAGTGGTCTTCTTCTAAAGATGCCTATCTTCTGGAGATGTTGGCGACCACATTGACCCATCTTAGTCTTTTTACTGCAGCTCGAAATAGATCAGTTGACATTAGACCAGTTTACTTCCTAAGATTGGCCAGCGAGGATATACGTCTACGTCCAGGGCCTCTCCTGCCCTCAATCTTGCCTTGTAGAATCAACTGTTGCAGTCGGTATTTATCGTTACGCATAATGTGGCAGAAGTAATATAAGCCAATTTCCTGTTCTTTGCGGTGTTAATTATTTCTTTGTCTTTTCTTAGCCTCTGGAGAATAATTATATTCGTTGTGTGCTGGATATATTTATGAGACCCTCAACGTACGTCGGTAGCACTACATTTCAAACGTCTCTAACCGTTTTATGGCATCTTCTTTCAGACTCCAGCTTTCAACTCCGTAGAGGAGGACACTAAAGACGTCACATCTAAGAATTCTTATGCCTATATTGATACTTAAAGACAAGTTGCACAAAATCTTCCTAAGACTGTTAAAAGACCCTCTGGATTTTTCAATACGAGTTTTTATTTCTTAGCTATGGTCCCAACTATCCTTAATGTTGCAGACCAGATAGCATATTTTCTGTACTCTCTCTAGGGGTGTATTGTTTACGGTAATTTGGGCGTTCATGTTGCTGTTTTAACTAATGATCATTACTTTTGTCTTCTTACAATCTAGTTTTAGGCCGTATTTGTTTCATGCTTCTACAACATTATCCATGATCCGTTGGAGCCCCTGAGCAATATCTACCAGCAATACTGTATTGTCTGCATATCTAATATTATTTATAAGTTGTCCATTTACTGCAATTCCATCTTCTGATTCGTCCAAGACCTCTCTAAAGATGATTTCAGAGTATATGTTAAGTAATGCTGGTGACAGTATGCAACCCTGTCTAACTCCTTTTTCGACTGTGAATATTTCGGAAAGTTCATTTTCGAATGGGACTGTTGCTTTTTGTTGGAGATATTAGTTTGAGACCAGTCTTACATCCTTACCATCGAGTCCTGATGTTTTTAGGATATTGATTAGTTTTTCATGCATAAATATCGCAGTTGACATCCCTTGCTCTCTGTATTAGAGCTTTCAAGCTGAAAAGTGCTTCCCTTATTCCGAGTCCTGCTCTGAATCCAAAGTGAACTTCATTCAGCTGTTATTCCAATTTGGTGTATATGCGCGAGTGAATGATAGTAAGGAGTACTTTAAGTACAGGGCTCACCAAACTAATTATTCTATGTTATTCACATTTTCTTGCGTTGGCTTTTTTGGGAAGTGGAATGAATATTGATAGCATCCTGTCTTTCGGTAAGTAACCAGTCTCATATGTGTTGTTGAATAACTTCGTAAGAGCTGTAATTTGGTGTACCTCTAGTAGCTTTAAAATTCCGTCATACACCTCATCAGGTCCTGGTAATTTTCCATCTTTATTCCTACTAAGTGGTCAGACAGTTTAATTACCTATGCACCTTATTACGTTCATTATTAACAATGACGCTGCAAAGCCGAGTTTAGTCAACGCATCACAATAACCGGATCAGTAGCAGACAAACTCACAAAACTATGGAAGAACACTAACGTTACGAAACATGAACCATCAAAAAAGCCGATTCGAAGATCAAAGGGATATTTAAAAAAGGGTTCTACGGCAGAATATTGTGTATATTGTTCTTTTCATGAGCATTTTTCAGTGCGTAACAAATGATAGGAAAAAGGGTAAGTCCGTGATAATACACATTTATGACATTTATTCTAACATGACATTTTAGTTAAATCTGACAGTTGTCACATTTTATTTTCAATTTGGAATAGAAACAAATCAAATGTGTTTCTTGCATTTATAAAATGGTATTTTCTTTGATTTGTATAGAGTCTTAAAAATTGTACAGATTATATTTGTAATATTATTATCTAATTGAAAAAAATTATTTTTTTTATTATGGGGCCATCTATCGACAACTAGAATAACTAGAATAAATGTTGTAAATGTCTGTAATCACGGACGTGTCTTTTTTTCTGTCACATACAATTTAATGCGTTAGAAAGAAATCGAAAAACTGTGACGCACTGAAAGATGATCATGAGAAAAAGAATACCATGGACGGCCCATCGCACAAATAATTAAATACTAGAAATTAAAATAGAAACTATACTTACCTAAATATACTTAGATATTTTATACATATAACCAGAAGAAGAAAAGTCGCGGAATGAATGATAGTTAATACAACGTAGCGGGGAAAAGATCTAGAGGAAAATCTCCAGCACAATGGTTGCTCATTCCTCGAATCAAAACAAAACGCACGTGAGAGAGATAATGGGATAGAAATAGTCAAACATATTACATGACGCCTCTACATCCTTAGGAAGGACAAAAGATAAAGGAATAGGTTGAGTTTCATCAATGTCACAACACTCATGCTTTCTCTCTGGATATTTACAGTCCTTTTTGGTTTGTCTGTCCTTCATCGCATTTTGGTTTGCCTGCTCCTAGTCCATTCGTGTCACACGAGACGCTAGGGAATTCTGATAAAACCTAGGTCTGTTATTATTACACAAAGTTTTATAAAAAATAATGCATACAAATATTTTTCTGTTTGGTGGCTCAGCATTCTGGTACAGCCCAGTTGGTTGTTTAGTTGTGTCGGTCTTCTTCTTTATGTGCCTATCCGTGACGAATTTTGGCGATCATGATGGCAATTTTTATCCTATCTTCAGCAACGCGAAAAAGCTGCATAGATGTTGTGTTGAACCAGGTTCTGAGGTTCTTCATCCAGGACGTTCTTCTTCTTCCTGGACACCGCTTTCCAAATATTTATCTTTGCAGGATGACTGAAAGGACTGCATATCTGGATTCATTTCGCATAATGTGCCCTAACTACTGTATCTTACGAGATTTCACGGTGGTTAGCACCTTTCGGTTCTTCTTAATTCTTCTAAGGACTTTCTAACTTGAGACACGATCAGTCCACCGGATTTTAAGTATTCTCAGATATAGCCACATCTCAAATGCTTCCAATCTCCTGTACATAAATATTCATTCAAGATTGTTGTTTGATTTAACAGCATAAAAAAGGATAGAGAAGTCATACCATCGCAGCATTCTTTCTTTTATACCAAGAGAGAGGTGTTGGATCTTGAAGAAGACAGCCATTTGGTTAAAGGTAAATCTAGCTTTTCAGATGCGCACTTGTATCTCTTAGTTGTTGGTCCATTCTCCATTTATTATGGTGCCGATATACTTGTAGTGCTTCACTATTTCTTCATAAAGTCATAAAACAAATGAACAATAACAACACAACAAAAACTAAAACAGACGACACCACTACGGCCAACATACCAACACCAGGAGGAATCAGGCAGGGAGACAGCCTCGGTCCATTTCTATTCAATATGCTAACGGATGAAATAATAAAAGATGTGGAATCGCTACAACTAGGACACAGACTCGGCCACAGTAGAATCAGTATAGTGTGCTATGCGGATGATGCAGCCCTGATTGCAGATGACGTGGATGACCTACACAGACAACTTTATCGATTCTATGAAGCGTGTCGACGACTCAACATGAACATATCCGCGAAGTATACAAAATGTATTACCATTGCGAAAGACCCAATTAGATGCAAGCTCGTGGTAGAGGGGAAACCTATAGACAGCTAAACCAGTTAAAATATCTCGGTGTAGAGTTATCAAGTTATCATAACCCAGCCAGAGACCTAAGAGGAGAAATTAACAAGGCCGCTATCTTGTCCGGATGTTTGAGAGATGTGGTCTGGAATAACCCATATATAAGAATGGACAGCAAAGTTAGAATTTATAAAACTTGCATCAGACCTGTTAAGACTTATGGCATTGAATCAAGAGAAGACACCAATAAAACCAAAAGCATGCTACGAACAGCTGAAATGAAGACACTAAGAGCAATAGCAGGGAAGACAAGCAGAGATAGAATACGAAACGACATCATCAGGGAACAATGTGGCGTGCAAGATGTAGTCAGATGGGGCAGGCAAAGACGAAGAGAATGGTTCAGTCATGTAAAAAGAATGGAGGAGCACAGACAACCAAGCATTGCTCTAGAAGGAAAACCAGTTAACAAGCGTCCACCGGGGAGACCACCAAAAAGATGGAGAGATAGCTGACAGTCTACCTCTCAAGAAACACTTAAACGTCGGAATTAACAGATCGACAGATCTACAACAAGTATAAGAAGAAGAAGAAGACTACTTCTTCAGGGGTTTGGTTAAGGTAGAGTTAACCTTCTGTTATCTTTTTTTTGCTAAGGATCGTAAGCTTATATAGTATAATAGCGGTAGTTGGTTGGTTTTCGATACTTCCAGGTGGAATTCGTGAGTTCATTAAGTCAACGTCTCGATGAATGGCACGCTCATTAATTGCAACCTAGAAGAGAATAACATTTATATCTTGTCTCTAAGTTTATTAATATTACGAGAAATATTTATGAACGTACCAGTAAAATAGACCTGGATCTTTTGAAACTTTAATAAAACTTATCTTTGTTTGAAAAACTACTTAATTTTTTATTAGGCATTGTATTAACTACGTTAATTTTATTCAGTTAGCCATAATGACGTTACCCTATGTAACATTTCATTGCATATTCTGCTGTCTGTTCCATCGACGTGAATTCAAACTAACCCAAATGTAAAGAAATCCAGATTGCCAAAGCCCTTTGTTTGTTAGTGGCTGTTTATCTCTACTAGAGCCCTGGACTAATATTCAGCATTATTGTATTTTGTGATTGCAAAATAGGTCGAAATGTTGATGTTAATAATAATTAATATGTACAGAATGTTTACAGGGAGAACGCTGAACTTGATGATATAAGTACTATTGTATTACTTTATTGTAATACATTTTATGGTTAAGAGTACAATAATCATGTTCTATAATAAATAAATAGCTCTAATTAGGTATGAACATTTTATACAAAAACACTACTGAAATGCATTAGGTTTTAAATAAACATTTAAATAATTTGTTTTCAGACAAATATGTATACAGCGCTAATTTTGTTCACATAATATTTGTATACAGCGATGAGCGCGCTAATAACCGGCAAAATAGCGCAAAAGATGGAAAACGTAATACATTGCGAAACAGAAAGAGTTGAAAATAGTGGAGATGGAAATGATGGTTATAAACGTATCTATAAATTAACATTACGTTACATAGTTTCCCACCTTTAGACGTATCAGAGTACGACAACTGTCATTGTGAGTAGAATTTTATAAAATACTCCTGTCACAGACGTCTAAAGGTGGGAAACTATGTAATCTAATGTTATTTTATACGTTTATACCGATTATTTCCACCTCCACTAGTTTCATCTCTTTTTGTTTCGCAATGTAGGTATTATGTATTCCATCTTTTGCGCTATTTTGCCGGTTATTGGCGCACTCATCGCTGTATACAAATATTATGTGAACAAAATTAAGTCAATAACACCACCGTAATATTTAGGGTGGTATAGCACATTTCTCAACATATTTATTTATATTTCATTATTAGCGGTTCATATCAGTATATTACTAAATGAGTACGGCAAAAAGCCTAGTAAAGCACAAGTAAGAAAATTTTCGAGTAGACGCAGTGAACGAAAGCTCTCATTTTGTTATATATTTTACTTTACTACTGGGTATTCGAACACAAACTTAATTTTCACTAATAATAATAATAATATACAGGGTGATTCATTAAGAATATCCAATCTCTGAGTTGTAGATTCTAGACCTCAAAATATTACGATTTAACCCAAATCACTTAAATAAAATGTGCCTTGTAACTGGGTTACAGGGTGTTTTATTTTAAAATGTATTAATTATTTTTACCCAGTAATTTAAAACTGTTTAACATATCCATGTCATACTTAGCAGAAAGTGTAGGTGCCGTACACCCTACTAAATTATGATAAACAAATGTTTTTGGCTACTACCAGAGGCGTACGACAGGGGATAATGAATGGTTTACCCTTCCCAAATTCTACGCCACTCAATGCTTTCTATGTAAATAATATACTCTTTTTTCGTAACGATAAAGTCATTAGTTTTCGAGATATTTAAAGTTGAAACAGATATTTAAAAATGAAACGAAACAGCTATTTTGATTAATGTATTGTGCTCTCTTTGATTTTTAACTTCAAATATCTCGAAAACTAATGATTTTATCATTATAAATGAAGAGTATATTATTTACATAAAAAATACTGGAGAATCTAAATATTGCGCTAAAATAGCAATTCCGCCAGTGGCGTAGAATTTTGGAAGAATAAACCATTGACTGTTCCCTATTGTACGCCTCTGGTAGTAGCCAGAAACGTTTATTTAACATAATTTAGTAGGGTATACAGTAGCTACACTTTTTGGCAAGCATGATAAGGATATTTGAAATACTTTTAAAGTACTGGGTACAAATAATTTTTAAATTATGCTGTAACTCAGTAAGGAACCACATTTTATTTAAATGATTTGGGTTAAATATAAAATATTTGTATCCAGTACTTTAAAAGTATTTGACATATCCTTATTATACTTGGAAAAAGTGTAGGTAGTGTACACCCTATTTAATTATGTTAAATAAATATTTCTGGTTACTACAAGAGGCGTACGATAGGGGACAGTGAATGGTTTACCCTTCCCAAATTTTGCGCCACTGACGGAATTGCTATTTTAGCGCAATAATTAGATTCTCCAGTACTTCTATGTACATATTATACTTTCATTCATAATGATAAAATCATTAGTTTTCAAAATATTTGAAGTTAAAAATCAAAAAGAGCACAATACATTAATCAAAATAGCTGTATCGTTTCATTTTCAACTTCAAATATCTCGAAAAATAATGACTTTATCGTTACAAATAGAGAGTACATTATTTATAGAGAAAGTATTGGAGAATCGAAGTATTGTGCTAAAATAGCAATTCCGCCAGTGACGTAGAATTTGGGAAGGGTAAACCATTCACTGTCCCTTGCCGTACGCCTCTGGTGGTAGGCAGAAACATTTGTTTATCACAATTTAGTAGGGTGTATGGTACCCTACACTTTCTGCTAAGTATAACTAGGATATATCAAGTAGTTTTAAAGTACTGGGTAAAAATGGTTATTAAATTTTTTATTAAAACACCCTGTAACTCAGTAACGAGCCACATTTTATTTAAGCGATTTGGGTCAAATCTTAATATTTTGAGGTCTAGAATCTACAACCCAGAGATTGGACATCCTTAATGAATCACCCTGTATAAGGATATAAACATGTAGAATTTATTTTATTATAAACTGTTGCTTGAATGTTTTATAGTTAAATAAAACTCTTCAGAGCAGTGGTAGATATACTTCCGTGGTTATCTATAGTATTCGAGATACTGGAATCTTTGTACGCGGTATATCTATGTGTTATTTTTTTAGAACTCAAGTTTCAATTCTGTTTTACTTTCAGAACTCAAGTATACCTTCTCTGATTAAGACATTCAGAAGTCGCTGCAAGCACTTACATAGCACTGTCCGCAATAATAACGGTGTCGTCTGGGTATATTAAGTTTTTTACCTATTCTTCCATAAACTTTTGTTTATTCTTCAATGTTTTCAAGGGAATTTTGAAAGATATTTGTAGAATATATATTTACTTATTGACACTTATGTTGTCACGCTGTCTATTTTGGTCGGTGCTTATGTTGTAGTATCTGCAGGAGACCTAATACTGCCTCCCTCGTACCAACTCCTACACAAAATCCAAAATGATTGTCTTTCGGGGTTTTCTCGCATTCTCTGTATACAGGGTGTCCCGGAAAATAGTGAGTTCCTTAAAGGTATATGTAGAAGGCACCATGTAGAACAAAAAACTCTTATAACATTTTTTTCTAAATGCAACCGTTTGACCAAAAAATTAAAATACATTTTGGTATGCAAATTTAAATCTGACAACTATGTGCGGTACGCAAATTTAAGCATAGGCAGTCCCATGTAAATAGATAGAAGATAGATAGTAAACAGATAGTTTTAAAGAATCCTGTTTAGTATCAATGCCGAAAATGTTTTCGAATCGTGAGTGTATTACCTATTATGTTATTACGTTGATTATTTATGGCAGATCACTAAATGACGAGGCATACTATAATTAATTTCTTTCAAAATGTTTTGCCGGTATTTCTCGTCGTATGAATGGTGTTTGTGAAAGGTTACTTGAAACATCTATTCGGTATAAAAATTATTTTCAAGTAAGTACAACTTAGTTATTTCAGTTCACAAGTAAACAAATTACTGAGACATTATCTCGTGTATTTAAGTTCCACTGTAAACTATTAAAACTATGTAATTCAGTTAAAGCCCTCAGCAATTAATACTCAGCATTCAACCCATTTAAACCTTACTAAATACATAATAATAGTTCAGTTAAAAGATTTTTTATGTTAAAAGATGTGTAATTCATTTAAAATTATGCAATAGGTATTTCAATACATTTCAAAAGAAAATAATTTTAGTAAACAAATAGTAAATACATAAGTATTAGCTACTATTAGGTTGGATTATTTTAAATATTGTAAATCACAATCACAAACGAGTTCTTATCATCTGTTATTATTCTGTAGTGCGTACGATGTTGCCAGTTTATTAAAATTTCCAAACATTAAAATACAGGTATATGGAAAACAATGTTAACTTTTTTTTGGAAACGGTTAACTTTAGAAAAAAATGGTATAGGACTTTTTTGTTCCAAATTGAGTATTCTCTCCATACCTTAAAGGAACGCACTATTTTTCGGGACACCCTGTATACATTGATGTACCACTCGGAGTAAGAGTTTTAAAACGTTGCTTAAATTTTTCTTCTTAACGCAATCAAGATCTGAGCGAACTACCAAAAGGCTTTTGAGAAAGATTGAAAACAAGAGATACTTGTTTGCGTAGTCAGTCGTGCTGTAAAAATACCGAGATCAGCGGAAAGAAATATAGATGTACATGCTTCGTAGATTACAGTAAAGCATATGACTGTGTCAAACTGTGAGAAACACTGTGAAAAAATTACGTAGACTTCCTAGATATAAAAATCATTCAGTGCCTACATGAAAACCAGGTACCAATAGTATAATTTGAAAACGTACTAAAAATACATAATGACATAATTTTATACAGTTCAAAAATAACAAAAGTAATTTAGGCCTGGATCTACAAAATCAGACTGCTATTTACTGCCTGTCGTAATTCCTGCCATTTGGCATGTTCTACGTGTCGGACTTATTAAAATGCCCAGTTGGTGATAAATAACAGTATGATTTTTGCATGAGAGTTTAATGAAAGGGTAGCAAATCAATTGGAAGTTCTGTCCGACAAAATACATGAAACGTTTTTTTAGTCTAATGTTCCAAATGTTTAACCTATTCCACAATTAAAACTTCCCATATTCCAGTGTTCCCATACATCAAAGTTTGTCCGACAAGACACCGTTAAGCTATTAACAAATTTTCAGCTTGCTATTAGTCAACTTTTTTTGCTATCCAGGCCTAATTTATCTCACTTTGAAATCCAAGCCCGAATTGTAATCATCAGGGCATATTTTTTTTAATGAAAAGCCTCTTATACCATAAGCCACTAATACATAAGTGTATGACGCCATAATTTTGTGAAGTGTTACATGTACCCTACTGTTATATCGAGTTAAAAAGTGGCTGCTAAAAGTTGCCTGTTTGAACATATTTGAAGAATTCAAAACAACCTGGGTATATAGCAGTATGCTGCAAATAGATTAAACTTCCCACATCACGAATTTGGAAGTTTTTCACCAAATGAAAGGAGAACTACATATCTCGGACATATAATCAGAAACAGGAGAAACCTGCGATTTTCTACAGCTCGAGATTAAGACTAAGGAAAATCGTGGACCAGTACCAAGATAGTGCTTCTGGCTTAAAAACATACGAGATTGGGAAAGCTCGGATTTGACGGATTTGCTGGGAAAGACCCAAAACAGAGAATTTGCCAAAACTGTTGCTGATCTTGGATGGGAGAGACCACTTGAAGATGAAGATCACTGTAAGCATGATATTGTACAATTTATTAAGTCAAGAGCTGCCTAATTGTTATATTTTCAGAGTTTAGAAGACACAAAACAACACAGGATATTTTACCAATGAACATGTATAATGAAGAAAAGCACATAAATGTTTAATGCCTGGTTGCACCAACATATCTTATAAGCATAAGACCCGCCTTAAACTTAAATACAAAGGTAAAGCCTTAGTATGAGCTTAGCTGGGATTTGGTAGCTTAATAGGTCTGGATCCCGCGTATGAAAAAAAGTTGATTAATAGCAAGCTGAAAATTTGTCAATACCTTAAGGGTGTCTGGTCGGATAAACTTTGATATATGGGAACACTGGAACAGGAAAAGTTTTAATTGTGGAACAGGTTAAAATTTGGAATGGTCAGACCACGAAAACGTCACATGTATTTTGTCCGACAGAACTTCCAGTTGATTTGTTACCCTTTCATTAAACTCTCATGCAAAAATCAGACTGATATTTATTACCTGTCATAATTCCTTCCACTTGACATGTTCTGCGTGTTCCACTCATTATAATGCCCATTTGGTGATAAATAGCAGCCTGATTTTTGCATAAGAGTTTAATGAAAGGGTAACAAATCAATTGGAAGTTCTGTCTAACAAAATACATGTGACGTTTTCGTGGTCTGACCGTTCCAAATTTTTAATCTGTTCCACAATTAAAACTTCCCCTGTTCAAATGTCCCCATATATCAAAGTTTGTCCGACTAGACACCCTTAAGCTATTAACAAATTTTTAGCTTGATATTAATCAATTTTTTTTCATTCGCGGGATCCAGACCTATAAGATATGTTGGTGCAATTTGGAATATAATATATACACGGTTATATGGGCAAAATAGGAAGAGGACAATTAAAACAAGATAACTGGTTAATTTAACTTTTACAAATATATAGTGTGCGAATAATAATTTTATTTAATTTCTATCGCACGTAGAAAAGCTGTGTCAAACTCTTTATTTAATAATACCTTATCATTCTAACTAAAAGCTTGACATAATTTGGTAATCCAATAACAAATTTATCTCTTTGTAAAAGACACTGTCATAGACATGCCGCTATGGACGTAGTCTCTTATTAAATTATTCGAGCAAAGCGTTAAAATTGTTTGTTAAGTGCGATGTCTTTGTGCTGTTTTATAGTATGAAATTTTCGTAATTTCCGTGAACAGAATATATTATATCCTAAATGAAACATTGGAACCAATCAGCCAGCAGACTGTTCGTTATCCATATTCGGATTCCAATCGGACTTTTAAAATATGGCGGAAATATATCTGCAACTATATAGAAAATACAGAACAGTATAAATTGGAATAAAAACTAAATGGTGAAAATTATTTCAATAGATAATTAAAAAGGAAATCAACGTTTTTATACACTCACCGACAAAAATATTGCATAATTTGAAATTACCGTGTGAAATAAAAGTTTTTGTGCTGCCCCCAGTGTCATAGAAATAGGATTTCTTTTCCGAATGCGATGTTCTAATGTATCACATTAATGGTATAATCGGATTTAAATTTAATATGGGCTATATGGTGGCCAATATAATTTTTAAATTGAATCTTATCAAGGTATGTATTCACTATTATACCAACATGAAGACCTGCGTCATGGTGCATTAACACGAATTTGTTATCCAATATAGCTGGCAAATGGCAAAACATGATCTTCTAAAATGTTTTTATTGTACATGTCAGTTGTCATTCGCCCAATCACCTTCAAAAGTTCGGTATCTCCTTTCCAAGAAATACCACTTCATAGCACTATGCCGCCACCACCAAAAATTGACACTCTGTATGAGGATACATCTAGCATACCTTTCACCATATGCAAGCAATATTTACGAAACTTCGTCTACAGAAGAGTTGGCGAACAGTATGTCAGTTGTAACCTCATACAGAGCGTTAGTTTTGGTGGTGGCGGCATAGTGCTACTAGTGTTGCCCAAAATCGGTCTTGGTCTTGCAGTCTTGGTCTTGTTCCTGCGATTTTGCAAGACCAAGACCAAGACCAAGACTGCCTAATTTTAGCAAGACCAAGACCAAGACTTACCCTGCAAGACTTGAGCAAGAACAAGACTAAGCCTGCGAGACTCTTGCGTCTTGCAGTGGGAACTGAGGGTCATTTTAGGGAGCATATTAGTTCGGCTATATTATTAGATACTCTATGAAAAACAAACAAATTTGTAACAAAAATTTAAAAAACTGGACTTATGCGCATTACGAACAATACCAGAAATGTACATAGCGAATCAAAATATTCGTTTAAAGAACACTTGACAACATTTGACACGTACTCAGAGGTCATTATTATAATGTAAAATTAAAAAAAGTATTTTGTATATTCCTTCTCAGCAGACGACTTCTCTGAAATTAATTGTAAGGGTTATGAGATTAGTCGCCTTCTAATCATAACATAACAATTCTTGCTTTGCGACGCCGATAGTAATATCGAATATCGTATCCAAACTGTTTAAAAATATGTCACCTATACCTAATAAGTAATTAATTTTTTCATTATTAGTTTTCTAGGAATAACATCACAAATCTTATCGGTATATAGAATAGTAAGACTATTAGGTATGTATTGTTTTTACTGAATGTGCTATGAGGTCACTCAGTTAAACAAAATTTTGCTGAAACAGCGCGGCTAATATTTAAAAGTATGATAACGAGACAAAAACAGATTTTATAATGCCGGAAAATGGGTCATGGTTAATGTCTTGAAGTTCTTAAACCTTTTGTCCGATTTAAGTGATTTTTTCTTATTTTTATAAATATAGCTGTAATAATATTGTTGCTAGACAGGTCAATTACTGTCATTGTACACCGGATGTACCAATCAAACTGTGTTTTTTCTAGCGTCACTCTGTGGAATATTCTAGAATTTATAAAATACTGAAACTAAAACGATAGCCTCATATTTTCTTAATATTATGTTTTTTTATTCATTCGCTTATATGTATTGGATAATAAAATACATAAGTTTCTAATAACCTTTAGTTAGTTAGAACATAGGCACGGATCACTTAGATTGTGGGTTCAAACGCCACCCGGTGTCAGTTATCTAGATCAGTAATTCTCAATCTTTTTGAGTCATGTACCACAAAATACTTTTTACTATTTTTGTTACCACTTAAGTGAAATAGCTCTCTAGCTAGGTAATCTAATTAACTATAATAATTGTGGTGCTGATTTTGGCTGTTTTACTTTATCGTACTACATACGCAGTATGAGTATAATAGATAAAGTTATAGGATCGTGCAAAAAAATTTTTTTCAGATTTCACTTTTTTCAGTCTAAAAAGCAAATAAAAAACATGTCGGAAGTACGTACGTACGTATGTACGTACGTATGTCGCCACCGCCCAGCAAAAACTACTGGACCGATTTCGATTAAATTCGGTATGAGTAAGTTTAAGAGAATTTTGTCGAGAAACTAAGCTTTTGAAAAAACCTCTCAAAGGGGGGCCAAAATAGGGGGGTTATTTGGGGCCCATTTTTGCAAATTTTGACCGAAACGTAAATATAAATATGGAATTTCACCTTTCCAAATCCAAAATGGCGGCCAGCATGGCCGACCGCCCACCCGATACATTTCCCTACCAATCTAAAAACTTGTTTAAGATAAATTTAATTTGAAAAAACATTTATATAGCCTAAAGATGGGGCTACAACAAGACTATTATCGTTTTTCATAAGTTATGGGTTGCCTATATTTAAGGGGTCAAAGTTTGACATAAATTTGAACTAGATTTTCTCAAAAATGACTCCAAGGAATTTGTTTATTTTTTGATATATTTTTGATATCCTCTCGGTAAATTGAATAACATTGGTCAGATTTCTTAACTCCTCATAGGAGGGGAGTTATGAATTTTTTATAAAAAAATATTCGAGTGCCCGTAACTACCTCTGTAATAGAAACTAAAATTTAAAATTTGGCAGACATATATAGTACTTTGTTATCTATTAGCACAATAAATTTTACCTACAATATGGCTTCCGGTTTAACCGGAAATGAAAAAAAATCCTAATTGTTTACATACGCCCTATATATTTTTACATATTTTGAAAGAATGTAAAATTATCTTTACAATAACATAAAACTCGTTGCTGTAACTTAAAAACTCGAAAAGTTACAGAAAATTGAAATTTTGCTAGAATCTTGTGTGTGTCCCCTCTCACGCGATCATAGCAGAGCATTATTATAGGGCAGTCAATGAGGGTATTTGGCTCCGAATTCCATCCTACTACATCGATGTACTTGATATTTTCACAGTAAGTAGGGAATAGCTCAAGAAACAAAATCTACCCTATATACTATGGCGCTTTTATCTTGGGGCAATTCCCACCCCTTCAAGGGGGTGGAAAATTTATTGGTTAAAATAAGCATGGAAGTGGCTAGAGAACCTATTTTTAAGCAAAAACTGATCTATACTTTTTTTTGAGAACTCAATACTTTTTGAGTTATGCGTAGTTGAAAATTGGCCATTTTCATTTAAAAATGACACGTATTTGTGAATACCTTAAAAATTATGCATCAAACTAAAAACACTATATAAATTTTTTTTTAATTATAAATAACAAAGAGATTCTTTCCTTCGTAAATTTTCTATTTATAATACAAAAAGAGATATGGTAGGTAAAAAGAGTTTGTTTTTTGGTGCATGCTCAAAGTGCTCATGCTTTTGTAGTGTTTAAAAAGGCCTTTAAAACGAGCACCGTTAAATGTCGGTTACATTCAAACTAAGCGAGATATGGTGCAAAAAAATATATGACTAATGTACTTTAAGGAAAAATGAGAAGTACATACATTTTACCCCTCATTCACCAGAATTTAAATGCATTGTTTTTCTTTTGCAATACCTCTTAATATAGTGTTATTTCTACTTTCAAAAAGTTGGACGGGTGAAAAAAATAAGATCAAATTATAAAGCGCATTTTTAAATTTTCTTAAAATTCTTCCTTTTGCTCCATGAAATTTGAAAATAAAAATGTTCTATCCCCGAGAAGTAATGAGAACCGCCCCCATGATAAAAGCGCCATAGTATATAGGATAGACTTTGAATTAGGAGATTGGGCTTTGTGCTACTCCCAAAATTCCATTACAATCCATGCAGTAAAATGCAAATATTTTAAACTATTAATTTCTCAGAAAAATGGACTAATTTGAAATGAAAGTATGACTAATATTCTATTGATTTATGCAATAATCTATAGTGTGTCCCCGAACATTTTCTCAAATGCGGGAATTAATGATGCGTAGAACCATAAAATATTTTCAAGTATACAAGGTGTTTCTAAAATATCAAAATAACGAGTAATTTTGTTATTTTTATAGAATGCCAGTATCTAGTACGATAACGATAATGGATCGGAACGATAAAGTTCTCGGGCGGCCCTTCCGTCCAGCGTTTTTTCGTTGTGTGTACCACCGCAAATAATGATACGTACCACCAGTGGTACATGCACCACAGATTGAGAACCGCTGGTCTAGATATTTATTAATTTGGTTGGTCTTTACTATGGCTATGATATTCAAGCTTAAAATGTACCTCTCTTACGTTGTTCAAAGATATGCAATAGGCTAATAGGCAACTGCGAGACTTGCAAGACTCTTGCTGCAAGACCAAAACCAAGACCGGGATCGCAATACCAAGACCAAGACCGAGACGAGGTGTACTGGCGCAAGACCAAGACTGTCTAAGTCTCGCCTTGGTCTTGCATTTGGGCAACACTAAGGCCGTGTGCACATGGGTCAATCGAAGACACGTCTCGAAGTTCGCGCGTCTTGCTCGTCTTGTACGAACCCTGCGACACAAGCGATTGCCCTCCGCACACTAGTCGATTCTGTTTTATAAATTAAAGCATTTTTTATATACATAGTAACCAAAACGACTATTTCGATCTGTGAAAAGTACGGTATTATTACATTTTTATATAGTTGCATTATACAGTTGAGGGTGTTTTTCTACTTCCTCAACGAATTTTATAATAAACACCTAGAAACAGAAGTTCAATGTTTTCAGAATTTTACATTAACGAAACATTTTACATTTAACGATTTACATTTAAATCAACGAAAACGAAGCAAACAAATAAAATAATGACTGTAAACGCGCGTCTCGGTCGAACTTTCTCGTGCGCTTCAGATCGCACGGAACGAGAGTCGTATAAGACGAGGAGATTTTGCAATCCTAAAAACGTACGGAGCTCAATGCCACAACGAAGGAACTTAGGCCGTCCGCACATGAGTCGATCGAAAACAGGTCTCGAGGTTCGCGCGTCTTGCTCGTCTTGTACGAATCCTGCGGCACAAGCGATTGCTCTCCGCACACTAGTCGATTCAGTTTGCTCACATCTATTTTATTTATCAACCCAAACGACTATTTAGATCTGTAAAAAGTACGGTATTGTTACATTTTTAGTATCATTTGTATACAATGAGCATTATACAATTGAGGGTTCTATTTCCCCAAAGAATTTTATAATAAACACCTAGAAACAAAAGTTCAATGTTTTCAGAATTTTATATTATAAACAATATATTTCCACAAAGTTAGTAGGTAGTACTACAATCAATGAACATAACATGCACCGATCTTTAAATAAAAGTAAAATTTCATTCAGCGCAAAAAAACAACAAAAAACGAAGGAAACAAATAAAATAAACTACCTATTATGACTAAAAACGTGCGTCTCACTCGATCTTTCTCGTGCACTACGGATCGCAAGAGACGAGAGTCGTACAAGACGAGGAGATTGTGCAATCGTAAACGCCTCGTGTACGGAGCCCAATGCCACAACGAAGGAACTTGAGTGGCAGGGAGAAATCTACGCGATTTGAATCGAGCCGAGTGCTTCGAGCGTCGCTCCATGTGCGGACGGGCTTAAGTGACGGGGAGAGATCTACGCGATTGGAATCAAGTCGATTACTTCGAGCGTCGCTCCATGTGCGGACGGCCTTAGTGTACGGAGCGGTATTGCTTTGAAAGACATACCAAACACCTGAAGGTGATTAGGCGAATTACAGTTTATATGTACATTGAAAACATTTTAGAAGATCATGTTTTGCTATTTGAAAGCAATGTGCTAGTGAACGTGTTCATGTCGCTAGCATAATAAATACTTACCTTGATGAGATTCAATTTAAAAATTATACTAGACAGTATTTGGCCCAGATCAGATTTAAATCCGATTATAGCATTCGTGTGATATTTTAAAACATCGGACTCGTAAAATAAATCTTATTCTTATGATAGAGGTGGCTAAGGATAGAAGCACACAAAAATCCATTTTACATGCGTATTATGCAATATTTTTGTCCGAGAGTATACAAAAACGTTGCTTCCTTTTTTCTTTTCTTTTGAAATAATTTTAACAATTTAGTTTTTATTCCAATTTATACTGTTCTGTATTTTTTCTATAGTGGCAGATATATTTCCGTTATTTTAAAAGTACGCTTTAAATCCGAATATGGATAACGATCAGTCTGCTGGATGATTGAAACCTATCAACGAGAATTTCAGTCCTATTTGATTAAGTAGAAATTTATACTTTAATATTTGGCTCATTAAACCGGTGAGGCTAATCTCATAAATTTTTTTACCTTTTTTAGGAATATGGACAAATTTAGATTTTAGACAATTCTCAGGTTTATAGCCACTGTATATAACCACTTGTAAATGGTTATAAACAGTTTGGATTTTTTCAGTTTTCTCACTTTTGAGTTTCAGGAATACTGAATAAGTGTCATCTGGTCCAGCCCCTTTACTATTTTATATCCTTCTCAGAAACTTCTCTATTTCAGACGTCATTATACTTAACTTCATTTATGTTTGAAGTTTGTTACGAAATAGGGGACTTCTGTCTTTCTGTGTTTTTTCCATAATTCTTCTATTTCTTTTGTGTCTAAGACTGTTTCTTTCTTAGTTTTAAGAACTGTACTTTAAAATTAGGGGTCTACCCCAAAATCCCGAGAGCCAAAATCCAGACAGCCACAATCCCGACGGCCAAAATCCCGACATGCCAGAATTCCGACAGGTTTGATAAGTTTCTTTTTAACATATAATTACATTTATTTCTTATTTTTTGTTTATGGCCATCTGTTTTTTATTTTTTGTTACTAAACAAATGTATTTTGTGTTAAAAGTATTAAAGAAAAGTCGGAATTTTTACTTATGCGAGGATTATTGCATGTCGGGATTTTGGCCTGTCGGGATTCTGGCGTGTCGGTGTTTTGGCCGTCGGGATTTTGGCTGTCGGGATTTTGGCTGTCGGGATTTTGGGCGGCACCGTAAAATTAGATATGTTGAAATATACTGGTATTATTTAAAAATTAAAATCAAGATGAGAGCATAAAAACGATTCGCCAAGACAGTGATTAAAACTACATTTAACTTATCATCTCTTCCTCCAATACAAGATGCACCCTGTTTTCATAATCTCAGAGTTTAACACCAGGTTCAATTGTAAAATGATAATACAGGAATTTAAAAAAAATATAAATTATGTGAAGAAATCATACACAGTGCTTTTTAGATAAAACTATTCATCTTAAATAACTTTTAAACCACAGATTTTTAGAAAAAGCTCAAAATCACTTAAAAGTAATAATATTTGAAGGGGGAGACGTTATGCCATATTTAAGATTGGCACCCTCTCACCCTCGTATCATCCCTTTATTTTTTTGAATTACTTTCACCTTTTTTGATATTTGGATTCTCTTTTTTGTGCTGATTTCACAAATATATAACACATGATGCTTAAAGCGATTAGTTTGTGAGAAAAATAAATACAAAAGCAAGAAAACTGAAAATTTTTGAAGTCAGTACACAGAGGAGAATCCAAATATAAATTAAAACAGTTGGAAGTAATTTAAAAAAATTAAGGGATGGTACGGGGGGTGAGAGGGTTCCTTCCCCAGCAAGCTTAAATATGGCATAATGTGCCCTTCAAATATTATTTGACGTATTTTTGCGCATTTCCTAAAAATCAGTAGTTCAAAAGTTATTTGGTGGATAATTTTATCTAAAAAACACTGTATAAAAAACTAAGCGCAGTGGTTCGTTTTTATCGTATTATTGTCAGTATTCAATAACCTGCTAAAGGCAAAGTAAAAATAGGCAAAATAAAACGGTTTTGTCTTCGCATTGCAACTGAATAAAAATGGAATTTTTTTATTTTTATTGGTCTTTACTCATTTAAGTAACTAGGTCAATTTTCCGTTGGAATTTACCAGCTGAACAGACGGGGTCGTGATTTGTAAGTTTTTGAATTCCCTCTTGTCTTCTTCGCTTCAGCATACATCTGGCTTGCAATTTTTAGAAGCCATGGAGGTGTTACCAGGGAAATGGACCAATAAGTTTTCAATTAAAAATCTTTTAGTAATATTTTTAATATTTTTCAATATTATTAATGTTTCTATTAGGTTGAAAACTTTGCCTTAGATGCTAGTCACCTACTCCATAAATGTCAGTTGCAATGCGGGGATAAGCTTTCGTAGTTTTGTCACTTCGGGCAGAGAGCAGCAAACCTACGGCTCTCTGATGATGACTCAAAATAGAGTCGAAAATCGTCGATTTAGAGCGCTGGTTTGCGCTCCCTGTTCTAGGTGAAAAATAAGACGGTTTTGCCTTCTCATTGCATGCAACTGAATAAAAATGGAATTTTTTATTTTATTTTTAACCTGGTAAACTTTAGAGATTTAACACCCAAATAAATTAATAAAATTAAACAAAAATGTAGTGAAAATTATTTGCTGGAAAACCCTATTTGTAAAATGATCAAAAAAGATTTACTTAGGCCTAAAAGAAAATGTGTTCAAAAATTTAGTTATGTTTGTCTACAACGCTGTATTTTCCAATTTACGATAAAAATTTATGTAAATAAAGTTATAATTTAATTTAAAACAAATACTGTTTTAAAAAAGTTTCTGTAGGGTTATTAGTTTACGAGATACAGCGCAAAAACCCTTTGCACTGATTTTTTTAGATGGCTGCAGGGGAGACAAAGCAGCGACCCCATAAAATTGAACTTAAGCTTCCACTTACCCCCACAACAAAACAAAAAAATAAAATTGCGTACTCTAAAAAAAACACGTTTAAGCATAAAAAAAAGAAAATTTCAATGGACTATACATTGTATTAGTTATTTGATGTTTTGACGACAACGAAACTAATATTTTTTAAAAACAAAATCAATGGGAAAATCCCAGTAGCTGGCTGTATACCATAATTAAAAAATCATACAGAAGTAAAAAACTTCATTTGTACAATGGTATAAAAAAGTTTATTAAAAACCATTAAAAAAGGGATTCGCAAAACGTTTTAAAATTGTGACTAGTTAAAGAAAAAATATGGCAATACTTACGTTCTACTTAGTACATGAAACTAGCAACCTTATAAAATTGGTAACATCGAGAAATATGGTTTACATGATACTTATATGATATTTATAGCGACTATAACTAAATTTATAGCGATATTTTTAGCGATAAATATCATTATATGATATTTATAGTGAGTCGCTATAAAGATCATATAAGTATCATGTAAACCATATTTCTCGATGTTACCAATTTCATAATGTTGCTAGTTTCATGTACTAAGGAGAACGTAAGTATCACCACATTTTTTCTTCAACTAGTCACAATTTTAACCTTTTGCATTCATTCTAACGTGGAAATATTTCGTTCTAGGCACTGAAAATGATCTGATCTAGATCGAAAACGTTTTGCGAATCTTTTGGATGACTTTTAATGGTTTTTAATAAACTTTTTTATACCATTGTACAAACGAAGTTTTTATTTCTGTATGATTTAATATTTTTATATATTAAAATTAACTTATTAATCTGTATTCAACAAAACACTAAAGTTCAATAAGGAATAGGAAAAACCGTATTTAGAGCTCTTTATTTTAATATTTAGCGTTCTCTCTTCTTAGATCTTGATTGTTGCACGTGCGTTTGCCGATGGCATGGCACGTGCGGTGTTGACATGACTTGACGTGTTATCTTGTGTTGCCGTTGCTGCCTGTACAGTGGAGCTGCTGTTGGAGATCTCCCTGCGTGAGTACCTTAATCAACAACGTTAATACCTTTCACTTGTTCTGTCTTTCTCTTTTTCTTACATTCTAATCAGTATAATTTAAATAGTATTGATTTAAAAACAGGAGATGCTGTTTAATGATTGTTATAAACCTCACTTAAATATATAAAAGGAAAAGAGATTTCACTTTTATTATTAATTAAATGTTTAAACATAACTCCAAATAATAAACTTAAACAATATATAATAATGTAGGTATTACAATAATTGCACATAATAGCAGACCATAATGCACATTCTCCATATGAGTCAAATTTTTTTGCTGGAATCATATCAGGCTGTATCTTGTATTAATAATAACAATATGGGCTAGTCGTAAACCTAGTTGGGAATTTTTTATTTAACAAAAACTGAAAAACTTAATTTTTGCATTTTACACCCATATTTTTGCCTATAACCTGAAAATTATTGCTCCTACAAAAAAAATTATAGAAGGAAAACCTTTCGCTTTTCAATGAAATTACACTTGACTAGCTAGAAATTTAAAATGAAATGTTTAGTCTTTAATAAATAGCAATAATTGCGAAAACATTTTTCCTTGTTTTTTTTTTAATTTTCCTTTAACTTTTACTTTAAATTTTTTCGACCCCTTACACGTAAAATATTCATGTTCAGCCTTCATATTCGGCTTGGAAAAACTTTATAATATGATCGAATTATGTGCTAAATTTTGTGAGGATTGGTTTAATAGTTTTTGCATAATAATATTGCAATCTAGGATCCGCAAAAAAATTACAAATTTCCAAAATTGCCCTAAGTCAAACATAAGTACTCTAAATAATTAAAAATTTATTTTCGTTTAAAGTAAGGCTCAGTGTCTCAAACGTACTTTTTTTTAATGAATAACCATTTCAATTTCGTTGCAACACAAAACTATGGCCGCATCATATTCTAGTTCAATCAGAGAGTGCAGCAAGCACCTCTACCGGTTTCGAAACTTATTAGTCTCCCATCAGGAGGCACATATGCTGCTATCTCTGACCCAACTAGGACAAATTACGGCGTGGAGTCACGAATTGCAACGAACGAAATGGCAGGAATGCCCTAGCGGCAACTGCTAGCAAAAAACTAAGTTTTCAATCTAATAGCATAAAAAAAACATCCAAAAATATTATTCCACATCCTACCGGACTGAAAAAGATATATATATATATATATATATATATATATATATATATATATATATATATAGACAGGATGTGTGATCACAACTGACCAGTTAGGCACTAAATTGCTAATATAATTGGGTGTGCAGTTGAATAGGGAAAAAAGAAGACCATTAACGTGTTCTCATTTAAACCAATGCATTATATTTCGTACATAGTCATGTACATCATCAGATGCTAGGCTACAGTATACAAATAGTGAAAAAACAATCCAAATGTTACAAAATTTGATGACTTACTTTATAGAGACAGGATTGATGTTGGATAGAATAACTTTTTCCACTTCATGGTTTTGTACATGTACATACGAAATTACTTCTCAAAAAAAACAAATCGTAAAAAACTCGTCACAGGATAAAAACAGATTTCTATATCTTCGAAGATGTATATTTAAAACAGTTTAAAATTAATAAATATGTAGGTTGACTATAGTGGTCACATGGTTGACGTTTAGAGGTTGACACAAGAAGCCGGTACAAAATTAAATAAAATTATTAATAATTCTGATAAAATAAGGCAAAACCATCGATAATGTCAATATAGTCAACCTACATATTTATTAATTTTAAACTGTTTTAAATATACATCTTCGAAGATATAGAAATCTGTTTTTATCCTGTGACGAGTTTTTTACGATTTGTTTTTTTTTGAGAAGTAATTTCGTATGTACATGTACAAAACCATGAAGTGGAAAAAGTTATTCTATCCAACATCAATCCTGTCTCTATAAAGTAAGTCATCAAATTTTGTAACATTTGGATTGTTTTTTCACTATTTGTATATTGTAGCCTAGCATCTGATGATGTACATGACTATGTACGAAATATAATGCATTGGTTTAAATGAGAACACGTTAATGGTCTTCTTTTTTCCCTATTCAACTGCACACCCAATTATATTAGCAATTTAGTATATATATATATATATATATATATATATATATATATATATATATATATATATATATATATATATATATATAAAGAGTTTTTTTTGCTACCAGTTGCCGTTAGGGCATCTCAGCGATTTCGTTCGTTGCAATCCGTGATTGCACGCCGGGGTTTGTCCTAGTTAGGTCAGAGAGAGCAGCATATGTGCTTCCCGATGGGAGACTAATAAGTTTCGAAACCGGTAGATGTGCTTGCTGTACTCTCTGATTGAACTGGAATGATGATGCGGCTGTAGTTTCGTGTTGCAACGAAATTGAAAATGGATATTCATTTTTGATTTACATGTTTACTCTGATTGGAGTACGAAGGGAACCATTCTCGTTGGAACTTTACCGCGCTGAGCAGATGGGACGTGAATTATAAATTGTAAAATTCCCTCATCTTCCTTAGTCTCAGCATCCGTTATGGCTTGCAAATTGTAGAAGCCTCAGAGGTGTTACCAGAGAAGGTTCCCATTATTTTCAGTCTGGTAATAACATTTTTGGATGTTGTTTTATGAGCTTTTAGATTGAAAACTTAGTTTTTTACTTAGTTTTCAATCTAATAACACATAAAATAATACTAAAAATATTACCCTACATCCCACCCGATTGAAAACAATGGGATCCTTCTTTGGTTACACCTCCGAGGCTTCTAAAATTAGCAAGCTAAACGGATGCTGAGACTAAAGAAGATGAGGGAATTTTACAATTTATAATTCACGTCCCATCTGCTCAGCGCGGTAAAGTTCCAACGATAATGGTTCCCTTCGTACTCCAATCAGTGTAAACATGTAAATCAAAAATGAATAACCATTTTCAATTTCGTTGCAACACGAAACTACGGCCGCATCATATTCTGGTTCAATCAGAGAGTGCAGCAAGCACCTCTACCGGTTTAGAAACTTATTAGTCTCTCACCAGGAGGAACATATGCTGCTCTCTCTGACCCAACCAGGATAAACCCCGGCGTGCAGTTACGGATTGCAACGAACGAAATGGCAGGGATGCCCTAGCGGGAACCGCTAGCAAAAGGCTAAGTTTTCAATCTAATAGCACATAAAATAAGACTAAAAATATTACCCTTTATCCCACCAGATTGAAAACAATAATTGGAACCTTCTTTGGTTACACCTCTGAGGCTTCTAAAATTTGCAAGCCATAACGGATGCTGAGACTAAAGAAGATGAGGGAATTTTACAATTCCCGTGAATTATAAATTGTAAAATTTCCTCATCTTCTTCAGTCTCACCATCCGTTATGGCTTTCAAATTTTAGAAGCTTCGGAGGTGTAACCAGAGAAGGTTCCCATTGTATTTCAATCTGGTGGGATGTAGGGTAATATTTTTAGTATTATTTTATGTGCTGTGGGATTGAAAACTTAGTCTTTTGCTAGCAGTTGCCGCTAGGGTATCCCTGCCATTTCGTTCGTACTTTTTTTATTTAGCTTAATGCCTCGACAATTAATGGCCGTTGGCATGGTACAGTGGATTTTTTCCAATCAAGTACCTAGTATAATATGTAGTGTGTGTGTTGAATAAATGTCTTGTTACTTAGCAAAGTCTACGTCATTGTCTTTTCAAAGAGACGCTAATTGTATCCGAACGTCTGCGGTCCCTCCGTTGAGTACCAATCCCACAAGGATAGAAACTATTTTCATTCAGTAATTTTTAATAAATGAAAAATTCTTCACCCAGGTGAGATTCGAACTCATGGCCTTTAGAGCCAGAGAGAGGGTGATACGTACTTTAAAATCCGTCACTTATGGTCTAAGAGCCATATATTGGTCACATATTGTTCACAAATTGTTCCCTATGATTCCTCGAACACCGTACCGGCCATCTGGCTGCTGATACAAGTTGCGTTCATTACTGCGCAGCACACCTGTACAGGTAAACACAAAATCAGGGTGATTGATTAGTGTGAAAAAGCTTAGTAGATCCGCTATAGCAATAAAAGTTAATAACAAAAATTGTAGCTAACTTTGCGCTTCACATTACAAAATTAGTTAGAATGTTCGATAACATAGTGGCAGACCAAACTTTTGTTTTTTTTTAAACGGAACACCCCATATTTTATTTTATATTCGAAATCTTCTTAACTTCCCCATCACAAAAGTATAAAGGTTTGTTATGTTATACAGGGTATTTACAAACTTATAACCAATGTTCTATGAAAATCGTAATAAGTTCAGCTCCCTGTATAAATAAAAATAAGTATAACAGCAATGGTTTATTGGTGCCATATCTTTTTGTTGATTGTCAAAATTTAAAAAAATGGTTAATATTGCTAATTTTCTTTATATCGAATACAGGGTGAGTCAAAACGCAAGTACATTATTTTCACAGTAATTTTAAATAGAACACCCTAACTTGCTCTGAAAAATGAAAATATCTCGAAAACTAACAAATTTAGGCATAGGGAATATTATACAAAAATTAAAGTACGGTAATGATATTTTTCTATAGTAATATAAAATACAGGGTGTTCCATTTAAAATTTATGAGAAAAGAATGTACTTGCGGTTTGACTCACCCTGTATTCGATATAAGGAACATTAGCAATATCAACGATTCTTAAAAATTTTCACAATTAATAAAAAAATATGGCACCAATAAACCATCGCTGTTGTTCTATTTTTTTTTATTTATACAGGGACCTGAACTTGTTACGATTTTCATAAAAAATTGTTTATAACTTTGCAAAAGCCCTATATAACATAACAAACCTTTATATTTTTGTGATGGGGAAGTTAAGAGGATTTCGAATATAAAATAAAATGTAGGGTGTTCCATTTAAAAAAAACATAAGTTTGGTGCCAGTATGTTATCGAACACCTTGTAATAATCTAACTTATTTCGTAATGTGAAGCTGAAAGTTGGCCACAATTTATATTATTAACTTTTATTGCTATCTATTACTATAACGGATCTACTGAGTTTTATCACACTATCAATCACCCTGTATATTGAATTTAAATTATTTTAGGACGAAAAATTTTTTTGTCATTGCTTTTTAAACCACAGAAATGTCTGGCAATTACAGTTCATATTTCTAATAATGTGTATAGTCCAGGGCGCATCTGTTTTGAGATGGACGTTGAGAGGTGACTCAAATTTTTTTGCAGATATTGCTTGAAAATAACTCAAGTAATAATATTTGAGTTATCCTCCCACTCAAAATGGTCCAGAACATTGTTTAAATAATCAAAATGTCAAAGAAATATGAAGGAAAATTCGATTTGTTTATTGCTTTTTTGATTATAACTTTAAAATTATTCATTTCTGAGAAAAGTTGTGATAACATAAAAGTTGCGTAATTAAATTTGCTACAATATACAACTAGTTAAAAATTTAAAAAATAGTCACCCTTGTTGCAAAATAGCAATAATTGCCAAAAAAAACCATACAAAAACAAGTATTTGCATTTTACATTTTTAAACCATTTATGCTACACCTAGGACCTTAATATTTTACACAGAAAAACTATATGATATAGTTAAAGAACACTATAAATTTCATTACGATCGGTTTAATAGATTTTGCAAAATAAATTTTGCAATCCAGCTTTCGCATAAAAAATTCATTTCTTTAAATGTTGCAGGACTGAAAATAAAGCAGATAGCAAGTTGAATTTTTTTTCTTATAGAAGTGTACTGTGCCTTTCATTTGCAGTCTGCAAAATTAAAATCGATTAATTACCACGGCGTCACGAAATTTTTTAAATAAACATTCATTTTTGGTGCTACGCGCAGGACAGCGATGTTCGATTCACACAAGTTGATTTCCACCCAAATTTCTTCCAATCTTTATCTAATATATTATTTTCTTACTCTATATTTTGTTGCATTTTAATATTTTAATTCCACAAAAATCAAACTAACTTTATTATTGTTTGTAAAATATTGTTTAAACAATTGCATATATTTAAAAATAATAAACTTTTATTCTCTAAGATAAAATATATGAATAAAGAAAGTTTTTGCTACAAAAAGTGTTATTTCAAAGGATAGAGCATGTGTTTTTATTTTGCAATAAACAAATTTATTTATTTATATCGAAATGTAATAAAAATTAAAATGTATCAATCATTATCAAAGGTCATTGGAATGCAAAATCAAAGCAAACTATCCGCTCTCCTGCGCGTAACACCAATAATATAATTAATGGTTATTTAAAAAAATTCCTGACGTCGTGGTAGTTAATCGATTTTAGTTTTGAAAATTGCAAGTGAAAGGTACAGTACACTTCTATAAGCAAAAAAAAATCAACTTGCTATCTGCTTTATTTTCAGTCCTGTAACATTTTGAAAAAATGAATTTTTTTTGCGAAAGCTGGATTTATTTTGCAAAATCTATTAAACCAATCTCAAATAAATTTACAATATTGTTTTACTGTATCATAAAGTTTTTCTGGGTGAAATATGAAGGTCCTAAGTGTAGCATAAATGGTTGAAAAACGTAAAATGCCAATACTTGTTTTTATGTTTTTTTCGGCAATTATTGTTATTTTGCAACAAGGGTGACTGCTTTTTAAATATCTAACCAACTCTATACTGTAGAAAATTTAATTACACAACTTTTATGTCAGTAAAACTTTCATCGGAAATGAATACTTTTAAAGTTATAATCAAAAAACGAAGAAAAAAATAGAGTTTTTCCTTAATTTTTTAACATTTTGATTATTTAAACAATGTTCCGGACCTTTTTGAGAGGGAGGATAACTCAAATATTATTATTTAAATTATTTTCAAGCAATTTCTGCAAAAAAAAGTTGAGTCACCTCTCAACGTCCAAATGTACTAGTATTTTTACAGATGCGCCATGGTCTATTAAAAAGTAATGACAATAATTTTAAATTCGATATGTTTACCTGTACAAGTGTGCTGCGCTGTAATGAACGCAACCTGTATCAGTAGCCAGATGGTCGGTACTCGGTGTTCGAGGAAGCATTGGGAACAATATATGAAAGAATCAGCCGTCTTAAAATGATTTTTTTTCCGACGCTCTTGGTCCATTAGAAGAGTCTAGGGAGTTTAGGCGAGCAAAAATGTTTATTGCAGGGAATTTAAAAAGATATTTGAAAATACCATATTTGAAACCTTTGCGTCCCGAGACATCAAATGAAAAGAAAAGATCCAAAAGAGGAGATGAAAAAGATGTTAAAAAAAAATTGAGAAATGTTTACAGTTGTGTCGTGATTTTGAACTAACCGATTCACTTTTTGCTCGGTCCTCAGACTGGCTACCACCATCAACATAATTTTAAGACATTCACTATGCTCTCCTTGTTGACCGATTTCATTTTTTCATAGTGCGTTTGAAAGTTTGAGCCCTTCTGTATATAAGTAATAAAATTCGACTACTTAAACTACTTACTGTGGGTTCGGCATAATTTTGCACAATTTTTTTTTGCGGACCCTGGATTACAAAAGTATTTTGCAAAAACTGTTAAACTGTATTATATAATTTTCTAGGCGGAATATAGACAAGGCGGAAACGGCGGGTTCGTTGGGAAAAATATTCCCATGAGATATTTTTGCATAATCACATTCGTGAGACATCTCAGAATAAGGATCAAGAAGTCGCCCACGTGAAAAGTGGGCCAATTTTTTTTTAACAATTTTTTTTTTAATCAAATTGCAAAAATCAATAGTTTTGGCCCGGACTATTTTTTTTAGGTTTTTTGGACCATTCTGGACAAAAAAACTTTCTTATAATTTTTCTCTAAAGTTAATCTTTTTCGAGTTATAAGCAATTTAAAATTTGAAAAACGCGAAAATGGCCATTTTTAAGACTTAATAACTCGTTTAAAAATTATTTTTATGAAAGTCAGAAAGTGACTAAATCAAAGTTTAAAGTCGCCGCTACATGATCCTGAAGAAATCTGTGTCATTAATTTACTACTAAGCTGTTATTTTTAATTAATCAGAATTTACAGCGGCCGTACACGTGCATGGCACGTATTATTATTACTTAAAACTTAAAAATAACACCTTAGTAATAAAATAATGACAAAAATTTCTTCAGGATCTTGTAGGGGTGGCTTTAAACTTTGATTTAGTCATATACTGACTTTCATAATAATAACTTTTAACCGAGTTATTAAGCCTTGAAAATCGCCATTTTTCGTTTTTTTCAATTTTAAATTGCTTATAAGTCGAAAACGATCAACTTTACAGAAAAATTATAAGAGACCTTTTTTGTCCAGAATGGTCCAAAAATTAAAAAAAAAATTGTTCGGGCCAAAAATATTGATTCTTGCAATTTGATTAAAAAAAATTGTTAAAAAAAGATTGGCCCACTTTTCACGTGGGCGACTTCTTGAACCTTATTCTGGGATATCTCACGAATGTGATTATGCAAAAAAATCTCATGGGAATATTTTTCCCTTCGAACCCGCCGTTTTCGCCTTGTCTAATATAAAGTTTGTAAATTATGTATAACAAATTATAATACTGCATTGATATATACGGGTAAACTGCATTAATTGCTATTTTTTAAACTATAAACATTAAATTTTCTACCTAGCCAAATATTATGTAATAATTGGAAAATGAAACTTTTAGCTTGTATAATTTTTTTTGTTTTAGCAAAATCTTTCAGTTATTGGCAAAAATATAGGCGCAAAAAGTAAAAAATAATTTTTTTTCAGATTTGAATTATTAAAACATTAAGCATTGCGAGTGGCGCCTATCTTAATAATTATTGATACAAGGTATATTCTAAAGCGAATTCAGCAAAAAATAGACTCCTATGAAAACATCATCAGTTCAAAACATCGCCTGGACTAAATATGAAAATTGCATTTACTGTTATTTACGTTATTCGTCACGTAATATTATGACCATGCCATTTGATTTTTAAATGGTTTTAAAATATAGGTCCAAGATAATATACAGAGAGAGTCTGTAAAGTGGAATAAATTCAATATCTCAAATACTAATTGTTTTTTTGGAAAATGCTCAGACCCGTCGATTAGTATTTCAAATTGTCCTTTTTGACATTCAATAATAATGTATACAGGGTGTCCCAATTTAGAGATATGACGTCATCGTCGATTTTCTTAAATGGCAACACTGTCATTTTGATAGCTAATTTGATAGGGTTTGTAAAGTTATACATAACTGCAAAATATCAAATTTTTATTCTCTACCATTTACAAGATAATAGAAAATAACAAAGTTATATCTGTAATTTGGAATATATTCAATAATTAAAATACTAACTGTTTTTTTGAAAAATGCTCAGACCCGTCGATTAGTATATCAAATTGTCCTTTTTGACATATAATAATAATGTATACAGGGTGTCCCAATTTAGAGATATGACGTCATCGTTGATTTTCTTAAATGGCAACACTGTCATTTTGATAGCTATTTTGATAGGGTGTGTAAAGTTATACACAACTGCAAAATTTCAAATTTGTATTCTCTACCATTTAGATGATAATAAAAAATAACAAAGTTATGAAAAAGAAGTAATCAACTAATAATTGAATTTAATTACTTCAATAAATTAAGCAAAAACTCATAATGTTGCCCTCAATTATTGTCAAATTGTCAATGGGCAACGTTATGAGCATTTGCTTAATTGAAATAAATAAATTCAATTATTATTTGATTACTTTTTGTTCTTCATAACTTTGTTATTTTTTATTATCTTGTAAATGGTAGGGAATAAAAATTTGAAATTTTTCAGATGTGTATAACTTTACACACGCTATCAAAATAGCTATCAAAATAATAGTGTTGCCATTTAAGAAAATCAACGATGACGTCATATCTCTAAATTGGGACACCCTGTATACATTATTATTATATGTCAAAAATGACAATTTGATATACTAATCGACGGGTCTGAGAATTTTTCAAAAAAAAACAGTTAGTATTTTAATTATTGAATATATTCCAAATTACAGATATAACTTTGTTATTTTCTCTTATCTTGTAAATGGTAGAGAATAAAAATTTGATATTTTGCAGTTATGTATAACTTTACAAACCCTATCAAATTAGCTATCAAAATGACAGTGTTGCCATTTAAGAAAATCGACGATGACGTCATATCTCTAAATTGGGACACCCTGTATACATTTTTATTGAATGTCAAAAAGGACAATTTGAAATACTAATCGACGGGTCTGAGCATTTTCCAAAAAAACAATTAGTATTTGAGATATTGAATTTATTCCACTTTACAGACTCTCTCTGTATATTAGAGACATACTCTTAAACTATTTTGGTTAAGCTTTATTCTAAAACAAATACCCTACCTGTTTACAACTTGGCTGCATAAATACACCCCATCTCTTAAGTTCCGCACTCGGTCGTGAATCCTGTTATTTCACGTATAGTGTAGTGGCCTGTCATCACCATTATTAAATTATTTCACCCTGAGTAAAAGCCGAGAATGCTTAAGTCAGACGGCAAGTCGAAAATATTTCACTTCCTGCATTCATAAGTCCTTCAAATTTATATGGAATTAACGAAGGAACGTCTGCAAAATACAGGAGATCCAATACACCCTTGATTTCAACTACCTTTGTACCTTCTGCTTATTGATCTCTACTATACCGAGCGTATTTATTTACCGGAAAATACAATTTCCGAACCTGAAAGATACTGTATTTGCTTTTTTGTCGATTGTAGTACCTCCGGTAGACTGAGTGAAAATATTCGTATATTTAGTTTAGTTTTTATTAAAATTACAAGAAATTTGTTCCTGATAGCCAGAAGTAAACAAGAATTAAAAGAAATATTAAAAAGACTAGAGGCGATAGGAAGAAAGAAAGGGATATACATAAACGAAGAAAAGACTAAATATATGGAATGGAGAGAACGAGAATACACACGAGGACAATATCTGACAAAAAACACAGAGGCAAAAATATATTAATTCGAAGAATTAGAGAGATTCAAATATCTAAGAGCGACATTCACTAGGAGACCAAATATAAAAGAAGAAATCCAAGCGAGAATTATGGCTGGTAATCGTTGTATCTTTGCTCTAAACAACTTAATAAGAAATAAGAACATATCTAGAGGGGCTAAGATAAGAATATACAAGAGAGCGATAAGACCTATAGTATTGTATGCCAGTGAAACATTGACGATAAACAAATCCGAGTAAGTTATGCTTAAAGAGTGGGAAAGAAAAGTCCTAAGAAAGATATTTCACGGAAATATATGGAATGGAATGTGGATAAGAAGACCAAATGTAGAACTGGAGAGGATGTATGGTGAACCAAACATAGTAGGGAGCATAAAATCACAAAGTCTGAGATGGTTGGGACATATCCGAGGGATGCCAAACACGAGATTTCCCAAAAGAATACTAACGGAAGGAATAGGAGGAAAGCAGAAGAAAGGTAGATCGAAAACCAGATGGAAGAAAGATGTTGAAAAAGACATAGAAGAACTGAAAAATCACAAACTGGAAAAATAAAGCAGCAAATAGGAGAGATTTGAAAGGAATAGTAAACCAAGCCATGGGCCTTCTAGGCCTGGAAAGCTAAAATATATATATATATATATATATATATATATATATATATATATATATATATATATATATATATATATATATATATATATTACTTTCGACGCAGCGCTCTGAAGATACTGTAGATGAAATGTTGCTTAGTTGCGTTGCTGTTGCGTTGCGGTCTCCGGTTGCTTTTGGTGAGAATAACCCCTAAAATTTGACCATGATATTGATCGTAATTTCTTACATTAATACTCGCGTTTTTTATAATCTTAAAGATTACCATGATGCCAGCAATCATGTCTGTTATCATTTGCAAGTTATTCCTTTCGTAATACGTTTTTAACATGAATATGTTTTTGAGTAATGTAAAAATCAATAATTAAAGATGTTATTTATTTTGTTTCGCACTTAACTTTGACCCTATATATAAAACTCGCTAGAAAACAGATAGGACGAACAAAAAGTTTACTTCCCTTCACAAAAGCTCACCATATTATTTAATATCTTTACAAGATAATTGATCTACATTGTAAAAGCGTTGTTAAAAAATGTTTTCTGAAGTTTCTTGATTTTTTGGCAGATTTTGATGCTCTGTAAATAAACTAAACTAATTTTCCCTAACGTAATGGGAAACCACTAATTGACTGTATTAAGCAAAAGATTTAATATTGTGCGTAGGAGTTCAGCCTCGGATTTAGTCCATTAGCAAGCAAGAAAGAGGCTTAAAGGAGCTTAGGAACATTAATGCTAATGATTATTGTCAAAATATTATCGAAACTAAGCATATTTTGTATCGGAATTATTAATATCATGTTCAATTTTGTTGAATCATCTTACGTTTTAAGATAAATATTTTGATAATATTCGGTGTTGCAAATTTGTCACCATAATTCTGAATATAGCCCGATCAAATAAAATAAAAGGGGAGTCCGGCACTGATATCGAATAAGCACACATGCTTTTTGATCGATCCTGACAAATAGTAAATTTAACTTACAAAAACCAATCATAGTATTCTTACACTACGTTAACATCAAGTATAATAGTGTTAGTTAAGTGTGTATAGAAAAACATTTTCTGTGAGTACATATTTTTCTATTAATAAGTATTTCATAACCAAAGAATTTTATAAAACCGTCAATAAACAACACCAGTCATTGATCGACACCAATTTTTTGTCTTTAAAGACAATTACCAAAATCCGAAGCGGAACAGGTCCGTACTTAGGAAAATCAAATGGTGTTGAGAAATGGAATTCGACGTCACTAATAATAGCGATGAATCATTATCGCAATCCACATCACAAAAACCTTTATCTTACTCTGCTGCAGCTAGTAGACAAAAAGAAACAATCTATCCATCCAAGCTACAAGCAGTAGTTTTTAATTCTCTCAACGATGTTAAATTAGAAGAATACTTGTTAGCGGTAGGAGCTTTAGTTAGTCCAAAACACATTATTTTTTCATCAAGAATCACCAACAATCGTATCTGTATCTATTTCTCAACCAAACAAGTCGTAGATGAATTTTTTTCAAACAGTAGAGGTTTCATCACTGTAAACAATACACAAATTCAAGTCCGTAGACTAATTACTCCAAGTGAAAGACTCCTAATATCCAATGTTTCTCCCACTATCCCGCATAAGGTAATAGAAAACGAACTACTGCTCTTAGGGCTAAAACCAACTTCATCAATGTCATTTTTGCGAATAGGAACCAACAATCCTGAATACAAACATGTACTCAGTTTCCGTCGACATATTTACGTATCTCCACCCACAGGTCCAATTCCCGATACCATTTTAATAACTCATGAAGATACTACAAATCGAATTTTTTTGACATTAGACGACTTATGTTTTATTTGCAAACAACATGGCCATATTTCCAGTAGTTGCTCAGTAAATGTAAATCACTCAGAAACAGCTGTCCCAACTGCTACACTTTCAAACAGAAACGAACCTAGTACAGTAACTTCAACAGAAACGACTGCTATTACACCTTCAACAACATGCACTTCTACAAACATATCAAATAATTCAACGCCACTAACAAAAATATTATCTACAACCAACCTAACACCTCTTGATACATCAACTACAGATAATACAATGCCAGTGATATCCAAACCAAATATATCCACCTCATCAGCCCCCTCACCTCACATAGTCATAACTAACCAGCCTTCATCTTCCAGTCTAAGCAATAATTCTTGCTCGGTTAATGAAAATAAAGAGAATCCAGCACCAAAAGAATTTAGCGTATCCAACGAAGAAAATACATCTAAATCATCCTCCAAACGAACTGTATCTGAAGCAATATCACCCCCGATTGAGATATCAGCTAGTGACGATGTATTTTCAAAGCCAACTCAGAAACAAAAAAGAATAAAAACAAAAATATCAACAATACCATTAGAAACGCTAATGCAACCAATTAAAGAATTATTCAATTCCGAAAAGCAAATATTAACTTTTGAGGAAACAGTTGATTTATTTGAAAACGCTCATGGAACAAAAGATGTTATCAGCGTTATAAATAAATATACAGTAGACATTCTAGGATTTAAAAAACTCATAACCAAAATTCATTCATATACATCCGAACGCTCATTAAAATTGAAATGTACAAAGCTTAACAAAAAAATTACGAGACAGCTCACAAAAGACAACTACGAGGATGAAGAACCTGACACGGATACATCGACTGAATTATCCCAGGAGCTGAACATTCGATAATTATAACTATAACATTCAATTTATTACAATGGAATATAAATGGGTTTTATACCCATTATGAAATGCTAAAACTTTTAATTAATGATATTACCCCGCTATCATTTGTCTCCAAGAAACGAATTTCAAAGACCAATATTGCCACACATTTAAAAATTTTTCAACATTTTATAAAAATGAAACAACCAGGAAAAAGCAAGTGGTGGAGTGGCCATTTATGTTAAAAATACTTTTGAAGCACAAACGATTCCTCTAAAAACAGACATCGAAGCTGTAGCCGTCTCAGTTAAAGCTTCCCAATGCATTAATATATGTTGCATCTATACTCCCCCAAACATACTTATCACCTTAACCGACTTAAAAGCACTCATTTCACAAATACCTATGCCCAGACTAATAGTAGGAGATTTCAATAGTCACAACCCAATGTGGGGCTCAACAAATTTTAATATCAAAGGCAGACTAATCGAAGACTTGTTAACTGAAGAAAATTTAAACATTCTCAATTATGGAAGACCAACCAGATTTAATGTACATACTGGTACAACATCGGCAATCGATCTATCGATTTGTGACCCAACTATTTCAACTGCTCTTAATTGGCGAGCTATACGCCATCTATCAATCTCTCGTTCATATTAACTCCAGTAATATATCCAATGCTCTTATAATTACCGATTCCCTCAGTTCCATCCATACCATTAACCAACTGTACACGAAGCATCCAATTGCTCTCCTAATTAAAAAAGAACTAGCTACCATTCAAAACAACAACCATATTGTACAATTCCTATGGGTTCCTTCACACATTGGCCTCCAAGGAAATGAAGCGGCGGATGGGACAGCCCAACAAGCCAGAGACAGTGAAACCGCGAGTGAAGTGAGAGATGTAGTTCTTAATGATTTAAAATCATTTATTAAAGTGAAAGTCAAAAATCTGTGGCAAAACCAGTGGGACAGTTCAACATCAAAACTTCGCGAAGTGAAAACGTTTGTAAAACCGTGGAAATCTCAAATTCACAACAGAACTCACCATGTCATTGTTACTCGCCTTCGTCTAGGACATACCCGACTTACCCACGGACACATAATTGGTCACACTAATCCCACTTTATGTGAAAACTGTAATATCCCACTAAGTGTTAAGCATGTACTTGCAGAGTGTCCAAAATACCAGTTGCAGAGACAGAACAACCACATCATCGGATCAACAAGTGAAATCTTAGGAGAAAATTGTAAAATTGAACACTTGGTAAAATTCCTTAAAGATATCAATGTATTTAACAAAATCTAACATTTGTAAATAAATTACCTTATGTATATGTATATGTCGCTAATAACCTCCGAGGTTGATGCGACTATTTTGTAAAAAAAAAAAAAATAAAATAAAATCAAATTTAATTCCATACAGGTTAGAACAAATGTTATATCAAAGTTTAGGTGAAAACAAAAGATATTTTCAAGGAAGTACAGAGCACAGATACTAAATGTGCCGGTGGGGGATGGCGTCTATGCGCAGTATTATAGTTGGTGTATGAGAGAGAAAGTATTGGAGAAAATATAATATAAATTGTGTTATTTTATTATTTAGAACAGTTTCTCTCTCATACACGGCCTATAATACTGCGCATAGATGCAATCCCCCACCGGCACCTTTAGAATCTGTGCACTGTATATAATTTATATAACGGGATCATTGATAATGACAAATGGGTAATTTTTGCACACAATTTACTTTTTTAACTACTGCGGTGATTCATGTTTTTATGAAGGATGTTACGATTTTTTTTGTGGAGAAAATAGCTTTCATTTAAGACTTGCTAAATTAAATTTGACATCTAGTATCTTTAATTATATACCTATATAAAGTTCTAAAAATAAATTTGCAAAAACTATTATTTGCATTATCAATTAACACTCTAAATATTTTATTTTGCAGAAGAATTTGTGTTATTTTACCAATAAAAAGCAAAAAAAAAATTGGTTAATAAATGTTCAACAGTATATAAGATATTTAATTTGGTTATTAAATCTTAATCTTTTATCATAGTTTTTAACCATTGTATTAAAAAATATAAATTTCAACTAAACGTTTAGAGCACGAGCGACAACGGAGCGAGTGCTATACATCGCGTAAGTTCGCAAAAAGTACTTCACGCACAGTTTCATACAATATTTTATCTACGATAAACAAATAAAAAAACTGTAACTCTTCGTCACTGGAATTCATTTCTATTCTACAATTTTTAGAACTTCAACATTTAAAAATTCTAATTTCTTTCAAACAAAAAAAAAAACTGTCAAAATTTTTGTTGTAATTTATTGTTCATTATGTCATCACCATGACAACGCGAAAGTTAAGGATATTTGATTATATGAAAGTGTGTCAAAAACAGTGCGAAAAAGTAAATCCCATTTAAAATACATTGTTACTTCACGCACACTTTAAACCCTTCACGCACTGCTATCTATAATGACAGTTTTCACAAACTAAAAACTTATACATAATATGACATAGAGTAGATAAAGTAGTTTTTCTGGGATCATTTTTTGCCGAGATTATTTAATTCATAGGAGATTCTGACCAATAGAAAGCTACAGAAATACAAATTAAACTGATAATTTTTGATTATTTCATTCATAGGAGATTCTGACCAATAGAAAGCTACATAAATGCAAATTAAGGTGATAATTTTTGATAATATCCCGTCGTCAAGTATATTACGTCAGATGCCCTTCGTTGCTACGAAAAAATACATTCAGTGACATTAATGACAATTAATGTTTTAAAAGTTATAAAAGTGATGACTTTCAACCGTAAAATATTTTATATCAACTGTGTGTTTAACAGTACTAATTTGTACTTACATAAATAAATTACAATAAAATTTTGGTTTTGAACAGTTTTATTCATGAAATAATCTTCACAAATTGCACTCGATCTCTAAAACTAATATAGAATTTTGGAGCTCTTGTGCAATTACTACTGATTATTTCATTCATAGGAGATTCTGACCAATAGAAAGCTACAGAAATCTGAATTAAATCGATAATTTTTGATAATCTCCCGTCGTTAAGTATATTACATCAGATGCCCTTCGTTGCTACGAAGAAATACATTCAGTGATATTAATGACAATTAATGTTTCAAAAATTATAAAAGTGATGACTTTCAATCGTCAAATATTTATAAAAACTGTGTGTTTAATGGTACTTACATAAATAAATTACAATAAAATTTTGGTTTTGAACAGTTTTATTCATGAAATAATCGCAACAAGTTGCACTCGACCTCTGAAATTAATATAGAATTTTTGCTCTCGTGACACTTTGACATAATTTCACTCGCCTTCGGCTCGTGAAATTAAAACTGTCAAAGTGTCACTCGGGAAAAATTCAATAATTTCAGAGCTCTTGTGCAATTACTACTGATACTTTCCCGTGGTCAAGTATATTACGTCAGATGCCCTTCGTTGCTAAGAAAAAATACATTCAGTCACATTAATGACAATTAATGTTTTAACAATTATAGAAGTGATGACTTTCAACCGTCAAATATTTATAATATCTGTGTGTTTAATTGTACTAATTTGTACTTACATAAATAAATTACAATAACATTTTGGTTTTGAACAGTTTTATTCATGAAATAATCGCAACAAATTGCACTCGATCTCTAAAATTAATATTAGAACTTTTGCCCTCGTGAAACTTTGACATAATTTCGCTCGCCTTCGGCTCGTGAAATTAAAACTGTCAAAGTGTCACTCGGGAAAAATTCAATAATTTTAGAGATCTTGTGCAATTACTACTGATAGCTTTTTCAAATTTAAAAACTCATAGTTTGGTTATTTATCAATATTAAAGTTTAAAACTTTAAAGTAATTATTTAAATAAATTAGGTGTCAAATTTAATTTAGCAAGTCTCAAATGAAAGCTTTTTCTTCAACTTTATAGAAAAAGGATTGTAAAAACCTTCATCAAAAGATGCATTACCGCATCAGTTAAAAAAATAAATTGTGTGAAAAAATAAAATAAATTTTATTATTTCATCAATATTCTCGTTATATAAATGAAAATATCTTTTCTTTTTACTTAAATTTTGATATAAAATTTGTTTCCACCTGTACCAAACTACATTTTGATTTATTGTATTTAGTATGGTATAGTTAGACCCAAACCCAGACATCCAAAGTGAAAGTTATCCTCCAACACCAAATTGTTCTATGTGGTCCATATAATGTTCAGAAAAAAGTCACACCATTTTGTGCGTCGGGTTTGGGGGGGGGGGGGGAGGGGCGAGAAATCTGTAAATTCGTAGTTTTTTAAGTTTTTCGTCAATATTTCTAAAACTATGCGGTTTAGCATGAACAACCTTCTATACAAAATTGTTCTACATTAAATTTGAAATAAAAAAGGTCGTATGCATAACCCTTCTAAAATGAACGGTTTCAAAGTTACGGAGGTAGTATAGTATAATTGGTCCAAAAAAAGGCCTAACCCAGACATCCAAAGTAAAAGTTTTCCTTCAACACCAAATTGTTCTATATGTTCCACATATTGTTTAGTAAAATGTTACACCATTTTGAGCGTCCGATTTCGTGGGGGAGATGGGGGAGAAGTCGGTAAATTAGTAGTTTCTTACTTTTCGTCAATATTTCTAAAACTATGCTTTAGCATAAATTATGTTCTATATACAAATGTTCTACGTGAAATTTAAAACAAAAAAGCTTCTATACATAATTGTCATTAAATCAACGGTTCCAGAGTTACGGAGGGTGAAAAGTGGAGGTTTTCGATACTTTTTATATTTACCGATTTCTCCCCCCTCTCCCCCCAAACCCGACGCTCAAAATGGTGTGACTTTTTTCTGCACATTATGTGGACCATATAGAACAAATTGGTGTTGGAGGATAACTTTCAATTTGGATGTCTGGGTTTTTGGTATAGTTATACCATACATTGCCCAAAAAATATAAAAAGTATCGAAAACCTCGACTTTTCACCCTCCGTAACTCTGGAACCGTTGATGTTATAACAATTATGTATACAAGATTTTTTGTTTTAAATTTCATGTAGAACATTTTTGTATATAACATTGTTTACGCTAAAGCATAGTTTAAGAAATATTGACGAAAAACGTAAAAAAACTACTAATTTACCGACTTCTCCCCCATCTGCCCCCCAAACCGGACGCTCAAAATGGTGTAACTTTTTACTGAACAATATGTGGACCACACAGAACAATTTGGTGTTGGAGTAAAACTTTTACTTTGGATGTTTGGGTTAGGTCTTTTTTTGGACCAGTTATACTATACTACCTCCGTAACTTTGGAACCACGCATTATGCATAGGGCCTTTTTTATTTAAAATTTAATTTAGAACAATTTTATATAGAAGGTTGTTCATGCTAAACCGCATAGTTTTAGAAATATTGACGAAAAACGTAAAAAACTACGAATTTACCGATTTCTCCCCCCTCTCCCCCCCAAACCCGACGCTCAAAATGGTGTGACTTTTTTCTGGAAATTGTGTAGACCATATAGAACAATTTGGTGTTGAAGGATAACTTTCACTTTGGATGTCTGGGTTATGCCATCTTTTTGATCAACTATACTATACTAATAGGTCTGGATCCCGCGTATGAAAAAAAAGTTGATTAATAGCAAGCTGAAAATTTGTTAATAGCTTAAGGGTGTCTAGTCGGACAAACTTTTATATATGGGAACACTGGAACAGGGGAAGTTTTAACTGTGGAACAGATTAAAAATTTGGAACGGTCAGACCACGAAAACGGCACATGTATTTTGTCCGACAGAACAGACTTAAACTCTCCGAACAGAGATTAAACTCTCATGCAAAAATCAGACTGCTATTTATCACCAAATGGGCGTTTTAATGAGTGGAACATGTAGAATATGTCAAATGACAGGAATTATGACAGGTGATAAATAGCAGTCTGATTTTTACATGAGAGTTTAATCTCTGTTCGGAGAGTTTAAGTCTATTCTGTCGGACAGAATAAATGTGCCGTTTTCGTGGTGTGACCGTTCCAAATTTTTAACCTGTTCCACAATTAAAACTGCCCCTGTTCCAGTGTTCCCATATATCAAAGTTTATCCAACTAGACACCCTTAAGCTATTAACAAATTTTCAGCTTACTATTAATCAACTTTTTTTTCATACGCGGGATCCAGACCTATAATTATAATTTTATTTGATCGGACAAAAATATATCTATATTAGATATTAGCATCAAATTTAGTTTAAACTAAACATTTACACAATTTACCCTATGTAACAGCAATAACTGTTTTAATATGGTCATGGTCAAATAATAGTTCGATAGCATCAATTTTCAACCATTTTTCGAATCAATACTATGTAAGATATTCTGATTAGATCCATTCGTCTCTTTCTTATTTCATCCAATATATTTGCTTTAATGCTTTTATTAATAAACCTATGTACAAGAAGAACTAACTTAATAAATATATTTCGTTTGGTAAACAATTGAGTAGGGGTACAATTGATTATATCGTATATGTATATAATAATCTAGACAGGCCTACGATTTCTAGACGTGACATTTTAATTTTGTTATTTTTATGGATTTTTACTTCTAAGAATAATATTTTTGTATTTGGGATAGCTTAAAATCTATTTAAATAAAAAATACGTCATACTAGGTTTTCCTACACAGCAACAAAGTTTAGCTGATAAAGATGAAATAGTTTAAATTATAGAGTCCAATATTCAGGGTGTTTGGTAACGAATGGACCATAGCTTAACCTTAGATTCCCGAGGTTAAAATAGGTCGATTTAAGCTAACTTACCTTAGTAGGAAAGTTGATAATAACCGAAATACAGGGTATCAAAGTTAAACTTTTATTTTATTTATTCTTGAATATTTCCTGACAGACATAGGATAAAAACACGAAATTTCGTAAGCAGGGGTGTTTTGGAAGCAGGGGTATTACTCAGATTTCGCCACATATGTCTTTCAGTTAACTTTTATTTTAAAATTTTTATTCTGTTAATAATTTACTTAAAAAAGGTGTACTACATTCATCTCGCCAAACGTATCCCTTTTCGAGATAAACGCATTTTAAATCTACGAAGCAACATAATTTTTTGCATATCATTGTAGTTACACCCAAAAATAAACTTAAACCATATTAATTTCCAAAAATGTATCGCAAATTCCTTTAAATGGAATTTGCGATGCAATGACATAAACATGAGAAATTGCACAATAATTATTACGGTTACAAGTTTATTTTTCGGGTGTAACTACAATGATATTTATTATGCAAAACAATTATGTTGCATCGCAGATTTAAAATAACTTTATCTCGAAATCAGTTGAGTTTAGCGAGATGAATGTAGTATACCTTTTTAGGTAAAGATTTTAAGAGAATAAAAGTTTTGATTCAAAAAGTATGTAGAGCGGGTAAAAAAAATTAACGCATTAAATGAGCGCTGAAAGACATATGTGGCGCCCTCTGAGTAATACAAAATTTTTGGTGGCGAATTTAAATGTCACATCCCAAAAAACCCTAGCTTACTAAATTCTGTGTTGTTATCCCAAGCTTGTCAGGAAATATTCAAAAATAAATAAAATAAAAGTTTAACTTTCACACCCTGTATTTCGGTTATTATCAACTTTCGTATCAAGGTAAATTAGCTTAAATCGACATATTCTAACATCAGGAATCTAAGGTTTAGCTATGGCCCATCCGTTACCAAACACCCTGTATGTAATAGAAATGCAAACTCTTGCACACAATATGATAATAAAATGACTAGATATTATATCAAAGACAAAGGTAGGATACAAAGTTACGTAAAATTCAAGTATAATAATTGTTGAAAATCACACGAAACTGGTTGGAGAAGAATTAGAAAATTAAAATTGGCGTGTTATTGAATCTGTTACAAATGTACTGTGTACCAAATGATAGAAATGAGTTTTTTGTAGCCATTTTTAAAAGATTTAAATTGTTGCCAAAAATAATATAAATGCTTTACATAACAAAATACCAGAAAATTAACTAACTCATTTATTTTCACATTTTCCTATTTTTATACTTATTTACTTATTTATTTACTTAGTGAATTAAAAGTACAATAAATGGTATATTATGTACATATTAACATAAATTAGAAAAGAAAAAAAAATACTAGCAAAATCTCCGAAAACTTAACCGAAACTAAATTATAAAAATGTTTAAAAAAATGCACCTTATAAAAAAGGTTACATACTGATTTTTAGCAATATTATTAAATACTTTATTTGAGGATAAATTACTTCAATTTCATAAATTGAGAAATATAGATGGTTTTTGTCGAATATGCTATTTTTAAATTTTACCAAGTTTGATTTTTAAAAGCTTTGTTGAGTTATAACAATTTTTAAATAAATCTATTAAAAAAAATTTTTTGCTTCAAAATCCCTTTTTTAAGTAACTCAAGGTTATTTCAAGACAAAAGTTATTCTTTTATTTTTTTCTCAAATACTTATTTTAGATTTGATTTTGAATTTATGTTTACCCAAGTATACCCATAGTTTATCGTAGGAACTATTCTATTTACAACTTATAGAAAATTGTTATAAACACTAGAATCTTGAATGTTTATTACGTTTGAAATCAATTCAGGAAACATTTGCAAGTCAGACAGACAATAAATGGACTGGCACGTGATATCTAAAAATTGCATTTCTAACACGTCAACTCTTGGCAAAAACCCATAGCGCACTGATTTCTAGTAGCTACTTACATTGCGTGAGTATCTCCAATTTATGGATGACAGTTAAGATTTCATTTCCATGCTGAGCACCACTCTGAGTGTCTGGAAACCTAAAACGTACAGTAAACCTTAACATTTGCAAGAATTTAATAATACCGGTTTTTATATACCTATAGGGCTGAAACATGGGCTTTATCCCAAAACGACAAGAGACTTCTTGGTATCTTTGAGGAAAAAATTCTTCAAAACATTTTTGGACCCTTAAATGAGGATTAAGAAATTTGGACCCCTAAATTGAGGAAAAAGAAAAAGAAGCAATGGAGAGATGACAAGAAATTGAGACTCTACAGTCAAAGTACGATAGTCACAATGTACATGGGAGAATTAAAGAACTCACAGATAGACTAAGACGAAGACAGAAAGGGAATATAACTTATTCTGACGGAATTATTATCTTAGACAAACATAGTAAAATTAGAACGTGGAAAGATGATCTAGAAAAACTATTTGAAGGCCAAAGAGATAACACCTTTGAGTTAGAAGAAGAGGTAAATGATGGACCAATAATATTACATCAGGAAGTTTATTCTGCCATAACACAGCTAAAGGATGGCAAAGCAGCAGATCCCGATAATATACAAGCAGGACTACTTAAACTGATGGACAACGAATCGATAGAAATAATCACAAAGATATTCAACAACATATACAACTCTGGAGAAATACCAACAGAATGGCTGAAGTCTGAGTTTATTGCACTTCCAAAAAAACCAGGAGCCAAAAAATGCGAAGACTACCGTACGATAAGTCTGATGAGTCATCTGCTAAAATTGATCTTGAAAGTAATCCATACGAGAATTTACAAGCTATGTAAAAGTCAAATTTCGTACAACCAGTTCGGGTCCATAATAAATGCTGTTGGTAAGAGAGAGGCTTTGTTTTCAATACAAGTCTTATTTAAGAGATGCAGAGACGTCAATTGCGACGTATGCACATGTATGGTTGATTACGAGAAGGCGTTTGATCGAGTACAACACGCCAAGATGATGCAAATACAAAAAGAAGCAGGAATTAACCAACAAGATCTGAAAATAATTAGAAACCTTTACTGGAATCAGACTGCAAACCTCAAAGTTGACAGTGAACACACCGAATGTGTGAAAATCATGCGTAGAGTGAGACAGGGCTGCATTTTGTCCGCCCCTAATTTTCAATCTTTACTCTGAAAGAATATTTATCGAAGCTTTGCACGAAACTGAAAAAGGTGTTCTACTAAACGGGTACCGGTTAAATAGCATCAGGTATGCAGATGATACCATAGTATTTGAGGACAACCTAGGAGACCTAGGAGACCTAGAAGTCCTCATGAACCAAATCACGTATTATAGTCAACAATATGGACTCAATATAAACGTAAAGAAAACAAAGCTTATGATCGTCAATAAGAAAAAGATAACAAAAGGTCAACTCTATATCAACTAAACCCCTGTAGAAAGAGTGAGGCACTACAACTACCTCGGCATCATAATAAATGAAGAATGGACCAACAACCAAGAGATAAGAGCGCACATCGGAAAAGCTAGATCAATCTTAAACCGTATGGGGGTCTTTTTCAAGGGCCACAACCTTTGTCTTGGTATAAAAGTAAGAATGTTGAGATGTTGAGTTTTTCTCAGTCCTTTTTTATGGTGTTGAATCATGGACCTTGAACGAGGGTATGTGCCGAAAGTTAAAAGCATTTGAGATGTGGCTATATCGGAGAATTCTTAAAATCTCATGTACTGATCGGGTCATAAATGAGGTGGTTCGTAGAAGAATGGGGAAGAACCGAGAGGTACTGACCACCATCAAATCTCGAAAGTTGGAATACTTTGGACAGATTATATGAAATGAATCCAGATATGCTCTTCTAGAAGCCATCCTCCAAGGAAAAATATTTGGAAAGCGAGGTCCAGGAAGAAGAAGAACATCCTGGTTAAAGAACCTCAGAACCTGGTTCAACACAACATCTGTGCAGCCTTTCCGCGTTGCTGCAGATAAGGTGAAGATTGCCATCATGATCGCCAACATTCGTCACGGATAGGCACATCAGGAAGAAGTAATGAGGATGGTCTATGGTATCTGTCGAAAATATAACTTTAAATATACAGGGCGTCCAGAAACTCTACCGACAAACGAAGACAGGAGATTCCTCAGATAATTTTAAGACAATTTAACCCAATTTACCTAGTCCGAAAATGCTTCCTAAGGGAGCTACAGCTCTTTGAAGATGGCGTCATGTAATTAGTTTTTCGTAAATACCTCCAGAACCGCTTCTATTTAGAAAAACGAAAATTGGTCTACATATTTACTTTCCAGAAATAAATCGCTTCAATCCATTGCAAATTTCTAGTACCGGTCATAGGCAGCTCTTTTGGGTAGGGCAATGGTTATTTTATCGCCTAACTTTTTTGTATTTAATTTTTAAGCATTTTTTACTCTGAATTATTAAATTGTGAGGTATTCTCGTACTAAAAGGTACTCTTACTTTAAGTCGATAGGATACACCGTTTTCTAGAAAAATCGATTTGAAAATTTTTCATTCTTTGAATTAAAAAAAAAAGATTAAAAAAAAACAATTTAGAAAGGTGAAAACTGGTATGTACATTTATTTATATTCCAGAGATTAATCGATTTCATTAATGGCGAATTTCTAGAAACGGTCATAGGCGTCCGTTTTGGATAGGTCAACAGTTATTTTATAGCATATCTTTATGGTCTTTAATTTTTAAGTATTTTTGACACTAGATTATTCAATTATGAGATATTAGGGTACTAAAAGTTACTCTTGCTTTAAATTGGTAAAATACATCGTTTTTTTTTTAATTTTTTTCAATTTTTTTTCAAATTCCCAGAACTAAAAAACATTCAAATCGATTTTTCTAGAAAACGGTGTGTCCTACCGACTTAAAGTAAGAGTACCTTTTAGTACCAGAATACCTCACAATTTAATAATCCAGTATCAAAAATGCTTAAAAGTTGAAGACAAAAAAGTTATGAGATAAAATAACCGTTGCCCTACCCAAAAGGGACGCCTATGACCGGTACTAGAAATTCACAATGGATGGAATCGATTCATTTCTGGAAAGTAAATATGTATACAAATTTTTGTTTTTCTAGATAGAAGCGTTCTGGAGCTATTTAAGAAAAACTAATTACATGGCGCCATTAACAAAGAGCTCTAGCCCCCTTAGGAAGCATTTTTGGACTAGGTGAATTGGGTTAAATTGTCTTAAAATTATCTGAGGAATCTCCTGTCTTCATTTGTCGGTAGAGTTTCTGGACACCCTGTATAAGCTCCAGATCCTTTAAATCATATACAGTGCGTCCATAAAGTAACGCATAAATTCATTATTTCGTAAACCGGCGACTTTAAGAAAAAATCCTGAAACAAGCCGATTTTTATTTTTAATTTCTGATTTTCTGGCATATATATCATACTAGTGACGTCATCCATCTGGGCGTGATGACGTAATCGATGATTTTTTTAAATAAGAATAGGGGTAATGTGATAGCTCATTTGAAAGGTTTTTCAATTCTCTATTCACTAATGTAAACAATAACATAATTATTTATAAAGGGTGTTCAAAAAAACATTTTTTTAATTAAAATAATGGAGAAAAAAGGAGAATGTATGTAATTTATTTAATTCAAAATGCGTTTTACTACTGTCAGAAAACAGAAAAAAAATTATTTGACAAATAAACATTGATTTTCGCTTACACGAAATGTTCAAACTTGCAAGAGGCAGGTGGGTGGCAGCTTTAACATTGAATTTAAGCGAAATACAATATTTATTTGTCAAATAAACATTTTTTTCCTGTTTTTTTGACAACATTAAAACGTATTTTGAATTAGATAAATTACATACATTCTTCTTTTTGTCTCAATTATTTTAATTAAAAAAATGTTTTTTTGAACACCTTGTATAAATAATTATGTTAATATTTACATTAGTGAATAGAGAATGGAATACCCTTTCAAATGAGCTATCACATGACCCCTATTCTCATTTAAAAAAATCATCGATTACGTCATCACACCCAGATGGATGACGTCACCAGTATGATATAGATGCCAAAAAATCGGAAATTGAAAATAAAAATCGACCTGTTTCGGTATTTTTCTTTAAAGTCGCCGGCTTACGAAATAATGAATTTATGCGTTACTTTATGGACGCACTGTAGACCCAGATATGGTGAAATTTATTTAGGTGCAGAGTCTAAGATGGGTTGGACACATTGCTAGGATGTTAGATAATGAGTACACGAAGAGATTGACATTTTCAAAGCCAGAGAGAAGACGAAGTAGAGGACGGTCGCATAGAAGATTAATTGATGATGTGGAAGAACACTTTAAGATTCTTATGGTCAGAAGAAGGAGGGAATTTGTTAGAACTCGATTGGAATAATGGCGACTTCTCTCCGATTAGGCCAATATTTACAAAGGATTGTCAAGCCAATTATGATGATGAATTTACTACAAAATTTGTTGTTTATAAACTTTTATTTTGTTTGTCAAGAATAATTGACCTAACCAACAAAGCTTTTGGGTATCTATATTTGAACACTGATTTGTCGGATGCAATTCATATCCTTACAATTAATAACAAATTGATATTATTTGACTAATTACATGAATATTAGTTAATTATGTCGGAGCTGTGAGGTAGTTGATTAACCACCATTTACCAAACCGATGTGTAGGTGTTGATGGATTGGTCATTAAGATTTCATAGCTGTGGGTCCAGTAAACAAAACCTTACATGAATATGCATAAATTATCCCCTCCCTTCAACTAAGACGTCAAGTTGCAGATTATAAGAAGTGTTACAAAATATTTAGTTTTGCAATCAATTAAAGTTAGTTAAAATCATTTCATTAGATATTGCGGTAATACAAGGAGATTAAAAATTATTATATCTAATATATAAGCATTTTAAATTGTGCCTGTTAAGTACATTCTTTATTATTTGACATTTAAATGTTTCTCTCTTTTTAATCGGTTTAACTTCAAATGTTGTGGGATTATGTAAAATCTGAATGGATTAAACTATGTATTGTATAAGTACAATATAATAAAGAGTTGGTATGAAATGCGGAACCAACTTATCTTTAAAACAAAAAAAAAACTGTTTATAAAACTTTTCATGCTAATACAATGATAGACTATCTTTTTTACTGCTGCTCTACATCTGATTTCACCAGAAATAACAACAATTTATTGTCATATTCTATCCTATTTTGGACAATTTCTACCTAAACATTTAACTTTTTTGGATTTTATTAGAACACGATCTATTTCTACTAGTTTTTAAAGTGAAATCGTTGGTCAACATTTTCCTACTAGATAATACACGTTATTTTCTTACTATTTTGTTTTAATAAAAATCACATAAGATACTATACTACAATCGCAATAAAGATGCCCTAGAAATAATCAAACCAAGACACGTTGAATGTCACAGTGAGTAGTCCCAAATCATTATTTTCAATGTACAGCTGGTTCCTAAAAAAACTGATACGACTCTTAACCCTTAAGTACTAACACCCCGTCGCTCAGACGGCATCGCTTGTCGAAAGTGGGATATTTCCCTTCCTAGAAAATTTTGAAGGTCACCCGTTTATGACTTTTCAAGTTGGGTTGTTCTTTAGTAGTATTGAATTCGGCAATTTGCTGCAGGTTGTTATTTGAAAGATATTTAGGCTCAAAGTGTGATTTCCGTCTAATAGACGGGGTAAGTGTTTATGCCCAGTTCGTCATTACACATAATGTGCCCCAGTTCGTAAAAAAACATCAAATAAGGGAATAAACACCCTGACGAAACTCTTTTGAAATGGTTTGATGAGGTAGAAGACGACATAAGCGAAGTGGAATCATTTTGTGATGAAAATGTTGCCACTGACTACCATTGCTCCACTGTACTAAATATAGTACCTGTCAGTTTTTTTTGTTTTAACATTTTTTAAAAACCTTTTTATTTTCATTTTTTTTACTCTGTGTTTAACTCGATTATAAATTTTTATTAAGATTCTTTAATTTGTTTAATTGTTATCACATTTTTTTCGGGAGTAAAAAGGTACACAAACAATCCTTCCATTCTTGTTATAATGTTTTTCATTTTAATAAATACAGAAAAACTAGAGTAATTACTGTGTTTTTTAGATAACCAATACTTTCAGTAAGTCATTGAGATATTTTTTGCATTAAAATATTTAACAAAAACAGAAATTACCACTAAAATGTTAAACCCGTCTGTCAGGAGGTTAGTTAGTGTTTACGCCATTGATTTAAGATGTTAGTACTTAAGGGTTAAAGCGCAATTTGTAGAAAATTGAGCAGAGTATTTTGATACTTAGATATTTAGATACTGTCACTGTTACTGCCAAATCTTACAATTTGTCAGATAACTTATTCTGTTCAACCTCAAAAATGGCGGCTTAATATTTTATTTAGCAAAAATATATTTTATTCTAATTTATAAAATATACTCTTTATAAAATGCAGGAATTCAAAATAATATCAAAATTTCATCATCCAGCATCAAAAGTCCACTGCTGAACATAGGCCTCCTCCCCTCGTTTCCAACCCCATCTATCCTGCGCCGCCCTCATCCAGTTTTTATTTACCTTTCTCAAGTCGTCAGTCCATCTTGTAGGCGGTCGACCGACGCTTCTCTTGTCTTCTCTTGGCCTCCATTCCAATAACCTCTTCGTCCATCGCCCATCTGTCATTCTGGCTACGTGTCCTGCCCATCTCCACTTCAACCTGGCTATCCTCTCGATGACGTCAGTCACCTTTGTTCTTCTCCTGATTTCTTCGTTTCTGATTTTGTCTCGCAGAGTTATTCCTAACATTGACCGCTCCATTCTTCTCTGCGTGACTCTTAGTTTGGTAGCCGAGGCTTTAGTTAAGGTAAGTGTTTCTGATCCGTACGTCAAGACTGGGAGGACACACTGATCGAATACCTTTCTCTTTAGACATGTGGGTAACTCACTTTTAAAAGTTTCTCTCAGTTTTCCAAATGCTGCCCACCCAAGACCGATTCTTCTCTTCAGCTCATGAGTCTGGTTATCCCTGCCAATCGTAATTTCATGTCCCAGGTATTTATATCTATCTACGAGTTCTATTTCCTTCCCACCAATACTGATGTTCTGGTTGGGTACCAAATTTGTCATTATTTTTGTTTTTGAGATGTTTATATTTAAACCTACATTCTCTGTAGCTACAACGAGTTCTTGTATCATCTATCTTGCCATACCTAGATCCTCAGCTACTATAACTATATCATCGGCGAAACGTAAGTTGTTTAGGTATTCTCCATCTATTTTTATTCCCTTTGTCATCCAATCCAAACTCTTGAAAGCATGTTCGAAGACCGTATTAATAAGTTTAGGTGACATTGGGTCTCCTTGTCTAACCCCCCGTTCTATTTTTATGCGATTACTGTTAGTATGTAATTTGACAGTGGTTGTTGCCTGTAAGTATATTTTGTGTAATAATTTTGTATACCTATAATCTAGCCTGCATTCTTTAAGCGCCTGTAATATTTTGCTAAGTTCAGCTGTGTCAAAGGCTTTATGAAAATCGATAAAAACTAGAACTAGGGGTTTATTGTATTCCACTACTTTCTCTATCAGGGTTTTTATACTTTGTAGATGGTCATTTGTTCCGTAATTTTTTCGGAATCCTGCCTGTTCTCTTGGTTGATAAATCTCTAACTTTCTTTCCATTCTCTTAACTATTATTCGCGTAAATAACTTATATAAATGGCTGAGGAGGCTAATCGGTCTGTAATTCTCTAAATTGGCTTTGTCTCCTGCTTTGTGTAATAGAATCATAGTAGCGTTGTTCCAGTCTGTTGGAATATTGGCGTTGTGAAGGCAGATATTGAAAAGTTGTTTAATTTTTTCAAGTAGTATATTTCCTCCAATTTTTAGTGCTTCTGATACTATTCCATCTTCACCTGGGGTTCGATTATTTTTCATTTTCTTCAGAGCCTCTTTGATTTCTGATTTTGTTATATCGGGCATTAAATCCGATCCTTGATTTAATACCCCAGTTTTTACTGTAATTGGAGGTTGCGCATTGTCATCTTTTTTTCTTGATTTGTATAACTCTGTGTAGAACTCTTCGACTATTGTTAATATTTCATCTCTGTTTGTAGTTTCTTTTCCAGTTCTGTTTCTTAGTTTGTTGATTTCTATTTTTTCTTTTTGTACGCTTACGTTCTTCAAAACTTTCATGTTCTTATTTTGCTCTATTGCTTGTTTTGTTTTTTCTACATTGTAGTTTCTTATGTCTTTTCTTATTGACTTTGTGATAGTCTTATTTATTTGATTTAGCGCTTCTTTGCTGGAACTTGTATCTCCTTTCATTTGTCGTCTTAGTTCTATAAGGGTTTTAGTAGGTTGACTTAGTTTTTCATCTTTTTGGTTTGTTGGACAGTATTTAGTTTGGGCCTGTTGTATTGTGGTGATTATTTGCTTGTTCAGTATATTAATGTCTGTTGTTGTTGTATCTTTCAATGTATCATTAATATATTTTCAAATATAATGATATCAAAATTTAGACCTTAATAATTATTACAATTTATGAATTAACATACGTAGTCAGTTGTTTGTTGTTTGTTTGTTTATTTTATTATTTGTCTGTCACAATAAATATAATATAATGTCAGACCAATAAAATACACTGCTCAAAGTGATCAAATCTTACTAAGAGTCGTATCAGTTTTTTTTAGGAACCAGCTGTACATACATTGTGAATCCCAAATTATGATTTACAAAGTTTATACATTGTAAATCATGATCCGAGAGTGCTCCTCGTAACATTAAACGTGTCTTGGGTTATTTATTTCTAGTTCATCTTTATTATGATTTTAGTATAGTTTGCGTTTTTACTCATAAATTAATAGCCTTACACATTGTGGGGCTGCCAACTCTTGCGAGAATTTTGAAGTTAAAGTGATTTTTTTAAATCATTATTCTCGTTGGTCTCGAGAAATCACTGTACCTATTTTGTAGCTGGTAGCTGTAAAGTGATTTGTTCCTCGTCTTAACAGGTTTCTTCTACAAAACTTTGTACTTTTGAATTAAGAATAACAATTCCTTTTAATCTACAAAAATATACAATGTTTCTCACGGTAGTAACAAAAAATATGGCGGTAATAATTGCCTTATGTGTTATTGTAGTATCCTGCGAAGTTTTATAAATATCGTCTGTTTCCTCTTTTCAAAGATATTTTTTTGGTTCCATAATTTATCCCAACCCTGTGTAATATAATCACAAATTCCACAAAATTACTACGTCACAATTTTTATTAATATTTCGTACCCAGAGAATCCTTGCGTTAGTCTTTTCATCAAAATAGAGACATTAAAAAAAGATACGAATACTTATTATGAGAAAACTAAATCAGAGCATAAGGCATAATAAGATAATTATTGATCTAAAATTAAAGGATTAAGTAGTCCAGTCGGGTTAGACGAATAACAGGCCTAACCTTGCATTAGGAGCTGCCCCAAATTTTATTTTCCTAATCTTTAGGGAGGGTTAATATTAGTATAAATTTAAAATCTCGACTGAATTCCACTGTTGCGTTAACCGCCATCTTGATTTTAAACGAGAATCGTTTTTGCTCAATATCTCCGCCATTTTCAATTTCTTGGCAAAAAGTGTAGAAACGGAAATTGTTGAAAATACGATTTTCTAAAATTAAATTAATTATAATTTTTTTCGTGCGGTCGATATTTTCCGAGTTATGAGGGGAAAATAGTGAGAGTTGGAGCATAATAATTATTGAATTATTGAATTATCTCGTTTATTATTAGTTTTACAACAAATATGTACCCATACAAAAATGAAGAAAATTAAATTCTACACAATTTTGATCTTTTTCATTTTTTTGCTAAAATTAATATTTAAGGTAGTGCGTATGCGGTAATGGCGCGAGCGTAAGAACGGATTGATTTTATAGCAATTGTTTTTGTTCAATATCTATGCCATTTTCAACTAAAACTGTTTAACATAAAATTTCCTATAATTTCTTTTTTACAGTTTTTTTCATGCGGTTGATATTTTCTGAGTTACATGGGAAAATAGTAAAAAGTGGTGGGGGAAGCATAATTATTGAATTGAATTTTGTTTCCGAGCTGCCCCAAATTTTATAATTATATCCTTTAGCAGAGATCAATAGTAGTTTTATTTATTTATTTTTATTTATTTATTATTTATACATATGACCTGGCCTCTAGTGACTAATCCAGGTCGTTTTTTCCTGATGGGATTACAGATATTTTTTTTTATATTTTTACATTTTTTACTCAACTATTAAATCTATTTTTACAATAACAATTTGCCATAATCTCTTAATTACGTATAACAAACAAATTTAAATAAACAATTTAAAATATTTTTGGTACTATCAACTCCCTTCTAAGTTATAAAGACAGTCCCTCTATTTTCAGAAGAGAGTTGGTAGTTTTTTTTTTTTTTATTTTTTTTTTATTTTTATTAATTATGTATTGAATTATTATTTTTATTTATTTATTTTATATTGAATTATTATTATTATAATTGTAAATATCTATTTTTGAATTTATATTTTATTTTATTTATTTTAACTTTATCTTACTCAACTTCATCAGGGTTGGATTATTGGTTGTCTTCTTCTATTATTATAGATTTCTTGTTGTTTTTTTGATATTATTTGTGCGAGATTGTTTAATATTTCAAAATATTCTTCATTTTGTAATATATCTCTTATTTCAATTCTTTCTAATCTTCTTCTCATTTCTCTGTGTTCTTCATTTTCTATAGTATTTTCACAATGTAACACTATATGTTCTGGTGTACCTAGTTCTCCACATTCACAATATGCATCATCTTTTAAGTTAAATCTTTCCAAATATGTTGGGTACGGTCCATGTCCTGTTAAAAAGTGTATTAAACCTTGTTTTGGATTAAAATAATTTGGAATGTTTTCTAATATTGGTATAAAATTGTATAAACGTCTAGATTTTGTTGAATTTTCCCATTCATTTTGTCTTTTTCTATTTATTATTTCTTTTAATTCTCTTTTATTTCTTATATCTAATCCTATTATTTGTATTATTTTTTCATGTTTTTCGTTTTTTAGCCAATAATTACATGCTCTTTTTTGTGTTTCTAAATGCATTGGCATTACTCCAGTTAAAACTGTGAGTGCCTGTGTTGCAGTTGTTCCAAATGCTCCCGTCATTCTTACAAGAAATCCTCTCTGAGCTCTATTTAATTTTTCTGCGTTTTTTTTATTTATTAATCTATGTGCCCATACACTTGAACCGTACCCTACAATTGATGCAAGTATTGTACTTAGGTATATTCTCATCTGTCGGAACGAAATTCTATATTCCTTCTGTGCTAGACTAGCAATGCTATGCATGATCTTTGTTGCCTTTTCACAGACACAATTCATGTGTTTTGTAAATAATTTTTGTTCGTCTATTATAATACCTAAATATCTTGTTTCCATTTTTCTTTTTATTGTTTTCCCTCTAATTTTTATAATTGGATCTCTTTCTAAATTTCCTTTTATTAAACTATATGTTGTTTTTGAATCTGATATTGTTAATTTTACTTTATTCATCCAATCATTTACTCTTATTAATACTTCATTTGATTTATTTTCTAATTCTCTTCTTGAGTTTGCATCTATGATCAACAACAAATCATCTGCATATGCTATGCTTCCAAGCACTTCAGGATCTATAGTCAATTGTTCCAGCAGTTCCTCTAGCATTACATCCCAGAACATAGGTCCACAAACTGATCCTTGTGGACATCCTTTTGTGATATGTTTTGTCTTTTTTCCTGTTGGACAGCTTAGGCTTGCATATCAATAGTAGTGTAAATTTAAAATCTCGACTGAATCCCGCGGTTGCATTAGCAGCCATATTGATTTTAATTATTGTTGTTGTTGCTTAATATCTCCGCCATTTTCAACTTTTCAACCTAAATGGTGGGAAAGAAAATTGTTGGAAATGCAATTTCCTACAATTTCTTTGGCACAATTTTTTTACACGATCAATATTCTACGAATTAAGGGGGAAAATAATGGAAGCGGAGGGGAAGAATAATTATTGAATTGTCTCATTTATTATTAACTTTACGACATAATTGTACATAAACAAAAATAAAGAGAATTATATTTTATACAATTTTTGAAATTTCCAATGAAACATCAACCAAACTAAGCATATAAAAGACATAAAAAGACATTATATGCATTAAGTTCACTTAATTTTATTAACTAGCGGGTTTGATTTGTTGAATTTGTCTGTCAATATTTTAAGTTTTATGTCAGCTAATATATCGTGATATTTCAACAATTTTTTTTTAATTTTTGACCCTGTTGAGGGGAATTTTCCCATACCCCCTTGTAGACCCGCCACTGGTTCTCTCGAAAAATTGTAGTAAATCTAATTGCAACAATTTCAATTCTTACACTTTTTGTAGAAAAATTGAAAATGGCGGAGATATAGAACAAAAACAATTGCTACAAAATCAATCCGGTCTTACGCTCGCACTTTTACCACATACGTACTACCTTAAATATTGATTTTATCAAAAAAATGAAAGAGATCAAAATTGTACAAAATTTAATTCTCTTCATTTTTGTGTAGGTATATATTTGTTGTAAAACTAACAATAAACGAGATAATTCAATAATTCGATAATTATGCTACAACTGTAACTATTTTCCCCTCATAACTCGGAAAATATCGACCGCATGAAAAAAATTATAATAAATGAAACTATAGAAAATCGTATTTACAACAATTTCAGTTTCTACACTTTTTGTAAAAAAATTTAAAATGGCGGAGATATTGAGCAAAAACGGTTCTCGTTTAAAATCAAGATGGCGGCTAACGCAACGGCGGAATTCAGTCGAGATTTTAAATTTATACTAATCTTGACCCTCCCTAAAGATAAGAAAAATAAAATTTGGGGCAGCTTCTAATGCAAGGTCAAATGCTATCCCGACTTAGCTAAAGCAGGTCCAACGAGAAAAAATATTTGTATTATCGTTTTCGTTTTATTTCGACATAATAAAAATATTTTAAATTTTTATTTAGTTTGGTTAGTTAGCATAATGTATGCTTAAAGGAAATATTTTTCCAAGCAAGAAATTATGGAAAATACTGTTTAAAAATTGAAGATATGTTTTGTGTCAGTTAAAAAATCAATATACTTTTATTATACATTTGGCTTCATCCAGTTTTATATAACTAGTTTGAAATATCTGCTATACTTTGTTCCTAAAACTTTTCTAGCTCCACTATACGCTTTTCTGAGACTCACCTGCATGTTAGTAAAAGCACTTTTCTAGATACTTACATATTGCATGTTGAATTTAAAAAAAATGCTAGAAACTACTATTTCCTTTATATGCTTATAAAAAATAATAACGTTTAACAATACAATACTAAGTTAATAATATCGTAAAGGTAAGTAATTCTTGTTAAATTTAGATAACTTTGTTATTTTATATTTTCACATTAATTTAATTTTTGCGTCACATTAATGTAAAGCAGATTCTTACATTAGCGCGATACAGCGATAAGCGCGTTAATATCCGGCAAAATAACGCAAAAGATTGAAAACATAATACATTGTGAAGTAGAAAGAGATAAAACTAGTAGAGATGGAAATTATCGATATAAACGTATAAATTAACGATACTAACAAATTATCGATATAAAATTATATATTCCCACCTCTAGACTTATCGGAGAAGTATAACAACCGTCACTGTAACAGATTTTATAAAATACTCCTATCACAGACGTCTAAAGGTGGGAAACTATGTAATGTAATGTTAATTTATACGTTTATATCGATAATTTCCACCTTTACTAGTTTCATCTCTTTTTATTTCGCAATGTATTATGTGTTCCATCTTTTGCGTTATTTTGCCGGTTATTAGCGCGCTCATCACTTTCTACTAACTAACTCTTCTCGCATAGCTTTGTTGCAATTAATTGAACTGAGCTTATTCCTTTATAGGGTAAATTTTTCTGGTTTACAAATTGGTACTATTAGATTTAACATGTTTGTCAAATAATGCAAAATAGTCCAGGGCGCATCTGTTTTGAGAAGGACGTTGAGAGGTGACTCAAATTTTTTTGCAGAAATTGCTTAAAAATAAATCAAATAATAATATTTGAGTTATCCTCCCTCTCAAAAACGTCCGGAGCATTGTTTAAATAATCAAAATGTCAAAAATTTAAGGAAAAATTCGATTTTTTATTGGTTTTTTGATTATAACCTTAAATGTATTCATTTCCAAGAAAAGTTGTACTGACATAAAAGTTGCGTAATTAGATTTTCTACAATAAAGAATTGGTTAAAAATTTTAAAAAATAGTCACCCTAGTTGCAAAATAGCAATAATTGCGAAAAAAACCATACAAAAACAAGTATTCGCATTTTACGTTTTTCAACCATTTATGCTACACCTAGGACCTTTATATTTCATTTACTAGAAACTTTATCATACAGGAAAACAATACTGTAAATTTCATTAAGATCGGTTTAATAGATTTTGCAAAATAAATTTTGCAATCCAGCTTTCGCAAAAAAAATTCATTTTTTCAAAATGTTACAGGACTGAAAATAAAGCAGATAGCAAGTTGAAATTTTTTCTACTTATAGAAGTGTACTGTACCTTTCATTTGCAATTTTCAAAATTAAAATAGATTAATTACCACGGCGTCAGGAATTTTTTGAAATAAACAATAATTTTTGGTGCTACGCGCAGGACAGCGGTGTTCGATTCACACAAGTTGATTCCCACCAAAATGTCTTCCAATCTTTATCTAACATATTATTTTCTTACTCTATATTTTGTTGTATTTTAATATTTTAATTCCACAAAAATCAAACTAATTTTATTATTATTTGTGAAATATTGTTTAAACAATTGGATATGTTTAAAAATAATAAACTTTTATTATTTAAGTTAAAATATATGAACAAAGAAAATTTTTGCTAATAAAAGTGTTATTTCATAGGATAGAGCATGTGTTTTTATTTTGCAATAAACAAATTTATTTATTTATATCGAAATATAATGAAAATTAAAATGTATCAATCATTATCAAAGGTCACTGGAATGCCCAATCAGAGCAAAGTATCCGCTGTCCTGCGCGTAGCACCAATAATTAATGTTTATTTAAAAAAATTCCTGACGCCGTGGTGTTAATCAATTTTAAATTTGCAAAATTGCAAATGAAAGGTACAGTACACTTCTATATGCAAAAAAATTTTCAACTTGCTATCTGCTTTATTTTCAGTCCTGTAACATTTTGAAAAAATGAATTTTTTTTGCGAAAGCTGGATTGCAAAATTTATTTTGCAAAATCTGTTGAATTGATCTTAATTAAATTTACAGTATTGTTTTACTGTGTCATAAAGTTTTTCAGTGTGAAATATGAAGGTCCTAAGTGTAGCATGAATGGTTGAAAAACGTAAAATGCGAATACTTGTTTTTTTATATTTTTTTCACAATTATTGCTATTTAGCAACAAGGGTGACTATTTTTTAAATTTTTAACCAATTTTATATTGTAGTAAATTTAATTACGCAACTTTTATGTTAGTACAACTTTTCGCGGAAATGAATACTTATAAAGGTATAATCAAGATACCAAGAAAAATATCGAATTTTTCCTTAATTTTTTGACATTTTGATTATTTAAACAATGTTCCGGACCTTTTTGAGAGGGAGGATAACTGAAATATTATTATTTGATTTATTTTCAAGCAATTTCTGCAAAAAAATTTGAGTCACCTCTCAACGTCCAAATGTACTAATATTTTTACAGATGCGCCCTGGTCTAAAAACTAAAAAATTTGAGATAATTTCCCAGAAACTGACATTTATGTTGGCATAAATGGTAGCTACCAGCCAGTTTGGCCTTCAGTTTTTTATCAAGTTTGGTGGCTTCTACTGAAGAAACTTCGTAAAAATAATCAAAAAAATTTTTAACAGCTGTTTATTCATAACAATAATATTTATTTTTAAATGGTGTTTTGCAGTACTAAACAGTCATAGTTTATTTATGAAAAGGTCCAAAACAAACCACCTACTATAATATTTCACAAGAACTGGACCCAGATTTTTGACCCTTCGCTTCGTTATCGAACGTATTCGCTTCGTATCTGTTTAGTGTACAGATAGCGAATGATCGATAGCGAAGCGAAGGGTCAAAAATCGGGGTCCTGCAAATTAATCAATCACTTCACGTGATATTTTACATTTTAAATAGGCAAATAGAAATGACAGTTTGCAGTTCTTATTGAAATAGCTTGGTCATATTTGATCAGACCTGTGAGTTAAAAGCATTTTAAAATTTCCTGTTGTCTGTTTATAGATATAATAGAAGCATTTGTAATAGATCTATAAGGTAGGAAGAGACTTTTATCCACCAGCGACGAGATTTTCATGATAAAGAACAGCAAGCCATGAGTTGGCCAAAGAGATCACCAACACATAAATTCATTGTAATCGTGATTGCCTCTGGACATTTTATTTTTGCTTTCGTACCTGATCTATTTTTTTCATCAAAATATTTATAAATTGTGAGATTATGAAAATAGTTTACAATATTTAGTGCTTTCTTGCCTGTCACGACGTTTTACAACAGGCAAATCAGAAATTGTAGCAAAATTGTGCAATTAGAACGAAAATATGCATTGTTTCGGAAAAATTCAAACAAGCTTATATTTTTCTGAAACCTTTTTTGTTGGTTTATAAATATGTTAGAGTAAAAAGTTCTACTCGCAGATTTGGCCGCTAATTGTTTATTAATTGTTTAAACAATAACAATTGTTTTGTATAAATAATTTTAAAAATATCGTTAAATTCATCATTTTACTTTGATCAAATATGTTTCTACTTTGTTTTTAATTATGCTGAATCCGAATATGGCATTGCAATTTGAAAATTCTTATACAGAAGCTCTTATACAGTATGTATGCCTAGCTAGGAACCACATGGAAAACTTTTTTATTATAAATTTTACGAAAAAAAGTTATTCTTCATAAATTGCTCTGGATAGTCAAAAATCTAAAAGTTAACCATCAGATATAAAATTTTATCAATTTTATACGAGTTATGTCAAAAATATAAATATCGTTAAAGAGTAAAGTACTTACCTTTATATTCCAGAATATCAAAAAATGATATTATGAAAAGTTGTTTGAAATTAAAAACTATTTTTAAATATACAAATATATCATTCTAATTGAAAAAAAAAAATTCAATTTTTTCTCAAATTACGGATACTCATCATCATTTTATTACAATTATGATAACTATTTTATTATCACTTTTACGAAAAAAAGTTATTCTTCCTAAAATGCTCTCCCTGGTCTAAAATCTAAGATACAACCATCAGATATCAAACTTTTTTAATTTTATATGAGGTATGTAAAAAATATGAATTTTTCTTAATAGTTAAGTGACTATTATTCACAATATTTTAATTATAAGGATGTAATTGAACACTAAAACAATTTTATTAATTCCAAACAACTTTTCTTAATAACAATTTCCGATATTGTGAAATGTAAAGGTACATTATTCTTGAGTGAAATTCATATTTTTTGACATACCTCCTACAAAATTAATTATATTTGATATTTGATGATTGTATCTTATATTATATACTATGCAGGGTATTTTAGAAAGAATAACTTTTTTTCGTAAAATTGATAATACAAAAGTTATCAATAGGTTCCAAGTTACGCAGACATACTGTATAAGAGCTAAAAAAAAATTTTTTACTGAAGATTTATTATTGTTGAATATTATTATTAAATGTATTTTAGGTAAGTTTTACAGAAAAAAGTTTGGATCACTTTGTATAAACATTTTTTAGCTGGTAATTTTCGGTTTTTGTATTACATTTTTGTTATCTTTCATAATTTTCTCAAAAAGATATACTTTATTTCATTTCTAAAGTAAAATAATTTAGTGTATTTTAAAGATTACATGATAAGCTTTAAAAAAGTACTTATAAAACTGTAATGGATCTGTTCAAATTTGAGTAATACCGTCTTAAAGTGGTGGTAATTTTATAAAATTACGAAGATTTCAAAAATTACATTTTTGAGACGTCATATCATTTGAATTAAATTTTTGAGATTTTTTTTGAATAAAACATCATTTAGTAAGTTACTTGAAGGATAAGTTGTGCAAAATTGAGAGTTTTATAAGAAAAATTGTATTAGTTACACATTTTTAAAATAATTTTTAAACAAAATTCATGTAAGGCTAACTTTCCGCCCACACCGTACTTATGACCATAAATTTTATTTCTTTCTATTATAACCATAAGATAGCTTAATTATTCTTCTTTCATGTTCAATTCGTAAAATTTTATTTGATTCATTAGTTAAAGAATTACATTAAAATAACTCAACCATGCACTTCGCCGTACGCTAGTTTACAGTTCGCCAATGTTTGTGAGAAGGGTGACTAGACTAGCGTTATAAATAAAAAATTATAGAAGATACAGATTTAATTTTAGAAAAATTTTTATATAAGGTTTTTTTTCTAGAATTTTCTGAATTTTTCAATGGTCAAGTCAGTTTTTTTCTAAAATTTATATTTTCGGAGTTATTTAAAAAAAACATCTCATTTCGTAGTTCTTTTGTTTAATAAAAAATGAAGCACCCACTTCTCGAGTAGAACTTTTTGATATGTTGTTTATTAAACATTTCTTAATGAAATTACAGAAAGTTCTATCTTGTTTGATTTTTTCCCAAGTGAAAATCTATATGCACTCCCCTATTGGATACATAAAAAAAAGTCTTTGTGCCCTAACTTATATATATATATATATATATATATATATATATATATATATATATATATATATATATATATATAACTCTTTTGTGCCTTAACTCTATATAGCATAGTATATGTCTTGTATAGTGGAGATTATTTTATACGCTGTATTTAGAAGCGTAATTCCTCCTGTGGTTACAGCATTCAAAGATATCTCTTTTTTTTGTATATGGTGCATATTTTGGGTGATTAATATCTGGCTAGTTTTTTAACTTTCCTTCAACTTCAAGAATAATTGTTGGTAATACTCTTCCTTTTCGGCTATTCCAATTACCTCATCTCTTTCGTCTTCCAGGTTTTCTTCTCTCTCTATATTACATATCTCGTCAGAGTATTCCATCCACCGATTTAATACATCTTTCCTTGTTCTTCTGAAAGACATGAATTACTCCAATTTATTTAGAAGGTAAAGTACAGGACAAAACGTTAGTAAGAAGATGTCAGAACTCATGGCTGAAGAACCTGAATTGATGGTTTACCCGATCGTCCTCACAAATATTTTATGGAGAAGTTTGCAATCCAAAACCACAATTGTGATTTGGATCACTAAACTTCGACGGTGACAACCCGTAGATGGCGAACTAAGAAGAACAATTTAGCTAGTAATTCCACTTGAAAGATTTTAAGAATATTTTCGAGGGCTACTGATACTATGGTGTTAAAAGTAATTAAGTATATTTTGTTATCAGTGCTTTATTGCTTCGACTATACATACAGTGCGCAGATTCTAAAGGTGCCGCTGGGGTATGATCTATGCGCAGTATTATAGTCGGTGTATGAGAGAGAAAGTACTCAAAATAATAAAAAACCAAATAATATAGATTTTAAGAATATTTTTGAGGGCTATTGATACTATGGTGTTAAAAGTAATTAAGTATATTTTGTTATCAGTGCTTTATTGCTTCGACTATACATACAGTGCGCAGATTCTAAAGGTGCCGCTGGGGTATGATCTATGCGCAGTATTATAGTCGGCGTATGAGAGAGAAAGTACTCAAAATAATAAAAAACCAAATAATACAGATTTTAAGAATATTTTCGAGGGCTATTGATACTATGGTGTTAAAAGTAATTAAGTATATTTTGTTATCAGTGCTTTATTGCTTCGACTATACATACAGTGCGCAGATTCTAAAGGTGCCGCTGGGGTATGATCTATGCGCCGTATTATAGTCGGTGTATGAGAGAGAAAGTACTTAAAATAATAAAAAACCAAATAATATAGATTTTAAGAATATTTTTGACGGCTATTGATACTATGGTGTTAAAAGTAATGAAATATATTTTGTTGTCAGTGCTTTATTGCTTAGACTATACATACAGTAGGGTGAATCGAAAAAATAAAAGTTGGAAATGTTATATGTAATAGCGTGAAAAAGTTGCTAGTGTTATTTTTTAGCATACTAGTAATTTTAAATTTTTTTTCTAAACGAATCTTCTGCCCCCCCCACGACCTTGAATTTTATTAAATATCTGATTTTTACGAAAATTTCAATTTATTTTATTTGAAATAAAATATGTGCTAACTCGATCTAAGATCAATTAAAGAAAACATAAAATGTTGTCAATTGCAAATTTAAGCGACATTTAAACTTTTATTTGTTTTTCAGTCTCCCCAACCCCTTTGAAATTTCCCGCTTTGTGAGTCCGTGCGTGTAATTTTCGCTTATGTTTGGTGCGGTGTGTTACTTTGTTATTATTATTGTTTGTAAATTAAAGATTTTTAACATAGATAAACCAGGACCTTGGGGTATAAAATCAAGATGTGCTGTGGACCGCCTTATTTTTGGGGCGGTCCACAAAATATATTTGGTACCACCAAATATACCTGAAAATGTTTTATCGAAATATAAACAAGTGATGAAGTTTTCTGGTTGATTGAGGATAAAAAAACTCATCAAGAAAGAGCCAGAATTTTCTGGTATTGCCGAACAGGTTGCAATTTAATTGGAGGAAATATGGAAAAGGCTTTAATTCCAATAATTTAACATACAAGAATTATTCAGCTTTTAAAAGCCTACCATGACAAATATATGAAACTTATGAAACCATTTAAGAACATACAAAACAGTAAATTTTACAAAAATCGAATTCAATGCTTTAAGAACAAAAGTAAAACTTGCAGCATGCAAATGTGACACTCTGATTAATTGTCTTTGTAGCAAATCTCAAAAAGTGCCTCTGGATGACCGCGAATTTCTATTAAATCAAAGAGGTTCCAGAAAAATGGTGATAAGCTCGATTGATAGGGAAAACAAAAACAATAATGATCAAAGAGAACAACGGTAAAAGAAGAAAGTTACCGACGCAAAGCCAAAACTTTAGCTCAAGTAAAAAACAGTACCAAGTTTTATGGTTAATCTATCGTGGAAGAACACATAACACTTTTGCATGAGCCAGGGTGCAAATATTTCGGATATGGGTATCTGCTGTCTGGTATATCAGAGAGTATCAAATCCAGCTGTTGCATGTGACGAAACAGTCGTAAATACTGGCGTTAATGGTGATATTATAATACGGCTGTTAGAAGAACATCTTAAAAAACTGCTTCAGTGGTTTGTATGTCTGCGACATTCAAATGATATACTCGTTGGACATCAAAAGAAGTTTGCCAGTGACCAAATCAAAAAACGTTTGGGTTTTCAAGCTTTCTCCTATAAAAATTTTGGTTCAACCGACTACTTTGAGTTAATTAACTAACAAGAATATCACCTTACAGAACCACCTATATTCTCTAGATTTTCGAGTGACAATCTGCGAGATTTTATTAAGAATCCTAACTTAAACCCGTTTAACATTGAGATTGAGAAATATCACTGCCACAAACAATGTGTAAAACGATGTGTCAAGCTTGTGGCACAAGCTTCTGTAGCAGTTTATGGAGCGTATTCGAGGGAAGGATTTATAAAAACTCGAATTAATTCCAGAAAAACTATGCACCACTGTAATGCTAAATCGGAAGACACCTTCGAATAGAATGCATTTACCATATTTTTTTGTAATATTTATGTACCTAATTTTGTACTTTGCTTTATATTTATTTTAGTATTAAAAAACGTGGGTGACGTCAGGGAGACGGATAAATTGGGCAATTTTGTTATAAAAAGAATGTTTTAGTATACTTTTCTTAAGTAAAATTTTTAATTGCCTTGTGAAACCAGAAAATATTTTTCAATTTAAACCGAATTTATTTATTCAATTTCTATAAAGTATTACATTTCCCTTACAAAAGAAATTTGCATATTAATTTATTTTTTCTAATTTTTAGTGGCCGTGGAGGACAGAAAATATTTATTTATTTCAACGCAATTTTTTTTTCGTCTGTTAAAATTAATTTTTTCAAAATTTTTAATTGTCTTGGGGGGGGGGGGGGGCAGAAGATATTTTCCAATTTCAAAAAAATTTTACCAAAATACTGAACAGTTGATTGGGCAACTTTTGTGAGGTATTACTTTTCCATTGCAAAAACATTTTTTTTTCGCCTTTTTCGATTCTCCCTAACATACAGTGCACAGATTCTAAAGGTGCCTCTGGAGGATGATCTATGCGCAATATTATAGTCGGTGTATGAGAGAGAAAGTATTCAAAATAATAAAAAAACAAATAATATAAAATTTTTTATTTCATTATTTCGAATACCTTCCCTCTCACACACCGACTATAATACTGCGCATAGACTCCATCCCCCAGCAGCACCTTTAGGATATGTGCACTGTATGTATAGTCGAAGCAATAAAGCACTGAACCTCCAAAAAAAAACGACAAGACGGATCTTAATAATTCTTTTTGCATTTGATTTGTGAATGCGCTAGGAAACTTTGTGAACTAGAGCCATGATATAATATTAAAAAACTGTATACAAAAAATGCATTCTTAAAGTTCACCTCAAACAGACAATAAAAAAAAATTGAGAACTCGTCAACTATCGGCGGAAATGAGTTCAATTTTGTTAGTCGGAGGTTTTTGAGGTCGCTGAAAACGAATATGACGTCGAAAATGATCTCCGGAGTACCTGGTCTTAACCCGCCAGTGGTCGCTATATGAGATTTTCTCTCACGGTTTCAGAAAATTGCGCACAAATGTTTTTCTGGGAAATTATACGCGCCGTAGTTCTTTCTTGTCTCCTAACTATCCTCCCCCGAGAATCTAATAGACTCGTCCGCTCAGATAGTGACTCAGTTTATTTAGTATCACCATATTGTTGAGTCAGTGCGCTTCATGTGAGAGATTCTCTCATCAAGCGACCACCGGCGTCACCAAATGTGTATAAAAATCAATTTTATTTTTCCCCTGAAACCCTAAAATAATATTGGACAATTCGACGTAGATCTCAGGATCGAATTGTTTTGTAATGCCCCTTTGTCCGCTTCTTCTCGATCGACGATGATAAATAAATGTTTGAGTGTGGAGTAAAAATACGGTTTTATTGACAGCTACGTATAATTACACTATAGATGATGTTCAGGTAACTTTTTATGATAGACTGCCCTTAATGACAGCTACTGATAATAATTACACTCGGCGTAACTTCTAACAACGACTTACGCACTTGTTAACGAGGTAACTATTTCAATTAGACTGCGACCCAAAATAGTCCCTTTGGTTAATTTGTAATCTCGTCAAAATATACAATTCATCAATAAGTTGCATGACAACCGAACTACGGACTTTGCATGTTGAAAGATTGCAACTACAGTTTAAAGGAAGCTATTGCAAAACTTACAAAATTCAATTGGAAAATATATTATTTGGCAAATTATTAAGTTTGCAGGTTTAATGGACTCTAATTATTAAAATATTACTCGATGTTTTCCAATGTTTCAGTTATACACGGTGAAACTATAAAAGTTTAGGAAGTTAAGAAAAAACGTGAGATTACAAATTAAGGGATTACTTTGAGATTGAACAATATCCTTTTATGATGTAATAAAAGGCGCCGTGGATGTGGTCGATGATATGAAAGTCCTATATTCTGTTTCACAGGTTAGTTGTATATGGTCACTTACCATATATTTTTCAATGTTAAATATTGGCGGCATCAATAGTCACATTTTATATAAAGATAATAGTAATAAAATAGAAAAACGTCGTGTCTTTTTAAATCAAATGGCTTTATCGCTGATGAAACCTCATCTTTTTTGTAAAATTTTGTAAAGAAATGCACAAGTTGGATATGTGAGAGAAAATCTCACGCGCGACCACTCGCGTAACAACCTACCTAGCGACCAATGCCGGGTTAAGGTACCTACTGATTACCTCGTCTTGTAGAGATTTCGGCAAATGCATTAAAAATTAGTCAAAAATCATTACTTGGGGGGTTTTTGGGGCTGCTAACGACGAATATGACATCAGAAGTAATTTTCGGAGTACCTGGTGCCCAAGGTACCTACTGCTTACCTCGTCTTTTGGAGTTGTCGGCCAAGAATATAATAAAAAATTAGTCAAAATGATTACTTGTGGGTTTTTGGGGTCGCTAACGACGAATATGACATCGGAAGTGATCTCCGGAATATCTGGTGCCAGTTTGCCTACTTCTTCTGGAGTTTTCGGCAAATTCATTAAAAAATTACCCAAAAATCATTACTCGGGGCTTTTTGGGTCGCTGACGTCGAATATGACATCGGAAGTGATCTCCGGAGTACCTAGTTCCCAGGGTATCTACGGTTTATCTCGTGACTAATCATTTTTGACTAATTTTTTAATGAATTTGCCGAAAACTCCAGAAGACGAGGAAAACACAGTAGGTACCCTGGATACCAGGTACTCCGTAGATAACTTCTAATGTCATATTCGTCGTCAGCGACCCAAAAACCCCCAGACTAATGATTATTGGCCCATTTCTATTGCATTTGCCGAAAACTCCAGAAGAAGTAGGTAACCTGTGCACCAGGCATTCCGGAGATCACTTCCGGCGTCATATTCGTCGTTAGTGACCCCAAAAACCCCCGAGTAACCATTTTTGACTTATTTTTTAATAATTTTTTACCGAAAACTCCACAAGACGAGGTAAGTAATAGGTACCCTGGGCACGAGGTACTCCGGAAATCACTTCCGATATCATATTCGTCGTTAGCGGCCCCAAAAACTCCCGAGTAATGGTTTTTGATTAATTTTTAATTAATTTGCCGAAAACTCCACAAGACGAGCTAAAGAGTAGGTAGTCTGGGCACCAAGTACCCTGGAAATCACTTCCAACGTCATATTCGTTTTCAGCGACCCCAAAACCCCCGAGTAACAAAATTGAACTCATTTTCGCCGATAATTGACGAGTTATGAATTTTTTCTATTGTGTGTTTGCGATGCTCTTTAATAATGCATTTTTTGTATGGAGTTTTTCAATATTATATCATGGCTCGGGATCACAAATTTTCCTGGCGCATGCACGAATCGAATGCAAAAAGAAATATTAAGATCCGTCTTGGGTTTTTTTTCGGAGGTAAGGCCGATTATAGTGCTATATTGCTTCGTCTAGTATTTCATTTATTGTATTGAGATAATTCAATTAACAGATTAAAATATGTACATGAAGCAACCATGCGGTTACTTGAAGAAGTAGAAAAACAAATTGGATGTAGATATAGAACAGGGAACCAACCGCCAAATTTTGAAATATTGGTTTCTGTCGTTAAATAGATTGACACAATACCCCTGCACCCAGCTACAGAATATAAATCTTAAATAATACCCCTAGCGCCATCTATTGACGAAATGTCTATGTTCTTGTACAGGTTCGCGAAATAGTAATTTTAGAACAAAGATCCACAGTTTTAGACTACGATTTAGTGATTTCGAAATAATCTGAAAGTTTATAAGAATGTCGCGTGGAAAAAAATATGTAAATCTTTTAAAAGCCAATTCACATAATAAACAGCAGGTAAGTTTACAAATTATTACATTTTTATATGGATTTTGTAACCTCGAATATGTTACCTGGTTCCTTTTTTAATAATGAAGTTAAGTGAAATGTGGGGATTTGGTACTTTTTATTGTTGTTGGGTTCCATGTTCTAAAATGTCTAGTAGGAATAATATGGATTCTCTTCTTATTGGTTCATTGTTCAGAAATATGATATTTATGGAATCCGAAGTGATGTACATATAGGTATGTACCTAAATGTTTCCGTATTTTCTAAGATGTTTTTTGAAGTACGATTTGCACGATAATATTTCTAATCATCTTATTCGATGAACACAAATTAGGTAGTCATACATAATTACTTTGGTGTTTTGTAATAAATCAAAATATATTTAGATACCGTTTTTTTATAGTCAGTTTGAAAAAAATACTGGTTACCGTATAACGAGCAAAACTTTTTTACATCATTACTTGCTAATGACGCTATTATAGATGATGTAGATGGTTATGATGGTGACGTTGATTTTGAGTTTGAAACTGAAACTGAATAATGAGGCAGATTTTGTTAAAGTTCTATCAAAAATAATAATTATCATTTTTTTATTTTCTTTTGCCTTTATTGATACCTGTTTGTAGCATTAAATATTGTTTTTACGATTTTGTACAAGGAACCACATTACTTTGTTGGAAAATAAATCTGTTTTATTTGGTGACTTGATATTTTCTTGTGTTCATTGAAACCCATTCGTTTCAATATATTTTATGTTTCTTTATATAAAAAAAATAATCCTATTTATGCATGGAACCAAGTGACTGGTTCTTTTTAGAATTGTATAAAAAATATTGAAATTTAATTTTTTAAAAAGGAACCAAGTAGCATATTTATTTGTTAATTTATTTGTTAAACTAATTTCAGACAACAAAAGTATAAATTACCTATACTAACATTGGGCGTAACCTAAAATATCTTAAAATAACCGTTGTTCAAAATAATCGATTCTAACTGACTTGGTTCCCTGTTCTATATCTACATTCAATTGCAAAATCCATATAATCCAAGTAATGAAGCTTAAAATAGGAGAAAATCTGGTAATTTTTACAGAATGGATCGATTTGCTTGAAAATTTAAGAATAAGTAGTGGATAGTCCAAGGATCAAAATCTATATGAGGCCGAAAGGCGCTTTTACCATGGGGGTGGTTACCACCCCATCTCGGGGGTCGACATTTTTTATTTTATTTTGACCACAAAAGTAAATATAAACATTAATTTTAAGCAATAACTCAAAAAGTTTTCGTTTTATCAAAATAGCTTTGCTTAACAAAAATGTACGTTTTGAAAAAATAAACAAAATAGTCTGTTTTAATTTTCTTTAAAACCAACAGTAATTGAGCTATACTTTATTATATGTTAGGTCTTCTTCGTCAAATGCTAAATACTGTGGATTTAAAGTCAAAAGACGGGAAAACAATGCATTTTTAGAGGATAACTTGTTCAAAATAATTAAAAGTATTTAAAAATCTATCTCCAGAAATAAAAAAACAGTTTCTAGTTTAAAAATTAAGTTACATAATAATAAAAAGAATATCAGTCCCTATTTTTTTCAGCGAAAAAGTGATCGGGAACTTCTCTCTACTCACCACCCTAATTAAAATTATTCATTGACCTTATTTGGTCTACTTTATTTATGTATTATTAATATATTGTAGAGGTTTGACTGTTTTAGAACGATCAGTTTTTAAAAAAAATGGAGTTAAAAGTGAATAACAAATTTTTGTAGTTTGGTAAAAAATGCCCTTTTCTTCAGAAAAGAAAGATTATCATCAGAGATACAAAAAAATATTTAAATATAAAATTGTAGCTTATTTAATTTAAAAGAACAAGGTTTGCAAAAATTTTTTCCAAGGCAAAATTTGAGTGAGCTATTGACAATTAAAACTTGTAATAACTTGCAAAAACCACCTTTAACAACCCTTTCAAAGTCACCTCTTTTTGCGACTGGGAACTTTAAAAATATTTAATAGTAATAGCCTTATAAATCTTGTAAAACCTTACAAATTTCTTTTTACCAAACTTTCTAGGATAAAAAATAAAAAAAGTGACTGTTAAAAAATCAATATATTTTTTTGAAAAAAAAGGAGAAATCCAATTGGAAGCATAATAATGTAAGTTAGCGGTGTTTTTAGTCATCTGCCTTATTCATTCTTCTTTATTTATGTATTGTTATTAGATTCCAGAAGTTTGACTGGCTTGGAATGATTAGTTTTTAAAAAACTTTAGTTAAAAGCGAATAACGAATTTTTGTAGTTTGGTAAAAAATGTCATTTTCACCAGAATAGAAAGATTAGCATCAGAGATACGAAAAAATGTTTAAATATGAAATTGTAGGTTACTTATGCCCGGTTGCACCAACAGATCTTAAGCTTAAGTCGAGAATATCATAAGAATTAATATAATATGACTATAATATATTACAATAAGAATACCATAATATAATAATAGATATAATTGATAATAAGGTAAGAATCTAAAATTATGGTGCAACATAAGTGATACTCAAGGAGGCCATATCTATAAGTAGATCCTAGCTAAGCTGGTGCTTAAGATCTGTTGGTGCAACCAGGCATTAATTCCCAAGACTTGGTTTGAAAAAAAATTTTCTACGGCAAAAATTGAGTAAATCGTAAATGAGTATAATATCGAAAAACATTGATTTTCGATATAAAACTAACACCTTCGATAGCGAATAAATCAAAAACTGTTAATTTTATCAAAAAATGTATGGACTATTTTTTACTTAAAATCAATGTTTTTATCAACTTTTGCGGTCAAAATATAATAAAAAATTTCCACCCTCGAGATGGGTGGCAACCACCCCCATGGTAAAAGCACCTTTCGGCATTATATAGATTTTGATCCGATTGCGAGGTGAAAAGCTTCGGTTCCTGGACTAATATATTCTTTCATGTTTTCATACCGTTATAAGAAACTTTTTATATCGATTATTCCGTACCGGCGTAAAATTTATGGGTATTTAATCTCGTAGATTTTTACTGCAAAAGTAATGCCTCTTCATATTATTAAAAGTAAGATGAACCGGTCATTAATAACGCCGCCTAATAATAATAAAGTACGTCAAAGGCAAGAGACAAATTTTCCGAGAAGTGTATTAAACTTTCGAGCTAATACCTCGACCAAGAAAACCCGAATCCCGCTTTTTTGCGGATGACACCATATTTCATGGATAATGTAACGACCGCTAGGCTATTAAATGTCTAACATATCTAAATCGCTGTGGGAGTTATACCAGATCCTGCATTTCCAGATACATCCCGAATTTCTTGGAAGTTGAACTATTGGAAGATTTCGAGCGATGATACGGTTCGCAGAAAGGAAAACGCAATAGCAATCAGTAATATGTCACTTCTGTTAAGCAGGCTGGTTGTAGATTGGAGAAAGATAAACATTGGGGAGTTTTTGATGAAAATGTAGGCCGAGGGTGGTAAATACAGAAGTTTCGGTTTTGGTTATTATTTGGATTCAATCTACAATGGGGTTTTAAAATTACATTAAAATTTAATGTATGTACATATAATAAAAAACCTCTAAACGCCGCAAAAATTAGTGGCGCATACAGTATTCCAGCTACAAAAGTGCTGATATAAAATTATGTGGCGTAAAAATTTATTTTCATTTTGTAAACCACTCATTAGCGATAAAAAACTGTAAACCCGTAAATTTTTTTGAGGATCAACACCGATTTTAATGAAAATTTGGATTTATGCTCGATTAACCCTCCTCTTCAAAATCTACCCTATGCCGAACCGGTTTTTTTTTTAATTTTTATTGTTGAAAACTACCCTTTATTGCCAAAAATTAAAAAAAAAGTAGATTTTATAATACGATTCTAATGAAAATTTGGATGTAAGCTCTGCTGACGCTTTTCTTCAAAACCTACCCTCTGCTGGACCGGGATTTTATTTTTAACTTTCTCCTTCTATCATAATGAATAAACGATAAAACGAATGATAAAACTCCTTCATTTTTTGAGCAAAAAACTTTTTAAAAAATGAGTTTTGTAGGGAATTTCAAGCTCTTTAACGTTATATTAATTACTAAACTATTGCGACCTCTATTTTTAAAAAGGGGTGTGTGCAAAGGGGTTGTAAAATATACCTCTTTTAAAAATTATAAAAATGTTATTTTCGATTTAATCAAATATTTTTTCTAAACTAAGCATTCCAAACCGATAAAATCATATGGCTCGTATCAATTGTACCTAAGTAAAGTTAATTTCAAGTGGAACGCTATTAATTTCAATTAGGACTGTAATGACGAGGGTTTAATTGATGCATTTAAACAAAAAATCAGGGAGCGACTTTATTTTCGTCATAAGTCACTCAGTTCGTATGCAAAAATTTTTTATTAGAGCTCATTAGAAAGGTTTTTTAATGATATTTAGAAGGTGTCTGCATCCTATTTTTTTTTCAATATAATTCTTTGTGTCCATTGAATGTACACCAGATTTTTTTTCTATTCGAAGCAGATTGAAAAAGAAAATTGGTATGGCCGGCAAATGAACTCGGATTGCCGATCAAATTTGGGGTCGTAACCACTACATTTACATAAACCTTTTCGACGATAATGGTTAAATGGATTATACTTTTGCAGCTCGATAACTTCTAAACGAGTTACAATAACCGATTTTGATTACTGAACCTGAGTTTGAAACGTATAGACAAGTAGTATCTGATGCGTCCAAGGTCAAGTATGATAAGTGAAGGTATTACAAGAATTATTAAGTTTGAAAAACCGTTCTTTCCCATGGGAAATAGATTGTATCATACCTATGATGCCTATAACTTAAAAATTAGAATTTTTCCAGATATGAAGTATACACTGTTAGACGCGTCCAGAGTCTTCCTACAAACGCTTAACTATTCGCCCAATTCGTAGGTTGAAATTTTCAGTAGTAATTGTAAAAAACCAAATTTTCAAAGTTTAGTTTTTCAGTTTTTCAGCTATAATGAGCCGTATGTATGTTTGATCCTGACCACTAGGCACCATTTCAAAGATTAACTCAAGGCTTTGGTGTATTTGCGGTTTTCCTGTCTCTCCTTCAACCTAAGATATATGCCCCCAAAAAATATGCAGTTTTGTAAATACTTAGTCCTATAGATAGCTTATGGATAGCCAGAATTCACAAACTACACCGTTTCTGAATAGGCCCTGATCCCCTCTTGAATCACAGAAAAAAAATAATGTGTGTGTACTTTGTACGCACGTAAGAAGTTATACTTCTACTACATATTATGTGATTTTTAAGACAATACCAATAATTTAAAATGACTAAAAGAATAAAACGCACACAAACACATTGAAAAATGCCACAAAAAAAATTATTTCTGAACGATAATAACTGTTGGCAAAAATTTTAAATACGCATTTTCTGAAAAAACATATAACAAATATACTTACAATCATAAAATGCATAAAAAAATAAAAACTTGCATCGGGAATCGAACCCGTGAATTTCGGGGCGCTTTGATTCGTAATCGAAGCCTAGACTCACTCGTCCAATTCCACATTATTTGTCATGTGGAAAAATAGGGTAACTGAACGTTTTACTGTTTGACAGTTGTTTTGAATATAATTAAATTATATAGTAGTTTAAATTTTGTGGAAGAAAATATTAAAATATAACAAAACAGTAAGAAAAAAATATATTAGATGAAGATTGGTAGAACTTTTGTTGGTAATCAAATTAAGTATGTAAATCAAAGCATTACATACCTACTAGATAAGTAAATCTACGCCAAAAAATCATAATTTAAAAATAAAAATCGGACCTAATGTGGGATTTCTCTATAAAATCCCCATTCTTGAGAAAATAAATGTATGTATTCCAACCTAATCCAAATGTATATATAACAATATGATTATAATAAAAACTACTTACCAAATTAGAATGAGTTTTCCTTGTCCAAAATAGTCGAAAAGTCCAAAAATATAGGTATATTAAAACTATTTAAAAAGGCAGTATAATTATTAACTAACTTTGTTTCTTTTCCCACAAATTTCATAACGCAACAACCATAAATAATCAAACTACGTACAGCTGTGCCACAGCCGCCATATTGAATAATTTTTGACATGTCATTTGAAAATCCAATCAGAACAAAGTTATAATGCGCATGCGCCGGGGTCATAGGTTTTAACATATAAAAATTCACCCGCATATCGCCGGTAAAGAAGTATAACTTCAAAAATTTAGATCGGTGTAGCTTTTTCAACACACACACACCCACACCCACATATGAACATACCCACAAATATTTCCCCTTTTTAAATAGAAATTGAGTCAAATTTCTGAGCTCGATAACTTTTGAATGGTATAACCGATACTCAAAATTAGACATGCATTGGAAAGATAATAATCAGTACGGTCAACAGCCGTAAAGGACTGACTTAAAGTTTCGAAATTTTTTGGAGTTTTTGGGGACGAGAACGAAAAATGGAACTAAATGGAAAGGGCTGAAAATCCACCTTGAACCAAAATGGATGGTTGACATAATAGGTCCACCATCCACATTATGGTGGGCGAGTCTTTTCATAAACTTTAAGATGGGATTCGGCCCAATTTTCAGTTCAGTTAGATTTAGAAAATATATATACATATAAAGAGAGAGTCTGTTATTTGGAATAAATTCAATAGTTCAAATACTAATTGATTTTTTTGAAAAATGCTTAGACCTGTCGATTATTATTTCAACGCGAAATTGTTTACATACAATAATAATGTACACAGGGTGTCCCAATTTACAGATATGGCTTCATTGTTGATATTATTAAATGGCGACACTATCATTTTTATAGCTACATATTTTGATAGGGTGTGTAAACTTATACATAACTACAAAATATAAAATCTTTATTCCCTACCATTTACAAAATAATAAAAAATAACAAAGTTATGTCTGTAATTTCGAACAAATTCAATACTTCAAATACTAATTATTTTTTTGAGAAATTCTCACATCTCTCGATTAGTATTTTAAATCGAAATTTTTTGACATACAATAATAATGTATGCAAGCTGTCCCAATTTAGAGATATGACGTCATCGTTGATTTTCTTAAATGGCAACACTGTCTTTTTGATAGTTATTTTAACAGGTTGTGTAAAGTCATACATAATTGCAAAATATCAAATTTTTATTCCCTACCGTTTACAAAATAACAAAAAATAACAAAGTTATGAAAAACAAGTAATTAAATAATTGAATTTAATTAATACAATTAATTAACTTAATAAATTAATTCCCAATTTGAAGGATGTTTTAAGATATTGTCAAATAGTCAATGGGCAACATTATAAGCATTTACTTAATTGAAATAATTAAATTCAATTATTTGATTACTTGTTTTTCATAACTTTGTTCTTTTTTATTATCTTGTAAATGGAAGAGAATAAAAATTTGGGATTTTGCACTTATGTATAACTTTACACAGCCTATCAAAATAGCTATCAAAATGACAGTGTTGCCATTTAAGAAAATCAACAATGACGTCATATCTCTAAATTGGGATACCCTGTATACATCATTATTGTATGTAAAAAATTTAGATTTGGAATACGAGTCGACTGGACTGAGAATTTTTCAAAAAAACAATTAGTATTTGAACTATTGAATTTATTTCAAATCTCAGACATAACTTTGTTATTTTTTATTATCTTGTAAATGGTAGGGAATAAAAATTTGACATTTTGCAGTTATGTATAACTTTACACACCCTATCAAAATAGCTATCAAAATGACAGTGTTGCCATTTAAGAAAATCAACGATGACGTTATATCTCTAAATTGGGACCCCTGTATACATTACTATTGTATGTAAATAATTTCGATTTCAAATACTAATCAACAGGTCTAAGCATTTTCCAAAAAAAAAATTAGTATTTCAGCTATTGAATTTATTCCAAATTACAGACTCACTCTGTATAGTGTAGCATGTAGGGGGGTTGTGCGCCACTGGCGAGAACTACCGTTCTCTGGGATATTGTTTAATCGATAGCATCGTATATTTTTGCTGCTATGTAACAAAAACCAAAATTTTAGTAAATCTCACTCGGTTTAGTTAGTCGGCGGGATATTTGCATTTTTCATCTACAGAAAAGACACACATTGAGCGGCCCAATCAATATTCAATCAAAAGCGATATTCAATTTTCAATCCTCACTGCGCACCCAATTATTTCGCAGCCTACTTTCCATTAAGTCTAATGAAAATTATAGCAAGGGAAATGTACCGAGTAGAAAAGGTAATTCGCTGTTCGATCATTCTCTGTTTGAGTTTCTATTCTCTTAATTCGCAGAACTAGATGGAATAGTGGTTTCCAATTTTATGACCCGAAAATAGAATATTATAATTTTCAATTATATTGACTGGTAATAAATTTGAAAGCTACATTTTTATGACTTAAAAATATTAGAGGTTCTTATATACCAGGCAATGTCTTACTTCTTTACAAATTCCTAAAAATGTGTGTTCGAGCATGATTGCTCAAATGCTCATTATAATGTATTAATATCTATCTATATATTTATTGTGAAATGTACGATAAATGATAAATGTACTGTTGATCTTATTAATTCGTACTAGTCATTGGTTTAGGTAGTGTCTCTCTTGACACCGCCCTGGATCATATCAATCTGTTTCGAGAACTAACGAGTAGAGCTAAAGAATATGAAATACCGCTAATCTTAACCTTCATAGATTTCGGGAAGTCTTTCGACTCTATATGTCCCAAGGCAATAATAGAAGCTATGACCAACCAAGGTATTTACAAACCGTACATAGGGATATAAGCAAATATAACAGAAATACAGAAAACCAAAACCTTAGGTAAAAATTTGTGAAGACACTCCAGACTTTCTAGCTACAGAAGCGTCAGACAAGGAGACGCAATATCCCCAAAACTCTTTACTGCAACCCTAGAAAATATATTCGACAAAATAAATTGGCAGAGCAAAGGCCTGTCGACTGATGGAGAATAACTTACAGAAGAAAACCTTACTAAAATAATTGGATACAGCAAGTTGCAGCAGTAAAATTACAGAGTTCACTCTAAGCAGATGATAGTTAACCGGTAGTGAACAATAAAAATAAAACACAATGGCTGATGAATTCGTGGACTGAAGAAATATTAAACATGGAAATGGAGGTAAATATAGGACGTTTTATAATCTTATCGATCCATCTTTTCCTTGGCCTCCCTTTCCTTCCTTTACCATTTTTTTTATTCCATCACCTGCTTTGGTAGTGTTTCCTGGTTCATTCGGTTAATGTATCCATACCATTTTAATTTTCTTTGTTGTATCTTTGTTGTTATCGATTTCTGTTTCAGTCTTTGTCTAATATCCTTATTTCTTTTTCGGTCTAATTTCGTTTTTCCTGCTATTTTTCTCAACTGCTTCATCTCCGCGGCATCTATTTGTACACTGTTTATCCATGTCTCACTTGCATATTATTAAAGTTGGTACAGATATTGCATTGCATACCTTCAATTTTATTTCCTTATGTATTTCTTCCTTTCAAAATATTGTTTTATTTAGAGCATAGTACCTAGATTTTATTTGATTTTTTCGCCCTGTACGAGATTTTTGGTCTAGTTTTCCATCCTCTGATATTATTACTTTAAGGTATCGAAACGTCGACACTGTTTCTATTTTTTCGTTTTTGCACCTAAATATCATTTGGTTTATTTCATCCCTTCTCTTTTGTGTTACTATCATGGTTTTCACTCCTGTTGAGCTGCCCACACTTGTAAAAATTAAAAATCAAGTGGCGCTGATTTATGAGCTTCATATTCTGCAAATTAAAAATTTTGAGCTCGTTACACTGGGCAGGAATTTAATATTTTAGTGGGATTCAGCCCCCCTTCTCCTCACTACTTAAAAATAGGGATATTGAATCGATCTTTGCGGCAGAATTACGACCTATTTATAAGCTCTTGAAATGATATAGTTTCGATTTTTGAGCTCATCCCCTTCACCCTAAACAACCCTTTAATTACTTTAACTTAAGAGAAAAATCTTCGCAAGAAAACCACCCCATCTTCCCAGCTTAAAAGAGAGTTGTACATCAAATGAATTAAATTAATTATTTGGTGACTACATTATCATTTAATAGTTTATGAGCTCCCAAAATACGCGCAGTTAGATCATTAAATTGCAATTTCTTTTGTATAGTGCAGTCACTGAAGGTAATTACCTTCAATTTTGGTGAACCTTTATCGATTTTCACGAAAATTGGTGACTGGTTAGAGGATCTCTCAAGAAACAAAGGTGACATGGTGCCACCTTGCGCCTTTACCCTGAGGGTGGATAACGCTCCTTGTCGGGGTTGAAAATTATGTTATTAAAAATAACTCAACAAATCGATAGGAAGACAAATTATAAGCAAAATTTGTTATATAAAGTTACTAAATTAAATCAATACTTTTTGAGTTAAAAGATCAAAAAATCACTAAAAAACTGTAAGTTTTTACAAATAAGTTATCATTACAAAAAATGAAGCTTTGAAAAACCTTTTATTATTAATTAAAAATGAGTTATATAGGGGAGTGCATATAGATATTAAACAAGAAAATCAAACGGAAAAAATCAAACAAGATAGAACTTTTTGTAATTTCATTAAGAAATGTTTAATAAACAACATATCAAAAAGTTCTACTCGAGAAGTGGGTGCTTCATTTTTTATTAAACAAATGAACTGCGAAATTAGATGTTTTTTTTTAAATAATTCCGAAAATATAAATTTTAGAAAAAAACTGACCTGACCATTGACAAATTCAGAAAATTTTACAAAAAAAAACCTTATATAAAGATTTTTCTAAAATTATATCTTCAGCATCTATAATTTTTTATTTATAACGCTAAAGTCACCCTTCTCACAAGCATTGGCGCACTGTAAACTAGCGTACGGGGAAGTGCACGGTTGAGTTATTTTAATGTAATTCTTTAACTGATTGATCAAATGAAATTTTACAAATTGGACATGAAAGAAGAGTAATTAAGCTATCTTATGGTTATAATAAAAGGAAATAAAATGTATGGGCATAAGTACGGTGTGGGATGAAAGTGAGACTTACATAAATTTTGTTTAAAAATTATTTAAAAATGTGTAACTAATACAATTTTTCTTACAAAACTCTAAATTTTGCACAACTTACCTCTTAAGCATCATACTAAACGATGTTTCATTCAAAAAAAATCTGAAAAATTTAATTCAAATGATACGATGTCTCAAAAAATGTAATTTTTGAAAACTTCATAGTTTTACAGAATTAACACCACTATAAGACGGTATTACTCAAGTTTGAACAGGTCTTTTACAGTTTTATAGGTGTTTTTTAAAGCTTAGGATGTATTATTTAAAACGCACTAAATTATTTTACTTTAGAGATGAAATACAATATTTCTTTTTGATAAAATTAAGAAAGATAACTAAGATGTAATAAAAAACCGAAAATTACCAGGTTAAAAAGTGTTTATACAAAGTGATCAAAACTTTTTTCTGTAAAACTTAACTAAAATACATTTAAAAATAAGCTTCAACAATAATAAATGTTCAACAACAATTTTTTTTTGGCTCATACAGTTTGCGTAACTGGCGAACCTATTGATAACTTTTTTATTATCAGTCTTACGAAAAAAAGTTAATCTTTATAAAATACTCGGCATCATATATTATGATCTAAGATGCAACCATCAAATATAAAATTTTATTAATTTTATACGTGGTAGGTCAAAAAATATGAATTTCACTCAAGAGTAAAGTACCTCTATAATTCACAATATCGAAAATTGTTATTAAAAAAAGTTGTTTGAAATTAAAAAATATGTTTCAGTGTTCAATTACATCCTCCTATTTAAAATATTGTGAAAAATAAGGGCATTTAACTCTTTAAAAAAATTCATATTTTTTACATACCTCGTATAAAACTGAAAAAGCTTCATATCTGATGGTTGTATTTTAGATTTTAGACGAGGTAGAGTATTTTATAAAGAATATAAAGAATATAAAGAATAAAATTGATAATAAAATAGTTACAATAATTGAAATAAAATGATGATGGGTATTCGTAATTTGAGAAAAAATTTAAATTTTTTTTCGATTTGAATGATGTAATTGTATATTAAAATATAGTTTTTAATTTCAAACAACTTTTCATAATAGCATTTTTTGATATTCTGGAATATAAAAGTACATACTTTACCCTTTAAAAAAATTCATATTTTTGACATAACTCGTATAAAATTGATAAAATTTAATATCTGATGATTGAGTTTTAGATTTTTGACTATCCAGAGTATTTTAAGTAGAATATCTTTTTTCCGTAAAATTGATAACAAAAAAGTTTTCCATGTGGTTCCTAGCTACGCAAACAAACTGTATATAGTCCAGAGAAATAAGGTTTTTCTCGTGACACTTCCCCCTCCAGGCCGAAACCAAATTTTTTGAGTAGTATGGACATCTATATTATTAACCTATATGTTTCCTGCAGCCGATTTTGATGATATACATAATTATAAACAAATGAAGATCGAAAAACGGTAAATTATCGCTTTTTTCGTCTATTACCAAAAAGTTAAGCACTAAACAAATTTGAGAGTAAGAAACTCATAAATCATATAAAAAAATTCAATATGGCATTCGCTGAATATGTCCATCCTTATTGGTTGCTTAGAAAATTTGCAAAATAAATCATAAATATTGAGTTTTTATAAATATTCATAACTTAGGTAAAAATTAACTTAGAATCTTCTTATTACACGGAATGCCGAGACTTCTTGTACTTAAATTATATTTTAAATTTCAAAGTAATTGGTCAAATAGTTTAAAAGTTATTTAATTTGTTTTTCCCAAATTAATTTTTTTTGCAACACTATAAGTCAGAAAATTATGAGGTTACAATAATACTTCGGAAAGTTTATGAAAGAAGAACATTTATACTATTACCTTAATTAAAAATAAATGACAAAAAATAATTTTAAACAGTGTAAAATTATTTTGCAAAAACATGTCGATTTTTTGCTTACTTATAAAGAATTAGAATAACTTTTTAACCGTTACCCGTAGAAAAATTATTTTTTCATATTTAGAAAGACTGAATTTGTATACACATTTAGAAAGAAAAACAACTGTTCTAGGAGATTTAGGGACAAAGTTAGCCCCCCCATTTTTTTAATTCACATGTTTTTGCAAAATTATTTTGCAATATTTATAATTATTTTTTGTCATTTTTTTTAATTAAATTAATACTGTAAATTTTCTTCTTTTATAAACTATCCAAAATATTACTGTAACTTCATCATTTTCTGACTTACAGTGTTGCAAAAAAATTAATTTTGGATAAACAAATTAAATAACTTTAAAACTATTTGACCAATTGCTTTGAAATTTAGGGTATAATTTAAGCACCATAAGTCTCAGCATTCCGTGTAATAAGAAGGTTCTAAGTTAATTTTTACATAAGTTATGAATATTTATAAAAACTCAAAATTTATGATTTATTTGGCAATTTTCTAAGTAACCAATAAGGATAGACATATTCAGCGAACGCCATATTGAAGTTTTTTATATGGTTTATGAGTTTTTTACTCTCAAATTTGTTTAAAATGCCCAATTTTTTAGTAATAGACGAAAAAAGCGAAAATTTACCGTTTTTTGATCTTCATTTGTTTATAACTATCTATATCATCAAAATCGGCTGCAGGAAACATATAGGTTATTATTATAGATAACCATATTACTCGAAAAATTTGGTTTCAGCCTGGAGGGGGATGTGTCACCAACACGATATTTTTTTCCTTATTTCTCTGAGCTAATAAAGAGCTTCTGTATAAGTATTTTCAAATTGTAATGCCATATTCGGATTCGGCATAACCAAAAACAAAATAGAAACATATTTAATCAAAGTAAAATGATGAATTCAACGATATTGTTAAAATTATTTATACAAAACAATTGTTATTGTTTAAACAATTAATAAACAATTAGCGGCCAAATCTGCGAGTAGAACTTTTTACTTCCACACACACACACACACACATGCTCGTATCAACCCCAGCCCCGGGGGACATGTGTGTTCCAATGGAAAAGTGGAACCCACATGTCCGAAGATCAAACCGGTCACACCCCGTAATAGAGTGGTACCTATCTGACCCCCAAGCTATACCTCCACCCCTCCCCATCGAAGGACATACCGAATGGGGAGGCGTTGACCTTAACGTTACTTTGGATGCCCTGGGTAATGGGACATCCTTTGTATTACTTCATGTGGTTAAGCCACCTGGTTTTAGGGGTAGCTAGAAGAGCTTTTCTCACTGTTATTTTAACTTTTTAATTTATTTATTTAACTTTTTAATTTATCATGTATATAAACTAATAAAAAAAGTTTTAGAAAAATATAAGCTTGTTTGAATTATTCCGAAACATTGCATGTTTTCGTTCTAATTGCACTCGCCGAATAGGTAATTGAATGTATCTTTTTTTGGCGAGTACTCAAATCTAATTATTTAAGTGAAATTAACGGGAAAACGATGCATTTTATAAAAGTCACTTAATATAAACTTGTCAAAGTACTCAAAAATACCTATTAAATGAGCTCAGAAAGAAGTTGATACCATCAAAATTAACAAGTGAACATGAAAATAATAGGACCCGTTTGAATTTTTTAGGAAATAGTGAAAAATAAAACGTACGCTATTTCCACAAAAATTAAAATCTTTAGGAATCCCTATAAGATTTTCTTTACTTTAGCATAAGGAATGAACTTTGAAACTGCATTTTGACCGATTTAGAATGCATATTTTTATAAAATATATAATATCATTTAAAACAATAAACATTTTTCAAATTTTCGTAAATTATGTTCTTTTGATAATAACTCCCACAATACTTGATTCACGTAAAAACTGATAGAGAACGAAGTTTGAGTTTTTTTATTAGCAAATATTTTACTTTTTTTTTTTATTTCTGTATCAATCAAAATAACCAAAATAGAAACGTTTAAGCTTAAATTTTACTTCGAGAACAATTTAACTGGAGCCCTTTAACATATTATCCTGAAAAATAAAATTTTTAAATTTGAAGGATTAATATAATACATTTTTATAGCTCTTGAAATTACCTTTCAAATAGTTGGATGTGCCTGATATCATAAACATTAACAGATTTATTTTGATAGAAAAGTTTTTGGAGTATAAATTTTGATACTATTAACTTCTTCTATAGCTCATAAATATGATAGATAGTTTTAAGTACTTTGACAAGTATTTAGTAAGTGTTTTAAAATTCATCGTTTTCCCGTTATTTAATCTTGCAGCCTTAGATTTGAGTACTCGCAGAAAAAAATATACATTCAATTACATACCTATAACTTACTTTAAATTAATATTAAAAGGTTTTTCAAGTAAGGAATTTATTACATTTTTTATTAAGGCGAAATTACACGATCCACTTTTGCCTTTCAATTTGGATGAAGCAACCAAATTGATCCATGTAAACATAAAACTGATAGGTCTGGATCCCGCGTATGAAAAAAAAGTTGATTAATAGCAAGCTGAAAATTTGTTAATAGCTTAAGGGTGTCTAGTCGAACAAACTTTGATATATGGGAACACTGGAACAGGGGAAGTTTTAATTGTGGAACAGGTTAAAAATTTGGAACGGTCAGACCACGAAAACGGCACATGTATTTTGTCCGACAGAACAGACTTAAACTCTTCGAACAGAGATTAAATTCTCATGCAAAAATCAGACTGCTATTTATCACCAAACGGGCGTTTTAATGAGTGGAACATGTAGAATATGTCAAATGACAGGAATTATGACAGGTGATAAATAACAGTCTGATCTTTGCATGAGAGTTTAATCTCTGTTCGGAGAGTTTAGGTCTGTTCTGTCGGAAAAAATAAATGTGCCGTTTTCGTGGTGTGACCGTTCCAAATTTTTAACCTGTTCCACAATTAAAACTGCCCCTGTTTCAGTGTTCTCATATATCAAAGTTTATCCGACTAGACACCCTTAAGCTATTAACAAATTTTCAGCTTGCTATTAATCAACTTTTTTTTCATACGCGGGATCCAGACCTATGGATCATTCAATGCTATTGAATGTTGTCTTTCAGTGGCATTGAAAGAGTTAAACATGCTCAATATTTTCACTTTTGGAGCTCAATCTTTAACGCGGTTGGACGAGAAATGAATGTGTAAACACAAGAAATAAACGATTAATTTTATAGCTTTTTATTATATAGGGTGTCCCAAAAGTAGCGGAACGGTCGAATATTTCTCGAAATGAACATCGTATCGAAAAACTGAAAAATACGTGTTCAATAATTTTCAAAAATCTATCGAATGACAAAAAACACGACCCCCCACTCCACCTCTAGAGGTGGGGCGGGGGTAACTTTGAAATCTTAAGTGGAGACCCCAAGTTTTTATTTCAGATTTTGATTCCTTACGTAAAAGTAAGTAACTTTTATTTGAGACATTTTTTGAACTGTGTATAGATGGCGCTATAATCGAAAAAAATCATGTATCCTGATGTCATAGGTAAATAATAGAAACGGTCTAATAGCTCGAGAAATAAATTTCAAAAGAAAAAACAAAAAAAGTATATTTAATATGTTTCAAAAACCTATCGAATGACACCAAACACGACCCCCCACTCCACAACCTGGAAGTGGGGTGGGAGGTAACTCTAAAATCTCAAATAGCAACCCTCATTTTTTTATTGCAGATTTGGATTCGTCATGAAAAAATAAGGAACATTTGTTCGAAACAATTTTTAGAATTGTTGATAGATGGCGATAATAAATCGAGTTTTTCCAATTATAGCGCCATCTATCAACAATTCTAAAAAACGTTTTAAATAAATGTTGCTCAATTTTTCGTAATTAATCTTCAAATAAAAAAATATAGGTTGTCGTTTAACATTTTAAAGTTAACCCCCACCCAACCTGTAGGGGGTGGGGTAGAGGGTCATGTTTGGTGTAGTTCGATAGGTTTTTCAAAAAAAATTAACACATGTTTTTTGGGTTTTCATTTGAAAGTGTATTTCTCGAGATATTAGAGCGTTTTTATAATTTACCTATGGTATTACAATAAATGGTTTTTTCCGATTATAGCGCCATCTATCTACAACTCGAAAAAATGTCTCAAATAAAAGTTGCTTACTTTTACATAAGGAATCAAAATATGCAATAAAAACTGGCAGTTTCTATTTAAGATTTTTAAGTTATCCCCCACCCCACGTCCAGGGGGTGAAGTGGGGGATTGCGTTTGGTGTCATTGGATAGATTTTTAAAAATTATTGGAAACGTGTCTTTCAGTTTTTTGCTACGATGTTTAGTTCGCGAAATATTCGACCGTTCCGCTACTTTTGGGACACGCTGTAGAAGGAAGAGTACACGCTTCTGTTCTTGGAAGATATTAAAAAGTATTCGTGTCTATGGAATTATAAAACAGAGAGTTATAAAAACCGGGATTGTGGTGGAAATGCTATTAAATTGCTAACTGAAAATTTGAACATGAGGGGTATAACCGAACCCTGGAAAATAAACCAAAGAAACAAATAAAAAATTAAGGCCATGGAAATGAACTATTGAAGACGATGTTGCCGGCTCACTAGACTTGATAGGGTGAGAAACAAAGATATTAGGAGAGAAATGGAAATTGATATATAGGGTGGCCGGAAAGTCCCCTTACACTAATAATAACAATGTTTCAACACCTAGCCAATATTTATTTGCGTTTCAGCGCATGCACATCTTCAAGGGCACCTGTCTGGTCACGCAGGCAAAAAACAATAGATGCAATTGAAACATGATGGCGGCCACAAGTGAGTCTACAATTGAAGCGTGTCACTGCTTCAACACTTTCCAAAAGCATTTGACAAACATGTTCTGTTCACCGGTAAGTTTGCGATTTCTCGAAATCAAAATGTTTATTTCTGGGCAAATGACAACCTCCATTTCTTTGAGGAAGTGAAAAAACCCGCCTCATGTTATGGCATGGGCTTGAATTATTTGAACTTATCTGTTTGGGCCATATTTTTTTTGAAGGCTACATAACTTATCGCACTTATTTATCTGCAGATAATCAAAGAAAGGTTATTATTGCAATTGACATCTCAGGGCACTGCTGGCACTATTTTTTTTTTCAACAACATGGCGCCTCATCCCATTTTTCTCTCGTTGTTCACAAACGCCTGAATGAAATCTTCCCGAACCGATGGATTGGACGTGGTTCTCCAATATGTCGGCCTCCAAGACGTCTAGATTTGACAGCGCCGGAAAATTCACTGTGGAATTTTATTAAAGAGAAATTTAGAAATGTAGATAGGTATGTTTCGAATGAGGACTTGCGAAGCGGATTGCGCCCAGCTTTTACGTCAGTAACTCCGGACATGTTGAGATGGATAAAGGTTCACACGCACCGAATCGGCATAGAGCGGTCGGCTCGGACCGGTCGGCTCGGAACGCTACGATCGGCGGACTGACTCGGTCACCTCGGCGGCCTCAGCATCGGCAGTTTCGCACGTTTATTTTAATAAGTTAAGGTAGAATTCTGCACCAAGCGACCGAGACAGGAGACCGCGACAGGCGACAGATAGGCGAGGTCTCCCAACGACTGCTCTCAATGCAATTATATCAGGGTAGTTCTGCAGCCCGCGACCGAGACCAGCGACCAACTATCGTCTATCGCGACCTATCTGTCGCCTGTCGCGGTCACCTGTCTCGGGCGCTTGGTGCGGAATTCTACCTTTACAGAGATTGTTACAGAAAAATTGCAATTTCTCGATTTTTTGAAAGTTCAACCGCCTTTATGTCGAAATGCTATGCATCCTACGAAAAAACTTGTAAAAACATTTTTTGCTTAGAATGACCCAAAAAATACAAAACAATGTTCTGTTTTGCGAAAAATCGCTGTTATGTGATTCCTAAAGGTTTTTGTTTATAACAATCTTATCGACATCCGGATCGACTGTTATCCAAAAAAATCGTGTTCTACGGGTCAGAATACATAAAAAAAACTTGGGTAAGTCCATCTAAATTAAGGAGGCCGTTGTACCCCCACTGGCGACAGGACTATTTATTTAATTTTTTATTAGCTTCAATTTTGGTAATTATACCTTTTTTGTAAAAACAAATAGTTTTTGAGTTATCTATGAAAAATCGGTTACGAAAAATTAAAATTTTTGATCTTTAATAACTCAAACAGTTTTGATTTATTTTAATAACTTTATATAAAAAAATTTTGCTTAGAATTTGTCCCCCTATCTAATTATGGGGTTATTTTAATAAAATAATTTTCATCCTGAGAAGGGGTGGCATCCACCCCCAGTGTAAAATCGCAAGTTGAAACCATGTTACCTTTGTTCCTTGAGATATCCTCTAACCACTCACCAATTTTCATGCAAATCGATGGAGGTTGAACGAAATCGGAGGTAATAGCTCATATCCGCCTTCAGTGACTCCACTACTAAGCAATCGAAAAAAATATTTGGGAAAAATGTGTGGAAAAAGAAAATGGCGCACATGATAAGAAATAAAGATATAAGACAAATGACAAAGCAAAAAGCTAGTAGACAAAGAGTACATTAAACAAATCACAATGTTCTGGTTCAGACATATTAATAGAATGAATCCAGAAATAATTACAAGACAAACAGAATTGGTAAGTAGAAAGATAGGGCAAAGGAAAGTAACTGGATAGATCAGCAAACTCAAAAGGAAATGGACAGACCAGATCAAAGAAATAGAAAGAAATGAAAGAAAAACCATTAACGAATTAAATACGATGGCCAAAAATAGAAATGAATGGTAAAAATGTTAAGCACTCTATATTGATCGAAGCTCTAAAAGACATAGGCTTGGACGGCAGAGATATTCGAATAATTGCAAATTTATATTGGAATCAAACAACATCACTTTTAGTAGATGGTGTGGAATCACAGGCCCTTAATATTAAAAGAGGAGTACGGCAAGGATGCCTCTTGTCACCACTGCTTTTCAACGTTTACTCCGCAAGAATTTTCAGAAAAGCTCTTTCTGAAAAACAATAAGGAATACTTGTGAACGGTGACGTCATCAATAATTTGCGATATGCGGACGATACAGTACTCCTAGCTTCTAGTCAAGAAGATCTGCAAAAACTGCTTGATAGTGTCGTTGAGAGTTGTAGGGAGGCAGGTCTGAATCTGAACATACGGAAAACCAAAATACTCTTAATAAGTAAACAGCAGCATATAAAACCGTCTATACATATATGTAAATAATACCAAACTTAAGCAAGTTGATTAAATCGTTTACCTTGGACAGCAACTAAATTGTAACGCAGAAAGTCACTAGGATAGAGCAGGCTAGAGCCGCTTTTAGAAGGATGTCCAAGGTGTTATGTAACAGAGACCTAAAATTGGCATTGAGGATCTGCCTATTTCGCTGCTACGTGTTCTCGGTCTTACTTTATGGTGCGGTGTCGAGTTCCGGACTGTGAATAAAATCGATCTAAATCGCTTTGAGGCTTTCGAAATGTGGTGCTATAGAATAATTTTAAAAGTTGCCTGGGTGGAGAAGATTCAAAACTCCACAACACTAGAACATCTCAGCAAGACTACTGAGATCATAAAAAGCATCAAGCAGAGAAAGCTGGAGTACTTCGGTCATGCAATGAGAGGTCCCAAATATAGGTTGCTACAAAATATTATGCAAGGAAAAAAAGCAGGCAAACGCGGTCCAGGACGAAGAAGAACCTCATGGTTGAAGAACTTGCGAGATTGGTATGGTGTTGATACAAGCATGCTATTTAGGGTGACAGTGAATAAAATTAGGATAGCTATGATGGTAACCAACGTTCTGAAAGGACATGGTACATGAAGAAGAAGATGGTAAAAATGGACAATGTGAGGACAAGCGGATAAGACAAGAAGACGAAGAAGTTTTATATTGTGTATATTGTAGTGTCAGTGATAAGTAATTCGTATTGCTAAGTTGACTTATGGTAGGGGAGCCCAAGCGGGGATTTTTGCAGTTACTCGAGCGCGTCAGATTATCATATGGGGAGAAACCTGGTACCCTGCAGATGTACCTATACCATATATTGGCTCTTAACACAGGGGAGTTCGTTAAGGGGGGCCCGAAATAAAAAATCTATCCTTAAAAAAACTCGAAATTGCCAGATTAAGATAAGGTAAATTAAGTACCTACATGCAAAAGAGTGTATATTTTAAAAATCTGACGATTTGGGCGGGGCGTAAGGAAATGGGCGAGTCCCAAAGTTTCACAAGAAAAAAGCGAATATTTCGCGAAATGAATGACAGATCTAAAAACTAAAAAATATGTGCTCAATATTTTTTAAAAATCTATCGAATGATACCAAACACGACTTCCCACGGAGAGGGGTGGGGGGTAAATTTAATATTTTAAATACGAATCCCGCGATATTTCGCGAAAGGAACATCAGATCGAAAAACTGTAAAATATACTTGTTCAATATTTTTTAAAAATCTATCGAATGGCACCAAACACGACCCCCCGCGGAGGTGGGGGGGGGTTACTTTAAAATCTTAAATAGGGGCCCTCATTTTTTATTGCCGATTTGGATTCCTTACGTAAAAATAAGTAACTTTTATTCGAAACAATTTTTCGAATTATGGATAGATGGCGTTATAATCTGAAAAAACGATTGTTGAAAATGGAAAATTAAATTAAAAAATGGCAAGCGCCCACTAAAATGGAAAACTTTACTTAACTTTTTTTGGTTTTAGGACCTATTCTTCACAACCCAATAGGTCACCAAAGCGCTCGAGTGACTGCACATTTAGCATACTTTGCTCCCCTACCATATTGTTTCTCTAAAAAATGGCTATTAGATCCGAATAAATCCGTTATTCAGGATGAATATCAAACCGACAAAGAAGAGGCCCTGAATTTTAGGCTCAGTAAGTTGACGCATTTTGGTATCACTAGTTAAAATAAGACAATATTTGCCATATATGTAATTCATTTAAAATAATATTAAAAATCGGAATCTATCCGCCATTTTAATGATTATATTATACATAACATCATAAAAATTATGAACATTTCCTCTAGTTCAGTTATTACTCAGAAATTCGTTAATTTTTAGGTTTTCTGGTACATAAGTTAGTTGATACTTTAAATAAGCACCTGCCTATATTTGTTAAAAGTGCTACCTTAAATTCGTATTTTATCAAAGGAAACGGATTGTGAATGACTTCGTTTCTATAATTTGAGTTCTACGTTGTCTTTGAAGTTTATTAAATTTAATATCATCAGTGAATAATTAATTAAGTGAATATTTCAGGGCTTTTTACCCTTATTAACCTGATTGATGTAACGATGTTTTATAGAATACAGGATATATTTTTAACATAATTCTTAAATACATTTAAATTCATATGGAATCCGTAAATCTGTAACTAAAATGTTGGTAGGAAGGAAATGTTTATTATCTTGTCGTAATTTTAAGACTATTCTTATACGTTTATCTTTTGTTACTCTATGTGAGGTACTAAGTAGCTCTATCAAATAGTAGCTTCATCAAATGAATATTGCTTTCACTTGGCGTATCTGCAATATTTCTCCCATTCAGTGCTATTTTTACTTAAGGACCAATTTTCTGGTTCTTCCATCTCGTTTTCGGTCTTCCTCGTGATCTGCCTGATACTGGTCTCCGTTTGGTAATTTTATTGATAACTGCTTCTGAATTTCTCCTGTTCATATGTTCCGTATAACTGAATATCTTTGCCTTGATAAATCTGTCGACATCTTTCTCCTTGGTTGTCACAATCAGTTCATTTTATTTGGTTTAATTCTAATTTCTGTGTTTTTTCTGTTATTTTTATCGAAGTTTTGTGTTGAAAGTTTGTTGTAAAAACAACTTATATTTCATTTTAATATGTCCAACTCATATACAGGGTGTTTCACTAATAATTGTCCATATAATAACTGGAGAAACCTTAGCACAAATTACGAAGGTTTAACCTAAAACACTTAAATAAAATGTGGTTCCCTATTGAGTTACAGGGTGTTTTATCTAAAAATTTAAACACTATTTTTGCTCAGCATTTTGACGTATCCTTTTCATACTTGGTAGGAAGTATAGGTACTGTACAAACTACTAAATTGTTAAACTGTACAAACTTGTTGCCAGAAATGTTAAACAAACGTTTCTGGCTATTACCAGAGGCGTCCGACAGGGGAAAGTGAATGGTTGGCACTTTCCAAATTCTACGCCACTGGCGGAATTGCTATTTTAGTTCAATTTTTGGATTCTCTAATACTTTCTATGAAAATAATATACTCTTTATTCGTAACGATAAAGTCATTAGTTTTTGAGATCTTTGAAGTTAAACATGAAACGACACGGTTATTTTGATTAATGTATTGTGTCGCTTCATTTTTAATTTCAAATATCTCGAAAACTAATCATTTTATCGTTACGAAGGAAGCGTATATAGTCCATTCTTTTACGGTTTTTGCTCTAAATGTTAAAGAACCGCTTGGTTTGACATGAAATTTGGCATACGTATAGCTTACATGTCAAAGAAAAAAAGTGATAGTGTGCCGATGTGTGCTTTTGCCCTGGGGGTGACTTTCACCCCCTTTTGGAGGTGAAAAAATATATGTCCAAAATAAGTCCGGAAATGGGTAAATTGACTAATTTTAAGTAACTTTTGTTTTATAGAGCTTTTTCGCCAAGTCAACACTTTTCGAGTTATTTGCTATTGAATATGTTAATTTTTCCACAAAATAACCACATTTTTGGACGGTTTTCGCAAATAACTCAAAAAGTAAGTACTTTGTCGAAAAAAACGTTCTTAGCAAAAATATAGCACATAAAAATGTAAAAAAAATGGTGTATCCGTTAGGTCTCTGGATCTCGTAGAACCAGAGTTATATCCAATGAAAAATAGATTCATATTCACCAAATTTCAAATAGAATATTTCGACGTGAAATATCCAAAAAAATAAGCACTTTTTGGGGAAAACCCATTTTAACTTTTTTAAAGTGTTTAAAAATAGCTTTATTTCTGTTTTTACAAAAAGCTTCTAGCATTAAATTTAAGCAAGTTACGCCCAAAATAAAGTTGGTTCCTTTTGTTTTTGCAAAAAAAATCGGGAAGACCACCCCCTAATTAGCAACTTAAATGAAATTATTCGTTACCGCTCCACAAATTATTTTACTTATGTTGTGTTTATACGATCTGTAAGTTTGATCCAGTCAAAGTGCTTATTTTTGAAAAAATTTGGTTTCAAAGTAAAATTTTTAAAAATTTAAATTTTGAAAAATATGCTTTTTTCAAAATAACTTAAAAATTGTTAGAGATACCAAAAATCTCGAAAAACAAAAAAAGTCAGATTTGCTTTTCTAAATATCATGTATTTTTTTGATATTCTGTTTGACAAAAATTGATTAAGATTTGGTGTTTCTAAATTTGCATACATTCATTTTCAGTGACTCGTTCAACCCCTTTTAACTACAGCCCTTTCAATAATAAGGACTTTGAACCGATGAAACTTACAGATCATATAAACAATATATACACGAGTCAAGAAACTTGTGACGTCGTAACGATTATGTTCATTTAAGATACTAATTAGGGGGTGATTTTCTCGATTTTTTTACCAAAACCAAAAGGGACTAACTTTATTTTGAGCGTAACTTGTTTAATTTTGATATTATAAATTTTTTTTATAAAACAAAAATAAGGCTTTTTTAAACACTTTAAATAAGTTGTAATGCATTTTCCCCGAAATGTGCTTAATTTTTGGTTATTTCACGTTAAAGTATTCCATTTGGAATTTGACGAATATGAACCTATTTTTCATTAGCTATAACTCTGCTTCTACTAAGTGTCGAGACGTGATGTATACACCATTTTTTTAAATTTTTTACAGTCTATATTTTTGTTAAGAATGTTTTTTCGACAAAATACTTACTATTTGAGTTATCTACGAAAAACCCTCTAAAAGCGTGGTTATTTTGTTAAAAAAATGAACATATTCACTGTCAAATAACTCGAAAAGTATTTACTTAGTGAAAAAACTCTATAGAAGAAAAGTTACATAAAATTAGCCAGTTTATCCATTTCCTGACTTTCTTTGGACGAATATTTTTTCACCCCCAAGAGGTAGTGAAAATCACCCCCAGGGGAAAAGCACATATCGGCACAATATCACTTTTTTTCTTTGACTTGTTAGCTATGTGTATGCCAAATTTCATGTCAATTCAAGCGGTTCTTTAAAATTTAAAGGTTTTGCAATATTTTACCGTTAAAGAACGGACTAATATTATTTACATAAAAAGTATTGGAAAATCATAAAATTACATTAAAATAGCAATTTCGTCAGTGGCGTAGGATTTGGTAAGGGTCAACAAGTCACTATCCCCCGTCGTAGGTCTCTGGTAGTAGCTAGAAACGTTTATTTATCTTAATTTAGTAGGGTGTACAGTACCTACAATTTTTGTCAAGTATGATAAGGATACGCCAAATAGTTTTAAAGTACTGGGTACAAATAATTTTTAAATTTTAATCATACGAATCATATCATAAATTAATCAAAATAAGACGAAGTAGTTTTCAATCCTAATAGTAAATTATTAATATTGAAAATATTAAAAATATTACTAAAAGATTTTTAATGAAAACTTATTGGTACACTTTCCTGGTGACACCTCCAAGACTTCTACAATTTGCAAGTCAAAGTCAAAATGGAGAACAGTGCCTAAGTTCCTTCCGATGAAGGCTCCAATAAGAGCCGAAAATCGCGGTTCAAGGGACTGGACTGCACTCCGTATTCTAATTGAAAAGTAAGATTGTTTTGCCTTCGCATTGCAACTGAATAAAAATGGTATACATTGTTATTTTTTAATCAAAATAACTCTGCCGTTTCATATTTAACTTAAAATATCTCGAAAACTAATGACTTTATCGTTACCAATGAAGAGTATATTATTTACGTAGAAAGTATTGGAGAATCTAGAAGGGTCGAGAAGGGTCAACTATTCACTATCCCCTGTCGTACGCCTCTGGTAGTAGCTAGAAACGTTTGTTTATCACAATCTAGTAGGGTGTATAGTAGTCGCACTTTCTGCCAAGTATGAAAAGGATACGTCTTATAGTTTTAAAATGCTGAGCAAAAATAATTTTTAAATTTTTAAATAAAACACCCTGTAACTCAGTAAGGAACCACATTTTATTTAAGTCTTTTAGGTTAAACCTTCTTATTTTGTGCTAAGGTTTCTCCAGTTACTATATGGACAATTATTAATGAAATACCCTGTATATGAAAACCTGTATAAGAATTTTTCTTCTTCACGTGCCACCTCCGCGACGGAGGTTGGCAATCATCATGGCATTTGTGATCTTACATGCTGCTGCTCTGAATATTTCGGTTGATGTGCATCCGTACCATTCCCTCAAGTTACGCAACCATGAGATCCTTCTCCTTCCTACACTTCTCTTGCCCTGGATTTTCCCCTGTATAATCAATTGAAATATGTTGTATCTCTCATGAAGCATAACATGCCCCAGGTACTGCAGCTTTCTTGTCTTGATGGTTTCCAATATTTCTAGTCTTTTGTTGACTCTTCTCATGACTTCGTTGTTTGTTATATGCTCGGTCCATGATATCTTCAGGATTCTTCTATACACCCAGAGTTCAAATGCTTCCAACTTTTGAGTAGTCGATGCGTTAAGTGTCCATGCTTCTGTCCCGTAAAGCAGGGTCGAGAAAATATAAAAAATACCTTGCCAGCCTAACTCTCTCAAGTCTAACTTCAGTTCTCTTGCACAAAGTACCTTTCTCATTTTATTGAAGTTTGTTCTTGCTTTCTCTATTCGAACTTTGATTTCTTTGGAGTAATCGTTTGTGTGATTAATTATTGTGCCAATATAGTTGTAGTTTTCAACTTGTTCTAAAGTTTTACCTTTAATTGTCAGGCTTTCATCATTATTTTGGGTATAAGAATTGTAAACGTATTTTTGTCAGAAAACTAGTTTCCGTTCCCCTAATGTGAACTTTTATGTGTGTTTAAGACTAGTTTTTTGCGTATACATCCCCGCGTGCCCTCTCGTAGTGTAGAACCTCGAAAGTTCAGTAGTCTTGATGTCCTCTTTGTGAGGAGAAGGCATGTGTGTTGTTTTTGAAATGCCGGTTTTTTCGTGTTAATCGCATACCATTACATTGTATTCGCTCAATTATCTGTATGTTTACACCTAGTATGATAAAATTGATCCAAATAATGGCATAACCCAGACATCCAAAGTGAAAGTTATCCTCCAACACCAAACCATTTTGAGCGTCGGGTTTGGGGGGAGAGGGGGGAGAAATCAGTAAATTCGTAGTTTTTATGTTTTTCGTCAATATTTCTAAAACTATGCGATTTAGCATAAACCACCTTTTATACAAAAATGTTCTACATTAAATTGGAAATAAAAAAGATCCTATACATAATCCTTCTAAAATGAACGGTTCCAAAGTTACGAAGGTAGTATAGTGTAATTGGTCCAAAAAAAGACTAACCCAGACATCCAAAGTAAAAGTTTTCCTCCAACACCAAATTGTTCTATATGGTCCACATATTGTTCAGTAAAAAGTTTTATCATTTTGAGCGTCCGGTTTGGGGGGGGGGGAGATTGGAGAGAAGTCGGTAAATTAGTAGTTTTTTTACGTTTTTCGTCAATAGTTCTAAAACTGTGCTTTAGCGTAAACAATGTTCTATACAAAAATGTTATACATAAAATTTAAAACAAAAAAGGTCCAATACATAATTGTTATAAAATCAACGGTTCCAGATTTACGGAGGGTGAAAAGTGGATGTTTTCGACACTTTTTATATTATTTGGACAATTGATGATGATTTTGACTGGTGAGGTTGACGTTTCTTCAAGGGCTTATCACTAACATACCATCGGCCACTGAAATAGCAAATTTTATTTACAAAAAAAATTTCTTTTAGCAGTAATAATATTATAAAATGACCAGAAAATATATAAAGTATCGAAAACCTCCACTTTTCACCCTCCGTAACTCTGGAACCGTAGATTTTATAACAATTATGTATTGGACCTTTTTTGTTTTTAATTTTATGTAGAAAATTTGAGTAGAGAACATAATTTACGCTAAAGCATAGTTTTAGAAATATTGACGAAAAACGTAAAACAACTACTAATTTACCGATTTCTCCCCCATCTCCCCCCCCCCCCAAACCGGACGCTCAAATTGGTGTAACTTTTTACTGAACAATATGTGGACCATATAGAAGAATTTTGTGTTGGAGGAAAACTTTTACTTTGGATGTCTGGGTTAGGCCTTTTTTGGACCAATTATAATATACTATATCCGTAACTTTTGAACCGTTCATTTTAGAAGAATTTTGCATAAAGACCTTTTTTATTTCAAATTTTATGTGGAATATTTTTATATAGAAGGTTGTTCTTGCTAAACTTCATAGTTTTAGAAATATTGATGAAAAACCTAAAAAACTACGAATTTACCGCTTTCTCTCCCCTCTCCCCCCAAACCCGACGCTCAAAATGGAGTGACTTTTTTCTGAACATTATGTGGACCATATAGAACAATTTGGTGTTGGAAGATAACTTTCACTTTGGATGTCTGGGTTTGGGTCTAGTTATACCATACTAACCCCCAAATCTCTATAAATTTAATTGATGTTTGTATAACTCTCTTGTTAATCTAGAATTGCAATGATTTGTCAATGCTTAAATCAGCCCTTATTTTCTCTACACGTATTAAACAAATATCGAAGGAATTCTCTCTAATTGTTTTATTATTGCTCCAGTGGTTCTTCATAAATATTTTGGAGCAATTGGATGTTGATCCATTCCTCTCTAAAAAGGTGAATGGTTTGGTATTAAATGCCCTCCGACCAAAGTTATTCCCAGTATATGTTTGTGTTTTTGATGCAGGATCTAACCATTATTTACTCTAACTAGAAGAGAAGCCATAATGTCGTCTTTTTATTAGTTAAGCCAATATAAATGGACTAAGAGTCGTTATAAGGAAATAATCATGATAAGGAAATCCAGCCAATTTAAATAGTATAAATTAAGCCGTTTTTGCCGGCTGCTGCCGGTACGCTTTGAAGTTCAGGTATGTAATTAGTCGCACAATTATTTAGTTTGATAAAATCCAGGCTGCTATCTCTATAAAAATATATATTTCGTTTCTTTTTTTTTTTGTTAGGAGACAGTATAAATTCATAGTTTATATTATTATAATAACGAGATCCATTTTGATAGGAACAGGATAAAACAAGAGTTTTTTATTGTCAAAATATCATTCCACTTATAATTTTTTGTAAATCATTGGGGTTTTTCTTTAATTTTTTTTCTTCTTCTTGGTGGACAAAAGTTTCAACGTTTTAACTCGCAGATGCGTGTAAATGCGCTTGTGTCTTTTAATTATTGGATTGACAAGTTTGACAAGACATAACCAAGATGTCAATTTATTTGTTTTGAGTTATTTAATTAAAAGCTAAAATACTAATGTATGTTTTGGTCAAGTGTAATGGATGGGTGAGGTTATAACTTCTCCTATGAGAATGCCGTAGATTTATTAAAGGTTATTTTGGTTGTACAGTAGAACCTCGATAAGTCGGATTAATAGGGACCGCGGCCGATCCGGGTTATCGAAAATCCGGGATAGCCGGAGAATATGGTAAAACCAAATAAAATACATATAAATGATAAACAAATACACAATATATGTAGTTCAAAAAACATGAAAAACATATGGACAGTACATCTAAAAATGAGTGAAAAAATCAAAAAGTGAAATCTCAGTCAAAGTGAAAAAATGTTTGTTTTGTCTGATGAAAATCGGTCCGGGTTAGACGGACTTCCGGATTATCGGGGGCCGACTTATCGAGGTTCCACTGTATAATTAAATCATTGAACGGAGTTTTGTGGAGTACCGAGATAGGGAAACAAAGAAAAATGAGAATATACAACACCATGATTAAGAGCACATTGGTATAAGGATCCGAAACATGGAGAATAAAGGAACACCAAAAAAGAAAAATAGAAGCTACTGAGATGGACGCCCTAAGAAGAGCAAGTAAAACATCGAGATTGGAACGGGCTAGAAATGAGGAAGTAAAGCGAAGAATGAATTTACAGGAAACGGTTGTAGAATGCATTGATAAGAAACAATTAAAGTGGTACGGACATGTTCAGAGAATGGGGGAGGAAAGACTGCCAAAGAAAATTATGAAATGGATTTCTACAGAAAACAGGAAAAGAGGAAGGCCAAGAACGACATGGATACAATGAGTAAGACGATCAATGAGTGTACGAGGATTAGAAGATGAAAACTGCAATGATAGAAGATATTGGCAACAAGGCATCGGACAACGTCGGAGGACGTTTTGAACCCGAATTTATATATATAATTTGGTTGTAGACTTATCAGTTACCCCTTGTGGATTGACGTATATTGTTTAACTAACCACCTATATTGGTGCAATTGTTGTGGAGACCATCACCTGACTTCCTAGGACCATCAACTCAACAGCAGTTTTGCTTCCTTCCTAACAGCCTTTCACAGGTTTTTGGATTTTATCAAAATAAATATTTGTGTGACTAATTACATACCTGAAGTTCAAAGCGTAGCGGTAGTAGCCGTCAAAAACGGCTTAATTTATACTATTTAAATAGGCTGGATTTCCTTATAATGATTATTTCACTGATTGCTATTACTGTCGATAATATTGACTTCTGATTTCATTGGAGGAATATAATTTGTTCTCTCCACGTGTTTTCAGTTCAGGCTCACCACTGGATAGCTAAGTTGCTACGCTTTTGACAGCTTTGGACTCTGGAACCGACTACTCTTTCATCGATTTAGTCCTGTCGCCAGGGGGGGTACAACGGCCTTCTCTATTCAGATGGACTTACCCAAGTTTTTTTCATGTATTTTGACCCGTAGAATACGAATTTTGTGGGTAACAGTTCATCCGGATGTCGATAAGATTGTTATTGATCAAGAACTTGAGGAATTACATAACCGCGATCTCTCGCAAAACAAAACATTTTTTGGTATTTTTTGGGTCATTCTAAGCAAAACATGTTTCTACAATTTTTTTCGTAGGATGGCTAGTTTTCGAGATAACCGCGGTTGAACTTTAAAAAAATCGAAAAATTGCAATTTTTGAACCCGAATAACTTTTGATTAAAAAATAAAACAGCCAGTCTGCTTACCGCATTTGAAAGTTTAAGTCAAATTATATCGGTTTTAATTATTTGCATTGCTAAAAATTTATTTTTTTATTGTTTAACAAAGCTATAAACACATAGTGTTTCCCGTGCCTTTACATGCGTTTTAACGCATGCTACGTAGAAATAGCCTCGATTGCACTAGTACCTATTCTACCTACTCGTTAGATTTTAAATGAGAAATCATAGAAAACATCACTCACGCACTAGGTGTTTGTAGCTTTGTTTAACAATAACACAATAAATCTTTAGCAATGCAAATAATCACAACCGATATAATTTGACTTGAACTTTCAAAGGCGCTAAGCAGAATTCCTATTTTATTTTTTAATCAAAAGTTATTTGGGTTTAAAAATTGCAGTTTTTCGATTTTTTGAAAGTTCAACCGCGCTTATCTCGAAAACTGAGCATCCTACGGGAAAACTTGTTAGAACATTTTTTACTTAGAATGACCCAAAAAATACAAAAAAAAATGTTTTGTTTTGTGAGAAATCTCTGTTATGTAATTCCTCAAGTTCTTGGTCAATAACAATCTTATCGACATCCGGATCAACTGTTACCCAAAAAATTCGTATTCTACGGGTCAAAATACATGAAAGAAACTTGGATAAGTCCATCTAAATCAAGGAGGCCGTTGTACCCCCCCTGGCGACAGGACTAATTTCGTTCGTCGATCCGATAAAGTCCATGCGCGAAGCATTCTATCTCGCTACGCTGTGAACGTAGGCAACTGGACGATTCCCATAGGCGTCCCAAAATAGAATTGGTGAGGGAGTGGTGAATGTAATTAATTTAAAGGATCAGTAGCGTAACCGCTACATTCTCCCTTATCTTCAGCAAAAAAAATTATTGGATATAGGCCTCCGTCCACTGCCTTCTGTCCTGGGCGATTAGAATGCAATTAGTGGTCATTCTTGTTATATTGCTCGTCCATCGCGTGGGTGGTCCTCCTCTACTTCTTTTATCGGCTCTTGGTCTCCACTCGAGCAACCTGTCAGACGGGCCATATGACCGGCCCAGTTCTATTTAAGTTTAGCTACCTCATATACAACATCTGTGACTCCTGTTCTCCATCGTAGTTTTTTGTTTGTTATATGGTCCCGCAATGACATACCAATCATCGACCTTTCCATCTTACGTTTAACAATTCTTAGCTTCTTAGCAGATGCGGTTGTTAATGTTAGAGTTTCAGCACCATTTTTCCGTTTCAAGCCTTTCCGTTTCAAGCAGATTGGGATATCACTTTTGAACACGTCTCTGAGTTTACCGTATATGCGGCACAGGATAGGATATTTCTTCGTTTTAATTCGCACGTTTGATTGTCTCTCGTGATTCATATTTTTAATTACCAAGATATTTGTACTTTTCCGCAAACTCCATTTCGCAGTCGTTAATGACAATGTTTTTACTGGGGACCAGGTTTGTCATTAGTTTTGTCTTAGATATGTCAATTTTTAACCCAACCTGAGAGAACACTTCTTGAATATCTTCAATGCAAATTTGTTAGATTTTGTCCATCTATATTTAAACCTTTCTCCCTCCAATCAAGTATATTCCGGAATGGTGATAAATAGCTTAGGTATCGCCCTGCCGTACTCCGCTGCCAATTCGTATGGGATTGGTATTCTCGTGCAGCTTCACTACCATTGCGGCGTTCTTATAGATATGGTATATTAGCTTAGTATCTCGATAATCGACACGGCATACATGTAAAGCAATCAAGACTGCGTCCAGCTCAATGGTAGTAAAGGCCTTATGGAAGTCCACAAAGCCAAGGGCAAGTGGCCTATCATTGTACTCAATAGATTTTTGAATTACCATCTTAACACTTTAAAGATGCCCATTTGTTCCGAATCCACTACTAAAACCACCTTGTTCTATTGGTTGGTAAAAGTCCAATAAAAGTACAATTTATTTTATTTTTCGTGATGATTATTTCTGTGAAAAGTTTGTAGAGATGGCTCAGTAAACTAATTGGTCGGTAGTTTTCCAAATCAGCTGTATCCCATTTTTTGTGGATTAGTATCATTAAGGTGGTATTACCATTTGTCTGGTTTAGTGCTGTTAAAAAGACCGAGATTAAATATATCTCTTATTTTATTGAGTAAATAGTTTCGAACAATCTTAATTGCATCGGCAACCACATAGTCTTCACCAGAGGACTTATTGTTTTTTGTTTTCTTTAAGGCCTGACTTATTTCTTCTAGGGTGATATCCGACAGTAGTTATAAAAATAATAAATAATAAATTTATATCAAAACTAAACTTCTATTAACTTATTATTTGCAAACCATCAAGTCGTTAATTGAAAAAATTAATCAATATAATAACCCTTGATACTTGTCTTCACAGGCTTTGAAAACACATTTAACATGGTCAACCAAAGTAAAATGCTCAATTATCTAACGCAATGTAGAATAGAGCATCTCTAGATACATATTCCTGATGAAATGCATCTGTGAGCATGTTACACAAGGCTTAATGAGGATACTGGGACGAGGTGCTTGACTATGGAGGTAACAAGGCCCCTAAATTATTTACAACTTTGCTAAAATACATATGTAAAACAATAGATTGCAACTGGAAGGGCAGCAGTGTAGATTTAATTTTTTTAAATAATCTTTGCATTTGGAAAGATGCAGGAGGTTTTTAGGGCAATCTGCCAGTGATAAAGGACAATAGCAAGTAAACTCCAAGTTGCAGAAATGGCAACGGAGAGAATAATGTTACGAGTTTCTCTACATGTTAGAATACCTACTGCTACTCCACCAAACAGATCAGGAGTAGCAGACGTTATTGAAATAATAACAACACTAAAATCGAACTGGGTAGGTCATGTAGCAAGAGCACTAGATAACAGGTGGACAAAAAGAATTTTTGGAAAGGAGACCCCAAATACAAATTAACAAAAACAGAGGTCAACCCTTTACGAGATGGACCGACGACATAAGAAAGTGACTAAAATCTGCATCCAGATGGCACAAAATCGGGTGCTAGAGAATGCGAAAATGGGAGATTTATACTATCTATCTTGGGACTTACCCAAGACTAGGACGAAACAACAACTTACTGGAGGCACAATGGAGAAACAGACAGACTCATGTATATACAAAAAGAAGGAGTAGAAGACATAAGCCATTTTATTTACCAAAAATAAATGAAAACATTTTCTGGTCTTCTGCTACAGAGTCTGCAGAATAAGTGTCAGTGAAATAGCTGCATTGTATACAGGTGTTCCTAAACTAGTAAAATCCTGTCTACACAAAAAGTAGAAGAAGAGGAATAATTCTGAAATAAAACTTCTTGCATTCAATAAAAAAACATAATATCCTTGATAAAATTATATTTTTAAAACACTCTGTACTTATATAATAAATGCTCTAATAGACATAATATGCCTTCACCAAAAATAAAAAAACGAAACTATTTAAAACTAATAAATTATTTCTATAACCTTTTGTACCGAATAACATAAATAACGCTGTTTAATAAGATCATACTCGCATAAGGAGGTTTAAATTGTTAATTATCATCAATCTTCAAATTGGATTGACTTTACAATCGTATATCGTAAAGAGTGATATATCTCGCTATCTTAGATTTCCCGTATATGACAAAATAGAACCAAGTATTAAATACAAAATCTAGGTTGATTTATGGATCAGAATAGCGGTTCTTTTAGACAGCGCATGCAAGAAACTGGATATATACCGGAAATGAAAATGTTAAGATGAATACTTGCGTGAGAAGGGAGACAGGATAAGAAATGGAAAGGTTCGAAGAGCCGTGACAGCATTAAGGTGTCAAAGATGTTAAAGAAAGTTTATATTAGTAAAAGCTGTCAGTAACACAGGCACGGCGTTAAATGATTTTGTAAGGAATTTTTTCCAAAGTTATAGATAACAAAAAATATAATTTTAATTATCATAAATAGGTATCATTACCGTAAGAAAATTAAATGTAACTTGGGATCTATATTATGTAAATATAGAGTTTAGTTGAAAATGAACAACAAATACATTGGTATTGTTTATTTGATTTTGGATTCTTAACGATCCAATTATGATTAAGTTGTGCAGAATTCTACAAGGCGTCTTTAAGTAAACAAATTGGTATGTTTTCAGACACATTAAAGATGGTAAACGCGGCATTTAGCCTTGTAAATCTTTCCGGGGCATTTAGCCTTTTTCTTGTAAATAAGTAGAAGAAGAGTATCGACAGATTAGAAGGACTCAAAAAAAAGTAATACTGAAAATAAAAAAGAAGAAACACATAGAAAACCAACTGATTATTTTTCTGAAGCTATTTCTTTGTGGCATTTATGTACTTTATTATTCTAATTGGTATATTTAATAATTACAATGTCGGGATAGTATCATTAATTTTTTTCTGTTTTTTCCTGGTGATTTACTATGAAATCACTAGCTTAAGGATTTTACTGTCATTATTGCATATGGTTGTCTTTTTAAAGGCAAATCACATGGTGCTATGATTTCTCTGACGGAAATGTTTTCAAAAGCTGCTTTGAATTGGAAAGTTAATTTCATGTAATCGACTGAACTATTTTCTAATAAAGTCGTCCCAGGCACTCAACTCATTGAAATTGACAATATCATTTTAAAGTCGTCTACTACAAAATGTATATATAATATATGTCTCAATTATCGACATGAATGAGTCAGATTAAATTAAATTATTAGAAGAATTCTTTTACCTAGCAACATAAACAAAATTTGTTTAAATATTGAATGGGTTGCATATGTGAGTCCATATTAAATGAAGTAAAGAAACACAGACTTACTCACAATCATTTAATAATACTTTGACGACCGGTTTCGATCTCTACACTATTCAGATCATCTTCAGGTCGGCGTTACAAGTAGTTAAATGATGCCGTTACAAGGGATGCGTTGCAAGTTCATCGATAACATGTTTAAACGTTCAACTTATGCTAATAGGATAGCTAGGTGAGGGACAGGGCAAGCGGACATGCTTCGTAGGTCGAAACATAGTGAAATTTGAATGGATCCTGAAGAAAGGTGTGTGTTGAGAAACAGAGAATGTTGTGTTAGTAATGAGAAAGACAACAAAATACATTAATACAAACTACATTAATAACATTCCCACTCGAACGTTGTCTTTCTCATTACTAACACAACATTCTCTGTTTCTCAACACACATCTTCCTTCAGGATCCATTCAAATTTCACTATGTTCTGACCTACGAAGCATGTCCGCTTGCCCTGTCCCTCACCTAGCTATCCTATTAGCATAAGTTGGACGTTTAAACATGTTATCGATGAACTTGCAACGCATCCCTTGTAACGGTATCATTTAACTACTTGTAACGCCGACCTGAAGATGATCTGAATAGTGTAGAGATCGAAACCGGTCGTCAAAGTATTATTAAATAATTGTGAGTAAGTCTGTGCTTCTTTACTTCATTTAAAATTTGTTTAATTTATTTATATTTTTTATTTCGATAACGACATCAGAAATCAAAAAGTCAATATAATAATTTTTCAACTTAAATTATGGCTTATTTTCCAATTAGAATAGTAAAGAACCAACTAAACGAACAAATTAGCTTGTGATAACTATACAAGCATTACTCTCTTAAACGTGACTTACAAAATATTGACTTTCTTACGATCGACTGTTGGGATATTGTGAAAGAATAAAGTGTGGGTTTCGCAAAAAAGTCAACTATCCGTCAAATATATCTTCTAAGATAACCGTTGGAAAAACATATAAGTATGGAATTTATACTCACCATTTGTTTGTCGATTTTAAATGTTCCTACGGCAGTGTAGACAAAAACGCACTAACAGGTGGAATGAAAAGTTCGTAGTCTGACACATAGATGGCACTACTGGTATTAAATTCATATAATTTTTATTTGGCCATAACCTTCAAAAGGTGCGTGTATAAATATGATAGCTGTAGAACTATTAGTTTATGAGATATAGTCATTTTGAGTGAAGCAACTTAGTTTGAGTGTTAGTTTCAAAAAAATGAATAAAATGGAATTTCGTGTCTTAATAAATCATTGCTTTTTGGCGAAAAAAAATACTGTTGAAGCCAAAGCTTAGCTTGATAAACATTATTCGCACTATGCACCCGGAAAATCAACCGTTGAGAAATGGTTTGTCAAGTTTAAAGGAGGGGAAATTAGCACCAAGGACGATGCATGCAGTGGACGCCCTAAATAGGCTGTTACCGATGATATCATCAAAAAAGTCCACAAAATAATTTTGGATGACCGTAAAGTGAAGTTGTTCGAGATAGCTGAGACTCTAAAGATATCAAAGGAACGTGTTGGATATATTGTGCATGAATATTTGGGTATGAGAAAGCTCTGTGCAAAGTGGGTGCCGCGAGAGTTCACAATCGATCAAAAACAACAACGAATTGATGATTCTGTGAAGTGTTTGAAAACCCAATTTTTGAATCGATATTATACAATGGAAGAAACATGGCTCCATCATTTCACATCGGAGTCCAATCGACAGTCTGCTGAGTGGACTGCACGTGATGAACCGACTACAAAACGTGGAAAGAAGCAGCAGTATTTTGGAATGCGCATGGTATAATATTCATCGACTATCTTGAAAAGGGAAAAACCATTAACAGGGACTGTTACTTTGCATTATTGGAGCATTTGATGGACGAAATCGCGAAAAAACGGCCCCATTTGAAGAAAAAGAAAGTACTATTTCATCAAGATAACGCACCGTGTCACAAATCAATGAAAACGATGGCAAAATTTCATGAATTGGGCTTCGAATTGCTTCCGCAACCACCATATTCACCAGATATATCTCTCAGCGACTACTACCTGTACTTTGACCTCCAGAGAATGCTCGCTGAAAAAAAAAATAGCACCAATGAAGAGATAGTCGCCGAAACTGAGACTTATTTTAAGGCTAAAGACAAATTGTATCATAAAAATGGTATTGAAAAGTTGTATGACCGCCATAATCATTGTATCGTCCTCGAAGGTAACAATATTGAATAATAAAATCAAATTTTATTAAAAAAAATTTCGTTCTATGTTAGCCTACGAACTTTTCAGCACACCGCTGATACAAAGTCAAGTCAGGTTAAGGCTCAATAGTCGAGTGTAAGGTAAGAGTGCAGAACGGAGTATCAATTTTCCAGACAAAACAAGACCTTGACAAGGAGATAGCCTATCGTGCCTTCTATTCAACGCTAGTGAAAGCTATTGGAGAATCTGGAATAACAACAAGGGGGATCATATTAATAGCAGTGTTCAAATACTAGCGAAAGCAGACGACATCGAAATCATAGCAAGAAGAAAAGCGGACCTGGTCCAATCGTTCACGGCATTGAAATCAGCATCAAAAATAATGGGGCTACACGTTAGTAGTATTAAAACTAAGTATGTGCAGGTGACAAACAATAATCAAATAGCAAAACCTGAAGATCTAACGGTTGGAACATATACTTTCAAAAGAGTAAGTGAGTTCATATATCTAGGCTCATAAATTAACAAACGTATTTATGTATCTAGCAAATAAAGCGTATTATGGATTAAAGAAGGTCGCGAGGGCTCATCCATGTATATTCGGCATGTTTTTACCCTTATACTACACAATTCATAAGATTACTTACACTAGTACGATAACATACAATAAACTATAATATTTTTAGATAGGTACATCTGAATTTCCAATAGTATTTTTAAGTAAATATCTACATTCTTAAACTATGATATATGATTTTATGTTAAAAAAGTAAAAGATATTAGTTTTGTGTACAAAAACGAAGTATATGAACTAAAGCTTGATTCTATGCGAAATATTTGCAATTTAGGTACATAAAGCTGCACAAAAAGTTTATTTATAACTTTGTTTAATTTTTTACGCTTTGGCATTACACTAGTTCCAAACTTCATGTAAACACCTCCATGCAAATATCATTAAAACTACTAATACAAATAGGCTGGAATAATAAATTATACAAACTTTGGTAAAAGGAGCGAACCGCATATCCTTTGACTAAGCACTGACATCAAAGTTAATAATTTCGTCATCACGCGACTTCATATTTGCATAACGTGACATAAAGTAAAGTAATAAATGAACAGTGTCATAACTTTCAAAATTAAATTAACTCTACACCAATTTAAATTTATTTTTCATCACTGTGGGGAATGTGTAAAGAGACGCCGCGCTGGTGGTAAACATTTTCGACAGTGTAAGGTACCTAATTTAAAACCTATTCACAGTCACGTCTACTAGCTTGGCCCCAAGTAGGACCAACCTGTCCTCCGTAACTCCTATATGGTCGGTATCAGCTAAATCTCACCTCTCTCATATACTAAGGCATGGGGTTGGAATCATCCCTTAGAGCAAAACTTCTCCCATGATGTCCTTCTTTTTCCCAATTCTCAGTCGCTCAGCATCACACATCAGCTTCCTAACTAGCTCTGCCTAAATATATTTCTTCTGGGCTATCCTTCTTTCTTCTTCTTCTCGGCCATATCTATGGCTCCGAAACCTTCGTCAATGGATTAGCTGATCATCAGATGAATTATTGTTACATGCCGCGCAAGATCGAGAACGATATCGGCAAATTGTCATGGAAGCATGCCTAAAATTTGGGCATGGTGCTCATATGAGAAAAAGATCCTTTTTCCACATATGTACACACATGTATAGTATACACACCGCCCGACTTTTCCACTCTCTTATTCGTGCTATTGTGTCAACCTCTGCCTCTGCCTACCTCTGCGGGCCCAGTTCTGCTTCCTCGATTCCTGCTAGAACTAAATCTAGCTCCCGCTGTTCCTTTTTTTTTATCGATAGCAGGTTTCTCATGTAGTTGTGGATTTTATTTTACCATCGCTCATCGAAATTATACAGTCAATAATTGAGAAGCGGAAGCTTGAATATTTCGGTCAGATGGTAAGAGGTCCTCGTTAACGACTTCTGTGTTTGTTTATGCAGGGCAAAATAAAAGGTAAAAGAGATGTAGGAAGATGACGAACCTTCTGGTTACATACAAAATCTAAGGGAATGGTTTAGTTTGAGCTTAAACCAATTATTTAGAGATGCTTTGGGTAAAATAAGAATTGCCATATTGATATCCAACCTTCGATAGCTAAAACTTTAAGAAGAATCGCTCATCCAACGCCATCTTCTCTACTATCTCCCTCACCGACTCAAACCCTCTCTCTAGCACTTCTCGCTTCTACCGTTCTCCCGTTGTATCTTCCCATTTGTCCCTTAAACATCCACTCTCTCTCTCTCTATTTCTCTCTCTCTCTCTCTCTCTTTCTCTCTTTCTCTCTCTCACTCTCTCTCTCTCTCTCTTTCTCTCTCTCTCTCTCTCTCTCTCTCTCTCTCTCTCTCTCTCTCTCTCTCTCTCTCTCTCTCTCTCTCTCTCTCACACTCTTACCAATACAAATAATGGGGCACACTCATTGATCATCCAAAATAGTCCAAGTTAATGAGGTTTTTTCCATGGCTTTAACAGCCAGGGTACTGAAGCGTTTTTTCGACAGGTAATACATTATAAGAGCAAATTTTGACTATTTCCTGCATACGATCTGGCGGCCATTTTCATTTATAAACAATTAGTGTCAAAAAACGGCATTTTTTCCTTATTTTTCCAGTCAATGGAAAACAGTGAAACTTATGACTTTTCTAGTACAAATATCTTAGAGAGCATGGACAAAGCTTTAAAATGACGTATTACAAAGTTTAATATTTTCTCAAAGTTTCTCATTTATTGTTAAGATGATTGCAAAAAAGGTCGAACCTGCAAAAAAAATTAATTTCGTAATAACTATTGCAATAATTAGTGTAACGCTTTGAAATTTTTGTCAAATGAGGGTTCTTTTGTGTATGTATTCTTTATATTATGTAATAAAAATTTCAAAGCGGTTCATTCCATTGTTTAACTTTTTTTCAAATTGTTTATTCCAGAGAGAATATTTTTTTCATGAGGCAGAAAAAAACGATGCTAGAACTATTTCACAGGTGTCAAATTAAAGTCCTGAGCTATATTTTCAACATAATTTAAAAAAGGTGAATAACAATTTATTTATTAGCAATAAATAATTGTGCAAAATTATCGTCAATCTTTCCTTATAAGCTTTTTATTTTGTTTAATAAATTATATATATTTATTACAATTTTTTATTAATTATTACATAAATAACGTGAAAAAATAGATTTTTTGAAAACAGTTATTCAAAAAGTTTATAAAAAAATTGACGATACTTTTGCATAATTATGTGTTACCGATAAATGCATTTTTTGTTCACTTTTTTTAAAGCAATTTGAAAGTTTAGCACATTTTCTTTCACTTAACACTTGTAGAATGGTTCTAAAAAATTTTTTTCTGACTTAGGTTATTGCAAAAAGGAGCTCTCTGTGATAAACCATTTGAATAAAATTTAAACAATTGAATGAATCGCTTTGAAATTGTTATCACATACTAAGCACCAAAGAACCCTCATATGACAAAAATGTCAAAAGTGTACACTCATTTTTTACAATAGTTATTGCAAAATTAAATTTTTTGCAATTTCGACCTTTTCCGCAATAAATGAGTAACTTAAACTTGGTAATACGCCATTTTATAGCTTTTTCTACGCTCTCGAAGATGTTTGTACTAAAAATGCCATAAGTTTTACTGTTTTCCATTAAACTAAAAAAAAGGCTGTTTTTAACACTAAATCGTTTATAAATAAAAATAGCCGCCAGATCCTGCGCAGAAAATAGTTACAATTTGTCCTTAAAGGTATCACCTTTCGAGAAAACGCGTCAGTACCTTGGCTGTTGAAGTGTCACGAACAGGGTATATTTTTTTCCTATTACGCTGGCCTACAAGGCAGCAGCAGATACAGTCTGTAAGCACTTGCTACCCGCAGCAGTACTAGTTCTGTCCGCGCGTATGTACCAAGAGTCTCTTGCATGCCTGTGCTTCGACAATATTTCGACAATCGCACTCTAGATTGTTGCCACGTAGAGGATGATAGATTGAACAACGCCTCCTAGTCTCGAATATACGACTCCCTATATAGGCATTAGGCTTCCCCATTTATATGTAAGACCACCCCTAAATAATTCACGTACTTCTTAGGAGCGATCTGCACACCCACACAATCAAACTCTATTCCATCTTTCGTGCCTTTAAGGATTACCGCCTCAGCCTTCTCTGCCGCGAGACTCAAACCATGGTTAGTCATCCAATGATAATAACAATAAGGTTACTTATGGTAATACGATAGGAGACAAGAACAATAGCCCACCATATAATATTTTTAAGGGCATCGGTATTGTTAAAGTCATTTCCAATATTATCTATATGTAAATACCTAAATTCTTAGATAATATTATGTGATTTTATGTTACAAATATAAAAAATATTCGTTTTATGCAAAATATAAAATTGCATAAAATTGCAATTTTCTTTATAACGATATTTATTAATATTTTGCGCTTTGACGTTACATTAGTTCCAAACTTCATGTAAACACCTCATGCAAATATCATTAAAACTACTAATACAAATAGGATGGAATAATAAATTATGTATACAAATTTGGTAAAAGGAGCGAACCGCATATCCTTTGACTAAGCACCGACATCAAAGTTAATAACTTCGTCGTCACGCGACTTCATATTTGCATAAAGTGACATAAAGTAAAGTAATAAATGAACAGCGTCATAACTTTCAAAATTAAACTAAAACTACATCCATTTAAGTTTAATGTTAACAATCATCGAAATCCTGTATTTGTTAAATTAGTAGAATAAGGACTCTACGATTATGTGGTTTTCCAACATTTAAAGTTTCCAAATAGTCACAGCGGCAATTCTCTTTAGTCTATTGCAAAGTTAAACTGCAGTTTACATGGTGAACTCGTTAATAATACAAAAAAATTTTAAGTCGAATTAATTTCATTTACGTAAATCAAAAGACTAATGTTTAGTTTATAACATTCGAACTACTACAGGAAGTTGAGGTGTTGTGTAAACTCCAACTAACTCTGGGAGCCGATTTTTTAAGGGTTCGTCTAGCTCACCTGAGAACACTCAGATGTAAGTTTGTCGTATCTTAATTGAAGAAGTGGTCACTAAGTCTTGAAAGGGGCAAATAAAACATGAAATATTTAAAATAATAATAATATAATAATATAATAATAAAGGCAGTTTTTGTTTCTATTCGATTCAGAGTTGGACCACGATCTCCATATATCTATTTCAGCATCCCATTCATCTTCAGTGAAGCTATGCAGTCACAACTGTGAAGCGAATATTAACAACCCTGCGTATTTAAGGGAAATCATCGCGATACAATGATTCCACCTTTTGAGACGCAATCTAGCGACATCTCTCGCAAAACGAAGAAAACAACGAAAAGCCCTAGATACAGAGTTAACCACTTTTTAAACAATTAGAATAATTGAAATACAAATATAATAAACAATATTTTAAATCCAAGACTTTTCGTTGATAAACTGCTTTCTGGCTGCATCCTGTATCTCTGGCTTTTACAATATATAAGCACAAGAGACGACGAAAATAGGAGAAAGCAAATAGGACACTTTGGCCACGCATTTACCTTCTCTCCGTCAAGGAAAAGGACCGAAAGACAGTTTCTAAATACTCAATTCTGAGTAAAGATAAAAAATAGTAAAGGCAGTTTTTGTTTCTATTCGATTCATAGTTGGATAACCATATCAATATAGCTATTTCAGCATCCCATGCATCTATAGTGAAGCTATGCAGACACAACTCTGAAGCGAATATTAACAACCCTGCCTATTTAAGGGAAACCATCGCGGTATAATGATTCCACCTTTTGAGACTCAATCTAGCGTCATCTCTCGCAAAACGAGGAAAACAACGAAAAGCCCTAGATACAAAGTTTACTACTTTTTAAACAATTAGAATAATTGAAATAAAATTATAATAAACAATATTTTAAATCCAAGACTTTTCGTTAATAAACTGCTTTCTGGCTGCATCCTGTATCTCTGGCTTTTACAATAAATTTTATAAAATATTTCATTCGTATTAAAAAATAAAGTAAAAGGAGATTTTACCATCAAAAAAACAAATTCTGTCTATAGTTTTCCAAGATTTAAAAATGATACTTAAGGGATTGTATGCACTGTTGGATCGCTAGTTGGTAGACGTAAATAAGTGTAGTTGTCGGTTTGTTAAAGGAAGGCTTCAGTAAGTCCCTCCCGAAAAGAGGAACAAAAATAAACAATAGGGCCAGAATACTAGAATGAGGAACCTTAGCGATATTAGTATAGTATAGTTGATCCAAAAGATGGCATAACCCAGACATCCAAAGTGAAAGTTATCCTTCAACACCAAATTGATCTTTATGGTCCACACAATCTCCAGAAAAAAGTCACACCATTTTGAGCGTCGGGTTTGGGGGGAGAGGGGGTAGAAATCGGTAAGTTCGTAGATTTTTAAGTTTTTCGCCAATATTTCTAAAACTATGCGGTTTAGCATTAATAACCCTCTATACAAAATTGTTCTACATTAAATTTGAAATAAAAAAGGCCCTATGCATAATCTTTCTAAAATGAATGGTTCCAAAGTTACGGAGGTAGTATAGTATAATTGGTCCAAAAAAGGCCTAACCCAAACATTCAAAGTAAAAGTTTTCCTCCATCACCAAAATGTTCTATATGGTCCACATATTGTTCAGTAGAAAGTTACACCATTTTGAGCGTCCGGTTTGGGATGGAGATGGGAGAAAAGCCGGTAAATTAGTAGTTTTTTTACGTTTTTCGTCAATATTTCTAAAACTATGCTTCAGCGTAAACAATGTTATATATAAAAATGTTCCACATAAAATTTAAAACCAAAAATGTTGTATACATCATTGTCATAAAATCAACGGTTCCAGAGTTACCGAGGATGAAAAGTCGAGGTTTTCGATACTTTTTAAATTTTTTGGGCAATATTGATGATATAACTATACCAAAAACCCAGACATCCAAAGTGAAAGTTATCCTCCAACACCAAATTGTTCTATATGGTCCACATAATGTTCAGAAAAAAGTCACACCATTTTGAGCGTCGGGTTTGGGGGGAGAGGGGGAGAAATCGGTAAATATAAAAAGTATCGAAAACCTCCACATTTCACCCTCCGTAACTCAGGAACCGTTGATTTTATAACAATTATGTATAGAACTTTTTTTGTTTTAAATTTTATGTAGAACATTTTTCTATAAAACATTCCTTACGTTAAAGCATAGTTTTAGAAATTTTGACGAAAAACGTAAAAAAACTACTAATTTACCGATTTCTCCCCCATCTCCCCCCCAAACCGGACGCTCAAAATGGTGTAACTTTTTACTGAACAATATGTGGACCATATAGAACAATTTGGTGTTGAAGGAAAACTTTTATTTTGGATGTCTGGGTTAGGCCTTTTTTTGGACCAATTATATTATAATACCTCCGTAACTTTGGAACCATTCATTTTAGAAGGGTTATGCATAGGGCCTTTTTTATTTCAAATTTAATGTAGAACAATTTTGCGTAGAGGGTTGTTCATGCTAAACCGCCTAGTTTTATAAATATTGACGAAAAGCATGAATAACTACGAATTTGCAGATTTCTCCCCCCCCCCTCTCCCCCCCCCCAAACCCGACGCTCAAAATGGTGTGACTTTTTTCTGAACTTTATGTGGACCATATAGAACAATTTGGTGTTGGAGGATAACTTTCACTTTGGATGTCTGGGTTTGGGTCTAACTATACCATACTATATCATTATATTTTAAGATTTCGCTGTCATGTTTCCAAGATTAAAATTTCAAGAAAATATTCAATAAAAATAAAAAATTGACGAGGGTGAAATCAATATAATAAATTATTATCAAATAGTCAATAGAACGTTTTAGAAATGTAGAGTAGAGGTATATAAATTCGTCGTAATATATTTACACATCAGTGCCTGTTTTTCTGATTTGGTGATAAACTGACAAGACAAGAAAGGCGTGACACCGACAAGTTGACTATATCTAGAGACATTTAGGAAATTTTTATTGCTAATTGTAAATAGGAGTTTGTTCTCCATGAATAGTTAACTGTGGATGAAAAGCTGGGAGTTCAAATCCTGCAAAATATGGTGCTAAGTTTTGTCTGCACTAGCAGATTTGGAAACAACATACCTACATAATATGCAAATTTACAGAGGCAAGAAACCAGGAGCGCAACCTGAGAAAAATCAAGGTGTCAGAATAGTAACAGATTTAGTGTTTCCTTTATGTATATGGCACTGGTCGAGTAGTTACTACAGATAATTTCTTTATGTCCCTAGCCTTGATCGAATTTCTTATGGCCCTGCTTGATATTTTTCACAGCTCTCGCCCGACATTCCAATGGAATTGGTTCTAGAAACTGAGCTGTTTTCTCGTCTGAATTTGCCTTTTTCGTCGTAACGTGGAAACGTTTTCATGGTATCTGTTGTACCAAAGAGAAGCAAGCTGGTCCATGTCGTGTCTCTGCAACATCAGGATGTCTTTCTCTGATGAAAGAGATAAAAACCGCAAATGATATTAAACCAAATAATACATACCTGCAACTCCCCCAAAAGGGTAGTTGATAATGCCGATAAAATGATTTTGTAACGGTTAGACCTTTTCAAACAAGACTCAGTAAAACACAGGTTCAAAATAAAAAAAATAATGTATTCTTGTTCTTGTGATACAAAGTAAAATCAAAAATATTAAAATAAAACAATATCCTATTCTTCATTCTGTCCCCGAAGAAAAGCCCGTTGGCCGATCTCTGTAAAAGAAAACAAAATTGTATTTTTACTACTATCAAAAAAATGCAATAACAATGTTAGTTTAATACAATAAGCAATCACGCTATTCCTAAATATGGAACGATCATATTAATAATTACGCACAAACTTGCAACCACGTTATTCCTCAATACAGAATAACTACACACAGTCTTGCAATCATGTAATCAAAATAACAACAACCGCACACACAGACCCATACAAGGATCCCAAACCAGGCTTTGCAGATGGAAGCAAACGACTCAACACTAACTCAGTACAGTAACAGAATGGCCAGTTACCACAAAATTTTGGGTTTCAACAAGATGGAGCGCCTCCCCACTATTATCGACGAGTTAGGGTTTTTTTGGAGGTGAATTTTTCAAATGGATGGATTGAACGTAGAGGATTCATAGAGTGACCCGCTCGTTCTCCGTACCTCAACCCGTTAGATTTTTTTCTAAAATTACGTGTTATCTAAAATCACGTGTTTACGAAGACGACCAACATACTTGCAGGATTTGAGACCAAGAATAATTGATGAATGTGAACTAGTACGTAGAGAAATCTTGCAAAGGGTGACTCACAAATTTATTTATAGGCTTGCACGTTGTCAGGAGGTGAACGGCGCACATTTTCAACATTTGAAATGATTTTTTTTAATTTTTATTATCATTGGTCTAACGTAAATAAATTAACCGATTTTTTAACTGTAAAGGTATTTTTATTTCTTGTTTTAATAGTTTTTTCTTCCAAACTTCTTCTTCTTCATGTGCCATCTCCTCTAAGAAGGTTAGCAACCATCACGGCAATTCGCACTTTCGATACCCCTGCTCTAAAGAGATCAGCAGAAGTGCAATTAAACCAAGCTCTCAAATTGTTTAACCAGGAGATGCGTCTTCTTCCGCGACTCCTTCTACCCTGTATTCTTCCTTGCATTATTAATTGTAACAAGTTATAACGCTCGCCCCTCATAACATGTCCCAGATATTGTAGTTTTCTGACTTTAATTGTATTTAAAACCTCTTTATCTTTTCCCATTCTTCTCAACACCTCGATGTTCGTGACTCTATCCACCCAACTTATTCTTAATATTCTTCTGTAGGCCCATAACTCGAAAGCTTCTAATCTGTCCGAAACATCCTTCTTTAATGTCCAAGCCTCCAACCCATAGAATAATACGGAGAACACGTAGCATCTAAGTTAAGGATTTTTCATGTGAAACCGGAAGTGGAGTATTAACAAAAAATATGTCTGATTTTTGCGTCACTGTACTTGCAAGGAAAGTTTGCAATAAATCAAAAGAGACGAGGAAGGTACAATTTGTGCCCTACTGTATTAATTTGATAAAAAAAAGAGTTCTAAATTTGCTAACTGCAAAAAATGTATCTGCTCAAACCATAAAAGCAGTCCGCATTGTACTGAAGATGATGCTAGGGAAGCCCAAGAGGGGACTTTTACAGTTACTCGAGCGCGTCAGAAAATCACATGGGGAGAAACCTTGTACCCTGCAAATGTACCTCTACTATATATGGTTTCTTTATACAGGGAAGTGAGTTAAGGGCGGTCCGAAAAAAATCTATCCTTCGAAAAACTGGAAATCGTCAGATTAAGATAAGGTAAGTTAAGTACATGCAGAACAAAGTATATTTAAAAAATCGGACAATTTGAGCAGGGCGTAAGAAAATGGGTGAGTCAAAAAATTTCACAAAAAAAGCAAAAATTTCGCGAAATGAACGTCAGATCAAAAAAATTTTTTTCAAAAATATATTGAATGGTATCAAAAACGACCCACCACGGAGAAGGGTAGGGATAACTTTAAAATTTTAAATAGGAAGCCCTATTTTTTAATTGCATATTTGGTAAAAATAAGTAAAAATATTACTCCTTGCGTAAAAATAAGTAACTTTTATTCGAGAGAGACATTTTTTAGAATTATCGATAGATCGGCGCTATAGTCGGAGAAAAACGAGTGTTGGAAATGGAAAATTAAATTAAAAATGGAAAGTCCCCACCAAAAAGAAAAACTTAGCAAATTTATCATAATTGCCTCCCGTACTATAATAAATAATAATTTATCATCATCATCAAGAGTTATTCCATCCATCGTCGGATGTAAACCTCCCTTAGGTGTGCCAATTCATATCTGTTTGCTGTTTTTTGCATCCATTCGTGGCCAGCCATTCACTTGACGTCATCAGTCCATCTTGTTTAAGGTCTGCCTCTACTTCTTTTGCTTGCCCTTGGTCGCCACTCGAGAACTCGCTTTGTCCAGCGGTTGTCTTCCATTCTTCTTATGTGTCCTGCCCAGTTCCATTTTAACATGGCAACCTTCTGGATCACATCTGTTACCTACTTTTGATCGCCTTCTTATCTCTCCATTCAACTTGTGATCACTGAGCTTAATGTTGAGCATTCTCTGATCCATAGCTCTCTGAGTCACTTGAAGTGTGTGGACTATGCTGTTCTTAAAATCCCAAGTTTCAGTTTCGTATGTCAAAACTGACAACACGTCCTGATCGAACGTTTTTGTTTTTAAAAGTGTTTGACAAGTTTGATTTAAATACTGTTTGTAATCCACAAAATGCTGACCATGCTAAAGAACACCTTCCATTTAAATCAGCCTTTAGGTTAAGCATTGACAGTTCAATTTTTTGACCTATTTTAGTTTTCGATTTTTTTTGTTTCACTTTTTTATGTTAGGAAAGTACCCAGGTATATGTAAATACGTGTTTTATTTATTTCTTCCTTAAAACAATATTACACGTTTCAATAACAAAATGGTGGGGTCCCTAATTAACCCCACGTTGTACTTCACGTAGGTGACAAAATTTAACGTCGTTGATTAAGGGTTAACAAAATACTGTATATACATATTACCTACGATTAACCCTGAATTGGTCGCGCCCGTAAAATTTAATCAGTGGTCGCGCCTAGTCTGTCGTCAGACCCCATTTTTATTTCGTGTATTATTTGTAAAATTTAAAAAAATACCAATTTTTGTTTATTAAGTGATTCCAAAGTTTTTAATAAACAATAAACTTATATTGTGTTTTATTAAATTTTATCTATATAAAGTTAATTTTACTGTCAAGGATCACCGTGTCATCGGCATAGGTATATTGTTCGTTAGCTCACCGCTTAATTGTATGCCCTCATTTCCATTTTGATACATTTTTTAAATATTTGCCCGTAATAAATATTGAATGGGAGTGGGAATAAGATACAATTTTGCCGGACACCTCTTTTGATCTCGATACTTTCAGTAAGTTAATTGCCAATTTTTGCTCTTGCTGCTTTGTTTTATTTTACCACAGTATATGTTTGCCACAGTCCGAATATCCTTGTCGCCAATACCTGTCTTTCGCAGAATATCTATTAATTATTCATGATTGACACTGTCAAATCCTTTTCTAAAATCTACAAAGCCCAAGTATACATCATTATCAACGTCTCTACACCGTTGTATAAGCACCTGAAGAGCGAAAACTGCCTCTGTAGTTCCAAGTGCTTTCCGAAAGCCAAACTCTGATCTATCAATATTTGACTCAAGTTTAGCATAATTACTCCAGGCTGTGGGTGAAAAAACTTGATATAATTCAGGAATTTTTGAAACCTATCAGGTGTTGTAAAGGACGATGCCAGGAATAGCTTATATTAAAATGTAACCAAAAATATTGTGCGCTTTTTTTTATTGCGATTTTAATTTGTTAAATTTGAAATTTTTAATGATTTTTAATTTTGCAGCTTAAGATATTGATTTTAGAGAAAAATTTTTTAATAGAAAGTTGTAGTAAATTAAAAAACCTACAATTTGAGGTATGGTACGTTTAATTTCGTTAATTGGTTATTGCAAAACAGCCTGCGAAAGGTCCAAAATGGCCGTTTTTTACAATTGCATTATTTATTGTACAAATAATTTTTTTTTATTTTTTAAAGCTTTAAAATGAAGATCTTTCAATTCCAAATATAAAAAAAATTGTAAAGCCAGATTAAAAATTTGTTGCTTAGACATTATAAATTGTTTATCCCAAGAGGTCGAATGTCGAAGGCTATAACTTTTTGAAAAAAAAAATCGTAGAGTATTGGTGAAACATCCAATCTCCTTCTAAAGAGTTATATTTTCATATTCTGATGTAAATAAATGCGTAAAGCATTTTTAAACCTCTAATTTTTGGGTTCGAAAATAAGGGGGCAAATTTCGTTATAAACATTTAGAGCTGAAGCGGCCCTGTACATCCTATGAGTTTTTAACTTACACATTATTGTTGCTGAAGCTGAAACGAAGATTTATAAAAAAATAAAAAATTTCTACGTCCAACTGAAGCCGAGATAATTTTTGGGTTTGAAAATAAGGGGGCAAATTTCGTTATAAACATTTAGAGCTGAAGCGTCCCTGTACATCCTATAAGTTTCTAACTTACAGATTATTGTTGCTGAAGACGAAACAAAGATTAATAAGAAAATAAAAATTTTCTACAACCAACTGAAGCCGAGATAATTGTTTTTTTTTTCTTAAATCGTAGTGCCTTTATTTATAACAGTTAAGAAATTATTTTACAGTCTTTGACTAAAGAAAGATTATATTACCTTAAAATTAAAATATTATACAATATTATTACATATTACAGCCTAATTACAGGCTGTTTTGCAATAACGAATTAACGAAATCAAACTTACCATACCTCAAATTGTAGGTTTTTTAATTTACTTCAACTTTGTATTAAATTTTTTTTCTCTAAAATCAATATCCTAAGCTGCAAAATAGTTCAGAGAAATAAGGAAAAAAATATCATGTTGGTGACACAGCCCCCTCCAGGCCGAAACCAAATTTTTTGAGTAGTATGGACATCTATATTAATAACTTACCTATATGTTTCCTGCAGCCGATTTTGATGATATACATAGTTATAAACAAATGAAGATCAAAAAACGGTAAATTTTAGCTTTTTTCGTCTATAACCAAAAAGTTAAGCATTTTAAACAAATTTGAGAGTGAGAAACTCATAAATCGTATAAAAAACTTCAATATGGCGTCCGCTGAATATGTCTATCCTTATTGGTTGCTTAGAAAATTGCAAAATAATTCATAAATTTTGAGTTTTTATAAATATTCATAAGTTATGTAAAAATTAACTTCGAACCTTCTTATTACATGGAATGCTGGGACTTCTGGTGCTTAAATTATACACTATATTTCATAAGAACTGGTCAAATAGTTTAAAAGTTATTTAATTTGTTTTTCCCAAATTAATTTTTTTGCAACACTGTAAGTCAGAAAATGATGAAATTACAGTAATAGTTTGGATAGTTTATGACAGAAGATGATTTATGCTAATAATTTAATTTAAAAAAAATTATAAAAAATAATTCTAAGTATCGCAAAATTATTTTGCAAGAACATGTCGATTTTTTGCTTATAAACAATTAGAATAACTTTTTAACCATTACCCGTTGAAAAATTATTTTTTCATATTTGGAATGACTGAATTTTTATACAAATTTAAAAAAGAAAAAATTGTCCTAGGACAATTAGGGATGAAGTTGCCCCCTCCCCTTTTTTTAAGTCACAGCAGCTTTCTTTATAACAATTACGAAATCAGATCAGTCTCATTTGAAAGAACATACTTCAGAGCTTTAATGTACCAAATATAAAAAATATATACTTACAAACAAATCTTACACAAAGCTTCAAAATGTGAGCCTTAAAATCGGCCGGTTTTGAAACTTGGGAAATCGATGAGAAGGGGGAAGGAACTATTAGCTGTATCTCTTGTTCTCGCCTATGGATTTCGACGTTTCTTTTTTTAATTTGTATGTACTTTTTGCGTACAGTACGAGTATGCATTATTTAAATAAATTAATTGTTATATACACCATCAAATTTGTTTAAACAATTTTTTTTATAATATATTAAGTAATTTTAATCACAAAACATGAATATTTATGAATAATATAATAATACATAGTTCTTTATTAAACTTAGTAATAATTTAAAGTATGAAAAAACAAATTATCCCATTCAATTGTTTCTAAAAATAGTATTGGTCTATGGAAATCAGAAAATCTCAAATAAGATTTTGGTACACTATTTTTTGGTAAACATGCTATTAGATGAATGAAAAACTGAAGTTACAGAACCACCAAACAAGAGATAAATGTAATTGATTGGGGTTGGAAATTAGGCTAAGAACCGTTAGTATCAATCCGATCAACAGATCTTCTTTATACACGGACGCCCATATAAAAATTTTCAGGGGGGGCAAACGTGAAGATGTTGCACATTATATTTTGTATACTTTGGATAACCATATATAGTTAATAGCACCCGAAAAGCTAGGGGGGCCACGCCCCCCCCCCTGCCCATGGCATATCTTTATACCAGATATTTTATTAAAATAAACTATCTGTTCTTGCAAAACTGGTTGCACCGAGTACTTGTTAGTACAGAGATATAAATAGTTTATGGACTTCGATAACCAAAACCTCTATCTTTCTCTATTATCTCTTTTGGAGTTTCTTTTTTTAATCTGTATGTACGCTTTGCGTACGTTACGGATATGTTTTTTGTTAATAAAGTGGTTATTTAAATAACTATGTAAATTGTGTAAAAAACTCTTGGAAATTCTTTTACGATATTTTTAGGATGACTTTGTTGGCAATCATAGGATTGGATTGCACTTGACTTTACAATAACTTATAATAAATAGGTAACTGATAATTGTTACGTTTTTCATAAAAATACAAGTATTCCTAAATAAATCTCCTTTTATAATACCAAGTCTTGTTATACTACCAAAATGTATGAAATATCTTAATTTTTGCTTTTTTGCAATCTTAAAATTATAACTTTCAATCTTGTAAGATACAATTATTACAATGTTGTAGAAAATTTCTGAAAATAATTTTGTTCTTTTTATCCTCTCTCTAATTTTGTTACATTTCATTTTTCGTTTTCTAGTAGCATGTTTATCAAGAAATAAAACTTAGTTTATTTGAGATTTTTTATTTTCAATTCAATATTATAAGCCAATGTTAGATTTAGGAATAATTGAATAGGATTAGTATATAATAATTACGGGGCATAACAAAAATACAGGTCATAAATTTAATCGCATATTCTGGGACCAAAAATACTTCGATTGAACCTAACTTACCTTAGTATAAATATGCACATAAAAAAAGTTACAGCCCTTTGAAGTTACCAAATGAAAATCGATTTTGTCCAATATATCGAAAATTCCGCGAGATTTTTTATTGAAAAAAAATTTTATCTTACAAAAAAATTATGGTAAAATTTTGACACCCCATAAAAATTTTATGGGGTGTCTTTTTGTGTACGTTCAAACTTTTGTGTACGTTCCAATTAAATTATTTTTGTGGTACCGTTAGTTAAACACAATGTTTTTAAAACTTTTTTGCCTCTCAGTACTTTTTCGAAAAGTCAGTTTTTATTGAGATATTTTGAATATTAGTCAAATCCACCACATATTTGTAAATATGGTTAAGTACGATTATGGAGACTTGGTAATCGTATGAAAATTTATTTATAATTTACATTTTTAGGCATATTTTGAACCATATTAAAAAAGAAGCCACAGCTTGATAAAAGGTGCCTTATCGAAAAAATACCAAGAGACAAAAAGTTTTAGAAACATTGTGTTTAACTAATGGCACCGCAATAATAGTTTAATTGGAACGTACACAAACATTTGGGGGGTGTAAAGAATAAAACCCCCATAAAATTTTTATGTAAACATATTAAAAAAGAAGCCGCAACTCGATAAAAACTGCCTTATCAAAAAAATACTAAGAAGCAAAAAAAGTTTTAAAACAGTGAGTTTAAGTAATGGTACCACAATAATAATTTAATTGGAACGTACACAAAAGTTTGGGGGGTTTAAGGGAACAAAACCCCCATAAAATTTTTATAGGATGCACAAATTTCACTATAGTTTTTCTTTAAGATCTTCCTGTCATAAGAATGATACACGTCCATTTTCAATAAAAAATCTCTAATAGTTTTCGATATATTGGAAAAATCGATTTTCATTTTGTAACTTCAAAGGGCTATAACTTTTTTATGTGAACATTTGTATTAAGGTAAGTTAGATCCAATCGATCTATTTTTGGTCCCAGAATATGTGATTTAATTTATGGCCTGTATTTTTGTTACGCCCTGTATAACTAATATGTACATTTTAGAATAAAAGTTACATCAAATATTATTTAAAAAATTGAAAAAAAAAATTGGTTAAACAAATTTGATGGTGTATATAACAATTAGTTTATTTAAATAACGCCTATTCGTAATGTACGTAAAAAGTACATACAAATTAAAAAAAGAAACAACGAAATAAATAATCGAGAACCAGAGATACAGTTAACAGCTCCTTCCCCCCTCTCATCGCTATCCCAAGTTTCAACGCCGGCCGATTTTAAGGGCCATATTTTTAAACTTTGTGGACGATTTCCTTGAAAGGAAATCTTTTGTATACTTGGTAAGTTAAAACTTTGACGTATGACCTTTCAAATGCGGCTAATTTTATTTCTTAGTTGTTATAAACAAAGCTGCTGTGAATTAAAAAAAGAAGGGTGCTCACTTCGTCCCTAATTGTACTAGGACAATTGTTTTTCTTTATAAATGTGTATAAAAATTCAGTCTTTCTAAATATGGAAAAATAATTTTTCTGCAGGTAACGGTTAAAAAGTTATTCTAATTGATTTTAAGCAATTGATTATAAACAAAGCTGCTGTGAATTAAAAAAAGAAGGGTGCTCACTTCGTCCCTAATTGTACTAGGACAATTGTTTTTCTTTATAAATGTGTATAAAAATTCAGTCTTTCTAAATATGGAAAAATAATTTTTCTGCAGGTAACGGTTAAAAAGTTATTCTAATTGATTTTAAGCAAAAAATCGACATGTTCATGCAAAATAATTTTACACTATTTAAAATAATTTTTTGTCATTTTTTTTAAATTAAGTTAATAGCATAAATCTTCTTCTTTCATAAACTGTCAGAAGTATTACTATAACCTCATCGTTTTCTGACTTATAGTGTCGCAAAAAACATTAATTTGGGATAAACAAATTAAATAACTTTTAAACTATTTGACCAATTGCTTTGAAATCTAGAATATAATTTAAGCACCAGAAGTCTCAGCATTCTGTGAAATAAGAAAGTTCTAACTTAATTTTTACATAAGTTATGAACATTTATAAAATCTCAAAATGTATGACTTATTTTGCAATTTTCTAAGCAACAAATAAGGATATAGATATGCAGTGAACGCCATCATCACCATCATTATCATTGGCTCGACAGCCCTTTCTGGGTCTTGGCCTGTTCCAGGATTCTTCTCCACTCTGATCTGTTTCGTGCTTTTTTTCTCCAGTTTTTTATTTTTAAGGTTTTTATAGCATTTTCTATTTGTTCTAAATATCTCAGCTTCGGTCTTCCTCTTGTTCTTTTTCCTACTGGCATCTGTTTGAATATTTTGTTTGGTATTTCGCCTTCTTCCATTCTTTCTACATGTCCCATCCAACGCAGCCGTCCTATTTTAATGAATGTTATGATATCTGGATCCTGGTATATTTCGTATAGTTCAAAGTTGTACCTTCTTCGCCAAATTCCATTTTCTTTTGTGCCCTTATATATGTGTCGCAAGATTTTTCTTTCAAAGGTGGCTAGCAATGTTTCCTCTCTTTTAGTGAGTGTCCAGGTTTCTGAGCCGTATGTGAGTACCGGTCTTATTAGGGTTTTGTATATTTGGCATTTTGTTTTCCTTGCGACGTTCTCTGATCTTAGTTGCCGAATTAAGCCATGATAACTTTTATTGGCAATAAATATTCGCCTCTTCACTTCCTCTGCTACGTTATTATCAGATGTGACTAGGGATCCCAAGTATGTAAAGTTTTTTACCCCCTCAATGTTGTATTCTCCTATTGTTATATTTTGTGGCTGCCTTATTTCCGTGTTTTTACTTACCTGCATATATTTTGTTTTGTTCTGGTTGATTTTCAGGCCACTATTTTGTGCAGCTCGTTCTATTTGATTGAATGCCTCTATCATTTCTCTTCTTGATCTTGCGATTATGTCAACATCATCTGCAAATGCTAGTATTTGCACGCTTTTATTAATTATTGTTCGTCGAGCATTGACTGTTGTGTCCCTCATTATTTTCTCGAGTACAATGTTGAACAAGATGCATGATAGAGCATCTCCCTGGCGTAGTCCCTTTTTCACATCTATTGTTTCCGTTAGTTCGTTTTGTATCCGGATTTTACTTTCTACTTTTAGAGATTCTTTTATCAGTTCTATTAGTTGTGTTTGTATATTAAATTCTTTCATTGCTTTTATTAAGAATTCTCGGTTTATATTGTCATATGCGCTTTCAAAGTCTATGAAGAGATGATGTGTGTCGATGTTATGTTCACTTGTTTTTTCAAGGATCTGTCGCAGAACAAATATCTGGTCTATTGTTGACTTCTGTCTACAGAAGCCACTTTGGTACCTGCCAACTATTTTTTCAGCGTGTGGTCTAAGTCTTTCATAAATGACGTTGGACATTATTTTGTATGCTGCATTCAGCAGCGTGATTCCACGGTAGTTTCCACATTCTAACTGATTCCCCTTTTTATGTAATGGTACAATAATACCACTATTCCACTCCGCTGGTAGCTGTTTATTTGACCATATCTTTGTTATCAATACATATATTGTTTTCTGTAGTGCGTCTCCTCCTTCCTTCAGTAATTCCGATGCTACTTGATCCGATCCCGGTGATTTATTGTTCTTTAATTTGTCTACTGCTGTTCTAATCTCGGCTATTGTTGGTGGACTCTTTTCTCTGTTGTCTGCTTGGTCTAATGGTATATCAGGGTTCGTCTCACTCCCATCTCCTTCAAGCTTTTCCGTAAAATGTTCTGTCCATCTTCTTAGTATCTCTTGCTGTTCTGTCAATATATTACCTTCCTTATCTCTACACATCGTCGTTCTCGGTTTGAAGTCTTTTCTGCTTTTGTTCAGTTTCTGATAAAATTTTCTTGTCTCTGTCGATCTACTTAGTTCTTGCAGTTCCTGAAGTTCTTTGTTCATATATTCTCTCTTTTTTCTTCGGTGAGTTTTCTTTTCTTCTCTGCGTAGTGAACGCCATATTGAATTTTTTTATATGATTTATTAGTTTCTTACTCTCAAATTCGTTTAAAATGCTTCACTTTTTAGTAATAGACGAAAAAAGCGAAAATTTAGCGTTTTTCGATTTTTATTTGTTTATAACTATGTATATCATCAAAATCGGCTGCAGGAAACATATAGGTTATTAATATAGATGTCCATACTACTCAAAAAATTTGGTTTCGGCCTGGAGGGGGATGTGTCACGAGAAAAATCTTATTTCTCTGGACTAAAATTATAAATCATTAAAAATTGCAAATTTAACAAATGAAAATCGCAATAAAAAAAAGCGCACAATATTTTTGGTTACATTTTAGTAGAAGTTATTCCTGGCATCGTCCTTTATAAGACCTGATAGGTTTCAAAAATTCTTGAATTATATCCTGAAATCGACCTATTTTTCACCCACAGCCTGGGGTAAATATTCTTTTATGAGAGATCTTGGTGATCGCTGAATTGTTTAGTTATTTTAAAACATTTTTTTGATCGATACGAATCGTTCTAAAGATCCTAAGTGCTGTTTCACATTATAAGAATTTAAACGTGCGAGGGTTAGAACGCACGACAACATTCCAATGGTGGCTCATGTAATCATATAGGGCTGTTTCACATTATAAAAATTTTGAACGTGCGAGCGTTTTCTCGTGCGATAGTTTTGACGCACTTGTACTTTTCACACAATAAAAATTGCGTCGCACGAAGATATTTTGCTGTGTTGTTTGGTATATTATTTTTATTTACACTATATTATTATATAGAAATATATATATAAAGATAGAAACTTGACGAGAAATACTTGGAATGGTGTATACCCTGCACTTAACAGTGAATTTGACGATTAGGTGATAAGGAAAAAAAAACACATTTGGTAAGCATAGCAAAATTAATTATATGTTACTGATAACAACAGTAACTAAAACTGCTCAGTATATTATAATACACTTTATTTTCAATAGTTGCAATTAACGTTGAGTATAAAGGTTGTTCCATCAATATGTTTGAATATAAAAATGTATAAATCGTATCTTTTTGCGTTCATAGGATGGACCCAATGAACTCGGTTTCTCTTATTTCTCTTTCTTCGACAATAAAGTAACCACAACGCTATAGTGTGATTTCGCTCCATATAATATAACTATACCTTTTATACTACGAAATTATAGTTATGTAGGGTAAACGACTCCTCGGAAGACTGAAGTAGGGCGGCCGTCGCGTCTTGCGTGAAATTATCTAAAAACAACATTTAAAACGAGGGGAAAAACATTAAAAACGAGTGGATGACGGATGGTCTTTTAAATTCTGTACATAAAAACATTGATTGTAGTGTTGTTCTGAAGCTATTTTCTTGTAACATTTTTGTAATAAACTATTATAAATAGAAAATAAGCCCCAATTTAACTAAAAAATGATTTTATTAACGTTTCGACACCCAAATCGGATGTAAAAACGTCAACAAAACACTTTATTTAATTAAATTGTGGCTTATTTCCCATTTAGAATAGTGTATTACATATATTGTATGAGCTAATTAGATGAGCTAATCCAAGATCCCACAAATAACTTAGTAGAACAACAATTATAAAAACCAATTAAGACTTTTAATTAAAAATATAAGAAACAATAACAGACAAAATAGAAATTGCAAATGAATTAAATACGTATTACAGTACATTATGACAAAAGTCTTAAGGCAAAAGTATATGGTCTTCAGTAAAATCATGACACAACCAGCACATATTAGTATAAACGGCAATCAAATTGAAAAAGTATCAAGTTACAAATACTTGGAAACTTTAATAAACGAAACTGGAGACCAAATCAATGAAATAAAAAGACATATCGAAATTGCCAGGGCCACCTTCATAAAGACGAGAAAATTCTTCTGTAACAAAGATATAAGCATCCCTCTACGATTAAGAATGCTAAGAGGCTACGTATTTAATACGCTATTATATGGTGTAGAGGCCTGGACTCTCAAACAGAACAACATAAAAAATATTGAAAGTTTCGAGATGTGGTGCTACCGTCGAATGCTGAAGATAAGTTGGGTTGAAAGGATCACAAATCTTGAAGTAATACGAAGGATAGGAAGAGACCCAGAAATTTTGTTAACGATAAAACGAAGAAAACTCGAGTATTCGGGTCACTTGATGAGAGGTCATAAATACGCATTACTTCAAAATATAATGCAAGGAAAAATAGAAGGAAAACGGAATCCAGGCCGTAGAAGAATGTCATGGTTGCGGAATTTGAGAGAGTGGTTTGGCTACACCACTAATGAACTTTTTAGGTCAGGTATAAACAAAGTCAGGGTAGCCTTGATGATTTCCAATCTCCGATAGGAGTGGAACAAGAAGAGGAAGAAGGACAAAAGTATGGACAAAAAATACCCATCTGTAATGATACATCGTAATGATACATATCAGACATCGTATCATGTGACGACCTCAGCCACAAAGTGTAAATAAAACTAATATACCAAACAACACAGCAAAATATCTTCGTGCGACTCAATTCTTATTGTGTGAAAAGGCGTGTGCGTCAAAACTACCGCACGAGAAAACTCTCGCATGTTCAAAATTCTTATAATGTGAAACAGCACTAACCATCTACTTATTCCATGGTTTAAAAAATACATTATATAATTGAATTCCTCCCTTTTTTGTTTTAGTTCTTTTGAGCCGTCCCTAAGCATTTAAAATGGAACCTACATTGTTTTGAATAATTTATATGCCTTTGCATATTTTATCATTGTTAAGATCTTATCATCCGGCCTTTCAGTGTATCTATTCAACTGCGTTTGTTTGAATTCTACAAAGAGAACACTGAAATTTTACACTACCGTGAGTTCTGAAATTGGATGTTTCTAAAGAATCCCCCTATCTATTTGACACTCTAAAGCAATGGGGTATTGAATATACATTTATCAGGAGATAATGATGTTTACACTTTGTAAGTTGGGATTCACAAGTTCATCTACTGTATGTAAATTAAACCGAGATCTTCCTTAAGTTTTATATTACATTTTTTTTTAATAACATAATATGTGTAAATTTTACAATTGGGACCGTGCAAGTTCGGCAAAGCGACACCTGGTCTCTACGCTTAGCAACATTTTTCGCACTTTTAATTATACTGGCCAATTATATTAGTCCTGGTTACTGGATAATTGTCAAGGCCATATTCTAAAAAAAGAATAAGAAAAAAATAAGATACAGGTTATGTTATTAAAACGTAAACAATTGTAAGTAGTAAATAAAATTAGTTATTAAAATGCAGTACTGCAAGCAAAATACAATTAATTAAATTTACCTTTATATAATAATTGCATATCATATCAATATTGTGGAGCAATATATAATTTTTCTTCTTCAATTACAGTAGGTATGAAATTAATATACGTCAATTTGAAAATTTCAATTGACAATATGAATTATTTAAGAAAGTTGCAATATTTCTCCGCTTTTCGCGCACTATCGTTTCTCGTATCCCCTCCAAGTACTTGCACACCGCGAATAGGCAAATGCTAATGACAATTTGTTAAGTTCGAAGTCCAGTTAACTGGGTGGACTTCATAGATTGGGATACGTTTCGCTGTACATCCAAATTGCTTGTTAGGAATTAATTGATTTGCTTTCACAATTGGTTCTCTTTTCTCTACAAGTAATTTTCCTTGTAATTTTGCCCTATCAGGGACCAGGCTAATAGGTAAGTAGGATGTTGTTTGCTCAGCAGGTTTTTTTGCTTAGGGATTAGTATTTCCAGAAAAGCTGAAAGTATCCCGTCTTTAAGGCAGGCCGCACATCAAAGAAACATGAAACGTGAAACATTAAACGTGAAACATAAAACAAATAAATTGTAAAAAAAGTAACCGTTTCATGTGATAAGCTAATCGATAAATGGATAGTGACGCGGTCGTTGCTGTCGGCGCTGCTCTTTAATTGCTTTATAATATTAAAGAAACGTGAAGCATAAAACATGAAACAACAAAATTGTGTAGAAAGAAACCGTTTCATGTTATAATAGTGTAGGAAACAGAGGTTGAACTTCGCAAATTCGACACAAGCCCGGTTTTATTTTTTTTTTCTGGTATACCAAGGGGTGCTTTTAATGAGGCTAACTTTTTCTAAAAATATTTCGCCCCGGAACACATATCTTCATCTGTTTAAAGGGGGTATTTTGCGGTTTTTGCGAAACGTAGCCCTTCCTGTACGTTTTTCCAAAAAATTCCTTAATAGAAATATAAACAGGACTGACTATATTTCCTACAATTTATTTCGCGACAGCATATGTCTATCACCCACCGTTTAACGGGGGTGGCGCCCCAAAGTTGACAAGTTTTTAAAAAAGATATTTAAAAAAAATATTTTTCCCTAACCCTAAGTGCTTGATTTTTTGGTATAGGTTTTATTTAAAGGCAATTGCCCATTTTTTAATTACAGGGTGTTAAATTAAAAAAACCCTTTTTATACCATCTGAACCGCTTATGCTAGCGAAGAAAACTTTCAGCTATTACCCATGTTCAAGTGTTATTTACACATTTTTATAATGCACCTCCATGTTTTCCCCGAAACCACCCAAAGAAAAATGAATAAAGAAAATATGCAAAAATTGACTTTGGACCACCACTGTTTAGGGTGCAAAGAAAGTAAAATATGTATAGGTCATAATTTGTAGCAGACAGTGTGTTATTTCATTTGCCATAAGTACTTTATCAATAAAATGAATAGGTGACGAAAAAAAAAACAAAAACTGGAGCCTGCCAAAGCATTTTTGAGGTTCACGGCGCCACTGTACCGTAACGTTTGCTTATTACCGTAACACTTTGCGTAACGAAAAAAGTGCATAGGACCTTATTTGTAGAGAAAATAGTGGTCTTTAATTATGTATAGGTAAGTTTTGTTTCAAAAAATTACATACGTAATGAGAAAATCGTAAAAACATGCTCGTCAAACTTATTTTCAGGGATAGGGGTAGTTTTCGCAGGAATGTTGCAATAACCATATATATTTATAAAAAACCCTATTAATGGAGTATAGGCTCATATGCTAAAAGCGAAAAAAAAATTTTTTTTTTCAACCTCCCGTTTTATTTTTATTTTTTTGGCTACAGCGGATGCACCAGGAAATCGCTTTTGGTGTCCATGCATGGGTAATAAGAACGTGCACAAAGTGATATATCGTCCGTTCGGATGAAAACTGTACAATCTCAAAATTTACAAACTTTTCAGGAGAGCATTTTTAAGATTTATCGGTAAATAAAATTTTCCACAATAAACATTGGCAGGTTTTTGTTTTAGTTTGTATTAGTTGTATCTTTTATATGTCGAAACAACATGAAAATATTTCAACCATATAAATAATAATAATAAAACAAATTTTTGTTAAATAGGATGTTTTGAATTTTGCTGCTTTTTTAGAGAAAATATTATTAATTTCCACTATTATGCAGATGTTTAAAAAGTACTATTATGATAAAATAGGGTATGTTCAATGAAAAACTAGGCTTATAAACAAATTTATATTCTCAAAAATATTATAACAAATAGTAGGTAATATGGCACAAACCTTACAGTGAAATTTAGTCTTAGAAATGGGTGCACCGAAGGCAAAACCCTTTATTTAACAAAATCACATTTACTATTAAATACAAACAATCAATTAAGTAAAAACAAATTAAAAGGAACAGGAAAGTTTTTCATAGAATCCAAGATGATAACCTGGAATGGTTTTCTTTTGCAGTAAACCCAATAAACCATTTTTCTTTTGCCCTGAAAATTTATCTGAAACAGTATACAATTACGGAAATATACTATTACACTGATAAAGATTACATCATATCCCAGTAAATTTTTTCACGAAAACTATACAATTTCAAAATTACATGATTTTAAATAGAATAATGTTTGAAAATATTATGAGAAAAGTTAAATAAATTCGAAATTATATACTATTAATGAAACACAAAGCTTACCTTCAAGTTGACATTTTTGGTTTTGTATACTCTTTAAGCGAAACAGCGTGCGAACTTCCTCGAGTCGTGAACACAACTAAAGATTGTACCGTTTTAGAGAGAAAGAGATGCACAATCCTTCCAATTTAAAACTAACCAATGCGCTCCCTAGCGGATATTTCTTGAATTACGATTGATTGTCACTATTCCAGAGAAAATATTGATGATACTAAGCCTTTCTATATACTTAACTCAATTTCGTAAAAATTTGGAGATTGTATACTTTTCATGCGAAGAGGCGATATATGAAGCATTTTAGAAATTGGGGTGTTGTATGAAGGATTCCAAGAAAACCACTTTCTTTATTAGTCCTCCTTTTATTGGGGTGGTTCCGGGAAAAAAATGGGAAAACTGGAAAACTCTTCGTTCTGCTCCACCACAGAAACCAATGCAATATTAAATTCTTGGTAGGCATTCATTTTACGCTCGTAATAAATTATTCAAAACAATGAAACTGAAACCGAAAAATAGAACACGTCCTATTTCATGAAACAGGTTTCAAGAAGATATAAATATTTCACGGGCATGAATCACACACGTTTCATAGATGGGCGGACGTCTATTTGTATAGCAGTGTTTTATTTCCATGAAACGTGTTTCACGTTTCATGTTTCTTTGGTGTGCGGATTCCGAAGATAAAAATGTTTCACGCGCATGAATCACACTCGTTTCATTGGTATGCGGACTTCTATTTGTTTAACAGTGTCTTATTTTCATGAAACGTGTTTCACGTTTCATGTTTTATGTTTTACGTTTCATGTTTCTTTGGTGTGCGGCTTCCCTTAAAGAGCCTTGTATATTTGTCTTAAATACCTCAGTCCCATATGCGAAAGTACATTTAAAATTTTAGCACTTAGTAAGTCGTAACCTGCACTTTTTTTTAATTCAACTTATATTACGGTTCTTGTGACCTGTTTAGAGGTAACATTTTAAATAGGTAGTTTTCGTTGATATAAGGTTTGCAAAAATGCTTTCACTGTATCTATCTTCAATGTCGAAGTCATTTTCGATCTAATAATTGCAGTTTCTCTATGTGTCGTGCCATCTGTATGATTTTTATGGTAGCTTGTGTAGTTCGAATGTTTAAAATATCTTAGAAGTGTGAAATGGGTTTCAAACATCACTTTTAAATATTAACGTACCATCTTTCTTGAAAAATTTATAGCTCATAATTATTTATGATATAACTGTTAAAAGTACACGTTTAAGGCACGCATGTGAAAGTTTAAGGCACGCTCACATGAGTACCTTAAAAATGTACTTTTTAACACGCATATCATACAATATTTTTTCTACAAACGTAATTACAGGACAATATCTACAAAAACTTTTACTTGAACTTGACTGACATTAGATTTTTATTATTTTTATGACATTACATCAAAATTGCCTATACGGTCAATACGAACTGCAGTGCCTTAAAATTTTTAAAGCACTAGTGCCTTAAAGTAGCATTTTTAACTCTCGTATGGAGTGCTAAAAATTGCATTTTTAACACGGTTGTAGAAAAACAATTACTACGCTAATTTTATAGTGCACTTTATATTATGAATTGGCGTTTAATATTTCTTATAAATATTAAGGTCAGCATTTTAATTATACATCGTATTCGATTATGAATTTGAATAAATCTATCTGCATGATCTATTTTTAAACTTATGCAATATGGGACATTTTAACTAAATATAGGTGTATATAGCTGCATGTTGCTTGTTTGCACATATTATGTAACATAACTTTAAGAACTTACACGCAAAACAAGCTCATTTTTCATAACTATCATTTTTTAAATTTGCAAATAACGACATATTTTAGAGCAGCAGGGTATAAAATTTGTAAAAATTTGTGAAAATAACCATTAGTGCAGTCACCAGTGCAGAACTTAAAGAATACGGGAGTTATAGACTAGTCAAAACAGCTTACGTAGATTATTTCTATAGCTTAAAGAATTTATAGTAACCGAACATTATTAAAAACTATTTAAAACTTACACTTACAGTTTTAAATAGTTACACACAACTCGTTACAAACAATGGCTCATGTAAACAAAATTTCAAAAGAAATCAGTCAATATTTTCATATTTTCATATTTTCATATTATCAGTCTACGGTTTGCGCGCTGCTCACGTATATGTATTTCTATAACGGTCAGAGTGTACTCACATGTTAAATTAAACCACATTAAAATACATACAGTAGACTCTCTCTTAACCGGTGCCGCAGTAACCGGCCGTCGTATTAACCGGCCACTCCCCCTTCCTATTGTTTTGCGTACCTCGGCGCTTGATGATCGAAATTCCTGCTTCTACTTTCGTTAAGTCTTGGCGAAAACTGTGGGCCAACATTGAGAAACTTGTTGAGTGGCAACAATCACATGAAGAAGATAATTCTACCACCATTCTTCAAGATCTCCAAACGTTATCCGAAAATGTCCAATTGCAGGCAGAAGATATCGAAGAATGGATAAACTGTGACGAGGAACTTGAAGACGAATTTTTGACAGACGACGAAATAATTACACTAGCAACACATGAAGAGCCCTATGAAAATGAGGATGATGTTGAAGGAGAAGAAAGGTCGGCCACACCGAATCGAGGGCTGCAATGAAGGTGACATTGAAGTATATTGAACAACAACCTGGGTCATCTTCAATAGACGTCTTGGTTTTTAAAAAATGGAGACATATAGCTTTTAAATATTCACTTAATGTCAAGAAACAGAAGAAAGATGCCGTTTTTCTTTCAAGCAAGTTTGTAAAATATTCAAATACATAGAAATAAATTGTATTTTTCAACCGTATACTCCGTGATCTTTATTAACCTTTCAGTGCTAACGTGAAGTATTTTGACATAAGTGCTAACGTCCGTCTCTGGGACCGTATGTTTATACATGCCCTAGTACTGTAAATTTTACAAATTTTCAAAATTTAATTACTTCAAGGGTCTAATTAAATACTTTTTTATTTAAAATGAATGCAGTTTTATTTAAAAATTATATTTATAAACAATTATTTGACAAAAATAATTCCTTAACAAAAACAAGCAACTATTCTAAAAAGTGAGAAAAAAACTCTAAAATCTTAATAGAAACAAAAAATTTGCTGAGTTATTTTTAAACTAAAGATGAAATTATCCACTTATAATAACCACACTTAAGCAATTCTAATAATACGAAGTAATTTTAAACTTAAAAAAAGTCAATCTTTTCCTGAACATTCCACACATATACCCTTTATGTGTTCTAAGGACATAAATTTATTACACTAGTAACAACTGTACTGTGTTTTTCGACTTTTCGTAGTTCATTTCTACTTCTAAAAATTAAAAAAATAATATTTTATTTACTAAAAATACAACGCTAAAAGTTACAATTTTTACCTTTAGTACAGCCGCAAAAGCTAACATCCGTCTCTGAGACCGAAATCTTGTGTAACGAACGAACTATGTATCTACGTTCAACAATATTTAAATACTAACAACGGTTAGGTAAAATATGAAGCTATTGAATGACCTAGCCCGAATATCGGAATAGATCGTTAATTATAGGTATGAATAGGTTAGCTCCGTCTATGAGACCATGCGTTAGCACTGAAAGGTTAATATACACCTTCCTGTACATATGTATTTGATATATGTATGTATGTACAGTGGAACCCCGTTAACTCGGATTAATCGGGACCGCGGCCGATCCGGGTTATCGAAAATCCGGGTTAGCCGGAGAAAATGGTAAAAATTAATAAAATATGGTATGCTTACAGATAAACTCCGTTATAACTGGCACACAGACACTGGTAAACCACGTTCGCGTTCCTCACAAAACCACACATACAGAGTGTCGTCGAGAGTCTCATTTTTAGCTTTATTAGCTTTGCACCGATTGTCCAAACTGTCTTTTGATATCATTTTGAAACAAAAACAACATTTTTACGTTTTATTGCCGCAAACACAAAATCTGAATAGATTTACGAACGATTACAGAACGGAAGCGAACAATGCGACTTTACTACACACAATACCGTCTCAATCGCAAGGAAGTTATGTTACTTAACCCATTAACCGCCAAGCAAAGAAATACTGCAATAATATGTAATATATTTGATTAACTAGAGTAAAATAAACTTAAACATTCGTAAAAAAATTATTTTACACTTTAATAATGGCAGGTGTCACAACAACAAAATGGTTCGTTTTCGAACCTTTGGCGGAAATGAGATATAAAAATTGAAATACACAATTTTATTTTTTGTGAAAAGTCTCAAAACATTTAGAGTGTAAATGGACCTGGAAGTTTTGATAAACAAAAATAGTATGGTTAGAACATTGCCTACACCTTCTTCAGCTTCTTTCTCAAAAACGAAGTCGAACGGCCCTCTATCTTTTTTAGAAATTATTTTAGATATTTCCAGTTTACACTTTCCAATCCTGTATCTTGCACTGTGCCAGTTACATAAATTCGACAAATCGACTTATTGTCTACAACACTAAACAGCCTCCCTTAAGTAGCCCCCTCCCCCACCCTAGATTATAACAAAACTGAATACCAGACTACCCGTCTTTCTAAAGGTACGTATCCACTACGTTCGTAATATTGGACCACCGAGGCACTGCCGCACGGTCGTTGGCGCACTGTTGCACGGTCCGGGAGCGCCAACCATCCAATATATTCACGAACCTCTTGCACTCCGCGCTCCCTGCAACTGCTCCAATCGATACGGTATGCGCTCCTCTACATATAAACCGACACCAATTGGAACGCCGAGGCGGAGCGCGCACTGTTGCACGGTCCGGGAGCGCCAACCATCCACTATGTTCACAAACTTCTTGCGCTCCGCGCTCCCTGCAACTGCTCCCATCTACATGCATGCGCTCCTCTACATATAAACCGCCACCTATTGGACCGTTGAGGAGGAGCGCACACTGTTGCATGGTCCGAGAGCGCCAACCATCCACTATGTTCACGAACTTCTTGCGCTCCGCGCTCCCTGCAACTGCTCCAATCGATGTATGTGCTCCCTTACATATAAATTGTCCACAGATTGGAGCGCCGAGGCAGATTGCGCACAATTGCACAGTCCGGGAGCGCCAAACGTGTCCACTATGTGGAGCAGTTGAAGGAGCTCGGAGCGAAAGCCTAGTGGATACGTGTTTTTACACATAATAAAGAAATATCCCAACAAATTACTGCCTGTGCATCACCTTGACTTATTCCTGATCAGACAGGATTATATGTCGACTTCCGCCAATGGTTCGTTATCGAACCATTATTTTCAAACACGAGATTTGATGACTCAGAAAATATTTTTTTTGTATTTTTATAACAATTAGTGTACAAATAGGTTAAAAAAATAATGTTTTAATTTATTTGACCATAAAAGTGTTATGCCAATAAAATTACTACAGTAAAAATAAAGTTGTGTCGAAGGATTGAAAATGTCGGACATTTTGAAAATATTTTTGTGATGAAAGCACGAGTTTGGAAATTAAACAAAATTAAATTTAGTTACACTTATATCTTGTGGTTACTTAAAAAATACAAAGATTTAAAAAAAAATTAACGAATTGTCAAAAAAAATTCTACAAAAAAATGGTGCGTTTTCGCACCTTTGGCGCTAAATGGGTTAATAACAGTGAAGACTAAGACCATTGTTTGAAAAAGAATTTTAATAGTCTTTTAATCTTTTCTAAACAATGCTAAGACAGTTTCAAATAAATAAAGGATACTTACAGGTGCCTGTTGTTTTCGATAACACGACAATGAACGTTGTGTGCCATGAGTCATTTTTACTATGGTATATTATGTAGTTCAAATTACACAAATACGTATTATCTCTCAAATATTATATTACATACATTTTTATTGTTGAAATGTTTGTCTGATAATTAACTATGTATTTTGATGGGAAATAAGCCACAATTAAATTGAAAAATAATTTTATTAACATTTCGACGCCCAGATTGGCTGTCGTTGTCAAAATACAAAATATGTAATGAAAATCAAAATGTTTATCTGATGAAAATCGGTCCGGGTTAGCCGGACTTCCGGGTTATCGGGGGCCGACTTATCGGGGTTCCACTGTACTTGATTTTTCTCATGAAAATGCCTGCACATCGGATTAACCGGCCATTTGGTCAACCGGCCAGGCTCTGATCCCGAGGTGGCCGGTTAAGAGGGAGTCTACTGTACTACAAAACGATATTGATACGTAATCCTTATAGTCTAAGATCTGAATCTAGGTCGAACTTCACCCATCTGATTTCGGGATGAAACATTTATTTTATTAAATTTCATACATAAACAAATATGACTTGCATAGGTTACCTATCAAAATCTTGTCATAGCTATCCCTAACGTAGGGGCGTAGGGTTTGGAATCAACATTTCAAGCACATTTTTGTGAATTTTTTTTATTATGGTAGAATTATTTCATTTTTTAATTATAAGCCTACAATTGAAAATAGGAAAACGATGGCAAATTCCAATGGTAAAGGTACCACAAAAACAATGAATTTTGCATTGGACCTCAGACCTCATCATTGGATCCTGTTAAACAAAAAATTAAAAATATTTTATTATCTTATGGGTTTCTCGAGGTACCGCTGCTGAGGTTCTTTGATTTTATTGATTTTTGACATTTTGATATCACTCAGAAATCAAAACAATGATTTTTTTGCAAAAAATCGTAAAGTGATGCAGGCCGGAATATGTTTTTGAATCTCGGAGTAATTTATAACAGTGAATAGGAACAGCTGTTGACCGTTGCTCACCACGTTCAAGCGCGTTGGCGCGAACCTGCTGCAAAACGAGTCACTCAGCTTCTCACCAACTAGAAGGTAGGGTTATGCAACATGCTCTATTTTCGGTAATTTTGCTCCAATGAATTTGAAATTTTCAGAGAGTATTCTTGAGGTTATTTGCTTTCATTTAAAATAATAAAAAAAAAGCGAAAATTTTAAATTTTTCAAAGCTTCTTTTAATTAAACAAAAATCTTGGTTTAGCAAGTTTCACCAATTGTTTACCAATCAGATTTTATTGAAACTAAAATTTAAAACATATAAAATGGGTCTATGAGGTATTTCCTACGTTCATGGCTACCGGGCCGACAGAGTAAACAGTTAAGCAAATGTAGGTGACTGCATCGATATGTTTACCAATCAAAATTTATATCAAAATAAAGAGTATTAAAGATCTTTAAATGATAATAAATAATTAAACTTTAATATCAAATGCGATAATATAGTGTTGAATATATCTACTACTTACTTTCGACTCGCTTTGCAACATGTTCGCGCCAGCGCGATTGAGCGTAATGAGAAACGTTGCTGTTCCCATTCGTTTTGTAAATTACTCCACGATTGAAAAACATATTCCGATGTGCATCACTTTACGGTTTGACAGACAAAAGTAAATTAAAAATAAAAGTTGACAGAACTTTAAACGAGTTATTATCAAAACTGCTTTTTTCAAAGGCTTTAGACATTGTAACCCAAAAACTACTAAACCGATCTACCTATAATTTTGTATATTATGTTTTCTTCAGACATTTCGTGAGGGAACGCTGTCAAGATTTTTTTGATTTATCCTTATTTTTTGTTTAATAATAATAAATAAAATGTTGATTTTCATCCTTTTTTGCAAAAAAAAGTCAAGAATCAATAAAACTAAAAAATCTCAACACCGTTACCTCGAGAAAGTCATAAGATAATAAAATATTTTTGAATTTCTTGTTTATGGTCAAATAATGAGTCTGGTGTCCACTGCAAAATCCATTGTTGTTGGCTTATTTTTCCAATATTTTTTCTTGAATTTTGTTTTAAGTATTCTATGAATTGTAGTGAATATACCTATTTAATTTAAAAATAAAATAATTCTACCAAGCTTTCAAAAAAAAATCACAAAAATATGCTTGACATATTGTTTTTAAACCCTACATCCCCTTTTAAGGATACGACAAGATTTTGAGAGGCAACCCATGGAAGTCATATTTGTCTATGTATGAAATTTAATTAAAAATTGTTTCATCCGGAAAGCAGATGGGTGAAGGTCGAACTAGATTCGGATCTCGTACTATTAACAATACAAGTATGAAAATACTGGTTTTTTATTTTAGAAATATTATTCTACCCTCAGAACTACTAAACTAAATCTAGAAAAATATAAATTAATATTTCTTATTTTATTGTGGGTACTAATTACCATTTTTCTTTCACAGCTGCGTTCACGAATACATGGATATCTATGCAGAGGTGTTACAGCCGAATCCTGCCGAACTGGTGAACACACCCTTCGGGGGAAGATACTGCGGGGCAATAAGACCTAGGACAAGGGTGTCTCTTTACAGAGCGATGGCGCTCTCTTACCATACAGATAAAAATGTTTCAACGAACGATATATTTGTAGGAAAGTACGCGTTTATTAACGACAGTAAGTATTCAATTTTTTTATTTTAACCTTTAACTACCCGTGCATCAAGTTATAATATAACTACACGCGTGGCGTACTTTATACGCCACAAGAATACACTTAAAAACAGCGGATTTGTTTATTATTTTTTTTTAATGCCCTTAGTTGTTTGTTATAAACCTTATTTGGCATCAACGAATACTTGGAATTCCTTCTCAGTAAGCCAATTGGGATTTATAACTGGAATCTGATTCCATGATAAATAAAATTACTACTTAATACAAAATTTTTTGAAATGTGATTTTTTACATAAGAAACAGTATTGATTATAAAGAAAAATATATTTTGTGATATAATGACTTAAAAACAATTGAAAGATGTACCTATATTACTACTTATATGAATATAATCGTGGCGTATATTGTCTACAACCGGAAACAACAAATACTAAAATGTGAATTACGATCTTCCCAGAACGCCGATTGTAACGAAACTAAAACCAACTATAAAGCACATTCCAGTGATAGGTTAGGTAGATAAACAAGGTCAAAAATTAAATTTTTATATATATTTTGTATCCCAGATATATTCTTATATCTGGGGTACAAAATACGCCAGCGCGTGTAAAAGGTTAAACAATACGACGACACCTTATCTACAAGATTAATTAATCTTTTTTCTTTAACATAATTTTCCTAAAATTGTTTGTAATCTAGATATCAGCTGGTTCATTTTAGCTTTTTTGACATGAAATGGCCACTTCCTTGTTGTATCTACACAGCGCAGCACTGACTCTGCATTTCACTAACTATTCATGTCCTTGTTGTGGCTACAATGAACAACACTAATTAAGCCTTGCACAACTTCTCACATTACACAAGTTCGAACGGTTTAGTACTCTTGAGCTTTCGCATTTGGGGTTGTCTTACAATAAGCGGAAAATACTTCATAGTTGGGATGTTTATGGAGCTTTTTTTCATATCTCTTGGCGACTTTCTTAATTTCATTTAAAATATTATACACTGCATATATTATACACAATATGTAAATGTACAAAATATTATACACATAGAAAACGGGCACCCTAAAAATAGGTCAATTTGATGTCACGTATCTCCTAAACCTGTTGTCCAATTTAAGTGATTTTTTGAATATAGTATAGCCTGATTCTTTGTCAATATCCCTGTAATGCTAATTTTGCTAAGTAGGTAAATTTTCATTATATACTGAGTGTACGAATCAAACTGTGTTTTTTCTCAAAGTTTGCAACACCCTGTGGAATATTTACATTTATAAAATACTGAAATTAAAACCCAACTATAGCCTTAGGTTTTCTTAACATTATACTTTTTGACTCATTATCTTATGTTGAATAATACAAAAGTTATGTACTTTAACAACTAGTCGTGTTCTTCCTCAGTATAAGTTGTTTGTAAATAAGTGCGACAGACTTTAAAGGGAAATTCTGCATGAAAAAACGGTATTGCCCTAAAACCGGTTGAGATATGCAAATGAAATTTGGTAGGTTTTAAGAGATAGTTATTGCGAATATTTTGACTTGCAATTAAGAATGTTATATTCACTATTGGCGTGCATACCGGTAATATGACCGATCTTATTACCCGTATGCACGCCAATGGTGGATATAAAATTTTTAATTGTATGTCAAAGTGTCACTAACTACGTCTTAAAACCCACCAAATTTCATTTGCATATCTCAACCGGTTTTAAAGCAATAAATACATCGTCAGTTTTTAAGAAAAAATTCAACATCCTGTATCTCGGAAACGAAGCATTTGCGGACGTACGATTATAAAGCAAACTGTCATTATTTTTTAATGTAGAATTACCCCTTAAAGTTTGTCGCACTTGTTTAGAAACACCCTGTACTGAAAAAGAACATGACTAGTTATTAAAGTACCTAACTTTTTTATTATCTAACATAAGCGAATGAATCACAAAACAGAATATTGAGAACACATGAGGCTATGGTTGGGTTTGAATTTCAGTATTTTTTAAATGCTAGGATATTCCACAGGGTATTGCGAACTTTGAGAAAAAAAAATTCAGTTTGATTCGTACAGCCGGTATACAATAAAAATTTACCTGTTTAGCAAAAATATTATTACAGGATATTGACAAAGAATAAGGCTATAACATACTTAAAAAATCACTTAAATCGAACAACAGGTTTGGGAGATACACGACCTCAAAAATTACCCATTTTTAGGGTGCCCGTTTTTTATGACGCGCAGTGTATATTCGACTTTAAGGTATCTAAGTATATATCTTCAAGGAGTAAGTATTCAACAACTTAGAATGAATTAAACACTTCTGTTGTATTTAGGTATATATGAATTTATCAAAAATTCTTTAAAAGTTATCCATAACTACAAAACACAAAATTTTTCGGTTTAAACTGACCATCATCAATGTGAACTTCCGGTGTAGAAGAATTTGGAACTAGCCACTTCATTAGGTGTAAAAAAATCTAAATTATATTGTTTTTATATTTAACATTATAAAGTAAGCGATATTAAGTCGATATATTAAGATTATTGAGAATCATGTATTCTAAGATACGATATATGGTCGATATGCAGCGATCTGTTTAATGGATATAAATTATTGGATATGTAATTTAGCATGTTAACAATTATTACAAAAAACAAAGGTTGCCCGATCTAATCTTGTTCTAATTATAATTAATTACAAATTAAAAAATTTCATTTTTTTTTTTTAATTAAAAAATAAAATTTTCGACCCGGCAGATATTATTTTACATTTTTTAGACCATTCTAAACAAAAAAGGTCTTTTGTAATTTTTCTCTAAAATTTATCGTTTCCTAGTTATAAATAATTTAAAACTGAGAAAAAAACGAAAGATGACGACTTTCAAGGCTCAAAAACATAAGTATAAAATATCATTTTTGAAATTACGAAGTACCTAAATTCAAGTTCAAACCTTATTATATCAGTTCTTGATAAGTCTTTTGGACATATTTCATTCTGAAACATTGTTTTTTAGTTGTTGATGCTCGTTTCCCTATAAGAAACCTTCCTCATTAACAATAATTAAAAAAATATGTTTTGGAATAAAACATGGCTAAAATTTTTATCGAGACCTGATAAGAAAAAGTTTGAACTTGAATTTACGTACATGATGATTACAAAAATATTATCTGTTACTTGTGTTTTTGGGCCTTGAAAATTGTCATCTTTCGTTCTTTTTTCAGTTTTAAATTGTTTATAACTCGAAAACGATCAACTTTGGAGAAAAATTACAAAAGACCTTTTTTGTTTAGAATGATAAAAAAAATCTAAAATAATTTCTGCCCGGGTCGATTTTTTTTTAATTTATAAAAAATGTCATTTTTTAATTATTAATTAATTATAGTTCGATTAGATCGGACAACCCTTGTTTTTTGTAATTCTTAACATGCTAAATAGGGCAGTCAATGAGGGTATTTGGCTCCGAATTCCATCCTACTACATCGATTTACTTGATATTTTCACAGTAAGTAGGGAATAGCTCAAGAAACAAAGTCTACCTTATGCCGATGTGCGCTTTTATCTTGGGGGTGGTTCCCACCCCTTCTCGGGGGTGAAAAATGTTTTGGTTAAAATAGACACGGAAGAGGCTAGAAAACCTAATTTTAAGCAAAAGCCGTTCTTTTATTTTTTGAAAACTCAATACTTTTTGAGTTATTCGAGGTTGAAAATTGGCCATTTTCATTGAAACATTACACCTTTTCGGAGGGATTTTTGCGAATACCTTAAAAACTATGCATCTAACAAAAAACTTTATAACATATTTCTGTAGGTTATAAAAAACCAAATAGATTTGTTCCCTCATAAATCTTCTAGATAAATACAAAGAGGTGTATGGTAGGTAAGAAGAGTTTGTTTTTTTTTTGCTGCATGCTCAAGTCGGTTTATTCCACTTGAAATAACAGAGAAACTGTCGATTTTAGGTGTATAATGATACTAATAACTTTGGTAGGGTTTGAAAAGACCTTTAAAATGAGCAAAACTAAATGTCGATTACGTTAAAACTAAGCGAGATATTTGTAAGATACAACAAAAAAATGTAGAACTTTTTCAGATATAAATTTCTTTTTAATTTTTCATTACTGTATCTCTTATCATTTTCAAGTTCCATGAAGAAAAAGGAAGGTTTGTAAGAAAATTTAAAAATGCGCATTTTAATTTGATCTTTTTTTTCAAAAACCATTAATTTTAAACCCGTTCTACTTTTTGAATATAGAAATGACACTATAATAAAAGCCATTGTAGAAGGAAGACGATGCATTTACATTTTGGTGGATGGGGGTTAAAATTACTTCTCTTTTTTTCTTAAAATACATTGGTTATCAATTTTGTTTGCAGCATATCTCGCTTAGTTTTAATGTAATGGACTTCTAATATAGCTCATTTTAAAAGTATTTACAAGCACTACAAAAGGTATTAGAAGCATTATACACCTAAAGTTGACCGTTTCTCTGTTATTTCAAGTTGAAAACACCAATTTGAGATGTGCCAAAACAAACTATTTTCACCTACCATATCTCTTTCTTTTTGTATTATAACTAGAAGATTTATGAAGGCAAGTGTCTCTTTGTTTTTTTGTAACCTACAAAAATGTTTAATATAGTTTTTTAGTTAGATGCATAGTTTTTAAGGTATTCGCAAAAAACCGTTCGAAAAGGTATTATGATTCAATGAAACTGACCAATTTTTAAAACACGAATATCTCAAAAAGTATTGAGTCTAAAAAAAATTATAGAACGGTTTTTGCTTAAAATTGACTGGCGTAAAATTACATAGTATCCAATAATTTTTATCCCTTAAACAGATCGGTGCAGATTTACCTTAGATCCGATCATCTACTAATCTGGATGTATTTCATCCTTGCTCGAATAATGCACGTAGTGCTAAAGTGAGAGGTTTTGTTTTGTAACTTTACACTACCTTGTGGATAAATTTTAAAGAATATTTAATACATTCTTATACACCTACATACAACAGAAGTGTTTACTTCGTTATAGGTAAGTTGTTTTATCGAAGGTATATACAGCAAACTACAGGGTTTATCCTTTTTAATGTTTTAAGTATTCATTATTAATGTGTTTAAAAGTAGACAAATATAGTGACTGTGTTAGATTGTAACAATTTTTTAGTCACAAGTGAATAACTCTCATCATATATTTCTAAAATTAAATATTTAATTGCAGATTTTTTTTAAAACTAACACCACCTAGCCAGGTTCCCTATATTTTAAAATAGTTTGCGAAGGTAACAGTGTATTACGAAATTGTTTGTAGCATCTTTTCTTCTTCTTCTTCTTCTTCTTTTTCTTAAATCAGGCAAGACACTTGGTCGTAATGCCATTGTACCATACCTTGCTTTTTTCGTAAACTTAATAAGCGATTAGCCTCAACGAAGGCCAACAATTTTTTTTTGGTAGTTTTAATGTCTCTTTTAGTTCAAACCCCAGTTGACCAGTGAATTCATCCCTCACAGAACTTAGCAGCATATTTCAATGGCATAGGATGTGTATGGCAGTCTCTTCTTTCATTTCCCACTTTTTGCACCATGGTTCATTCACCTTACCTAGTTTGTATAGGCGGTTTCTTAAACGGCAATATCCAGTCACTTGATCTACAAATTTGTCTCTCGATCCTTGTTTTGCCGACAGATCAACTTGTTTATTCCCATCCACCCCTTCATGACCTGGTATCCATATTAAAGACACTTTATTGTAAAATAAAAATGTATACCATTTTTATTCAGTTGCAATGCGGAGGCAAAACTGTCTTATTTTTCACTTAGTACAGAGAGCGCAAACCAGTACCTACTCCAAATCGACGATTTTTGACTCTAATAATTGGAGTCATCATCAGAGAGGCGTAAGTTTGCTGCTCTCTACCCCAAGTGACGAAACTTCGAGAGTTTATGCCCGCATTGCAACTGACGTTATGGAGTAGGTGCCTAGCAGATGTCGCTAGGCACCTACTCCATAACGTCACTTGCAATGCGGGAATAAACTCTCGAAGTTTCGTCACTTGGGACAGAGAGCAGCAAACCTACGCCTCTCTGATGATGACTCCAATTAGAGCCGAAAATCGTCGACTTATAGTGCTGGTTTGCTCTCTGTACTAAGTGAAAAATAAGACAGTTTTGCCTTCTCATTTCAACTGAATAAAAATGGTATACATTTTTATTTTATATTAGTATTACTCCTTTGAGTAACATAGGTCCATTTTCCGTTGGAATTTACCAGCTGAACAGACGGGGTCGTAAATTGCAAATTTTTAGAATTCCCCATTGTGTTCTTCATTTCAGCATCCATCTGGCTTGCAATTTTTAGAAGCCATGGAGGTGTTACGTGTTACCAGGAAAATGGTCCAATAAGTTTTCAATTATATATCTTTTAGAAATATTTTGGATATTTTTGAATATTTTGAATATTTTTATTAGGTTAAAAACTTTGACTTACACTTTATTGTCTTTTGCCAGATTGTTGAGGAGATCATTGAGGAGTATAGTCTATATAGTATATAGTATTTAGTATATAGTATATAGTGTTTGTTTGGCTACTCTTCTTCTTCTTCTTCTTCTTCTTCTTCTTCTTCTTCTTCTTCTTCTTCTTCTTATTTTACTTCTTGGAGATCTTTCGATCTGTTTAATTCTGAAGCTGCCTCTGGTTAATTTCCTGGGAGGTAGATTACCAACTATCCCTCCTTCTTTTAGGTAGTCTTCCGGGGGGATCTTGACTATTGCGACTATACTTAAATCCATCTCTAAAATTAACTACAATATAATGACACCAGGCCTAACCTTCACCGAGAAGAATAACCCAATTGTATCACCTAGAGAACAATAAGTCCCAAATATTAATGGCGACTTAATATGGTTCACTGGTTGATCTAAAACTGCTGATAATACTGGATTAGGAGTCTTAGGGCAAACATGCAACTATAATAAATCTTACAGCCTTGATCATTATACATCCGTGTTTCAGGCTGACTGTTTTGTTTGGTGACCTGCATTGATGAAATTATACATGGAGACCCCAAAGCAAATAATATCAACATTTAAAGAGATAGCTAAAAAGCTATTCTGAGAGTAAAGAACACACTCCCTAGATCAAAACTTGTGAAAGAGTGCAATGATCTCCTCAACAATCTGTCCTCAACAATACAATCTCAATAATACAACCCTGTCTGACACCTCATTGTATTTCAATTAGCCTTGACGTGTTACCGTTGGTCTTTATGATTGCTGTCTGATTCCAATAAATAGCCTTAACAATTTTAGAATCTCTTTTGTTGACTCCGGTGTCATTCAATCTTCCTGTCCACGTCATGTGCTGCACCCGGTCGAACGCTTTTTCAAAATTTATAAAACAGACAAAAAGGTCTGCTTGCTAATCTTTGTACCTTTGTGCCAGAGTTTGAAGACAGAAGATTGCTTCTCATGTCCACATACCTTTCCTGAAACCAAATTATTCTTGACCGGTAACCTCGTCACATCTTCTATTGCCCTATGATTCAGTAAAGTAGATTGTAAGTCTGAATTTTATTCCTACAACCCATTTAACAAGATTTCGTTTAATTATCTCTTCCGTATTTTAATTGGCTAGTGAAACGTGACTATGAAGGATAAATTATTATAGCATTTTATTAAGTTCTTTGTTAAATGTTAATTTTTTTGGAACTTAGATATCTCTTTTCTACAAAAATGAAGTTATCATTCTGTTGTAGTGTAAAATTGATTAAATATTCATGTCTAATTTGTGAAAGGTTTTCGAGCTATCTCACTTCCTAATTCAATTGTCAGTAACCATTTTAGAATTCTCAAACTTATTAAATTTAATATTTCGAAACATTCCAGCATTTCAATTACAATGACTTTGTCCTGACGTCGGGAGATGAAGGTTCTTTTCCGCCATCAGGGAGTTTGCATAATTAAACGGACTTCGAGCCAGTAACCCAGTGCTTCGACTAAATTTGTACAGAGAGACAAAAGGCACCAAAATTGTACCAATACAATAGATATAATATAAACAAGTTAAAGTGTGCCTTTCCATTTGCGGTTTCAATATATTGTAATTAAACTTTTAGAAACGGATAGCTTACTACCAGTAAGACAAACACGAATCTCCATGTTTGTGTATTTAGAATAAAATAAAAAATAACAATGTTTTCAATTACATTTTCCCGATGTGGTGTGGAGCTTCACAATCTTGAGGTGCAATTGTTTCAGATAATATCGATTGCCTTTTAAATTTTGACAGTAATATTAACGAGTAGCTATATGGTCAAAAGTTATGTTATAACACCAAATCTATAAAAATCAAAAGAGGAATTATACAAGGAGACACGTTTTCTCCAAAATTCTTTACGGCAGTACTTGATAGTGATGTAACGAATATTCGTATTCGCATTCGCATTCGCGAATATCCGCATCTTTTTGCATATTCGCATTCGCGTTCGCATTCGCAAAATTTGTGCGAATGTTTTGCGAATATGAATATCAGAGAAAAAATAATTTGAAAGTAACGTTATATTAATAAAATCAAAATCTATTCTCTTTCTCATCTTTTTTTTATTAAAAAAAGTTAAACCTTGGGGAACCCCTTAAAAAGGGAGACCTCGTATAATCAGATTATCAGGCTTCACGTTGTTTTATTATTTGGTATAATTATAATGTAATAAAGCTTAAGATTCAGATTAATTTACACTAAATATCAATTAACTTCTCATTATAAATTTAGAAAACCTTTCAAAAATAGAAACAAATTAAAAAAAAACTGAATATTCGCATTCGCATCCGCATTCGCGAATGTCGTTATTAGATATTCGCATTCGCAATCGTGTTCACGAATGTTCAAAAAACAACATTCGTTACTAGCTACTTGAACACGCTTTAAAACAATTGGAGTGGGACGCCACTCCAATTGTTTAAAATAATGTCGACGGCGAAAGGCTCTTCCACCTACGATTGGCGGACGACATAGTACTTATAAGAAACAACTTAAAAAAGATTAGAACTATTCTTACTGAGTTACATGCTGCCTGTGAGAAAGTTTGTTTGAACGTAAATTTTGGAAAGATACAATACATGATAAACCCAGTGGCGGCGTCTGGTGTAAAGTATTGGGGGTGCACACATAATATTAAGAGATAAAAAGCCCTTGAGGTCCTATTTCCCTAGATAAAATTTTTAGAGTGTCGTCACTCGTATATCAAAGGACATTTTTAAAAAATTACAATAAATAATGTATTTTATTTACTTAAAATTATAATTTAGTATTTAAAAGTTACAAGCAAGTTTTGTAACGAAAGTCAAGTCGCCTGTTATTTTTTTTAGATAAACTCTGCAATAACCAATTCAGTAAAATTTGAAATTTCCTGAATCATTTTTTTTAAAACATTGCGAGTGCTGTTAGTCGATCCTAGCCCATAGCCATTCTAAGGAAAGTTTTGGTTTTGATAAGTTTCAATGCAGAGAAACATCGTTCTGTTTCTGCAGTTGTCTGCAGTTGACTGACATCGTAACAAGTAATTGAAGAATTCAAATTATTTCAGAAAAATCATCTTCTATTTTGTTCCTTATGATTCCTCTTCTCCAAATATGTAGGAAACATGGAAAGCGGTAAAAAGTATTGATAGTAGCACCTACACAAGCAATAAGTTTTTTCATAAATCTCCATGTTAAAAAATGATGACTTATAATCCCGACCTTTGCACTTTGGTAGGTATATTCGTAATTAAGAAATTTGGTAATTTTTGTTCTAAATCTAAAGAAGAAAATTTAATTGATGTTAAATATTCCACGCTAATATTCACATCCACAAATCTCTTCATGCTTAATATTGTTCCGAAATTCGAACTTCACAAAAGCAAAATTTAAATGTTCATTATATGCGTTGTCATCATCAGTGGTGCTACAACTCTATGAAAGAGCCTCGACCTTCCCAAGTCTATTACGCCAGTCAGTCCTATCCATTGCCAACCGTTGCCAGTTTGCTGCGCCTATTTTTCTCCCATCCTCATCTACACCATCTTTCCATCTAAGTTTTGGCCTACCCCTATTTCTACTTCCCACAGGTTGTGACATAAGGATTCTTCTAGGAGGGTTGTTATGCTGTGATCTTGCTAGATGTCCTGCATATCTTAGTCGTCCTATTCTTATAAGAGATACTACGTCTTTTCCACCAAATATATGTTTATATCTGTGGTATACCTCGTAGTTGTACCTCCTCCTCCAAATACCATTTTCACAGATGCCACCGAATATGCCTCTCAGGATCCTTCGTTCAAATATAAGCAGAAGGTTTTCATCTGGCTTGGAGATGGTCCATGTCTCCGATCCATATGTCAACACTGGTTGTATAAGGGTTTTGTATATGGTTATTTTTGTTTTTTGGCTTAAGTTTCTGCTTCTCATATGTCTACTCAGTCCAAAATAGCATTTGTTCGCTAGGATTATCCTTCGCTTGATTTCTTCTGTCATGACGTTTTCCTTGGTGATCAGGGAGCCTAAGTATGTGAATTTGTCCACCACTTCAAAGGTAGAGTTATCAACAGAGAATTGGTGACCGATGTTTCTGGCTCTATTGTTGGGTGTTGATGCCACCATCTTAGTTTTCTCCTCGTTTACTGTCAGGCCCATATTTTTTGAGGCATTTGAGAAGGTGGTATACATTTCTTCTAGTTTGCGTGTTGTGCGGGCAACTAGGTCCACGTCATCGGCATATGCCAAAATTTGGGATGATTTATTAAAAATATTTCCTCTGTTGTCTATTCGGGCATCTCTGACCGCCTTTTCCAGAGCTATGTTGAAGAGGAGACACGCCAGCGCATCTCCCTGTCGCAGCCCAATATTCGTTTCAAACGCCTGTGATTGTTCGCCCTGTATTTCGACTTTGCAAACGACTTTACGCATTGTAGCCTTAACCAATCTTATCAGTTTGTCAGGGATGTGTAATTCATCCATGGCTTCATACAATTTATTTCTTAGGACACTATCATAGGCCGATTTAAAATCTACGAAAAGATGGTATGTGTCGATATTGAATTCGTTGGTTTTTTCCAGTATTTGTCTTAGCACAAAGATCTGGTCTGTGGTTGATCGACCAGGCCTAAAACCACTTTGATATTCTCCAAGAAGCTCCTCTGAATATGCACTTAGGCGACCATATAAGATGCTCGAAAATATTTTGTAAGCTGTATTAAGGAGGGTTATTCCCCTATAGTTTCTACATTCCAATTGATCACCCTTTTTGTGTAGCGGGCAAACGATTCCAAGACACCACTCTTCCGGGATTTGTTCCTCATTCCAGGCTCTTAGTATTATTTTATATATTTGATTAGTCATTATATGCGTTGTGCACGTTAAAAATTCCATAAGATCACAGTCGATATGTGCTCTCGTGGCCATCTAAACTTGAGGGCTATAGGGGGAAGCGGGGTGTGTGGTGACTTGAATTTTGCCTTATGATAAAGTCATTGGGATAGCAGGCCCCGTGAGAGCGGTGATCGAGACGTTCTGTCTAAAGCCTCGCATTCGTGAAGTTTCCTCGTCGAAATAGAATAAAAATAATTAAATATTACTTATTACTTATAAACTCCTTGGATTTGTGGTTTGTGATTTAAATTACTGTATAGTTAGATTAAAATGTTTTTTATAGAATGATAGATTTTACATAAATATGAATGTTTCTCTGAAAATCATTTTGGGGGTTCACGTGCATATGTGCACTTATGGAGAAACCGCCACTGGATAAACCTGATACCAAGCGAAAATTCAAAAGTCGACTGTAATTAAAAATAGCATTTTGGTTTAGTTTTTGGGATTGCTGAAAACGAAAACGTCATCAGAACCGACACCCGGAGAACCTGGTGTCTGGGGTCACGTCATCTTCTGGATTTTCGAGGGTTGCAGCACTGAATTGGTGCAAATAGATTACACGAGGGTTTTTTGGGGTTACTGAACACGAATACGCCATCAAAACTAACTGCACAAGTAGCACCGAACGGGTTTATTAAGTTTTTTAAAGATGCTTTAAACCTGTAGAATAAAACTAAAATTAAAACTATTTGGTTTTTAAGTAAACCTTAAGGTTGCAATCAAACCGCTTTCAGCATAAAAGGGCCCATTCTGAAAGAGGTCAACAAAACCAAAAATAAAAACCTTCTTTAAACTTTATTTTCTTAAGCAACTGGTTTTAAAGCTGATTGAAGCTCAGTGAAGGTGCTTTTAAAACCATGTTAAAAGACACTTTAAGTGCAGGCAGCTTTATAGCAAACTTAAAAGGTTTCTTAAATGGAGTCTTTTAAAGACAATTTACCATATAAAATTATTCTTTAAACCCATATATTCCTTATAGGCCAACAAATTTTTACATGTGTTACGATAGGTAGATACGTATTTGTAACCATAAAATAAAAAAAAATACTTGGTTATTTCGGACTGTCAAGGTAGAAAAACACTTGAGCACTCAACTTTATTGATAATGTTAACAAAAATAGGTCTAAATAACTCACGCGCCCTAAAATTTCTGACTTTTGGCGGTTAAAAAATAAAAATAATAAAAAAGTTTAAATCTTAAAAATATTAATTTGAAAGAAAAATAATTTATCTAAAATTCTATTGTTTTAATGATAAAAGAAATCGAATTTATGTCTTTAACCCGGCACCTGCCACGTGGCTTTGCAAGGCGCCAACTGCCACGTGGGGTGCTCACAGCACCCCTTAAAAATTTTCTGTGATCTACTTGTTTAAAAAACAAAATAATGTGTTGAGTAGCACAAGAATAAAAATAAACAGGTTTTATTGACTTATTAGCCACTAATATGTTATCAAAGTTAAAAAATAAAATGAAAAGTGTTATAAGTAGGGAGCGGATTTATATGCGATCAATTTTGGTGAAATATGCGCATATATATGCAGTAAAAAATTACGAAATATGCGCAAGATATGCACAAAAATTTAAAAAATGCGCATTTCGAGAAACCACAAATTTTCTGTTCTATTCTATTCTAGGGGGTTCTTTTATAGGGGGGTGGGCAGCAATCTTATTTATTATCTTTCAAATAAAATCATTATTTTTTATATATGCAATTTATTCACATTTTTTACAAAAACTGATTCCAATAGTTACCTATTTAAAATGAAACAACAATATCACTATACATAGGTATCTTCGATTATAATTCACTACAATGTGTTTTTCCAATTTATTTTTTATTAGGAAACATTTTCTTTGATCAGATAAAATATTTTTATAGCTTGAAAAATTATTTCAACATTAACAGAAGTAATTGGGGTGTATTTAAAATAACTTCTTAAAGCCGAAAATTCTGCAAAAAATCAATTTCAAAATTTCCGTTAAAAATTTCGCATATGTCCTCCAAAGTTTTAAAGCCGTTTAAAGACGGGATCTGATCTAAAGCATGAATATTTCAATTTCCATTAGAAAATCGTAAAACTATGGTTAAAGGTGTAAATTCTCTTAACAATAGGGGATTTAAAGAATCACCAGAGTTATAGGTACCTACTAAATATAATAAAAGTAAATAAAATTCGGATTTCCCGGTAAACCATCCTTCATCATTTTAACATTCTACAATCATGTTATAACAGCAGCACTATAAGTACTTTGTGTAAAGATCGGGTATTTTCTAAGAAAAAATGAAAATGCACTAAAGCAGCCGTCTCTCTTCAGGTAGTTCTCGAATTAATAGATACAACAGCCTGTGCGGAGAAATATTTTGTGTCGAATTAAAAAATAAATTTTTTTTTGGACTTAAATGTTTTTAAATAGGCACAAAATATGCATTTTTCTTTAAAAATATGCAAACTTTAGTAAAGTTCTTAAATATGCGAAATATGCATGCAATATGCATTTAGCATTAAATCCGCTCCCTAGTTATAAGCAAATTACCAAGTACCAAGCCATAATAAATGAAGTCAAGTAAAATATCTAAAAAAATTAAGATTTAGTGAGTATAGAGTCTATATTAATAATTGAAAACAGTTATTTCAATAAAAAATGTAAATTTGACCTGTTTATCAAAAATACAAAAAAAATTTAAAACTTAAAGTGCCAGATGATGACACCCCAATTCGACTTTAGAGCTATAAGTTCAGAATGACACTAAATAACCACTTCAAACACTAACACATATATGCTATATAATATTATAGAAAGCTATTATCACGCACAGCTCGGTTACCAAACTTGAAATACCAAATATTTGATAAAAATGTATTATGGGGTGCTGGTAGCACTCCACGTGGCAGGTGCCGGGTTAAGACGCTCATTTATAATTTTTATGTAAGCCTTATATTGTAATCTATCATGGCTTTCAGCATCTCCAGATAATAATATGGCCGAAATCCAAATAAAACTATTTGGTCCATCGACATAGAATTGTTAAGATCACATGGTTTTATTTTATACCTTTCCAAGAGCAGATATCCTACCTAAAAGCAAAGTTGCCTTGGAATTAAAACCGTTTAGTGGTAATGCTGCTGTCAATAATGCTACTCGGTTTTAATGTGAATCTAACCTAAAATCGAGGCGTCGTAGTGCTGTATGTGTTGTATATTTCTTTTAAAATGACCGGTTCGTTTATATTTTAAGTATTTGCGACTTATTTCTTCCATACCAACTGTACTTCCACTTTTTACAACACACTACATCACTGTTTCGCTCTAAAATAAATGACCGACCATTTTGGACATGAGAAAAGAGGTGATGAGTTTAGTTTTATTGTTTCTAACAAGAAGCATAGTTTATTCTTTACAATAACCAAATTAATTCAGTTAAGAGCGTTTGATTTTATTATAGCCTACTAATTGTTTTTAAGAAAGCAACTTTAAAGAAAACCAAAAAAATAGTTTTGAAGCATATGTTTTACTGACATAATAGTCTTGAGATCAAGTAGTTGTATTAATAGGTTTTAACAGCCATATCAGGAGAATCTTTAAAACTACAATAAAGATAAAAGGTAACAAAATAGAATATAATAAAACCAAACAGTCCGGAAGTTCTTCATAAAACTGATTAGTTTTAAAGTGAGCTGAGAATAAACCATTTTAAAACTACAATGAGGCAAATTATCTATAAGATTAATTAGTCTTATTTGATACTCTTATTAGATACATTAAAACTAGTGACAAATGCTTAACAGTTTTAAAGTTTTGGCAGTATATCTACGAGGTAACCTTAAAATTATTATCTTCTTATTTACCACAGTAAAACCTTTATAAACCTTAAATAAAACTTAAATGTTTTTATTGTGCTACTTGGGTGACTTCCGGAGCACCTGGTATCCACGATCACTGCTAAGGCACTTATTTGACATGTTCTTATGTACATTTTATGTACTTTAAAATGCAACTATGCATTTCCACCCATTTTTCTATAGTAGATTTTTTTCTTGACATCGTCTTGAACACAATGCAAAGAGTGGCAAGTGTTTGCGTGCTTTATTTAAAAATCGATTTATTTTGTGCTAACTGCCCTGGTCTATTTACTGTCAAGGGATCGTAAATTTTTTTAACAGATAAAAATATAAAAAGATTGCGAATACACCTCCGTTCTTTTGCGGAGGAATGTATATTTTATTTTTCCGTTTTTCGGATCCATTTAATAATTTTAACTATCTTCACGCCTGTCTGAATCCATATCTAATATTTAATTTATATGTGCGTTCCCGTTTAATATTATTTCTGCTGACTCGTGTGTAAACATGTGTAAAATTCCGTAAAGATTTGTGTTTACTTGTACTATCAGGCATTTTAAAATGTCGACTGAATGAATGGAAAAAGAAAAGTATTTTTGAAGTGTGTAAAATGTTCTAATTTCCTAGCTGAATGTTTTCGGCTTACAAATCCATTTTCAGAGCTATGGTCAAAGGTTTACAGTACCACTTATAAAGAAACATTCCAATTTTTCTAATTAAAAAAATTCATTATGCAGTTTCAAAAACTTGGTCGAAGGTTGAAATTTTTAAGAGCAAACATTTTAAAAAGAATGTGTGTGTACTTTGTACGCACGTAAGAAGGTATTCTTCTATTATATAGGTAATTTAAACGAAGTAAATATACTTAACAGGTTATTTGTATTTTATTTAAAAATTAAAATAACTTTCTTCTTATCTACCACTTTCAAAAAAATTTTTATTAAAATAACGAAAAATAAAAAAAGTATGAATCGTCCAGGATTAGAACCCGCGACCTTCCGCGTGCTTCCGTTCTCTGTCCCACTGCTCTGCCAACTACGCCATCGATCCACTTGAATTGACACGTAAGTTTCGGATATAAATACACAACACGGCGACAAACTGTAAAAATGTTATGCCTACATATTTTATTATTTTACTACAGGGAAACACAAATCCAAAAACACAAGAATTATAATAAATAATACATTTCCTAAAACCACTAATACATTCTTTTAATGACTTATTTGCACGGTTACAGATACATACATCTTATACAGATACATACAGATACATACATCTATACCTATCTTGAAAGATTAGCAATGAACTACATACTGTCACTGTGCGCAGGCGCGTGGTTCATGTAAAATTTTACCCTCAATTGATTCGCCGCTAAAGAAGAATATCTTCAAAAACTTTAAATATATCTAGAACGGCAAATGGGACTTCACACATTAAAAAATTTGATAACGGTAAGGTTAAGAACCCACCGACAACCGGCATAATGGTGGGTTCTTAACCTTACCTTTCTAAGTCCCAATGTGCTGTTCTAGATGTTTTTTATCCCTTTTCCAAGTTTTTAAAGTTGTTATATGTAAAAATTTCAGCCTCCGACCAAGTTAATGGAGGTACTATAAAACTTTGTCCATAACGCTGAAGATGGCTTTGTAAGCCGAAAACGCTCAGCGAGGAAATTAAATAATTTTACGCACTTCAAAAATACTTTTATTTTCCCATTCATTCAATTGTGATAAGTGTGAACAAAAGATATCAGTCTTTTCAGTTTTAAAATGTTTTTTTTTTCTTTTTAGCGGAATTTGAAGTCGGCACGCCGTTGGCTGGAGGACCTTGCAATTTTTTGGTAAAAGGGGCAGTGAAACACACTGGATCAATCTTAACGCCGACTTACCCCGGAGCCTACCCCAAAGCGCTTCACTGTACTTACCAATTTCTTGGTGCTCCGGGAGAGAGGATCCGATTGGAATTCAGGGATTTTGATTTATTTTTTGGAGGGCCACAGTAAGTAGATATTTTAATTATCAAGAGATTTTTATGTTGAGTTTATTTAGCATAACAGCACATAGTCTAAGATCCGAATATGGGTCGATCTGCACCCATCTGGTTTCCGGATGAAAAATTTTTCTTATTAAATTTCATACATAGACAAATAATTGATGGATTCGACCGTTACTTGATGGAAGTTCATTTTATCTAACAATAAAACACTGAAAACGTTTGTTTTCTATACTTCCACAAAATTTATTATAACTATGTAAATACACCTGTTTTGGCAAAGTGCCTTTCTCAAGTGATTTCGTTTACTATTTGTCTGCCTTTTTAAATTCTTTAACTGAAGAGGTTGAGGAGTGGGGAGCTGTTTGTCTCGAGTTGGTCATTCAGAATTATATCTGTATTTTTTAATTTATTAATTTCCATAGATTCTAAAAAAGATAGCTTAAGGCCTTTATTTTGAATATGCAAAATTTGAAACTCTTCATTAAAAGAATGATTACGATCTAGAAAGTGAAGTGCGTATGTAGAAGTTTCTGTTTTTCTATTGTTGAATGCCCTTTTGTGTTCTGCTATCCGTTGTTTGTCTGTTTATCAACGGTTCTGTGAGTTTGACCGATGCAAGTTTTCGGACAGTCACCACAAGTTAGTTTGTAGACACCACTCTGTAGTTGTTTTCTCTTTCGGCTCTTATTGTTCTTAATATATTTGCTTAAGTTGTTCTTATTTCTGATAGCTGGTGCTATTCCTTTCTTTTTTACGTATCTGGCTATTTTTGTTGTTATCTTGCCAGTATATGTGATAGAGCAGAAAGTACTGGGTTCTTTCTGTGGTGGTGGATAGACTAATTTCCATGTAAAAAAACAACTTCGAAATAGAACTGAACATCATTAAACAAATAGCAGTAAACAATGGCTATAACGAACAAACAATTAATTAAAATTTAAACCAAAACTCCATAAGAAAGCCATGAAATTAATCTATCCACCACCACAGAAAGAACCCAGTACCTTCTGCTCTATCATATATACTGGCAAGATAACAACAAAAATAGCCAGATACATAAAAAAGAAAGGAATTGTAAAAAACCCATTAAAAAATAACTTCGAAATAGAACTAAACATCATTAAACAAATATCAGTAAAAAATGGCTATAACAAACAAACAATTAATAAAATTTTAAACCAAAAACTCTATAAGAAAGCCTTGAAATTAGTCTATCCACCACCATAGAAAGAACCCAGTAACTTCTGCTTTATCACATATACTGGCAAGATAACAACAAAAATAGCCAGATACATAAAAAAAAGGAATAACGCCAGCTTTCAGAACACAACCACTTAAGCAAATATATTGAGAACAATAAGAGCCGAAAGAGAAAACAACTACAGAGTGGTGTCTACAAACTAACTTGTGGTGACTGTCTGAAAACTTACATCGGTCAAACTGGCAGAACCTTTGACAAACAACGGATAGCAGAACACAAAAGGGCTTTCAACAATAGAAAAACAGACACTTCTACATACGCACTTCACCTTCTAGATCATAATCATTCTTTTAATCTCTCCTGTCGTTTCCCCATTACTGAGGATCGTGATTTCTTCCAATATTCCTAACAATGTTTCTCCATTGATCTCTATCTTCAGCTGCTCTAAGAGCTTCGCAGAATGAGTTTCCAGCTGAATGCTTTATTTGGTCAGACCATCTAGTTGGTGATCGTCCTCTTGATCTTCTCCCCGGAACGTTTCCAGAAACAATTAATCTCTCCAAACTGTCGTCACCTCTGCGAACCACGTGACCAAAGAATTGCAGAATTCGTTGCAGACATATTGTGGACAGCCTTTTTTTAATATTGAGTTGGTTTAGAATGGAAACGTTTGTCCTATGAGCTGTCCAAGGTATGCGCAGCATTCTTCTCCAGCACCACATCTCAAAGGCATCAATTTTTTGGCGCTCGCATGCGCGAAGAGTCCAAGTCTCTGCTCCGTATAGAAATATTGAGAATACAAGGGCATTCACCAGTCTCATCTTGATATTTTGAGAGCGATGTGAAATTACGTGTAATTTCAGAAATTGTAAGTTACACGTGTAAAATTACCCAAAAATTACAAACCAGATGTAATTTATGTAACTTATGTAATTTATGTTCATTGTATTAAAAAATCAATTGTTTGCATTCATATTGAATATAATAAACACAAAGTAACTACATACTTATGAAATAAAGAAAAGTGGATAAGAAATACATACAAATAATAAAGAAATGAAAACATAGGTTCTTTAGTTTTGTTTTAAGCGGCTTTTATAAATCACAACTTCCTTTTTCGCAGACAACTGGAGACCTTCTTGTTATAAAACGTCGAAGTTTCAATTGTTTGCTCTTCCAATGAGCCTTGTGTAATTTTTTTTATCTCCGGCAAATCCAGAACTGCATCCTGAAATTAAATAGGAAAGTGTAAACATAGAGAGTAAAAATAATGGGTTTATAATATAATATATACAGATCTAACTACCTTGTTTTCGGCATCTGAAGTATCCTTCTCGACTTCCGTTTTTTTTTGGGGTTGTTCTGTGCCTTTACCCTGAAATTGATAATTTTGGAATATAAACAATAAATATGTATGTGTTTACACTAATTTACCGATTTCATTAAGACGTTTTCTAAAATGTTCACTTTGCTTTGTCTCAAAATGCGTGCTGGTCTCTGTTCCCTAGTTTCCATTCTTTGATCAATTTCATCATCGGTCATTGCAAAGTCAGCAAAATTAAAATCATCGTCGGAATTTCCATTTCCTGTTGTATTTGAATGCCATGATGATATTGTCTGAAAACATAAGATTTATAATTTTTTATTCGAAAACGGTGGAATGCATTGGAAAATCGGAAAAGAAGCAAACTGCATATATCACATGCACATATCACATATCTAAAAAATGCCTAAATTTAAAATTACCTCGTCTAATTCTTCCTCTTCGGAAATATGGTTTTCAATTACTTCTATCTCCTTCTGTAAGTTTCTACCTTCTATCGAAACGTTGTTCTGTACAGTCTCTTCTATAGGATATTGACTTTGTATGTGATGTTGTCGTGAACGTTTCAGCAATTTTGAATTATATTGTATATAATTTAAATTTGCTGCCCTTTGAGTTGTTAGGCGATTTCTTCTCTTCGTATGAATGCTGCTCTGGGAGCTAAAGCTTCTCTCTGTTGCCGCAGAAGTGCACGGCATTGTCAATATCCTGACTGCAACTTTGGAGAGGCATGAATGTCCACAAAATCCTTTCCACCATGTAACCAAAGAGACATTATCGAGTATGTTCCATAAAAATGTTTCGCCAAAAAAGTCTGTTTTAGCTAAATAGTTTCCTAAATCCTCAGTAATCTTTGACACTCCTTCATCACCAATCTCTATCGTGGTCGTGGTTGACATAGTAGTAATGTATTTCATCGCTTCAATCCTTTCGGCTGATGATAAATTTGCACCAACAGACCGAGGGTTTAGTAAGTCTGCGGCAAAATGGATCGGTTGAAGGGCGTATTCCTTCCTTGATATAAATTTATCCATCGCTTCTGTTTTTTCGCAATCCGTTAGTTTCACGCATTCTAAATGAGTAGATATGTTACTACCGATTTTCGCGAAAGTTTCACAAACCAAATGAATTGACGAAGAATCTCCTTCAAGACGTGTTATTGCTTCAGTAATTGGCTTAAGCAATTCAACAAGAGCGCTAGAATTTATCCAGAATCCTTCATCAAGTAAATTTGCTTTTGCGCTGCGTATTCTATCTTGAATTGTTTTATCTGGAGATATTGCTAGACGTTGTAGGACGGACTTGCATTTAGTCAGATCTTGAAGACATTTTACATGTGAACCCCATCTTGTTTTTACAGGTAGGCTAAGAGACACTCCACACTTCATCTCATTTCTTATTTCTGTGAATTGAGCTCTCAGTACTTGACACTGGTTAATAGTTTTAACGATATGTATAATATGTGACAAATGTGTCTCTATTGAAGATAATTTCAAAATATCGCTGCACAATAAATGTAATGTGTGCGCTAAACAGCCGTATGATACAAGATGGGGATACATCTCTTCACATTGTCTCACAGCCTTCCTCATATTCTTTGCGTTATCAGTCACAATAGCGAAAAATTTTTTAGGTCCATACTCCTCCAGAACTTCAACCATTAATTTTGTTATATATTCTGCGGTATGCTTCTCTGCTTTTGTTAGTACTGATTTGACAAATAACGGTTCGGGTGTTGTAACAATGAAATTAATTACACTTTCATTTCGCAAGTTGGACCAACCATCGCATTGCAATGATAAATTGTCAGCTTGCTTAATTTTATCATTAACTTGAACTTCAACTCGCTCGTACTCTTCGGTCAGGAGACGATTTGATAACATATATCTCGATGGTAAGGTGTATGAAGGTCTAATTTTTTTAAAAAACAATTTCCAATCTTCATTCTCGGTAATTGAATGTGGTGCTGAACTGGTGTAAATAGCTCTAGCAAGCAAAATATTCAATTCGTTATTTTGTTCGTGTGTCATTCGATCACAAAATGATTGTATTCTGTTGATTTTTGTGCAAACAGGTGTTTCCACATGAATGTTATCAGAAGCAGATGTTGATGCTGTGGAAACCGTTGATGATGTACAAGCAGCATCAGTGTTATCGTTATCCAATTTTGCCGATGTGATCTTTTTCATGGATGTTTCAAATGGAAATTTAGAGTGATTCCCCTTTGACTTTGGAGTTAAAATATTGAATTTAAGTTTTATCATATGCGGCACATAAGTGCATTGTTGAAGATGAGATTTCATTCTTGTAGCATTTTTTGCATGTACACTCTTGCAAAATTTACACCTCACATTTATGGTCTTTTGATTAGAAGAACCCGCAGGTAACACTTCAAAATAAAGCCAGATATCTGTCTTACGTTTCACCATGTTTTATGACCTAAAAAAAATATTCAGGTAGACTTAAACATTAAGAAGGGAAAAAACATTATTTTTCAAAGTATTTGATGGGCACGAGGGCATAAAAAATTGTTAGGCATCCTTAAATAGAAGAAAGATTAAAATTGAATCTGTGTAACAATTTAATGAAATTCGAATAAGCAGAATACTGGATCGGACAACTACATTATTTTGCCCTCAACGTTATCAAAATTTTTTATTTAGTAAGTTATGTCAGTGTAATTCAATTACACATGCTACATGCACAAGTACCCCCGTTGCTCCTATCATTCTTATAGTTATTGTACAGTAAACTAATCTAAAAAATCGAATAAAACTTGGTAAACCGAATTCAGAATTAAGTACTGTAGCCACATATAAAATGACGCGCGTTAGATTTAACGTACAGTACAGTCGATATGCGATAGGCCCGCCCCTGTGTTTCCCAATCTAAGGTTGCTATGGACATCACCGGCACGTGTTTTGCTGTTTGTAGAAATAATATATTTCTTACCTTATAGTTTCTGTGCTTCCTTATAAATAAATGTAAAGTAACCAACGCTGCGTGAATGAATAGAGAAAGAACAGTCGAAAACTAACTTATACATACACATTACACATACAATAACAGAAATGTAAACATAACCTGCCTGACTCAGACTAAGGAACGACTAACGAGCGACGAGCGTAATAGCACCCACTGGTTCGCGCGCGCCGGCACCGGCGCACCGCACTTACGACAATTGCGCGCGCATAAGTTGCCATAATATATGTAATTTTACCAGTAATTACATAAATTACGGTAATTTATGTAAATTTATCATAAGTTACGTTAAATTTCATAAATTACGTAAATTCCAAAAATTACATAAATTACATTAAGTTACGGGTATCATGTAATATTACCGTAAGTTACGTGTAATTTATGTAACGTAAGTTATGTAATTTTACAACTCACATCACTAAGAGAGATATGTCTTTCCAAAGTTTAGTTAGGCGACTCATCGCATTTTTTGCCATACCAATAGGTCTCCGAACTTCTGCTTCACAGTTCTTTTCTTTTAATTCTTTTAATGAAGAGTTTCAAATTTTGCATATTCAAAATAAAGGCCTTAAGCTATCTTTATTAGAATCTATGGAAATTAATAAATTAAAAAATACAGATATAATTCTGAATGACCAACTCGAGACAAACAGCCCCCCACTCCTCAACCTCGTCAGTTAAAGACTTTAAAAGGCAAACACATAGTAAACGAAATCACTTGAGAAAGGCACTTTGCCGAAACAGCTGTAGTCACATAGTTATAATAAATTTTGTGGAAGTATAGAAAACAGACGTTTTTAGTGTTTTATTGTTACATAGACAAATATTTCTAGCGTGGGTTGCCTATCAAAATCGTGTCATAGCTATCCTTAAGGAGGGCGGTAGGGGTTGAAATCAATATTTCAAGCACATTTTCTTTTAAAGTATGGTAAAATTATTTTAGTTCTAAATAAATGGACGTATTCAGTACAACTAATAGATTATTCAAAAAAAAGTTCAAGAAAAAATATTGAAAAATAAGCCAACAATTGCAAATTTTTGAAGACACAATCAAATCAAATTTAAAATTGAATCAAAATATAATGAATTTTGCATTGGTCATCAGAACTCATCATTGGATCAAGGTAAATAAAAAATTCAAAAATATTTTATTAGCTTAAGAGTTTCTCGAGGTAACACTGTCGAGTTTTTTAGTTTTATCGACTTTTGACTTTTTGATATCACTCAGAAATCAAAACAAAAAATTTTTTGCAAAAAAGGGTGAAACTCAATATATTAATTATTGTTAAACCAAAAATAAGCATAAAACAAAAAATATCTTGACAAAGTTACCTCAAGGAATGTCTAAAGAAAATATGTACAAAATTCCAGGTGGGTCGGTCAAGTAATTTTTGAGTTACAATGTCTACAGCCTTTGAAAAAAACAGTTATGAGGAAAGAGCGTTAAAAGCATTGTCAACTTTTATGTTCAATTTTTTTGTCTGTCAAATCGTAAAATGATGCACACCATAATATATTTTTGAATCGCAGAGTTATTTACAAAAGAAAATGAGAACAGCTGTTGACCGTTGTTCAACAAGCGGATCGAAGGTAGGAATATTCAACACTATCTCCCTACCTCCCTACCTTCGACACGCTTTGCAGCAAGTTCGCGCCAGCGCGCTTGAGCGTAGTGAGAAACGGTCAACAGCTATTCTAATTTTCTTTTACAAATTACTCCGCGATTCAAGAACATATCCCGGTGTGCGTCACTTGACGATTTGACAGACAAAAAGACATTAAAAATTAAAGTTGGCAATAAAACGCGTTTTTCTCAAAACTGCTTTTTTCTAAGGCTGTAGACATTGTAACTCAAAAACTACTTGACCAAACCACCTGTAATTTTGCATATAGTTTCTTTGGACATTGATTGAGGTAACGCTGTCGATATTTTTTGTTTTATGCATATTTTTTGTTTGAGAGGATGGGTACGTATTTCCGGCTGCAATGCTATTCAAATGGGGATTCATTTTTTTCGAATCCTGAGAAAACTAATAAATATTTTTGAAAAATTTAAACGCCGAGGGAAATATTACGTTATTAGCGAGGGGGAAAAGTTCCTGAAAACTTCTATAACATTTATTTTAATAAGCTACAGGGGTGAAAATCTAAGAGAAAATTTAGTGTGATTTTTAATTTCAAATATCTCATTCAAAATAAACTTTTTATTTATTCTAAGGGACTTTCGGCCCTCGGTAATAATTTAGTCTTTCATTCTGCGTTTAAATTTTTAAAAATATTTATTGGCTTCGTCAGGATTCGAAAAAAATGAACACAATGTCCGTGGTAATAGGTTCCAAATATATCTTCGTCTTACAACGCACTCAGTCGAATAGAATATTGTACAAGCAGTGACAATTTTAAATATTTGACATTGCATAGGGAATATTTTGAGTTGTTGATTAAAAAATATTTCTATATAGTGTATTTGATAAATAATTGATTTAAGACGTGAACTTAATAAAAAGTTATTTATTGTGTATTATTTGTGGAAGATCCAAGCAGAGAATACATCAGGATAATATATTCTGTGATCCAAGTATTTTGTTGTTAAAGATGTTCAAAATTGTAAGCGTTCCATATTAACAATATATTATTAAGAAATCACTTTAACACTTTTCTTCTTTTCTCGATTGAGGATTAGTTTTTGTTGTACCAGGTGTCACAATAAGAATGGCTCTCGGCCATATCTCAGGAACCGTTTATAGTACAGCTTTGAGAAAAAAATATTTATAACAAAAGTTGCCTCGGGAAAAGCCTGGAAATTATTTTCATAACTGTAGGTCCACCGCTAGAGGGCGCAATTGAATATCAAAAATTAAAAAATCAAAATTTTACAAAATTTAACTAATGAAAGGGCACTGGAAATTCAATCATCGTATTCTTCATAAAATGCTGCGCATATTTGATTTCACAACTTTAAGTCTACCTTCGGAAATAAGAGGTGGGGGTGAGTGGGAACCTTCTTATGAAAAATGGCTGTAAGTCCGGCTCTGCTAAATCGAATTTTGCATACTTGGTCTTGTTGAAAACAGCTCTTTTTCGTCAATGTAAGAGTCTTATTTTCGAAATAGCCGAATAAGGCCCGGTTTTTCAGTGAGCGGTTAAAATTTTGGTTAGCTAACCTAGTTTAAATTTTAACCAATATTTTAACCCTTATATCGTTTTTCAGTGCTTTAAACCAAGATGTGCAATTCTATAGATTTTTGACAGAAAAATAAACAAAATAGAATTTCATAACCTGTTTTATAAATAACAAATAACATAACATTACAAAAATGATTAATGCATTCAAGTTCCGATTTTTCATCTGATGATGAAGATATAATCAAGAATATAATAATACATAATACAATATTTCGCGCGATAACACAAAATGTCATAATTTAACTAACCTCTTCTGTTAGCAAATATAGATAAACGTCTGTCGGAAAATTCGGAGTTAAACCACCTATGATAGCGAGTCTCGGTTAAAATCTTGGTCAACTTAAACGGGTTTAAGCGATAACCTAGTATTGAAAAACTGATTAAACATAAAAATTTCGGTGACCGAAAAATCTGGGTTAACCCAGCACTGAAAAACCGGCCCTAAGTAATATGCAAAGCTAGGAGGAGTTATTTAATTATTTTCAGAAATCTAGTTTTCTTTGAAAAATATTAAATACAGGTATGCATTTTTAATCCTATATTACAAAATTATACCAAATTAGCAACATAATACCGAAAACCGCATATCGATACCTTTTTTCTATCTCGAGATATCTTAAGAAATGTGTAAATTTTAAACATAACTCTTACTGTCACCGATAAACGAGGTTAAGGAAAAGTAATGTGCTATGGAAAAAACAAATTAACATTTTCCAGATGTAAACGTATGTAATTAATTAAAACAGCAATAAGACAAACAACACTATAAAATATAACAAAGAAATAAAAGCAACTACTTACTTAGTCTTAGTGACTGCCTAAATGTTCAAATGCCTAAATGTTTAATATTCTCCAAAGAAAACTAGACTTCCGAAAATAATTAAATAACGCCTACTAGTTGGCATATTACTTATTCGGCTATTTCGAAAATAGAACTCTTACATTGACGAAAAAGAGCTGTTTTCAACAAGATCAAATATGCAAAATTCGATTTAGCAGAACCGGACTTACAGTAATTTTTTCATAAGAAGGTTCCCATTCACCCCCACCTAAATAATTTTTTAATTTTTGATATTCAATTACGCCCTCTAGCGGTGGACCTACAATTATGAAAATAATTTCCAGGCTTTTCCCGAGGCCACTTTTGTTATAAATATTCTTTTCTCAAAGCTGTACTATAAACGGTTCCTGAGATATGGCCGAGAGCCATTCTTATTGGGACACCCGGTACATATAAATTATTACAATCACTGAATACATAGTTAGTGAAAAAATTATCACATTTATTAACTGAATTAATAATTTGCAATTATACAAATAACAGTTATCCAAGAACATGTAAAAGCCATCGAAGTTAATGATGACATTTTCAAGTAGAATGACATTCTAGTAATGTTTACATATCCATACCAGTGTGAATTATTGTACTACACGTAATTTGCCGTGTAAAGACAGTAAAAGTAGGGATACCCGTAAAATATCTGCGAATTATGTACCGATGGCCTTTTCACCCTTTGTTGCAAAAAAAAATCGGTGTTTTGATTTCTGCCTGATATCAAAAGTCAAAATTCGATAAAATTAAAAAAGTTTAATGATGAGTTCTAATGTCCACCACAAAATTCATTGTTTTTTGAGGTGTCTTTAAATATTTGCCACTGTTGGCTTATTGTATTGAATATGCCTCTTTAATTTAAAAATAAAGTAATTCTACCATACTTTAAAAAAAGTGCTTGAAATATTGATTTCAACTCCTACGCCCCCCCTTAAGGATAGATATGACACGATTTTGATAGACAACCCATGCTAGAAATATTTGTCAATGTATGAAAGGGCCTAGCCGGGTAAGATGGTGAAAAGTGCCCCCAACTCGATTTAAATTCCATATAGGCCACTTTTTAGCACATATAGAGGAACTCACTTTCTAAAATTTTTAGCCCCCTAGGTGGTCCCGTGACCCCCCTAGAGCCTAATTAAGCTTTTTATGTTTTTATTTTTTATCTCAGCCGCATCAAGAGCTAGCCAAAAACTTTATTTAAAAAAGTTGTAAGTTTCAAGAAGATCTATATGAAATTTTTTTTTTAATTGTTTGGCGGGAAATTCGAATTTTTAGAACAATTTTAAACTTTTAAATAACTCTGGAAAAAAAACTAAGACACTCGTTTTTACGAAAATCAATTATAACGTGTATTTTTGTACAATCTTTCACCCTGAATTTTTTCAGATTTTTAAAATTGGTGAAACGTACCTTTAAAAATCAAAAACCGCATTTTTTCGGTTTTTTTTTCGTTTTTTGATATAATTTTATACATGTTTTTCAAAAAAGGTAACACCGTCACTAGAATAGGTAAAAAACTGAAAAATAATTGGGGTTGGCTTTATAAAATTTTTTTAACGCCATCCATTTTCTAGATACAGGGCGTTAAAAAACAAAATTTTACACATTTTTTACGATTTTGCCGAAACTACTGGCAACATTGTAATAAAACTTGGCGGGTTTTAAGAGGTAGTTATTGTGCATGTTTTGACATACAATTAAGGATTTGATATTCATCATTGGCGCGCATAGGGGTAATGGTCTGAACAATTTAAAGAATAAAGATAGTACGCCACTGACATATTTCAAATTAACAATCGTTTTTGAATTTCTCGTTCAATTTGTGACAAAAAATCTATCTTCTTATTTTTTCATACGACGCGCCATTTTTATTCAAAAAAATAAAAGATCTTAGTCCTTACAAAGCATTCGAACTTCTAGTAGTTTCTACATCTACATACATAAACTCGTACATCCATTATAAAAATTAATTCGAATACTTTGGAAGCGTTAAGATATTTTATTTTTTGCAACAAAACGGCGCACAGTGGGGCAGGAGAGCTAAAAAGTTGGCATAAAATGAAAATACTAAATGCAGTATTTTCTGTGGCATTCATTTTAATTAAATAGTACACAATCCTGCGTATGATTTGGCATCATTTTTTCCCATTAAATCCCCCTCCACCAGGTGCGACGCGTCGCAAAGGGCACATGGTCCCGTGTTAACAATGCATAGGCCGCGATAACCTGATTCGACTTACGTTTGATCCACTTATTTCAAGTGAAAAGTTAGTTTACTAGTAAAATTGGCTACGGATATTTGATCTTCAGGAAAGTAACAATATTATTACAGATGTGATATAATAATTAAGTAAATATAGTCTCTTATAATATGTTGTTTAAAATTACCTGTACAAAATATCAAAATACGCATTTTTCAAAAAGAGCAAGTGATTTGTTAGTGTTCCCAGACTGATCCAACTTTAATTTTGTTTTATTTTGAAAGCTTGAGTATTATTCTTTAAAAAGTCATTTTAACTTTTTGCTCATATCTGCTCCTTTTTTCATAATTTTATTTTTTGTGAGGTTATGTTCACCTAATTAAATTGAATAACACTCCATTCTAATTTTTCGTTATTTGCATAATTCAAGCATAATAATTCAAGAAAGTGTAGTAGATCCAAAACAAATTAAGATGTATTCCACTTTTTGTTGATTAGTAGTGATCCACTGATCACAAGCAAAAGAAACATAAAAAGAAAGAAATTAGAACACCTGCCAGTGGAAGCACTGCATATTAGTGCATAATATATTATGTTCAAATATCCGAATGTGCAAGATGTTGACGTCACATCTGATGATTTTGATGATGATCAGTAGTTTAAGTTTTTCAATATTTTACTTACAACATTTTATGTCATTCTTATAAATATGCGGTAAATGGTTTTAAAGAACAATTTGGTTAACCAATTTTTCAAAAATAATGTTAACACAATTGTTTTGAGATATAAATAATATTAGATAATAAATCTACATAAAAACAAGAAAAATTAGACTGTAGATTTATTTTAAAATAAAATTACTAAACTTCAAATATCATTTAAATCAATATCGGTAGTAACTACGGACATGCAGCTTTGAAAATTTTGAGCAAAACATTTTTTGAACAAGCCATCCTTCAAGGAAAAATATTTGTAAAGTGAGACCCAGGAAGAAGAAGAACATCCTGGTTAAAGAACTTCAGAACCTGCTTTAACACAACATATGTGCAGCTTTTCCGCACTGCTGCAGATAAAATAAAGATTGCCATGATGATCGCCAACATTCGTCACGGCTAGGCACATTGAGAAGAAGAAGAAAACATTGAAAAAACATCGTTTTTGTTTATGTACACACAACTTATAATATTTGAAAAAAAAATTGGCCATAATATATCGACAATGATTTAATGCCAACTTATGTTGTCTCTTGCCCCACTGTGCGGCGCGTCGTATGAAAAAATGGGAAGATAGATTTTTTGTCACAAATGGAACGAGGAATTCAAAAATGATTGTTAATTTGAAATATGTCAGTGGCGTACCATCTTTTTTCTTTAAAAAGTTCAGACCATTACCCGTATGCGCGCCAATGATGAGTATAAAATTCTTAATTGTATGTCAAAAAATGCAGAATAAAACCTGCCAAATTTTATTGCAATGTTGCCAGTAGTTTCGGCAAAATCGTAAAAAATGTTTAAAATTTTGTTTTCTTCAACGCCCTGTATCTTGAAAGTGGATGGCGTTACAAAAAATTTTTATTAAGCAAACCCCAATTATTTTTCATTTTTTTACCTATTCTAGTGACGGTGTTACCTTTTTTGAAAAATATGTATAAAATTATATCAAAAAACGAAAGAAAAAACCGAAAAATTGCGGTTTTTGATTTTTAAAGGTACGTTTCAACAATTTTAAAAATCTGAAAAAATTCAGGGTGAAAGATTGTGCAAAAATACACGTTATAATTGATTTTCGTAAAAACGAGTGTCTTAGTTTTTTTTCCAGAGTTATTTAAAAGTTTAAAATTGTTCTAAAAATTCGAATTTCCCGCCAAAAAATTTAAAAAAAAATTTATATAGATCTTTTTGACACTTACAACTTCTTTAAATAAAGTTTTTGGCTATCTCTTGACGCGGCTGAGATAAAAAATAAAAACATAAAAAGCCTAATTAGGCTCTAGGGGGGTCACGTGACCACCTAGGGGGCTAAAAATTTCAGAAAGTGAGTTCCTCTATATGTGCTAAAAAGTGGCCTATATGGAATTTAAATCGAGTTGGGGGCACTTTTCACCATCTTACCCGGCTAGGCCCTTTATTAAAAAAAAAATGTTTCATGTGGAAAGCAGATGGGTGCAGGTCGACCTATATTCGGATCCCGTACTAACAAAGATGACACAGTGTAACTTGATTACACAGTCAGTGTATCTGCATAACACGCGCTAGGAAAAATATCCAGTAAAGACACAGTATTTGTTATGGACGACCTAGTCCTGTCGCCAGGGGGGGTACAACGGCCTCCTGTATTCAGATGGACTTACCCAAGTTTTTTTTATGTATTTTGACCTGTAGAACACGAATTTTTTGGGTAACAGTTGATCCGGATGTCGATAAGATTGTTATAAACCAAGAAGTTGAGGAATCACATAACAGCGATTTCTCGCAAAACAAAACATTTTTTTGTATTTTTTGGGCCATTTTAACCAAAAAATGTTCCTACAAATTTTTTCGTAGGATGCATAGTTTTCGAGACAAACGAGGTTGAACTTTCAAAAAATCGAAAAATTGGAATTTTTGAACCCGAAAAACTTTTGATTAAAAAATAAAATAGCAATTCTGCTTCCCGCATTTGAAAGTTCAAGTCAAATTATATCGGTTTTAATTATTTGTATTGCCAAAAATGTATTATTTTATTGTTAAAACAAAGCTATAAACACCTAGTGCTTGAGTGATGTTTCAATGATTTCTCATTTAAAATCGAACGAGTACGTAGAGGAGGTAAAAGTGCAAGCGGGGCTATTTCTAAGTAGCATGCAATAAAACGCATGTATTAGGCACGAGAGACATTATGTGTTTATAGCTTTTTTTAACAATCAAAAAATAAATTTGTAGCAATACAAATACTCAAAACAGATATAATTTGACTTAAACTTTTAAAGTCGGTAAGCAGAATTGCTATTTTATTTTTTATTCAAACGTTATTCGGGTTCAAAAATTGCAATTTTTCCATTTTTTGAAAGTTCAACCGCGTTTATCTCGAAAACTATGCATCCTACGAAAAAACTTGTAGGAACATTTTTTGGTTAGAATGACCCAAAAAATACAAAAAAATGTTTTGTTTTGCGAGAAATCGCTGTTATGTAATTCCTCAACTTCTTTGTTTATAACAATCTTATCGACATCCGGATCAACTGTTACCCAAAAAATTCGTGTTCTACGTGTCAAAATACATAAAAAAAACTTGGGTAAGTCCATCTGAATTAAGAAGGCCGTTGTACCCCCCCTGGCGACAGGACTAACCTTAACTAAAGAATATTATTCATGCTACTAATGACGTTAACATCAGACAATCATGTTTGACGTCTAAATCACAAAAAAGACTTAAGAATCGGAAACTAAAGACAAGACCAGGGCATTTACGACTAAAAAGACCGAAATAAATCGATTTTTAAATACAGCACCTAGAGACTAGCAGATTTTTGCATTTAGCCCGATCAGGGAACACAAAATTTTACGAAAAAGTCCAAAAAAATAAAGGAAGGATGAAAATTTGGAAATAGGTAGTTGAAATTGTCTACATATTATTATATAAGAAAAAGTTTACAATTCTACATCCTCTTCATGTTACAAAAATTGGAAAATACGGGGTGAAAAATATTGTCTCGGGAGTGAAAAAATATACGTTCAAAATAGGCCCAGAATTGGATAAAATTACTAATTTTAGGCAACTTTTGTTCTATAGAGTTTTTTCACTAAGTCAATACTTTTCGAGTTATTTGCGAGTGAATATGTTCATTTTTACCAAAAAAAAAACATGCTTATGGACAGGTTTTCGCAGATAACCCAAAAATTAAGTATTCTAGCGAAAAAATATTCTTAATAAAATTATAGCTTATACGCTCTGAGCTTCGCTGGTGGCGCTCCTGGCGGATTACTAATTCAACTTTCACCGGTAATTTTTTAATTTATTATTTAATTGTTATCGCTTAATATTTACAACGCAAAAAATTAAATAAATTGTAATCGATTTTTTTAAGATTTTGCTAATCATTTTGACGTTCTATTGATAAAATATGAATTGCTTACTTCGGATAATTTCACAATCATCGTGTAGATGGCGCTAAGATTAATTTATAATTACATATTAAGGAACATTAAAAAAACTTAAATTCAGTATTTAAAACGTAAGTATATTTAAGGTAAAAATATATACCACAGCTTTGACCAACTAATATTTTTCATAATTAGTGTTTTTACTTTTAATTTTAAATTAATCACTTTGACATTTATGTCAAATTTCCGGTAAACGTTTACAGACTATACAGACTTGCCACTACTGGCGCTCGCGAATTTGTAAATATCCCCTCTACGTACGAGCTCACAGCGTCTAAAATATTGAAAAAAATGGTGTACGCTTGACGTCTGCAGACCCAGTATAAGCAGAGTTGTAGCTAATGAAAAGTAGGTTCTTCTTCGTCAAATTCCAAATCCAATATTTCAATCTGAAATAATAAAGAACAGAGCACTTTTCGAAGAAAATTCATTACAAATTTTTAAAGTGTTTAAAAAAGGTTTATTTTTGTTTTTTAAAAAAATTTCTAACATTAAAAATAAGTGAGTTAGGCTCAAAATATTGTTGGTCCCTTTTATTTTTTGGTACAAAAATCGCAAAAATCACCCCCTAATTAGCTTAACAAATAAAATTAATCGTTACCGCTTCACAAGTTTCTTTACTTATGTATTGTTTATATTATCTATATGTTTCATTAGTTAAAAGTGCTCATTTTTGAAAAAAATTGGGTTTAAAATATTTTTTTTTTAATTTTGAAAAAAAAATTAAATTGTTTATGGAATTAACTTAAAAATTATTAGAAATACCAAAAATCTTAAAGAGTAATAAAATGTACGTTTTGCTTCTCTAAATATTTTTGCTTTTTTGTTTTCTTGTTATACAAAAATTGTTTATGCTATGACTGTTCAAAATTTGCCTAAACTCGTGATTAGTTACTCGTTCAAGCCATTTCAACTACAGCTTTTTCAAAAATAAGCACTTTGAACCGATGAAACTTACAGATCATATAAATAATACATAAACAAAGTAAATTGTGAAGTGGTAATGATAAAATTTATTTGTGATGATAATTAGGGGATGATTTTCGCGATTTTTTTACCAAAAAATAAAAGTGACCAACAATATTTTGAGCGTAACTCAATTACTTTTAATGTTACAAGTTAAAAAAAAAAACCTTTTAAACACTTTAAAAAAAGTTAAAATGAATTTTCCCCTAAAAGTGCTCCGTTTTTGGGTTATTTCACATTGAAATATTTGATTAGGAATTTGATGAAGAAGAACGTACTTTTCATTAGCTAGAACTTTGCTTCTACTGGGTCTACAGACCTCAAGCATACACCATTTTTTTTCAGTTTTTTATAAGCTATATTTTTGCTAAGTATATTTTTTTTCGCTGAAATACTTACTTTTTGACTTATCTCCGAAAAACCGTCCAGAAACATGTTTTTTCTGTTAAAAATGAACATATTCGCTTGCAAATAACTCGAAAAGTATTGACTTAGGCAAAAAACTCTATAAAACAAAAGTTGCTTATAATTAGTCATTTTATCCAATTCCGGACTTATTTTGAATGTATATTTTTCCCCTTCGAGAGGGGGTATTTCCCACCATTTTAAAAAAATGGAGGGATGTAGAATTGTAAACTTTTTCCTATATAATAATAGACAATGTCAACTACTTATTCCCAAATTTTCATCCTTCCTTTATTTTTTTGGGGCCAGATTGTTCTTTGATTGGGCTAATTGTGTTCGGAATGATGTCAGGAAAAAAGCCTACTATAGAAAAATGGGTGAAAATGTGTAATTGCATTGTCAAGTGCATAAAATTCATCCAAATGTGCGTTAACATGTCAAAATTAACATATTAAGTGCTAAATTTTGTTACTCGGAGGGGGGGGGGTGGTTACTTTTGGGGTCACTAAATACGACTACGTCATCAGAATCGACCTCACCTGGTGCTCAGGGTCACTGGTAAGGCACGTCATCTTCTGGAGTTTCGAGGATTTTCGGTATTAAATTGATGCAAACAGATTTCTCGGGGAGTTTTTGGGATTGCTGGAAACCAATGTGCTTGCCATCAGAATGACACCCGGAGCACATGGTATCTAGGGTCTAAGTCTAAGTATGGTCTAAGTTTTAAAGAAAATAGTTGGGGTGAACTGTACATCAAAATAAAATGAAATTTTCTATTTATGTAATTACAAGTTTGCATATTTTTTAGTTGTCCATTTGACTACGTGAAAGTGTACGATGGGCCGGATAATAGTTCAGCTGTGATTGGAACTTATTGTGGACAACAACGTAATCTAGTCATTTATTCGTCTGAATCCTCTCTTCTCATTGCATTCGTCACCCTCCCACGCACTGCCAATACTCAGAACCGAGGTTTTAAAGGAATTTTTGAGTTTTCAAACTCATTTACAAAATTAGGTAAGATATTTATTGTCTTATATAATATGCATGATATATTTGCCAAAATAAGTTTTATCTGATAATCACAACTAATAGATCGAAGGAAATATTAACCCTTAACTACTGACGTGGATGTTTCAGTACGTATACTCTGACATGCGGTATGTTCTACCTTTGCCTGCTCCTTTGTTTTCTATATGAATTTGTCTTATATCACTATTATATCACTGTTTTATGTCTTATATGATTATCTATTTGTTTTTTACATCAACTACGGAATAATTTTTCACACAACTGTAGAATAAAATATTACTCCAAATAAAATAAACTTTATTTTTTCAAGAAAATTATGAAGGGATGCATCATATTAAAAACAAATTAGGGCACTCATGGGAGTGCCGACAGAAGTGAAAATTTCTTATGAAGTAAGCCCCTTCGGGTACACACTCTATCCCTCCTCCAACCATTATAACTTCGGTCGAACTTATACACAATTCAACCTATAGTATATAAATTACTAATATCTGCCGTGTCGATAACGATCGAGAGTTCAATGCTTTTTCCCCATCCAAAGAGAAGTGAGATACCTACATTATATACCCAATGGTTGCATCCTATACTATTCATATATACATACACATAATTAGCGGAATGGGACGTTTCGGCGTCGCCGTTTCGGCGTGGCCATTTCGGCGTGGCCGTTTGGGCGTAGAGCCGTTTCGGCGTAGGCCGTTTCGGCGTAGGCCGTTTCGGCGTCGGCCATTTCGGCGTCAGAAATTTTATTTTAGTTGACTAAATACCTACATTGAGGTTTATTGGTCAGGCAATTTTTTGGAAAAAAATCTTTTAATATAGTTATTTAAATACATTGGAGTTCATTGGTCACACAATTTTAACATTAATGGTCAAGTAGAAAAATAAACTAAATATATTTCTTTTATAAACATTTTGTTATATTTTATTCTGCAAATACCTATATTGGATTTTTTATTAATGCATATTAATAATAATTGCTGTTCTCTTAATTGTCCCAGAGCTAATTAGATGATAACTGACATTTTTCAACTTTAATTAGACATACATTATATGGTATATAGACGGAGAATTTTAATATTGTTAAAATATCTTTTTTAAGCAAAAATATTTGCAGAATGTATATTTTTAAAAAAAATTAAATTATACAATATTTTCTTGAAAGGAATCTGCTTTTAAAATATTTACCATTAGTTAGTATAATAATAGTTATCCCTATATTTATTGCAGTTTCTTCGAAAATTTAAATACAAAATTCTATAAATCACATAATAATGTTATTAACATTTCCTCGAAAACTAAATTACCTGTTAATTCCAAATGACATTATCATGTATCAATTAGTTGTTGATTTCAAAAATTACATTATAATGTCATTAACGAGAGATGCAAGTTATTTGTTGATTTTAAATATTCGAAAACTAAATTAGTTGTTGATTTCAAAAATTACATTATAATGTCATTAACGAGAGATGCAAGTAATTTGTTGATTTTTAATCTTAAGGGAAATTTTAAGTAGGTACCTACCTATTATTGATTTGATTGGTTGGATTATTGAGGGTACAGCTATATAAACAGAGATCAGTTTAAGAGTTTATGTAGTGTCTTATAATATTTCATAGTAGTATTTATACGATATACAGACGAAGAATTTTTAAGCTATGGAACGAAAAATTTTATCGACCAGAGGAAGAGAGAAATTTACCACTGATGGTTTCATGTATGTTTTTGACGCTGTTAGTAAAAGCGATGAATCCCTAAAATTTTGGAGGTGTGAGAGGAAACAAACGTGCAAAGCAAGAATACATACAAGAGATGGTGAAGTCATCAAGAAAGTAAATGTTCACACTCACGACTCCTCGGCGATGGACGTGGAAGTAGCACAAGTTGTTACAAAAATGAAAAAGCGTGCTACAGAAACAAACGAAGGGACAATAGTGGTAATCAATGAGTGCCTGAGAAATACAAGTCAAGCTTGTCATGGTCGGCTCCCAAACACTGGCGCGATGAGAAAATTCATCAGACGAAAACGTAACGAAGTTCATGCAGCCCCATCAAATCCGACAACTGTTGAAGAGTTAGTAATTCCCGAGTCTTATCGTGTTTACACGTTACAAGATGGTGTAGAAGAAAATTTTTTATTAGCAGATGATGGAGAAGGATTGCAAAGAATTTTGATTTTCGGGAGAGAATCGTGGCTGCAACATCTACAGACCTCAGATGTGTGGTATGGTGACGGTACATTTGCTATAGCACCATCTCTATTTTTACAAGTATACACAGTTATGGCCACAAAATATAATGGAGTCCATCCAATATTTTATGCCATGCTGCCGAATAAAACAAGATCCACATATACCCGTATGTTTGAATTGATCAGACAAATTGTACCAAATTTGCAACCCAGAGCAATCCATTGCGATTTCGAACAGGCGGCATTTAAGGCAATGGAAGATTGTTTTCCAGGCGTCGACATCAATGGATGTTTTTTCCATTTGGCACAAAATATGAAGAAACAAGTGGCTGCTATGGGATATACGAGAGAGTATAATGCTGATCCACAATTCGCTTTAAATTGCAGAATGTTGACAGCATTAGCATTTGTTCCTATCGAACATTTAGATGATGCCTTTGCCGTTCTAGCGGAAGCTCTACCTGCTGAACACCAACCACTTGTAGACTGGTTTGAAGACTACTATATTGGACGTATGAACAGAAGAGGAAATGGCAGAAGACCAAGTTTATTTCCCCAAAGGATGTGGAACCTCTACCAGAGAACTCTGGATGGAGAAGACCGGACAAATAATCACGCTGAGGCCGCCCATAGAAGACTCAAGATGGAATTGGGAGCAGATCATCCAACCATATGGAAATTTATAGATGGCCTGCGTCAGGTGCAGAAAGGTCGAGATGTCTATTTCGAGCAACTTGTGGCAGGTAATCTCCCACCATTGAAATTAAGAAAATACAGAGACGCAGATGATCGCATTTCACGGCTTGTGGGAAATTTTGATGCAAACGGGGATGTTTTAGAATTTTTAAGAGGACTAGCACATAATTATAATATGTAAGTAGGTACTTTATTTTAATTAATATTTCGTGAATAAGTTTTGTAGGTTAAATATAAATGTCTTGTATGTAAGTATAAATGTTTCAGAATTTTTAATTGGACTAGCACATATCTAATTATAACATGTAAATACTTTATTTTAATTAATATTTCGTGAATAAGTTTTGTAGGTTAAATATAAATGTTTTGTATGTAAATATAAATGTTTCAGGATTTTTAATTGGACTAGCACATATCTAATTATAACATGTAAATAATAACTAAAATAAAATATTCATTTTTCCAAAATCTTGTTTATTCATTTATTTATATATAATATCTACAGCTAGAAGCCAATTACAGATATTACATTAACTATGAGCTAAATAACAAGCACACACACATAAGTATAAAATTGACATATACAAATCTACCATTAATATTAAAATTTTGTGATCAATGGACTCCAATGTATCTATTTAAATAACTATATTAAAAGATTTTTTTCAAAATAATGTCTTACTAATAGACGCCTACGCCGAAACGGCTCTACGCCCAAACGGCCACGCCGAAATGGCCACGCCGAAACGGCGACGCCGAAATGTCCTAGACCCCATAATTAGGGAGCGGATTTTATGCTAAATGCATATTGCATGCATATTTCGCATATTTGAGAACTTTACTAAATTTTACATATTTTTAAAGAAACATGCATATTTTGTGCCTATTTAAAAACATTTAAGTCCAAAAAAAATTTTAAATTTTTTAATTCAACACAAAATATTTCCCCGCACAGGCTGTCGTATGTATATATGAAGCGCTTAATGTGAAACAATGACAAGCCACACATGATTTCAAAACAAGTTAGTGTTATTCTTGGTTAAAGTAATGTAATAGTATAACAAGCCACTAACAAATTATCTCAGCCCTTAGTTAATAGATGGCCCGATAAATCTATGGTCACACTATTGCATAGGTCTAGTTTGTCTCTAGTATCTACTCGACATAATGACAAGCCACATCAAAATGGCGAACATGGGCGGAAGCAATTCCGATAATTATTGAGTTCTGATGATTCTAGCAAGAAAAATAGTAAAGTTGACTTGACATTCGATGACAGTGACCGTAACCCTGACTATGTATAATCTAGAAGTGACTCAAGTAATGAAAATACAGCGATATGTAATTTTTTCCTAAATCTGGCTTGTCACATTATTACCATTCAAGATTAATGTAGTGGCTGATGACGTGGCTTGTTATATTATTGCATTTGGTTGTAGGATAATGAACAAGGTCTGTCAATAAAAAGGACAAAACCAAACACACCCGTCAAAAATTCCAACAAGTTGATGGAGACAAAGAAATAAACACTGTTTAACACGTATAGGGTTGAAACCACCACGAACTCAGTCAATAATAGAAAATTCTGAATCTACTCATATCTAAAATTTGGGTATTTATTATTAATGGAATAATGTAACATGCCACATTTTTTTAAATAAATGCTGTTTTTTCTTGAGTTTCAAGTAATTTTATTAATATTTTTGTCAACTATGATCTCGTAGGGCATGATGCATCGAAATATCTAAATTAAAACAATAAAAGTTGCTACTGGATTTTTTAATATTATTTTTAACATTCAAAGTCAAATATCTAACTTTTACCTTTTTGAGGCTTGTCATTGTTTCACATTAAGCCCTTCATATATATTAATTCGAGAACTACCTGAAGAGAGACGGCTCATTCACTGCCTTTCATTTTTTCTTAGAAAATACCCGATCTTTACACAAAGTATGTATGTACTTACTAGTGTTTATAGTACGCCGTTATAAAATGATTGTAGGTTGTAATGATGAAGGATGGTTTACCCGGAAATCCGAATTTTATTTACTTTTATTATATTTAGTAGGTACCCATAATTCTGGTAATTCTTTTAAATCCTCTATTGTTAAGAGAATTTACACCTTTAACCATAGTTTTACGATTTTCTAACGGAAATTAACAAGTTATTTTAAATACGCCCCAATTATATACTTCTATTCTATTGACGTTGAAAGGAGTTTTTCAAGTTATAAAAATATTTTATCTAAACAAAGAATATGTTTCCTCGTAAAGAATTTGGAAAAACACATTGTAGTGAATTATAATCGAAGATAATTTATAGTGATATTGTTGTTTTATTTTAAATAGGTAACTATTAGTAGCAGTTTTTGTAAAAACTGTGAATAAATTGTATATATAAAAAAATGATTTAATTTGAAAGATAATAAATAAGATTGCCACCCCCCTCTATAAAAAACCCCCTAGAATAGAATAGAACAGAAAATTTGTGGTTTCTCGAAATGCGCATTTTTTGAATTTTTGTGCATATCTTGCGCATATTTCGTAATTTTTTACCGCATATATATGCGCATATTTCATCAAAATTGATCGCATATAAATCCGCTGCCTACACATAATACATAAACGTACAGAATTTATTTCGGCGAAGCGATGACGGTCACGAATTCAATGCTTTTTCCCCATCCAGAAAGTGCACAAAATCGCTACAGAAGTTTTCACTTCAAAAATACTTTAAACACTAATCACTTATAATGATTGGAGTAGGGACCGTGTGGCTCCTTATGCGCTTGCTTCGCAAGCTCCGAATCGAAAGTTGGAAAACTACAGGCCCATCAGTCTACTGTCACACCTCTTTAAAATACTCACCAAAGTCATAACTACCCGACTAACAAGGAAATTAGATGAATACTAACCATATGAACAAGCAGGTTTTAGAAAAGACTATTCAACTTCCGATCACTTGTTAACCACAAAAATATTAATAGAAAAATGTAACAAATACAAGTTTCCAGTTTTTATAGCATTTGTAGACTACGAAAAAGCTTTCGACACTATAGAACACACGGCCGTAATAAACGCAATGCAAAATTGTAGAATAGACAGCAGATATATTAACTTAATAAAATAAACTGTGAACCAAGCTACAGCTACATACAATCTAAATGAAAATTAATACACGAACCCTGTACCATTAAACAGGGGAGTCAAACAGGGAGACACTCTATTACCCAAACTGTATACCTTAGTTTTAGAGGATGTTTTTAAAAATCTAAATTGGAAATATAAGGGAATAAACATCAATGGCCGCTACCTCAGTAATCTACGATTTGCGGATGACATAATCCTGATAGCTACTGACCTGCAAGAATTATTGCAAACCATGCTTTCAGAACTACACATATTATAGTCTGGGCTGATTATCGGAGAATAGGCCATTTTTGGGAAAAGTTATTTACCAGCAATTTTATGGCTGGAATCGAATCTTACGATTGTATATATTAATAATATAGGTATGCAAAGTCCGCAGATAGTGTGCTACTATTTTTATAAACAAAATGGCGCCCGAAAATCGTGTTTTTTTAAATTTTTGCTCTATAACTCCAAAGATTTTAACTTTACACCAAAAACACCCAAATAAAAATTCACCGCAATTAAATTCTGCATAGAGACGTGTTTTTCCCGATTCACTTAGACGAAAACTTTCCCCGGAAAAAGCGGGTTTTTCCAACAAAACCTTTAATTTTCAACTAAAATTTTACATAAGTATTTGTTAATCAATTATTAAATAACTTAGTAATGTAAAAGCACTTTTCGTAAAGATTATAATTCCAGAAGCCCATGGAAATTGAATAACAGTTTAGCAACAATTGAATTGTTAATTAAAAATTTACGGTCGCTATAATAACGACAATAATTACGATGCATAAGAGTAACTATGATTTTTTTATAAAAATACACTATACCTATCTAATGTATTTTAGAGAATTTAAATTGGACTATTTAAGCGGCCTCAAGAATATTTTAAAATTATAAACAATTTTTTGGCTTATAAACAAATAAAATATCTCGGGAAATATTAAACTAAATTAAATTATGAAAACGGTATTCGAAAAACAGCGACAAGGCACTTCTTTTAAAAGAAAAAACGTTTAATTATGACGAGTGGTTCCTGAGATACAATCGGTGAAAGTTGACCGGAATTTACGGCAAAGATATAAATAAAAGGATCATAATTTTCAAACCATCACCGTTTTAGTTTTGTCCTCTTCCTCCACACCAATTTTCATATCTTTAAAATACTCATAACATATATTATTATAATAAAAACTATCGATAATACGTGTGAAAATTGCCAAAAATAGCAAAATTACAATCAAAAATTAGGTTGGAGAAAATGTAACCCTCAAAGTTCAAAATCGGTATACGTTAAAAAAATGCATTTTCTCGGCTTCCCATGAAGCAATTTCCTTCATTCTTTTTTTGTTCCCAAGTAACTCGAGTAGAGCCATCGAACTAACTATTATTAAATGTCAAACTTGCTTTTGTTTTGTTATAAAAAATTAATTTATTTATTATAACATTGTTTAAATAACTATACAGCTTTCAAATGAGAATATTTATGTTTTTAACTTTAAAAGGTACACTTGTAGTAAGTTTATCTAAAAAAGCCTACAACTGGAAAAAATATGTAGTTTTCTGTTCTTATAAATAAATTAATCTATTATAACAAAACAAAAGCAAGTTTGACATTTAATAATACGTTAGTTTGATGGCTCTACTCGAGTTATTAGAGAACAAAAAAGAATGAAGGAAATTGCTCCATGGGAAGCCGAGAAAATGCATTTTTTTAACGTATACCGATTTTGAACTTTGAGGGTTACATTGTCTCCAACCTAATTTTTGAATGGAATTTTCGCACGTATTATCGATAGTTTTTATTATAATAATATATGTTATGAGTATTTTAAAGATATGAAAATTGGTGTGGAGAAAGAGGACAAAAATAAAAAGGTGATGGTTTAAAAATTATGATCCTATTGTTCATATCTTTGCCGTACATTCCGGTCAATTTTAACCGCTTGTATCTCAGGAAACACTCGTCATAATTAAACGTTTTTTCTTTTAAAAGAAGCGTCCTGCTGCTGTTTTTCGAATACCGTTTTCATAATTTAATTTAGTTTAATATTTCCCGAGATATTTTATTTGTTTATAAGCCAAAAAATTGTTTATAATTTTAAAATATTCCTGAGGCCGCTTAAATAGTCCAATTTCAATTCTGTAAAGTACATTAGATAGGTATAGTATATTTTTATGAAAAAATCATAGATATTCTTATGCATCATAATTATTATCGTTATTATAGCGACCGTAAATTTTTAATTAACAATTCAATTGTTGCTAAACTGTTCATTCAATTTCCATCGGCTTCTGGAATTATAATCCTTACAAAAAACGCTTTTACATTACCAAGTTATTTAATTATTGATTAACAATTACTTATCTAAAATTTTAGTTGAAAATTAAAGATTTTGTTGGAAAAACCCGCTTTTTCCGGGGAAAGTTTTCGTCGAAGTGAATCGGGAAAAACACGTCTCTATGCAGAATTTAATTGCGGTGAATTTTTATTCGAGTATTTTTGGTGTAAAGTTAAAATCTTTGGAGTTATAGAGCAACAATTGAAAAAAACACGAATTTCGGGCGCCATTTTGTTTATAAAAAACGTAGCACACTATCTGCGGACTTTGCATACCTATATTATTAATACATACAATAATAAGATTCGATTCCAGCAATAAAATTGCTGGTAAATAACTTTTCCTTGTATTTTGCTAATTAGCCCAGAGTAATAGAATCTTCTAAAATATGACTGAAAATGAATTTAAACGAAACAAAAGTCATGCACTTTGAAGAAACTTTGACAATAATAAACGACAAAGTTATAGAAAAAGTTGAAGAATATAATTATATACTTAGGACAAAAAATAATACTGAATAGGGAAATTCAAACGGAAGAAATAAAAAGAAGAAGAAAGTTAGCATGGACAGCATTCGGCAAACTAAACTATATATTTAGAAATCAGCAAATTCAACTACATCTTCGATCTGAAGTTTTTGATGCATGCATTATTCCGATATTAACACATGGGGCACAAACATGGACAATCACAAAAAAGAATATGAACATATTCAGAATCACTCAGCACGCGATGGAAAGAGCAATGCTTGGCATATCACTTAAGGATAGGAAGACAAACACATGGATAAGACAGAAAACCAAAGTCACCGATGTGGTACAAAAATCATTAAAATTGAAATGTGAATACGCTGGACATGTAGCTAGGAGCGATCTAAACAAATGGCACAGAACAATTCTAACCTGGAGACCATACCAATAAAAAAAGACCCAGAGGCAGACCTCCTATGAGATGGACAGATGATCTAAAGCGAACTGCCGGGAAAAATTGGCAACAAGTAGCGTAAAACAAAAAACAATGGAAAGGAAGTCTTGAAGAGGCTTATGTTCAGACGTGGACGTAAATGGCTAGACGAAGAAGTAGAAGAAGACTCAGTGGCCTTACAACTCTTTGTGGGTTGTAACGCCACGTTACAACTCAAAAACATGCAACTTTGTCTTGAGCATTTTTTCTCCCTATCCAATTCTCCACGCCCATTGGTCTAACGTTTCCTGCTATATTATTTCGCCACCGCAGCCGAGGGCGTCCACGTGATCTTCTTCCAGTTGGGACTTCTTCTTATACCAGCCTTACTGCTCTTTCGTCACAATGTCTTCTGAGGTATCCTCCATTGAATTATTTTGGACCTTATTTCTTTTATTATTTTAACGTCTAGATATAGTAGCTGCTTTATCAAGCACAGGCCCAAAGATCTTTCTTCAAATTTTTCTTCCCAAACATGCGGTCTCCCTTCGTTTGCCTTTATTATCGTCCACGTGTCGCTGCCATATTTCACTACAGGTCGTATTATTGTTTTAGATTAGATAGTTGTATGTTAAACCTCTATGTAAATGTTAAGTAAAATAATATTTCATCTATTAATTAAAATTAATTTTTCAGATTTCATAAAAAACGATGGGGAACACATCCGAGGTACTGAGTGTGATCAAAAAATTCTAAGTAAGAAAGAATCCAGCGGCGTTGTCGTCAGTCCGAATTACCCGTTTCCTTACATGCCTAAACTGGTCTGCAGGTATTTCATTTACGGTATGCAAGATTCACAGCATCTCGAAAGAGTGCGATTGGATTTTGTTATGTTTGAAGTACCTAAAGGACCGAAAGGAGAGTAAGTATCAAATATATAAAAGATTAGATATTTCTTCACCAAGCAACATGTCCATTTTACCTGGTGCCCTAATAGACGGAGAGGCAGCGCTGAAAAATCTCTTTGAATTTACTAAAGCTAGATTTTTCACAGTTGTTTACTGTGAGTGTGTAGAGAAACATACTGCGGTCGGTCAAGCGAAACGTAGAACAGGGGTTACTGAGAGGGTATCAAAATTGCTTTCCTACGAAGGTAATTAAATCCATTTACTAAGGCAATCAGTACACACATTATAAATTAAATATAAATAAAAGTTATTATGGTCGGTCAGCTGTATGACGGGACAGAGCCGGTTGGTCGGCCCCAAAATAGTCGATTGAGGAAATGAAGCATTTTGGCTCGCAATTTTTTCGTCCAGCATGGATTTACTTTAAATTTTCACAGAAGGTAGGGATAGTTCAAGGATCATTTTCTATATCATGCCGCTATTATACGCTAAAACTTTGGGGGTGGTTGCCACCCCATCTCGGGCGTGGGAATTTTTTATTACATTATAACTATGTAATTCGATGGAAAAAATGATTCTAAGAAAAAAATGTTTTTTACATTTTCTTAGTAAAACTAATATTTTTCGAGTTATTCGCGCTTGAAAATAACAGTTTTTCGACAAAAAAATCGACTTTTTTAGAGGGTTTTTTGATAATACCTCGAAAAAATGTATTTAATTAAAAAAACTGTAGATCTCAAAATTGTATCTTTTAGAAACACAAAATAAATTTTTTTCCAATAATATCAAGACCAATACAAACCGAGATACGGCATGTTAAAGGTTAGCTTTTTTCGTCAAATTCATAATTTGAAATATTCAAAGCCAAATAATGGGAAAAATTTGCATTTTTCGAGGAAAACTTAAATAATATTTTTTCAAGCACACAATTAGACCTTTAAAAAAAATAATAAAAAGTTTCTAGCATGAAAATTAAGCGAATTAAGCGAATTAAGCGATAATCAAAATAATGTCGTTACCTGCTTTTCTCTACGAAATAATCAGTAAAAACAACCCCCTAACTACCTTCCCAATTCAAAATTGGTCTTCACCTTTCTGTAGTTCCTTTCATATTTATATTATCAATACACTCAAGGAGTTTGACCTATTTAAAATGCCTGATTTCGGAAAAATTGGAGTTTAAAGAAAAATTGATTTTTTGCAATTTGGTATTTTTCACCTTTACTTTAAAAAATCTCCGAAAATACTAAAGATACGAAAAAAATTATAAATTACTAAATTGTAGCTTTTTTAATGAGTAAAATTACCCTTTGCATAGATTTTCATTACATTGACAGTTAGCCAGATATAGCTGTAAAACCTCTATTTACCAGCAAACACCCCCTTATTCGAGTCCTTTAAACCCACTTCAATTAAAAACTAAGAGATCTTACGGAATTTAATTTACACAGTCTTATAGCTCTTTAACAATCTTACAAAATCATTTTTGAATAAACTTTTTATCGCCAAAAATATATAAAATATTTTTCGAGGTATTCTCAAAAAACCATCTAAAAAAGTCAATTTTTTCTTCGAAAAACTTTTATTTTCAAGCGGGAATAACTCGAAAAACACTAGTTTTACGAAGAAAATGTAAAAAACATTTCTTTCTTATAATCACTTTTTTCATCGAATTACATGGTTAAAATGTAATTCGATGGAAAAAAAATTCCCAACCCCGAGATGGGGTGGCAACCACCCCCATGGTTTTAGCGTATGATAGCGGCATATTACGTATGACGGGACCGGCTCTGTCCCATCATACAGCTGACCGACTATAATAACTTTTATTTATATTTAATTTAGAATGTGTGTACTGATTTTCAGCCTTAGTAAATAGATTTAATTACCTTCGTAAGAAAGCAACTTTGATAGTCTCTCAGTAACCCCTGTTCTACCTTTCGCTTGAGCGACTGCAGTATGTTTCTCTACACACTCACAGTAATCAACTGTGAAAAATTTAGCTTTAGTAAATTCAAAGAGATTTTTCAGCGCTGCCTCTTAGTCTATAAAAAGTTCGGTAGTGGTCAAGTTAAATCATAGTAGTAAATTTTGCAATCAGAATTTAAGTCTTCTTCTTGGACTTGTTTTTTCGTGTACTTTACATTGAGGTATGACCCGACGTAGTTTGTATCGTTGTTCATTATATGCATTCACGCGTTATATAAAGAGGTCCAAAATTATGAAATTACATCAGTTTTTCGAAAATATGCCACTTTGGAAAAGAATCGATACAGGTCGATTTACATTTTTAAATTATAATTTTTTGTATACTATTAACGTCATCCATCTGGGCGTTAGGACGTAATCGATGATTGTCGTATGCTATCTCATTTGGAAGTTCCTTTAATTCTCTATTCTAGTATAGGCATTAATCTAATTATTTATACAGGGTGTCCAAACTATTTTGATTTGAATTAAATTATTTGACATAAAAATAACAATGTATGTAATTTATTTAATTCGAATTACATTTTACTGCTGCCAGAAAACACAAAAACATGTTTATTTGATAAATAAACATTGCATTTCGCTTAAATTCAACACTCAAGCTGCCACCCATCTACCGCTTGGCAGTTTAAACATTTAATTTAAGCGAAAAGGAATGTCTATTTGTCGTATAATTTTTATTTTCTGTTTTATTACAACAGTAAGATGTATTTTGTACTCTCTGTACTATATTATTAACCTGTATGTTCCACTAAAAAAAGTAAGCTCTAAAAAATTTCCTTGTAGGTTTACACCTATTCTTAAAGAATTAATATATAACAAAGAAATTGCTCATAAAATGTTTAAAGCTACCAGATTATCAGAAATCTCTGTAGAATTTAGTCGACTTAGAGCCCAATGTAAACTTTTAACAAGGGATTGCTATACTAATTATGGGTCTAGGACGTTTCATCGCCGCCGTTTCGATGCCGCCAGTTCGATGCCGATGCCGGCCGATTCATCGCCCGTCAATTAATCGCTATCTGATATATTTCCGAATTTTCGACAGTTACAATTATTAGTTATTTTTAGTATTAATTAGGAATTCTAGGAAATGCGAGATATGACGGCGATGAAATGGACTGGCGATGAACCGGCGGCATCGAAACGGCCGGCGATGAACCGGCGGCATCGAAACGTCCCATTCCGACTAATTATATTAATGAAACTGAAAACTCCATTAAACACAACGTTGTCATTTTATAAATTCGTTAATAGCAAAAGAGAAAACAACAAAATACCTGACTCAATGAAACTAAACGATTCTATTGCCTCTCATGGAAATGATATATCCAATTTATTTGCCAATCATTTTCATCTGTGTATTCTAACCAAAGACTAAATTATTACCATAACCAAATCCACTTCAACGTTAGTGTATCTTCCTACCACATTCCAATATCAAAAATATATGAGAGATTGTTACAACTGAATATTAATAAGGGACCTGGACCCGATGGAATTCCTCCTATTATTCTAAAAGAGTGCAGCTTTATACTATCTAGACCACTTTATCATATTTTCAATGCCTCTCTCGATTTTGGTGAATTCCCCGACTTCTGGAAACGATCTTATGTAACTCCATATCTACTCTAAGCACTATCCCTAAAGTATTTGAAAGCATTATAACTGAATTTCTTACTTACGACTGTTCTAGTGTTATTACTAACTGACAGTTTGGGTTTTCTTTCGGTAAATCTGCTGAGCTAAGTCTACTCAGTTATACTGACTACCTATCTGAAGCCCTGGAGGAACGTTTGCAGGTTGATTCAGTGTACACTGACTTCTCTAAAGCCTTTGATAAGATAAACCATGACCTTCTATTACATAAATTACGTTCTTATGGTATTAATGGTCTGGTATTTAGGTGGTTATGTAGTTATTTAGAAAACAGAATTCAAATGGTTAGAGTAAATCACTGTAATTCAAACATTTTTTCTGTAACTGGTGTCCTAACAGGTGTCCTCAGGCGGTCCCTCGTGGGACCGCTACTATTTAATCTATTCATTAATGATATTACCACTTGTTTTTTCCATATAAAAGCTTTCCTTTTTGCTGATGACCTTAAGTGCTTTACAGTAATAAGATCTCATGATGATACTCTTGGACTACAATCAGATATTAATAAATTATCCCAGTGGTGCTCTCTTAATGGCATGGAATGAAATGTTGGTGTTATATTATGCGTTTCTGTAGGAATCACCATTTACTAACACATGACTATACTATTAACGATCAAGCATTGCAATCATACACACAAATCAGAGACCTAGGCATAATATTAGACTCTTCACTCAGCTTTAAACACCACATTAGTACCATTACCCAAAAGTCTATGAAAATGCTTGGTTTTATTAAAAGAACATCTCGTGATTTCACAGATATAAATTCAATGAAAATTTTATATTGCTCACTTGTTAGATCTCATCTTGATTTTTGTTCCTCTGTGTGGTCTCCATATTATCTAGTTCATAAAAATAAACTTGATAAATTTCAGCATACCTTTCTCAGTTACGTAGCATTTAAACAACGTATATATCGTAGCTACACAGATATTCAATTATTATTGAATATTACTTCATTAAAAACCTGTAGAAAAAGAAAACATCTGACAATCTTATTCAACATTATTAATGGTAATAGTAGCTGTCCCGGTCTTCTGTCAAAAATTGGTCTTTTTGTACCTACTCGGTCAACAAGACAAAATAAAACTTTTCACATAAGCTTTTATAGATATAACTATACTTACATTAATTTTTTACCACGAACACTTAGACTTGCGAATTCTCTAAATGACTTAAATATATTCTGCAATTCCTTGGATAGAATTAAAAACCATTTGTTGAACATACAATGTTAATGATATAATTTCTATCAGCAATTTTTTAAGCTTAAACTTTGTTTGTTTTTTATATCGTAATGTTCTTTTTTTCCTTTAACTTATTAGCTTTGTTATCCAATACATATTATAATATTTGTTCTTTGTGTTGACACTGTTTATGGTTTTGCCTTTCTTTTTGTAGTATTTTTTTTGTAATAATATTTGCTGAATTGGGCTTGCCCGTAAATAAATAAATAAAGAAATAAATAAATAAATATTATGAATTAAAAAATTAAACACATTCTTCTGTTTGTGTCAATTATATTAATTTAAAAAATATTTTTTTGGACACCCTGTATAAACAATTATGTTAATGTTTATATTACTGAATTGAGAACTGAAGAACCTTTCAAATGAGCTAACACACGACCCCTATTCTCATTTAAAAAAAGTATCGTTTGCGTCATACACGCCTAGATGGATGAGGTCACTATTATGATATATAATTTCGCTGGTCCGGAATAAGAATGACGTAACCGCAAAAAGTCAAATTTCTCAGGACAACAAAAAAAAACGATTTTCAAATATTTAAAATATCGTCCAAATATTTAAAATAAATAAAAATCGTCCAGGAGCATCAGTAATCAGTATGGCGTTTACTGTTACAATCATGGCTTTTATTTTTATCCCTAATGGTTCGAATTTGATTTTCTTAATTTTATCCCCCAATTTCAACCCTTTTTACAGTTGCGTCATTCTTCATCTAAAATGTTTAAATATTTAAAATAGTGATTAAATAAAGAGTAACCGTCCTGAGCATCGGTATGGCGTTTATTGTTACAATGGTGGCTTTTAGTTTCATCCCCATTGGTTCGAATTTTATTATCCAAATTTAATCCCCCCGTTTTCAACCCTATCTACAGTTGCGTTATTCTTGATATGAAAATTTTTCTGTGCAAAAAACTGTTTTTAAATATTTATTATGCCGTTTATTCTTACAGCGATGGCTCTTATTTTCATTCCTATTGGTCCTAATTTCATTATCTTAATTTAGCCCCCATTTTCAACCCTATTTACAGTTGTGTCATTCTTCATCTAAAACAAGGTCTAAAATAGTGCGTATTTCAATATCGACGCAACTACCCTGTGGTGGCTCAGCACATAGTTAGAGTTCTGTCGCTTTTGTATCATCTGTATACAGTATTTTAGAAGTTAATTACGCAATAAACAGGAATTGACAAAATTTGCAGTTACGTCATTATTATTCCGTACCGGTGCAATATGCCACAAAATCATAATTTAAAAATAAAAGTCAACCAGTCTCGGTCCTGCAAAGTATGTATTCCCAAAAAATGCCTATTCTCGAAAAAATTAATTTGTTCCATACTTTTGAACCTCTCTCTATATAAGATCCAACCAAATACTGGCCAACTACTGGGCCAGTTTTATTTCCACTTCTCTATCTACGCCGTGGTTGGTTTCCTTCGAATGGCACCAGCCAGTTATGATACCTTTTTTTTCCCCTCGGAATTTTGCTTATTCTGTAGATGACAACGTTTAAAGGGAGGTCGTTACAGAGAAGATTGACAATATCATCTTCCGAATAAACAAGATTTTGAGGGGAAAACTAATGATTGTAAACCGTAAACTTCATTCAAAGAAAGCTGCGATGAAAATGAAGAAGTGTAAATAAAACAAGTCACAAGAAGTACCTGACCTCACGTTTGGAAATTTATTGGGACATATGCAGGTACCGACAAAGCAAGACATGAAGGAAAGCAATATCTACCTGCACAGATGACCAATCACTGGCCCATACCAACTCGGCCAGTACTAATGACACACAAGGGTTGTCATTCGTCTTTAGAAGGAAGTTTGGTCGAGTAGCGGAACGTCAATGTCTACTATCAGCTCTCAGAGTAGTTTTAAAACACCAAGACGTACCACGTTACCTTTTCAATCCCCATAACCAACCTACCTACCAATATGTGTGGGAAGCATTACTCCAATTGAGAGAGCACATGCTGTAGTTCAACGTGCACAAGTTAGACATATCAAATCTAGAGTGAAGTCAATTAAAGTCTTTAAAGACACCGATGTTCAGGTACTAGTCTGTTGCAATCCGCATGGTTTCTGGTGAGGAGCAAAAATGGTCCATTGCTACTTTTAGACAACTGGGAGTTGTACAAGAAGGTCCAGTTCCCGATACCAGTATCCAGTTACAATCTCGAGAATGTTCCAGGGGAACCGTCTCCTAAGGAGGGGGCAATATTACGTCAGCTTTTAGATGATAATCGAACCGTAGAGATTGATGAGACACTAAGTCAATGTCTCTAACGCCATGAGGGGTCTACTTGTTATATCGAGAAGATACGAGTTAAAGCAGGAGTTCATCGACGGGGATTCGACTGGTTTTGAAATACCGGCGCCGAAAGTTCTAGTTAAATCTGGAATAAGAGCCGGACTATAATAAAGAAAATTTAGATTATAGAATCAGTCTGAAATAAATACATATTGTATCGTTAAGTATTAAATGTATTAAAATTATTTCAGTATAAGTAGAAGTAAAAATTTTCATAGTTTGTTAAAGTACATTATACTTTTTAGTTGTTCAGACGGATATCTGAAGATCTACCTAAAAGGACAGGAAACAACAGATTCCTATGACAAATTCGACTACGAAATGTGCGGAGAAAACAGCAAACCTACGGTTGTTGTTTCTGATGGCCCTAGACTGGTAATGGTCTTCAGTAGTGGAGAGCTTATGGGTCGGGGTTTTAAGGCCAACTATACTTTTGAGACTGGTAAATATTTTATCTATTTATTCATAAACAACTTATATAATGTCATAAGTAAAAGAGTATGTCACTGCTAACTATGAAATTAAATGTTAAGGCGGAGACAGATATCCGCGCCGCGAACTCCGCGCCGTGTGTGCGCCGCGCGTTCGTGGCGCGGTTATTGTTTGTTAAAATTTTTCATTTTGACGATCCAGAGGAAACTTACGAACGTTTAGTAATTGTAGATAATCATGTCTCTGTCCTGTACTTCTACTACATCTTATTTTGGTATTGCTCTGAAACTATTTTCTTGTGTCATCTTATGCAATTTACTATTTTATGTGGAATAAGCCACAGTTTGGGAACATTTAGGGAACTACCTTTTTCGCTTCCCGGCAACACAAATATAATGGTAGGGGAGCCCAAGCGGGGATTTTTGCAGTTACTCGAGCGCGTCAGATTATCATATGGGGAGAAACGTGGTACCCTGCAGATGTACCTCCACATTGGCTCTTAACACAGGGGAGTTCGTTCAGGGGGGCCCGAAAAAAAATCTATCCTTAAAAATACTCGAAATTGTCAGATTAAAATAAGGTAAGTTAAGTACATGCAAAAGTGTCTATATTTCAAAAATATGACGATTTGAGCGGGGCGTACGGAAATGGGTGAGTCAAAAATTTTCACAAAAAAAAGCGAATATTTCGCGAAATGAACGTCAGATTGAAAAACTAAAAACTACGTGTTCAATATTTTTCAAAAATCTATCGAAAAATACCAAAGTTGACCCCCCACGGAGAGGGGTGGGGGGTAAATCTAAAATTTTAAATACAAATCCCGCGATCTTTCGCAAAATAAACATCATATCGAAAAACTGCAAAATACACTTTATCAATATTTTTGAAAAATCTATCGAATGGTTCCAAACACGACCCCCCACGGAGGTGAAATGGGGGGTTACTTTAAAATCTTAAATGGTAGACCCCGTTTTTTTTTGCAGATTTGCAGAATTATGGATAGATGGCGCTATAATCGGAAAAAAGATTGTTGGAAATGGAAAATTAAATTAAAAAATGGGAAGCCCCCACTAAAATGGAAAATTTTACTTAACTTTTTTGGTTTTAGGACCTAATAATCACAACCCAATAGGTCCCCAAAGCGCTCGAGTGACTGCACATTTAGCATACTTTGCTCCCCTGCCATAATATATCTGCTTGTTCCTACAACCAGAAACAAAATTAGAGAACTATAGGTACTTCCAAGTCATGCGTTACCTTTTTCGTTTTCCGGTGACACAATTGTAATGTATCTGCTTGTTTCAACTGCGTAGCTTCACTAGAAACGATATTAGAGAACTATAGGTTCTTCCAAGCCCTGTGTTAACTTTTTCGCTTTCCGGTGACCCAATTATAATATATCTGCTTGTTCCAACTCAGTTGCTTCACCAGAAGCGAAGTTAGAAAACTATTGGGTCTTCCAAGTTGTGCGTTACCTTTTTGGCTTTCCGGTGACCCAATTATAATATATCTGCTTGTTCCAACTCCGTTGCTTCACCAGAAGCGAAGTTAGAAAACTATTGGGTCTTCCAAGTTGTGCGTTACCTTTTTGGCTTTCCGGTGACCCAATTATAATATATCTGCTTGTTCCAACTCAGTTGCTTCACCAGAAGCGAAGTTAGGAAATTATAGGCTCTTCCAAGATGTGCGTTACCTTTTTCGCTTTCCGACGACACAATTATAACATATCTACTTGTTCCAACTCCGTTGCTTCACCAGAAGCGAAGTTAGAAAACTATTGGGTCTTTCAAGTTGTGCGTTACCTTTTTGGCTTTCCGGTGACCCAATTATAATATATCTGCTTGTTCTAACTCCGTTGCTTCACCAGAAGCGAAGTTAGAAAACTATTGGGTCTTCCAAGTTGTGCGTTACCTTTTTGGCTTTCCGGTGACCCAATTATAATATATCTGCTTGTTCCAACTCAGTTGCTTCACCAGAAGCGAAGTTAGGAAAATATAGGCTCTTCCAAGATGTGCGTTACCTTTTTCGCTTTCCGACGACACAATTATAACATATCTACTTGTTCCAACTCCGTTGCTTCACCAGAAGCGAAGTTAGGAAACTATAGGCTCTTCCAAGTTGTGCGTTACCTTTTTTGTTTTGCGGTGACCAAATTATAATATATCTGTTTGTTCCAACTCCGTTGCTTCACCAGAAGCGAAGTTAGAAAACTATTAAGTCTTCCAAGTTGTGCGTTACCTTTTTGGCTTTTCGGTGACCCAATTATAATATATATGCTTGTTCCAACTCTGTTGCTTCACCAGAAGCGAAGTTAGAAAACTATTGGGTCTTCCAAGTTGTGCCTTACCTTTTTCGCTTTCCGGTGCCACAATTATAATATATCCGCTTGTTTCAATTGCGTTGCTTCACCAGACACGAAGTTAGAAAACTATAGGTACTCCAAGTCGTGCGTTACCTATTTCGCTTTCCGGTGACACATAAATTATGTGACATAATATATATCTGCTTATGAATGTTTTTTTTTTGATATTGATAGCTATTTCCGAAGTGAAAGTCGAAAGGTCAAGTAAACTTGATTTCAAACTCGAATTGTGGCTTATGCCCAAATAAAATAGTAAATCTTATTTTTAAACATGTTATTTTTAGTACAACAATGAACTAACATTTTTTAAAAAGGTCCGCATGTACATTTTTTTATTTCAGCTTCTATTTCCGTTCAGATCGGATTTAAGTTGTTTCTTTAAATTAAATGGTTCTTTATTGAGGATCCCACAATAATGATTTTCCACGGTAAACATCAATAAGTTAGATATTTCCTTCCGACAGTTCCGACCATTCCATTACTAACAAATATTCAACTCATGCGCGCCAAAACCAACAAACCACTCGCAAACCCGTCCAAATACGTATTGCGAACCATCAAAGCGTTTGTTGAAAAACCGACAGAATTTAGATCGTGGTGCGCCGTGTGCGTGCCGTTTGTGCGTCACTTGAAAACATGTACTAATCTGACGAATACGCTGCGCGCGAGCGGCTCGCACACCGAGCAGAGCGCATATGTATATCCGCCTTTAGGTTAACAAACAATTTTTAAAAATACTTTTATTAAGAGGAAACAGTAGCGATCAACAGGTAGCAAAAACGCGTTCCAAGATTGCGGCTGTAATTTTGAATATCTTTTCGAGATATTTGGCACACGTATTCGTAATATAATAAAGAATGGCGGTACAGAGCCCAATTTGAAAAATATATTAATATGTGGAAATTACTCTGTAATTAAATACAATATTTAAAAAACGAGCCTGTACCGCCATTAAAAAGAACAAAAAAATACACTTTCTTCAAATAAACTTTTTTATCCGATGCCTAGATTTTGTGTCATTTTGGAACTACTAATGAAATAAAAAATTTTAGTAGTTCCAAAATGACACAAAATCTAGGCATCAGATAAAAAAGTTTATTTGAAGAAAGTGTATTTTTTTTGTTCTTCTTAATGGCGGTACAGGCTCGTTTTTTAATCTTGTATTTAATTACAGAGTAATTTCCACATATTAATATATTTTTCAAATTGGGCTCTGTACCGCCATTCTTTATTATATTACGAATATGTGTGCCAAATATCTCGAAAAAATATTCAAAATTACAGCCGCAATCTTGGAACGCGTTTTTGCTACCTGTTGATCGCTACTGTATCACCTTAATAATAATCATTATAAATCATTTTTAATTTACTATCCAGATTTAGCTATACGGCTCACACTCCCTCTAAGGGGAAAATTGACTCATCCCAGATACCTACGGTATCAAAATTATTGAGCTCTGATGGGACTCTTTCCATGATATCGAGCCCTAGGTGACTTGGTATGCAGGTGTATCTCCCAAAAATTTTCGTACACTTCTGGCCGTCGCGAGTAGTACAGCTTTCTGCATGGTCTTATAAAGATGTTCATTCAGACCCAGCTTTTTGATGCTTTCGAGGAGGGTCTTCGGAATGACTCCAGTAGTAGACATAATATTCGGTATTGTTTGGGTACTTTGCATTATCCATTGTCACCGTATTTGAATTTCCAGATCTCTGTACTTAGCGTTATTTTCAGTAAATTTACTACGTAGATTATTGTTGTTAGGTATCGCCAAATCAATTAGTGTTGTTCGTCTCGTTAATTTATTAACTAGTACGAGATCTGGTCTATTATGTGAAACTGTTGTCTATGAGCACAGTGCGGTCCTAGTAGAGCTTGTAGTTGCCATCCTCAAGCATACTCTCAGGAACGTACTGAGAATATGGGAGATGGTCCGTTTGGAGAAGTCCCAGTTTGATAGCTATCTCTTGATGAAGGATCTTTCCAACTGCGTCATGCCGTTCTTTGTATTCAGTTGCAGCAATTGCCTGGCAGCCCCCGGTAATATGTTGGATGGTTTCTTGGGCTTGACATCCATATCGGCATCTGTCGTTTTGAACCTGAGGGTCTTTGACGATACATTTCAGGTAATTTTTGGCTGGTATAACCTGATGCTGAATGGCCAGTAATGATCCCTCTGTTTCAGGGAACATCCTTCCTGATGTCAACCAATAGTTCGACGCTGCATTGTCGACATAGTCTTGGCTGACCTCATTGGTATGTCGCCCGTGTAGAGGTTTACCCATCCAGGTGCGCATTTTTTGTCTTTAGTGAGGTGGTATATGCGCATTTCTGGTTCCCTCAGTTTGATCGGTGTTGTGTCATCTACTACGCAGATATTGCGATGTAGAGTAGATGTCTCAGCCTGCTTTTGAAAATAAGTTCTTAAGTTAGCAATTTGTTTGTCTAATTGCTCACCTATATCCATAAGTCCTCTTCCTCCTAAATTCCGTGGTAATGTCGTTCTTTCTACTGCACTTTTGGGATGGTGTTTTTGTGCCTTTGTGAGGTGCGTTCTTACTTTTCGCTGAAGATTTTCTATGTCCGTTTTTGTCCACTTAACAATGCCAAATGAGTAGCTAAGCGCGGAACATGCGTAGGTGTTTAGTGCCTTAAACAAATTTCTACTGTTAAGGTGTGAGCGAAGCAGCTGTTTTACCCTTCGTATAAACTCAGTAGTTATCTCTGTTTTCATTTGTTTATGGTCAATTTTCAGGGCTTGCTTTACTCCAAGATATTTAGACATATCGTTTTCACCCATGGCCTCGATGTTCCGGCCATTTTGCATATCGAATCCTCCGGGCTGTACTTTTCCTCTGACTATATTTAAAATACGGCACTTGTCTAGTGCGAAGTGCATACTAATATCATTAGAAAAAGTTTCTACAGTTTTTAGCATCTCATCGAGTTGGCTTCGAGTGGAAGCCATTAATTTCAAATCATCCATGTACAATAAATGATTAAGCTTCTCCACCACATTGTTGTTATTTTTTATGCTGAACCACAGAGGACTCAACGAATCTCCTTGAAACAAGTCCCAATAATATAGACCAGCGGTTCTCAATCTTTTTGTGTCATGTACCATCAAATACTTTTTATTATTTTTGGTACCACCTAACTGAAATACATATCTAACTAGGTGATCTAATTAACTATAATAGTGGTGCTGATTTTGACTGTTTTTGCGTTTTGTGTCTTCTTCTTAACGTGCCCTATCAAGTCCCCTTGACGTTGGCGATTAACATGGCGAAACTGTCTCTGTCTCGAGCTATTCTAAATAGGTGTTCTGCTTTCTTTATTCCTGTCCACTCCCGGATATTCTTCAACCAAGAGGCCTGCTTTCTACCAATTCCTCTGCGTCCTTCGATTTTACCCATTATAATAAGTTGAAGAATATTTTACCGGCCTCCCCTTACTACGTGTCCAAAATAGGCCATCTTTCTATATTTGATGTTATCAAGCAGTTCGCGGGTAGCATTTGCTCTCTTACGGACTGCCACATTTGTCAGCATAGCCGTCCATGGTATTTTCAGCCATTAATTTCAAATAATCCATGTACAATAAATGATTAAGCTTCTCCACTACATTGTTGTTATTTTTTATGCTGAACCACAGAGGACTCAACGAATCTCCTTGAAACAAGCCCCAATAATATAGACAAGCGGTTCTCAATCTTTTTGTGTCATGTACCATCAAATACTTTTTATTATTTTTGGTACCACCTAACTGAAACACATATCTAACTAGGTGATCTAATTAACTATAATAGTGGTGCTGATTTTGACTGTTTTTGCGTTTTGTGTCTTCTTCTTAACGTGCCCTATCAAGTCCCCTTGACGTTGGCGATTAACATGGCGAAACTGTCTCTGTCTCGAGCTATTCTAAATAGGTGTTCTGCTTTCTTTATTCCTGTCCACTTCCGGATATTCTTCAACCAAGAGGCCTGCTTTCTACCAATTCCTCTGCGTCCTTCGATTTTACCCATCATAATAAGTTGACGAATATTAGACCGGCCTCCCCTTACTACGTGTCCAAAATAGGCCATCTTTCTATATTTGATGTTATCAAGCAGCTCGCGGGTAGCATTTGCTCTCTTAAGGACTGCCACATTTGTCAGCATAGCCGTCCATGGTATTTTCAGAATACGTCAGTGCAGCCACATTTCAAAGGCCTCCAAACGGTTAATGGTGGATATTTTTAATGTCCATGCTTCGACACCATACAAGAGGACTGACCAAATGTAGCATTTAATCATGCGCTTTCGAAGTTGAAGTTGCAAGGTATCATTACAGAAGAATGACCTCATTTTTAAAAATGTCGTGCGGGCTATCTCGATTGTACATTTTATCTCTTTATCTGGATCTAGTTGTTCAGTAATATGGCAACCAAGATATTTAAAATTGGGTACTCTTTGAATTATATGACCATCAACATATAAACGTGAATCTTGATGGGCCAAACGGCTAAATACCATGTATTTTGTTTTTGAACAGTTTATATTTAGGCCAAACTCTCTTCCCACTGTGTCAATGGCATTTAAAAGGTGTTGTAATCCATTCATATCATCACTTAAAATAACTGTATCGTCTGCATATCTGATTGTATTTATCAGAATTCCATTAACCTTCACACCCCATTCCAAATTATGCAGCGCTTCCTTAAATATTCTATCTGAGTACAAATTGAACAACAGTGGGGACAGTATACAACCCTGTCTGACATCTCTTTGTATTTTGCATATTTCTGTTGATTTTCCATATATGCAAGCTGTCGCTGTTTGACGCCAGTATAATTTTTCTATGATTCGCACATCTTGACTATCAACTCCTTTATCCTTTAATATTTTAATTAATTTGTGATGTTGTACTCGATCAAAGGCCTTCTCATAGTCAATAAATACAGCAAGGACGTCTTTCCTTTGATCTCGGCATTTCTGCAATAACACATTTAGTGCAAAGAGTGCGTCCCGGGTTCCCAGTCCATTTCTGAAGCCAAATTGTGTTTCATCCTGGTCTTCTTCACATTTATCTCTGATTCTACTGTGGATGATACGTAGAAAGATTTTCAAGGTGTGGCTCAATAGGCTTATCATTCTATAGTCGCTACAGTTTTTCGGACGTTTTTTTTTGGTAGGGTTATGAATTCGGACTTTAACCAATCTTCAGGGATATCACCAGTCGAATAAACATCATTGAAAAGTTTGACTAGTATTCCAATGTTTTCCTCATTTATGAGCTTTAACATTTCTGTAGGTATGTTGTCGGGACCAACGGCTTTCTTGTTTTTTGCCAATTTTATAGTATGTTGTATTTCTGATTTTAGTATTTCTGGTCCTCCACCTTCATCTAAAGTGTCCAGTTCTTCGGGTCTGTCATCATTATATAGTTCATTTATATAATTATACCAGGTAGTTCGAATTTCGTGTTCGTCTATTATCATTTTTCCCGACGAAGCGTTTTGTGTACCACCTCAAAAAATGAAATGTACCACCAGTGGTACATGTACCACAGATTGAGAACCGCTGAAGACTATATTATATCTTTTCATTTTAGGTCAATATGTTATTTTATTTATTTTATTATTTTATTCTATTTTCACCATTTACTAATAACAAGCTAATTTTTCGTGAGTAGCTTCATTTTGATGAGACGCATTTTTTTTCCTTACAACAATTTCCATATTATGTGGTATATAACAAAGATAGCAGGGATAGTCCAGTCGGGTTAGACGAATAACAGGCCTAACCTTGAATGCCGAGCTGCCCCAAATTTTATTTTTCTAATCTTTAGGGAGTGTCAGTAGTAGTGTAAATTTAAAATCTCGACTAAATTCCGCCTTTGCGTTAGCCGTCATTTTGATTTTAAACAGAAACCGTTTTTGCTCAATACCTCCGTCATTTTCAACTTCTCGAACAAAAAGTATAAAAACTAAAATTGTTGAAAATTAAATTTTCTCTAATTTCTTTTATTACAATTTTTTTCGTGCGGTCGATATTTTCTAACTCTGAAAATATCCACCGCACGAAAAAAAATGTAATGAAAGAAATTATAGAAAATTACATATTCAATAATTTTAGTTGCTATACATGTAGTCAAGAAGTTGAAAATGGCGGAGATATTGAGCAAAAAGGGTTTCCGTTTAAAATCAAAATAACAGCTAACGCAACGGGGATGCGTTGGTTAAGGATGTTACCAAAAAGGGGTTCCAATAAGAAAACTCTTAGATTTAAATAATTACTTATTATTATTTAATAATGAATTTTATATCTGGGACTTTTCTCTATTCTTTCTAAATTTTAACTCTTGTTTTATTTTCCAGAATATAGAATTCCGGGTACAGCGGCACCGGATGGTTCCTGTTCTTTCACGTATTTAAGCACAAGCAAGAAAAAAGGAGAATTCAATTCACCGAGGTATCCTTCGAATTATCCAAGCGATACAAATTGCACCTATCTCTTTCTCGCCACAAATAACGAGCAAGTCACGTTAGTCTTCGACAATTTTAAGATACGTGCCGACAGTGTTAATGCAACTATTGGTTCCTATGGGTAAGTAGTTTAGTATAAATAAATATACCTCTATCAGATGTTTCTGAGGGTTTGCTAAATATCCATATTCTGGAGATACGTATAGCCATTTAAACATATTTTAACGGACTAGATGATAAGTTCTTTTAGAACTTAAAGTTCGGCCATTGCAAGCAAGCAAGCAAGCAAGCAAGCAATTTGATTCAACCCGACCTGTGAGAGATGTCCACCCTATCGAACAAGTACATTCGGGTGTAAGAATTCATTGGGGCGAGGTGTTTTCACCCGAGTTTAAAACAGAGATCACCCCACCTCGCTTCAATGCCCCAGGCCATCCCTTTCTCCCCCATAGCACGCTGATGCACGATGGGGGCACAACTAACGTAGCCAAATGCTCTTCACAATGGAATCCTGGGTAATAAGATTCCAATCAAGGTTAGAAATTGATGAAACTTAAACCACAGACACACAAATTCAACCCGTTAGTTACGGAAACTAAGAGTGAGTTTATCTTTTTTATGTCTTTTGATTGGTGATTCATTGGAAGTCCCCCCCATCCAGGCAAATGTCTAGACCGCCACTGCTTTATTAAGTTGAGTCCCTGAATCTTTACACGTGCGTCATCATTTAAAGCATACGAAATAAGTCGATGATAACTCGGAAATTGAAATTTACTAAACGCAATAGCAAGTCACACTGTCACTTGCTGTTGCGTTTAGTTAATTTCAATTTACGACTTATCATCGACTTATTTCGTATGCTTTAAATGATGACGCACGGGTAAAGATTCAGGGACTAAACTGTATTTATGAAACTTTTATTATAATGTTTAAAATGGGGTCTAGGAATGTTGGTCGAAAACACTTCGTCGACGGAAAATTTGTCGACAACATTTGGTCGACAAACAGTTGGTCGAATGCACAATTCATCGAATGTACAATTCGTCGACGAACATTTGTTCGAATGGATTTTTCGTCGACAAACTGTTATTTATCTTAAGGATAAAGGGATTAATGGTGACAAATGACGGAAAACTGGTTTTAATTTTGTTAACTGGAATATTGTATTATATATATCTGATCATTTATTTTTTTGGGGGTTTTGTTAATTTTTTTCTAAATCTTAATTATTGTTAAATTTAATGAAAAAATTGGCTGCGGTGGGAAAGTAGACAGCAAATATAAACCGATATTTTACTTAGTGATGTTATACCGGTCATTTTTTTGGTGTCGGCGACCTTGCGAACGAAGCATTGCCGGACAAGTTAAATTTGGGGGTACTTGCGGACAAGACGAAATATGCGATATGCTGAGGTAAATAAATTGTTAGGGAATCTAGGTATTTCCGTACAATATTTTCGACTGCAATAATCAGTCAATATCAATAAAAAAGTAAAGAAATCGTGAGAATAAACTTCCCTTCACACTTTATTCGAGGCTTAGGACAAGCTTTTAGATTGATACTTATCAACATTTTAGACTACAGCAGAAAATTTAAACAAAATCTTGAAAAAAAAAATCAATAATTCCTCATTTGCCACTATTATTCCCTTTGGATCTTTGTCGACGAAAAATCCATTCGATCAAATGTTCGTCGACGAATTGTACATTCGATGAATTGTGCATTCGACCAACTACTGTTTGTCGACCAAATGTTGTGACTAATTTTCCGTCGACCAAGTGTTCTCGACCAACTTTTCTACACCGTTTAAAATTTATAGTAGTATTTTGTAATTACTATCCCTTTATTTTTCAGAACTACACTTTGCCAAGAGGATTGGATAGAAATTTTTAACGTGTATCGTGATGGAACGGAAACGAAAATCGGCAGGTACTGTCAAATGTCAGCGCCTGGTCCTATAGAATCTCCTAGGGGCGCCACAGGATTAAAGCTCGTTCTGCATTCGGATTCCGAAGGCGTATATAGTGGTTTCAAAGCAAGGTATGCAAATATTAAGTAATGTTTTAAAGTCGGTTGCAAACAATAATGACGTTACTACTTCTCCATAAAACAAACAACTACTTTGAAATTCCCTACAAATAGTTTCAGAATTAGATAGTACAAAAAAAGTTAGAAATTGTTGGTACTGTTTCCAGAGTTTCTATACTACCACAGTTTTGTATAATACCGGGTGTCCACTTATATTTTCCCCCATTTTAACTGCCTATAACTTCTAAAAGGCTCAAGATAGAAATATACGGCTTTCGCTGAAATGTTTTATTTTAGTAAAAGTTTTGCCTAAAGGGATTGAGTTTTTTATATCGCTTTCAATTAAGAAAAAAAATGACGAATTTTTGAAAAAAACTTTGTTGACTTGTTTTTAATGGAACACCCAGTATATTTTTTTGAAAATTGAAAGAACGGTCATTCACCTTTGCAGCGATATAAAGTTTTTTAAAATCGGTTGTCAAATGACTGAGTAAATATAGTCCAGAAAGCCACTGCGCATCCGCTAGGAAAAATATTCTGATTCGAATTTTTTGCACAATCTTACTCAAAAAGGAGCCCTTTTAACAAATTTGCATGTTGCCAGGACAAAAAGTGTGTCAAAAATTTTTTAAACGTTTTTCTTTGTTTTTTTCCTTAAATTATTATTTTTTTTTTCATGGAACAAAGTTTTTTTTAGGTTTTTTGGATCATTCCAAACAGAAAAGGTCTTTAATGACTTTTCTCGAAAGTTGATAGTTTTTGACATATAAGCGATTAAAATTTGAAAAATTGCGAAATCGGCCATTTTTAACCTTCAAAAACTATGTGAAAAACTTAAAATTTGAATATTGCCAAGGCAGGTAGATATTCTTAAAACATCGATTTATGAAATCCCGGAGAGTTTTTTGCAATACAGTATTCAAAATTCTTTGGTTTTTAATTTCTATTCACGCGTGCGCGACACTCTTTTCCACCGTTGCATGTGTATAGGGCTTTTCATCGATTGTCATTTGTTTCTAGCTTCTGTCATGTGTCACATAATATTAATATATCTACGTCGTACCTCTTTGGTTTGTATTATTGTAGATACCAATATCGTATGTCGTAGATATATTAATATTATGTGACAAATGACAGAAGCTCGAAACAAATGACTGTGAATGAAAAGCCCTATACAGTATGGTGCAAATGAAAGGAATAAATTCGTTATTTCGTAAACCGGCGACTTTTCCCCGGTTCACAGGAAAAACCCGAAACAGGTCGATTTTTATTTTTAAGTTATGATATTGTGGCATATATGGTGTACTAGTGACGTCATCCGTCTGGGCGTGATGACGTAATCGATGATTTTTTTAAATAAGAATAGGGGTCGTGTGGTAGCTCATTTGAAAGGTTTTTACAATTCTCTATTCAGTAATGTAAACATTTACATAATTATTTATACAGGTTAACATTTTTATGTTACCTTGGTAACATTCAAATTTTCAGTTTTTGACATAGTTTTTGAGGGTTAAAAATGGCCAATTTCGCAATTTTTCAATTTTTAATCGCTTATATGTCAAAAACTATCAACTTTAGAGAAATGTCACTAAAGATCTTTTCTGTTTGGAATGATCCAAAAAACCTAAAAAACTTTGTTCCATGCAAAAAAAATAATTTTAGGAAGAAAACAAAAAAAAAAACGTTTACAAAATTTTTGACCCACTTTTGGTCCCGGCAACATGCAAATTTGTTAAAAGTGGTCCTTTTTGAGTAAGATTGTGCAAAAAATCCGAATCGGAATATTTTTCCTAGCGGATGCGCAGTGGCTTTCTAGACTATTAATTAAAATGAGAGGTGCAACGTGGATATCACATAAATAAATAACATAACTAAGCAAATTGATATTATGTTATATGATTTCCACATTGCATCTCTAATTTTAAAAAATAATGACTCAGTCATTTGATAACCGATTTTAAAAAACTTTATATCGCTGGATAGGTAAATGACCGTTCTTTCAATTTACAAAAAAATATACTGGGTTTTTCAATAAAAAAGTCAACAACGTTTTTTTCAAAAATCCGCCATTGTTTATTTAAAAGAGATATAAAAAATTCAATCCATTCAAACAAAACTTTTACTAAAATAAAACATTTCAGCGAAAACCGCATATTTTTATCTTGAGTCGTTTAGGAGTTATGGGCAGTTAAAATGAAGGAAAATATAGGTGGACACCCGGTTTAATATTATATTATTCAATGAGCATATTATGATGGCTATTACTCACAATGATGAAGTTTGCGACACAAGCCGTAGGCGAGTGTCGTAATTCATCAGAGTAATACATGCAAGTAGAATACTATACTTTTTCTACGACCTTTTTATTTGGATTAGTAGAAAAATATAATTATCAACTACTGACATTATTTAAAATCGAAAATTTTATTTTTCATAAGATACATATTTTATGTAACTATGGTAACACTGTTAGAATAATCCTTCTAGTTATGAAACAGTTGTCTGTCATTAGTGTCATGGTATATAATGGCGGTGGCTTTTAAAAATAAGACATATTTTAAGTCTATTACATGAAAAAGAACGTTTGTCCCAATAAAAATAGACTGTACAATAATCAGTAAGTAAAACAGAATTCATTGATATAAATTTCATATCCGTAAACCCTTTTACGGAATTAGTACCTTTGTTTATGTTTACCTTTTAATAACGTCAATCCTAAAATGTCATATTTTGTCAAAATCATTTAAACATTTTTCGAAGTTAATTGTTGATATAAATTATAATGATTATTTTATTAAATAAACAAGTTTAAGTAATTTTATTTGCTAATAATAAGAATATTAAAAGTGCCATGCACCACTTGAATCTAACTTCAACCCGTGAGTAATGACCCGTGAGTAGCTTCAGCCTGTGAGTAATGAACTATTACTCAAGGGTAAAGTAATGGGTGTTATTATTTATTCAAAAATAGTGAATAATGAGCATATTATTAAAGGTCGTAAAAAAATAAATTTAAAACACTGTGCATACGCGATTATTCATTATATTATTTCTCCTCAGCTCTGCAAATCAACGCTATTACGTTCTCTTTCTTTCCTTTTACCTCAGAGCCAGCTTTAGTCCATGTATTTTCATTAACTCCTCGACTTGATCACATGTATAGTACTCTCCTAAGATAAGGCTCTCTCTGTCTTGTGCCATCACCAGCATAGCGACGTCATCTGCAAATGCGTCATCTGCATAATCCAGTCATGTACCAGGTTTCACAGCGTGGGTCCTAAATCCATCCTCTATTCTTTTTCTTCTTCTTTTTCTTCTTCTTGTAGTCCTTATCCGTTTCGGATGTTGGCGACCATCATGCCAATATGTACTTTACCCACTGCTGCTCTAAAAAGATTTGTGGTTATTGTGTTGAACCACTTACATAGACTTTTCAGTTAGAAAATCCTTCGGCTTCCTGGTTGTCGTTTCCTTCTACTTTTCCCTGTAAGATTAGTTGTATCAGTCCACGTCTCTCGCTGACTAATGTATTCGGTTTTGGCTGTTTTACTTATTGTGGTTAACACCTTTTCTTTTTGTAATTTTAATAAAACACCTGGAAATGTGGAAATGAACTATTGGATGGAAATGAACTATTGGAGACGATGTTGCTGACTAACTAGGCTTGATAGGGTGAGAAACGAAGATGTTAGGAGACAAATGGAAATTGATCTAGATATAATAGATACACTCGAAGCCAAAAGACTTAACTGGTATGGACACCTTCAGATAATGCCTGAAAATAGATGGCTGAAAAAAATAGAAAAATGGAGTCCATCCACTAGAAGAAAACGAGGTAGACCTAGACGATCCTGAAGAGAAGATGTCGAAGATGCAATGACCGCCAGAGACCTAAAAACTGAAGATTGCTTCGACAGAAAACGCTGAAAATTAGGATGCGAGAAGCGGCGATAGCTGTAGAAGACTCGCTCATTATATATATTATATATAATAAAACAGCCTAATTAGTAACTTGGTCAATAAAACAAATCTTCAGGATTCGACGATCAAGCCACATTTCGAAAGCCTTAATTTTCTTGCAGGTGACGTCTGTGCAAGTTTACGACTCAACTCCGTACAATAGTATAGGAAAGGTATAACATCGTAGCAACTTGATTATTATGAGTATTGATAAATCATAACATTTGAATAGCATAGCCTTTTGTTGAAATGCAGCTCTAGCTTCCTCTATTCTACATTTGATTTCTAGGGAATGATACTAATTTTCATTGACGTTCATACCGAGATAGGTATATGTTTTTACTCTTTCTATTTGTCGACCGTTCACACTGATTCGTGCAAATTGTTGTTCCCTTTTAGATGTCATCATACATTTCGTTTTCTTAATATTTAGTGAAAATCCATATCTCCGACTTACTTGTTACTTACTTACTTACTTAGTCCTAAGCCTTTCTACCTTTAGGTGTAAGGCTGGTGGAGTTGAGTTTGGCATTGTAGTCTCCATGCTTTCCGATCTTGCGCTAGGTTTCTTGCACTTTCCAATGTCAATCCCTTCTTCTCGACTTCTTTCCTGATTTCATCTACCCACATAACTCTTGGTCTCCCTCTTTTGTTTTTCCCCTGCACTCTCGTTTCGAACACTCGTTTTGTTAGCCTCTCGTTCGACATTCTACACACGTGCCCGAACCATCTAAGTTGTCCTTCTACTATTTTTTCATTGATTGGTTCTAGTTTTAGGTTTTGTCTAATTGTTTCGTTTCGTATTTTGTCTGTCCTTTTTCTGTTTGCTATTTTCCTCAGGAACCTCATTTCCATAGCATTGACTCTGGATTTTTGTCTCCCCGTCAATGTCCATGTCTCGCTGCTATACATGATTGTTGGTCTAACTACTGATTTAACGACTGCCGTTTTTACTTTTTCCGGTATCCCTTTTTTCCCAAAAAATGTTGTTTTCATAGTGTTAAATAAGCTTCCTGTTCGTCCCATTCTCTCGTTTATTTCCATGTCTTGTTTACCATTTGATTCGATTATTACTCCTAGGTATTTAAAATATTCCACTTGCTCTAGTTGTTTCCCGTCTAATTCTATTGCGTGTGTCTTCCTCGTATTTGAAATTATCATTGTTTTTGTTTTCTCTGTATTAATTTTCATATTTATGTTTGATAGTTCTTCTTCTAGGATTTCAAGATTGTTCTGTAAGTCTTCTCTGTTTTCTGCTATCAATACCATGTCGTCTGCAAATAGTAGCTCCGATAGTTGAGTCTGTTTCATTTGCCAGTATCCTAATGTTAGTTTTCTCATTCTTCTCTTGGCTTTCTTTATCGCTTCATCCAGTACCACTGAGAATAGCAGTGGACTCAGCACGCATCCCTGTTTGACGCCTTGACTTGTAGAAAATTCTCTGGATTCCTCGTTATTGGTTCTTACTGTATTTGTATTATTTTTGTACATATCCTTTATTACTTCTATTATGTGTCTGTCGACTCCCCTTTCTGTTAGTGTCTTCCAAACGTCCTTTCTTCGGATTCTGTCAAACGCCTTTTCCAGGTCAATGAAGCACATATGTATCTCTCTATTTTTCTTGATTACCTTCTCACTTACTTGTCTTAATGTGAATATTAGGTCTTGCGTGCTTCTGTCCTTCCTGAATCCAAACTGTGTGTCTTCCATAGTTGTTTCTATTTGTGTTTTTATTCTTGTCTCTAGTATTCTTGCTAATACCTTCCCAGGGATACTTGATATGGTGATACCTCGGTAATTATTACAGTTTCTCTTGTCTCCCTTTTTGTGTATTGGTAATATAATGTCTTTCTTCCAGTCCTTTGGTAATTCTGCTCTATTTATGATATCATTCATTAGTTCTTTCATGCTATCCATTCCCTCTGTCCCCATGAATTTTATCATTTCCGGGGTGATATGATCCTTGCCTGGTGCTTTGCCCAGTTTTACTCTTTCTATTGCTTTCTCTAATTCCTCTCTTGTTATGGATTCCACTTGTTGTTCTTCATTCCTTTCTTGTATCTCCCATATGTTGTCCTTGTCTACATGAGTTAGCTCTTTGAAATGTTCTCTCCATCTTTCCTTTATTTGTTTTTCTTCTGTTAGTACGTTTCCATTCTTGTCTTTTATATTCGGCATCGTGTGCTCTTTCTTTTGTCTGAGTTGTTTTAATGCGCCGTAGAAGAGTTTTTGGTTTTCCCTATAATTTTTTGTCATTTTTTGTCCAAATATCTCCCATGACCTTTCCTTTCCTGCTTTCACCGCTATTTTAACCTCTTTCCTTTTTTCTTTATATGCTTCGTAATCTTCCGGGTGTTTTGTGCTTAGGTATCTTTTCCATTTGTCTTTTTTGTTCTTTATTTTCTCTCGTATTTCTTCCGTCCACCATTCTGTTCTCCTCATGTTAGTGTTTGCTATTTTTGCTTTCCCGCAAGTTTCCTCAGCTGCTTTGATTATGCTGGTTTTTAGATATTCCCATTTTTTTTCTATATTTGTATTTTTTGCCCTACCTTTCAAAGTATTATCTAAGTTTTCTTGGAATTTCTTCTTATATATTTCCTCTTTTAATTTGTAACTTTTTATTTTTTCATTTACTACCTTTCTTCTCTTTTCTTCTTTTTCCTCTGTTGTTCTCATTCTCATTATTACTAGATGGTGGTCACTGCCAATCTCCGAGCCTCTTTTCACTTTCGTATCCTGTACTCTTTTCCATTTGTTGCTGCTTACCAAAAAGTAATCTATGATTGATTTTTCGTTTCTGCTGTCTTGTACTCTCGTGTATTTGTGTACTTCTTTATGTTTAAATTTTGTATTTGTTATAACTAGTTTATTCTCCATACATATTTCTATTATTCTTTCACCATTTCTGTTTAGCATTTCTTCTCCTTCTTTTCCCATGCACTCCTCTATTCCGCTGTTGTTGTTTCCGACTCTACCGTTTAGATCTCCCATTACAATTATGTTTTCTTCCCCATTATCAATTTGCATTTGGAGCTCCTCGAAAAATTTATCTTTCTCTTCCTTTCTTGCATCTTCATTTACTCCGTAGGCTGTTATTATTGTCCATATTTCTTCGTCCATCAGTTTAATTTTCACCGATAATATTCTCTGGTTAACATATGTTTCTTCTATAACGTGTTGTAGTCTATTCGGTGCAATTATTATCCCGACTCCTTCTTTTGCTCTCTCTTTTGTATCCGCTCCTACCCAAAGTAACCAATATCCTTTGTGTATTTTCTTAAGACCTTTTCCTTTCATCTTCGTTTCTGTTATTCCTAGTATTTCTATTTTTTGTCTTATCATATCTTCTACCAGTTCTTCCTCTTTTCCATTGATGCTTCTCACATTCCATGTTCCCATTTTTATCTCTCCTTTTTTCTGCAATCTAGCTTTCCCCTTTTTCCTATTTTCATCCTTGTTTACCTTTGCATCATCTTTTTCCCTATCGCTTTTCCCATTCATTGCCTTGGTTGTCATTGTTGTGGGTCCGGTCTCATTATTTTCTTTTAGTTTTTTGAAGTCCCTTCCCCGATATTTCTGTGAGTTAGTATAAGTTTCTCTTTATTATGGTCCCATTTCCACTCCTTTCCATTAATCTCCAGTTTCATATATCCTATCTTCGTAGTATTACCTTTGTCTTTTTCTTCTTTTGCCATTTTCCTAATTTTTGCTTGTATTTCCCTTTCCTTTCTTGTTAAATCTGATTCTATATACACCTTTTGTCCCTGTAGATTTTTCAGTTTTCCTTTGTTTTTTAGTACACTCATCTTATCCGTTAGGTTTTCCATTTCTGCTACAAAGATTTGGTCGCCGATCTTCACCGCTCCTCTCAGTCTGACCTCTAATTTCAGATTTCTTCCTATGAAGTGTTCTACTGACTCCTTTACAGGCTTTCCGTCGGTAGCATCTAGTGTTAGGCCTTTTAATACTATATTATTTCTCCGTCTATCTTTTTCCAATTGTTCTATTCTATTGTTTGCCATTTTTAAACCTTCTTCCAATTTTTCGTTTTTTTCTTTCAGCTCCTTAATATATTCCATCGTTTCTTTTTGGTCTTTCCGTATGGTTCTTATTTCTGCCATCATTTCATCATTTTTCCACATAACTTCCCGCATCATTTTTATCATCTCTTCATTTGTGTCGTTGCTTTTATTCGGTGTTCGTCTCGTCAGGTTACTCTTTTCAAAATATAATTTATCTTCTTTATATTTTTTCTTCTTAGATTCTTCGTCGCCACTATCAGATAGTTCTTCATTCTTTCTATAGGTTTCCTTTCGGATTGTTCCTGTTCCGCCACTGGCCATTTTAAATTAAATGTTAACCTCAGCACTAATATAAATATTATTATTATACACTTAGAAGTTTATTTTTATTTCGCACAAGAACGCTTTTTAAGTTTAACGATTATCGATAACGATAGGTCTTTTAAAAAACCGGTGTTTTTATTGTGATAGGTTTCGAATTCGAAATTACCTTATCGCCAATACACCTGCCACACGACCTCTCGCCTCGCTTGCCAAACTCGAACTCTCCGACTTACTTCTATTATGTATTATATTCATTAACTCCTGGAGGACTTCAGAAGTGTCAGCGAATACTTCCGTGTCGTCTGCGTATCTTATGTTATTGGTGCATTCGCCGTTAGTTCGAATTTCGGCTTCAACATTATCTACTGCTTGTTGAAATATTTCCTCAGAGTTTAGGGTGAGTAGCAGTTTTGATCCCTTACGAACCCCACGTTTGATTTTGACATCATAGGATTTTCCCCCTGTGGCACCCCAACCGGCACGTCATCCACCAATACTTTTTCAACTACAATTTCCCTCACTGAGAGATTACTTTCACCAAGACACCAAACAGATTGTCTCTCGCAAAGCCTTCATTACTTTTTTGTATTTTAAGGTATTAAAAGTATTTCGGAGTCAAATATCAGTAAAATTGTTAATTTCTGGTCAGGTGAAAGAGAAGTAGAATCGCCCTTTTTTGGTCGCCTACGCGTTGGAAGAATTCCATAACCGCACATGTGCTCATGTTCTTTCTGAAACTGTACCTACTGTCTGAGTAAGAGACTCTTTAATGACTGTATCAATTCGTCCACCTTAGCATCCCCTCGTAAAATTTGTTTATGCACGACAAAAGCCAAACAGATTGATAGTCTTACCCCGCTTTCACACACTAAGAATTTGGACGTGCGAATGCTAAAACGCACGATGATATTCCAATGGTGACTAAAGCAATCCCACGGTAACTTTCGCATTACACCGAACGTTCCAACCGCCATGTAATGAGAAAGGTTCCATATGATTGCTCGAGCCACCATTGTGGAATCAAATTGTTAATGTGTGAAGGGAGCGTATTCCTTTTTAAAGTCGCACTAGTTTCAAGATCTCCCAACTATTCGGGCATCGCTATGTCACAAACAGTGAATTCATGTGTTTCAAAAGCTACACAGACTCCAAACTATCGATACGTTTCATTTTTTCTGGTGGTATCTCATAGGGTCCAAGAGCGCTTTGTGCCTTTGGGCACTGTTTAGATTTGTCTTTATCTGCTTACACGTACACAGATAAAGAAATATCAGACAGATATGAGTAATGATCCAAATTTTGATTGAAATATCTGCATAAAACATCTGGTATGACAGTAAATTTGTTATTAAATACTCCTATAAAAATAACTTTTAGAGTTTTTTTTTAAGCAGTTGATGATGTAAAATTTTATACACAACTTGTGATACAACGATATGATATTTATTATGAACGGAACTAATGCAACTGAAATTGACATGTTAGATCAGTATTCTTACTAAAATTTGGATTAGTAAAATTTCTATTTGGAATTTTTTCTCTCACGAGAACTATTTTACGTAATACACGCATGATTGGGTATAATTATAGCATTGAGTTTTCCACGCAGAAAACTATCTTCGCTATAAGTGACTTCTATATAAACTTAATTGATGGAGATATCCAAAAAGCCCTTCACTACATCAAAAGAAATACCTGAAAATCTAATATATTCCAGAATATCTAAATAAGTTAATATAAATGACCATATTATATAGATCTTCATCAAAATTAAGGGAAAAAGGGTGAGACAAAGTGATTTGTTGTGGGACAGTTGCGTCAAGACACCGGTAGAAGGAACAATCGAGGAGTGAGGTATAAAAGAAAATATAGCATATTTTTAAACACAAACACTACAAATAATACACAGGCAATATTACAATTTGTCAAGAGATAAGGAAAGCCTGAAAATATGCTAAATAGGACTCTCAACTAAAGTAATAATAAGACAAAAGGGCTAAAAATTAGTCAGACTAAAAAAAACACCTATGTAGTACGCTTCAGAAAAGTACTACGCAATAAGGAATAGTAAAAAGAAAGCTACACATTTGACAAAGTTCAGCACTTTAAATGGGTAAGGGTTTTAACTGGAACAAATAAAATCATTGAAGAAGTAACAGAGCATTATATATAAATAACAATATTAGTAAAAGACAAGAACATCAGTAGAATGAAAAAACGGGAAAATGTATTAGGTGTCTATTAGTTCAATAGATACATAATGCAGATAAGAATTTATTTATTATAAAACATTTTTACAAATAATTATGGGTCCAATAAAAACCGAAAAACGAAAATAAAAATTAATCAGGAGACACCAGAGATAATAAAGTCTTTAAAGTATACAGAAACCAATTCTGTGAAAAAGTTAATTATACGGCAGCCATAAACAGAAAAACAGAAGAGCTAAATAAAGCTGGAGGACCAGATAGTCATCCAAATAATAATAGTGAGAAACTAGAAGGAACTATGTGAAAATACAAGAATGCGAAAATATGTGTAACTAAGACCATACGAAAATTTGTGAAAAAATCAAATTTTGCTTTAGGTTTACCACAAATTGAAAGACTTCAGGATTTCAGGATATTTCCATATACAATAATTTTTTAATTCAGAACAAAAAAAAAGTTCAAAATTACCTTTTTTTTCTAAAATCAGCTAAATAATTATTGTAAAATCTCATATTTCTAATTGAGCATTAAGGTATAATAAATTTATTTATTTCCTTGATCTACATCTGTCTTGTAACGTACCAATGTTAATAATTTTATCAATTGATAACATTTATTAGATCGCTGTAGTTAATAAATACAATTTTTTAGGTATAGTTTTGAAACTGCAAAATCAATCTTCGGAGACTGCGGTGGGAACGTCAGCAGCGTGGACTCGGGTGTGATCAGCAGTCCGAATTTTCCAAAAGATTACGAGGCTCCGTCGAAGAATCAAGCTTCCAAAAGCTGTAATTGGTATATCACTGTAAGACCCAAATACAAGGTTTTGTTGGTGTTCGAGAAGTTTGCTATTGAAGGGGATCCTTTAAGTAAGTATACCAAGTACTTTTTGTTTATAAAATATACTTTATTTAGGCATATATCCCACAGAACGGCAGTTCTCGCCAATGGCGCACAATCTCCCTACATGCGACCTACACGAAATTTTCGATTTTTTAAATATGATTGAATTGACAGAGCCAAATGCCATTTTAAAGTTTAGGAAAAGACTCAACCATCCATATGTCTTATATGTCTTATCAACTATCCACTTTGGTCCAAGGGTGTGGATTTTACGGCCCTTCCCATTTAGGGCCTCTTTTTCGTTCTCGTCCCCACACATCTCAAAAATTTCGAAAATTTAAGTCCGACAATTACAGCTTCTTTTATTGGAAGAAGAAAAAATGTTCCCTTCTTATAGATAGTTACTTGAAAATATCTCAATACCGAAGTACTTTCTATACTTATGAAAATCAAGTGTCACCTATGTATTCCCATGTATTAGAAGAACTTTTCTAAAAACAAATTAATACTTTTTTTATGGATATTAATTTAAATCCAGCCATTTTTCAATCATTTATACTTCATAAATGGCCACATTATCAGTTTTACTACACAGATGGATCCAAAGTACAAAACAAAGTAGGATGTGCAATAATCAATATTCACAGTGGATTTAAAAAATTATTCAAATTGCCTTGTGAATCATCGATATACACTCCTGAAATGATAGCGATACTTTTTGCTTTAAGACACATATTTAGTAACGAACCCTATAGCTGGAGTCCCAACAACTCAATCATATAGAACTGGAAATTATAACTCTTTATAATAAAATTGTAAATTTAAGAAAAAACATCATTATATCCAGTGCCGGCGCTAGGGTATAAGGTGCCCGCCTGCAAAGCTAACACTGGCGCCCCCCCCCCACACACACACACACATACACACAGATACTCGTACAACCCCAGCCTCAGGGACATTATGTGTGTTCTAATGGAACAGTGTGAAGTGAGACCCACATGTCTGAAGATCAAACCGGTCAGACTGCGTAACCTGGAGTGGTACCTATCTGACCACCCATAACCTGGAGTGGTATCTATCTGACCCCCAAGCTATACCACCACCCCTCCCCATCGCAGTACATAACGAATGAGGAGGCTTTGTACTGAACGTTACCTTGGATGTCCTGGGTAATGGGACATCCTGTGTATTACTTTATGTGGTTATACTACCTGATTTTAGGGGTAGCTAGAAGAGCTTTTCTCTCCATTAATGACTTGATTTTGGACTTGTGTTCTAAAAATGTGTGTTCCGGGCAACGAGGCACCGACTAAAGACGGTGTCCTGCTATCCGCAAATATCCACGGAAAATAAAGTTCGGTTACAGTTTTATTGGCTAAGAGAACTAAGATTTTTTTTGTTATTTCTTCTTTTTCGGCTTTTCTTTTTCGATTTGTACCCCAGATATTTTTTTGAATCCACTGTTATTTTTAACTAAATAAAAATAATAACTTTAAAACCTCAAGATTATGCTTCTGCAGTAATGTGAACCCGTAATTTAATAATAGTACTGAGTACTTAACAAGTATAATTTTATATTAATTAAATACAACACTAGATTCTTTAACTGCAGAGTACAACTGACAAACTATTCTGTATTATAATCACATGAAATAATACCAAATCTAAAGAGCTCTAAACTAGATTTTTTGTAAAATGTTTATTTTAAATATTGTTTTTATATGGGATTAATACTAAACTTGGTAAATACCTATTAATAGGTACATAATACTAAGACAGGCGGCAAGAAAACAGTATCGCAATCTTGTTTATTTTACTAGAAATCATTCATTTTCTCTCATAACTGCTGATACAAAACTAACAACTTGCAAGGAATTTGAAGAAAATAAACAAAGCATTCTCATTAGAGCAAAATTATTTGGTTGAAATATGATATCTTTGACCAATAAATTATATTACTACCTAATAGTAAGAATTATATGCGGCATTGCATATTTTTGTATATTTTACATGTGTGATATGCAAAAATAAACAAACACAGATTAGGGTATTATGACGAATTTAAACCACATCTAAAAAATGAATTTTTCTATGTAAGTATTTTGCATAACACAAGCAGAAAAAAGCTCATTCTGGCGCCCCCCAAACAGGGGGCGCCCCCCCGCCTGCAGTGCATCCCTTGCAGGCCCGTTATCGCCGGCCCTGATTATATCATGTATAAAGGGACACGCAGGCATTAGGGGTAACGAAATAGTAGACATGCTAGCCAAATTCGCCCTAGAAATAGGCGAAGAATTTCCCATGAACTTACTACCCATTTCGGATATTGATGTTATTAGTAGACGACACCAAAAAGAAAATTGGCAAAGGCATTTTCGAAACACGAGAACTGGTAGTAATTACAAACAAATGCAGCCTGAAATTCCCATTAAAAGATGGTTTCATTCTGTATCAAATCGCCATTTCATAAGAGTTATAAATAGATTGAGATGTAATCATGCTCTTACCCCCCTTCATATGTACAGTTTGAGTCTCACAGAGTCACCTAATTGTGAGTGTGGAAAAGAAGGTGATCTACTACATATTCTCCTCGAATGTTCACATCAATCAGTAAATATAAACAAATGTTATGATAATTTTAATATATTAAAAATTCCACTTCCCATCTACCTGAACAATTTCATATTTTCTGAAGATATTAATACGATAAAAACAATTTACGAACATATCAAAAACTGTAAATATAAATTGTAGCAATAAAATTTACCCTGTATTTAAGAAATTTTGTTAAAACAAAGCAGGCATGTTTGTTAAAACAAAACAAACATGTTTCTTTTGTTGTTTTTTAACCCTGTAGATTTAAGTAATTATTGTATATTATAATTGAAATTAGAAAAAAACAAGAAAAAAAAAAGAAAAAAAGGAAAAAAAATAAAAGAAAAAAAAGCAAAAAAAAGCAAACAAAAAGAAAAAAAAAGAAAAAAACGTATACTTTTGCGATGTTGAATCGGGTTTATGTCAAAACATAATAATAAAAAAGTATAAAAAATAAAAAAAATAATAATAAAAAAAATACAAAAAAATATTAAAAATTTACAAAAAATATTTACAAAAAAACAGTGTATTATTTAGATAATAATTGTAATATGTTAGTTTGTTATGTATTTAGAGTTAGAAATACAGAAAAAATGCCTCTGATTGAAAAAACAAATTTGTTTGTTTTTAAAATAACAAAATATCTGGCCAATTGGCTCGGCCAAGGCCATCAAATTCACAGAAAAAACAATTTACGGCTTCTGATAGTACTGACCTTTTCTACGCATGTCTAATTTTGGAAATCGGTTATACCAGTCAAAAGTTACCGAGCTCAGAAATATAATTTAATTTCTATTTTTTAAAAAGGGGAAAATGTTTGTGAGTATGCATGTATGTATGTATGTATTGTATGTATGTATATGTATGTATGTATGTATGTATGTATGTATGTATGTATGTATGTATGTATGTATGTATGTATGTATGTATGTATGTATGTATGTATGTATGTATGTATGTATGTATGTATGTATGTATGTATGTATGTATGTATGTATGTATGTATGTATGTATGTATGTATGTATGTATGTATGTACGTATATGTGTGTTTAGAAAAGCTACACCGATATGATTGTTTTTCTGTGTTTCAAGAGAGGGTCACGACCGATTCAGAACCGCTGTAGTTTGTAACTTTTGACCACTCATAAGCCAGTTATAGGACTGGGTAGGTACAAAATGGCATACTTTTTGGGGGTATATATCTTAAGTTCAAAGAGAAACCGGAAAACCGCGAATACACCAAATTAATAGTGTTGAGTTAAGCTTTCAAACGGTGCCTAAAAGGTCAGCATCAGACATTAACCCGGCTCAGTATACTCGAAACACTCAAAAACTAAACTCTTTAAAAATTTTGGTGTTTCGATAATCAGTCAAAATTTCAACCTACGAATTGCGCCGATAACTGGGCGTTTGTAGGAGGACTTTGGACGCGTCTTGTAACGGTCCACCCGTTATATTATCATTTTTAGCGCTGTAATTATTTTTTAAAAAAATAATTATTTTCTCTTGACCTCCCATTTAAATTCTTTAATTTATCGTAAAGGACTTCTCATGTGACGTCACACTGTACGGAACATAGTTGTTGAACCGTTCCTTGTCGTTTAATTCGTGTTCCGTGAGAGTTTGACGTTTTCCTCGCTGACTGTGGGAGGAATGAGAGGCACTTGGCCGGTGGCTGCGAGGTTGACAGGTTGGTGTTGGTGGTTAGTACCGTAAATGGCGGTTAATTTCTTCGAAATTAATTTTTATTTCAACTAAGTTTGGAAGTATAGTAAAAAGTTACCACCACTTGTTTCCTGGAGTACGGGTTTCCTGGAGTAAGGATGGGAGTACCATCAGTGGAAGAGAAATAAAAAATTAACCGGTAAATCGTTTTTTCTACTAATGTTTTTTAGTTAACCTTGAATGTATGAAATAGTTGGTTCATTGTTAAATGTTCTTAGCCAGTCCCTTAGGTGAAGGATGTAGATTATTTCGATCTTTATATTATCTTTATATCGATCTTTATATTAATGGGGTTTTTGGTTTTACATAACCAAACATTTTTGAAGTCCTCAAATTAATATTGGAAATAATTACCATTTCTCTGTACGTTTTAAACCGATTGAACATCCAATATATCTATAAATTTTCATGTCCAATATATCTATAAATTGTCATGTAACTATCTTTGTCTGGTTCAATACCATTTCACTAAGGTATATAAAATGTATGTTGTTATCTTTACTATCTTAATCTCATGTTATTTCAGATAAGTCATATTTTATATTCCTATTTCAAATGCAATGCCATTATTTGTTCATGTTTTCAAACTCAAAATAGTTCAAGGTTACCTGAGATTAGTTTTTGTTCCATTTTTAATGGTTGTTTTTTTATGTTATTGCTTCAAAAAAGTTTTCCTCGATTATTTCTTCTTCTCTTTACTTTTGTTTACCGGTTTATGTGAGAAATCAAACGAAGTATATGTTTTTAGCCGTTTGGAAGAAAACTAACCCTCATGTGATGTCGTACCCACCTTGACTACCTAGGGAAGCCACCTTGACCTTATTGCAGCTACCGCCAAGTCAAACTGGGAGTATGTTTTGGGAACAAGCTTTTTGGGGGACATTCCAGCTCCTTTTCGTCCTGCCACCTGGGCCTACGGGGGGCATGGAGGTGCATCATAGTGATGCTCATTTTCTAGGATGCAACCGCAACCTCGTTTGGGAACATTTAGTGAGGAGTTTTAGTAACTATTGGTTTTTTTTATATTTCAGACTATCTGTTAAATACACTATGTTTTTTTCCAGATTTAGGTTACCTCTGTTTTTTTTGACATATGTATTTGTATATTAGATTATTTGGTTCCCAAACTTTGTATCTACGGTAACTTCTTGTGCACAGGAATAAGCCTAGAGAAAATTAGGTTTTTAATACTTTATTATTGCTTTGATATTGGTTTATGTAATTCGGGTAAATTTATTTTGTAACATTACTTGCTTGTTTCCCAAATATTGTATTTATTCGCTTTATTTCGTTTGTTCGGTTACTTCGTCGTTACTTTATTTCATTGCATTTGCTCGGTTAATTTAGGTCATTTTGTCGGTATTTTTCTTAACTTCACTTCTATAACGTTTATTCATTTGTATATTTAATTTTGCTTTATTCAGTATTGTATTTTCTCTTAGTGAGGCTTGGGCCTATTTATTTGTATTATTTTCATCTTCGTCGGTTTCCTTTAGTTGTACGTAGCAGGCGTACTATAACCATTTGGTAGAAGACTTATGTAATTTTGTACCCTATATGTTAGTAAGAGGTACTTATATTTAAGTTTGTAACAGATAACATTATTGTTGTTATCTTTAAAATATATATATCTTCTTGTATAACTTATGTCATTTTAGAGTCACAGCATAATATGAACTTGCTTAACTCAGAGATTGTTAAAAATCTGGTAGTTATTTTTAATAAATATGTTTATTTATTTTGTATATCATTTATTTTTATTATTCCTTTATGTTCATTATTACAGGTTTAATATATTTAATATTTGACAGCAGTATAAGATACCTGGGAGAATGATCGAAGATCATTTTCATGGCGCCCATGATTTGTTAGATTTATTTATCTTGTTCGTCTTTAGAAATTATTCATCTTCATTCCTCTTCAGTACATTATTCTTATTTTATTATTTCATCTTTTAGTCATCATTACTATCTATATAGAGCTACTGTTCTTCGACAGGCATGCAAACGAGCCGTATCCATCCTTGAGTGTCAAGTTGCTCTCTTGCATCTATAGCTAGCCAACTCTATTCAGTTTGCCTCTGTCTCTTCCCACTTTACTTCTATCCCTTCTAATCCCCCTTTCTTCAGTACTACTGCAAAGTAGTATTTTTTATTTTTCCTATTGCGGCTTCTCAACGTAGAAGTCACTTCATCCTTTTCTTCCCCCACACACCACTATCTCTCTTCATTTTTAGTTACCATTCTTCTTTTTTTTCCTTACTTCTGTTGGAGTATATCTTTCTTTTTACTTTCACTCCAACAGAAGTTTTCTCATTTTTGTTACACTGGCGCCCAACGTGGGGCCAACCGTTTATGGTTTTAAGACAGTAGTTCTTTTAGTTCATTTTTATTTTATTGGAATTTTTGTATTATTAACTTTTTGATATCTTTGTATACATGTTACTTCTGATTTATTTTTGGTCTTTAAAATTTTTATTAATAATAAACAGGTAGACTTATACTGCTTCTTTTGGTTTTGGTTAGTTTATTTTTGATACCTCATCTTTAGCTTTAGTGGTACAGCTCATATCTTAGTTTGGATTTTGTATTTTTATTGGAAACTTATTTATGTATTTAGATTGAGTATACATAACTGACATTATGTTCTATTAGTTAAATTTTTATTCCTTCTACCAATGGTAGTACGTTTGCGCGTACAATTAATCGTTGAATATATGCATACATTTTTTTCTAGTGTGGTTATATTTTACACCTAACTAGAAATTATTTTCAGTATTTAGGTATTTTATTTACTTTATTGATTTGATTATTTATATATTTTGCTGGCATTTTGATTTGTTGGTGTGTCGCTAATATTTTCTCCATATGTATCTTTGTCTTACAAACTTTAGATTATATTTTATATTTGTTATTTTTGATATTTGGGTTGTTTGGTAAAACAGGCACACACCACAAAGCAATATCGGTCCACAACATTAGCTTCTATACATGATACGTTGAATTCGCATGGTTCGGATGATTACAGATGGTCATCCAAATTTTTTTCTTTAATTGGTAGTGTTAAGATAATCATTATTGTATAGTAAAGTAGTTCCATTATCCATCTCATCTTCTAGTTTGTTAATGTTGATAATAATATTATATCAAGGTGGGTACCATAATATAATGCTTATATAAATCAGATGCTTTGGGTTGAGATTTAAATATAAATTTTTGTTAGCTAAGAAGCATTGATAATAGTCCTTATTTGTCTATTAAGTTTTAGAACAATACTCAGAAGAAGATTGACTTAACAGTGGTTGAGCCAATCTCTTCTTTGGTTTGCCTTTAGCTCAATTTTTATTGTTATATTTTAATCTAATGTTTTTAATCATCAGGTAGTGCAGGTACCTACATTACTCGATTTCATTTTTGGCTTTGTTGTCGATGACTTTTAATTTATTATTTATTAATTTAATTATTATGTAGTACTCTGGTTTATGAGCTTATCATTTTGTTGCATTACTAATGGTGCCTTTTTCAATATGTAAGCTCAGACAAGTACGTTGGTTTAATATTGATATTTTGTATGGAACTATGGAACTTATCATAATGTACACTACTATATCTCAGTTTATGTGTTATATTGTGAATATTTGATTACTTACTATTTTTTTTTATATTATTTCTATATCTTGATCTTGGATTTGCCATAGTGGAAAGATGTTGTGGTTTATAATTTGTTATTGGGTTACTCTATTAACATTTGTCTCCAATATCTTAAACACTTTATAATAATTTATATCCTTATATCCTACACACTATGATTCTGGAATTAGTTTGGAAGTTTGAGGTATGTACGGATTCTTAAGTCTCTAAGTCTGAATGTATGCATGGTATGTGGTTGTATGCATAATGTATGTATGTATGGATGATGTATGTAGGTATGGATAATGTATGTATGTATGAATGAGATAGGTATGTATGGATGATGTATGTATTGATTTCTTCTTTTGGACTAGTTTGTCATTACTCTGTTGATACTCTGATTTGTGAATGCGTGGGTTCGAGGTTGTTGCTCAGCAACTGATCACTGCTGTTCGATTGACTTCGTGATCTATGTCTTTCATGGCTGAGTACGCAGATGTTTTTTTTTTCATCATAATATTTCTGGTCAGGAAATGTTGGCCACATTTCCTAACCATTCTTCTGTAATTAGTCCAATTATTCCAGTTACATTTTTACCATTAGATAGGGAAGTATTTAGTTCATATTAGGTCTTTTACTTCATAGTATGTTTGTACTTTGAGTTGATGAGTAAACATGGATAAATATCTTGCGCACTTGTTTATAAATCAATGCTTAGGCCATCCCTATACATAGTAGGTTCGTTAAGTCAGTATTTGGAGTGTTTAGACAGATGAGTTGTTCATTTGAGTATATTCCCACTTCTTTCCTTAGGCATTAGTTTTGTTATTTAGATTTTTGAACATTTCCTGAATAATTCCACGTATGTGAGAGCGCATGAATCTGCAGTTTTAATTAAAATTGGTTGCCCGTTCTCGTCAATTTTTTTTCCTATCACCTATCACATATTTTTTTTCCTATCACTTATCATAGTGTCATAAAACTTATGAGTTCATCATTTATTCTGTTTTCTTTCTTACTTATTCTTATATTAGTACCTTATCTGTGTCTGGTTATTCTCATACATCTGTTGTAGCAACATGCTATAGTTCGCGAATACCAGCATGAATTAAGTTATGTATTTTCTAGAATACTTTAGTCAATACACTTTAGGTATTTATCTTACCTTTGATTTAGTTTGGTTACATCTCTGTTACTTAGTCTGTTGGTAATTTTTTTTTGTGACTTATTTTGATTACTTAGTTTGGATAGGTTCATATTACCGGATGAGGGTGTATGTAGACCTAATTTATTTATTTTGTTCAGTATTAGTTACCATTGGATCCAATAATTTAGTTTATTTAGTATTAGTAAGAATTGGTACATAAATTTGCCTGATCGTTCTTCTTTGGATATACTCCTATATAAATCTGGTGTCCATTGATAGTCCGATTCTGGATAAGCGTCCGATTCTTCATTTATTTTGTGTATTTAGTTGGATAGGTTCGTATTACCGGATGTGGGTGTACGTAGACCTGATCTGTTTATGTGGTTTAGTATTGGTGTGAATTGGTCCATAAATTTGCCTGGTCGTTCTTCTTTGGATATGCCTTTTATGAATCTGGTGTCCACTGATAGTTCGACTTTGGATTAAGTGTCCGATTCCACATATATTTTGGTTATTGAGTTTTGGATTCCTTTGGTATGTTTATTATTAGTATTATTTGGCATTAGTGAGAGTTGTTCCATAAATCTTCCTGATTGTTCTTCTCTGGATATACTATTATGAATCTGGTGTCCATTGTTAGTTCAGTTTTGGATAAAGTGTTCAATTCTTTACCTATTTTAGTTACTGATTTTTTTTATTCACTTTGGTACATTTACTTTTGATATGGTTCGAATTGGCTCACACCTTTTCCTGGTTGTTCCGTTCTTGGATATACCCTTTATAAATCTGATGTCCATGGATAGTTCAATTTTGGTTTTAGTGCCCAATTCGACACTCAGTTATTATTATGAACTTAAGTACAATATTTAGTTTTGTTTTGACTTTTGAGCAATATATGTTAATATTTGGTAGCAGAGAGTAACATAGTAACATTTTAGTATGAGTTTGAGTCATGTATTGATTTATTTTTCCTTGACCATTAGTTTATATTTAGAAGTAATCTTGCGAATCAACGTGGATTGTTAGACTATTGTAGATTTAGTTGTTAATATTTTGAAGTTTAAAAAAAAAATTTTTTTTGGTTAAAAAATTTTTTTTTCCCGAGTAGGAGGGGATTGTAACGGTCCACCCGTTATATTATCATTTTTAGCGCTGTAATTATTTTTTAAAAAAATAATTATTTTCTCTTGACCTCCCATTTAAATTCTTTAATTTATCGTAAAGGACTTCTCATGTGACGTCACACTGTACGGAACATAGTTGTTGAACCGTTCCTTGTCGTTTAATTCGTGTTCCGTGAGAGTTTGACGTTTTCCTCGCTGACTGTGGGAGGAATGAGAGGCACTTGGCCGGTGGCTGCGAGGTTGACAGGTTGGTGTTGGTGGTTAGTACCGTAAATGGCGGTTAATTTCTTCGAAATTAATTTTTATTTCAACTAAGTTTGGAAGTATAGTAAAAAGTTACCACCACTTGTTTCCTGGAGTACGGGTTTCCTGGAGTAAGGATGGGAGTACCATCAGTGGAAGAGAAATAAAAAATTAACCGGTAAATCGTTTTTTCTACTAATGTTTTTTAGTTAACCTTGAATATATGAAATAGTTGGTTCATTGTTAAATGTTCTTAGCCAGTCCCTTAGGTGAAGGATGTAGATTATTTCGATCTTTATATTATCTTTATATCGATCTTTATATTAATGGGGTTTTTGGTTTTACATAACCAAACATTTTTGAAGTCCTCAAATTAATATTGGAAATAATTACCATTTCTCTGTACGTTTTAAACCGATTGAACATCCAATATATCTATAAATTTTCATGTCCAATATATCTATAAATTGTCATGTAACTATCTTTGTCTGGTTCAATACCATTTCACTAAGGTATATAAAATGTATGTTGTTATCTTTACTATCTTAATCTCATGTTATTTCAGATAAGTCATATTTTATATTCCTATTTCAAATGCAATGCCATTATTTGTTCATGTTTTCAAACTCAAAATAGTTCAAGGTTACCTGAGATTAGTTTTTGTTCCATTTTTAATGGTTGTTTTTTTATGTTATTGCTTCAAAAAAGTTTTCCTCGATTATTTCTTCTTCTCTTTACTTTTGTTTACCGGTTTATGTGAGAAATCAAACGAAGTATATGTTTTTAGCCGTTTGGAAGAAAACTAACCCTCATGTGATGTCGTACCCACCTTGACTACCTAGGGAAGCCACCTTGACCTTATTGCAGCTACCGCCAAGTCAAACTGGGAGTATGTTTTGGGAACAAGCTTTTTGGGGGACATTCCAGCTCCTTTTCGTCCTGCCACCTGGGCCTACGGGGGGCATGGAGGTGCATCATAGTGATGCTCATTTTCTAGGATGCAACCGCAACCTCGTTTGGGAACATTTAGTGAGGAGTTTTAGTAACTATTGGTTTTTTTTATATTTCAGACTATCTGTTAAATACACTATGTTTTTTTCCAGATTTAGGTTACCTCTGTTTTTTTTGACATATGTATTTGTATATTAGATTATTTGGTTCCCAAACTTTGTATCTACGGTAACTTCTTGTGCACAGGAATAAGCCTAGAGAAAATTAGGTTTTTAATACTTTATTATTGCTTTGATATTGGTTTATGTAATTCGGGTAAATTTATTTTGTAACATTACTTGCTTGTTTCCCAAATATTGTATTTATTCGCTTTATTTCGTTTGTTCGGTTACTTCGTCGTTACTTTATTTCATTGCATTTGCTCGGTTAATTTAGGTCATTTTGTCGGTATTTTTCTTAACTTCACTTCTATAACGTTTATTCATTTGTATATTTAATTTTGCTTTATTCAGTATTGTATTTTCTCTTAGTGAGGCTTGGGCCTATTTATTTGTATTATTTTCATCTTCGTCGGTTTCCTTTAGTTGTACGTAGCAGGCGTACTATAACCATTTGGTAGAAGACTTATGTAATTTTGTACCCTATATGTTAGTAAGAGGTACTTATATTTAAGTTTGTAACAGATAACATTATTGTTGTTATCTTTAAAATATATATATCTTCTTGTATAACTTATGTCATTTTAGAGTCACAGCATAATATGAACTTGCTTAACTCAGAGATTGTTAAAAATCTGGTAGTTATTTTTAATAAATATGTTTATTTATTTTGTATATCATTTATTTTTATTATTCCTTTATGTTCATTATTACAGGTTTAATATATTTAATATTTGACAGCAGTATAAGATACCTGGGAGAATGATCGAAGATCATTTTCATGGCGCCCATGATTTGTTAGATTTATTTATCTTGTTCGTCTTTAGAAATTATTCATCTTCATTCCTCTTCAGTACATTATTCTTATTTTATTATTTCATCTTTTAGTCATCATTACTATCTATATAGAGCTACTGTTCTTCGACAGGCATGCAAACGAGCCGTATCCATCCTTGAGTGTCAAGTTGCTCTCTTGCATCTATAGCTAGCCAACTCTATTCAGTTTGCCTCTGTCTCTTCCCACTTTACTTCTATCCCTTCTAATCCCCCTTTCTTCAGTACTACTGCAAAGTAGTATTTTTTATTTTTCCTATTGCGGCTTCTCAACGTAGAAGTCACTTCATCCTTTTCTTCCCCCACACACCACTATCTCTCTTCATTTTTAGTTACCATTCTTCTTTTTTTTCCTTACTTCTGTTGGAGTATATCTTTCTTTTTACTTTCACTCCAACAGAAGTTTTCTCATTTTTGTTACAGTCTATCGATTTATTCCTCATATTTGGAAAAATGTCGAATTTTTAAGTTATAGGCTTCATAAATAGGTAAGATCAAATAAAATTCCTATACTGTACCTTGGATGCATCAGATACTACTTGTCAATACATTTCAAACTCATGTTTAGTGATCAAAATCGATTAAGCCGTTTAGAAGTTATCGATCTCCAAAAGTATAAACCATTTAACAATTATCGCCGAAATGGTTTATGCAATTGTAGTGGTTACGACGCCAAACTTGATCGGGTAATCCGAATTCATGTGCCCAATATTTTTTTTCAATCTAAGAAAAAAATCTAGTATACGTTCCATGGACACAAAGAATTATATTGAAAAAAAAATATTAGGATGGCTGGGATATGAACTCGGATTGTCCTATCATAAGTTTAGTGTCGTAACCACTAGATCATTTGGGAGATAATTCGACAAAGGCGACCATTTATAACGCTTAACGTGGAATCGAGAAACATTACATTCAACTTCATACATTTAATTTATAAATAACTTTGAAAAACTCCTGATACAAGAATAAATAACCGGTAAACGGCGCCGTAAAAATAAGTGGCGCATACAATATTCCAGCTACAAAAGAGGTGATAGGAATATTACATATGGCGAAAAATGTATTTTCATTTTGATGAAAAATAAAATTCTAGTTTTATTTTGAAAGATTTTTCCATAATATTTGCTAAATTTGAAGTAAAACGCGCTACAAAAGAGCTTCAAAATGCAAACTGTATCAGAGTTACTCTTTTGCGGCGCGTTTTACTTCAAATTTAGTAAATATTATGGAAAAATCTTTCAAAATAAAACTAATTTTATTTTCCATCAAAATGAAAATACAATTTCGCGCCAAGTAATGTTCATATCAGCTCTTTTGTAATATCTAAAAATAGTAATATCTAAAGATCACATTATCTACAGCTCAACAAGCTCATATAAGAGAAGTTTGCTTCCTATGCTGAACACATGGGACAAATATTTTTGTCTTATAATATTTTATGTTCAATATACAGGAACCTATCTATACAGTGTGGTCCAAAGAAAACAGTGCACCTCAATATTTGGCAGTATTTATTAGATTTTAAGGAAATTACGAAACAGGTCGATTTTTGAGCTAAGGGGGACACATTTCTACGGTACACGCATCTATCATTTGTCAACCCCCTCCCTTCCACTTCCCCCACCCCTTACTTTTAAATAGGCAATAGGGGTCGTGTGCTAGCTCATTTGAAAGCTTATTCAATTCTCTCTTCAGTAATACTAACATTGACATAATTATTTATACAGAGTGTCCAAGAAAAATTATTTTAATTAAATTAATTGACACAAAAAGAAGTTATTTCCTTGTGGCATTTTTATAATCAACTATTTATAATGGGAAATAAGCCACAATTTTACCAAAAAAAATATATTTATTTATATTTTTATAATAAATATATATTTTTTGGTAAAATTGTGGCTTATTTCCCATTATAAATAGTTGATTACAAAAAGAAGAATGTATGTAATTTATTTAATTCAAAATACATTCTACTGCTGTCACAAAACAGAAAAAAATATTTTTTTAATAAATAAATATTGCTTTTCGGTCAATTTGAATGTTCAAGCTACCACCCATCTGCATCCTGATAGGTTTAATATTGAATTTAAGCAACAAACAATGTTTATTTATCAAATAAACATTTTTTATGTTTTATTAATTTATTCACTTTTGCAATTATTTTTAAATTTGTTTGGATCAAAAACATTTTTAAATAATTAAATGGCTTTGGCTCTATTGCTAAGCGACTGATAATTTCAGTTTTTTAGACAAATATTTTCTAAAACTTTTAAAGAACTGCACCGTTTCAGCATTATAGAAAGGAGGCGGGTCAATTATATAACACCAGTCTAAGAAGCTGCTGATTTTAGCATCGTAGGTACACTAAAAGGTTCGAAAATTATCTATAAAGCTGGCAGTTTTAGCTCTGGAGAAAAAAAAGGCGTAGACATTGAATTCCATTACTCTAATGGAGGCAACATACGTCGCTATGTGTTATTTGTTATGCTCCTTATTCGGTCGCATAGGACGAATAGTCCTGTCGCCAGGGGGGGTACAACGGCCTTCTTAATTCAGATGGACTTACCCAAGTTTTTTTATGTATTTTGGCCCGTAGAACACGAATTTTTTGGGTAACAGTTGATCCGGATGTCGATAAGATTGTTATAAACAAAGAAGTTGAGGAATTACATAACAGCGATTTCTCGCAAAACAAAACAATTTTTTGTATTTTTTGGGTCATTCTAACCAAAAAATGTTCCTACAAGTTTTTTGGTAGGATGCATGGTTTTCGAGATAAACGCGGTTGAACTTTCAAAAAATCGAAAAATTGCAATTTTTGAACCCGAATAACCTTTGAATAAAAAATAAAATAGCAATTCTGCTTACCGCCTTTAAAAGTTTAAGTCAAATTGTATCTGTTTTGAATATTTGCATTGCTTAAAATTTATTTTTTGATTGTTAAAAAAAGCTACAAACACATAGTGTTTCCCGTGCCTAATACATGCGTTTTAATGCATGTTACGTAGAAATAGCCATGCTTGCACTTTTACCTCCTCTACCTACTCATTCGATTTTAAATGAGAAATCATTGAAAACATCACTCAAGCACTAGGTGTTTATAGCTTTGTTTTAACAATAAAATAATAAATTTTTAGCAATACAAATAATTAAATCCGATAAAATTTGACTTGAACTTTCAAATGCGGTAAGCAGAATTGCTATTTTATTTTTTAATCAAAAGTTATTCGGGTTCTAAAATTGCAATTTTTCGATATTTTGAAAGTTTAACCGCGTTTATCTCGAAAACTATGCATCCTACGAAAAAAATTGTAGGAACATTTTTTGGTTAGAATGGCCCAAAAAATACCAAAAAATGTTTTCTTTTGCAAGAAATCGCTGTTATGTGATTCCTCAACTTCTTGGTTTATAACAATCTTATCGACATCCGGATCAACTGTTACCCAAAAAATTCGTGTTCTACAGGTCAAAATACATAAAAAAACTTGGGTAAGTCCATCTGAATACAGGAGGCCGTTGTACCCCCCCTGGCGACAGGACTAGAAGTGTGGAGGGTTAATTCGTTTATTCGCAGGCATAACGAATAATCACGAATAGCAAATACGCCTACCCATCCAGTTGTCAGTTTTTGACACACTTCAAAGGACCAATATTTTTTGCGCATACAAAGTAGCCGCATAAAAAATAACACATAGTCGTTGCCGGCCTAAGTAGCGCTACTTATCCAGATAGCCGGTTTCTTCATTCTTCCTCAATAATTGTATTGTAATGTTTAAAAAGGGTAAAACACAAATACGAATGTTATTGTAATACCTAAAACTGTAATGCCAAACTTGTTTTGCAGGTAGGGGTTGTCCAGCTGCAGTATTTAGGCTATGGAATGATGTTTCCTCTACTCCTATTGAACTTTGTGGCGAAAAAGGCCTTAATGAAAAATGGCAATATGTATCTACCTCCAATGCCATGAGGTTCAGGTAAAGGATGCATGAAAAAGATTATAATATTTAAATTAGTATATTACAACGAGCATTTAATGATGGTCATTATCATTATGATACGAGTATAAGGGATACGACATGAGCCGCAAAGCGACAAATGTTGTATAGAATACGAGCATCATAATGACACTTAAATACAGGTTGTATACATGATATTTTTATGATCATTCACATCAAAAAAAAATATTCATTTTTGAAAAAAAAAAATTCAAATTAATTTATTTTGTAACACAAACAAGCTAAGCATTTATACGATTAAATTAATTGTTTTGTTGATACATTTATATGTTGAATTTTCAAATTATCAAACTGAATTTACCGGTAAATTTTCAATGTCCCTATCGAATCACATCGTATGTATTTGACTTGACGTTGCTCATGGTGCATGTGCCACTTTTGACAGGTACATAACGTCATCTCGCGATTTTACTGGATAAAAATCTTAGTCCAGAGACCGAAGCTTTTCACCTCGCAATTTTTACAGAATGGATCGATTTGCTTAAAAATTTGAGAGTAAGTAGTGGATAGTCCAAGGATAAAAATCTATATGATGCCGAAAGGCGCTTTTACCATGGGGTGGTTGCCATCCCATCTCGAGGGTGGAAACTTTTTATTATATTTTGACCACAAAAGTTGATAAAAACATTCATTCTAAGCAAAAAATGTTCTATAAATTTTTTTGAAAAAATCAATTGTTTTCGATTTATTCGCTATCGAAAGTGTTAGTTTTACATATTATATCGAAAAAATCAATGTTTTTCGATATACGGGTTTACGATTCATTCAATTTTTGCAGTAGAAATTTTTTTTTTCAAACCAACTTCTTGGGAATTAAATAACCTACAATTTCGTATTTAAACATTTTTTCGTATCTCTGATGCTAATCTTTCTATTCTGAAGAATATAGCATTTTTTACCAAACTACAAAAATTCGTTATTGGATTTTAACTCCAGTTTTTTAAACCTAATCATTCTAAGCCAGTCAAACTTCTAGAATCTATTAACAATACATAAATAAACAAGAATGAATAATGACTAAAACACCGCTAACTTGCATTATTCTGCTTCCAATTGGATGTCTCCTTTTTTTTTTCAAAAAGATATATTGATTTTTTAACCGTAACTTTTTTACCTTTTTTTTTCTTAGAAACATTGTTGAAAAGGAATTTTGTAGGTTTGTATAAGATCTATAAGCTTATTAATATTAAATCTTTTTAAAATCCTCAGTCGCAAAAAGAGGTGACTTTGAAAGGGTTGGTAAAGGTGGTTTTTGCATTTATTACAAATTTTAATTGTCAATAGCTCACCTAAATTTTGCCATCGAAAAAAATTTGTGCAAATTCAAGCTACAATTTGATATTTAAACACTTTTTCGTATCTCCGATGCCAATCTTTCTATTCTGAAGAAATGGCCATTTGTTTCCAAACTACAAAAATTTGTTATTCGCTTTTAACTCCATTTTTTTTAAACTAATTATTCTAAGCCGGTCAAACTTCTAAAACCTATTAATAATACATAATTAAAGAAGGCCAAATAGGTCAATGACTAATTTTAATTAGGGTTGTGATTAGGGGGCTGCTTCCGATAATTTTTCGCTGAAAAAAATAGGGACTGACAGTCTTTTCATTATAAGTATCTTAGTTTTTGAGCTAGAGACTTTTTTTATTTCCGGGGATAGATATTTTTAAATACTTTAAATTAGTTTGAACAAGTTATCCTCGAAAATGCATAGTTTTCCTGTCTTTTGACATTGAACTACAATATTTAGCATTTGACAAAGAAGAGCTAACATATAATAAAGTATAGCTCGATTACTATTCGTCTTATACAAAATTAATAAAAACGGTTTTGTTTATTTTTTAAAAAGCTACATTTTTGTTAAACAAGTTGTTTTGATAAAACGAAAACTTTTGGAGTTATTAGCGGAAAACTGATTAAAAACATTGTTTTTTTTTTCGATATAAATAGTCTAAGAGCTAGTGAACCTTTTGACTAACGGTCGTCCTGTAAGGCTAAAAATTTGTAGAGTGATAATTCATAGCACACCAAAGCTAAAAACCATGACCTGGCAGGCCTCAGCGGTGCACGTGTATCTACCAGGTGAATCGAAAAGTGCAAATTTAGGGGGTAAAATAAACTTTCTCCTGTAAGGTTTAAATTTAAGTATGTGTTTGAGTAAGTCATTTAGAAGAAATGTGTACAATGACAGGCGATTCTGAAGAGCATAAGACCTTGCCAGGCGAGGGGAAAGATTAGGGGTTTTTATTAAAATTATTCTTTTTGCATCGAACAAATTTTTTTTAGGCTTTTTGAATCATTCCAAACAGAAAAGGTCCTTAGTTATTTTTCTCTTAAGTTAATAGTTTTTGTTATATAAGCGATTGAAAATTTTGAAAATTGCGAAATCGGCCATTTTTAACCCAAATCGGACATTTATCTAAAAATTTCAATATTGGCAAGGTACGCAGATATTCCTTAAACATTGATTGATGAAATCCCGAAGAGTTTTTTGCAATAAAATAACGAAAACCGCTTTGTTTTTTTAATTGCTAATCAAGCGGGCGCTACACTGTAGTATAATTGAGGACGTTTGAGCTTGCATAAATTCATTATCTCGAGAATGGGCAAATTTGAAGAGAAATCCTCAGACAGGTCGATTTTTATTTTTGAATTAGGACTTTTTGGTATATATATAATACTAGTGACGTCATCCATCTGGGCGTGATGACGTAATCAATTATTTTTTTTAAATAAGAGTAGGTGTTGTGTGATAGCTCATTTGAAAGGTTATTTAATTCTCTATTTAGTAATATAAACATTAACATAATTATTTATACAGGGTGTACAAAAAAATTTTTTCTTCTATTTGTCAAATGTAATCAAAGTTAATTTAATAAAAAAAATTTTTTTGTACACCCTTTATAAATAATTATGTTATTGTTTATATTGGTGAATAGAGAATTAAATAACCTTTCAAATGAGCTATCACACAACCCCTACTCTCATTTAAAAAAATCATCGATTACGTCATCACGCTCAGATGGATGACGTCACTAGTATTATATATATGCCAAAAAGTCCTAATTTAAAAATAAAAATCGACCTGTCTGAAGATTGCTCTTGAAATTTGCCAATTCTCGAGATAATGAATTTATGCCAACTCAAACGTCCTCACTTATACTACAGTGAAGCGTCCGCTTGATTAGCAATTAAAAAACAAAGGGGTTTCCGATATTGTATTGCAAAAAACTCTTTGGGATTTCATCAATCAATGTTTAAAGAATATCTACCTACCTTGGCAACTTTGAGATTTTTAGATAAATATCCGATTTGGGGTTAAAAATGGTCGATTTCGCAATTTTCAAAATTTTCAATCGCTTATATAACAAAAACTATTAACCTAAGAGAAAAATCACCAAACACCTTTTCTGTTTGGAATGATTCAAAAAACTTAAAAAAATTTGTTCGATGCAAAAAAAATAAATTTAGGAAAAACCCCTAATCTTTCCCCTCGCCTGGCAAGGTCTTATGCTCTTCAGAATCGCCTGTCATTTTACACATTTCTTTTAAATGACTTACTCAAACACATACTTAAATTTAAACCTTACAGGAGAAAGTTTATTTTACCCCCTAAATTTGCACTTTTCGATTCACCTGGTAGATACACGTGCACCGCTGAGGCCTGCCAGGTCATGGTTTTTAGCTTTGGTGTGCTATGAATTATCACTCTACAAATTTCTAGCCTTACAGGACGACCGTTAGTCAAAAGGTTCACTAGCTCTTAGACTAAAAACTAACACTTTCGATAGTGAATAAATCGAAAACTGTCAATTTTATAAAAAAAATGTGTAGAACGTTTTTCCCTAGAATGAACCTTTTTACCAATATTTGCGATCAAAATTTAATAAAAAATTTCCAGCCCCGGGATGGGGTGGCAACCACCCCCATGGTAAAAGCGTCTTTCGGCACATATAGATTTTGATACTTGGTATGATACACTACTTATTCTCAAATTTTCAAGCAAATCGAGCCATTCTGTAAAAATTGCGAGGTTTTGTCCTATTTTAAGCTTCATACTTGGACTATCTGTATTATAATGAAAATCTGGATCATAATGGAGCTCATTATGATACAAATATTGATCATAATCGATATAGGTATTAAAGTATGAGAGTAGAAAAAAGGTTATAAATATGTTTTTCTATGCTCATACTTTAATAAACTGCTCGTCAATAGTTAGGGATAAAGAAAATTCTGCTGAATTTTTATAGATTTTTTTTTCGTGAACAGATTAACGGAATCCGCTATTTTTTTTTATTATTTTAGACTTTTCTTTAGTATTTACACAGTTATGCAAAGGTTTACTCAAACTTTTTTTTTGTACTTATACCGGGTGGAAGAAAAGAAATGTTTTTCTTATGTTAAGTTCGAGACGCCCTGTAGGGAGGACGAGGTACAAATGGGAGTATATATCGAAATCGTATTGTAGTCTTATGTTTTGTGAACATTTTGTTTTTAGAATATCCCTGATACCTTTAGAAATAAAAAAAAAATAAACGGTTTTGTAATTTAACATGTGTTTAAAACGAAACAAAAGTTTGAGACACCTTGTAGGAAGAAAAAGGCAAAACGTGTGTATTCCTTGATATTTTGTTGTAGTCTCATATTTTGTGAATATTTTTTTTAATTTCTCTGATATCTTTAATAACAAAGCATCTAGACGATATTACTCTTTAATATGTGTTTTAACTGACGACATACGTCACATCACACATGTGAAATATAGAAAAACATATTAAAGAGTAATACCGTCTAGTTTCTTTGTTATTAAAGATATCAGAGGAATTAAAAAATAAACTATTTAAAAAATATGAGACTACAACATACTATCGGGGTATACTCACCTTTGTGCCTTTTTCTCCCTACAAGGTGTCTCAAACTTTTGTTTCGGTTAAAATACCTGTTAAATTACAAATCCGTCTATTTTCTTTTTATTTCTAAAGATATCAGGGACATTCAAAGAACAGCATGTTCACAAAACATAAGACTACAATGTTATTCTGATGTATACTCACATTTTTACCTCGTTCTCCCTACAGAAAAACAAAAAACATATTTTTGTCTTCCACCCGATATAAGTACAAAAAATAAGTGAATAAACCTTTGCACAACTGTATAAATACTAAAGAAAAGGCTAAAGTAAAAAAAAATAGCGGAATCCGTCTGTTCGCGAAAAAATCAACTATGAAAATCAGCAAAATTTTCTATATCCCTAACTTTTGACCGAACAGTTTATATCAATTATTATCATTTCAATACCTGTATCATAATGTGCTCCATTATTATACAAATTTTCATTATGATACAGAATTTTAACCAATAGAATCGCGGGATGACGTTATGTCTGGATGCACATGCGTAATGACAGTAATGAGTATTATCAGTGTCATCTTATTGACAGTGTCAAGTGAAATGCATATTATAGATATTAAAAATTTAACTCTAAATTAATAACTGTAAATATTATTTATTCATTTGAATAATTGCAATATTCAAAATATTATAAACAATGTATCAACAGAATAATTAATTTGATCATGTAACTACCCAATTTGCTTGTGTTATAAAATAAATAAATTTGAATATGTTTTTTTGTTGTAAATGATCATAGAGAAAATCCGGTATACAACTTGTATTTAATTATCATTATGATGCTTGTATTCTACACGAAACTCGCCTCTATGCGGCTCGTTTCGTATCCGTCATACTCGTATCATATTAATTATCATTAAATGCTCGTTGCATAATATAGGTACTATTCGTTTCTTTATTATAGTATAACTGTTATGTATTATGTATTTGTCTTTTTTAGTTTTATAACGGCGGACAAAGCTGTTGGTGCTCAAGGATTCCGAGCAGTTTGGACTGAAGTGATAGAAGGGCCAAGCTGTGACGAGTTTCAATGCCTAAAGTCGGGGTTTTGTATTCCTGATAAATTAAGATGTAACAAGATCAACAACTGCGGAGCCGACGACGACTCAGACGAGGAGGATTGTGAGTGATCTAATGGTCATTATGCATTGCTGTGTTTGTTCGTATTATTATTTAAAAAAATAAATATGTCTATAAAGTTAGTTCTTAGTTTTGACATAATAGGTATAAAAATATGAATAAAAAGCTTGGCAAACCTTAGATTTTAATTTTTTAAGTATAATATTTACGATAACATTTTTTCACTTGTGGATGGTAAAAAAACATAAAAAATCGACTTTTTTATTTTATTTTTCTATCAAAATCTATATTAAGTAAAAATAGTCAAAATACATTTTCTATTACTTTTGACAACATTATTTCGTGCGGGCCATTTTATATATCTGAGCTTTTCCCTCCCTGGTATCAAGTCGATCGTATTAGATAAGGCGAAAACGGCGGGTTCGTTGGGAAAAATAGTCCCATGAGATTTTTTTGGATAATTACATTCGTGAGACATCCCAGAATAAGGTTCAAGAAGTCGCCCACGTGAAAAGTGGGCCAATTTTTTTTTATCAAATTGCAAAAATCGGTATTTTTGGCCCGGACAATTTTTTTGTAGGTTTTTTGGATCATTCTGGATAAAAAAGATCTCTTATAATTTTTCCCTAAAGTTGATCGCTTTCGAGTTATAAGCAATTTAAAATTGAAAAAAAATGGCGATTTTCAAGGCTTAATAACTCGCTTAAAAGTTATTATTATGAAAGTCAGAAAGTGACTAAATCAAAGTTAGTGCCCCATCCTACAAGATTCCGAAGAAATTTTTGTCATTATTTTATTAATAAGCTGTTATTTTTAAGTAATAATATTGAGCGCCATGCACGTGGTAGGCGGCCGTAAATGTAAGTGCAAGTAAGATGCACAATTGGACTGCCGGAGTGGCATCTCTCTCGCACTCAGCATTTACAGCCGGCTACCACGTGCATGGCGCTCAATATTATTATGTACTTAAAAATAACAGCTTAGTAATAAAATAATGACAAAAATTTCTTCGGGATCTTGTAGGGGGCATTAAACTTTGATTTAGTCACTTTCTGACTTTCATAATAATAACTTTTAACCGAGTTATTAAGCCTTGAAAATCGCCATTTTTCGTTTTTTTTTTTTTCAATTTTAAATTGCTTATAACTCGAAAACGATCAACTTGAAAAAAAAATTATAAGAGACCTTTTTTATCCAGAATTGTCCAAAAAACCTACAAAAAATTCCGGGTCAAAATATTGATTTTTGAAATTTGAAAAAAAAATTGTTAAAAAAAATTTGGCCCACTTTTCACGTGGGCGACTTCTTGAAGCTTATTCTGGGATGTCTCACGAATATAATTATGCAAAAAAATCTCATGGGAATATTTTTCCCAACGAACCCGCCGTTTTAGGCTTGTCTACATAGATTTGTATAAATTTCTGATTTACCTTTCTAGCTTCTATTTTAGCTTCCTTTTTGACGGCCTTATATGGTGCGTGTAATGGATACCATAGTATAAACAGAATAGGAGTAATCTATTTGACGATTCCCCGTTTATGTGTTTTTTAATATTATTTATTAATTTTTTTATCTGTATTTTTGCTTGGTGTTACACTGTATACCCTAAAGGATAAATAGATGTCTTCATAATATACGAGGCTTGTTCAATTGAAAACCATCTTTGGCATATAAACAATTTATTGGCAAATATATCTATAAATAACTCATACATAAGCAAAAACTTCAAATTGTATTCTGGTATAAAATTTTTTATTAAAAAACTATCTAAAAGTCATCCAAATGGATTTCAAAACGTTTTCGTTCTAATTCAGTACATCTTCGTGCATTCTGCTGAGTAGTTTGAAACTAGCACACTATTTAAAGTGGTAACCCCATAATATATGGTTTACATATCATATTTTGATAGAATATGGTGACTACAGGTCGATGTTATTAGATATAATAGAATACGTGCTCAAAGGGCAACATGGTTCCCTGCTCAAAAATGCTAGGTACTTGCCAGTTCAATGGGCACAGACCTTCTATTAAATCTAATAACATCGATTTGTAGTCACCATAATATTCTATCAAAATATGATATGATGGCTAAAACATTTCGGTCGATGGCCTTTTGGTACATTGTATCAATAAAGTATGTCTCTCTCTCTCTCTCTCTCTCTCTCTCTCTCTCTGTCTCTCTCTCTCTATGATACGTAAACCATATATTGTGGGGTTACCACTTTAAATAGTGTGCTAGTTTCAAACTACTCAGCAGAATGCACTGAAGATGTTCTGAATTAGAACGAAAACGTTTTGTAATCCATTTGGATGACTTTTAGATAGTTTTATAATAAACAATTTTATACCAGAATACAATTTGAAGTTTTTACTTCTGTATGAGTTTTTAACTATGGTATACAGCCAACTATTCGGATTTTCCCATTAATATTATATCTATAAACAATTACCCCTACAAATAAAGCATACTTGAAGGGAGTTGGGAGAAAACCGTGGATGTCACTAAATGGGTGAAATTTAGTTAAATACGTAGTCTTGTAGATTTTAACAAATACTATCGCACCATTCCTTCAAATCGGTAGAAAACGATGAATGTTCAGAGATTTTAAGCGTTTTAAATTGACCATGTAGGGAGAAAACGATATTTGTCCACGCGTAATTGGGTGAAAACAATGAATGTCACCCAAGCACTGCGCGCCGCGTGTACATTTTTCGGCATATCTATTGTGATGGCGCTGGCGGACAAAATAAAAACTATACTGTTATAAGATTTATTAACTACATGATAACTGTTGTTAAACTTTTGCGGTCTATTGTCATAACTTATCCTGTGAGAGGGCATTCCTACTTGGAATGCGACAAAATATGGGACTGATCAACCTCAAAAATAGAATGGAAATGCCTTCAGATTGGGAAGAAAATATATCAAATTCTCGTGTAAAACCATTACCATTGTTTGTCATCTCACTAACTCAAGATCTTGTTAAAGAGTGGACAACATTTTTTACCAATAGATATCTGAAGGAATGCACTTTCGCAATACAAAAGATGAAGGAAATATTGTGCATCAGTTTTAACCCCTTCCCAAGTAGCAATTTGTCGACGCGACAACGTTGTCTACCGCGTGGCAACGTTTTGTTACAACGTTGTTATTGCCTAGAAGACGACCCTATTCTGCACTAATTTGGTGGACGATTTTTGAGTTGTCTTGACGTTGCCTAGGCAACCTCCTATGAAGCAACATCGTTTCGTAAGCGTTGCATAAGACAACTGAAGCGACTATAAAAAGAACCTGCGCGTGTAATGGTTGCTCAAGGAGTCAGACTAGTTATGTTTTTTTACCTATATTTTTAACACCTGTATGGTGAATGCGAAAACCAAAAAGGTAACTATTTTGACATCGTATTAGGTATTTAAATTTATATAAATACATAAAGGGCATAACAAAATTACCTGATCTGAAATTTATAAACGCATCTCAGATTACCGTCAAATATGGATATTTCACCTTTAAAAAACACACGCGCTACTTTTTTACGACATTTTTGACAAAAAATATGCAAATTTAAAAAAATCAAATTTTAATATAAAAGTCAAAATTTATGTTAAAGATGTTCTGTATAAATTTAATGTATTGATGGTGCTTTTAAAGGTATCAGAAAATGCCTGCATTTTTTATATTCTGTGTTTTCATTTTCTTTACATCCCAAAAATCTCAAGTAAAACCAAAATGGTGCATTAAACAATATTACCAATATTACTAAAAAAATACCTTATTACCAACCCTAGACCGATCAGACAACTTAGAAGTCCAATCGCCAACCAAACCCGGCCGCGCTGACTATCCCAACCATTTTAGAACGCACCCTCTTATTGGGTGACAGAGAGGTCATGTGACCAGTGTCAAAAGTGTAGCATTCTCCTTAACAGCGTTGCCACATTTAGGAGATTTCTACTTTTTTGGTAGATTTTTGATATTTTTTAAAATATTCTACTTAGTAGGTAATATTTTTTAGTAGATTTTTGGTATATTTCAACATTTTGTTATGACTAAAATAAAATTTGCTTTTTAATAGTATTTACCCCATTTCTAAATTAATTTTCACACATTTGGTTACAATTTCCCAATCCGAAAATGAAGACCCAAAATAAGATTCAGGACGTAGATGATGAATATTACAGAGAAATGAAACTGGATTCTTGAGTAACAAACTTGCAGATTTCAAGTAACGGTGCAAGCAGTATTTCAGGTGTTATTGAAGAGTTCTGGCATTCGGTGAGCCTATTAGAAGCTAACGATGGAAAACTAAAATATCTAAACATATATAACTTTGCAAAACACAGAATATTGTGTTCACGTGTTTCTAATGTTAAATGTGAAACAATTGTTTGAAGAATTTGATCAAGACATGCAGCTGTTAAAATTAGTGGATGAGAAAATATTCTAGTTGTTAAATGTACCTATTCATTTTTTTCAAATCATGAGGAAACTATAATAAGTATTTTTGAAAAATTTAAACGCAGAATGAAAGACTGCATTATTTAGAAAAACCAAAACGTTTCTTTTGAATGAGATATTTGGAATTAAAATGACACTACATTTTGTATTTTTTTACATTTTGTCTTTTTTTCACCCCTGTAACTTATTAAAATAAACATTATAGAAGTTTTCAGGGACTTTCGGTCCTCGGAATAACTTAATCTTTCTTTCTGCATTTAAATTTTTCAAAATACTTATTAAGGCCGCGTCCCACGATCAAATAATTTGATCAAACTGGTTTGAGCAAACTGAAAGTGACAGTTAGTGACGTCACATCCTGAGTGTTCATTGTGGATAATAATGAAAAATTTTAATTTTAAATAAAGTACAAACAAGTTAGACAACTCAATACAAAAAATTTGATCAAACTAGACTGATAGTGAGAGCACAGATTTTTAGAATTTCAAAAAAACTGCAATTGTGACGTCACTTTGACGTACTTCCTCAAGTACGTCAAGTTTGCTCAAACTGTTTGATCAAATTATTTGATGGTGAGACGCGGCCTTTAGTTTTCTCAGGATTCGCAAAAAATGAAAACATTTAAAATACATTGAACATTTTAACGGGCGACATTTTGCGCCTATCCCCTTAAGTTAGCTGTTGTTTTTATTATCAAAAATCCCAAATATATCCCAAAAATCCCTAAGTATATTTTAGTTTTTGATTTAGTAGATTTTAGCTAAAAAATGGTAATTACCAGTTGTTGTTTTGGAATAATTAGGTTTCCAATTTTTTGGAATTCCTCTTGGGACAGTTAAGACGGATATGCAGATTACTGTATAAGTATACTGTATTTACATGGCCTAAAAAGAATCTACTGATTTTGTGAAAGCAAAACTACTGAAAGAGTAAAAACTGACCTGGCAACCCCGTCTAGCAAAGATGATACAAAGATTGAAAAATTAAGGTTATCAAATCTACTGATAAAACAGTGGACAATGGAATGGAAACCAGCCATTAAAAAAACAAACAAACAGGTTGTTAAATAAATCGAAAATTTCCAGCAAAATAAAACATATAATAATAAGAAAAAAATAAGGTTATAAAGTAAATTCTTTTTCTCTTTCTGAAATTGCCGCAAAGGTGTCACACACACCTAGAACAACACCTAGGGTCGTGACAGACAACTTCAGAGTCGGTCAGAAAACCCAAATCGGCCAGGGCGTAAATTAGTTTAGCATTATAACGTTTTTAAGTCGTTGCGATTGTTGAAAAAACTGAACTGTGATATGTAGTTGTCACAATGGTAATAAATTAGTTGCCCGTATAACTAAAGGTATTACTTAAAGTTGTAACATCGTAATGTCAGTCGGGATAGGGGACGTTGGCCGAAACAACTGAAAATGCTCTCGGGCAACGTTATATACAGTGCATTTGTTTGTACTGACAACCAATGTGTCGAAAAATTGCTACTTGGGTTCACAATGTTGCATCCAGATGCATATCATGGGCATAGGCTTGAAGATCCAATTGGTTCTTCCGCTCAGTCAAAAAAATCTAATACTCTTAAAGAATCGGAGTTCAACTTGCCTAACCAGTCGTATTTCAACTGTATTTCTATAAATGATGAAAAATATAAAGATATAGTATTTTTATCCAAGTTCTGCGAGATGAAAAATAGAGAATGTTTCAATTCCTCAATAAAAGAAGCCATGTAAACAAAAAATGAGTGGCAAAAACAAAGCAACACATGATCTAACCGTGAAAAGCAAGTCTACGGACTTGAAGTGAAAGATAAATAAAAAGGTAAATAAAAAAATAAAAGACAAAAATGGGAACCAACCAACACCAGGCCCTTCAGTAATAAAGTCTGTAAGAAGATATAACACAACTAAAGGAAGCAGAAAATCAAGTAAAAGTTAAATATTTTATTGCTAAAACCAATTTTTCAACTAGAATGTTTCCGTTAAAATGCAAAGCAGAGAACCAAAAAACAAATCAGAAACAAAAACAAAGCAGGAATAATACTGTGACTAAACGCCTGCACTTAGTTACATCCATTGTTTTCTTCGTTAAAAAGTGGATATTACGCCACTAATTTTTTACTTTTTTAAAAACAATTTGACTTTTGTTCTTTGTTTACATTAGTTCATATTATCAATAAATTTTTTCTATCATTATGTCCATCTTTAATACCTCCCAACTCATTTTTTTGTCGTAAATAGTCTTATAACTTTAAAATTCGTTTTTCTTAAAATCATTCGTTGATGACATCCATGATTTTCTCCCGACACCCTTCATTTATTCCCATTGTTTCACCAACCAATGTTTAGTCTGCTTAAAGAATTATTGTGGCTGTTGCTCGAATAATTATTTTAAGAAATTTTGTACTTCCTTGTCCGATTGAAAAAAAATTACCTTTTAGCGTCTTGTGTAGTAGCCCAAAGGTGTAAAATCGCAAGTCAATAAGTCAGAATTATAGGGTGGATGCTCTAATATCCCTAATTTATATATATATATTAATCGGTTTTAAAACATCTTGCGACGTTGTCCGATGCCTAATTTCCATGACACTCTATCATCCTATTGGCCCTCTCTAAGATCTCTTGCGCTCATCGCCTTCGTTATTCCCTCTCTCCAAGATTTCTTGGGTCTTCCTCTCTTTCTGCGGTTTGGTGGTACCCATTGCATAATTATTTTAGGGAGTCTTGAGTTATCCATCCTCTGGACGTGTCCGTACCATATCAGCTGTTTTCTTTCTATGTATGTTGTTAGAGAGCCGTCAACCCCCATTCGCTGTCTTATCTCATCATTACGTATTCTCTCTCTGCGTGACACTCCTACTGATCTTCTAAAAGCGTCCATTTCTACTGCCTCCAGTTTTCTTCTGTTGTTTTCGGTTATCCGCCAAGTTTCTGCTCCGTACAATAGACTGATTTTAATAAGAGATTCGTAGATATTGTGTTTTCTTCTTTTTCCTATTTCATGACTCCATAGTACGCTGTTTAGACAACCTATTGTTTTTCTGGATTGTGTTATTCTTCTCTTTATTTCTTCATCATCTTTCCCCGTTGTGTCAAAAACGATTCCTAGATATGTGTAATGGTCGCAGGGCATGATGATTTCATTATTTTCTAATGTGATGTTCGATAGTTCGGTACCTATTGGCAGGTATTTTGTTTTTTCTGTATTAATTTCTAATCCCCACTTTCTATATTCTTCTTGTAATTTCCTTGCCATGTACTCTAGATCATCTTTATCGTTTGCTATAACAACCTGGTCATCAGCAAACTGCAATGTATATAAGCAAATCTCTCCAAGGTCTACGCCCATGCCTCTGCATTTTCGTTTCCACTCTTTCAATGCTTTTGCAACATATATTTTAAATAAGGTCGGTGATACACAACACCCCTGACGTAGACCTTTATTAACCAGGAAGCTTTGCGATAATCTGTTTCCAGTTTTTATTTGTGATGTTGACCCTTCAGACAAATTTCTTAAGGCTTTTATTAAGGTGACACTAATATTCGTCTGTCGTAACACGTTCCAGAGTTTGTTTACAGGAACTGTATCGTACGCCTTCTGCAAGTCAATAAACATGAGGTGAGTTTCTTGATTTGTGCTTAATTTTTTTTCTATTAGTTGTTTGAGGCAGAAGATATTATCAGTACAGCTTCTTCCTGTTCGAAAATATCCCTAATTTCTTTATTTATTTTTTTTGCATTGTATTTGTATTTTTATTTTAATACTGTGGCAACATGGGGAGTGCAATATAATGACCATTCCAGCTTACCTGAATCTTTTCGTTGTCTCTCGTCTTTTCGTCTTATTGCTTGCTGGAGTTTGTTCAAAGTTTTATGATATAGGTTTGCGTGAAATTCACTTTAGGTTCTGTAAACTCTGTAAGAAAGATGGTCTAAAAAGAAAAATGTTATCATGACCCTGCCTAGAGGGTTGAAATCTAAACTTCTTTGGGGGCGGATAATCTGCGTGTTAACTTTGCATAGATAACTAACAGCTCAATGGACGGTTCAAAATACTTACACCAAGATTCGTCGTCACCAGTTATTGAAAAAAGAAAGTAATTACCATTTTCCTATATTCCGTGGAATGTGGAAGATAAATTCATCTTTATCTCATCAAGATCATCAAACTAATCGAGCTTTTTTGGTCCTCTGACAAAAGGCGATGAACTAATTACGCACAAACTTTGCTGTAATCCAGTTTGTCTAGAATACTATATGTACACCAACATTTTATGAAAGTACTCTGATTGAAATTCAATGATTTTCTGTAAACAAAGCTTTCACACACGCGAAATTTCTGTGTTAATATAGTACTCAACGCAGCTTGTCGCGACTTATCATCCGTCTCCCCACCTCCACAATTAAACTGTCATATTTTTGTCACCATTCCTTAACAGTTGAATACGAAAAACATGTTTTCCACATACTGTTTGCATTCCCGTAAGGATTTCCAATAGTTAAGAACCTTCAGTATACAAAAATTGAATGACCGGGACCGCACGCTGATTATATTGGATGAACTGTTAACAACAAACGCCATTTTTAAGTGAAAATACTTAAAATTACAGTCAAATGCAAATGATAGCAAACAATTGTGACGTCTACAAATATAACTAACAAAGCACAACGCCAGTTGAGTGCTTCCAAGACTAACCTGACCAATACGCCAGAGAAATAAGGCAAAAATATACCATGTTCGGGCACTTGAGCAGCCAAGTTGCAAATTGTTTTTTGGGTACTATTATATACCTAATACATTATAAATACAAAAATGCCAGTTACAGTTCGGACGAGAATTTTAGTTATTAACAAATAAGTGTCAAACATGGGAGTTTTTTCGTTTAAATCGCTACAGGTAAAAATAAGGTAATTAAAATCTTATTTATAGTATTTTTCTTATAGTAGATGAGCAATTTAGGTTTAAAATGGTAGTTTTTAAATTTTGGTCTGATCATTTGTTGCTTCGGAAATTGTAAAATAAAACTAAAATATCGAAAATAAAACATTTGCTATAACTTTTGCGAAAATGACCTTAAGTTGAGACAAGCAGTCACTATAATGAACAAAAAATTTCAAGACGATGCGTGAATTAGTTTAAATTTTATTCAATTTGTTTATCTCAAAGAGCTTTTCTTGCAACTTTATTGTTCAGAAAATAACAATGATATAGCAATTCTGTGAAAACCACATAAAAGAAGAATAGTTATACAAACTGGAACATGAAGTAAAACCACTTCTATGTAAAAGGTATATTTACTAAAATTTTTAAAAATCCCAATGGATTGAACAAAATGTGTTCATCAGAAAGTTTTCGAACCTATCGGTACATCATCAGTGAATTTATATACTTGCAAAATAGCCCCAGAGCCAAACAATGGTTGTGATTATAAATCAATCTACATAGTGTTAAAATAATATTGTAAAGGCTAAACGCCGATGTTCATGGATATAACCTCTGGGAACATGGCGATGACTTGGTAGTCATCGTTGACCTAAGATGGTTGATTGGGTCCTCGGGTAGAGTACCACCATGTTCCCAGAAATTATATCCATGAACATCGGCGTTTAGCCTTTACAATATCATTTTAACACTATGTAGATTGATTTATAATCACAACCATTGTTTGGTTCTGGGGCTATTTTGCAAGTATTCAAATTCACTGATGATGGACCGATAGGTTCGAAAACGTTCTGATGAACACATTTTATTCCATCCATTGGGATTTTTAAAAATTTTAGTAAATATACCTTTTACATAGAAGTGGTTTTACTTCATGTTCCAGTTTGTTTAACTATAAGGTATACAGCCAACCCAGGGAACTACCCCTTTTAGAAGAATAGTTATGTTTTTAACGTATTTAAAAAAATCAATAAAAAGTCATTCTTGAGATTCTGAAAACATTTTACTAAAGTAGAATCATTTTTGGCTTATAAACAATTTGAATACCTTTGTTAATATTGACTGTAGACTAAAACTACTTTTGGATTTGTAAAGCTAGTATTTTTACACGGATTTTCAAAAAGAATCTTTGTTTAGGTTAATTACGGTCAAAGTAAAACCTCCACAAAACAAAAATGTCGGTTTCAACAGATATACGGAAGATACCCCAGGTGGGTAGGAAGTTTATTCCACAGTCCCACACCGATATAACGGTCTGCCTCGAGGATTCTGGGGGAGGCAAGTCGACATTGAAAAAGAAGAACAACAAGCAACTCCATATAGCAACTTACAACATCCGTTCCATGGCAAAAGACGAAAAACTCTACGAACTAGAAGAGGAATTAGGGAATATGAATTGGGATATAATGGGACTATCAGAAGTTAAAAGAAGGGGTGAAGGATATGTGGACTTACATTCAGGCAACAGGCTCTATTATAAAGGCAATGAAGACTATACATACGGTGGAGTAGGTTTCTTAATCAACAAGAAGAGAAAATCACAAATTCAAATAATTGACAGCATCTCAGACAGGGTTACATACATGATTTTAAAACTAAATCCAAAAACCAAATTAAAGATTGTGCAAGTTTATGCTCCAACTGAAAAGGCAACTGATGAAGAAATAAATACTTTTTACGAAGATCTTAAAACAGCTATAGACACCAACAGAGAATCCAAAATAATAATAATGGGAGATTTTAACGCCAAAATTGGAAGTAAGATTGAAGACTCTGAAAGCAAGATTGGAAATTTTGGATTCGGCACAAGAAACACCAGGGGAGAAAAACTTCTGCAATTCCTGGAACAAGAAAACATGTATGTTATGAATACCTTCTACAAAAAGAAACCAAACAGAAAGTGGACATGGGTTGCACCTAACGGAACCACCAAAAATGAAATAGACTATTTTCTCTCAAACAACAAAAGAATATTTGAAGACGTAACAACAATCAACAACGTAACAACGGGTAGTGACCATCGTATAGTTAGAGCAAAAATAAATATTAACATGAAAGAAGAGAGAAAAAGAATATTTAAAAAAACAACGCGAATAGATGCCTTTAAATTAAAAACAAATGAAGAGCAATTCCGAGAGGTCTTAGCGGATAAGTTCAAATATGATCCTTCACATAATCAAGATGAAATTGACGAAATTAACAAAAACATCAATAAGAACCTTCTCGAAGCCGGACTAAAGGTCGCAAAGAAAACAAGTACTAAAGAAGACAAAATAAGCAACGAAACTAAACAACTAATGACGGAAAGACGACAACTACTAACGCAAAACAAACGCCATACTCAAGAATACATAGAACTTAATAAAACAATTAGAAAAGAACTAAAACGCGACTTACAAAAATGGAACGAGAACTTAATAGAGCGAGTCATTGAAAACAACAGAGGCTTAAAATGTCTAAGACCGGCACTGGGTGTTCAAAAAATCATCAAAATTAAAGACGCCAATAGTAAGGAAGAGAAGGACAAATATAAAATTACAAAAATAGTCGAAGACTTCTACAAAAGCTTGTACAGCTCCCAAAGCCAGCCTAATGAATCAACAAAGGTGAACATCAAAAGAAAAATAAAAAACGTGGGATCAGAAGTACTACCAAATATAAAGGGATTCGAAATAGAAAGAGCTTTAAAAGAACTAAAAAATAATAAAGCTCCAGGACAGGACGGTATAATTGCTGAGCTCTTGAAAACAAGCAAAACAGTAACAATCCCTATACTAACAGAGCTATTTAATAAATGTCTTCATAATAGCAAGATCCCTAAAGACTGGAACAAAAGTCTAGTAATACTTTTACACAAAAAAGGGGACAAATGTGACCTACAGAATTATAGACCGATATCGTTGATCAGTCAAGTATACAAACTATTCATGAGAATTATTAACAACCGGTTGACCTACAAAATGGACAATTACCAACCAGTGGAACAGGCTGGCTTCCGCAAAGGATATAGTACATCAGACCATCTGCTGACAATGAGAACATTGATAGAGAAGGCAAATGAATACCAACTACCCGTATTTCTTGCCTTCGTAGACTATGAAAAGGCGTTTGATAGTATCGAGATGTGGGCCATAGAACAAGCTATTAATAATTGTAGAATAGATTCGAGATATAGACAACTAATACATAATATATATGAAAATGCAACTATGATAGTACAACTAGACGAAAATACAAATCCCATCCCTATTAAGAGAGGCGTGAGACAAGGAGACGTAATATCGCCAAAGCTTTTCAACCTAGCACTAGAAGACGTCTTCAAAACGACAAATTGGTCAACCTATGGCATTAACGTTAATGGCAAGAAGCTAAACCACCTCAGATTCGCTGACGACATTGTGATTATAGCGAGCTCATTCGAGGAACTGCAAATTATGATGGAGGAACTCGCAGGCAGCTCCCAACACGTCGGCCTGAAAATGAACATGAAGAAAACAAAAATAATGACAAACACAGATGACCCCAGACGCATAACTATAAATGGCAGTGAGATAGAAAAAATCCAGGAATATATCTACCTAGGCCAAATCCTGAAACTAGACAAAGAAAACCAAAGTGCGGAAATTAATAGAAGAGCAAGACTAGCATGGGCAGGATTTGGAAAACTTGGTTGGATACTTAAGAACCGCAAAATACCTCAATATTTGAGAACCAAAGTGTTCAACCAGTGCATCCTTCCTATCATGACATATGGGTGTCAAACCTGGACCCTAACCAAGGCAAATATGAATAAACTAGCCACAACACAAAGAGCTATGGAAAGAGCAATGTTAGGTATACGACTGTCAGATAAAAAGAGGAACGACTGGGTAAGATCAAAAACAAAAGTCGAGGACATAACAACAAAAGTTGCCAAACTTAAATGGAGCTTCGCAGGCCACACTGTTAGACAAAAAGACCAACGTTGGAATGCAACGATACAACATTGGAGACCTTACCAAAGTAAACGACCGAGAGGAAGACCACAGATGAGATGGGTTGATGATATTAAAAGAGTAGCCGGAACGAATTGGAAATATGTTGCTCAGGATAGAGACCGATGGAAGGAGTTGGGAGAGGCCTATGTCCAAACGTGGACGATAGAAGGCTAAGAAGAAGAAGAAGACGGTCAAAGTTAACCAGTTTTTTTTTTATTTAATTTATAGCTACTTTGTTTATAAAAATAAAGCAACCTTATTAGCGCCATTTTGAAGTTTAAGGAATACAGTTTATTTGTAAAAGTTTGAGTAAACTTTGAACTTCAACAGAGTGGCTAATAAAGCTTTAAAATAACGTCCTAACGAAATCGATTCGTGGTCGGTGGAGGAGAATTATTAAAATCCGTCCACTCAAAACATGAAATTGATTCTTCAAACATATGCCGCGATTAATATCTCCGGAGTTTGTTGATGGATTTAATCATAATTTTTTAAATTTGTATGTATTCGTAGTCTTGTAGAGTACGTTATGTACACATATCCCCACCTAACATTACAAAATGTTAGGGGGAAACCCCCTTATCAGTCATGGATATGAAAAATAGATTACGACTGGTTCTAAGACCTACCGAATATACATACAGTAAAACCTCCTTTAACCGAAATAATTGGTGGGGAAGCCGTTTCGGATAACAAGAATTTCGGTTAAAAATAACATGGGTTTTTGTATTCTTCTTGTATCAAATTGCATAGTATTCTTGGTCAAAGATAGTATTAAACAATACTATGAGAAGATTTCGTAATGTGTTGTATATTTAATTGCGTTCTTTAGTGGTATGAAAGCAAAGTTGACAATGTTGACAAATTACCATCGAACTGTTTCCACTTTTCGATGAAAATTTGCTTTTTATTGACGAAATTATTGAAAGTGTCAGCCGTTTCGGTTAAACAATGTTTCAGTTAAAAAGGTTTCGGTTAACGGAGGTTTTACTGTATATTATTTCATAAAAATCGGTCAGGCGGTCTCGGAGGAGTATGGCAACTAACACTGTGACAGGAGAATTTTATAGATGTAAATATATAGATGGCTATTATAAAATAGGGGTTGGTAATAGAAGAGAAAACATTAAGGGTGGTATGTATTTTTTATTTCTGCATCATATAAAATTAAGGTAGACAATTTTGTCCAAAAAAATAATAATAAATGTCAGGGGCGCAACCCCCTTATAATTTATGGGTATGAAAAATATATTACAACCTAATCTCAGTCCTATAGGATATACAGTCCCTGCCCATATTATTATGACCACCTATGAATTTTTACAAGAATCAACTATTCTACTAGGTACGTTTTGTTTAAAATATGATTTTTAAATTTAATTTTGTTATGCAATGTTAATGTTAAGCATATATTTAATAATAAACAGCAACAGAATATTTGAAAATATTACATATGTATATTTTGTTAATATTTTGTTGAACTTCTGACCTTAATCAGACGGAAAATATTTGGAAGCTTTAAAACGAGAAATTTCCGATGAAAAGGTCACCAACGAAATTGTTTTGATTAAAGAACTAATATGTATATCGTTGAAACCGCAATGACAAATTGAAGCAAAAAAAAATTTAACTGCATTCAAAGTATGCCAAGATGGGTACTAGCGGCAATCAAAGTTAGAGGGGGCTCAGCAAAATATTAAAAAATACAAATATGTGATGTTTTGAAATGGTTTATTGCTGTTTATTATTAAATGTATTATATTTCATAATAAACACCAATAAATTATTTAAAAATATTGCATTTTTATTTTTTCAATATTTTGTTGAGCCGCCTTTAACTTTGAATAGCGCTTGTATCCGTCTTGGCATACTTTGAATGCCGTTCAATTTTTTTTGCTTCAATTTGTCATTGTGGTTTCAATAATATGTTAGTCCTTTAATCAAAACAATTTCGTTAGTGACCTTTTCATCGAAAATTTCTCGTTTTAAAAGCTCCCAAATTTTTTTTCATCTGATTAAGGTCAGTAGTTAAATTATTAGACAAATTATTAAAAGTATATATAAACATGTGATATTTTCAAATGTTTTATTGGTGTTTATTATTAAATATAATATAGTTAATGTAAAACATTAACATTACATAACAAAACTAAATGTAAAAATCATATTTTAAACCAAAACTTACCTAGTGAAATAGTTGATTTTTGTAAAAATTCATGGGTGGTCATAATAATATGGCCAGCGACTGTACATGTAAAATTTCATAAAAATCGGTCAAGCCGTTTCGGAGGAGTATGGTAGTTAACACTGTTTCACGAGAATTTTATGTATATAGTAGTAACTGTGAATTAAATAATAAAAGTGGCTAATTTTGACCGCAAGTAACCTAGGTGAAAATATTTTTTTTGAGAATTCGTTTAAAAATACCAGCTTTGAAATCCAAAAGTAGGTTTACTCTACGCTCAATATTAACAAATCTATTCAAATTATTTTTAAGCCAAAAATGACTCTATGTACTTTAGCAAAATGTTTTCGGAATGGTAAAAATTGCTATTTATTGATTTTTTAAATACTTTTAAAATATAAGTATTCTTCTTTGATGTGGTTTCCACAGAATTGCTATATCATTATTATTTTCTGAACAATAACGTTGGAAAAAAGCCTTTTGTGATAAACAAATTGAATAAAATTTAAATTTATTGACGAATCGCCTTAAATTTTTTTTTGTGCATTATGTGGACTGTTTGACTCAACTTTTCGTACAATATGAAATTCTTAAAGTTATTTTAGCAAAAGTTACAGCAATTATTTTATTTTTGAAATTTTATTTTTATTTTGCAATTTACGAAGCAACAAATAATCAGATTAAAATTCAAAAACTGCCATTTTAAACCTTTGCTCACCTGCTAAAAGAAGAATACTATAAATAAGATATTTAATTACCCTATTTTTGCGTGTAGCGATTTAAACGAAAAAACTGCAATTTTTGACTCTTATTGGTTAATAGCTAGAATTCTCGTCCGAACTGTGACGGGCATTTTTGTATTTATGATGTATTAGGTATATAGTACCCAAAAACCCATTTACAACCTGGCTGCTCAAGTGTCCCGACAAGAACCTTATTTCTCTGGACTACAAATATATGTTTCAATTGAGCAAGTATGTAATGTTTTTCTTTTTGCCATTCTTTTTGATATTCACTTTGACATTTTTTTGAATCTGAACTCACAAGTCGAAATAAATGAGGTTTGTTTAGCACACTATAGTTAACACTTAAAATTTAAATGGGTTGCGGCAGACATACCAATATTTTTGGTAATTTTCAGCTACTTATTTAAAATGTTATAATGCAACTACATTTACATTGATTTTATATACTTTATATTTTTTTTCTGAATTTTAGTATTAATATAATTATGTGTTTGTTTGTAAAGTTTATTTTATTATATTTTATTTAAATTTTACTAGGTGGAACTTAAAATTAGGTTAGGCAATTTAACAAAAAAAAGTCAAATATTTGTTTAAATAGGTAACTAAAAAGAAATTATACTAAATGTTATTTGACTAACAGTCTGTTAGAAATTATACTAGTACCATATAGCAAAAACCAACATTTGCAAAGGGACAAAATATTCATATTGCAATCCGTAAAAGAAATGAAAATACAAGAATATGTAATATAGTAGGAAACCGGGTCCAGCCCAAAAGCGTATTGTTTTTAGCCTCAAAAATATAAAATAGTAGAGTCTATGGTTACCTCGCCAGTAAAAAAAAATTGGAACATTTTCTAAGCAATTACCGGTAAATTCGTAAATCAGATCATGTTATTTCGGTATGTAAATTAATTGTATAATTATTATACCCGCTAGTCCACTGCTGCTGTTAAATTTTATTATTCAACCATCCGACATATTTTCGTCTATGAACACCTAAAAACCTTGGTTTTAACTTGTTATTTCCAATTTTTTTCTTTAAGCAGGTTTATAGGATCCTAACTTAGGGAATCGAGGGAGGAGATTGATCGAAGGAGAATGTGGTTGTAACGGTCAAATTTTTTTAATTCCATTAATTCAGAAAGCATTAACTTTTATGCGACGCTGTATAAGGTTAAAATTTTTGCTTAAAAAATCGCTAAAGAAAACACTTTAGTTCTATTTGATTGGAATAAAATTCACTTTTTGTTTACATAAACTAATATACTTGTTTTTTGAACTGCATCTTAAAAGCGTCGTTTATATAAACAAAATCGAGTCGTTTGACAAAGCTGTGGTCGGAAAAATTAATATTGAAGACTCGGTACTAAAACTAAATCACAAAACCCAGGAAAGGTCCGAACACTTTAGATATCTAGGAAGATGGATGTAGTGTTGAGAACGACGAGGAAATTTCAACAAGAAGAGAACTAGGTGGTATGTAAAGAGGAAAACTGACAGAGCGTGTTGCGACATTATGAGTGAAATAAAAAAATGTAACAGAAAAAGATAAAAACTGAAGACGGAATTCAACCCAACGTGAAAAAGATTAAACGTAAGAAGAGATAGAGAAATTTCTGTCAAAATTTGGTATTTATGACCCTTAAAATAACACCAAATGGTAAAATTTATTAGCCTGTAGATAGTGTGGATGTCTCGTCAGCCGAGGGTATGATCAGTGGCGTGGTAATTTTATGGTCAAACTACGTTTTGTTCTAATTTTTATCATTGCGAGAATTAAAAAAACCAACTAATATTTTTATCTCCACCACTGAGAGCGGTCAACTTTTTGGTTGCCTGTATTCTTCGGGACATATTCGGGACATTTTATCACAAAGTGTAAATATTACTAATTTTACCATCTTGTAGGGTATCTGCGTTCTCTTTCTTTTCCACTATTATATATATTATATCTCTCTTTGCCGACGTTTAAATTAGGACCCACTTGAATCTCGCTTCAACACGCGCCTCGACCTCGTCGTGAGAATTCTCCATAAAAGTTTCATTAGTTGGCATTCTATATTATACAATAGAAGTTTCTTGTTGAACACACACCTATGAGTGCTTAAGTACGACTTTTGTTCTACTTTGCTTTATGGATGTGTAATCTGCACAATAAAATAAAGAAGTCAAGAAATAAAAAAAAGTCAAAAATCTAATTTAGATTGGAAACGTTCGAGTTGTGGTGTTACCGTCGCATGCTTAAAATTCCATAGACAGAACAATTTCTGTGGCAAAAAGTTTATCTAATGCAATCCCCTCTTTGTTAACACACATACATATACAGCACATAATATTTATATATATCCAAAGAGCATGTGCTAGAAAATATGCACAAAGAGCGAGAATTAATCAATACCATCAAAATTAGAAAGGTCCAATACTTCGGTGGTGTAGTGAGAGAACCTAAATATTGCTTACTCCAGTTACTCATTTAGAACCAAATAGGGGGAAAACGCTGCGTAGCATTAGACTAGGAATGAGTCAAGGAATTTTTTCCTGTAGCAACCAGTCGATAATCTTTATAGCAGCTTGTTAACATGGCGATTATCAGCGCTTGAAAACAAGCATGCAACAAAAAGAAAAAAGAGTATTCATGCTTCTATAAAGAGAAGAAATAGAAAAAAAACTAATTAACTTACATTTAAATAACGCTGTTAGATATTTGTTAACCCCCAACTTAATCTTGACTTTTAATTTTTATATAGGTATTATATGGAGAATAATGCAATATTAAAAATCATTAATTTATGATTTTCTTGAATTCATGATTTTCTGTGAATTATTATATACAGTGCTTTTCAGATAAAACAATCGACCTTAAATAACTTTTGAACCACTGATTTTTAGAAAAAATACAAAAACACGTAAAATAATACTTGGAGGGGGAGAAATTATGCCATATTTAAGCAGGAAAGGCACCCTCTCACCCAAGGTAATCACTTACACTCCTCCTACTCTTTGTACTGATTTTAAAAATGCATTAAAGTGATTAGTTTATGAGAAAAATAAATACAAAAGCAAGAATACTGCATTGAATAAAAATTATTTTTTTAACAATTTTATAACATTTAGAATGAACATTTCACTACCAAACATTTTAACAATATATTATATTCAAAATTTTAACAATAATTATTCAAAATTTCAAAAGTCATTTTGAATAATAATTATTAAAATTTTTGGTATTAAAATGTTTGTATGTAAACAAAATTTTTAAAAAATAATTTTTTTTTAATTCCAGTTTTCTTGCTTTTGTATTTATTTTTCTTATAAACTAATCACTCTAAGCATCATATGTGATACATTTTTGAAATCAGTACAAAGATTAGAATCCAAATATAAAATAAAAAAGGTGGAAATAATTAAAAAAAATTACGGGGGGTGAGAGAGTACCTTTCCCGGCAAGCTTAAATATGGTATAATGTCTCCCCCTTTAAGTACTATTTGAGGTGGTTTTGAGTATTTTAAAATTAGTGGTTCAAAAGTTATTTAAGGTGGATAGTTTTATCTGAAGAGCACTATATTTCAGTTTCATTAAATACGTCTCGAATTCCAGAAAAATAAATGGTTTCATTGTATTTAAATCGATAACATTTTAAATTAATGATTGGATGTAATGACATTCATGTAAAAGAACCAACAGAAATGTGAACATTTTGTCCTTTGAAATATATTATTCCATTGAAAAAATGTTAATACAAATGAAAATTAAAAATATTCTACTCCAAGGAGTTAAGGTGTAAAAAATTAATTCTGATAGTCTTAATGATCTCTTCTTTTGCATTCATGGGAACCCTTTTATGACCCTACTGAAACTATGAAACCGATTTAAAAATCGAAAGCAAAATATTCTCAAGAGGGTGTACGTCCGTGGTTCAGGCCACGAGTTATACATATTATACAGTAATTGTTCTGCATACAAATAAATATGTACCGGGTGTCCGAATAAGAATGGTTCTCGGCCATATCTCAGGAACCGTTTATGGTACAGCTTTGAAAAAAAATATTTATAACAAAAGTTGGCACGGGAAAAGCCTGGAAATTATTTTCATAATTGTAGGTCCACCGCTAGAGGGCGTAATTGAATATCAAAAATTAAAAAATTAAAATTTTAAAAAATTTACCTAATGAAAGGGCACTGGAAATCCAATCATCGTATTCATCATAAAATTCTGCGCATATTTGATTACACAATTTTAAGTCTACCTTTACAAATAAGAGGTGGGTGTAAGTGGGAACCTTTTTATGAAAAAATGGCTGTAAGTCTGGTTCTGCTAAATCGAATTTTGTATACTATGTCTTGTTGAAAACAGATCTTTTTCGTCAATGTAACAGTCTTATTTTCGAAATAGCCTAATAAGTAATATATAAGCTAGGAGGCGTTACTTAATTATTTTCAGAAACCTAGTTTTCTTTGGAAAATATTAAATACAAGTATGCATTTTTAATCCTGTATTACAAAATTAGACCAAATTAACAACATAGTACCGAAAACCGCATGCCGATAACTTTTTTGTATCTCGAGATATCTTAAGAAATGTGTAAATTTTAAACATAACTGTTACTGTTACCGGTAAACGAGGTTAAGAAAAAGTAGTATGCTATGGAAAAAACAAATAAACATTTTCCTGATGTAAACGTATATAATTAATTAAAACAACAGTAAGACAAACAACACTATAAAATATATCAAAGAAATAAAAGCAACTACTTACTTAGTGTTAGTGTCTGCCTAAATGTTCAAATTGTTGCCCATCATTTTCGATGCAAGCATTTACTCTTTCAAAAGTAGATTGAATAGCAACATATTTAACTGTTTAGACTTTTATTTATGGGGACGGATTAAAGACCTTATTTTTGCCGCTAGGCCCACTACTCGAGAAAACATGATCTAGAATCTAGAGAATACGAAACGCCATTCAAAGCATTGCGAAAGCAGAAATTGAGACTGCTGCTTAATCTATTCTTGAAAGTATCTTGCATCGAAAATTATGGGCAACAATTTGGACATTTAGGTCGTCACTAAGTAAGTAGTTGCTTTGATTCCTTTGTTACATTTTATAGTGTTGTTTGTCTTATTGTTGTTTTAATTAATTATATACGTTTACATCTGGAAAATGTATTTTTGTTTTTTCCATAGCACACTATTTATCCTTAACTTCGTTTGCCGGTAACATTAACAGTTGTTTAAAATTTACACGTTTCTTAAGATATCTCGAGATAGAAAAAAGGTATCGCCATACGGTTTTCGGTGTTGCTAATTTGGTCTAATTTTGTAATACAGGATTAAAAATGCATATTTGTATTTAATATTCTCCAAAGAAAACTAGATTTCCGAAAATAATTAAGTAACGCCTACTAGCTGGCATATCACTTATTAGGCTATTTCAAAAATAAGACTCTTACATTGACGAAAAAGATCTGTTTTCAACAAGACCAAGTATGCAAAATTCGATTTAGCAGAACCGGACTTACAGCCATTTTTTCATAAGAAGATTCCCACTCACCCCCACATCTTATTTGCAAAGGTAGACTTAAACTTCTGAAACAAATATACGTAGAATTTTATGAAGAATACGATGATTGGATTTCCAGTGCCCTTTCATTAGGTAAATTTTGTAAAATTTTTTGATTTTTTAATGTTTGATATTCAATTACGCCCTCTAGCGGTGGACCTACAATTATGAAAATAATTTCCAGGTTTTTCCCGAGGCAACTTCTGTTATAAATATTTTTTTCTCAAAGCTGTACTATAAACGGTTCCTGAGATATAGCCTAGAGCCTTTCTTATTGGGACACCTGGTACATAAATGGTGGAAATGGAATATACATTTTGAACACATAGAACAAAAAACGAGCAGAAAGTTATTCCTTATTTTCCACCTGTCAAATGCATTGCAGACATTTAGTTCAACTAACTTAACACGTTTGAGAGGAAGATACTAAGAAAATTATAAAAATATGAAGCTTAAAATAGGACAAAACCTCGCAATTTTTACAGAATAGATCGATTTGCTTGAAAATTTGAGAATGAGTAGTGGATAGTCCAAGGATCAAAATATATATGAGTTTAAAAGGAGCTTTTACCATGGGGGTGGTTGCCACCCCATGTCGGGGGTGGAAAGTTTTTATTTTATTTTGGCCGCCAAAGTTGTTAAAAACATTCATTCTAAGCAAAAAATGTTTTATACATTTTTTTGATAAAATTAATAGTTTTCGATTTATTCGCTATAGAAAGTCTTAGTTTTATAGCGAAAAAATCAATGTTTTTAATCAGTTTTCTGCTAATAACTCAAAAAGTTTTCATTTTATCAAAAGAACTTGCTTAATAAAAATGTACTTTTAAAAAAAATTAAAAAACAGTATTTTTAAATTTTCTTTAAGACTAATAGTAATCGAGCTATACTTTATTATATGTTAGCTCTTCTTCGTCAAATGCTAAATATTGTATTCTCAAAGTCAAAAGACGAGAAAACTATGCATTTTTCGAGGATAACTTGTTTAAACTAATTTAAAGTATTTAGAAATCTCTATCTTCTGAAATAAAAAAGTAGTCTCTAGCTCAAAAATTAAGTGACTTATAAAAAGAATGTCAGTCCCTATTTTTTTCAGCGAAAAAGTGATCGGAGACTTCACCCTACTCACCACCCTAATTAAAATTAGTCATTGACCTTATTTGGTCTTCTTTATTTATGTATTGTTAATAGGTTCTAGAGGTTTGGCCGCCTTATAATAATTAGTTTTTAAGTAAATTTAGTTAAAAACGAATAACGAATTTTTGTAGTTTGGCAAAAAATGCCCTTTTCTTCATAATAGAAAAATGGAGTTAAAAGCGAATAACAGATTTTTTTAGTTTGGAAACAAATGGCCATTCCTTCAGAATATAAAGATTGGCATCAGAGATACGAAAAAATATTTAAATATAAAATTGTAGATTATTCAATTTCCAAGAAATCGGTTTAAAAAAAATTTTGTACGGTAAAAATTGAGTGAGCTATTGACAATTAAAACTTATAATAACATGCAAAAACCACCTTTACCAACCCTTTCAAAGTCACCTCTATTTGCGACTGAGGATTTTTAAAAGGATTTAATATTAATATCCTTATAGACCTTATAAAAACCTACAAATATTCTTTTTTAACAAACTTTCTAGGATAAAAAATAAAAAAGCTACGGTTAAAAAATCAATATATTTTTTTGAAAAAAAAAAAGAAGAATTCCAATTGGAAGCATAATAATGTAAGTTAGCGATGTTTTTAGTCATTGGCCTTATCTATTCTTCTTTATTTATGCATTATTAATAGATTCCAGAAGTTTGGCTGGCTTAGAATGATTAGTTTTTAAAAAACTGGAGTTAAAAACGAATAGCGAATTTTTGTAGTTTTGTAAAAAACGCCATTTTTTTCAGAATATAAAGATTAGCATTAGAGATACGAAAAAATATTTAAATATGAAATTGTAGGTTATTTAATTCTTGAGAATTTGGTATTCACGACAAAAATTTAGTGAATCGTAAATGAGTATAATATCGAAAAACATTGATTTTTTTCGATATAAAACTAACACTTTCGATAGCGAATAAATCGAAAACTATTAATTCTATCAAAAAAATAGAACATTTTTTGGTTAAAATGAATGTTTTTATCAACTTTTGCGGTCAAAATATAATAAAAAATTTCCACCCTTAGATGGGGTGGTAACCACCCCCATGGTAAAAGCGCCTTTTGGCATCATATAGATTTTGATCCTTGGACCATCCACTACTTATTTTCAAATTTTCAAGCAAATCGATCCATTCTGTAAAAATTGCGAGGTGAAAAGCTTCAGTTCCTGGACTATAAGCAGGAGAAACGACTAGATTATTGAATTATATGAATGGAATAATATGTTAAGATTTATTAATAGTCAGTTGACATAGTTGGACGATGTGAACGACGGCCTAAAAGCTATGAATATAAGACAATGGAGGAGAAGGGCACAAGAGAGAACTGAATGGGAGAACATAGCCATACCTATCCAGTGTTATGATGCCCAAAGGAGAAGAAGAAGGTCAAGTTTCAACGGCTATATTTTAGCCTTTTTGGGCAGTATATAACCTTTTGTAATATTTTTGCTATGTTTTCATTTCCAATATCCTTTTATTTAATTGAAGCAAGCAAGCAACCAATAGTGATTAACCCAACCTAAGGGTAAGAGCAGAACAAGGGGGTCGAGGTGGAGGTGTAGGTAGCGGTGGATGCTACTAGTTAAGTCGCGGTCGATGTCGACAGCACATAGCAAGGAGGTCACCTGAGCTGTCAGGAGAGCTAGAACCACTATCAAGTGAAGTAGTTTAACGAAATTTGAATGACACAAAGACTGTGCTTTTGCAGTGTTGTGTCAAGTGATAATAGTGATGAAATGTCAGCTGTAGATAATCAGATCCTCCTTCATATTTCAAAAATTTACTCTATTTAATTACTTTAGAAATTCAAAAACAAACTGAATACAAAAAAGGGATTATATAAAAAGTATCAACTCAGATAGCGCAGGTAATGACAAATTGGCTTCGAACGGACCAATCACAGGGAAACATCCTTGTAGGTCGCGCAGTAGACATCCATGTAAAACAAACTCATTTTATTTTCAAAAGCATCTCTGTAAACCTCCTGAATGGCATCGCGACTTACCTGCTCTGTTCTCTTCCATTCACTACAATGTGTTTGTTTTACATGGATATCGACATTGACCGCGACCTCCACATCCACCTCCACCGCGACCCACTTGTTCTGTTCTTACCCTGAGAGACTTGCTCACCCCCTGAGCAGGACGGTCGGGTGATACAATTCATTGGAGCATTTAATTAGACACTCTTTTTTATCCGTGTTCTCTTTTACTTCAATTGGAACTGCACTTTCACATGTAATTTTCAAAAAAATCTCTAACAATAGCTGAGTAGCAAGCAGAATCTTGTAATAACCTTTTTGCTTCACTTTGGCCAGGATTGTGTTTCAGGTATGTTGCACTACTATGTTTTTTTTCCCATTTTCTGATTTACATGTATTCCATGATCCGATATTTTGAGATACCGTAACATGTTTCTGATCTGATAAAAGAGGCGCTATCAGCTTCTTTAGAAAGACCATCAGTAATATAATAGTTACCAGCAATTCTTTTGCGTCTTAGGTTAACCGAACTTTTTTCAGCCCCGAATATTGAAAAAATGAACAAGAACACTTGAATTAAATTGAAAAGGTATTTGATAATCAGATAGTAAAGAAATCAGCCAAAATATCTTAAGCACTGAAAAACTTTACTGTGGAAGCACTTTCTGAGAGTATACGACAGGTTCACGTATTTATAATCTACCAAAATAACTAAAAAAAACACTAAACAGGATTTAATATTTATTTTCAGAAGGATTAAAAATTTACAGGATTAAAATTTAATAGTTACAAATTAGAGGATTAAAATTTAATATTAATTTAGGAATAGTAAATGTTTGTAAACAAACTGATTCGAAATTTAACCAGTTAGCCACTAATATTATGTGAGTAGGGGTAAAAGAGTATTTTTTTGAAATATATTTAATGTCCATTCTTCTATGTTGTACTAATGTTGCAAATAATTGTGAAGTTTTTAAGTATACAATAGCAGCATACTTAAAAAATCCATCAGTAGAGTATAGAACGATGTATGTAGAGAAAAAAATTATGCATTTGTATTAACATTTTACAACTTGCTTGCTTCTAATATATATGTGCATTGTATTTGTATCGAAACGCTAGGTAGTACGCACTGCTTCTTATAACAACTACTATCCACTCTGTTTCTCTAGCTTGTGACTAAAGACTGAACTGTTTGTGTGTGCAGGTGTATCGCGCGCGTCTCTCCGGCGGCCACGTAGCCTACGGCACCTGCTGCCACCACTTTTTTTGGCGCTGACGCTGCCGCTGCTGAGGCCGGCGTGACGCCTCCACTGATTGATTACAGCGCATGCCTACTCTACCTGTCTCACGCTCACACGTGAGTGGTTCTATTTCTTTCTCTTTCACCCTTTTTTGTTTTGTATCATTCTTTTTAGATGCGTAGGTAAGCAGGTAGTCAGTATATTTTTTTTATTACATACATTCCATAAGATTATAAATATAAATACATTTACGACATTATTTATGTGGGCTGATTATCTTTTATGCCTGCTTTATCAAAGATGAGAAAGCGTTCGACACTATCAAACATTACAAACTTACTGAACTGTTACATCTTTCACGACTAGACACAAGGACATTCAGTTTATTAATAATCTATATTGGAAACAAATAGCCCACATAACGTAAAGTTTGTAAAGGGGTTAGAGAGGGCTGTATTCTTTCGTCACTACTTTTCAGCGTATACACGGAACAAATATTGCTAGAGGTACTGGAAGGGTGAATGAAGTCGTCAATATTAAGGCGTACCAATAAGTTACCTTCGATATGCAGATGATACCTACTGTTATGGTTGCTGATTAATATCAAAGATTTACAGATGATTCTAGAGAACACTAAACTTATGGTGATTACTGAAAAGCACACTCAAATTATTGCTATGTTATAATTTTACCAAAAATATTTTAATACGTGTATTATTATACACAGCTTGCTATAACAGGTCCATATGTAACAGAAAGTGAGGTTACGGGCCAAAAAGAAAAAAAGGAAAAGCGCTTGGCTCCGATGAAATAAGTGTGGTATCTTTAACAGAATTTTTGACAGTGAGATATTGCCAAATTATTGGTTAAAGTTAACGGTTATAAAGACAACAGAAGAAGAAGAATATTGTTATTGTGAATATAGTAATAGCTAATAATATTAGATACTTTATTGCCAGCTCACTGCCAAGAAGGTCTTCTACGTCTCATCATAATTCTCTTTGCCTTATCCCTATGCGGGGTCGGCTTCCCTAATTGAGTTTCTACACACAATTCTATCTTGGATCATCAATGTTAATCCCCTCTACCAACATGTCCTGCCTTATCGTCTCCCCCAGGTCTTCTTTGGTCTTCCTCTCCTATACCAAACCATCCAATCCTGGACCACACCATCTTAATCTATGCTCTCATATTTTGGCATCATTTCTAATTTTATCCTTCTTCGGCACTCCACTCATCCATCTAAGCATTCTCATTTCCGCCACATGCATTCGTTGTTCCTCTTTTTTTTCACTGCCCAACATTCAGTTCCGTACATCATAGCCGGTCTTATGGCTGTTTTATAGAATTTTCCCTTCAGCTTCATTGGAATTTTTCTGTCACACAACACACCACTAGCTTCTTTCCACTTCATCCATCCAGCCCTAATTCTACTGCATGCATCTCAATCTATTTCTCCATTACTCTGCAATACCGATCCTAGGTACTTAAAACTATTGCTTTTCACAATCATTTCACCATACAAAGGTACCATTTTTTGTAGTAACTCCATCTTTAACTGAACATTCCAAATACTCTGTTTTTGTCCTACTAAGTTTTAAACCTTTTTCCTTCAGAGCTTGTCTCCACTGTCCCAGTTTTCTTTCTAAGTCTCTTTCACTATTTCCTATTAACACTACATCATCAGCATACATTAGGCACCATGGAATGCTACCCTTTAGTTTCACTGTTATCTGGTCCAAAACTAATGAGAATAAATAAGGACTAAGCACCGAGTCTTGGTGCAATCCTAGTTTCACCTGAAATTTATCAGTCTCTCCCACAGCTGTCCTAACACTAGTCTTTATTCCCTCATACATATCTCTGACAATCTTTACATATTCGCCAGGGACTCCTTTCTTATTGAGTGCCCACCACAGAATCTCTCGAGGAACTCTATCATATGATTTCTCAAGATCAATGAATACCATATGAGCGTTGATCTCTTTATTCCTGTATTTTTCCATCAGTTGCCTTACAATGAAAGTTGCATCTGTTGTTGATCTGCCCTGCATAAAGCCAAATTGATTATCGGATATTTCGGTTTCTTCACGTATCCGTCTATCAATTACTCTCTCCCATATTTTCATGGTATAGCTAAGTAGTTTTATAGCCCTGTAGTTTGTACATTGTTGTATGTCTCCCTTGTTTTTGTAGACTCCCATTCCATAATTATGGAATCCTGTACCAGCTTATACAAATTTTGCAACTAGGTAACATATTATATTTGTGGAGTCACTTGGTAGTCTCTAAAAAGTGTTTGCTATGTTTTTCGAAAGATTGGAATCATTCTGTATTCAATATCACCTCCTCTTCTGCCACCATTTACACCTGATACTTCGACATTGACAAATATTCTTCTTTCAAATTCTACTCCTTTTCGTTGTTAATTGTCCTATAAATTAAACATACCTCTTATTTTAATACGTATACATGTGTCATGTGTCATCTATCTACTTTGTGAAACTTATTTTGTATTCATGCTTTATAAAATTAATGTTTATCGTCCATGAAGAACCTCAACAAAATGACGAAACGGTAAATTAAAGATAGTTTAATTTACCGATTATTTTTTTAAAAATAGTTAGTTATATTTGAACATAGTTACATTTTGTATATGTTGTTAATGAAACTGTAACTGGTCCCTGATATTCACACAATGAGATGGCGATGTCCTAACAAGAAGGTACCAAGAGTCAATGAGCACAAACAAAGCGAAGTTAAGCCACGTTTCTAAATTTGATCGGATTGCTGTACTCTACGTTACGGGTGTAGTCTTAAAAAGAAGATCATAGTGCTAGTTCAAATTGAACGCTTACTTGTAACGTAAATTGTAGCTTATACGTAATTTTTATATATACCCGATTCCACGAATATACGACCCTCTTGGATTATCGCGACAACGCATATTTTACTGTGCAAAAGATGAAGAACAAAAGTACATTGCAAATTATATTGTTGTTTATTGGAGTAATTATTAGAGCAAAATACTTTCGTACTTCTTATGTTGCACACTAAAATATTCGTTGTCGCGATAATCCAAAACAGTCGTATATTCGTGGAATACACCATACAAAAATTGCTTTGATTCATTATCGCATTATAGTTCAGAGAAATAAGGAAAAAAATATCCTGTTGGTGACACATCCCCCTCCAGGCTGAAACCAAATTTTTTTAGTAGTATGGACGTCTATAATAATAACCTATATGTTTCCTGCAGCTGATTTTAATGATATACATAGTTATAAACAAATGAAGATCAAAAAACGGTAAATTTTCGCTTTTTTCGTCTATTACCAAAAAGTTAAGGCGAAACCGGTAGCAAAAACGCGTTCCAAGATTTCGGCTGTAATTTTGAATATTTTTTCGAGATATTTGGCAAACGTATTCGTAATATAATAAAGAATGCCGGTACAGAGCCCAATTTGAAAAATATATTAATATATGGAAATTACTCTGTAAATAAATACAATATTAAAAAAACGAGCCTGTACCGCCATTAAGAAGAACAAAAAAATACACTTTCTTCAAATAAACTTTTTTATCCGATGCCCAGATTTTGTGTCATTTTGGAACTACTAAATTTTTTTATTTCATTAGTAGTTCCAAATATTTCGAAAAAATATTCAAAATTACAGCCGTAATCTTGGAACGCGGTTTCGCTACCTGTTGATCGCTACTGTTTCCTCTTAAGCATTTTAAAAAATTTGAGAGTAAGAAACTCACAAATCGTATAAAAAAGTTCAATATGGCGTTCGCTGAATATGTTTATCCTTATTGGTTGCTTAGAAAATTGCAAAATAAATTTGAATTTTGATAAATATTCATAACTTATGTAAAAATTAACTTAGAACCTTCTTATTAAACGGAATGCTGAGACTTCTGGTGCTAAAATCATACCCTAAATTTCAAAGCAATTGGTCAAATAGTTTAAAAGTTATTTAATTTTTTTTGCAACACTATATAAGTGAGAAAATGATGAAGTTACAGTAATACTTTGGATAGTTTATGAAAGAAGAGGGTTTACACTATTAATTTAATAAAAAAAATGACAAAAGTAATTCTAAATAATGCAAAATTATTTTGCAATAACATGTGAATTAAAAAGACGGGGGGGCTAACTTCGTCCTTAATTGTCCCTAATTGCCCCTAATTGTCCCTAATTGTCCCTAATTGTCCCAGGACAATTATTTTTCTTTCTATATGTGTATAAAAATTCAGTGTTTCTAAATATGAAAAAATTATTTTTCTACGAGTAACGGTTAACAAGTTATTCTAATTGTTTAGAAATAAACAAAATATCGACATATTTTTGCAAAATAATTTTGCACTGTTTAAAATTACTTTGTGTCATTTTTTTTAATTAAGTTAATATTATGAATATTCTTCTTTCATAAACTGTTCGAAGTATTACTGTAACCTCATAATTTTCTGACTTACAGTGTTGCAAAAAAAATGAATTTGGGATAAAAAATTAAATAACTTTTAACACTAGAAGCACCAGAGAGGTCATTTTGACTGCTTTCTATTTTTGACCCTCTGTATTACTTATTCCTAGTTGTTTTGGAAAGTTGATAATTTAGGACTTTTCCTAGATCTACTTGAGGATTATAATTCCTCCTTTACAGGTACTTAGTGTAATTGCTCTTTGAGATGTGTTAATATATACCTAGAAGCACCAGGGCTGTCATTTTGACTGCTTTCTATTTTTGACCCTCTGAATTACTACTTATTCATAGTTATTATTCATCATCATCATCATGGTGCTACAGCCCTTAGAGGGCCTCGACCTTCTCAAGCGTTCTACGCCATTCTGTTCTGTCCCTTGCCTGCAATTTCCAGTTGCCGACTCCGATCTTCTGGGCATCTGGTGTTACCCCGTCCATCCACCTCAACTTTGGTCTACCCCGTCTTCTCATTCCCACGGGTTGAGCTGTTAGAATCCTTTTTATCATGTTCGATTCAGGGGCTCGGGCTACATGTCCTGCCCACTTCAGGCGATTTCGCTTAATTATAGTGATAATATCTTTTCCACCAAACGTTTGCTTGTAGATATTCTGCAGTTCAAAGTTATATCTGCGCCTCCATATTCCGTTCTCACAAACCGCTCCGAATATCTTGCGTAGTACCTTTCTTTCAAAAATTGATAGAGCGGATTCATCTGTTTTAGTTAGCGTCCACGCCTCTGAACCATATGTGAGAACGGGGACTATCAATGTTCTATACAGCCTTATACGAGTTTTTGAGACAGACGTTTGTTAGATAAGTACTTTGATAGACCATGATAACACCTGTTTGCAATTATTATTCGCCTTTTTATTTCCTCAGATGTGTCATTATTGGGGTTAACCGATGTCCCTAGATATATGAACTCTTTGACTGCTTCGAAGTTTTAGTCATTGATGATTAGATCTGCATCAACATTTCCAGCTCTTGTGTTTGTGTTGGTCGCCATGAATTTTGTTTTATTTGGATTTATATGTAACCCCATTAGTTCTGCTGCTGCTACTAGATCGGTTAGGATTTCCGCAGTTCTCACCCTGGTTCTTGTTATAATGTCCACGTCATCTGCATATGCAAGAATTTCGACTGATCTATTAAATATTGTTCCTCTGCTATCTAAATTAGCGTCTCGTAAAACTTTTTCTAAGGCTACTATAAAAAACTGACACGCCAGCGCATCTCCCTGCCTTAACCCCTTATGTATTTCGAATGGGGTTGACGAGTCGTTTTGAATTTTTACTGCTGATAGCATCTTCGCCATTGTCACTTTTATCATAGATATGAGTTTTTTTGGAATTCCCAATTCATTCATAGCATTGTAAAGACTTGGTCTTAAGACACTCTCATATGCCGCCTTAAAATCGACAAAAATATGGTACATGTCTATGTTAAACTCTTGCGCTTTTTCGAGGATCTGTCGTAGTGTAAAGATCTGGTTAATGGTTGAACGTCCGCGCCTGAATCCTGCCTGATATTCTCCTAGAAACGTTTCGGTATAGGGCTTCAATCTCTCGTGTAAAATGTTTGACAATATCTTGTATGCTGTATTTAGGAGAGTTATTCCGCGGTAATTATTGCATTCCAGTTGGTTTCCCCTTTTGTGTAACGGGCATATTAAGCCTAAACTCCATTCTTCAGGCATTTGCTCCTCAGACCAAATTTTACAAACAATTTCTCGCATCACCTTGGTGATCTGCTCTCCACCGTGCTTAAATAACTCTGCTGGGATGCCATCGCTGCCTGGAGATTTGTGGTTCCTTAGTTTTTCAATAGATATTTTCACTTCTTCGACCGAGTGGGGTTCCACGAGCTCCTCATTTCGGTATTCCAGCTCTATGTTGTTAGTAGGTTCCCCTTTCAGCAACTCTTGAAAATGCCCTACCCATCGTAACAGGATATCATCTTTGTTGGTAAGTAAGTTACCTTCCTTATCATTGCAATAATTGATTCTCGGTTTGAATCCTTTCTAATAGTATTTATTTGATGGTAGAACTTTCTTGTTTCTCCGTGACTCATATGGCTTTCAAACCGTTCTAATATGTTATTTTCTGAGGCTCGTTTCTTTTTTCGGTTAATGCGTTTTTCCTCTCTTCTTAAGTTTTTGTATCTATCTATTGTTGTCCTAGTTTTCCGTTGTTGTATGGTCCTAAATGCCCCGTTCTTCTCATCTGTGATTTCTTTGCAGTCTTGGTCGAACCAGTTGTTTCTTTCTTGGGTTCGAGATATTCCCAAGGTACTTTCGGCTGCTAACTTCAGAGCCTCCTTGCAGTTGTTCCACATTTCCGTGCTTGACTGGTCGACTGCCCAGGTGTGTTCTAGGATTTCTTTTATATTTGACTGGAACTGTTCCTCTATGTTTTCATTTTTTAGCATATGTTAATTACAGTTTACTTGTTCTTTCTTGGCATTGGAAATTTTTGTCGTAACTTAGCTTCTACCATGAAATGGTCTGAGTCACTATTTGCGCCTCTGTAACTTCTCACGTCCATTAGGTTTGTAAAGTGCCTTCTGTCAATTATAACATGGTCAATTTGATTTGTGGTATTTCCATTTGGTGATATCCATGTTGCTTTGTGGATATTTTTATGATTAAAACATGTACTTCCCACAATTAAATCTTTGGAAGCTGCCATACTAATAAGTCTTAAACCATTGTCATTAGTAACGTCATGAAGGCTGTGTTTACCAATATAATCTTGGTAGCAAATCTCTTTTCTTATCTGGGCGTTAGTGTATCCAATGATTATTTTAATATCGTTTTTGGCACAGTTATCATATGCTCTTTCAAGGTCTTCGTAGAATTGATCTTTAATTTCTTCGTCTTTTTCCTCGGTTGGCGCGTGCACGTTGATCAGGCATATGTTGAAGAATTTTCCTTTTATTCGAAGGTTACATAACCGATCATTTATGGCTTTAAAACCAATAATTAATTTTTTTTTTGGTACTATGAACGCGGTTCCGAACTCATGTCGGTTCGGGTTGCAGCTGTAATAGATATCATATTCTTTTTCTGCATAATGCCGGTTCCTGTCCATATCATCTCTTGAATGGCTGCAATGTCTATTCTATATTTTAGAAGTTGATCTTGGAGCAGCTTTAGTCCCGCTGTCCTATACAGAGTTCTTACATTCCAAGTACTGATTTTTAAATCATTGTCCTTAGTTCGGTGCCTGGGTCGTGTCGTCTTGAATTCAGTCCGGCTTTTCTATCTCGAGATTTCGTAACAAGTTTTTTTAAGAGATGGGGGAGTTAGCCTCATGCCCAACCCCCTTTTCGGAGGACCATTTCTCCCTTCCTCGTCAGCCCTGACCCCACCTTCCACTGGGGTTGGTTACCCAGTCTCCAATAGGGTTGCTCAGGTTTACCGGGGTTCACCCGTGTGATCCGGATCACACTTCTCGGAGGTGAGGATAGGAATTGGGTAGGAGAGGCTAGAGGTGTTATCTGGAAGCAACACCTTATGATGCGCATCACTACCCCATTTAAACCCCATTCATAGTTATTCTAGAAACTTAAAAATTTAGGACTTTGCTACATCTATTTAAGGATTACAAGTTCTCTTTTGCAGGTAGGTACTTAGTGTAATTACTTGTTGAATATGTTGATGTCTACCTAGAAAAAATGCGGTCCTTATTACGGAGGAGAAGTACCAGATCTGAGCGATGATCAACAGATAAATTTGCACGTGCGTCGGCAATTTGGAACTTATTTATAGAGAATTGTATATTTTGCTACACCTACAACTGGCTAAAATATATCTATCGACGAACAGCTTTTTCCCACAAAGGCAAGATGTCACTTCACCCAGTACATGGCGTATAAACCCGAAAAGTTTGGAACAAAATTCTGGCTTACAGCTAATGTCTAGTCCAAATATTTATTGCACGGATTTCCTTACCTACGGAAAGATGAACAACGACCAGACAATCAACTTCTAGGGGAACATGTAATTAGCTGTCTAATGGGCCCATTTATGAATAAGGGAAGAAATGTCACGATACATAAAAAGTATTACGAAAGAAGACTACCAGCAGTACTGGAACAATAAACCGAGCAAGAAAGGATATTCCTCCGTCAATAAAAAACGAAAAGATGGAATTATACAAATCAAAAATTTTCATACACGAAGACTTGAGCTAACCAGGTAAACCAGGCGTACCAGAGAAAAATGATCAAAAATGTTCTAGCGCTGAATTCTCTATACTCAAACAATATTGAAATAGGCGTTGACAAAAAGGAGAAACCTAAAACCATTACCTACTACAACCATACAAAATACGGAGTAGACACATCAGATGGCCACACAGTGCTCAACCAAATCAGCTTCAAGAAGATGGCCGTTGCAGGCTTTTTTTAATATCTTAGATATGGTAGGAATAAATTCTTCGATTCTGTATAAGGAAATTACTGGTTGTCAAATATTTGGGAAAACTTTCCTACTTCAGTTAACAGAAGTATTGCGACAAGATCATCTGACTAAGGGCAGGACAATATCAACGAAAACAAATCAGATATACAACACCTCAATCAAATAATAAACGTAGGCAGTGACAAAAGCTACAATATCTCGGACATGTGATGCGGAGCGAGAAGAATGGCATCCTATGACTCATAATGCAAGGAGGTGTACATTGTACATAGCAGAAGAAGCATCGGAAGAAGACGAATTTCATGGCTGAGGTTTGGATGCAGCTCAAAATAACTATTCAGAGCTACTGACTCAAAAATTAGAATAGCTATGATGATTGCCATCCTCCGTAGCAGAGATAGCACCTAAAGAAAAAGAAGTGGAAAACTGGAAACTAAAACTAAAATAAAACATGTGGAAGTCATATACCTATGTAAAAAATTACTACAATACTACATAACTACTACATTTACTAATTATTGTTACTACATAAATTGTGCTTAAATAATTAAATAATTTATTTAAATTAACTAAATATTTTTATGTTAGTAGGTATTACCTCAATATAGGTTTTTTTTTTTCAATTAAAGAACGAGACGAAAATGACTGGCGATAGAAAATTCTAATACCCGTCATCTTGACCGCTCCGGTGCTTCTAGGTATGCAAAAATGTTGGTGCTTCTAGTGTTAAACTATTTGATCAATTACTTTAAAATTTATAATATAATTTAAGCACAATAATTGTCTTCATTCCGTGTCATAAGAAGGTTATAACACAAGTTTTACATAAGTTATGAACATTTATAAAATCTCCAAATTTATGACTTATTTTGCAATTTTCTAAGCAACAAATAAGAATAGATATATTCAGCGAACGCCATATTGAAGCTTTTTAAATGATTTATGAGTTTCTTATTCTCAAATTTGTTTAGAATGCTTCACTTTTTAGTAATATATGAAAAAAGCGAAAATTTACCGTTTTTTGATATTCATTTGTTTATAACTATGTATATCAACAAAATCGGCTGTAGGAAACATGTAGGTTATTAATATAGATGTCCATACTACTCAAAAAATTTGGTTTCGTTTTGGAGGGGGATGTGTCACGAGAAAAATCTTATTTCTCTGGACTATTACTAAAATATTTATTCAAGAGGTTACTCTCATTTCACACAATACAATTATTATAGATTATAGATATCATCCGAAATGTTAATCTCAGTTCACTTACCGCATACAGTAGCTTGTGTTAATAAGAAACTATCTTTTGCTACTAACGCTTTACTTGTTTCTAGGTGCATCAGACGAACAACCTAAGGAGCGATTTCGTCTCTCGTGGTTAATTGCTATAGTCGCCATATTGCTCACGTTGGTGCTGCTTTGCATCATTTGTCACAGAAAACGAAGAAGACGTCGGAGGAGAACTCTTCATCACTCCATCAATGTCCCAGCCGTCCCGGGGACGTCGCGTCAACCTCCGATCCACTTTTGCGAAGAATTAGGTGAACGATTCGCGTCCGTGGACAGTGTCTGATGATGGTTTAAGGCACCACTTTCGAAACGTTACCTTGCATTTACTCTTAAGTTGTCAGCAATATTATCGAAAAAACAGGGTCTAAAGATCGATGTTTCTAACAGACTGAATTAATAACGTGTTTTATTTTTAAGGAAAATGTTTGAACGAGATTGCCAAAGTTGACAAATATACAGATTGTGTATTTTAAGTTTTAAATTTGACTAAAATTAGTTTAAAATTAAAAAAAATACATAAACTATTAAATAATGGTTAAAATACCAATAAGGCTAAAAATTATTACGTTTTAATAATACATCAATGAAATTATTCTTAATCTATTAATTATTTTTGAGTTATCAGCTGATATTTTGCTCAATACAATCAAGATTCATAGGTGTCCCCTTTTGTTTGCTTATAAAATATGGTTTATTACTGAAATAAATAAACAATGGAGACAACCATATTCAGAATAAAACGACGATATTTTATTTATTTGATTGTAAATTTTAACCTTAAAATGTTAACCTGTTAAACCTGTTAAAAATGTTTAACCTGTTAAAATTAATCTTTTTATTTTTTCAATTTATTATTTTTTTTAACCGGGGTAAGTAAATTGAAATACTTACTTTTTACTAATTAAAAATGTATTATTTTTTAACTACCATGTATTTATTTTTTTAACTTGACTCCAAAGTTTTTGACTTTGCCAACTATGTACAATCTATGGGACAAACATTTTTTTTTATCTACGAATAAATAGGCTTAGGATTGAAAACAAAGCATAAGCTTTCACCAATTTTTAAAAATAACGTTTTTACATATTGTTATACATTTCTAATCTCTTTCTAGAAAATAGAAATCATTTTAAAACCTTTCAAATCAATATCTGGGAATTGGTAGATATATACAATTTATACGAATAATTAAATTTTTTTAAAACTTTCTTTGTTACATGAATAATACCACAATCTAAACTTATGGTCAGATTTATTTTATCCATATTTAGTTTTTGTAAATAATTTAAAACGAGTAATTTGTTTTTTTTATAGTTTTGGATTTTCGCTTTAGTCATATATTTCTTCTTTACAATAAATTTTTATAGGTGAAGTAAATATTTGGAGTTGCTTATTTTTATTCATTTAAATAATTTATTAGAAAAATAATCCAAAAGGAATATTTTTTAACCCCCAAAGTTTAAAGCAGTGGAGTGGAAAAACAACAATAGAACACTTCAGAACCGCTGCAGAGAGAGTAAAATGGGCCATTATCTTGGTCCTGGGGGTAGTTACCCCCGATGATGGGGTTGATTTGTTAAAACACTATTTACGAGAATATATTTATTTAACTAGTTGGTGAACAACGTCTCTGATCTAACCACGTCGATGTCTGCATAATGAATGATCCCTTCTTTACTTTCTCCGTATCTATAAATAAATCGTAAATGTTCTGTTATGATTGAGTACACCCGAATGAGACCATGAATTCCTAATAGTAACATAATTGCTGACTTCAGTGTTTTCAAAATGAGTGGCCTACATTTCAAAACCAATGTCACCCATTTACGTAATGCAAACAATACATGTAAATAATATTTGTTTAAGACTTTAAAAATTAAATCGATATGGATTACCTACTCTTATTTTTTGGATGCTAATATAAATCCTGTACACCATGGTAATCGCCAATGTCCAAGAGGAGTATGTCTATAAAATAGTGGTAATATGGAGATAACTTGTTGAATCTATAAAAAGTGCGAAACAATCATCGTAGACGATCAGTTTGGATTCAGAACCGGCATGGGAACGAGAGAAGCCTTGTTCAGCTTACTAGTTCTGTCCCAAAAATGCTCCGATCAACAGAACGTTGGCAGTATCATTTTGGGCCATTTTGGACCATATATCTTTATGCTTCATAGACTTCGAAAGAATTTGATAGAGTAAGATATTATCTACTATTAGAACGATTTCAAGAAGTCGGTTTAGATGGGAAAGATATCAAACTACTAAAAACCATATACTAGAATCAAAACGCCAGAAGTAGCTTCGAAGATTCCACGTCAGCAGAAGTAGGAATTGGGGGGTGGAGTTAGACAAGGATGTGTTTCATCACCCCTGCTATCTTTGTTCCGAGTTTCTGTTTAAAGAGGCACTGGAGAATCCCAAGGATGGAGTCAAGGTGAATGGCGTAAACGTCAACAGCGTCAGATACGCCGATGATATGGTGCTGATTGCGGATGCTGACTTGAGTCGACAACGACTCATCAACAGGGCCAACTTAATCTGTGAGCAAACATTAAAAAAGCCAAAGAGATGTCAATCCGAAAAAACCATAATGTACCTCAAATTTTGCACAATAAACGGGCACATTTTAAAAGAGGTCAATAAATTTAATTAACTACCTGTGATATCGGATCAGAAAATCGTTAAAAAAATCAAAAACTGCTATGTGATTCTCGAATAAAACTCGAAATTCGACTACGTTTATCTAAATGCTACGTCTGGTCGACTCTTCTTTATGCAGTTGAAACGTGGACACTTAAAACATCAACCGTAAATAAATTGGAGGCCTTTGGAATGTGGATCTGCCGGAGAATCTTCAAAATTTTATGGACATCGTGCACCTCAAACGAAGAAGTGCTTCATAAAATAGGCAAAGAACGTGTGAACTTTTCAACACAGTGAAAGTTAGAAAAACATGATACCTAGTTCACCTACTGAGAAATAATAAGTACCAGTTTGCTCAACTAATAGTGAAAGGAAAGATCGAGGAAAAGATGGGAATAGGAAGGAAAATACTATCGTGGCTAAGAAACATCCGACAATTGACAGAGCTAAATTTTGAACAGCTAATAAGAACATCTGAAGCCAGACTAGAGTTTACAATTAACATTCAATAATGAGAGAATGTATGTAAATACTTAGTATATATTTCAGTCTGATATTAAAAGCGGTTATAAAGTATATTTGTGGATACCGCCTTAGTCTGCGCACTTCAACACTAACGCTAATTACACACACACACATACCGATTTTATATCGGCCGTCCAAATTCCGATAGTGAATCAAATGTTCTTCTTCTTCAAGTGCCATCTTCGTTCCGAAGGTTGGCGATCATCAGGGCTATACGTATTTTCGAAACTGCTGACCGAAACAATTCGTTGTTGCTACAGCTATACCGTTCCCATAGATTTTTAGCCAGGAGTTTCGTCTTCTTCCTATGGATCTTTTCCTGCTATCTTCCCATGCATAATTATTCGAAGCAGTTCGTATCTTTCGCCTCTTGTAATGTGTCCCAAGTATTGCAGTTTTCGTTTTTTGATCGTAAATATGACTTCCTTTTCTTTATTCATTCTTCTCAAGACCTCGACGTTTGTGACTCTCTCCGTCCATGATATTCTCAAGATTCTGCGATACATCAACAGTTCAAATGCCTCCAATTTTTTGATATCAATCTTTTTCAGCGTCCATGACTCCATTCCATAGAACAGCACAGAAAGTACGTAACATCTCATCAGGCGAAGTTTCATTTTAAGGCTCAAATCTCTTCCAGAGAACAGTCTCTTCATTTTAGTGAATATGGATCTGGCTTTTTCTATTCTTATTGTGATTTCTGCTGAGTTATCGTTGTCTTCATTTACAAAAGTGCCTAAATATTTGTATTTGCTAACTTAATCGATAATTTCATTGTGTCAATATAAATTTTGGACATTTCGTGTTGATTTCGATATTACCATAAATTTAGTTTTCTTTATGTTCAAAGATAGTCCATATTCTTAGCTGCAGTCTGCTATCTTATTCACCAATGTTTGTAGCTCTTCAAGTGTTTCTGCGATCAGAACGGTGTCGTCGGCAAATCTCAGATTGTTTAATCTAAGAGAGATTAAAGATTAAATAGAGATTAAACAGGGTTGGTGACAGTATACACCCTTGTCTCACACCTCGCTTTATTTCAATTTCTTCAGTGGTAATATTCTCTACTCTCACTACTGCTTTCTGATTGCTATTAGTCGGATGTCTCGTTTATCTAAATTCTTTTCTGCCAGGAGTCTGATTAGATGATCATGCCGCACTTTATCAAAGGCCTTGTTATAATCTATTAAACACATGAATACATCTTGATTTATGTCAAGACATCTTTGAGACATAACGTTCAGTGCAAACAACGCCTCTCTTGTTCCGAGTCCATTTCGGAATCCAAACTGGGTATCATTGATGTCCATTTCCAGTTTTTTGTGTACTGTAGTGTGTATAATTTTCAGGAATATTTTCAGTATATGGCTCATCAAACTGATTGTACGGTAATCACTACATTGTTTGGCATTCATCTTTTTTGGTATAATAACAAAGGTGGAAAAAAGCCATTCTTGTGGTATTTTCCTGATGTATAAATGCTATTGAAAAGTTCAACTAAAATGTGGATCGAGTCTCGAGTCTTCTTCTATCAGTTTAAGGATTTCCGTTGGTATTTCATCTGGACCTGGGGCTTTGCCGTTTTTCATTCTTTTTAGTGCGTACATTAGTTCCTCTTCCGTTATTTCTGGACCTTCGTCTCCTTATATGTTACTTAGTTCAGATTGTTGTCTATCATCTGCAAAGAGTTCTTCAACATAGTTTTTCCATGTCTTCAACTGTTCTTCTAGTTCAGTTATTATGTTTCCGTTGACATTATACAGGTTATTTGGCTGCTTACGTATTTGTGTACCTGCAAGTTCTTTCACTTTTTTATGTAAATTAAAAAATCAAATGTTAAAACGGGGTAATAAACACACGCTGACCGCTGATCGGTTCCGGCGTGTGTGAAATGTCCCGTTGTAACATGTGGTTCGCTATTGAAATTTAGAAATTTGGACGCCGATATACAATCTTTCGTCCAAAATCGGTGTGTGTGTAATTAGCGTAACGTCGAACAGCTTATCCCGAGTGTGTTGGTAGGCGCCCTTTGTCTCGCTTTGTATTTTCTGTTGAAGTTTCCAAAAGTCTGCTTCTTTGGCATGTCGCCTGAAGGCAAACCCCAGTATTTCCTTTTACCTAGAATTAAATCGAAATTAAATGGGGAATTAATTTATCTTGTTAATATTAATGTAATAACCATTTTGTTGGAAGGTATTTTATGGATAAATCTGATCAAAAGTTTAGGCAGTGAAATAATGAAATATGATATACATAAAAATTTAGTTTTTTTATAATTCAGGTGATTCAGTTAATTAGAAATAAATAAACTAAAATATTATATACGGACCTATATTAATCGTTCCAATAACTTATTCTACTTTTGGTGCGTCGTTTAGAATCTAAAATGTTTTGGTTTAAATAGATCAATTTATAGATGAAAGCAGAGTATGTAGTTCATTTTTGAAATAATTCTTGTGAAAAGTCTATATTAAGAACAAGTACTTCAAGTAGCGATTAATAGGCTTTTATAACTTTATTTATTGAGCCAAGTTAATAATCTCTCATTTGTGGGATATTTTATGATAATCAAGAGTACGATTATAACTAAGATATTATTAATAGTTATTGATCAAACTTTAAAATCAATCTTAAACATTTTGGTGGCAGTTGATTAAGTAAAATTTCTGGGTTGAAGTATGACAAGTGTTCTTTTAACTACAAAATTTCCCCCAAAAAAGCTGCTATAAAGTTCTAGCAATACACTTTTAATATGTGATTTTGGCAGTACCACTTGTTGAACGTTACGTACAATATCGGGACTATTTCCTAGATTTTTAATACTTGTTATTTCTCTATGTGTAATTTTGTCCATGGAATTTTTCTATATTGAATTTACAGCAGTGTCATAACAATATGAATGCAAATTTGGAAACTAAAATTTTTCCGTGAATATATTTTAATATTTGAAATAATTTGAAGAAACAATTTCAGTGGATCCCAGAAGTACCTACGCAATAGTTTAGTTAATATATTTTGAACAGTTATCAGTCATTATCTCTAATAATGTGTTGTACGTGCTCTTCCAGAGACCCCTGTATTTGTATGGTAGCTTTATGGTAAAGTTTATTGTTGCTTGTGGCACCCATTTTGCAATTTCCTTAAATATCCCAAAATTGTGTTTCGCTAGAAACTATCTTCTTCTTCTTGTGCCACTCCTATCGGAGATTGGAAATCATGAAGGCTACCCTGACCTTGTTTACAGCTGACCTAAAAAGTTTATTAGTGGTGCAGCCAAACCATTCTCTCAAATTCCGCAACCATGACATCCTTCTACGGCCTGGAATCCGTTTTCCTTCTATTTTTCCTTGCATTATATTTTGAAGTAATGCGTATTTATGTCCTCCCATCAGATGACCCAGATATTCGTTTTCTTCGTTTTATCGTTAACAAAATTTCTGGATCTTTTCCTATCCTTCATAATACTTCAAGGTTTGTGACTATTTCAACCCAACTTACCTTCAGAATTCGACGGTAGCACCACATCTCGAAACTTTCAATATTTTTTATGTTGTTCTGTTTGAGAGTCCAGGCCTCTACACCGTATAATAGCGTGTTAAATACATAGCCTCTTAGCATTCTTAATCGTAGAGGGATGCTCATATCTCTGTTGCAGAAGAATTTTAGAATACTTCTAGAAACTATAGTTCCCTACATTGTAATATTTTATTTTGTCTCTTCTGTAGATCTCTAATCTTATATATTATTCCTAGTAAGTCGAGCGTACATGCTTGTGGTAGAGCTAATGTTTCAGACGTTTTTAAACTCTGGTAAGCAGGATCAGATAATGCTTATTTTTTTACTGCCGTTTCAATGAGTGTTTCAAAACATTTTTGTTTTATAAATATGCCCCTTGAGAAAATGTATGCTTTAGGCACCCAATTATTGTAAATTTATGTATTTTACCGTTTTTCTTTCGTTAGTAGGCCTAAACCCAAACTTCTATATTTATTTTTTATTAATATAAGTTAATATTATTACTAATTGTATATTGTAGTTACTTAAGATATCCCAAACATTTTGAGAAAATTTGGCTTGAACTTAGCTTTATAATTTTAACACGTTTTTGAATGATGAAATTTTTTTATTAATATAAAGAAATGCATACAATCCACTGTGACAATAAGAAGTAGATATGTAGAAAAACTTTCTCAGTTTTTACGTTTACTATCTTATCTTTTTAATGGGTCTTCAAGCTAAAAAACCAAAACTCTAAGCCACTGAGTTCTTTCCTTTTATCGCTTACATTCCTGCATAAATATACACTATGTATATAATATACATAAATAAGCTCTTGCCTTTATAAAAAAATATTTTTCGTTAACTTTTTTTTAGAAATGATATCTATATTTGAATCTAACCAGTATATATCTTTAAGTAGAAAAACTCAGATGCAAAGCTTAAATCTACATAACAAACTCATAAGTGAACAGCGAATCAGACCTATTTTTGGTCTTCACTCTTTATAAACTTCAGTTTACATTGCTACATATTGTTTAATATTTATAACACAATTTTTGATGGAAATGTTAAGATTACATTTTTGGCTAAAGAATTTAATTTTAAAATTTAATACTAAAATAACATTAGGATTGAATAACCACACACCATCTTTTAGCTCGAATACTAGCCTGCCTCCTCTTAGGTATGTTAGGCAAAATAATTTTGACGAAAGCCTGCTCAATATTGCTGGTTTACCCTTTTAATTTATCTCAATGAACATTGGCTGACTACCGCCCTGACTACCTATATATTGCCTTTATGCAGAGTATCTACCAAACTGGTACAGCTTGTGTCCGACTTTATGAAGATATGAAAAAGTTTCGAATAGAATGTGGCATTAGACAAGGAATGGAGATGAAATAGAACAAATAAACCATTTCCAATACTTAGGCGTTACAATTGCAAATAAGGGAAGGCATGACAAAGATATTGAAGAGAGGATTGGTAAAACATCAAAACTATTCCATTGAAATCACACTGAAATCGATTGTATTTTTTTATTTATTAGGTAAAATATAAACGTATATATGTAAAGTGCGGTGCAATAAGTGTTGCCCCCCCTGTTAACTTCTTTATTTAAAGAATATTAGCAAAGCGCTTGGACAGGTCGATTTTTAAACTAACCATAGTATATTATAGCATCAACGTTTCGAACTTTACGCGATCCCTCTTCAGGTGACAGCCATAACTTTGATTTTTTTAAATAGGAAAGTACATCATGTGATACCTCATTTAAAAGCTCTTAAAATATTGAGTTCGAAAATATATAATACTTTAATCCTGTTTGAGAGCGTAGGCGAAAAATTTCGGTCGAATTCTTTCTAAATGCAATCATTTTTTTCGAATCCTGAAAAAACCAATAAATATTTTTGGAAAATTTAAACGCAGAATGAAATATTGCAGTATTCTCGATGGTCCAAAGTCCCTGAGAACTTCTATAATGTTTATTTTAATAAGTCACAGTGGTAGAAAAAAGAGAAAATTTAGTGTGATTTTTAATTTCAAATATATCATTCAAAATAAACTGTTTGTTTATTCTAAGGCACTGTCAGCCCTCGGTAATACTCTAATCTTTCATTCTGCGTTTAAATTTTTCAAAAATACTTATTAGTTTTCTCAGAATTCGAAAAAAATGAATGCGTTTAAAAAGAGTTCGACCCAAATTTTAAGCCTGCGATCTCAAAAAGCATTAAAGTATTATACATTTTTGAAGTCAGTATTTTAAAAGCTATTAAATAAGGTGTCACATGATGTACTTTACCATTTAAAAAAATCAAAGGTATGCCTGTCACCTGAAGAGGGATCGCGTAAAGTTCGAAACGTTGATGCTGCAATATACTATTGTTAGTTTAAAAAACGACCTGTCCGAGCGTTTTGCTTATATTCTTAAAATAAATAAGTTAACAGATGGGGCAACACTTATTCCACCGCACTGTACAATGTATTCTTCATACTATTTTAAAATATTTTTACTGTATGGGAAATTTTATGCAGGATTGTAACGATGAATAAAGTTAAAGGTTTATATTTATTTTATATTAAAATAAAATAGCGATGTTTTTTATAAGTTGATCTTTTCAAAACCGAAACATCGTTGGATATGGGACAATCAATGCTCTGTATTGCTGACGGCTTAGAGCTGATGTCAAGGCTTCGGTAAAAAGTGGAGTCAACTAGTAAAACGATATACTCGAAAAAATCAGTATTTGTCAGTAACTCAGTATTAACAATAAATAGTTAATAAGCACCGTGTTTAAAGGTAATAAACTAAATGTTATTGTGAAATAATTAAATTGGACAATAGCGAAGAAGACAATGCGTGTTAGAAGCGGTTAATAAACAAACACTTTTTAACGTTTTGTAACGTAACGTTGGCAAATCGTAACATTTTGTGCGTCGATAGAAAGTTTCAATAAAAAAGAAATCACCTCGTAAAGTTGCAATAATAGGTAGAAATGCACAGTGCACAAAACTTGAGAAAAACTCAACACGTGTATCATGGTCTAAAACGTTTCGGCGTACGAAAAATAACGGAAAAAAGGAAAAATACAAAATAATTACAATGTGCTGAATCCCAAAAGCTAGTTAAAATTACTATTGTATGTTATATACAAATATTTATATACAGTTATTTAATAGTTCAAAGTTGTATAACAAATCACAAATATTCTTTATAATGAATCAATTACCATAAAATATGTTCATGGGGTTGTTGTTATGTACTGTTATGATCTGCTTTTTATTAATTTTATATTAATTATTATTTATCTGATTAATTATTTAATTGTCGCAAATCATACATAAAAATGAATAAAAAATCTCAGGGTGCCTTTTTATACTATTAAAAAAAATCTTAATTATCTCACGTTATATTTATCTTCTCTCGTGGGTTCAGTACCTCTTAGTTGATCCTAATCGGGATAAAATAGGGAAAAGAAATAAAGCAAAATATTAAAATAAACATACAGAATTGTCTTTTATTTGTCAAAATCAATACTCTAAAATCTATCAAATCTAAAACCTGTGGACACAGATGTCCGAATGAAATCTTTACCACTTAAAACCCTCCGTTACTCGCACACGGTGTGGGAGACCGGGCCTGTAAATAAATTCCTGTAACTCTGCTTGTAGTGGGGATTTTGAATGGCTACTTCGTATACTTCTTCAGTGGTCAATCAACTGTGGGTAAAGTCAGTTCGCAGTGTAAAAAATAGTACTGTCCTTTTGTTATTATGCAACACGGTCCCGTACACCGTGTGCGAGTATTTGTGCACCAATTTTTGTGTTTGGATCACACATCGATATTTTTAATTAGTAAGGTAATTTAAGATCTTTTCCTTATTTTCAATGTTTATAGATTAGTTTATTTATATTTATATATATAAATATAAATATATAACTTACCCAGAACCATCAGAATGAGGTTTAGGGAGATATGTGGTTTACCAACAGAACAAGTACCAGTCGTAACACCAGGAACTTCAGATCGCTGTGCTGTTTGTGATTGGAAGAAAAATAGAAAAACAAAGTTTTACTGCCAAATATGCTCAAAATATCTGTGTTTGGAACACCATTGTTCCAATGAATGTGACACCATTGTGTATTTCATGTTTTAAAAACGTTAATTAATTTTTATAACTTTTTTTGTTACTACAATTACTCTTTATTTTTAATTTTTTTGTGTATTGAATTAAGATCTAAAGTTCTTAGTAAACAAATTTAACCATATTCAATTTTTTTTTCACTTCCAAAGTTTTTGTATATACATATAAATGGATAACAATGAAAATTATTAAATTTTTGATTAAAGTAATATAATGTGAACACAAACGCATATCTACAAAATTATATGATCATATATTCATTAAATAATTTAATCGTACACAATTTTGCAAAAAAAAATAATTTTAAAACACTGCTGACCCATATTTTTGGACCCGGTCTCCTGCACCGTGCGCGAGTATCCGATCACAAAAAGTTGGCGCGAGTAACGAAAGGTTAAATTTATTATAGTTAAAAAAACAATTTATCGGTTTGTTCCCGATGACTTTGGTAAAACAAACTAAACAAAACAAATTTATGTATTCGCAAGATTAGCTATACTTCCTATTTACTTTTAGAAATATTGGAATTTTAATTCATATGCCTTTTACTCAAAATTTTAGTTTCCGAACATAAAAATATCTTTCACATAAGTTGACTGACCTTTTGCTTCACTCACTCTGATGTCTTCTCGTGACCCAAAACAGCTCTCCCTCGTTGACTATGTTAAAGGCTACTCATCAAAGCCCTCTCCGTTCTCCAGCTTCAAAACTATCAGCATACCAGCACCAATTCTCCAACAAGCCGGGCCTCTTTTGACACGTACTCGATGCAAACAAAACTCCAAAAATTCTCTGCTCTCCTTCTCACAATAATGCAGAATCAAAGAGGTATTTCGTCTCAATTTGATCTGTCTCTCGTTCCACTTTTCAACACTATTCTCCACTATCAAACAACCACTGGTATTTGCTAACTACTTATCCACCAAAACGTCGACCGCTCCTCAGCGCTGCCAAATAACATACTGACTCCTTTTTCAAACTCTCTCAATCATTCAAACTACCTTTCCCCTTCCAACTTGCCAAGAATCAGAAACATCGACTTTTCCATTCGACAAACAAACAGTCGTTTTCAAAATTATTCCGATCATCCTTAATTACTTTCGGGGAAACTCTACAACATTCACTCGGGCTGAACAAAGATATCAAAATTCCAAACTTTCTTTTTAAACCACTTTCCCAGAAAGTGATAATTACATCTACCTGTGGATTCTATAGTTCTCGTAATAAGCAATCTATTTTCATTTTAAATCTAAATACATCGTCTTTTCACTTTAATTATTCACAAAAGTCTTTAATGGTTCATCGGAAAGCTCATTAAAAAGAGAAATCCACTTACATCCAAACTAAATTCTAATAAATATTTACAGCTCAATATACAGGGTGTATCAAATTTATGTGCCCGCGGTATTAAAAAAAAATTTAATTTAATTTTCATTTTGCCTTTGATTCGTAAAATTTAAAACACAATAGTATATTTTTACTTAAGAATAAATACACAAGAATAAAATGAATTTTTAACTAAGAGAAGCAAAAACACAGCCATAATAAGAGAAATTTTTATTTTTAATAAAATGAAAATAATATCAATAATAAAACATTATTGGGACCAATTTTCTGGTAACACGTTCGTGGTTTCTAAAATTTGCAAACCAACGAATTGCCGGAGCAAGGAAGGCTGAGGGAGACCTAAAACATGCATCTCACTTTTCGCCTATCCAGCGCGGTATAACTTTAACGAAAGATGGTCACGCATACTCAGTTAGGAGTAAATCTTATTTTTCAGTTCGTTCAGAGAGCATCATAAGGGTGCTTATGATGCTCTCTGAATGACTGAAAAATAGGACGGCTCTTGTTGCGTTTTACAATGAAATTATTATTTATTTACAGCCATAATAATTTACAAATCTTAGAAATTTTACCTATCCCTCTCTTTTAGTAGATATGATATTTATTAATTGGAGCCACAGTTATTGTTGTTTAATCAAAATTACACATCTTAAATAAACTAATGGTTTACATTTCGATCTCCACTCCTGAAATTGTCCTTAGAAAATAAAACTTTGAAAATTCTGGGAAAGTTCTCACAACCTGATCTTTTTAGATTATGTGTACCTTCCTTACAAATAAAAATTTGGCTGCGATCGTAAGGCACCTAGTAAGATCTAAGATGAAACCACAGATTACTATTAAGTGCCTTAAGATTGAGGCCAAGTTTTTATTTATAAGGAAGTTACTTCTTCTTCTTAACGTGCCCTATCAAGTCCCCTTGACGTTGGCGATTAACATGGCGAAACTGTCTCTGTCTCGAGCTATTCTAAATAGGTGTTCTGCTTTCTTTATTCCTGTCCACTCCCGGATATTCTTCAACCAAGAAGCCTGCTTTCTACCAACTTCTCTGCGTCCTTCGATTTTACCCATCATAATAAGTTGAAGAATATTATACCGGTCTCCCCTTACTACGTGTCCAAAATAGGACATCTTTCTATATTTGATGTTATCAAGCAGCTCGCGGGTAGCATTTGCTCTCTTAAGGACTGCCACATTTGTCAGCATAGCCGCCCATGGTATTTTCAGAATACGTCTGTGCAGCCACATTTCAAAGGCCTCCAAATGGTTAATGGTGGATACTTTTAATGTCCATGCTTCGACATCATACAAGAGGACTGACCAAATGTAGCATTTAATAATGCGCTTTCGAAGTTGAAGTTGAAAGGTATCATTACAGAAGAATGACCTCATTTTTAAAAATGTCGTGCGGGCTATCTCGATTCTACATTTTATCTCTTTATCTGGATCTAGCTGTTCAGTAATATGGCAACCAAGATATTTAAAACTGGGTACTCTTTGAATTATATGACCATCAACATATTACCGTGAATCTTGATGGGCCAAACGGCTAAATACCATGGTATTTTGTTTTTGAACAGTTGATATTTAGGCCAAACTCTCTTCCCACTGTGTCAATGGCATTTAAAAGGTGTTGTAATCCATTCATATCATCACTTAAAATAACTGCATATCTGATTGTATTTATCAGAATTCCATTAACTTTCACACCCCATTCCAAATTATGCAGCGCTTCCTTAAATATTATATCTGAATATAAATTGAATAACAGTGGGGACAGTATACAACCCTGTCTGACACCTCTTCGTATTTTGCATATTTCTGTTGATTTTCCATTTATGCAAGCTTTCGCTGTTTGACGCCAGTATAATTTTTCTATGATTCGTACATCTTGACTATCAACTCCTTTATCCTTTAATATTTTAATTAATTTGTGATGTTGTACTCGATCAAAGGCTTTCTCATAGTCAACAAATACAGTAAAGACGTCTTTCCTTTGATCTCGGCATTTCTGCAATAACACATTTAGTGCAAAGAGTGCGTCCCGGGTTCCCAGTCCATTTCTGAAGCCAAATTGTGTTAGGAAGTTACACATAATCTAAAAAGATCAGTTTGTCAACACTTTCCCAGAATTTTCAAACCTAATATCTTTTTAATTTTCTGATGAAGATTTCCGGAGTGGAATAAACAAACCGTCAAATAATATTTTATTTAAGAAATGTAATTTTCATTACACCAACAATATTTGTAGCTCAAGCTCATAAACATGATACTAAATTTAACGTGCCACAAGAAAAGAGTTTCAGAACCTTACTACCTATCCCTCTATTCGTAAGTATCCATTCCTAGACAAACTTTTCTACTTAAAAAAAATCATTGTAACTTTTTTCTTCTTTCTCGTTTTTTTATATCGTTTTTAACATATTATTCTTCTATATAACATCATCGTTCTTGTTTTCTTTTATGCCTTTTATCTCTTAGTTATCTGGCAGCCGTATAGTAAAACAGTACTTTGAGTAGTCCATCTTGCTCTATGTTTTTTATCCATCAAATTCATATGATTTATTTTGTTTGAATTTTCGCTTTACTCTTATATTATAATATTATGTTTCTTACCAGTTTATCTAAAGTTTACTTGTTTGTGAGATATTTTTAATTTAAAAAGTGCCCAAAATTTCCTACTATCTCCAAAAAAGTCAAATAACGCAAAATAGTCACAGACCGACTGTGTGCTACTTTAATCCTTTCCTTACAGTCTTCCTTTGGGTATGAGCTGCAGTATCGAATATCTACTAGATTTTATTATATGCCTAAAGTAAAACAAATGATAACCTGGTCTATCTCCTGTTTCAATAAAAACTCCTTCGGCCCCAATATCGTTTACTTGGACAGAGGATTTTTTTTGTCCATAAATGTTTTACAAACATTAGATCTCTATGATCTCTTCCAACCACCTCTGGATAGATAAGGTATATAGCGCCGTATGCTTTTCAAAATCCCTTAAGTACCTACTTAATTCTTTAATTTTCAATTCGTGTCTAAATCCAAAATGTTTTTTCCATTTTTCGTCGTATTTAAATCCTTTTCCGAATTATCCTGAGAAACAATTTGAGAGAGTGACTCATGACACCAATTAGTATGAAGTTTATAAAATTGTATCTAGAATTTAACGAGAAATTGAAAAATGCAAATCAAATAATAAAGTTAAAGCCTATTTTAGTGATAACTGGATAGCGCATGCTCAAAATTATTTTCATTACAAAGTTCACTATCAAATCTATGCAGCTGAGTTTTCAGATCTCAAATCCGTTTAGATTTGCAGATTTGTCTAGTAGACCATTCACCGTGAGACAACCTATATAAATATATCACTTTTATTTTAAAACAATTTGCTTAAAATAATTTCTGAATTTAATTATCTATTATTTAATTTAATAGATCACCACGTAAGCCAGAAGTGTTACATGTAACGGAAAATCTTTCGCATCAGGAAAATCCAGCGTCTTGGAAGGAATGCTGGTGATGAGTTTATCTATCTGAGGTGATCAGTTTACGGATCTTCAAAGGATGCCGGTGACCAGTTTGTTATATCTCGGAGGGTCTAACGGGAAAATCTCACGACGAGGTCGCAGCGCGTGTTGAAGCGAGCTTCAAGTGTTTCCTAATTTAAACGCCGGCAAAGAGACATAATATATATAATAGTGAAAAAGAAAGAGAACGCAGTTATCCTACAAGACGGTAAAATTAGTAATCTTTACTTTGTGATAAAATGGGTCAAAGCATATATCACGAAGAATACAGGCAACCAAAAAGGTGACCGCCCCAGTGGTGGAGGTAAAAATATTAGTAGGTTGGTTCATTCTCACAATGATAAAAAAAATTAAAACAAAACGTAGTTTGACCATAAAATTACCACGCCACTGATCGTACCCTCAGTTGACGAGACGATACACAGGCGAATAAATTTTATCATTTGGTGTTATCTTGAGGGTCATAAATACCAAATATTGACAGAAATTTCTCTATTTCACGTTGTGTTTAATCTTTTTTAAGTTGGGTTGAATCCCGTCTTGAGTTTTTATCTTTTTCTGTTACATTTTTCTATTTCACTCAGAATGTGGCGCCACGCTCCGTCAGTTTTCTGCTTAAGAATATGCGGGGCTATAAAGTAATGAGTTTGTACACGTCCATTGATATTATTCAGTAGTTTTTATTCTCCTTTGCTCTCCATTATTTGTGGTAAAAATAAAATGCAAACCATTGTAGATCAGAAGAGTTGTTCAGATTTTCTAATGTCTACCCAAGATTTTTATACCCACCAAAGATTTCTAAAAATCTGATATGCTTTTTAGGTCCTTTAATTCCATACTGGGCTATTTATAATGCGGCGAAACTTATCGTAAAATACAGAGAAAAAACACAGGCACTTTCAACTTAGCCGACTCTAGACAGTAAGTCTTTGAATTCGGAACAAAAACATGAGGCAAAATATCGCTCCACTACCCGGGCGATAATTTACAGCGCCGTAAGAGCAGTAAACCCATTGGTTGACTAACTCCTCCACCAATTTTAGATGAAATAGGAGTTAGTCAACCAATGCCTCGTCAGGTTTACTGTTCTTACGGCGCCGTAAATTATCGCCCGTATGGCCTTATCCTCAGGCTGAAAGGTATTGTGTTTGTTGACACATGTAAGCTAAACAATAGTGTCGTTTTCTGCTGTTTTAGTCTGGATTTGATATAATTTGCTTTTTGTTATATTTATAGGAGGGATAGGTTTTCTCCATCAACAGTTTAATAATTGAATACAAATTAATGTGCTAATCTATTATAAAAGATAATTGTAGAACCATAAATAATGGTAATGTACGATTTACACAAATCAAGTTTTAATTAAATTTAATAAATAATAAGGCAAATAATGCAGTAAATATCCCAGTAAATGAACGGGAAATTCGGCGATACCGTGTAATTGCATGAAAATTTGGATTTAGGTTCTACTTACCCTCCACTTCAAAGTTGAAATTGTGCCGTTGGTTGCTTTTACTTGGGGGGTGACAGTCACCCCTTCTCAGGGGTGAAAAAACATACGTTCAAGATAAGACCGGAAATGGATAAATGGACTGATTTTAAGCAACTTTTATTCCATAGAGTTTTTTACGTAAGTCAATACTTTTTGAGTTATTTGCCAGTGAAAATGTTGATTTTTCGACAAAAAACTACGTTTTTAGACGGTTTTTCGCAAATAACTCAAAAAGTAAATATTTTATCGAAAAAAATATCCTTAGCAAAAGTGTATCTCATAACAAACCCAAAAAAATGGTGTATCAGTAAAGTCTCTCAATAAAATAAAAACAAAGTTGTAGCTTATGAAAAATACGTTCTTATTCGTCTAATTCCATATCGAATATTTCAAGGTGACATCACCAAAAAATTAAGCACTTTTTGGAGAAAACCCATTTAAACTTTTTTAAAGTGTTTATAAAAGGCTTTGTTTTAATTGTTAACAAAAGTTTTAGCATTAAAAATAAGCGAATTACGCTCAAAATAAAGTTGGCTTTTTTTTTGTAAAAAATAATGAAAATCTCGCCGTGTTTAGCTCCCCAAATGAAATTAATCACTACCGCTTTACAAACAATTGACTTTCCTATCTATTTTTTATATGATCTATCAGTCTCACCGGTTTAAAGTGTTTATTTTTGAAAGGGTTATAATTGAGAAAGCTTGAATGGGTCACTAATCACGAGTGTATGCAAATTTTGAACAGCCATATGTTAACCAATTTTTGTCTTACGGAGAAACAAAATAAACTAGCATATTTATAATGGCAAAGCCTACATTTTTTTACTCTTTTAGATTTTTCTTATCACTAACACTTTTTAAGTTATTTTGAAAAAATGAAATTTTTAAAAAATTTTTAGAATATTTTTTTTTTACTGTAAAACTAAATGTTTTCAAAAATAAGCACTTTAAACCAATCAAACTTACAGATCTTATAAACAATACACATACAGTTAAAATATATGGTAAAGCCAAACGATTAATTTCATTTAGGGTGCTAAATAGAGGGAGGTTTTCACGATTTTTTTACCAAAAAAAAAGGGGCCAACTTTTTTTTCAGTGTAACTCGTTTTTTCGATGCTGTAAACTTTTGTAAAAAACAAGTAATAAGCTATTTTTCGATACTTTAAAAATGTTAATAAGGTTTTCCCGAAAAACGCTTCTTTCTTCGATGATTTTGCGTTGAATTATTCGATTTGAAATTAGACGAATAAGAACGTATTTTTCATGAGCTACAACTTTGCTTCTGCTCAATTTGTGGACTTTAGTGGTCACCATTTTTTTCGTTTTTCTATACGCTACACTTTTGCTAAAAATATTTTTTTCGATAAAATATTTACTTTTTGAGTTATTTGGGAAAAACGGTCTGAAAACGTATTTTTTTTTGTCGAAAAATCAACATTTAAATTGCGAATAACTCGAAAAGTATTGACTTACGTAAAAAACTTTATAGAACAAAAGGTGCTTAAAATAAGTCAATTTATCCATTTCCAGCCTTATTTTAAACATGCGTTTTTCACCCCCCGAGAAGGGGTAAATGTCACCCCTCAAGTAAAAGCAACCAACGACACAAATTCAACTTTGAAGTGAAGGGGAAGTAGAACCTGAATCCAAATTTTCATGCAATTCGGAGTTGCCCCTGGAAATTACACTCCAAAACGGTCATTTATTGGGCTAAAAGTGCTGAAAATATTTTTGTTCAAATTTGATTTTGGTGGTACCCCAAATATCCTTGTTTAATTTGTTACCTACCAGAAAAGACAGCAGATAGTTATTTTGTGTTGTTTATAATTTTTAAAAAGGAATAACTTTTTCAAGTTTTTTTTTACTTTCGTAGCAACTTGTCAAAGGTATGCAATTAAAATTAAATAAATTGTTTGACTATTTCTGGTGTGTTGGTAATACATTGTAAAATTTTGTATTTTTCCTTTAATGTGTTATTTAACACAATGTGGTTTCAATGCCGTTATATCATGATACAGGACTATCGACGCTAAAGTTGATTCTTTTTAACGGAATTCAGTAATGGGTGATCTAGATTTTATTTTTACAACGAATATCCAATCTTCCGGTGCGTTAAGGACAGACAAAACAAAAATCTACTGCCGTGTTAAAACATAACTACTTGCTTTTTAGTGTGATCGTGGAAACGGATTAGTTTTCACAATAATACACTCTGGGCCAAAATTAACGGGCCACCTTAAAAATGGGTCATTTTTGATGTCTTATATCTCCTAAACCTGTTGTCCGATTTAAGTGATTTTTTTAATATGTTATAGCCTAATTCCTTGACAATATCGTTATAATAATATTGTTGCTAAACAGGTAAATTTTCATTGTATACCGGGTGTACCAATTAAACAGTGTTTTTTTCTTAAATTTTGCATCACCCTGTGGAATATTCTAGCATTTATAAAATATTGAAATTAAAACCTAACTATAGCCCGTTTTCTCAGCATTCTGTTTTTTGATTCATTCACTTATGTTGGATAATAAAAAAGTTAGGTAGTTTAACATTTAGCCATGTTTTTCATTAATACAGACGATTTAACTCACCAGCAAAATTAACCCCACCACCTTTATTATTGTTTTGTTTACATTATCTGTGACAGTTTGTTTCCTGAATTTGTGTCATTAAAAGATTTTTGACATATAGTCGTTGTTGGAAAGATATTGTTGGAAATCTGTTTCCGTGTTAACAACAATTCTTGAACAATCCCTGTAATTTCATATCATTGTGAGCGAATATTGTTTAAGTTAAAATTTTAGTGTTTATTTATTGTTTGTGATTTTAAAAATGCCACTCGCTCCAACAGATGCTGCTAGGGCAGTGTCTTTAGTTGATGCTGGTTAGAGTCAACGTCATATCGCCCGTACGCTCGATTTATCCAGAACTACGGTACAAAATGCCATCAGACGATTTCGGGAGACAGGATCGTACAACCGCAAGACAGGTCAAGGCCGACAACGGTGCACTTCAGTTCGAGATGACCGCTTCATTGCCACCACAGTATTGAGAAATCGCTTTTGCACCGCTCCTGAAGCTCGTAGGTCTCTTTTTGAGGTGAGAAACGTTAGTGTGAGTAGACAAACGATTAGAAGAAGACTGTCAGAAATAAACTTGAGGGCTTTCCGTCCAGATCGCGCACCACAACTGCTCCCACAACACCGTAGGGCTAGACTTCATTTTGCTAACAATTTTGCTTCAATATGCTAACTGGACTATGGCGGAATGGAAGAATATACTGTTCTCAGATGAGAGCAGAATAGCCCTAAAAGGTCCAGATGGACGCCAACGTGTCTATAGGCGTCAAAATGAAAGGTTTGCTCCATGCGCTATAACCGAAACAGTGGCTTACCGAGGAGGGTCAATAATGATTTGGGGAGGTATTCCTTACGAAGCGCGTACTGATCTTGTTGTATTCGGTAGAGGCAGTGTGAATGCCCAAGTATACGTGCAAGAAGTTCTCCAAGACCATGTCATGCCTTTTGCACCATTCATTGGTGGTAACTTCAGACTAATGCATGACAATGCACGTTGCCATACAGCAAGATCTACCCGTGTGTACCTTAATGAAGTCGGGATTCAAGTTCTACCATGGCCAGCACACAGTCCCGATCTTAACCCAATTGAGCATATCTGGGACAACCTCAAAAGACGGGTAAGAGCGAGAGTACCAGCCCCTTCATCCCTTGAAGAGCTGAAGACAACTGCGGTAGAGGAGTCGCAAAATATCCCCCAATCTGATATCCAGGATATCATGAATGGATTGCCAAACCGGCTCCAAGAATTCCTAAGGGCTAGAGGCGGCAACACGCATTATTGATACCCAATTTTTTTTTTCAATTAGACTTTTATTTCCAAAATATTGTTAATTTGAATTTTCTTCGAAGATTTTTTTCATTGGATTTTTGTTGCAACAAACGACTTTTTTCAAAAAAATTATTATTTCTCTTCCGCGGAGGTAGTTTTCGCCGTATCCTTCATAAAATGTGGTCCAAGGTTAACAATTTCTGCAAATTGAAAGAAATACAAGGTGGGCGGTTAATTTTGTAGGTGAGTTTATTTATTACTTTAAAACCGGTTGAGACATGCACATGAAATTTGGTGGGTTTTAAGATGTAGTTATTGCACATTTTTTGGCATACAATTAGGCATTTTATATTCATCATTGGTGCCCATACGGGTAATATGATCCATCATATTACCCGTATGGGCGCCAATGGTGAAAATTAAATTCTTTATTGTATGCAATAACTACGTCATAAAACCCACTAAATTGCATTTGCATACTTCAACCGGTTTTAAAGTAATAAATAAATCGTCAGTTTGTTAAAAAAATTACAACACCCCCTATCTCGGAAACGAAGCATTTGCGGACATAAGTTTATAAAGCAAACTGTCACTATTTTTTCATGCAGAATTACTCCTTCAAATTTTCCAAAATTTTTTAAAAACACCCTGTATTAATAAAAAAAACATGTCTAGTTGTTAAAGCACCTATCTTTTTTATTATCCAACATAAGCGAATCAGTCAAAAAACAGAATGTTGAGAAAGCATGAGGCTATAGTTAGGTTTTAATTTCAGTATTCTACAAATGCTAGAATATTCCACAGGGTGATGCAAACTTTAAGAAAAAAACACAGTTTGATTCGTACACCCGGTAAACAATGAAAATCTACCTGTTGAGCAACAATATTATTATAACGATATTGTCAAGGAATAAGGCTAGAACATATTAAAAAATCACTTAAATCAGATAACAGGTTTAGGAGAAATAAGACATCAAAAATGACCTATTTTTAAGGTGGCCCGTTAATTTTGGCCCAGAGTGTATGTTCATCAAGTTGTTACAATTATAAATGACTTAAAAAAACTTTTAAACCAGTGGTTCATGTGAACATTTGTGCAATTATTATTCTAAACGAATTATAAGCACTTCTGTTTCCAATACAAGAAATGTCTTTCGAAAAAGTATATACTTTGTACTAGGTGTTAACGTATTTTTAAATATGCTCAGTTAAATAAATCCCCTCGTCACTTTTATTGTTCTTACCAGTAAGTCAGAGACTCATTTTATAACACACATTACACACGTAGCTTTATTGCCAAGCTTACATAATCAGTGTTTAATTTGTTTTTTCAAAAAATTAAAAATTTGGCAAAGTACTGTTTTAGGAATGAGTGTAACAAAAAGACAGGTCATAAATTAAATCACATATTCTGTGACCAAAAATAGTTCGATTGAACCTAACTTAGTACCTTATGTGCACATAAAAAAAGTTACAGCGCTTTGAAGTTACAAAATGAAAATAGATTTTTTTTCCATATATCGAAAACTGTTAGATTTTTTATTGAAAATGGACATGTGGCATTATTATGTTAGGAACATCTTTAAAACAACAAAATAATAGTGAAATTTGCGCACTCCATAAAATTTTATGGGGGTTTGTTCCCTTAAACCCCTCAAATGTTTGTGTACAGTTCACCGAACAGCTGAAAGTGTGAAAATAACCACGCTAATGATGCGCATTCGTCTTACGGCGAAACTCTCACTCGCACTGACGGTCCTGACCGTTTGTATATGCGTTCTCACTTCACTGTTCGCGCAGGCAATGGTAATTTCACACTTTCAGCTATATTTGGCAAACTGTTCGTTCCAATTAAATTATTATTTTGGTACCACCAGTTAAAGACAATATTTTTAAAACTTTTTTGTTTCTTAGTACTTTTTGGATAAACCAGTATTTTTGTAGATAGAATAAGATTATAGAGATCTGGTGATAATATTACGAAAATAATATTCTATAATCTTACTTTAACCATTTAAAAATATTTGTCTTGGATTTTACAAATGTTTAAAATGTCTCGATAAAAACTGGCTTATGGAAAAGGTACTAGGAGGCAAAAAAGTTTTAAAAATATTGTGTTTTACTAATGTTACCACAATAAATAACGTGCACATATATTTGGGTGGTTTAAAGGAACAAAACCCCCATACAATTTTTATAGGGTGCACAATTTTCACTCATCTCAATTTTCAATAAAAATTCTCTAATAGTTTTCGATATATTTGAAAATTTGTAAAACTTTAACGGGTTGTAACTTTTTGCATGTACACATTTTTGTACTAAGATAAGTTAGATTCAATCGAACTATTTTTTGTCCCAGAATATGTGATTTAATTTATGACCTGCCTTTGTGTTATCCTACCCTTTATTTATTATGCAATAATTTATGTGTGTGAAATTTCACTCTTGCTATAATCATTTTGTATACTATTATTATTGGCACGTGAATGTGTTAAATAAAACTCTAGAAAATATCTTGTTTTTAGGTGCAATGTCCGTCTTTCTACGTTGGCTGTCATCATGTTAACAATTTCCTGAAACCATTCTCTATCAGCTGCTGCGCGAAATAAATTCTTTTACTGTGGAACCATACCATTGTCTAATATTACACGGCCATGAAAGTTTCTTTAGACCAATCCATATCTTTTTTTCATCTCTATATTATGTAGATAATCCCTACATTAATTTATTTGACAGTCTTCAAATTTTAATGCAAGATGATGAACACCTAAAAATGTTTATTAATTTTATAATTGATATGCATAATAACTATACCTTGTCGTGTCGGAGTCCGTTAGAAGTTTGTACAGGTCTTTTGGTTGGTGTGTCCTAATATACCAGTGTTTCCTCTTGGTTGGCCATAGAGTTTTGTCTTTTGTAGTCCAGCGCCTCGAAATCGCATAACAAATGATTTACAGTTTCTGATTTCTGATCGCAGAATCTGAAGGTACGGTCTTCATTGTAAATGTCTATTTTATAAAAGAATTATCTTTCTGGTGCATACTCGATCAATATTACTGTAACTGCTGTATTTGTTTTGATCCATATGGAGCAGTTTTTCTGTTCTTTTTATACATACTCCACCAATGAAGCTTTTACTCCGTATTTGTTTTTGAATTATTTCCCTATTCACCTCTCTACAGCCCTACGTAATACATTCTATGGTACTCCCAAAGTCACAGCCAGTCCGTTTAATCAATTCCATCCACTTTCAATGCACTGATACTCTGGTACCAAGGCAAACCCAACCTTGTTCCAGTCTACCAATTTATTCAGTTCTCTAGTGCAGTTCCACACCAGCGTGGACGTCGCATCATAATATACCAGTGCCTTCACTGCCGCTTGAATGTCAGTATATCATTCAATATACTTTCTTTTTATCAGAGCAAAGCAGAGTTTTCGCGCTAATTCTTAGATTTTTGGAGTACATTCCTGCCCCCATGCCTTCTCTAGTCTTGGTTCTGTCTGTACACCAGATCCTGTCCTGTTGGTTGTGGTACTTTTTAGTCAGTTTGGTAGTGGTAGGAGCCTTTATGAACACACACACACATAAATTTAAAAAAAAAATAAAAAGTTGCATAAAGTAGTAAAAGTACTAACTGTAGTTCAAGTACTAATCAGCACCAAAGTAAGTTAAAAATTGCCATTTTGTTTTAAACTTATAAGACAATTTAAAGAAACAGACATTAACTAAATTAACTAAAATACATTAGTAATATTGTAAATCTAAAAATATTACATATGGAATGAACAGTATTAACAAGTGATTAAATCCTAAATAAATTTTGTTTATTTTGTACATGCTTAAAATTTACTATTGGTTAATAACCTAAAAATGGAATTGTTTATAAAGTTTTTACTATGATACTATATTCTGAAAGTATTCCATAAGAGTTATATTAAGTTTATAGAATTTATGCCTAACGATGTAGGTACAGAGAAACACACAGCTATACACTTGTGGGCACTAGGAAAATAAACACACCACAGTATAGTCTAATGACACCAAATTATACGTTATACTTTATACAGTGCGTCAATTTGTAAAGGTACAGTTCTATCTAATTTGGTCACTACAGAAAATCTAAAAGTATGCTTAAAAAAACGTCAAATTTATTTGTGAGGGGGATATTTTGTAGACCAGTTTTCACCTAAATTACGTCAACCCTCTAGCGGTGTGCGGACACAACCCCTTAAAATCTTTAATGAGAAGAGGGGTTGAGTGATACCTCATGTTAAAGGTCGTTTAAGTACATTTTTAAAAATACTACATACATTATATTTCTTTTCAGAACATTAGGAAAAAGCTTGGACTCAATAATCCAAAAAAAATTGTGGAGCTCTAAACTCGATACTTAATATCTTTACGGTTATACTAACTTGATTTTTCCAAGTGTACTGAAAATAATATATAATATATGTGGTGTTTTTGAACAGGTAGTTAAACAACCTTTAAAATGAGATATCACTCAACCGCCCCACTCAACCGCCCTTTCTACTAATGATTTTGGAAGTTGAGTTTAGTTGAAAACGGGTCTACAAAATGTCCTCCTCACAAATAAATTTGACAGGTTTTTGCGTCTTTTTAGATTTTTTATATAGACCAAATTATAGAGGGTGGTGCCTTATAAAAATGACACACTGTAGACTGATCTCCTGCAAACTAATTTATGTATTTTATTAATTATTATGTTTTGTATAGTTTAAAAATATATCATTGTTGTATGTACATTTTTAAATATTTCAAGGAATAGTTCTTGAGCAAAGACATATATATTTCGTACTTAAATTGTTTACAACGACTAAAATCAGATAAATTTAACTGAGTATACATTCGAAAAAAGCTTCCTGGTGGCCGCTTTTCATTAAAATTCATTTTTCTAAAGGTTTTACAAACGTTTTTCAATACTGATCATTTACTGCTACAAAAAATACTACCAGGGAGCCTTTTGTCTAATCATAAAATTTTGATAAATTGTGTTAAAATATTGAGGGAAGATTAGCTGCCTAACCCATGGCTAATATAAACTAATGATCGTAAATGATGTGTGTAAATTAAATAAAATCAGTGAAGTAACACAGAAACTTCAGAAATATAATGTAAACCTGTCTGTACTAAACAATATTATTTAGTCTATTATAGTGTCTCTTTTTTTTAATAAATAAGTATCTATTTAAATGATGAATCGTAAAAAACTATTTTTTTATTAAGAGGTATTATATTACTGGCTAGAATCTTAACACTTTCATAAGACTTATAGTTTTTAGATTTATCATCGCCATCACCATTCACATCTTGTATCTTCCACTGCTAAACGTTTACACTGTGTAAATTATGTTTCTTGTGTGCAAGACACCGTCATGTGTGGCGTTTTCCCTAGACCTGACAGTCACATATCTGACATCACCATCATCATCAGTCCGTCTTAATTCCACAGCAGGACATGTGTCACTTTGTATCCACAGCCACAGTGCACGGTTTTGTGCTGTATGGATCCAAATTTTCGTCATCTTTCGTAGATCATCTTGCGGTCGTGTATTGTTTTGCTGTGTTTCGTTTATTTATTATTGGTCTACGTTCGGATTACGTGTCTACGTTCCATGTTTCATCCTTTCCACGTGGACAGCTCATCTCAAGTCCAATCTACAACATCTGTAACTCTGATTCTGTTTCATAAGTATTCGTTTATGAGCTTGTTTTTTATTGTTACTCCTATCATTGAACGATTAATCATCCTTTGTGTGAAGCATTCTTTGCACAAAAATGCGAGTACTTAGTTGGAGGAGAAAAACCAGAAAGCCTATAAATCTAAATGGGTACCATAAAACCAATTAAAACCTTCAAATACTTGGGAGTGCAAATAACATCAAAAGCAGAGAGTAGCGAAGAAAGACATTCCAGGATTCGCTTAGCAAAATCAGCCAGCAGACAGCTACATGGACTATTGTGGTATAATAAAATAACAAAAGAAGAATATACGTATAAAACAATAATAGAAAGTATTGTAAGTAAGGTTGTAGGCGCCGAACTCTGGAAAGTAGCCAAAGAAACAAATCAAAAATTAAGGCCATGTAAATGAATTATTGCAGACGATGTTGCCGGCTCACTAGACTCGATAGAGTGATAAACGGAGATCTTAGTAGTGAAATGGAAATGTATCTAGATTATAATAGACACAATTGAAAACAAGTGACTTAACGAGTACCTATGCTCAAATGAATTTAATCTTTTTCTGTCCTATAGAAAGTTAAAGAGAAAATGTTCCACGTTCTCGTTCTTCCTTGAGGCAACAGTATTTATTAGGAGACCTACGATTTTTGTCAAATCATTGCTGTTCATATCTTCTTCTTTAGGTGCCGTTTCTGTATTCAGAAGTTGGCCGTTATCATGTTTACAATTTCCTGAAATCTCCTTCTATAGGCTGCTGCGCGAAATAATTTTTCTACTGTGCAGCCACACCATTGTCTAATATTACGCAGCCATGAAAGTTTCTTTCGACCAATCCATCTCTTTCCCTCCACTTTTCCTTGTATTATAAGGCGAAGCAGATGGTATTTAGGTCCTCGAACTATATGGCCAAAGTATTCTGTTTTTCTCCTCTTTATGATCCTTATGAGCAGACGTTCTGAATTCAGCATTTGAAGAACATCTTCAATGGAAATGTGCGAAACCCACGATATCTTAAGGATTCGTCGATAGCACCACAATTCGAATGCTTTTATTTTGTTTAGCATTGTGGTTTTTTACGTCAATGTCTCACAACCATACAATAGGATAGACCACATATCACATTTCAGCACCTTCTTTCGAATATTCATCGACAGGTTTCTATTATATAAAACTGATTTTCAGGTCAAAAAAAACCTTCCGTGATATTTCGATCCTAGTTGTTATCTCTTCATCAGAGTCACAATTTACATTTAACCAGCTGCCAAGTTACTTGAAATGATTTGCCCGTTCTAACTCCTCTCCATCAAGAGAAAGCTGACCTTGATCTATATTAATCTTTCAAACCGCTGTTCATATAATATAGTGGATCATTGGATTTCTTCTTCGATGGTTTATTTGTAGAAGTCTTTGAATCTTTGAGACCTATTTGTTCGTACTAGTGGTTACGTTTCATCTGTTGCACCCAGTCCGATATTTTTCTTTTGTTATGCTTCTTGCTATGCCAATGAAATGTTGTAGGGATATGCATATTTCTTTTGTCCCTCCTCTGTCTGGTAGATCCGCTTTTTCGTTCCCCTCAATACCAGTATGTCCAGGCACCCAAAATAAAATTGCTTTGTTTGTTTTTCAGATCCGAATTAGATTAAGAGTTATGCGTACTAGTCAAAGAATATAATTAAGTCTACTAGAAATAACTGTAATTCAACAGAGAGTGAAGATAAATAATATACGAGAAAAAGCATTCAGTTCTTATTTTAGGTCTTGGGGCAACCTACACTAGGCAAGTTTGTATGTATATGTATCTTTAATTTATTACTGGTATTAGGTACTGAACTTTAAATTCTTTAAAAATATGTTAATTTTAAGTAGAACTACCAAGCGGAAACTACAAATTTAAGATTGTGTTAAGAAACGTACCAGTAATCAATACTTCTCTAAATAAGATTCTATTTTTTTTATTTTTTTTTTCAATTTCCGATTTTTTATTCATTTTTAATTATTTATGGATCCAGCGATAGAAAACCATTTGAAAAATATACGCACAAAAAAGTAAAATATTTTTTGGTTATACCTAATTAAAATATAAATTTACTATAAATACATAATTTACTATACTTTCTATCACTTAAATTCCTGAAAAAAAAACCTTAAAAATCCTGTCAAGAAATTTTTTTGTAAAAGCACAAAAAATAAAGCTATAACCAATTGATATGATCAACTATTTTTAATTTTTTTTATGAGCTTTTTTGAAAAATATTTCTGGACTGAAAGTGGAAACGTCAAAAACAAAAAACTGGCGTAACTCCCCTCTGTAGACAAATCAATACATAATATAATCCAATGGTAGGGGAGCAAAGTATGCTAAATGTGCAGTCACTCGAGCGCTTTGGGGACCTATTGGGTTGTAAAGAGTAGGTCCTAAAACCAAAAAAAGTTAAGTAAAATTTTCCATTTTAATGGGCGCTTGCCATTTTTTAATTTAATTTTCCATTTCCAACAATGGTTTTTTTCCTATTACAGCGACATCTATCCATAATTCGAAAAAATGTTTCGAATAAAAGTTACTTATTTTTACGTAAGCAATCCAAATCTGCAATAAAAAATGAGGGTTCCTATTTAAAATTTTAAAGTAACCCCCCACCCCACATCCAAGGGGGGTCGTATTTGGTGCCATTCGACAGATTTTTCAAAAATATTGAATAAGTGTATTTTTCAGTTTTTCGATCTGATGTTCATTTCGCGAAATATCGCGGGATTCGTATTTAAAATATTAAATTTACCCCCCACCCCTCTCCATGGAAAGTCGTGTTTGGTATCATTCGATAGATTTTTAAAAAATATTGAGCACATATTTTCTAGTTTTTCGATCTGTCATTCATTTCGCGAAATATTCGCTTTTTTCTTGTGAAATTTTGGGACTCACCCATTTCCTTACGCCCGGCTCAAATCGTCAGATTTTTGAAATATACACTCTTTTGCATGTACTTAACTTACCTTATCTTAATCTGACAATTTCGAGTTTTTTTAAGGATAGATTTTTTTTTCGGGCCCCCCTTAACGAACTCCCCTGTGTTAAGAGCCAATATATGGTAGAGGTACATCTGCAGGGTACCAGGTTTCTCACCATATGCTAATCTGACGCGCTCGAGTGACTGCAAAAATCCCCGCTTGGGCTCCCCTACCACAACTATATTTAGCTGTTATTGATAAATAGTACTTTTCCACGCTTCTCATTTTTTTTTCGAGCTTCTGTCGTATGTCATATATTAATATTATACATGGATTATACGACATATGACAGAAGCTCAAAACAAATAATAAGCGTTGAAAAGTACTATTAGATTGTTTTGTATTGAAGTACTTATAACAGATCTTACTAATATAACTTAAACCCTTTTGTTTATTTTATTAACTTAACACATTCAAGTTAAATCTTTACCTTAATTTCATAACACCTTTCAATACTTTAATAGATACTTTGGAATTTTCAGATTTTGTTATGCAAATAAAATGGTAACATATAAATAAGTTTATATTATTTATATTATTATGTATGATGAATTAATTATTATTAGTATGTATATTTATTTCATTTATCTAAAGTTCAACATGGTTTTATATCGATTTGCCTATTTATTGAAATTTCTTTTTTAATGGCTTTATATAAAATTTCAATTAATATTTCAATTATTACTCTTATAAGTAATATTATCTTCTTATAAAAGTATTCTTATAACTTATAACTATTTTTATCAGTTTAATCATTTTTTAATTACATAACATAAAATTTATTATATTTCAAATATATACTAATATGGAAACAATCCATTATCTAGGAAAGAGTACACACATAACACCAAATAGTTTAAGGTCTATAAAAATGTCGATTTTCTTTGAAAATATTTCAAGTCTTCCTTATACAGTTTTTGTGTTACGTTCACTCTAACTAAAATATAGGCTTAAAAATTAATTATTCTTATTAAAGCGTTGCCGTTGTGTATTTTTTATCATTTTCTCAACTGAACTGTAAAAACATCTTATCGTAAATTTCGGCTTAAATTCGCAATGCTGATTTACACTCAGAGAAATCATTGAGTTACCTGTGTGTGCGGCATTACTTTGTTTAAATTAAAAGTTAATGTGGCGAGAGCGCACCGGTGAGCCTTTTGAATTTTATCAAAAATGAACAAAGCGCAACGATGTGCTTGGCGCATTGAAAGGATTATGACAAATAACTATGAAACAATATTTATTTGCCTTACTCATTACAGGAAATTTAAAATTTATGAATATAGTGCAGATTATCGTTTTCCTGGTCATGTAAATACAGTCGAACCCGCTTATTGGAATAGCCATCGTGCCAAACAAAAGTATTCCTATAACCGGGATATTCTAATAACCGATCATTGGTGATTCGTAGAAACGTTTCGGGACCTCAAATTTCTATTACTTAAAGCGGGATATTCCTTTAACCGGTATTCTAATAAGCGGGTTCGACTGTATCTACATAATAATATTTACCTGCAATGCAATCTGCAAACGGTTCTAACATGAAATTAAAATAATGGTATTGAATGTGAAACATTACTTCATAATCAGATTTATAAGAAAGTTTTTAGCTTTTCCATAGTAATATTATGTTAATAAAAAATGGTATTAAAATAAATGTCATAATGCCTATGTTATTATCAACACACATAATAAATACAATGATAATGTCTATGAAAATAAATCTAGAAAGCCAAGAGATGACACGGCACAACTATTTTTTAACAGGATCCACTGTCATATCAGTCACATAGGCTGGATCATAATATGACGTTTCTTATGCACAATGGTGGTAATAAAATCCGATCAGTTCTGACAGCCGCTTTCATTCAAAATTCAAAGTAAACATTTTTCGTTTTCATTTGTGGAAATGAGCACAGCTCGACTTTCTACTTGCCAGAGAGATGCAAAAGAAACATGCATAAGCCCAGAACCTGTCATTGTTATAGCAAGATGCACAGCCAAATGAACACTATTGGACTGAGTAGAACAAATAAAATGTAACTATTGGTACGAACAAATGCGCCTTAAACATTCGAAGGCTTTTATACATGAATTTTTGATACTAGATATTAATAAGAATGATCTGATAATCATTGTAGGTCTTCTAACATGACACTGTCATCTCAAGGGGCACATGAACAAAATCGGACTGACAAAATCTGAAATTTGTACTTTCTGTATCATCATTCTGTATCATCATTTTGTATCATCAATCTCTACCATCTTTCTCTTTAATCGTAGCTATATAGAAACAGGGATTAGAAAACAAATAGAGAAAATCAATAATACATGGAGGAATAAAAATACATTAGAATGAAAACTAGGATAAGAATTTAGAAAACGGCTACAAGACCATAAATAATGACATATACGACTGAAACAAGATCTGATTCATCCAAAACAAAACGGACACTAGATATAGGTTAGGTTGTTCAATATGAGTGGGTGCTTAACCCATCCACTCGACGTATGAGGTCTATTCGGACCATGCTAGGGATAACGGAAAAGTGGATATTAAGAGGAAACAGTAGCGATCAACAGGTAGCAAAAACGCGTTCCAAGATTGCGGCTGTAATTTTGAATATTTTTTCGAGATATTTGGCACACGTATCCGTAATATAATAAAGAATGGCGGTACAGAGCCCAATTTGAAAAATATTTTAATATGTGGAAATCACTCTGTAATTAAATACAATATTAAAAAAACGAGACTTTACCGCCATTAAGAAGAACAAAAAAATACACTTTCTTCAAATAAACTTTTTTATCCGATGCCTAGATTTTGTGTCATTTTGGAACTACTAAAATTTTTTATTTCATTAGTACTTCCAAAATGACACAAAATCTAGTCATCGGATAAAAAAGTTTATTTGAAGAAAGTGTATTTTTTTGTTCTTCTAAATGGCGCTACAGGCTCGTTTTTTTTTAATTGTATTTAATTACAGAGTAACTTCCAAATATTAATATATTTTTTAAATTGGGCTCCGTACCGCCATTCTTTAATATATTACGAATACGTGTGCCAAATATCTCGAAAAAATATTCAAAATTACAGCCGCAATCTTGGAACGCGTTTTCGCTGCCTGTTGATCGCTACTGTTTCACCTTAAGAAGAATCATGAGAAACACACTGAGTGATGGAAAAAGAAGTGAAAAAATGAGAACAGTTTGTAGGATGGAAAAAGTAGGCGGCTGGATACTGAATAAGAAGAGAGAAGGGAACAATCATGTAAGCAGAATGGGAGACGATAGGGTAGTCAAAATAGCAACAGAAAATTTTCCAATTGGTAGAAGAAGTGTGGTCCGACCGTGGAAAAGATGAAGTCACAATATAACTTTTCCTTCTTAGTCGTTAACCTAATGCAGGAATCGTGATATCACGAAGCTATTAGCTGATTTTTGCAATGTTGTTCCATTGTTCTTTATATTCTGCCATTCTAACACATTCTGATAATGGAGCGCCAATATGTAGTAGTGTATAATATTAGAAATAATGCCAGAGACAGTTATTATAGTTCTTTATTAATTGTTGAACAACCATGATGCCACACAAGAATGAGTAGACAAGCGAGTGACATAAGGTAGTGACTAATCATCCGCCGGACGGTATACAGTATCGGATATGTTCCGAATACCAACATTATAATACATCTCCCCTTTTAAATTACAAAGGTCTTTAACATTAGGAGTAAAATAAAACTGGTTTTAATTCACAAATTAAACCTACTAGGTTTCTTAACCTGTCTACCAGACCTAGTTATGACCACAGCCGAAAGCTGAGGCGCTTGATTTAGTGCTACTTCCTTGTTTACATTATCTTTTAAAGGTTGAGCAAACGGTGTGGGAGACAGGATGTTTTGCTCTGGGGATCTATTTATTATAGGTAACGTCTTGGGTGGATTGTTATCAGAAGAAATATCATCTCTTTCAAATTCTTCATTCAAAATGGGGTTCTCCACCCTGAATGTATTGGGTGATGGTCGAAGATCCACACGATTTCTTCTAACAACATTCCCCTCTTTATTTTCTACCAAGAATGACCTAGGTGAATCATGCTTTGCTACAACCCTGCCTGGTTCCCAACATTTCTTTACACGGTTATAAACCGTAATATTATTATCAATATCTAACTCTTTTAAGTCTCTCACATGTTGATTATAATAATCTAAATTCTTTCTTTGCTTAGCGATCAATTTCTGTTTAATATTTTCACATAAACTTGGACGTAGCAACACATTGGAAACCGGCAATTTTGTTTTGCAAACACGGCTCATAAGGAGCTGCGATGGAGAGTAGTCCATATACTTAAGTGGTGTGTTTCTATACTGAAGTAACGCAATATGTATGTCAGTGCCATCATTAAGGCACTTTTTTATCATATTCTTTGCAATGGATACCGCTTTTTCCGCTAATCCATTGGCACGTGGATAATTTGGACTTCTTGTCACAATGATAAAATTCCATTCCTGACCAAAGCTTCGAAAACAAGAGCTATTAAATGGGATGTTATCAGCGACAAGAGTATCAGGAACTCCAAATTTGGAAAACAATGATTTTAGTTTTGATATTATGGTTGGACCAGACTTATCCTTAATATGAATTATCTCTAACCAGTTTGAATATGCGTCCATTACTACTAGATACGATTTATCTGAATAAGAAAAAATATCAACTCCTAGCCTTTGCCACGGACGTTCTGGAATATCAAAAGGATGTAAACTTTCTTTACAATTTTTTCTACTAATGTTTTCACATGTTTTGCATTTTTTTATAAACAATTCTACATCATTACTTAAATTTGGCCAGTAAAAAATTTTCCTTGCACGAGCTTTACATTTTTCGATTCCCAAGTGCCCCTCGTGAATTAATTTAAGCATCTCTAAATGTAAAGAACTAGGTACTATTAATTTATAATCCAAAAACAATAAGCCTGACGACATGTTAATTTGTTCTTTAAGTTTAAAATAATGACGCAGGTTTTCAGGGATATCAGTTTTAATCAAGGGCCACCCATTTTTAACATAATATAAAAGCTTGTTTAATTGTGAATCATTTTCTGTCTCAATTTTAAACTTATCCTTTTTTTGATCAGACATTGGTAATTCTGTTACTAAAGAATGAATAGCAAAATCAAATTCCTGATCTGATTTTAGCCCGCTGCAATTTAAAAAGGCCCTAGATAAAGTATCTGCAATGTATAAATATTTACCAGCTTTAAATGTCACATTCAAATCATAGTTAAGTAACCTGATTAGCATTCTTTGCAAGCGTGGTGTAACAGAATGTAGATTTTTACGAAAAACTGACTCTAAGGGCTTATGATCACTAGAAACTTTAATATTTTTCATGCCATAGAGCCAAAAATGAAATTTTTGTATGGCAAACACGATAGCCAGAGTTTCCTTTTCTATCTGCGCATAATTTTGCTCAGTTTTATTTAGACTTCTAGACACGAAGGACACTGGGTGTCCATTTTGTAACAGGCAAGCGCCCAACCCATCCCTACTAGCATCAGTCTCTATCTCAACAGGTAGATTGGGATTAAAAAAAAATAACACCGGAGCGCTTGTTAGTAGGTGTTTAAGTCTATTTAAAGAATGCTCGTGTTCTGTTGACCAATGCCACGGGACCTTTAAACTTGTTAATTCTCTGACACCACACCTGACACCATGTATAATATTAGAAATAATGCCAGAGACAGTTATTATAGTTCTTTATTAATTGTTGAACAACCATGATGCCACACAAGAATGAGTAGACAAGCGAGTGACATAAGGCAGTGACTAATCATCCGCCGGACGGTATACAGTATCGGATATGTTCCGAATACCAACATTATAATACAAGTAGCAGCAATATGGTCTGTATATCGTGTGGGAGACTAAACTTAACTTCTTTTGCCGTCTACCTTTCTCTGGATGATTTTCCCTGGAAAAGTGTCTCAAGACCATTTCTTCGAAGCATATGTCCAAAATAGCATAATATTTGATCTGATATTTTTGTGTTCAATATAATACAATTCAGTATAGGTGCAATCCAAAGAAAGAGAAACAGGCAGAATTACCTAACAAGAAGGCAGAAGAATAAAAAACAACTGGACGCATTATACATATATAACTTTCCCGCGCATAATGACTTAATGACCCATACACTTGAGATCTCGTTGGTGATGGCTTGTAATGATCATCAGTGCCAAAGTAGTCATTATGTCACTTATAGTTTTGTACATGCATTTAACTTGTATGTTTTTTTGTGATATTAATTCTTGATAGTTGTACATTTCTTATGTTTTAGTATTTACAGTATATTTTTATTGTGGATGTTTTTGCTTGTATGCCATTTTATTATAAATGTATTGCCTGTTTGATGTTAGAAGAATATCTCATTAGCAAAATTAACTTTTTAAATTAATTAGCTTCATATTAATTTTTAAATTGAAGTAAATGTACCTTCATCAGACTTACTGATCTTCAATTTTATTGTGGGTCTTATAATACATATATATTTTATTATATAAACGGAGGCTTTTTATGTTAGAACCACAAATATTCCTGTTAACTTTTCATCGTAATTATTATAATATGGTAATAATGATTAACGACAAAGGCAAAATTGAAAATACTTCAGCTAATTTAAATATGTTAGAATAAATAATTTTATTGGAATATAATAATTATTAGTACAGTTTAAATCAGCATTGTGAAAAATTTTGAATTGGATAAATTAAATAGAATATTTAGCGTTTTACAGTCCACTTGAAATAAAATTTCGATTTGTTTAATTTCATAGGTAAAAGTCGGTTGCAGTAGAAAACGCACTAAGATATACACATTGTTAATTAGGATATATCATTATTTTTAAATCTTATCTACTCGCGATAGATATTTATATAAAGTATATATTGTATGTATATCCATACATAAGCAGTTGCGGGGTAAGTGACAGCACCAGTGGTATAGGGTCTGTCATTTACAAACAAGAAAAAAATATAATAATTCACTCACTTCGGTTACCTGTCGAAAAAGTTAAAACTCGCTGTTGCCAAATAGTTTAATTTATTTCATTTTTTCAGATTTTCTTGTTAGTTTTTTATAATTATTAGCATATATTGTAATATATTTTAAGCTACAATACTTACTTTTCTTTAAAAAAATCTAGCCTGTGTGCAGTCCATATTTCTTATAAAAAAGTCTGTTAAATAACATCCTGATTCAATTTTATATATTTTTGTCGTATAACAAAAATATCGTATATTATGCATGTTAATATCTAGGAATAATATTATGCTTCTAAATTTCTTTAATCATCTAAACTAACTTTAAAATATTTATCAAATTTTTTAGAGCATGATAGAATACCTTAAATATAATGATTTTTTATCATCGATTTTTAAGAAAAGTTTTACTACGGAACTAGATTCAGAGTGCCTCCACATGGTAATAAAGCAACACTTTATAAAATGTATTTGTTAAAAATCAAGGCAGAAAAATATAAAACTCAATAAACTCACTAACATAACATATAGTATAATTATTCAAATATGTGGAATAAATTCCTTATTTCAAAAATATACCACTTTAGAAAATTTTTTAAAAACCTCAATTTTAATTTTTAGATGGCCCTCATCATTATTAGCGTAATTACGTAATCGACAATTTTTCAAAATACAAATTTTTAAAATACAACATTGTTGGTTTAATATATAATTAATTTATGTATAAGAAATAATGAAATTTATGACCTTCAGCAATAATGAAATGAGAAAGACCGCAGTAAATTAGTTGCTGTTTTCGATGACTTCAGGAGGTATTTGTGCAATTTCTATTCTGATGATCTCCTTCAACCCTTATTCATTATTTAGATGACTTTGACATATTTTTCCCTTCAAAGCTCCCCACAAAAAAAGTCTAGCAATGTCAAATCTGGGGACTTTAATGGCCATTTGATATGTTCTCTTCTCCCTATCCACCACTACCTGGGGAAATGTTACTTAATGTGGGGGAGCCTTATCCTGTTGGAACCACAAATCTTGGAAATAGCTGATTCAGCTGTGGCATTAGATAATCCTGAAGTAATTCCTGATAAATAGGAACAGTTAAGTTTTCTTCACAACAATGTAACCCGATAGTATGATTGTTTACAATTTGGGTCCGAAAATTCATCCTTGTAGGATATTGTGTTCTATATTCTTTTATCCAATGTGGATTTTCACTTGCTCAGTATAGATCTGTCTGACGGTTTATGTGACCGTTGAGCATGAAAGCCGCTTTATCTAAAAAATAAATTTTTTTATGAAACTTGGCTACATAATTTCAAAATGTTTTCATATAATTCATTTCTTCTGTCAAAGTTATATCTAACAGAGTACGGAGTACTTCAGATCTTTTTATGAAATTTAAAGATATATATCTTCTTCTTGCAGTACAATTTCCTATCGGAGGTTGGCTACCATCACAGTAGTCTTAACTTTGTTGGCTGCAATTCTGAACAATTGTATTGAACTGCACCCGTACCACTCACTTAAATTTCGCAACCAGGAAATCCTCCTATACGTCCCATATTTCTCTTTCCCGAGGTTTTTCTTTGGATTATGAACCTTAGGAGGGAGTACTTTTCCCCTCTCATTATGTGCCTAGACCCATAAAGGTATATGTAGGTAAATGTATTTTTAATAAAAACTTGCTAATCAAAATACCCATTCCCAATTACAAAATGGGATTATAATGAAATAATGGCCAACTGAAAAAATAGATACCATGGGTTTTGAAAAACGGCATTACTTGTAATTTATCTAAGGTGTATTTACGATTCAGTCGCTCACGTTTAAAAAAATCTACATAAGAGGCACACCGTCATCCAGCTGTATTCCTTCTTTTTCAATCAAAAACTTCCCAGTTAAAAAGATCGTGGTAATAGTTATTTGAATAAATGTCAAACTATTATTTTATGATGGTCCGACTTAAACTAACACTGGGCAATTTGGCGTAACTCCTTGTGTAAAAACGACGGATTATGATGTGTACGAGGTTAATAGTTCCGCAGTGTACCATAAAGCATTTAACACATTTATACTTTTTTCATTATGTATGGTAGGACAAAAAAGTTAAATTGCACCAAAATACTTATTACTTAATATATTAAAAAAGAAAAGTAAATATTGTACCTGATTTAAATTCTAATAAAATTTCTTTTATTTATATTAATTCTTTACTTGCTTTAATAAAGTTAAAATTATTTATTTTTAATCAACACCTTAGCTCATACATTTATAAAACATATACTGCTCAAATATGCTAGTTAGGTAGGTTTACTAATAATTAATGCCCACAGGGCCTACAATTAAAGTGAAATTGTAAATACGGGTATTATCATTCCTCATTAAAGTCAAACTAATTTTTGTATGTAGCAGTACCGTCCATATTAATATAACAAATATATCAAAACAAAACAATTACAATTTATTGGGCAACAGTTTTGTAAATGTGAACAAAAGTATCTTTACATAGTGGCTTTAATCGTGAATAAACGTCGCGTCGTACACCGCGTATAGCGTTAAGTTATACGTCACGTCTCTCCAGTTCGTTATCTTTATAATTAGTGAATCTTTTCATTTCTTATGACTTCACCTCTTAGTTCACAAATAAATTTAATGAGAAATTCCTTCTTAAAAGGTATATTTATTTAAGAAAAAAAAAGCGCTTCATTTATCACTGAAAGTTTTCTCTCTAAGTAGAGCATCATCAGTGCTTTTACATGCATGACATGCTGAGCTATCAAAAATACATTGGTAAAAACCTTTTAATTATTGGCAAAATGTCTTAAGGTACGATTCCAACATCGACGGCAGACGGCAGACGGCAGACGGCAGCTGCAAACGGCAGTTACAGTTGTTACCATGACATACGCATTTACTTACTATAACACTATGAGGCTATACATAACACTATGAGATTCCGACATCTAACTGCGGCAGAATGTCAATTGCTAATAATTATACAAATTAATAGTACAAAGTAAATACGTATTGTCATAAATAGGTGTGTTGTTAATGCCTTCTAGTCCCAATTAATTAAAGCTCAGTTTTTCCGATAACATAATATTTAAATCGAACTATCGATGATTCAACCATAAGTTATTTACAATATTAACATGACCTATCCTAAACTGAATACTTGCTAACTACAACAATAATCATAATATCTTTCTCGCCCTAGTTAATGTTTATATACACCTTTAAATAATAACAAACATGACAATCCAATGTTACTCGCGGTTATTGAATCCAAGAACAGACACTACATCGATTAATGACTTTGAATGGGTTTTAAACATATTTTATACATAATGTCCTATTTTATATTACAGTATGTCATGGTAACAACTGTAAATGCTGTTTGCAGTTGCCGTCTGCCGCCTGCCGTCTGCCGTCTGCCGTCTGCCGCCTGCCGTCGATGTCGGAATCGTACCTTTACACTGACATAATAAATGAAAAAACCAATTGATTGATAAAATTCATAAGGATATGGCATTTGGAATTATAATTATGACTGCCACAAGGCACATGAGTTGCTTAATAGACAATATTATGTCTTTACATTGAGGACGGAGAGGAGCAACTGAACTAAAATATCAGTTGACAACATTCAAATTTCTTTCATATGTCTATATTTCTTTCTTTCGTAGAAACTACCTAATAATTTAGGACAATATCTCACTAACTCTAAAGACCCTATAAGCTACATGAATCCCATTCGTTCTTCCGGCAATACTCAACACTGGTTCTCGTTCCCCATTTTATACTAATTTATCCTATTTTCTCTACTGATTACTCTCATATTTTCGTATGTTTGGTTGTCGGGTCTTTGGAGCTCTCAGTCTCTCAAATTCATCAATAGTCTCAATCACTTATTTGATATCAAATACTTGTTTATTCCATAACTCACTTTATTTATTCATCATTTATCAATTGAGTAATAGCTTAGAAAATTATATTTAGTTTTTCCAGTCCTAGATGTTTTTAACATGGGCAGAATAATATTTTTAAACCTATTAAATAACTTTTTCACCAATCTTCTTTCTAAACTAGGGTTGATATATTGACCAATATGCCATATATATTAATTTTTGCACTTATAAGATTTTACAATCATTTCTGAAAATTTTTAGAATATGAAAGGTAGATTTTCAGAATTTTAAGATAGACACAACAACACAAGGCAACTTTAAAATTTGGACCATTTGGTAACAGAATACATACTTCATTATATAAAACTATGAAAAACTGGTAGAATCCAAGTTGTACATGAGCATAAAGTTATGCGAAATTTGAAAGAATAGTTTTACCTCACCCCGAATAAGTTCATTATCTTTTCGATTGGGTTAATTGTGTTAATTTTTTTTAGAATACTGTATCTCAAGTATCTCTACAATCATAATGGCTACGCTTTTAGTACTATATCTTATTTGAAAAAACTCTTCTGGTACTATGTATATAATATTTTTGTCTAAAACTATATAAAACGTTGCTCACTAAGTTCCTATAATATTTCTCGTAATTTTTCATTCATTTTCTTTTTTTTTTAATGTACCGATAAGAAACGTATAAACTCATAACAAATATAAACGTTGCAAACGTAAATTGTCCATGTCTTCTACATACAAAAATTACCATAAAAATTTCGACAAGTAACCTGCTCTGAGCACTGCGGCTTCCAGACTACACTCTATGTGCAACTGCGTTTTGGACGCACTTTGTTAAAAAATTGTCAAGTAGTAGCCCTTTTCTGGGCAAAGGGTCATTGACGAAGATCAAAAACTTTTGCAAAAGTAGAGTATAGTTTTATAATCTGTTAATGACGTAGATTATTTATTAAAAATAAGTATAAAGTAACTACCTACCTAAATAATTGTTTGCTGTATCTTTTTGTTTTGGGCTAAACCGTAGCGAGCTGTATACCAACTAAACTCACCCCCTCTTTCTCCAACCGGCGGGAAAGAAAGTGCTGGCGAAGTATGGCGCCGCCTTCAATCTTCTCTTGGATGATCAGTTACGCGAAGGCAGTACTTTTAGTTTCTCATTATGTGTCCTAGGTAGCTAACTTTTCCAACTTTGATGATCTTTCACAGCTCTCTATCTGTACCTATTCTCCTGAGGATATTTTCCTTGGTGGTGTGGGTTGTTCAAAGTATTTTCAAGATCCTTCTATAAAGCCAGGGTTCAAAGTATTCTAGCGTATTCATCAGTGTTATGTTGAGCGTCAGAAAATGACATCTAAGATTATATTAATGCTACTGTTACAAAATAAGCTTTTCACACAGTTCTTTTACAGTCCTGCTAAGGAGACTATGTTAGGCTCTATTGCCTTTGTTTTAGTACAATAATTGATAATACAAATTTTAAAATACTGTATTTTTTCTTCCTAGCTGATTTTGATAACGTTTTTTTTTCATATTGAAATATTGCTGTAAGGCTAGTTTTTATATGAACTCAAATTTACAAGTTTACACTATAAACCATTTTATTTAATGCTGTCTGCCTTCAAGCCTAAAATCAGATATAAAAGCAGATATAAGTCAAAACAAAGGTTTTGAAGTTGCCCCTTTTTGGAATACTTTAAATTGTAGTGCTTATAATGCCCATGTTAAACATAGCTCTCCTGGCTAATTGCTCTTTACCAAATCCATCAAATTAAATGAAAAAAAAGATAGCTCCCAATGGTCTTCTATTTCTTGTCCAAAATTTTGCATCCAGCTCTCTATTCAGGTGCTGTCTTGATTGGTTAATTGATTAAGCTGATCCTTTATTTTTTGTTATTTGGTACTCTAAGTTTTGTACGAGGTATTTTATTTAGGGTAGATATGATGGCTCACAAATCGCTGATATTTGATAAATGTCAAGGTAGCTTACATATATCATTATCTCCAAAACAACGTCACTACAATTATTTTAACTATACTTTATTCACCTAAAAATTTTTGGTCTTTTGTATAACATTCTCCATTTGCTCCCATGAGCTGTGCCCAATTTTTTTTTATTAGTTCCTTATGAAACTTTATCGATATGTCTTGGTAATATATAAGTTTCATTTCATAAATGGACAACTCATGGTAGCAATGGACACCTATTCGTACAAGATTGAACACCAAATAGAATTGGTTTGTTGTAATATTTCTGATAGGATTCATATTGGTTTTTAAGACATACTTTTAAAAAAGAAATGTTTACAATAAAGATATGCCATAGAAAACATTAATTTATTTCTCAATGATGTTTTTTTACTAACATTTGCGATATTTACTATAAGCCTTAGAATGTATAGCAATGAGCTTATTTTATGAGATTTGGACAAAGCGGATAGCAGATTGAAAATGTATGTAGAATTTTATTAATAGTCTGCTTTGATCTATACAATAAAGAGCTCCACACTAAAAAGACAAGGCTTTTTCATTATTAATTAGCTATTTTCCACTGCTGTAAAAGTTATTTCTTATTAATTTTTTTTTGTTTAAAATTGTGTCTTATGTAAATGGAAATACATTTTTTGTTGTTTTATAATAGAAACTTATTTAGAATGTATTTAAAAACTACAAATCTGTTGTTTAACAAAGTATAAGTATTATTCAAAAACTGCTCAAATTATTGGTGTCAAGTGCCGTAATGGCTTATGAAGTAGTAAGTTCTCATTTTTTACAGTATTATTTATTTATTTGTGGCGTTACTAAAAGAGACAAATTTTGAACAGCACAACTAATTTAATTAACAATTATTAGTTATCCTTCTTCTTGAGTAACTAGAGACTCCAATTTTTTTATTCCAAATTAATATATGGAGCAGTTTTTACTTACATATAATAGTTTTATGTATTAAGATATATTTGGAAAATCTTGGCTCTATTATTTGTATAAGGCCGAAAACAGAAGAATCACTCTGAAGCGCTACTTTGTGGATCCACAAAGTAGTTTCCGATGATTAGCCGTAAATTCTTATGTAAATTAAACGTGCCATTCCAGACGAGCGACAGTGGCCAACCACTGTCCACGCCACTGTGGCGTCCATTACAAAATCATTGGGACCACAAAAATCAACTGTTTCAGCCAGTTTGTGGATCCACATAGTGCGCTGCAAAGTGGCTCGTCTGTTTTAAACCTAACTCTTTTGTTAAACGAACTCAAGGGAGTATTGTGTACTAACTATTCGGTTTTAAGTTACACAGGAATTTTTTAATTATTTTTTTTACTGGTTCCAAATTGTTCTGATTATCAACTGTCTGTAAATTTCTTTTTATGAATTGGAGATTACTTAATCCTCCTCCATATTCTTTGAGCCCTTGTTAGGGCGAGCTGATACTGAATATATTGTTAGCTTTCGTTTTCGATTGGCTGCGAACCTCTACCAGGTGGTTTCATATAGGGATTTTCTCACCCCAATATTCATTTGGTCTGCCATTCGTGTCATATGCTGTTTCTGCTTTTATCTTCTCTATCTTCCCTATAATATAATATGTATATTACTGACTTGAGGTAACCCCATAGAGTCAGGTGGCGATAAGTCTGGTGACCTCGGTGGCCACTTAATGGGACCTCTCCTTCCAATCCATTTGTTCGGATAATTAGCCAGTGCCTAACTGGAGCTGCGTAGTGAGCAGGTGCTCCATCTTGTTGGAAGTGCAGCAAATCTTCGTCTAGAGCTTAAATTGCCTGGTATGGACAAGGGACCAATTATAGCATCGCCTAATATTCCTGCCCAAACATTCAGTTTTTCAGGTTATTGAGTGTGACCTTCTCTGAATCGATGCGCGTTCGCATCACTCCAGTACCGACAGTTTTGTTTATTTACATTACCATTCAGCATAAAAGTACAGTCATCAGTGAAACAAATATTTTTTAACATTCTCGGTTCAACGCGAATTCTTTCAGTCATGAGTTCACAAAACTCAATTCGTCGGTCTGGATCATCATCGCCTAGTTCTTGAAGAATTTGTGTTTTGTACGGGTGAAACTTATGTAATTTCAAAACGTTTCTAAACGACTTATGTGAAAGTCCTGTTATTGCAGATACTTGACGTGTTGATCCAGTAAGCTCTATTGCAAAATTTCCAAGCACCTCAATTTGGGAATCTTCATTCAGTAATCTTGGGGCATCCCTTTTTTTATTTTGCACTGATTCCGTTTCTATAAACTTTTCAACTAAATCGCGGACGTACACGAGACTTATATTTTTGTCCGGATGCCTTTCATTAAATAGGTATTTGAGCTGTTCGTAAATAACACTGGTTCTGGGAGGCAAATTTGAAAATGATCTCCACACGTTCAGTATACTGTAAACCATCGTGACAACTGCAGCTGAATGACAGTACCGATCGTAGAAATGATGAAAACTAATGACTTAAAAGTCTCAAATAAACCAAAAATTTTTGAATCTGACAGAACCCAAAAAACAAATGTTTTCAACTTGTTTTCCGACGGACACTCATTCAAAATAATATTCCGGGAGATAGCATTACAAATGAAAAAGTCATAGTAAGCCGGCTAATATTAACACCCTGTATAATTATTATTTATACCATTGGATAGCATTTTTTATAGTCTTTTCAATGATGTATCACAAGTAGGCGTTTGCACTTTTTTGGTTGTGGTAGGTGGACCTTAGGGGGTTGATGGGGTGAGTTCTCTTTCATGTCATTTTAGTTCCCCCTTACCACCCTAGAAACGGTTTCAAGCATTTTTCGATATCGGCTTTTATTCGTGAGATATAGCCCATTGTAAGTTTTAAAATTGACACACTGTATGTTACAGAGATCTCTTATTTCGTTATATAATATTTAGATATTCGAGAGTTATCAAGTAACTCTATGAGAATACGGTAACGTTATAAATAACATGTAAAGTATACAGTAAAATAACGTTACCGTATTCTCCTAGGGTTACTTGATAACTCTCTAATGTGTTCTCTAATATAAAGGTGATACCTAAGTCACACGATCAAACTAGACAAACCGCATCAAACGGCAGAGAAAGCTAGAAGAATCCGAATGACTTGGGCAGTAGGAAGACTCAGTGATGTGTTGAAAAACAAAAAGATTGCAATCAATTTAAAGAAAAGGGTATACAACAGTTGTGTTGTACCAGTCATGACCTATACCATGGAGATTGTGACACTTACAGAGCTATCAGCCAATAGATTAAGAACAACACAGAGGGCCATCGAACGAGATATGTTAGTAGTATATAACGAAATGAGGAATCGCGAAGCAGGACAAAGGTTGGAACATGTAATTGAAAGAATTGCGCAAATGAAATGGAACTGGGTGGTACACGTGGCATGGCAAAATAACGAAAGGTAGACGAGAAACATTGTATATTGGAGACCAGGCGAGTATAGTCGTAGTAAAGGAAAACCATAAAAACGATGACTAGACAACATCAAAGCAAAAGTGGGGAGAAACTGACACCAAATAGCACAAAACAGAGAAAGTGGAAAATTCATGGGAGGAAGCTTTTGTCTAAGAATGAATGCAACCATGCTGAAGAAGAAGAATAGTACTATAATATTGAGACTTATTAGCTTATTAGCTTTCTTGCTTAGGCAGAAAGTTTTTTTTTTCAGCAAAATTTCTGTCAATAATAACAACCTTTTTTCTTCTGATTAGTTCAGATGATACTCGATAATCTGCAGCACTGAATGGTAAGGTCAGGGTTTTCTTAAACGATAATACCCAGCCCGAGAAGTTTTTATCAATATTCTTTGTCACTTTTTTTGTCTAGATTTGCCTTTAACTGGCTCTTCATTTATTTTCCTCCTCTATCTTTTCTCCTTCGTAAGAATGTAGTGGGGTCATGTAAGTCGTATGACAGTTTCTGTCCAATTCTCTCTCCTGAGCGTGTTGTTTTACTTCGGAGAATGAGTAACCAGTCATGTCCTTTATTTGGTCCGACCATCGTAATGGAGATGTTCCTCTGGATCTTCTGCCCTCTACGTTGCCTTCAACTATTATTCGTGCCATTTCTTTTATTGAATTCTTATCAGTCACTTCTGAACCTCGTTTTTGTTGTTCATCACCTAATGATTCTGGGACACTAAAGGTTCTTTTCGAGCTTTGTTTTGCCAACAAATCTGCTCATTTATTTTTATACACTCGTTAATGTCCAGTGACCAGGCACATATCTTAAAGACATTTTATTATATTTTCGAGGTTGTTGAAGAGCTCTTTGCAGTTCCTCGTCAGTTTTGATTTAATGAGTGGTTTCTTTCTTCTTATTCATGTCTTGTCCGTTGTGGACGTTGGCTATCATCATAGCAATTTTTATTTTGTTTGCGGTGTTTTTAAATAACTCGATTGATGTTAGTCCAAACAATTGGCGTAAGTTTTAAAACCATGAGTGTCTTCTTCTTCCGTGTCCACGTTTGCTCTTTATTTTACCCTGTATTATCAGTTGCAGCATCCGATATTTATCATGTCTCATGATATGACCGAGATATTTAAGTTCCGTTTCTTAATATCGAAAGAGATTTCTTTTTGTTTTCCAACTCGGCGCAATACCTCTACGTTGGTGGTGTCGGTCGTCCAGGATATTTTGATAATACGTCGGTACACCCACATTTCGAATGGGTTCTTGACTGATAGAATAGCCGCTTGGCTATCTGTACAAATGTTGATTCTTTTTGGTTTATGGCCTTCATCCATGACTTTATTAATGCAGGCCACCAAAATTACAATAGAGGCTGTTATAAGTGTTTAGCAAGTATTTGAAAACTTACATAAAAAAATTATTGTGTAAAAATATCAAAAATAAAAATGAGATTAAATGATTTTCCAAATTCACACCAAAACTCAGTATACTTACTTAATGTTAATAGGGTGCATTTCAAAAATTAGATATTTTTTAGTAATATTTGTTTGAGTTATAACTTATTTACGTATTTTAATGAGTTCTTCTGTATATTATACTAGTAATTGTGAAGTTTACACGAAACAGAAATATAAAAAAAATAAATTTGCTGTTCCAAAAATGTCTCTTTGTAAATTCAATCGCGCAATGTATGTAAGTAAACTTATGTGCTAATCTTGTATGATATGGGGAACTTCGTGGATCCTATAAAGTGTTTGTTGTTGTATAGAATTTTGCAAAACCCCTAGAGGTGGCTCTACGAAGTTTCTTTCAGCAAAAATACACACGTTTGTATTTCGATATTCATCTCCATCAATATGTTATTTGTTAACCTAAAAAGCTGTTAAGTAATGTTAAGATTTAAAAGAATGGTCGCAAACTGTAATATATAATGTATCAAAATGCTCACAGCGACTAGAATCGAGTAAATAAAAGTGTATTCCACTGTAATATGTACCTTTTTTTCTGTTACCATCACTCCTCGTTACAACTGTATCCGTAAAGTAGGTATAATCATTTTATACCCAAAATAGAACGACATGACAATGCTCTACATCAGCGGTGCTCAAAGATTCGATCGCCAAAGTTTTTTAAGTCGATCGCGATTCACGGAAAAAATACAAATAAAAAAGTTGTGGACACTTAACTAATTTACTTCGGTATACATATGTGAGGTGGTTGAAATAATTAGTCCCGAAATAATTTCTTTTCTAGAAGAACGAGGGGAAAATTGACTTCAAAACGAAAAGCTCAGTGATCTGGCTTTCGTATCAGATTTATCAAATAATTTGAACCTCCTTAATTTGGAACTACAGGGTAAAAATAACAATTATCGATATGATGAGCGCAGTACATTCCTTTGTCAACAAATTGTTATTATTAAAGCTCGGATTTATAGGCAACAAAAATTGAAAAAACATTTAGGGAAAATATAGGCAATAAAGGAATATAACTTATTATTTATTGTACAAAGTGAATTAACGTAATGTTAACTTAAGGCAGGTATATTTACACATCATAATCATAACATTAGTATAAATAAACTAGTAACTAAATAACTGTTAATTAATAATTAAACACTGTAACCACTTAAAATTTTATCATTAATAGAAACAACTAAATGTTTTTCAATATTTTCGGTCTTAAAACTATGTCTTGGATCACTTAAAATTAATTTGTACATTTAAAACGAACGTTCGACATCGACAGATGTAATTGGAGCATATTTCAGAGCGGATAATAAATCTGGCATAATTTGTAATTCCTCGGAAAATGTCCCATTCAAAACTTTAGCAACATTAGATAGAAACGAAAAACCTTCATTCTTGTCGAAAACATATTTCATTTTTTTAAAAATTAATTGACCGTTACTTCCAGGTGCCGATTTAATTTTCGTCTTTAAATTATCTATTAATTTTACTGACTCACATAAATTTATCTTTTGTTTTTCTAATAAGGTAATTGTGGTAACTATTAATTTATAATTGTCATTGATATAAGCGAGTTCCTGTTTCAATTTGGGATTTTTTAATATTTTTTTTGCTTCTCGAATGGCTTCGGAAATATCATCATCAAATTCTGACATAACTAATTCTATTTCATTGCAGTGTTCAAAGTAAAAAAACTGCTTCGAGCCAGATTTCCCACCTTGTAATTACTGGTTTAGGTGGCAAAGGGACACCGGGAAGTCTTTCTTTATATATTTGCACCCTCAACGGAGCCTTCACAAAAACTTTTTTCATAAAATTTATACAATTATTTACCAACGGAAACAGATTTCTTATTTCTTCAGCAATTCTATTTACCCCGTGGGCTACACAAGTGCAATGAATTAAATTAGGATAAAAAATCTTTAAATTAACAGCAGCTTTTAACATATATGCCGCAGCATCTGAAAGCACTAAAACTATTTTATTCACTGGTATAGGGTTGGGTACAAAGAGGTTTGTTAAACTATCTTGTATAAATCGACTTATTGTTAAATTGTTTGTTTTTTCCAATTCTTTAACGGCAACTAAATAAGGATTTCTCGCAAAGTTTTCGTTCAAAATTACAATCATTAAATTAGCTATATACCTGCCGCATACATCTGTCGTTTCATCCACGATAATATACAAAAATTGCCCTCTAACTCCCACTTAATTTTTGAAATACATTCCACATAACATTTTTCCACAGTATCTTTTCTCAATGTACTCTCGTCTGGTAAGGATTTATTAAGATATTTTTCAAAAAAGCATTTAAAACTAGGGTTATTAACTTTATATAGAGGAATGTTGGATGCAATCATCATCTGGCATAAATCAAATTTAAATGCGTCTTCCTCCTTTTTTTTGAACTGCTTAAACTATCCCGCAGAGATATTTGGGCTAACTTAGAGGAATTTAATTTTTCCAAATTACGTTTATGAAGTGGGGTTTCACAATGCTGGTCAATAAAGTACTTTTTTCTACTTGAAATCTGAGAATTAAAAAAAATAATTAGAATTCTAAAACCGCTTTAGAATTTAGTTATGTTGTGGGACGAGAAAAAAAGAGAAAAAATAAAACTTACCTATTTACCGCCTGGTTTACAAAATGCTCCATCTCCTTCTAGAGAAATTTCCGAATAAGGTGCGATCCATAGCCTTAATTTAGATGTCATCTTTTCACACAAATGTCTAAAACGTTTTAAAACGTGTTCTTTGCTTTTCGGTATACGCAACAAAACTAAACTAGGATATAGCAATTTGTGACTAAACGATGATACAGTAACCGACTGTACAACTGATAATAAACGAATAAAGCTTAGGGATTTCCAAATAGTTAACCCTCAAGACTCAATCAGGTACATATTCCTAGAAATCTGTTATATAAACAAACCATTGATATTTTATTATTGACCCAAAATTTTATTATAGAATGGTTTAGTAATAGAATAATATCATGGGTAGTACCATGAAATTTTAAAAAAGGCACAAATAGGCGGAATTTACGAAAAAAGGCAAAAAGTGCGAAAACAGTTATAATAGGCAAAATAGGCAAAAAAGGCATTTTGCGTATAATCCGAGCTTTAGTTATTATTGATTAATCAAATCAACAGAAAGGATTTAAACAACTTTCTATTGTTGAAAAAAAGGTTAACCGCCCATTTGAATTATATTTATTATGAGACGGAGATGCAAGTAGTTCAGGCGAGTTTGAAAGATGCTTGGCTGATTTTAAGACACTGACAGATATTGTAACACTGACAGTAAAGACGTGGAAAAAATTGCCACTGAAATATTAATTACTAATTACTTACAATATGAAGATCATTACCATCCAAAATGAGGCACTGAAAAAAATTTCGGATACTTATATACACCTTAAGTCCAAAGCGGCTGATATGAAATTTTGGTCTGTCATACCGTATAACAAATATCCATCTTTGAGGCAAATAGCTCTGAAGCTCATATCATTCTTTGGATCAACGTACTTGTGTGAGTCTGCATTTTCCCAAATGAAGGTAGTGAAGTCAAAGTACATAGCATAATCGGCTAACTGACGAACAAATCTCAACATGCTTGCATCTAGCCCTCGGTAATTCTGTATCATCTTATGAAAATCTTGTGAATATTATGCAGTGCCATGCATCAACATCCAAATAAAATTAGGATGAAAAACATTACTTTAATTACAACTCTGTGAAATTACAACTTTTTATCAAATAGAAATGTACAAGAAAGTTTTTTATTTTCAAAATTGTTGTTTTTTACTAGCAGTCGATCGCTGGACGCTTGCAGTTTATGTGTTAGATCCCACACAGTATAAGTCTGAGCACTACTGCTCTACATAATATATCCTACAGGCTGATCAATCTTACATAAATTCTGTTGAAGACAATAGAAAAAATACAGCGTGAGCCAAAGAAAACAGTAGACTTTAAGGAAATGCCTAAACAGGTCGTTTTTTATTTTTATATTGCAATTTTTTGGCATATATTTCATACTAGTGACGTCATCAATCTGAGCCTGATGACGCAATCGCTGATTTTTAAATGGGAATACGGGTCTTGTGGTAGCCCATTTGAAGGGATGTTCAATTCTCTATTTAGTAATATAAAGATTAATGTCATTATTTATACAGGTTGCCCAAAAGATATTTTTGAATTAAATTAATTTACGTAAAAAGAAGAATGTATGTAATTTATTTAACTCATGTGAATGGGGCCATTGAGGGTTCATACTCTCAATGACAACCAGCTTGCATATCAAGAAGGAAAACTAACAGAAACAGCGCTACATAAAGTAGTTCAGAAAATTAGTCACTCCAATAATAATGGAGAGATTTCATTAACCACCTTTCTAGATATACAAAGTGCATTTAATAATACACTACCAACAAAAATAATACCAGCTACAGGATGCAACTGGATCAAAGCAAATATGGAAAAAGCTGATTCTAACAGACCTGTCAGGAGAGGAGATTTTAGCCAAAACAGCTAAGGGGTGCCCACAGGGTGGAGTGTTTTCTCTACTTCTGTAACACTAACCACAAAAGGAGTTACAAATCTGAGCCTATGCGAATTATCTAATAATTATGGAAAGAGGTATGTGGTAACTTTCGATGCTGCACACTCCAAAGAACAACACATCTCCTGACTTGGCGTTGAGATAGCACAAAACTCTGTAAATCCTAGTAAAAGAGTAGTACTTAATGTCACAAGGAGACGGAACCTAGATAACATCTAGATGTCCGCTCTTTATGGAGAGACTGTCAAAGAGGCGAATGATGTCAAATATAAGAAGTAATTCTCGATAAATGGCTTACAAGGAGCGCCCATTTGGTCGGAATAGCAAAAAAAGGCAAAGTCTTCCCTTGGGACATGTCAAAGAAAATGTGAAGGAAATGTTTTTTTAAACACAAACAGATATATGTACTGGCTATACAGGGTGATTGATTAGTGGGGTAAAGCTCCGTAGATCCGTTATAGTAATAGATAGCGATAAACTTTGTGCTTCACATTAGAAGATTAGTTAGAATGTTACAGGTTGTTCGATAACATACTGGCAGACCAAACTTATGTTTTTTTTTAATGGAACACCCTCTATTTTATTTTATATTCCAGATCCTGTTAACTTTTTAATCAGGTAACTGTTAACATCTGTTAACTTTTTCATGGGAGGTTTCGGGTAGAGATTTTGCATAGTTTTAATTGCAGAGAGGCAATCAGAAAGAATGACACCGTAGGAGATGTTTTGCTGTTAATATATTGTAGGGCTTTGAAAAAAGCAAAAGTTCAAAGAACAAAGGTCAAATTTTAAGGGACCGTCAGATGTAATAAAAGCTGAACCAACTCCCTGTTCGGTTTTTGATGCATCGGTAAATATTTAAACCCGTCTTTGTCCTGCTGGTTCAAGATAAGGTTAACCTTTGCTTTAAAGATTGATGGATTTGTTTGGTTTGATCTTTTCGGGTCTGCAATAGTCCACGGGGGCCAGCTGTCAGACTTTATTGGAAAAACTTTTGGGAATGGAATATTTAGTTCAGAACAGTAGAGTAGAATTCTTTCGTAGTAAGGTTTTGGTGTGCAAGGTCTATTTTCAAACTAGTTCATGTATTTATCGTTGAAGGTATTGTCGTACAAAGGTTTACTTGGATCTAAGGCAATAGAAGTTGAATGAAATATTGAAAACTCAGTGATAACTAGTTGGAGTAAAACGAGGTGATGGAAGAATCCATCAATATTCCATTGAAGTAATGATGTGAATGTTATTTTTGACTTAATTGAGAACTGTCACTGTCACTGTCAGAGTCAGAAATTTCTTTACCAAGCTGAGCAAACATTTTCTTCATAATAGACCTTAATTTGCGCTATATAGTTCTATCTTTTAAGTGGGGATATATTTTGTGAACATATCAGTTAGACTGACGTAATTTTTTGTGTTTTCTTGAATGATACTCAAGGGATCAGCGGAACCGGTAATGTTAGTTAGAAACATATCCAGTTGGTTGTAATCAAGAACGAAAGATGGAGAATGATTTTCAATAAACGTGTTTGCGGGTTCTAGTAGCAGTTATACAGAGTTACTACTACTTTCCGTTGAAGCAGTTTTAGTTTTTTTGATTTTTGGCCGAATTTTAGGCTCAAGAAACAACTTGCATTCTGCTGAAAAAGACTAGATTTCAGGTGAAGTTATATCATCAATGGTGTGCTTATGAGAGTTGGAATCTTGAGCAATGTTTGTTATCGTGGTTGTTGTGTTTGAATCGTGAGATCCTAATATTGCTTCTTCTAATAGTTGATGCACATGTTGGGAATCTGCATGGCTAAAAACGTGGGAGATTAATATTTATTCTGATACTATATGTGTTTATTGCTAAACTGCATTGTTTAGGCTGGGTAAAGATTTTTCATTATTTGAATGTTGATCTTCTAGATCTGTTGATTTGAAACACTGATATGCTTTGTGACCAGGCTTTTTGCAGTTGTAGCAGACCAAACCATCTTGTATTTTAAAAATCCTATAGGATATATTATCAAACTCAAGTAGAAATGAAGTGTTAAATTATGGAGACTGATATATATTTGTCTCCTAAAGCTAAGAATATGGTTATATTCAGATAAGCTAGCACTAATTTTAAGGAATGTCACAAGTAAAGGCGGTACTAAACCAATATTTTGTAATTCGCTGATTAGTAGTTCATGGGGCATGGTGGAGCATACGTTGCAGAGAACAATCCTCTCTGCTTGTGTTATTAATTTCCTAGCTCGAACAATTTTACTTTGAATTTTAATGTATGCACTGTTGGTCATGAAATCTTCTACCAGTTATTTGCTAAATAGGTACATACAGATGCGATTGTTAGACAGTCGCGGGCAGAATATAATATTTTTGGGTTGAATCATATTTCCCAAGGGGATAAGATAGTCTTGGAGTTTGGTATTGTCTAGTGCATTAAAAATAATCGCCTGTTCTTTTGATAGAAGCTAAAATTTTGATGTTGCTGAAGAGTATGTTTGTGAGACATTTTGTTAATTTTGGATATTGGATTGCATTGCGGTATGCTTCTTTTCATGAGCATTTTTCAGTGCGTCACAAATGATAGAAAAAAGGTAAGTCCGTGATAACATACATTTTAGTGACATGACATTTTAGTTAAATTTGACAGTTGTCAAATCTTAGGTGCAATTTGGCATAAAAACAAATTAATTCTGTTTATTGCAATTATAAAATGGTATTTTCTTTGATTTGTATAGTCTTATAAATTGTACAGATTATATTCGTAGATATATTATATAATTCGAAAATAATTTTTATTTCGATTATAGCACCATCTATTGACAACTAGAATAAATGTTTTAAATGTCACCGACGAAATGTAATCACCGACGTGCTTTTTGTTTTGTCACATGCAATTTAACGCGTTAGAAAGAAATCGAAAAACTGTGACGCACTGAAAGATCCTCATGAGAAAAAGTATAACATTATGTTCCATGGTTAATTACTTTCATTAAACACTCTTTGTCAATAAAAAGGATCCGACCCTGACCACCTGCAAAAACAGCTATATGCGCCTGTATCACGACAGGTGTAATTAACGTGAAACCACTGATAACGAGAAATTGTTTATAATAGGATTACCAAACTGTCCCAATATATTAAATTCATGAAGTTTTTACAACGAAACTGATTAAATCTTGTACACTAAGGCAGGCCGCACATCAAAGAAACATGAAACGTAAATTACGTTTCATGGAAATAAACCACTGCTAAACAAATATGTGTCCGGCCATTTATGAAACTCTCCGAAAATAAAAATGTGTCATGAGCATGAATCATACTCGTTTCATTGGTAGGCGGACATTGAGATTTGTTTAATAGTGTTTTCTTTTCATGAAACATGTTTTTCGTTTCATGCTTCATGTTTTTTGTTTCATGTTTCTTTGGTGTGCAGCTTGCCTAAAAGTTATCGACTATAATTAGGCACAAATTCACAAATTATAACTTTGTTTTATTAGTCCAGGAACCGAAGCATTTCACCTCGAAATTTTTACAGAATGGATCGATTAGCTTGAAAATTTGAGAATAAGTAGTGGATAGTTCAAGGATCAAAATCTATATGATGCCGAAAGGCGCTTTTACCATGGGGTCGGTTGCCACCCCATCTTAGGGGTGGAAATTTTTTATTATATTTTGACTGCAAAAGTTGATAAAAACATTCATTCTAAGCAAAAAATGTTCTATACATTTTTTTGATAAAATTAATACTTTTCGATTTATTCGCTATCGAAAGTATTAGTTTTATATAGAAAAAATCAATGTTTTTCGATATATACTCATTTATCATTCACTCAATTTTTGCCGTAGAAAAATTTTTTTCAAACCAAGTTCTTGGGAATGAAATAACCTACAATTTCATATAAAAACATTTTTTCGTATATCTGATGCTAATCTTTCTATTTTGACGAAAATGGCATTTTTTACCAAACTACAAAAAGTCGTTATTCGCTTTTAAATCTAGTTTTTTAAAGCTAATCATTCTAAGCCAGTCAAACTTTTAAAATCTATTAAAAATACATAAATAAAGAAGAACTAATAAGGCCAATGACTAAAAGCAAAAGCTAACTTACATTATTATGCTTCCAATTGGATTTCTTTTTTTTTTTTTTTGAAAAAAATATATTGATTTTTTAACCGTAACCTATTTAATTTTTATCTTAGAAAGTGTGTTAAAAAATAATTTTGTAGGTTTTTACAAAATCTATAAGACTATTAATACCAAATCCTTTTAAAATCCTTAGTCGCAAAAAGTGGTGACTTTGAAAGGGTTGGTAAAGGTAATTTTTGCATGTTATTACAAGTTTTAATTTTCAATAGCTCACTCAATTTTTACCGTAGAGAAAATTTCTGCAATCCAAGTTCTTGGGAATTAAATAAGCTATAATTTTATATTTTCAATATTTTTTTGTATCTCTGATGATAATCTTTCTATTTTGAAGAAAAGGGAATTTTTTACCAAATTTCAAAAATTCGATATTTTGCTTTTGACTCCATTTTTTTAAAAACTAATCATCATAAGGTCAATGACTAATTTTGATCAGGGTGGTGATTAGCGGTTTGCTTTCGATCACTTTTTCGCTGAAAAATATAGGGTCTGACATTCTTTTCATTATAAGCCACCTAATTTTTAAGCTAAAGACTTTTTTTATTTCTGAAGATAGATATTTTTAAATACTACAAATTAGTTTAAACAAGTGATCCTCGAAAAATGCACAGTTTTCCTGTCTTTTGACTTTGAAACTACAATATTTAGCATTTGCCGAAGAAGACCTAAGATATAATAAAGTATAGCTTGATTACTATTGGTCTTAAAGACAATTTAAAAAAGGGTTTTGTTGATTTTTTCAAAAGGTACATTTTTGTTAAGCAAAGTTGTTTTGATAAATCAAAAACTTTTTGAGTTATTTGCAGAAAACTGATTAAAAACATTAATTTTTTGAATATAAAACTAACACTTTCGATAGCGAATAAATAGAAAACTATTAATTTTATCAAAAAAATTTATAGAACATTTTTTGCTTAGAAAGAATGTTTTTACCAACTTTTGCGGTCAAAAAATAATAAAAAATTTTCACCCCTGACATGGGGTGGCAACCACCCCCATGGTAAAAGCGCCTTTTGGCATCATATAGATTTTGATCCTTGGACTATTCACTACTTATTCTCAAATTTTCAAGCAAATCGATCCATTCTGTAAAAATTGCGAGGTTTTGTCCTATTTTAAGCTTCATTACTTGGACTATATCGCTTAAAAATAACAATTTTACGGAGCCCGTGTTAGGAACAATATTACTTATCTCCATGCAGGGCCGAACTCCCTGTAGTGCAGATTCGTGCAAATATTATAAGAATTGTGCATTTAATGATAGAAGCATATAATTTGGACTACGTATACTACACATATAAAAGTTCAAAAAAAGATATGAGGCCATACCTTTTACAACAATGGCGGTCATCCAAAATGGCGACGATAGATATGGCGACGATAACTTTTGAACGAAAAGTCCGACTTTTACCAAATTTGGTATATGGTTTCTTTTTTTTTGGTGTATAAGATCGAGCTCTTGAACCGGAAGAATCGGTTTAACAAAATTTGTGAATTTTTGAAGAGCGTAAAAATATTTTTTAGGAAATATTTTGAACTTTTTTGTTATGTTAATTACCATTTAATAAATGCATAACCTATCTTCACATGTACCTATGTTCGACAGATTCTTGCAAATATTATAAGAATTATTGTGCATTTAATGGTAGAAGCATATAATTTCGACCACATATACTACACATACAAAAGTTCAAATTTAGATATGAGGTGATCCCAGATTTTGTCTTTTACGAAAATGACGGGCATTCAAAAATGGTGACTATACATATGTGACTAATTGCACCATAACTTTTGAACGAAAAGTCCGATTTCAATCAAATTTGGTATATAAGTTTTTTTTTTATGTATAAGATCAAGGTCTTGAACCGGAAGAATAGGTTTACCAGAAAATGTGTTTTTCCTGATTTTTTATGTACAAATATGTTGTTTTTTTTTCAATTATTTCACCCTGTATTTATAAATTTTTCAAAAAGGTAATACCGGCGTTGAAAAGAGCGTAAGAATATTTTTTTTTTAAATATTTTGAACTCTTTAGTTATGTTAATTACCAATTAATAAATGTATAACGTAACTTCACATGTACCTATGTGCGGCAGATTCGTGTAAATAATATAAGAATTATTGTACATTTAATGGTAGAAGCATATACCTAATTTGGACCACACACACGACACATACAAAGATTCAAATTTAGATATGAGGCCATCTCAGATTTTGTCTTTTACAAAAATGGCGGGCATTCCAAATGAATCTGAGGCACATAGGTATATGTGAAGATACGTTATAGTCCGTCCGCTATAACTTTTTCCATGCGGTACGATTCATTTTCAATCAAAGTAAATCAAAACAGAAAGTGAAACGTACGCCGATGCGTGTAGTATATAGTATACAGTATACAAAATGTATACAGTGATGAGGGCGCTAATAACCGGCAAAATAGCACAAAAGATGGAAAACGTGTATTAAATTGTGAGATAAAAAGAAATGAAACTAGTCGAGTTAAGGTGGGAAACAATCAATATAATGTAATTTTATAGGTTAATGTCGCTAAATTTCCCAACGCGATTAGTTTCATTCCTTTTTATCTCACAACTTAATACGTTTTCCATCTTTTGTGCTATTTTGCCGGTTATTAGCTCGCTCATCAATGTATACACATCGACGTTCGTTTCAATTTATGTTTTGACTTAATTTGATTGAAAATGAATCGTACCGCATGGGAAAAGTTATAGCGGACGGACTATAAGTATTTATTAAATGGTGATTAACGTAACTAAAAAGTTCAAATTATTGCCTAAAAAATATTTTTACACTCTTTTCAATGGCGGTATGACCATTTTGAAAAATTAATATATACAGGGTGAAAGAATTGAAAAAAAAATATTTCAAAACAGCAAAAACAAAAGTTTTGGTAAACAGATTCTTATACTTCAAGACCTCGATATTATTCATCAAAAAAATAACATTGATGCTAACTTTGGCTAAAACCGGACTTTTCGTTCAAAAGTTATCGTGCTGTTAGTCACATATGTATATTCGCCAATTTGAATGTCCACTATATTTGTAAAAGACAAAATCTGAGATGGACTTATATCTAAATTTGAACCTTGATATGTGTAATATACATATGTGGTCCAAATTATACGCTTTTGCCATTAAATGCACAATAATGCTTATAGTAATTTCACGAATCTGCCACACATAGGTACACGTGAAGATACGTTATGCATTTATTAAATTGTAATTAACATAACTACAAAGTTCAAAATATTTCCTAAAAAATATTTTTACGCTATTTTTAATGGCGGTATTAACTTTTTGAAAAATTAATATATACAGGGTGAATGAATTAAAAAAAACAACATATTTTTACATAAAAACTAGGAAAAACAAAACTTTTAGTAAACCGATTCTTCCGGTTCAAGACCTCGATCTTATACATAAAAACAAACCTATATACCAAATTTGGTTGAAATCTCACCTCCCGTTCAAAAGTTATTGTGCTATTAGTCACATTTGTATAGTCGCCATTATGAATCCCCGCCAATTTTGTAGAAGGAAAAAATCTGAGTTGGCATCACATCTAAAGGACACCGCAGACATCTTATGGAAACTATAATGTCACTCAAATTCAATAAAATTTATATGAATAGATTCGTTTCAAATTAATGGTCAATTCTTATCATTGCGCCAACTCTGTATTTTCAATAATAAGATCAGAAATTGATATAAATAAATCTGAAATCAAATCGGTACGTACATAAGTTAGAAAGAGAAAAAATATTTTAAAATACCCAAATTATCGGTACTCCATAAATCAGCGCAATAGTTTCACTAATCCGCTTAGGCCCAGCGGGGTTTAAGCTGTTTTGAATAGCACCCAGAGCAATAGTGATTGTAACTGACACATTTATGAACTCCAAAAATGTGATGTCGATAAACTTTAATTGCAACTTTCGCCGTAATTAATCATAATTAAGAGTTGACCAATGATAAGAATTGACCGATAATTTAAAACGAATCTATTCATATAAATTTTATTGAATTTTAGTGACATTATATTTTTCATAAGATGTGTGCGGTGTCCTTGGAAGCTTTATATGTGAAGTATACCATAATATGTGTAGTATGTGGTCCAAGTTATATGCTTCTGTCATTAAATGCACAATTGTCTCACATATCGGCTGCACTACAGTTGATAATGATTATTTTGTTGATTCCGTGTTTGAATATCCCTGTTTATTCGACTGCAAAAATGCGAATTATAAAAATTCACATACGAAAGAAAGTGTATGGAAGGAGATCTCCTTGTTTTTGGTGTAAGATTCTCACAAATTTCAGAGTTCACAAAATTAAATTGATTTTTATTTAAACGGCAATAACTTCTAAAATTGGCTGCACTATCATCGAAATGTCGTTTTATTAATATTTCACAAGAGCCTTCTTCCAGTTTAGTTAAGTATAATCGTTTTTAAATCGTTTTAGAATTGAAACATAATAAATAGGCTATTGATTATGTTCAAAATAAGAGAGCTAAAAGGAATTACAACGTTAACCGGATTTTATTATCTTATATGGTTAACAGACCTTTAAGTTTTAACAAACCGCGGAGTGCTACCATCTAAATGGGTGCGTTTTTGAGAAAGGGGTGAATTATTCCCTAGGCACAGGGCGAATTAGGGAGAGTTCTATGCACTTTTGGTACAAACACGTCTACAGGAAAATTGTTCCAGGTTAAATATACTATGGAAATCTCACATTTTAAAGTCAAAAATATTTATTTTTTACAAAAATATATTCAAAAGAAAAGCAAGAGAAAAACACGAAAGAAAGCAATTTTGTTTTTTGCCCCATAACTGTTTTTTACAATGATACAGGTATAGGCATTGCTTTAGCGAAAAATAACCTCCATCCTTTCTCTTTAAAATGACGTTTAATAGAAGTCTTCAGGATTTATAGTTTCCGAAATAGGATTTTTCAAAGTTCGGTGCTCACAGCATTTTTGGGCCATTTTCCCGATTACTTCGCAAACTTTGTTCTGTAACTTTTTTCTACGCATATCTAGGTGTATGCCATGTTGTATTTAATAGAAAGAAAGGCCAATTACCTTTATAATGGTCTACTGTATAAGGTTGTACGAGTATTTTTAAGCAAGTTCTGCTGTTTCAAGGTTTTATACTTTTAATGGTTTTTGATATTTCTTATGATTATTTTATAAATTTCCCATTATGACTTTTTTTTTTGTACATTTAAGTATATGCATTTAGGAATAAAAAAAACTTACTGTCTTTACTTTAAAATGGTGTAATGCAAAAAATTCTAAGACTACTTTTAAACAAGATATCCGTAGAATATCTAAAGGTATCCGTATTATGAGAAAAATTTTAAAATTTTTAATTTTTTTCAATTAGAAGAATATAATAATTGCATATTAAAACATTATTTTTTAATTCCAAATAATTTTTCTTAATAACACTTTTCGATATTGTGAAATAGAATGGTACTTTACTCTTGAGCGAAATTCATATTTTTTAACATGTTTATCTCGTACACTATTGATAAAATTTGATAATTGATGATTGCATATTAGGTTTTAGACTATACAGAGCATTTTATAAGGAATAATTTTTTTCAAGTAAATAATAAAAAAGTTTTCCATTTGGTTCCAACTTAGTGGGAGCTGACCTATTGCATGTGTATATGTCACATTTTGATAAAGCATATTTAGTTTAAAAATAGTCCTAAAATTTTTTACCATACACCATTTTAAAATAAAGAAAATATGCTTTCTTTTTATTGCACAATAATATGTACCTAAATATACAATAAAAAATGTTATAATGAGAAATTTAAAGATAATCGTAAATAATATCAAAAACCATTAAAAGTATGAAACTTTGAAAAACCATATCTTGCTCAAATACAGCCTTCTGCAATATTTTAAAGTTAATTGATTTTTCTTCCTATTAAATGTAACATTGCATATACCTAAAGCTGGTAGAAAAAAAGTTACAGAACAATGTTTGCGAAGTAACAAGGAAAATGGCCCAAAATCGCGTTGAGTGGCGAAGTTTGAAAAATCATATTTTGGAAATTATAAAGACAAAAACTTCTAACAGATATCATATTAAAGAGGCAGGATGGAAGTTTTTTTCTGCTAAAGCAATGACTAATGCCTATACCTATATCCCCGTGGAAAAAAACGTATAAGGCAAAAAACAAAATTGTTATCTTTCGTGTTTTTCTCTTGCTTTTCTTTTGAATATATTTTTGTAAAAAGTAAATATTTTTTACTTTAAAATGTGATATTTCGATAGTAAATTTAATCTGGAACAATTTTCCTGTAGACGTGTTTGTACCAAAAGTGCATTGGTGAGTACCCTAATTCGCCCTGTGCCTAGGGACTAATTCACCTCTTTCTCAAAACGCACCCATTTAAGTGGTAGCACTCCGCGGTTTTTTCATATTTAGAGGTTCATTGACTATATGAAACAATAAAACCCCGTTAACGTTGTAGTTCCTTTCTAAAATACATAATCAATAACCCATAAGCTGTTTTTTAATTGCAATATAATCGTTTTGTCGGATCTCTCCTAGAGTAAGAAAACAATAACAAATCGTCGTCATCCTCTTCTTTTTGTAGTAAAACTTCAGCGTTTTTGTATACTGAATAGTTAATGCTGCTTTATTTTGTAGGTATTCCATTACACATAGATTTAGTTGCACTTTTAAATATTCTTTTTTTTGTGGTAAATGAAAATTATAATATATATTATTATGCATAGGTCTTGTTTAAAAGGACCACAACGATCAGATGAAATATTTAGACTGCATCAAATTAGTAGCGGTCAGCCTGTCAGAATCAGAATTTATATTCGCTTATGTCGTCGGTGTCTGATAACGGCTTCGGCCTTGGTAAGTATAGTGTCGGTCACTGATGACCGCCCTGGCGGTTAACGTGCTAAGTAAAATTACAAATACAAAACCTATATTTCAACATTACTATTTTGGGTAATTATTATAATTAAATTATCTTTTTAACATATTTTGAATTTCTAAAAATGATTTTCCTTTTATCTCAGGTACATAAAAATAAATAAACAAAAGTATACTCATAGTACAAGCAGCAAATGTCCAAAAAGTAAATGACTGTCCTAAATACATAAACATCAGAGGAAAAGTAAAGGTAACAACAAAACCGAAAAGAACCATTGAAATTGTGACGATCGGTGTTAACGTATTTTTTAAATTAGATGGAAATATTTCGGCAACAAAGGACCATGTTACTGGGCCAGAACCAAACCGAAAGCTGACCGTCAACAAACACGTACTAGTTACTGGAAGCCAGAATATACTATCCATATTGATATTTTGCTCTTGCAGAAAAAAGTAGGTACCGACACTGATTAGAGATATCAGTATACCCGAATATGAAATCAGTAATAATTTTTTTCTTCCCAACCTATCGATTAGTCCTATGGCCAGAAATACAGTAAATAATTGAGCTATTGCTACTATAATTACTGAAATCTCGCTTGGAATGGTACTGCTGGTAGAACGAAAAATGTCTTGTTGGTAAGCATTGATCGGCGCTATACCACTTAACTGTTGGCCTAACATTAGGCAAATAGTTATAAGTAGACCTCTTAGCACAACTTTTGAAGCTAGCACATCTTTAAAACTACCTTTTTCTTGTGTATGTTCAAGATTTATAACAATTTCGTTTAATTCAGCCTTAACATCTTCTTTTTGGCGAAACTTTTGTAAAGATTCCATAGCTTTGTCAGTGTCTTTATTAGAAACGTAGTAACAGGGACTTTCGGGTACAAAGGGAAGAAAAGTACTAAAAAATAGCAAAGAAGGTATTAGACTTAAGTAGGCAAATGTTCGCACAGACACGTACGGTCCAATGGAAACTACGCTAACGTGACTAAGAGTATTCATAAACGTTAAGAGTAAGGCCATTTTGCCTCGATTCGATACATTAGATATTTCAGCTACAAAAGGTGGAACTATGCAATAGACACAACCAAATCCCAAGCCACATAAAAATCTAGCAATATAAAAGTGGAAGATCCTATTCGCAAAAATTAACAATACATTAGATAGTAGCATCGGTATTGAAAATAATACTAAAGTCATCTTCTTTCCAATCCTATTGGCAATTTGTCCCGTAAAAAGTGGTCCACATAGTGATCCAAGACTTATAATGGTTGTTATCCATGATTCCTCAAGAACTGTGATCGGTTCTGGTAGAGGATTATTTTCTGGGCCCCAAACTCCTTTTAGTTTTGGTAAAAAGGGCGAAGTCCAAGATGATCCGATGTTGGAGGTATACGTCATAAGGTTAACTAAAACAAATTATATAGTTAATAAACATAAAACTGTAACTCTAATCCTGTAGTTTTTACTGGATGATGAATGAAATTGGTGAACACTATCAATTTTCTGAAATATTTTTAAACTTAAATTAATCATTATCATCATCATCATCACAGCCGTTAAATCCCACTGGATTATGGCAATGCCGAGGCACATAGTAATCCTTTTTTTTTCAGTTGGATTATTCCTGTTTGGTTTATTTCTTATATGTGTATTTGCAGCGTTGATTATGTATTCCCAATCTTTCCTGTTTCTGCACCTTGTCTTCCACTCTTTTATTTTCATTATTTTTGTGTCTTTCTCTATCTGGTTCCACCATTTTATCTAGAGTCTTCCTCTTTTTCTTGGTCCTAGGGGTGCACAATTTTTGATTATTTCTATTATTTCTGTGGGTGCGCTTCGCATTATGGGGCCTGGTCATTCTAGTCGTCTTGCTTTTATGTATATTACTATGTTATCATATCCCATTTCTTATTGAATTTCTTTATTGGTCTTTATTTTTGTTTCTCCGTCGCTTGTTTTTTTAGCTCCAATATTGATCTCATTATTTTTCTTTCTGCTAATATTTGATCTTCTTCATCTTTTTTGTCAGCGTCGTGGTTTCCATTGCATATGTATCTGATAACTAGGGAGCGGATTTATATGCGGACAATTTTGATGAAATATAGTAAAAAAATACGAAATATGCGCAAGATATGCACAATAGGCTAAGGTCTCAATCTAATAGCATATAAAATAACACTAAAAATATGGACCACCTGACTGAAAACAGTGGAAACCTTCTCTGGTTACACCTCCGAGGCTTCTAAAATTTGAAAGCCATAACGGATGCTGAGACTAAAACGATGAGAGAATTTTATGGGAGATGGCATATTTTATGGTAGATGGGACGTGAATTTTAAATTGTAAAATTCCCTCATCTTCTTTAGGCTCAACATCCGTTATGGCTTACAAATTTTAGAAGCCTTGGAGGTGTATCCAGAGAAGGTTCCCTTTGTTTTAAGTCTGGTGTAATGTAGAGTAATATTTTTAGTGTTATTTTATGTGCTATTAGACTGAGCACTTATGAGAACTTAGTCTTTTGCTAGCAGTTGCCGCTAGGGCATCCCTGCCATTTCGTTCGTTGCAATCCGTAACTGCACGCCGGGATTTGTCCTAGTTGGGTCAGAGAGAGCAGCATATGTGCCTCCTGATGAGAGACTAATAAGTTTTGAAACCGGTAGAGGTGCTTACTGCACTCTGTAATCGAAGTAGAATATAATGCGGCTGAATGTTATTGATTATAATGCGGCTAATGTGTTGCAACGAAATTGAAAAGGTTATTCATTTTGGATTTACATATTTACTATGATTAGAGTACGAAGGGAACCATTCTCGTTGGAACTTTACCGCGCTGAGCAGATGGGACATGAATTATAAATATTGTAAAATTCCCTCATCTTCTTTAGTCTCAGCATCCGTTATGGTTTGCAAATTTTAGAAGCCTCGGAGGTGTAACCAGAGAAGGTTTCCATTGTTTTCAGTCTGGTGGAAGGTAGAGTAATATTTTTAGTGTTCTTTTATGTGCTATTAGATTGAGAACTTAGTCTTTTGCTAGCAGTTGCCGCTAGGGCATCCCTGCCCTTTCGTTCACTGCAATCCGTAACTGCACGCCGGGGTTTGTCCTGGTTGGGTCAGAGAGAGAGCAGCATATGTGCCTCCTGATGAGAGTCTAATAAGTTTCGAAACCAGTAGAGTGCAGCTCTCTGATTGAACTAGAATATAATGCGGCTGTAGTTTCGTGTTGCAACGAAATTGAACATGATTATTCATTTTTGATATGCAAAATAATTTCAAAAAATGCGCAGTTTGAGAAACCACATATATTTGTCTACAATAAAATAAATGTATCGATTTTCCACATCTTGATTTTTTTATGGTATCATTGTAAATTTGAGGTATGTCATTTTTCTCAATGTACTTTCATCGGGAACAATTTTCTTTGGAATATGTTTCCAAAAAACTTTTAAACATAGGTTTTTCCAGTTTTTTCAAAGGTATATTTGTACAGATCATCGGCTCGCATAAATCCGAATTAAATTTATATTGTTCATTGGATGAAGTCATCAACGATTGTCTACTATCAATGAGTAACTGATCAACTTTCGGATCGCTAACGTAATATTATACGCTTTGTGTAAATTTTCGCTGAGATGGTATCTAAGAAAGTCTTTTAAGATCTTTTACTCCACAAAATGTACAAGCTGCACCAACACCCCAACAACAATACAGGCCAACATGCGCAAGTTGCCAGTGACAATAATATATTATCCATTCTTCAAAATACAATTACAAACCAACAACAAATAATGAACCAAATGGCAGCAGAAATATAATCACTTAGGGTCGGTTGTTCGAACGCTAATCAACAATGATTATTATCAAATATTTAATTACTGTCACCAACTGTCAATATCAACTTTGTTTGGGTTGCTGAAAACATAAATGATTGCAATTATGAGACTAGTTAATCAATTAACATAACAATTATTAACATAATCGATTAATAAATCTCATAATTATTGTAATTAATTATGTTTTCAGCAACCCAAACAAAGTTGACGTTGACAGTTGGTGACAGTAATTAAATATTTGATAATGATCATTGTTGATTAGCGTTCGAACAGCCGGCCCTTAGAGAATAACTCACGCAACTAACTAATCTCTTAATTAGAAATGGCCCAACTGTATAAAATTGCCCTTTGGAATGCAAGCGGCCTTGCCAAACACAAACAAGAAGTAGAAGTATTTCTTGCGCACAACGACATTGACATTCTCCTAATATCAGAATCCCACTTTAACAGTAGTTCTTACTTTAATATTAAAAATTATTTAATGTACCACACAACACATCCAGAAGCTGACAGGATAGCCAGAGGAGGAACGACAGTGCTGATTAGACACCAAATTAAACACTATGAGTTACCTAAATTCAGTAAAAGCTTTCTACCAGCAACCAGTATCGTAATTGAAGATTGGCTAGGTCCATTAACAGTATCAGCGGCATACTTCCCACCAAATTACCCACCAAATAAACAAGAGATGGAAGAATACTTCTTGTCTTTAGGTCACAGGTTCCTAGCAGGAGGTGATTACAATGCGAAAAACATAGCATGGGGCTCTTGACTAACAGCGCCAGGTAGAGGTAGAGTACTATATAACATCATCCAAGAACTGCAATTGAGTTACCTATCCACATACACTCCAACCTACTGGCCTAAGGATCCAGCTAAAATACCAGACCTACTTAATTTCTTCATAGTTAAAGGCATAGGAGCTGGTTACCTAAATGTAGAATCAAATCTAGACCTTTATTCTGATCACACACCAATAATAGCACAAGTTAGTGCCACAATTATAGAAAAAGAACTTCCTATAATGCTGTTCAACAAGAATACAAATTGGGAACAATATAGAAACCAAATTAATGCAGAAATTGACTTAAAAATATCATTAAAAAAACAGAAATTGAAACTGCAGTAAATCAATTAACAAACATCATCCACACTGCTGCAAAAAATGCAACACAAAAAATATCAAATCACAAAAAAAATCAACCCTGCCCAGTAATAATAAAAAAGAAAATAGCTGAAAAAAAACTCCGAAGGATTTGGCAGCGTAATAGACACCCGACAAACAGGATAAATTATGACAAAGCTTCTAGAGAATTGAAAGAGCTTATTAACAATATAAAGAATGCATCATTTAACGAATACTTAGAAAATCTGACCAGTACAGAAGATACAGACTATTCATTATGGAAAGCGGTTAAGAACTTAAAAAGACAAAATGAGCAAATTCCTCCGATTCGTAAAAGAGACCGAACATGGGCACGCACTGAAGAGAAAAAAGCAAATACCTTCCGAGAATATCTGGAGGAAGTCTTTCAACCCCTTCCATCGCAAAATACGCCTGAAATAGAAGCTAAAATCAAAGAAACTCTAAAACTCCATATCAAATGTCCCAAACTCCAAAATTCTTCAAATTCAAAGAGGTACATGAGACAATCAGAAGAAACTTAAATCCAGATAAGGCTCCAGGGTTTGATCTGATCAAAGGCCGTCTTATTAAAGAACTCCCAAGAAAAGGGATTGTGCTAGTAACAACAATATTCAACGCGGTGCTACGATTAGGACACTTCCCTGCCCAATGGAAAGTTGCCGAGCTTATACTTATTCCAAAACCTAGAAAACCAATAAATGAAATAACATCATACAGACCAATCAGCCTGCTGCCAGTCCTTGGTAAACTCCTAGAAAAGCTACTCATAACCCGACTGACTCCCATAATAGAAGAAAACCACCTGATTCCTGAACACCAACTCGGATTCAGAAAGGATCATAGCACAATTGAACAGATCCACAGAGCAGTGGACGAAATAAATGAAGCATTTGAGCAAAAAAGTTACTGAACGACTGCTTTCTTAGATGTGAATCAAGCCTTTATAAGGTTTGGCATGATGGACTACTATTTAAATTAAAAAAATCACTCCCCCACACACTGTACATTATTATGGAATCCTACCTAAAAGAAAGATATTTTACTGTAAGGTACGGACAGACAACATCAGAAATCACATTGATAAAGGCAGGGGTACCACAGGGCAGTGTTCTTGGTCCACTTCTCTATCTTATGTACACAGCTGATCTTCCAGTAAGCAACCAAACAATCACAGCTTCCTTTGCAGATGATAAAGCGATAATGGTCAAACACAAAGACCCAGTCATACCCGCAAGAATTCTCCAACAACATCTAGTGAAAATTCAGGACTGGACAAGAAACTGGAGAATCAAAGTCAATGAAGTAAAATCAGTGCAGGTTACATTTACCAAATGCAGAAGTACAGTGCCACCTGTTACACTAAATGGACAAGATCTGCCTCAATATGACAGCGTTAAGTATTTAAGGATGCACTTGGATAAAGGACTGACCTGGAGAAAGCACATTTTTAACAAACGAAAACAACTTGTCTTGAAACTCAGCAAATACTACTGGCTATTGGGAAGACAGTCAAAGCTTAGTTTAAAAAACAAATTATTGTTGTATAAAGTAGCCTTAAAACCAATATGGACATATGGTGTACAACTATGGGGTACGGCTGCAAACTCAAACATGGAGATATTGGAACGCTTCCAGTCGAAGGTACTACGGACCATAACAAATGCACCTTGGTTTATACCTAACAGAGAAATCAGAGACGATCTTCAAGTAACCGCAGTAAAGGAGACAGTGAGTGAATACAGCAGCCGCTATTTGGTAAAATTAGAAAACCACCCTAATAATCTTGCACTAAACCTGCTGGGTAATAGTGAGCAGACTCGGAGACTGAGGAGGCACAAACCACTGGAGCTACCACATAGGTTCTAAGCAGCAGTGAAGTGAAGTGTCGTGCAGTGCAGTGCAGTGAACTACTTACCCTTTCAGGGCACATTCCAATAATTTAAGAAGCTAGTGGATTCTTTGTTATCACTGGATAACAAATCCAAATTTATACTTACACCCCTTTGAACAAACAACTAACATGCTTATAATTTTTTTATTTATTGATTGCATGCAGTGAATAACCTATAATAAAAAAAAATCTATAAAATAACACATACTTTTTCAGACTGTTTAAACTTAAAATGTCGAGGAAGCAGCCAAATATTATTTATTAAAGAAAAAAGAGGAAGAAAGCAATCTTAAAACTCAGCATTTTACTACATGCTTTGCAGAATAATTTTCGATTGGTGTAAAGAAGCTTGGGATAGGTTCTGATCCGAGAATAAACCAGGCTAGAATCGTTCGGCATATTGCACTATTCACAAACAGAAGTACTTTTACACAAAAACTAAACATTCGCATTGACCGACTAAAGGTGACTAATTTTACTGATTTACGAGATCTGATTTAAATCATATTTAAATTTCATATTTAAATTTTATGACGGCGTACTGTATGCACTTTGTGGGTAAATATCGGGTGTTTTCTAAGAAAACCCGAAAAGGAAGTAAATGAGCCGACTTCAGGTAGTTCTCGAAAAGATATTACAGCATGCGCGGGAGAATATTTTGTGTCAAATTAGAAAATTTTAGAATTTTTTTGTTTGGAGAAAAATGTTTTTAAATAGACACATAATATGCACGTTTCTTTAAAAGTATGCAAAATTTGGTAAAGTTCTCAAATATGCGAAATATGCAAGCAATATGCATTTAGCATAAAGTCCGCTCCCTAGTGATAACTGATCTGATCAGTGTGTTATACATTCTGATTTTTGTTTGTCTCCTGATATTTTTGGATCTGAGTAATTGATTATTCCTTCCAAAAGCTTGATTACCCTTCTGAATTCTCTCCTGTATTCTATTTTGTTTATTTTTCCTCTGGTTACACCTAGGTAGTGAACTTTTTTCCTTCTTTAAATTTATATTTTCCATTATAATTAGTCCCCTTCTAGCTTACCCGTTTAATTTTATATATTTGGTTTATTTTGATTAATCACTAGTCCCGCTGTTTTTGCTTCTACATCCAGGGTTTATTATGGCTTTTATTAAGAGTTCTCTTATCTCTGCTACAACTGCTAAATCATTCGCATGAGCGATAATTTGTGTTCCATTTAGTATTATATTTTTCTCTCCAAATTTTTTTGCTCCAAAACTAGGTTAAAAAGGACGGGGTCGAGTTCGCTCCCAATGGTAAGAATTTTACCTGAACTAAAAAAGTTAGAGTCCGAATTGGCTCCCATAGACAAAATTTATTTTACCTAAACATGTCGAAAATATCACCCAGCGTTGTCACTTCTTTCAAATTTTCTCTTTTTGTTAGAAACAGGTACCTTCCTAGAAATATCTATGGGAAAGGAGGAAGACCTAACCCTTCGGTCCTAACTTAACTTTCGGGTATTAGAGTGTAGAGCGCAAACCGGCCGATTTCAGGTAAGAGCGCAAAACGGTCGAGCGCATACCGGCCGACACCGATAATTTGTGTTAAAATTGCCACATATGCCAATGTTGAACTAAAACAAACTCTAAAAGTATTTGTCTAAAAGTATAATTTTCCTATAAAAGTCTATATCAATATGTAAATTTCCTAAGCAGTATAAATATTATACGATTTGGCAACAATGTCTAATGTTTCCGCGATTATATGAGAGCCTACCCGCATTCATGCGGGAGCCAATTCGTACCCTTCTAAAATATACCTGAACGAAGAGGAGCGAACTCGACTTCACCCGTTAAAAAGGGTGGGAGAGATTGGGTTTCCTTCTCCTTCCTTCACACCACTAATGAGATTAACTTCATCTGATATTGTTCCCTGAAATTTGATTTTTGCGCTTTGGAGTTCTGCAGGCACATCTGCTGTAGTTTTATCAGTTTGTTTGGGATTGCTATGTTCTTTAAAGCCCTTCTTATTTTGGTGCTATTCATGGAGTCAAAGGCACTTCTGAAGTCAATAAAAGTTATACATAGGATCTTATTATATTCCCTATATTTCTGCATTATTTTTTCTACTGTGTTTATTGCGTTTATGGTTCATCTGCCTGGACGGAAACCGTTCTGATAATCTCCTATTATATTCTCTTAGGGCAGTCAATGAGAGCAAGAAGAGGATATTACCTCCAAATTCTATCCTACTGCATGGATTTTAATGAAATTTTAGGAATAGCCTGAAATTATCTCCTTATTCAAAGTCTACCCTATGTCGATGTGTGCTTTTGTCTTGGGGGCGGTTCCCACCCCTTTTCTAGAGTGGAAAATTTTTTGGTTAAACAACTACGGAAGTTGCTAGATAACCTATTTCTAAGCAAACACTGGTCTATAATCTTTTTTCGAAAACTCAATACTTTTTGAGTTATTCGTGGTTGCAAATTGGCCATTTTCATTGAAATATAACACCTTTCCAAACGGTTTTTTGCGAATACCTTAAAATCAATGCATCTACTAACAAAATTATATAAAACATTTTTGTAGCTCATAAAAAAACAAAGAGATTCGTTCCATCTTCAATCTTCTAGTTATAACACAAAAGAGATATGGTAGGTAAAAAGGGTTTGTTTTTTGGTGCATGCTCAAATCAGTGTATTCAACTTGAAATAACAGAGAAACGGTCGATTTTAGGTGTATAATGCTACCAATACCTTTTATTGTGCTTGAAAAGTCCTTTCAAATAAGCAATATTAAATGTCAATTACATTTAAACTGAGCGAGATATGCTGCAAAAAATTGATGACTAACGAATTTTAAGAAAAAAATTGAGAAGTATATTTAACCCCTCATCCACAAGAATTTAAATGCATCGTTTTCCTTTTACAATACATTTTACTACAGTGTTATTTTTATGTTCAAAAAGTCGACGGGTTTAAAATGAATGGTTTTTGTATAAAATATGATCAAATTATAGAGCGCATATTTAAATTTTCTTAAAAATCTTCCTCCTCCAAGTAACTTGAAAATGATAAGAGATACTGTTATAAAAGTAAAATCAAAATGTTTATCTAGAAGACACCTACATTTTTGTATGGCATATTTTTTTTGGCATCTCTTATCATTTTCGAGTTACATGGATAAATATTAAGATTTTTAAGAAAACTTAAAAATGCGCTCAATAATTTGATCTTAGTTTTTTCAAAAACTTCACTTTAAACCTGCCCAACTTTTTGAACATAAAAAGAACACTATAGTAAAATGTAGTGTAGACGGAAAACGATGCATTTAAATTATTGTGGATGAAGAGTTAAATTATACTTCTCATTTTTTTTCTTAAAATAAGTTAGTCATCAAATTTTTTACAGTTTATCTTGCACAGTTTGAACGTAATCGACATTAAATATTGCTTACTTTAAAGGTCTTTTCAAGCACAACAAAAGTTATTGGTAGCATTATACACCTAAAATCGACCGTTTCTCTGCTATTTCAAGTTAAATACACAGATTTGAGCATGCACTAAGAAAACAAGTTTTTTCACTTACCATATATCTTTTTGTGTTATAACTAGAAGATTTATCAAGGAAAGAATATCTTTGTTATTTTATAAGCTACAAAAATATTTTAGATGGTTTTTTTAGTTAGATGAATAGTTTTTAAGGTATTCGCAAAAAACCGTTTGAAAAGGTGTTATATTTCAATGAAAATGGCCAATTTTCAACCAGGAATAACTCAAAAATTATTGAGTTTTCGAAAAAAAAAATATAGAACAGTTTTTGCTTAGTATTAGGTTCTCTAGCAACTTCGGTAGTTATTTAAGCAAAAAATTTTCCACCCCCGAGAAGGGGTGGGAACCGCCCCCAAGACAAAAGCACACATCTGCATAGGGTAGACTTTGTTTCTTGGGCTATTTCCTACTTACTGTGAAAAGATCATGTAAATCGATATAGTAGGATGGAATTCGGAGCCACATACCCTTATTGACTGCCCTATCTGTATGTGCTTTTAGTTGATGGTTTACTATATCTCTATAGTAGTATGGTATAACTAGACCTAAACCCAGACATCCAAAGTGAAAGTTATCCCCCAACACCAAATTGTTCTATATGGTCTACATAATGTTCAGAAAAAAGTCACACCATTTTGAGCGTCGGGTTTGGGGGGAGAGGGGGGAGAAATCGGGAGAGGTTTTTAGTATAATGTAATTGGTCCAAAAATAGACCTAACCCAGACATCCAAAGTAAAAGTTTTCCTTCAACACCAAATTGTTCTATATGGTCCACATATTGTTCAGTAAAAAGTTATTCAGAAAAGTCGGTAAATTAGTAGTTTTTTAAAGTTTTTCGTCAATATTTCTAAAAGTATGCTTTGGCAAAAACAATGTTCTATACGAAAATGTTCACGTGAAATTCAAAAAAAAAGGTCCGATACATAATTGTTATAAAGTCAACGGTTCCAGAGTTACGGAGGGTAAAAATGGAGGTTTTCGATACTTTTTATATTCTTTGTGCAATTTATAGAAATTTTCTTTAACATGATTGTGTTTTGTAAATAAAATTTGCTATTTCAGTGGCCGATGATATGTTAGCGATAAGCCCTTGAAGAAACGTCAACCTCACCACTCAAAATCATCATGAATATTGCCCAGATATTATAAAATATATCGAAAACCTCCACTTTTCACCCTCCGTAACTCTGGAACCGTTGATTTTATAACAATTATTTATGCAACCTTTTTTGTTTTAAATTTTATGTAGAACATTTTTGTATAGACCATTGTTTACGCTAAAGCATAGTTTTAGAAATATTGACGAAAAACGTAAAAAACTACTAATTTACCGACTTCTCCCCCATCTCCCCTCCAAACCGGACACTCAAAATGGTGTAACTTTTTACTGAACAATATGTGGACCATATAGAACAATTTGGTGTTGGAGGAAAACTTTTACTTTAGATGTCTGGGTTAGGGCTTTTTTGGACCAATTATTGTATACTACCTCCGTAACTTTGGAACCGTTCATTTTAGAAGGATTGTGCATAGGGCCTTTTTTATTGCAAATTTAATGTAGAACAATTTTGTGTAGAAGGTTGTTCATGCTAAACCCCATAGTTTTATATTGACGAAAAACCTAAAAAACTACGAATTTACCGATTGATTTCTCCCCCCTCTCGCCCCCCTCAAACCCGACTCTCAAAATGGTGTGCCTTCTTCCTGAAAATTATGTGGACCATATAGAACAATTTGGTGTTGGAGGATAACTTTCACTTTGGATGTCTGGGTTATACCACTATTTGGATCAATTATGTCATACTAATAGATAGTTTGAAATTTGCCAGCTATTGTATCGTCATTAAGTTCTCGAAAACCTTTTTAGACATTGCGACCCATCCCTCTCAATGACTTTTATACACGTATTTTTTTTTTTTTTTTTTTTTTTTTACTTGTCATTTTTTTTATCCAATTCCTCTATCCAAGTAATTGGTTTTAAATTTGCTTTATGTAGTTTATAATGACCGTACAGTCCGACTGATTGAAACTAGTCTAAATTTTGTGTTTTTTAAAGCTTTAGTACCTATCCAAGGATGGAATATATGTAACGTTTCTCGCCTTTCGTAACGTTCTTGGATTATAAGTTTTCATTCGACACCTCATTTGTCATTCTACCTGGTATAATGACGGAGGAGATATATTCGCCGTCGCACGGACAGACAACCTAGGTCAAATTTCTCACCTTGAGTACCATCCTTGGATTATAAGCTTTCATTTGACACCTCATTTGTCATTCTACGTGGTATAATGACGGAGGAGTTGTGTTCACTGACAGAGAGACAGACAGACGGACGGACAGACGTGGATAATTCAACGTTTTCACATTTTTTCAAAATTGGGTGAAAACAATAAAACACCCTGTATAAGTGCGATAGAGATGCACCTTATATTACGGCGGCTAGGGAGTTTGTTCGTAACCGCCGACCAGTTCACATCGTTCTAGAACACTGGTTTTCGGCAAAATAATTACGTAGGTATTCTGAGTTTTACTATACTATTAGTACAGTTTAGTGAATAAAAAGTGGATTGGCAACAATAAACAGTGTTATAAATTTGAAGAAAAACTTCTGAAGTAAGTTGAAATTAATAATTATTGTATTGACACCAACATACTATCAAAACTGCTATCCTATCAAAATGTCGGATTGTCATGCGTGTGGGAAGACGATACCAGGTAATGACAGCAGTTCTCTCGTCTGTTTACAATGTATACGGCCGTGGCACGGAGTTTGTGCCGAACCGCAGCCTACTAATGGAGATCCTACTACACTTCGCAGTTGGAAATGTTCTCGATGTATTTCGCCAAGCGGTGATATTGAAACCTCCCACTTTAATGCTATAATGGCCCAGTTTACAATCCTTAATAGCGCTTTAACTGATTGCAAAACGCAAATTAATAATTTAACAGATTTAGTAAGCGCTCAGTCACAAACAATAAGTACATGTGTTGCTGACATTTCAGACTTACGCAAAGAAAATCAAAGCCTTAATAACAATTTAAAGGCTTTAGAAAATAAGGTTACTAAACTGGAAAGCAAAAATGTGCCAACTACGAGTGAAAGCGTATTTCAAGAGTCATATGAGAGGCTTAAAAGATCTGAAAATATAATAACGGGTGTACCAGAAAGCAATAATACCGAAGGTGATATTTCTAAAGCATCAGGGATCTTAGAAAATGTAATACCAAAAAACCACTTTCAGATCAAATCAGCTGCTCGATTGGGAAAAATAGATTTAAACAAACTTCGAGTGTTCCGCATCACTTTAAATTCACGGGATCAGGTATTGTCAATATTAAAAAATAAATATAAGGTTCCAAAAGATAAGTATCCCAGGGTAAACATTATATCGGACTCCACACCCCAACAATTACAGTTTATATCCGAGGTCACAAGAAGAAAAATCAAAATGAAGAAAACCTAACAATAAAATATGTTAAGGGAAAACCAACCATTGTTATTGATGGCAACCCGACTATAATCTCAACAAAATCTGACCGTCCAAAACGCAATCGGGAAGAAGACAGTTCCCCTATTCATAATACAAAAAAGGGTAATAAATTGGCTAATTCATCAAAAAACTAAAAACAATTATTTTTTGGAACTGTCACGGTTATTCAAATCTAGAAAATTACTTAGGAGACCACTTTGATTTTGATTTGTTATGCGTTAGTGAAACCTGGCTTGTGTCAAATCCAATATGTTGAAACGAACAGTATAAAATAATTTCCATACCTGCTGTCAAAGAAGAGTCGTTAGGTAGACCAAGTGGAGGTCTCTGTGTTGTATATAAAAAAACTTTAGGTCTATTGTTCTCCATCAGTGTTCATGGTGGTTGTTTATGTTAATAGATGCACCTTGTGAAAAATATATAGTATGTAACTTATATTTTAAGCCGTCATTTGATATTGAACATAAAATATGTTAAATCTGTTCCAATGTACCCTGAATGAGATAATAAATAATTACTCTGACTTCGCTATCATAATTGGAGGTGATTTTAATAGCCGTCTCGGGACGTTGGGTTCTATTCCGGATGAAATAATTAGTAATATAAGTTTATATGAAACTAGGTTAAGCCGTGATATTATTAAAAACAAAAGGGGCACAACTCTACTTGATTTTATGAATAACAATTCCTTCAACCTGCTTAACGGCAGAACTTCTAGCGATCGTCCAGCGAAATTTACATGTATCACACCTCAAGGTTGCAGCACTGTCGACCTGGTGTGGGTAAATAGTCTTTATCTTGCAAACGTTTTTGATTTGGAAGTTATTATTAGATTATTTATCAGATCATTTTCCGGTTTGTCTGAAACTTCATCAACAATATTCTATTGCTATAGATAATGTGAGCGCTCCTAGTTCATTCACTAAAAAATTATTACTGTGGGATGATGATAAAGCATTATCGTTTAAATTGTGCATGCGGTCGTCCCCTAATGTCAGATTTATTAATGACGGACAACTTTCATATGACAATTTTTACAGAACTATTGTAGAATGTTGTGAAAGTTTAAATTTAGTTAAACAGGTAACTATAAAAACCAATGATAATAGAAGAAGTTTAAATAAACCCTGGTTTGATCTAGATTGTATTAATGGAAAAACAAATTTAAAATTACTATTAAGCCAATGTAGGAAACAAAACTTTACCGTAAATGTTAGAGCCAACTATATTGAACGGAAAAAAAGAGTATAAAAAATTAATTAAGTACAAAAAAAGAACATACGAAACCAACATAATTACCAAACTATCTAAAGTAAACGATTCAAAGGAATTTTGGCTAACGGTAAAGCAGGCGCGTGGCTATAGCAAATATTTTTCACTAAGCATTGAAATTTGGGAAAACTTTTACAATCAGTTGTACGCCAACCGCCTAACTGACAGCTCTGTCTTTATAGATGTCCGTCATCCTTACTTAGATGCAACAATTACGACTTCTGAAGTGTACGCAGCACTTAACAAGTGCAAAAATAAAAAATCTCCCGGCTTGGACATTATTCCTTATGAAGTATATAAAGTCTTCCTCATAATTGGGTGCTTTATATGTCATCTCTGTTTAATAAGATTTTTGAAAAACCAGTAGTTATTTGTTTTCAAAGCATGGATTCACTATTAAATGCTCTTGATAATCTCACTCCCAACAACGCTAAAATCATTGCAGGGTACATATTATGGAACATTTTAAAACTCAGAGCGTTTATCTTGAATGAATAATTTTTCTCATATAAATTCCATTGTGCAATTCTATATTTACCGTTTATTTATATATATATGTTTACATTTTTTTTTGTTTGTAATTTTTGTATCACTATTATTCGTCTCTTTGTAATGTAATTTTGTCATGTGTGTATTACTTATTTATTACCTATTTATTTTGTCATACTATCTCTGCATGTCACTATACGTATTTGTTCAAAAAAATTTAAATTATTGTCGAACAAACCTCTTGCTTTGGACTTATTGTATTCCAAGAAGCAATAAATATTATTATTATTATTATATTACGGCGGCTTTTACCTCGAGTGAACGCGCATAATTAACAATTAAAAACAAGGGACAAGAAATTTAATGTTCAGAATTCTATTTGGCCACTTGTAAACCTTAAAATTAATAATGTACATGTAATGCACATTACATGTACAATTAGTAATGTTTTACACCCTCAAAAATGCGTATTTTCGTATTTTTCAGATTTTTAATCGCTTTTAATTAGAAAACTGTATATTAGACGTAAACTAACCTATTTTATGAAAAAATAAAAAGAGACCTTGTTTGTTCAAAATTACCCAAAAAACGTAAAAAATGTTATCTGAAGCAGAAAAAGGTGAGTTTGAAATTTGTTAAAAAAATTGTTTAACTCTTTCAAGGACACAAATGCTACAGTATATTTTACCTTATTTGGACGGATTAGAGATAATTAATGCAAATACGGTATGAAATATGTACCACTGTATACTTCAGTAAATTTTTTTGTGTTACATTTTTGACAGCGTCGCCCCTGAAAGAGTTAAACAATTTCTGCCTAAAAATTTCGCCCGACACCCTTCAGATTTTTTTAAAGAGGCCATTTTTGAACAGGAATTTACAAAGAAACCGAATCAGAAACATTTATCCTGCATGTGCGACCTCATAACTTATACTATTAGTCCTGGATCACGCTTATCAAAAAAAAGTTGATTAATAGCAAGCTGAAACTTTGTTCATAGCTTAACGGTATCAAGTCGAACAAACTTTGATGTATGGGAACACTGGAACAGGAGCAGTTTTAATAATTGTGGAACGGTATAAACGTATATTTTTGATAAGTTTATGATTATGAAGACTAGCAGGTTGTTTTTAAGTTTATTCAATCGCCAACGTTATAATGTAATATTATATATACAGTGCGCTGAAATATGTGTTACCCCCCTCATATTAACTTATTTATTTTTAGCACTTAACTTAATAAAACAATTAGAAAAGAACTAAAACGCGACTTAGAAAAATGGAACGAGAACTTAATAGAGCGAGTCATTGAAAACAACAGAGGCTTAAAATGTCTAAGACCCGCATTGGGTGTTCAAAAAATCATTAAAATTAAAGACGCCAATAGTAAGGAAGAGAAGGACAAATATAAAATAACAAAAATAGTCGAAGACTTCTACAAAAGCTTGTACAGCTCGCAAAGCCAGCCTAATGAATCAACAAAGGAGAACGTCAAAAGTAAAATAAAAAACGTGGGATCAGAAGTACTACCAAATATAAAGGGATTCGAAATAGAAAGAGCTTTAAAAGAACTAAAAAATAATAAAGCTCCAGGACAGGACGGTATAATTGCCGAGCTCTTGAAAACAAGCAAGACAGTAACAATTCCCTATACTAACAGAGCTATTTAATAAATGTCTCCATAATAGCAAGATCCCTAAAGACTGGAACGAAAGTCTAGTAATACTTTTACACAAAAAAGGGGACAAATGTGACCTACAGAATTATAGACCGATATCGTTGCTCAGTCAAGTATACAAACTATTCATGAGAATTATTAGCAACCGGTTGACCTACAAAATGGACAATTACCAACCAGTGGAACAGGCTGGCTTCCGCAAAGGATATAGTACATCAGACCATCTGCTGACAATGAGAACATTGATAGAGAAGGCAAATGAATACCAACTACCCGTATTTCTTGCCTTCGTAGACTATGAAAAGGCGTTTGATAGTATCGAGATGTGGGCCATAGAACAAGCTATTAATAATTGTAGAATAGATTCGAGATATAGACAACTAATACATAATATATATGAAAATGCAACTATGATAGTACAACTAGACGAAAATACAAATCCCATCCCTATTAAGAGAGGCGTGAGACAAGGAGACGTAATATCGCCAAAGCTTTTCAACCTAGCACTAGAAGACGTCTTCAAAATGACAAATTGGTCAACCTATGGCATTAACGTTAATGGCAAGAAGCTAAATCACCTCAGATTCGCTGACGACATTGTGATTATAGCGAGCTCATTCGAGGAACTGCAAATTATGATAGAGGAACTCGCAGGCAGCTCCCAATACGTCGGTATAAAAATGAACATGAAGAAAACAAAAATAATGACAAACACAGATGACCCCAGACGCATAACTATAAATGGCAGTGAGATAGAAAAAGTCCAGGAATATATCTACCTAGGCCAAATCCTGAAACTTGACAAAGAAAACCAAAGTGCGGAAATTAATAGGAGAGCAAGACTAGCATGGGCAGGATTTGGAAAACTTGGTTGGATACTTAAGAACCGCAAAATACCTCAATATTTGAGGACCAAAGTGTTCAACCAGTGCATCCTTCCTATCATGACATATGGGTGTCAAACCTGGACCCTAACCAAGGCAAATATGAATAAACTAGCTACAACAGAAAGAGCTATGGAAAGAGCAATGTTAGGTATACGACTGTCAGATAAAAAGAGGAGCGACTGGGTAAGATCAAAAACAAAAGTCGAGGACATAACAACAGAAGTTGCCAAACTTAAATAGAGCTTTGCAGGCCACACTGTTAGACAAAAAGACCAACGTTGGAATGCCACGATACAACATTGGAGACCTTACTAAAGTAAACGACCGAGAGGAAGACCACAGATGAGATGGGTTGATGATATTAAAAGAGTAGCCGGAACGAATTGGAAATATGTTGCTCAGGATAGAGACCGATGGAAGGAGTTGGGAGAGGCCTATGTCCAAACGTGGACGATAGAAGGCTAAGAAGAAGAAGAAGAAGATTTTTAGCACTTAAGCAAAACGCTCGGACAGGCCGATTTTTAAAATAATTATAGTATATTATAGCCTCAATGTTTCGAACTTTACGCGATGCCTCTTCAGGTGACAGTCATAACACTGATTTTTTTTAATGGGAAAGTACATCATTTGACACCTCATTTAAAAGCTTTTGAAATACTGATTACAAAAGTGTATAATACTTGCGCAAAATTTAGGTCCAATGCATTCATTTTTTTAATCCTAACAAAAATTAATAAGAATTTTTAAAAAATTTAAACGCAGAATGAAAGATTACATTATTACCGAGAGTTGAAAGTCCATAAAAACTTCTATAATGTTTATTATACAGGGTGATTCATTAAGAATGTCCAACCTTTGACATGTAGATTCTAGACCTCAAAATATTAAGATTTAACCCAAATCGTTTAAATAAAATGTGGCTCGTTACTGAGTTACAGGGTATTTTATTTAAAAATTTAATAACTATTTTTACCCAGGGATTTAAAACTATTTGACATATCCTTGTCATACTTGGAAGAAAATATAGGTACTGCACTTCCTACTAAATTATGATAACTAAACTTTTCTGGCTACTACCAGAGGCGTACGACAGGGGAAAGTGAATGGTTGACCCTTCCCAAATTCTACGCCACTGGCGAAATTGCTATTTTAGCACAATATTTCGATTTTCCAATACTTTGTATGTACGTAATATACTCTTCATTCGTAACGTTAAAGTCATTAGTTTTCGAGATATTTGAAGTTGGAAATGAAACGGCATAGCTATTTTGATTAATGTATTGTGCTCCTTCATTTTTAACTTTAAATATCTCGAAAACTAATGATTTTATCGGTACGGATGAAGAGTATATTATTTGCACAGAAAGTATTGGAGAATCGAAAAAGTGCCAGTGGCGTAGAATGTGGGAAGGGTCAACCATTCACTTTCCCCTGTCGTACGCCTCTGGTACTAGCCAGAAAGTTTTATTTAACATCTTTTAGTAGGTTGTACAGTATTACACTATTTTCTAAGTATTATAAGGATATGTCAAATACTTTTAAAATACTGGATACAAATAGTTAATATTTATGTAATAGGGATGTTTGATTTAAAAATTTAAAAATTATTTGTACCCAGTACTTTAAAAGTATTTGAAATTGCCGTATCATACTTGCCAAAAAGTGTAGGTACTGCACACCTTACTAATGTATGTTAAATAAACGTTTCTGGCTATTACCAGAGGCGTACAGGGGAAAATGAATGGTTGAACCTTCCCAAATTCTACGCCACTGATGGAATTGCCATTTCAGCATAATTTTTAGATTCTCCAATACTTTCTATGCAAATAATATACTTGAAGTTAAAAATGAAGGGGCACAATACAATAATCAAAATAACTGTAAAGTTTCATTTTCAACTTCAAATATCTCGAAAACTAATGACCTTAACGTTACGAATGAAGAGTATATTATTTACATAGAAAGTATTGGAAAATCGAAATATTGTGCTAAAATGGCAATTTCGCCAGTGGCGTAGAATTTGGGAAGGGTAAATCATACACTGTCCCCTGTCGTACGCCTCTGGTAGTAGCCAGAAACGTTTGTTTATCATAATTTAGTAGGGTGTACGGCAACTACACTTTCTGCAAAGTATAAAAAGGATATGTCAAATAGTTTTAAAGTACTGGGTAAAAATGGTTATTAAATTCTTAAAGAGAACACCCTGTAACTCAGTAACGAGGCACATTTTATATAAGTGATTTGGGTTAAATCTTAATATTTTGAGGTCTAGAATCTACAACTCAGAGATTGGACATTCTTAATGAATCACCCTGTATATACTATTATATTATATATTCTTATTCTATAAGATACAGGGGTGAAAACGAAGAGAAAATTTAGTAGGATTTTTAATTTCAAATATATCATCCAATAGAAACTTTTTGTTTATTATATGGGACTTTCGGCCCTCGGTAATAATGTAGTCTCTCATTCTGCGTTTAAATTTTTCAAAATGATTTATTAGTTTTCTCAGGATTCGAAAAAAATAAATGCATTTAAAAAGCATTCGACCAAAATTTTGTTTAAGTATTGTACATTTTTGTAATCAGTATTTCAATTTAAATGATGTGTCACATGATGTACTTTTGAAAGTTTTGCTCATGTGCTAAAAATAAATGGGTTAATGGGGGGGGGGGATAACACTTATTCCAGCGTACTGTATGAAAAAAATGTTTGTCCGACCAAAAGGGTCATTTTAACAGGTCCGATACGTACAACATTGTCAAATGACAGGAATTATGGTGGTGACTAGCAGTCTGATTTTTGCATGACAGTATAATAAAAAATCAATTACAATGCTGGATAGATATAGACAAAAATGCTGATGATAAATAGCTTTTCGACAAAAACGCCATTTAGTTAAGTAAACTATTACTTACAAGGAATGCATGTTATCAAAAAAAAAATAATAATATGAGTAGATTTCGTAGTCTGAAAATTTAAAAAATAATATTTCAAATTTCAATAACGGGTCACTACATGTCTAGAATATTTAAATGAGAGAATGTAAAATAAAAAAAGTATTAGTTAAAGGCATAGCGTTTTATTGAAACTTAAAATTCTTAAGTTCATTAAAATTAATAATGTTGACATTGATATTATACATTTTTTGGTCGATTTTTAACCTAATTTGAAATTTAAAAGTTTTCAGGATAAATCTTTGATTAATAAATTTTATGCCTGGTTGCACCAACAGATCTTAAGCTCCAGCTTAGCTAAGCTCTACTTTTAGATAGGGTCTCCTTGAGTATTACTTATGTTGCACGATAATTTTAGATTCTTACCTTATTATCAGTTATATCTATTATTGAATTATGATATTCTTATTATAATATACTATAATTATATTATGTTAATTCTTATGATATTCTCGACTTAAGCTTAAGATATGTTGGTGCAACCGGGCATAAATGACTCCTGTTTATTAAATTAAATTCATAAAAGTTTTACATTATTGTTAATAATTTATTTTTAAATATCAATATATAATATATAATATAAAATATAAAATGAGATTTTTTCAGAATTTATTGGGTCCTCTAAGGCAGCGGTTCCCAACCTTTTTTCACTGCCGTACCCCTTGAGATAAATTTATTTCAAATTGTACCCCCAAGAAAAAAAAGTTGCAAGAACATTAATCATGGAAAGTAAATATTTACGCATAATATATTATATTTCTAATAAACTTAGTAAATTCTAAATACCAACTGTAAAAAATAATTACAAAGTAAATACAATGTTCCTTATCACAAACACATACTAGAATTAGCAAATAAGTTTATTGAAAAAAAAAGAAATCAAAATTATCCTTAAAACAAGTCAAAACTGTTTTAGTGTGACCCTTGGGCCTGTTTTGTTGCACATAATATTTTGAAATCAATATCAAAGGTTCATAAATACACTCTTAAATCAGGACTTGCATTTAGCTTATTCCTATACTTATTCTTAATGAAAGCATAGGAAGAGAACGATCTCCCAACTAGTTCTGTGTTTGTAAAAGGAAGTAAAACCAGAAGGGCTTTTGTGGTTAAGGTCCATAATCATCCCTAATGCTCACCCAGAATTGTCCAAGGGGTTTCTTCTTGAACTCGGACTTCAAGGAGGAGTCACTTGAAAGTTTTAGGAGCTTTTCCATCTCATGGACGGTCAATGTCTTGACGTTTTCTTCATTGAAAGGATCTGCAATCCAGTTCTCTCCGCCACCTCGTTTAGGAAAATACTTTCTAAAAGAGTCCTTCAGGTTTGTCAAATGTGTCACTATTTGATGTTTTACTTTGTCAGATATGGGCAGATTATTGTCACTCAAGAAATCATGAAGCGTGCCAAAAACTTCAGCTTGATTGTTTTGAATACAGGTTTTCCAAAAATCAATTTTCTTCAGCATGGATTCAATTTTGTCAGCAACTTTTAATACTGTAATTGAGCTGTTCTGTAACTTTAAACTGAGTTTATTGATCTGAGAAAAAATATCAGCTAAATAAGCAAGCTTTTGAAGCCAGTCACTATCATGAAACTTGGAGGCTAAATAAAAAGGATGCTCTTCAAAAAATACTTGCAGTTCATGTCTGAGCTCAAAAAGTCTTGTAAGAAACTTCCCGCGAGATAGCCACCTTACTTCCGTGTGCAAAAGCAACGTGGATTGAATGCCACCCATACCTTCACAAAGCACTTTGAACAGTCTGGAGTTTGTTGCATTGGCTTTAACAAAGTTGACTATTTTAACTGCTTCATTGAGAACATCATTCAAAGAAGACGGCAACTTTTTGGCTGCAAGACTCTGTCTGTGGATGCAACAATGGCTCCATGCTACGTGGGAGGCCACTTCTTTTACGCGCCCCCGAAAACCGATATATTTGCCAGACATTGATTTTCCTCCGTCAGTGCATATACCACACAATTTACCCCAGTCTATTTCTTTTTCACAGAAGTAGCTATAAATCACATTGAACACATCTTCCCCTGTAGTATGCTCAGTTAATGCATGGCACAGCAACAGGTTTTCTTCAAACTCCTTGTTGGGATTTACATATCTTGCAGTAACAAGTAAGATTGCTAGGGCAGCAATGTCCGTACTTTCATTAACTTGGATGGAAAAAAATCACTGTCTTTTAATTGCTGAACCACTTTTTCTTCAATGTACTTAGAAATGTCTTGAATTCGCCATGAAACTGTGTTGTTTGACAGCGGGATGGAGTTCACCTTACGAACAAAGTTCTGACCAAACATACACTGAACAGCATCTTTTATACAAGGGGCTACCAAATCCTCACCTATTGTGTGGTTTTTACCACTTTTTGCAATATGGTAGCTAATTTTGAAAGAGGCTTCCACAGCATTTTCATTATCTCTATTAACTGATGCGAAATAAGAAGAAACCACGCCATTTTTCCCATATTTTTTTGAAAGTCGTTCAAAATAGGTAATTTCTTTATTTTTGTGCTGGGCGTGTTTGGATTCAAGGTGGCGCAAAAGTAAGGAAGGTTTCATGCTACCATTACTTAAAACTTCTCCACAAACAACACATAGTGGGTTTGGACTTTCCTCCTCTCCAGTAAACGAAAAGCCATATTTCAAATACTTATTTGAATATTTTTGTTCCTTTGAGGAAGTTCCAGTACTAGTACTAGATTTCTGAGGTTTACTATCACTGGTACTCACACAAGAAGAATGTTCTGCTGCTAAGTCCCGGGACGTACTAGGCTTGCTAAGCACCTGACTTGCCGTATCAGTCTGATTTGTTTTAACCGATCCAGTTTTTAACCACTTTTCCATCTTCTTGATTACAGTTAAATCGTTTACAAATCAGTCAAAAACTAACACGCACAATAAGCAAGTAAAAAGTAAACTGAATATAAAATCACCTAATGAAGAGCGACAGACGACAGTCAACTACTATGCAAGCGAACTATTCGAGCACTGACTGACGGTACGGCCGGTACGGGTACGGTAGCTGCATTGTGATAGTGGCAAGTGAGTGGGGGAGGGGGAGCGGCAGAGGGCGAACTAACCTTGACGAGCAAGCGTGAGTCAGACCATCGGACCATTCGGCGCGCCAGTACTGTACTGTACTTTTCAACCACCACGTACGTAACGTACGACAAACACATATAGTCCGCCATTACCAAATATTTTCGGCGTACCCCCAACCAGGTCGTTGCGTACCCCAAGGGGTACGCGTACCCCAGGTTGGGAACCGCTACTCTAAGGCACCCTTTTTGGAGGACCGAAAGAGCTAATTTTCGAATTTTTACACTTTTTTCACATTTATCTACGTCATCTTACAGAGTTAGGATTTGATTATGCAAATAAATGTATACATTTTTTGTAGGAAATTTTCCATACTTTAAATTATGCCGATTTAGTACAAAAGTTTATGTGAAACTTTCATGACCATAGCTCTTCCTAAAATCCATTACCTATACTTACATTACTACTTAATGTTTTTGGAGTGTAAATGTATGTACAATGTACATACCTATTATAGGTATATAATATACCAATGCAGGTATGTGAATATAAATAAGAATATTATACAATTAAATTACCTTTATCAATATGCGTATAAATAATGCTAAAAATTTTTTTTATTAATTTATTTCCTTCAATTTTTTTAAACATTTTGTCCGACAAATCACCAGCATTTTTGTTCATAAAACGTCCCATAAATTTTTTAGGACAGAACTTCCAATTGATTTTTTCCATTTCATTAAACTCTTGTGTACATAGAGATCACACTGCTAGTTATCACCAACATAATTCCTGTCATTTGACATGTTGTACGTGTTGGACTTGTTAAAATGCCCAACATTTTTATCGGACAAACCTTTTTTCATATACATATGTATAATATTATTTCCACCTACCTCTACCGAAAGTATACTTTTCCGGACCTGATTGTAGGGAGCAAAGTTGTACTTTTCCTCCCTAGGGAGGAAAATATTTTTCCTCCCTAGGGAGGAAAAGTAAAAGTGACGTCATGGTATTTCATTCATGAAATATAACTTATTGACGCCCTGTACAATATCTATTTTCTATTACGTAAGTATCTATACATTTTAACGTTTATTTAAAAACACTCTGTATTTTGCAGAATGGTAAAAAACAGTAAATTGTTATTCTGATTTAACAATGTTTACATTAATAATTTGACTTATATTTGACAGTTGACAGTTATATTGTACCTACTTGCTAGTTTTAGTTCTAATAAATTTTGTTGGTTAGTTACATAAATAAATTAAGTAAAAATGATAAAATGACTTGTTATTTGAGGAAGGTGGAAAAACCATATGTATAACATGGGAGTAAAGTGCCTTTTCCTCCCTTGAATGATTACTGCCCTCCGCTACGCGTCGGGCAGTAAACTTCATTCTCGGGAGGAAAAGAAGCACTTTCCTCCCTTGTTATACAAATAGCTATAACCTTGGATATTGAATAAACTTAAAATTTTCATGCTTGTTTTCATAATCATTAAACGTTTATCACGTTTCACAATTGTATTTTCCCATGTTACAGTGTTCCCATACATCAAAGTTTGTCCGACTTGACAACGTTAAACTATGAACAAATTTTCAGCTTGCTATAAAATAAGTTTTTTTGGCCTCGGGATCCAGGACTATATACAGGGTGAGTCATGAGGAACTGTACATACTCCTACCTAGTATAGAGGACCCTATGGGGAATAACAAATGACCATTAAAAAGTGTCTGCTCCCATTGCTTATTAATATACAGGGCGAGTTTCGCATTTTGACAGAAATTTGTATTCGTCATAATTTTTGAACGGTCAGATCGATGTGTCTCTTATTTTGGTCAATCGTTACACTATTACCACCTAATCAACTGATTTATTCAAACTAGAAAAAAATCAGGTCCGGCTTCAAAAAAATTAGTTAGTTTGGGTCTTAGAAAAAATTTCACCCTGTATACGCTTTTTGAAAACTATAATATGAATTTTACAAATTAGACAAATAGTCAATTAAAATGACATATTTATTTTTTTCCCCACACGATTACTTAATTTTTTATAAAAAAATCAATTTTGAGTATGGATTAAGAGTTTGGTAAAGTGAACCATAAATTAAAAAAAAAACTTTTATTACAAAAATTAATTTTTTTTTTTAACAAATATTTAACTTATGTTACCACCCAATCAACTGATTTATACAAACTAGAAAAAATCAGGCCCGGATTTAAAACATTTGTTCGTTTCGGTCTTAAAAAAAATTTCACCCTGTATACGCTTTTTGAAAACTCTAATATGAATTTTACAAATTAGACAAATAGGCAATTAAAATGGCATATTTATTTTTTTCCCCACACGATCACTTAATTTTTTTAAAAAAATCAAATTTGACTATGAATAATTAAAAGTTTGGTAAAGTGAACAATATTTACTAGATACCAGATTTAAAAAAATTAACTTTTATTACAAAAATTTATTTTTTTTAACAAATATTTAATTTATGTTACCACCCAATCAACTGATTTATTCAAACTAGAAGAAAATCAGGCCCGGATTTAAAAAATTAGTTCGTTTTGGTCTTAGAAAAAATTTCACCCTGTATACGCTTTTTGAAAAATCTAGTATGAATTTTACAAATTAAACAAATAGGTAATTAAAATGGCGTACTTATTTTTTCCCCACACGATTACTTAATTTTTTATTAAAAAATAAAATTTGTTAAAATCGGAATTTTGCCATAAAAATAAAAAAAAATTAAATAATGTTTTTCTCAAAATTAAAAGCTTCACCATTTTTTTTCTATACCACGTCTAGATCTAAAACCCATAACACTTCTCTTTGGACTCAGTTTAACATAGACGTGATCAAATAGATAAATCTTAAATTTTTTTACTTAATTTTTGCGATTTAACTTTGCAATTCACGAATCTGCACCTTTTATTTTTAAAAATTCATAACTTTTATGAGAAGAAGACGGAAAGTCTACAACAATTTTCATATTCACAATGGTAAGAGATATGTGCTGTAAAATTTCAGAAAAAAAATATTAAAATGGTAAAATGGAACAAAGTTGTAGCGAGTTAAACCGTGATTTCATTTTTTTTTTCAGTTTTAGGTTAAATTTCCGATTTTGACAAATTTGATTTTTTAATAAAAAACTAAGTAATCGTGTGAAGAAAAAAATAAATATGCCATTTTAATTGCCTATTTGTCTAATTTGTAAAATTCATATTAGAGTTTTCCGAAAGAGTATACAGGGTGAAATTTTTTCCAAGACCACAACGAAATAATTTTTTAAATCCGGGCCTGATTTTTTTCTAGTTTGTATAAATCAGTTGATTGGGTGTTAACATAAATTAAATATTTGTTAAAAAAAAATTAATTTTTGTAATAAAAGTTAATTTTTTTAAATCTATGGTTCACTTTACCAAACTTTTAATAATTATTCATAGTCAAATTTGATTTTTTTATAAAAAATTAAGTAATCGTGTGGGGAAAAATAATTATGCCATTTTAATTGTCTATTTGTCTAATTTGTAAAATTTATATTAGAGTTTTCAAGAAGCGTATACAGGGTGAAATTTTTTCTAAGACCAAAACGAACTAATTTTTTAAATCCGGTCCTGATTTTTTCCAGTTTGTATAAATAAGTTGATTGGGTGTTAACATAAATTAAATATTTGTTGAAAAAAAATTAATTTTTGTAATAAAAGTTATTTTTTTTAAATCTATGGGTCACTTTACCAAACTTTTATTTCATACTCAAATTTAATTTTTTTATAAAAAATTAAGTAATCGTGTGGGTAAAAAAATAAATATGTCATTTTAATTGCCTATTTGTCTAATTTTTAAAATTCATATTATAGTTTTCAAAAAGCATATACAGGGTGAAATTTTTTCTAAGACCCAAACGAACTAATTTTTTTGAAGCCAGACCTGATTTTTTTCTAGTTTGAATAAATCAGTTGATTGGGTGGTAATAGTGTAACGATTGACCAAAATATGAGACACATCGATCTGACCGTCCAAAAATTATGACGAATACAATTTTCTGTCAAAATGCGAAACTCGCCCTGTATATTATTAAACAGTGGGAGCAGACACTTTTTAATGGTCATTTGTTATTCCCCATAGGAGCCTCTACACTAGATAGGAGTATGTACAGTTCCTCATGACTCACCCTGTATAATTATAAAACTTTAAAAGGGGTAAACCCTGTAGTTGGCAGTATACCTTCGTTAAAACAACGTAGAATGAAGTAAACATTTCTGTTGTATGTAGGTATATAAATTTATTAAAATTCTTAAAATTTATCCACAAGGGAGTGGAAGTACAAAACGTTTTCAGCCAAACTGACCATCATCAGTGTAAACGTCCAGTGTACAAGTAATTAAAATATATAATATGTAATATTATTTGAATGTCTCGCTAGCCGCATTCTCGACAAATACACCAAAAAAATATTTTATACAAATAACATTTTATAAAATGTATAAACAATTGTTGTATAAAAACAAACATTGTATAAAAAATTATAAACACACTCAATGAATTAACTGGTTAATTAAAATAAATAATACTTACCAGAAAGTACTGACAAATATAAAAACCAATTGCTTCCCATTTGTCCCATCTTGGAAACATCGCAGTAATATAATTATTTAAAATGCTTAGATAACAGGTTTTCAAATATGTATTTATTTACAGATAAACTGAGATAAAATAATTAATTCAACATTAAACAATGAATATATCTAAATACATGCAAAATATGTTTTTATTCATAATGATTTAAAAACTTTTGATTGTACCGCAATCGTATTCCAGACGAAAACACTGTAGACACGAGGAAAATTATAGAATATTGAAATTTTTTTTTATGTAGAAAAGGGAAGGGTAATTTGAAATGGTGGTAGTCCAGGCTGTATGCCCGCCCTCGTTAGGTAATTTATTCCGATTCGTTTTTTTTTTGCAAAAACTTACTCAAAAAGAGGTAATTATAAAAAATCTACAGGGTGCCAGGCGGTACCGCGGTCGGAAAGTTGCTAAACAATTTTTTTTAAACAAATTCAAAAAATAATTTTTTTCATTATGAACAATTTTTTTTAGATTCTTTGGGCCATTCCGAGCAAGAAAGGTCTGTCGTTATTTTTCTCTAAAATTGATTGTTGTCGACTTATACGCGCTTTAAAATTTAAAAAAACGCAAAAATGGCCATTTTCAAAGCTTAATAATTCGGTTGAAAATTATTATGTCAGAAAGTAACTGAATCAAAGTTTAAAACCCCCCTCCCCCCACCCCACCCTACAAGATTCTGACGAAATTTTTGTCATTATTTTATTACAAAGCTTTTATTTTTAATTATTAACAATGAGCGCTAAGCGCGTATTGAGGCTGCCGTCCGCGAGAGAGATGCACCCCATTGGACGGCCGCATTAATACGCGATTAGCTCTCATTGTTAATAATTAAAAATAACAGTTTTGGAATAAAATAATGACAAAAATTTCTTCAGAATCTTATAGGGAGGGGGCTTTAAACTTTGATTTGGTCGCTTTCTCACTTTCATAATAATAATTTTTAACTTATTGTTAAGCCTTCAAATTGGTCATTTTCGCGTTTTTCAAATTTTAAATCGCGTCTAACTCGACAACAATTAACTTTAGAGAAAAATCACAAGATACCTTTTTTGCTCAGAATGGCCAAAAAAATCTAAAAAAATTGGTCCAAAGTGAAAAAACAATCATTTTCCGACCGCGGTACCGCCTGGTCCCTGTGGATTTGTGATAAGGACCTGTTTTTGAGTAAGTTTGTGCAAAAAACGAATCAGAATAATTTACCTAACGGGGGCGAGCAATGCGAGCATACAGCCTAGACTATGATGTAAAGCGAAATAGCACGTTTTCAAATTCTTCCGCGAACAGAGCCACCACCACTGTTTACAATCCAGTCAATGTTTAGAAGAAGTACGTGCTTATCGACCATTTTATGGCAGTTGTCTGTCGATGTTATTGAAAATATCACAGTTTATACATTTTTGGCGACTTTTTGTAATACCTGCAGGTGAATTTAATTGCTGATTCTTATATCTTGTTTAATTAAACATATTTTTGAAAGCGACACACAAAAACAATCATACTTAACTATCATCATCATCATCATCAATGACGTTCCAACTCTTCGTGAGTCTTTGCCGCGTTTATTATTGGCTTCTATGTTTGTCGGTCCTGTGCCTCTAATCCCCATTGTCCTACTCCCATTTTCTCCAAATCTTCTTTGACTGTATCTTTCCACCCTTTTCAATTCTGTCCTACAGACCTTCTTCCATCTGGCCTTTCCCAGAACACCCTGTATCACTTGCCCTGCTCATGCTCATCTTAGTCTATTGACCTTTATATATCTAACTAGATTTTCCGAATAGAGACTAACTCGTTATTGTATTTGCGCCTCCATTCGTGTGTCACGCTGTCTCTGCAGAGTCATATATCATTCGGAGGAGGTTACGTTCCCACACCAGCAATTTATTTACTTCTCTTTTTGTTAGCGTCCATGTTTCGCTCCCATATGCGACTGATAGTGGTATTATAGTCTTATATATCTGGATTTTTTCACCTCGTGAAAGAAGTTTTGATTTCATTAGATGCTGCATTCCAAAGAAAGGTCTGTTTACTGCCATTAGTCGCGTTTCAACTTCTCGATTTGTTTTGTTGGCATTTGTGATTGTTTTTCCTAGATATTTAAAGTCTTTAACCACTTCGAAATTATTATCGTTTATAGAGATGTTTTGTCTTATTCGCCATCGTTCTTGTTTTGAGGCCACCATGTACATATTTTGTAATTTAGTGCAATAAGCCGATGTGTATAATTAAAATAATACATTAATGACAGTGATAAGGTTTGGCCGTAAAACATTAAAAAACATTTAAGTGACTTAAAAACAAATAAACAAGGTTAACTGATAATTGGTGAAGTATAAACAATTGAACCGGTAATTACATCTAATTATTGTCCGTTTTAAAGCGACTTTGCCAAACTGACAAGAATTTCTGGGTACAGAATAAAAGCAATAACAGTATCACAGTGAAACGGTAGGCATCGTTTTCTCTGAACCGTTTAGGTGGAAAACAGTGCTTGGCGCCGAAAATGGACAGATACCTGGAAAAGAAAAAGAAAACATGTCTGGACAGTAATGAAACAACCGATGATGGCAAAAAAAGGAGGACAAGAGATGAGGGTTCAGATAACGAAGAAGAAAGGTCAACGAAGAGTCGAAAACTCTCCAAGACTTCACAAAAGCAACAGATAGCCATGATGAGAAAACAATGGACACAGAACAAAAAACAAAAAATAGGTTACTGAAACAAGTTTTGAATGAAATGAGACAAACGAGGGAAGAAAAGGGAGAAAACAAGGCTTTTAGAGATGAAATACTAGAATTATAGAAAGAAAACAATAACGTAAAGACAGAACTCGAGGAAACAAAGAAAAAGCTAAATATTTTGGAAATTAGGGTAGAACGGTGTGAAAAGGAAATGAAGCAAAATAATCTAGTAATAACGAGTCTAAAAATAGATACGAATGATGAAGCTGCACCAAAAGAAAAAATGACAAACTTCATCAAATAGCGCTTGGAAGAGAACATAAAAATTGAGAAATCAGTTAAACTGAGAGATAGAACCTGTCTACTGAAAATGGAAAGTATAAAAGAAAAAAATAAGGTGATGAAGAAGAAAAGTAAATTAAGACATATCAAAGGGGAAAAGAATTTCATAAGCCAGGATACGACAATCTCAGAAAGAAATATTCAGAAGGAAATAGGAGCAAAGTGTAAGGAGTTAAGAGACATGGGGAGAAATGTTAAAAGGGACTACAATGGATTAACCGTGGATGGTAATGAAAAATGAAGATGGAGAAAAGACGGTAAAGTAGAAACTTTCCCAAAAAACTAGCTGATGAAGATCAAAAGATAGTACCACTGGAAACAGACTCGGCAATGCAAACGGTTAATGAAAACAAAATAACGCACACAAAAGAAAGAAAGGAGCTCAATAAGAAGAAAAGAACGAAACCCATTAGAATGGGATCCTGGAATATTGGAACCCTGTTAGCAGTAGGTAAGATGCAAGAAATAGCCCTTAAAATGGAAAAATACGAACTAGAAATCCTAGCCCTACAGGAAATACGATGGAAGAAAGAATGAAAAATTGAGGAGAAAAACTTTAGCATATATTATTCGGGAGAAAACAAACAGGAAACGAATGGTACGGCATTAATGGTAAACAAAAAAATGAGGGAAAAATAATACAATTCAAAGCATTTAATGGAAGGATATCTTACATAAGAATAATAATAATAATAATAATAATAATAATAAACCGACTTTTATTTCCAAAAAATAATAAGTATAACCAAAATGTACATTCTCTAAAGTAGAGGGCGAAATTTATTTTTGCTGTGTTCTAAGACACAACAAAAATATTCTTCCCTTAACCCCAAAATAATAGAATAGAAAATAAACAAGCCAACATCTCGATAGTCAATTGCTATGCACTTATCGAAGAAGCAAACCAAGAAGATAGAGCAGAATTTTACGACATCCTGAAAGAAACCTGTGAAAATATTCTGAGAAATGACACATTAATAATATTGGGTGACTTTAATGCAAAGACCGGAAAGGAGGATTATAATTGTAATTTAGCGGGCAAAGAAACCATTCATGAAACTACGAATGATAATGAAGAAGAAATCTGCAACCTAGCAGCAACAAAAAACACAGTGGTTCTTATAGACAAACTGGTTAATGATCAAGAAAAATTCAGTAAATATCATTAACCTTTAAGTACTTATTTATTACTTTTAATTTTATCTTTTGGAAGTGACTACTGTTACGACCGACGTTCTTTGCAATACAATTATTTCATACATTTAATTATGGCAATGAATTGTTTAGAATGTGACAAAGACATCAGTGACTCCAAGGATACACTGAGTTGTGATAGCTGTGAAAGGAGTTTACATCGAAAATGCACGGAACTCTCGGCTTCGGAACTGAGAGTCATGGACCTAAAGAACAGTCGTCAACTGAAGTATTTCTGTCAGCAATGTTTGGAGGGCATGGCAGCTGTACCTAAATTATACAAAATCGTCAGCGAGTTACGCCTAGAGGTGAAACATCTTCAGGAAAGTATTGAAGCCAAAAACACTTCTATACCACAATTAACTACTACACCGTCAATTTCGAATGATGAATCTATAATTAATGAAATTCAAGAGCGTAATGCTAGAGCTAGGAACATTATGATCTTTAATTTGCCAGAATCCCCAAATGACACTGCAACTGTGCGTTCAATCATAAGTGAAGCCTCCAGTGATTAAATAAGTATTGTTAAGATAACCAGATTTGGCAAGAAAGATAAAAATGGACATCGTTCTGTAAAGGTGGAGCTCTCAAGACCCCAGGATGTATTTGATGTGTTAAAAAATAAATATAATGTAAGCCGTAATAGACATATTTTCATAAGTGCTGACCTCACGCGTCTTCAACAAAACATCTTAAATAAGTTAAAAACTGAATTGGCAGAAAGGAAATCTAAAGGTGAGAAAGATCTAGTTATAAGGTATATTAATGGTGAGCCTAAAATAACCAAATATAATCAGCAAAAAAACTCGATATGATCATTCCACAAGTTTCCAATACACTGAAAATCTACTGTCATAATGTAGGAGGTTTAAGGACAAAATTATCTGATTTCTCTGCAGCAGTTAATTGTTCTTGCTTTGATATATTTGTCATTATTGAAAGTTGGTTGAACGATGATTTCCTAGATAAGGAACTTTATTTGGTTAATTATCAGATATTCAGATGTGATAGATCTAATCTTTTAAGTACTAAAAGTAGAGCTGGAGGGATTTTGATACTTATTCATAGAAAAATAAAAGCTTTTAGAATGAGCCTCATAAACAATTCAGTGGAGCAGTTATTTATATCTTCAGGTAAAAGGGGGAGAAGTGTACTTTTGAAGTGTGTAAAATTAATAATTCTTAGCTGAGCGCTTTCGGCTTATAAAGCCATCTTCGGAGTTATGGTCAAAAAGGTCAAAATACCACTATGAAGAGAGATGGGTTCCATTTATGATATGAAATACTTCTGTTTCTTATGTAGTTTTTTATTGGTTGGAAAAAACCTTGTCTGTCTGTTTAAAAAATTGTTCAATTTGCCGCTGGTTGTTTTTGTATCCAGAAAAGTTAAACATCAAGAACGAGCACAAAGGACTTTCACACGAAAATTACATTATATATAAAACGAATATTTGATCATGGTAAGGTCAAAAAGACCTTACCATTTGAATACTGCGGTGTCAGATAGCAGAATTCTTAGAAACGAGCACAAAGGACTTTCACACGAAAATTACATTATATATAAAACGAATATTTGATCATGGTAAGGTCAAAAAGACCTTACCATTTGAATACTGCGGTGTCAGATAGCAGAATTCTGCTATGTAATTTTCGTGTGAAAGTCCTTTGTGCTCGATCTTGATGTTTAACTTTTCTGGATACAAAAACAACCAGCGGCAAATTGAACAATTTTTTAAACAGATAGACAAGGTTTTTTCCAACCAATAAAAAACTACATAAGAAACAGAAGTATTTCATATCATAAATGGAACCCATCTCTCCTCATAGTGGTATTTTGACCTTTTTGACCATAGCTCCGAAGATGGCTTTATAAGCCGAAAGCGCTCAGCTAAGAATTATTAATTTTACACACTTCAAAAGTACACTTCTCCCCCTTTTACCTGTTGTCATAAGTGTGTACAAAACTTTTTCAGTCTTTACATTTATTTATATATTGTTCTGCTTCAAATTTTAATTTTATCATTGGTGGCGTGTATATTCCTCCTAACAGTCCAAATAATTGCTATTTATCACATGTTGAAACGATTGAAGATTTGAGAATTCAGTATAATAAATGCAACTTTTATATTTTTGGTGATTTTAACTTGCCTAATATAACTTCCGATTTAAATAATATATCACCATCTCAGATGAATGAAAACATTTCTAGTGTAGCACAATGTTATGCTTTTCTTGATTTTAAACAGCATATTACTATTCCTAACTCTAATAATAAGTTTTTAGATCTACTATTTTCGAATGTGGATAGTATTCTAGTTTCATCTGCAATAGATCCTATTTTTTCTGAATCTACCCATCACAAACCATACTCCTTTGATTTACCTATATCGGGCATTACAAATAATTTACTGTGCCAAGAATTTTACTATGATTTCAGAAACGCTGATTATATTAGCTTACAGAATTATTTGGGACCTATCAATTGGCACAAGTATTTAAACTTAAATGACATAAATACTGCAGTACACAATTTCTATCATATTCTGAGTATGGCATTAAATCTTTTTGTGCCCAAAAAGAAAAGTAAGGTATCAACTTTCCCACCTGAGGTGGTTCAATGCTGAGTTGAAAAATTTAATCATCCAAAAGAAAATAGCTCACAAAAATTACAAGAATACTGGCAATCGCTGTTATTACATAGAATTTTCAAAGTTACGTAGTCAATGTAATATTTTATCTAAAGAATGTTTTGTGAATTACAAAAAAAACCTTGAAAATAATTTTAATACCGATCCCAGGTCATTTTGGAGATTTTTTAGCCGAAAAAATAATCTATATGATGTTCCTAATAATATGTATCTAGCTGATAAAAAAGCTGTGAATGGTGATCAGATAAGTGAACTTTTTGCTGTTTACTTCTCTGAAGTTTATGTTTCTTCCCTGGATGTAAGTTATCATGACACATTTAATAATTATTTATCTATAAAGTGTGATTCTTTGACAGCGGAAGTTATTTTTGACGGTTTGTCAAAACTTTCTAATAATGTAACAGCTGGGCCGGATGGTCTTCCCGATTTTTTCTTGAAAAACTGTGCTTACAGTCTAACTCAACCATTGTTTGTTCTATATAACTTATCATTGAAATTAGGCATTCTTCCTGATAAATGGAAAACTAGCCATTTAATTCCAATTTTTAAATCTGGCGAAAGAGAAAATATAGAAAATTACAGAGGTATATCAATTTGATATACCTCTGTAATTTTCTAGTTAAACAATCGACCATTCCTAAACTACTTGATAAGTTGATTTATAACCATATTAGTTTTACTTGTCAACAATTAATAAATAATTATCAACATGGCTTTATGCACAAGAAATCCACAACTACAAACTTACTATCTTATGAAACATCTATTATCAGAGATCTGGAAAGAAAATGTCAGGTAGATTGTGTATACACAGACTTTTTAAAAGCCTTTGATAGGATTGACCACTACTTACTGCTACATAAACTTAAGGCATATGGTTTCAGCGATCAGCTTTTAAAGTGGTTTGATAGCTATTTAATAGGTCGCACACAAAAAGTCAAACTGGGTTCATTTATGTCAGATGCAACACCAATAAAATCTTGAGTTCCACAAGGTGCTCATTGCTCGCCCCTTCTGTTCAATCTATTTATTAACGACATAGGTGAATGATTTAATCACTCTAAGTACTTGCTATTTGGTGATGATTTGAAGATTTACAGATCTATCAAAGATCATGAAGATTGTAGTCTCCTTCAAAACGATCTCAATAATTTAGTTGAGTGGTGTAACAAAAACAGACTCTTTTTAAACATTAATAAATGTCATTTCATTAGCTTCCACAAAGTTGCAAAAAAATATCAATCATCATATGTCATCGACAGTAAAGCGCTCTCCTATGTTAAAACAGTAAAGGATTTAGGAGTAATATTCGATGAAAACTTAAAGTTTGTGGATCACATTAACTATGTGACAGCAAAGGCTTCAAAAGTACTGGGTTATATACTTCGCAGTTGTGCTGATCTTTCCCTTAATACAATAAAGGCTGTTTACTCATCATTGGTTATATCTATATTAGAATTCTCCTCTATTGTCTGGTCACCATTTTATAATGTTAATGTTGTTTGTCTCGAGAGAGTTCAAAATAAGTTTTTAAGATTTGCAGCATACAGATTGGGATATAATATTATTGAACTAAACCACAACTATACCATCATCCGTAGTGATCTCAATTTGCACTCCTTAAAAGACCGTAGAATTATAAATGATCTAGCTTTTATTTATAAACTATTAAATAGTGAAATCAATTGTCCTGATTTATTAAAATTAATAAACTTTAATATTCCAAACCATAATCTGAGAAATAATAACTTGTTCCATGTACCTCATCATTCAACAAACTATGGTCTTAACTCACCAATAGATAGAACTTTAAGTCGCCTGAATGATTTGGACATTGATTTATTCTCTTCTTCCAGTCGAGTATTTAAGAACCGACTAAAATCAATTTTTCCGGTCAGCACTTATGTTTAATATTTAATATTATATTTTCAGTGGATCTGTTAATTTTTACCATGGATAATGCTTTTGTATTATGTAATGTGTTCATTTTTTATTGTCTGTAGTTAGTTGATTAATGTCAGTTTATATTATATTATTATGTATTGTCACTACATAACGTGGATTGTGTGTATGTTATATTTAGTTTTATTGTAATGTCCTTACTATAGTTTTATGCTGTCACACTTAGTGTAGGAAACAAAGGTTGAACCTTGCAAAATGGACACAAGTCCGGTTGTATTTTTTTTCTGGTATATCAAGGGGTGCTTATTATAAGACTAACTTTTTCTGAAAAAATTTCGCCCCGGAACCTCCCTTTTCACCCCTTTAAAGGGAGTAATTTGTGGTTTTTGCGGAACGTAGCCCTTCCTGTAACTTTTACAAAAAATTTCTTTTACAGAAATATGAAGAGAACTATATTTTCTACGATTTATTTCCAACACCATCTCTCTATCGTCCACCGTTTAGCGGGGGTGGCGCCCTAAAGTTGACAAGTTTTTAAAAAAGATGTTTTTCAAAAATATATATTTTTCCCTAACTGTAACGGAAATTAAGAAGAAATCCTGCGGTAAATAATTAACAAATAATTGACTGATTTTTTGGTATAGGTCTTACTTAAGGGTAATTGACCTTTTTTTAATTACAGGGTGTTACATTTTAAAAAACCTCTTTTTATACCATCTGAACCGTTTATGCTAGAGTAAAAAGACTTTCAGCGATTACCCATGTACTGGTGCTATTTACAAATTTGTATAATACACCCCCATTTTTTCCCCGGAACCACCCAAAAAAAAGAAGAATTAATAAATAAATTGATTTTCTTGGAATCCTTCACACACAATGCCCTTTATTAATATGATTCATATATCATTTTGTGGACGTTATTATTACCCATGCACTGACACCAAAAGAAATTTCCTAGTGCAACCCCTGTAGCAAAAGAAAATAAATAAAATGGGGGGTTGAAAATTTTTTTTTGTTTTTTGCTTTTTGATCCATATGGGCATATGCTTCATCAATAGTGCTTTTCAAAAATATATATGGTTATTGCAACATCTCTGCGAAAACCACCCCTATCCTTGAAAATATACTGCAGAAACTACCCCTATCCCTTGGCGAGCATGTTTTTACGATTTTCTCATTACCTATGTATTCTTTTTAAACAAAACTTATACAAGGTTAAATACCACCATTTACTCTAAAAATTATGTCCTATTCATTTTTTCGTATAAGCAACCGTTACGGCACAGTGGCGCCGTAAACCTAATATATGCTTTGGCGGGCTCCAGTTTTTGTTTTTTTTTTCGTTATCTGTTCGTTTTATTGATAAAGTACTTATGCAAAATAAAACAACAGTGTAGCCTACAAATTATGACTTATGCACATTTTACATTCTTTGCTCCCCAAAGCCACAGTGGTGGCCCAAAATAAATTTTTGCGTATTTTCGCCACCTACATGTATTTTATTGCATTAATGCTACCTTAACAGCACAATATTTACCCTTAGGTGGTCGCTACGCAGTGGCGGATCCAGGGAGGGGTGATCACCTCCCCCCCCTCTCAAACCAAGTGATATTATATTCAAAGATTATAAAAATATTCATTTATTTTTATAGAAATCTAACCAATTGGCACCCCCCCTCTTAACGATGCTGGATCCGCCACTGTCGCTAAAGCATAAAAAGTCATTCTTATAAAAATAATATTAATATAATATAAGTGTTTCTATAAAAATAAATGAATATTTTTATAATCTTCAAATATAATATCACTTGGTTTGAGAGGGGTGGGGGTGATCGCCCCCATCACCCCTCCCTGGATCCGTCACTGCTTAGCGACCACTTAGGGGTGAATATTGTGCTATTAAGGTAGCATTAACGCAATAAAATGCGTGTAGGTGGCTAAAATATGAAAAAATTTATTTTGGGCCACCACTGTAGCTTTGGGGAGCAAAGAATGTAAAATGTGCATAGGTCATGATTTGTAGGTTACACTGTGTTGTTTTATTTTACATAAGTACTTTATCAATAAAACAAAGATATGACGAAAAAATAAACAAAAACTGGAGCCCGTCAAAGCATATATGAGGTTTAGGGCGCCACTGTGCCGTAACGGTTGCGTATACGAAAAAAATGAATAGGACCTAATTTTTAGAGTAAATAGTGGTCTTTAACCCTGTGTAAGATTTGTTTAAAAAAAATGAATAGGTAATGAGAAAATCGTAAAAACATGCTGGATAAGGTATAGGGGTAGTTTCTGCAGTATATTTTCAAGGATAGGGGTGGTTTGCGCAGGGATGTTGCAATAGCCATATATATTTTTGAAAAGCACTATTGATGAAGCATATGCCCATATGGATCAAAAAGCAAAAAACAAAAAAAAAAATTTCAACCCCCCATTTTATTTATTGTTTTTGGCTACTAGGAAATCGCTGTTAGTGTACGTGCATGGGTAATAATAACTTGCACAAAATGATATATGAAGCATATTAATGAAGGGCATTGTGTGTGAAGGATTCCAAGAAAATCACTTTATTTATTAATTGTTCTTTTCTTTTGGGTAGTTCCGGGGAAAAAATGGGGGTGCATTATACAAATTTGTAAATAACACCAGTACATGGGTAATCGCTGAAAGCCTTTTTACTCTAGCATAAACGGTTCAGATGGTATAAAAAGGGGTTTTTTAAAATGTAACACCATGTAATTAAAAAAAGGGCAATTACCCTTAAGTGAAACCTATACCAAAAAATCAATCATCTATTTGTGAATAATCTCCGCAGCATTTCTTTTTAATATCCGTTACAGTTAGGGAAAAATATATTTCTTTTAAAAACATCTTTTTTAAAAACTTGTCAACTTTGGGGCGCCACCCTTGCTAAACGGTGGATGATAGAGAGATGCTGTCGGAAATAAATCGTAGAAAATATAGTCCTCTTCATATTTCTATAAAAGAAATTTTTTGTAAAAGGTACAGGAAGGGCTACGTTCTGCAAAAACCATAAATTACCCCCTTTAATGGGGTGAAAAGGGGGGTTCCGGGGCGAAATTTTTTCAGAAAAAGTTAGTCTTATAATAAGCACCCCTTGATGTGCCAGAAAAAAAATAAAACCGGACTTGTGTCCATTTTGCAAGGTTCAACCTCTGTTTCCTACACTAACTTTCATTTAATTCATTTAATTTAATTTTTAATTTTTTACTGTTTTACTGGACTTTACTAATACTACTTTTACTTCTACTTATTGTTTATATATGTATATTTTTTTGAAATTGGAGAAACCCGTAAATAAATAAATAAACATATATAGGGGTCTAGGACGTTTCATCGCCGCCGTTTCGATGCCGCCAGTTCGATGCCGATGCCGGCCGATTCATCGCCAGTCAATTAATCGCTATCTGATTTATTTCCGAATTTTCGACAGTTACAATTATTAGTTATTTTTAGTATTAATTAGGAATTCTAGGAAATGCGAGATATGACGGCGATGAAATGGACTGGCGATGAACCGGCGGCATCGAAACGGCCGGCGATGAACCGGCGGCATCGAAACGTCCCATTCCGATATATAGTTAGTACTCGGCATAAACATAAAAAAGAACACAAAATAATATAGATGATACCAGGAAGAATGGGTGGAAACCAAAGAGATCATATTATAATTTCGAAAAAGTGGACACAAATAGTACAAGACGTAAGGTCATATAGAGGGGTAAATGCGGACACTGATCACATACTGTTGATAGCAAAACTTAAGATCAAAATAGGAAATAGGAAAAAAAGAAATGGAATATAGACAAACTGAAAACGCAAGAAACAAAGCAACAATATACAGAACAACTGGAACAGAAACTGGGTAGGTACGAGAACATAGAAATAGAAGAGGAACGGAAAGACATAAAGAACAGCATAATAGAGACAGCAGAACAAATAGTAGTATTACAAAAAATCAAAGAATCGAAAGAATGGTTTGATGATGAATGTCATAAAAAAGTCAAATGAAGTACCTCGCAAGAAACAAATGGCTACTTAGTGACGAACAGGAACAACTGGACCAATATAGAAAAGAAAAAGAGGAAGCATTAAAACTCTATAGAAGACAGAAGAACACATGGATCTCTGAACAAATGCAAGAATTAGAAACGAATAATAAAGACAACAAGAAATTGTTCGAATACATAAGACAACCATACAGTACCAAAAAAAAACTGTCACAAAAATAAACAAAAAAGATTGGGAAAAACATTTCACGGACCTATACAAAAACAACAACAAGGCAGATTCAGAGGCTGAGGATATAATAGATAACAGAGATGAAGAGGAATGCGCACCTACTTATCAGGAATTCATGGAGGTATTAAAACAACTAAAAGTAAACCAAACGCCAGGGCCAGATGAAATCAACAACGAACTGATAGTCAACGGAAGAGAGGAGATCACGAAGCGAATGCACAAGTTAATGGTTACAATTTGGAAGGACGAAAGCATGCCTACAGAATGGAAAAACGGATATATCGCACCAATCTTTAAGAAAGGAGATCCAACTAAGTGCTGCAACTACAGAGCAATTATGCTACTAAATACAACGTATAAGATATTGACCACAGTGTTAAGAAACCGACTAAATCAGTACACAGAAAAAATTATAGGACTATACCAACAGGGCTTTAGAAAAGAAAGATCAACAATAGCTGCAATACACGTACTAACACGAACAATTGAAAAAAACTATGAACATGACATAGAATTACACGTACTATTCATCGACTTCCAACAGGCCTTCGACAGCATATACAGACAACAATTATTAAAGGAAATGAAAAAAATGGAGATACCGGCAAAATTAATAAGACTAACTAGAATGAGAATGAAAGACTCAACAGCAAAAGTTAAAACAAATGAGGGAGATACAAACGACACCAAATAGAACTTAAGGTAAGACAAGGAGACAGTCTGTCAACGACACTATTTAATATCGCTCTAGAAGGAGTAATTAGGGACACAGGGCTAAAAAAGACAATTATTCAAAGCTCAACACAGATCATAGGATATGAGGATGACCTGGGACTGGTAGCACGAGATAAAAAAATACTAGAAGAGGCATTTTTAACCCTGGTAAGAGAAGCAAAGGCGAGAGGATTAATAATCAATCAGAATAAAACAAAATACCTTATTAGCACAAGAGACAATGTAAACAGTATAACAGAAATAAAGATAGGTGGAAATACATTCCAGAGAGTAGATTGCTTCAAATACCTGGGGGTGATGGTGGACGACAAAAACGGAAGGAGTATAGAGATAAACGAAAGAATTAAAGTAGGTAATAGAGTATATTATTGGAAATATCACCGACTACTCAAGGACAAAAACCTGAGCAAAAAAATAAAATCAAAAATATATACAGCAGCAATTAGACCAGTGATAGCCTATGGAGCAGAAGTAATGTGCCTTACGAAAAAAGACGAAGAAAAGTTAAGAATAATTGACAGAAAAATTATGAGAAGAATACATGGCCCAGTAAAGACAGAAACAGGGGAATATAGAAAGCTGATGAACCATGGAATAATAAATATAACTGAATGAGAAGATATAGTAAAATTCATTAAAGCACAAAGGCTCAGGTGGTTTGGGCACACACAAAGAAGAGGGTAGAAGAACTGATCAGGAAGATAATTATCTGGAAACCAGCAAAAAGTAGACCAAGAGAAAGACCAAAAATAAGATGGGAATATCAACTGCTAGACGATATATCAAAGATGGAAATCAAAGATAGTAGAGAAGGCAAAAAAACATCACAACCTATGAACGACGACCTAGAGGAAACTGCGGACTAATCCACCGCGTGAAATGGATTAAAAGTGCTCATAGTATTTGAGCAACCTATGTATACTCTAACAAGAGTGAACGGTCCATATACAGGGTGAGTCACCACTAACGCGACGGAAGATTACAGCAAAATGGTAAAAGATTTGAAAAAAATTTTAATTAGTGGTTTGTAAGTTGATAAAATCTACATTTTAAAATTATTTTGAAATATACAGGGTGTCCCAATAAATGGCGGCTTATCAAAGTTTTATTTTTTTTACGGAATACCCTGTATTTTATTGCACTTTTTAATTGTCCGTAAAAAATAAGGTATAGTTTCATAAGGCTTCCCTATACCTATGTACAGAGTGTTCTGAGTTATGTTGATTTTTCTTAAAATATAAAGTTTTAAAAAAAGGCTTATTCTCAAGTTATTTAAGAAACTATAAAAAAAATACTTTTACATCTAAACAGTTAGATATTGGTTGAATGTATTCCATGACTGATTATTACAAATTTATTTACAGGGTGTCCAACATTTACAGTTCCATTATTGGATGATTCAATGAGTCATATGATGCTTATTTTAAATGGAACACCTTGTATATTAATTATTAATTATATTAAACGAAGTCACTTCTTTCGAATGGTATATAGATATCCTACAACTAGGTCTAATAGTTTTTGCGTAATTTGCAATTATTTAAATTCTTAATCTGTAAATCGATTTTAAAACAAAAGATGTATCTCATTGTATGACATCGTCATTTTATGAAAGTACGGTCTGGTAATTATCAAAAATATTAACATCCATAAATGATATTCAAATTTAATTGTTCCTAAAAATGAATAACCACGTTATCTACGAAAGAGTAGACATGGTACTTCGAATTGGGGAGTGTTTACAAAATTGTATCTTACTTTCTAAAGTTTACGTTCAAAAGTAGGTATCCTGATAGAAGACACCCAAAAATGGACGTTTTCGAGAAATTTCGGAAAGTTAAATAAAAATAAACCAGTTATTTGTGATCTCGTCAAGGAACTTGATATCCTGCTTTCTGTTACGGAAAACCCAAATACTAGTAAAGAAAAAATTTCGGGTAAATCAGTCAAACGACTGTTAGAATACTTAAGAGTACTATTATCCGTATAAAACTCAACTACCCCAATATTAGATCGAACTATGTTCAGTCTGAACATAGCTATGATAAATACTGAAAATTATTATGATAAATATTTAACTTATCGTTTATGGACTTTAGACTTTGGAGCAGATCCTGATTTTTTTTAAATATTGTCTACAGACCAATCTACCTATTATTCATAATAATGGTCTAGAAAATAGACATAATTTTCATTTCATTATGATACAGTAAACAAACATTTATTTCGTACAGTTTAAAAATCGAGAATGCAAAAATATTACTTATCTACTCTATGACATATTATGTATGAGTTTTTAGTTTGTGAAAACTAGTCCATGTGGTGAGACCGCTCCCGTCTGAAAAAAATTCTGATTCAGTTTCTGTGTGGATTCTCATTCAAAAATGTCCCCTTTAAACAAATCTGAATGGTGCCGGACGGAATTTTTGGGCAGAAATTGTTAAAACAATTTTTTTAAACAAATACAAAAGATCACGTTTTTTTGCTCCGAAACATATAATTTTAAGTTTTGTGGTCATTCTAAACAAGAAAGGTATCTTGTAAATTTTCTGAAAAATTTATAGTTTACGAGTTATAGGCGATTTAATATATGAAAACTGCTAAAATACGCATTTTCGAGGCCTAAAAACTCATATTTTAAATTAGTATTTTTGAAGTTTCCAGATACTTAAGTTGACGATTAAACATTCAGCTTTAAGATTCTGAAGAGTTATCTCGTCTAACCTTAATTTATACCGTTGTTTTTTAATTGTCAATTATGGGTGATTATCCGATTTTTTGCCGGTGCGGCGCGCTCTATTTCAAAAATCTCCTATTTTCCTTCGAAAAATATGTTTGCTAGATTCTTTGGGATATTCTAAATAAAATAAGTTTCTTGACATTTTTCTCAAAAGGTAATAGTTTTAAAGTTATAAGCGATTTAAAATCCGAAAAATGCCAAAAAATCGCATTTTTGTATTTTAAATCGCTTATAACTTTAAAACTGTTAACTTTTGTATTTGTTAAAAAAAATTGTTTAAACAATTTCTGCCCAAAAATTCCGCCCGGCACCCTTCAGATTTGTTTAAAGGGGACATTTTTGAATAGGAATCCACAAAGAAACCGAATCAGAAATTTTTCCAGGCGGGAGCGGTCTCACCACATGGACTAAACTGTCATTATAGATAGCATTGCGTGAAGTGTTTAAAGCGTGCGTGAAGTAACAATGTATTTTAAATGGGACTTACTTTTTCGCACTGTTTTTGACACACTTTCATATAATCAAATATCCTTAACTTTCGTTTTTTCCTGGTGATGACATAATGAGCAATAAATTACGACAAAAGTTTTGACAGTTTTGTGGTTTGAAAGAAGTTAGAATTTTTAAATGTCAAAGTTCTAAAAATTGTAGAATAGAAATAAATTCCAGCGACGAAGAGTTACAGTTTTTTTATTTGTTCATCATAGGTAAAATATTGTATGAAACTGTGCGTGAAGTACTTTTGCGAACTTACGCGATGTGTAGCACTCGCTCCGTTGTCGCTTGTGCTCTAAACATCGCGTGCGTTCGCAAAAAGCATACTTCACGAACTGTTTCATAAATAACTATTTTAAAATCAATTTACCGTTTAAGAAAATTGTAAATTACGCAAAAACTATGACTCCAAGTTATGGAACATCCCTATACCATTCGAAAGAAGAACCTGTGTTTAGTATAATAATTTATTAACATACAGGGTGTTTTATTTAAAATAAGCATCATATGACACATTAAATTAATAATCCAATAGTGAAACTGTAAATTTTGAGCACCCTGTAAATAAATGTGTAATAATCAATCGTGGAATACATTAATTATAAAATAATTACCAGACTCTACTGTCATAAAATGACAATGTCATACAATGCCATTAATTAACTACATCTTTTGTTTTAAAATCGATTTACAGATTAAGAATTTTAATAATTGTAAATTACGCAAAAACTATGACCCCTAGGTATAGGACGGCCATATACCATTCGAAAGAGGTAGATTTGTTTAGTATAATTATTTATTAATATATATGGTGTTCCATTTAAAATAAGAATCATATGATACATTGAATAATCCAATAATAAATCTGTAAATTTTGAACACCCTGTAAATAAATGTGTAACAATTAATCATGAAATACATTCAACCAATATCCAAATATTTAGATGTAAAAGTATTTTTTTTATAATGTCTCAAAATAACTTGAGAATAAGTCTTCTTTTAAAACTTTACATTTTAAGAAAAGTCACCATAACTCAGAACACTCTGTACATAGGTATAGGGAGGCCTTATGAAACTACACTTTATTTTTTACGGACAATTAAAAATGCAATAAAATATAGGGTGTTCCATAAGAAAAAATAAAACTTTGATACGCCGCCATTTATTGGGACATCCTGTATATTTGAAAATAATATTAAAATGTAGATTTTATCAACTTACAAACTACTAATTAAAAATTTTTTTCAAATCTTTTACCATTTCGCAGTAATCTTCCGTCGCGTTAGTGGTGACTCACCGTGTATATTATGAACATATTTTTACTTGTCTTCATTTATTTTTAGAATGATGTTTAATGCAGCTTCTTCAAAACTGGAGAAAATATCCTTAACTTCTAATGTTGATTGTGCCACTGCATCTACGTCATCGGCAAATGTCTGGTTTAATTTTTGGATAAATTTTTCATATTTGTCATATCTATTTTCATTTGACATATTCTAAGGCCACGTTAAACAACAATGGGGACAACGGATCTCCCTGTCTCAGTCCGAAATTTACGCAGAAAGCAGTTGATATTTGCCCCCCTATTCTAGCTTGTGCAAAGGAGTTACTTACACACATTTGTGTTACCGCAGTTAGTTTCTTGGTTACGCCCAGCTCGATTATTGCCTTCCGTAGTGTTGCACGATTAATTAAATTATAAGCCTGTTTGAAATCTATAAAGATCTGATACACGTCTTGATTAATCCCAATACTTTTCAAGCATTTGTCTTACAGTAACTATTTGATCAATAGTCATCTTCCAGGCCTGAAACCACCTTGGTAGTCACCAACTACATATTTCTTCGGCGCATGGTGGTAATCTTTTTAATAATACTGAAGCCAATATTTTATACTTAGAATTGATTAATGAAATTCCTCTGTAGTTCATGAATGTTTCCATTTTTCCTTTCTTGTTTTTTGGTACAATAATACTACCACACCATTCTTTCGGCATTATTTTTTGTTAGCTTTTCTATGCATAGCTTTGATGCATTTTATTTATGAGTTTATGACCGCCTTTTTTAATTAGCTCAGCATCAATATTGTCCAGACCAGGGGATTTATTGTTTATAAGGTTTTTATGGCATGCGTAATTTCTTCCATGCTTGATGGGGGTATTTCTATTTCGATCGCTTGATACTCATGTTCTCCGTTGTTTCTACCATTTTCATTGTTTTCATCGTTTTCTTCAGTGAAATCTTGGATACTCAGGAACTCTTCAAAATATTCAGCCCATCTTTTTATTATTTTGTTTTCGGTGGCCAGCATTTCTCCATTTTTATCTCTCACGAAGTTGGGTATCCTTATATAGGAGCCTCTCTTATGTTGTCTCACCTCTCTGTAGAAATTTTTACTTTGATTGCGTCTGTGTTCTCCTTCTACTTTTTCAAATATTTGTTGTTGTAGATATTTTCTCTTTTTTTTTCCTAAGTGTTCTTCTAGCTGCAGCTCTCTCTCTATGAAATCGTATACGTTTTTCATCTGTTGGGTTCGACAGATAATCAATTCATTTTTTGTTTGTTTCTTTTAGTGCTCTTTCACATTCCTTGTCAAACAAGTTCTTCTTTTTTGTTTTTTTTTTCCTTTTTCCGATAGATTTCTCTGCTGCTTCTGTAATAGTTCTTTTTATAGAGTTCCATCGCTGATTTACATCTTCACTTTCATTTTCAATTATTTCCAAAACCTGAAATCTCTTTCTTGTCTCTACTTGGTACTGTCTTTCCTTATCTTCTTCTTTCAGCTTAGCCACATTCCGTGTTTCGATCTTTGTATGTTTATACTGTTTATGTTGAAACTCTTGTTCTGAGCTTGGCCTTCACGAGAAAATGGTCCGATTTACCTATTTAATCTGCGACCGATAAGCCAATACATGTTTCTTAATTTTAGCCAAGTTGCTTGCGCTTAGTGAATATGTGTTGTGTCCAAGTGAGGCGTCGATCCAGATGCATGCCGAGGTATTTGGCGCTATCACATTGTGGTAGTTGACAATTAATAAATTGAACAGATGGGTACGTTTTTCTGTGCAGGGTAAACGTCACGTTTGTTGATTTCAATCTATTTGCTTTAATACGCCACCTTTTTAGCCAGTTTTGGAACTTGTTTAGACTAGTTTTCAGGTTCCTAGAGGATGAAGACGAATCAGCATGGGACGCCAAAATGGCTGTATCATCAGCAAATTGCACAACAGTGGTAAGTCATGTTGATGGCACATCTGCAGTACACAATAAATACAGGATCGGTCCAAGCACTCTACCTTGTGGAACTCTCCTGCATTTATTGGATGCTACTCTATATATTCACCTCCATGTTTTATTTGGAAGTGCATTTAGTTTATACGTTTATTGCTTTTGAGGTCACAAATTGCCACACCACTTGTATTGACCACTTAATTTTTACAGAAATAACGCTTAAGGATTCCGCGTCTAAAGGATTGAAATTAACGTAAAAACAACGTAAAATTATTTATTTGTATGCATCTTAACATTAGGAGTTCTATGTGCAATTTAATTTTTTTATTCGCATGTTCCTAAACATCTGTTCTCGATGACATTTGTGTACCATTTTGCTGACTTCTTCGCTGTTCTCGTTCTATTTGGATCATTAAAATCAACGTGATATAATCCAAATTTGTTTCTGAAAAAAATTATTTAATATTAATACTCTGGGCTAATTAATAAAATTCATGGAAAAGTTATTTACCAGCAATTTTATTGCTGGAATCGAATTATAAGATCCTATATATTAATAATATAGGTATGCAAAGTCCGCAGATAGTGTGCTACTTTTTTTATAAACAAAATGGCGCCGACAAATCGTATTTTTTTCAATTATTGCTCTATAACTCCGAAGATTTTAACTTTACAACAAAAACACCTTAATAAAAATTCACCGCAATTAAATTCTGCATAGAGATATGTTTTTCACGATTTGCTTCGACGAAAATTTTCCTCGGAAAATGCGGGTTTTCCTAACAAAAACTCTAATTTTCAAATAAAGTTTTAGGTAAGTAATTATTAATAATTAAATAACTTAGTGACATCAAAGCTTTCTTGGTATAGATTGTAATTCCAGAAGCTGGTGAAAATTTAACGAATATTTTAGCAACAATTCAATTGTTAATTAACAAATTACGATCGCAATAATAACCAAAATAATCATGATACATTGATCAAACTTATAAAGATTATAAAGATGAGATGCTTATTTAATATTTTACGGACAAAATATAAATTTTTCTTTTTTTTGCATAATCTTTAAATTTTGAAAAAAAAAATAGTTATAATACGCTGGTCTAATTAGTAAAGTACAAAGAAAGGTTATTTACCAGCAATGTTGTTGCTGGAATCGAATTATAAGATCCTATATATTATTAATATAGGTATGCAAAGTCCACATATAGTGTGCTACTTTTTTTATAAACAAAATGGCGTCGACAAATCGTATTTTTTTCAATTATTGCTCTATAACTCTGAAGTTTTAACTTTACACCAAAAACACTCAAATAAAAATTCACCCCAATTTAATTTTGCATAGAGGCATGTTTTTCCCGATTTGCTCCGATGAAAATTTTCCTCGGAAAATGTGGGTTTTCCCAACAAAATCTCGAATTTTCAAATAAATTTTTTGGGCCAGTATTTATTTATCAATAATAACCTTGGTGAAATAAAAGCTTTCTTGTTATAGATTATAAATTCAGAAGCCAGTGAAAATAAAACGAATATTTTAGCATCAATTCAATTGTTAATTAACAATTTACAGTCGCAATAACAACCAAAATAACCATGAGACATTGATCAAACTTAGAAAGATTATAAAGGTGTGATGCCTATTTAATATTTTGTCGACAAAATATAAATTTTTCATTTTTTGCATAATCTTTAAATGTTTAAAAAAAATTGTTATAAACAAATTAACATATCTCAGAAATTGTTTATTATATTCTAATTTTAAAAAATACTTAAAATGCGTATTTCATAGGTCTTGAAAATGAACGCTTTAAAAAAATTTTCCAACCATTTGCAAAAAAGTTATGAAACAGCAAAATAAATATAAGAATTCTCCGTTGCTTATAATTTGTTTTAATTGTTTCAAAGCATAAAAGTGAGTCTATGGTACAACCTAATTACTCACAAAGAATATCAAAAATTAGTGCAATGGTTATATTTTAATCAAAGATTAAAAATACTGGTTTTTGTAATTTTAGCGCAAACGTAGGCCTGATACAGAGTCGGAGCTAAAATGTTCACTCGAAGCGACTGACACGCAGCATATATTATTTATTAAAAGTGTACATCACGCGGCCGGTCGTCGCTCCGAGTGAAAATTTTAGCTACAGTACTGTGTTACTCTACTTTCGCGCGTGTAAATTACAAAAAAATATATACATAATCTTTAATTAAAATATAACCATTAAACTGATAATCGATATTTCCTGTAAATAATTAGCTTGTACTTTAAACTCACTTCTACGCTTTGAAAGAATTTAAAAAAATTATAAACACAGTAATAATCGTATGTTTATTTTGCTGTTTCATAACTTTTTATGACAAATTGTTAAATAGGCATCTCACCTTTACAAGACTTCAAAGCTTGATCAGTGTATCATAATTATTTTGGTTATTATTGCGACCGTAAATTATTAATTAACAATTGAATTGTTGCTAAAATATTCGATTAATTTTCATCAGCTTCTGGAACTATAATCTAAACCAAAAAGGCTTTTAAGTCACCAAATTATTTAATTATTGGTAGATAATTACTTATCTAAAATTTTATTTAAAAATTAAAGATTTTGTTGGGAAAACCCGCATTTTCCGAGGAAAATTGTCGTTGGAGCAGATCAGGAAAAACGCGTCTCTATGCAGAATTTAATCACGGTGAATTTTTATTTGAGTGTTTTTGTTGTAAAGTTAAAATCTTCGGAGTTATAGAGCAATAATTGAAAAAAACACGATTTTGTTTATAAAAAAAGTAGCACACTATCTGAGGACTTTGCATACCTATATTATTAATATACAGGATCTTATAATTCGATTCCAGCAATAAAATTCTCCGATAATCAGCCCAGACTATAACTAATTTGACTTAAGATGAAAAAAAAAAATAGATATAAAATTAATAGGCTAGTAAAATAATAATAAAAGAATTCGGAAACTGTTGTTTTCCTACTAAATCCGTTGAATAGTACTGATTAGCTGTTCCTGTTCAATCTGACGGGACTTTTTTCCAGCGTTGTACTCTCAGGAGGTACAGGAGAGTAGTATACGAGTATAGGGAATTATGGAATAATAAAAAAATGACATCAATCAATTAATATCTTTTTACGAGTAGGTCTGGATCCCTCATAAGAAAAAAAGTTGATTAATAGAAAGCTGAAAATTTGTTAATAGCTTAACGGTGTCTAGTCGGACAAACTTTGATATACACCGAGAGAACAATTTCTTTTCTCCTAAAACGCCGATTTCTTTGAGCAATATATCTTAAAAGTTAACATATCCTATTAACTTAAACATACCGGTTCACATATAAAGAAACGACTTTTTTAAACACAACTCAATAATTTCTTACAGATAACTTCTTCAATACTAAGAAACGCATTAATGGTTACATTTAATTTTCTTATCCTAAAGTTTTTATTTCTTAAATTGAAAACTACAAATATTTTGCAGTATAAGAAATATAATGTTAAGTTAATCCATATTTATATTTGTGAACAAGAAATTTTCTTGCAATCAAATAAATATTTTAAACCACAAGAAATAATTCTTCAGAAATACCCTCTCTAGTAACTGTGGTTATAAACTAAAAACTTTGTCATTAATGCCGAAATGTTATTTGCAAATTGCGCGAAAAGAATTGCGCAGATTAACTATTTATGATTTAATCGTCAGTGTTTGTCAAGATGGCGTGATATGTTCATTTTCATATAGATGGATGTTGGATTTATTGGTGTTAGTCCTGTCGCCAGGGGGGGTACAACGGCCTCGTTAATTCAGATGGACTTACCCAAGTTTTTTTTATGTATTTTGACCCGTAGAACACGAATTTTTTGGGTAACAGTTGATCCGGATGTCGATAAGATTGTTATAGACCAAGAACTTGAGGAATCAAATAACAGCGATTTTTGGCAAAACAAAACAATATTTTGTATTTTTTGGGTCATTTTAAGCAAAAAATATTTCTACAAGTTTTTTAGTAGGATGCACAGTTTTCGAGATAAACGCGGTTGAACTTTCAAAAAATCGAAAAACTGCAATTTTTAAACCCGAATAACTTTTGATTAAAAAATAAAATAGCAATTCTGCTTAGCGCCTTTGAAAGTTCAAGTCAAATTATGTCGGTTTTGATTATTTGCATTGCTAAAAATTTATTGTGTTATTGTTAAACAAAGCTACAAACAACTAGTGCGTGAGTGATGTTTCTATGATTTCTCATTTAAAATCGAACGAGTAGGTAGAATAGGTACTAGTGCAATCAAGTCTATTTCTACGTTACATGCGTTAAAACGCATGTAAAAGCACGGGAAACCCTACGTGTTTATAGCTTTGTTAAACAATAAAAAAACAAATTTTTACCAATGCAAATAATCAAAACCGATATAATTTGACTTAAACTTTCAAATGCGGTAAGCAGACTTGCTATTTTATTTTTTAATCAAAAGTTATTCGGGTTCAAAAATTGCAATTTTTCGATTTTTTTAAAGTTCAACCGCGTTTATCTCAAAAACTGTGCATCCTACGAAAAAACTTGTAGAAATATTTTTTACTTAAAATGGCCCAAAAAATACAAAATATTGTTTTGTTTTGCCAAAAATCGCTGTTATTTGATTCCTCAAGTTCTTGGTCTATAACAATCTTATCGACATCCGGATCAACTGTTACCCAAAAAATTAGTGTTCTACGGGTCAAAATACATAAAAAAAACTTGAGTAAGTCCATCTGAATTAACGAGGCCGTTGTACCCCCCCTGGCGACAGGACTATGTACTTTAAAAATTAATGGATATTTTGAAGGTACGTACATATATAAGGTATTAAATAAAAGTAAATTAAGTAATTTAAGATGTAATAATAATATTGTTGCGTATACGAATGGTTAAAAAAGAAACATAAAAGTATCTTTATATGCTTTTTAGGTATAATGATGGACGACTCTGAAATAAAGGAGCTTATTATTCTAACTGGGAAATATGCCACAATTTAAAGCTGGGACAGAATGATATAATATATAGCTTCAGAACAATATTAAGAAAGGAGTTATTAACCGACTGCGGGGCCTTCCAGAAATAGTAGAACTTCATACATGTAAGTACCTTTTTAAAAATGTGTATACTTATGTATCAACTATAATAGGTTTCTTGAATGTATCGTCTTCTATAAAAATATACAATACAACGCTATATCAAACATGGCGGGTGCAACGCTGAGGATATTTTCTGTTAATTTATTTGAGATAAAGAAATCAGTTAGTCTAAAAGAAATATACGTTTATGGTTAAGAAATGTTATTGCCGAAAACCGTGAATTAGTTAATATGTATTAAATGACTTAGATGTAAACTAATAATACTTTCCCGTAATAAAATTTCTTAATGATTAGGTATGCTGTCTCTTTTAGATTATAAAAATTAAGAAAATTACATATTATTATGTCTGCTTCAATGTTTTACATTGGTTGTATTTTCCCTCTTGTTTTAGCTAAACAATGTTTATTGTGTGACTTAATATTATACAGATAAATAATTTATATTTCATTAACAAAAAGAAAAAAATAAACAAAGAGGTGTAGGTTTAATAATGCCATGTTTGAACTAAATATGATTTATTATTATTAGTATTAATAGTTCTTATGTGGGGCTGTTTCTTTTTGTATTTCCTAAATTTGTCAAAATAAATATCTGTATCTTTATAAAAAAAATTTATTAAAGTAAGTTTATTCTTTCTACATAACGATTTTGTTTTAGTGAATTGCTGATATACAAAGTGCTTTAAACAAAAGAAGGAAAATTTGAGGAAGTTGGATTTGCCTCTCCATCCTTTTATTGTTGTGTAGAAGCCAGTGGTTTAAGCGTGGAGAAAATATTTGTATGTAATAATAACGTTTTATATCTTGTTTTATTAATAAATAATGATTTTACCTTAACACAATGATTTATTTCGCCATATGTAATATCACTTTATTTTCAAGAAATATTAACTTAACTCTAAATATACGTTTATCTCTGCGAAATATATTTCTTAACATTAAATTAATAAATTATTAATAGTAAAATAATAATATTCCTTACTAAGAAATATTATTGCTCAGAAAGAATAGTTTTCTAATGTGTAGAAAATATATTTTTATGACTAATAAAATTAATTAACATCAAGTGTAATTTCTTTGTGATAAATGGGTTTGAAGTTTGCCAGAAAGTGATAGTTCAATCATGTTTAAGATATATTTCTTTGGCTATAGTAGAATTTATTTGAAATATTTTAGAAAATTATATCTTACATACAAAGATATATTTCTTAGGCAATATGCCAAGTCGATCTTTCTTAAATATTAATAAAGTTTCTTTATGTCAAGAATTTTTTTCTCTCGGTGTATGGAAACACTGGAACAGGGGAAGTTTTAATGGTGGAACAGGTTAAAAATTTGGAACGTCAGACTACGAAAACGTTCTATGTATTTTGTCGGACAAAACTTTCAATTGATTTGTTGCCCTTTCATTAAACTCTCATGCAAAAATCAGACTGGCGTCTATCACCACCTGGTCATTTTAATGAGTGGAACACGAAGAACATGTCAAATGACAGGAATCATGTTGGTTAGTAATAGCAGTCTAATTTTTTGCATGAGAGTATAATGAAAGGTTAACAAATCAATTGGAAGTTCTGTCGGACAAATACACCTGACGTTTTCGTAGTCTGACGTTCCAAATGTTTAACCTGTTCCACAATTAAAACTTCCCCTGTTCCAGTGTTCCAATATATCAAAGTTTGTCCGACTAGACACCCTTAAGCCATTAACAAATTTTCAGCTTGCTATTAATAAACTTTTTTTTGGTACGCGAGATCCAGGCCTAGAGTACGGCGTGTATTTTTCGGGTGCTTAATTTTTCGGGTATACATTTTATTTTGGCAGTTTATATATTTGAGCTTTGTGTTAAAACTAAAAATTTTCTTTACATAGTTTAAATAAACTACTATTTTATTACAGAAGTTGGATAGAACGCCGGGAAATGGTACCAGATGCAATGAAATCTAAACATAATTTTGACAAAGAGCCAAATGGCACTAAAGATACTAAATCGAATCGAATTGACTCCAAGTTACTTTGTAAGCGTCTGCATAATTTGGGCAGGTCACCTTATAAGAATGGATAACGACAGTACACCCAGTAGAACGCTTACTGGAACTATGGTGGGACGTCGGCCAGTAGCAAGGCCAAGGAAGAGGTGGATAGATGAATTGAGAACCAATGCTAAAGAGATATTGAAAGTGGACAACTGGAGGAGCGGAGCCAGGGACAGAGATACTTCGAGGCGGATGCTGAGGAGGGAGATCAAGGCCCGAATTGGGCTGTAGCGCTATAGGAGAGAGAGTCTATAGAATTTGATTAGGATTGAAAAAAGTGGCAAAGAAAGTTTATTTTGGGTGTCTGGACAAACTGTTATTAAAGAGAAGAAAAAGCGAACTTACTTGACAGTGGAGTGGCAAGACACGTACATAGGCCAGAACTATTCTTTGAAATACGAAGCACAGCCAAAAGAACAATGTCGGACTGGGTTGAAAGGATTAAACATAACCACTGGTACGAACAAGTGGCTTTTAAACATTCGAAGGATCTTATACTCTAATCTTCGAAAGAGAGATCCAAATATCTACTAGATATGAATAGGAATCATTTCCGAGTTATCAGAAGATTAGTCTCAAGAGTCACATGAGTAAAATTGGACTGACGAAAATGCTGCTGCAGATTTTATAAGGCAGAAGACGAATCGACGAAACACTTTCTATTTAACTGGTTAAAAAGGATAAGACAAGGCTGGTCTGAAAGGACCACTTTAACATGGGATGAGCCACATTAGACTTCTTATAAGGTATATTAAAATCTAAAAGGTAATAATAAAATCAGCCAAAACGAACAAAGCAACTGGACCAGAATCCACCCCATCCCTTAAAAGAGTGTGAGTACTTTGTACGCATATAAGAAGTTATACTTCTTCTTCTTAGATACCCATTTAAATACATTTTAAAAATTTATTTAAGATTGCCTATTTAATCTTAACTAGGCCTTCCTAGTATGATGTAGTATGATATAATTGATCCAAATAATGCCATAACCCAGACATCCAAAGTGAAAGTTATCCTCCAACACCAAATTGTTCTATAATTGTATAGAGTCCACATAATGTTCAGAAAAAAGTCACACCATTTTGAGCGTCGGGTTTGGTGGGTAGGGGGGGGGGGGAGAAATCGGTAAATTCGTAGTTTTTTAGGTTTTTCGCCAATATTCCTAAAACTATGCGGTTTAGCATGAACAACCTTCTATACTCTATACAAAAATGTTCTATGTACATTAAATTTGCAATAAAAAAAGGTCCTATGCATAAACCTTCTAAAATGAACGGTTCCAAAGTTACGGAGGTAGTATAGTATAATTGGTCAAAAAAAAGGCCTAACCCAGACATCTAAAGTAAAAGTTTTCCTCCAACGCCAAATTGTTCTATATGGTCCACCTATTGTTCAGTAAAAAGTTACACCATTTTGAGCATCTGGTTTGGGGGGGAGATGGGGGAGAAGTCGGTAAATTAGTAGTTTTTTTAAGTTTTTCGTCAATAGTTCTAAATCTATGCTTTAGCGTAAACAACGGTCCATACAAAAATGTTCTACATAAAATTTAAAACAAAAAGGTCCTATACATAATTGTTATAAAATCAACGGTTCCAGAGTTACGGAGGGTGAAATAGGTTTTCGATAGTTTTTATATTATCTGGGCAATTGATGATGATTTTGGGTGGTGAGGTTGACGTTTCTTCTAGGGCTTATCACTAACATATCATCGGCCATTGAAGTAGCAAATTTTATTTACAAAACACAATCCTGTTAAAGGAAATTTCTACAAATTGCCCAATAAATATAAAAAGTATCGAAAACCTCCAATTTTTACCCTCCGTAACTCTGGAACCGTTGATTTTATAACAATTATGCATAGGACCTTTTTTGTTTTAAATTTCACGTAGAACATTTTTGTAGAGAACATTGTTTACGCTTAAGCATAGTTTTAGAAATATTGACGAAAAACTTAAAAAAAACTACTAATTTACCGACTTTTCCCCCATCTCCCTCCCAAACCGGAAGCTCAAAATGGTGTAACTTTTTACTGAACAATATGTGGACCATATAGAACAATTTGGTGTTGAAGGAAAACTTTTACTTTGGATGTCTGGGTTAGGCCTTTTTTTGGACCAATTATACAATACTACCTCCGTAACTTTTGAACCGTTCATTTTAGAAGGATTATGCATAGAAACTTTTTTATTTCAAATATAATGTAGAACATTTTTGTATAGAAGGTTGTTCATGCTAAACCGCATAGTTTTAGAAATATTGACGAAAAACTTAAAAAACTACAAATTTACCGATTTCTCCCCCCTCTGCCCCCCAAACCCGACGCTCAAAATGGTGTGACTTTTTTCTGAACATTATGTGGATCATATAGAACAATTCATATGGATATACACCGCTGAAATGATAGCGATACTTTTTGCTTTAAGACACATATTTAGTAACGAACCCTATAGCTGCATAATATTTACAGACAGTAAGAGTGTCGTTGATAGACTAACTAACGTACATAAGTACCAACAACTCAATCATATAGAACTGGAAATTATGACTCTTTATAATAAAATTGCAAATTTAGGAAAAAACATCATTATATCATGGATAAAGGGACACGCAGGCATTAGGGGTAACGAAATAGTAGACAGGCTAGCCAAATCCGCCCTAGAAATAGGCGAAGAACTTCCCATGAACTTACTACCCATTTCGGATATTGATATTATTAGTAGACGACACCAAAAAGAAAATTGGCAAAGGTATTATCGAAACACGAGAACTGGTAGTAATTACAAACAAATGCGACCTGAAATTCCCATTAAAAGATGGTTTCATTCTGTATCAGATCGCCATTTCATAAGAGTTATAAATAGATTGAGATGTAATCATGCTCTTACCCCCCTTCATATGTACAGTCTGGGTCTCACAGAGTCACCTAACTGTGAGTGTGGAAAAGAAGGTAATCTACTACATATTCTCCTCGAATGTTCACATCAATCAGTAAATATAAACAAATTTTATGATAATCTTAATATATTAAAAATTCCACTTCCCGTCTACCTGAACAATTTGATTTTTTCTGAAGAGATTAATATATTAAAAACAATTTAGGAACATATCAAAAATTGTAAATATAGATTGTAGCAATAAAATTTACCCTGTATTTAAGAAATTTTGTTAAAACAAAGCAGGCATGTTTGTTAAAACAAAACAAACATGTTTGTTTTGTTGTTATTTTGTTTTAAATCCTGTAGATTTAAGTAATTATTGTATATTATAATTGAAAAAAGAAAAGAACAAAAAAAAAGAGAAAAAGAAAAGAAAAAAAAACAAAAAAAAAAAATAAAATATGCAAAAAAAAAACAAAAAAAATAAAAAATGCAAAAAAAAAACTAAGAAGATGTAAACCTCCGCGAGGATGAATCGGGTTTACATCTTAGCGTAGTAAAAAAAACAATTTATAAAAAATAACAATAAAAAAATTAATAAAAAAAAACAAATTAACAATATAAAAAAAAATGCAAAAAAAAATAGAAAAAAAAATAAAAATTTACAAAAAAAAAATGAACAACCAAAACAGAGTATTATTTAGATAATAATTGTAGATAATAATGTTAGTTTGTTATGTATTTAGAGTTAGAAATACAGAAAAAATTCCTCTGATTGAAAAATCAAATTTGTTTGTTTTTAAAATAACAAAATGTCTGGCTAATTGGCTCGGCCAAGGCCATCAAATTCACTCAAAAAAAATATAGAACAATTTGGTGTTAAAGGATAACTTTCACTTTGGATGTCTGGGTTTGGGTCTAGTTATACCATACTAATGTTAGATAGTATAATATATTAACAAAAAACTGAACTGTCAACTAGTCTACTAAAATATAAATATATTTTCTCTACAAATCGAGAACAAAGTCATCTAATTACGCTTTTTCGTTGATAGCCCAGTATTAACCTTAAAAAAATAATATCAAAAATTAAACAAAACAAAAAAGGAAAGCAACAACACGCGGTGTTCCAAAGCGGTCACCCATCCAATCGGACAATATTAATCGCGCCCGACACTGCTTGACTTCGGTGATCGGACAAAAACCGGTATAAAGTGTAGTACGACCGTTGCCGAACATAAATGAAACAGAATTGATTTTTAAGGCTTCTTTACCATTTTCTTACGTGAAATTAAACTTCCGTAAATAGTGACTAATAAATTATTAGTAAGTAAATAAACTTACGTGCATAGACATCGGCCCACTTAAAAATTTGGTCATTTTTGATGTCTCATATTTCCTAAACCTGTTGGCCGATTTAAGTGATTTTTTAAACATGTTATAGCCTGCTTCTTTAACAATATCAATGGAATAATATTGTTGCTAAACAGGTAAATTTTCATTGTATACCGGGTGTACCAATCAAACTGTGTTTTTTTCTCAAAGTTCGCATCACCCTGTGGGATATTCTAGCATTTATAAAATACTGAAATTAAAACGCAACTATAGCCTGAGGTTTTCTAACATTTTGTTTTTGACTCATTCGTTTATGTTGGATAATAAAAAAGTTAGATACTTTAACAACTACACATGTTCTTCATCAATACACGGTGTTTCTAAATAAGTGCGACAAACTTTAAGGGATAATTCTGCATGAAAAAATAATGACAGTTGGCTTTATAAATGTATGTCCGCAAATGTTTCGTTTCCGAGATACGGGATGTTAAATTTTTTCTTGCAAATTGACGATTTATTTTATTACTTTAAAACCGGTTGAGATATGCCAATGAAATTTGGTGTGTTTTAAGACGTATTTATTGCACATTTTTGACATACAATTAATAATTTAATATTCACTATTAGCGAGCATACGTGTAATATGATTGATCATATTAACCGTATGCAGGCTAATGGTGGATATAAAATTCTTAATTTTATATAAAAAAATTCGCAATAACCATCTTTTAAAACCTACCAAATTTCATTTGCATATCTCAACTGGTTTTAAAGCAATAAATAAATCGTCAGTTTGTAAGAAAAAATTCAACATCCCGTATCTCGGAAACGAAACATTTGCGGACATACATTTATAAAGCCAACTGTCATTATTTTTTCATGCAGAATTACCCCATTAAGTTTGTCGCACTTTAAAAACACCGTGTATTGATGAAGACCATGTGTAGTTGTTAAAGTACCTAATTTTTATTACGCGACATAAACGAATGAATCAAAAACATAATATTAAGAAAGCCTAAGGCTACAGTTGGGTTTTAATTTTAGTATTTTATAAATGCTAGAATATTCCACAGGGTGATGCGAAATTTGAGAAAAAACACAGTTTGATTGGTACACCCGGTATACAATGAAAATTTACCTGTTAAGCAACAATATTATTCCGGTGGTATTTTTAAAGAATCGGGTTATAACATGTTCAAAAAATCACTTAAATAGGCCAAAAGGTTTAGGACATATGAGACACCAAAAATGACCAAATTTTTAAGTGGGTCGATTTCTATGCACGTAAGTTTATATACACAGGCACCGTCTTATATAAAATTGAATTAACAAAAATACCAATAACTTTTTTTAACATTGTTCATTTCCACTGATACGTAACTCCATTGAAAAATTTAGCAACTATCTTCAAACTGTAATTTTTATCTTGACGGTGTGCGCTACTCGTAGATATAATAACAGGTAGATTAGGCAAGTCCGAAAAATAGCGTAACGCGGAGCAGTTCAGGTCGGTGGTCTATCCATCTCGTTCTACCGGAGCTTCGCTTTCTCTCTCTAGCATAATATGATGGCCGCCGCCTCTGTGTTTGTGGCGTTCCATTACTCCCACCTCTTGGTAGATACGCTCACATTCGCACGACAGACAAAGATAGCTAGACCACCGTACTTGATATTGGCGTTACGCCCCGATGCATTGAGTGGCATATGACTAGCTTCGTCTATGGTTAACATGTCTCTGGCGCTACTTCACACTCTCGTTTTTTACCGTAAAAGTAACTCTCAACAGGGTAATCGCTTAAAGATTTTTTTCACTCTAGTATAGGCGGTTCAGATAATGTAAAAAGGGTCTTTTTTAATATAACATTCTGTTATTAAAAAATGGGCAATTGCCCTTAAATAAAACTTATATAAAACAAGCTGAAAATGCGGGCATTATCATCACGAAAACTTTGTATATTTACGTATTTTAATTCATAATATGGAAAATTTCTATTATGAAAAGTAGTTTACAATTAATAATTATGTTTTAATGTGCCATTATATTAGTATAATTTAAATGTTACGAACTATAAAGGTAGTTTACTCTTGATCGAAATTCATATTTTTTATATACCTCGTATAAAATTAATAAAATTTTATACAAGGTGTCCCAAAAGTAGTGGAACGGTCGAATATTTCGCGAACTAAACATTGGATCGAAAAACTGAAAAATACTTGTTCAATCATTTTCAAAAGTCTATCCAATGACACCAAACACCAACCTCCACTACACCCCCTGGAGGTGCGATGGGGGGTAACTTTAAAATCTCAAATGGAAACTCCTAGATTTTCTTGCAGATTTGGATTCGTTACGTAAAAGTAAGCAACTTTTATTCAAGACATTTTTTCAAACTGTGGATATATTGCGCTATAATTGGGAAAAACGATTTATCCTGATACCATGGGTAAATTAGAGAAACGGTCTAATATCTCGAGAAATACACTTCCAAATAAGAAACCAAACAAATGTTTTTAATACTTTTCGAAAACCTATCGAATAACACTAAACATGACCCTCCAACCCACCCCCTGGAGGTGGGGTGGGGGTAACTTTAAAATATTAAATAGCAACCCCCACTTTTTATTACAGATTCGGATTTGTCATGAAAAACTAAGCAACATTTATTCGAAACATTTTTTAGAATTGTTGATAGATGGCGCTTTAATTAGAAAAATACGATTTATTAGCGCCATCTATCAGCATTTTTAAAAAATATTTCGAATAAATGTTGCTTAATTTTTCATGACGAATTCGAATCTGCAATAAAAATTGGTGGTTGCTATTTAAGATTTTGAAGTTCCCCTACCCCACCTCCAGGGGGTGGGTTGGAGGGTAATGTTTAGTGTTGATCGATAGGTTCTCGAAAAATATTAAAAACCAGTTTTTTGGTTTCTTATTTGGAAGTGTATTTCTCGAGATATTAGACCGTTTTTATAATTTACCTATGGTATTAGGATAAATTGTTTTTCCCAATTACAGCGCCATCTATCCACAATTCGAAAAAATGTCTTGGATAAAAGTTGCTTACTTTTACGTAGCGAATCCAAATCTGCAAGAGAAACTAGGGGTTTCCATTTAAGATTTTAAAGTTACCCCCCACCCCACCTCCAGGGGGTGTAGTGGGAGTTGGTGTTTAGTGTCATTGGATAGATTTTTGAAAATGATTGAAACACGTATTTTTCAGTTTTTCCATCCGATGTTTAGTTCGCGAAATATTCGACCGTTCCACTACTTTTGGGACACCCTATATATGATGGTTGCATCATAAATCTTAGAACATGAAGAGCTTTTTATGAAGAATAACTTTTATTTGTCAAATTAAAAATAAAAGAGTTATAAATGAAAATGTTCTTGGTATCCATAATTTGAGAAAAATCTTCAAATATTTTTTTTCCATTAGAAGGATGTACACAGACACAAAACTGACTAGTGATTTTAGTCAATAATTTTGCCAATTCGACAAAAAATAATTTCTAAATAGTTAATAATTATTACTAAATAATTAGTAATTTTGCCAATTTCTATAATCACTAGCCAGTTGTGTCGAGTTTAGCGAACGACTAGAAATGGAACAGTCCATTTATCATAAAGGGGAGGCCGTATTTATACTGGTATGAACCTTTTTAAAACGGTTAATAAATTATTGCTTTTAAAATATTTATACTAAAATTGTATTTTTGAACATATTATATATTTTATATAATAATTAAATTCACTATCAAATGTCATTGATGTTTTATTAATACTTATCTAATTTAAAATTTAGTTTGACATTCACGAAGTGTCAAACTCAAATGTAAATAACTATGCTTGGCAAATGGAGATTTAAAAAAAGTAGCCTACTTCCTAATCAACCATTTGAGCTGACATTTAGTGCGTCGGTAGGAGATAACCGGATTGTGACGTCACATTTTAGAGTTTGAGGTCGATTATCTCGAAGACGGTTAGAGATATCGAAATGCCGTTTTCAGATTTGGATTCAGAAGGCAAAACTACATAAGAATCCATCAATACACCTGCTCTAAGTATTGCAGGAGCGGCAACGCAATAACACACAGACTTTTGCAAATTTATAAACGAAAAGTTTTCGTTGAAAATCAGCCACCTATTTGTGATTAATTGTCGCAGGGTTTCTTCTTGATTTCTTGAATAACATCTTTTTTTTTTAAATTTTGTCAACTTTGGGGCGCAAACTCTGCTAAACGGTGTGTGGTAGACATATGCTGTCAAAAAATAAATAATAGGGAATATAGTCCTCTTAATATTTCTATCAAGGAAATTTTTTGCAAAACGTACAGGAAGGACTACGTTTCGCAAAAACCACAAATTACCCCCTTTAAATTTTTTTTAAGAAATTTTTTAAGAAAAAGTTAGTTTCATAATAAGCACCCCTTGATATACCAGAAAAAAAAATAAAATTGGACTTGTGTCCATTTTGCGGGGTTCAACCTGTTTCCTACACTAATCATGTTTCTATAAAATCATATAGAAACTACAAATCTATAAAATCACGTAGATCAAATAAATAAGAGATCGTTTGATTATAAAGTTTAAAGTGTATAATGCAAATAAGTGATGTACCGATGATAAAATACTTACGTAAAACCAAACAACCACTCCAAGTTATCCAGCAAACTCCAAACCGTGTATCCTACTACATTGACTTTGTCTTCGTCCATTGCGGCTTTTACGTTACTAAGATAGCTCTAGAAATTAAAAAATAGTTTATAGCAATTTTTAAGTGAAGTCCTTATAAGTTAAACCTTAGAACGCTTTGCAAAATACAGATTTTCTTAACATTTTTTTTATTCAATCGGTTATGTTTGATAACAATAAAGTTAGGTAATTTAACAACTAGCAATGGCCTCCATCAATACAGGGTGTGCGACAAACATTAAAGGGTTGAAATAGAAATGACAGTTCGCTTTATAGACTTATATCCGCAAATGCTTCGTTTCCGAGATACAGGGTGTTAAAATTTTTCTTACAAATTGATGATTTTTTTATTACTCTAAAACCGGTTGAGATAAGCAAATGAAATTTTATGGGATTTAAGAGGTAGTTATGGCGCATTATAAAATTCTTCGTAGTATGTCCAACAATACGCAACGACTACCTCTTAAAATCTACCAAATTTTAATTGTATATCTCAACCGGTTTTATGGTAAAATAGATCGCCAGTTTGTAAGAAAAATTTCAACATCCCATATCTCGAAAACGAAGCTTTGCGGAGATAATATGTTTATAAAGCAAACTGTCATTATTTTTTCATGCAGAATTACCCCTTAAAGTTTGCCGCACTTATTTAGAAACACCCTGCACTGATAAAGTATATAGCTAGTTCTTAAAGTACCTAACTTTTTTATTATCCTCCTTTTTCTTAAAGAGCCGTCTCCTCAATTGAGGTGGGCTAATTCAATTGCAAAGTTTTCTCTGTCTTCAGCTGTTCTTATTAGATGTTCAAAATTTAGCCCTGTCCATTGTCCGATGTTTCTGAGCCACGATAGTCTTTTCCTTCTTAGTGCTCTCTTTCCCTCGATCTTTCCTTTCACTATAAGTTAAGCATATTGGTACTTATTATTTCTCGGTACGTAGCCTAGGTATGATGTTTTTCTAACTTTCACTGTGAAACTTGTTTCACAGTGAAACTTCTTTCACTGTGTTTTCCAACTTGAAAAGTTCTCTTGCCTTGTCTATTCTATGCAGCACTTCTTCGTTTGAGGTCTGCAATGTCCATGAAATTTTGAGGATTTTCCGATAGATCCACATTTTAAATGCATCCAACTTATTTAAGGTTTATGTTTTAAGGGTATATGTCTCAACTGCATAGAGAATAGTCAACCAGACGTAGCATTTGGATAAACGTAGTCAAATTTCGAGTTTTATTCCAGAATCGCAAGGCAGTTTTTTGATTTTTTCGAAAGATTTTCTGGCCTGTTCTATTCTAGATCTTATTTCTAGATCAGGATTTAGTCTGCTATCGATCTAACATCCCAAGTAATTAAATCTATTGACCTGTTCTAAATTGTGCCCATTTATTGTGTAAGCTTGAGGTACGTTTTGTTTTTTTTTTCGGAATAACGTCACTTTGGATTTTTTAATGTTTATTTTTATATCAAATTGCTGACAGGTCGAGTTGGTCTTGTCGATGAATCGTTGTAGACCCAAGTGGAAATACGCAATCAACACCGTATCATCGGCGTATCTGATGCTGTTGATATTTACGCCATTCACAGTAAGTAAAAAATTAGAGAGTTGAGGCGACAGAACACAGCCCTGTCTTACTTCCCTCCTAGTTTCTTCTTCTGCGAATGTTGGACCTTCGATCCTAACTCTGGCGTTTTGATTCCAGTACAAGTTTTTTAGTAAATTGATGTCTTTTCATCTAAACCGACTTCTTGCAAACGTTCTAATAGTAGGTCGTGTCTTACTCTATCAAATGCTTTTTCGAAGTCTATAAAGCATATAAATATACAGCGTGTCTACTTAAGTTGGAAACATATGGGAAACTTTTTTATTATTAATTTTACGAAAAAAAGCTATTCTTTATAAAAAGTTCTGCATGCCCCAAAACCTAAGATTAAATCATCAAATATCAAATTTTCTCAATATTATACGAGGTATGTCAAAAAATATGAATTTCGGTTAAGGGTCAAGTACCTTTATTTCTCTCAATATCGAAAATTCTTATGATAAAAGGTTGTTTGGAATTAAAAACTAAGATGAAATATGCAATTACATGCTTCTAATTGAAAAATTTTTTTTTCTCAAATTTATGGATACCCAACATTGTTTTTAATTATTACAAATATGATAACTCGTTTATTATTCCTTTTACGAAAAAAAGTTATTCTTCATAAAAAGCTTTGCATGGTCTAAAATCTAAGACACAACCAAGATATATCAACTTTTATTAATTTTATACGAGGTGTGTCAAAAAATATGAAATTTCAATTAGAAGGATGTAATTGCATATTGAAACATAGTTTTTAATTCTAAACAACTTTTTTAATAACCGTTTTCAATATTATGAAAAATAAAGGTACTTTACTCTTGAGTGAAATTCAAATTTTTTGACATACCTCGTATAAAATTAATAAAATGTAACATCTGATGGTTGCATCTTCGGTCTTAGGACATACAGAGCTTTTTATAAAGAATAGCTTTTTTTCGTAAAAGTAATAATAAAAGAGTTATCGTATGTGTAATGAATAAAAACGAAGTTAGTATCAATAAATGTGAGAAAAAATTGGAAAATATATTTTTCCAATTAGAAGCATGTAATTGCATATTTGATCTTAGTTTTTATTTCCAAACAACTTTTCATAATAAGAATTTTCGATATTGAGATAAATAAAGGTACTTTACTCTTGAACGAAATTCATATTTTTTGACATACCTCGTATAATATTGACAAAATTTGATATCTGATGATTGAATCTTAGGTTTTAGAGCATGCAGAACTTTTTATAAAGAATAACTTTTTTTCGTAAAATGAATAACAAAAAAGTTTCCCATATGTTTCCAACTTAAGTAGACACGCTGTATATTTCTGTTGGTCGTAGCATTCTTTGGCGATAACTAGTAAATTGAAGAGAGCTTTTCGTTCCCATGCCGGCTCTGAATCCAAACTGATCGTCTCCGATGATTATTTTGCATTTTCTATAGATGCGATTATGTACGACTTTTAATAGGACTTTAACTGCATGACTCATAAAGCAAGAAACCCATTATGAACGGCCAGCACGGCACAGCCCGGCACGGCACAGCACAGGCCGGCCTGTCCAAAAACCCATTTGTAACGGCCAGCGCGGCACGGCACCGGAAAAATGATCATTTGCCATAAATGATAATGTATTTTTATTAATAAAATATATACAGAGAGGGGCTAAATTATCGAATAAATTCATTTTCTCTAAAATGAACGGCTTTGGAAGAAAATACCAAAACAGGTCGATTTTTACTTTTAAATTACAATTTTTTGGCATGTACAGTGGAACCTCGATTATCCGTCACCTCTGTTAACCGTCAGGGTCCTTAAATTATATTGTATACACAAGTAAAAATTGAGTCATCAATTCATTTTGTTTGAGCATTGCGATAAGTCAAACGAAATTCATTGAAATGTACACGTGCAGTTATGCCATCACCGCATTTTTTTATGTAAATAATTTTTGTTCTTATTCAGGGCTCTGGATTAAATTTCAATTTAAATAGGTAATGATAAATGATACCATACTTTTAGAGTTCTATTTTTAGAATCGCAAGCCGAAAATAAAAATGTACATCACACAAATTATTAGTTAATATCTGTGTGTCACCATAACAGTATGATTTTTATTTTTTTAATGTTCTGTTAACCGTCTTCTCGATTATCCGTCATACCCTTGGTCCGGTGCCCTGACGGATAATCGAGGTTCCACTGTATTTCATACTAGAGACGTCATTCATCTGAGCTTAATGATGTAATCGATGATTTTTTTTCAAATGGGAATAGGGGTTGTGTGGCATCTCATTTGAAAGGGTGTTCAATCCTCTATTCAGTAATATAAACAATAATATCATTATTTATACAGGGTGGCCAAACCAATAATTTTTAAATTACATTAATTGACGCAAAAAGAAGAATGTATGTAATTTATTTAACTCAAAATACATTGTACTGCTGTCAGTAAATAGAAAAAAATATTTATTTCACAAATAAACATTTCGTTTCACTTAAATTAAATCACAAACAACCTCCCACCTACCTTTTGACAGTTTGAACATTTAATTTAAGCGAAAAGCAACGTTTTTTTGGCAAATAAACATTTTTTTTCTATTTTCTGACATCATTAGAAAGTATTTTGAGTTAAATAAATTGCATACATTCTTCTTTTTTCGTCAACTAATTTAATTAAAAAAGTATTTTTTGGCCACAAATGAGATGCCACACGACCCATATTCCCATTTAAAATAATCATAGATTACGTCATCACGCTCAGATGGATAACGTCACTAGTATGAAATATATGCCAAAAAATTGTAATTTAAAAATAAAAATCGACGTGTTTCGGGATTTTTCTCCAAAGCCGTCCATTTTAGAGAAAATGAATTTATTCCATAATTTAGCCCATCTCTATATAGGAGAAAAATGTTATGTATTGTTTTAATTTTATTTAAGAAACGCATCATGTCATCTATGATATATTTTAAAAACTATCGTAAAATAAAAGTTTTTAAAAGACATAAAATCGTCAATGAGCAGCCAAAGCGAACGGTTGTCTATGTACGAAAAAGCTGTGATAAAACAAACCCGGTTTCGCTAATGAGTTATTCGAAACGACAACAAAACAAAACAATTATTTTATTGTGTCTAAAAATTCGTGAATGTATTTAAAGTTTTTTAAACAAAGCAATTAGTTATTGCGGATTTTACGAGTGTTTATATTTTATTAATAACATTTTAATTTTTAACGTTAATAAGTAAAAGAACATTGGCTCATTGAAAGCTGTTAGCAGCGAGTTATCGTCAGCAATGATTCCAGTGGCGTATCAACCGAGCAGGTAACATGAACAACTTTTCAACAGGCTTTTATTCCCAACCAAATTATGAACAAAATGTAAAAACCATGGCTCCAATGATCCAAAATCCTATACAAATTCCCACTTGTTCCCAACAACCTAATGATTCACTACAAATAAACCAAACAAATGAACAAACAGCCAGTATTGAAGAACAGCAATGGAATGAGGTTACCGGAAAAAGATTAAGAAGCAGTCCAGAAATGCCTAGAAGTAACAAAAGACAAACAAAACTTGGTGAGTACTGGTTAAGTAAACCTATAACAACACAAAATCAATTTGAAGCACTAAGTTCAATAGATGAAAGTGACAATTTGGAAGACACAGTTAAAAATACAGATGCAAAACCAAAACCACCTCCAATATTTGTATCAGGCGTGCAAATCTGCAAGCCTCTTATCGATCTATTGCAACAAGTAGCAGAAAATGATTTTATCACTAAAGCTATCAACAGCGAACAAATAAAAATTCAACCAAAATCAGACAAAGCATACACCGCCATAATAAATGCTCTAAAAACAAAAAACACGGACTTCCACACTTATAAACCTAAAAGTGAAAGACACTACCGAGTGGTTCTTAAAGGCATGCACCCCACGACAAATTTAGAAGAGATAAAAGAAGATCTTAAAACCAAAAACCATAATGTTATAAATATATGGAATATACTACACAACCAAACTAAAAAATCGCTGCCTATGTTCTACATTGATCTAGAAACAAAAGATAATAACAAGGACATCTATAACATTAAACAAGTAATGCATTCCATAGTAGAATTCGAAGCACCGCATGTCAAGAGAATAATTCCGCAATGTAGTAGATGTCAAAAATACAACCACACAAAAAACTTCTGCAATAAACAACCGTGCTGTGTCAAATGCGCAGAACCTCATTACACTAAAGAATGTCCAAGGAAAACCAGAGACAATAATGTTAAATGTGCTAACTGTGGTGAAAATCACCCCGCAAATTATAGAGGGTGTGAAGTTCACAAACAATTACAAAAACTTAAATTCCCTAACTTGAGACGACACAACGCGAGGACAAACCAAGATAGAACTACAACAGTCAACTATGTGCAACCTGGAATAACATACGCACAAGCAACGCAAGCAGTTAACCAACAAGCCTCCAACCAAACTACTACACAACATATACCAAATCAAACTAATAACCACACAGACATGTCAGAACTGAAAGACATGTTAAAAAAACTGACGGAACAAATGAGCACTATGCTCAACCTCCTGACCATGATTCTCAACCAGAAATGACTCAGTTACTAAAGCTAGTATTATGGAACGCCAATGGCTTAAGTCAACATATAGAAGAATTAAAACTATTTAATAACACACAAAAAATTGACATAATGCTGATTACAGAAACTCATTTTACATCCAAAAACCACATCAATATTCCACGATTTACAACTTATCATACGCAACATCCCAACGAAAAAGCACATGGAGGCACTGCAATAATAGTTAGTAATAAACTAAAGCACTACGAAATACAAAAACATGAATGCGACTATCTACAGGCCACCAGCATTGTTGTGGAAGATCAACTAGGCCCACTAACAGTATCAGCTATATACTGTCCGCCAAAGCACAATAACAAAACGGAACAGTTTGAAAATTTCTTTAAAACATTAGGAAATAGATTTATAGCAGGAGGAGATTTTAATTCTAAGCATACTACCTGGGGATCCAGAATTATTACCACAAAAGGCAGAGAACTTCTTAAAGCTATAAATGCGACCAATGCAAATTACCTCACCACAAGGGAACCAACTTACTGGCCTACCGACAATGCAAAAATACCTGATCTACTCGACTTTTATATTGTTAAAGGAATTAATGTTAAATTGGCAAAAGTAGAATCTTGTTACGATCTACCCTCTGACCACTCTAGCGTAATCGCGACATGGTATGCACAAATAACAAACAGTACTGAACAACCATCACTATACAGTAACAAAACAGACTGGAGCATTTTCAAGACTAAACTAGATGAATTAATTGACATAAACATCCCATTGAAAACAGAAAGTGACATCTACGCAGCAGTAGAAAATCTTCAGAAATCTATACAAGAAGCTGCTTGGTATGCTACCCCTGACTGCTACCAAACAGAATTGAAAGAGAATTGCCCAACTGTAATAAAGGAAATGATTGCTAGAAAGAGAAAAATAAAGGAAGAGTGGCGAAGAAAAAGAACACATGAGAACAAGGCGAAATTAAATAAAATCACCAAGGAAATTAAACTACAATTGCATAATATCAAAAATAACAAAATACAAGAATATCTTACAGGTTTATCAGCAAACGCAGATAGTGAATATACCCTTTGGAAGGCCACGAGAAAAATCAAACACCCGAAACAACAAATACCACCAATACGAAACCAAGAGGGAAACTGGTGTAGAAATAATAAGGAAAAAGCCGAAGCATTTGCAAATCACCTCACTAATGTATTCCAGCCACATCCCATGGAAGATGGTGACACAGAGGAAGAAATAAATGACTTCCTGGAATCGCCCTACCAGACGGATTTACCTATACAAAAAATCACCACTAAAGAAGTTAGAAATATGATCCAGCATGAAATCAGTCCAAAAAAAGCTCCAGGGTATGACCTGATCAACGGGAAAGTACTGCAGCAATTGACATGCAAAGGTCTGAAAATGATAACGCAAGTATTTAATGCAATATTTGGGCTAGGTTACTACCCAGAACAATGGAAAGTTGCTCAAATTATTCTCATACCTAAGCCAGGGAAAAATAAAACTCAGGTGACTTCATACAGACCAATAAGCCTGCTACCTGTTCTATCAAAAATTTTGGAAAAACTTCTCCTTAAACAATTATACCCAGTTATAGAAGAAAGGAAACTAATTCCCCAACACCAATTTGGGTTCAGAACACAACACGGAACGATAGAACAGGTACATAGACTGGTAAAACACATCAGAAGTGATCTAGAAAATAAAAGGTATTGTTCTGCTGCATTCCTGGACATTGGTCAGGCCTTCGACAAGGTATGGCATGCTGGTATGCTCTTTAAACTAAAGAAAAACCTTCCTCATCCTTTTTATCAAATCCTAAAAAGCTATATTTCCAACCGACATTTCCTAGTCAAGCAGGATAATGAATACACAAGCCTAAGACCAATAAAAGCCGGAGTACCACAAGGAAGTGTCTTGGGACCGATATTGTACTTGCTCTACACTGCTGACCTACCCACAAGTAACAAAACAACGTGTGCAACTTTTGCTGATGACACTGCTGTACTAGCCTCTCACCATGATCCAAATACAGCATCCAGAACCCTTCAGAAAGACCTTAATAATATACAAATGTGGCTTAAAAAATGGAAGATAAAGGCGAATGAGAGTAAATCCATCCATGTAACCTTCACCATGAGAAGACAAACATGTCCATCTGTAACACTAAATGAAACTCAACTCCCACAAACCGATACTGTCAAGTACCTAGGAATCCATCTTGATAGGAGATTAACTTGGCAAAAACACATTTTTACAAAAAGAAAACAACTAGGAATAAAATTTCGAGAAATGTACTGGATCATCGGTCGTAAATCTCAACTATCACTTGAAAACAAACTGCTGATATATAAAACTATATTAAAACCAGTGTGGACTTATGGTATCCAACTTTGGGGGACAGCCAGTCAAACTAACCTAGAAATATTGCAGAGATTCCAGAACAAAGTCCTTAGAACAATGCTGAATGCCCCTTGGTACGTGCCAAACTATGTGATAGAGCAAGACCTCAATGTGCCATCCATAAAAACAGTAATAACGGAATATTACAAAAAATATTCCAAGAGACTAGAATCTCATCCAAATGAGTTAGCCAGCAACCTTACTGATGACCACAATGATGTACGACGCCTGAAGAGATTCAAAGTAGTGGATCTAGCAAGAAGATTCGAATAATCTGTGATAACTAAACTTATTTTAATTTGTTTTAATTTAATTTATGTAAAGAGGGTGATCACTGGATCTCCCTCTACAGGTCTTCAATTTTTGTCAAATAATTTACCTATTGTTCTCAGTTGAGGACAGATTGTAAATATTACAACATTAAATAAAAAAAAAAAAAAAAAAAAAAAAAAAAAGACATAAACTACACAATTTTAATGAATATGCATCATGTTAAAAAAACGAATTCATGGTTAAAAGATAATGTACGTACCTGTCCATTGATCAAAATGTTCGGATATTTGTACCCATGCATTGTCCTTTTTCTTGCTATCGTGATAACCTGGGTCCGATGCATCATACAAAAATGGGTATTCTCTGACACTCTCAATTAAAAGTTCGTCCATATTATTTCAAAAGAAACAACGCGCTTTCAATTAAAAAATCAACAATATAATATTTTATAACAACTATGAAACACTGGCGCCGACTGGCCGTTCGACTCCAACGGATTTTATTCTACTCGGAGAATTTCGGCCGTTCCGTTTGCATGCTGGCCTGTGCCGGGCCGGGCTGGCTGCTCATAATATAAACTATACAAATGAATTTGGACTGTCCTGTGCCGTGCCGGGCTGTGCCGTGCTGGCTGTTCATAATGGGTTTCTTGCTTAAGGCTTATCAGACGGAACTCATTGCAGTGTTTGACTTTTTTGGTAGTGGGACGAATATTGACACTAGACAGTCTTGGGGTATTTTACCTGTATTATAAATTCGATTTAATAAAGGAAAAATATTTCGATCTTTTCTTCGCTGATTGATTTTAACGTTTCTGGGTATATTCCATCGGGACCTGGACTTTTATTTTTAATAAATTAGTGTCTTAAACTTTCTGTATCGTACATTTTCAACCAGGAGCATTTTTTTCCTCCTGGGCTTCTTTCCTTCCATTTTCTCTTCCATTATTAAGGACTTCTAGAAAGTTGTATTTTTCTCTTCTGTAAAAATATATTTTAGACAACTCGCTTTTTTGTTGTTTACAATGTTGTGGAATTCTGTCTTAGTCTCCATCCTTCTCAGTGCCGCGTTGTTGGTCACGTGCTCTCTCCAAGAGATCTTTAGCATCTTTTGATAAACCCACATCTCAAGGGCATCTATCCGCCTTTTACTTGCAATTTCCTTAATTTAATATTGATACTAACAAAGCTTTGGATATGGCCAATATGTAATTGAGTCAATACTCGCAATCTTTAGTTTGTATTTTTATTAGTTGTTACATAATCGTGGGGCAACCGGTTTCGAGTCTTACAAAATATGACTCATCATCAGGCCCAGTACAAAAAGTTTTCTCAATACAAACTACAAGCTAAATAACACAAAACGAGAGACATGTACATATATATATATATATATATATATATATATATATATATATATATATATATATATATATATATATATATACGAATTTCTCTATTTTTGGGTATAGAAGTCAAACTGGGGCCTTAAAGTACACTATTATCCAATATTCAAGCTTTCGGAAATGTTTATTTCCTTTCTCAAGAATTTCTACAATGCAATAAGATAAAATTTAGAACATATGTATGAAAGAATAAAAAATATTAATGAGTAACTTACCAGAATTTAGATTATAAAAGAATGTTGATTACAATACATAATTAAAAATACTATTACTAAAACGGCTGTTTAACATTTCAAAAAACATAGAAACAATAAAAATTCTTCAGAAAACATTTTAGAAAAGATTAAAAAATTGATTAATTTTGAAGTTTTGATCTAATTTTGATTGACTTTTTAAAATTTATTTATAAATTCTAAATACATGGCTGACAAAGACTAAATGTAACTATGGTCATAGCATATCGGTGTCTACATCTACAAGGAATTGAAAACATTTTTTGATAATAAAAATAAGGAAATGTTTAAAAGCAAAAAAAAAAATATTAATTTTAAATATTGGTGATATTAATTAATTTTGTTAACATTTAATGCCAAATTATAAAGTGTAGATTATAAAAAAAAATTATGATTTGATGTAACTATGATTATTTTTCAAAAGAAAGGATGTAATTATAAATTTTGCTAAGATTGTCAATTTCAGATTTTTTGTTCATTGTGTTCGAACCTTTGCTGATCTGAACCATCTCAAGAAAAGTACGTTTATGTTTATTTTTTTCAATATCTAATATTTTTGGATCATGAAAATTCATAATGTGGTTATTTTGAATAACGTGCTCTGCTAAGGCACATGAAGGTTTAAGAATTTTACAATCACTTTTATGAGATGTTATGCGACTAGATAAATTTCTACCGGTTTGACCAATATAAACTAAATCACAGTTTGTACAAGATATGGAGTAGATAACATTGCATTTTTCTAGAGTGTTAAATTGTTGTTTAGTTTTAGTATATAGTGAATATAAAGTTTTTATATTTTTTGTTGCTATCTTTATTCTTTTAAATTCGTTAAAAATCCCTTTTAGTTTTGGAGTAAGATTAGGTATAAATGGAAAAGAGTAATAAAGAGTTGTTGTGGGATTATTTGCAGTGTTATTATTGTTAGCTTGAGCAACAGATGAGGGGTCAATTGTATTCAAAATATGCAAAGAAGGAGTGTTAAATAAGAAGTTATTTAACACTCCTTCTTTGCATATTTTGAATACAATTGACCCCTCATCTGTTGCTCAAGCTAACAATAATAACACTGCAAATAATCCCACAACAACTCTTTATTACTCTTTTCCATTTATACCTAATCTTACTCCAAAACTAAAAGGGATTTTTAACGAATTTAAAAGAATAAAGATAGCAACAAAAAATATAAAAACTTTATATTCACTATATACTAAAACTAAACAACAATTTAACACTCTAGAAAAATGCAATGTTATCTACTCCATATCTTGTACAAACTGTGATTTAGTTTATATTGGTCAAACCGGTAGAAATTTATCTAGTCGCATAACATCTCATAAAAGTGATTGTAAAATTCTTAAACCTTCATGTGCCTTAGCAGAGCACGTTATTCAAAATAACCACATTATGAATTTTCATGATCCAAAAATATTAGATATTGAAAACAATAAACATAAACGTACTTTTCTTGAGATGGTTCAGATCAGCAAAGGTTCGAACACAATGAACAAAAAATGTGAAATTGACAATCTTAGCAAAATTTATAATTACATCCTTTCTTTTGAAAAATAATCATAGTTACATCAAATCATAATTTTTTTTTTATAATCTACACTTTATAATTTGGCATTAAATGTTAACAAAATTAATTAATATCACCAATATTTAAAATTAATTTTTTTTTTTGCTTTTAAACATTTCCTTATTTTTATTATCAAAAAATGTTTTCAATTCCTTGTAGATGTAGACACCGATATGCTATGACCATAGTTACATTTAGTCTTTGTCAGCCATGTATTTAGAATTTATAAATAAATTTTAAAAAGTCAATCAAAATTAGATCAAAACTTCAAAATTAATCAATTTTTTAATCTTTTCTAAAATGTTTTCTGAAGAATTTTTATTGTTTCTATGTTTTTTGAAATGTTAAACAGCCGTTTTAGTAATAGTATTTTTAATTATGTATTGTAATCAACATTCTTTTATAATCTAAATTCTGGTAAGTTACTCATTAATATTTTTTATTCTTTCATACATATGTTCTAAATTTTATCTTATTGCATTGTAGAAATTCTTGAGAAAGGAAATAAACATTTCCGAAAGCTTGAATATTGGATAATAGTGTACTTTAAGGCCCCAGTTTGACTTCTATACCCAAAAATAGAGAAATTCGTATTTCCTAATAAGTCAATTAAGATACTATTTGTATATATATATATATATATATATATATATATATATATATATATATATATATATATATATATATATATATATATATATATATATATATATATATAAAACACTTTTGAGTTTCGGTGGGTTGGAGTCAATAAAAAGGGGCTGTTAGAATACTATTTTTTATTACTCGAGCTTTCGAATGTGTTTACATTCATTTTCAAGAGCTAAAAAGTAACTGATAAAGTGGAAACAAAGATCATGTAAAAATATAACTCACCAGATAAATCTAGATTGGTTATTAAAACTTGCTAACATTAATACATATAAATAAGAGGAAAATTATTAATATCCATAAAATGAATTCTTCCCAGACTGCATAATATAAATTAATGGCCAAAAGATTTAAATTTTTGAAATGAATTTTGAATTTGAATGATCGGTAAATTGGAAAAAAATTTTAATACAAAAAGTCAATGTCAGTGAAAAAATCAGCCTACATCGACAAGTAGCTAAAAGTAATTTATTTAAATATATTATAACGTGATGATTTGTTAAAAAAAAGAAAGAAGAAATAAATAAGTAGAGAAAAAAATATTTTAGTAGTTTACAGAAGTACAAAAGAAATGTAATAAGGATGTGAAAAAAGTGAAATATTTATGGTGCTCTGAATATTATTTAAAATTATAAGGAAATGATGTAATTATAAATTTTGCTTAAATTTTGAATTTCTGATCTTTTATTTAAACTATGATCACTTCTACTAATAGATACCATTTCCAAAAAAGTCCTTTTGAATTTATTACCTTCATTGCACAAAATTTTTATGTTGTCAAAATCCATGATATGATCTTTGTCAATCACATGCTCTGCCAAAGCACAAGACGGTTTTTTGATTCGGCAATCACTTTTGTGGGAAATTACGCGACTAGATAAATTCCTGCCAGTCTCACCAATATATACAGCCTTACACTGAGTGCAACTAATGCCGTATACTACATTAGTTTTCTCTAATTTTTCTATAGGATACTTTGTCTTAGAATACAGAGATGTAATGGTTTTGATGTTTTTTGTTGTTATTTTTATATTGTCAATAACCTTTAACAATTTTATTAACTTAGGTGTTAATGATGGTATGTAGGGGAGTGAATGATAATAGATTTGAATAACAGATGCAGCGTTTTGAGATCTCACAACAGATGGTGTCAGATTATTAAAATTGTTAGAAAAAAGTATTCTGTGTAGCATGTGTGGAGGATAAGAGTTCTCAATCAAAATATTTTTTAATACTAAAAGATCAGCTTGTAGGTAATCTGGATGGGATAGCCTCGTGACACGTTTTTTTAAACCTGTTATAAGGTTCATTTTCATTCTGTTGGGATGATGTGAGTAATAACTTATAAACCTATTACTGCACATGGGTTTTTTGAACCATCTAGTTTTTAAAACATTATTTGTTGTTCTAATAATTCTCATGTCTAGAAATGGTAGAGAATTGTCCACCTCTTCCTCAACTGTGAATTGTATGTGCTGATTATGGCTGTTAAAAATGTTGATGGTTTCATAAATTTTATCTCTGGGAAGTGCTAAAACCAAATCATCCACATACCTCTTTATGAAAGGAATAAAAAAATTGCAGTTGTTAACACAATCATTAATGACATCATCCATGACATAGCTACTCAGAATGGGTGAAAGACTAGAACCCATAGGGCTACCAAAAATTTGTTTATAGAAAACACCATTAAAAATGAAAATATTTGACTCAAAGACAAAGTTGATGAGTGTTTTGAAATGTAATAAGTCAATAGTGGTGTGTTGTGAAATCTCATTCCAATGCTTTTCTATACTACTTATGATTAAGTTTAAAGGTAAATTGGTGAAAAGAGACTTTACATCAAAACTAACTAACATGTAGTCAGGTGGTAATTGAAAATTATTGATAAAGGAGCTGAAGTCAAATGAATCTTTAATGTGCATGTTGTTATTAACATTATAAAAATTAGTTAAGATGTCAGTGAGGAGCTGTGCTACTGGTCCATTGGGAGTGTCTATAGATGATATAATCGGTCTCATAGATAAAGTCGGTTTGTGTATTTTAGGCAGAGCATAGAAACGTGGAGCAATAGAATTGTATATTTTAAGTTCCTTTGCTTTTTTGTTATCTATAAATTTCTTTTTGTGCAATTCAGATATTAAACTATTAGCTTTCTGTTGCAGTGTACAAACAGGACTTCTTCTAAGTTTAGTGTAATACTTAGTATCATTTAAAAGTTCTCCAGTTTTTTGGAGGTAATCCCCTTTCCACATCGCAACAGTTATGTTACCTTTATCGCTTTTGACAATATAAATCTCAGGATGGTTCTTAAGAAATTGTTTGGTTTGTATATAATATTTATTTAAAAAATGATCTGTTACTTCTTTATGTAAGAAGTTGGTAATAACATTTGTGCATTTAGATCTTACAATATCCTTTTGACAATTAATGAGTGGTCTGATCATTGACTCAATATCAGCAAGTAAATGTGGAACTCTAATATCTGATTTAGAAGGACATAATGAAAACTTAGGTCCCAGTGCTAAAAGTTTTTTTACTTCAAAAGGAAACTCAATAGAAGTTAAATTCTTAAACCATTTTTCCTGAAATTGTATCTTATCAAAAGCTTCAATTTTCAAGTTGTTAAATTTATTAATTTGTGTTCTTTTAATCTGATGAAAATGTGTGTTATATCTGATTCTCTGTCTACGATTAAATTCATTGAAGGTATGAAAATTTAAAATATTATAAGCTTTAGAACGTAAT